>NC_138046.1:8444000-10944000 GCF_964194185.1 Rhinolophus hipposideros | reverse complement strand
AGTACAAAATGCCTATGCAATTATAGAGGAGCTGCCTCATTCATTTGATGCAATAGAGGCAATGAACGGTATGGAAGAAAGCTATTTTCCTCCAAAGCTTTTGGTAGTTCCTTCTTGATCAGAGATAAAAGCATTGACATTACTCAGCATGCCATTTTAGAGGCATCTTGTTGTGGCCACACCTGTCCTTTCTCACCTCACTTTCTGCTTTGCCATTTTACGCCATTTTTCATTTTTAATTACTTTTCATTCCTCTCCGTGCTTTTGCTCTTGCTCTTCCAGTGGTCAGGAAGACATCTCCTTGAGCTTCTCTATCTCCAGTAGCCTGATTACCTTTCAATGTTCAGCTCAAGTGCAACCTCCTCCGTGCAACCTCCTCCAAGCAGCCTTCCTGATTTCTCCAGGTTGAATTTATACTGTGTTTCCTCTGATTTATTTTATGTTGATTTTTTTATGGCTGTTTCACACAACTACACTGTACCTATCTTCCACAGTCCCTAGAGAGTACATTCCCTAAAGGAACTTAACTGAATGCTTAAGTGGAATTGCAATAATATCATGATCCCTTTTCTCTGCATCAGAAAGACGTTATGTGAAGGGGTGGCTGCTCTTATAGCAAGTCAAAACAAATGCAAGGTCTGATACATTACATGGAATAGAAATTAGGAAGAAAAAGCATGGGTGCATATCAGTAGAATTATGGGCATGATTGGAAAAATTATGCTAATGACCAGAAAGTTAGTCTCAACGCTGGAAACTGGCAGTGAAACAAAAAAATCTTTGTGGCTACAGCCCAAGATTTTATCATAGTGTGTAGTAGAATATTTGACTATTTCTCTGTGCTTGGAGGAGCGTCATACAATTCATCTCTCATTTTTTTTTAAATATATGTGTGATAAGAACAAATTCTGTACCTCTTGTATTTTATCTTCTTAGGTTGTAAAAAACTGATATTTTTCACTTTTTTCAATATTGCCCCCAAAGTATCAGCAGCAAAAAATTGTGAATATTTTTATTAGAGATTATTTGTTTTTCATTTCTAGGAAACAGAGCTGGAAAATTTTTAAGGTCATTAGCCATGATAATTTTAAATACATAGTTATTTGAATATGTTAGTTTTAGCTTTTAGGTTCTCTACCTTTAGCTATTTCTATTTTAAGTTCATAATAATAAAAATAAATCTCATATTTGTTAGCTTTTTTCATCCTAAGGTATTTAACAAACCTTAAGGGTGTGACTATAATGTAGTAATCCATATGCTTGCTTTTCGGTTAATGGGCCTGAGAGCATTTGATTACAATTATTTCTATTTAATTGAAATTGCCTACAATCAACAGAAGAATTGGGTCCAGAGTTACTTAAATGTACAAGTAGAAATCCTTGTCAACCCAGTTAAAGTGTCTTTGAAGATAGTATGTTAACAAAGAGCCTCCATATTTTTAAACTCTAAAATATATCTTTATTCCTATTCTCTCTTCTTCCAATAACCATCTGCTGCATGACTACTATGTGTTGGGATCAGAGTACAACCCTGGGGGTTAAAAGATCAACAAGCCTGTCGGAAGTATATATATATATGTATATATATATGTATAAGTATATGTAAATATGGATATGTGTATACATAAGAGGTCAAACAGTTAAGTACATGAACTCATCCTAGAACAAGTACTACATACCTCACTGCTGAATATCACTACAGTCACCTTTGAAGGACTCCCCTTGGGAAGCTATGCACTGATGCCAGCGCCTAGTCCACCCTTCACAGCAATTTTGGAACTCTTTTTCTGGAATGGCCATCAGAGCTATCGTCGTATTACACTTGATGTCCTGAATATCATCAAAGTGTCTTTCTTTCAATATTTCCTTTATCTTTGGGCAAAGAAAGAAGTCATTGGGGGCCAGATCAGGTGAGTAGGGAGGGTGTTCCAATACAGTGATTTGTTTACTGGCTAAAAACTCCCTCACAGACAGTGCCGTGTGAGCTGGTGCATTGTCGTGATGCAAGAGCCATGAATTGGTGGCGAAAAGTTCAGGTCGTCTAACTTTTTCACGCAGCCTTTTCAGCACTTCCAAACAGTGAAGTTGGTGAACTGTGTGTCCATTTGGTACAAATTCATAATGAATAATTCCTTTGGTATCAAAAAAGGTTAGCAACATTGTTGTAAGAAGTTCATAAACTTAATTGTCAGATCTCGTATGTCAATAAGGTAGGTTGTATGTATATAGCAATAAGGTAGGTAGATATACGAATACACACAGTTATATGTTTATACATAAATATGTATAAAAATGTACATTGTCAGGTGTGTGTATATCGTAAGACTTCATTTACTGTATATTTTCTCCCTTAGAAGCACTGTGTCAAACAGTTTACATGCACTATCTCATTTATTATTTGTAACAACTCCGTGAGTTTTTATTATCCCCATTTCACAGATAAGAAAACCAAGACTCAGAAATATTATACGATTTGCCCAAATTTATCCGTTAATCGGTGGTGCAGTCAGGATTCAAACCCTCACTTCCAAGCTCATGCTCTTTACCACTATACATTTGTAAGTGTCTCTTGTTTAACCAGATACCAACTTTGTCCCAGAAGTTCACATTCAGAATCAAAGAAAAAGAACGAAAAGTTTAAAATGGTTGACTGAATAGCAAAATGGTATTGTCATGAATACGAAGGATCTATTTGTTTTATTTTATATGTGCTTTGGGAGTAGGGGGTCCTTAGATTCTGGTGCTCAGTCTGTATTGGATTCAGAGCACAAAACAACAGCTTTTCAGGCACAGTTGTATTTCCCCAGCTGCTGTTGTCTCCCTCGCTGCAGACCTCCTTTTGGGTGAATTACTTTATAGTGTGGTCCTTTACACGTTTTAGTAGCTAAGAAAGAACTTTCAGACTTATAATGTGTTCAGATACCAGATGAGCCCCCTCCCATCCTTAATAATCTTCAGATAGAGAAAACCAAGGCGTCTCTATTAGAGTAGACTCCCTATGAGGCGTTTGGTACTTTTGCTTCATAGCATTTCATACGATTGCAGTTCATTATTTGTATGATTATTCAATGCCTGTCTCCCATGCTAGTCTATGGGGTGGACTTGAGGTGTCCAGGGACAGTATCTGTTACTCAATAATGGTTCCTGGAGACGGGCACACAATCATAAAGCAGGGAAATCTAGCCGTTATCTCAAAGTAAAGCCACATGGTCATCAAGGCCACGACTCACATTCCTGTGGTCAGGGGCCCCGGAGTGTTCGAGGATAATTTATGGTGACACTGATAAAACAGTTCATTTAAATACTGTAACTGCTGAAGTGTTCTGAAACGAAAAAGTCAGCTCATGGTTGAGCAAATACCTGTTGACCCCTTATCACTCTCTGATATACCATCGTTTCAAGGGTTTACTCTCAAATGCTTGAGTCCTAAAGTGACCCAGGAGGGATGCACTGACCACGACTGCTTAACACACATCCAATCTGGTTTCTAAAAATGAAGCACACACTCATCTTTACTCAGCCCGTTGTTCTTTGATCGGTTAAATGATGCTATAAATGGAGGAGTGTGATAGAAAATAAATGTTTTATCCAGTGCTAGGAAAAGCTTTAGGGGAAAATTTTAGCCAAAGAACAGATTCTTTCTTGTTTCTATAGAAACCAGTAGTGATGAGGAGCGAGGTGTTCTTTCAAGTATACGTGGTAGTAAGGCCAGCTCAGCAGTCGCCCGCACACCGGAGGGCTGGCGTAAAGACCCACTGGCCGGAGGATCATCTCTTGTCTGTGTCTTTTTGATCTCATTGGGAGTGGGGGTCATCTTGCTTGAAACCCCGGCTTCCTCACAGGCTGAGTAGGGCTGCAGTCCAAAGTTGCTTAGCATCACAGGGCCAGAAAGGCTTTTAACAGGAATCTCTTCTCAAAAGAGGAAGAAAAGATAAATGTAAGGAAAGGTCTACTATCAGCTGTCAACAGGCCTTTAGACACACTCCTTGTCATTGAGCAGTAAATGTCGTGTTTGTGTCCTGACCAGATCACTGGCCCGAGCCAGCGTTTGAGCCATTGGATGCTAGGAGAATTTGTTGACCTTCCAATTTGTCTACTTCCATAACATCCATGTTTAATGAAATTAAAATTCAATGTCTTTGTTTTAGTTTCATTTGTAAAGCTGGTACATTCTTGACAAGTGACTGTGGGGCGAGACTTAAATCAAATTCCAAGGCAAATACTTTTCTAAAGCCTAATCAATACTACAGCTTTAAAATGATTTCTTCAGTCTTTTAAATGAAGTTTAGGTCAAACGTAATGACAGGATGAAGCAGACACATTTTGCTTCAACCTGACGTGTCCCAGAAGGTAAGAGGAATATCTAGTAACTGACAAAAGGGTTTTCTGTTTGCTTGACATTTACTTTGTATGTAAACAATCCAGTATATTGGCATGTCAATGTATTAGTTGGTGGTGGTCCAAAACATGACGTGCATTCAGATAGTATTTCTTCCTGCTCACAAATACACACTCCTGATCAACAAGAGAACATTTATTGCAGTTTTGCCTTACAGTTGGCAGAGCAGAATGAATCATTTTGAAATATAAACTTCCTCAGCTCTAAAATATGTCACAGGAAAGCACAAGACGTAAGGGGAGTGGATTAGGAAATAAAAGGAACATATTTAGTAGTCTATAGGTTATAAACATTATGGATTGTGATTAATAAAATGCAGGGACAAATGTACAAATTTCCATTGAGTGAGAATGGGTTAAAAGGTGTGTAGTTTCCTTGAAGCTGTGTGTTGGAGGCAGCTTTTTGCAATGTGAAAGGGTATGGGTAGCCTCTTACTGGCTGTGTGACCGTAGGTAAGTCACTTCCCCTCCTCTGAACTTCAGTTTCCTCATCTAGAAGGTGGTAATAATACAAGTACGGTGTTGATGATGACAACGAGGGAGAGGACGGTGACGTCTCTTTCATAGGGTTGCTGTAAGGTTTAAATAAGAGAATTGCAGAAAACTCTGCACATAGAAAGTGTGCATTGTGTGTAATGTTCCTTTCCCTTTCCCTACAAATAACTATATTATTACTGAACATTTCCCTTTTACCAAGCTTTCAGCTGTCATCTCTCTGCTGTTAAATTAGAACTAAAGTTTTGCTAAAATATACTTTGCCAGAAAAGTAAACAAGCTTCCCTAAATGAGAAACATACCTGGAATGTGAAATACCCCATATTTTCTTGACACATTTTTATTTCAGCTTCTTTTTGCCTGGGAGTGCAGTTAGGATATAAAATCTATCAAATCCCTCTATTCATTTAATATGAAGAAACCTTGAGATTTGCTATGACAGAACCAAAGATTTTCTCAAGAACTGTGAGTGTGTTTGAGCTCTGGGGCAGAAATTATAGTATCAGCCCTATCTGACATTAGTGTTTGGAAGTGCTTTCTATTTGTGGATGAGTCCTGCTTGCCTAGCATACATAAGAGAGGTTCAATAAATATTTGTTGAATAAATAAGTGATAATATTATGAAATGACATTAGAAGTGTAACGCTTACGAAACAAATCTCAGTAGATTTGTATTGACGATGTTTGTCCCTCCCACACAATCGTGTATAATATCAGCCCACATGCAACGTGTGAAAAAAAGGATAGTTGCAGGTAGAATGGTAAATATCCTTGAGCCTGTTTCACTGCCTTCACTGATGTATACCAACTTCTCCTACCGCCTTCATTGCTTGTATTAGTATTTGGCTGGATTAAGATGCAGACTATTTACAATTTCTGCTAACCCCAAGTGCCCAGCATGTATTTGTGGTGATCTGTAATATGTAGTCTTTGTCATCACCATGTAGCCTATTTTGGACCCCCCCTAAGTACATAGCATCACGGTAGCTGCATAGTTATGGTCCCTCAATATGCTAATGATGAAATTTCATATCACCCAATCAGACATCCTCATTATTGATGAAGAATGAGTCAGGGTGAGGAGGCAGTTATGATTTCCTCCCTGATTTCTTGACTGACTTAGCTCACAAACTCATCAATCTGACCCAGACAACCATTACTCTTCCTTTATTGCACACCATACACACAGCCAGAATAAGACTTGAAGTCTCATAACGTTTAGGAAAATACAAATGTGCATCTTCAGAGAAGAAATGTGGAATGTATAGTGTGTCTTGTTCCAGCGTGACTGGAAGGGCCAGTGCAGGATATGACAACCCTTCTACTTGAGATACCCAAACTTCTTCCTTGGCACAGTGCCTTTGTTTGCTAAGGCTGCTGTGACAAAACACTGCAAACTGTGGCTTAGAGCAACAGAAATGGACTGCCTCTCACTTCTGGAGCCTGGAGGTTAGAAACCCTGGTGTTAGCATGAAGACACCGAAGGAAGAGCTTCTGGTAACCTCAGACGTTTCTTGGCTTGTCAATACATCCTTCCAATCCTGCCTCTCACAGTACCATCTTCTTCCTGTCTTCACATGAATTTCCCTCTGTGTGTGCCTGTGAGTCTCTGTGTGCAAAGTTCCCCTTTTTATAAGGGCACCAGTCATACTGGATGAGGGCCCACCCAAATGAACTCATCTTAACTTGATCATCTCCATAAAGATCCTGTTTCCAAATAAGGTCATCTTCTGAGGTCCTGGGAGTTAAGATTCCAACATAACTTTTTACAGGGGCAACACATTCAACCCATAACAAGTTGTCCTTGCAAAAATTGGTTGTCTACAGTTGTGCCTCTGCCACTTGGGGTCCAGAGGAAGCCTTAGCTCAGAACACAAACTCCAATCTTTGGAGCTGCTTGCTGGGCAAGGCTGTGGGCTACTTATTGTTGCCCAGACCCCATTGTTAGGTCACTTGACCTGAGGCCTTGCTTCTGTGGTGGATCCTTAAAGGTAGACATGATTACCATACCTGATTGGCTATAGCAGCACTGTTTTCCGAATATTCTGGAACTCGGATCATCACAAATTCAGCCTGAATTGCCTTCTACCCTAACTCCCACAGCAGTTCATCCAGGTTGGTAAGTTTAACTGGATCTGAATGATATCAGGAAAATTGAAACTTTGGGCAAATTTAATTTACATGGGAAACCAGATGGCAAAGCTGTCTTGGCATGTAAGTCAAAGGTAGTATTGATTAAAGAGAGGATTTCTAAAAGTCTTGCAGCTGCACCATATTCCTATGGGAAATGCTGCTAACGCAATCCTCCTAGCCGAATAATGCCCATTTTTACAAAAAGTATTGAGTTCACTGGTTCAAAAGCAGGCACTTATAGTGAACATTCTCACTTTAAAGCTACTAAAAGCTTTTGGGAAGACTGAGGAGGTTCATTGTCCCAAGGACAGATGGACACCTGATACTGTATTTCCCCGAAAATAAGACCTAGCCAGACAATCAGCTCTAATGTGTCTTTTGGAACAAAAATGAATATAAGATACGGTATCATATATCATATCATATCATATCATATCATATCATATCATATCATGTTATAAAGACCCAGTCTTATAGTAAAATAAGACAGGGTCTTATATTAATTTTTGCTTCAAAAGACACATTAGAGGTGATTGTCCGGCTAGGTCTTATTTTCAGGGAAACACGATAAAGTATTGATGGTCCAATCTAACTAAGGGTCAGCACAGGGTCAGAAGGCCAATGGTAGGTGGAATAATATCTCCAGGTCCATCTGCATATAGGAAACACTTTCTAGAAATTATGAAAAAAAGTCCTCTTTTAGAGAACTCCAAAGGACATCATCAAGAAAGCGAAGACGCAGTGGGATAAAATATTTATAAATTATGTCTCTGATAAAGTACTAGTATCCCAAATATATAAAGAACTGATACAACTCAATAATCAAATGAAGAATGAACCAATTAAAAAGGAGCAAAACCTCGAATAGACATTTTTTCGAAGAAGAAACACAAAGGACCAATAAGCACATGCAAAGATACACAACATCCTTAGCCATCAGGGAAGTGCAAATCCAAACCACCATGAGATACCACATCATGCACTCTAGGATGGCTGTACTCAAAAAGATAGGCAAGAACAAGTGTTGATGAGGATGGAGAGAAATTGGACTTCTTATACATTTCTGGTGGGGATGTAGAATGGTGCAGCCACTGTGGAAAACAGTTTGGCGGTTCTTCAAAAAGTTATACGTAGAGTTCCCATATGACTCAGCAATTCTACCCCTAGGTATATATCCAAGAGAACTGAAAATACATTCACACATGGAATTGTACATAAATGTGTATAGTGGCTTTTTTATGATAGCCCCAAAGTGGAAACAACTCAAATATCCATCAACTGATGAGTGGATACACATACAAAATATGGTTTATCCATACAATGGGATATTAATTCATCACAAAACGAATGAAGCAATGATACATGCTACAACATGGATAAACCTTGAAAGTATTATGCTAAATGCAGGAAGGCAGACCTAAAAGACACATCTGCTGTATGATTCCATTTATGCAAAATAACCAGAATAGGCAAATCTATAAAGTGGTTGCCAGGAGCTGGTGGGAGTGCAGAATGGAGAATGACTGCTAATAGGTTCAGGGTTTCTTTTGGGGGTGATGAAAATGTTCTGAAATTAGACAGTGGTGTTGATTGCACAAAGCCGTGAAATACAAGAACCATTGAATTATACACTTAAAAATGGTGAATTGTATTTATATGAGTTATATCTCAGTAAAGCTTTTATAAAAAAGTTTCACTCACTAGCTTTAAAATTCATTGATGATTCATTGAAACAGTAACTAGATCCATTGTTTACAACATTGCCCAACACAGTTTTTTTCCAGGGAGGAATATTTTATCACTGGCATTTAGAATTGCTGCTGCATGATGATTATAAATAGCAGACAGACTTAAAAAAATTGTTAAGGAAATTACATTGGAGCACATCAATCACTTTAGTTGGGTAAGAATCACCAGGCTTCTGGAAAAAGATACACAGAAAGGTCTCAGTGTTGGGCCAGCAAGCAGTGACAATCAACACTGTGGTTTGCTGGCTTTCTCCTTTGGAAGGTCAGCCATTCAGTCTCCTTAAAGCCTTTGGGATGAGGGTAAAAGGGATCAAATATATGGTGATAAGAAAGAGAACTGACTCAGGGTGGTGAACACACAATGTGATATATAGATAATGTATTACAGAATTGTACACTTGAAATCCTGAAATCTATGTAATTTTACTAACAATTGTCACCCCAATAAACTTTAATTTAAAAAAAAGCCTCTGGGACCCTGATCCCCGGCAGCTCCACTAGAGGGGGAGCAAGCGAGATAAAGGAGACTGGCAATGAGTGTGGTGTGTTAACAGCCAGGGAGAAATACAGTATGGACCATATAGGAAGTTGAAATTCTGGCCTACCTTATACTTTCTTGTATGTGTCTGTGAAATGCAGGTCGATACTAACCTTGTGTTCTCTAAAATGGTGATAAAGCCAACATTTTTTTTTCAAGAATAGCGTGAAGTAGACATTAAAATTAGAATCTGTTTGAGTTGAACATCAGGGTTAATTTGAATTACATTTTTTAACAAAGCATGTGGGGAGGAAGATTTTCCAGTCCTGGCAACAAGTTTGAGTTCAATAATGTAGAGATGTGCAATTTTAGCCGATGGAAAGTGAAGCTAAAAGGCAGGGAAAATGGAACATTTTGTATATTTGAAGAGAAAGGAAAATCATAATTCAGCAATAAATAAGTATTAGCTGTCACCATCTGATCTGATGATTGAAACTAAGAATGTGTGGCAAATTTTCATTTCTCAGACTCCAAACTGAAAAGCTTAGAGCTGGATTTTCTTCACCTTTCACATCGTGTACTCTGACTCGATAAGGAGGAGACAAAGTATAACAATCTTTTAGGAGAATAAATATAGAGGCTATATCAGAGGGATAGTGGAGATTTAGCCCAATCTATATTTCCCAAAACAGCATCGGGGTTTATGATAACCTGTATCATCCAAAGAAAGAATAAATAGTGTTCAGTAAGGGTTTAGTAACAATTGGATTTTATCATTGTCTGAGTATTGGTAACTCCTGTCTATAGTATACTGATGGTTTATGAAAATAATTCAGTCATCTGCAACAGCTCCTTCATTCTCCACAATATATAGTCAATTGTCACCAATATATAAGCTGATTTCTGATATGTAGATTACTGCCCAGCCTCCTTCTCTGGTGACGGAGGGGAGGGTCAGGTTTCTGTGAATGTATCTGATTGAATAGCCTTGTTAAGTGTTGGTGTTGACAAAGCCAAAGTTAGTGGATTCTTCATTATGATTCATGGCCTCTTGTAAGCAGCAGCGTGACAGACTGAGCCATAACCACAGCTCTGGGTCTGGTTGCTTTGCTCCTAGCCAGCGACCTGGAAATCTCTCTTAATAATGGGAGCACACAGATTCGTTCCGTAGCACTGCAACTTGTTTATTTTTGTTTGGGTCAGTGTTCATGGAAGGGGATATGACTGAGGATGTTCCATCTTACGCAGGACATGGTGGGCTCAAATGGTGGCACTCTCCCCGGCCCTTGTATTTCACGAAGATGACTGAATAATTCGATGCTAGGTGGCTTTGGCTCTAGCCTTTACCCACCTGCTAATATATACTAATGGCTACATTTACTGGTCCTAGACCACATCATTACCTTACTGTGTCATTTAATCCTCAGCAAAAAACAACAACAACAACAAAAAAAAAACTAAGAAGTACACATTATTATTTCCGTCATTTTAGAGATGATGAGACTGAGCGTCTGAGAAGTCCATATGGATAGCACTGTCACCTGTCTCTGTTGGGATATTGAATGGATTCATGAATATGAATATATGCATAGTGCTGGTGGACTGGTGTGTGTGCGTGTGTGTGTGTGTGTGTGTGTGTGTGACTGGTACCTGAGCACCAGGCCTGGGGCACGAGAAGCCCTCAGTAAATGAGAGCCATACCTCTTTTCTCTTGTACAGCAGTATTTTGCCAACGCCTAACAGGTTCAATAGACAGTAGTTGAATTGAATTAAAATCTCACTAAGTAGATTTTGCAAGTTGGCTTTCCTTCTGTAATTAGCTTTCTGACAATTTGAGTGGTAATTGGTTGATGGAGATAATAATTAATAATAAAGGTTGTTTATTTGTGGGGTAAGCATTTATCACAGTTTTCACTCCTTTCCATCAGCATTTAATTCACAAAAGGCTCATAAGTTAACTATGGTGAAATTATGTTACTAAATATTGAATAATAATTACAATACATGATATATTTTTCCTTTAATTAGCAAATAGACTGTTCATTATGTTTTAGATAATTGTTACATGTCATTTGATTTTATTTCTTTATCATTTGTCGCAGGTGATTACAGTTCCACAGGGTATAATTTTTATCACATTATTTTGAAATTTGATTGCAAGTTTATGCAGTACAGAATTTAGTGTATTCAAATCGCCCTGAATTCTCTCTCTTTCGTTGCTTCTGGAAAATTTGCACTTCTCTTTTCCTCCCTGTATATACATGATAAACAAGAATTCAATATTAATGTAGTACAATAATGGTGTGAATCTCTCCAAATGCCCCAAATCAGAGACCTTGGAGCTTGAACTTAAAAACTTCCACTTGTTTCACATTGCAGTAGCCATCTCTTTGCAAATCAGTCTCTTTTGGTAATTAAATGCAAACAAGACAAATGCAAATAATATAATAGATAATATAAAATGATATATAATAATATATATCACATAAGCATTACCTACATACCATTACAATGTAATACAGAGCGTAAAATATTATCATACATGCAAATGAAAATAACTGCAAATATTATGTCACCGATCCCAGAAGGAGCTCAAGAACATGTAGTGATAGCTGCTAGCTTTACTCTCCTGTCTTTGAGTAATTGGGCTGATAACGCCCCTCATTGCCCTGCTACCGGATTGACATTGCGAGTTTAGCTATGACAGGAAATCAGTAGCTGTGTTCGTGTTGCTTGAATACACTCAGACCTCCCTGCCTCTGCTTTAATAATGTTATTTATGATGAAGGCGAGATCACAGGCTGCACAAATTATGGTTATTGTGGTATTCAGGCATCGGCAGGAATGGCACCCAGATGCCTAGTGACAATTTGTCTTATTAAGTTGATTATCTGATTTCTTCCAAGTTCTGCAATGTCTAAATGGCAGCCTTTGGGGGAAAAGTTTCATAGAATTAGCACTGTTCTATGCAAGGCAACCGAGTTGGTTTAAAATCAGATCCTATCAGAGGAATGAGCAGAGGCTACAATTATATGCTCTTACAAAGATTGTTAAGGTACTAAACGTGAAGCAGAACTCTTTCATTCCCTCATTTCATTTTGTTCCAAGGAGTTTAAATAATGCTGCTTAATGCTATCAGGACGATGTCAGGACTTCAACGGAATAACTTTCCTATTTAGATTTGGTCATGCAGTCTGTTTAACAGCTCTTTCCTTTATAATGGTATGTTGCGATTCCCAGCATTCCTTAGGGCATGCAGGGAGAATGGCATGGACCTCTTGAATAATTAATATGGTTTTCAGAGCAGTAGTCATGGAAACCCAAGCAGTGTCACTTATTTGGATTATAAGAATTAGGCACATTTTGAATATTACATTTAACCCAAAGACGTGGCTGTTCTCCAAAGAAGAAAGCATTTTTCCCAATTCCTCTAGCTCATGAAATGAACATAAGCTTATTTATTTATTTTTTTGGTGTATGTGAAACTAATCCATGCTTTATCATAAAATTGTTTTTATGTTTTTGTGTTTGAATTGCTGAATTGGCTTTCTTTGCTCTATATTTGGATTTTCTGTTTAATTGAGATGTTTCACATGCGGGCTTCTGTTTTCATACTTTATCTAGTGCTTTTCATGGTCACAGGTTATTCCTTATTTTATTCAAGAAAAAAAATGTGGAACTTAATTTACAATCAAATACCGTAGGCCACTCACTATCTTGAGTATCTCTAAGGTAGCACATCCTTTGTAATGCTGCCCCAAACCTAGGTTGATATTAGGATGTAGAATTATCAAGGGTGTTAGACAATTGCCATTTACAAAAAAAAGACCACAGTCTCCCCATGAAGTTTCGAGAACTATTCTGGTAGATCAGGTGTATGTTTCTTTGTGTGTGTGTGTGTCTGAAAAATGTGTCTCTTCTGAATGGATATTGTCATTACCTTGTTTGTGTGTGTGTGTGTGTGTGCAGTGTGTGTATATGCGTGTGTATGTAAGAAGACAACCAGGCAATAGCAAAAAGCTGTCATTCAGTCTTCAGTAATAGTGTACGTGTAAAGAATAAGAATAAATGGAAGTTATTTATAGAGTGTAAACCCTCTGGTTTCATAAACTATGTTACGCTGTTATTTGCTCATGTTTATTCCAAAAACGACTGCAGTGTCTCCCAAACTCCTGCTTTCCTGTCCTCATGAAGGAAGTGATTAGGAAGACCATTAAGGAAGAATGCAAGAGTAAAAAGGGTGAAGTAAAGCCAACACCTCCTTTGGTTACGTCTTCTAGTTTTCTGGCACTGACTTAAAATTGACTTTCTCACAAGAATGAACCGTCTCATGGAAGTCCACACATATTTTGACTATTTTGTTATGTGCTACCCCTTGCCAAGTACCCCTGAGTGGTGGGGGTCCTCCTTGGAGCCCCAGATTCTTCTCTTATGTTGATCTTTTCTCCATAGGGAATGCGCTCAGTGGGATCATCCTATCTTTACAGCAATGCCAGAGTGTCTCACCTGCATTAGGTTCCACCTCCTTTTCACCTCTCAGGCTGTGCTTGTATTTAATTAGGATTCTGACTGCATTGCTGGCCAGGCTTCCATCCATCTGTTGAGAAGTTGCAGATCCTCTGCGATTCTTTTTGGAATTATGCTGCCCTGATGCTTCAGCAAAAGCCCCAAATTCCTTCTCTGGTCTCACAGTTGGTACATCATATTACTGTTTTTATTTACTCGTATGTTGTACTTATTGTAGCACTTGGCATTTATTGTTTTTCTCTTTGAACTGATCCGGTGAGAAAATTCCAAATACCTCCAATTCAAGGTGCCCTTTCTTAATATCATTTCACTGCTGCTTTAGATTTTTGGAAATTTGCAGTCATGTGTTTATGAGGTTTACCTGATTTTAAAGGCTTGTTGACTTCTTCCCATATGCCTCTGCTGTCTCTTTGGCATTCCCCGAGTTCTTTCCTTCCTTCCTTCCTTGTTTCTTAAGGGCGAGGCTGTCATTTACGATGGTTTCCCAGCGTCCTTCCTCTCCTCCATCACTTTTTCTAGCTTGTTCCTACTGATCTTTGAGGATTCTACTTGAGTGTCATCTCTTCTCCTTTTGTGGTACCTGCCCCTCCCAGACTGAACCAAATGTCCTGTGTGCAGGCCATGCCACAGCATGAGTAGGTGTGTCCCACAGACCTACTTCCATGCTTACCCCCATAGCCCTGAAACTGCAAGGTTCTTAAGGATATAGACCCTGTCTTATTTGTTTTTCTATCTCCAGCCTTTTGTACAATGTATGTCCCTGGCAGTATTAGTTCTGTTTTAAACTCTGAAAAGATTGTCAAGATGCTTTGTTTTGTTACCTTGGATAACATATGCAATCTATAGATGTGGTCTGGTGTTTTTTAGCGGGGGGTGGGGGGAGTGGGAGGCAACATCATGGGGCATTCTGAGACACTATATTTGTCACCTAGCTAGCACCCTGCAATATAAAGATATTGAATATGTATGTGAAACATATTAACAAACTCAATTGTTTTTAAATTTATCAATTTAGAATGCACATGCATTAAAGAAAATCATGTGGAGGGCGTCAGTGACTTCAATATTTGAATCTGGCCTCTTAAGCAAATGTTTTAGAATGGTACTCCTCTCCCCACAAAAAAAAAAAAGAATAAATTCATCACCACTGTCACCTTAATTACAAATGAAAAAACTCCATTGGAGAGGGTTTCCAGGGGTTCCACTAGAAAGGACACCTTTTTCCCAGAGGCTGTGCTTACACATTACCCTAGTTGCCGATTTTGCTTCTAGGCTGGAGTCAACTACACTTGAATCTGTGTTAGTATGATAGCTATGCTGTTTTGAAGCATTAGATACCAGGGCTCTTGTAAACTTATGGAAAATGTGTCTGTGATCAGGAATGCAGCAGCAGACAAAATCAAACAGTAATTTGAAATAAAAATGTTTTTGTTGTGACAATTAAGCAGCATTGTTAGTCTCCATATGCTGAACTGAAAGCCCAAGTATGTCTGTAATTGATGGCTGAAATGGCTGAATATAGCCTCCGTGTTTGTTACCAGATTGTCTCCAACATATTTTGTCTGTAAATAACACTGGAGTAGTACACACATCTATAGGGAGCTAAATTTCACCTGAGGTGCACATGCACAATTTTCTCAGAGTTCAATGCAAGGCCAAGCACAATTTAGTTCAGTGAATAACAGGCTTTTATCACAGACATGTATATCATAGCCACATGTGTTTTGAAAAATAAAGTGATTGTTGTCATTTGCCATAGTAAAAAGAGAGTTGTCTGTAGTAATATATTTAAATGATGCTATTAGTCATTTATGCCCCCGCTGTAAATGTTGTTTCATGTTTGTTTTATTAAGTATAACAGTATAGCAAGAATCTTTTGATGCTCAGAGCCTTGAGTGAAAACTGGACTAAATAAAATTAAAGAGCAATCACTGCATGTAGCGTGTGGAAAGTCAGTTAAAATAGTTTTATGTTTTGTGACTGTGCCTGGAAAGCTTGTCATGAAACTACCAGCTGGGCTGTGTTACATTCAGTCTGCAAGGTGGCCGAATAAACATGATAAAATATGACTATTTCTTTAGAGTAAATACTTGTGAAGTGCTGTGCATGGCAAGGAGAAGTGGCAGGATTCGGCATAGCGTTCTTGAGTGAGATGGACAAGGAGAGGATGGACAGCATTTCTTTTGCAGTCACATTAAACTAATTTCCTTTGAGGCCTGCATCTCTAGTATACATTAGGGGTAATGTGACTTTATACATTTTTCCAGTGCTAAGCTAGGTGACTGCCTTCTCCTCTGCTGCCAAATTGGTATTTGTTCAGGGACTGCAATCTGAACCATACATGCTCTGCTGCTTAGAACTGAGGTGCCACTATGGAACTAGCACAGTAGTTAGTTCTCCAGGGAGCACTCGGTTTCCTTGGGTAAACTTGCACCTTGACGTCCAGTGTCTTTGTGCCCACTGCCTCCTTGTCACCAGACGCTGCTACTAGTTAGGACTCAGGGAGGCCTGCGGTTATCGAATTGAACTCAGCTTCTAGGAGTCTCGGCTTCTAGGGGGCTTATCCTTGGAACCAGCCTGTCTACCTTTTGTAAAAGAACCCCAAAATAAAACATGGAGGTCATTGGATATTTCATTTAAGATGAACACAGTTAAAATAAAATGAAAAACATAATTTCCTGTTCTTTAAAACAATGGTTTAATTCGAACAGAGCTGTAGGAAAGGCCACATTTTTTGGGGGGGAAATCTATTTGAAGTTAGTCACTTTGTTGACGAAATAAGCTTATAACAGCTGTATTAAAAAAAAAAAACTTGGATCAGTGGTTTGAGATGAAACAATTTTACTTTTTAATATAAATAACAAGAAAGATCCACTTTATACTACTATTAAAGCTTATTTTCTCTTTTAACTTTAAGGGAGCTCAGCGGCAGCTCAGCTCAAGGTGCCGTGTTCAATCTTAGTTTCAGGAGTTGAACCGGCAACCTTGTGGTTGAGAGCCCACTGGCCCATGTGGGAATCGAACCGGCAGCCTTTGGCATTAGGAGCACGGAGCTCCAACCGCCTGAGCCACAGGGCAAGCCCCCTCTTTTAACTTTTTATTTTTACATACTTTCAGACATAGACATACAGAAAACTTGCAAGAATTGTGCAAAGAATTCCCCTATACCTGTTACCCATATTCCCCCAGTGTTATCATTTTGCATTTGCTTTTTCCTCCTCTCTAACTATCTATGCACTTTTTTTCGGAATTATTTGAGAATAAGTTGTAGACATGCTTCACAGGTTGTTAGTCATAGTAAAGAAGTTAACATTGGTAATATGTATAATCTAATCTAGAGATATTCAGATTTTGCCAATTGTCCCAGTAATATCCTTTACAGCAATAGAACTTTCAGGACTTATGTGTTACATACAGTCAGTCTGTCTGTATGTGTTATTGACTCTCCTTTAATGTGGAAAACTGTCTCCGTGTGTCTTTGCTATTTCATGACCTTGATATATTTTTAAGATTATAGGCTGGTTACTCTGTAAAGCGTCCTTAATGTTGGGTTTGTCTGGTGTTTTCTTGTGGTTAGATTCAGATTGTGTACCAGTTGCAGGAATATCACAGAAGTGATGTTTTGTTCTTCTCAATGTGCCATATCAGGAGGCACATACTTTTGCTTGGTCCCATTCCCAGTGTTGCTAACTTGGGTCACTAGGTCAAGGTGATGTCTACCAGCTTCCTCCCCTGTCAAGTTAGTATTCTCCCCTTTGTAATTACTAAGTACCTTATGGGAAGATACTTTGAGACTATGGAAATTATCTTGCTCCTCATCAAGTTTTCACCCACAGCCCAGTAAAAAAAGTGGACAGAGCATGTAAATAGACATTTCATCAAAGAGGATATATAAATGGCCACTAAGTACACGAAAAGATGCTCCACGTCACTAGTCATCAGGGAAATGCAAATCCAAACCACAGTGGCATTCTACTTCACACCCACAGCAATGACTATAATTGAAAAGAATCATAATAACAAGTGTTGATGAGGAAACAGAGAAATCGGAACACTCATATTGCTTGTGGGAATATAAAATGGCGTAGCTGCTGTGGAAAAAAAGTTTGGTGAGTCCTCAAAAGTTAAACATAGAGTTACCAAATGACCCAGGATTTCCACTCTAGTTATGTATTCAAAAAAAAAATGGAAAACGTATCCACACAAACACTTGTATGTGAGTGTTCATAGCAGAATTATTCATAATAACCAAAAAGCAACGTAAATGCCTATCAACGGACGAATGGATAAACAAAATATGATGTATCCATAAAATGGAGTATTATTTAGCCTTAAAAAGAAATGGAATTCTAATACATGCTACAGCATGGATGAACATTGAAAACGTCACAATAAGTCAGTCACAGAAGACCACAAATATTATATAATTGCTTTTATGCAAAATGTCCAGAATAGACAAATCCATAGAGTCAAAAAGTACATTTGTGGCTGTCAGGGGCTGAGGGAGGGAGAATGGAGAGCAACTGCTTAATGGGTACAGTGTTTCCTTTTGGGTAATAAAAAATATTGTGCAATTAGTGGTGATGGTTGTACAACTCTGTGAATATGCTAAAAACCACAGAATTAGTATCTGTTGATGATTCCATTGAATCAGTTATTATGGTGGATGCCAAATGGTGATTTTTAAATTCCATCATTCCTTTGACATTCATGTTGGCTTTAAACTTTCCTCTTTTTCCCTCCCTCCCTTCCTCCTTTCCTTCCTTCCTTCCTTTCTTCTTTCTTTTTTCTTTCAGTCTTTGGTGTGGATTCATATGTTTTTCAATGAGCTGTCCTTTACTATCGTTATATTTTTTAAAAAATGTTTATTAAAATATACCTAGCATAAAACATTACGTTAGTTTCAGGTGTACGCCATAGTTATTCAACATTTATATACCTAAAGAAGTGATCACCGTGATATGTCTAGTAACCATCTGACACTGTACAATGTTATCACAATATTATTGACTATATTCCCTATGCTGTATATTATAGCTCAATGATTTATTTATTTTATAACTGGAAATTTGAACCTCAGCCTCCACATAGCAGCTCGTCTGCTATAGTCACGGCCAATCCTCACAACCAGTCAACCTGAGGGTCATTCCTACTACTGATGTACCAACAGCAATCAAGGCTCAATTACAACAGGAGGGCACACACAACCCACAGAAGGGATACTCCTGGAGCACCTGGCTCAGGTGACTGGGGAGACTGTGCCAACTGGGCCCCACAGGACATCTACTACATAAGGCTACCTGGCCAACACTGGGAGACATAGCAGCCCTACCTAATATATAGAAGCAAACATAGAGAGGCAGCCAAAATGAGGAAACAAAAAACACGTATCATTCTGTGTTTTAGTGTTCAAGTTGTTTCCAGTTGGACCCATGAGAGCCCTGTTAAGGTGGTTTCTGTGTCCTTTTGACATGGCCCCATCATTCTTTAAGTCTTTCCTTACTTAATGCATAAAAAATACCCTGGTTCATCTTGTACTTTCTGTGTTCCACAACTGGAGTCAGCTATTTTCCAAGAAATATTTTCAGTGGAAAATGGCGTTTAAAAATGAAGATCTGGGAACTATGGGTGCTTATTGTTTCTGGGATGCAATTGATTCTAAGCGCTTTTAGCAGCAAGAGCTAGAAAATACGTGTGTATAGATATGTGCTTATACTCGTATACATACATACATGTCTTATGTATTTCTGTACATATTAGGTTGGTGCAAAAGTGATTGCGGTTTTTGCCATTATTTTTAACCTTTTAAACTGCAATTACTTTTGCACCAACCTAATATCTTTCACATAGTTTTAATATATTTTCATATAGACTTCTATGTATATGTATTTCATATAGACTTGAAGACATTAATATCTGTGCGTATGATGTACATATATAATGTGTATATGTGTATGTGCACATATAAACATTGAAAATGGTAAGTTTGCACTCATACCTCTGATTCCAATCCCACACCACGGGATTCATTCTCTCCTTTTCCTTTTCCATATTTATAACTCCCCTCTCTGACATTGAGAAATCTGGATCTCATTACTCACTGAGTATTAACTTATTTGCTCAATTCTAGAATACACAGAAAATAATCTCAGAATTTCTACCTCATGACACTATGAAAAGAAGACCAGTAACTCCTGTGGAATATTCTCTTAGGTATCTTTCTGTCTTTACCCGAAAGGTACATAGTTGAGAAACTATTTAAAAATTGCCTAAGTTAGTTCTCTGTCTTTCCTCCCCTCCAGTGTGATTATGTTATTCATCTGAAGTATAGCTCAGTTCATTTGTTTCTTTGGGTGTTTTTGTTTCCCTGTCTTTATTTATTTTCCTTCCTTTGAGATCACTGTGAAACATTAACATGGTTCCAAATGTCAGAACTTTTTAACTTACAAATATATCCTGGATCTTACTCCATATCAGTTCATAGAGCTCTTCTTTATTTTAAAGATTGTTTTAATTAAACTCAACTCTGGTAAAGGAATCTCAAGTAAGTTATTGCTTCTTTACCAAAAAAATGTCACTTTATTGTTTATTTTGAAACTTATTTTGAAATTCCGGGATCTGGGACACATTTTAAAACAATGACAGACAATATAAAGGAAACATTAGCATCCAAGAGAGAAAACTAGGAAAATGCCTGCTGTAATAATTCAATAATCAAGGACGGGACTGAAAAACTGATTGTTATCATGTCTGTTTACCAGCTGTTAAAGTGAGGTGCCAGGGTCAGTTTGACCTAGTTCTGTGTCTCTGGGATTAAATCCAATCATCATCCCTTTTTTACTGAGTATCTACTTTGTGCCAAGAAACATGAGATTCGGCTTCAGACCTTAAGGAGTATCAGATCTAATTGGAGAAAGAAGACAAACAGAAAATCAGAAAGAAAACCAAATCTTTCAGAATTCCAGAAAGTGGAGGTGCTGTTCGACGATGTTAGATCATGATGTGCCTTATGGATTGTCTCAGCTTCCAAGGAGGTCATGACTATTCTGAGAGTTTAGAGGACTGCTCTAGTCAGTTATAGGATGTCTGAAGGATGAGATTTGAGATGCTTTTGGAGATCCCATGGGTAGGTGAGCGGAATGGGGAAGCCATTGCAGAGGTGGGACAGTGCATGGGTACACACAGAAGGAGGACATACCAGTGGTTCTTCTCGAGAGCTCGAGTTTTACTGCCTGGATTTCACCTTTGGCTCTGCCATATTAGCACTGCTGTTCTGGTCAAATCACTTATCTTTCCAGGTGTCAGTTACCTTCTTCTATAAAATGGAGGGATCATGGCAGCTGTCACATAGAGATCCTGTGAAGCTCACCTGACATAACCTGTGCAACATTTAGCACAGTCCTTGGCATATAATATGCTGTCAATAAATGTTCACTATTTATTGTGTTAAAGGCACAAATGTAAGAAAACAGGAGATATAATGTAAAAAGGAAGGAGTGAACCATTGTGATTGGATTAGAATGTTCAGGATGGATACAGTGGGAGGTAGAGCCTGAAATATATGTTGAGACTCCATCGTGGAGGGAGCAGCATAGTAGCTAGTGTTTATATGGGTCTTTCTGTGTGCTGGGCACTGTTCTCTTTAGTTTACGTATATCAACGCATTTATTTATCTCACCAACCCTATGAGATAAGTATTACTTTTACCTCAAATTATAGGTGAGGGCAAATTGAACCACAGAGATGTCAAGTAATTTGCCCCAGGTCACACAGCTTCTAAGTGGAGGATCCTAGGTGTCAGATCAAGAAGTTTGAATTTTGTTCTGTAGGTAACAGGGAGTTATTGGTGGTTTTTAATGATATGTATAGGTGTGAGGGGGTTATTTATATGAACTGCCTTGAGTTAAGTAATTATTCAGCCAGCCTCTGCTATTACATGGGAAGATAGAGGAGAGAGAATTAGGATAGGGGAAGACCCAGGAGGAGCTGGGGAGGAAGGGAAAGGGTGAGAAAGGGAGAAGGTGAGGGAGGGAGACGGTGAGGGAATGAGAGGTAAAGAGATATCAATCTAGGGCCAAGCAAATGAATGGATAAAGACAGTTCCTCACTTTAGTTCATCTCCTTTAGCATGTATAAAAGAGTATAATGGAGAAAGCATCTCATTGGAACATAGTTACAACTGTGCACACACCAAGAGCTTATTGCTTTCAGGTGAAGTGTATGCATTTTTCAAACTTGAACAAATATCATTTTCTTTTAAAAGGGTTCTAAATTTGTTTGCTGTTGATTCACCAACACTGAATGTGAAGTTGCACACATACCCTTCCATGTTGTAACATAAGTACTAGCTCGGCAAACACACAGCATTAACTAGCCTTGAGTTACAGGGTTTTGTGGATGTTTGGAGAAAGTTCATTACCTCACTTCCGGGAGATATTAATTTTGGAAGTGGTGGAATTAGTGGTGGCAGCACTTTAATTAACAGCAGATAATCTCAGCTACACCATGATGGAAATCCTTTTTAGGCTTCTTCAGTTTCAAGAGATTAATATACCACTTGTGTTCATTTTAGGTGACATTATCTTTCTTTTCTCTCATAAGTGTACATTATTACAAGAGGATAATACTCAAATCGTTGAACTAGAGTGGTGATAAGTGTTTTAGTAAACCTATGGAAACACTTATGAATCTGAGCTTTGTCAGTCTGCAATTTAAGCAAATATATGCTCAGTTCATCTTTCCAGGGCAGTTTAAATATTTGAAATAAAGATTCTCCAGTGTTTGGAGAATGGGGCAGATATTGGACTAAGAGGCACTCTTCTGAATACTTTTACATATTTCATTGGTGAGCGAAGTACGTTTTTAATATACATTACCATTGACATCAATAGATAATTTAAATAATAGAATCATAGGCTTCCAGAGCTGGCAGGAATTTTAGAAATTATCTGGTCTACCCTCTTCATTTGACCCAATAGGGAGTGAGTCGTAGAGCGTCAATTACTTGCCCAAGTTCGCATACCAAGTAAAGCCTTCCATCCCTCAATCCCTCTTTGCTTTCTTTCCTTTCTTTTCTCTTCCTTCCTTCCCTTCTCTTTCCCTGCTTCCTGATTTTCTTCCAACAAACATTTATGCACTGGGAACCTTCTAGAAGGTGTCAGACCCCATTCTGGACACTGAGAACCCAACAGTGAACAAGGTAGCAATGCCTCCTGCTCTCATAACCCCAGCCGGATGCGCTTACTGCTTATTTTGTAGAATGGAACGCTATACTACTCTATTACTCTGCTGGGACTCACTGACTAACATAATCTAGAGGGGGAGATAGTTTCTGCATTAAATAAAAACACTTGTAACATTTCGCAGCCAACCTTTTGCATGTTTTCGGGGACAGGTACAGGAAGAGACTATTAGTTTAACCTTCGTTCTAACAGTATTTCCAGAGCCAGAAAGGCCAACCACTCCAAAATTGGATGACCAATGGGAAATTATTTTAAAACATATTACTCATGATGAAAAAGCGTGCATTTTAGTGTATGAATATTTTATTGAGCAAAGTGCCTGTGAATAGCTTCAGAATTTTGTAATATGCAGCATGAAATATGTAATAAATTTCATAATTGCAAAAAGAAAGGTGATTACAAAACCGTGGCTTCAAGGGGGCTAATAACTCCTAGAAAGAGCACACCAATGCATAACCGCTACAGCATTAGCGTGCCAGATCTTGAGAAAAGGCTGTAGTGGAAGTTTGAGTTGAGCCCTTAAAAGGATACGGCACACTCAGGTTACCTTCATCTCTTTGCCAAGAGAAAGAGGCTGTATGGTGAAAAGTGGCTGAACTTGATTGCATAGTTGGATTAGCCTGAAATACCTTCGCACAGGGGACAGCTAGAATCCAGAGTTATGTGCACTGCTATTGCAAAAGCAGGTGGATTGATTGAGAGACATATCAATGTGTCTTGCATGCTTAGAGATCCACTTCCTGTTTTTGAAGGTGCTGGTCCGATTCTCTGTGTTCACATCTTACATTTTCCTGGTTACCCTGCGTGCACTTTGCAGGTCATAGGCATTCCATGCTGCGTTGTCGATTACATCGATTTTTCATGGGTTTTTGCTTCCCCCACAAGGCAGTCCCCTCAGGTTCTCTTCAGGGAACAGCAGTGTGCTTTAGCTGTGCTGTCTTCAGTAGTTCTGAGAATGACTCTTGATGCTACTGGTGGACTTTTCACAGCAAGGAAATAGCCTTCACCTTCACCTTCATCAGCACAGGTTCTCACCAGTCATGTACTTGCATGGGTGTATACACAGCGTATCTTTCCAAGTTAGTAAAATGTCAGTATTAATCCGGAAGCGGCAATGTTCATTCATAGGTATAACATGTAGACATTTCCAATGCAATTTTGTGAGTCGGCCTATCATTCTTTGAAATGACAGAGTGTCAGTCGTGCCATTGCTTTTTTCATTCATAAAACCGGCAGAGGCCATAGGTGTGTAGCAGGCAGTGCAAGTTTCCCAGTTGTCACCTCATCAGATCCCCCCTTGGTTAGCCCTTCTGACTTTTGAATTTGCCACTTTGCATCAAGAGATCAAACCAGGGGGAAATTATTCCTATAGGTCTGGGAAGGAATTGACCTGTGGCTTCCGGATTCCAACAAAACGCAGTGAGCATATGGAGTGGTTCAGTGATTCAAGTACAAAAATTATCATGGGGATTTCTTTTTTTGTTTTTTAATCTAGGCCAATCATTTCTTGTTCACATTTTTAAAAAAAATCAAACTCAGTGTAAAGTGATTAGTATGCTTGCCTTCTACGGTGAAAAGTTGTACTTTAAATAAAGGCAGAAATATCAAAACATTAGATAATTTACACTAGCTTACCAGTGCAAAGTCATGTTTCTTCAGTCACCTGCGTGCCACTGTTTTTTTGTTGTTGTTGTTGTTTGTTTGTTTGTTTGTTTTTCCTAATCCTGTGCCTCACATTGTTCAAGAGAGCTGGTATGGGGTTTGAATAAAATGACTCGACCCTTGTCTGCCTTTCAGTGGAGACTCAGCAATCCGACTTGTAGGAATGCAACAGCACACTCAGATTTTGGGTGTCCACACTCACCGTGGACATCAGATGAGCCGCTCTATGTCATTGACTGAAAGAATCTGAAACCATGCCATCCATGGAACATGGCGTGAGGCCAGTTAAGAGCTGGGCTAGGTTGGCATTGGCCACACGGGAGATGGAAAAGTGAGAAACATTTCACTGTGCTGATGTGACTTTTTAGATTCGCTATCCCTGATGCCATGGATGTTAATTCTGGCAGGGTTAATTATGAGGAATTAAAAAGCCACTCTGAACAGACTGTGCCCTTCGTACTCTGATAAAGAGGGGGCTCTAGCATGAGAACATTTCTTCATTAATAACCATCCCCAAAGGGCTACTACATGCAGTGTTCTGAATATGAATCCTGAACTTCTAGGGGCGCTGCAGGAAGTCAGGGAACTGGGCTTCAGAGGAGGACGACTGCTTATTCTAGTTTTAGGAAAATAGTGCAGCGCCTGCCTAGAAATCACCCAGCTGGTGACATGTGAAAAGAAGAATTTATGTACTTGCATGTGGGCATGATATAAGTTTTGAAATACGGTTTTTGCTGCATTCCGTGTAGATCCCACTGCATCCGGGTTCTCACTGTGGGTAGGTTTGCAGAAGCTCTGTAATTGTGGGCCATTTACTATGTCACCCAAGTGGCTCTAGGGTATGCATTTCTTTCTCAGGAAAATTTCACCAGCACTTTCCAAACTAGGCTCCGTTCTACCAGCTTAATGTATTATACTAAATATCAATCTTGTTACCCAAATACATTGCAGAAAATAAACTGCGAAAAAATACCAATATAAATAGTGCAGCTGTAAGGCAGATGCTGAACTTATATTATTGTAACCTCAAAAGGCCACATTATGGCGGAGACCCACCTAGAAAGGGAAGTAAGTAAAGCGGTAAAATGCCGCAGAAGTATTACTTTTCAGCCAAACTAAAGCCCTATTGTTCAATGGATTAGGCACTGACGCCGGTCACAGAGCAGCTCTCCATGTCAAGACTGTTCCAGAACATGAGTGTAGTTCTCCCTTAGTAAAGGCATCTGCTTATCATTAGCACAAAACACACAGTTGGATAGACATTAAAATATATGACCTTCCACAGAGAGCAGAGCTGGTGGCAGTGTGAACACAGAGCTATTCTTGGATTTGTCGGCTGTCTGAGGAGCAAAGAAAGCCATTGGCTATTAGAAAAATAGAAAGAAGGAAAGCCATCAATATGTAATTAGCCCTTCCCCTTTTTCTAAAGAGCATATTGCTCAAGGGGACCATACTGCTCACCTCTGTCTTTCTGTCTCTTTGTTCTCTTTAAACAACTTTCCCTTCCTGGTGTGTGGCCCTGTACCCAGGCCTTTGTATATCCATATCCATACTCTATGCTCCTTTTAGGCCCCTTCTACTTTCTTTCCCTGTCCTTCCCTTCCTCCATCCCTCCCTCCATCTCCCTCCTTGTTTCCATTCTTTTGTTCATCTCTGGAGTCCCTGAGACCTTGGCGATTCTCCACGAATGCATCTTTTTCTCCTCAGATTCTCTGCTCGGAAGTGGGAGCAAACCCCAACATCTCCTCATCCAAGTTCCCAGGGTGTCACAGAGTGTAGGAATGCTCTCAGTGGCATCCTAGTGGCTCCAAAGAAATACTTGTATACCCTTCTAGAAAAACCAGAGAGTCATGGGAATGACGTAGAACTGAGCCCAGAGATTACTAATATCCAAAATAAGGTATTTCCACATTTACCACATTTCCTTTCTTTAGGAAATGATTCCGACCCTCAGGACCCAGTAAAATGCATACTTTTCATTATGATTTCATAGAGGGGTAGACAGAGGCCGCTGTGGGGGGGGCGTTACATGTGCAGATTGACTCGAACATAACCCCAGAAGCCGTATGTCCACTCTTGTGATTTTTCCATTCAGAAATTACCTCTGCCTGCCAACTTTGCATGTATGTGTGTATGGGGAGGGGGGATTTATTATATAACCCCTGTTTCCCTTTGAAACATGAAATGGTTGGGTGTTTTTTTGTTGTTGTTTGTTTCTCTGCGAATTACTCTTGTTGCCACCTGGGTCTTCTAGACCTATCGACATAGATGATGAACTTGTGTATTGATCCAAACATTAACAATCCTCATCGAAATGTTTTTGGTCAAATTTTCCTTCCTCTTGAGCTTATTGTTCTTGCTGTGCTGCTGTCACTGATAGTTCCATCAATAGATAATATTGGACCTAAGGTCCACCCACAGACAACGAGCCACAGAGACTGGGGGGGGCATTGATCATCATACTGAGCCGATGCCAAATTTCTTGGACAGTGCTTGAATGAAAAGAACACTTGACTACGTGTGTGCAAGCTTGTCTACAATCAGACCCCTGGCTCAACCATAGGGCAAAGAGTTCCAGAGCTCTGGAGGCAGGAGACCTGGGTTCCAGGCCCAGCACCACTGCTGACACCACTGCTGACAGCTCTTTAACTATGTTAATGCACCCATGAGAACCTCAGTTTCTCTCTCTCTCTCTCTCTCTCTCTCTCTCTCTCTCTCTCTCTCTCTCTCTCTGAAATCAATCTGATAATCATTCATGCCCCGCTTTTGTCAATAAGGATAGCATGAGAAGCAGCACAAGTGCTTTAAATACCAAAAAGTGCCACACACATGCTGGTTATTCTTGTGGCTTGTACGTTATTATCTAAATCCCTTATTTAATGGCTTGCAGCCATGATCAACATTTTCAAGGCATAGCCTGGATTTATTGCATCATTAGCGAAGAAATGTCCTCTTCTGAGAGGGCCAAGATTACATTCTGTGCAATGTTGCCTTCCCTAGAAGTGACCACTTTCAAGGACTAATTTTACGTGCTCTTGAGCATTTGGCAAATGAAGTGGAACACTTTTGAAAGAACATCTTTCCGTTGAGACAATTCTTTCAAAACACAGGCCTGTCCTTTCTGATCAGAGTAAGACTACGCACCAATTTCAACAGGACTTTTTGTTGTTGTTGTTGTTGTTGTTAAAAATGCAGCTCACTCACAACTTGTTCCTGTCGAAGGAAAATGCTTATGCTTACCGCCACATTTCCTCATTAGCTTTGCCTGAGACAGACTCCTGTGTCACAGCCGATGGAGCCTTTATGAGCCTTTTAGCCAAATGACTGATGTTTGCCTCGTTATGTCAGATCTGAGGGTACTCCTGGCATCTCTCTTTATTCCCTGTCTAACACCATCAATCGAACAGCTGCCATGCACCCATGATCAGGCTGATTATGAAAATGTGGTCAGGAGCCTGACAACGCCAATTGTCTTTTATCTGAAGAGGCCAACCGATACTGCCTAGAGCCTGCAGTTCTGTGAACAGCAGATTTTGTTCCAAGACAGGCAGGTGAGAATCACCCAAGTCCACAGGAACGAGCTGTGCGCTGTGCAAATTAATTTTGATTTATTGTGGAAGAAGGTCCTGGAAGGATTGATCTGATTCCTTGTAGCCATCTCCCATTCACCCCTTCGAAGATTCTTTGGTCCTTTCATTTTGATTTCATGTCCTACACAAATTTATTATTCTCAGGACTGTGGAAAGAAAGCCTATTAAGCCCAAAGCCTGCTAATGGAGAATATATCGTTGTTTTTCTAAATGCGCTTTTAAAAAGGAAAGTAAATACTTGTTTATAGAGCATATCAAATTCTAGTGGTACCTTCAGTAAGTTTCCCTGGATGTGTGGTGACAGTTTTCATCCCTTGCTGAAGATAAAAATGATCTTCTGTGATGCTGGGAGTGTTGCTGGCCTGCCTGACTGGTGGAGTGGCCTGCACGTGATGGGGTGTGGGCTCCCTTAGGACCACTGGCCTACTTCCCACCCCACCCCCCCAGCCAGCTGGAGGGGTTAAGGGGTGGAAGCATGTAGCCTCTGGATAGAGCACGGCTAAGTGCCTCCTGGGGAGTCAGCTCTGTGACCTTGGTCTCATCAAGTCCATGTGCTTTCAACTGAGCTCAGGCTGGGTGACCTGTCCCTGACAGCTCTGAGATTGAGGCAGCCTATCGCTTTTCCCCCTCTAGGCGTTTCATTCACTGTAAAGTAACCATGTGGCATTTCCCTCTTTGCCCCTTATCCAGCCTTCCTCTGTATCTTTTCTTGCTGGGAAAAACAGAAGCCTTTTTAAATAGTTGGGTTCAGAACCTTGGGTTGCCCTAACAGTGTTTGAAATCGATCATTCTTCAGACCCTGTCGGAGGCCCAGGCTAACCACACAGAATGACCTCCCCACGTATTCAGGAAAACTGGGCAAGACCATAGCTGGGACTTCACATGCTCTATTCAAGTCTCCTCTAACCAGCTATTAATGCTTGAAACCAGCAAGTTCCTGTGGTAGTCAAACAGTGCATGGGGGCAGAAGAATTGTTACATTCGTTGAACACATTTTTATAAATAGTGTGTCATGATTGTGTTTCTCTCTACTGACAAGAGGTCTAGAGTATGGGTGTGAAAAGGGGCCTGGTGGTAGATAAAATACACAGTTCAAGACCACCTGGGAACTTTAGAGGAAGTTTGGTGAGGAGCATAGGTTCACAACCTTGGATTAGCATTGGCATTGTCTGGGGAGGTTGGAAAATGTTGCTGTGTCCAGAATCCGCACTGCACAGTTAAGTCTGAACTCTGGGGAGTGCCCTGGCATGGATGTCTTCACAGCTCCCAGAGGATTTGAGTGTGTGGTCAGCGCAGGGCTGGTACCTAGGAAACTTGATAAATAGTAGCACAAACGTCCAGTGAGATCTTGTGTCATCTTTACAAAACCCTCAGGATGTTTGCGCACGATAGTTATCTCCATTACATGATATGGAAAGTGAGGCTCAGCGAATTTGGATCATTTTTCCAGGGTCATACAAATAATGAGCGTGCAACCAAGATTCTAACCCAGGTGAAGTTGACTGTAGAGTCCAGCTCTTAACCATTATTCTAGACAATAAGGATGGCCGCCATCACAATTTCTTTGCAAGGGTATGAATTAAATGAGTTAATATATCTTTAAATACTCTGTAAACTGTACATAGATATGCATGTGGAGGTTGTTTATTCCTAGTGGTCTTAGCATGAAGAAGACTAGGCTGGGTATTTCAGTTTATGAAATGTCAGTCTCAGCTGAGGAGCTGCAGACACGCAAGCAGAACTGAGTAGTATGTGGCTGAATGTTCATCTATGCTGTGCCTTGGTTAGAATTCCAGGACAGCCCTTTGGAACTGCTTAGCCTGAGCCAGCCAGGCTTTACTAAGGTCTGGAATCAATTCAGAAATACATCTGGGACACCCTGCTCCAGACCTCTCTTTACCTTATGTTTATGTCTGCTAAATTTCAGGTTCTTGCTCAGTTTACAGAGCTAATTGTGCAACATCAGACACATAATTGATGAGAGAGAGAGAGAGAGAGAGAGAGAGAGAGAGAGAGAGAGAGAGAGAGAGAGAGAGAGAAAATATTTGAATTAGCTGGTTTGACTTTTTTTCAGTGGTGGATTGGTCACACACATCTAATTTCACTCCCTGCCAAAAAAGCACACCAAAACTACAATGAATGAGACTTTTTAAAGGGATAAACCCAGAAGGACTTGGAAAATGGGAGAGGAAATAAAATTTGGGAAGCTGGAAAGTATTTGGACAAATAGTAACTGATTTAGCAGACCTAGAAAGCCAAGTCATAAGCTGGCAGGGGGAAAAGCTGAGAATCAATCCAATTTATGTCACAAACCCCTCAAGAAGCACAGGAATTGGTGGTGCTCGATATTCCTGGAAGTGGGAGTTAATAGGGTCCAACATATAGAGGATTGGCTGAAATCTGTATAAGGAAATAGATCCATAATTCCCCTCCCTCACTCTTATACTCCACCATTTCTCCACCCTCACAGAAAAGGGGTGTTTTATTCTCTGGAGAGGGCAAAACAGAATGTTGTTTTCCTGGGATACTTTCCTAGTTGGTGGGTGCACCAGCAACTAAATTCAGGGACCGCCAATCTGTTTCCCCCAGAATGTTGGCAACCAGGACACATTGTCATATTCCTGGGAAAAAAAAAGAGATCGAGAAATTTCCATAAGCTTCCAGTGGGAGGGAGGAAGGAGGGAAGGGAGAAGGGAGAGGGAGAGCAAGAGAGGGAGAGAGAGAGGGCGAGGGAGGTAGAGACAGAGAATGAGGGAGGGAGAGAGAGAGAGAGAGATAGAGGGAGCAAGGGAGAGAGAGAGAGAGAGAGAGAGAGAGAGAGAGAGAGAGAGAGAGAGAATATAAGTAGGGATCATGTAAATGGACAGAAATCAGAGAAATCAGAATGGGTTTGAATTTCGTAGTGACACTGCTAGCTAGAAGAGAATTCTCAATTCTAAAGGAAAATTATTTCCACCCTAAGATTTCTACCTAGCTAAATTATCAGTCAGTTGGGATGGTAGAATGAAGACATTTTCAGACACTCAAGATCTTAAAAAAAAAAACAAAACAAAAAACCCTCTAACCCATCCTTTCTCAGTAAGCTACCAGAGTGTGTATTTATTCAGCAAAGTGAAGGAATAAATCGAGGAAGAGGATGGCATCCGTATAAGGAATAGGAGCACCAACACAGGAGAGAGGCAAGGTCAGCTTGCAGGATGATGGGGAAGAGAATCCCAGGTATAGAGGGCATCCAGTCTCGGTTAGAGCAAATCAGAAAGCTCTGAGTGAAATTTATCAAGAAGGTCAAACTGGTACCTGATGTGAGTGACTGTACTGGTATTTTCACAACTGGTAGAGAATTGGGGGTCGCATTAGAATACGTGCATGGAGAAGTAAGCCAACCAAAATTAAGACCAAAAGTGACAATTCATTCCAAAGTATTGTACAGGACAGAAAAATCACAGTTTAGCATACGACTTGGTGTTCAATTGCATATATAAGCATGAGAACATGACATACATTTTCTGTTGTTGTTGTTTTTAAGATTTTTCTTGGGGAAGGAGAACAGGACTTTATTGGGGAACAGTGTGTACTTTCAGGACTTTTTTCCAAGTCAAGTTGTTGTCCTTTCAATCTTAGTTGTGGAGGGTGCTGTTCAGCTTCAAGTTGTTGTCCTTTCAGTCTTAGTTGTGGAGGGCGCAGCTCAGCTCCAGGTCAGCTCCAGGTCCAGTTGCCGTTGCTAGTTGCAGGGGGCACAGCCCACCATCCCTTGTGGCAGTCGAACCAGCAAACTTGTGGTTGAGAGGACGCACTCCAACCAACTGAGCCATCCGGGAGCTCAGCGGCAGCTCAGCTCAAGATGCCGTGTTCAATCTTAGTTGCAGGGGGCACAGCCCACCATCCCTTGCGAGACTCGAAGGATTGAACTGCAACCTGGTTGCAGAGCCCACTGGCCCATGTGGGAATCGAACCGGCAGCCTTCAGAGTTAAGAGCATGGAGCCACTGGGCTGGCCCTGTGGAATACATTTTGGTGGAACTAAACATTTGATGCAAAGATGTTGGGGAGATGGAAGAATCGGAAGTACTTCGATGTGTACTAGGGAAAGGGTGAAGTGAAAAGGCTAAATGCTCATCTCCCGTAGAGGGGAGGCAATCAAAAATACCTGAAATGGGCTTATAAGGAGATAGCAATACAATCGTGTCATTTAGGGAAATGGGGGTAAGTGCCCCAAGAATAAACTGAAGAAAAGTTTCAAGCAGTTAGTTGCCTTTTGAGAAGGGGGAAGTAGATGGGGCTGAAGTGCAGAGCTGGTGGCTGCTGTTCGTCTTAAATCTTTCGGAACTAGCTGACACTTGATCATCATGTGCATGCATTAATATGATGAAACCTTAGGCATCTGCTGCTCCCTTTTGCAAACACAACTATGAAAAATACCCTGCACTAGGACATGAACGGCGTAATAACAGAAACTCCTACTAAGGAGGTGAGGGTTACAAAAGAAGTCAAGAACGAGGTCCACCAGCAGAGAAGCAAAGCCTTCCTGAAATGCTAATTCTGAAGGAGAAACAGTCTAACACCAAGCAAATGGGCTGCATGCGCCCAGAGGAACTGGAGCCCGCCCCCCACCAATGCATGGCCACTTAAGTGACTACCTTGCGAAGGGGCCAGCAAAGCTGCGCAAAGACACCTTCATCTGGCCTGGTCTCTCTTTAATTGCTTGCAAATCCAATGGAACTAACTAACCTGAATACAATGGACACAAGAGGTAGCCTCTGAAAAGAGCATAAAGTGGGGCTGCTATGTTCCCATCTCCTCTGTCTAGGAATCAGGATTTCCCCTGACTTTTGCATTAGCATCGCTCTTTAGTATTTCTGCTCTCTCAATTAGGCTGAAAAGCGACACGCTGGACACTGGGGCAGATCCTAAATGCCAGTGAATGGGGTTTAATGAAATCCAGGAGCTCAGTGCAGAGGAAAATTATATGAACAGGTATTTGTAGACACATAATTAATGTGACTTCGGTAGTAGGATGGGAATACTGGAAATATCTGTTACTGTTTTCACGTCCTTTTGTATTTCTTCATGATAAAAATGTGGTGATGACAATATATATATTGTCTAATTCCTCTGGGACCATGATATGTCTTGCAACAATGAAACTCCCCGAGAAACTCTCAGCATTACTAATGAAGAACTCAGTGATGAAGCTCTGTGAACACTTCCTGTGTGTCACCAGGTAGCAACCAAAGGGTTCGGGTAGCTGGACTCTCTGGAGAAAGGGTTAGTAGCATCAGATGGGGCAGATGGGCATGTGGGTGAGGCTCCAGTTCCTGAATGGGAAAGGGAATAGGGCCTCAGCAGAGTTTCCCAGGAACCTCCATTCGCAGGGTTTTGCAACAAAGAGGTGAGCTTTCAAGCCGAAAAATGCTTAAGAGCATTGAAAATTTCTTTGTCCTCCTAGGCAAGGCCCTAGAAAGGGGTAGGGAAGCAGAGGTAGGTGTAGAAGGGAGAGCAGTAACCTCAGAGCACTGTGGGCTGGTCAGGGTCCTCGTTTCTGCGCACCAGGTAAAATCTGCACAGGAGCCTTTAATCGCATGTTGTTCTATGGTGTTATTAAGTGAATACATTTTTCATGGCCCACCTGCTAGTGTAACTAATTAACAGCCATTCTCATTAATTACATTGATCAGGATCATAAAATAATTTCAAATTGCTGAACATGATCAGCAGGAGTAAAATGGTTTCACTTTAATCCCTTAATGATTTTTTTCATGATTAATCAAACAAAATATATGTAGTTATTTGATCCACTTTTTTTATCTTGGAACTGCAACTCACGGCAATTATAGTAGACACAAAGTTGATGCAGACAGAACCACATTTCATGCAGTAGCTAATTAAGCAATAAGACACAATGGGGTGGGGGTATATGATTATCACGAGATAATCACTCCTGCGAGGAGTCACCAAGCAAAAGGTACAGTTGAGTACCTCTGCTCCCACAGGGCAGTGATTACCTTCGGATAACCACATATCCTGCCCGTGCCTTATTGCTAATCGGAAACCCTGCTTTATGCAGAAATAAATTGAGGAAAAATGACTTTGATCATAGGAAATGGTTCACTACAGTATAAAGGCTTCATTTATTAATAGTGACAACATTAATTTGCGCTTTAAAAGGTTAAATAATCAATCATCATCTGGGGGTGTTGGGGACCATTTTAAATGTTGCAAATGTTTTAAATTTATTGCTTACACTTTGGAAAGTGCATACATTTGGTGGTTTGGGTATGTGAAATGTAGTCTTCAAACACTCTTACTTCTAATAATTAATTTTCATCTAATTGGAAAGTTCTTGCATTTAAGGTACTGGACATTTTTGGAATGAAATCATGAAAGAATAGTTGGTAACTCATTTCGAAAGCTTAATTAAGAAAGAGAAAAAGTACATCTGCTAGATTTCACCCATGGTGTCTCAGGTCATTTCCATCTCTGAAACTTTCGCTCTATCCTACAGAGCTCCAGATGTGACACTGGGGATTCACAGCCATCGAAACAGGGGAGACAATTCTGGCTTTTTCTAGGACATAGTTCCTCTTCCTTTCTTCCACAGGAAAAGGGAACGAAAGAGAAAAATCAAGCCCACACAAACAAAAACAAATCAAAATGACCACTATCCTTCCTGTGCCAGGGCTAACTAGCACGGTGAGAAGTCCTGCTCCCTGGGGTGGCACTGCCCCATGGCATTACTTGCTCTATCCTCGCCTGCATGCTGCATGCTGTGGGAAATCTACATTCACCCCAACCACCAGAAGAGCCAGTTCTTCATTTAGGAACAATAATGGGGTTAGAGCAGGGGTCACACAAAAGAAAATCCAAACAAACAAACAAACAAACAAAATCCCACCACTCTCCTTAGCAGCTTGTAAACAACAAAGAGTGCGGCCAAACACCTAATGGTTGACAAACTTACCTTCCACAAGGGTGTCTGGTGGCATGCTGTTTGTATATTGTTCAGAATGATTTCCTTCTTGTTAACTTAAAGAGATACCTTGTAATCTTTATTTGGACCAACTAAGCTTCCTTTTCTTTTTTTTTAATTAAAGTTTATTGGGGTGACGATGGTTAGTAAAGTTACATAGATTTCAGGTGTACAATTCTGTATTACATCCTCTATAAATCCCATTGTGTGTTCATTAAGCTTCCTTTTCTATTATGAAAAGTCACTCTATCTGAGTTACACCTAAAACGATCCGATTTATTTCATTTCATATTACCTCCTCCCCTTTTTGGGGCTAAAATAATCAGGGCTTATCTCAAAAGTGTGTGTGTTTTTTTTTCTATTTTAACTCTAGAACAATGGCACAGAACTTAAATAGCTGTTGATTCTCGAAGATATTCATCCCCATTGGCCCAGGTTTGTTTCAAAATGAGGCTGCCTGGTTTAGCATCCGTGAGCTTCCTGAAGGAAATGGAGCCGTGTACTTATTGTGACCCTGTGAAATGAAGATAAATTGTGTCATATGCAGGATACATTACTAACTTTATGGCACGCAGAAATTGACAATGGAGTGCATCTCCTCCATAACAGCATCCTTCCATTGCTTATAGTGTGTTTTTAATGCAACTTTGTTAACATTGAGATGTATTGAAAAATACGGAGGTAAACCAGTTGGACACCAGACCCAGGGTTTTTTCTTCAAGTGTCAGTAAGTGCTGCTTTTGAGAACAGTCTCACTTTTAACCTTGCTAAATATTCAATTCAAGCCCTATGGTTCGACCAAGGCAAACCTTTTGGCTCCAAGTGATTCTGCTTGGCGTGAGGTTGGTTCTCTGTCACGTAGAAACAGTTTTTGGTCAGGGTTGAGAATGAGCAAGACTTTACTGAAAAACAAAATAGGCACAAGAGAGAGGTGATCCATGTGATCTGGGAACATTGGCGTCATACTGAGTATACTGGTCTCCTGGCTTATCGCAGGTTCACAGCAGTACTCTAGCTTATGTTATGTATTGTGAAGAGGAAATGCCAATTATTAACATAAGTAACATAGGTATGAATTGTAAAAGGGCTTTGAAAGTGCCAAACGCTGAAAAAGGAAATTAAATGTAGTTATTTATGATAGAGTTTTAGAATTACTTAGTTTTGTTCTTGGGAGACCTGGCAGTTAGATTTTATATCGTGTGCATTCTTCAAACTTGCACAATTCAAGTAAAAAAATAATAAAGACATCTTCACCTATAATCACCTAAGTGTGCATATATGTGTGTTTGGCCATGAATTTTTCCCCCCACAAGCAATCAACCACCATAACTTTATCATTCTCTAAAATATAAAACTTCATTATATTTGATGAGTTGACATGATGACAGATAAAACCTAACTGTTGAATGAAGGTCATTTGAAAAGCTCTATCAGTTGAAATGAGATTGTGTGTGTTTGTTTTCATTCTTGCTATCCATCCACATTTGCTGAGATTGTATAGAGAAATTTTTGCACCTGTAAACGTTACAGATATTTTGATCTTTCAAGGCTAAGCAGACTTGATAAAGTCTCATATGGAACTTAGCAACACCAAGATTTTTAGATAGCTATCCCATGTGGTATCAATGAAGTACCATTTAGAAATTTCTCATTGGCCTAAACGGGTAAGCGGGAAGGCTTGGTGAGACAGATGGAAAGAGCTGCTTGTTGTAAGAAAGCATCAGAATAGGCATTGCTCCTCTGCTGGCCTAAATCCACTAGTCTGATGTTATTATTAGTGATAAGGAACGGTGGCCAGAAGGAAATCTCATTCTTTGCAAATGTCATTTAAATAGGACTCTGATATTTTCCAGTCAAGTCGACAGGCTTTAGTCAAATAGTGAGCACTTTATTTGTAAATGCAGGAGGGAAAGAAAAGCTTCCATTCAGCAGTTCTTAGGATGTCAGCTTACCAGTATTGATTAATCGTTCAGTAGTGGCAGCTGCTTCTTTATTAAATGTGCAGCTCGCCATACAGAAGATATCAGGTGTAGGAAATGTTTCTTGACAATTCACCTTTTCTCCCAATGTGGCAGAACAGTCTCTTACATGTTCCTCAACTGCCATTCCTGGGAATTTACCTGCCTCTCTCTCTTTGTGTCTGCTACCCCTAAACTCCTGCCAACCCCCGGAGAGTTAGTTACTAGGATGAGCCTCCACCAAACAGCTTTTGACTGCACAATTAAAAAAAAAAAATCTTTGAAAATATTTTATCTTTTTATTGTCATTGTTATGCTCTGTGGGAATAACTTGCTACTTAAGTACTAATTGTAATTATAGATGTAGCACATATATTGCTAATGAATCATATTCTCGGAATTGTGAAGCTACTCCCTGCCTGGGAAATGAGGCAGCTTAAGAAACTGAAAGTACTCTTTGAGACCACTAGGGGTACTATTGAGCAAGCTGTCTGCTTCGTGTTTTAATACTGTACCCCAGTGAGGACAGACTTTCTAAAGTTACTAAAATATCTGAGAGTCGGGAAAGAGTTTACACTGAACAAGAATATGGCATAAAAAAAATATGTCAGTCTCCAATGGCTTTACCCCAAATGCACCTTTAAGAAACAAAAACCCAATAAAAAAGCTTTCTAACCCTTTCCCATCCTTCAAGATCAGTTTTCAATTCAAGTTCCTTTAGGATTCCCCAGCTCTTGAAACTCCCTTGGTATTGAACTTCTGTGGCCCTCACTTGGCATTCAGCATAAAGTGCGTGTGCATGTATTACGGGCATCTCTTTTTTCCCCTTCCAATTAGAGAGCAGGAACTTCTTAAGCTATTGGCTTTTGTACTTGAAATCTATATATTGTAAATTCCCAAGACCAGGTTCGTTTAAAAAGATTGTCTTTAAGTCCAATAAGTCATCAAAATGCCTTAAAAATTCCAGTATCTCAGATGCCAATGACACACTGTTTCAATGCATTGGCTAATGAGATGGGGAGGGATCGTATGAAATGGTAGAGTTGGGGCACTGCCTTTGAGGGGCTGCCCAGGAATGGTCTTTGAGGGGAGGAGTCATTGGAGCAGAGACCTGAAGAAAGAACCTGGAGAAGAGTATTCTGTGCTAATTCTACAGCAAATGCAAACGCTCCGAGGTATCAATGAGCTTGGCAAGTTTGAGGAAGAGAAAAGAGGTCAGTATTGACATGAAGAGAGTAATGAAGTCGGAGAGTGACATGAGATGCAGTTAGAAAGGCAAGAAGCAGGCAGGGGCAGATATATTTCATTCTGAGTGCAGTGGGAAGCCACTGGAGAATTTAAGTCAGGCAGTGACAAGATTTGATTTGTGTTTTATTAATAAAAATTTGCTCAGGCTTCTGTGTGGAGAATGGATTGGAAGTGGTGCGGTGCCGTGGAAGCGGGGAGGTGATAATGGCAATTGTCCAGGAGAGAGTTGATTCTGGCTTGGACCACAGTCATGGAATTATAGATGGAGGGGAAGGGAACACAATTTGGAGATAGACAGATGAAAGTTGCTTATGGGGCTTAGTGCACCTGAGGAATCAGGGATTATGTGAGTGTGGCTGTTGAGGGCATATAATGAGGAGAGAATGAAGGAGAAATGGGCAATATAGAGTTTTAGTGAAGAGCTCCAGCTTTGGAATGGAGCAGCCTTACTTTTTTCATGTGTTTTTTTTCCCCCCATTTTTTTCATTCAACACACATTGAATTTTTTTCTCTCTCTCTCTTTTGTATTAGTTTCAGGTGTACAAAACAATGTAATACTTAGACATTTACACCCCTCACAAAGTGATAACCCCCTTCTCCCAATCTGCTAACCCTCTGATATCGTATATGGCTGTTACGATTCCATTGACTCCATTCCCTATGCTGGACTCCATATCCCGTGTGGATTAAGAAACTGGTATATTTATACAATGGAGTATTACTTGGCCATAAAGAAGAATGCAGTCTTACCATTTGCAATGATATGGATGGACCTAGAGAATATTATAGTATGCTAAGTGAAATAAATCAGACGGAGAAAGGCAGCCTTTGTTTTGATCCTTGAGCAAGTTACTCTGCTTCTCTATGCCTCACTTTCCTCATCTGTAAAAGGGGGATAATAGTAGCTACTTCATAGATTTTCTTTTAATGGAATATGTATGAACTAATGCACTTACTTAGCACAGTGCATCAGAAATAAGTGCTGACAAGATAGTTGCAAAGGAATGTTAGAAGACAAACAACTTTGGATTTGTGTAAGTTTTTATTAAATAACTGATGGGGACCTCCCCCGAAACGTGAAATTTCTGATTTGCTATGTTAGTCAAGTCAGAAATTCCAGTTAGCAGAAGGCAACATCAGCAGCATCGCTGACTATCTTGAAAGATTTCTCCCCACAAACCATAAGAAATCACAACATAAGAAAACTAAATTCTATGCAAACCCAAATGCTCAGCATAAATTGAAGATAGAGAATGCCAAAAGTGTGAGCAAAAAGGGAAAAATCACCAAATCCCAATGCATAATCTCATGTTTCTGCCCAAGCCCTGGTCTGATATCAGGGTTTGCAGTGAGCAAAGGGAGATGAGAAAAACTTGAGAAAGAGCTGAGGAGTGTAGAATTCCCTAAGGTTTTGTATGCTGAATTTTTTTATTCTTCCTATGGCCTTGATATTTGAGTAATAGACTGGCTAGATATAAAATCTAGCAACTTTCATTGATTTTTTTTAACTGCTTCTCTACATTTGGCTTTATTTTGTAAACTCTGATGTCCATCTCATTCCCTTGCCGTTGCAAGTTGTTTGATGTTTTTAGTTTGGAGGACTTGCGAGTTTTGACTTGATCTTTCAAATCTAATAGTTTTACTACCATATGTACTTAAGCTGAGCCCTTCCAGTGACTTGATTCAGGTCTATGAGTATTTGGGGAACATTTTCATATATTATGATTTTAAACATTTTTTGTTCCAGCATTTTGTTTTTCTTTTTCAGGGTCTCCAGTAATATGAATATTATTTCTTCTTTGACTTCCTTCCATTTATACACTGCTTTCTCTCTGACCCTTTTTATTTTTTTTCTGCATTTTTATTTTCTTTGTTGTTTTCCTACCTTTATTCAGTGTCTCTTATTACATTTTTATTTGAATCTATTTTCCCTTGTGCACCTTGTAATTTATTCTTCATTTTCCAGATAATTTTATCTTTTCCATTTCTTTCCTGTATTTCCTCAACTCACTTAGTATTCCTTTCTGGATTTCTTGTTAATTTTTTGTGTTTCTGACTCAAGGTGATTTTTCATATCTTCAAAAGCCTTTCTGAGAATATTCTTTTTTATTAGATTCAATCTTTAAGAGATTCAATCTCTTACAGCATTGGCTTACAGTTTTCTTCTGCTTTATTCTGTTTCTTGGAAAGGGGGTTTCCTCAATTGATAAGTATAAAGTTTCACTTTCTATGCAATGAAACATTCACAAAAATTGATTCTATATTAGGTCACAAAGCAAATATCCATCATTTTCATAAAGCAGAAATAGGACAAATAGCATTCTCCAATCACAATGTAATAAAACTAGAAAGATAAATACCATATGATTTCACTTATATGTGGAATCTAAAAAAACTAAATAAATAAACAAACAAACAGAAACAAAGTCATACGTACAGAGAACATTTTGATGGTTGCCAGCTGGGAAGGGGTGGTTGAAGGGATTAAGAAGTATAAATTGGTAGTTACAAAATAGTCATGGGGATGTAAAGTACAGCATAGGGAATATAGTCAATAATATTGTAATAACTATGTAAGGTGTCTGATGGGTACTAGATTTATGGAAGTGATCACTTTGTAAATTATATAAATATCTAATCACTACATTGTACACCTGAAACTAATATAATATTGTATGTCAACTGTAATTGAAAAATTAAAAAAATTGTAAAAAAAGAAATCCCTAAGAAAAGCAAAACTAGAATGTCACTTTTATCTAGAAATTTTAGAAGGTCCAAGTAAACAGCTTTTGCATGAAAGAGGAAATGCAAACTGAAATTATAGATTAAAAGACAGAAATAGAAACACTGCATATATGATCTATGGGATACATTTAAAAAAATGATCAAAGGAAAATTAATTGCACTGAACACTTTTACCAATAAAAATGAAAAACTGGAAATAAGTGGGAAAATACCCAGATCAAAAGCTAGAAAAGAACAACATCGTACCACAAAAGCAAGCACAAGGCAGAAACTACTGAAGATAAAAATGGAAAATAATGACATTGAGAACAAAAAAGTAGGTCTAATCAATAATGGAAATCCTGTGTTTTTAAAAAGTATTGCAAATAGAGAAACCATTAGCTGACTTATTAAAAAAGTAAAAAAGAAAAAAAAAGCAAAACTCCACAACACAAGAAGAGATGAGGAAGAAATATCCATTTGAAAATAAAGAAATTTGAAAATTCACAAAAGATTACTTTTTCAGACATTTATGCAAAAGTTGAAAACTTAGATAAAACTGATAATTTCCTACAAAAAGACATGTTGCCAAAATTGACATCATTTGATTTAGAAAGCTTCACCAGGCCCTGAAAAGTGACCAGACCAGAACTGGACCATGCCATCCACCCGATTTTGGACTTCCCGGCCTCCAGAACTGTGCGAAATGTGTGTTGTTTAAGTCACCCAGTCTGTGGTCTGTTGGTGTACCAACCCTAGCAGACTAAGACACGTGTTCTACAGCAGATTTTTCAGTTTCTATGCCATACGAGAATTACCAGTTTGCAATCAGTTAATAGTGAAACTACATTGGATACAACTGAATCTGATGATTCAGGAGATGCTTCTGGATTTTGTAGTACCTCTGGGTCACGATTACAAACATCCAATTATTGTACAACATGAGAGACACACACAAGTGCCAATTAACAGAGATTTCTGTTTGATACAACGCCACATAAATGAGTTTTTTCCCGATTTAGGCCTGAGTTAATGAGAGTGAAATAAATAACTTCTTCTCTTTTATATTAAAGCGCCGACTCTGGGGGCACTTGACCTTGTTTCCGGGCATTACACAGCTCTATTGTCTTTTTTAATTAATTAATTAATTAATTTTTAATTTATTGGGGTGACAATTGTTAGTGAAATTACATAGATTTCAGGTGTACAATTCTGTATTACATCATTTATAAATCCCATTGTGTGTTCACCACCCAGAGTCAGTTCTCCTTCCATCACCATATATTTGATCCCCCTTACCCTCATCTCCCTCCCCCCACCCCCCTTACCCTCTGGTAACGACTAAACTATTGTCTGTGTCTATGAGTTTTTCTTTCTCATTTCTTTGTCTTGTTCTTTGGTTGTTTATGGTTTATATACCACATATCAGTGAAATCATAGGGTTCTCTGTTTTTTCTGTCTGACTTATTTCACTTAGCATTATACTCTCAAGATCCATCCACGTTGTCACAAATGCTCCTATATCATCTTTCCTTAACGCCGAATAGTATTCCATTGTGTATATATACCACAACTTCTTTATCCATTCATCTATCGAAGGACATTTTGGTTGTTTCCATGTCTTGGCCACCGTAAACAAAGCTGCAATGAACATTGGAGCTCACGAGTCTTTATGGATAAATGTTTTCAGATTTTTTGGGTAGATACCCAGGAGAGGGAGTGCTGGGTCATATGGTAATTCTATTTGTAATTTTTTGAGGAACCTCCACACTGCCTTCCATAGTGGCTGAACCAGTCTGCATTCCGACCAACAGTGTACGAGGGTTCCTTTCTCTCCACAGCCTCTCCAACACTTGTTACTATTTCTCTTGTTGATGAAAGCCATTCTGACTGGGGTGAGGTGGTATCTCATTGTGGTTTTTATTTGCATTTCTCTGATGATTAGTGATGTTGAGCATTTTTTCATATGTCTATTTGCCATTTGTATGTCCTCTTTGGAGAAATGTCTCTTTAGGTCCTCTGCCCATTTTTCAATTGGGTTGTTAGTTGTTTTGTTGTTGAGCTTCATGAGTTCCTTGTATATTTTGGATATTAGCCCCTTATCGGAGGCACTGTTTGCGAAAATCTTCTCCCATTCAGTCGGTTGCCTCTTTATTTTGTCGATGGTTTCTTTTGCTGTGCAGAAGCTTTTAAGTTTCATATAGTCCCATTCGTTTATTTTAGCTTTTACTTCTATTTCCTTTGGAGTCAAATTCATAAAATGCTCTTTGAACCCAAGGTCCATAAGTTTAGTACCTATGTTTTCTTCTATGCAGTTTATTGTGTCAGGTCTTATGCTTAACTCTTTGATCCATTTTGAATTGATTTTGGTACATAGTGACAGATAGTAGTCCAGTTTCATTCTTTTGCACGTGGCTATCCAATTCTCCCAGCACCATTTATTGAAGAGGCTGTCTTTCCTCCATTGTATGTTTTTAGCTTCTTTGTCAAAAATTATCTGTCCATATTTATGTGGTTTTATTTCTGGGTTCTCAGTTCTATTCCATTGGTCTATGTGTCTGTTTTTCTGCCAATACCATGCTGCTTTGATTATTGTAGCCCTGTGGTACAAACTAAAGTCAGGGAGTGCGATACCTCCAGTATTGTCCTTTTTTCTTAAGATTGCTTTGGCTATTCGGGGTCCTTTGTGGTTCCAAACAAATCTGATGGTTTTTTGTTCTATTTATTTAAAAAATGCCATTGGGATTTTGATGGGGATCGCATTAAATCTGTATATTGCTTTGGGTAATATGGCCATTTTAACTATGTTGATTCTTCCAATCCATGAGCACGGAATGTCTTTCCATTTCTTTGTGTCTTCTTCAACTTCTTTCAAAAATGTCTTATAGTTTTCAGCATATAGGTCCTTCACATCCTTGGTTAAGTTTATTCCTAGGTATTTTATTCTTTATGCTGCAATTGCAAAGGGAATTGATTTTTGTATTTCTTTTTCTGAGATTTCATTGTTAGTATATAGGAATGCAATGGACTTTTGTACGTTGATTTTGTAGCCAGCAATTTTACTGTATTCGTTGATTGTTTCTAACAGCTTTTTGTGGAGTCTTTAGGGTTTCCTATTTATAGCATCATGTCATCTGCAAAGAGTGATAATTTAACTTCTTCATTCCCAATTTGGACGCCTTTTATTTCTTTCTCTTGCCTGATGGCTCTGGCAAGGACTTCCAACACTACGTTGAAAAGCAGAGGTGATAGGGGACAACCCTGTCGTGTTCCTGAACATAGAGCAAAGGGCTTCAGTTTTTCACCATTAATTATGAGGTTAGCTGAGGGCTTGTCATATATGGCTTTTGTTATATTAAAGTATTTTCTTTCTATACCTATTTTATTAAGTGTTTTAATCATAAATGGATGTTGTATCTTGTCAAATGCTTTTTCTGCATCAATTGATATAATCATATGATTTTTATCCTTTATTTTGTTTATGTGATGTATCACATTGATGGATTTGCAGATGTTGAACCATCCTTGTGCCCCGGGGATGGACCCCACTTGGTCTTGGTGAATAATCTTTTTAATGCATTGTTGTATTCGATTTGCTAGAATTTTGTTTAGGATTTTTGCATCTGTATTCATCAGAGATATTGGTCTGCAGTTTTCTTTTTTTGTGTTGTCCTTACCAGGTTTTGGTATCAGGGTAATGTTGGCCTCATAAAATGAGTTAGGGAGTACTGTCTCTTCTTCAATTTTTTGGAAGAGTTTGAGCAGGATTGGTATTAGATCGTCTTTGAAGGTTTGGTAGAATTCACTAGTGAAGCCATCTGGTCCCAGACTTTTGCTTTTGGGAAGGTTTTGGATGACTGATTCAATTTCGTTACTGGTGTTCGGTCTGTTTAGATTTTCCAGTTCTTCATGGTTCAGCCTTGGAAGGCTATATGTTTCTAAGAACATATCCATTTCTTCTAGGTTATTGAATTTGGTGGCATATAGTCCTTCATAGTATTCTTGCATGTTCCTTTGTATTTCTGTGGTGTCCGTGATAACTTCCTTTTTTTCATTTCTGATTTTGTTAATTAGTGTCTTCTCTCTTTTTATCTTAGTGAGTCTAGCCAAATGTTTGTCGATTTTGTTAATCTTTTCAAAGAATCAACTCTTTGTCACATTAATTTTTTCTATTGTCTTTTTATTCTCTATTTCATTTAGTTTTGCTCTGATTTTTGTTATTTCCTTTCTCCTGCTGACCTTGGGTTTCACTTGTTCTTTTTTTCTAGTTCTTTAAGGTGTAACATGAGGTTACTTATTTGGGATTTTTCTTGTTTCTTGAGACAGGCCTGTAATGATATAAATTTCCATCTTAAAACTGATTTCGCTGCATCCGAAAAAAATTTTGGTAGGATATATTTTCATTGTCATTTGTTTCTATGTATCTTTTGATCTCTCCTCTAATTTCTTCTTTGACCCAGTCTTCTTTAAAAGTATTTTGTATAATCTCCATGTATTTGTATTTAATCCTGCTTTCTTTTTGCAGTTGATATCCAATTTCAAAGCTTTGTGATCAGAGAATATGCTTGGTATGATTTCAATCTACTTAAATTTGCTGAGGCTGATTTTATGTCCCAATATATGGTCTATCCTTGAGAATGTTCCATATACACTCAAAAAGAATGTATAGTCTGATGTTTTAGGATGTAGTGCTCTATATATGTCAATTATGTCCATTTCATCTAATGTGTCATTTAGGGCTGCTATTTCATTATTACTTTTCTGTTTGGATACTCTGTCCATAGCTATCAATGATGTATTTAAGTCCCCTAGTATAACTGTGTTTTGGTCAATTTCTCCCTTTAGTTCTGTTAGTAGTTGCTTGGTATATTTTGGTACTCTCTGATTGGGGGCATAAATATTGATGACTGTTATGTCTTCTTGTTGTATAGTCCCCTTTACCATTATCAAATGTCCATCTTTGCCTCTTGTTACCTTTATCACCCTGAAGTCTGTTTCATCTGATATCATTATGGCTACACCTGATTTTCTCTGGGTACCATTTGCTTGGAGTGTCAATTTCCACTCTTTCAGTTTGAGTCTATGCTTGCCCTTGTAGCTGACATGTGTCTCTTGGAGACAGCATACGGTTGGGTTTAGTTTTCTGATCCAATCTGCTACTCTGTGTCTCTTAATTGGTGAGTTCAGTCCATTTACATTTAGGGTGATTATTGATACGTGAGGATTTCCTCTCATTCTATCTTTAGTTTTCCTGCAAGGCTGTGTCTCCATTGTTTCTTTGCCTTTTTTGTTGTCTATTATTTCTGTGTCGTGGTATTCTATGATGTTTCCCTCTGTTTCTTCTTTTATTACTATATATATATCTCAGTTCTGGATTTTTTTGTGTGTGGTTACCTTTAAGTTTATGTAAAAGAAAGATTGATATTTATAGTATTCCATTTTCTTTAGCACGCTTACTTTCTCCATTCTTATATTCCGGTTCAGGACTTTACTCTCCCCTTTTTTATGTTGCCACAAATTGTCCCTGTTGATGGTGGTCGAATAGCTTCCTTTAGTATTTCTTGTAGTGCAGGTCATGTATTAGAAAATTCCCTCAGCTTCTGTATGTCTGGAAAGGTCTTTATTCCTCCTTCATATCTAAAGGATATCTTTGCTGGATATATTATTCTTGGCTCATTATTTTTCTCTTTCAATAGTTTGAATATTTGGTTCCGTTCCCTCCTGGCTTGTAGAGTTTCTGCTGAAAAATCTGATGATAATCTAGTTTGCTTTCCTTTGTAGGTTACCATCTTCTTTTCCCTGGCTGCCTTGAGGATTCTTTCTTTGTCGTTGATTTTAGACAGCTTCAAGACAATGTGCCTTGGAGAAGGCCTTTTGGGATTGAGGTAATTAGGTGTTCTATTTGCTTCTTGGATTTGAGGATCCAGTTCTGTCCACAAGATTGGGAAGTTCTCATTAACAGTTCATTTGAATACATTCTTTGTTTCCTTCTCTCTTTCTGGTATGCCCATTATTCTTATATTGCTCTTTCTGATGGAGTCAGAAAGTTCTTGTAGATTTCTTTCATTTCGTTTAATTCTTAAGTCTCTTTCTTCTTCCATCTGTGTAATTTCCAGGTTTCTATTTTCGATGTCACTGATTCTTTCCTTCATTTGGTCAACTCTACTACCTAAGCTGGTTATTTCATTGTTAATTTCTTCTATGGAGTTCTTAATCTCCAGAAATTCCATTTGGTTCTTTTTTAAAATTTCAATCTCTTTCGTAAAATGCTCATGTTGTTCTTTGATTGCGTTTCTGAGTTCATTAAATTGCCTTTCTGTGTTTTTTTGCATCGCGTTGAGTTTTTTCAGAACTGCGATGTTGAATTCTCTGTCATTTAAGTTACATATTTCCATATCTTTAAGTTCCTTTTCTGGAGACTTTTCACTTTCTTTCTGAGCTGTCGTGTTGCCTTGGTTATTCCTGGCAATTACTGATTTATTATTTCTCTTTCTAGACATGTACAGGAGTGGCTTCTGCAACAGGTTGATAGGAAGAGGTCTTTTTTTTGTTTTCCAGTACTTGTTGGTAGAATGTTTTATTTTCTCTCTGACTGCAGTTTTTTTTCCTCTCTCACACAGTAGTGCTATGTTTTCTCTGCACTATTCCAGCTTCTCACACAATGGGAGGATTCCCTGGGAGACGGGCTTCTCCTCCGTTAACAGTTCGCCTGGGTCATAGGGTGCCACATCCCTGTGTGGTTGCGGAGAGCTTCTGAAGTTCCAAAGCTCTTCCTGCACCAGATTCAGAGCCCGTTTGTTTCAGCAGTTCTGTTTACTCCCGCAGGGATCTGCCCAGATAGGTGGGGCCAGGGGCGGGGTGAGTTGTGAGAGGTGGCCCAGAGCAATGGCGGCGACCACCACCACAGCCGGTCCCGCTTCCACAGCTCCCTCCCCTTTGCCGGAGCTAGTTGGGCTGCAAATCTGTGTCTGCGGTCCGCAGTTCTCACAACAGCAAATTTTCTGTTCTTTTGATCTGACACTGCTACTGTTCTGCTTCTAGCACCAGGCAGGTGCGGGTGGGGCGAGCTCAGGGAGGGTAGGAAGGGGCAGCTAGTTTCAATGCCTAAGGCTTCCGTTCTCTCCTCGGCAGTGAGGGCTTAAACCACCGTTTTCAGCCTTCTTCCCTCAGTCTTTTCTCCGAGGTCTCTGCCGTGAGCGTTGGGTTCAGCCGTGTTATATGCTGCCCCCTCAGCCCTGTGGGCCGTGAGCGGAGCCCTAGCAGTCCGAGTCCTTCCCTCTCCCGCAGCTGCGGAAGATCCGGGAGCAGCGGGCTCCGAGCACTGAGCTAGGTCTGCGTCCTGCGCCCGCGCGGCTCCGTCTCCACACTTCTCCCCTCCCGCCTTCCCCGCTCGCGCGATTCTCCCACCTTTAGGTGAATTCAGTAGTGGGCCTGTTCGTCTTGCCTGTCTGCTGTGCAGGGAGTCCTTTGTCGAGTTATTGTTGTTTGATTAGTTGTAAATTCCAGGGAAGCTTTACAGAGGCTCACCTCACGCCGCCATTTTGATGATCTGAATCAGCTCTATTGTCTTAAGACCGTGATAAGTATTTGGCTTCATGTGCCAAGCATCATATTTACAGTCATGAGGTAAAGAAAAACATTCAAGTCCTACTATGTGCTGGGTTCATCAAGATGAAGAAACAGAATCTCAGAGACGTAGAGTAACTGTCCCCAATGCTCACTCAGTAAACGGATCTTTCACCCAAATCTTCCAGATTCTAAAACCCAGGTTCTTTGCATTATCTCTGTTTGTCCCTACAACATGGACACAAAATCATTTGAAGACTTGGGCTGTCTAGACTAGAGGGTGACAATAAAGCAGCACACAGCACTCTATACAAATCCTGGAGGAATGCTCTCTAAGTCATGGGTATGTGACCTACTGCCAACTATTTCTTTTATCACCTGATTCATGTTAATAAGTTTATAGCATGGAAACTTTCTTTTGTATTTTAGTATAAGGAAATTTCTTTGAAATGTTTCTAAAAATCTGTGCCGTTTCTTTCCCATTAGATATATTGTACACTGGTCATGTGTTCCATAGACCCTTGCTATCTGATAAGACCTGTAAGAGGGCTTGGACTCAAAATGTTTCCAATCCTCCATTCCAATAGGAATGATAGCATGAGACTTGTAAGAAGTTGATGCCTTGCCATTTTCAGAACTCCTGCGAAAAGGGAATATTTGATATATCCTATAAAGAGGCAATTTAGTATGTGCACTGGAAGTCAGCATACAAAAGTTATGATCTAGCCTTGCTTATTTACTGAGGTTCAGGATAGAATATGACCCATGAAAAAGAGTCCTTTCTCAGCACTGATCTTTCTCTCTCTCTCTCTGTCCCCACCCATCCCACCCCCTTCTCTCTCTCTCTAGTATTTGATTAGAAAAGTTGACAGCAAAGCCATGGTTGGTTATTGGATTATACATATGTCTGGCAAGACTTATTCCAGGATTCACAGCTCTGATTTTGACATGCTCTAGTGTGTCAATGAATTTGTCCAGATGGTGTGATAAAGCTGCTAATAGCTTCTCAAAGCAAAATTAATTTAAATTAGTTTTTCTTAAAAGAAATACAAACCATGCGGTACCTATGTAGAAAGGAATGGGAAGGGTGTCTTGAAATCCAAGAAGCACAGATATGCAATGGCTTCTTCACAATCAGTGGGAAATTGTGGCTACCTGGTGACTTTTGGGAAGTTGACTGGCTCTTGAGGTGAAGGTTTGTTTGTTTGTTTGTTTGTTTGTTTGGGTAGGGGAGTTGGTGAAATATTTTAAACTCTTTTGCAGACATCTCTGAAGTCTGCATTTTACAAGGTCTGCTAATGAAGTTGGCAAACTTGTTGCAACAATGTTGCTAACCTTTTTTGATATCAGAGGGATTATTCGCTGTGAATTTGTACCAACTGGACAAACAGTTCTCCAAAGTTACCATTTGGGACTGCTGAAAAGGCTGCGTGAGAAAGTGAGATAACCGGAACTTTTCACCAACAATTCATGGCTCTTGCATTGTGACAATGCACCAGCTCACACAGCACTGTCTGTGAGGGAGTTTTTAGCCAGTAAACAAATAGCTATATTGGAACACCCTCCCTACTCATCTTATCTGGCCCCCAATGACTTCTTTCTTTCCCCAAAGATAAAGGAAATATTGAAAGGAAGACATTTTGATGACATTCAGGACACCAAGGGTAATACGACGACAGCTCTGATGGCCATTCCAGAAAAAAGAGTTCCAAAATTGCTTTGAAGGGTGGACTAGGCGCTGGCATCGGTGAATACCTTCCCAAGGGGAGTCCTTCGAAGGTGACTGTAGTGATATTCAGCAATGAGGTATGTAGCACTTTTTCTAGGATGAGTTTGCGAACATAATTGTCTGATCTCGTACATTCTTGTCCTGAAATTTAATCTTAATTTGTAATGGCATATATGTGCACAGGTACTTTTAACAACAGGAACGTTTCATGAAACGTGGAAGTCTTTGAGCCAAATCCAGCCTTCAATGTGCACTTAAGTTTCCATTAAAGGAGAGTGGCAACTGAGCTTACGGAGCTGAGGGTAAAATTTGAATTCTGCTGCAGGAAATCAGAGTATTAGGAGCTGGGATATTGAATTTCACTTTTCCCCATGCTGACATTGACTTTCCTCTGGAGCATCACCAACTAGCGAGATCTAGTTCAGTTGCATGATTTTTTTATTTTTCTCCACTCACCCAAATCCAGAGATACAAGTCCAGGGCTTAGGGGGTCTCATATAGATTTGCAATATTCCTGAGGGTCTGTAGGATCTTAATCACTTTCATATTTTATTTATAAAGCAAATGTTCCATGACATTGAAACATTAAATGGATTATACTCAGCCATGTGCAATGTATAATTTTCTAAAATCTCTGATTAATTTAACATGGGTGATTTTCATTCTTTGATATGTGGCCTTGGTGTAATTTATAACAAGCTATAAATATTTGAAATACTGTGGAAATGTGGTTTGGGGAATAGTATTAACACCTGCCTTAAATGCTAGTTGGGTTATATTAAGCTCTGAATATACTTGGGTATGTTTCTGGCATACTATTTGATCTGCGTTCCATCTGAATTGGTGAATGTAATGACTGGCAGGATTATAAGGGGTTCTCACTATTTTCTTAGCTTTTGATCTACAACCAAGTCTAAATTTGGGGAGTTTTATGGCAGTATTCCTTCTTTTCTGCACTTTAATTCTTGTTGAAGCAGAACTGACAAAGAACTTCCCTTGCCATCCCTTCCTTTTCTTCCCCCCACACACTTCCCAACTCAATCTGTACACATTCAACGAGGGAAGAAAGAACACAATCCCTGTCTATGCCTGTACCCCAACACAGAGTCATAGGATATGGCCCTGGTGACTCGTATGTCCTGTCATGGTATGGCTCAGCCAAGCCACGCTGTCACCAAATCACATCTTTCCCTGCTTCTGTGGAAAGGCAGCCTCCAGCCCGGGGGATCAGGTTTTCCTCCGGGATCCATGGCCTGCCCTTTGCCCCTCCCACACCCAGCTTGTCTTTATGAAGTTGTAGAGTGAGTGTGTTGATACAAACCTTGCTGAACATCACTTCCCTTTTCTGTAAAGTAGGCTTGTTTTAAAAAATAGGCATTAGAGAGAGGGAGGAGGGGCCGGTCCCTGTATGGGTGCATTATTATTATCACTGTAGTTTATTTCCCTGCCATTAATAATCCTAATTGTAAATCACTTGGTATTGAGTCACAGGTGGTAAAAACGGTGTGTTTGTAGATCATTTTCGTGACTTGTGTTAATGGCCAATTCACTGACAGAGTTTAGGGTGCCCGAATACTACTTCAGGGTTTCTTCTAATTGGTCTCGGTGGTCTCTGCCCTCCCAATATTCCATGTCAGATGATGTCTATGTTTTCATGGATTTCCTCTCCAAACAAACAAAAGCAGATAGCCAACAAAAAGGCAAATAATTAGCATTTAGTGAGGGCAGACCAAGTTGGACATCCCTTTTCTGTTTTTCCCCTTTCATTTTGAGGGAGCCATCGCATTCCACATTAAAGGTGTGTAGCTGTTTCTTTTGTAGTCTTCGAGATGAGTGATTTATGGGATCAGCGGGAGACCTATGCCCTCACGTGAATTGCTGCCATTCCCACTGCCTTTCCAGTGGCTAACATGACATGGCTACAACCTGGCATTTGGGAAATGGCATCAGATTATCTCCACACGGACTGAGGCTGGCCTTGACTGGTCATTATCAGCCTTTGCACAGTCTACTGTAGTAAGAGTTAGAATAACATATATTTTTCATATATTTTATTTCTCCTTATAAACAGTACATTTCCTTTAAAGGTAACTCTGGGAGCTTGTTCAATGGGAAATAAAGTTAAGGAGGAAACAATACTTTGAATTGTATTAGTGAACATTGAAAGCCACAACTTACTAAAATAATGGTTTGTAATTCTCCTTACTCAGGTCAGTGTTTTCCAGCTATTATCCTGTCTTCCTAGCATTCCCAGTGGGAACATAGGAAACAGGCCTATTTAATAACTATATACGTAATGTGACTTTGGTTAGACAGAAAGCTGGAGCTTGAAAATCCAGGGTCAAGTATATTGACAGATGGGGAAGGCCCTGGGTAAGTAGTTGTTGTGCTAGGCAGTGGAGTATTTGCCATGGTGCATTCTTGTCTGTAGCTTTCTAATTTATTAAAATTGACAGCCCCTGATGCTCTGAGAAGGTTGTGATTTCGAGAATGCAATGCCTTGGAAGGTGACACTCCCAGGAAGGCATTTGAATTTTGGAAGGTGCTCTCTTGGGAGAAGCTGGCTTGTTGCCTGCTGCTTCTGGATGGTTCTCAATGTCTTGCTGTCTTGTCTGCACTTTGTCAAAATGAAATACAAAAGTCAGGTAGTATGGTCTAATGGCTAGCACGGCAAGTCTCTGAAAATGAGACGTATCTATATATACACACATGCAGTACTAGTTTCCTAAGGCTGTTGCAACATAACACCACCTATTCAGTGGCTTAACACAGCACAGGTCTGTTACAGTGCAGCTCTGGTTGTCAGAAGTCTAAAATGGGTCAGCAGGGCTGGTTCCTTCTGGAGGCTCTGGGGACAATCCCTTTTCCAGTTTCTAGAGGCTGCCTGCATTTCTTCGCTGTTGGTCCCGTATCACTCTGATCTCTGCTTCCATCATCTCCTCACCCCTTCTCTTTCCTTGACTGCCTCTCTGCCTCCTGCTTATAAGGACCCCTGTGATAAGATTGGGCCACTTGGATAATCCAGGATAGTCCACATTGAGACACATAACAATCACCTCTTTGAAGTCCATTTCACCATCTAGGGTAACGTAGTCACAGAGTCCAGGGATTATGATGTGGACATCTTTGGGGGGCATTATTCAGCATACTGCACGTATGATTAACCTTCATGTGCCTCAGTTTCTTCATTTGTAAAGGACCAGCAAAAATGCCCCTCCATGTTCCCATTAACACTTCCACTCCTGGAGGTTGAGTGAATATTTTCCCCAAAGTGCTTTAAGCACCTGGGGAAATAGTTTTTGTATGAATAAAAAGTGGTTAACAGTGATAGGCTACCGTGTTTTCCCGAAAATAAGAACTAGCTGGACCATCAGTTCTAATGAGTCTTTTGGAGCAAAAACTAATATAAGACCCGATGTTATGTTATGTTATGTTATGTTATGTTATGTTATGTTATGTTATGTTATATAAGACCTGGTAGTATATTATATTATATTATATTATATTATATTATATTAATATTATATTATATTATATTACATTATATAAGTCCTGGTCTTATTTTAATATTACATTAAATAAGATAATGTAATATTAATAAGATAATGTAATATTAAAATCTTGAAATAACCAGGTCTTATATTAATTTTTCCTCCAAAAGACTCATTAGACCTGATGGTCCTGCTAGGTCTTATTTTCGGGGAAACACGGTAGTTCAAATCTCAACAGGAAACTCAGATGTTTCTAACCTCAGCTTATTTTATTACCTGACCTTTCACTTGTTATTTGATATCTCCCACCACTGTCTCCCATGACCAAATGCAATTGTAGTGTTTTCCTATTTGTAGTCACTTCCCTTTGATCCATTTTGCATCCTATTCCCAGCTCAATTGAAAGCACTCCTTGGCACAAATCACTTCTTTCTTAAGCCATTTGAGAAAAGTCTAAACTCCTCAGCCTGCATCCCATCTCTTTCTTGATGTCTCCAAAGTACTTTTCCATGCTGTCTACCTTTACTTCCCTAAATTTGCTCTTTCTTCAGACAGGCTCAGACACTCACTGGCCTCTGAGTGGGCTGGGTATATTCCTAGCCCGGAGTGTTATGTCGTCTCCATCTCTTAAGCCCCTTTTGTCATCCTTTCCATCTTGCAAGGTTCTGGTTTCAGGAAGCCTTGCTTGTCCACTCTATCTTTTGTAGAGAGTTTTGAAAACCCAAGGATTTTACCTCCTCTGAGTCCTCTACTAGTTATGATCTATACCTTTCATTTGGTAGTTGTTAGGGGTGTCTAATTTGGTTAATTATCCTTACATGTCAATAGGTCTTATTTCTCCAAATAATTATAATCTTGAGATCAGGGGCCATACCTTTCACATTGGTGAGCTCTCCGCTAAGCATTTAGCACCCAGTAAGCTTTAAATACATATTTCTTGATAAACGTGTGTGTGAATAGGGATTAGTTTTGCAGGCCTTTTGTTCTGGGATTTATTTTTCTGTGGTATTCATCAGGCACTTTGTGCCATTTAAATATATTGACATTTCATTGCTTAGCTTGCACATGGAAGCCCCCTCTGTCTGCTATAGAAAATTATGTACTGGCTCATTTTTATGACTGCAAAACTATACAAAAGTTGATATAAGTTCTGTGGTAATCTATACAGACACCCTTTATAGTTCTGATAATAGGGACTTTTTCTTAAGCTTCTGTCTACATATCTGACCAGGCCTCTCTAAAGAGATTTCTTATCTATGGAGATTCCCACCTGCGTAATATGTCCAAAACTGCTGTAACAAAGCCCTCTGTCCTCCTTGTGTACTGTTTCTGTAAGGCATCGTCTTTGTAGTTTCCTCCAGCAGTGCCCCAATGCGAGCAAGTAAACTCTCTACCAAAGCTATTGAATATATGCTGTTTTCCCAATATACAGATTTCTACTGGCTACCACCGGCTATTGTTGACAAATATATGCAGCTGTATTAGCAAACGAGGATGCTTTTAGAGACAGATACTGCACATCTAGGAAACACATTTTGAGAAGCTTTCAAAGTGAAAGGCAGACTTGGTCGTGAGACCTGTCCTAGGTTTGTGGCTTCTTTAAGAGCTGGATTTATGACTTGGTTATTTTCCTTGTGGTATCCCGGGAACGGGAAGAAGCTAGAATTGGACATTTGAGACAAGGCAATTTTGCTGATTAGTAAGAGGAGATAAGCAATGTGCAAATATTTATGAGCCTGTTGGTGAAAATTCCCAAGCGGTTTGAGGCCCTGGAAAATGTGGCCCTCGTGATCTTTTTTCCTGCTTCTCTCTCTCTCTCTCTCTCTCTCTCTCTCTCTGTCTCTCTCTCTATCTCTCTTTAATTTGGGCCTTGAAAAGGAGGGGGAGAGGAAGAGAAGGGGGCTGATATTACATAGAAGTTACAAAATAATCACTGTGTTTGTGTCAAAGCTGCCTGTTGAGGCTATGATAATTATAGATTATACTAGATTTTCAGATGGTCTTTCACTCCATTTCTAAATCAGAGAGCCTCTTTCCAGGAGACTCATTGGTGACCATAAGGACAGTTTTAAGACTTCATTATGGCCTGTCTTCATTTCCACCCTCTAGTATATGGGGCCATAGAAATCAGAAGTGTGAATTCAGCCTTTCATTTATCATTGCAGTTCCCTATTTATTGCTAAATCCTTAATTTTGAAGGCTCAAGTGGCCTTTTGTGCTGGCAATTAGCCAATTGCAGGTGCAAAATCTTAAAGGCATCCATTGGGGGGGGGGGGTTGGTGGGAATCGCCTTAAGAAATGGATCTCTTGTGATGCCCTGGGATGCAGGATTTGTGAAAGGATGGGTATAAAGAACATTAAATGGATACAGATGCCGTTCCAGGAAAGAATTGCCGAAGCGAGTGAAAATGAAATCACTCGTCTGAGGGTTGACCTTATTTGACTAGGCAAAAGAGACCCTTAACCCTAAGCCCTTTACAATAGAAATACCCCGAACACAGTGGCAATGGAGACATTTAGAGGTGTACTTCTGCTGTGCCATCTGCCTATAAGAGTTCGGTAATGGCACAGCCTTCCACCCGTCTCCATCCCATTCAAAATCAAGGCCAGATGTTTAGGCTTGGAATTTAAGCCCCAGCACAATTTGGTAATCAGCTTTGTCTCCCATCACACACCCTCAGGAACCTTGTGTTCCAGTCTCCTGTTTTTACCCGGCCTGTTCCCTCTCTGAAATGCCTCCCCCTTCTTTCTATACCTTAACTAATCCTCATCTCTTCTGAAAAACGTTTCCAGATCCTATAGTCAAAGGTAAAACTTTTGTCCGCCACATTCCTGTAGGACTTTGTACTTCCTTTTTGTACTCAGGCCTGAATTAGAGTGATTTATGTCTCATTCATTTGTGTATTCCTATACAACCTAGTCTGGTGCTTTGGCACCAATTCATTAAATTAATAACAACCATATATCCAGCGAAGGAAAAACTTGGCATAAGAAAATCTGAGCACATTTCTTTAAGTAAGATATATAGAGAGTTGACAGCTCATTAACGACTTAATGGAGAGAATGGGGGGCCATCAGAGACAGGGGGCTGAATTCTTAGGATAACCTACCAATGCGTGATCCATTGGAAATGAAGAGAAACCATTTTTAAAATGATAGTCAATGAAAGAGTGGAAAGTGACTGATCGTTTACTTTACACATAACTTTGTAAGAACACCGTTATCACACACGCCTGGGACACCTGAAACAAAAGAGACCCAGTATCCCAGTTTTCCATCACTCTGAGGAATGATCCCTACTTGGCAGGGTGAACACTGTGGTCCCATCCTAGTCAGGACTTGTGCAAACTCACCTTCAGAGTGAGCAGAATCCCAATTTTTATAAGCTACCTCTTGTGTGTCTTTCTTTTGTTGTTTATCAAAGGTCACTCTTAGCTTGCTTTCTGGGTAAAGATAAAGGGCTAATCCGTTTTTCTGAAGGAAGGATTCTATGTGAGAGAGCCTATGTATCAGGTTCCCACACTTTATTTTTAACCCCCAAATGAAAGTGCATTTCTGTTACCCAGAATAATGTTTTTCTCGGTTCCAAACATGTTGTCATCAGTTCTTGAGTGTCTGCAGCAAGATGATATGACCTTTGCCACCCAGCGCGATTTGGGCCTGCCTCTTCCTCCTGTCATTTTCATGCTGAGGGAATTCAAACTCCTTTTTGGTTAAGAGAGTAACTACACAGTACACAGAATCATGAAATGCAAGAATTCTCTCAGAAGCCCAGGGCAGACTCTCCTTACCTCAGGCTCTATTGTCAAGTCTCTCGGCCACTGCTGCCTTGCACAGAAGAGGTGTGTGATAAGTTCGGAAGAGTTATAATGGAACTTTACCTCGACAGTGTCATTCTGGGTGTTTTCAAGTTTAGACAGAGTTGTCAAACCATTATCATCGCTCTGCATCATAATCCCTGAAAGAAAATTACTGTATGTGAAATTAAAATGAATCGTCTCTGATTTTCCCATCACTTTTCTATTTGTGCCTTTAGGGGGCCTTTGAGGACTAGAAGGCAGAATATTATGAAAGGAGATATATTTATTCTACTCATGAGGAGGCTCGATATGCGTGGCTTTGCCGCCTGTAAATCATCATGTCTTTCCTCCCTTAAAGGATAAATATGGCATTCATTCCAACCCATTTAGCCCATTATTCTTTTGTATATAAAATAGGCCCAATTAAGACATTCTTGTGTTAATTTCTGCATTCTATGTATGGCTAGAAAGAGTTTAAAAATATCCATCACAGCAAACATCGCAAAAAAATGCTTCCTGCATACTGAACATGCAACCCCTGCCCCCCCCACAACTGAAGGCAGTATTTCAACCAATCATGGAGATTTGCGATTTTGTTTTCTACTTACCTACATTAAGGCTCTGTCTATGTGCAATGCAATATTTAGATGAAAACATGTATTTGTAAATATCTGGGGTTTTGACTAGAAATTTCAGTTTTCATCCAGATGTCTGGCATTGTAGAGACCCAGACTAAGAGTGTACTCTCTGCCTGTATTAATTCATTTATGGTTACTCAAGTGGACAAACAGGAAGTGACATGCCTGCCTTGTTTTTCTCTCCTTTATCTGCCGCTGCCTTTCCTGCCCCTTCCCACCAAAGGCGGGGCAAGGTCATCACTTTTCGAGGTGTGTAACTGAAATTCCATTTGGTGTCTCCTACTGGTTATACTAATTAAGTAGACCAACCATTGGGCCAAGTCTGGAGGCCTGGGCTGTAATCCTTCCACCAACTATTAGTTGTGTGATCTCTGGAAACTCATTTAACTTCTCTGGGATCTGTCTTCTTTAACTACTGGAAACAGAAGGAGCCCAGGAAAGAGTTGGGACCCTGCAATCGCCAAGACTCCATCGCCACCCTAAGTTCTGTGACTTGCCTTTGCTCTACCTTGTACATGAACATTAATTGTGAATGACTATTACTGTGTCAGTGGGTCTTTTGGTATCCCTTATCCCTCTCTGAGATTGTTCTGGCATCTTGTGGGCAACTTACTAGAGGATATAAAAACTTTTTAAAAGGAAAGGACAACATTTTTAAAGACACTTCCATGTTTTGTAATGTTGATGCGATCCACGGTCACCTTATAGTTACTCAGCGTAAAATCTTTCTTGTGTATACCTTATTGATAAACTCAGCTCGTAAGTACCTCATGCAAAATATCTGTCCCCAAGATGCCATAATATTTGGTTACTGGAAAGATTAGCTACCAGAAGAGATTCAACAGAGTTCCTCTGAATTATGAGGTGAAGCTTTGCATTTTAAAATGTTGCTTTCGATTAAAAGTTATCTTACAGCAGTCGGGAAGAATATGATAAACCTTTAAAGAGAAGTGACATCTAGTGAGAGTACATGTAAAGAACTTTCCTCCCCTTTTTCTCCCCTCTCTCTAGATAGATGATAGATAGATAAATATAGATGTTGATATGCAATATATAGTTTATATTATTAGAAGAAGCTGAATTTGTAACCTGAATTCTGTCATTTCTGTAACTACTATAAATATTCTACATATCTGTTTGAGTCGTTAAACAAAACTTATTTTCTTACCTAGGGGACAATCGAAGCTTATAACCGTTGAGATTGAATCAATCTATTTTTTATATATAAATTGTACCATCTCATTCCTTTATGAATCTTTCCCAGTGTGATTGTGGTGACATACAGTAGAAATTGGTACATGGTGGATTTTACAGGAGGGCCGCATTAGCTGGGAGGGTTTATTTAGGCGTGGCTATAATTTACTTAATGAAGAAAACAAACTGATCAAACAAGTAGGTTCTGCTATCAGAAGACATGTGCAGGTGCTCTACAGGAAGAAATTTCTCTCCAAAATGGATGCCTATTGAACAAGACTTGTGGAATTGAAGTTGTTCGTCGTCCCTTGTGTTTTGTCGTCCCTTGGGTCTTGCTTCTATCTACAGACCCATTCACCTCCGGACACCCCATCACAATGAAACAGCTACCCGTGCTACTGAGTGAAGTTATGGCCCAACTGTTCAGAGGCCCAAAATGGTAAACGGAAGTATCCAATGACTCCAATGAATTGAGATGAACATTGTTTTCTTCCTGTTTCTTCCTCAGCTTCTTATATTCTATTTTCCTTCACCATGGCCTGTTACTGCTCTTCAGAATCCCTCAAGCTTGGACTTTTGGAGGATTCCACAAATAGCTCTGTATACAATCTCTTGGATTTCAGAAAGATCCAATAACTTGTCCTGCTCGAATTCTTCCTGACCTCTCTTATCCTCGGCTGCAGACTTTCTTGTAATAGCTCATATGCGATCATCAGCAAGACAGAGCTGGTAACCGCGGGTGCTATGTGTGACAGTGAGGTCTTACTGTTGAAGCAGAACTGGAACAAGGACTTCTGACCAGCTATATAGCTGAGTCCTGAGCTTGCATTATATAAACAAAATCCCGCAATTGCCGCCCCTCAACTTGTTTTCCCAGGTAGCCCCAATGTCTGTAGTGTACTTACGCTTTCCTCTTTAGCAGAGCTCTTAATAAATAGATTGAGAGAAAAAATGAGTTTCATTTGGTATTCCTGCTACTAGTCTTCTAAAAGGTGGAAGGATGACCAGCAGAGGAGAGGTCGGTGGAAGACGAAAGGCTGCTTTGATCTAAGACTTCTCTGTATTGGTGATAACAGCATAGTTCACATATGCATTCTGTAAACAATCATGTGGGGAAAAAGGATCACATTCTGTGTACCTGAACTCCCAGTTTCATAAGCTCCATAGAGAAGTCAAGGGAAAAATATGTACCTAAATACATAAGATCATTTTTTGGCCATCTTGCCTCGATGAGTGACGTTCCCAAGGGTCAGTCTTGGTGACAGTTTTTTCACACTTGGCTAATGTGGTGTTCTGAGTTCTGTATTATCTTCCAGCCCATTTTTGTCTTTGCTAGCAATTTTGCCAAGAAATTCTTTTTTATTTTTTTATTAGTTTCAGGTGCACAAGACAAAGTAATACTTAGACGTTTATCATTTATATCCCTCACACTGTGTGGACCCCCTCCCCCCATCTACTACCCCTCTGACATCGCACAGAGCCATTACATTTCCACTGTCTCTATTCCTAATGCTGTACTCCACTTCTTGTAAGTATATGCATATATATATACATACATATATATACATATATATATATATGATATATATATATATATAGTTGGCATTCATTATTGTTCAGCTTCAGGTGTACAGTGCAGTGATCAGGCATCTACATCATCCCTGAGGTGGTCTCCCAAATGGGACAAGTGTCCATCGGGTACCCTACAAAATCTTTACAACATTATTGATAACATTAAGAAATTCTTAATTGGGATTTTTGTCTTGACAAAGCCTTTCCTCATTGTGATTTAGAAGTTCATCATTGGGCAGTGACACCTCAATGCAGACACCTTTTGTGCTTAGATTGGGTGGACTAACTCCTCAGCATCCTCTAAAATGAGTGTGCAGATGTAGATATCATTGTCAAACCCTGGAATTTACTCTGGGCAGAAGTATCACCAAGACAGGAGTCAAAGGCATTAGCTTTTTTGGGGGTGGGTGGTGGGGTACCTGCCTTGTGCCCTTGGCTGTGTAAAGTAAGCCTTGTCTCCTTTTCCTACTCAGTGGTTTAGTAAATGATTTTCTTAAGAAATCCATATTTGGTGGTTTGTGGCTACCAAATGTGGAAGGAATGAACTAGCGGGCAGAAGAGTTGGGCTTGCAATAAAGATTATTTTCATTTTCCCAAGAATTCTTCCCCATCATGCCAGTTTTGGTCATTTTTGGTATACCTTAGAGTTCCCCAAAAAAGACAAGTCCAGGATCCTTGAAAAAAATCTATGTTCATCCATTTATTTTGGAGACCCTGAAATTATAAATTGCTGCTTTTTGTCTCACCAGATTAATTTCTGAATCACTCACTATGCCTTGGGCTCAATAAAAAATATAGCTGTATCCTTTTCTTATGGTGAATTTTTGGTTGTAAGTTACAGTGACCTTATTCTGGAAAAGATTTTGAACAAGTTTGTTTATATATCGCTACCAGGTCTTAGCTATTCCACCCCTTCTGGGGCTCTTTTTTAAATTTTTTCTCTCTAGGAAGTTTCAGAACTCCGTTGTCCCCAAAGGAAAAGCAGCGCCTTCTTAGCCTCCAAATTTTAGCCAAATGTAGCAAGCACCCATTTCACGAAAACATTTTATCAGAACTGCCAACTCATACCATACAGAATGGAGGGGCAGTATTCAGCTTCTCTCTTTCCTGTTCTGCCCTCTGTTGGCGATATCAGTGAGTATTCGCACAACTAACAGCACTCTCAGAGAGCAAAATAATGATAAAGCATTCTCATGGGAGAGCCACCCAAGGCAGTAAAAGCTCATGAAGCAAACAAGTGTATGAATTCAGAAGAGGCCATCTCAGGGAGTTGTCATGGTCTGGCTGCTACAGCAGAAGTGACGTGGGTGCTAAGGACATATGGCTTTCTGAATTATGGTACTTATGTTAGAGCAGCAGCATTCTTATTGGATGAGATGAGGCCCGGTAGTTGGTTGACTGATCAAAAAGTCAATTAAAGCAGGGAGCTATTGAAAAATTATAATCTAAAAGCATTTTAACTTAACATGTATAAGATATATATATCCATTTAGTAATTTTTGATGGTCTTTTTCAAAGTGTTGGATGGCTGACTAGAGTTTCATGCTGACTCTCTTGCATAAAGCGCAGCCATAGTCCATTTGCAGTTTATTTCTTCGAAGTGGAACAAGAGCTTAAAGACACTTAGAAAACCATCTCACCCTCGAAGTCTTCTGGATTTTTACCTTTTCTTTTTGAATCCTTGGCAGTTGTTTAATCCATACCTAATTTCACACCTTTTTAGGGATGCATTTTAATCAAGGTTCTCTAAACATTCAGCTTAGTTTTTAACAGTAACTCTTTTTCCACTCGTATTTAATCAGTTTATCTAATATTTTATACATTACATTAATTATATCGTATCATATCATCAAGATAGCAATTACAATTGCCATAAACAAGTTTGTGAACAAACAGAACTTCCTCATGGTACTCTACAGAGGAGTCCCTTAGCTATGGGTGTTGAGCTTCTTTTTGAATAAAATGGGTCAAGATCGTCTAATCATGTATTCATTTTATTTATTGAGTCCCTACTATACGTCAGGTACTGTGCTAGGTGCTGGGAACATATTAGTGAATGAAATGGAATGCCCACCCACCAGGAACTTACATTCTAGTGGGAGAGACAAAAAATAAAGAAGGAAATATCGATACAGAGGTATCTTATTTGCTAGAGTCTATTTTGCATGATTTGTATAATATTCCTTTTTTTGACGTGAAAACACTGAGAGCATTAGGACTCTACCTCTAATTTCCCCTTAATGACTTTAACATTGCCAGTTGTTGACTTGCAATCTAGCTCCTTAGTGATGAAAAAAATGACATATTCTCAAATCTGGAGAAGCCATGGTGACATATAAAGCATAGTTGTAGGCACCAGTTGAGGTGGCCCCTTTTGAGATCTCTGTCAATGCCCTCTGTTTATTCCATGCACACAGGTTGAGTACTGCATTAGTCGGGATAATCTAGAGAGAATCAGTGGGAGATATTATATATGTAAATAGAAAGAGGGAGATTTAAGGAATTGGCTCCCACAATTGTAGGGGCTGGTAAGTCTGAGATTTGTATGGCAGGCAGACATGCTAGAAATTCACGTGAGACTTGATGTTACAGTCTTAGGTCCTGAGGCTGGAAACTTAGAATTTCTATGTTGCACTCTGGAAGCAGAATTCCTTCTTCTCAGTGGAACCTCAGTCTTTGACCTTAAGGATTTCAAGGGATTGGACGAGGCCCACATCCAGTATGGAGGGTAATCTCCATGTTCTAAAATCAACTGATTGTGTTAATCACATCTACAAAATGCCTTCACAGCACCATTTAGATTAGTGTTTGATGAAACAACTAGTCACCATGGCTTAGCCAGTGTGATACATAAAACTTAACATTGTAAGCACCTTTTGTCTAAAGTGCAGCGGTTGGTGCTGGGAGCACAGAGCAGACAGGTTCAGTCTCTGCCCTCTGGGGCTTGGGGTTTTGTAAGTCAGCGTTCTCTGCCTTGAGTATCAGAACCCTCCGGTGGGGAAGACAGTCTATTATCAATGACCTGTGTTGATGTAGTCCCAAGCCAACCTGTGCCAGAATTGTGGCATAGGCTGTATTTGCCTGTTCTTGCCGTTCTCCTTCTCTACGTATCTCATTCTCATTCTCTTGGTCCTGGCACTTAGCACACTGTTTGGCAGCCATGTTCAGTAGTCTCTCAACTCAGTTGTCACTAGCCTTTCCTTTGAACTACACTATAAGCTCCTCAGGGACATTGTGAGTGCGCATACTAGCAAGGGGATGGGTGAAGCAGGGGCTTAGTGGCAATAATTAAGAGGCAGTGTGTAACCATCGTTTCTAGTAGGAATTGCCCAGAAATTTTAAAAAAGATGAAAAGCTTTCAAATTAGCCCTAAAGGTTATAGCACTGTATAATATAAAGGACACCAGGTCTCAGGAGATCCACACTCTTATCTTTCTGAGCAAATCACTGCCCATCTCTGGCCCTTAGTTTTCTCACATGTAAAATGAAGGGACCAGAAGTCTTCTCTTAGCTCTAAATGCCAGTTGTTTTAGTTGACTTCTGTGTACAAGACCATGAATCGTCTTTAATATTGAAAGAATCACAAAGATTTGGTTGTCTAAACATTGAAGACACTTAAAGCTTGAAAGAAATTACTTTTTCTTAAGATTCGTATGAATGGGTGTGCCTTGAAAAAGTGAAATAATGTTTTTGTATCCCCCCTCATTCCATTGTACTTATCTTAGTGCCTGGTAGGGGGAAGATACATATTAATGTTTTCAGAAATGGACTGAGGGAAGAACATAAGTATTGGAGGGTTACTTTTAGTCATGTTTTATGTAAGCGTGTTATCACTTATATTACTTACACACACACACACACACACACACGCACACGCACACGCCAGGGGTGCCAAAAAATGTATACAGGTGGACACTTTGGTCAGCGTTGCTCAAGCAGTAGTTCACTATAATCAGAGGTGTCTGGATGCTGATGGTAACCACTTTGAGCATCTCTTGTCATTGCAGAAGTCAAATATGACTTGTTTTCATCTTTTGTTATCAACACATATTGAGTATTACAATTTCAGTGCAGTTTCTTCCTTTCTTGAAATGTGGATACATTTTTTGGCACCCTCTGTGTGTGTGTGTGTGTGTGTGTGTGTGTGTGTGTATCTTGATCAAACATTTGAATAAAGATGCCCTTTTTCACTTGGTCTAGAATGAATGATCACATGTTTAAAACCACCTCAAATAATTTGAGGATCAAGGAGAGTTATAACTATAGAGGTAAGTAAAATAATAAAAATAAACAGATAACTTCTTTGCAGGAAAGACCCATATAGGTAATAATCATTGACATAAAAGAAACTACAGCTTCTCAAAGAGCCTCGAGCTCTTTGAGAAGGGCCCACAGTCCCAGGTGCAAGCATCTCCTATCCCAGCTCCTTTGAAACTATCTCTTTTAACATGAGGTTTCATAATCCGGCCAACACGTGTCTGCCCTTTAAAGCCTACAGGGTCAGTGGAAGGTCTGCAATAAGCTGACAGTTTTATATCCAGTTAGTGATTTGGGAAGTGCAGTATGACAAATGCCACACATTTAATTTAATTCTTACATTGTTTCTAAACCAGTAGCTCTAGACAATGCAAGCTAATGGTAGATAACACAGCATAGGCTTTGTTTTTAAACGGTCAAGTCTTTAAAATTGCTGATTTAGTGGGCAATTTTGAAGTGCTGAGTAGTGCATCTTCTCAAAGATGAGCTTTTTTTTTTTTTTTTCAAATCAGGAATTTTGCAGTCCCTCCCCTCATCACCACCTCTAGACTTGTCACCAGCCACTTTTGTCACCAGCCACTTCTCTCCTTTACCACCTACATTTTCCAAAAATCTTGTACACACAAGACTATAATGACCTAGTTCTAAATGTATTTGATTCCAACATCATTTAAAAGACAAGGCTTTCTCTGGATGCATCAGCTTTGGAGTTGCTTCCATGTTTTAATTTTTTTTAAATTATTTTTTTCAGTTACAGTCGACATTCGATGCTATTTTATATTAGTCTCAGGTGTACATAATAGTGGTTAGACATCTATATAATTTATGCAGGGATCACCCCAAGTAGTCTAGTACCCACCTGGTACTATACACAATTGTTGCAACATTATTGACCATATTCTCTAGGCTGTATTCTACATCCCCAGGGCTATTTTGTAACTAGCAATTTGTACTTCTTAATCCCTTCACCTTCCCCACTCAGTCCCCCTACCCAAAAGTAGCCATATCACAAGCATTATTTTACTTTTGATAACTATATCAATATACCCCTTATAATGCTTGTGCACATCGTTTTTAATTTGCTGATCATAAAAGGATGTGTTTCAACTGATTTTTACATTTCCCCCTTTATGTGTATGTATACTTTTTGTAGATTAATAATGGTCAGATGGCGAATAAGATTAGATTGTTCAAAATAAATGTACTTAGTATGCATTTTTCTATCCATTTCTTTTTGCTTACATATCAACAGAATTTGAAATCCCAAAATAATATTCACAGCTATGTTCAATATAAGAAAAATTTCTACTCCCCAAAGTATAGGATGCTCAAAATCCAGATGGTAACAAAAATGTGTCCATACCCAGTTTCTCCCCATATGATGACAGTCCTTTTTAAATTTGGGAATTATCTGCATCTTAAAATTGTATTCAGAAATATCGATGTGCCTAAGAATGGAGTTATAAAAACTGCCCAAAGATGTTTCAAATTTAGTTTGTACTCTGCCAATAGCCAAATTCAAGTGAACATAGGAAAATCACTCTCAGCACTTTGAATCTCTGATGATGAGCTCCGTTTTCTCCATTATTCTCACCCTTTGCATGCTAATCAGATGAAGTGTCTCTTGTGGTGTATACATCTTTGCAGGCTTCTGAGTAGAGTTTGTTTACAACCACGAGGGACCTACCACTTTTCACTGACTTGTCCTAGTAATGTGGTTTCTGTGCAGGCTTTGCTTGTCCACAGGGATGAGCTACTCCAAAGAAGGGAGATCTAACTTGAGGCTCTCAGCTCAGCAACCAGGTCTGGTCAATAGCTGTGAATATGGACCTCTGGACATCAAGCTGCAAGATTGATGTGTCTATCGCTGGTTGAGTACATGGGCTTTCCTGAGACGAATGTGTCTTGTGGAATTGTTATTTTGTCAGTGACAGACATGCTTAGTGGTGTTGACTTTTGACCCCCTACTCCTTCTACCCCGAAAAGGTCAAAGGAGCAAAAGGAAACTTCAAAGAACGGGAGCATGGTCATCCTTTGCAGGCTGCAAGAACGTGAACCGGGATCAGCCTGATTATCCATCAAATCTTGTCTTGCACTAATCGGAATACACTTCATTCAGTGATCTAGGGCTGCCTGTCCCGTCTTCCTCTGGACTGGACATCAAAGACCTCTGATTTTTTCATTTCTCTAGTCTTAATGTGCTGTAAAAAAAAATCACACTTTTCCCCCCATCCGAAATATGTCTTTGTTCCTAAAGATAGAGGATCCTTCAGCCTTTCTGAGTTAGAAGGAGAAGGTAAAATGCATTAGTTCAATTTAAGCACGAAAGACTGTTATCACCGGTGACCTGTTTCAGCAGGGCACATCATGGGGATTAATGACAGACTCAGGGGAGCTGATGACCCACAGCGAAACCAAAGGGCCATTAACCCCCATCAGTCATTTAATTCCCGGGGAAAACCCATTCAGAGGTAATTATTGCTGTTATAACCTGAAAAAAAAAACAGAGGTGCATGAATTACATTAATGAGCTGTGATCATTTTATTTTATAATGTTAGCCCAAGAAAAAAAGTAAATGGATTTTAAAATGTGAGTTTCCTTTTTTAAGTTCTAAGAAAATACTCTTTTGGAAACATTGGTGGTCCCGAGACAAGTTCGGCAACTCCTTGCTCTATTCTCTACTCAGTTCCTAATCCTAGATATTGTGAGCTGTATGGTCCTAAAGCGTCATCTCTGTACCACTTACTTTCTGTGGGCTATCTGTGCTAGGAGTAGAACTGAGGAATGTTAAACCACACAGGCTTTCTGCTTTCCAGTCTACACCCAAGTCTCTTCCCCTACTGTGGCTTCAGGTCTCTTGTTGCCTCCGTCCTGCCCTCTTACATTCCTTTGGCAGTATTAAATGAACATCTACTAAGTGACATGTGCTGTGGTCTATGGTGCAGGGTGCAATGCAAAAATCATAGATATAAAGGAAAAGGAAGTTAGGCTCTATGATTTCTGGGATGGATAGATTTATTATTTTCCTAGGATGCCATAACAAATTGCCACAAACTTGGTGTCTTGAACAACAGATTTATTTTTTCTTTCACAGTTCTGAAAGCCAAAAGTAAAAAATCAGTGTTGGCAAGACACACATCCTCTGAAGGCTCTAGGGGACAATCCTTCCTTGTCTCTTCCTGTTCCTCGTGGCCCGAGGTGTTCCTTGGCTTATGGCCACAACATTCTAATCTCTGCCTCTGGCTTCACAGGGTCTTCTCCTCTGTGTCTCCAGTCTCCCTCTGCCTTTCTCCGATAAGAACACCAGTCAATGCATTTAGGGCCAACCCTATATCCAGGAGGATCTTGTCTGGAGATCCTTACCTGATCACAGCTACACTGCAAAGACCATATTTCCAAATAAGGTCACATTCACAGGATCAGATATATCCTTTGGAGGTCACTATTCAAGGTGCTGTAGGGAAAAAATGCAGGCATGCATATCAGACAGGACAATGGAAGAGGTAGACACATAGAAGACACGTAGAAGGGTCTTTCCTGGTGGGAGTACATGAGTACAGAGACAGGACAATGGAGTGAGTGGGGCAGTGTGAAGGTAGAGAAGAACTGAATGGAGACTAACACTTCTGGGCACAGGAATAGAGAATAGAGGTGGGGACAGTTTTAGGAACACAGACTGGCCCCATGGCATAATGATTGGCCTAGAAAAGACAGAACACTATAAAAATCAGATAGGAGAATGTGGAAGTATTTATACGAGAAAAGTAACAAAAACTTGAATTAGGACAGTAGCAGTATGAACTGATGGGAAGGATTGGATTCTGAGAGTAAAATGGCCTAGAAACCTGTATATCTAATAGAGGGAGGGAGTGGCCTGGGGAAGAGCAAGTGAGGGGAAGGAGGCAGAGATGAGCCCCAAATGTCAAGCGTGGGTGACTGAGAGTTTGGGCAAATCAATGAAAGAAATGAGCAGCCCAGGCAAGAGGGTAAACATGGGGGAAAGTTAGATAACAGGAACTTTGAGAAGACCCAGCAGAAATGACCGTCAATCAGGTGAGGTTTCGGGACTTAAGTTCAGGAGGGTGTCACGGTCTGGAGATGTGGGGGTCTTTCACGTAGAGTACTCTTCCAAGCCCTGAGATTGGCCAAGGTGATAAAGGGAAAGTGTATGGCTCTGGAGAAAGAGCGCCCACAAAAATGTCTTGGGGACTTCATCATTTAGGGAATGGGAGGAACAGAAGGTGTCAGGAAAGGAGACAGTGAAGGGAAGATCAAAGCAGCAGTTTACAGAGCTGCGAAGCTCCATTTTCCAGAAGCCAGGCAGGAGGGTGTTGGTAAAGTAGGGGATGCCAGAGTTTTGGGATACGCAGTGTTGACAGCCGCACAACACGGTCAACTCACTTGATGCCACTGAATTGTACTCTTGAAAGTGGCTAAAGTCATAGGTTCTCTATGATATACATATATTTAAAGAGAGCCACCATTTGAAACAATTAGTAATGTAATATCCCCCCCCCAAAGTGGAACAGATCAGCAATGTCACATACCTTAGGTGAGTCTAAGGGAATGAGAATGGTAAAGAGGAAGCAAACTACCTTTAAAATATTTGCTGGCGACAACCATGATTAGAAAAGTCCTTTCGAGAACTGGCTCTGGGTGGTGAACACACGCTGCAATATATACGTGATGTATTACACAATTGTACACCTGAAACCTATGTAGCTTTACTAACCAATGTCACTCCAATAAATGTAATAAATGAAAAGAAAAAAGAAGAAATGCCCTTTAGTTGCCTCCACTCATCCTGCTTCCTTTGGCCATTTGGAAAACAAGTTGGCAGAGTAGGTTGCTTCCTTGGTTGCATATTGTGGCTTGGGATTACAAAGACTCACGGGGCTGGGAACGCATGGCCTCCTTGGAGCCAAAGTGTTCCTGTCCATATTTAAAGCTCAGGACAAAAGAAGGTACCTATGACATATGCCTTTAGGAGTCGAGTCACAATGCTTCTAGATAATGACATGCTAATTGCTGTAAGGAGATAGTGGCAGTTTCTTTGAGACCTTGGCACCTTCTCCGGATTGATGTAATAGCTGCACTGTAGTGGAAAACTGAAATCGGCCTTGGTGGATGTGCTGTGTGTCTCCAGAAGTCACCTCTTGGTATGCTAAGATACCAGTTTTATTCCAACATCTTTTTGATGTGTTGTCATTACCCATAGGACTGAACACTCACGCCATACATAAATGATTTTTTTTTATTCTATACTGAAAGAAAACATGCAATTCCCCCAATAGATCCTGTTTTCAAACAATTATCCAAAGTCAATAGTAACTTCATAAACAATAGTAATTGCCCTCATGTGAATTACAAGTATATGGTAAGAGTTGTGTGTGTGTGTGTGTGTGTGTGTGTGTGTGTGTGTGTGTGTGTAAGTGTAAGTACGGGGGGGATTGGAGGAATAACGTTGCTGGATCTCACAGTTCTGTCTCATCTGTAAGTGAAGCTGCCGAACCACCTGACCTCTGAGAGTACTTTCAACAGTAAATATATCCTCCTACTATTGGGTCTAGAAAAACAACAGACATACCTAAAAGTTTGAGATGAAGCCTTATATGCTTTTATGTGGCAAACCGTTAGGTGACTTTAATGCATCTAAACTTTAAAAAGTCAACTATTTGATTAATTGCACCATTAATCTGTTCTGATTAGTCGATTGAAACAAATTGTTTATTAATTTCCAGTTGTAATATGTAAATTTGTAATAGAATTAAAATCCCATTATGCATTTTCTTAAGACAAAAGGCACATTGATATATAGTTTGAGGAGTGAAGCATAGCAAATGCTAACGAATCTGCTCAGCTGCAAGAATGATGATTCTTTACCAAGTTCTTTGCAGAGGGAGAGCTGGGCCAAGTGACCCGACCCTCCTGGAATGGTGGGATACAAGCTTTCTATGGAATGTGAGTTCCATTGCACACTGACAGCGAGGATGGCTCACGCTGTCCTCAGGAAATCTGAAAATTAGATTTTCAGACGTGTGGAGTCTGCCCAAGATTATCACCAGGCTCTGGTCCTGTTGTTTGAATTAGTAAGTCCTGCAACCTCTGCTAGACCTGAACCTGGCCTCCCCTCGGTACCCTCTCCTTTATAAGCACCCTGGGAAGGCAGCTCCCTCTTCCTCAAGATGGCCCTTCCGAGATTGAGAAACAGCCCAGGTGTGCCCTGAGTCTTGTCTTTTATAAGGCAAAACATCCCCAACTCTTTCAACCAATGTCCACACGCCAGTGTTGTGAGCCCTCTCTGCTTCCCTTGAAGACAGCACGTCCCATGGGGCCTAGTTCCCCTGAAAGCACAGGGCCCCGCAGACTACTTCCTGTGGGGCATCAGGGTGACCACTTAGACTTACTTTCTGTGGCCTTGGAGGCTCCCAGATGAGGGTGCGGCTTCCTACAAAACACTCGTAGGTAGCCATTTCTCAGGAGGGAATTAGTCCCTCATTCAACTTTAAAATGCACTGGGGACCTTACGGGGTGATTTGGTTTTGATTTTCTGGGTAAATGAGGGGAGCAGTGATTGGGGTGATACGACCAATAACATTTGCATTTGCCTTTGTAGTGTAATTATAGGGCATTTGGGGAAATGGTTCTCTTTCTTTGTTGTCCTCAAAGATTTCCCTCACTCTTGCAGGTGGGAAACACTGAGTGTCACCTGGGTGCAAGCTCCAGTGATGGATGCTTCTAAGATGGGGAACAGCTTGCCCCTCCCCCAGCCCCTCCCTCACCCCATGTAGGCCAAAGTATAGAAAGTTTCTCTTGGGCACTTCCCACTGCTTCAGCTGTTCCCATTCATGCCAGAGCTGGGATGGACCTTGCAGACAGACACGTGACCTCTCCTGCTCTCTTAGCCGGCCATCTTAGATATTTTTTCCACTCAAGTTTCTGGGCAGAAACACAAGAAAAGACTGCTACTGGAGTCCAGAATATATTCATTCTTGTAACCTTTCTGGGCTCTCTCTCCCGTTGCTGCTCAGCAAGTCTCTGAAGCAGTTTGACGTCTTCTTCACAGCTGCCATTCCAGAGCTTTCCTTTCTCTGTGAACAGAGGTTCCCCTCTCTTCCCCCGGCCCTTAGCAGATGAACTCATTTTCTCTTTCTCAAAGGAGATCAAGATCATTTGGCCATTTGGCATGAAGTTCATAATCTTTCTTTCTCTCCACCTGTCATAGTGCCTCTCACTGCTCCAAGTATCTCTGGATCTTCAGCTCGCTTCTCACTTTCTACCTCAGGGGAAAGAAGAAGTATCCTGCCACCTTCCCAGTGGAGCCCTCCATCTAAGAACACTAGGTTATTTCCTCCTCTTTATGTTCGGGTTGAGGGTTCTAGAGGATTATATTGGCTGAAGACCGCCTGCCATAGAAGCTATGCCCTGCATGAATAAATCCCTTCTCAGTCTAAGAATGTGTAGTGAATTATATTGATAAACTGTTTCTGCTTAAACCCATGAAGGAAAGAGAAAAATAAGTCCCCAATTTTGTAGAAGATTGCATTAAGGAAGTTTTTTGAGAGAGGAGAAAAGAAACACACATCCATATACATATACATACATATATGTGTGTGTGTGTGTGTGTGTGTGTGTGTGTGTATACACACACACACATATGTATATGCATACACACACACATTTTAAGAAAGGAAAAAAACTGTATTAAAATTGTAATACTCAATATATAACAATAACACAAGATGACTGCAAGTCACGTCTGACTTCTGCAATTATAAGAGGTGCTCAAAGTGGTTACCATCAGTGTCCAGACACTTCTGATTATGGTGAACATTGTTAGGTAGACCTCTGTGGTGAGCGTGTAAACTGTTCCAACACCACAGCAGAAGAAGCAGGACGTGTTGCTGTGCGCGGCCTCCCGTATCTTCCCTTGTGCACGTCACACACAGTACCGTGCGTCTCAAATGTATCACGAATGCGTGCAGTTGTTAGGCGTGTTGGAGGTTCTGTTGCATATTCACTCCTCCATTGTCGTCGTACTTCCACAACATTTTCAAATTTCAACTACCACTTCAAAATGGTCTTGTGCTCCTCAAACGACAACCATGTTTCAGCCATTTTCTTTGTCCTGCCTGTCGCATGGTGATGCTAGCATTCATTTGATTTAATGTCATCTTTTGAGCAAACATACTCTGCATTGCTACCATAATTCAATTCACCCTTGAAAAGCAATACCTAGATATCATCTCTTAAAATGTGCATACATTCTTTTGGCACCCCGTGCTGTATTGTCAGCCATACGTACAAGAAGGCAAGGACAAGGCCAAAGCCTGACTGATCCAACTGGAAAAGGATACAACAGTATAATTTTAGATTTAGCCAATTTAGTACACACATAGATAGTGCAAAGAATGAGCCAAAGGAGCCAGGTCCTGTCTCCTTGTCCTGCACTCTATAAAAAAGGAAAATGGGGAAAGAAAAGGAGCCACGTGACTGCAGAGTGAGCTGTGGGGTACCTCGTTGCTGAAGAGTTCTTTCTAGACTACAGCTAAACGATGTTTTACTCTACAACTCCATTCAAAAGGGGAATGGGGAGTTTGGGCCAGAACCCAGGAGTTGAAGAGAAATTGTGTCATGACAGTGTCCCAGAGGAGATAAGGTGAGTGAGAGATGGCCTCAGAGCAGCTCCTCACAGGCCTTGTGGCCTTTCATGTTTGGGGAGGATTACAAGGTATTCCGCCAAGACTCAGATCAGCTCAAGTTTCTGCCTACTTGCAAGGTCGTCAGGGTGCCAATGGCAGAAACTTGCCCCTACAGTATTAAAGGAGCAGATGAGGCACAGATACTAATGTTGTGTCTTAGTGTCTCTTTAAAAGCCTACCTCTGTGAGATGCGAGATTCCACTGAAATGAAAACATCATGTTGGGTTTCAATGGCCTATGAACCCAGCAGTGAGAGACCAAAAACTAATTTCTATTTAACTTGAATGCTAACTTAATAATCATATAAATTCCTTCACGTTTAATACTTAAGCAGAATTTCATTAAAATGTCTTTGACGTTAAGCCAAATTTTGAAGTGAATTGGAACTGGTTTGCATTTCTTAAATTGGTCTTTCTTTGGAAATAATGAAAAAGTGTGAGAGTCTTGGCCGAATTCCAATGACTGTGACTCAACTTGTTAAAGTTAAATTTTAATATTTACACTTTACATAGTATAATATTTATACTAGGCAACAGATTGGGAGTGTAGAATTCAAAATAGGATACACTTTGACTTGGATTTACAGTATGGTAATCATTACACCCGGAGAATTGGGGGTTATCTAATAACCACGAGGGGCAGTTCAAGCAAAGGATTTTGAAATATAAACACTTCTAAGTGTGCCATTCTAATTTGTATTCATGTGTTGGATTTTGTGGCAATGTGTGTTTTGTATACTGGCTGATGACTGATGTCACTCTTCTTGAGATACTTTTAGGGGAGAGCTGGCTCATACACAACAACATCTACTAGCTTGGATGGTAATGGAGTCAGTGAGGCTATTGGTGACCTGTCCTGAGCATGCCGGGAGCAGGGCTGGCTCAAGGGTGGTGCAAAAGGGATGAGTTACAATCGGAGAAGGCAGGGGATGTTATCAAAAGGTGAATATAGTCATAGAAGGAACCTGGCAATTGTCCAGTACAGACTCTGTGTTTTACATGTGAGAAAACTGAGGCCCAAAAGGGTTACATGATTTGCTTGAGATCACCAAGCTAGTTGGTGGTAGGTCTGAGATGGTGTGGGGACAAAACCCCAAAAAACAGTTTCCAGGCTCTCGGCCTCACATAGAAAGGTGCTGGCTCGGGTAGTAAATGGCCATCAACTGTGATCAGAGGCCAGCAGCTGTGGCTAGTTGGCCGTCAGCTGTAACCCGTAGGCCATTGGCCACTAATATAACGGCTGTGGCTACGCTAGCAGAAAAAATGGGGGCTAGCAAGAAGATGGTGGCTGGCAAGCGCGGACTGCTGTTAGGCAGATTATGTAGATCCTGCTTCCTGTGTCTCCAGCCCAGACGCCAGCGAGAATATATTGGTTTGACTCCCCTACTTATGGCTCCATGGGTGTTCCTTTTTGGCCTTACCGTGTCCTGCGTTCTTGGGCGGGGAGTGGGAGCTGAGACCCTGCACGACAAATGGCGCAGCGAGCAGGGTCCCCTGCGTGACACATGGCGTAGTCGGCAGGATACGGTGCTGGCCAAAGCTTTCCGAAGGGCAGTGGAGCAGTTTGTGCGTATGAAAGCTCAGTCTGAGGAAGACCAGGAGGAGCAGCTGCCGGAGAGCTCGATTTCCGTGGAGCGGTGGGAAGATGTGGATGGTTCCCCAACCAGCAGAGGCCGGAGAAAGCGGAGAAAGCGAAGGTTGTTGTGGCCCTGTGGGCTGGGAACTGCTTGCTGACGCAGCCTGGATGCGGGACTTGTCCCAGGAGGAAACGCTTGCTGAGTCCTCATTGTGAGATGAGGGTGAGGTCAAGGTCATCCCTCACCCCCAGGACAGCCCTGGCGAATGACTATGGACTATGGGGAATTGCCTTCTATCCCTAATTTAATGGACGCTTGACTGTTTGGGAACATACCACCATGTAGTGAGACTGGTTTGATGTTTGCTTTTGTGTCTTGACTGGCCGCCATTGATAATATGTAAGCACCTTGATGTGAGCCGCTGTTGTTCCAGCACGGTACCCCGAGAGGCACAGAGAGAGAGTGGCAGTGCCCTGAGAGCCCTGGCTGTGTCCAGGAAGTCTGGCTGTGTCCAGAGAGAGTGGCAGTGCCCTGAGGCCCTGGCTGTGTCCAGGAAGTCTGGCTGTGTCCAGAGAGTGGCAGTGCCCTGAGAGGCCCTGGCTGTGTCCAGGAAGTCTGGCTGTGCCCAGAGAGAGTGGCAGTGCCCTGAGGCCCTGGCTGAGTCCAGGAAGTCTGGCTGTGTCCAGAGAGAGTGGCAGTGCCCTGAGAAACTCTGGCTGTGCCCGGGGAGACAGGTGGTACCCTAAGAAGCCCAGGAAGTCTGGCTGTGACCAGAAGTACTGTGGTGGTCCCCTGAGAAAACCTGGCTGTGCCCGGGGAGACTGGTGGTACCCTAAGAAGCCCAGGAAGTCTGGCTGTGCCCAGAAGTACTGTGGTGGTGCCCTGAGAAACCCTGGCTGTGCTCAGAGAGCCTGGTTGTGTTCAGGATAGTGCATTCACCTCCAGGCTCCTTGCACAGGGCCCCTCGCAGAAGACGCTTGTCGCGTAGATTGTGAGGCGAGACCCTGTAGGGGTGGAGTGTGGGGACAAAACCCCAAAAAACAGTTTCCAGGCTCTCGGCCTCACATAGAAAGGTGCTGGCTCGGGTAGTAAATGGCCATCAACTGTGATCAGAGGCCAGCAGCTGTGGCTAGTTGGCCGTCAGCTGTAACCCGTAGGCCATTGGCCACTAATATAACGGCTGTGGCTACGCTAGCAGAAAAAATGGGGGCTAGCAAGAAGATGGTGGCTGGCAAGCGCGGACTGCTGTTAGGCAGATTATGTAGATCCTGCTTCCTGTGTCTCCAGCCCAGACGCCAGCGAGAATATATTGGTTTGACTCCCCTACTTATGGCTCCATGGGTGTTCCTTTTTGGCCTTACCGTGTCCTGCGTTCTTGGGCGGGGAGTGGGAGCTGAGACCCTGCACGACAAATGGCGCAGCGAGCAGGGTCCCCTGCGTGACAGATGGAAACCCAGGTCTCTAGACTCCAATGCAGAAAGCTTTACCACACCCAGATACAGAGCCACATGTGCTTACCTGCCGTTTGTCTATTTGCAGACCCAGAAATAAATAAGTGGGTCTGACATCCCTGGATCTTGGCAATGGTGCTATAAAGGGCATTCCAGAGTCAGTTGGAGGGTGGAGTACAACTGGATGTTCCTTTCAAACCCCTCAAAGTCAGCGTTACAGGAGTGCTGTGAAAAACGGAAAACACCGGTCAGTGTAGCATGAAGGCCTCAGATCTGGGGCAGAGAGGGGAAGGAGTCAACCCAACACACCTGCTCACCTAGTCACAGCCGTGTGCAAACAGATCATTGAGCCAACCTGTGAAATCCTGAGTGCCCTGAAACTGAACTTGCCACTTATCAGAGGAGGATGTTTTGTATTGAGTGGGGGGCTGAACAGTTGAAGCACGTGACTTCCGTGGTCTCTTCTGAGATGCTGTAATGTACATCTGACTCACCTCCAAGTTGTGGATGTGCCTATGTGCCCACACCCCCCCATGAGCATTCACTGCACCCTAATATTTAGCCAGGTTCTTGGTGTACTAGCCTCAAGTTGTACTTGTAAGACGATATTGAGACAACCAGTTACAAAGAAAGCATTCTGTCACTCACTTGGTCATTTAATCTGTACCTCTTTCTTTACTTGATACCTTTCTGCCTTGTGCCAAACCCTGGGCTTTCCCTGGAGGGCTTCCAAGCAACTGCTCTCCTAAAGGAAGCCCACTGTCTGGAATATTAGAGCCTTTGTACATGGAGTACGTTGCTTGCAGACACGAAGTCCCATCTAAAAGCTAGATTCATGAGCATTTTAAAGGAAACTTCCCAAAGTCACTATCTATTCAGCCTCCTGTTTAAAATCCACCAGAGTAGAGGAGCTGCTTTCCCTTCCCCTTTCACATTCCCTTTCTCTTGTAGAGCAGTGAGCTGAGAACACTGCACAGAGGTCAGGAAACCTGAAGGGTGGTACAGAGAAAAGAGCACTAAATTAAGAGTCTGGAGAGGAGGGCTGCAGTCCAAAGTCATGCCACTGACCAGGTGGATGGCATTGGGTGACCCATTTCCCCTCTTTGTACTTGATCCTCCCCATAATGGAAAATGATGGCTTTGATGTCCATACCCTCTAAAGACCCTTTGATTGAAGGTTGTTTTCATACTCAATTTTCTCCTGTTTTCACGTTCCTAGTTTGAACTACAGTAAAGTGTTTTGCAGGTGTGTGTGCGGTGCTTTCAGGGTAATTTTGCTCCTGTTGGAAGATGTATTGTCATCTCTATTATTATAATGTCATGGAACCCTCTTATTAATCAATAAAATTGATGGGCTAATGCGTAGCGTTTTATAAATGAGTAAGCACAGATTTCATACTCTATAATATGTAAACATGATGAATCCAACTTTCAGTGTGGTGCTCAACTACAATATAAGAGGGCCAGTGTGGCCCCACTTATCTTGAGCAATTGAGCATCTAGTTATTTGAAATAATTTAAATGTTTTGCGTCACTGTCTTAAGCTACTTGCATATGAGTAAGTAACGTATTTCAGATTACTTTCAGATAGTTGTTTTTTTTATTTGGTTTTACTGAGTACTAAAGCCTTACATCTCTGTAGAAATGGGACCTTTTACCTCCCCCTCTCAAAGATCCAGTATCTTGTCTCTTAATAACAAGGATAATGCTAAATAACATAGATAAAGCAATTTACCGTCACAGACGTTTTCACACACATTATGTGATTTGAGGGTGACAGCAATTCCCAGAGATACTTACTGGTGAGAAAAGCCAAACCTTGGAGAGCTAAAGTGGCTTTAAATGACAGAGCAGGTGTGGATAAACACAGACCTTCATTCAGGCTTTGCCCAGCTTCAGCTCTGGGAACTCTTCAGGTGTGGGATACTTTTCAGAGGGGACATTTGAATGCTTTAGTGAATCATTCTCATGCATTCATCCACCTCTGCTAAGACTATACATCATGTAATGCCCATAGGCACAGGGAAGGCAAGAGTGATTAAACTGTTGTACCCGTGGTCGGCAGAATACTGTCCTCCCCAAAGATGCCCATGTCCTAAGCCCCTAAATCTGTGAATATGTTACTTGCAAGGCAAAAGGAACTTTGCAGACGTGATTAAGTTGAGGGTATTGAGGTAGGGAGATTTAGCCTGGATTGCACAGGAGAGCCCTAAATGTAATCAGAAGGGCCTTTATAAGGGGGAGGCAAGAGGGCCAGAGTCAGAGGAGACGTGATGATGGAAGTAGAGGTGAGAGATTGGAAGATGCTGTGCTGCTGGCCTTGACGGTGGAGGGCGGGGCCACGAGCCCAGGAAGGAAGTTGACCCTTAGAAGCTGGAAAAGACAAGGAAACCGATTCTCCCCCAGAGCCTTCAAAAGGAACACAGCGCTGTTGGTACCTTGACATTAGCTGAAACCCATTTCAGATTTCTGACCTCCAGAAGCAGAAGCGAATACATTTGTGTTGTTTGAAGCCACCGAGTTTGTACTAATTTATTAGAGCAACCACAAGAAAACGATACAGTGATTGTGTCAAGGAACTCCCCATCTTTGATGGTAAACTGTTCCATCAGAGTGGAGGAAGTGAAATTGAAAAAGAGCCGCGAGTGCTGGGGGTGGAGACGAGAGGCTCTGAACCAGCCTGGAGGGAAGATGCAATGATAGGCAAGGATTCCTCAAGGAAGTAACAAGGAAGATGGAGTCACAAATACCTGGGCACAGTTTTTCTGTGTGTCCTTGTGCCCAAGGTAGGCCCACTTGAGGGAGAAATGAGTATTCTATTTGTCTTAAGGGGTAGGGGGACAGAACAGTAGAGGACCCACCATTCCTGAAGATTCTGTTCCCTGACCCAGTCGTGGCAGAGCCATCCCATCTGCTTCCATGGAGGCAAGCGAGCCCAGCGGGTGGTCATCGATCTAAATCTGTGTGAAATGTACATACATGCCGTATGTCTGCATGTGCACATATCTAACTCTTTTAATATCCATTGAGTGCAACATAACATATATATCAGTGTCCTATTCGATATCCATTAACTTGGGGACACATTGTGGAATTTGAAACAGCTGAAGCTTGAAGTTGATCATCTCCTTTCTTCCCAGTTTGCATTGGAGCATACATTACCACGAATGGAAGCAATTATAGGCGGCTTCAATGACAGCGTCATCATTTACCGGAGTATAATTCCTCTAGCCAATCAGTGCTCTAAGTAACAATAAATTATATTAGACTTCCAGTATTACTTGAGTATGTAGGGGGCTCTGGATCAGTGGGTACCTGATACTTAAAAAAACTTCACCATCCAGTTCTTGCTGAATCTGTCATTAACAAATGAAACAAAAGTCATCATAGTCAATTGTTCATTTGACTACCTTCTTGCTGTTGAGCACACTGTGTGCTGAGGAACAGGAGTGAGTGTGAAGTGCTGCAGAGTGTATGGGCCTGTGCTCTTGTGTGTTGTGTTGCCCATCAACAAATGAATGCCTCTATCAGTATATTCAAATGGTGCGTGACTGTGATAAATCGCTTCATCCCTGTGGGCTGCTGATTCATTTGGCAGGAACAGTTTCTGTGTTAATCAATGATTGTTTTATATTAAAAGGCACACTTTAATTTTGCTACAGATTGGCTGGCACTTCTCCAAGAAAATATCAGTAAACTGAGGGGTTCTGAAAGTAATATGTGAAATGTATGTGAAACAGGTAGAGACTGCTGGTGGCTTGTGCTAATCAAAATTCTTCTTAGCTATTACAAGCACCTTGGAAAGAAAGCAGGCATGAAAGGCTTCAAAACTGTACAGGGTTTGGATTTAAAGATACAGTTACTGGTAGCTAAAGTCCCACTCTATTCTTTATTCTCTTTAGCTTTTGTGCCTGAAAAAATGCCTTCATCTTGTAAAATGAAATTTACGTGAAGCCTGGAATAGGGCTTAGGTTCTCTCGATATTTCAAATGGCTTGCACTGACTTTCACACACTAGCACAGTGATTGTGATGCTCATTAGAAATATTAGGGACCACGATGTTCAGCAACTACTTAGCCTAATTTGGTTTTACTAGTTTACTATGCACGAGTGAAACTCCATCGAGTCTTAGCATTCATACGCTTGTAATATACAGAGCAATGCCTCCATATGGTGCATTGGGTAGAAGCATATTAAACATATTACACAAACAGAGCTCAACACCTCACATATTATTGATCAACAATGCACCAATTAGACAATACCACAGTCATGAAAATAAACATTGGCATATGTGCTCCAGGTCTGCATGAAAATGAGATCGAAGGAACAAATGAGAATTGAGAAGGGGAGATAATAAAAGAGGACCGCATAAGTGAGACTGTTACAGTGATCCCAAAGGCACAAAGTCTTTTATTGTCCTGAGAGAACTGAAACCAATATTGTCTAAGCTGCGTGGGTTAGTAAATAGTCCTAGAAAATCTCTCTTTTTAGGCTAGTACTGCCCAATAGAAACAAAATGTGAGCCACACATAAGCCACATATGGAACTTTAAATTTCCTACTAGACATGTGAAAAAGTGAAAAGAAACAGATGAAATTAACTTTAATAACACTTTCTTTAACTCAATGTATGCCTAATGTCATTTCAACATACCTTCTGTAAAAAAGATGTAAATTCTGTATTGAATCCTGTGTCATACTAAGTCTTTGAAATCCGATGTGTGTTTTATACTTACAGCACATTTCAGTTCAGAGAAGCCATGCTGCAAGTGCTTGATTTGGCTAGTCGTTACCGTGTGAGACAGTGCAGTTGTAGAGAATTCTGTTACAATTTCTCTCCTCCTCTTCCTATATTCTGTGCTCCTTTGGATAAGAGGTTCTTGAGAAGGCTGTGACGGTGAGGTTGAATGTATTAGCTATGGGGACTGAGGTTCAGAGTGCCCTATGATTTGCTCAAGGTCACTTATCTTTAAGTGGCAGAATCAGTCTCTGAGGCCTTTCCATTACATGGTCTCCTCCTTTCAAAAGTCCATCTTGTATGTGTCCCTCCATTTCACTGTTTTCTAAAAAAGCCACATTCATGGACTATTAGGTAGTCTATTAATAATGATAACCCATAGAAGGCCATTTTAAAAACACCTTAAAATAATGCTCCTTTGCTCTAACATTTAGCAACTTTTCCCAATTTCTGGAAGACAGCATTCGAAGCATTTTGCAAGTAGAGCAAAAGATGGTATAGTAGAAAAGAAAACTGCTTCTGGCTGCAGACAACTTGCTTTCATACCTGGTTCTGTCCCTCATTAGCTGAGTGACTGTGTGAAGATTAGGAAGTTAGCACTTGGCGGGTCTCCATGTGTTCATTTGTGAAATGGGAGGTTAGAGAGTCTGTCCCACCTATTTCTCAGAGGTGCTGCAAGTTTCACGTAAGATCACACCTGTGTAAGTGCTTTGTGAAGTGAAAAGTACCACACAAGTGTAAGAGTCTGTTGCTTTTCAAAAGAAGCAAAATTTTAAACTGCTATGGACCAGATTCCATCATTTATTTCATTTGTAATGACATCGATAATCTGTGAATGCACTCACCTTCAAATTGTGACACTCCTACAGATGAGGCTAAGCTCTCCTCAGTCAACCCTCAATTTCTCGTCCTTCCCCCTGAACCGTCCACTGCAAGTCCCCTTTATACAGGCATTTTGTCAAGATGCGGACATTTGGGTTATGGCCCAGCACTAGATACGAGATTAGCAATCAGCACATCCATACTTTTGAATGACAGACTGAGCTGGTGATTTCAAGTGAGCAGAGGCCCCTCACCTCCACAGCAGAGCACATCTGTACCAGTGTCGTTGCTGTGTGCTGCCACATGTCACGTGCTTATCACGTCTGTACAGAAGAGTGTGTGTGCACTGTACCACGACTCCAGAATGAATTTCCCATTGGTGAGTAAATCCATTAGAGGCACTCTAGATTCCTGAGATAAAGCTGCCTCTTGTATTGACTCAGTCACTCTTTTTATAAGATCTGGGAAAAATAAAAGCCAGCACTTTCTTTTTCATATTAATTGGCAGGGATGTTGGCTATTAAACTTACTGTAGCAACATTTACAGTAGAAAATTCTCTCCTTATTTAGAGAGGCCAGTAGGGGGGGAGAAAATTCTGCCACCAAACATTATCATGGCATCTTAAGTAATTATAATGATAATGATGATGCTAGAAATATGCACTGCTATTTGATCAACTTCCTGTTATAGGTCTTCTTTGTTTAAAAATATGAAATCTTAAAATATTAAGTTGCAAGGCAATGTCCATTTTTATTCCGTGTTCTTCAGAAAGCAAATGCAGTGACAGGATTTTAAAAACAATAGTGAGCATACGTGCAATGTGCATTGTTCGCCAAATTACTATCACTGATATCATGAACATGTGCCATGTTTCAAAAGATTAACTTGTTTTCATTTACCTTTCAAGCATCCACAATAGGGTCTCCAAGCATTTAAATAAAACAGAGACACTTCATTAGAAAAGAAGGAAATTATGTGGATATATTGGTCATAACTTGCTTGCAAGCGTTTCTGACAGCAGCCCTCTGTTGAAAATTACACAAATTACCAGTTAGTATCATTTTTAATAAATAAACGTTCTCTCTTTTCCCTCCCTCCCTCCCTCCCTCTGGCTTCTATGCGATTGTGTTCAACAAGCATATTTTCAGTGGGACCATTTCTATTACAGAGTGATTGAGCTCTGATTTACACATCAATTACCCACCTTCATGGAGATTTTCATGCTCCCCTAGCTGACATCAATGAAGCATAACTGCGTAAACGCTTTATTTCATACCAGTTTTGGATAACTGAGACTGATAACTAATCATATCGAGAGACAATGTGCTATAATACAGGAAACAATAAATGCTTCCCTTTGAAATCTCATCTATTCTTTATGAGCTCACCATCCACATGCTTATCTCAGTCATCCATTTCTTTCTGTAAGGCTCTTCCTCTCACTTGGTATCACAGCGCAATTAGGGTTTTACCCTTGAATTTGCAAAGACCCAACTCTCATTTTCCACCTTCCCCAAAGAGCAGAAGATGTTGCTGTTTTCCCGCCAGTGTGGTAGACCAAATTCACCAAATATGGAGAGACAATCTGAGGGACTGAGCTTGGCCGCACCTTGAATTTCTTGGTCAGTGGTCCATATTTGCCTCGTGCTATGTCTTCAGTGTGGACTTGCTGATGTGCAGGATGTAAACCCTTCTATTGCTCAAGGCCCAGCTGGAACGCAGCTGCCTGATTTTGCTTTCCACCCCATGCCAACCTGAGGATGTTTCGGTAGAACTTTGTTTCTGTGGCCATTGCATGAGTTACCCTGCACCGTGATTATTTTGGAATAGATTTCCCTTCCCTTCTGGGCTGTGAATTTCTCCAAGGCTTGTGCTGTGTCTTATTTTTGTCTCAGCACCAAACATGGTGCCCAGTGTGACGTAGGCTCCCAGTAAATGTTTGTTGATGAAATAGACAAATTAATTAATATATTAATTAATATCTTTGTCAGCGTTTGTCACTGAACTTGGGCAGAAAAAATATGTTTGCCTGTCATTTGTTCATTCAGTCAGTCAAAAAATATTTATTGAGAGCTGAACACTGAGCTTGGCACTTTTCCAGATAAATGGGAAGCAGAAATGCGTTATTCCTCTCCGGTGACAGTTTCATTTAACACTCACAGTTCTCTCAGACACAGCAGGAAAAGGGGGAAAGAAGGATGGTTGGGGAGGCCAAAGGAGAGTTGCGCTGGGGTTGCGAAGGAAGAGAAATGGATAAAATGTAATTTGGAGGGAAAGAAATAATTCCAAAGGTCTCGGTTATCTACATTTACGGTGACAAGGCCCGACGTTGTCATTGTGAACTGGCTCAGAAATGCAGTCTGGGGGTGTACTTGTTTGCTAGGGCTGCTGTAACACAGTACCACAAACTGGGAGGCTTAAACAACAGAGATTTATTGTCTCCGATCTGGAAGCTGAAATCACAGTGTCACCAGGGTTGGCTCCTTCTGAGGCCGCGAGGGAGAATCTGCTCCAGGCTTCTCCCCTCGCTTCTGGTGGTTTGCCGGCCGTCTTTGGCGTTCCCTGCTTTGCAGCAGCATTACCCTGATCCCTGCCTTCATCTTCCCTTAGCATCCTCCCAGTGCCTATCCGTGTTCAAATTTCCCCTGTTCATAAGGTCATCAGTCATATTGGAATAGGGACCCACCCAACTCCATTGCACCTCATCTTATCTAACTGCATCCACAGTGACCCCATTTCCAAATAAGGTCACATTCTGAGGTTGGGGTGGGGCGGTGGGTTTCAGGACTTCACCACATGAATTTTGAGGGGATACACTTGAATCCTAATAGGGGTGGGTACCTTGCCAGGCATCTTATCAAAGCAAGAGGGAGAAGTGTAACCCAGGAGGAAGTCATAACTACAGGCCTATGTGACACGTGAGAAAACAAGCCTGGGGTCATGAAAGCATGCAGAGGAGGGCGGGAGAAGCAGGCTGCACATAGCAGTTCTTGGCTGTACTCTGGATCTCATGCTCCCAGTTGTATGTTTAGGCCACAGCTCTGTGGGGTGAGTGTGCCACGGAGACGCAGGGGCCCAGAGGATAAGCCTTTAGGGGGGTAGAACTTGCCTGGGTAAAACAGAGTGAGTACATGAAGACCAAAGGGTTTTGGTGAGACATGAAAATAGAGTCAGCTTAAAAGTGTCAATTATAAACTGCTCGTTAAGAGCATTCATTTCCTTAGTTGAAAAGTAATTAAGAATATGATTTCTGAGAAAATATTGTTTTAAATTAAGTATGTATTGAAATTGTCTTGCTCACAGCGAACTGAAAATAAAACACCTTTTAAAAGTGTCATTTATGAGAAGCTGGGTTATATTAAGACTTTGACTTGGAAAAGAATTCCTGATATTTAATGGGCATAGAGAGGAAATACTTCGGCAGCTTTTTCTTAATTTGAAAGACAGAGTTGTTCTGTGTAGGTTGGCTGCAGAAGCAACAGGTATGGAGCTGGGGGCGTGGCAGATGGACTAGATCCAGGGTAAAGTGAGGCTGGACAAGGGATCACCAGGAGGTGAGGGCCAATCCGAGCCTTCGGCAGCCAAGCAGGGTACCCTGCCAGCCACAAGGCAGAATTCGAACTGGCCACAAAGTCCTTTAGAACCACTGTACATAGTCAAAGCCCATCACCATCTCCTTTCGTGTGGATCCATGGAACCATTTCTGATTATGGAAAGCTTACATTTCCTTGAAGGAGATCAAGATTTGGATCTAGCAGCTCTTTAAAGCTCAGCAGTAGCACGGACTGATTCTTTGAAAGAGAGAATTATAAATGAGATCATTTGAAATTGACACCGAAGCGTGCATGAAGCAACACTGGAAGGATACACAGGAATGTCACAAAAAAATGTTACCTCTGATTGGCAATGGGAAAACATGGTAGATGCTGATAAGAGTGGAAATTAGAACATTTTGTATCATTTTGATTTTATATAGTTTTAGTTTTTGAAACTATTCAGAAGTCATATAAATACCTTCACTATATTCATTCTCTGCGTATTTTCTTGGCTTGTGGTATTCACTCCAGGCCCTTACTAGTCTTCAGGAAGTATTTTTGAAAGCTCCTGATCACGTAGTTGTTTGAAGCTCTCTCAGTTTGAATGTGAGGTCGTTGTAAGGCATTGGTTTGTGTTATCAGTGGGTCAATGAGCTAGGAGTGATAGCAAAGTCTCATTTTTAACAAATAGGTCAGACCTAGAGTTGTGTTTTTTTTTAAAGATTTTGTTGGGGCAGGGGGACAGGACTTTATTGGGGAACAGTGTGTACTTCCAGGATTTTTTCCCAAATCAATCTTAGTTGTGGAGGGTGCCGTTCAGCTTCAAGTTGTTGTCCTTTCAGTCTTAGTTGTGGAGGGCGCAGCTCAGCTCCAGGTCCAGTTGCCGTTTTCTAGTTGCAGGGGGCGCAGCCCACCATTCCTTGCGGGAGTCAAACCAGCAAACTTGTGGTTGAGAGGACGCGCTCCAACCAACTGAGCCATCCGGGAGCTCAGCGGCAGCTCAGCTCAAGGTGCTGTGTTCAATCTTACTTGCAGGGGACGCTGCCCACCATCCCTTGTGGGACTCGAGGAGTTGAACCAGCAACCTTGTGATTGAGAGCCCACTGGCCCATGTGGGAATTGAACCGGCAGCCTTTGGAGTTAGGAGCATGGAGCTCCAACCGCCTGAGCCACCGGGTCGGCCCAGAGTTATTTTTTGAAATGATTTTCTATAATAATGGAAATCAGACACTAAACTTAAGAAAATGTTACAAAAACAGAAAAGAAACTCAGGGATTCTTAAATATCTGAGTCTTCTTGTAGTGGGGTCTTGAGTATGGAAGAGGAGGGGTGCTTGCCATGAGGTTGAGGAAGATAAAGGTGCGTGGTTGTAAAGGGATAACTAACACATTCTAAGCTGCCTAGGAGAGGAGGGAAGTAACACTCGCTGGGGAGACAGACACCTCTCCCAAGCAGTCAGGGATATTGGACCATGTCTCTCAGTTAACAGTTATATTGTGCAAGGACAAAAGAATTTAATTTCACTGGAAAGACTGCCATGGAAGTACATTTTAACAGGTTTCTAGAAAGTTATTGATAATGCTGACACCACTACAGGCAGATGGGAACTTCTGAGTTGTCAGAGTCATGGTCATTCTATAGAAAAGTGGCATTTCCATTAAAATGGAATCCTGTAAAAAATGGAATTTGAGTGCACTCATAATATTGTTGATAATCAATATCCATTTGAGTGTCTACCCATGCTTGCTGTTCTGAGAACACTGTGTAACACCATGCTTCAAAAGGCCCTTCTAAGATGAGATATTCTACAGGGAATTCAGATTTTAGACATCCCCCCTGGATCAATGGCACTAGGTGGTTTGTGTGAGCAGAGCTTCAATGTATGTATGTCCCTTCTCTTCTACCTACTAGCATCTTCTTTTTGCCTAAGAGGAGGGTTTTTGGATTCTGGCAGCCTCAGCAGTTATTCTGCTTGACCACTTACTAATCGTGTGATGTTGGGCATGTTAACCTGTTTGCGTCTTATGTGCCTCAGTTTCCTAATCTACAAACGGAGGATGAGAGTACTTCAGCAGAGTTTTTGTAAGGATTAAATAAGATAATAATCATAAAATGCCTAGCATTGTACCTGGCATGGAGCAAGGAATCAACAGAGAGTAGCTATTAGTGAATTGTTGTTCTGCATAACAAGTCTATTCTTATAATAACTGCTTTTCACCTTTAAGGCATTTCTGCCAACATATATCAGCAGTGTAGATTTCTGCATAATAGAATACATCTGATCTCTCAAGGGGCCTGGTTCTTGATTTATCTTCAGGTTTAGTCCATCCGATTTTGATATGCCCAAACAGATCCAATAAAAAAATGTATACGTGAATGCTTCTATCACGGGCAAAGACCAGAAGACCCACGCTGGGAGATTCCGATGCAATCGGTCTGGCCTGTGACCCAGGGCATGGGGATTTATCAGATCTTTCCTGGATGATTCCCATGTGCAGCCAAAATTGAGAACCAGATTACAGAAGGTTGGTAAAATTTAGAAATATTGTAAATTAAAAAGTTCTTATTTTAAACCTCATGTCAATATTAATTTGTGAATTAAGTCCATGTATTAACTAATTTGGTTCCTCTATCTCAAAGATCGTTTTTGAGTCTATAGAGAAAAATGTTCAGAGGCTATCTAATGAAATATACTTTACCCTAGTGTCTTATCTGAAAGACTTTAGACCTCAGTAGTAATGCATTTTTGCCATAATTTTTATGGAGTACAGAGAACTTGTGAACGCTATATGTAAATATCTTTGGCGTATATAGGTCCTGTAGTAGTATCTCAGACTTTTTGAGAGAGCACTGGATTAGGAATGAAGAGAGTCTTGTCCTGGGTGCAGCTCTAACCGGCTAGAACATTTTCCTGAGCCTCAGTTTTCCATGCCTAAAAGAAAATAATTATCCCCGTCTTGCTAATTTATCAGGTTTTGCCGAGGAGCACATGAGTCAGTGTGCAGTAAAGCTTTGTGTGATGAAGGTACAGTGTGATCAGGGTGCCATGAGCTCACCCATTCATGGGAACAGCTATGTTGTAGTTTACAAAAACCTTCCTCATGCACTGTCACATTTAACCTTTACACCAACCGCATGGAGAGGGAAGAGAAAGATTATTCCCATTTTACAAATAAAGAAACTGAGGCTTAGAGGTGTAAAGCCATTTAGAAACGATCAATCAACTTGTAAGTGAAAGAGCCCTAGCCCCGATCTCAATCTGGATACCATCGTTTCTGGATACACTGCAAAGTCCTTTTGAAACAACAGAGGCTGTTTTGTTTGTTGCTGTCAGCTTAGGTTTTTACTAGGTTTTTCCCATTCCTCGATGAATTCAATTATCTTTGCAGCTTGAGTATTTGGTCTTTGTTAGAGGTATTACACCATTTGAGCTGTTTGGGCTTTTGACTAGCTGTTTACACTAGTCAAAATCATTTTGTTCTCATCCTAAATCAAATCATTTTTAAAAATGTTTTCCTCACAATGTCTGTATTTGACATTGCTGTATGTGACTTAGAAGCCACAGACCTTTCCCTTAAGGAGTAAAAAGTCTAATAGGAGACATAGAGAACCCCAGTTAAATAAATATAAACTAACAAAGTTAACCCCCCTTGATGAGCATGGTGTAACATAGAATGAAGAATATCCATACAGTGAAATATAATTCAGCTATACAAAGGAATGGTAGTGGTCCATGCAAAAAGGTGGATGAACCTTCAAAACATTTTGCTCAGTGAAACAAGCCAGGCATAAAAGACTACGTATTGTGTAACTCTACACATATAAAATATCCAGAATAACCAAATTCATCAGAGAGAAAGATTAGTGGTTGCTTAGGGCTGAGCTGAATGGGAGGATTAAGGGAGGGGGTGATAACTAAAGGGTGCAGGGCGTCTTTTAGGGGTGATGAAAATATTTTAAAATTATATCATGGTGATATTTGCAAATCTGAGTATACCGAAAACCACTCAACACTGGATTGAACACTTTAATGGGTGAATTGAATGGTATGTAAATTACTTCTCAATAAAGCTGTTATAATCGAGAGAGAGAGAGAGAGAGAGAGAGAGAGAGAGAGAGAGAGAATATAAATTTGTTTGGGGACCAGAAGAGAAGGGGAGTAGGTGAGACAGAAACAAGACAAGAAGAGAGTGGTTCTTAGAATGTCTACGTGACTCCACTGGAGAATGATTTGACAAGATTTCTGGATGAGCTGAATCTTTGCTTCCGTTTTCAGAGGTGAAGGGAATTGGGTATCCCCAAGGTGCCCCTGCAGAATATTAAGCCTGTTTCCTGCCAGGACTTACAGAATATTGGTGTATACCTTGTTTTTAAAAAGCACAGATTTAAGGGGACTCTAAGAATAAGCACTGGCTCATTTACCTAAGACCTAAAGAAGTTGGCATGGCCAAATGGGTAGCTGACAGATGTACAGAGTAAATGTCTTGTGTGTTTTCTCTCTTTCATCTCTCTCTCTCTCTCTCTCTCTCTCTCTCTCTCTCAATTTCTCTCTTTCTCTCTCTGTCCAATCCTCATCATCAATGGGGAGAGAGTTCATTTGCTGAAGAGTCTTCTTAAAAAAATCTGTTTAAAATAGTTTTGAATGTAGCACTTTACATTTAAGTGCTCATGGATATTAGCAGATGAAGTAAGTATATAGCTTGGGGGCAACTTTGAAGATATTGAATAGCAGAGCTTCTCTTTTTTTAAATGATAGAAACTATGCAGAGATATTAGGTCAGTGTTAAATTCAAAATAGATCTAGACGTTGAAAAAAAGTACCACTTGGAACTCTGGCATATGTAGTAAGTATGAACATCTACAAATTTTACAGAAGGCAGAAATTCATTCAGGAAAACCAGGACGGAAGTATTGCTTGCTTCCCTTGGGTGAATTTAATATATATTTTTTATGCTTTTACAAAGATATTTGTGAAAATAAAGGTATTTTAGTGCCAGTTGGATTAGAAAACAAGTGAGATTGAATTATTTACCTTCATATACATCATTACTACAGTAAATCTGTAGTAGTTAGCAGTATTTTAAAACAAACTTATCCTTTTAAAATATTAGTGTTTTTTTTTCATGTTTCCCAACTAGCTTTGTAAAATAACCTAATTAGGTAAACAATGATTATTAAACTTCATAAAATATACAAACCTGAATGGATTTAAACTGGTTTTTATTCTCCCTCACTCAGCTTCTCCCCACAGATGTAGTTAATTTTTACAATCCCTTCAGGGAATGTACATTTTCATGTAAGGAAACTAATGGTTTTTCTATACTCGAATCCAAATTAAATTCCTAAAGTTTTTCCCTAATGGCAATTTCTAATAAAATACGGTCCTAAGGAAAGTTGACCAACGGAGTGCAAATGAGACAACTATTTATTTTTCAGTGTGATGGCAACATGGGAGGCAGAAGGGGCAAACCATGGGGTATTAGGAAGAGAACTGGTCTGGGAACTGGAAGACCTGGGTCCCCGCCTCCTAGTTCTGACACAAACTTGCTGTGAGGCCCATTACCTTTCTGAGCTCAATTTCCTCAGCTGCAGCATGAAGAGACCAGAGCTAGATAAGTGCTAAAATCCCTTCCTGCTCCAACGGTCTCTGTCCTAAAAGACTAGCCTGCATTGTCAGCCCGGGTGTGCTACCACTGTGAGGTAAGGAAGATGGAATACTGGATTTGTTTGGATATATCCCCAGACGTGGAATTGCTGGATCATAATGTAGTTCTAGTTTTCATTTTGTGAGGAACCTCCATACTGTTTTCCATGGTGGCTGCAACAATTTGCAATCCCACCAACAGTGCACAAGGGTTCCCTTTTCTCCCCATCCTCGCCAGCACTTGTTGTTTTTTTGATTTATTGGGTACTGGACTTCTCGGGGGGATCACTTCATAAATTATGTAAATATCTAACCACTATGCTGTATGCCTGAAACTAATATAAAATACTACTGAATGTCAACTATAATAGAAAAATAAAAAAAAATTAAAAATGAAGTCTACTTGGAAATAAAAAAGTGATTTTTTAAAAAAGATGGCACAATGGAATGTTCTCGATCTCGGTGAATCTACAATGTGCCCTTGGTTTTATCACCCCATGAATGCACCTCTAATGATGAAAAGGAGTTACCTGTGTACAAAGTCAGATTTAAGGAAAAGGATAGGAGAGTATCTAAGAAAAAGAGAAGAGGGGAAGAAATGAGTTGGGCTTGAAGATGGAAGAGACACACGTTCATATCTTCCTTTGCAGTTATTTTCATGAGGTCGTGGGACAGCGCTTCTCATTTCAGGAAGGCCTTAGTTTCCGCCTCTGTTAACAAGGGCAGTTTCTCTGTTATAGGAAGTCAGGGAAACAGGTGGGTGAAATCAGAGCTAATATAAAAGCCCCATTCTGGAGAGAAGCTTCCGACCATCACCCCTTGTGCTGGAGTAACTGTACAGTAGGGCCTCGTTTTATTGTACCTCACGTTGTTTTGCTTTACTGATATTGCATTTTTCACAAATTGAAGGCAAGACCCCTCCACCAGCAAAAAGATTACAACTTGCTTTGTTGAGACACTCATTTTATTGCAGTGGTCTGGAATGGAACCCGCCATATTTCCAAGGTATGGCTGTAATTCAATGAAACTTGTGGTTCTTTCTGTCTTTTTCCTATCAGCTAGGGCAGATGTCAGTGAAGCAGAGATTCCAAAGAGATAGGCTGTAGAGAGAAAAACCAAAAGCCTTTGGTTAATTAAAAGTCAACTGAGTTTTGACTGTTCACTGATTTTTATATCAACACAATGTGACAAATTTCATTGTATCTCTGGAGAAAAATGTTGGAAGAACATCCTAAGTTGCTAAGAGTGGCAAGTCCTTGAGTTGAGCTTTTTGACTCAACTTCCCAATATGAAAGTGGGTTTTCACACTGGTTGGACCAATTCACCCTGTCCTCATTAGTGTAAATAAACTTCAATTATTTAGACAATATGATGATTAATTCTGATTTCTGGCTTGAGTACCTCTTTGTGGGCTGTGGAGTCTTTTTTACCCCCTTTTGGAAAACAAGCCCGGGAGTGTAAAGGTACATCACACCATAAAGGGACAGGCATATACTTTCCTGTGGCCTCTGCAGGGCTCACAGGTTCAAACACAACCTGCCTGAATTATAAGAACTTTAATTGAGTAGATAAAGAGGTCCTCATAATTATAAACTGCAGTAGGTATAACAAGAGGCTAAATACATAGCTGTGGTTTTAATTAGCTGGTGCTTCAAATTAGTAATTTTGGTTTCAGTCAAATCAGTGACATTCTACACTGTGAAAGCCTCATGTAGTTTATTCCTCATTATACCTCGCCATGTGAAGCTTTCAATATAACACCATGCTGAGCAAAAAAAGGAAAAAGTTGGAGAGATTTGGTTCCCTTCCAAAAGCAGTGGAACTCTATGGAGATTTAAATTCATTCTCGCCAGAGATATGAGAATTAACTGTTCTTTGTTATATGTGTTAAAAACTGCAGCAGGCAGTTTTCTTGCAACAGATAACACCCATGTGCACACTCAATCTGCTATTCAGATTTTCGTCTGGAATCTGGTAGCTAATGAACTGCTGGAAAATGCAGCCAAGAGCCTCGGAACAAATCAAGGCCGGGTAGAAAGCACCGAAAGTGCGTTGACTGCTGGCCACTTGAAGGGTTGTCATGCAAGTTGAAGCACGTTTCCGTTTCTTCTTCCCCTTTTTTTCCCTTCAGGGTTTTAATTATATCTTTCCCTCAAAGGAGATGGAAGGTAGTTTGCGAAGCCAAGAGACCAAAGTACTTCAGTTCTCTTCATGGAAGAATTAAATGTGATCTATGGGCCTGTCATTCTGGGCGGTCGGGTGCACGGACAGCTAGAAAACTGACATCTTGCTGGCATTTCTCGGAAGCAGGAGACTTGGGCTCTTGTTTCTCTGTTCCTTGCTACGGCGGTCAAAGAACTTGTGTCCTTCTCCTTTGCAACGCACCCTCCTCTGACCCTGACTAAACACTGCTTTAACTGGTCCTCCACCCCTATCTTTTTCACATGTTGACAAATTGAGGATGGGCTTGGGTCAGGCACAGCCAACATCTGGTGCTGAGGAGGTCACATCTCGTGCTCCACACTCCATGGACTGAAGATGTTACTCTCCCTGGTCTGTTACACATCAGCTTCCAACACAAAGGCTTTGTGACACCTGGCAGCTGTGTGGGGTTCTGATCTCAACTTGGGAGTGGAAATGAGAGATGATGCTAGCAAACGTAACCCCTGTGGGTGACATCTGACGCTACGAATGATAGGCTGGCTTCCCGTATCTGGACTTGGCACCTTTCTTGGCCAGGCAGGGCCCAGCTGTGGGGCTGGGGCTTTGGGTAGAGCTCTGCAGGTTCTTTGTTTTTTCCCAGACGGGGATAACATTTGCCGAGCATACTCCTCAGTGGCCCAGTGAGCTCTTATGTACCTGGCATTGTTTGTATTATGATAGCATAATGTATATTTAAACATCCTATAAATGTTGCCACTATTTTTAAGATGGAGAAATGAAATGTTCATCCAGAAGATCGGACTATCAAAGTCACTTTGAATTTGTCAGTTCAAGGATTCCTATGGGGAAAGATGGATGATTAAGCGCAATAGCATGTTACTCTGCATGTATATCAATATCTAGTTAAGCTGCCATGGATATTTCATGCTCTGGGCTCTTATTTTGTAAATTAAAGTTATGTTCCTCATGAGCAAACGAGGCTACCAGTGATAGGCAGTAAGGTTTGGGATGTATTCAAAACCTGTCGACGGTACTTTTCTATCACTGTTTCTCCTGTAATTCCTTTAGCTGTTATGTTCATTTGCATGTCAATTATCTAATTAAGTCTTAACATGGCAGTACTAACATAGGGAAGGAAAGCAACATTTATATAGCACCTGCGAGACATTTTATGTACATTCATATAATTTAAATTCGCCCAGCATATATGTACTCAATTGGGGTAAGATTACAATCAAAAGCAGGGGGAAAAAATCCTAATGAACAAAATAAAATCCACTACGGTAAGACTTACAGATTATAGTTTCTTATGCACTGTCTTGCAGCATGAAGAAAATAATTGTTTTCGTAATAAGAAAGCATTTCATTCTATAAAATCCAAGGGACCAGAATATGTCTTAGATAATGTCTGGAAGCTTTCCTGCTGATCCTTCAAGGGAAAAGCCTGAAATGCGATGAGTGTCACAGAGTTACATGTGTTTGTGAAACATTTGTGCAGTTAGTCATTGAAGGCTGTTGACACCTCCTTTCATTGTTAATAGTTTGCTGTAGAAGCCAGACCCCTTTCTTTGTGAAAAGTTTCCCAAAAAGGCTTTCAGTTACCCATAATGCAAACCATGAGAAGACCAAAACAACAATAGTAATAAAAATGGGTGTGAGTGATTGATTTGTTTTTTGTTTGTTTGTTTGTTTGTTTTCATGGGCTTCCAAAAACGTCCTTAAACTCTTCTGTGATTTCATCACAAAGGGCAAACTGTGGCTGTGGGCTCAGGACAGAATCCCAGACATCATTTCCCTTAGGGTTTTGTGACATCTGTGACTCCTCAGCCCTAGGCGGTTGGCAACACAATGTAACTTGTATTCTGCACAGTGGGCTGATTTTGGGGGGAGTCTGTAATTGTAGTAATCAAGCAAGGGCAAGAGATGAGGGAGGATTCTGCCATACTTAAGTGGTCATAAATGCCATGTCTAATAATCGAGTTTCTGTTTTCTTCTGTATTCCAAAGGTCTGATCAGGAACTTAAATCCATTGGGAATAAAGGAAAAGATTCTCTGATCTCTATGCTTTGATTTTTTTTCCTTCTTATTGATAACAAGGGAGATCTTAATGACTTACGTGACTAATCAATCTATTTCTCCTTTTGTCTTTTTCTTTTCATATTAGTCACTACGAACAAGACCGTACTGCACTTAAAAAAAGGGAATGGGAGCGGAGGAATCAAGAAGTCCAGCAAGAAGACGATCTCTTTTCTTCAGGATTTGATCTTTTTGGGGAGCCCTACAAGGTAGCTGAATATGTATGTAATTTATCTTTCTGGAAAATCGTTGCTTGTTACATTTTGGAACGCACTAACCAACATTTAATCTGTTTCCAAAGCACCCAAAGCAGCATTTCCAGGAGAATATAGTTTACAAATGAACTGTATACCACTGTATCGGGGGTCAATTGTAAGTTTCTGAGGAAGTTTTCTGAGACAGATTTCATCTTCTTTGGTGAGCACAGTAAGATTTGAAAGCGACTTGTGAGACTTCTTGTCTCCAGGGAGTTCTTTACTGCCCAACACTTCCTACAGCAAGGAATGGCCCCTTGACACTTTCTCCCACTTTGATTATCAGCAAACTGTATCTATTTCTCCTCCCAATATGTGCCATCCATTGCAAGACCACTGCTTCCTTTTCCAATTTAGGTTGTTAGCAGCTGTTCAGTGGTTTGAGTGCTCTTTGAAAATTACTGTTCTGGGAGAAAGGGAAAAGCCAATCATTTTTTTCCTAGTGGTTAATAATCATGGGTTAGGAGACCCCCTCCAGTCGAGGGATTAGCATAGCTAGGTTGATTTTCTAGTGGTATTCTGGCTAGTGTGTCTCTCTAATAACGCTCATACTGCTATGTCTTCAAGTAGGGATATCACAGTAACTTCCTCTGAACTTTGTATTTGGGGTGGAGGTTGGGGGCAGAATCTCATTAAATTGCTGGCAGCTGGTTGGTTTTTAATGAAATTTCGTAGTGGTGTAATTTCTGTAATGAAACAAAAATGACGTAAGAGGTAAAACAAAAATTGAGTTGTGATTTTAGAAGAGCACCACTTAGTGACTTCTGGAAAAGGAAATTCCTTAATGAGGACTGCAGAGGCACAGACACTGCTTTGGGATAGACAGTAAGCTGTTTGAATTGGTGACTAATGAGACAGGAGTCTTGCTGCCTTATTCAGAATAAGTAAGAAGCGCTTCATGGAGACACTCAAGTGTCTTCCATGTTTGATAAGTCTGACAAAGAGATTTAAGTCCTCTACACTACTAGTTTTCAATTTGTCAATAATCGTATAATTTTTTCAAAAGCGATCTTTTTCTCTCTCAATTGATTTAATTCTTACAACCCCTTTGAATGTGTATATTTAGAAATATGATTAGTTTAATAAGCATGTATTTGAAGCCCACTATGTGCTAGTCCCATCTTAGACAGACACAAAGGAGGGCAAGACACGGTCCCTTCCTTCAAGGAATTCCTTGCCCACTGACAAAGATCTTTATGAACAAGTGAGGGCATGACTGCATGGTAATTGCTAGAGAGATAGGCAGGGGAAAGATTCGTGAAGACTTTGTACCTCATACCAAGGAGTTTGGACATTATTCCGTACATAAGAGAAGTCATCGCAAGTTTTTAAGTCAAGGCATGGCTGGAACAGACAAAGAATTTAAAAAGATAATGTTGAAAGTGTGGAGAATGGCCCAGACGGAAGTGAACTAGAGACAGGTAAAGACTCTATTGTAGTTGGCTGAAGGGAGTTTATGACAGGCAGGATTTAATGTAGAACAAGGGAGCTGTAATGATAGGACTGGGTGTCTGATTGGATGTGGGGAGTGTGGGATACAAATGAATGAGTTCCATCTTTTTGTATTGAGAGGATGGTGGTATTAGCAGGTTGTTCAGGAGTACAACAGGCTTGGTGCTTGTAGACAAAAAAATAATTCTGTTTTGAGCATGTTGGTTTTGAGAGGCCAGTGGGTTATCAAGGGAGAGATATCCAGGAGGCATTGGATATATAGGAATCTGGAGCTAATGAGAGTGGTCAAGAGAGACAGTTACGTGTTATCGTGTAGGTGGCAATGGAACCTGTGAGACTGAATATTATTACTGAGTCAGATTACTGAGTAAGAGGAAGAACAAAGAGATAATCTTGGGGAGTAGCAACATTTAAGGGGTAAAATAGGTGATAAAAGCTGAGGCCAGGAAAGGAAACTGAAAAGGGGTGAATGATCATAGAAGTAGGAAGAGAACTAGGAGAATCATTTAATAGAAACCAAAGGAATAAGGGATTTATGGAGGAGGGATTTGTTAGTTACATGTGCCATAGAGGTCGGGAAAGGTCAGGAATGGAAAGTGGCTGTTGGATTTGGCACTTAAGGGATAATTAGCGATCTTAGGGGGAGTTGTTTTATTTGTTGTTGGTTGTGGTCATTGTGAGAAGCCAAACTGCCATGGATTGAAGAGTAAATAGCAAGTACTAGTACAATAAAGAAACAAAGGCAGTGAATGTAGACTTGCTCTTGCAGAGAGTTTTTGTATGGAGGGAGGAAGAGAGGAAGCTAAGTTAGAGTGCAAGGGGAGACATTATATGGAAGAAAACGTTTTTAAAGTGAAAGAAACTTGAACAAGTTTAGAGATTGATGGGAAGGAACCAAATGTCAATGTATAAGGAGGGCGTGAAGATACAGGAGGGAGAGCTGAGGATAAGTAGAGCAAGATCGCAGAGGAGATGAGAAAATACAAAACCAAGGGCATGTGAAGAGTGATGAACCATGGGAAGGAAGATGGGAATGGAATATTAGGATGAGAACAAAGCAGGAGAGTGGGAGGAAGATTAAGGGCAGGTCAAGAAGTCGTGGCTTCCTTTTTTTTCTCTCCAGAAAATGGAAGGGAGGTCAAAGGATGATAGATGCCTTATCCCTTCTTGAGAAAAAGGAACCGCCAGATGAGTTTTACATGTTATACCTGGGTGGGTTAGAAAAATGAACTTGACTCAAAGGGCTCATCCTTAAAATTCAATATCTGTTTCATAGTCAACAATATCATAAGGTGCAGAATCCTTGATATATTCCCCCTTTTATAATTTCAAGTCCTGTTCCTTTAAGGGTCTTATACCTTTAAGGTAAATGCCATCTCTTGTTGACAAAGACTGTTATATAGGTGCATATTTATTTTTAGGTGTAAGCAGTGTATTTTTGAGTAGGCAGTTAAAAAATCTGTTGTCAATGTTGTCAGAAGTTTTCAAAAGCCGTCTGTCTTGATACATCAAGGGTGCGTCAGGTAGAGACACAGGTGGGAACATGAGGCTAGTGCGGGGCCAGGCCTCTTATGTGATTAGTAGCCTATTGCCTTTATGCTTCTTGATTTGGAAGCCATTTTGTTCTTGGGTCAAGACTATGAAGGAAAGGAATAATGCTAACAGTTGATGACCTAACAGTTAATGCTAACTGTCTTTCACTGCTGTTTTGATGATCAGTTGCCATTTTGTGCTACTTCCATGTTCAGGGTTCTCTGCATGATCCCTGGAGAGTATGCTCTCCTTTCACCCATATTATGATACTATACCTCATGTGCACCTCCCAAAGCTCCCCATACCTGTACTGGTGTGAACATCCTTGGAAAAGCTTGATATACCCTTTGCAATGGGAGTTCTAGAGCTGGCCCATGACCCACTGGTAGAGATGAAGGCATATCACAACTCTTCCTTAGGGTTGTGGTGGGAATGCTTACCAAATTAAAAATCCAAAGTCCTGTGGTGAAGTTGCAGGCAACTTCTTGCTACCCAAAAGCCTAGAACATGCCTCGGTCACTTATCCATCTGTGTCAGTGATTATAAACTAGCCAGTGAACACCAGGGCCTAGGATCCACTGCCCTTTCTTGGCAGAAAGAAGAAATGATGATCTCTCATGTTCCTGGCTAATTTCTTTCCTTTCCTTGCTTCTCCTTTACCACTCTCAGTATGCGAAGAATGCTGACCACTCCTAGATTTCGTTGGTGGGTAACCAATCTTTGTGGCTGTTTTGTTGCTTATACCTTTCAAATTTGAGTGTGCTGTGCTGTTGAGAAGGATGTCTTAAAAAAGTGCTTGAAAAATGTGACATGTCTAGATTAGTGAGGAAAGATCCGGAGGGATGAGGAACTGGCATGTATCAAGTGCCTCCTGTGTGCCAGGCGCTGTGATGGGGCTTTATATATACACTTGTTTAGTCCTTACATCAACTGGAGTAGGCAATTTCCCGATGTTTCACATGAGGAATTTGAGACTCAGAGAGGTGAGGTGGCTTCTCTGGCGCTTGATATCCATGTACGTGGTGAATCTAGACTAGTTCTGTGTGATTCTGTATCTGTAACTGGAAGATGTTTATATCCTCTGACAGGAAGTCAGAAGACCCAATAAGCTTACTTACCTCCTGTGTGACTTTGGGGAAGAAACTTCTTTCCTCTGACCTATAGTTTTCTCCTCTCTGAAGTGAATAATAACACCTGATAATAAAATAATACCTGATAACAATAACAGCAGCAAACATTTATAGCTCTTCACAACTCAACAAGAATGAGGAAACTGAGGCACAGAGACGTTAAGTGGCTTACACAAGGTCATTTGGGTCGGGGCAGGTAGAAGCCAGATTGAGACTGGAGCTGCTCTGCTGTCTCACAGGATTGTTGTAAAGATCGAGTCAAACAACCCAGGAACCCTTGCCTAGAAATCTGTAAAGTGCTGTGCAAATTCAAGGTATTATTATTATTTTAATTAGAGTAAAGAAATATATAGCAACTTACAGCTTAGAGAGATCAACTGTAAAAACATAAGAATTAGAAAAAAGGAATTACTAAATTGCATACAGTAGCTCCAATGAAATAAAAAGAAAAAAAAAAGAAACTTAAAACTTATTTTGTTACTTGTGTTAAAAAGAAACACTATGGGACAATAGCCTCTAGCACATTAATCTTTCAATGAAATTATACTACCGATTTGTACATAGCATTAGACGCAAACTGTGGCAACTTTGCACTTCCTGAAGTAATGAGAGGCGAAAAGCTTAAATGAAGGAGTGCTGTTAGTCATGAGCCACAAACTAGACATGTAATTTATGCCTGAAAATACTTGGAAAATGCATTTCCTTGATGATGGAAAAATTGTGATTACTTAGAAAATAATGGCTGCAGCAGTTACCTTTAAGGAATCAACCAATTATCTAGAATGGGAAGTAAAGAATTGGCCAAATTGAAAGAAGCCTGTAATTGATTGAAATGGCTAGATTTCATTTTTGCCATTTTTATACTGTTCAATCAGGACTGCCTAGCACACCTTGTTCCTTAATAGGATTACTAAGACTCTGGAGGGTGAAAAAGAACCTTTAGTGTGAACCAGAATTGCTATGATGTATAATGAGAGTACATTTTGTAGGTGTGCATAAATGTATTTCAGGCCCCATTGGGTTTTCTATCCAGTGGATATCATTTCTACATCTCGAGAAATTTAAAAACTGGTTGACAGTTACCTACCTCCACTGGAGAGAAGGCGGAGTTGACTCTGGCTACCTGGACTGTACTGTTATTTATTGGAGATTGTTGAAATGATGGACTTCTTGAGGCTGTGTCTGTGTGTCCTCTGTGCCTCACCCTGCCTCATGAACGTTTTGAATTTACCAGTATATGTCTTAAGAATGAGCATGGTAATTCCTACTTGTAGCCACAGCACGTCTGTTATGCAAAGCATATGGATTTTCCTTCAATCAGCAACACGGAAAGTGTCGCCAGTGAACTCAACCTTGAACTGTCTGCTCTGCAGTTCCGGTCCCAAGTCCCTTTGAGATAATTTCTCTGTGAGGAAGCTAGTCTAAGGGAATTGACATCCCTCCATTCCTCCGGGTTATTCCAGTGTCACTCCTATGTCATTAGTACTCAGGAAAGCCCTGCACTTGGAGCTATTAGCTTAACCCCCTAAATCCACATGCAGACATGCCTTCCCTGGGTTAGACTTTAATGCAACGCTCTTGCTATTTAGTCATCGTAAGGAAAAACCATGTGAAGAACATCTTTGCATTTTGTGTAAAATTGGTGCTGAAAAATTGTTATTGTGCAAAGATTCTTGTAACCAAACCAATGAGAGGAATTCCTTGCCATGTTTTAGTATCCAGTAATCATTTGTCTCATTTAACCAATTAGGCTATGTTTGCTTCCATCAGGCAAAGAGAATTCTATAAGCTCTGAGCTTTTCCTTATTGCCTTAGCTACCAAGAAACTCAAAGTTCAATTTAATGTCCAGTCGTAGTAACCAACTTAGCTTGACGATTGCTTTTCTATTTATGTACTCCAAGCCATTGCAAATCCTTTCTTTTGATGTAGGCAGCTTATGAATTATAATTTGATTCTGTTGAATTCAGCAACAGTTTATCGTGTACTTAATATGCACCATACATGGTGCTAAGTCTTGAAGATAGAAAGGTGAATAAAAGGTGGTCTCTGACATTTAAGAGCTCATAGTTTTATGCAGGAAAAGAAATCATTCCTTTAGTATATTCTATATAGTAGGGGTTTTATTTTCTAGACTTATTTTCAGAACTTTCAATTTTCCTCTAATTTTACTCATGTACACATCGTTTTCAGCATTGGCCAGTTTAGAACTTCTCATTTCAAACATGTTTTTTAAAACCTAGAGGAGGGAGAAAATATATAGGCATGCATCAGAAACTCAGATCATTATAACAATGGATATACATGAAGAGACATTAAAGCCAAACCAAGATTCTCTCCATTGAAGTTAAGATGAGCATGTCCCTTTTATTTACTGCTGAACAGGATCAGGGATGTGATTAGCTTGCTTGCAGGTAAATGGGCCTTGACGTTTTGAGTCCTGATGAGGTAGGCCTAGAGAGACCAAATTACTTCTCTGGGCTTTAAGGTACCATGGTGGTCTCTGTGATATCATGGGACAAGGTTCTGATTCTGTAGAACTCAGTTTCAATGAAAGGTCAATGAACTTTCCATGAAAGTCAAGTAAACTTCCAATGAAAGTGCAATAAATTGTACTTTGAGCTTCCTGGTAGCTAAGGCAAAAAGGGAAAGCTCGTAGGTTATAGAATTCTCTCTGTCTGATGGAAGGAAGTATATATTAACTCACTGAAGGAGACAATGAAAAATGAAGGCATTTAAAATGGGAAATGAAACAGCATTATTTCCCCTTTGTTGGTGCAATCCTGGAAAATAGCCAGGCATTAGTGTTCATTAGGTAATCATTAGGTGGCCCTAGAGGTAAATTGCGGGAGATGCCAGAACAACTCCTTGCATCAAGTTCTTCCTGGGCTCTCAGCTCAATGAAATCTCTTTGTTCTGAATTTAGGGATTGAATAGAGAAACCAGTTTTGGCTACTACCCAAATAGTTCATTGTGCAACTCTGTTGAAGAGGAGACTGCTGTGTATATAAAGAGTTTATTCTTGCCTTAGCGGAAAAGTAATTTCTGACAGTAAATTGACAAAGCTAGGGCCTTTAGGGAATAAAAGTGATTTCCACGCATCTTTATTAAATATGCCTTTCAAAATATACTTCTGAAGTGGAGCGATTACTCAGCTGAGGATTATATGGAATGTTAATTGTTTAATCACTACTTCAGCACTAAGGTTGCATGTAATGCAGTGTAAGATGTTCTTGAGGATAAGAAAACTAAGTTGACATATATTTATTTGATTTCTAAAATTCCCCATCCCCCACAGACCCCTATTAGCATATATTTAGTACACTTTTCCTTAATCTTTGAAATCAGATTTCCCTCACTGCCCTCATTTCTTTGGAAGTGTCTTCTATTAATATGATTTAACACGTGCTGTGAGTTGGCTACTGCATACAGTATATGGAGCTCATGTTAATAATGAACTCAAGGTTTCCAGTTCGAATCTCTCTCTGGTGGTTCCTCCTTGTTATCCTTTGCTGGCTCCTCTTCTTCTCCCAATCTCTTAAAGGTTGATGTTTTCTAGGGCTCTCTCCTGAGCCCAATCTTCTCATTCTACATTTTCTTTCCCTGGGTGATTTCATCCATTCTCGGCACTTCACTCTCCATTCATTTGCACACTCTCCATCTTCACATACAGAGCACAGCACACAGCCACAACCTAGGTTTAGACCGAGATACCCGACTCGGACAGGCACACTATCTGTGCACGTCAGGAGACTGGGCTGTGTCAAGTGCGTGTGAGAAACCTTAGATGTTAAATATCTGTCTTCACCGGAGGTTATACCAACAGGGAGGTGGTCGCCCCCTCCTGTGCATGGAAATCATGCCTATCGCTCCTGGGACATAAAGGCTACATAGAGTGGGCATCTTCCCCACCCAGTGGTCCTGCTGCCACGTGGCTCCTTGGGTGCCAGTAGCCTTGTTTCATTGCAAGTTCTTGAGCCAGGATAGTACAGGTTAGGCACAAAGAAATCCTTTGTCCTTCTGAATTCAACAGCTTGTTTGGATGACATCTTTAGCAGGTATAGAGAATAAGAAAAAGTCACTTTCAAAGTTGAAAAGCTGAGCTTTCATCAGAGTCATTTCCAAGTATATAGTTCTCCACCATTTTTCAGTTATGTAAAGCTGTGCTTTTTATATTACAAAAAAAAATTGCAGGAACTTAATTATTTTAAAAACAATCACAGTCATTGTAATAAGATTAGTATATCCTACGGGGGATGGTATAGCTGGTATGTTGGTTGTCCATAAAATGATTCAGTTGCCAACATCACTTTGAAAATCTGACTGTGTTTTGATTTACTTAAGCAGCAGTACAAATTTTTAAATACATTTTTTTCTAAGTCATTGAAAAGACACAGGAGAGCTTGAGTCACTGTTGATGAACAGTTGTACCATTTCAAAGTAAACGAGCATGAATCCTCAATATGTAAACACAGTTGCCCCCAGAATATGTAGGCTGACAACAGTAATTTATAGTCCTTTGATTGAAAGGAATTTGATTCGCTTTAGTCATAAGTTAACCCAATTATTATACATGTTGTTTAATCCTATGCCTTTTCTAAACTGAAAGTAGTCATGATGGCACTATTTAACTGATATCGTTAACCAATGGGCTAGGCCTTTTTCATGGTATAATGCAGGGCAAAGGGCAGATGTGTCAAGAAGAACAGTAAGTCGAACATTCCTTTATGATTCCAATGGTCAGTAAGCAGAAGTTGTAAATCCCAATGTAGAATATAGCAGTTCAGCTCATCTGGCCTAAAATAAGTTATTTTGCTCATAAAATTCAGAAACGACATAATTTAAAACTTCCTCCCGATGAGTCTGTTTAAGGACAGGCCAGGGGGCATACAAACGTTAATCACATAGCTCACTCTAAGAAGCTGTTTCAATAGCGTTATTGATTTTTTTTTCTTACATAGCACATGAAAAGTATGAGACTATATAGCAGCATAAGAATTTTAAAGAACCCTATATGGTAGTCTACTTAGAACATCTGTTTGAAACATTAACATTAGGAAACACAAACCTATTCATTCTCTCTCCTCCCACCCCCATCTTTTTGTTATTTTAGACAAACAAAGGCGATGCCCTTGCCAACCGAGTCCAGAACACGCTGGGAAACTATGATGAAATGAAGGATTTGCTAATTAACCATTCTAATCAGAATCATCTAGTGGGAATCCCAAAGAATTCCGTGCCCCAGACTCCCATCAACAAAAATGAACCAAGCTTTTTTCCAGAACAAAATAACCGAATGATCCCACCTCACCAGGATAACACTCACCCCTCGGCGCCAATGCCTCCACCTTCTGTTGTGATACTGAATTCGACTCTGATACACAGCAACAGGAAATCAAAACCTGATTGGTCACGAGATAGTCATAACGCTAGCATTGCGCCAGCCAGCCAGGCCAGTAGTCAGCCAAATAAGATGCAGCCATCGACGCAGGACCAGCCCCAAGCCAGACTGGAAGACTTCTTTGTCTACCCAGCTGAACAGCCCCAAGTTGGAGCAGTCGAAGGGTCAAACCCCTCAGCAAAGGAAGACAGTAATCTCAAGTCCGGTGGAGGAGATGTGTTCAAAGAAATCTTTCAATCCAACTTACCAGAAGAATCTGAATTTACGGTGCAGGCACCTGGGTCTCCCCTGGTTGCCTCCTCCTTGTTGGCTCCCAGCAGTGGCCTATCTGTTCAAAATTTCCCACCGGGGCTTTACTGCAAAACAAGCATGGGACAGCAAAAACCCACCGCGTATGTCAGACCCATGGACGGCCAGGACCAGGCACCTGACATCTCTCCCACACTGAAACCTTCGATTGAATTTGAGAACAGTTTTGGGAATCTGTCATTTGGATCCCTCTTGGATGGAAAACCCAGTGCAGCCAGTACAAAGACTAAACTGCCAAAGTTCACGATTCTCCAGACAAGTGAAGTAAGTAATTTTTAAGTTTTGTTGTGTTTCTTTCTTTTTTTTTTCAGTTCACTGCTCTAACCTCTAGAATCTAATATTCACCAGCAGCTCTTATTTACCTTCTTGAGCCATACATGAGACTCTTCAAGGTCAGAGTCTGAGTCTTGATCTTCTGTCACTTGTGACTTGACTCATTAACACGGCAAATACAGTTAAATCTCCATAATTTGGAATGACGAAAGACAAGGTCAGTCTGAGTGAACGAAAGGTTGGACTTATTAACTGGTTTCAGACCATGCGTTTGTAGTATTATGTACAAATTAATAGCACTGGAGATTTTTATTGGTCATAAGCAGTATGAGGTCCAGGCAAAGATTGTGAGTCACCATGGGCTTTGACTAGCCAATAGCATATCATAACCACAAAACACAGAAGTTCCTTAAGGTACAAGAGTGTACACGTGTGATTTGCTGGAACCAGAAGCGGAAGGCCTTCTTTAAGAATCTTAGCTTCTTGAGTACTTGCAGGGCTATTCCTTGGCAAGTTCTTATTTTATCTTCTGTAGCCCTCCATCTTCTTTTCGGCATCCCCTTCTTCCACAGGTACCTACATCACCCTCTTACACTACCTTGATTCCTTCTGTCAAAGCGAAAGGCATTATGCTCAACCAAAACCCCACTGGGTTTAGAATGACTAAATGTCATAGCCATCTCAGTTTTCATGGCCTTGAAAAAGAGAAGTCCCAAGGGACCAATGCCTCTGCTGAAGGAACGAATCACTAATAATTGGATCTCAGGCCTGGTGGCCCCTGGGTGGGGGCATATATCGGGTACCCCTCAGATACCACCGTGTATGCGGCTGCCTACTACATTTCGAGCGTTTGATGGAAGAAGCCACTGCTTTTAGATTGGATTCCTGTTCTGGGGACTAAAAGCTTGAAAAGACACAGAGGAAGAAAGTAGGTTGAAGTTCTAACTCAATAGGAGTCACAGACAGTGTGTATGGTTGCAGATTCCAAGTTAGTGGGTCTGGATTAGAGAAGTCTGACCATATGTGCCCTCTGGCTTTTCTTCCTTTATTCATACTCAGCAGATGTGGTGATTTCAGAGGACGAGGGGAATGCACAGGAAGGGAGGACTGGGGTTGGTTGTATTTTCTGAATGCGTGTTTTTAATATTTCATTCCTGAGGCAGTTTTTCTTTTTGTGCCATCATTCACCTAGTCTTGTCAAGTTTCCTCCTAAGTATCTCCCTGATCTGTCACCTCGTCACCCTCACTGCCTTCAGATCGCCCATGAGCATCTCTCACCCGGACGGCTGCACTAGCCCCTCCTATCTGGTGTCCACCCCCCCTAGGCTCACCTCTCTTCCAAACCATCGTCCATACAGGCTGATCTAACAGGCAGTCCTGACCATGTCAATCCCTGCTTTGGATTCTTCAATGTCTTCTCATCACTTCCAGGACAAATTTCAGATTTCTTAGCTCTGCAGACAAAGCTCTTCACACTCTGATTTCACACTCCCTTTCTGATGTCATATTTCACTACTCCTTCATAAGCAGATGAAGTCCCAGCCATGTGGAACTACCTGTGGTTCCCCGTCATATCATGCTTTACCACGCTTCCTCGCTGTTGCGCCTTACTGTCCCTTCAGCATACAGTGTCTTTCCTGACTCTCCCTTGTTTTCCTGGTGAAGTCCTGTTTCTCCTTCAAGTCTACTCAATTGTCACTTTCTCTGTGAAAACTTCCCTGATTTCACCAGTCTTAATGGCAAACTGCTTCTTCTGGGATCCTCTAGCGCCTTATACACACCTTGACTGACACTTTTTGATTGTATTCTACTTACTCGTTTATGTTTCTGTCCCCACTACTAGACTGTGAGCTCCTCATTGAGAGCAAGGAATGTCTAATTCTTCTCTGTATCCCAAGTGCCTAGCAAATGCCTGGCACATACTAGATGCTCAATAAACGGTAGTTGAATGAATGAATTTCAAAAATGGTTACTTGATTACCTGTTCTTAGCCATAACGTTAATCAGATAACATGAACAAAGGGACACGATTGCTAGAAAACCCATCCTCAATTATATTTCTTTACTTGTACTCTGTCTGCCTGTGTCTTATTCTGCTCTGCTTCTTCTCAGTCATTTGCAAATCCTAATCTCAGTTTCCACTGGATGACTTAGTAAAGGACTATAAGACTTAAATGCCCCAAAGAAACCTGCTTTGAAACAGGAGTATAATGGGAAGCGGAGATGTCATTTCCGCCCCCTTCTCTCGCCTTGGTGTCTGCCGTTATTCCCTCCTTACAAGGCAGTGTCATCATTCAGGACTGGTCTGGAAATAGCACTGGCCCATCAAGAAGTATGACAGCCTGTGTCCAGATCTCATTAACAGAGTGACAGGTCACAGTTCCAGTGAGATCCTTTCTTTGGTAGTCCTCTCTCTTATATATTCACAACATGGCTGACCCATATTCAGAAAGGGCTTCATGTGTTTGCTCAGTGCTCTGGCACACCAATGAGAGGTACATTTTCAAAAGAGAGTCTGAGCTATCATCCACTTGGGAGATGGTGATCCAAGAAGCGGCTTATGTGCATGCAGCCTTCAGAGTCGGACAGTATGTACAGACTTTGGTAGAACCTTGTATGAGACATGGGCCAGGTGCCATGAAGTCACGATAAGAGATCAGAGAAAAAAGTACTTCTTTAAAATATAGAAAGGATTTGAAAGAGGGGGAGAGAGAAGTTTAGGGCCCTACAGGAGAAGAAACAGACTTCAATGGTAATGTGAAAACCAAAAATGACAGGAAAGGAAGTGAGAGGTGAGACAGCCTCACAAAGAGAGCTTAGAAGGGTGTAGATTAAAACGTGAGCATAAATATAGGCAGGGTGGAGCATGATGGAGCTTTGGACCTAATGGAATTTACGTGGCTAAAACTCGGATGAGGTCTGGAAATTCACTCTATTAAATCTTGATGCACTTTTCAAAAGCACTTAGCATTCGAATTGAGCCCCAGTCCCTGGCGCCAAGAGTTCCAGGCATTGGATTCTGGGTCCCTAGTCAAAGCAGCCATCTTTGATGAGTGGTAGCATTACTTTGAATTATTGCTAAAAAGGCATGTCCATGGAACAATCACAGGATTTCTTTGAGCATTCCCTATTCAACGCTGGCTCTAGCGACAGGAGGCTGACATGTGTGTTAGTGAAATGCATTTGGGAGGAGTGGGGCGTGCAATGACCAGAAAACAGACAGTATTCTAAGGTATACAAATAAGCAGATAGGATTATATTTGTGAGTTGAGAGATCATAAACTATTATTGAAATGAAATGTGCATGTGTGTGCACCTATATGTGTTTAGGCATCTAGGCCTGTGTGTATAGCGGGGGAATTTTCATTATCTCCTATCCTTGAAACATTTCCCCGCTTCTTAGAATTTCTGTATCAATACTAAGGATACTAAAAGTTTAACAAACTGTATTGCAAAAGGTCAGTTTTTCAACTGAAGCATGCTTTCTAAACAAATGACTTGTTGGTTTAGAAACTTAATGATAAAGAATTTATTAACATTCCAGGCAACCAAAATAAAAGTCTGATGTGTTCTGCAGTTGGGCTTAGAAGAATTTTCTGGGAAGTACATCTGAAAATAGTAAAAGCCCTATTTATATCAAGTGGAAACTGAGGGTTGCTTGCAGATGGTGTTTTATTAGGAAATGAATTTGTTAATAAATGTAGCTTTATACTTGATTTCATTACAGATGTTTCTGTTTATTTTTTCATTAGGATAAAAATCTTCGGGTGTAGGTCGCTTTGCATTTTGGTGCAGTTTATTTTCAGTGTTGTTTGGGAAGGAAATAATTGCATACAAATGAAAGGATCGATGCCACGTATGAAGTGTCTCCATCCTAAGTCAATAAGCTTTCATAAGTACAGTACTAACATATGGAGGGTCATCACCATAAAGGGTCATTTGCTTGGCAAGCTGCTCTTGGCTGTGACTTAACACTTATCTGAGGCTCCAATCGCCTCCAAACTAGGAGCCTCTTAGGAAAGTGTAATGGAACTGATATGAATGATGGGATTTGGCTTTAGCCGAGTGAGGGGCTAGTTTTGTCAACCAGCTGAAAAGTTATTGCTCACATTTGTGACTGTGTCTGTTTTGTTTTATACCCTATGGAATGGACACTGTGAATGTCATTAGCTGCATTTATTATGAGGTAGATAGGAAGTGCGGGTCCCTTGTGTGAGACCTGGGAACTTAGCATTTGTGTGCTGGATGTACCCAGATGGGCACATAGAAACCAGAGAGGCAGCTGCTTCAAAGAATGGAAGGCCACCCAGCTGCTGCGTGCAACCCATGCTAAGTAAGCATTTTTCACTTGGTGTACATCGCGAGTTTATTTTTTGCCCATTCTTATGGAAATGAAATAGTACGTAGTCCAAGGTTATATATAGGTGGTCTAACTCCTACCCCATTGGGAATGAATGGAGACACCCCTGAAAGTCCTCACACTTTCAGGGTACCAACAGAGACCTTGACCTTAGCACTTATTCCGTGCAAGTGTAGGATCCAGAAAGCTTTGTGTGTCCTCTTCTACTCCATCACCAGTGGGTGCTTTTGGTTTGTGTCTTTTGACTATCCAACTCCTTGGCCACATTCGTATTGAAATTAATTTTCCTTACCACACTTCTTCATTTTCCCCTATCTTTAGTGTCTCCATAAGCTGAATGGTCCCAACAGAGCATCTGGAAAGGATAGTTGACAATATAAGTAGAACATGGAGCCTTGAATTCTTTGTGATGCAGAGGTTGGAGAAGCTAGAAGAGGATTCAATTAAGATAACCATATTTTGGTGATTAGGAAAGGTGTCTTGGGAGTGATGGGTGAGGCCATTCTCGCAATTGTAAGGCTGTTTCACCAGACATCGATGCGTAGGAGTAACCCCAGAAGGTTTCACAGACAGAGAATGTGAGAGAGATTTTGAACTTGACCTTGAATACTGAGTGGAATAAACAAAGTGAAGAGGGATCTGGAGGGCAGTTCATGTGTGCAAATTAGTGATGGGGGGAGAGAAGGGCAGATACAAAAAAAGGGAGGTGAGAACGTGCAAGGTGTATTCTGAGGAAAGGCCAGTTTGTCTGCAACTGTGGGTTTGTAGGAGCAAAGTGAGATAGGCCTCCAAAGCCAGACTCTTAAGTGTGTTGAATGCCTTGGCAATGTGGCAGCCAAACTGTGATGCTGAACTTGAAACTTCACTTTCCCAATGGCTTCATGAGTGGTGACCTAGAAACTCTCTCAAGCCAATTGCTCTTACCAATTCTAGCAAGAATTTCTGAACTCCTGTGAACTCTACTCCCGTATAAGAAAGCACATCTCATTTTTTGGTCTGTAGGCATCAGCTTTTCCTCAGCACGCTTTCCCCAGGCTCTTTGTAAAGTAGTGCTGAAATGGTGGATATAAACCATGTTCTCCTTCCCTGGGACTTCCTGTCTTTCTTTATCCCCTTTCCCTTCATTTTCTCTTTTAACACTAGTCACTGAGGAATTGATCTCCACTTTGGCCTAGTAGAGGTTATGCAAATGCCTGTGCTTTTTGCTTCCTTCTCATTTCCTCAAGTCCTGTTGTTTTGCGTACCTGTGTGTGTATGCGTGCTCATACGTGTGCGTGTGTGTGTGTGTGTTTCTTTTCAAGTTGGTATGTATGTGATTCTAGCCATCAACATCCTGGAACAATGTCAGGTATTTCAACATTTCATTTTAAAAAATGAATTAGACTACTTGGTATCAGTGCAACTGTCTTAGTGTTTTATGCTTTTAAATCCCCTGTCACTTTTAAAATTTGGTGGTTGGAAAGAAGCCAAAAGATTGATTTATTCTGTGGGGAAAAAAACACCCTTCAATTCTCATAGTATACAAATTTAAGTCATCATGAATAATGATTTATTTTAAAACTTCACTATTTATTAGTAATTTTAGTGATTCTTTATGAGATACCTCAAAGTAAATCTTATGTGAGGGAACGCATGGTATATTACAAATCATAGTTTGGATGAGGTCTACTGAGATGTGGGTTCCACTTCTGACCTGAACTGGTTTTGTGAACTTGAGAGAGATTTTACCTCTCTAGGCTTCTTGTTACATGCGGGAGTTTAGGCTAGCTCACCAGTGAGCTTTCTTCCAGCTCTAAGTCTCCGAGGGTGTGCCTCTCCTTTTGGTTAAACCCAAACCCACATTATTTGTAAAGTAACTTCAGCCATTTCCCCCCTCATTCATATCCATGCAGGAATATGGGCATTAGAAGAGCGTGGAGGGGTGTGAACCCAGCCTGCCCTCCTCTCATTACCACTTTTTAGAACAGTTGGGAAAATTTTAAGACTGGGTAATAATGGGAAAACTAGAATTACATCTTCTTTGGGGATTGGATATCAATTCAGCCTGGAGTATTATTATATTTCAACTCATTACAAAATAAAAAAAGATAAACAGTTATATGCTGCATTTCACTGGAAGATACCAAGCTGTGAACTCAGGAAATAGCCTTCTAATCCTTTCGTCACCACCCACTAACATAACGAAAGATGGAGAACTTATATTTTCACATTACTTCTAGGAAAATATTTTGACAGATTCAGTATGCAGTAAAGTGATAAGCTTTTGTTAAGTGTGTCCCAAATCATCCTGTTATATCACTGGATATATCGATTAGTTTAGTACATTCTGAGCCAGTCATAAAAAACAGCCTGCTCACATTCTACATTAAAGAATAAGAAAAATTGGCAGGTAGATAACCATATTGATTCAACCCAAATAGTGAATGCTAAGGGCTTTAGGGGAGAGTTATAAAAATCTTTATGGCTGTTGTAAGTCTCTTTAGTATTTTTTTTAATTGATGTGAAAACAAATAATCTTTACTTAACTCTCTTTTTGAAAAGTACTATACTTTGGTTGCCAAATAGACTTGATATTATAGGTGATAGGAACAAAAAACTATCCCCTTTATACTTTATAGTTCACAAATGCTGTCACATACATTATCTTGTTCTTTTATCGCTTCGTTGAGGTGTAATTGACACATAACAATCGTAAACGTTCCAGGGGTCCAACTTGATGTTTTGATATACATATACATTGGGAAATAATCTCCACAATCAGGCTAATTAACATATCTGTCGAAAAAACCACATATCAGTCAACTCATATAGCTACCACTTTGTGTGTGTGTGTGTGTGTGTGTGGTAAGAACACTTCAACTGTACTCTTTGAGCAAATTTCACGTATACAGCACAATATTGTTAAGTATACTCACATTGCTGTATATTAGCTTTCCAGAACTTATTCATCCTGCTTAACTGAAACTGACCAATATTTCCCCACTGTCCCCTCCCCCAGCCTTCTTATTTTGATCTGAATTTACAGGGTCTGGGGTTGTCCTCATTCCCTTTCCGCAGATGTGGAAATATCATCTCAGGGAGGCTAAGGGTTACTTGCCTAAAGTCACACAGCCATCAAGTGGCTGTGCTGGGACTTGAACCCAGGTCTTCAGTGCCATTTCCACGATGGCATTTTGTGGAGAGTGTGCTACTGTATATGTATGGGTTAATTTTCAAAAAGTAGCCTCTCTACTGGCACATACGGGGCAAGAAAATAATGAGCTGAATCCAGCTTAAGTTGAAATTCCCTTGGTGGGTTCATATTTCAAAAGTCCGGGGCCAAACATACCAATAGAACAATTTTTCTTGTGGTATTACAGGTTACACTCATGTGTTTTTCATTTACAAATATGGTGAGAAGTAGTGTTTTTGCAATATCCCTAAATGAGTAACATATGACACAACTTGTTAGAGGACCTTTTCTTGGTTCATAAAGTTTCTGAGTTTTTATCCAGTTGGTAGAATGATTTTAGCAGAATGCTCAGACAACATAGCTAAAAATCTGGATTTCTGTGGCTGAAGCACAACCACCCTCAAGATAAACCTTAAATGTGAATGAGAGGTCACTGAAAAGCAGATAATCCATAGACTTTTGCTGAGGAGACTCACCCATTTAGTATCTCTGAATAAAAGCCAGGCATCCTGCCTACTCCTTGCAAACTACCCTTGCAATTTGATGATCTGTAAGTTTTTTAAATGTATCTATTTGGGGGGGGGGCTCAAGCTTTTGAAAACAGTCTCACTCCTCCTATACCTGTGTGTGTGGGGGGTGGGGGGGTTGAAAAATTCACAAGACTGGTAATGGGAGATAAATTGCTTTCCTATAGATTCCGTAACAAAGTATCATAAACGGGGGGGGGGGGGCATAGACCAACAAAAATGTATTCTCTCACAGTTATGGAGGCTACAGATCCAAAACCCTGCGGGCAGGGCTGAGCACCCTCCAGTCACTTTACGGGAAAAGCATTCCTTGCCCCTTCAGAGCTTCTGGTGGCCTCAGTTCTTCCTGGGCTTGTAGCAGCCTCACTCCAGTCTCTGCTTTTCTCTTCCCATGGTCTTTTCTGCGTCCTGTCCTCTTCTTATAAAGACATCAGTCATTGGATTTAGGACCTGCTCTATCTCCTAAAGATTTCATGTCTAGATTCTTAACTAATTACACTCGCAAAGACCATCTTTCCACTTAAAGTCACATTCTGAGGTGCTGGGGAGATATGAGTTTTGGGGGACACTATTCAATCCACTACGAGAGGGATCTTTCTTCATACTTCTTAGACTGCGAATGGAGGGAAAGCAGTCAGTGTTCATTGTGAAAATCCCAAGCGCAGTCCGTAGGAGGGAGGCGGGCTTCCCCATCCATCTCAGAACTGATTTCACGTTTAGTCTGCAGTGGTTCTGAGCCCTGTGCTCTTTAAGCTCTTCGATGTGGCTGTGCCTATGTGAAAGTTAATTATTGTCCACCAACTGTATAAATACAATTGTACAAAACTGATTTGGAAAAAACCTTTTAGCATAGTAAGCATAAAGTTTCTTTCCGACTAAATAATAGAGAGAAAAGAATATGTTCATGCCGTTGACTTGATTATGCACTACAGCGTAGGTGGGAAAACATTTTCTGTAAAGTAAATATTGCCCATGTTTGTGGGCCAGTCTGTGGAAAGTACTCAACTATGCCATTCTAGCTTGAGAACAGCGTTGACAATACTTACAAAATGGACATGGCTGCGTGCCAATCAAATCTTATATATGAATACTGACATTCAAATGTCACATATTTCCACCGGTCACAAAATAATTCTTCTTCTGCTTGCTTCTAACCCCCTTACAGTGTCAAAACCAGTCTTAGCCTGGGAGCCATACAAATACAGGCAGTGGGCTGGATGTGACTTGCAAAGCTTCGTGTGCTAAATCTAGACAAAGCTTCAGCCAGCAAACACATGTGGCTTGCTCTGCCTGCTATCAACAGGAAGATGATTTTGAGTAGAGAGGAGGAAGGTCATTCCTACCACTTCTAGAGAGCAGAATCCTAGACACAGGAGAGGTGTCTGCAATCAAGGTGGAACTGGCCAGTAGACTGGAGGGAACTTCCCCCAAGCCTATAGATAGGTGGATAAGAAGGCTTTGTACCCAGGATTAGAAATACTCAGCACCAAAAATCACACCTCTATTCAGTGGTGTCCTTTTCCCTAGTGACTCATGAGGTGATGGGCATTCTGTCTTCTGCTTTCTTCACATTGCAATGTCTGAGCAACCAGGGTAGGGAACTATTTGCATACACAGGCTTGGGCTCAGAATTACAGCATACAAAGAGATGACCGCAGAGATAATCACTCAAAGGAAGTCAGTTATATAATTTTGTCTAAGGAGAAGAAGAACCTAGTCCAAACCCAACCGGGATTCTGGAATCCCTTATGGATTGGGAGGACTAAAGTATGTATTTGACTTGGGTGTGGGGTGGTCGGGATTTCTAAGATTCTAGGAATAGCAAATCTTCTTGTACAGCCTGAAACGTTGGGTTAATTGGGGTAAAAGGTTCGAGGGTCTGTGGCAGCTCCTATAGGCTCTTCGTAGCCGATATATAGGGGGTGTGTGTGTACATCTGCATGTGCCAGTGTCCATGCGTCTCTCTGAGGGGAACTGAAAAAGCCAGGAGATTCTGGGAGATGAATGCAGAGAATGATGGCAAAATTATCATGAACTATTTATCCAGCCTCCAGGGCGATATCTAGGTACTGAGATAACTTAGAATGAAGGAGTGATAAAAGAAAGGATCTATTTTGTTAAGGCTTTAAACATGGAATGAGGTTGAGCTAAGGCTCCAAGAAACTAAAATAATAGGATGATGGGGGAAAAAGTGGGTTGTGTCTTAACCACATGAAAAGGACTGCATAAAGCCTTGGAAGTTAGTGAGATTTCAAGGGCCTTGCTTCCTATGATGTGAAGATGTCATGATAACTCACTGCTTAAAAGTATGTGCCATAGGAGATTGTCACGACTATGTTACAATTTCATTAAATAGGTTGGTGGTGGGAGAAGTAGCTTACGTCTTGTACAGTTTCAGGGCTCCCTGTTCATGCAGACTATAATGTATCAATGACTCCTGAGTGGTTAAGAAAATGACCCTCGCTTTAGAACAAACCTGCTCTTTGACCTTTCTCTTCCTGTCAGCATCTCCCATTTATCCAGGTCTTGATGCAAAGTAATTGGGGAAGCTGGCTTCCTCTGGGTCACCCAGAAATGCCCACCCAGGCACCTGCTGGAAATGCAGACCAGAACACTCACCCTCAGTGGGGCCTCACCAAATGGTCTCATCTGTGTGTTGAGGCACCCCAATTGTCTCTCTGCATGTCTACTTCATGTACTTCACTTAATGCAGCCTTCAGATCCCTGGGATCTGACATCCCTTCCCAGGCAAGATTGATGAGTGAAAAGGACCCATGTCACAGGTTTGGGTCTGAACGCACAATCCACCTATGATATCCACCTATAATAAATCTCAAAGAAATTGGTCTTCTTGGATATTTGATATTTGAGTGCAACATTTGGCCCGAACACAGACATAAAAAAGTGTAGCATTTTGAATGGTTCATATTGGCTCTGATACTATGGAGTGTGGTGTTTTACACATAAAATATTATATGCATTGTTGGAAAGATCCTTTAGAAGAGAATACCTATAAGACCCCCTATCTTCTTTTGCCCATTCATTTTATTTATTCATTAATTCAAAAAAAATTGTTGAGCACCCATTGTGTGTCAGGCACCGTGCTATGTATGAGCTGGTCGACCGACATCATGAAGACATGTTACCTGATCTTACGTAGCTTAAGTGAGGGGATAGGGACGTAAAAAGAAAAATCACACTGAAGTATAATAGATGGTTGTTCATTATTCTATGGGAGCAGAGAGAGCGACTGAAGTGTTCAGGAAAACTTCTTTAAGGAAGTAGTGTGCTAGCTCTTGGAGTGTGACTGGAAGTTTTCTTGGTGAAGTAGAAGTATGGGCATTTCTTACGACATTAAGCCCACATCAAGTTGTAAATGGGCCTGACGACTCCTGGGATTCAGAAGACAGAAAACAATCAGCTGTGTTTGGGGAGCTAGGAGGGGAGGTTGGGAATATCGGGGTCATGGTGGCAGCTGTAGGTGAGGAGCCTTTTAATCCTGTAAGTATGGCAGATGATGTTTTAGAAAAGTCTTCTCCTGTGGGGATTGGAAGGGAGCAGTAGGCATGATAGGGTTGGTGAGGTTTGAGGCACAAAGAGCAGTAAGCAGGCTTTTAAAATATTTCAGGCCAGAAATGCCAGCGATCTGAAATAGGGCCATTTTTTTAGATAGATTTTTAAGGTTGATTTGATAAGATTCAGTGATTAATTAGATGGGCCATTGAGAGGAAGCCAGCAGAGAGGATCTGAAATGTCTCTGAGGTGTATGGTGACACCATTACACAAGATTATTTTCTTTGACACCCAAATCTTCACAAAGCAGGTAAGTTTCTTCTTTTATCTCTTTTATTGTCATGCTGTCATGATGTTATAGGCTTTGAATGTCATGATATTTGATTAATGTTTGCTCAGTGCTTCTTGTGCAAAGCTTTGTACAAAAAAAACATGATTATTTTCTTATGCTTCAATGAAGGATTTATTTCCTATAAATGGCATTTTTGGTTCACCACTTAAAAATTAATATCTTAACTTGGAAAGATTTTATAGTCCTTTAGAGAACATGGGAAAATATGCTGAATACTTTCTTAGAAATCACAGAAGTGGAAGTGACAATTTTCCAGAAGTTATGGAATGTATTAAATTATATTTTGTATTTTTGAATTTTTCGAACTCAAATCAACACATTTCCCGTTAAATTTCTCTTGTAGTGATAGCTGTGGACTTTATTATGATCCTTGTTTTTTGCCTTTAGACTTGATGTCTACACAGGGAATGAGCTTACAGTAGAGAGTTGGGGTAATCTTCCACTCAACACCATTCTCCTCCCCCCATGATATAATCTTCAGTGACAAATTGCATTCTTTGATTTTGGTTGACTTGGAGTAGGGTCATTGCGACTGTCTAGATAAATTGTCACCTCAAAACTGTTCAGCCCTACTTCTTGCCTTTATGTGGTAGATGTGGCGTGGTCGTTGTCTTTCAGTTAAGGTCATGAATTTGTGAGAGTGGAAGCAGGCAAAAGGGATACAATTGAGCTTATAACGTGTTTTGCACTCTATGGTTACATAGTTTTGCAATTCCATAGCATTGGAGTTTGTTTTTCAAATACAGAGAAATTAATCACAATGTATTTACTTGACTTTGCTTATCCACTCCTCTTTTGTTGTCAACTGTTTGAAATTCTCTCTGTACTTCCATATTTTGAAATTATTCTAAACACAGAGACATTGGGAGCTCAGAGCCTCATTTTTTTTTTCCAGTGGAGAACATAGAAGCCAGGTGGGAAGAAGTCTCACCAAGTGCCTCAGGGCAGGTAGTGACAGAGCTGAACCTTGAACTCTAGACTTGTAACTTTGGATGTTCATTTAAAAGAACAAAGTGATCAACATCTTAAAGAACAGTGGCACAATACATAGAATTAGAGAATCTTAATGTTGGAAGGACTCTGCAAAGCCAAGTAGTCCAGCTAGCCGAATAGAAGTGCATTAGGCTGCCATTAGGCTGCATTCCTGACTCAGGAATGGGAAAGGTCACAGATCAGATGTTCATCTGAGAGCACTTGCATTAAATATAATCCAGTACAATGTGGAACGTGGCCGCTTTCCACAACTTGAAGATACACAGAAAGTTTCTTCAGTTGGGATACTCTAGAAAATATACTGCAGGTGGTGAAAAACCATCTAACTTCTATATTTTGACTTATCCCTACCCCATAAACATGTTCATTTCACCTTCCAGGAGGACAAGAAATTTGCAGCCACACTGTGTTATTCCTGAATCTTCCCGAAATTAGCCATTAGAGTTTGGGAAGATTGAAAGATTATATGCCAATGCCTTCTACATACACAAAACAAACAAACAAAAAAGGGCACTCTCTACATTTGCTTTACCACTGGTTCAACTCTTAAATAGAATTAGTCAAACTAGATATTAAAAATTTCCCTGTGTTATGTATCAGTGCATTGGAATGTTAAAGTACCTATTGGGTTGAGACTAAATTACTGATGAAATATTAGATTTAATTTGTGAATTTTATTGTGACTTAATTCATTATGTGATTTACATACGTAAGCATACATCTATGACTTTCCAAACCATTCAACAATATACACATAAAAGCCATATAATAAAACAAGCAAAAACTGTACTTGAGAAAAGATTACTGTTAATTTTTTTAATGGAAATCTGATTGTAAAGTCAACGTGGTGTAACAGGGAAAGATTTTTCTCTAATAGAAGTTTTAAAATTGCATCTTCATAAATCAAGAGGAAATAGTACTTAAGAGCTAGAAACAACAGTGTCGTGCTTCCTGTTTTGAATAAGCCATTAGGCATTTTTGTCTTTGCATTCCTATTTAATCAGTAGAGCATTATTTATTCCAATAATTAGTGTTAACTTTCTTGGCAGTAGGCAATATAATTACCTTTAAAATTTAAATGGGGTGAACATGCCTTGAGAACATAGTTTAGGAAAACTCTTAATATTTATTTTTGATTGCCTCTTTAATTATTCATGTATGTAGTATTGGGGGGGGGAATCTTGAAAGATGGAAGGCCTCTGATAGAATTACGTCCCAGATGAATGGCTTGGTTCTTCAGTCGATTGGGTAACATCTTGGACTGTTAAGGCATTGGCAATGCCAAATGGAAGCTCCACTACCCATTCACCTTGCCAATCTAAATCCGCTTCAGTTAGAACAGCCCACACTGCTTTTGCTTATTCTGTTTCTCCTTCAAACAGTTTCCATCATTTTCCCTGTCCCTCTCCTTGCTCGGGTTTATAAAATCCCAAGGTTGTAGGTCACTGAATGACAAACTTTGTCACCTCCTTTTACCAGGCAAGGAGTCAATTACTTTAGCTTAGTTGAAGCTTCTCAGTGTCCTTTACGTGACTGTTGATCTCCAATATAAATATGAAGGTGATTATTTTGTTAAATACCGGGGGTGCCAAAAAAATGTTCACAAGTGGACACTTTGGTCAACATTGCTCAAGCAGTACTTCGCCGTAATCAGAAGTGTCTGGATGCTGATGGTAACCACTTTGAGCATCTCTTGTTATTGCAGAAGTCAAACGTGACTTGTGTTCATCTTTTGTTATTGGTGTATATTGAGTATTACAATTTTAATAGTTTTTTCCCCTTTCTTAAAATGTGTATACATTTTTTGGTACCTCTGTATATCAATTCATTAGAAACTAGTTTTTAAGCTTACTAAACCTGATAATTCTGAATAGTTTAAAAGAAAATCAGTGTTTCTAAAGATGGAATGAATGAAACTTGCCCATTCTGAGCCATCATGAACAAAAGTAATCCCAAGGTAAGGGTGATAGTTATTCATTCATTTATTACGTACTGATCTCACCTACATGCATAATGTACTTTCACTTTTTAGGAGGCATCCGAAAATGTTAGAAGTAGAGATGCCTGTATTTTTGCCAATTTGTACCTGGCACAATGTAGGTGCTCATTAAGCATGTGCTGAATAAGTGAATGAATCCCCTGAAGAACTGAAGAATCCATAGCATGTCTCAGACAGTTAGATAATAATCACAAGAAAGTGTGTATTCAGTCATGTGATAACAAGGTACAAACACAAGACTTTTCTTGAGGGTGAGGGCCCTGAGATTGGCCCGCAAAGCAAGGTGAAGGTGAGCCTTCTAAATGAAGGCAATTAGATGACCAAAGACGAAGAGTAGAAATGAGAACGGTTTTGATAAATAGCAAGTAGTCAGTCACTAAATTATCCTCCTGACATTGGTTAGGCACCTCTTATGGGCAGAGTGCTGTGCTGGGGCTTTGGAGGAGACCACGTTGGACAAGACTGCCCTGCACTCCAAGAAACTTACCTCCAGCAAGGCGACTAAAATATATACACAAATAACAAAGCAAGGTCAAATATCAAGGTTACAGGAGAGTGCAGGGGGCTATGGGAGCCCTGAGGAGGGAGAGGTGCTTCCTGGCAGGCAGATCTGGGATGGGCGGAGGGAAGTATTGCCATCATCACCAGGTCCTATAAAGGACGAGGAAGAAATCATGCTAGTTCATTGTCTTTTGGGGCCTTGGACCTTTTTGAGAAGCTGACAAAACCTCTAGCTCCTTTCCCCAGAAAACGTTACAAGTGGACATACCCCAAACAATTTTGTATACAATTGCTTAGACTTCCTGAAGGCACTTTGTGGACCCTTCAGGGAGTCCATGAACCCAAAATTGAGACCTTTGGCATTGTGGGGAAAAATGGTTTTGGAAAAGGTAGAGAGCCATATTCAAATGTCAAGTTCATCACCTCTAGCTATGTGATTGGGGCGAGTTTCTCAAGCCCTCGGAGTCTGTTTCCTCATCTATGAAACAGCGGCAATAATACATAGTACTTCAGAGTATTGAGGCATAAAATGAGTTAGCAGGAGTCATGTGTTTACATTGCAGGTGCCAAACACATTCTACATTTCCTGAGAGGTTGCGTGTGTTTTCCTGAGAGTAAGGGAATTGGCTACATAGCTAGATTATTAAGTGCTAGCATTCCTCTATCCATTCCCACTTACCAATAAACTATTTGTGTTTTAAAATAATCCCCGGTATGTAAAAGAGAATGAGCATATGGGGCAAAAGTAACTGGGAAATCCAGTCCCACACTGGATTCCCAGGATAAGTAAATTCGGTAATGAGACTATATATTTTATTTTGATGTTGATCATAGTATGCCAAAAGGTGTGTGTATGTACATTTGTCTGTGCATGTGTGTGACTAACAGAATGTTATAATGGGGTTTCTTTGTTTTTTGTGTGTTTGTTTTTTTTTTATTTACCTCCAGAGAGCTTTGTGCTTTCATGCTCTTCAGGTATACCTGTAACCATCTTCATGTATTTCCCTGTGGTTTGTTGATTTCCTGATGAATGCCTCAGGGTTTTGGTAGGAACATCCATACACACCCCCCCACACACACACAAACGTATCTATATATACACACAAAAGCAGGTATAACACCAGAACAAAAGCAACAACTACATAGTGCAGTTGTTGTGCAAACTTATAATGTAGCTTTATAAACATGTCATTTAGTGAAGAAATAAAGGAGGGTGGCGATGGGTGGTTAGGTTTAAAATCAAAAGGTACTCAGCTGGTCATCGTACAGGTGACTCAGTTTGGTTTTGTATACTGTGAACATTTTGATTGCAGGGCTTAAACATATGTAAATCCTAAAATGCTAATTTTAAGAAAGCTGGTGGAATAAATATTCATTACACAAACAAAGGCCTTTCCATTCAGCTTTTCATTGCTGTGCAGTTATTTTCTCCAAAATAAAATGAGTAATTATTTGAAAGTCCTTTAGCACACATGCCATGTGGTCTAATCTTATTCCTGCCATCTACAACCCTTTGAATGGAAGTGCCAGAGAACCCCTGCCACCATGGACCACAGCCAAGTTTCATGTGAATCAGAGTCTCACAGGTTACATGGGAAAGAAAGGACTGCCAGACCAGCCTTCACCTCTGAGAAAGATGCAAAATGTATAGTCTAGAGAAGAGCGACAAGGTGTTGTCTGAGACCAGACACCAAGTAGGTATCTCATACGTGTATGCTGGTGAATAGTGTATGGGTGGACGAGTAGGTGGGTGGGTGGGTGGATGGATGGATGGATGGATGGATGGATGGATGGATGGATGGATGGATGATGGATGGGTGGATGAGTGGATGGGTGGATGGGTGGATGGGTGGATGGGTAGATAGATGATGGTGGGCATTTCAAGCAAGCCTAATGATATAGTAAGTTTAGAATCTTCAAAATAGATTATCAAAGCATGCTTATTCACCTACATGAAAAAGAAAACTCTTTTTCAAAACAAGATCCTTGTGCTTTCATTTACAATAGTTAACTTGCTGCAATTTTTGAAATAAAAAACTTATATAAAATGATGCTAACCTATATTCTTTGGGTTTTTTTTTACCCCCTGTACTGAGAAATTCCACAAAATTGATTTGATTAGGTGGTAATTCCTCAACCTTTGGTTTTTAGGAAAGTGTATTGAAAGATCGCAGTGTTCAGGAAATGGCAAATATTATTACTCTCATTTTTGTTATTATTAAAAGGACAATAGAAGGCCAGGAATGACAGTGGATATGTATTTTGCTGCACCACACCCTTGCCTGAGGTGAACTGAATGGAGAGATTGGAGGAGAAATTGGCCATCGTCTAGCTGACCCCTGTCTCGGTCTTGGGTCTTTTTGTGTTGGTTGTACATACACAGAGCAAGTCACATCTATTCTGTGAGCAGGATATTTCTCAGCTCTATCAGAGGGAGAAATAATCCCTGCTTTACTTTCCTTAAAAGGCTATATGAAAATATACTGAGGTTATGGGTGTACACATGCTATGTAAACTGTAAAGTGCGTTGTGCGTGCAAGACGAGAGCTTCCCAGATTCTCTGATCTGTACAATCGGGATTACATAAGTGTTCACAATTGCTGTGGTTGTGAGCAGGAATTTTCCAGTCTACGTAGGACTCAGTGACTGAATGGACTGGAATTTTAGTTGCAAGTATCATGTTTTGAGCTTTAACTTTGGATATTTATGAACTTCTAGAGTTGCCCAGTGGAACTACCCTTTTCTACTTTGCTTTCTTGTGGGTGGGACAATCTGGAATGGTTCTGGATTACTGCTATGTTAATTTCACTCACATGTTGAACATGTTGGTTTTAGGTGGGAGATTTGGCTTTTTGAGCCTAGAGTTTCTATTCCGGGCCTGTTTCTCCCCTCTCATTGGTAAGTTGTAACTGCAGTTCTTGTTTGTAAGCTTTCTAAACCTGGGTTGCCTTCATTCCGTTAGCCTTTCTCTTATGTCTTTGCTTGTTCCTGATCAACATGTAGACCTAAGTTCTTCCTGAATGTTAAGAGACTTTCACTTAGCTTGTTGCCTCTCAGAAGACCAGTTTGGTGGGATCATTGACTTTCACTGGTTTTGGAGACTTGGGGAACTATTTAGAGCATTTCTTTTTCAGGAGGCAACATTGGCCAACAGAAATTTGCTTTCTCTTGACTTTTCATTATTAAAATGAATGTGTGCCTGGTATACATTAATTTGACCCATATCTAATTGTCCAGAAGTTACCCTGTTTGAGAGCCCATGTAAGCATTGTAAATGAAGATAAACTAAGGTACTGTCTAGATCTGAGAGACATTGAAAACTTAATGTTGCATCATTGTTGGAGAGAAAGTGATGGTGGCAATTTTTAATATGAGTAGGGTCATACAATAATTAATAAATATAGTTGGCCCTTACTAATCAGAAGGCTTTTGAATTAGACTCAACCCTTGGAATTCTGACTTCTTTGATTTCAGTGATGTTCAACAGTTTTGATTATGAAGGAAGCTTTTTGTTGGCCTTTACGTTCGTACATTTAGTTTCAAATGCAGCATAATCCTGCAATGTTGTAATACATTTCTACAAAACATTTTTAAAAGGTTATGCAGCAAGTTTGATTGGTAAAGGTATCACCTGTCATTGCATCGCTAATGAGGCAGTGAAGTTTCCTAACCTGGGCCCTCTCAGAGGACAAATTCCTGTAACCACTCAAAATAGCACTTAAGCACTCAGAACAAATGTATACCTGGCCACCTACACATCTATTTAATATTTTAAATGTCAGACCAGCGCTCCTAAATTTGAAAGTGAACCTCAGTAAACAAGTGCCAATTTAGAGAATAAGCACCCCAGCAACTAAACTGAGAAGTGCAATTGTGATTATTTGGTGAAGTAGAAATGAGGTCATCACAGTTGCGCATTGTTGTACAATAAATACAAAAGGGAAATGTCTTCATTTCGACTGATATTGCCATCTTTGAACCTCGAGTATGTTATAACCTGTGTTTCCATGGGCATTATCTATGTTGTCTATGTTTAGAAACCAAAGCAGTTCTCAGGCTCCAATGGCTAAGTGGAAATAAATGTGACCTTGTTGAAAAGCTTTTCTATTGTAAAAGGAGAGAGCCTTGCTTTTCTGATTTCAGCAGCATCACTTAGAACAGGATTCCAGGTTAGACATTTCTGACTGAAGACATGTCTGTATGTGTTTATGTTCAAATGAAAAGTGTTAAAACCCAAAGTAGAGTCAAATCTGATGTGGGCTAATTTACTCTGAAGCACAGTCCTAGGCTGTGAGAAGTGGTCTGCGAGGCCAGGGCTTAGCTCAGACCTTGGCACTGATTCCATGCAGGAGGGTGGGGAAAGGGGAGATGGAAGAATACTGGCCAGTGGCTAAAAGTAATTTAATAATGAGCTTCTCGCATTAGGTACGTCTTGCGTTATTTAAAGCAAACCAGGATCATTTGAATCTTATTGGAGGATGCCCAAGGAATATACTGCCTCGTCTAAAACATTTGCATAGAGATTTTAAGGTTTCATTCCTGACTAGCACAAATTAGCACGATGGTGACTTTATTTTCCTATGAGTTTGATTTTCTTAATATTGTATAAGGTATCCAGAATTGTGATTACTAGGAATGAAAGGCCCAAACTCTAGAATGGGAGAATAAAATTCTGTTGGACAAATAGCTGTTTTTCCGTATAATGGATAACAACAATTCTGGTGAAATCCCACTGTAGATATAAGCCATTTCAAAGTTTATGTTCACGTATATGTAAGGGTTATGGAATTTAATGCTCAAAATTGCCAAATGTGTCCATTTTTGTGCATTGCTCCCTCCCAGTTGCCTACCAAAATATCCCTTTGTCTTCGTTTTTTAAAATTACAGGTCTGTTTAACTCTTTTATGAACTTTGAGAACTTTAATATGGAATGTGTCCAGGTGAAAAACTATTATTCCCCCCTACACACCTCTCTCTCGCTCTCTCTCCCTCCACTTTTCTCCCCAATCTCTGACACACAGACACACACACAGACACACACACACACACACACACACACACACAGATATCTACTTTCATTTTCTTCTCAGGAGATTTGAAGCCCAAAGGCCTAAGCATTTTTCAATTTCATAAATTGCCAGCATGGAATTCAGTAGTATTAATATATTGGCAGTGGAAATTTTCAAGTCTGTGATTTCTAGCAAAATCTAAATGAATCTGTGATAACTACGTAGAAAAAATGATAATAAAGTGCCGGTTTCGGTAATGGTTTCTATTCTGACAAATTTCTGACAATTTCCTATATATTTGAAGCAGTCCAGAAATTGAGGGATGAGATGCAATCATTGATCTTGTTTTACGTGCGATGAATAAAAGGCCCAGGCGGAGAGACATGTCACAGTTTACACCAGCAGTTCGCAGTTCTTCAGACTCTCACATAAATGTCCACCGCAGTCATGACTCCCTCCCTTTTGCTGTTCATTAAGAGTCAGCATGCAGTGAATGAACACCTACTCTGTGCCAGATATTGATAGGGTACAGCTCATATGACCATAGAAGTTATTGTTCAGAGTGGGCCACTTGTTAAAGCGAAAGGGCACCTGAACTTCTGCAAGTAGGCGCTCGGTACCTTTAGACAAGTGACTTATCCTCTCCAAGCCTCAGTTTCCTCACCTGGGGATGAGAGTACCACACGCACCAAGTGGCATGTGTATAGCACATAACAGTGCCTTGTGCATAGTAGGCCCTCCAAAAAGTGTTCATTTCTTCTTCTTCCCTGGAAGCATTCCCACCGCTACCGTGTTTCCCCGAAAATAAGACCTAGTCAGACAATCAGTTCTAATGCGTCTTTTGGAGCAAAAATTAATATAAGACCCGGTCTTATATTATATTATGTTATGTTATGTTATGTTATGTTATGTTATGTTATATTTATTATACCCGGTCTTATAGTAAAAAAAAAAAAGACCCGGTATTATAATATATTTACATTTATATTACGTTATGTTATGTTACGTTACGTTACGTTACATTACATTATATTATATAAGACACGGTCTTATAATAAAACAAGACCGGGTCTTATATTAATTTTTGCTCCAAAAGACGCATTGGAGCTGATGGTCCAGCTAGATCTTATTTTGGGGGAAACAGAGTAGAATGCAGCACATTTCCCCCCAATACTTAATGGCACTTAACCGACTGCTGCCTTCTACTGGAGTAGTTAGTGTACATGCGTGTCTTTTTTCAATGCTGTTTGGATCACGATTCATTGGAGAGCTGGGTCTATGCCTTATTTATCTTTGCATTTACTATGGAACCATTAATTAACTAATAATTAGCTACTGAATGAACACCCTCTTTAACAAACAAACATTTTTTTTTAAGACGGGTATAGATAGGCAGGAACAATAAAGCATGCCTGCGTCAAATGAATGCACAAGAACCTGTGGAACTTGTGGGGTCGACGTGGTCTCTAAAGATACTTTCGTCTAATAGTCAAGCAGTGGCTTGTGACCAGGGGACTTTCCTGACTACATCCAGATGTAAGAATCCTCAGTTTTGTTTTCATAAAACGTGTATTGACGTTGCCATTGGAACGGGGAGAGAGTAAATAAGTAACCACCTCTATACGCAGGGTTTCCGTTTTTTTAGAAACAGAACAAATTATCGGGTTTGGGTTTCAACTCTTTAAAAAAATCTTGCCAAGAGCTTGTTTTAAATCCTGAATTTTGTCCATTTGGGGATGTGTTTGAATTTTTTTTAGATGTTTAAAAATAACTTATGGAGATTACAGAAATTGAAAGTTTTCTCATGCTGGTAGCCTTGTTTCCTTATTTTTAATTAAAGTCAATTAGGTATGTATCAACGTGTTAATTTGGTGGCAGCAGAGAACTTAATAGTGCCTTTCATACTAGGAAAAATGTTGAAAGGTATATTTTCAAATGTCATTTAGTTGATGAGATTTAGAGTTTTCTACATAGTTAGTCTGCTCCTTAAGATGCTTGGTACTTAGATAAGAGCTCATTATCTTAAGACTTTGATTTCCCTTCTACTTGATCCTGCTGTGAAACCAGAAGTTTGTGTCTGTAACTTCCTGGCCTCTTTCTAGGCCAACGTGTTTAATAGACATTGATGTTTAAACATTTAAAGTTGTTAAAGAAAACCAGCTGGGTAAAGAATTTGAATTTCTGTCTGATAAAACTCATTACTTTCTGCCTCTTTCCTCCTCTCCCCCTCAACTTCCCTTTCTTCTGTACTGAATACCTGCTATGCACTAGACATCAGATATGTATATGCGGCTGTTTTCTAAACATCTGGATTGGGATATTCCCACAGGCACCCAATACTCAACATAACTACCACCGAACACTTGATGGTGCTACCATCAGTCCCAGAAACCTGGAATCACCTAAGATTCCCTCCTACTCTATCACCTGTCAATCATCAATGCCTACCTTCCTCGTTTACTTTGAAACTGTAGGTGCAACCCTTTGGTCATCACCTTATACCAGGTAACATCATGTCTCTCCTAATTTCTACACCTGCTTTTCTTGCCTCTGGTCTGGCCCTTTCCCACCATGCCTTCTCCACCTTGCAGCCAGGCTGACCTTTGAGTACTTCCCATGGCCTAAAGGTAAAACTTCTGGAAATACCATTGTGACCTGGCCCTTTGTTGCACTTGCCAGCTTTTTCTCTCCGCACTCCCTCACACACTGCCATCCATCCACGTGCATGAGCCAATGCTCTCTCCAACCTTCTCTCAGTTTACACTTCACATTCTCTAGGAAGACTTCCCAAGCCAGATACCCCTCTTCTCCATCCCTGGGATACCATGTCCTTACTCCAGTGGAAGCCTGCCTCACGTTCTTTTTTTTTTTTAATTGCCTCTTTATATGTTTCTTCTATAATAGCCTGTAAAGACCTTGAGGGCCGGGGATGTAAATAAGTTTATTTATCATTGTATCCCCAGCATCTAGCACAATGCTTACTTGCCGTAGTGTTCCTTGCCGTATTAGTTTGCTCTGGATGTCATAACAAAGTACCACAGACTGTGGCTTAAACAGCAAAATTTTATTTTCTTGCAAGTCTCAAGGCTGGAAGTCTGAGGTCAAGGTGTTGGCAGAGTTGATTTCTTCTGGGGATTTTCTCCTGTGCTTGTAGATGCCTTCTTCTCTTTGTGTCTTCACATGGTTTCCCCTGGGTGTTTTTGTGTCCTAATGTCTTCTTATAAGGACACCATTCACATTGGATGAGGTCCCACCCTATTGACCTCATTTCAACTTATCTCTTCTATGGCCCAGTCTCCAAATGCAGTCAAATTCTGAGGTACTTGGGTTGGGGCTTCAATATATGAATTTCGAGGGGACACAATTCAGCCCGTAACACTTGTCTTTCAGATACTGGCAGTCTACCAGACAATTGTCCCGCCTAAGGCCTATCTTACTATGTATGGAAAGGCAGGTTGGGATTCCCACAGTGGGCTCCTGGCGTGTTGGGGAGTCTCCAGGTTTGAAGTGTGTGTGCTTCCCAAAACCACTGCTGGGCAGTCTCTCTTTTTCTAAGTCATGGGTATAGTTGACCTGATTACTCGAACAGCAATGCCAATAGGCTATTCGGGAGATGAGAGGTGAAGGGGTGTCTTTTGGTTATGTCAGCTGTACTGCCAGATTCCGAGGGCTTTTACCTTTCTCTCAGTACCCAAGGCTATTTTAGCTATTTCATATAGCATGTTTATGTGAATAGATCTGATCATTTGCTTTTTGCGAGCATATTGGGGAAACTTTATCTTTAGCTCCTCTGAGTTGACTTGCAGTTACTGTAAAGCAGACTCGGATACTCAGAAAGTAGTTGCCTGGCTGTGGTACATTTGTCACCGTATAGATGAATGGAATCGATTGGTGATGTGTTCATTCAGAAACATATAAATTATCAATAGCCTATTTTCTCCCTGGTCTGTTTGATTGACTGGCATTGTTTGCAGTGTCTACAGTGTTCTTTCTGTACACAAAATTCCAGACCCATGTGCAGTTCAAATATGAAGTTAAAATATTACTGGAAGACTCAGGATTTTTCAGCCAGGCCTGGCAGCTCATCTATTGGAAGGCCGGTTGGAATTGATGGGACCCTGATGTCACAAAACCCAGACTGTGCTGGTCAGAGAACAGGAACTGTCTGGGACTATAGATCTTTCAGGGGAAAGGGGCTGCTTGCCTGCACTAACTGCAGTTTGCAGTGAAGGATTGTCAGCAAGAGGGAACCTGATCCATTGAGCTGTCGTGATCAAATAATTGGTAAAGAGGATGTTCAGACTGTTGGAATAGATAATCATTCAATGCAAGTCAAGGATAATTCAGTAAGCCAGGAAAAAGCTTTTTGTTTTCCACTGGACCAATTGTTACGGTCATGCAGACCATAGACTCATTGAACTACAGAAAATGAAGAAGAGATCCATATGGGACCATGTAGTCCTAGACATTTTGGGGGAAATAAAGCCCAAGAGAAGGGACTTACTTGGGGCAATATGCTATGCTAGTGATGGGGCAGGGACCAAGATTTAGGTCTCCTGACCCTCAGATCAGCCTTCTTTCTTCATCATATCAGAGTGATTAGACCTCTGCTAGCCACCTCACCATTTAGAGGGACTGTGGCCGACCATCTCAGTTGAGAAGCAGTAGAACTTAGTGGTTAAGGAGAGCGTGCACTCAAGAACCAGACTGCCTGATTCTGAATTCCATATTGGCGCTATGATTTTTGGCAAGGTACTCCATGTCTGTATTAGTTTGCTAGGGCTGCCATAAAAAAAGTACCATAGACTTGGTGGCTTAAACAACATAAATTTATTTCCTTTATGGTTCTTGAGGCTAGAAGTTTAAGATCAAGGTGTTGGCAGGGTCGGTTTGTTCTGATGGCTCCTCGGCTTGTATTCATAGATGACAGTTTTCTTTTGGTGTCTTTACATGGTCTTCCTTCTCTGCGTGTCTGTGTCCCAATTTCCTCTTCTTATAGGGATACCAGTCATGTTGCTTAGGGCTCACCACAATGACCACATTTTACTTTAATTATTTCTTTAAAGAACTTATTTCCAAATGCAGTCACAGTTTGAGGTACTGGGGATTTGGATGTGAACATGTGAACTTTGGAGGGGGGACACAATTCGGCCTATAACAATGACTCTAGGCCTAGACTATGTTATCTACAAAATAGGAATGATAGGAGATCCTACCCAAAAAGGTTGTCGCGGATAAATGTATTGGTTCAATGTAGAGTGCTTGGAATAGTACCTAGTATGTGGTAAGCCCTCATGAAGCCTTAGCTAATATTCTGTAAAATTAAGTGCAGAATAGTTTTGAAGATGTTTTGTTGTTGATTATACAGACATAACAGTAGTGCATTCCTCATTTCCAATGGAGTTTTTAATTCATAAGCTGACCAAAAAAAAAAAAAAGATCTAAAACCCTTTGTTAAAGTAGGCTATTCCAAATGGATCAATATAAACTTTGAACCTTTATATAGAAGGTTCTAACAGGTTCTGAGAGCTGGAAACATATTATGTGTAAAGAGACAATCCTGGATAATGTCCCTGAAAAGTAAAAATAATTAACAAAGGATGGAATTTTGTGATTCTGTTTGTGCTTCTAGTCCCATGGGCTATTATGTAATAAAAAAACTTCTTTCTTGATTAGTTGACTAGCAGTGGCAATATATTTTGGACCTGACATTCTGGTAGATGAAACATAAAATGCAGATTTTTAAAATGTAAACACATTTTCCTCCTTTCATTTATTTATTCAACAAATGTTTATTTCGTGTCTGCGTATCTTATGTTGTGGTAGGTTCCATCTCTCACCTCAAGAATCTCATAGTCTAGAGGGGAGATGCATGATACATTATAAGTGAGTGAAATGAAAGAGATATGAGCTGGGAGCCAGTCACTCAGAAGAAGTAATTCGACTTAAGACAGTCTGAATGGCTTCCCAGAGGATGTGAGTGAAGTGCTCAATCATGAAATACCATGTTTCCCCGAAAATAAGACCTAGCCGGACAATCAGCTCTAATGCGTCTTTTGGAGAAAAAAATGAATATAAGACCCGGTATTATATTATATTATATTATATTATATTATATTATATTATATTATATTATATTATATTATATATTCCATTCCATTCCATTATATTATGTAAGACCCCCCCATTGCTGTAGGCAATGACTATTGTTAATAAAATTCTGTTAGAAACACTTGCTTTCCCTAAACACAATTGGTCTTGAGAATGGTACTCTAAAACTATATCCTTTTTTTATATTTTCCGAATGTTCTTTCTTGCCTGATTTGTAGATGTGATAGAAACATTCCTCAGAAGAACTAGAATTAGATCAGATACAGCTATGTGAGTTTACAAGGGTTTCCTGAGAAAAGTAAAAGATAAAACTGTCCCCACATGTTCATTTGAATTTATACTGTTCTTAAAGTTCAATGGAATGTTCAAATAACATCATCATTTCATGGCCACGGGAATCTTGGCCTAAAACTCAGCATTGAAAAGTTTTGAAAAATGAGCCATGTTAGTATTTTTCTTTAACTCTAAGGGATGAATGATTTTTCTCACAAATGCCAACAAAAGAAAATTCCTGGGATTCCCTCTATTGCAATAAGGTAAATATTTAGAACATAATGTATTGGTTGGCATTACCAAATTGTATCACAATTTGGAAAACTTGACTGCTTTCCTATGTGCTATTTTAATACCCTTGTTTTTGTTCAGAAGAGAAGACGTTGCTGTTAAGGTAAATTAAACTTAAATAGTCACTTTGGGTTTGGGTGAGTTTTACCCAGTTTTTAAGAATCATGTACAATTAATTTCTGGCAAGATAAAGTCACATTTATTTTAGTGCCATACATATATTACACATAAACATGTAAAACTTAAGCTATAGTTGCATGTTCTGTTTACTTTCTTGTTATGTTATATATGACTGCCAGAGACAAAGGATACTGTCAAATGTATAGTGATGCTATCACAGGTCAGTTTCCCCAGGAAGCCAACTCTGCAATGGAGATTTTTATGTGGGGAGCCTTCAAGGAGTAATTTCGGGGCCAACACTTCTGAAGGCGTGAAGAACTGATATGACCCTTCAGAGTTCTCTTGAATTGAATCCAGGTGTCTTTAAACTTCTGCATCAGCCGGTCACCGGATGTGGGTTGTTCCTAGGGAGTGGATGCAGCTTTGCATGAGGGACTCTCTTTGGCAGTTCTCGGAAAGGTGACTCAGTTGCTAGTGGTCAGCAGCCAACTCTTCCAGCGACTGGAGGAAAGAGTGCTTCTGTCTGGAATAGGGGTAGGGATCTAGGACACTACATGGAGGCCTGCATCTGGACAATGACACATATCTCTTGCAGCTGGTAGCAAGTGGTCTGTACATTGATGGTGGTGTATTTAATAGATGTTTAGCTTAGGACGTTTCATGCCTAGTTTTAGTTCTTCCACCATTCCTCTCTGGAGTGGACTGATACATGCATCTTTTCCTTACATCTTCTTCAGTTGACTCAACTCAAGACTGGATTCTGGCCTCCTGGACCAAGCCACTTGAGGAAAGTAGATCATTTGCTACATATTGACATAATTCTTTTATATACATGTGAGAACCAAAGCCCATTGGTTGTATGTCTGCCAAGGGAGAGGAAGTAACTGGATTGCCCAGAAATAATCCATTGTTTCAACTGTATAGTGCTGCCGGCCTCACCTGGCAATAAGTTGTTATTTAGTATAAACTTAATTGAATTCAAGTCCCTCTCCTCCTGCCCACCCCTTTTAAATGAAAGTAAGAGGCAGAGTCCTATTTAAGAATAAAGTGCCCAAGGTCAGAAAGCTGTGCAGTTGGCTAGGACCAGCCTATTGATGATGCATTATGAGGAAGACTGTTATCTGGAGAAGACCCAGGTGTGTACTCTAGGGCACTAGTCTTCTTAAGCTTGAAGGGACCATTGCATGCAATCTAGTGTCTTTTAACCTTGCTGGGTTGGGGATAGAAGGGAGGGGAGTAAGGTTCATAAAGTTGCAAAGGTACCCTTGAGCAAAATGTTTGAGCGTTTTCAATCTTAAAGGAAAATACTGGCTTTGTTGGGCTCAAATTACCTGGGGTGTGTTTGAATGTTTCAGTGCTCTAACTCCACAATGATACATGCACATAAACAATTTGCATTCATGCTGCAATCGTCATGTAATTGTAATGAATGGGCTTAGGAGAAAATTACTTGATTCACTATTTCTAATAAGGGTTTTGAGAATTTATGTTTAGTTTTTAAATATAAAAATTAAATATCTGTTTTGAAGTATGAACGGGGTATCCCAAAGTCCACTATTAACAACCATCTAACCTGTCCTCTGAGTTACCATGTGTGTGGACTAGGTTTTACTTCCAGCTTCGTTTCAACGTCACAAGTATCTACCGAGTAACTACTAAGCAGAAAGCAGGATTTGTCTGACAAGACCCCATCTGGTGACAGGTAGTGAGGCTATGCATTTGAATGGTGCTGACACCTGGTCATGATGGAATCTGTACCATTGGAGACATTGCCTCAATTCTGCCTGAGATAATGACACTCCAGTCTAATGCATGTATGTGGAGCCTGAAGACAGGCCTGATGAATAACAACACCATCTGACAGCAAATAATCAACACAGCAAATTTAGGCCACAGCAGCTTGCTTGCTCTTTACACTGTCATGGTTGATTGGTTATTCTCGTCACCCTTTGTTTAAAATCATTTCAGAATTAATTGGCGTTCATTAACGAAAGTCTTTGCAGTAGAATTGCAGAAACAGTCATTAATGTAGCTAATAAACATAAAAAAGAAAAAAGGTCCTATTACTGGGTCCCTACAGGCTGTTAACTAACATTTTGAATAAGAATACATAAACATAAATTAAACATTTTTCAAACTGCTAAGAATGTGGGAATTTCACACTGTGGTCTGTAATAGTGCTTTGAATGAATTTGTTCCTTTTTTAAAAAGCTTACTCCGGAGAAAGTGGTTCTGGTTAGAAACCATCATCTTGGGTGATCTCTCAGAAAAGCCAGGGCAAGGCTAAAGGGAAACCATGCCATCAAGCAGTAGATTTGACCTACAAGTAGCACCTTCTGACGTAAGACAAGAGCTCAGTCTCACATCATGGTATTATTGGGCCACACAGTAGGTTCCTAAAAGAAACACCTTAATGAGATTTAGGGGAAAAAAAACGATTTCACAAGACAAAGAAACAAATCTCTCTTTTTAAGAATAAGGGATGCTTTCTTGACCAGGCACCTGGGTTGTGTCTTCTCAATGCTATAATGCCAAACTTCAACCATATCTCATGAGAACAAACTCTAGGAAGCGTCCACGTTATTTTGGAATGATGGAATGATGCTGACTTCTGTTTCTATCCAAGGGCCAGATACTAGAACTTGTGATATTTTCAAATGAGCTTTAACCTGCATCTCTGTACATCTTCATATACACAGCTCCAGTTAACTCCCAAAGCCACACCATTCTAGAAGTGATCTGCAACCAGGCTAGAAAATCCATCAAAATTTCTCATTCTTCTTCTGTGACACCACCAGGCATTTCCAATGATCTGAATGGAAATGAAAAAAATAAAAATAAAAACAATATAGTTTTAAAAATTCACTTCACTATTCAGAGGGTATTTGTGTCGTATGACAATTTTGTGCTTTGGAGTACAAGGTGAAGAATGGGAGTGGGGAGAACCTTTGCCCAATCTCCAACTAACAAAGCAGCTCCTTTAACTTATCTCCACCCAATTGAGAACTTGCAAGATTAACTAATACTCTCTAGGACCTGTGGGAAATCTACTGGCTTCAGCCCTTAACATACACACTGATAGCCAGAGGCAACTTTATGGTACATCTGCTACTTCAGCTCCCACCGGTTGAATTATATGGCTAACAGAGATTAGTTGTGTGTGTCCCCAATCCTGTTCACGCCAGTTGTCCTTGGTATTGTAGTTATGTAATTTTATTCAGTATTGCATAAACCAAAGAAAAGTGAGTGTGAAAAAAAGGAAATTGCTTCTCCTATGAAATGAAGTTGACTGTTTTGGAAAAAACTCGTTTCTTTCTTTCTTTTTTTTTTCTGCTGTAAAAAACGACCACAAACATAGTGGCTTAAAATAGCACACATTTATTCTCTTAACCTTCTAGAGGTCAGACATCTGAGATGAGAATTACAGGACTAAAATCAATGTGGCAGCAGAGCTGTGTTCCTTCTGGAGGCTTTAGGGGAATTCTGGTTCTTGACTTTTAGCTAGGAGAGGCCACCTGCTTTCCTTGACTTACAATCCCTTCCTCCATCTTCAAAGCCAACAGTGTACCATTTCCAAATCTCTTTGTCACTCTGATCTCTGCTTCCATACCCACATATCCTATTCTGCCTCTGCTTTCGTTGCCACATTGTGATTATATTAGCTTGGGACAGTCCAGCACAGTCTCCCCATCTCAAGATCTTTAACTTAATTACATCTGTAACATAAAAAATTCTGGGGACTGGGCACCGTTTTCTCTGCAGTTGTCCAATCTCTAGTTTCCAAAGACTCATCTCCCTCTCACATGTGAAACGTAATTATCCCATCCCAACATACCCACAAGTCTCAACCCGTTGCGTCAGCAAAATTCAATTGATTAAAAAATGCAATCAAAATAGGTGTTGATGAGGCAACTGCTATTGAAGAGTGAAGAAAGATTCTGCACCCAGATTGCTTCTTAAGTGTCTTCAAGTTCATAGTCCACTTTCAAGAATCTAAAATGAGCAATCTTGGAGGGTGCATACGTGTGGTTTCTGTGAGAAGTATGTCGTGGAAATCCAGTCTGTGATCTGTGCTCAAAGGCCTTGGCCTTTGGATGAAAAGATTTGTGAATGAATTAACAATTTATGAGAGAAGCTGTAATATAATTTTGATGTACCAAATGTTGTGATTCCCCATTTGAACCAAACCATTGATCCAATGGCCAAGTAAGGATTGTGATCAAGTTCCGTTGAAAGAGCCTCTCTAACGATGGAGTGTCATCATTCTAGGCTGAGTGACTACTGTCCCAGATGGATAACAAGGTTGGGAATTGTGGGTCTTTTCTTTGTCTTGCCCCTACATCTTCTACAACTGCCATCATATTGGGCCATTCACTGACCCCCAAGTTCCTCACGAACATTTCTTTCTCCATGCCATTGTTCATACCTCTTCCCTTGCTTGCAACACCTCCCTCTCTCCCGCCCTTTTTTTTCAAACTTTCCCCTTTCTCTTCAACAGGAGACATTTATCTTACCTCTAGTTCCTTTTAAAAAGGAGCCAATTTAGGGAACGTTTACAATTCTGAACTTTGGCAATTTGACTGACTATTCTTCATCCCTCAGTAGCTGAGGTCCTTGGGTCTGCAAGGACCTGATGGGGGTGTTTTATGTGTAATGCAACAGAGTCCAGTCCAGAGCTCTGAGTCTTTTGTGTAGTGAAAATGATTTCAGAGCATCTAGAAATGATAGGACTACGGCTGGTTTGTAATACGTATCATAACTTAGCTCAGAAAACTGTTTGGCTAATGTATTTGATTGAACATAAAATACCAGGACAGGTAATTTGTAATGGAATGTTGATACACTTTTAATAAATGCCAAATCTCCTCAGAAGTGCATATGCTGAATATATTGCAACAAAACGTAATTTTGTTATGGCAACAAACATACACATGTGTTTCTAGAGTATACATGTAATTACAGGCATCATAGTACAGAGGATTTAATATTTAACTCTTGACTACAACTAAACTTGGTCCTAATGTGATAAAGAAAAATTGTGTTAACCTTTGGTAATTAGAATATAAAACCAAGAAGACTAAAAATTGGTAGCCTAACTTTTGTTTATTGACTAGAACATCTAAATGGCTTTAGGCATCAAAAATCATAAAAAAATGTGGCTTCCTATTGGGTCTTTGATCCATTTTAATTTATTTTTGATGCTGTATGCAGTTTCTGAATATCTTTTGTGGCTTGTAATAAAATAGCCGCAGTGCAATTTTGCATGTATGTCAAGCGACGCGTGACCTGCTATGCAAATTTAATACCAAGGTGCCAAAGCTGAATTCATAATGTTTCCCAGCTACAGAGCTGTTTAAGGCAGTTTAGAAATCAATGAATATGTAATATGAAGGTGATAAGACCTAAATAAAAACCCTATTTATCTACTATGGAAAAGTATTTATACGCAGAATACTTAGCACAAGCAGAAAATGGACAGAGTTTCCAATTATATGGTTTGCATAAACAAATGTTAAACTGTGTGCTCTGCATAGATAATAATGTAGGTAGTCCCTCTGCATTGTGCTTTAAATTTTGAAAGTGTTTACAGATGTGTTCCCCCCTCTTAGAATATAAATAAAATGAAATGTGCCTCCAAAGCTGTGGATGTCCTCTAAATTGCAGTATTTCTTCTACATAGTATGTTAGCCAAGATGTTATACTTGACATAGGACAGAATTTCTTTAATGCTACCTAGGTAAGCAGATACGTGCTTTATGAAGTCCTTGCTGTTTATTTTGCAGGGAGGGAGATCAATTGACAGCGATTGAGAAGAATGAGAAAATCTTTTTCCCAGGTTATTTTAGTGTGTGTAATATTATATGGGCCTCAACGTTTTTTTAATTAAATATATTGGGGTGACAATGGCTAGTAAAATTGCATAGGTTTGAGGTGTACAATTCTATAATGCATCATCTATATAGCGCATGGTGTGCTCACCACCCAGAGTCTATGGGCCTCAACTTTTGATATGCCGCTATTCAAATCGATACAATGCTACTATTTCTGATGGAGTAGCTATGTCATAATTCCAATAAGCATTTCAGGAGTTGGCTGACTGCTTCTTGTCTAGAAACTGGCTACACCGTGGGCAGAGGTGGATGAGGCAAGACAGGGATTGATTGATGGGAATCAATCCTAGCTTTTTACCATTAGAAAACATATATTTCTCGAGAAAGAAAGACTTAGAAAGCAAGTTAGTGCATTTGTGTATATTCAATGTGTGTGCACACATGCATATGAGGGTATGCATATTTGTACATGCGCGCACACACACACACACACACACACACAGTCTGCACTGTTTTATGACACTCCTGCCAGTCAGATTCCAGACCCATTTATATCCTTTGGCTTAGAGGAAGCTGCTACAATAATGACTAATAATGTGTACGGCACTCAAGGAAAATGGAGGGGTGGGATTTGAAAAATGCGTCTCTAATGCCATCTGGGTGGCACTGCAACTTGGAAGAGCTTGGAATGCACGTATGGAGAGGCCAAGTGCTACCATATAACCAAGTCAGAAGCAAGCCCAAGGGAGAGGGGAAGTCACGACTCTTGGTAGGTAATGATGAACTCGCGCACTGGCTCTGTGTTTGGGTGTTTCAGGGGGGAAAGCAGTTTCCAGAAATGTGACATAGTGAAAGCCACCATTTGCCCTTCAACAAGCTGCCAGAATAGACACTACAGCTAGAACACTGGTGGGTCCCTGCTTTTGAATTTTCACTTGCCATATGTTTCCTTTGGAAAGCAACGTAGTCACTAAAGAGTGATTAAAACACAGTCAGTAATTCTGAGGAAGATTAAAATCAGACTAAGTATATCCAATATAATCTCCGGATTTAAATATCAGATTTTATTTGTATGGGTCTTAGTCATTGTATGTTCTGTTAAAGGTTACGTACACAGTAATGTATGCATTTCACCTGAAGATTACATATTGCTTTCTAAATGAGATGTGATGTCAAGCGCTGTACATCTTATTCAACACATGGAGAAACTGTCAGTGTAAGTGATGTGATCTCCCAAAGCCTGGTGACATATTTGGGTTGTGGAGGCTAGGTGAGAGGGAGACTTGGCAATTATTTGGGTCATTTCATCAACATACACAGCCAAACTTGATAATTCCGACAAAAAATAATCTACCTTGGCCACTTTTATGGAACAGATGAACTGAAAAATTGCCAAATCTCTACTTCTCCATGCTCCTTTCCAACCAGCCTTCTGTGCTACATACAGGGCCAGGCAAGCAGGCTGACTCGCAGGGTAAGCTCTCGTTCTACTTAGCTTAATTAAATGTACCAGGGACCCGAAGTGATGGAGTTACCCAAGGGTATTTGAGCCCATATGATCCAAAGAAGGGTGTGCTGTTGAAGTGGGGAGATACCTACCCCCCACCATGAATGCCCACCATGTTCCTAAACAAGTCCCAGTCCTGACACGTAAGCTCCCTCAGCCTCCACAAACTCCCCTCTCCTGATACATTCTTCCCAATAAGCTATTCTGCACTCGGCCTTTTGCTGATACTTCCAGGAAGAAGCAGCTCGTGAGGGGTGTTTGGGAATATAACTGCAGAAAAAGCATTCAAACATTTTGTTGTTGTTGTTTAGAAAGAACATCTGTGGACTCAATTATTTTTTAAGATTCTAATTTACTGCTGTGCAAACAACAGTCCAAATTATATTATCTGTATTTAGCCCTACTCTGTTGCTATACTCCTGAGGATTTAATTGGCAAGCAAATGTCCTGTCAAAACGCTTTCTGTGGCTGGAAATCTTTCTAGCTCTTAGAGATCATACAGCTCAAAAATAAGTAGAATTCCTCTAATAAAATTTCAGTTTGTCATTTAAGGCCTTTGTCCTTCGTATTCTGGGAAACCTTGCTTTCGTAGGTATGATGATAGAGAGGAAGGTGTGTGTGTGTGTGTGTGTGTGTGTGTGTGTGTGTGTGTGTGTGTGTGTGTGTTTTGTGCCCATATGCACATATGCCCACACCATTATGGTAAATTGCCTTGGTGGATTCCACTCAGCTGTGCAAAAATCTGTAATGCTGGCAGGAGAAATTATATTATGTCCATAATATTGAAATAGACCTCCTAGGTTTAGAAAAAAGTGGTATTTGAATGGGTAGACAAAACTGTGTTCTAAGTGATATACTAGTAAGCATTATGATGAGCATGAGCTCACATGTAGAAACTGTTTGACCTGTCTCTCAATGACCAGTCGAACACTTAATGTTTTAACATTTCATGTGCTCTTTTTTTCCCCACAAAACTTTAAAACACTATATAAGGCCCTCCATCTGTTCTGATATCTATTCCTTCATGGATAAGAAAAATGTGTTCATTGTTCTGTTATTTATTGCCATGATAAGTGACAAAACTTCAAGGGAATTCATAAAAATTCCAAACGATGAAAGCTAATTCAAAGAGGCTCTTAATTTAAAATATAACACATTGATCATTTGCAACAATTATCCATGATTTTGGATTTTCAAAAAGTAGCATCAATATGTTGAAATTATTACACATATAATTTCTTATACAGAAGAGCACAATTTTCCTGAAGAGGAGTTTTTCTAGACTCATTGCTTCAGAATGTAGTTTTTAGTGCATCTTATGGAGAAACCTGGTGGCACACTCATGAGCTCATTTTTAACCCTGAAGAGTAATTCACTTAGCAGTGAAATTGATTTTATTTGTGGTTATGTGTTTGTACATTAGTCTGTGACTTACTGTGAAATTTGTCATCTTCGCCATGACCAAGCCATGAAATTTATCATCTGTCTTTCTGATTTACATAAAACTCCATTTACAATAATCAAATCCAATTCACAAGTGGAAATGTTAGACTAAAATCCTCAACATGGAAGCGTTTTGACTTTGTATTTGGTGTGCAATGAAAAGGTAAATTATGAGAGGGATCGATGTATAGATATTTTGACATTTCTATTTTTAGATTTCATTTGATCTTAAGTGTGTCATCATTATGAATTCATTTGCTATTACTGGAAAAGTACTTAGTATAATGGATTCATTTGGTAGCCATGTGGATGTCACATGCTCTTTTATACGTGTTCTACTATAATTTTATTTCAATTCCACTTTAATTTAGAACTGGTTAATGGACTCTATCATAACTATAGTTCATTTTTTAAAATCGAAGCCTCCTAACTAAATTTTTTTCATACTTAAAGCTGTTGAACTATATGGCTTGGAAATAGGACATTTTCCTTGGTCCTTGTCAGAAATATTGAGTAATAGCAGCTCCATTAGAATGATGTGCATTGTTGATAACTAGGCACAATGGGATATCAATGTTGAAATGGTGTTGGAGAAACATTAGTGGTAGGGGGTGGGAGAAACACTGTTTCCAAGCAAGTCTTTTTGTAATTGATGTTTTTTTCCTGTGAAATGCTGCCTTACCAATCCCTCATTTGTTCTTTTATTTTCCTCTTCTTATTGCTCTTATCTGTCCCTTCAGTACTTTAGTAGGGGCACAGGTGGTTCATTTCACCTGGTGAAGGAATATTTACCACTGTCAGGAGTGTCACATGAAAGCCCTTCCTCATATCTCAAAACCAGGCTGATTTGTCATTCCGTCACAGAGGTTTCTTGTGAGTCACTTCGACACTTAGTGAAGCCTAAACAGCAGAATTACTAAACCCACACGATTAATGAGGAGTCTTCCTAGGGCATTTTCAACAAAAGTGGCTTCATATCCAATTATACTGGATAGGGCAGACAGTGTGCATCAAAGCTTTGGATTGTTGAGCAACAATAGCACAAGGTCATAATTTTAGCTTGTTTGTAGAGCTATAGTGAACTGTTTGCCTAAGATTCGATCTCGGGTAAACAAGCCCCTCTAGACTCATTTTGAAAAGCCAGCAAACTCACTAAAGCTCTTTGCCTGTTAGGCTCAGGATGAAAAGCGAGGCTGAAAGCTGCCAATATTTATATATAGTATCAGATACGGTTGTTTTATCTTATAGTAAAACGAGTCAGGAGGAGACAGAGACTTGGGGAGATCAGAACAAACAAAAGTGCATCTGAACGTATTTATTTAATCAAGGCATGATGTCAAAGTGTTTAGATCTCTCTATCCTACTGTCAACGTTTCCTGTTAGCTTTAACAATGTGCCGTTTTCTGCCCCCATATTTATTGCACTCCCTTAGTTCAGGAGCAAATTATACACATACCAAAGATTTTTTTTTCATACTATAGGGCCATGAACATAAAGTAATGCCAAGCCTTGACCGGGGACATTTCAGATTACGATTTGTTTTTGTTTTTGTTTTTCCCCCTCAGTCATCAGTAAACACGAACTGCTCCTCCCATTCATAAAAAGAGAACATGTGTCATGCCAAATGGTTGTCTCAAAAGGACACCTGTTCCTCATATTGTGGCTGGATGCATGTACCAGGGAAAATGATTCTCATGACGTGTATGCAGCCCCCAATGTCCATTCTACTTGAAAAGTAAAATAGTAGGTTTTACTAGGTGGCTCATGGATTTTGAAATTTAGTTTTTGTTTCATAGCTACTTGAGGATAAATCCCTTGCTTTGTAATTACTGGCCCAGTGAGACAGGCAGCGAGGCAAGGGTTGACTCTAAGACACTATAATTTAACACTATGGCCCACAGCCCCTATGCAGCATCTCCCTGACTCCGATGTGATGATGTCCAACTTATATCTGCTTCCCACACTCAGATTTCTAACTTGTATTTATACCTGAATGTTTTGCACATTCTAAAATAAACCAGCTATTTTATTCTTAAGCATGACACTTATACAATGAGCTATCATTATTAATGGAACCTTATATAAGTCAGAAAGATAGCGCTCCATGTTCTGGGGTTCTTTTTGTTGTTGTTTTGTTAGTTTGTTTTTCATTTTTTGTCTACTGGAAGACCACCATCCACACATGCATCCCTGCACAAACCCCAGTATCCAATCATTTAACACCTGTCAATTTACCACCGTCGCTTCACCCACAGGCACCCTCCTCTCCATTCTTCAGCTCAAGCGCCTTCATCTCTTGTCCGAATAGCTGCAACGTGCCATCTACCTGATGGCCCTGCTAACAATTGTTACTTTCTTTTCTGTCTAACTCATTTTCTGTATTCTTTAAGTGATGGGTGTTTTCAAAAACACATTTCTCATTTATTTCCCTGCTCAGAACCCTAGATGGCATGATGTTTCCGGCAGAATGAAACCCAAACTCAGGCAGCCCCTCAGGCACAGGCCCATCTTCCATTACTCCTCCATAGCTCAGTACACCCCAAGAGCCTTCTGCTCCAGCCTACACTAAATCCTTTCACACCTCTGTGCTGTGGCATGAATTTGCTTTGCTTGGAATAATCTTCCTATCAAAATCCTACTCAGCCTTTAAGGACATCAACTAAAGTCCCTGCTTCTTCTGGGATGTTTTTAGTGCCCCCACATCTCCTAAGCAGAATGTATGATGCCTTCCTCTTTTTGAATATTTTCATCATAACATATATCACACTTTGACTTTTTATTATAGCACTTCTATCATTCCTTCTAGAGTGTGTGTCCCCCGAGTGGTCCCTTTGTTGTGTTCATCATGGTATTCCCAATCCCTAACATGGTGTTGTTCACACAATAGGTGCTTCATAAATGCTTTTAGGTTAAATCTACCAGAATCAAGTGGGATCCAAGTGACTAGCAGAAGGTCAAAGTGCAACAGGCATGACTTCCGGACAGAGGCAGTACACTTCTTAGTGGTTATCATGGGATATCGTGTTTTACTGTGATCAAAACAACACACAGGCTGTTAGTCAGAGAGGAGGAAGTATAGTACCATGCCAAAGGGCAGCAATTGTTGCAATTGACTCTACTTTTAAGACTATGACACGAGAGTTTCACTGGTGGCTGGGTGCCACAGATAAAGGGTCTGTAAAGTGAAATGAGTTAGGGAGAGGGGGAGGGGAAGACTCCAATTTATCCCATGAAGCAGAGTCAGCAAACGTAGGGGAAAAGAAGAGCTTTCATCATATATCTGACAGTATGTAGAATGCAAAGAAGGCAGAATTAAGCTTGTTCTATGTGGCTCTCAGGGATGGATTCCCAATCATTGTACTAAAGCTTCAGGGAGGTCAGTTTTGGCCGAGTGTTCAATCATGCCTGCCTCATCCTGAGGCAGAGGAAGTATAAGAGTCCCCTGTCACAGAATGTATCTGAAGAGGGACTAGAGAACCCCTTGGTAAGAGTAGCTGCATAGGGGATTCAAGTATCAGATGAGGATTTCAACTAGATGGCCACTATGAAAAGATCCTTCCAACCCTGCAATCCTGTGGTTCTATACGTTTGGGAGGGACTCTCCTTATCATCTCATATGATATTTGTAGACTCAAGTCGGCAATGTACATTTTAATCTATCGAGCAACTAGGTTTCTCAAAACCCTTCATTGGTTCATTTGATTCATTTATCTAGCTTCTGATGCCACTTTCTTAACTGCAGTGTAAGAAACACCTGTGTCCTCCAATGAACTCTGCAACCTTGTTTCTCAGAGCCTTGTGCTTCTTGAAACAGTCCAGTTTCAGAGGTGAGTGCTTCTTGTGGCCATTCTCACTATAGTTCTTCCTAGGAAACCATATGGACAGGATGTCGTTTTGGACACTGTCCATCCAACAAGGTAAGCAGTGCTTAACCTTGGCATATGGAGCAGGAGAGTCGTAGGCAAGAAGGAACTGTTTGTTTATGGTTTCTGTAAAGAGTTCCCTGTCATTGAATCTGCCACCATTACTCTTAGCATAAATGCTGCACATCATCGTAACCTCGGCTATTTAAAACTTTGAGAAAACCCACACGTACAACATATTAGTGGCACACACGAGATGAGAACTTCCTCTACTGTAATACCTGCGCTTTACCTGAGTTTACGTTTCAATACCCATGTGTTTCATTTTTCAGAACAACAAGTTTCAGGTTCAGATCATGGAGTGTGTTGGTGTCATATTTAGCCTGGAACCCAAGGTTACTCATTCTTGAAGACATAGAAAGAATAAAATGTCAGAGCTCATCTGAAAAAAAATATGGCTTTCTGTGTTCCAGTTTCTTCTCCACTGACCGTTTACAAGGCTATTCTGTAGTTCATAAATGAAAATCACTTATGAGTGTCATTGGGGAAAAGCATCAACCAATTCAAACTGTCTACAAATGTGTCATCTGATTTATGCATAAACAGAAGATTCTTATTTTAGGATTGATAATATTCTTTCTTCTGTCTGGTTTTAGAGCCAAGCCACTTCTCTCAGTAGTCTGTCAGTTCCTTGAGGGCAGAGATTATGTCTTGTCTTTCCTTGTGGCCACAGAACTTATCTGTCACTTGCACCCACTGTAATGGCTTTGGAGCCATTTGCTGAAGTGAATTGTTGTAATTTAATTTGTAAAGTTTTGATCTGTTCTCGCTTTTAATTCAATTTTAGGTTCCTAACGATAGGTCTCGTTTGCACATTCGAATAACCTAGACTGTTAGAAGAATCTCAAAATGTAACATGAATATACAGAGAGACAATCTAATTCTTGTTTCTTTGAGGATTTGAAATGGCTCTGCTTGCTGTATTTGTGCAAAGATATCTTTCATTACAGTTTTATCTATTCATTGTAGAGACTAGAATCTAGGTTGTAATTATTAACATATTAATCTGTTTTAGTTCTCCGTAATAGAATCTCTTTGGCACTTTCGTGTTTGGAAATTATATCACATAATTAGGCATATTTGTCACTTTATACAGAATATACCATTATAGAATTTAAAATAACAGATGTTTGGTTTTTGTTTCTTCTTCCATTTTCTCTTTTGATCACTTGGGGAAAGGAAGGTAAGTTACAGTTAGTGGGTATCTATTATGTGCCAAAAAGTGTAGTAGGTTTTTGTATGCATCATTTAATTTAATTTTTGTGATTCTTTGAAGCAAGTGCTATCATTCATCCGATTTTATTAATGTCAAAACTGAGGTTGCCAGGGATTAAAGTATCTGGCCTGAGGCCACAGAATAAAGGATTCGAACCCAAATCTTCCCAGTTTCAAACCAATGTTTCCTTATACTATAATATATCCATTCAATCCGACTTGTGACCCATGGCATGGTGTTTTATTTTAGCATTTTAGTCTTGATTCATTATCACCATTAGAACTTTGCAATATGTGTTGTTTATTCCAAGAAAAGCTAAGATATAAAGAGATTCAGATGCAAAATTTCTCAAATTTTAATGATGGTAATATGGGGGGGGCTTGGATTTTAAATGATTAAAACATAAAATAAGCTCATAAAATAAAAAGGTTAAATCATATTGTCAGAATTACTGCGCATCCCTCTGAATCTTTTAAGCTATTAACTTATATCTGCATTTGTTGGCTGATCATTGTTACCACTCCTGTTATTTCAGGTGTTTTTGTTTGTTTTATTTTTTTGTAATGCATGCCCACTCATATGTTCCAAAATGTTCTGGTAATTAGATCTTTTAAAAACTCTTCAGGATATTACAGATGAGCTTCTCTGTAAATTTGCGTCTATTAAAGCCTGAACTGTGTATTTTAACTACCGTGAGGACATATTTACAACCTCCTCCAAAATTATGCCATGGAAGAAAAATAAGTTACATTCAATATTTAAGTTGCCCCGTGTCAGTCTGTTAGAGACAACTACTCACACGTGACGTTGTCCTCCAAATGAAAAGTAAGTTTTACAAGTAATCACTTTCTTAAAATCTTTGAGCCACTGAACTCAGTTGGAAATGCACAAGCAATAAAAACATCTCCAGCAGGTTAATTCTTTGCCTTTCTTGTAATCTAAATGAAAATATTACAGCTACTTTGGTCTGAAGGGAAGTCTAGAAGTAGCACAATATGATGCAAAATGGACCATTTCAGACCGAGGTTTCATGAGTCAACGTTTATGGTTAAGTTTTAGACTGATCAAATTTTGGATTAAATTGGCTGCCTTAGCCAAATGTGGTTGGTGTCATTTAAGTGCCTCCCTGAGCACTGTTAACTTGAATGTGAAAAGATAGGATTAGAATGAGTACAATGACTGTCTTCAAAACCTGTCTTTCTATATTCTTGGCAGCTAGAACAGTGGCTGGCACTCAGTAAATGGTAGTCCCTCGATAGATGTCTATTGAGTATACGAATTAGTATTTTTAATGTGAGCGCCCACCCAGGGAAATTACAATATATTACATACCACATCAGCAAAATTATAATTGTACTCATCTCAGAATTGGTGTAAGGCTAAAATGATATAAGCATGTAAAGTTGGTTGGATAGTATGTAGCATATTGTATAGCAATATGTATTGGCGTATAAAGAATATGGTAATGTCTCCTTACAATGACTGCTCTTGGAACTAACTGTGACACACACACGCACACACATACGAAGGCAGTGTGGCATAGGAGAAAGGGTAACATACTAGTAGCCAAGAGAACTGGATTTTGACGCCTGTTCTATAGTTTTATGTTCTCTGACCTCGGGAAGTCATCACGACTTACCTAGCTTCAATTGTCTCACGTGTAAAATGGGAATTATAATTCTTGAACCTGCTTGAAGGCAAGGTTTTAAGACAAACCCTCTCTAGAGGGCTTTTCCAACATTCGTAATGGCCATAAGTCAATGATGAGCTTAATATAAATTGCAGAAGCCTGATAGGAGAACAAATTTATGATCTATAAACAATCTAAAAATTGTCATTGTGGTGATGATCAGAGACTCTAGAATGGTCATAGATTATTTGAATTGGAAAGGTTTCTCACACAACAGATTTGGAAATTGAGACCCAGTTAAATAAATCCCCCAAGGCCAGCCACAATTTCTAAGGGGAAGATTCCGGATTAGAAATTAGGCATTTAACTGGTGATGAGCTTGATCGAGTTATTCTCATTGCCTCACTGACTTGGATGAAAAAAATGGCAGAACAGAACTGAAGACAAATAAGGCTGTTAAAACATATCTACTGATAAAATGGATCTCTTTGAAAATGGATGATTCCCTGTACTCTTCCTCTCTGCCTCCCTTGATAACAGTTTCCATCCATCATATAGGCAATACAGATCTGAGAGCAAGATTTATAATTTTTCTAAAGTTCTGTTCTATCTTTCTGCTTAGAAAAATGAAAGCATTTAAATTCTTCTGATTTGATAAGTCGCATGAAATTTAAATTTTGTATTGTGGTAGAATATATGTAACTTCAAATTTACCATTTTAACCATTTTTTGATGTACAGTTCCATGGCGTTAAGTATATTTGCAATGTTGTGTAACCAGTACCATTATCTATTTCCACAACTTTCATTATCCAAAGGATAAATGCCGCAATACAGCGTTTTAGGAAATAAAATAACATCTTGATTTTGGGAAAATTGTATTGGGATAGTACATTAGTTCCCCATAATTTGTACAGGGGGCTTATTTTATGTGTTTTTTTCCCTGCTAAATTCTATTTAAACAATTGGCTTTGTATTCTAGGTAGAAGCCATATTTCATAGAGGCATTTTTCACATTTTTGCATCTATGAAATCTTAACAGTTCCATACGATGGGATGAGGCACTGGTTTCAGGTCAATTGGCTGGATGACTTATAATTATTACCTATCTTGAAAATAATGACAGGGCTCATTTTAGTATTCTTCATACTGATTGCTGTTTTTATATGCCGTTTAATGATTTAGAAACCTCTTTTTTTTTAGTAACGAATTACACCTGCTGAAGCTACTAGAATTGACATGTATTTAGATGTGCCAACCGGAGTCACATATAATCATTGACAGCAAAGTCAAGAGCAACTGTAAACAAGGAATAAAGACAATAGCTCTATCCATGTAGAATAGTTGCCCCCTTGCTTGAATATATCATAGTTAAAAAAAAAAAACAAAAACTTTTTCTAAGAAAGAACAAAATCTTCAATCCAATTTGGCTCTGAGAAAAAAAAAAACATTCTGTAAAATGAATAAACTGACATTTTCCTTACCTAATGATTCATCATGTATTTCTAAATTCTGATAAGAATTGTTACAAGTCTTTTCTGTACCATTATTTGAAAGTCTACCTTATTATGTATGACAGACCATGTCAAAATAATTGTGTGTGGGACTAGTCTGGGTTAAGGGGAATCACATTTGATGTTACTAATTTTCACATTATTTCACCCATAAAAATTCGTATAGCAGCAAAAGTTTTATGGCACTGTATTTCAGAATCTCTAATTTATTCATGGAATAAATGTTTCATATAATGAATTTTCAAGTAAATGTATTCTGAAATTCATGCATAACCACGGCTGCTGTAAAACCATAAAAAATTTGGTTAAAATTGAGGCATCTCTTCATTCCCTTTGGAAAGGGTCGTGGGGAACCTGGAAGATTTTATGCTAATGAAGACAATATTGTTCGGCTTTCCATTTTGTCCAATATATCCCTTTTATTGAGTTCAAGCCATTATTGCAATTAATAACTTTAAATGGAAGCACTTCATCAATTGTATTGAGCCACTACTACTGCTTAAAAAGTAGTGTGTGCTAGGCCCATTTTGTGCAATTTAACGCATGCCTCTTGCTAGAGAAATGCTTTCTATATTGCCTTTTGATTGTTTTGTGTGGTACTGGTTCAGAAGCCCCCTGCCATTGGATTTTGTACCTGCGCTTCTCTCACTCCCTCCCTGCCCCGTCTACACTTTTGAATTTTTGTGGTGTTTGTAGTGGTGGTGGTTGCTCAGCTCTTCATTGAGTCCGTGGGCATTGAGAAGCAGCATCTCCTTACTGTGATCCACATACAATAGACATGAGAAAAAGTCTCGGTTGCAAGCACTCCACCCTCACATAGAAGAGTGGGCTTAGAGTACGTCACCAGAGATGCTAGTCTAGTATTTTATTCAATTTGCAGACGTAAGAGGTAATCGTAGTATTTGGAAGACTAGAATCCGTGTTGCTCATTAAGACCAGCAATCCTTGTGACGTGGGAATGTTCCTGCATGACAAACCCGTGGAATTATATGTAAAGATTAAGTTCACAAAAATAACTCTGATTTCGAAAGCCTAACACGATATTGCATTTGAAAAGTTTTTAGGTAGAATTTCGTGTTTTTAAAAATCTGGAGTTCACGATCCTCAAGACAGTCAAGGGAATCGCTTTTACCCAAGGTACATGGACAGTGCAAACCTGAAAAGACCACACAGTGTGTGTGTCCTGCGTCTAGACACCTTCTTTGGTTTGGAATCCTTCTCCTGAAAGATCAACAATGGCCAGAATGGAATGGCTGACCCCTTCCTCAATGAAAAAAGAATAAAATCGGCTATCAAATATAATTTTTAATGTGTGTAATCAGAAATCCAATATATAACGATTTTTCTCATCTGAAGAGAGTAACTATTATGCATTCATATTCATTCATTCAGCAATATTTGTTGTGTACCTACTATGTGCCAGTCACTTTTATAGGCATTAGGGATATAATGAATAAAATAAGCCAATCTTTAACCTTACCTTTCGTGGAAGGGTGGAGATGGGAGACAGAAAATAAACAGAAAAAGTGTGTAAAATATAAAATTTGCAGGATGATAAGTGCAACGGAAAACAGTAAAGCAGAGAAGGGATTGTGGTTCAATTTTTCAAAGGGTGGTTAGGAGAAGCCCCATTGAAAAGACATTTGAGCAAGGACTTAAAAGAGGTGAAAAAGATCATGGGACTTTGTGTGAGAAGAGTCTTCCAGACAAGGGGGAAATCCAGTGCAAAGGTGTGTCTAAAACATGAAGCCAGCCACTGAGGCTGGAGCAGAGCATGTGTGGGGAGAAGGGCAGGAGATGAGGCAGGGAGGTGGACATCCGGTGCATCGAATTGAGCCCTTTCCCTTGATCTGACAGCGTACACTTGGGTAGGAGGATTTTATAAAACCTATGTTTCCAAGAACTAGCATCTTCAGTGGTGGGAAGAGGTCGGCCTTGCAGTGAAGCCTGCGCAGGTTGCTCTGATGTTAAATAATGAACAGTAGATTTTGCAGGAAATGCCTCCAGTATAGAGTTTCCGGTGCTTCCTATCCCACCCAACACGCACAATTTCTGACGATAAATTATGTTCCAAAACCACTAGCAGTCAGCCTAATTACAGGCATCTAAACAATCCCATCTATCCATTGGCAGGAATAAACTTGAAAAGGCTGCCCAGTTATTGACTCTGAGCCCAAAAATCAATGTGAGGTAGTCGGTTCTCAAATAGGAGAGGCTGAGAAGAATACAGAAAGAGGATTGAAAAATTAGCCTCTTCAGAAATGCAGGGAGAGGAGGTTTGCCATCTTAAGGGGGGCATATTTCCTAGTAGCTGTCTTGTAGGGGCCCTATTTAGGTAAATGAGTTCATCTTACTCTGCTCAAGAAGTTCTGTTATAATGGCTCTTTCATGGTATGAAAATGCAAAGAAGTGAATCTCTGGGTGACCAGATACATGGAAGCATGTTTTAAATGACTACAGTGTAATTGATATATGCTGCCATCAGTTGTGACCCAGGTAATAGTGGAGCTAAAACAATTTCAAGTGGGTCAGGACATCCCTGGAGTACTTGCTGCAGTGATATAAAAATCTCCCAGCAATGTGTCTTAAGTCCTGTAAATCATGTTCGGCTTAATGAAACCTCCTGCAAGAGCATTCCATTTCTATGATGCATTTAACTGCAGTTATTGACATCTTGTATCTAGATTGAAGAAATGCGTAAACTTTTGATTCACTGCTGTGGTATTAGGAAGATACAGTATATGGACCACTGATTGAAAAAAAAAATAAGATTCAGGGTATGCGTCTTGATGTAAAATTACTCCCTAATTATTTAAAACATGCTCCCTTAGGCTTTGTCTTCCTTCTCAGACTAATATGTGCATTTCCACTTTGTGGGTTTAGTTAGGATACATATATTTTAAGATAGAAAACTCTGAAACTCGACTCTGAACTGGGGTTTGGTCATCACGTTTATTTTTATTGCTCTAGCACAATTGAGTTTGATTTTAAAATAACGCTGGGTCAGTTCAGTGCTGTTGGATGGATTCAGAGACTGTGGAGCACCTACTCTGTGCAACTCTGTTTCTGGAGCATCTTCACGCAGCTTCTTCAACATGGACTGATAGAAATCACAGCACTGATACGAGAAGGGTACTGAGAACCAGAATTGTATGTCAGCGAACAGTTTATAGTCTCCTTCCGTCTTACAATGTCACCGTCTAGATTCCAAAGTCTAGACGTGGACAGCTCGTTTCCAAGATTGAAATCTGACAGACTCTCTTTGGACATACATGTTTGGGCATTTCCTCTCTCTTGGTCACCTTCATATCCCCAGCCAATTTGACGCATACAATGAAACATTACAGTGCTTGACACTCAGGAAGTGCTTGAAAGAATGAAGAAACGCAAGCACACACATTTACTAAATACTTGTGTGCTGAGATCTGAAGCAAGTAAGTGGTAGTTCTTACCCTGAAGTAGTTCAGTCTTGGTGGAGTGAGGGAGGAAGCTGGAAATAGAGACAGGAATCAGAGAAACAAAGATAAAGGGAAGCAGAGTGTGAGAATGCAGAGGAAAGGATGTCTGCCAGCAGAACCCAGGAATGCCCTCACTGTGGTGGTGGCCTTTAGGAGTCACCTTGGTGACCTTGAGCAGTAGGGGGTGGAGAGGGTCAGTCTAAGCTGGGAGAGAGGCACTGATAGAAGCTCCGAGATGGGTGAGACATGTTACGTTTGCAGAGCCACAGGGGATCTGGATTACTTATCAGGCAATGTGTAAAAATGGATTTCAGTTACCATGTTCTTCTTGCACCTTCCACATCACTGAATTCAGTTTCTGGTTAGGTACACAAGCAAAGAGGAACCAGTTCAGCGGGTATTCCACCAACAAAGCCCAAGGTCAGCACGTGTATGTGCATTCCCTTCCCCAACCCCTGCCCCAGCAAGCTTATGTGAGAACAAACACAAAAAGCATGTACACCCTGGCTGCTGCTAAGTACAGCTCTCTCCTGACACTGCCAGACTTGGCCTCTTCTCCTGATGCGGAGCAGACCACAGAGAAGGTTCTTGCACAGGGTCTGTATGTGCTTGAGGATGACATGGGTCACGTGAATACATATGTCCAAGAGGAATCTGTGAGATTTCAATTGTGGACTGTCCACGTGTAGAATTGGGAAACTAGATGGATGAATTCACTGGTCGATAGCTTAGTTAGACATGAAATTGTTTACTCAGCTCCCTATGAATCGAGATTCAAAATGTGGCTAAATCACCTCTCAAAAGGCTCATCTTCCAGGTGGATCCCTTTGTATTGAAGGTCTTACCACTGAAATTGTCTGTGGGCAGCTTTCATCTTAGACATTCCCTATTATTTTAGAGTGATGCCTAAACTATGAAAGTCTTTGCAACATGCATAATTTGATAACAAAAGGAAACACTTTGTTACCACATAATAAGAAAGTATGAATTGTAACATGCGGGAACATACTAAATGCTAAACAAAAACAAAACAGAACAAAACAAAAAAACAGGGAACCACTCTGGCCGTTCTGAAAAAAGTTAAATATAAACTTACTGTAAACCTAGCAATTTTACCCCTGTGAATATATCCAAGAGAATTGAAAACATATGTCCACATAGAAACTTGTACATAATACTCATAACGGCATCATTCATAATAGTCAAACACTGGAAACAACCCAAATATCCATCAATGGATGAATGGATAAACAAAATATGTTTTATCCATACAATGGAATATTATTTGGCCCTAAAAAGGAATGAGGTACTGACACACGCTACAACGTGGATGAACCTTGACAATATTATGCTTCGTGAAAGGAGCCAGGCACAAAAGATCACGTATTGCATCATTGCATTTATATGAAATATCCAGAATAGACCAGTTCATTGAGACAGAAAACAGATTAGTGGTTGCCAGTAGCTGGAGCTGGGGATGGGGAAAGGAGAATGAGGAATGCTTGCTTAAAGGCTACAGGTTTTCTTTTGAGGGTGAAAATTAAGTGAAGCAGCGATGTGACCTGGGAACAGCAGGGGACCTTTGAAGAGAAGTATGGGTTTGAGACCCAGCCCTGTATATTTATCATCTGTACAACACTGGACAAGGCACTTCATCTCAGAGCCACAGATTCTGTACCTTCAAGCTAGAGGTGAAGATACCATCCCTTTCTATGTTGCGGGGTCATCGTCAGGTTCATAAATGTGAAAATGCTTTGAAAAGTACAATGAGCTTACATAAACGGAAAGTATTCATTATCAGACATAAAAGCTATTCTGAAAACCTTCTCTCCTTTGTCTATATAGAACCTATGGGTGCTTCCATATTGATGAAGGTTTTTTGATTTTATGATAGCACATGTGTGGAGACGCTGAGCCCCTTGAGAATAGGGAAACATGTCTTGTTTATCTCTGCCCCCCACCGTCTAGTATCGTGCTGTGAGCACAGTGGCAGGGTAGAGCGTGGTTGAGGAAATGGATAAATAAACCAACTGCATTTTAATTGTGCTCATCATGTGCTGGTGTAGTGTCCTAGAATGGACCAAGAGCACTGTGTGATTGAGAAATGGAATCCTCAGGTGTCTAAGGGTGGATGGCTTAAATTCACTTTCTTGGAGGTGAAATTTTGTAGATCCCTTGCTCACTAAGCAAGGAAACTTAGACAGGTACCAGTCAAAGGTCTTGAGATGGTCAAAATGCTTCACTGGCTGTCTCTTATAGAATTAAGAAAAACAGGTCTTAATGGACTGTATCTGAATCCTCAAGTCGTAACAGTGGACAGAAACAAATTGAATGTCATTCTGAGACTTCACTGCAGGATCGTGTCTATTTTCTTAACTGTCAAAGAGGGATAAGAATCCCTACCTACTAAGTGGTTGTGGGGATGAAAACAAAGCCGAAAGACCCCATTTATCCACTCTGAGGCCTCGCATATCTGACTGTGAATGGAGCAAGCTAACATTACAGGACTGAGGTTGAGATCCTAATTATCATCTTTATCATCACCTATATCTGTTGCTTTCTAAACAGCAACCAGGAAGGTAGCAATCAAAGACAACATATCAAAGTAGGATACCTAGCTGAGTTCTGGGCTTAGTGTAGAAGCTCATTGGTAAGAAATACAGACTAACCACAAGGAGAAACGTTTGGCCGTGAGTGTGTAGAACGCTATAGAACTCCATTTTGCCTGGTTAGATGAGTTAGACCATGGCTCCCACGTGCTCTCCCTGCCCCTGCTGTTCCCCTCACTCTATCCCTCCTGCTCTTTCACTAGTCCCTTGAGTCTTTTTCTCTAGTAGTTCTTTTCAACTTCCCTTTTTCATCCCCCGTTTTTGGCTTCATTCCCCAGTGAGAGCTCTGGGCACAAGACACTCCAACCACAATAATCCTACTCGCTGAATGGGCTGCTAACTTTCGTTTTGAAGGGAATGTATTTATTTACTGGTTGTTAAGACAATTTACGGAATTGTAGCTCTAGTTTCCTTGGAAATTTTAGATTGGCCACGTTCCAAGGTCTCACATGCATTGTCTCCTTTCTCTTTTTCTCCCTTCCTCCTTCCTTTCCTTCTTTCCATCATTCATACATATTATAGATAGATAGATAGATAGATAGATAGATAGATAGATAGATAGATAGATAGACAGACAGATAGATATGGAGATAGACATAGATATAGACATAGATATAGATATAGGTATAGATATAGATATATATTTTTCATCTTTTGCCTGTAAATCTTGTCAATTCTTTCTTGCTTTTTCCCCTTTGGGCTTAATACGTATCTATGACAGATTCTCCATAAATGTTTATTATTAGTAACAGTGATAATAGTGGTAGAAAGAGCAACATCTGAGCTATTCCTCAGTGCTTTTTATCCCATGTACCAAATTAAACATTAATGTTGCCATCCATTACTCCCTAAAAGAGTGGAAGCATATTTGATAGTAATATTTCGATAATAACTATATAAACAGATATTTGTCATGCTATTCTGACTCCTACATCTTCATTCACAGAAGAACATTTTATTTACATTGTCAAGTAAGAGGGTGACAATTTAAGTGAGACTTGCAATTTATCACTTGCTTCACTTTCCAAGGAAAGTCCTAGGAGTTGCTTTTTTTCCCCCCTTGAAATAGATCTAAGATCATTCTTTTGAAATGTATGTTTTCAATTCTACTTGAAAGGAGGTAAAAACAGGTATTGATATCTATATATTTATATTTATGTCTATCTAACCATCCTCTGCAACAGAGGTTACCTTCCCAGCCCCAGGAAGCTGAGTTGACCCCAGTGCACCGGGGATTACAACATGCCTAGCTGCCTCTTGACATTATAGGCTTAAAACCTATGCGTGGAGGGGTGGCCAGTTAGCTCAGTTGGTTAGAGCATGGTGCTAATAACCCCAAGGGGGCCAGTTCGATCTCTGCATGGGCCACTGTGAGCTGCACCCTGCTATGCATGGAGAGTTTATCTCACTTGGTGGAGGGCAACTTTCTTTTGAGTGTATATTTCACAAGATGTTCCACAATGTGAAGGAAACTTTTACACACAGGAAGTAATATGAAACTGAACATCATTGGGCAAGGCTGAAAATAATTACATGTGGACAAAGGGAAACTTGAACATGGCAGTGAAGAGTACATACTTTGGAGTGGGGCATAACTGGCTCTACCACTTATTTGCTACGTGACGTTGGTGAAAGTCCTTCCCTCGGCCACTGTTGGCTCACCTCTAAAATGGCAATAATAGATCCTGCCTCGTGATGTCATTGTTAGGCTCAAATGAAAGGAACGCATTTAAAATCACTTGTAAGAATAACGCGAGATAATATCTATCAAGGGGTTATCACATGGAATCACATAATAAAGGAGAGTAGTGATTATTGTCCCATGAGATGGGCTGTCTTTGTCAACCCCTTGTTAGGATGACACCATCCACCTAGGGCCAGCAATGGAGGGCAGGGAAGGATTGCGGTTTGATTGTTTTTGGACTTTTAAGGACAGATCATTTCAGGCTTGAAGAGATAGGGTAAGCTTCACGGAGGAGGCATGATTTTATTCAATTGTTTCAGTTCACAAGTATATTAGTTTGCTAGGCCTGCTATTAAAAAAAAAAAAAAGTACCACAAACCAGGTGGCATGTACAATAGAAATGGAATGTCCCACAGTCTGGAGGTCAGAAATCAAAAATTAAGGTATCGGCAGGACCACGCTCTCTCTGAAGGCTTGAGCGGAGGGTCCTTCCTGGTTCTTTGAGCCTCTGCTGGGCCCGGGTGTTCCTTGGCTTACAGCGGCATCACTCCAGTCTCTTTGTCCATCCAATTCTTGCTTCCGTGGTCACATGGCATTCTCTGTGGTATGTGTTTGCCTAAATTTCTCTCTTCTTCTAAAAACATCAATCATATCGGAGTAAGGGTCACTTTATTCCAGTATGACTTCATCTTAACCTCACTAATCACATCTGCAAAGGCCCCATTCCCAGACAAGTTTGGCCATATTCACAGGTAGCAGGTGTTAGAACTTCAGTGTATCTTTTAGGTGGACACAGTTCAACCCATAACAGCAAGTATCTTTTAAGGTCCCACTCTGTGCTGGATGCTGATCTTCACCTCAAAGGATCGATGAGCAGTGCAGGGGAAGGAGAGCATACAAATGAGAGACATGATGTGAGGGGAAGCTCAGGAACAGAAAAGCAAGATTTTGTCCAGGAAGAAACATACTGACATGCTCGTCTGAGTGGAAGTTCTACCCTGAGCATGGTGGGGGAAGTTGCTGGGAAGGTGGGCTATTTGACACATGTGTGGGCCTTTTGATCTTTGGAGTCTCACTGGCCCTTTTAGCTTTATTCCCAAACTCAGGAACTGGCCCTTGCCTCCACTCAGGCTCTCAAGAGCCAAACCCGTGAGATGATTTAGACTCCTTGGCTCTTCCCACCTCCACGCACTCCTCTGTGCTCAGTCATTATAGGCTGTCGACCTGACCTCTCCCCACACCCTTACTGGCCGAATTATGCCCTCACTTCTTTCTAACTTGATTCTCTGCCTCCAGTTCTTCTCCCTTTTCGATCCTCCATACTGCTGCAAATATGAGTATGCCAGTCCCCTGTGGAAAACCCCTTCAATGATTGTCTACCACTTACCATGTTTCCCCGAATATAAGACTGGGTCTTATACTATATTTCCCCAATAATGAGACCGGATCTTATATTAATTTTTGCTCCAAAAGATGCATTAGGGCGTATTTTCAGGGGATGTCTTATTTTTTCATGTACAACAATCTACATCTATTCAACTATAGTCATGTCATTTTTTTCTGGAACATCGTCATAACGTACTAAATGCGTCCGTCTGGCTGACGGTCTTCACTGGGGCTTATTCTCAGGGTTGGTCTTATTTTCAGGAAAACATGGTATATAATAAAATCAGAACTCCATTGTTTAGCACAAGGCCCAAATGTGCCTACCCCATCACTACCAGGCACCATTTCCTCATAAGCATCGTTCACTCCCATCACACTGAACTACCACCCGTAGCACCTCAACTACCCTATACTATGTCATGCACTGGTGATGCCTTCTTATACCCTGTCCCTCTGAGGAATGCCCTCTTCCTTTCTCGCATTTCATCATCATGTTAGTTCCTTCTAAACCTTCAACATTCAAATATCACCTCCTCCAGGAAGCCTTCCGTGATTCCCTTTATGGTCCGTGATAGATACTCATTCTTCTCATGCTTCATGAGTATAGAGCTGATGTTAGTTCTCTTCCCTGTCACACAGCACAGTTTAACACAGCACAGTTTACCACAGCACTCATTAACTTGGTTTTCTACTCCACCACACTGTGGGTATTTGAGAAGGACCTGTAGCTCAAGCCTCTCTGTAGCTCCCATGCGTAGTGCTACGCCTGGCCCAGGGAAGGCAGCCAGGAAATGTTCATGGGCTGGGGAGTGGAAAGGCGGAGGCAGGCCCACCTCATGTTTTGTGAATTAGCCCTGAGATGACTGACACCCTAATGTCTTCTGGCAAAACCACAGGTAGAAACATCTTCTACACCACCTACAAACACTGACAAGGGAGGAATGTACTACAACTGAGAGATAAGGGGAGAAACTTTTTAATTTTACAGCCTGTGAGCCCTGGCATTCGGCAGGGATCATATGCAGGGCTCACTTTTCTCTGTTGTAATTCACCATTTCCCAAAGTCTAATTATTGAGAGCACATTAGGCAGAAGATGGGAAGTGAAAAAAAAAAAAAAACTTCGGAAGAGAATCACCTTGTAAACATCTTGTGATGGGGATGGCTGTTAAACAGGAACGCTCAGCGCCGACTGAAGCTCAGGCGAGTTTAGCCAAGCAAATCAATGCAAGTTAATCTTTCAGTGTCAGCTGGCTGAGTTTTGGACGAGTGATGAATGCCTTGACTGGAAAGATGGAATGCTGGAATGCCAGCCAGTGCTCTGACAGCTACAGATGGTGCCAATTACCGCCAGTGGAGCCTGTCCTGCTGTGAGCCCAAGATGTCTGATTTGTGGCCACAGGAAAATGAAAGAGAGGCCTTCCAGCTGGGCCTGTCACCTGTCCTTTATTGTTCTGGAACCCAAATTGTGTTCAGGTGTGAACACCTTTTTTTTTTTTTCCTTTTTTTTTTTGGTGATGGGACGTTGAGCGTGGGGGGGGGGCACAGTGTGCCTCCTGTTAATTACACTGCTGTGCTGATTGCCAAGGGTGGGGCAAGTCACTGCCAAGGTTAGCCACTCCTTCCCACCCCATTCCCAGCAAACTAACTAAATCATCCTGGAATATGGACAAAGAGGAATGAAAACATCCCACATAGTCATGATTTCCATGGGACTTTATACACACCGGCATCATCTAGTGCATTGTTTGATTAGGGTACCCTTGCAAGAAAGATGGCTGTGCTTCTGTCCTGTGGCAGACTTCAGAGCTACACGCTTCCCATGCTTAGATCATGATAACAGATGAGACTGGGGTACAGATTTGGGCTCTAATGCCCAAAGGCCCACTAGTTTGCTCTGCCTCCCAAGAAGCAGCTGGTGCTCACACTTTGGAGGCAGTGACCAAGGATGATACCTTGGCGTAAATTACATCATCATTATAAGAGGAACAATAATAAAGATTTTAAAAAGAATGACATCAACGACAGTAATATCTGCAGCCGCTCTCCCTTACTGGGAGCTTTCGATGGACTCTAATCTTCTCAACAACCTTGCCTGAGAGATATTATTACCCCATTTAAAATGAAGGAACTGAGTAACAGAGAGGTTGAATGGCTTGCCCAAGGCCACAAAATTACTGAGTGAGGCCACCTACATTTTAACGCAATTCTCTCCAAGCCTTAAGAACAAGTGTGGCCAAAAACAGAAAAGACTATTAATTTCCATGCCAGATAGTTCAAGAGGAAGGTGCTCAATAAATGTTGGATGGTGCAGTAAAGGTTGTAATACTGGGCGAGTAAGTCATAGTAGAACAGCGATGGGAGACAGAGAGCAACAGTAGTGGTGGTAATTAACACAACACTTAAAATTTTACCTTTATTACTGATACCCACGTTTTGTTTCCTATGGGTCACCACTAAGTGTTATGGTTCTGGCCCTGGATACTGGTTAGGCACTGGGGTGGTTTTCATGAAACAGTTCAGGAGGTGGGGTCAGCTGGTACCCCAGACCTTGAGCCAAGAGGAGGCACCAGCCTACTTGACTTGCTGAGAGTTGGGCTGGCATTGGACTCTTCCAGAACACCTGTAGGAAACCACTGTAGTCATACTCATCAATAGTTACACCAGTCCTTGAAGAGGCCCTCAGATACAGGGTGAGGAGCAGAGAAGCCAGTCCCAAAGCCCCACCCCAGAGTTCCCGGAAGCAGTGTCACCTCCGCATGCCCTGACCTTCTCTGCCACACCAGTTCAGCTCTGTCCACCCAGATATTGCCCTCCATCCAATGTGGCTTCCGTAGACGTAGAGTTGGCTGTAGGTATCTTCTGGAGTCCTCTCCTCAGGATTTGTCTTCGGCTGCTATTTAAAAAAAAAAAAAAAAAAAAAAAAAAAAAAGGAAAGAAAAAAACAAAACAAAAAACACTGCAGACCAGGTGGCGTAAACAACAGAAATGTATTGTGTCACAGTCTGTAGGTTAGAAGTCCAAGATCAAGGTTTGGGCAGGATCTTGGGTATTGCATGTTCTGGGTCTGGAAGATCGGGTATCCCGTGACAAGACTCTCTTCACCTCCCCTCTCAATAAAGCATAAAGCCAAATCAGGCTCCACTGAGCTCTGGAAAAACCTTAGAAACTTATCACGGCATCTTAAAAGGTGTTTCCTCCAACTCTGTGGGCAAGCAGAGATGTAGCTTGAGTCCTAAGAAAACTTAGCCCACTAAGAAATGACTAGTATCTTTAAGACATTTTCACTTTTCAGATATAATGCTCATCTTTGATAAACATTCAGTACCTTTTCCCCTTTTCCTGTTTTTTTTTCCTACATTTTTTCATAGTCCACAGAAATGACAATTTACTAAATGATTTCGTTCTCTTTGATATTTAATGGCATTAGTCTACACATCTCTGACCTCTAATTGATTTTTCCTCCAAAAGGCAATTAGTTATAAGAACTTAAGCAACTTAATTATTGTATTTGTCATATTGAATGAAACCTTTGTGGACAGAATATCTGGGCCACTTTAGTTTGCTTTTCCAGCTTTTCAAGATGGCCACGGGTATCCTCTAGACTATGTTGAAGAACTAGCAGCAAATATATTTTTGGAGTAATTTTATATGAAAATAATACAGTGACTGAGGGCAACAAGCCAGGTTTCCTCAGTAATGGCCTCATAGGGATTGTTTCAGGGGCTTGCTTTCTTTTTTTTAATTAATTAAAGTTTATTGGGGTGACAACTGTTAGTAAAGTTACACAGGTTTCAGGTGTACAATTCTGTAATACATCATCTATATATCATATTGTGTGTTCACCACCCAGAGTCAGTTCTTCCAGCACCATATATTTGATCCCTTTTACCCTCATCTACCACCCCTCCCCCCCCTTACCCTCTGGTAACCACTAAACTATTGTCTGTGTCTATGAGTTTTTGTTTTTTTATTTGTTTGTCTTGTTCCTTTGTTGCTTTCAGTTATATATACCACATATCAGTGAAATCCTATGGTTCTTGGACTTTTTCTGTCTGACGTATTTCGCTTAGCATAATAATCTCAAGTCACCCAGGGTTCACTGATTTGCTTCGAAGGGCTCATAGGACTTAACATACAATCACATAGCTCCGATTTTTTTCTAGAGACACAGCAAGGATATACAGCCAGTTCAGTAAGGGAAAAATACATCAGAAGGAGTCCGGACAAATCCAGATGCGGGCTTTCTATGCTCTTTCCCTCCCATGCAGGACCACAAGAATACCCTACCCCTACCAGCAAAAATGCAGCAATGCAAGTGAGATGTTTCTGCCCAGGGAAACCCATCTGAGACTTTATGCACAAGGTTTTTACTGGGGTCTGGTCACATAGGTCCACTCTGCCTAGCAACTAACAAAATTTCAGATTCCCAGAATCTGAGGATATCAGTGGCCCAGGCAGGAAAAGCAGCCTTGTCACTTAAGTTTCGTATCAGTTTAGGGAATTATAATGGTCTATCTTAGATAGTTAGGTGGCTTCCTTAAGTTTCTACGTGAACTTTTTTGACCTGGCTTGGGGCATCAATTCCAGTATAGCAGAACTCTGGCAGTAAATTGAAGCTGACCTGAAAAGCTTCCAGGGCCGAGGTGTCGTCATGATAGGGCACACACAGGAAGTACAAACCCTGAGGGCGCACGTGGTCCCCCTGCAAGCAGAGTTTACAATTATTAGGCACCCCAGGCAGTCTAGGTTAACCGAGCCCCCCAATGTGGCCTCTCACTGAAAGAGGAAGTAGCAGGCTTTAAAGGTAGGAATAATGCTTTATAGTTAGATTGAGATGTTTTTATCTATTATTTTTAAAATTAATAATGACCTAATGGTTAACTCTATTTAATCGTAATAAAAATGCAGATCTGTTTATTTCTCCTTGGAATTATCTGGAATTACCTAACTGCTAATAGTTTGTAAATTGAGATAGAGAAGGAGGCATTTTGTGCTCATTTTATTCAATCTGACCTGTAGGAATTGAGCTATTTTGCCCTCAACTTCAAACACAAATATTTTGCAAATTTGAGGATCCATTTAACGATAGAAATCCATCAGTAAACAAATGGCCCTGTAAAAATGACCCTCTAAGCATCTGGGACTCAGGTCAGAGGTTCCTTCTTTTTTCTTGTTTTCTTTTTTTTTTTTTTCTCTTGCTAGTTGCACACAGGATATTTCCAACCACAACAGTGTGGAGAATTTGTAGTTTCTGCTCCAAATGACTGTGAATGCTAAATTGCAGTCTGTTAAATGGGAAATTGGCTTTTACATTAGAACATTTGGAAATGAAGATGAATGGACAGAGTGTAAAAGGGGTCAATAATGACACAGCACTTCATGGTTTATGAAACCTCCTCCCATTGATTCTCACAACTGTCCTCTGAGGTTGGCGTTTCCATTGCCACTTTATAGGTTAAAAAAAATGGAGCTTGGAACATACTGAAAATCACTCTGAAGAAACAAATAGCAAAGTATGGATCCAAACACAGATATTCTGACTCCCAACTACTTTACTCTTTTCCCTCTGACCACAAAGCTCGCTTTTGAACCCTTGGCCCTGTCACCTTGCTTCAGCGTGGAAATAGCTTACATTAGAGAAAACCTAGGCGGTGATTTGCTAGCATGGTCAAGGTTGATGTTTTTGTTGTAACTATTCCTCACTGTTTAAATTCGAGCATCAATACAGTTCCTATAGGAAGAGACTGTATTTTGCATGCTTTTGGTAGTTGATGACGTTGATGGTTTTGGTAGATGAGTGCTATAGAAGAGCTGTTGGAACAGGAAAGAAGTGAAGGTGCAAGACAGAAACCCGAAAAGACTTACCAAATACTATTCAGAGAGAGTAACTAGCTGTGCTTGGAGACTTAGCGCGTGGAAGGCAGATGGGTTGGAGAAGCTTTTTGGCTGGTGAACACTCCTGCCAAGAGAGATGATCATCGAAAAGTATCCTTGGTTAATCTGCCTTACTCTTAAAAACTGCTGCTAAGGCACTGAAGGTTGTAAACAGGAATGCCGGTAAATCATCAACTTCCCTCTCTTAGTCATTTAATGTGCGTAACTAGCTCAAGATGGAAGCTGCTTTCAGTCCTCATTCCAAACAGAGCTGCTCTCACAGTACCACATGGTTTACTGTCCATTTTCTTTGTCTTAGGCTATTTAACAACAAATCTCCAGACTTGAGCCTTCTCTGGGCCCAGCTTCTTGGTAGAGGAATTTGTGCCATCTCCTGAACCCATTTTCATTTCCTGCCAGCAAGAAGAGAGGGGATAAAACTGGCGCAATCCACTGGCCATAGGCCCCAAGTGGACAGTTTTCTGTGGAACTGGAGAGGACGATGGGCGGGTTTATGTAACATTAAACCCAGACGAGCACTTACCCACTTTGCTTCGGTGCAGCGTGTGTAGGACTTGGCACAAATTAACGTATTTGCGTTTCATTCCACTTGGCCACTGGCCAGCAGGGATACTCTATTTTCATTTTGAAATTTCACTTGGCAGATCCTTAAAAGTCACCGGAGAACTTTTCTTGAGCAATAAAAGGCAACTTTTATTGAAAAGTAATTATTTTTTCAGATGAATATGCCAGCTGCTTGAAAATGTTCTGGTCACGTTAAGGCATATTTTAATACTGTGCTTACAAGTGCATATCCAATTGTGAAATCCTTTTTGACAGTAACTTATAAGCACTTTATTCCAAAGTGTCTCTAAGCCTAGTCCCATGCAGGTCTAAAAATCTGATAAATGGAAAAAATATGCACTGGTTGAGTAAAACAATTATTTGGGGAATGGGCAAATGTTGTAAAATTTAATACATAACTTACAGCATTTTTTTCCTTAGGAGCTAAGACAGACAAAATGAATGCAGATTTCATTCACTGAACAGTTTTAAGCTTTTAGAGTATACTTGGTTTTATGTTTCTTTTTTTCTTTTTTTTAATTAAAGTTTATTGGGGTGACAATGGTTAGTAAACTTACATGGGTTTCAGGTGTACAATTCTGTAATACAACATCTATATATCACATCATGTGTTCACCACCCAGAGTCAGTTCTCCTTCCATCACCATATATTTGATCCCCCTTACCCTCATCCACCGCCCTCCTCCCCCCTTACCCTCTGGTAACCATTAAACTATTGTCTATGTCTATGAGATTTTGTTTCTTTGTTTGTTTGTCTTGTTCCTTTGTTGTTTTCAGTTTTATATCCCACATATCAGTGAAATCATATGCTTCTAGAATTTGTCTGTCTGGCTTATTTCACTTAGCATAATAATCTCAAGATCCATTCACGTTGTCACAAATGGCACTATTTCATGTTTTCTTATGGCAGAATAGTATTCCATTGTGTATATATACCACAAGTTCTTTATCCACTCATCTATTGAAGGGCACTTTGATTGTTTCCATGTCATGGCCATCGAAAATAAAGCTGCAATGAATATCAGAGCATATATATCTTTACGGATGTTTTCCAATTTTGGAGTTAGACACGCAGGAGAGGAATTGCTGGGCACTTCTGTACTTTTGGCTCTGTCCACACACGTGGTTAATAGGTATTTCCTGTGTTCTAGATTCCACACCAGCCACTGGGATATGCATGAAACACTAAGATGAATTAGACATTGCCTTTACCTGCCAGGGATTTATAACCCCATGAGGTGGATTAGAAGAGGGGCAAGAACAGAAATGTAAACAAGCCAGGATGGTGTGTGTAAAATAGAGGTTTAAGGGATAAGTTGGGCAGGCAGAGCCTGCTGTGCATTCTAAAAGAAGAGACCAATGTAGAGAATGACTGATAGAAGAACAACCATTTGAGTGAAGCCTTAAAAGATGAGGATACTATTGCTAAGTCGAGTATGGAGAAAGGCCATTTCTCGTTGAAGAAACACTAAAGACATGAAGGCATGGGAGGACATGGTGCATAAGGCAGATTGTTAAAGGAGATGAGGCTGGGTGGAGCAGATGATAGAAGGCTTAAATGTCACACTACAGAGGTTATTCTCTTTTTTTGAGGTTATTCTTTTTTTTGAGGTTATGCTCTTTTCTGTAGAGGTCTGTGAGAAAGAGGATAGATTTGCTCTGTGTTGAGAATAGGCTTGTGAGAAGGGGACAATCGTGTTCAGGCCTTGTTTAAATTCTGGTGGAGAGTGGAGCGTGGATGGGGGGCCGTAAGACTGGAGACAGGGAGACAGACCAGTGAGGAGCTATTGCAGTAGTTAGGGGAGGGTTGATGAGGGCTTGAAAGGGGCATTAAAACAGTTATCCAGTCAATGTAATCAATGCAGAGAGTGATCTGGCTAATTCAGGAGTTGTGACAGGGAGGGAGGCACTGTACTCTCAATCACTTGTTTTTATTGGCTTGACTTGGCCAGATAATTGTCTTGACTCTCCACTTTTCTTTGCCTATGTCACAGCCATTGTATGGTTGGACAAATTACTTAGTATCTCCGGGTCTCCTTTTCACCAGCTGTAATACAGGGATAATCATTCTTGCCACCAATGGTAATTGCCTCCTAGGAATGCTCTGGGGCATTTCTGTGAGTGCTAGCATATTCTTGGCATGAAATAATCATTAATAACATGTCTAATACTTCTACAAATGTGGTTTGAAATCTTCAGAGAAGTCAACACCCCCTAATACTAAGTATTTAAAATATTAGGAAATATTGGGAAGTAATAAAAGGGTGACTATTTAACTATTTCGTTAAATAATAATCCCTGATGGCTTCCGTTTCATTTGCAAATCCTCTCTGATCCACTTGCATTTAATTCACAGAACTTCATTTCATAAAATAGATGCAACATCCAAAGTTGTCTTGAGAATATTTCTAGGGTTTTTGCAACAGATTGGAAGCTGCCTTCTACCACCTCAAAGGATATCCCAAACACCAAAGACTGTGAGATGGTGTGTTGGCTTGTCTGTCTATGGGTGACAGTTAAAGTTGAGGGGTATCTCAGAGTTTGACAGAGTCCTTTGCTTGTGACCCAAGGGCCAAGTGAGTGAAAAATGCTTTGTTATTTTTCAAAATGTGGTGGCAATTTCTTTTAAAAGCATGCCTCTGCTAACTGACCTCAAGCTACTGTAGAGTGATAAGGAAATAAATTGGCTGAATTAAGAGAAGATTTAGATGACATTCTCTTTCCGGAAGCCCGCCTACCTCCGCTCACCCCACCGACCAAACAAGGCAAAAGCGCACAGTCATGAGATGTGCATGTGTTGTGATACGTTGAAATAAAATGTGTTGAAAAACATCAGCACTTGGTTGGCCAGTACTAGCAGTGCTAAAGGAAAAAACAAAAAACAAAGACAACCATGCATGTCTACTGTTGTCAGAGTTGACTAATGCCAGGCTCTTGGGTCCCAATGTCATAGAAATGAGCACTGTAACCGATATGAGTGAAGTTCAGCGAGCAAAGCTTTATTGAGAGACAGCTAGTGCACCAGGGAACCCGCAAGAAGGAAGGAACTGGCCGGTTCCCCTATAGGACTGTGTAAGGGGGGGTTACCAGCTATTCGGGGGAGGGGAGAGAGAGCTAGGGAGGGGAAGCTGGTGGACTCTCCCAGGATGTTTACCGCAGTGGTCAGCAGGTGTCTGCTCAATCTCATCTCATAGCAAGGTCTTCTTTCACGTTCTGTAAAAAACAAATTTACACCGGAATTTTATAATCTCTGGTTTTTCTTATAAACAATGATTAGCTTCATGAGAACAGAGCTGGTTGTTTTACAAGGTCTGCTGATTGCATTGTTTTCTGCCCTTCTTAGTTATGTACATTCAGGATTTGGGCAGCGGGTAGTTAATCAGTGTCTCAGGCTTTGCCCTTTGCATTCCTGACCTTATAGACAGGAGGGAGTCTGATTTTAAAATGGAGTCCCTCTTGTTATCCCTATGCTAGTACACTACCACCAGCAAACAAACCAGTGAAACTATTCCCGCGACTTAAAACCAATTCATCAGGCAATTCAGGCAAGTGCATGCTGAGCTCCCCATTGTCAGGAAGTGTGGCTTTTCCAGGGCACTATGGCCTCAGGAAGCCGAGCTGTGGAAGAGAGAAGCTCCATTTGCACCACTAACAACCCAGGTGGTGTTGAAGGACCTCACTCCAGGATGAGGAATTTAGCAGCCGAGAAGGTTCTACTGACACTTATGGGCAAGACCCCAGAGGCCACTCTCTCAGAAATCAGCTCTTTCTGACAAGTCATTTCAGTGAAATAACCATCTCAACTTATGACATCCAGTTCCTTGAGTGGCCTAAGTCTCCCTGATGCTCTTCTAACCTCCAAAAGACCCTGAAGGATTTGCCTCTGTGTGTCGCTAGGTGCCTTGGAACATGTTTCTCTGTACATTCACAACTCAGGATTTGACAGTGTTGAACCAAGTTGCATGTGTCTTTTCCCAGCGGATTTTGGTGGAGGATCCATCCCAAAAGACATAAACCCAGGTGCCAATATTGGAATCCATCTAAATGTGTTGCTTTAATAGGAAAGGGCAGATTTAGTCTGTGAGAAGGCCCAGGATTCAAGGAGTACTTCTGCCAGTTTTTTTTCATTGCTTGATTTTGGGTAAGTGATTTCAGCATTCTGATCTTCTGTCTCTTCACATATAAAATGGGAATCTCTAGTACCTCCTCCATTAGCCTCTCAGTATTGGCTGGAGGGCCAAAGAAGATGGTCTGTACACTCATTCTTGAAAAATCGTCTAGGCTTGTTTATTTGGAAGGTTCTGTTTGGGATAAGGAATGCATTATGAGCAAAGAGCCCCTAATTGTCCAGGTTAATTACCTGTCACCAGAGGCAGGAAGAATCCATGTTTGTGGCTTTCGTTTTCCTTGTATATAAATAGCACCAGCCTGGAAATGATTTGATCTTTGTTCAAGACTTTGTCACCGACTCTGATATAGAGATGCAGTTAACTTTCCATCAATGATTGTGGTCAACCTCAAACAATTACAATAATTAATCTTTTCCCTGCAAGATTTTGTCTGGAGGTGGGGTTCACTGTTTCCCCCATCAATGAACTAGTGAGACTTAAGTAATCAAATATGACTGTACTTTGACCAGTCAAGCCGCATAGTGTCCACATGCTTTATCTTACCTGTTAGGGACGTTTGATTATGAGTGGATGAAATTGCCACGCATTTATTCATTAAAATATTTGTGACATGACACCCATGTCTCCAGCACTATCACCTTAGGTACTAAACACTATAGCAGTTTTCTGCCATAAAATATTACGCCTGTTAAACCTAGTATACTTTTTTTGTGTGCATTCATTCATCTACTTGATAAATATTGGAACTGTGCTAATCCTCTGGAGGTGGGGTTCAGTAGGGTTATCTGTTATCTCTGACATGGAGGAGTCTATGAAGTGATTTAATTAAAATAAACAAATAAAACACGACTGATGAGCAAAGGTACAATTTCATTAAAGCAAAGCCACACTTACTGACACTACGTGATTTGTGTTTTTCAGCCTGTAGGTTTAGTTTCTTTTTTTTTTTTTTTTTTTTTTTTGCTTTGGAATGCTGCCATTGGGTTAACGTATCAGTAGATGGAAAACCCACCAGTGGATATAATTAGTGCTTGGAAATTGTGACTTTCATTCTCACCAAGCATAGGGAAATGTCTTCATTTGACAGTGAGCCTCACCAAATGCTAATTTGTTCAGGAAGACAAAACTAGCCAGTTATGTAGCTACTTGCATATGGTCTGTAATCTGAACGGAAGGAGACCAAAAGCTACCCAGCTATTTCCATGTGGTGGCCTCCAACAAAAGTGCCATTCTCAGTAACACTATTGAATACCCTTGCATGGCACCACCTTATGTAAGTATAGTGGTGTGGGACCAGAAGCCTGGGGACAGAACGTGTATGCCTCAGCCCTCTGTCTACCTAGTGGGGACCTCCAAGACCACATTAGGCTCACACCGGGAGGAAGGCGGAGAAGTATTTGCTCTACACTTTTCTCTGCCTCCAGTTGTTATCTATGAATTCCTTTCCTATAACAGGCCCTTTTCTGGCTCTTGACCTTGAGCTATGGTCTGATCTTAGTGCAGCAGTTTGCCTCACATTTGGGGCAATGGACCCTGGCAATGACGGTGCTGTGAGACTATCCACTCAAAATGGAAGGGGGAAGGAATAAAGTTACTAAGCATATGCTTTGTTCTTTTCACTCTCCTAGGCCTTTTATGCCTGTCATCTGGTTTGAACCTCCCAACACCCTAGGGAATAGCTAGTACTGTATCCTCACTGAGCGATCAGCCAGCCTTCCCAGAGCCACGTAGTAAGCATGGATTCAGGATATGAACCGAAGTTCATGTAGACTCCAAAGCTTATGCACTTTTCATTATACTAGATTGACTCTGTCTTTCCTTGTTGAATCCAGAAATGATATAGATGATAGCTACTGAAGACAGTAGCTTGGTTAGCTTAGGCCGACCAATGTCATAATTTTGAGTACACTCACTATAAACATTTTAGGAATTAAGAAGAGTTAAAAAGTCCAGCTCAATATTTACCAATGAGAGGTCCCCTTCCCCACCACTTCTACCAAATAATAGGGGCAGTGAAACCTATCTACCAAAATAGTCCATTGTAAACCTGGTTTTCCATAAGTATTGTGCCTTTGTATTTTTTGTGTACCTTCAACCGGTACACAAAACAAATGTGTATACAAAAACAGGTGTGAGAACTGGAAGAACCCTGCAAGATCATCTAACTTTTTGACACATGAGTAAACTTGGATCCAGATAAGGAGACTATTATTTCTTCCAAAGTCGTACAACAAGCAAGTGGCAGCACTAGAAACTGACCCTGAAGAAAATGTCACCGTGTGCCTACAGATATGAATTAGATCACCTGAATTCATTAGTCAGTGGTTCAGATAAGAATAGACTCTTGGGTTTTGCAGTGGCTTGACAGATAGGAGCAAGTATTTTGCATGGGCATCACGTACATCTTAGGCATTAAAGCAAGAGGTGTCATATTATCTTTGATGTTAGAAAAACCAAAGACCTCGTAAAATAATTATTCATTCATGAATGGGTACGAAAATATTATCTCAGATTCTCTGATGCACAATTCTATTTAAGGGTCTGTGTGTATTTATGTATATAACCATCCTTTCTTCAGTTATTCTGTCTTTTCAATCCTATGTTTAGCTCTGGAATTTTAAATGTAATCTGTGTTTTTTTGTTTCATTTTGTTTTGCATTTTGTTAAGGCATATTAAGACTACCTTGGACAATTGAACCTATATAATTTTGTTAACCAATGTCACCCCAATACATGTAATAATTTTTTAAAAATAATTACATTGGGGATGGAACATGGCTGAAGAGTGGTTCTGCCATTTAGTTTATAATTTTTAAACAGGTCAAAGGATCGGTACATATGAGAATATTAAAATTTGTTTTTCCAGTATCTGCACCTTTCTCCTGCTTACATAAAGAAATGAATATAATTCATCGAAGACATTCTATTATAAAAATAACTGAGTAGCCAGATAAATTTCTGTTAGTGTGCATGAGTTAAAATCAAGATTTTTAACTCCACATGTTTCAATCTATTAACTTTAAGACTTCTGTTATAAATCTTTTATAGATTAAAATACAAATTAATATTTGGCAATGTTTACTAGGCAGTTTTCTGCAACAAATCTGTTGTTAGTTTCTGTATAAAAATTATACTTGATTCACTATGTCATCTCAAAACTTGGACTTAACTTATGTTTGTTAAAATGGGAAGGGAATAAGTAAGACTCTTGGTTTATTTATTTACATTTTAAAAATATTAAATTTATTGGGATAACAATTGTTAGTAAAATTATATGCATTTCAAGCGTACATTCATTGGCTAGTCTCAACAAGAGAAGTAATAATAACAAGTGTTGGAGAGTCTTTGGAGAAAAAGGAATCCTCATACATTGCTGATAGGAATGTAACTTGGTAAAGCCAGTATGGAAAACAATATGGAGGTTCCTCAAAAAAATATGAATAGAACTACCATATGACTCAGCAATCCCTCTCTGGGTATCTACCCAAAAAATCTGAAAACATTTATCCATAAAGACTCTTGGTTTAATAATTCATTTCTAGTAGTTTGTAGGAGGTGTTGGAAATGATTAATTTTAAGTTCAAAAAGTATAATAAAAAGCTCTAATATTTTTAAATTTTTTTAAAATTTATTAGTTTCAGATGTACAAGACAAGGTAATACTTAGACGTTCATCATTTATATCCCTCACACTGTGAACCCCCCTCTCCCCATCCACTATCCCTCCGACCTCACACTGAGCCATCACATCATATATATAAAATTATAGTTGGCATTCATTAATGTTTAAAAGCTCTAATATTAATGTAAGCATTTCATTTTCAGTTTGCTGAGGCTTGTAGCATGTGATAGTGGAGTAAGTACTGCATTGGAGTCAGAATCCATTGGACTTATGTTTTTCTGTCTGTAAAATAAAAGTGAAACTTAAATTATCTTTAAGATTCCTAAAATTCTAACATCATGTGGTTGGTGAACTTGCATCTACGGAAATTAATATATTCATTTAAAAAAAATGTGTGCGGAGTATTATTTTACCACAGGAATAGGAAGACTGGTTCATAAATACCAGTGGGTCATGTTTTCTGTTCTTAGACTTCCCATTTCTTTCATGAACTTGTATCACTCCATCTTCCCGCAGTCATTCAAGAGGTCTGTAAGTGCTCTCTAGATTTCTTCTCTTGGCTTCAGAAATTTTATTTCGATTCCATCCTAGCCTATATTTTCTGTTTATTCAAAACTTATTTCTTATTCTAATCTCGCTTTTTACTTCTTTTTGTGATTTGCTACTATTTCACGTTTCTTGGAAAAGGTAGATCTTGTACTGTTTATCTGTTTATAACTCTATTTCTAGCTTCCTCCGCCTGCCTAAACATTCACTTTCTAAAATCTGACCTTAAAACTTTCATTTTCTTTTAAGTTTACAGTTGATTTTTGCCCATAAGATATGATTTTTGCCCTTTTGTGATATGATTGCCTCATGGATCTGAGATAAAAACAAATGGGCTTTATAATGGTCTAATGCAACTATTGCATGAATGAGGTGTTTTTCAAGGAGTAACAGTATTTGTCGAGCAAGTGTTACTCCATTTTGAATAATGGAAAGCATTTGATGGCCTTCAATAGTAACAATAAATGCAAGTGAAGATTTTGATCAAAGTTTATATGCTTTTTAAAGTGAATACTGAGAATATCAATTGTTGCAAGTGTTTAAATATAGCAAAGGAACTCTTTGGTGACACAGATACACACAAAAACTTTTCCTATCTATGGGTGTTTTATTCTTCATGTCCTGTTAAACAAAACAAACTGACATTCAGTAATGAGCCTTTGAATTCTGGGTGAGATGTAGATATGCTTGTAAATGTTTGTGTATATATAAATATAAATATATATATATATATATATATGCGTGTGTGTGTATATACATATATATATATATATATATATATATATATATATATATATATATATATATATATATATGTCATGGCTGGGAGGGGGAAGCATGTGACAAATTTCTTATTTTCTTCTTTCTACTCTTTGAGTTTTACTGGCGGGCACTGAGTTCTTTATTCTCTTAACCATGCCTATGCACCCAACAGAGAACATTGACTGAGAACCTACATGAGTAGAAATGTTATGAACTCTAATGTGCTCTATGAAAAGGACTTCGGGGATCAGAGTAGAGCATACTAGTTATTTGATTAAAAGTGAAGCCCTTAATAGCTCCTATCACAAATAGATTCCTAAGTGATGATGGGGTGTGGCATTCTGGCAAAGAATGAAGAAAATTGCCAACTGTAGAATGGATTTGTTTGAATGGCTTTTAAAAGAGAGGATAGAAACATAAATAAATGTATGTATAAGAAATAGATAGAAAGAAACGTGTGCTTATATTATTATTCTTTTCACTATGTTGGAATTTCTGTATAGAAACAGCTAACAAGTCCTATTCCTAATTGTCTACATTTTATGTGTCCAAAGAAAGGGGTAAGTAATAGTGCTAAGAACCCAAAAAGATTATTGTACACTTTTCAAACCACTACTTTCTACCTCCTTTCCTTCAGTGCTTGAAATAACACTGTTTGGGAGGAGCCCCTGTGAGGGTAGTTATCTGGGGGCTCAGCCAGGTTAAGTAGCAAGTCGAATACACTCCCAGTAAATGGCAGGGCTGAGGCTCAAACCCGAATTATAACCAAGTGTCCTGTCTGTATTTCCCAATAAAATTTTATTATTGTATAATATTAAGAACTATGCATGTATATAAAAGTATGTCAACCTTAAAAATAAAATCGCCAGTTATTTTAACAGTAAAAATGTATTTACTTGGGAATGGCAGATGAATTACACTTCAGGACATGCAAGTTATAGCAGCAACCCATAGGCCAGTCCAGAGAACAAAGGAAAGGAACATTACTTCATAGAGAAAAGGGAAGGAAATGGGGGATGTTATAAACAGAATGCCCATTGGAGGAAAACAGGAGTTTGAAGTGTATTGGCATCCCATTGGCTGAATCATGGTATTTTCTCATTGGATGAGTCTGTTGCTTGGCAAGGAGAATCTCTCTCCTACTTAAGTAGTAAAGGAAGCTTCCTCCTCTGGAGAAATATAAAGGTAAACCTTTTCCTGTTGGAGTCTCGTGAAGTGTGGTGAGTGGTGCTACATGGGAGCCCTCCCTTCCTGACTCCATTTTAAATGAGGTTTCCCTTATTCAGTTTCATAAGTATAAAGAACAAAACAAAGTTAAGGCATAATATAATCACCCAAAAGTATCTCCATTGCCGTTTTATGTATCTTTGTGCATATAGAAGGCAAGAATTCAGAATATTATTGCAGAGTTTTGTACCTTGTTTGACTCCTTTTAACATCATATCATGAGCGTTTTCCTATGTCGTTGAGTAGTCTTCAGATTTATCATTTTAAATTCTCAGTGCCTTTCTCCAGACCCATGCCTTCCCTTTCAAGGTGACTGGTGTCCAAAATGGGAATGTGATACACACCAGTGTTCTAAGAGCCTTCTAATATTTATGATGGTATTTGTTGTATGCAAATGTCACATTAGAATTTTGTTTTGTTTTTGTTTCTTTGCTCTGTGTGTGTGTGTGTGTGTGTGTGTGTGTGTGTATGTTTGTGTATCAGGTGCAAAGAAGGAAGGCATGGAAAAAAGAGTCCTCAGCAGCTGCCAGGTTTTTAAGCTGCTTCCCTTTTTACCCTTAGACTTGTCATGATCTCTTGTATAATTTCTTATCTATAAAGTACGAGTGCTTCTTACTGGTGAGGGGAGGATTCAATGAAGATTCAGGACCCCTTAACATGTAGTACTTTGGCAAAGGAAATAAAGGATAGGCTAGGATTTCCCAAGCTGTCTCAACCATGGCAATAGCGGGTGATAACCTTTGTGCCTGGCTCCCTGCTTTCCTTAGATGGACCTGTTTGCAGATTATTGCTCTTGTAAATGTCCCCTTGTCAATATCCTTTTGCCAATCAGCTGGTGATCAGCACTCCTAGGTTTATATGTTGGGGTTTTCTAATTGCTGTATGACCCCAAGCCAGTCATTTCCTCTCTGTGGCTTCATCTCCAAAATATTGGATTCTCTAAAGGTTGGAATAGCTGATCTCCCTATGCCTACATGTTCTAATATTGTTATATATCTGTCATATTCTGGACAATGAATGACTGACCAAATGTGAGCCCTCTAATACAGCTCCATAGGCAGGGATGAGGAGGTGGAAGACATTATCTCATTTCCATGAACCCCTTCTCTCTTCCATGTCCCCAGCTCAGGATTTCTTTTAGAAGTTAAGTGCTTCTTGGCTTCTTGCAAAGCAATGTTTTGATGAGTTAATTTAAAATGGATCAGCAACATATGGACTGTATTTAACTTGAAATGTCCATTGGTTTAAAAATGAAACAAACAAACAAAAAAGACTTTGGCAAATGTTTTTAAAAGTATTTTGAAACTTACCCAGACTTCCTGTGCCTGTGCGTTCATATGAATGTAATGACTATTGTCCTCATCTCTTTAAATCCTGAGGCCTGTAGTGTCTCTTACAATTATATATGCACTAAAAATAACAGGTGATATAACCTGACAATCATACTGTACTTTTGGAAGGGAGAAAAAAATAACATGCACCGTGTACCTTGTCAATTAAAAAAAACATAGTAGCCAAAGGTTAAATGAAGAAATATCAGTAGAAATGGCAACTTCATTAGGAGTGCATGATGGCGCTATAGTTAGAGAAGGAAGAATAGTCTTCTACGTATTTCTATGCTTAATTAATCTTGAATTACTGACAGGCTTTTCATTGAAAATTCTGTTTTTCTCCTCCAGATATCAGCTCTTGTTTATAAGATGCTACTTAGTTTTCTCCTAGTTACAGCCTAACCTTTTCTCTCTCTAGCCTTTAAAAAATGAATATTTCATAGTATCATTTGCCTTCCTTTATACTCAGAATGTTTTGGAAGATGACAAATAAGAGAACAGAGGTTGCAAAGCCAGGGAGAATCCCTCCTCTTCCTTTTATTATATCATTCGGAGTGTTGGTTTTTCTAAAGGGATCAATGCCCTTTATCTTTTGGAGCACATTAAACCCCTGCCTAAAGGATTTAGGCTAGTATTTTTCCCTTCTAGAAAGGAATTACCACAGCCGTACATATCAGCATAGTAAAAGGTTAAGGGCATTTTATCAATTCCCATTCATTCATTCATTCATTCATTCTGCATTACCTGATATTTTCTGTCTTGTGCAAGAGACAGACAAGTAAATGAGCAGTGGCAATACCATGCCCTCTAATAGAGAACTGGCCAGGATGCTGTGGAAACTGGAGCAAGGAGGGAAGGCTTCTCAGAGTGGATTTGCTTCTTGAAGTCTCAGGGCCAATTTGCTGGTAGAAATTGGTTGGGATTGGCATCCCAGGAGGTCAAAATAGATTGCACCAAAGCATAGAAATGGGAAAGGGTCTGGCTGACTTCAGATAGAAGGAAATTCAGCCCGTGTAGTCATTGGCATGGTGGCAGAAAGGCACATAGTCCGGGGCTGGGGATCCTAAAGACAGGAGAAGCGTTAGACATTCGATTATTTCTCTTAGAGAAATACAGATCTTTTTCAAGTGTATCTTTCCCTGTGACCCTATGGTGTCTCCATGAAGCCTTCCTGATTCCCACATGCAGAGACACGGGTATCAATCAAAATGATTGTTGGCAGTAACATAAAGTATTCCTCACGGACTCCTATTCACTCTTCGAGACCTCGTTGAAATGGTCCTTTTGAAAGGAAGTCTCCCTTGATCCCTGACTGCTGGTACTCTCACATAGCACTGATCACACATTGTGGTTGTTGCTGTTTTAAATTGCCTGTCTTGTGCCGGCCTGTCTGTGTTGCTCACTGCAAGATCCAAGGCCCAACATCATGCCCAGTCCCTAGGAGGAGCTTATTAACTAATTTTTGAGTCTACAAAATAAATACATAGGCCCACTAAAACTCTATGAAGAACACACGTACAACCTTGAGTATATTTGCCCAAACTATCTTTTCGCTTCTAGCTCAAGTGGAAGAAACACCGTTCGAACCTTTATCACAAGACATGAACTGTTAAGCATCAAGTAGAACAGATTTTTTTTGGTTTTCCATTTGACGCTGAAAACCAGGGCCACTTCCCAAATATTTCTGTCTAGGTCGATTTTGTTCTTTACAGGTTTCTTGTCTTTTCTGTTATTTTCATCAACAACAAATACTTTCATATAAGCTATATGAGATCAGCTAGAAATCTTTGAGGCTCTCAAAGCATGGGCATTACATATTCAAAACAGGACCTAATGTTTCAGAGCTTCATATTCTGCTATAATTATATGGTTCAATGCAAGTGATTATATCTCTTCTTCAGTAACGGGCTGAAAAGTTTTGGTTTGCTGGTTCCCTCATAATTTACTGCCTAGGTATAATAGGCCAGTCTTGCGGAAAAAAAGATGATAAATGATGCTGGCTAGGATTCATAGATTTATTAAATTTCTATCAAACAGTGCAACAAAAAAAAATCTGCTTAAGTTAGAAATGGGCTCAAATTTTTTAATCAAAATTCATGAGTCCTGATGCTTGGTTCAGTAGGTCCAAGGAAGGCTTGAATTGAAGACTGATTAAAGAAAATAAAAGGCTTATTTGAAGTAATTTTTCAATGACGGCTTTTAATTGGATGTTAAATCAAATTCTTATCTGCCTTTCTGCAGATAGCACATTATATAAAATACAGTTAGCGGCACTACCACTGTAACGGATACACTGAATAACAATTGACTTCTCACTTTACACTGAGAGGGGAGAAGGGCTGCGGTTGTCAGCCTGTCAGAAATTAAGTATGTAAATTAATGCTTAAGAGTATGAATATGAATATGATTTACAAGAGGCTCGGAGTGTTGTTAGGAGAAAATACTGAGGTTTTTCTTTCCCCTTCAAGGTTAACAAGTGCTTAGTGACCTTTATAGATTGTGTGCGGGCATGGGTGTGTTAGCGGGTGTGTCCACATCTGGATTTTGCTGGTGCGCTTTAGCTAGGACTTGAAATACTCCCGAAGAGCAAATACTGAACTCATTCTCTAATGTCCCTTTCTGCCATCCATGAATGTCAGCCCATAAAAGCAATTTCATTAGCATTTCTTCATTTTCCAATATAAGCAGTTAGTGTGGCCTAATGATGGGTCCCTATATATATATATATATATATATATTCTTTGCAGTGGTTGGGTGCTATGCCTCACGGAGGGGGGCTGCTCGGACTGGGGGGCTCAGAGAGCACCTTGGTTAGCAAATGAGAGTACTTGGGGCTCCTTTTGGTAACAACGGTGGTATTTCTGGAAAAGCGGGTTGTCTTTTGGAGGCCATTGGTGGGGGGAGGGTGGAACAAATGCCTCTTTCACAGCTGACTGATATGGCGGCAGTTTGCAAGAGTTAATGGAACTTTCGTTAAGTGCTGAGTTAACTCCCAGGGTAGCGTTTACTGATTGAGGGAATGGAGTTTGCATAGACTGGTTTTCTCATATACATTTTTAATGGTAGATCTTTAGTAGACAGCTCATTAATTTCATGGTTCTTTATTGCCAAGAATAATATGCTTTAGGCTTGGGAAAAGTTTCTGCCATTTTTGTTCTAATTTTTGGAAAAACTGTAAAAGCTGTGCTTCACAGAATTTTAGAAGGGGGGGGAACCCTAGTACACAGCTCAGATCCAAATCCATCTTAGTTTCCCTGTTACCCTAAATAGAATTGCATCTGTATTGGTTGCCCATGTTTGAAATTACATGCGGTGTAATCATTTTGCTGCTTGAGAATTATTAAACCCCGTGAAATTTATGTTGCATGACTAGTCTGTTTTTATTGCATATTTTGTTGACCTTTTTTTAAAGAGTAGACTTTAGTTTAATTGCCAGTTTCTAAATTCCATTAGTACTAATACTTCATCTGCTACACACTGCACACCTACTTTGGGCTAGCCTAGGCACCTTATATTGCTAGTAACAATAACCAGTGGTGAGTGGTGGAGCACCTGAGGAATGGCCCAAGGCGACATGGCTAGAAGCGACCCCAGATCCAATGGGCTACGACATGATGCAGCATGCATTTTTCCCTCAAATTTTCATAGCTCTTGGAAGGTAGCTTGCATTAAGCCCATTTTATAGATGAAGAAGCTGAGGCTCAGGAAGGATAATTTATTGAGAGCATAGAAATTAAGAGGCTGATGTGGAATTTGTGCCAAGCTCTTTCCATTTCGTCCCTTCACCTCTTTCCCTTCCCCTTTCTCTACCATGATGATAATTGCCTGCACTCATAACTCTCATTCAGAGCCTCTTAAGTAGTGATCCTTTCTCAGAGCTCAAATTTCTTGATTTTACCTTTGGGGTAGGAGGGAGCATTTGCCACTGTTCCCCACCCTTCTTTCAAAAACTATTTCCATGACGTTGTATTCTATTGGTTCTCAGCCCACCTCCCCGTGTCATTTGATGCCTTTCCCTTCCAGGTCCTGGCCTGTGGGTTCATTTCAATGGTGGGTTTTTAAAAATTATTTATTTATTTATTTAAGTGTGTTTTTCCAGGACCCATCAGCTCCAAGCCAAGTAGTTGTTCCAATCTAGTTGTGGAGGGTGCAGCTCACAGTGGCCCATGTGGGGATCGAACCGGCAACCTTGTTGTTAAGAGCACCGCACTGTAATGAACTGAGCTAACCGGCCGCCACAATGGTGTTTTGACATTAAGCTAAGTCAGTCATCAGATTCATCCATCCCCAAAGTTTTAATTCTCTTAACCAGGTATTTCTCCCTGTGTCAGCTCTTTTAGACTTCCCTCACATTTCTAGCCGTCTGCCGCTTGCGCCAGATTTGGATTTAAATCTGAATTCTGCAAAGTACTTCCTGTATAACCTTGAGAAAGCCAATGAACTTTTCTAAGCCTCAGCTTTCTCATTTGTAAACTGGGAATGATAATAGTGCCTCACAAAGTTTTTACAAGGATGAAAAATGAGATAATGAAGGTAGAAGACAGAGCACAGTCCCTGAAACATAATAAGCACTCAGCAAATGGTAGCTATTGTTACTGTGTTACTATTATTAGCACTCACTGTTAGGTCACATATCATAACCTGCCTTGCGTTGTCATTCTTAATGGCCTTGTCTCCCTGCGAGACCATGAGCAACTTGAACTATAGATATCTGTCAATTTACCGCAATAAAAAGGCATACCCTTGATTCTTTTGATAGTAAGCATTTACATTAGTTCATTTTTATTCTGTGAGCTGGATATAACAATTTATGCTTATTTCCAAATTTTCCAGCATTTACAGACTGTAAATGAAACCACATAAAGATACCATGTTTACAACACAGAGCTAATAATTCTTTGCTAACAACAGTGTCTATCTAATATGTTAAGCAAAGTACCAGTTTCTGTAGCAAACTGCTACTGTGTTTCCCCGAAAATAAGACCTAGACGGACAATCAGCTCTGACGCGTCTTTTGGAGCAAAAATTAATACGAGACCTGGTATTATATATTATAATATATTGTATTATATTATATTCCATATTATAATATATTGTATTATATTGTATTATATTATGTTATATTATATTATATTATATTATATTATATTATATTATATTATATTATACCCGGTCTTACACTATAGTAAAATAAGATGGGGTCTTATATTAATTTTTTTCTCCAAAAGACGCATTAGAGCTGATTGTCCAGCTAGGGTCTTATTTTGGGGGAAACAAGGCAGTCTCACCAACAGTTTTGATGAGGTTACTGACTTAGTTTGTTCACATGTAGCCAGTTCCTGATACTGGATTTGAAGGGCCGTGGACAGTACAAAAGAACCGAAAACGTCATCTAGCTCGTTCATTAGCTTCATCCTGATGTTTGTGAGGGCTAGATCCTTCGTTCCGTGCAATCGTGGTGTTTTCAAAATGAGGGAGCCTTGGGAATGAGGGAGGTGTGGTACTTCCAGAGAATTCTGGCATTCCTAAAGCAGTTATGCACAACTAACACTAAGATATCCTACTGATAGTGGCAGAGGCCACGTGGCTGGCTTGGGTTTCCTACAGGAGAAAGCACATGAGAGCACAAGAAGGTGCTGAGTAGGCTCTGGGAAACAGGGCATGGGCTCTTGGCAGATCTGCTCTGAATATCAGTGTGTGTGCGTGTGCATGCGTGTGTGTGTGTGTGTGTGTGAAGATGCTAGGAGCTTCTGAGAACAGAATCCACTTTCTCTTGGGTGCACAAATGTCAGATGTTTAAAGAATTGTGGTATTCACAGTCCTCCCCATTCCTTAACTAGGCCTCTTGGATTCTTCCTTCTTCCCCTGCCATGACCTGTTGGTTCATTCTCCATGCCGTCCTATGTGCTATTTCCACTGCTAAGAATACCACCCTCCATCATTGCTAATTCATAGCCATCTACACCTCCCAAATACAACAGAGCCAACAACTTATTATATGAACTTTGTGAGCCGTTGTCTTAGCCACTGCTAGGCTGTCTACCTACCTCTGTATGTTCAGTACTCAGCACAATCTCAGATGAGCTCTCTTAATGTTTATACATGAAAAATAAGGCAGGCAGGAAGGCAGGCAGGCAGGCAGGCAGGAAGGCAGGAAGGCAGGAAGGCAGGAAGGCAGGAAGGCAGGAAGGAAGGAAGGAAGGAAGGAAGGAAGGAAGGAAGGAAGGAAAGAAAAATAAAAGAGGGAGGAGAAGGAAGAAGGGAGACAGGCAGAAGGGGGGCAATTTAGTCAAATAACTGGGGAATCACAGCTCATTAATAATCCAGCTATGGAGTTAGCATATTTAGTTTTATTCCTGAATGGCGGCCCAATTAAAAAAAATTGGATTTCAAGTGAGAGAATGTCATGGTCACATTAGTATTGAACGAGCGACAGCACGTCCCTGATTTAATTATTTTATGTGAAAATTTAAGTAGTGATGTAAGAACATTTCCCTTTTGGGGCATTTGCTGTTTTTTAATTTAACCTTTGTGACAGCTGTAACCATCTCCGCAATAAAGCAGTATTATCTGGTGAAGACCCTAATGAACTTTGGCAGAAATTCATGTTTTTCTTTTAACCATATAGAAGAAAAATATTATGTTACTTGCACAGATATGTTTCTAATTGTAGCTTTTGTATTATACTGTTTTGATTGTCTTTTTAAATACAGTATTTGATATTTTGCCAAGAACTTCTCAATGAGTTCTTCACTGAGCAGAGGATTTTTAGATATCGACTCCATCACTTAAAACTATACATTTTAACATTAAAATCCTCTCTTTCCTCCCAGCATCACATTGCTGCTTATATTCCTCCTTTCCCTGGACACCTCGTCCCCTATGCCTGAATGTGAAGGCCACAGTCAGGAGAGCTTGAGAAGCCATTTGTAAGGCTCACTTCTCCTTTTTCAGCTCTAAGACCTTGGGGATGTTGTGATGATATAGCTCTTTGTCTGTGGGAGGAAATAGGATTAAATGAAATGAAACCGTACCAGAATCACTCAACTCCACATTTTTATAGTATGCATAATCTGCTTTTTTTTTTTTTTTCTGGAAGTCATGAAAGATGTTCTTTATTTCTTGTTTTACAAAAATAGCTGCCCCTGGGTGTTGATAATGCTAGTTTAAATTCTTCAAAAGAATCTGTGAATTGTAAGTGCTTTGATAGTTCTGCAGCTATTTTTAAGTTTGTGTTTTTGCTCAGAAGATTACATACTGTGGGGTAAATTTATGTGCAATTATATATCACTGGAGGAAACTTTTGAGGCAATAGCATAAATGGACTTATGAGGCAACCTCCTTTGAATATTGCCCAGCTGATTTCTTACCACATGCATCTGGTCTTAGATGCTTTGGCACATCTTCATTTATTTCATTAAACTTATTCTGACAAATTTTTCATGTAATAGCTTTTCTGATTTCTTTGGCTGGCAAAACATCAACATTGCGTCTTTTGAGGGAAGATAATGCTGTCTCTGTTTTGGTCTCCTAGAGCTCTGATGTATATCCTGCATTTCACGAAGTGGCAGAAGGGCCACTTGTCATTGTTGATTGTGACCAGGGTAACTTGTGGATGCAGAGATTCTATCCAGGGCCTTGAACTAAAATGTTTTCCATAGATCACTGCCAGAAGATAGCATATGGAGTCCAAGTTCTTTCGGTTTAGCTCTAAGTCCCATGAAAGTCACTGCTCCTCAGTCTGCCACTTACCCTTCCAAACATCTCTCCCACTCTTTCTGGAAAAATCATTATCTCTCCATCTTCCTACCTGTGTCTAACTAAGAAATACACCATACAAAGTCCACAACTTCCCTCATATAAGCAAACTCTTCTTTGGCACATGAAGGAACAATGTGATTAATCAGTGTTTTGCTTCTCATCAAGATCTTTCCACCCAATATATAAGGGCTATGATCAAGAGTATATATGGTGGTGGAAGAACTAATTCTGGGGGGTGAAGACACAACATGATACATAGATGATGTAATACAGAATTGTACACTTGACACCTATGTAATTTTACTGACCATTGTCACCTCAGTAAACTTGAATTAAAAAGGAAAAAAAGAAGAGTAGACGAGGAAAGCAGAAAGCACAATTATAAGCCTCCCAAATCACTGAACCTCGTAAAATTACGTTCCAAATCCTATTCAAAGAGCACTAATGTACAATACACATTGATTGTACAAGAGCCCTCATTATGTCCCATATAATATGCAACACACACTAGCAACCATGCTATTAAGACTTTTTATCTCTATTAATCTAATAAGCTAACTCTAGCAAGCATTAATTCAACATTTAATTACTAATAGTTGTATTTGGCTTCTTAGAATTTTAAGGAACTTTTGGAGATTGATTTGGTTTTCCCCAATTCTTTGAAGTCTTTTTTTTCTAGGAATTGTGAGCTGATATCTATTTTTTTTCTCTCAGTCAATTTCCCTAAAGCAAAGATTATCACTATCATTCTCTAGACTTTAGAAATACTCTTACAGGTGCACCATTCTTCAGAAATAGCCATTGTAATTGCCAAACCCCTGGAGACTTCACAAGGAAATTCATGATAAAAGTCCAGAGACCAGAATCTTCTTGGTCCTCTTGTTTTCTGTTTTGAATCTCTCCTCTAAAAAATAATCTTCATGAAAAATATCAGGTTTATCTCTGATGTGACCAGAAATCACGAAATGTCAAATGATGGTGGTGGTGGGAGCAGGTTCGAAAAGGGGGAAGAAGATTTATTTGTTTGCATTGAGAATCCAAGGGCTGCATGTGGGCTCCCTGGATGGGTCCAGACATCTGACCTTTCTTAATGCAATCTAATGGAATGAGTCACCTTTGAGGTCTTCTTCCTGCTTTGCCTTCCCCCCACTTTCTTTTCCCAGGACTAACAGGATAGAGCCCTGGTAGAGAATCCATTCAGTGTTCGGGTATTGATTATACATTGGTGCAGAAACAATTAGCCATTGTTGAAGGGGGGTATGTAAAGTGCTGAAAAGTGGTAACCTCTTGTGAGGAGAGTCACTTGTCTTCTTTCCTGTTAAGAGAGTGTTCAATTTAAATGTACTGTTATGGAATACAAGAGCAATAATATGTAACCCCTGCCCTCCAGAATCTCATCCTCTAGTAGGAGGGCTCAGAGAAATACACAAAGAATTACAAAGAAATAAACAACAGAGCTCTCCCCCATAGCATCTTGATGAGCTGTGGATAAATCAGATGAAAGCATGAACATGTTGATTGGGTTCACTCTCTCATAGATGGGGGAGTATTCAAGTTGGCTGTAGTGGTAATTACGTTTTTGCAATTGCCGGAGCAAGTTTAGGAGTTAAAAGGGATAAATTAATATTTGAAACTTTCTGGTTGCTTTCCATCTTGGCATCAGGTTATTGTCTTACATTCACTCACACCAGAAAGTTCCATGTTCAATCAATTCTTTCCATCTTTCATATTTAGCCCTATCTTGATGGTGACTGCAACTGGTTTGTCACTTTTGTTTTCAAATCACCCTGACGCGGAGGCAGTTCAGTGCTTTGTCTGTGCTTCATTATGATATTTAGTTACAGAAAAATGTTTCCTTTTTTCCCAATGTACCTTAATCAGAGACTTTGGTCTGACGTCCTCGCTCTGGATCATGTTATATTTGCTCCCCAACAAAGTACCAGAGGGGTTCCTATTCAGGTTACACTAAATCACAAACTGATGAGGGGTGACAGGTTCTGTAGTAAGCTGGAATCACGCATTGTTTGATTTTTGCCTCGATAGGCCAAATTTCCACAGAAGAAAAAAGACAAGAGGTCACCGCACATGTGCAGATAGTCTGAAATGAGATCACAGTGCCTCAGTGACAGCATCTTATTACATCTTATTTGTTACGTAAGGGAAATACAGAGAATTTTCCAGCAACAAAACCCAAAACACGCAAACATCATGAAGACGATCACATAGTAAAATATCCAGGTATACATTTATATTCGTGGGCATATGTATGTATAATTATTACGTATTATTAATTATTGAATATGTTAATTATATCCATGTATCTGTTTCCTTCTGTTTACCAAGCCATCTTATGAGCTGTTTCCTAAATTTTATATGAGATGTCTTCTAAACGTTGCTGGGAACTCCCAAATACCTTCCCTGAAATGAACATGCTATTGGGCAGCTAAACCCTTGGCCCCTTCAAGGAAAATCAGTGAAGCAGAATACCTGAAGTTAAAACAGTGTCTAGTTTTCATGCTTATGATTAGGGATTATTTACAAATTTGATGGACTATATTTGACTAGCAAAATATTTAAAGAGGGTCAATTTGTATCAGTGAGGAGGAGTATAAGGTAGGCTATTGGCTTTAGAATATAACAGCCTGAATTTACACCCAGGAGCTGTCCTCATACTACTGTGGGCAAGACGTTTAACTGCCAGGAGTGTCATTTTCATTATCTATAAAATGGGGATAACGGTGCCCACCTTAGAGGGTCAGTAAGGATCACATGAAATAAACTATGGAGAGTGCTTTGTGCAAAGGGTTAGCTCCACTGCATACGTGTTAACATTTAAATTTTAAATAGAGGGGTCTTGGCTGAAGGACAGCTGGCTGAGGTTGGGAGAAGGCAAAAACAATTAGCAGATTCATAGTGTCTCTCTTTATTGTACTGTGTACCTTGAATTGGGATGATCTCATGTGAAAGAGTTAACGATGCTTTCCTTTCTGCTGATGAAGTATGAGAATTCTGAATTTATTGCCTTTGAGATGCAAGTATTCCATTTGTATCCTTTATAATTCATTAAAAATCAACTGATTTATTTGAAATGAAAAAGAAGTACAATTCAAGAACTGACTTATTTCCCTCTGTCAGCTCGATGTTAGTAAATTTGAGTCCTCCTTCACCATGTCTGAATAGTATTGAAACCTGCCCAGGCGCAATGACCAAAAGTATAGTTTTGAAGTTTAAAAATAAAATCCATGAATCACATGTTTTGCAGTGGAAGCCTCCTTACTGTCTGGACGATTAGATTTAGATGATGCGGAATGAGTATTTTGAGGGCTCATGTGGCAGCTTAGCACAGTGTGTGCTCTGAGAAGTTATGTTTCAGAAAGCAACTGGCACGTGTGAAACTGAGACACGTCAATGTACGGAGTGAATGATAAAGGGCTAACTCTTACATTCCCAAGCCATTACATTTGACCTCTTAACTCCTGGTCAGGGTGGGTGTTCACAAATGTCAGGGAGCGATCACATGACATGAGAATATAGAGTCCAACTAAAGGGTAGAAAGACCTGAGTTGTCCTCCAAGAGGGAAAAGAATATGAGGAGACTGTCCTGTAACACCCTATCCAATTAAATTTCAATCTGATATATTTAGGGAATTTTGTTCTCTAGCAGTCTTGCCTCAGGGTATAATTTTCTGGTTGTGGCCAGTCTTATCTTACATTGCATTTGGTATACAGCAGGCTTTTACAAACTTCCGTCACCTCTTTGGTAAATAAAGCTTTTTGTTTGCTTATTGTCTTTGATTGCTCTTGTGCTGCAAGGGTAGTGTTGATAGTTGTGACAGAAGAGTGTAGAGCTCCCAAAGCTGAACATATTTACTATACAATCCTTTACAGGAACAGTTTGCTTACGTGTGTGTGGAGATTTTATAGCATGCCAAAAATGTATACACATTTTAAGAAAGGAAAAATCTAGTAAAGTTGTAATACTCAGTATATACTGATAACAAAAGATGAATACAAGTCATATTTGACTCCTGCAATGACAAGAGTTGCTCAAAGTGGTGACCATCAGCGTCCAGACACTTCTGATGACGGTGAACTACTACTTGAGCAATGTTGACCAAAGTGTATATATATATACACACACACCAGGGATGCCAAAAAATGTATATGCATTTTAAGAAAGGAAAACAAACAATGAAAATTACACTGATGGGAACCACTTTGAGCACCTGTTGTAATTGCAGAAGTCAGACGTGACTTGTATTCATCTTTCGTTATCAGTATAAATATTGAGTATTAAGTTTTAATACAATTTTTTTCCTTTCTTGAAATGTGTGTACTTTTTTTGGTACTCTGTGTGCATGTGTGTGTGTGTATACACATATACATGCTATATGCATATATGTATATGTGTATATGTATACATTTTAGAGCATTGTCTGTACATATTAATTAGAAAATAATGTAGAGTCCTATGCCATGCTCCTAGCATGGTAGTTGGCCCTTACTAGGTTCTTCTCGTTAGGTTCCCATTAAATGAGAGTTATCAGTAGATTCTAAAGATATAGAGACCACTCAAATATTTGACAGCTGTATTTGTGGTTTTGCTTGTTTGTTTTGGGGATGATTCTTTAGCAGACATTTCCAATAACTTGTTTGAATAAAAGTGATAGATGTTGTTTGTGTAAAATTGGGAAACTGCAGAAAAGTTTAAAAAATAGAATGAAAATTACCCATACATCTCACCAACCAGCAATGACCACTGTAGATAGCTCAGCGATATCTGTGTCCCCCAAACAGAATCATACTCTGTATACAGTTGTCTGTCATGCTTTTTTGGGCATTAGCACTTATCACTAATTTCTAAAACCTGGTTTTAAGGTTTCATGATATGATATTATGAAATACGATTACATCATATTTGATTAACCATTCCTTCCGTGTTGAACATTTAGACTGTTTCCACTCTTTGGCATGGTAAATAGAACTTCAATAAACAGGATTACGCATCATTCGTTTTATGCATGTCTGGCTTTTTCCCCTTAGGATAAATCCTAGAAGTAGAATTATTGGATCAGAGGGTACGAACGTTGTTAAGGCTGTTGATACTTGTTGCCGAACGTCCTCCAGCAGGTTGAGAGAAGGCCAGTATCCCGTAACTCGTTCTTGATTGGAAGCCCTAGATAGCATCACTTTGCAAGTTTTTCTATTTGAAAGTTTAATGTGTCATTTTGAAATGTTTGTCACAAAATATTTTCCTTTACCTCTTTGTTGGCTATTGATGAGGCATTTGGAGGTGTTCTGACACATAGGCTGAGTTTTTACCATTCACAAGACTTTGTGGGAAAGATGTCTCTCAAAAATTGGAATGTCGTATCTCTTTTGATTCTTGATTCTTGTTGCCCAAGCCCAGGCCTGGGCAATGAATGATTCAGATTCTGCTGCCAGGGAAAGAGAGTATGTTCTAGGTAGGAAGACCAACCATCCTGCATTGTCATTTCTAATCTGGGCAGTTCTGAGCAAACCACCACAGTGGCTCATACTATTTTGCTTGATATCAGAGGACTTGGATCTGAATCCTAAAAAAAAAAATCAGACAGGGGGTTTGTAATGTGAGGCAGTCCTTGCAGAAAGTTACTTTTCTGTGAAAAATGCCTCCCTTTGGTTTGCATGATCCTTGAAGATATTTGCAAAATTATAAACAATTCAAATGTTGGAGCTTTGAAAAGTTTTACTGCTGGATTTAATTATTTGTATGATTTTATGGGTTCTGGGGCATATTTTATTTTTTTAATGTCATGTTGTCTTTTTATTTTCCTTTGCATTTATTTCTTTTGAACTATGGGGAAAAAAACTACATCTAAATGCAAACCAGAAAGAATGAAGGATTTTGCTCCTCAAGAAATATTGTGAAATGAGTTCAAGGATTGTTACTGAGATAAAAAGGCATGAATGCAGTGGGACAATGCGGGCACAATGTATTCAGGGAAGCAGAGTGGTTCTGAGAGTGGCGTTTTCTGACACAGCTCTTAACTGACATTATTGTAACCCCAGAATGCACTGCGTAGACAGTGTTTATTCCAAATCACAGTAGGGGAAACAGAGGCTGGAGATATTTTTCATTCTATTTTGAGGATGAAAGGATCATTATGTTATCCTAGGGATGTTCTGTTAATGGAAATGCATCTGATCCTCCCTATACGCATTAGAAATAGATTCAAATAACTTCAGGGACATTGATCCTATGTTTCACTCCACTTCACCTACGTACTGTGATTATGAGAATGCCTGAACTGTGTCTGAGAAACCCAAGCTATACTCAGTCTGGAATGAGAAATTGTCTCACCAAGTGAATCCAGTAATTCTATCAACTTCTTAGGCGCATTGTGGAAGAAACTGTGAAACAAATTGACTAATGGCAGTTGCAAAGCTCCCACTATTTATTAAAGAGGTTTTCTTGACACCCTTGCTTTGAGCCACAGGTAGAGAAGGTAGAGTGGAAAATTCACCTGAAAGAGTTTGTTCATTTTTATAACAAGAATATCTGCCCAAAAGCCAATTTTACCCTTTGCATAATAACAAACAGTGTTTTAAAGGTAAAAACAAAACATTGAAACTAAGCTATTTGCTGTTTTCTTTGTTCCAATGTGCCATAGTTGGAATTTTCATCAGATTGGAAAAATAACTCACTCCGAAGCTCGGACCTAATATGGCAAGTTTAATAACCCAACTTCAAACCTACCCAAACCAGGATTTAGAATAGAAACAGTGACACTCTTGAAGTGTGTGAAGTAGCTTTGAGTAGAGCTACTTAAAAGGCAAAGTGGAGTTTTCTATGGGCCTCCTTTCAAAGGATTCTAGTTCCTGCCTATATTACTTGCTTACAGAAAGCTGTGTAAAGGACCAATAAGAGATGTCACCTTTCTTCCTTTTGTCTGACAGAACTCACAAAAATTTCTTCAAGCTTCCAACAGTATCTCTTGCAGTGTCTTCTCCACAAGAAAGATGGCCTTCGGGCATTGTCAAATATCTACAGGGAGACAGGCTTTAAGAATTGTAGTGCCAATTGTGTACTCACCACTGGACTCACTCAGTGGATTCCTGGACAATGGAAGGGCGAGCTATTAGTGTCATTGAGAAGAAGTGGAATCACAGAATATATATTGGAAATGTTGTTTGTGTGTAAGAGTGAAAGACTCTGAAATATAGAAGTGCACACCTAGAGTTAATGTCCTTCATCTCCTTGAACACTTAACAGCGTTTTCAAAGTGCCATTCCCTTAAGCAAGGCATTGTTGGATAGTTTGTTAAGCTAGTAAAGTAAATATGCAGCTCTTCTTAAAGTTTGAAGTCACTTCTTCAGAATATAAATATTCAGGATTTTTAAATATGCCTGTATTAACCTGACATTCAGTGCCAAGTCTATAATTTTGGAACCTAAACACTTCTATTTGCCAAATGATTTAAGTGCAGCTCTTCTGCTTTGGGCTCTTTCCATGTTACTTCATCCATCTGTGCAGCCTTAGAAGGAAAATGTAAAGCATAGTCTTAGATTTTACTAACATTGTCCCTATGTGTTCTAACCTCAGTTTCCTTATATGGGGACATAATATCAAGAACGATATGATGTTCACTGGACAAAAGTGAGGGGAGTTATCAGCTCAGCCACAGTTGAAGTATTTAGCTATTTGGAAACTTTTAGAGATTATAATATTTTTCTTATTACTTCAACCTCCTCTTTTCAAGTATTGTTTGATATTTTATAGTTTGAAGAAGAAGTCGTACGTAGAGCTCAGTCCTGTGGGTATGTATTGGTTGGGGGTAGGGCAGGATATAAAAACACAGAATGATAAAGTGAATGATTTTGATGGCATACCACTGGCCTGTCTTTCAAAATCAAGTTCCAAAGCCGCTTCCATTATTTCCTCATTTGAAAGCATTCACTATCCAGTCTACCACCTTTCTTTCCTGTTTAGTTCAAGTCCTGATGTTAAGTCAACTCTCTATGATTCACTAGCTCTTTAGACTGCAAACTCATTCATTGATTTATTCAACAAAAGTTTACAGAGCCCTGACTCTGCCAAGAATCGTGCTAGGTGCTGGCAATGTAGCAATGCACACACCAGACACTCACTGTCCTCATGGAGCGTGAGCAAAGCCTGTCTTTCCTTGTGGTTGCTCCAATGCCTAGCACAGTGCTGCATAGTATAACTTACTGATGTTCGTTGAGTAGACGACAAATGATCAAATAAATTAGTATGTGACTGCGAGAGTGAGTGACACACTTCCCTGCAAGTTTAGACTGTGTTAGCCCCAAACACCTTTCTCTGCCAATCATCAACCTCCCTGTACTACTTATAATACCAGGGTGCCGCTTAGGCATGATCCATTGTGTCATTTAGCATCTCATCATGAAGATCCAGAAAGGCAAGTTTCCTCAGATATGCATCTGAGGAAAAGGGCTCTTCCTTAGTGTCTAGTTGGCTCGTTCTCGTTTCATGCACCCTCTGCCTCTTATAACCTGTGAGAAGCCCCTCTTTGCTCTAGCCGTCAGGAAATAGCTCTTCCTTTTTGACCCTTGTGGAGTAAGTATCCAGGCCTTTGGAGAAAGCATTTGAGCTACTCATTCTTGGCCTGATTCCCTTGCCCTCATCCCTTCCATTTTTTACATCATTGTACTATGTTTACCTCCACAAGTTGACTCACATCTGTTTTGTGACAGAACAGGATTGAACTTGTAGAATATAACATAAAGGTGCATGTGGCACGAGGTCACTGACCTTCATAGCCCGGGCTGATCAGGCTTTTTGTGGATAACTTCCTTTTGGAAGTCTGGGGGTGCTTCACTGAATTATTTTATAGTTTCCAATCAATGTATCATGGCCCTTCTCAAAACAACAAATAATTGATTTTTTTAAATCTTTTTTTACTATTGAGGATTTCTAAGCATTTTTTTTACACTAAAGGCATCTATACTTGACCATATTCTCTTGGTAAAAACTTTTCTGGCACTCAGCATTGGGTTGGACACTCAGAAAGTGTACTGAGTGGAATTATACTGTGTATTTTATGTACTGGGCTTTTCCAGGGGAGTAAAAACCAAAATCCACAAACTTAGCCTCTTATGTGTACATGTTCGTTGAGTGGTAAACTTCAGGTTGACTTTCAGCACTGGATCCTGGAACCAGTTTTCCTTTTATGATGACATTTCCCACACACTTTTTACTTTGAATGAATGAGACACCCTTACTATAGTCTAGGATTAATTTGCTATTTCCCACTTCTTTTCACCCGATTATTTTTATGAAATAGCAAGATGAGAAATTTGTAAGAGAAATTGAGGATGGATGCAGGGCTGCTGAAGTTGTGGACCTCCAGACAGACAGTTTTGATTCCCAAATAATTAATTTGTATTTTCACCACTGCCTTTATAGGGATGCCACTTGTAAGTGGAGCATGCAAGGTGTCATCCAATAAAGAAATTTGCTCAGGGAATAAACTAACAACCATAAGGTTTTCCTGGGAGCAGAGGGAGTAATTAGAGCAATAACTTTTAGAGACTTCATTTCAGAAAAGTTCATGCTTTAATATTCAAATAATAATTACATTAATCTGTAGATTAGTCAGCTGAAATATTAAATCCTTTGGCACAGCCTTAATGAAAATTGTCATAACAGTGCCAAAAAGAAATCTTATGGTCGCCTTTTAAATAACAAAGAAATTCCCCATTGTTGTGATAAAATACAGATGTGACTTAGAAAGAAACTTGCATAGTGAGCAGAAATAGAATATATAATTAGAACAAAGAGGCCTTAAATCAAATTAATCTTCATCTGACAGGAACAGTTACATTTACATCATTGAGTGCAAAGTCATAGCCAAAATTGAAATTAGAAACAGATAATTATGATAAGGGAGGACACTTATGCTGACTTTTCTCATGCATAATTGGAAAGCATACAAAATGCAATGCTTGTTCTAATTAGAATTAGCATTAAAAGATGCCAGTTTTGATGAATTCTGGGTTTTGCCATAAAATAAGTTGTTTAAATAATTGAACTACGGACATGCAAATGTATCGGCCTGCTCAAGATCAAAACAGGAAGCCAGTTTGGAAATACAACTTGAATAGCCGCAATGATATGAATTATGTTAATTTCTTATGTCAATGGTATACTGTAATTTTGTTGGCTTTGGTTTGTTTATTGCTATTTCTTTTGATAGTCTGATTTCACTCTTAAAGTCTGCCTTTCATTTTCTTTTGCAAAGTTTCTTATTGCATGTGTACCTAAATGCCTTATAAAAACAGAGAATCCAGTTGCTCACTTGGCATGTACAAACAGAGTTTATGACATTTTCAGAAATGCAGATATCGATAGACCTTGTGATACAGTTCCCTTATTTTATACTGAAGTTCAAAATTGCTATTTCTGAATGATTGTGCTCAAAGGGAAAATTTGCTTCCCATTGACAGATCCTTTTGAAATATGTTTTCCCGAATTCCTTACTAGAATCAGTATCTTTGACTGGATGACATTTCCAGTGACCCAAGCAGTTGAGAGAGAAGAGGCAGGGTAAGGTGTTAGCCAGCATTCAGAAGCTTCCAATGCTCTTCCTCTGCCCCCCACCCCCACCCTCACCCCAAGGCATTACTCTATGGTAAGCGCTTTACCACTCTGTATCTTTTGCTTTTCTTGATCTCTCTTTCTGTTTCTCTTCTCTTATTTGCTTCTTTCTTCTTTCCATTTCCCCTCTTTTAAGGTGAAGCTCAGGTCTCTTCAGTAGGTATAGCAGTGGTCCTAGCTGCCTAACTGAATCTCCAGGGATCCTAGGGGTAATTTCACATTTTTCAATGAGACTTCTGTCACATCCTGGTGATTGTGAAACTCCTAATTCCACCTATGTTGGAAATGTATGGGTTCCCGGCAAGACAGGTGGGCCCAGACATAACAATGGACATACACAGAGTGTACCTTGGTTGCTTTCTGAAAGTAAATGGATCCGAGTTTATAGAATCGCATTTTACATAACATACAGGATTTCTATTTAGGGTAACGCTGAATGCCTTACCATCTAGGGCCCTTTACAACGTTGCAGGGGATTACTAAGTGCCCTTGTGGATTTCCTCCCCAAGAAGGTGTTTATAAGTGGAGGGTTCTGCTCTGTGAAAGATTATTTAGGGGGATGCTGTCCATGGTTTCTTTAATTCTATGATCCTGATCACTATCAGCTTTCTTCTTGGCTTAGTGTCCTCTCAGAATTTCCCAGTGCTCAGAAATGCCAGAAGTACTGAAGTTGTGGAATCTCCACTGATTATGGGTAGCATTTCTTTTTTTCTTTGGCCTTCATATACTCATTTGGATTGTGTTTTTGTTTGGTTGGTTGGTTTTGGTCTAAGGGCAAAGGAGAAAGTGACTAGTATGTGATTTTAAGGACCATGGTCATACGATACACAAAATACCGTCTGATTATAACTTCTCAGATGGCTATTATACAGGTGATACAATTCTTGTGAGCAAGAATGATAGAAACTTTGATGATAGACTTTGTTGTACATTGTGTTAAATAAAGGCAGTTGGGAAAGAGAGAAGGTTTTCAATGCCTAAATAAAATATGACAATTTGTCATAAGGTCCAATTTGTATTATTAATATAGTTAGATGATGTCGGTTAAATCATCACAGTGGGTTAAAAGACAGTTACAAAAGCTAAGCAGTAATAACTGCTTAAATAAAAGGACTTCATCTGAGGAAATGACATCATGGAAGAAAGTGTGACTGTGATATAACAAATGGAAACATTGTGACCATCCCAGGAAGATTTCTGTTGTTAAGAAGCAAACTAACATCCAATCAATGATGGACTCAGAAGAGAGTTTGCAATTGAGAGACTTCGTCGTACAGGCCGATTGATGGCAGGGTTCGCCAAAGAAGGTCTCCAGCAACCTAAAGCTCAATCTTAAGAGAAAAAGGTATTCCAAAGCCTGTGATTTCCTAATACCCTTGCAACCACATGCTGAACAAACTAATTTGCTAAGAACTTAAAAGGGCTGACAAACAAATTACAGCCATCTTGATAGAGGGTGATTATTGGCATTATCGACTCAGTTGGTTATTCTTAATGAAATAAGACAGCTTTATTTTCGCAACTTGGCTTGTAATGTAGGTGAAGGATATTTAATGCTTTTTTAATGAGCAATGCTATGCAGCTATATAGCGTTTTACATTTGCAGTTATCATTGAAGTCAATTGTATTTCGTTTTCTTTCGAAGGCTTTTGTGATGTAGGTCAGGATAACCATGCCCGTTGTATAGAAAGAATACTTGTAAAGTGTGGCTCCAATCTAATGGGACTTATCAATGTAATCTGAACACGTATATCCTAATATCCAGGGCCCCTAGGAAGCCAGCTATAAATGTGGCTGGCTGGTACCTAGCTCAGGCCACACACCTCCTCTGTGAGGTTCATTCTGTTTGGAATATTGGGCTGTCCCCACTTTACCTGTCTGGTGAACTCTTACCCAGACCAAAAAAGCCTGCTCCTGGTCTCTCTTCTGAAGTTTACTCTGCTCCCTTCCCAGCCCTTTGCCCAGCCCCACCCCCAGCATTTAGTTCCTGTCTTCCCTGATCCAACTTCCTCTCTTCCTGCAGCTATTAGAGCGTCCATCACTCTGACAACAGCAATCTCGTCACCTATACTTCTTGGACAAAAATTGTGAACCCCTGTGGCCCCTGCATCTGGGACATGTATCCCAGTTACCTGCAAATGTTCCTTCTCAAGAACTGGGAACTGAGATTAAGAAGCTTTAATTCAGTGCAATTTACACCTTCTTAACTGCATTTCCAGGTCTTCAGAGGTGCAAACCTGCTGTGATGACCCTGCTGTCCTTACTGACAATTTTATAGAGTATCGGGGTTGGGGGGGGGTGGTCTCTTTTAAAATGGAATAAAATTGTGCCTGTACTCACACATGTGCACACACACGCCCACACACATTTATAAATCACTGTGGTCTGTAAGGCTTTTCAGTTTGTGAGGACTAATGGTCTAAGCTACAGATAAGGACTTCCCATAGACATCACATGGAGAATAAATTCAAAAGGAAAGATGCTTTCTCTGTTACTGACTGGGGGAAGGGGGAGAGCAGCCTTTGGGCTCAGTGATCAAAATGCCTTTGCTTTGGCAGAACATAACGGGGAAATGTTTCTGTTTGTTGTACAATGAAGTGGTCCTTAAGTGGCATGTGGCTTGTCCCAGACAACATGGACTTAGGAATCAGATCTTGCTACCATGTCACTCCTTTTTTTATCCCCATCTTTCTCATTGAATTCCCGTATACAGCCCTTTGAAGCAGGTGTTGTCTCCCATTTACAGATGAGAAAGTGGTGATTCAGAGATGCTGAGGAACTGGGCATGTGTACAGCTAGAGTGAGTGCACCCATTGGACTGAGCACACAGGCCACCTGTGCCCCAAAACTGTGCTGCTTCTCATCTCTCCCAACGAGATAGAGTGGGGACGCTGTTTGAAGCAAACTTGATAGATGAAAGATCATATTATAAAACAGATACATTAGAATGTTTATTGTTAAAAGGCTTACTATGAAAATCTTTACAATTTGGACTGGCTTTTTGGAAAGAAAGACGGACCTTTCTTAGGAAGGGGCTATTTTGAATACATTGTATAAAAGGCAGCTATGGCAGCATGAAGTGTGAGTGCTTTTCACAAATGGCAAGAATATAAACCTGTAACAGAAGAAACTAAGGTGACTGCGTAGCAGACGGTGCTAACAGTGATATATTTTTACTCCCTATTGATAAACAGATTTTAAACACATTGTGCATTATGCCCAAGTGTGTCACTGGGTAGCTAGGTCAGAAATGTGGAGCCATTTCTTAGTGTACTGGGGACAAAGACTTTGGTCCTGACCTACCACCCAGGACTTGGCTCCTCTTTCCCTCCAGGGGCTGTACTTTCAGTGGGAATGCAGAGCAGACATTCTGAACATTTTGGGAGAAAGCCAGAATCATTGGAGTCATGTGGAAATTGACGCCCCTCTGACTCAGGACTCTAAATTATGTGAACAGATTCCAAACCCAGACCCTTCTCATTGCCTTGATGTTATGTTTTGGGCTGATTCCAGGAAAGATCCCCAGATTTCAAGCTGTCCAAATGGGAAGTACAGTTTGCATTCAAGTAAATCATGTTCTATCACCATCTTTTGTATGGTCCAGTCCAAAGCCTTTCCAGATTATTCAGCCATCTATCCATTCCACATACATTTGCACAGTGCCTACTATGTGTAAGTACTGTATTAGAATTAGCGGCATGGGATGGGGTACAGACTGGAGAGTACAGGCATTTGTCATGATTGGACCCTGCCTTCATACAGCTTGCAGATTAGACGGGAAAATCATGCACGTGGCAAGACATGCACACACATAACCGTAGATCGAGGTATTAATAGAAATTGCTATGACAGGTACAGGTTAACTCAACCAGCGTTATTGGGGAATACTTCAGAAGCAAGAAATGATATTTGATCTGAACTTTGAAATATCAGTGGGATTTGTAATTGTGGAGTTGGGGGACAAGTGTGGTTTCAAGGGCAGGAAGCACAACACGTAGAGGAAACATAATAAAGTTATGGATGAATAAATGTGCTCTCATGCAAGTTTCAATTGTGTTATGAGGGATATGGTAAGTTAGCCTATCATACCTTGAGAAATAGAAGGGATGACCGTGGATCACGTAGTCTGGGAAGGCCTCACAGAAGTCTTAGAACATTTGAAGAGTCTGAACGGGGAAAGCCTCTCACTCCTCCATGAGGATCGATCGCGAGATATACTGGGGGTTCCAAAAAGAATGTATACCAGTGGACACTTTGGTCGACGTTGCTCAAGCAGTAGTTCGCCGTAATCAGAAGCATCTGGATGCTGATGGGAACCGCTCTGAGCACCTCTTGTCATTGCAGAAGCCAAACGTGACTTGTATTCATCTTTTGTTATCAGTATATATTGAGTATTACAATTTTCATACAGTTTTCCTTTCTTAAAACATGTATACATTTTTTTGGCCCCCTCTGTATTTTAACAGAGAATTCCTTCACCTGTTTATGGTGACTTTTCAATTGCATGCTGAAAATATTTGCAGTTTCATATGGTATAAATGCATTTCAATGCAAGTGTATTTGCGCAGAAAAGAGTTAACATTGCAGAACTGACACCATAATCTTTAGAAGGGTCTGCTTGCAAGATTAGCCCTTGGCTGGCCTCTGGGAACTTGGCCTTGAAGACATTCCCTAACTGAAAAAGCTGACTCACTGTGCGTAGACTAGACTGTTCCTACAACAGTGTGATTTATGCTGAAGACCTGCTTTCTTTCTGAGAGTCTGGAGTTTTGGTACATGCTAGGCAGGGGGTACCCAAGTGGCCAGACCCAAATGAAAATCTTGAGTGCTAGGTGTCGTGCGGGGTAGCCTGCAGGGTCTCTGTTCCCGCTCCCCACATAAGAACGCAGGATATGGTGAGGCCAAAAAGGATCACCCACGGAGCCATAGGTAGGGGATTCATACCACTATAGTCTCACTGGAGGCTGGATTCACACGACGTGCAACCTGCTGTCTGCTTTTCTGCCAACCGACCGACTCCCCTCTCCAGTGCAGCCACGACAGTTACATCAGTGGTCGATTGGCTAACCGGCCACAGGTGATGGTCAACTCGCCACAGCCGACGGCCATCTACTACCCGAGCCAGCACCCCTCCACGTGAGGCCAAGAGCCTGGAAACTGCTTTCCGGGGCTTTGTCCCCACACTAGGTCTCTAACGGGTTTCCCCGGGGAGAAATATTGTATATATGTGACTACGTATTTACCATTCGGGCAGAATGTGCTTTGTGTGTCCCTTCACAGGAAGGACAGAACATAAGGAAGCCTACCCGTGGATTCCTTCAGATGCCACCTGTCTTTTTTTGCTTATGATACCATCATGTATCCTTTCACGGCAGAAACATAGCTGTGACAACAACTAACTATATGCTGATTCCCATGAGATCGCCAAATGTGTAGGTGATTTTATGGACACTGCAGAACAAGATTACAGTATACCTAGGGATAAAGGTATCCCTACAGCTTCTTTGCATCATATAAAAGAAAATGTCAGTTTTCCAATGAAGTATGTCCAGTTACAGAAAGACCTGGATCTGCCATGAACAGAACCAAGACCTGAATTACTTCCTCAGAATTATATTCTCTTCTTTTCCATCTGTCATAGCAAGAAGACGGCCCCTGATTTTCATATTGTCCTGTCTGTTAATGAGCATCCCTCCAACCCCTTGAATTCCTGGAATAGATGCCACCCTTTAGCCTCACCATCATCTTGCCTGTGGAGGGACTGGCAGGAATCCAAGTAAAAATAGTGCTGTGGTAAATAATTTTTGTCCTCTCCTACCAGGTGATACTCAGTTAATCTGACTGCTGACTTATTTGCTCTCTTCCTGTAACAGATGTTGCATTTAGAGATGGCAATCAATGTTACAAAGTATTAACAAGAGAACTGACAGAAAAGCGAACCCAAATGACTCCCTGCTTCTTTAATGCAGCAGGATCTTGGCCTGTTGTTATTTCAGATTTTGCCAATAGATTTCAAGAGACTTCATTTTAAGTAGGCAATTAGTTCTGTGAAGTGCATACATGCATCCCAGATAGCTGGGAGTGGTGAAGGTAGGAAGACAAGACCCCAATTTGAAATGAAAGGACAGATCGAAAGTTTACTTGCAAAAAAGACACCTGCAGAACTCATGCAAGACTGGATGTAGACAGGAGACTGCTGGCCCCACAAATGTGTTTTTTGACCCATAATAGGTTACAGCCTGATTTAATAGGTCACATTTCACTGCCTTTATGGGCATCCTTACATCTTCTTTTCAGGGTAATTATCTCAATACACATCTGATGTGGCAATGTAATTGACTCTTGCTTTGGTACAGTTATAGGTTAATGAACCATACTGACTTTTTTAGACTAAATCACTCATGTTTTGTTTTTGAAATGGAATAGAAATGTATTTAGAAGGCGATGTTTGATACATTAAAAATTCTCAGATGACTGACAACTTTGATTTCTCATCCTTCATGCATCACAGTGTGTAGCCATGAAGAAAGGATTATAGAGGCATCTGAAAGCAGCTTGGATGTTTGAAATTTAGAATCTAAGAAGAAAGAATGGCAAAGTGATATTTTTGAAGAGTTTAACGTTGGCTATATAAAAATTCTATGTGATTATTATAGAAGAGCCGTTTACACTTTCAAAGCCCACACATAGTGGAGCCCCCTATGAATTACAGGGATAATATTTGGTTACTTCTAAATTTCCATCTGAAACCTTTCCAAAATCTATTTGGGATGTAACCTTTTTATTCTGTAATGAATGTCATGTGATGATTTCTTCATTAGAAATTTGCAAATAATTGAATACAATGAAGAAATAAGATATATTTAACCTTAGAATTGAGATTGAGAAAACAAATGTCTTGGGTGGCCGGTTAGCTCAGTTGATTAGAGCTTGGTGCTGACACTAAGGAAGCCGGTTCAATTACCGCATAGGCCACTGTGAGCTATCCCCTCTTTAAAAAAAAAAGAAAAGAAATGCCTTATACATTTTTATATTTATTTATTTGTCATGAACTTACAGTACTGTGGAATCCAAACCAACGTAACATGAGAAGACAAAATATAATGATAGCTGATCACCCATCCATTGGTCAAGAACAAAAACACTACAAGACCATACACCATGATGTTAACTCTAATAATTTCTAGCTAGGAGGTTATAGAGTCTTCTTTTTTGTTACTTTTATTTCCTAAATTTTATATAAATATCACGTTGTGGTTTTTTTTTGTTATAAGAGAAAATGAAATTGGGTGTCTTTTTAAAAAGGAAGTAGTATGGTGAGCTATAAAAGTAATTGTGACTATGCATTCGATTATGTTTACATTTCCCCCCCCCAAATCTTTATGAAGGATGTTTCCAGCTCTTATAAACCAGCCTCTTATAACCAAATTGAGGGCCAGGGCAATTTCACAAGCACTTGTTAAGAGGGTAGCCTCCTGAGTAGTAAATGAGATTCACCCTGGAAATATGCAAAATTGGGGAGAGAATTAATGAGAATGACAAATACAAATGATGAGTATGCTATAGAGATGTAAAGCTGCTGTTGAAAAAATATCAAAGATTTGGTGAAATGAGGTCTCATTTCAGGAGCCCTTAAAGTAGGGAGATTTTATGGTGGAAAATAGGGCAGCTGGTAGATTTGCGCGGGATGAGCACCATTTAGGGAAGTATGTTGGCTCTACAGAGCCCCTCAATATTAATTAGAACAACACAGAAAACAAGGAAGGAGAGGTTCCTGAATGTGTAAGAAAGTAGGCTTCTCTCAGGCAGAGTTAGAAGTATTTATTTTGCAAAGGGTCAGGATAAGGAAAATGTGTGACCACCCTGCTCCCAATATGTTATTTCACGTAAACTGTCTTCTTCTTGGGGGAGAAAACCTCCATTTCATAAGTGCTTCATCTTCAAATGAAGTTGTAGGACTCATGTTGACTTATTGCAAATACGACCAGCAGCACACACTGGTCAGAATGGTGAGTCAGGATGACTGTCTATGTTCTATCATTTTTTTAACTCACTTACCATTATTGATTTATGTCCCAACTTTTCCCCCAAATCAATCAAGGCAGTCACAAAATTAAAATTAATGTTATCAAAGACAATTCAAATAATGATCCAAAAGTTCCAAAAATTATTTAGAAAGAAAAATTAATTAGAAGAATAAAGTTATAAAGTTATTTTAAAAAAGGAGAGACATACCAGGAACTTCACATACCATCCACAATTGAGCACTTATTTTTAGCTCGGATAATTATCTTTTTAGCATGAGATAGATAATATATCTTCCTTGTATGAGCACAGACTGACATGGAAGAAAACAAAACGATCTGGAGAGATTTGTGCCCAAAACCCTCTTGACCCATAGAGTTTTCCTGTGCTGAATGATAAGCACTTTAACAATCTTATCTTTTCCTCTCCTTTTTCCTCTTCCTTTCCACTTTGCTGACTACATATCCTACATTCCTCCCTGATTCATAAACTTTTTTTGTGTGTTTCCCACTGATTTACATCTGGGTACTATACAGTTGGTTACTGCACTTGCAATACTAATGACCACTGCTCAAAAAAAAGAAGAAAAGAAAAAAAAGAAAAGAAAATCAGCCAGCCTAAGAGCAACCTACACAATTCTAGAATCCCCCCCTCCTTCTCCCTCATATTTGTGGGAACATATTGGTTTTGCTTTGGGGAACGTTTTATTTCTTTGGCCTCAGACCAGTAGATTGGGAATGCAGTTCGTAACTAACTAGACAGGCTAATGTCTCGCAGAGCGATTTCCCAGTGCTGTTCCTTATTCTTAGGCCAAATGACCAAAAAATAAAAACGAAAAATCAGTAAGTGTTTCATCAGGTAATGAAGTCTGGGGGCCTTTTGATCAGAAAAAGTGAGTTGGACTTTATTGGACTGGAATCTACCGAGCAATTTTTATTGATTTGGTAGTTCTGTTTTTTTGCCTGATTCATGGTAATTATGTACGATCAACACATCATTATTTTGAATGATTATTTATGCAAATGGCCCACCTTTAGTGAAAAGCTCTACAAGGCAGTGTAAACCTCTTTGTCCATTTAGATATAGTTGATAGAATGGATGGAATTTTTTGCAACACTTGATTAGGTGGCCAGGAAAGAGTTGTCCGTTTCTTTTGGTCCACAAATTCTTGCAAGTTATATCTATAAGTTGTATATAAGATACATGCATGTTCTATTCTGGTTTCTGAAAATAGCTTATAAAATTAGAACTATTGAAACTGACAAGCTGGAATGATAATGACCCCTGTGCTGGCATGCACTTTGCCTTGCTCAGTGGCACATGGTACCTTCGTTATTACCACTTATTTGCAAGCTTATCACATTGAATTGGTGAGGTAGACATCGTTAGCCCCATTTTCCAGTAGAGCAAAGTGAGATCCAAGGTTGTATCAGTCTCCTATGGTTTCTGTAACAAGTTATCACAAACTGAATGGCTTAAAACAATAGAAATTTATTCTCCAATAGTTTTAGCGGCACCAGAAATCCAAAAATGAAGGTGTGTGTGGGACCTTCTGGAGGTTCTAGGGGAGAATCTGTTCTTTGTCTCTTCCAGCTTTTGGTGGCTGCCAACATTCCTTGGCTTATCAACACATCACTCCAATCTCTGCCTCCATCTTCACATCAACTTTTCTCTGTGGTTTTGTGTCTTCTACTGTTTTGTGTCTGTCCCAAAACTCATTCCACTTCTCTCCTATAAGGATACTTGTGATTGTATTTAGAGCCCATACAGATAATCCAGGATAAGCTCCTCCTCTGAAGTTCCTTAAACTAATCACTTTTTTTTTTTTTGGCCAGAGAAGTTAATGTTCACAGATTCCAGAGGTTGAACATAGACATATCTTTTTGAGACCATTTTGGGTCTGCCAAAAAGCTTACCCAACCAAGAAATGCCAAAAATAGGACCCACTGGAATCTGGTCTCTTGATACCAAAGCCCGTGTTCTTTAGAATACCATCTTAAACAACATCTTATCTCTGCTGTAGAATAAATTTGGAGATTACACAATGTTACCTGTATCTTTTAGAGGATAGGAAACTGAGTCCCCCTGAGGAGAAATGTTTTAGAACTATTGTTAAGAAGTCTTAATAACAAACATTAAAAACAAATCAGAACCACAGTTAGTACAGCAGGTTATTTTCCCATTTCTCTATAAGAAAATAAGGGTTTTGCTTGGTATATTCATACAAAAGACTTTAGGATATTATTTGGACTACAAAGAATATTTTATTTCATTATACAGTTTAGTGAGCTTATTCTCAGTAATCTGTTTAGCATAAAATTTATTAGTGACATGCCCTTTAATTTAGCCTGTCTAATTGGTGTTAATTTAGTTAGATTGTATTAAATTACACCATTTAATGTAGCTATACGTGGGTCAAGAAATCTATTCCAACAAGTTAGGTAATTTTTCATGCAGCTGAACATTAAAAAAATAATGACATTGAGGTAGCTGAAAAATGCAACATTCCAAAATAATAATTTTCCTGGTGATTTGTTGGAAAAAGCTTAGCACACAGAGCTTATCTTCTGTCTCCACTCATTTTTCCGTTCTGTAAAAATCAGTCAAAGTATAAATGAGGACAAGGAATTAACACTTTTTAAAGCATACTGGAATCTTTACAAATGATTCTTCTTCCGGCCTTCATTTCTGATTTAACCATGTCAAAAAGCAAATATCATTGTGGGGTGGGGGGAAGGTTGTTTGCCATCTTTGATCTGTATGTCTTCTTATGTGAACCTTACTAGTTAGAAGATGGAAGTATGAAGTTGTTGATATTTTTCCCTCAGTGGTATAAAGAAAAAACAATTGACATTCAGAAAATTCAAAGTTGGACAATAAAGTTCAGGAACTTGTTGCAACGATGTTGCTAACATTTTTTGACACCAGGGGATTATTCATTATGAATTTGTGCCAACCGGACAAACAGTGAACCAAGTTTACTATTTGGAAGTGCTGAAAAGGCTGCGTGAAAAAGTTAGACGACCTGAACTTTTCCCCAACAATTCATGGCTCTTGCGTCACGACAATGCACCAGCTCACACGGCACTGTCTGTGAGGGAGTTTTTAGCCAGGAAACAAATAACTGTATTGGAACACCCTCATTATTCACGTGATCTGGCCCCCAGTGACTTCTTTCTTTACCCGAAGATAAAGGAAATATTGAAAGGAAGACATTTGGATGCCATTCAGGACATCAAGAGTAATACGATGACAGCTCTGATGGCCATTCCAGAAAGAGTCCCAAACTTGCTTTGAAGGTGGACTAGGCGCTGGCATCAGTGCATAGCTTCCCAAGGGGTGTACTTTGAAGGGGACCGTAGTGATATTCAGCAATGAGGTATGTAGCACTTTCTCTAGGATGAGTTCGCACACTTAATTGTCCGACCTCGTTATGTTCATATACACAAAAACGAAGCATCACGCAAACCCTGTTGGTAGTGCATGATGATTAAACAGAGGATGAAGAGCAGGCCCAGACTGCACATCAGCAGTTGCTCAGCTGCACGCATTTCTGGGTATGCCACTTGTTTGCTCTTAGATCTACGAGCAATGATATGCCTCATACATCTCCCACAGATGACTAAATAGATCCCACAGTATCACTGAAGCTCATTCTGGAATGTACTAGCCATCTCCAGGTATTACTTTGTGACTTGTCTCTAGAAGGAAGGATTGCCTTGGTCTTCGGGGGATCTACAACAATTCAAATTAGACCCATAGGTGGCTCTTTCTTTTGTTTCCTTCTGGAAAGCAAATACACTGAGTGGAATTGTTGACCTATAGACAAATCTGACAGGAACTTCGAGCTTCTCCCAAAGGTGTCTGTGAAATCACAGGAGAATCAAGCACTGGGTGCCTTGTAAACTGAATGGGCTCCATGCAGCAGCAGCCCCAGATCTTTCCGTGGGTTTCCAGCACAGTCTAGTTTCTGCCTCTCCCTCCTGAGCATTCCACAGTAATGGGAGCAAATGGTCCATGCCCCCATTGGTTTTGCCATGGTGACATCTGAAACTGGAGCCTTTAGTGCATGTCCTTCTCAGTGTCCAAAGAGACATTTAGCCTGGGGTGACAAGAGTGCAGAGTAGATTGAAATTACCTATAGCCAGGGCTCTTCCTTGAAGAAGGCAGCTAAGATGATGTTTTTGTTCAGCTCCTGGCACTGAGCTCTGGTGTTGCCAAACCCAAGAGTCAAGAGAGAGAGGGCTAGGTTAGGAAAAGCTGCAAGGAGCGAGTGAATTTGTAGCAGCATTTTAAAGGAGAGGCAAAACCAAGTTGGGAACGGCAGCCCAGACTCAGGAAGGCTGGAGGAGAGTGACCAGGCTGGCAGCACTCTGGCAGGGGTGCCTGTGTTTGCTGAATGTGCTGGCTGTATACCTGGATGAGATGAACCGTTCCCTGGTATCTAATGCTAGAGTGCTTAAGGATTAGACAGCTCTCGCTGAGTACCATTTCTTCTAATAATAAAATTAATTTGACCATTTGGAACAAGATTTCGTAATGGGCCTCATCCAAGCCTCTAAATATGCATATTCCACTTTGGAACTGTACATAATTGCTCAATTGCACCTGCAAATCATGTTGTTAGCTCACTAATTATTCAAATAGTGGGGGCAATTCCACAATTGTGTGTGTAATTGTGTTAATTGTTAATGCAGTTAGGTACAGGTGCACCGTGACTAATTGCACATGCAGAAACGGCTCCCGACCAGCTCACTGTCTTCACGCATGGGCCATCCCCCTCAGAGGCAGACACAAGAGGGTGACACACACAAAGCCACAGGACATCAGTAAGGGTCGATCTGGCGGGCGTACTTTCACTCGGGAGCTGCAGTATGTACATTTGGGAAACAATTAGGTCTTTGACTGAATTCAGCTATTTATGCTTTTACTTCTCTTGGGCCCTCCCCGCCCCCCAGCAGAGAGAGGCAAGGGGCAAACACGCACATACACAGTTCCACAGTCAGACACAGTCACACACAACCTAGTTCATGGAGCTGGCTCTACTCATCTTTTCACTGGTGAGATTAGCTTTTAGTCAGCGGTTTTCTTACTGTCTTCTTCAGTCACCCACATGGTTTCAGGAATCTCATTTATCTGAACCCAGTATCAGGATATTTATGCCACTTCTGGGGCAAAATACAGCCTGGAAGGTGAAATTTAGGTGATTTCTGGGACATTCTGATGGTTTATGTCGATGGGACCAAAATAGGGACTGTCGCCACATTCACACTTCACCTTTTAACGTATCTCTTCACCTAGTTCAGCCTCATTTCACCTTGTGACGTGGTGCAAAGCACTCGTAAGAGCCTTCCTGGCTATAAGACAAGTCTGATAAATGCTGAAGTCTTCTGTGTCTGCAGGTCAGGAGCTGGGTACATATCTCACGCTGTGGAAGACATACCATACATATGCCCTCAATTTTTCAAGACTGCCCTAATTTCAAATGTTCTGCTCAGTCGTCCCCATAAACCAGAAGTTCTTAACCTTTGATGGATCACAGTGTATTTTGAAAGTTTGATCAAAATGATAGAACCTCTTGTCATAAAATCCACATGAAGTTTTGTATATGATTTCAGACTCCCTTAAGCCCATTTGTGGATCCCAGCTTATGAACCCATTCCACAAAGTCTCCATATTTTAGCAACTAACAAAGGGCCAAGTTCATAGACAAGCTTTGTTCAGATGAAATGCATTATATGAATGAACTCCAATTTTAGATATATGATTCCTGAGTGGAGTTGGTAAGAATGACCATGCAAATATACTCAAGTGTTTGTGTCTATCTGTCTGTCTGTCTGTCTGTCTGTCTCTCTCTCTCTCTCTCTATCTCTCTCTCTCTCTCTCTCTCCCTCCCTCCCTCCCTCTATCTCACATACACACACATACAGAAAGAACTTTGAGATGATAAATTATGTTTTGTCTGGAAAGACATGGTCAGCATAGCTATAGGTTTCTGTTACCGTCATGACCGTCTATCAGTTTCCTAACAGAGTTGGTAAATTTAAAAATGAGCATTCACAGCCAAGTATGCATTTGATGATCTGGGTTGTGTACCCTTGGGAGGGAGAGAAGAGAGGATGAGTTGGGGGTGGTGTGGGGTAGATGTTTATGGATTTGTGTAACCATAGTCCCACTTGTCCACAGAACAAGGGACTCCCAAGGCTGCACTTGCCACATGCACATTGCACCTCCAGCCCCTCTAGGAATCAACATATATTTATTGTTTTGATTTTATGCTCTGGAATCCTAGCTCTAAGGAACTGGCTCTCTTATGAGAACCTTTACATACCCTCCCTGCTATAATGGAGGCAGGTCATCTGTAAAAAATTAATTAGCACCGGCTTGTGAGCCCAGTGCCACAAGGAAAACAGACCACACGTAAGGCAAATCAATCGGTGAGAATACGGGAGCATCTTTTTAGGGAGTATTGAGGTTAGGGGCGAGGGAACCGACCCAAGGTTGGGCTTTGTGGGAGAACAGGTCCGCTCTGCATCACTGATGTGGAACCGACTTGCTTCATACCCAAATCCGTGGTCCAGCAGGTGTTCCGTGGAACGCGGGGATAATGCTAGCACTCACGTCATAAGATTACTGTGAGAACTAAATGAGATATTCCTCATGGGACATTTAGCACAGTGTCTAGCGCGAATTAAGGACTTAGTAAATGTTACTATAATTTGTATCATTATTATCATTATTATTAGGACTGTTATTATTTCTGTTGTCAACATTTTAATATGTAAGTATGGGAAATTAACCCAGCAGTGCGGTAGCCTACTTCCCTCTCCCCCAGCCATTACTCTGACCCCCTGCCATTCAATATTATTCATATTTGTGTCATTTTTCCATAGTCTGCACTGTAACGTAGGCATTTAGGTATTTGTCTTATCCCACCAACTAGGCTGTATGACCGAATAAATTTGCTCAGGCTGCGGTATGAAAGTTCCACAAACAAGGTGGCTTAAACAACAGAAATGTGTTTCCTTACAGTCTGGAGGCTGGAAGTCTGAGATCAAGGTGTATGCAGGGGTGGTTCCTTTGAAGGGCTGTGGGGGAGAATCTGTTCCAGGTCTCACTTTGGCTTATAGATGGCTGTCTAATCACTGTCTCTTCACACTCAGTTCCTCTATGCATGTCCTTGTGCAAATTTTCCTTTTATAAGCACACCAGTCATACTGCATCAAGACCCACCATTATTGACCTCATTTTAAGTTGGTTACGTCTGCAAAGACCCAATCACCAAATAAGGTCACATTGTGAGGCCCTGGGGGTTCTGACTTCAACATGAATTTGGGGAGAAAACAATTCAACCCACAGCAATGACCATTAATGATATGACCTGTGTTTTATGTCTTTGAAGATCCTATAGCACCGTCTGGTGCCATGCCAGATGATAATAAAAGAAGCAATGGGCCCGTTGTGGTGGAGACCAACAGGCCTGGGTTCTAATGTCATTTATCAGTATCCAGAGGCCCGTTAGCCAGTCTGAGCTTGTTCTCTGTCGAAATGTGAGGTACTAATTCCTACTTCACAAGAATTATGAGCATTACAGTTTATATATATGTAAAGTACCTGTATATAATTCATAGATGCTCAGTAAACGGTAGTCATTACTCACCAATGTTTATTGAGTGAATGAATGAGAAAACTATATGGAGGGATGATTGAAACCTCGGTGTCCAGTCACAATTGTGGGCCGGAACTATTAGTAGATCAGAAAACCAGGGTTTTAATTTCTTTGTGAAGACGTCTCTTTTTCATTTCATTTCATGGTTTTCTACCCAGTCCATGTGTAATGGAAAGGAATTTGTAGAATGGTTTGAAATGGTGTGTAAAGTTAGTCAACTTTCTGAACCAATTTTTTGTATAACCGTCAACATTGTGGCTGTGTGTGTGTGTGTCTGTGTGTTTGAGCAGTCTAAGTTGCGGCCTGGAGATGTGGTACTTAATCTTTGGATAGGCAAAAAGCCACTTCATTATCTCTCTAAACTGAAATATGTCTACTAAACTTTATGAATATGTGGCGTTTGTAAAAACAAAACAAAACCCTTCCAATAACAACAATGTATTATAGATTGGCCACAACGGCCAGTAGTTAGGAAGCAGAATATAGGGATTTGTTTTGAGACTAGGAAAATTAAAAGTTCACATTGACATTATCGTTTCAATTCATTAGCATAGGTGTGTCAAAATCAAACTCAGATTTTCTTTTGCCTACTTGTCTCGATATTGCAACAATGGCTTAATGTGCATTATTTGGTATTTGGTTGAAGTAGATCGGAAAACCAGTAACACCAAAAAGCTAACCTCATAACCACTGACTTTTAACACTGTGTCAATTGCTGTAAATTGCAGAGATATAGATACATGTAGTTTTCATGTTGAAGGTGATTAAAAGATGTTGAATCTCTAATCACCACAATGAAAGAGATTGTCATCAATAAAGAGACTCTAGAGCTGGGGAGTTGTATTGATCTGAGCAGAGGAATTTGCAAACTCCCTTTCTGTTATCTTGTCCTTTCACAACTGTAGCAGACACCTTTGAAAATATAGTAGCACAGTTGGTGGAAGAAGAAAATCCATATTTTAGTTAAGGGTACTTTGTTCATTTTCAGCTTCCAGGTTCTAATGTGAGTCTTCTTAGCAGACGGCTAAATCATCATTTGTGTTATCTAAAAGTTGATGTATCTCTCCCTACTAAGCATAGCTCCACTGCCTGTGGCAGCACATTCTGACTGGTTTAGACATCATGGAAAAATCATTTGGGGATGGGAGGAGAGAGACTTGAGCGACTGTTTCTCTTTCGTCAGTTTTTTCCACAGGCGGCAATTGGTTTCACACTCACTCAAAAGCGGTATAGAATTGTGTGTAAAATGCATACTAAACAGCCTAATGCAATAAAAATGAAGCATGAACACTGTCCTTCCATTAGGTTTTCTGTGTTCAGCAGTTGCACAGAGCCACGTATCAAGAACTGTGTCTGTGTGGCTCCGTATTCATATAAAATCTGTGTGATTGCAGGCCCAGGGGGCCATGGCTATTTATATTTGGGGCCTAAACCGGCATTCTCAGTACAGAAGCGACCCACCTTTCCCACCATCCTGCCCCTGTTCTCACCACCCTCTTCTGTATGCTTGGGTGGTCATATTTTGAAATTTCCCCAGGCCCGGTTTGTCATGCAGTCACGTTTCTCATCACATCTGAAGGATATTGTGCTTCGCATGGTAATGAGGCCCTCTTTGTTTCAGCTGTTGCACTGCTCTCAGTAACTCCCATCAGTGCCTGAGGTCTGAGGACTAGTTGTGCTGTGATGGCAGAGCCATGGAGGGCCTCTCACAGGAAACAGCTCACCTATTACTCAGTTGGGTTTTTCAAAACGGATGTACATCAGTTTCAGGTTTGAAGCTGCTGTGTTTACTCTGTTATTTTTAATTCAGTCAAACAATTTATGAGCATCATTTGCAAGGCTTGCTTGTGTGGCGTGTGTATGTTTGCCCAGCATCTTGTGCTCATGTGTACAACTTACTGCATATTTACAAAAGAGGCTGAAGTCAGCGACGCCCACTTGAATATGTTCTAGAGAGAGAAATGACACTCCTAGAAGGCATTAATTTCTTTATGAATTTAATAGCTGTGGTGATGTATTTCCCACCAGAACTACTGAAGAATATTATTCTCTGTCTTCTCTTGAAAGGACTGTTATTTGGTTTTAAATTGCTTTAAAGTGTATCCTAAGAACATGTTGCCTCTACAGAGACACAGTCTGTTAAAAACAAATATGTGCATGTGCCTTATCCCAGACAATTAAGACTCTAGTCCTGCGATCTTTATCTAGAATAGACCCCAGAAAATAAGTGGAAACTTGATGCAGTAAAGGGATGGTGGGTGTGAGTTTTCCATGGCCCCATTTGTTTTCCCACTAGCTAACAATACCACCATTCCAACAGATTCTGTGTCCCCTGAATCAGGACAGAACTACTGGTTACAGCCAAAGGTGATATTAATAATTTCACCATAAAGTCCCATAGGGTTAAGAGTTGTAGTTATACAGGTCGCTACATAATGTAGGAGCCAGAGTCGACCACAGAGAGAATCAGACCCCTTCATTTCATAGTGAGGAGATTGATTCAGAGAACAGACGTGATTCACCAAAGACACACAGCTAGATAAATGAAAACTTGATGAAAAATGGTCCCCAACTACTGGAATAAATATTGAGGGATGATTCAACTGATGTATTTTGAGGCTCTCAAAAGTTACCTGGACAAAATGAAGAATATCTGATAGCCCAACCCTTACTGAATGTTCTGGATGAAAGCATAATTCACCCTCCTAAAGAAATCAGATTATTATAAAATAACTTACTCTCAGTCTTATTATCTGTACAATCAGTTCATTTGATCACTAGTCACAGTCTTATTTTGGGGAACTCCTCAAAATCTGAGATATCTGCTCTTCAAGGCTCTTCACTCCATAGATCTCTCCGAAGATCTACAGAGAATAATAGAACCAGGGTCTTATGACCTCAGCTGCAGGGTTCTTTCCCATTAACTACCCCTCTCCTCCCAGGGTAAGCCATGTTTCTTTAAATTTCCTCTCTATTGTTGATAGAATTAGGCAGACCCATTATTCATTTTCTGACCTAGAGCTGCAGAAACAGAAAGATAAGAATACAAGTCTATTGATACGTTGGATTGACCAGACAGTGGAGCTGGTTGTCAAAGGGTAAACTTGGCTCTGATGAAGGTGAAAGGGACATTTCAAACATGACGGAGCTACAAGATCTATTCACTTTGAAAGCTTTGGGTGACGATAATACTGAAAGAGTAGGTTTTCTCATTAAAGCCAAATAGAAAAAACAAACCAGTAGTGAACCCTTTAAAGGGAACTTGTGAGAAATGCAGCCTTTGAAAAACTAGGCTTTGAAATTCCCTTAAAGAGGATCCATTGTGCCATTAGATTATCAATTTTGGGCCAATATGTATTTATTCTATATGCATTCTGACATACATATTTCACATTTGCAGAGAAAAACACTGAAGTTTCAATTACAGAAATCCACAGCAGATCTAGTTAATTTTTTTAAAACTTTCACTCCTGAATTATTTGTCCTAATTTATCAGGCTCAGCATAATCTTCTTACTTTCTAGTTTGATTTACTTTTTTATTTTTTTTCTTTAAATTAAAGTTTATTGTGGCAACAATTGTTAGTAAAGTTACATAGATTTCAGGTGTACATTATCTATATCGCACATTGTGTATTCACCACCCAGAGTCAGATCTCTTTCCATCACCATATATTAGACCCCGTTTACCCTCTTCTAGAGCCCCGCTCCCCCCTCCCCTCTTACCCTCTGGTAACCCCTAGGCTATTCTCTATGTCTATGAGTTTTTGTTCTTGCAGTTGTTTGTCTTGTTCTTGGTTTAAATACCACATATCAGTGAAGTCATATGGTTCTCTGCTTTTTCTGTCTGACTTATTTCGCTTAGCATTATAATCTAAAGATCCATCCATGTTGTCACAAATAGTCCTATTTCATCTTTTCTAACTGCCGAATAGTATTCCATTGTGTATCTATACCACAACTTCTTTATCCATTCATCTACTGAAGGGCATTTTGGTTGTTTCTATGTCTTGGCCACCGTAGATAAAGCTGCAATGAACATTGGAACACACGTGTCTTTATGGATAAATGTTTTCAGATTTTTTGGGTAGATACCCAGGAGAGGGATTGCTGGGTCATATGGTAATTCTATTCATAATTTTTTGAGGAATCTCCACACTGCCTTCCGTAGCGGCTGCACCAGTCTGCATTCCCACCAACAGTGTATGAGGGTTCCTTTTTCTCCACAGCCTCTCCAACACTTGTTGCCATCTGTCTTGTTGATGAAAGCCATTCTGACTGGGGTGAGGTGATATCTCATTGTGGTTTTTATTTGCATTTCTCTGAGGATTAGTGACGTTGAACATTTTTTCATGTCTATTTGCCATTTGTATGTCCTCTTTGGAGAAATGTCTCTTCAGGTCCTCTGCCCATTTTTCAATTCGGTTGTTTGTTTGTTTTTGTTGTTGAGTTGTATGAGTTCCTTGCATAGATTTGGATAGATTTAATTTTGGATATGCAATAATCCTCCCCCCAATTACCCACTGAGGATATGTTGCAAGACACCCAGTGGGTGCCTGAAATTGTGGATAGTACTGAACCCCATATAAGGTATGTTATTTTTCTATACATACCTAACTATGATAAAGTTTAACTTAGGAATTAGGCACAGTAAGAGATTAACAACATTAAGTAATAATTTAAAAGAACAATTATAATACTATACTACAATAAAACTTATATGACTGTGGTCTCTCTCTCAGAATATATTATGGTATGGTCCTCACCCGTCTCCTTGTGATTATGTCAGGTGATAAAATGTCTCCAAATGCCTACTTGATGAAATGAGGTAAATGATGTAGGCATTGTAACCTAATGTTAGGCTTTGGGGCCATTATTAAGTAAAATAAGGCACTTTGATACCATGACAGTTGATCTGATAACTGAAATGAGTACTAAGTGACTAACAGGTGAGTAGCATATACAGTGTGGAGACGCTGGACAAAGTGGCGATGCACTTCCTGGGCAGGACAGAGAGGAATGGCACGCAATTCCATCACCCAACTCAGAGCGGCATGCAATTCAAAACTCATGAACTGTTTATTTCTGGAATGTTCCATTTAATATTTTTGGACCACATTGACTGCAGGTATAAAACTGCAGAAAGGAAAACCCCGGGTAAGGATGGGGGAGAACTATTGTAGAAAGAAAAATGGCATTAAATGCTCTCGTGCTATTTTAATCAATTTGTTTTTGAGATCTTATGAAATAGCCCATTGACCTACACATTATACTTTGTATAGTTTAATTTGAAGTGATTGTATTGGCCATAGTAGTGGTGAATGCAAAGAAAAGATCATGATATGTTGTTTAGCCTACTGAGCCAGGTATGTATAACTTTATGCTCATCAGAACAATGGAAAAATTGGGCTCATTGAACTACAACTTGTATTTTCATGTTTGCCACATTATGTTATATTGGCACAACAAAGGAGTTTTGTAAAGTGAAAATAATATAACACAACTCATTTTTTTAATTTATTAGTTTCAGGTGTACACAACAAGGTAATACTTAGACATTCGTCATTTATACCCCTCACACTGTGAACCCTCCTCCCCCATCCACTATCCCTCCGACATCGCACCGAGCCATCACATTATATATATAAAATGATAGTTGGCATTCATTAATGTTTAGCTTCTGGTGTACAATGCCATGATCAGGCATCCACAGTATCCCTGAGGTGGTCTCCCAAATGGGACACGAACACAACTCATTTTTAATGGGGGCTACTATATACTTTATTTTTTGATAATATAAATGGGAGTCACTCTTCTACAGTGGTTAACACAAGTTTGAGATCATACAAACATGGTTTCCTATCTTAGCTTTATCACATATGAACTGTGTCAACCTGGGCAAGTTCCTTAACCTTTCTGAACCCCACTTTTATCATTTGAAAAACAGGGATAATAATGCCAAAATTATATTGTCGTCATGGAGATTAAGTAAGATAAAGGATAAGCCTGGCCCATTGCAAGTGCTCAGCAAGCATTTCTATAAACAACAGCCCTTTCTATGACTATTTTAATACTAAAGCTATAACGACGAAAGGCTTTGTTGATACATATTTTTCATTTTTGCATCTTGCCTTTAACTCAGTATACGGTTAAGCTGTGAAAATAATGTAAAATGCAAATGCTGGGGTGGTCTCCTTATAGCATTCAATGTGCCTTGGGAACAGCTGTCACCAAGTGTTCACTCTAGAGTCTAGAAGCACAAGGCCTAGAAGTTCCTATTAGGCCATGGTTTGGATGGCCTATTTAGGGAACCCCATTAGAACTGATCATTTTTGTCTTTCGTGTGGCTCTTCCGTTTAAGGGCTGGATGATGGAACTGCATTAGTGAAATCAGGTAGAAAAGAAAGGAAGAGGATAGGACATTGCCTAAATTTTCAGAAATAGCACTCAGTATGCCGAATTTCACTTTTGAAATATACACTATTAGAAAGGAGGCGTGGATGGATCATTTACAGAAGTGAGGGCATTCGTAAGGGTTCCAGTGTATGTCTCTTCATAGTTCACAAGTACTATTATTTTCTGCACTTGAATCAGAATTTACAAAATGGGTTTATTCATCTAACCTTCTCTTCTCAATACCTCTAACTTGCTAGCATTACATTTCCTCATTGCCTTGCTTTGATTGGCTCAGTTGTTTAGGCTGAACATGGCGCTATGGAAGCCAAAGCAGTGGCCATGGCCCCTATGCTCCAGTAAACCTCACCGTGCTCTACAGCCAAAGAATCTAAGTAGGAGCTCCAGCCTGTTGCCTGGCACACCTGGCATGAGGCAAAGCTGGATTCTGACTTCCTAATGATCCAGCCTTTGGTGGCGATGATGGAGAAAGGAGGGCAGGTCCTGCCCTGCTGGGTGACTGCAGAGCTAGCATATCAAAAAATGCCAGACTTTGCCTCCCTTTTTTGTGTCTTCTGTCTTCTTACACCGTGCTTTCTCAGACATCTCTTCATCACAGCCTTAATAATCACCATGCCGTCACACTATTTAAATTTTTAAAAGAGATACTCCATTAGTATTTGTTTTCAAGAGTAAGGTGGGGCACAATTCACCTCCCCTCTCTTCCCAACAGAATACAGATGAGACTGTGTAGATAGATGGGTCTATTAGATCTTACAGTAGAAGAAGCTTGATTAGAGCTTCTTGAGTTGCTTAATTAAACTGAAATGAATTGAATTGAATCAAATGGAATTATAAAGTCATGAATCCCCTGTCATGGGAGTTATGTAAGCAGCGGTTGTGTAATGTGACTACAAAAACATAACCTTTTCAATCAGATGGACCCAAATTTATTCCCAGGCCTTCCGTTCACATGGCGGTGTGACCATGGGCAAATTATTTTACCTCTCTGCAATTCATTCGTCCTCGTCTTTAAATTGGGTCACATATTAGAAGACTGGAGTGTATAATCCTCAGGACCCTTTCTCTGTCAACGGTGTATCATGAGATGAGTGTATCCATTACTGGACAAGCAACTGAAAAGCATTCCATTGAGAATGAACCTGTAGCATTAGCATTGCATGTGACAGATGGCACATTGATCATTAGAGAGTTATTTAATTTACGACAGGGTCCTTCTCCTTCCTACCCTCCATCAGATTCAGTAGATCACCATCAGAGCTTTAATGCTTTGGACCAAGGGCCTGTACCGTACCTGTAATGGCTGTTGGGGGCAGTTTTCTTCAGAGTGCCCATCTTACTTTATGTAACCAAATTTCGAAAGATAGAAGGGTTGCCCTGCCAGCTCTATTTGGCTGTTTCCCCATTCCCTGAATAGAGCAATAAAAGAGGAAGGCTATATTGTGTTGAGTGAGCAAATGTATTTCTTTATTCCAGCCTTGGCGTGACACCAGGAAGCTCATTTCACCACAAATTCATGACGTCTCAAATCAATATTGACCGTGGGTGTTCGTGGGAGGACAGTTTTCATGGCATATTTGGTTTGACAATGACCCTGTACAAATTTTAATTGGATATAAAATGGCCAAGAGACAAACTCTAAAGGAAGAGTCAAGGATTGGAGTAGCAAGGTGCTGACCTCAGAGTTGAACCTAAGTCCTCAATGCTTAGCAACTTTGGAAGCCTGCCAGGAGGAAAGAGTTGGTTTACCAGTGACAATAGCAGGTGTTCTTCGAAGCACAGACTGAGTCATGATTGTACAGGTGATGTTACTTCAAGATGCTCTTCTGCCTCTCTCAAGTTTTCCACATGCCATTGTGTAGGTGTCTTTTTAGATCAGCAGTGTTTTTTTTTTTTTTGTCTTTTATGTTGATAGTCAGTTTGAAATTTGTGATAACATTGTTTACCCTGTAACAGTGATAAGTATCCTCTCATCTTAATTGAAATTCATGAACTCAGCTCCCGAATTCCTGTGGCTTTAGTGGGAGCTCTGTAAGTCTGTCTTTATAGACCAGCAGTATGAAATAATGGAAGATGTACTGGATTGGCGATCTGAAAACCCAGGCTTTAATATTCACCACTAAATAGCCATAAAAGCACAGACAAGTCATGTAACCTTTTGAAGCCTCAGGGTTTTTTTTTTTTTTCTTTTCATTGTCTGTTTGTTTGTTTTTCCAGTCTTTAAAATAAAGCTCATTCTATCTTCTTGGCCTACTTCACAGGGTTTTGATAAGGAACAAATGTTCTGGGAAGGGGGGTTGGGGGGAGTGGAGAGGATGTAAAATGACTTGTAACGTAGTATGTACCCTAACCTCCTGAGGAATTATTTGTGTGAGCACTGGTCTTAGTAACAGTAATAATAGAGATATTTTTAATATCGCCCTCATATAAAGGCCCTCATTCCCTTTTGTTTTCGTATGCCACCAGGGTGATAATCTTAGGGTTTTGAATTAAGGGGTTAATATCTTCACATTAAGGATTTAGGAGATCTCACTTGGGGTTAGATGATCATTTACAGAGAAGAAAAACGGAGAATATTGAAAATGCTAATTAGAAAGCTTATCATCACAAAATAGATGGTAGATGCTGCTTAAAAACCTTGTAGCAGGCTGATAAGCTAGGTGTCATGCTTTCCTTTTGAGTGCTGATTGTAAAACAAAGGCAAAACATTTAGAAATTAATTAAATGTATTTTATTAGTATACCTAAGTGCGAGGCTAGATAATTTCAAGATTGTTTCAAGATTAGTGTGATCATAATACATTTTTATTTACATTACACCCTCAGCCCAGAGCCTTGTGGGTACCCAACTAAATGTACATGAACTATTAGTAATTGCATCATTTAAATCGGTTATTATTTTAAAATTTAAATGACCCTCTTCTTTATGATAACCTATTTGAATGAAGAAAAACCTTGAAACTGATTGTAAAGATCTTCAAATAATACTTTATAGTGTAATATATGTTAGTAAGTTTATTTATCTTGAGTTGGGAGCTCTTATAGATTCCAGCTATATGTCTTTGCCACAAATCTTTTTTGTACTCATGGCATCAGTGAGAATAAATGGAAGTTGTGGAGTCTGTGAAGGCCACTGGAGGGAATTTTCCAATCTCCTAATATATCAGTGTCTCTTCGTGTCTGTTTGTGATGGGGTCCAACAGCAGCTCAACATCCTTAGGTAAAGAAAGGCTTCCTAAGAGTGAGCAGCAGTCACTGAAAGGAAATTAATGAAATCCAGCGACTGCTGGTCTCTTTGACAAGAAGGAATTCTTCCTGCCAACATTTAAAAACCCCTAGAAGTGGTCTCCATTGGAAACCAGGTTTCGACTTTCTGCCCTGGGCTGCCAAAAGTATTGCAGTAGAAAATGCGAAAGTAAGTTGAACTTTGAATTATAATTTCAATGACTGTCTAGTGAAATGGATTCATGCTCTGACACTGCACCTTTGAGGCTTTGGGTTGATTCGCATAAGATAAAAGTCTGTCCGGTCTGACAGTTGAAAAGGTCGCAAGCACACTTGATGTCTGGTGGTCTCAGTACATTCCCGAGTCTTGATTAAAAAAAGGGAGATTTAGGAACTATTATGGGATTTTTTTCTACATAATCTTTTCAAACAGAGCCAGTTCTACATGTTTCGGCTTTGAGTTTATTAATTTAGCCAAGTACAGGTTATATGTTTGCTACCATTTAACAGTAACTTCTCATTCAACAAGAAGCTCTCACATAATTGAGACACATTAGCTTTGGGGCCAACGTGTTGTTTTTGAAAATGACATCTAATTGTCACCGTGGCCTTCCTGACATTAAAAATTAAACCGTCTACATTTTAATGCTTCCACTGGAGTTCTAAAACAATATCTGTCTGTTTCCATTTTGAAAATGTTTGCTAGAATGGCTTGACATTTTACTTCTGGAGATCATGGGGGTTCTGTACCTGTGAAATGTATTGTTATTCATTTTAGATTGGAGATGTCTATGAATTAGAGATCAGCCGGTGAACAGCAGTTGAAGGTTTGAAGTTAATTTGCTTCGGACCACAGATTGATAAAGTTGCTTTAACAGATTGGAGTCACTTTACACTTTAGATTCTAAGTCAATCCATTTGTTTTCTATCTGGAAAGACTGAGACTGGCCCAAATTCATACAGTGACATAGTCACTACCTATCTGACTCTTCTCTGCTATTCAAAGTTAAGGTCAAGTCTCACTTCTTTGCCTGACCAACCCAGATCCATGGACAGTTTGCTCTTCTGCGACTTCCTATTATAGTTTTTGTCAAAGCCATTCATCCATATTATAAAAGTCGGATCACCACACAGTCTGGGATTTCTAGAATAGTCCTGATTTGAAATGATCGCTTTCGTTCTCCCCATATTAGATATTCTGGAAATTCCTATATATGATCATCTAAGTCATGTAACCAAAATTGGTTCTCATACCCACTCAAAGAAAAATCCTCCTTCTGCCCATATGCCTGATTGAGGGACCAGAAAATATGAGCTAACTGGATTGTCTTTTACTAATATTAGGTATGTAGGTCTCGTCTATTCATCGAGAGTAGATGTTCCTTGTGAACATTGACTCTTCATCATCTGCTGAATTTCCCATAATGCTTAGTGCAGTGTACTGTGTGCATAGTGAGGATGCAATGTGTATTTTCCATTTGGGACAATTTTCTTAACACGATCCAATTTTCCAAACCCCAAGTTTGGAAGTACCCTAGCACATTGGTTCCAGCCAGGAGTCAGTGTGGTTATTTCACTGAGTGTATTTTATTTCTCCCACTAATGTGTTGTAATTATACCTGGAATTATAAATACCTGCCAGATGTTTGTTTATCCTGCATACTTTCACAGCTAAGAAATAACAATCCCTGGCTTTCATGTGGATGTGAGACAACTAGGATCATTGGTGCCATGCATATGCTGTCCATGTTAACTGGCATAAACCATTAGGCTCCATAAACCTTGGCACACCACGCATCACTCCCTCTTTGGTTTTCAGTGTATAATACAATGGGTTTGAGGTGCTCTACAGAGCAGGCCCACACTTAATGCCACAGACCCTTTCTTTATGACACTGTGTCAAGGGTCTGAGTTTGTAGACTGATTTTCTGGAAAAGTGCCATGCCCTTCCATGAGCCAAGTGTTTCAGAGTGTCCCATAAATGCTGCTCAGATGGGGCCTCAGGGCCGTCTCTCAAGCTAACTGGAGATACTAAGTAAGGCCCAGGGGAAGTTCAAGAAACAGGAACTTCTTGTATTTGTTCTATTGATTTAGCTGCCAAGAAAAAAAAAGTGTAACAAATTGTGGTGTTTTCAAATAAAAGCATCAGGAATGAACTACAGTTTTAGAGAATGATTTCCTGGGCACACAGGCGGGTGCATTTTGGGTAAGGCTGGATGTAGCTGGAGATAGGTAACAATGCCAGGTTACTTAACGAAGCAGGAAGGGTAAGGGCCAGGGTTGCGAGTCATTATTTATAATTGAACAAAGTGGTGATTTTAACAACTTTGCATTCTCAAATCTGAGGCCATCTTCATGGTAATCAAACTATTACTCTGACACAGTTTGCTTATCAGGGAACTGATTTGAGACTTTGACCTGAAAATGGAGGTTGGCTTTCAATTCATTTGAATTGCAAACAGGGTAGAAAACCTATAGCTGCTATGGCATATTTTTTAAAGCAAAATCAGGCACCTATATTGACCTCCTATTTACATTTCTTTGAGAAGAAAAAATAATCACATAAAAGCTATCAAGAAACACATTTCACAGCAGGCAAATTAATTGGTTTTACAGTATTTGAATGGAGGGTTTGTCAAATAAAACATGCCGTGACAGTTAATAGTGTCATTTAGAGCCAGAAAATTATTGGCTTATTTGTTATTGGATAAAAGGAAGGCAAACATTTTGTATTAGGAAGTTTTAATGTGTTTAAAATCCTCATTAGGGATTAATGGACATGCTTGCTTAGCATAGCTCCTCATTAATTTGAGGCTAAACAGTTACTTCTGTGTTTCAATCTCCGTGTTGTTCTTAACATTTTTTTTTTACTTCTCTTTAATTAGATCTTGCATTTGAGTTTGGTCTCTACACCATTGGAGATGTAGAATTAATTAATGAGATTTATAAATCTAATGGAAGTGAGTTATTCTTAGCTATCATTTCATTTTAGTGAGCAGTTAAACCACATGTAAGTGGGTGCGGATCTAAGAGAATTCAGAAGTATGGGGGGAAAATGTGCACTTCCCTGAATATATTTAGCACTGTCACTTGGCATTAATAGATAAAAGTGTTTTAATTAGAGTTATAAATAATAGGGGAGCTGGCTAGGATTCAGTTCCCATGCACACAACTTGTTCTTTAGGATCATCTCTGTCAAAGGAGAGCAATTGTAAGTCTGTTCCTGTGGAATCACAATGTCATCCACTGGCAATTAAGACAATGCTAAGTGCAGGGTTTAGAGAGTCAAGAAGGCGCCAACTTTCTTAGAGGTTAGTCTGCAAGTGGAGCGACTTTCTATCAAGTGTATTCTGTTGTCACATTTTTCTTGAGGGCATGAATGGGCACGATTTATAAAGTCTATTCCACTTACACTGCTTTAAGAAAATTTTAGCTAGAAGAAAATCAAACTGAAATCTGGGTTTCTTGTTTTAAAGCAGACATTTAAGTCATGGGCTATGTATTTAGAAGGACAGTGAAGTAGTTTCTTTAGGGTAAGGGATTGTGAATGTGAAGGAGAGACCTTTCTTTTCCAAAAGATTTTCAAAAAATAATATATAAATAAGATCTATATTTAACATATAAATAAGATATGTAAAAAAATATATACATAAGATATATATTTGAAAGATTCTTTTATAAATGGGGTTATGGTGTCTAAAGACCCTAGAATATGCATATGGCAATGTCTTCAGAAGCTACCAGAAAACTCTGAACTCCTACTTCACTCCCCCACTCCCCAGGAGGAAGTCCTTGTATCTTCAGAAACCATAAATAGGTTGAAGAAGCTGTCAATCCAAGATATATTATAAAACAGTTAATAATGTTATAACAACTATGTATAGTGCCAGGTGGGAGCTATACTAATCAGGGGAATCTCTGCATAAATCATATAAATGTCTAACCACTGTGCTGTACATCTGAGACTAATATACAATAATATTGAATATCAACTGTAACTGAAAAAAATAAATAATTTTAAAAAGCGAGAATCATATTTTACAATGATTCCTGCTAAGATCACATAGTAAATATGTGAGATGTTTGCTTAAATACAAAATATTTAAATGATTAAAAAATATCTCTTGTTTCAACAATTCGGAAACTCCTTCCGATGTTATGTAGAAATGATCTCTCTCATGAGGATATGGGTTAATCGAGTTCTCTGTTTCCCTAGAGACAGAGTTGAATTTATTTAGCCACAGAGAGGAGGAGATCTTCAAGCCCTGGGGCCATATTTGGCCCTGGGCTTAATTTCATCTGGCCTTCTGAATAATATTATGGAATTCACCACTGTGGAATCCCAGAAAATCATTACTCCTATTCCTGGGCTCTCCGCTTGTTCCATTCAGAATGAAGGCTCTTGTAGATTAGAGCAGTTGGAGAACTGCAAACAGTGGTTAATTAGCTGATCAGTGTTGGAAAGGACAGTATAGCTAATAGTGGGGATGAGAGTGTAACCTTCTAAATCATCAGAGCTAGTTGGCCTCAGTTCTCACCTTTCCCACTGTCTTGCCCCCTCTTTATCTCCATACTCCGGGCATATGCAGTGTCTCCTGTGTTTCACTGTAGCTAACACTCTCTCTCCCTTAAACATTGCGAGAGAGCTGTTACACTTTCCCAGCAAATTCATGTTCCAGCTCTCCAAGACAGCTATTTCCCAAGTCTCCTTTCTCCTCATATTTTCAATAACCATCCCCATTCTCGGTGGATGGCCTTGCCACATACTTCATAGACAAAAATAGATATAATCAGACAAGTACCACCGCATCTTCTCATCTTTAATTTCTCCACCGGACAGCTTATGTACCTTCCTTCCTGTTACAATGGAAACAATGTCCAAAAGTGTCCTTGCTGCTATTTCAGACCAGCCTCTCCAATTGTGTCTCAATCACCCTTCTCTTTCTCAAGGACTTTACTTTTACCATCTCCCACTTTCTCTTTTGCTACACTTTTCCCCTCTCCACTGAGTTGTCCTCACTGGTATATAAATATGCCCTAATATCATCGCTCTTAAAAAAACAAAGAAAGAATCTTGACTTCCATACCCTGACTTACTCTCACCCATTTCTCTGCTGCCTCTCGCAGTAGGAATCGTTTATTCACTCTCTCCTTTTGCCCCTCTCCCTGTCCCCTCAACACACTCCTTCAGATTGGTGTCCACGGCCTGCCACTGAAATAGCTCTCAAGCACAATGATCAATGACTTAGATCTTGCCAAACCCAATGACCGATTCTGCATCTTTATCTAACTTAATGGCCACTCTATCTTTGAAGCCCTTTCTTCTCCATGCTTCTGGGACACTATGCTCACCTGGTTTTCCCCCTGCCTTCTTAGAAACTCCTAAGCGTTCATGGGTGTCTTTAGAATACATGGCATACGATAGATGATGTGGTATGCTGTGTGGAATGCAGACTCCTAGCAAAAGGTATATATATGATCTCCTGGTTCAGTTTCATCTTAGGATGACTAAGGTGTGAAAGCCATGTTTTAGGTGAGGCCTATAGTACACGTATGCTGCATGCTACTACATAGGACTTTTTACCTAAGGGTTGCCTTCTTCATTGTGTTTGTATTGGTTAGTGCAAAAACTAATTTTAATTCCCCATGCATTTAAAAATCATCATCGGGGAAGAGAGACTATATCTGGGATTTGAAAGTTAGCATTAATAATCAATCCACAGGGAAAATAATCCATGCATAGGAGATAGAGAATTGAATGTTGTGAAGTGGACTGCTACATAGAATAAAATATCTGTAATATAGTAGAATAAATAGAAGGTGAATAAACCATAAAATCCAAAAGATACCTGAGGTGCCATCTTGCCTGGCAATGAGTCCAATGCAAAGGTGCCATTTGTTCTGTGACAAAGTGGGAAATATGAAAACAATGGTATGTGTCAGTGTGTTTGATGTTGGCGTAAGTTTGCTGTCAGATTTATGAAGAAACTGTCTTTCCTACCTTTTGGGTGTTGTTTTTGTACTGTCCTTTCCTGGCAAAATAAAAATAAAAATCGGTGATCTTATGTTGATCCCTTATTAATTTTGTACTGTTATGTGAAATACAAAAACACTGGGAATTTGTAATATGTTCCCATGCCTTCATTGTATAAATTGGAGAGTGAGAAAGTGAGTTGTCTGAAATCTCACAGTTAATTCACAGGAGAGCATGGACATGACACTACAGTTTCCTGACTCGCAGTATGTTTTTCTTTTCACTGTTGTATTAGATCATATTTACCTAAAAGTGAGATCACTGCTTTGCAATTATTTAGATGCTCAGTACTACTATGAGAGTTTGCTGTGATCGTGGAGTACTCAAAAGCTCTAAAAACTCTAACATTTACTCTTTTAATTAAGAAAATTCAGAAGTGAACTTGCTCCCTGATATATCTTTTTATATATTTAGATCATGCATTTAGATTAGCCTTGTTAACATTGGCTATCGATATTCAGACATTGCCTTACTCTGCTCCGATTTGTACATCTATATTTTTCCAGTATCCTCTTTTACTAGAAAAAATTAGGGGCCTGTGCACGAGTTAGCCAGTAATATTAATGGAAGTGCAACGAGTAGGGATTTGAGTGGAATCAAGACTTTAATGTTAAATGGTCCTGGGTTGTGGTACTAAGACTTAGACAGGACAGAAATGTTTATCCTGTGGACCCTTGGAGTGGGTATCCCGTGGAGGCGTCAGATGCATGCCCAGGAATTTCAAAAGGAAGGGAGCATGGCTGGAAGTTATTTGGATTTCAGGGCAGGCACCAAGAGCAGACAGAAGGCTGAGAAGAGCACAGACAGGAAGGGACAAGCAAGCTGGGTCAGAGTCTGGCAGCTGACAAAGAGAAGGAGGAGAATACAGCTTGAGTGTGAGCCCCAGAATTAAGGAATCTAGGAGAGAAGCCCGGAGAATGTGTAAGGAGGGGGTCTGGCCCTGGAGAAACTGACCAGCAGAGACCACACAGCCTGGCCACGGGTATGGGCAGTGGCAGCAGCAGCCAGAATGACCTCACTACCCAGCCCAGGTGATCAGAGGCAAAGCATCCTGGGAGGAATGTAGGTCAGACAACCAGGTGCTTCCAGATAGGCTCTTGGTTTCTTAGGGTATTCTTCCTAGATGCCTACCTTATTTTTCTTTAAGATTAAAGCCCCGCTCCCTGTTTATAGGTCAGTCGTCTGTAGAAACTAATTATTAGACCAAATAAATGAACAGTGAGCTAATGGCTATTCAGAACCCACCGAATTAAGCACTCTTCACTTGAAATTCCATCTGCCATTAGGTACTCTTAGCTGATGATGGGACTTTCTGCATATGTATTCCGCTGTTGCCTATACCTAATGTAATCAGTGAAGAGATGGCCTCATAATGAAGCAAATCCCCTACCCTTCCCCTACACCTCCACCCCCAACCCCCGCTTCTCTCTCTGTTGTCTTATCCCCTCAAGTCCCATCTCCAGCCTCTTTTGTCACCTTCAGTGAGAGCCACCAGATGGAGTAGCAGCCTGAGACTCCTTTGTACACCAGGCCCTTGAATAGGATTTAAAGATTAGTGACATTCACAAGATGTCATGGGGGGCCATCGACAAGGCGTCCACACTATCAACTCAATGGCCCCAAGGCTCAGGGTGCCAATGCCTTTCCAATGGCCTTAGAGGGAACTTAGAATAGAAGGTGATGTTGGAGACATCTGTCGCACCCCCTACCAGGCTGAGATACTTTTATATACCTCAGGTCATCTCAACCTCACGGCAATTCTAGAAGTGGATTTTTAAATTCCTCTTATGTAGATAGGGAAACAGAGGCTCAGAGATATTCAAGTATTTTGCCCAAGTTTGCAAAGCAAGTTAAGTATTGGAGCTGGGATTAAAATCCAAATTTGTCCCGATTCAAAATCCATGCTCTTTCCACTACCCCTTGATGTTCCCAGAAAATACAGTAAATTATCTCATTTATGTGCTCACATAAATAAAATGTGATTACTGTCTCTTCCCTTTTGGTTCTGGTTTCATGTGAGATTCTAGAAAAAAATTTTCATTTTCCGGACTTGGCTTAAAATGGCAAATGTTAAATTCCTTTGATCTTCACACTCTACTTTTGGTGCCTTCTTTTCTTAGAGGGAATGATGACTATTAGCCTGTTTTACATGGGGTATTTTGACCACGTGACTCCCTTAAAAATTGATCAGAAGCCATATTTTAAGGTAAACACCCACTCTTTGGACACTCAGGACTTTTGCTGTATTAAAATGAAATTGGAAAATGAGCTAGTTGGCTGTCACATGTCACTTTTGTAAAAATCTTTTTTCGTTTGTTTGCTTTGATTGAAGTTCTATTACCTGAGGACTTCTGTCTGCAGCTTATATAATATGAACTGTTTTCATTTAATCATAGACTCATGAACACAAACTAGAATAGGGACAAATTAAGACGAGGCAGGAAGCAGGGGACAGAAGGACCCTAATGTGAATTGGGTTCGGAGTTTTCCAAATTGGAAAACTTGACTTCTGTGAATGGGGAAGGGAGATAAAGCCTCTGAGGCTGCTGCCCCTTGTTTTTGTAAATCACCAATGATGAGGATGAAACGTTTTTAAAGGAAAGAAAACTCCTTTGGTAGTACAATATCATAACTTGAGTTTTCACTTTATTAGTAATGCCATTTCAGGGGAGTTCTGTGTCCTGTAAATCAATCATCGGGATAAATGTGGAATTTTGTTAACAAAAATACAAACGGAATTATTTTGGAAGCCGCCATGGGTGTCAGTCGTGGATATTTTTTTAACTGGGCTGATAGCATGGTATTTGGTGTTAGTGGTATGTCACTCGGTGTCACTGGCCCTCGTTAGGGGAATCCAAGCATTCTTCGGCAATTCAGCTTGCAATTTTGGAGTTTTACTTTGCAAAGTCTTTGTCACAGTGGAATATACCTCAAATAGTAGGCTCTGATTGCCAGGCATTGTGGGACAACCTCAGGATGATTTTAGAGGGGGAAAATGACCTCTCCTCCCTCGCAATATCTTAATAATAATGTACTCAGAGGCATGCATTCACCTCCCGCGGGTTAACTATGTGATCATTATTCTTTTCAATGTTTTACATTAATCTCCATGTTTTCTATTAGTGCTAGCTGCTGCTTATGTTTCGCAATGCCACAATCAGGGTATTTTTGATATCTCATATTACCCTCATCGCCAAGCATGCTCCAAACTGATTAATTCCAGAATGATTAAAACATCCTATGCAGTTCATTTATTGTTGCTGCAGTTCATTGAATATGTGCTGATTCAAAGGTACCCTGATTATTTCCTAAGATATGTATTTCTCACCAGGCAGATGATCTGTGCATGGTCTCTCTGTGGCTCCATGGGGTGGCCGCCTACACCGTCACATGCAGAGAGGGTAGGCACTTGTGAGGGCCCTCAGTAAACTCACCACCTGTCCGACGTGCGCCTGCTTCCCCTGGCCCTCAGAGGACCACCTCCTGCCCAGCTCAAGAGGGTCTGCTGAGGCCAGCAGTGAGAGCACCGCTTTCCCTGTGCGGCATGCAGCTTGCTTTCGACTCTAGGAGGAGGGGGCGGGGAGGAGGACGCCAAAGGACGCTGCAGCGCTGAGTGGCTACCTTGCGCTTTGTGGACTATCTGAATACTCAAGAGTGGATTTCAAGAGAGGAGAAGGTGGCTCCGGAATTAAACAGCCGCTTGGCAATTGGTCGGGCAGCAGTGCTAATCCCAGTGTCCCCACTCATTAGTTCTCTTCCTCAGTCTCCTTTCACACCTGTCCAAGTGACTCCAGAATCCCCACCAGAGGGGTGTGTGTCAGAGGGAGAAAGGGAGAGAGAGAGGAAAAACAACGGGACAAAATTCAGGCCGAGCCCAGCCTTAGTTCAGCTTTCTTCCACGGTACAGAGTGACCCCGGCGCAGCTCTGCAGGGGGTCAGAGACTGAAGTGGCCTCAAGTGGCCGCACCACTTCTCGGCCATGTCAAGTCTTTGGCCTTTCACTCCCATAGGGAGTGACGACTACAGTGCAGACCTCGGCGGCTGGGAGTTTCTGTCGGACATGGCTCTGTCCGTGAACCTGGTAGGTACCCTTCCCCCTGACACCTAAATCAGACCTGCTGCTCAGTGTTGTCTGTCTCCCGTGTAACTGTCTGTCTCCCCAATTTGCGTGGAGTCTTGAGGGCAGGAATTATGTTGTCTTCAGTGTCTTTAAATCCTGCTTCTTGGCACCATCCTGAGCACAGTGTGAGCTCCATCAGGATTTGTTGTCTAAAGAAATAAATGGGAGAACTGATGAATAGGCAGAGGGGTGAATGAATACGATCCTATTACCCTTGTCATGCTACCTTACAATGCATGTCCCAGTGGGTCTCTAATTGTTTGTTTTCCCATCCCATCTAGACATGTCACTCTGAGAGAAAGAGGCCAAGTCTCATAGTTATTTGTATCACCAACCCCCTCACGCCTCACACCATTCTAGGCACGGAAGAAATCCACGCTACTTAATTCAAAAGCACTTGTGGGGTGGGGGGGACACTTGTGGCTAAAATGTAGTTGTATTGCAGTGAAAACAGCTGTGGGACAGGGCTAGATGAGTTTCCAGGATTAGCAACTCCATGTGAATGCGGGATTCCAGTATTTTCTTAAAAAGAAAAAGGAATCTGAACACTTCATGTAGATGCACATTTATTTGACTGCCCTTGTCTATAGAGTTTTCCCAATCCTGAGTGCTACTGACCCTAATAAGTCATTATTAGATTTGCTGCAATGCCCCAGAGTCCACGACTCTTTCTATTTTGACAACATTTCCCGCATAAGGAAATGGATGTTTATAATACCAGGTGTAGAGATGATATTTGCAGCTGGCAAGAGTGAGTTAGATCTTACCTTGAAGAGATGAGAAGACTAGACTTAATAATAAAGAAGTAAGGAGAGCAACAGGACGAGGGGGTAATAACCTGACTCATCGTATGGGGCTTTGTGGGTTATAAAGCGCATTCACGTTACTTATTTCATTTGCTGCTCACAGAAACCCTGTGAGATTTGAAAGGAGTAGGTATTATTATTATTGGTGTTATCTTATTTTATTCTATTTTATTTTACAGTTGGGAAAAGCAGAACTTAGAGGGGTAAAGTTACTGAGTCCTGCTACCAAGCAGTAGGGCCGGGACTCCCATCTAACTCATTAGACTCATAGCCAAGTGTTCTTGCTGTGTCTGCATATTGTTGATATTTTTTCCTCGTTAATTAACATGCACGTGTTTGTTTGGACAAAGGAGAACAAAGACCTTTTCCTGAGTGTAGTCTATACGTTTTTAGCCCAGGCAGCAATGCTGATACAATGCAAGAATGATGTCAAAGATTAAAGTCTTTGCTATAATCATTTTGACCTTTGGGGAAGGTATTTGTTAGAAGTTCAAGAATTGTCTTAGAAAATATAGTTCCTGGAGCATTGAGCAATGGAATGAGATTTTATTTGCTGTTAAGAATAATCATTGCTGTTCTATAATCCCTTAATATGTTAAACCAGGATCTCCCAGTGTATGTTCTGCAAACACTTGTTCTGTGGAATTGTAATAATTGTTCATCGTGGGGATGGGGTGACATGAAAATGAAAAACCCAAGGATTCAGGGGTCAAGAAAGGGGGGAACATGCTGCACTAAATCAATTCAATGGCTGTCTCAGAGCCTTTAATTTGCATCATGGGTCTCCAAGAAGGCAATGGATTTCAGCATTTCCCACACTCATTCGGACACGGAACCTTTCATTTTGCAGATCTAGTGTCCATGGGATGGTATCCTTTGTAGCACTTACCACAGTCACAGTTGTACATTAACTGTGTGATTCTTCATACCTTCCTTCCTCTTGAGTCTTGTGCAAACTCCACGAGGGAGGAAACTGTGTTTCCTTTTACTTCCCATTGTATCTGTGCCTAGTACAAGTCTGGTGGTGTAGTCCTTGGCCCTCAAAAAATATTTGTTGAATGAATGAGTGAACGAATGAATGAACAAATTGTGCTAGGCCAAGCCACCTAGGGTTCCCTATTTACAATGTACTTACAATGTGTTCTTTACAATGTTTGCCCAGCCAACTTTTTTAGCCTTTCTTTCTGCTGTTCTTTCTACCCAGTATTGGAATATGATTGCTCTTGGAAGGTGACTGTGTAATTTGTCATCCAAACTGGGACGTTTTTGAAGAGGAAAGGGGACACTGTAATTAATTACACCAGGATAACCCAGGCTGGATGGCCCCGTATTGTTTGTGACTCTTTCTCAGCCTGCCTCCCCCACTAAGGATTTTATGTTCCTGGGAGCAGGGGCCTTTACATGCAGTAAACATTAGCTGAAATTATTGTATGGAAAGTAGTGACTTTAATACTAATTTAAGATTTGCCGATGATTTTAGCATGTATTTTTTTTTAATGTTGAGGAAAACTGAAGCCATATTCTATTCGCCATTTCCCCAAATATAGCAGTGCTTCATACTCCAGTGTATCAGAGTAACTAAGGGGTTAGGGCTTAATTGCCCTTGCCAGAGGCCTCGCATGTGGCCTGTGTGGCAGTGCTGTCTGTATAGGACTGGCCTTTCATCTCCCAAGGCAGAGAGTCAGAGAGACCAAATGTTCTCCTTACCAGAACTGGAGGGAGGTAGAAGTGATCAGATTGCAATCCTGCAAAAGATGAAGGTATGGAGAGAGTCAGGAATGTTTGGGGGATGCCCATAACCTGCACAGGTGACATCAGGCCCCACAGACCTTTCTCCAGGTGGCCGTCCCACTCTCAGGTCCCTTGTCATGCACTGCTTTATTGCTGGTGTCTCACTTTGGTGTTTGGCTTCTTGTTTTCCCTGACTGTAGAACCCCTGGAAGAAAGGGCTACCTGCCAGACATGGAATGAGTCCTCAGTACATCCCTGCTAGTTGCTTGAATTTTGATCTATTAGGAAGGCGTCCATTTGGGAAAGATGGCTCATGGATTCACTTTGTGTATTTCTGAGATTCTTTGTAAGTGCCAAGGAAAGCATGCAGTTTACGCAGGAGTTTTACCCTTAGTGTCTTGGATAAGAATTGTGGGTATCTGGTTGAACTCCTAAGTTCAAAGACAACTTAATTTAATCATTGAAGTGTTTCCCATAGGCCTCATCTTTTAAAAATCTCTGATGATGAGTAACATCATTGACTATGTCAGAAGGTGAAAGGGGCTTTAAAGATCAGAAAGTCGAGCTCCTTGTCTGGATAGACGAGCAAAGTGAAGCCCGGAGAATAGGGGAGGGTGGCTCAGTTGTCCCCACGGCAAAATCTGACAGAACAAGTCATTCTCCTTCTGCAACTTGCACTGTAGTCTTACTACTCCGTTAAAGTAAAACAGAATTGGCCTTTTGCAGATACTTACTGCTTTTTGTTTAATAGGAACAAAAAAAAAATACATTGATAGCTATATTTACTTCCTTTGCAATTTTTCCTACACAGTAAAATATTATGCAATAAGCTTCTCTGAGAATAACTAGACTATGCTTAATTTTTTGTTTGTTTGTTTATTTTGTTTTAGGTAAGCCTTGCCAGTGATCCAAGCTGTGTTGAAGAAATCTTACGGGTGAGTTTAAACCTTTATTTCTGTGCCTTTTAATAATGAAGCAATCTATCTGCGTAAGCTGTTTAAAGTAATGACTGTTCTGTTTCCACGAGTATCACTTCAAGACCCTTCTGCTTACATCTCCTGCGTCATTTCTTACCTGTCATCTCTGCCCTCTTTAATCAAGCTAGTCTCCTAATCTCACCAAGCTTCTGTTCCATTCTTGCCTCCTCCTGGATCTTTCTTTTGAAGTCTGGATGGACTCACCACCTTTTGAGTAAACTTTCCCCATTCAAGCATCCTCCTCGAGATCTTTGTTTTACTGTCTTCTGGAATCTCGAGTCAACTTCACCACTGCCTCCCACTACATTGTGGATGGCACATGGTTATGGACATTGTAGCCTATTACGAGGGCATGAGATGTGGAAGGGTGGAGGAGGGGGGCAAGGGAGAGGCCTGGGACTGGTGGTGGAAAATGTTACTAATGGGAGTGAATTTATACATGAGAAAGGCATGGAGGCAACACAAAGTTGCAAAAGGTAGCAATAACCTCTGCCAAAGGGAATGATTAAACCAAACGGAAAAACCAAAGCCAAGCCAGAAAAATGTATCTCCTGACTCTGACTGTTGGTATCATAAGGCAACATGGTATATGAGCAATAGGATCACTGGAGGGAGGTCCAGTCCTACCTGTACCATTTGTCACTTCTGTGGACAGATGACTGTATCTTTCTGGCTCTCCCTTCCTTGTCTGTAAAAGAGGGCAATAATACCTGTCCTGATTCCCTTAAAAGCTGCCAAGTGGCATATAACTGCTTGTTATGATGATAAATGATGATCGGGATGACCATGAGAAAACCATGCAGGCTTTCTATTGGGGAAAGAAAATAACCTGTGTGCCAGTCAAAATTCCTGCACCCCCTTTCCTCACTTACCAAAGCCACTCCAACTCCCCCTGGTAAGTGCCTTCTCAGCAGCCTAGTGTTTGAAGCAAACCCTGTGAAAATGCAGCCAAAGGAGTAATAAAAAGCAGCAAGCTGTTTGCCATCAAATTGACTGGCCACATGATTTTACCTGTTGTGGATATCAGTGTACCTTTTCAGCTCAAGAACATTGTTGTTGACTTAAAAAGGAGTCCTGGCACCCTGACCAGAGATGGGACTATCTGAATTAGGGATATACGTACTACTTTTGTAAGATAATAGGCCAGGAATCCCTCAGTCATCTCTCCCTGGTGTCCAAGTTGCTTGCTCCTTTTATTGGGTGGAGAAAGTTCTGATATACAAATACACCAAATCCTTGCTAGTGTGTCGCTGTTTTCCTTAAAGAAATATCTTACCCTAGTCTCGGTGAGTACAGTTGTCTTGTTTTTCCAGATGATGTCAGTGGTCTTTGGTTGATTCCCAAAGGAATGTCGGACTAATTGTCCCCATTGCCAACCTCTACTTAAAAGCAGCCTGGTGTCTAGGTGGCTCACACAGTGACTAAGCGAGGGGAGCCCCTGTCAGGGGCTGGCGACTCCAGTCTCCTGGAGAGGCCACTTAGAGAAACACCAGAATGTCACTTAATCATGGAAAGAAAAGAAGCAGGTATATGTTATATTATGTTATGTTATATTATATTATATTATACTTATTTTAATGTAAGACCGGGTCTTATATTAATTTTTGCTCCAAAAGACACATGAGAGTTGATGGTCCAGCTAGGTCTTATTTTCGGGGAAACACGGTATGTGTTTTCACCTAGAAAACAGGGGGTAACTATTAACCCACCACCCAACTGCAGAGAAGGAAGCTTTAAAGTGTAGACACTGTTTGTGTATGTGACATGGAGAGCTCAAGCTGTTTGCTCGCCCAACTTTCCCAACCTCCCGATTCCCCCTTTTTGCCTTTACAGCGCTGCACGCAAATGCATGCAAACACATTTCATCTCACATAGGGACAGATTTCTTTTATTAACCAAGGACAACACAGCTGACCCCTCCCCACTCTCGGCCCCTCAGTACCCTGGCAATGAAAATACTTTCATCTAATGCATTTTATTTTGCCCCCCCTTATTCAAAATGCCGTTCAAATCCAAACCAGTCAGGTTTCTTTGAAAGTTCCTCTCACCATTTCTCTGATAATGGGCTCAGCTCCCCTTCAGACCAGCACAACCTTATTTCCCTGTAGCACATGACTGCCTTTCAAAGTACTTGAACTTCATTATCTTATTTTGATCAGAAGAAATGTGGTAGTTCCCTGTTATTTCAGGAAGTTGAGGCCCGGAGAGGTTATAAGTGAGTGGCAAACAAAGGCGAGGCTAATATATGGCAAAAGCAGAAATAGAACCTAGTCTCCGTTTTGTACTACACCTGAATGTCAACCACCCTATAACAAACCTTCCGTGAGAATCTTTTGATTATAAAAATTGCTTCAATTCTACTTCTGGGAATATGTCCAAAGAAAACAAAATCACTAACTCAAAAAGATGCTGCACCCTTATGTTCATAGCAGCGCTATTCACAATAGCCAAGACATGGAAACAACCTAAGTAGCCATCGATGGATGAATGGATAAAGAAATTGTGGTGTCTGTATAGAATATTATTCAGACGTAAAAAATGAGGAAATTCTACCATTTGTGACAATATGGATGGGCCTTGAAGAAGATAAATACTGTATGATCTCACTTATATGTGGAGTCTTAGAAAAAAGCAAAATCATAGAAAAAGACATTTGACTTGTGTTTACCAAAGGCATAGGGGAGGGGAGGGGAAATTGTAGGAAGGTGGTCAGGAGGTACAAACTTCCAGTTATAAGATAAATGAGTACTAGGATGGAATGTAAATGTGATGGCTACAGTTACCACTACTGTATGACATATAAAAAAGTTGTTAAGAGAGTCAATCATATGAGTTCTCATCACACGGAGGAATTTTCTTTCCCTTTTTTCTTTCTTTTCTTTTTATTGTATCTATATGAGAAGATGGATGTTAATTGGACCTATTGTAGTAATCATTTCACAGTATTATTAAATCAAACCATGATGCTGTATGCCTTGAACGTATACAGTGATGTATGTCAATTATTTCTCAATAAAACTGGAAAAAGTAAGACCTGTAAAAAAAGAATTGCTTCAGATACTTGGCTGACTTACTTCTAGAAGTTTTAACTAAGAACACCAGCAAACCAACATAATTCGAGTAGGTCTTGGGAATGAATTCTTTCTTCTTAACATTTTTCAAATCTCATTTCAAATAATAAAATAACACCAATACCAAGTTACTGCTCCTAATAAAAGAAATAACAACAGTTACGTGCCACTTACTATATGTATGCCAGGAAGAGTGCTTAAGCACATTGTGTCGTTTTCTCTTCATGACAGCCCTAAAGAATTGTATTATTCATCACATTTTACAAAACAGGAAAGAGGAAAACCCAGAGAGGTTAAGGAATTTGCCTGCAGGTCTGTGACAATGTCATGTTATTTATTCCTTCTGTTCCAGTTTCTTTACCTGAATCCATCCTTAATTCACAAGCTCCAGTCCACTTTATAATTAATATGATAGTGATATCAACGAACAGTTTATTTCAGCTTCTGTTGTTTCCTTCACTTGTCCAAATTCAATTATGTCAAAATAATTTCAAATAGCTTTTCAAACAAAGCAGAATTCACCAGCCTACAGCACTTTTCTGCCAAACTGTCCTTCTCCCACAGAGTAAGTTGTATAAGTTCAGGTGCTTTTCCTGCTTGTCAAGTACGTTATTGCTCATTATAAATTTTACAAATCAGAAGCGTAAAGGCAGCCATCTGTGCAGTGCAGCCCAGCCTGTGTACCTGCTTCCGTCAGCATGCCAATTTCTCTTTAGAATCAAGCTACCCTCAAGTACAAACAGAAATGAGAAATAATAACAATTCTGGGCTCAATGATGGCGTTTTGCAGTTACAATTCATCTATCATATGTGGGATTCCTAAGCTGCTCATATGTAATAATATGGGCGGCAGCGGCAGCTTCTTTTCTGGGCTCCACAGGGTTTTATGGGTCCTAGAGTAATCATTTCTGGAAGAGTAAAGCTGAGGAGAGCAGCATGCACTAAGTGCTACGAGCTAAGGATGGATGTTCAATGATTATTTGTTCCGCAGTAGTATAATTTATTTGTTCCTAGCAAGAATTTACTTTAAAATATCAATAAGCTATCAATTAAATCCTTCCTAGAGTCAAACATGCAGATGTAGTGCTTCTCTTAGATCTGATGCTGAACAGATTGTGTTTCCTACCAAAGTACCTTCAGTAGTTGATCGTTTCATAGACAAACATCTGTAAGGGTAATGCACTGTTTATGAGGGATGCTGAATTTGCTAGCTAGGATTTAGGGCGCTTGATTTGATAAACTATCATCTTACAGATCTCTCCCTGCCATACGGATCAGGTTGGTAAACTCTGACATGAGCACCTCTTTCTGATGACAGCATGATCTGTGTTTACAGCATTCTAAATTATGGCAATTCTTATTAGGGCTGTGTTTAAGTTAACAGTTTTAGCGTGGTAAAAAACAAAAAGGTACCAAATAATTACAGGACGACTATGTACAGTACTTACTATTTTTTTTTACTTTTAAAGGGGAAACAAATGAAAAAGCTCATCTTAAGAGTGAAAAAAAAAATGGATCAGGGAGCAAAATTGGTCAGACAATTATGTCTGAAAGGAAATTTGATTATATTATCATAACTGTGAAGCATAATCAAGGACCTTTCAGTAGAATTTCTTTGATAAATTTAACCAATAATTAGGCAATTGATTTTATATTCTGTCAAATTAATGTATAAATAATGTTCCAATTGGAATCACCAAGCGATTTTCTATAAAGCTGTCTTAAGTACTATTCCTTCTGGAATGTTTCAAAAAGCATCTATCCTAGTCTGGTGTGGACTTTTAAAATTATAATTTCTTGCAATAGCAATATAGTGTTCCATTCAAGAAAGACAACAATTGCTAAATATAATTTAGACTATAATTAATGTTAACATTGATGGAGCCAAATAAATGAACTAACTAATGATTGCACCCTCTGCTATTCTGATGACTAGCTTTTACCTAATGACATTGGAAAATATGTAAATTTGTCAGCAGGTGAAAATGCCCTTGACTGGGTAAATTATGTGGAGTATTACCTTTTCTGAAGCTAATTCAAAGCCTTAATGGACTTAATATGTGGTATGCATATGTGAGGTGAGCTATTCATGGAACCAAATTAGCCCATAAGAGATATTACCCATTATTTGCTTCCCACTCATCATTTCCTCTTTTCTCAAACACAAACCAACCCAGAAGAAAGATGCTAAATTTAATTATAGCAACTATTATGTGAGCAATATAGGTAAGCCATCCAGTGTGCTTCCAAATGCACTTAGAGCCTGTCAAGCAGTTTAAATATTTTCATGTGAAATCTGGGGGTTTGCATCTAGTAGATGATGTGAATTTTAAGTGATTATACATACATCATTGGAAAAATGAGCAATGTGAGTAACGAGGTGACTGGTCCAGTGAATCATGGGAACCTGTCAGACAAGGGCCATGTCAGGGAAGAGATGATGTCAAGTACTCGTAACTTAGTAACTCAGCATTTAACTGCCCAGGGAGTGAGCAAGAGTAGGCCCTTTAAAATAGCCGAGTAATAACATGAGTCCCTACATATATTAAGTGTGCTGTAAAAATAAGTCTGTTTTCTGTCAACCTGTTTCTTTTTGTGAATATAGTGATTTATTATTTTCTATCGAATTGAATGAAAGCAGGTGAGAATTTAAGCCACGTGTAGAATTTACACCTGCTTTCTGTATCTTGGGTGTACAGAGAGGGTAACAAAACAAGGTATTAGTTTGCCAAAAAGCAGTCTAGGCTTATCTGAAAGAAGTAATAGCTTCCAACTGTTGTTTGAGATTCTAGTACCCTTTTTGTCTTGGCTGTGCTAGTCCAGGTAATGCAAGGACATTAACCATTCCATTTGCATCTGTGTAAAGGGAAAACCACGGTCTCTGGAAAATGCATTGAGAAAGTAACCTCTCACAAACAATTTGGTAGGCATCTTCCAGTTTTGAAATGAAAGGATAAGTCAAGGCTTGTCCCTGCTCTTATTAATCACCGAAAACATTATGGAGAATGACAGAAAGAAATGTAAAGTGCATAACTGATCTAACCAGAAGACATCCATAAGCCTAAATCACAATTTATTTTGTGAAGGTCTAACAGGCAGGGAATAACCCAAAAGATGGTTCTCGTGGTCGTGAATCTGGGCACAGCTGATGAAGCATTGATTTGCAGGATAAGTGGCTCACCATGAAAAGAAAAACAATATTGGACTAATGGAAATGGGTGTGAAGGTTTGTGATGGGAGCTTCTGTGGACCAAGTCTGGGACATACATATCTTGAAAAGTGGGAAAGGCAGGATTCAATGAGACATTACTTAACTAAGCCACATTTGTGGAAAGAACTTTGTTGCTGAGGCAAAAGGAAAGAGTGAGATGCTGCTTTTGAGCAGTCTGCAGGGCTGATGTCTCTTGGTAAGACATAAGTAAAGGCCAAAGCAATTGGTCACACACCCTGATGTTCAGAAGAGAATTCCTGCTAGTCTTGGATTAAGCCACAGCCCCCACAACCACAAAACATCTTGCAAATACTGGTCCAGGAAAGCTCTTGTCACTAAAAAGTTAGTAATAATAATAAAATGAACCATCATAAGAGCTATGCAAAAATACGCCCAAAAAAGCATATGAAAAAAAAAATGTAGCAGGAAAAAGTATAGCTAGGGAACAAATTAAAGCTGTGACCAACATAGTTGCATGTATTGTTTAAAAAAAAAAGTAATTTTATCTAAAAAACAAGAGCGAAAGCAATGATACAAGAGCTTAGAGGTGCTACTTAAAAAGTAGATAAAGCAAGAGCTATAAGATGATGAATTATGAACAGAAAATAATCCGAATTAACACTTTTAAGATCTGTTTTTTACTAAGTAAAAGAGCAACAGCAATACATAGGTAATTTGTTAGTTAACTTCAGCAAGAAAAAAGGAGGACAAAAACACAAATATGTAAAACAAAAAAGAAATAACCTCTCAGATACAGACAAAATTAAAATAATCATTAAGTGGCAATTTACTCACCTCTGTACAGATAAGTGTAAGCATCTAGATGAGATGGATGATTTTTCTGGTGAAATATAATTGACTGAAACTGACTCCAGAAAAAAGAAAATCTAAACAGACTTATGATAAATTAAATGGAGAGTAGTCCCACCCATTAATGAAATCATCACTCCTAGATGGGGTTTCATGAGGAAAGTCAACCAAACCATTAAGAAATAATACAACTCAATAGTTCCAGAACATAGAACAAGAAGATAAATTTGCAAAGTGTTTTTTAGACAAGCCAAACTAGCACATAATATTGATGCCAAAATCTGACAAAAACAGCATCCAAAAAAGAAAATTATGGAATAACATCTCTTGTGAATATTGATGCAAATTTCCTTAATGAAATACTAACAAACAGAATTAGACTGAACTTTAAAGGATTTGCACCATGACTAAGTGAGTTTTATTCCAAGAATGTAAATCTGGTTTGATATTAAGAAATCAAGTAATAAAATGCCTTTTATGGACAGAATAGAAAAGAAAATATCTACATGTACATCTTCATTAATGCTCAAAGATACTTGACAAAACTCAACCCTTATTCTTGATAAAATAGAAATAGATGGAAACATCCTTAATGTGATACAAACATATCCATCTCAACCCAAAAGCTAGTGTCACATTTCACAGAGAAACTCTAGAAGCATGCCCATTTTAGTCAAGGGAAAAGACTAGAGGTTCTTTATCACCACCATTATTTAATATTGGTCTGGAGGTTACCCATGGCAATTAGACAAACTACAAAAAAAAGATGGAGAATGTGTAAAATGATGATTATTTGTAGACTACACACACACACAGTGTTCCTGAAAATCCCTAGATAAGCAACCAAAAACACTGTTATGAGCAATACAACAATTCAGCAAAGTTTCAGTGTATAAAGTAAATATAGAAAAATAGTCTGTATATGTAAATCAACTAACTATAACATAAAATGGGCAAAAGACTTCATTTGTATCTTGTGAATTTATTTGACAAGAAAGGTGTCAAAGCTATATAAACACACTAACTCACTGTGCGAGACACCAAAGAATATTTAAACAAATGGAAATGCATACCATTCTCGGATAGGAAGACAACATCACATGCATTTCTATTCTCCCTAAGTTAATCTTGGATCCTCACCTCACACCATACAACAATATTATTTTCAGATGTTTTAAAGATTAAAAACAAAAAATAATAAAAGTATGGGAGAATTTTTAATTTTCAGCCTGTCTCCTGTAGGAGGCAGTCGGGAAACTTACGAGGTTCTAAGAGATTGGAGAAGGTTTGAAATAGTCATTGAAAGGAAGAGAGGGGACTATCTCAGGAATACAGTAAGATCATGAGTTGATACGAATGATCCAGGTCACATGGAAGACATGAAATTTATACTGGTTTCAGTCTGTAGATTGTGTAATTGTCTCCAGCAGTGCTTAGCTCATTACCCAGAGGCCATTACCTAATGGGGCAGGGAATACTGGAGGCCTCAGAGAGGTTGAATAAGTTGCCTCAGATCATATCATCATGCAGCTACTAAGTAGATGAAACAGGACTGGAACTCAGGTTGGCCTGAATTGAATGTACACTCTAATAGTACTAAATAATTGCATAGCAGTTTTTTCGTACCTGACGCTGTTCTAAGGATTTCTCATATAGTAACTTATATAATCAGCATACCAATGCCAGGAAGCAAGTACTATTATCATCCCCCTGATAACAGATAATGAAATGGAAATACTTTGAGCTTGAGTAACTTTCCAAGTTCAACAGCTGGTGTGGCAGAGCCAAGATCTCAACCCAGGCTGTCTGGCTTCAGAATCCACACTGTTAACCATCTTCTTTTCACCATGAGGAAATAGGGCTGAAGGAGTAGATTTCTTTGTTTGTTCATTTGTTTGTTTATTTGTTTGTTTCACCCAACTCAGTCCTCAAGCAGCTGCTACAGTGGTCTTTCAGAATAACCCTGGATTTTGTCCCAAAGGAGTGGGTTTTAAGGTTTTACGTGATTACTGCAGGGCTCAGCCCCTGGGCCAATGGATAACAATGAATCTAGGGGAGATTGCTAATACCACCTGTCAAAATCAGGAAAACAGCTTACCAGATGGACCAAATCTAATAAAATGAAGTTTCATAGGAGTACAACTATATGATAATGCACTTGAGTCCACTAATGTTTGCAGCAGACAAGAAAAAAAAATGAATGGAAACATACATCACGTCCCCAAACTGTATCAATAGAACACAAATATCTAGATCAGGGATCTACAAACTTTTAAAGAGCCAGATTGTAAATATATTTGGTTTTTTAGGCCATATGGTCTCTGTCTCAGCTACTCAACTTTGTTTTAGCATGAAAGCATTTGTGGATAATGTGTAAAAGAATGCTTGTGACTGTGTTCCAATAAAACTTTATTGACAAAAACAGGCAGTGGGCCAGATTTGGCCTGTGAGCAGTAGTTTGCTAACCTCTGATCTAGAACTGATAAGGGGATAGCTTTCCTCTGCTCTGTTAGACTCAGACCACATTTGGCATGTGGTATTGATTTCTGGCCAGCACATTAATATATATATATATATATATATATATATATATATATATATATATATATATATATATATATATATATATTCAGTAAAGTGCACCCATCTTAGTTACAGGCCTATGAGATTTAACATATGCAGAGATTCCTATAATCACCACCTTTAATAGAATATAAAACAATTCTAATATCCCCCCAAAAATTTCCTCAGATGACTCTTTTACAGTCAGACTCTCCTGTCTATGCCCCAACCTCTAGCAAACACTGATCTGTTCTTTATCCCTACAGTGTTGCCTATTCCAGAAAATTATATAAAAATCATATAGTATGTAATCTTTCCACAGTGATTCTTTCACTCAGCATATGCCTTTGAAATTCACTCAGGATGTTACATGTATCGATTATTCATTCTTTCTATTCCTGAGTAACATTCCATTACGTGGATGTACCACAACTTGTTGATCCAGTCACCCACTGAAGGACATCGGGTTATTTGTAGTTTGGGGTGATTGTGAATGATGTTGTTATTCATAATTGTGTACCAATTTTTGTGTGCACATATGTTTTGATTTTTCTTGGGTATATATCTAGGAGTGGGGTTGCTAGGTCATATGGTTAGTATATATTTAACTTTATTTTTAAAAATGTTGAATTGTTTTCCAGAGTGGTTGTACCATTTTTTCATTCACACCAGCAATATATGAAAGATCAAGTTACACTGTTGGTGGGAATGCAGACTGGTGCAGCCGTTATGGAAGGCAGTGTGGAGGTTCCTCAAAAAATTACAAATAGAATTACTATATGACCCAGCAATCGCTCTCCTGGGTATCTACCCCAAAAATCTGAAAACATTTATCCATAAAGACACGTGTGCTCCAATGTTCCTTGCAGCTTTGTTTATGGTGGCCAAGACATGGAAACAACCAAAATGTCCTTCGATAGATGAATGGATAAAGAAGTTGTGGTATATATACACAAGGGAATACTATTTGGCATTAAGGAAAGATGATATAGGAACATTTGTGACATCATGGAAGGATCTTGAGAGTATAATGGTAAGCGAAATAAGTTGGACAGAAAAAGCAGAGAACCCTATGATTTCACTGATATGTGGTATGTAAACCAAAAACAAGACAAACAAATGAGAAACAAAAACTCATAGACACAGACAATAGTTTAGTGGTTACCAGAGGGTAAGGTGGTTGGGGGGAGGGAGATGAGGGTAAGGGGGATCAAATATATGGTGATGGAAGGAGAACTGACTCTAGGTGTGAACACACAATGGGATTTAGAGATGATGTATTACATAATTGTACACCTGAAATTATGTAATTTCATTAACAATTGTCACCCCAATAAATAAATTTAAAAAAAAAGAAAGATTAAGTTGTTCAGCATCCTTGCCAACACTTGATCTTATTGCTATTTTTTTTTTAATTTCAGCCTTTCTAATAGATTTGTTATGGTGTATTATTGTGGTTTTAAATTGCATTTTCCAAATTACTGCTGATAATAAGCATCTTATATGCTTATTTTAATTTTTGTATATCTTCTTTTTAAATTAAATTTATTGAGGTGACATTGGTTAGTAAAATTATATAGGTTTCAAGCATACAATTCTATAAGACATCATCTATATATTGCATTCTGTATATCTTCTTTGATGAAGTGTTTGTTGAAATCTTTTGCCCATTTTAAAAATCAGGTTGTTACCTTATTGTTGAATTTTGAGAGTTCTTTATATATTCTGGATATATGTCTTTGGTCAGTTATGTGATTTGCAAATGTTTTCTCTCAGATTGTGGCTTGTCTTTTCATTTCCTTGATGGTGTTTTTCTAAGTACGAAAAGTTCTTAATTTGATGAAGTCAAAATTATCATTTTTTTTCTTTTATGGATTGTGACAAACGTGTGACCAAAGTGTGATTAAAAGTGTCAAGTCTTATGAATTTGTTATCTAACCCAAAGTCATAAAAATTTTCTCTCATGTTTTGTTCTAAGAGTTTCATAGTTTCATGTTTTACATTTAGGTCTTTGATCTGTTTTGAATTCATTGTGGCATATGGTGTGAGGTGTAGGATGAAGCTTATTGTGTTCATTGTGTTCTTGGGCCATTTGCTGCAAAGACTACCTTTGTCATTGGAATTGATTTTGCATTTTTGTGAAAAATGTAGATTGACCTTATTGATGTGAGTTTGTTTCTGCACTCTGTAGTTTATTTCATTGGTCCACGTCCCTGACCTTTCACCAATACCATAATGGCTTGAATACTGTACGTTTATAGTATGTCTTAAAATAAAATAATGTGAATCTTCCAACTTTTTTTCCTAAACTGGTTTAGCTGTTCTAGTTCCCTTTCCATTCCATACAAACTTATTGTCTATCTATTTCGGTTGGCCACTCTGTTTTTAGAGAGACATTGATAATCTATCGTTACATTTTAGGGGAAATCCAAACCCCTAAAAAAACTATATGAACAAAGTTATCCATTACAACACTTTTTTGTAATAGCAAAAAATGCTACTATATATCCAACAATAGGGGAATAGTTAAGTAAATTCTGATATATACATTCAAAAAAATAATTGGCCATCAAAACATGGCTTTGAGTATGATGTAGTGACATGGAAAAAAACACACAAATTTTATAATGTTAAGCCAAATAACCAGAATATAGCAATTTATGTACTTAATTTTTATAGCTTTGTAAAAATACGAATAAAAGAGAACCTAAAGAAAAATACTCTGGAATAATAGTTCTTATTTTATTAGAGTGACAGGATTATGGATGTTGTTTTTTCCTTTGCTAAATTTTCTCCATTTCTATAATTTACATTACTTTCATAAAAAATTTTTAAGAGGGATGCTGCTGAACTGAAATGCATTTAGCAAAGAATAGGCAGGATTGTGAGTAGATTTAAAATCAGAGTGGCTGAAGAGAAAGGCCAAGCAGAAGAAAACTGAACTAGAAGAGGGAGCAGACCATGACTTCCCACACGACTTAGAAGTAAGGCTCAGAAGCTGGATTTAGGCTAGAAGCCCTCAAAGGGTGGAACTGAACCCCTGAGGAGCAATTACAGGGGAATAAGTATTTGAGCAATAAAAGGAAGAATGTTCTAGGGAGACATCCTCGTTAAGGAAGTAGAGCTTGGCTCTTCTCACCTGCTGAACGTTCTTGAGGAACTTAACCATCCTGGATCTCCTTTACACAGTCGGGATAATGCTGCCTAATTTTCTGGATTAGTGGGAGGATTGAGTGAGCTGATGTATGTGAAGCCCCTAGAATAGTGTTTGGAACACTCAATAAATATGAAATCCTTCCCCCCACCCCCAGCGTTCTAACTGGTGGATCTAAGGATGGAAAGGAGGTGAGGTCTCTGTCAGCAAAGATATCCAAGCAGAGGTACTGTGTTTCCCCAGCACCTGGAGGATAAACTCCAAAATCCTTATCTTAGCAGTCAAGGCCTTTCCTGTATACCGTCTCTTGTGCCTACTTTATGTCTTTCCACTTTTCCCTGCCATATGTCCTTTTCTCTGTCCTCTCAGAGACTTCTTTCCCTTCCTCAAATATGCCATCCTCCCCCTGGTCCCACCCTGCCTCTTTGTGTTGTCTCCTCCTTCTTCCTGGAACCCCATCAATTCTTACCTGCCTGGACAACTGTTCATCCATGTAGGAGCCAACACAGAGATCACATCTTCTCTGACGCCCTAATACTATTCGAATGAAATGAATTTCTCTCCTTCTGGGTCCCCTTAGTGCTTTTTGTACACCTACACTTGTCACCTCAGTATGTTAGGGGGTGCTGCCTGAAAGCAGAGTCTGTGTCAGACTCATCTCTCTGGCCCTTTGTCCTAACCCAGAACACACACACACACACACACACACACACACACACACACACACACACACACACAGATGACAAGTGTAGGTGTATAAAAAGTGCATAGAGTAGGTGCACTGTATTTGTTGCATGACTTAAATTTGTAGAGGAATGGTGAATGAAATTGAACTTACAGTGGTATTTCCAACCATGGTAAAACAATGATTTGTTTTTCCATGAAGATATTGTAAGTTAATAAGCAGATAATAGTGTTTAGCGAGTAGAATAGTTGTACAAATATTAGGCATTGTAATGAGTACATTTCTTATTTCTCCAAATAATATATTTAGCACCACTTTTTGTGCTGTTTTTCCATTGCCAATTATTATTTAATATCACTGCACTAGCCTATTTTTAATATTGCTCCTCAAAGGACAATAATGTTGGCATTATTTCTTTAAACAAGGCATTGATTAAAGGCAAAACTGGGGCCCCATATGCTACTATACTTGCAGAGAGGAGAAACCATTCGAATCTCTCAACTAATGTTAAAGGGGCTGATTTGGTCCTATTCACTCTGCTTATTATCATTGTGGTCACAAGAACAAAGCTTCCACGAGATGTGTTCCTTCCTTTCCAGTGAGCTTTCTAGAATTTTTTTGTGGCTGAAAGCCTGTGTGTTGTTTCCATGAAACACTCTCAGTGTTGCAGCAAAGGTTGTGTCAAAGCAGAGCATTCCCCCACAGTCCTCCTTTCCTGGGATGACCATGCTACATGCACAGACTCATTTGGTTCTCCCCCTGCAACATGTTAATTAGAAATTGGCACATCACAAAAGAAAGAACTAAGGCCCATCGAAACAAAGGCAGACTAAGACATCCTTGCTGTCTGGGCCTCGGATAGTTTTGTATTCAGTTCGCTTCCATCTTCTCAGGACCTGTTGGGACAGGAAGAAACCCGAGGAACTTGTCTACCCTCAAATATCGCGGCCTCTTTCCTGTTGTTTAACCCAGGAACCCCCAACACAGCATTGCACACTCAGCACTTTTGATACAAAAGTGAGTGGTTGTCTGATCTGGAAGCTCCGCCCCCATATTGTCAGAGCCTGGTCTGTTACAGAGCAAAGGACACACAGCACCGGCCTTTGGAAAAACTGTGATTAAGGAAAAAGCAGTATGTCAGTGACACTGGTCTGGGCATGCAGGGAGTCTCAAAACCAATCCCTTCCCTTCCGCTACCTTGTTTTGTGACCCTCAGCTAGTCCCTTAACCATTGTGTGCTTCAGGTTTGCCATCTGTAAAATTAAAGTGTGGGCTAGTTTGCACTGTCCAATACAGTAACAATAGCCACATGTGGCTGCTTATTTCATTTTAAATTAATTAAACTTTAATAAAGTTCAGTTCCTCAGTCCACTGGGCACATTTCAAGTGTGCAGTAGCCACATGTTGCCAGTGACAGTCATTGAACAGTACAAAATACAATATTTCCATCATTGTGCAAAGTTCTAGTGAGCAGAATTGCCTCTAGTTTATCTCTTAAGATCCGCTCTACTCATAGGTCTTCATTCTGAGCCTTATCATTAAATAAAACCAAATATAGTTTTATGTTCTTGACTATGTACTCTTGACCATGTTTAGAGTATATCTGAATAATTTATTTCCATCCAGAGGCTTCTGCAGAGTATATTGGTCAAATGCTACTGTAGCTCTGAGCAGTGCACCTACTAGATAAAAAAAGAACTGAAAAATCAGGCCAAGTAGGTTGAAACTGATAAAGTGAATGTTCCCACAAAGGAGAGAAGAGGAGAGAAATTTAAGACACATACACCTGGCTTGGTGGGCAGTGCAGGGATGTGCCCACCTCCACTCCTGGCCTTGGGTGCCCTAAGAGTGGTCACGCCTTTCCCTGAGTGCCCTAGGAGTGGTCATGCCTTCATCCTCAGGCTTTGAGAAGGACAGTGTACATGAGACCCTGGAAGGGTCCTTTCTAGGAAAAAAAAAAAAGATACTTTAAAAACCTAGAACTTGATTCCTATCCTTCCCTCCCTCTCTTTCACTTTCCCTTTCCTACCCTCTAAGACGCATCATTTAAGGAAGGAGCACATGTAGCACTTGGACAGCTCCAGATATCTGAGATAACCAGTACTTCCTGGGGGGAAAGGGTACGCACCCAGGCCTTGATCTCCTAGGATCACAAGACACCTGAGGCCTGGATTATTAACCTTTAAATGGCCTGAGTCCTGTGAACAGCCATTCATTGGACTGTATTGTGGTGACACGGTACATTTAATAAATCTAGCCCTCTCTTTAGAGGTGGGCTTATTTTCTTTGATTTGCCATTCTGGTTGTGTGACACATACACATGGCAATGAATTAAGAAAGTGGCCTTAGTAAGGGCCGTGGTTTCAAACTGATGAGAAAGTAGCCCCTAAAACCACCCAAATGAAATATGACTGGTGTACAGAAAGCCTGGTTCCTGCTAAGTGTTGGGCAGTGTTCCCTGTACTGAGCCCTTCTTTATGAAGCATGGTGGTAGTTGAAGTCCTTGATCTGCCCGCATGACTTTGGCCAGTGGGTGCTCTTCTTGGAGACTCCAGTAATTTGATCTGTGAAATGAGAATCAGAAAAACTGCTTTCCTGGACTCTCGAGTGGGTAAAATACGGTCACATAAATGAAACAATCAGTGAATTCTAACCCTTAAGTACATGCAAGCTTCCATTGGATTTTATTGGGAGTCTTATTGTTGCTTAGCCATTCCAAATATTTTCGAAGTGTGACTTTGAATCTTGTGTTTCAACCCTTCAAAGACTCCCAGTCTGGTTCAGCTGGGAAGTTTAAATTGCTCCTGCAACGGTTTGCTTAATTATTAAAAACGCAAGCCCCTTTCATGTGTTTAATACAGGGGAAGGCTTTCTTTTCCTTGTTCAGTTTTGACCACTCCGTGGTTCATGAGGCACTTTGCAGCTTTTCAAAATGTCACATTTGTTTAATTAGCCCAGAGAGCCTGCCATGTTGATTTCTGTCAGCTGTATAACGGTCTCTGTGGGTAGCTCACAAACTGCTGACCAGGATTTTTAAAAATGACTTTGCACATTTCCTTTCCTTTTCAAAGCAAATGAAGGAGAGACTAGATGAGCAACAGCCAGTGACGGGAGGGGCAGTGTGCTGCGGCATTCGAGGAAAGATGTGACTAGAGTCTAGTATAAAACCACTACGTGACAATTGACTTTTGGACAAGATTTACAAATCAGAAGCCCAGGCCTGAGGGAGGCAGGTTTATGGGAGAGAGTTCACCGGGTGCTGTTTACCTCCAGCCTGTTTGCTTACTAGAACCTTTCCAGGAAAGCTTTGTTATTGTTCTCTGTGAATCTTCTCTTTGGTGCTTTACTAAATTTATAACAGGGAGTAAGTGTACCGACGTGGTTACCCCAAGAGATGGCATAGGCTAAAAACAGATGTGGGTTTAAAGAGGATTTCTAGACATCCATGGGTACTGGATTCCCACAGGATTATTAGGGAAGCTTTGGGTGGGGAGCAGCTGGAAGACATCCCTTTCTCGGGATGAGCAAATGCTTTAGAGTACAGGTATGGGTGCCTCAAAGATGTCAATGGGAAACTTAATAAAAGACACTTTAATAATAGACTCCAAGTGCAATTATTACCTTTTTATTAAAACAAAGAAAAAAAAGCCAGGTGGTGAAATACAAGAATCGGATTGAATTTCTGTTTAGCAAATATTTAGTATATAGTATCTCCATGATAGGATTTCCATAGATGTGTACTCTCAGTAGTTATTCCTAGCGTACACTGTTTGGCAAGCAGCTGTTTTCACCAAGGTAGACAAGGAGCTGCCTTGCTGATTTTAACACAGGATTGAAGCTTTATAACCACACCACCTGCCCCCTAGAGCGTTTATATTGAGTTGAGAATGTTCTCTTACTCCACTAGTCAGACATCCTTTTAGAAAAACCTGTGGCTCTCACTTGTGCCAATCCTTTGCTACTCTTGGTATGGAATAAATAAGCTATTTATTTCCCATTATTTGAAGTAATTGCAGGAAAAAAAAACTAATCTGGAGAGAGAGCAACTGTCTAGTCATTCAGGAATACTCCGCCTCTTGGGGGCATAGAATATTTGCAGGCAAACAAATAAAGAAACAAAAACTCATAGACACAGACAACAGTTTACTGGTTACCAGAGGATAAGGGGGAAAGAGATGGTAGAAGAGTTGGTAAAAGGGGTCAAGTATATGGTGATGGAAGGAGAACTGACTCTGGGTGGTGAACACACAATGTGATATATAGATGATGTATTACAGAATTGTACACTTGAAACCTATGTAATTTTACTAACCATTGCCACCCAAATAAATTTAATTTTTAAAAAAACAGAATATTTAGAGGGGACTTTCTGAATCAGTTTCACTGGGGCTTAGTTGTGGCTTTGATTTTGTTAAATTCGGGCTACTGCAAAGAGTTTGATGCCTCTGTTGGTTTATTTTTATTTGTGTTGGAGCGGGACTGGTGTTCAGTAGTTAGATTGACATCTTGTGATCGATTTGTTAGTTAATGTGACAGGACTGGGACAAACCAGTTATCTTTCGTCCCCCTGGTGCTGTGATTGTGTGATTGTAAGGCTGAAATAGCTGTTTCGGAGAAAGACAAGTCCATGCAAATCATATTGGCCAGAGTTTCAGCTGTATTAGTGGCCTTATTTTTACCGAGCTCAGAAATAATGAGAGAACAAAGTTACAGCCAAGTTGTTCACTGGAGGCCTCTTTCCATGAAAATAGATATTACTTCTTTTTTCCTCAGCAGTTGAACCTTTGTTCCTTCTCAAAGAAGTTGCCATGAACTCCTCATTACCATTTTTCTTAATGTGATAAGTGTAAACTACATGAAAGCTATCATGTTAGACAAGCTACAGCAGCCCTTAGAAATGGCATACTAACGCCTTGTGTAAGTCTTTGAAAAGGCTTAGACTGGAGATTGCCAGAAATGTATCGTGCTGCCTCCCTTAGCCTGGAGTTGTCATTCTCTAGTGCCTTTCACTTACAGCATAAGCTGGCTTTCTAAATGACTGCTGTGTGGCTGCATGTACGCTGTGTATCTGTCCAGCAGTGTGAGATCGATAAATCCCTTTGGTAATTTCTGGAACAGGATAACAAATTGCATGTTACTTAAAACAAGAAAAAAACAACTCTGGCAGGTGTATTTTAGTTCTACTTTTCAATGATAACTAGTGATGGTCATTATCTTACACCCACTCTAATTACGAATACTCTAGCTACCTAGAACCTAGCCTCACTCTGTGCCCGAACCTGGTCCAGCCACCCAGCTCTTAGATGTCTTGAGGAGAGTAGACACTCAGTAAATGTTTTTGAAGTAATGAAATTAAATGTAGATCAGTAAAAAATGGTACTAAGGTAGAAGCCAATGAAGGTGTGCAAGTTTTATTAATTTGGTTTAGCTGACCTGGAGCTAAAGGAGTAATTGAAGGTGAACCGTAAAGAAATATGTCATGCTATGAGGATATAACATGTCATTTCATCCAATAAAGTGGCTCTGAAAGAAAAACAAAACAAAACATGGCTATAATATTATGAAAGCCTGGGGAATTGTTTCAAGTCAGTGTATTTTAAATAATGGTCATTTGGATAGAGTTGATGTCAAAATAATTTGAAACAGAAGAGCTCAAATCTCAACAGCAAAGTTAAAATCATTTTTGAAAAGAGTAACGGTGTCAAAATGCATTTTGAAGGAAGGAAACAAGTTCATGGGTTAGAAAAATAAGAAATGACCTTTGGGAAACCTCAGAATCTTCTGGTGCCTGAACTGGACCACTGAGCAGAAGCCCTCTACGGAGGTTCCCTTTTTGTTCCTGATCTTTGTGAAACATCAATGGCCAGTTCTTATATTTCTTACCTTTGAACTTGTGCTAATTTTGCTTTCCCCAAAGAAGGTGATTTCGCTCTAAGAACGTTGCCTAGTGGGGTAACCAGTCTTCTGTTCCGATTGGATTGAGTAATTGAGACAACTGTCCTGATAAGGATTGAAATGTACAAGGGAATCATCTGTTGGGGAGTCAAACCCCATTAGTAAGATGGGCTTTGGCCTCAGATTGGTGCTGCTGAATGTGTGCAGAACTCAGTGGGTCTGGTTGAATTCTGCCCAGTATGTTGCTATGGTGATCTGTCTCCCTGTTGCTGCCTATGGAGATGTTTCATTGTAGAGTCTGAGTAGAGGGTGCGTGAGGAGTAACTCGTTCAGAAGAAGTTGCATGGCTAGGCCTTACATACCCCCATGGCCATACATGGCCATACACACCCCCATTCTTATTCAGTGGATGAGATGGAATTGATTGCATCTGGAAATGGCAACAAAATGGATTGATTGACGGAATGAGCACATGGTGAAGCTGCAGAGTCACTGATCACCATACTCCCTTGGTTGTAAATTAGAATTAGGCTCTTTTAAAGTGGACCCTCGGTTTGGGGGCTGCCAGGATAAAGGCAGCCAGTGTGAGCTGGACGTTTTGCATGTAAAATCTTGGGACCAATGGAGAAAATCTCCAGATCCCCTGAAACAACTGCCAGTACTACAGAGTTTTGAATAAAGCAGTCAATTATTTATTTGAAGAAACATGGCCATGGTTTTTATACCATGTCGATGAAATCATAACTTAGTGTTCGACACTTTGAAAAGATTTTGCCTTTTTTTTTTTTTGAGTGTGGCAGATTGCATTTTGTGTTGGCCCATTGTTGGGAAGTTGTATGTAATGTAACAGTTGATTTTATACTTTTTCCCTACCAGCACTTGCATAGATATCAGAGATGCAAACTCAGGAGACTGTCTTAAGAGCATTCCAAATAGAAGAATATTCATTTAATTGAACAGAATAGGGTTTTGACCACGAGAGCAGGTTGGCAGGAGTGTTAGTGATCAAGCCCAGGAAAGTCTATGCTTCCACTGTTGTTGGCCTTTCCAAGAGCTGAGCAAACAATCAGGCAAATTGGGCTGTTAGCTGTCTCACTGTGAGAGCAGACTCCTCCCATTGTCCCTGGGAGTATGGTCAATTTCCTTAGCCAATTTGGTTAGCCATGTTTATATGTCAAGTAAAAAAGAAAAACCCAAAACTCGCTGCTCCACATTTATTTTTGCATCTTCTCATAAATATCATTGACTTTATAGACATAAAGTATATGATCATATGATTAGGATAGGCGGTGCAGTTGGTCCACTACTCCCCCTCCCCCACCTTTCTAGGAATCCCTTTTCTGGTACCTTAGGCACGGGCTATCTGCTCACTGCCTTCAAAAGCAGTAAGCTCCATGGTTGGAAGGCTCACATGATTGAACTTCTTTCTGAGTGTGAGCTAAAATCGGTCCCCTCATCAATTGGTCCCACCCTTAACCAAGAGTCTAGGGTGAGTCCCAACCTCTTGGTCCACAAAGCATGTCCTAGATCACTACCATTTGAGAGCCCTTCCAGTATTTGAATGCACCTCTCAGACCTTCCCGCAGTCTCCCTTTTCTGTAGCTAAACTTTTCCTGTTCTTCTTAAAAATATAGTGACTTATTTTCTTATTATTAGTTTCAGGTGTATAAAGCAACATAGTGATTAGACATTTACACCCCTCACAAAGTGATAACCCCAACAAGTGATTAGACATTTACACTCCTCACAAGGTGATAACCCCATCTGACATCGTACATAGTTATTACAATGCCATTGACTATATTATCTATATTGTAATTTACGTTCCTTGACTATATATATGTATATATATATATATATTATGTACGTATATGTGTACGTACATATATATATATATATATATATATATATATCTTTAATGTTATTTTATATTAGTTTCAGCTATACAGCATAGTGGTTAGGCGTTTATGTAATTTATGAAGTGATCCCCCCAATAAGTCTAGTATCCATCTGACACTATACATACTTTTTCCGATATTATTAACTGTATATTCCCATGCTATATTTCACATCCCCATGATTATTTTGTAACTACTAATTTGTACTTCCTAGTCCCATGTACTGAGATTTCCAAGCTCTTCCAGTTAGTAGCCGTTCCATTTAAGAGAATTCAGTATTCCAATGCCTCTGCTGAAATGGGGCATCCAGAATGCCACAGTGTTTTAGATGCGGTGTGTCCCACACAATGCACTGTTGTGCAATCAACTATTGTCTTCCACATTCTGAGCATCATGTTTACCTTAATATCTCCTGAGGTGGCCTCAGTTCTTTTGGTTGCCAAAGCCCCTCAGATTTACTTGGGGGTTAACGGAAATCCTAGTGTTTTTTTAGCCCATGAATTACATCTAACTCAGGTGTTCTTCCTCAGTCTGCCATTTTACACTTGGTTTGTGGAACTTAATTGTAGGTTTCATGGACCTCTGTTAAAATTCATCTTCTTGGCTTCAGGCCAGTTTGGGAAGGCCTTTCTTAATTTTGATGACATACAGTTTAGTGTCACCTGCACTTTTGATAAGCAGACATTCTATATATTCTTCAGTTACTGATTGAACAAGTTAGTGTTTCTGAAAGCATTCCCTTCAATCAAAGAGCCCAGTAACAACTAAGGTATTATTATTATTGTTATTGTTATTAAAATGGGTAAACAAGGAAGGATTACAAATGACAGAGCCCTATGGCATGCCTGTAGAGACTGCCTTCTGGGTTCACCTGTTTACTCAGCAATTTATGTAAGCTTATTCAACTGTACTGTAAATTCAAGTTAGTGCTTGATATTGCACCTCACACATCTCCATTCTTAGCTGTAAGAGGCTTATATGTCAGGCTTGGTAAATGTCTTGCTGAAGCCAAGATATATAATGTCCATGGCAATTTCCCAGTCAACTCACTAGGATCTCATTCCCAAGTGGTGTCAGTGTTCTAGACTGTGGTCTGGCCAGGGTTAAAAAAGGCCCCAGAGCTCAAAGTAGATAGCACGTTTTGTATGAGCATCTTTAGGGCAACATGTTCTGGGAAACACAATGTCTCTCCTGGGAGGGCTTGGAAGGGAGAAAGAGACCAGTAGCTCTTCCCATGTGCCCTGCTTGCTTGTATGGGGAATTTCATATGGAGCACCCAAGCTTCCGGACCCTGGCCAAAGGGCTCAATACCAGAGCCTGTCTAAGGGAGGCCTACCAGGAGAAGCAGACAGCTGGACACTTCTGCAGGGGCTGCAGAGCAGTGTGGCTGCATTCTAGTATGCCACACTGGGAGTGGCAGCCAGCGCAGACCACAGCCAGCGAAGTTGACTGCTGGGCTCAAGTCCTGCTCCAGCTTCTGTTGTCTGTTTCCTGTTTAACAGCCACATTGCTGCTACAGATAACAGAGCTAATACCCCTGCCTGGCTTCCCTCTCCTATCAGGGAGGAGCAGAGCTTCCTACAGGCCAGTTAACAATCCATGGCGGGTGGAGGGCTGAGGAATGATTTGACTGCTGCTCTCCTGAGGTCCGAGGCCCTGGACAACCCTTGCTGGGAACCCCAAGGATTGTTGTCCCTTATTCCCTGGCAGCCCCACTGCCTAATTCCTCCCCCCACCCCTATTTCTGGCTCTTCAGAGAGGGTCCATGGATACAAAGTTTCTAAATCATTTATTCAAACAAGTTTGATTTTCTGGTAAGTTCTTAATATGTCTCCTCCGCCCCCCCCCCACACACGTGGTTTTGCTCTGGAGGAGGAAGGGCCCTTTAGCTAAAGAAGCAGATTTGACTGTCTAATGAGCACACCTTATTTGCATAAATGGGGCAAGTGGACTCAATATTTTCTGGTTGGAATTCGTTTTGGAGAAGGGAGAGTGCTGACGTTTCTGCATGCTTAGGCCATGGTGGCATGTAAGAATGCCCACTGTGCATATTTACTTTCCTATTACAGTACTATTTGGGAGTATATTTCCTGGAAGAAAACATAAAGGAAAAGAAAAGTAACCTCCTCCCCCAAAGGAAGTCAGACACCAAGGTCAGTTACCATGACTGGGGAGTCCTTTAAGTCTAAGTCTCCGTGAAAATAAACCCCAACCTGATTGTGTGGGTTGTATTCTCCTTCCATCCAATCATATTTGTATTTTAAAACCACTCAGCTGCCCCCACTTATTATTCTTAATCACAGGGATTTGTAAATACTTCCGAAATTGCAGTTATTACATTCTTGGCATTACAGCAGACAGAAAGGAGAAAGGTACTGAGCCCCTGTCATCGTGAGCCCTGGACAGAACCGAAAGTGTGTGTTGGCCAAACAGATGCACGCAGGCTCCTGCTGGCAATGTTGACCATGCACCCGGGGGACTTGTAGTCACGAGTTTTGTATGTATCCCACGCTATACAGTTTCCAAAGTCTTTGCAGACGCAATAGCTCACTTTCTCCTGTGGTACACCTGCAGAGGTAGGCAGAAGAGGTAGAAGCAGAGATTATCAAGATTGACAGGTGGGGGAACCTCTAGAGGCCATTTGAACCAAAGCCCACATACTACAGGTAGGAAAACTGAGGCTCAGAGAGGGCAAGCAACTTGACCGGGATCACTCAGGTAGCCTTTGGCAGAACTCAGACATGAGTTAAGTGCTCTTTATTCGTAGTCCAGGGGTCTTTGGGGAATCCCTCTGACTCTAACAACAGCAACAGCAATAGCAATGAAATATGTGGGATACTATCACCATTTATATTCATTAAGATGTTTATTTGAAAAATCGCTATAATCATCTTTTCTCTTTGAATTCTTTGAAGTAAGGACCTTAATACCAGAGGTGCCAAAAAAATGTTGACACATGTTTTAAGAGATGTTATCTATGTATTACTTTTTGAAGTTGAATTGTCATTGCAGAAGTCAAATGTGACTTGTACTCATCTTTTGTTCTCGGTATATATTGAGCGTTACTATTTTAATACAGTTTTTTTCCTCTCTTACAACGTGTATACTTTTTTTGGCGCCATCTATATTTATGTTATGACATGTTATTGAACCTAAACATACATGATTTGAACATGTGTGTCGGGTATAATGTTAGCTTCTGAAAGGAGTAACACACACGTACATGTACACGCACCGCTTCTCCCACCTCCACCGTGAAGCCTTTCCCAAATGCCTCGCACAAAGAACTCCTCCCTGACACCTTGGCATATCGCCCTCTTGAAGTGGTTAGCATATCATGTCAGGCAGAGTGAGTTCTCCATGGGAAGGAACTTGACCTTTTATCCTTTCTAGATCTCAGTGACTGGTATATCATGGCTGGGCAATACAGGTTAGTAGAACAAAATGCATGAAATCCACGAAAGAGACTCTGCCATTTGTTAACTGTGGCCTTGAACGAGTCACTTCACCTTTTCGTGTCTATTTCGTCATCTGTCAAATGCGTAAAATGCTAATCCCTGCCTCTTTAGTCTGTGGTACAAAAAGACGGAGTATGGAAATAAGTGCCTGGCTCACTGTAATCACTTGGTAAATCTTGGTATTATTATTATTATTATTATTATTATTATTATTATTATTTCACACACAGAAACTTCAGAGCCTAATAATATCTAATATTAACCAATTACTATGTACTAGGCACTGGAGATACAAAGCTGAAAAAGACAAGGTTTGGGAAAACATACTAGTTACGTGAAAAATAAAACCATTCAGACACCTCTGTGTTACATGAGTATGGGACGCATTTGAGATGAGCATATTATGGAGTTCAGAGTGTGTTCTGCCCCTCAGCATGAGGGGTACCCAGTTTTTGTCTCTCAGTCAGGCAAAGAGCTACTACTCACAAATTGTTTTGAATTCACTAAAGGCGTAGCCATGAGCCAAAGTATGAATAATATGGCTGGGAAATAATCGTTGGTGGAAAATGGGCTTTTTCTGATTTTCCTGAGTTTCACTATGATCACATTAATGCAGGAGCCTGCCCCAATTGTTACAAATTATGTAGAATGCTCTATTGATTGTGAAACCTATTCTTTGTCAAATACTGAAAAATAAAACATCATTACTTACTTAGGCCTTTCTTCATTAACCACGTCAGTCAACCTTACAAAGGGGAGGCCCATATGAGGTAGCAGAAAGAATGTGTACTTTGGAACCGGTCACCGGCATTCACTTGTGACTAAAGTGTAAGGCTGTGTGCAAGTGACCCCATATCTTCAAGCCTACTATACCTTGACTGCCTGGTGGGGATGTGGATTCCTGCTTTGTTCTTCTTTTGGGGAGGACCAAAGGAGCCCAGAGGTGGAGTTTCAGACCAAGGGCGTGCGCACGTGTATGTATAGTTATTAATGGAAAAGAGATGATTGATGTTGAGTACAGGTGCTCAGCGCTAAAGCCGGCTATAGAAACTATGGCAACACTTCGGAGCAGGTGCTCATCCCTACCTGATGGACAGCTAAAGGATTAGTATAGTTGGATAAGGGTGCATGGGTATTCTTATCTCGGGAAATAGCAAAAACATAAAAATAGGTTAATATCCTTCAAGTGTGAATGAAAAGGATAACAAGGGAAAATCTGCTGTGAGCTTTCCATGCTTTACAGGTCTAACTTATTTCAAGACATAAAAGAGTTTGCTCTAACATTCCTTGATGAAGATATCCTTTCAGGAAATCGGATTCCTTTCAACCACATCCTCCTTTTCTTAATCAAATGCATCGATGGTACCACGGAATAAGCTTGCTGTTTCATGAAATCTCACGTTTTCAAATACAGAGAATCAATTTGTAATTGAAAATGCAAACGTGTATGCAGTTCCGTGTGGACTGGCCAGCAGGTCAGTGTACTCTGATGGTAATTCAAGCTAATCGGATTCTGCCAGAGTAAATACAGAAGACCTGGGGGAGAAGGTACAGCTTTGAGAAGTGAGTTCATCCACCAGGTGTCTGAAACAGCTTTCAGTCAATCGAGAGACACACCTCGAAAGCCAGCGGTGAAAAGGGATATAACTAAGCCTCTCATTGAGCTAGGCCTACTCCGTAGTTGCTGGAAAGAGACAACATTCCTATCCCAGGCTGGTGTTTACTGCCCCTTGGTCAACTGGCTAAATAGGATCTTTTAAATGATGTGAGTAACTTTGGAGAAGACCAGCCTTAACCGGGAGGGTGGGAGGGGTGGATCTGAAATTTAAAAGAAATCATTGAGTATTTTTAAGACACGGAGTAATTGGAATTCAGCTCTAAACTGTTGTCACATAGAGTTCCGTTGGGCCCATTTTGATGAAATGCATAAATGGTATTTGTCAACTGCATCGAAATGCACAACTCAAAAACACTTGGAAGTATTCTGGTAAGTAGGTTAAGCATCCTCTCGAAATCTTGTATGCATTTTTAATATGTGTAACACAGCCTCCTTTGCAATAGGGCCAGGTAACTCCAATCTGTGTCAGCGCGAGGCTGAATCAGACTTACAAATTCTGCTTCACTGGTGCCACTGAGAATGAGTCTCTGAAGTATCTCCTTGCATTACAGCTCATTGTACATCAAAGACTCTTTTTGAACCGGGTAATTATAGAAGGGGAAAAAAAAAAAAAACATGTTTTAGTGCTACCTGAGAGTTCTTATTAATATTACCTTTGAAATGACTAATTATGTTACCCAGAAAGATTGAAGCAAAGTATTATGTAACTGACTCATTAAAAAGGCCTTTCATAGACTTTTATGCCCTCTACCCCTCCCCAAAGCTCTCCTGTACTTCCATCATTACACTGATTTTATGTTTAATGTTTATATACCAAAATGTTTGATGAATCCAAACACATGCTGGCGTCGTCCTGCTTCACAAACTCTGTCATCTCTCTGGTGCTGGGATGTTGAGCGTGTGATTTAATTATCCTTACTCTTCAGGTAATGCGTGTTGGCCACGAGCCCTGAGACTCAAGCACAATTTCAACAGCACCTCCTTTCAAACTAAGTGTTTGAAAGAACTGAGAAGGTGCACCTGCTGATAACAGAGTGGGAGAGAGCCTGAGGGGCTTTTCCTGAATTGAGACTTGAACTCACAAACACACAGTGTGTATGGCTGGGTGGAACAGAGCTCCCAATCACACAGTAACCTTCTCTACAAATGACAAAGAATACTCTTCAGCCGCCTCTTCTTCGCATGGAAAAATCAACAGCATGTGTGTAATCTTCTCATTAACTGTTAGGCTATGTCAAGAGAAATGAGTATCAAAGTACCCAGAACATGGCTGGTGACAGTGCTGCCCTCCTCTGAGCTGGCAGATCACACCTAAAACAGGATACCGTGAGATAGAAGAGCCCGAGGCAACCAGGAGTTCCTCCTGGGAGCACCTGAGATAGTGACAGAATGCAGAACTCCGGCATTAGAAGACAAGTTGAACATTCCCAACAAATGAATAAGCCATGCGACTGTCTCAGCTTGGAGAAAAGACAACACCAGGGAATAGAATTGCTGTCTTTCAAACAGCTGAAGGCTTGTCATGCGAAAGAAGAGGAGATGTGTCCTGTGAAGCTCCAAAGTATGATCCAGAGGCAGGAGCTCCCGGGAGACGGGTTTAGCTCACAACTCGGAAGGATAATCTGATCAAGCAGTCTCAACATGGGACAGGCTGCTGCAAGCAGGAATGAGCTTCCTGTCACTGGCAATGGCCAACTGGATGCTGGATGGTCCTTTGGTTGCAGATAGGCTTCAGCACTATAAAGGGCCTATTATGTGTACTGTCGAAAAGGTGTTTCATTTTCTAAGTGCCCCCAAATAAAGTTACTTTGTTTTTCCTCATCAGGAGATGACCCATTCCTGGCCTACTCCTCTCACTGCCATGCATACTCCTGGAAACTCTGAGCAGTACACATTTTCCATCCCAGGACAGGTCAGTTGTCTCCCTTCCTCCATTTTCCTCTATCTTATTTCAGTTATGCCAATCTTCCAATCGGATTCTGAAAATTAAAAATGGCCTTGGTCTTGTAGTGCCATAAAATCTAGATGCCTTCTTCCTCCTTGAGATGTCAACATAAGTATCATTTTCACTGAAAGAGGTCTTTAGGAGAATGTGCACTCAGACATTGGCATGCATTATCATACTACCTAGAGCATTGCCACCGTGCCAGTTACTGTACCCAGAGCTGATGAATCGGAGAGAGGAATGAACATATCCCTTAAGAAAGACCAAATAGATGATGGAACAGCATCTGAATTTTTTGAAAATTAAAAAAAAAAAAACCCTAATGGATCAATTTTCATTTTTTATGTCACCTTCCTGTCCTTGCTCACAAGCAGACAGATCTTTACACACCAACACATCATACTGCCAAAACTTTTTCTTCTACAGTCCTATTGTCAAATGTTTAATCTGGTTTGTCCTCATCTACACCCAATAAGAATTTTTTCTCACCATCAGTTTTTTAAAATGCCTAAGTAGATATGGCTATTTTAATAACACCCCTCAAAAGAAGAAAAAGTAACGTCTTCCTTCCTTCCTTCCAATTAACCATCCATCCATCTATTCAGAAACCACTTACAAAGGACATACAATAGGCTTACAGTTAGAGATGAAGAATAACCTTCTATATGTTATCAGCTACGCAACAAAGCAATGTAAGACGTATCTTCACAGAGAACAAAAGGCTCATAGAAGTATGTAACATGCTCTGGAGCATTGAGGAGGTGCTCACAGAGGTGGCAGCATTTGGAGTCCACCTCATGTCAGGAGGAGTCCACGTGACGACTTTGACAGGTGGAGAAGGGCCCACGAGAAGAAAACTCCATGCAGAAGAACAGGATGGCCAAAGTCATGGCGACATGAGGGATCGTGTTATGGTCAACGTTGATATGAGGTCCCGAGTTTGATCAGAGTTTGTGTGATGGGGAGTAGAGAGAGATGAACCTTGGGCAGATAAGTACACATCTGTGAAAAGCCTTGAATGCCAGCCAAGGGATTTCAAAGGATCATGATTTTGACAATAACATTGGCCTAAACTGTGTTTATCCCTTCCCACCTTTGAAAGGGGTCTCTGTCCCTGTGCCAGTGTGTGTCATCCCTTCCTGTATCCCCACTCTCCCTCCTTAGTTCGCCCCGGGCCTGGTATCCTTCTCCCTACCATCCCAGCCAAGGGATCCATCCATCCGTTTCAGACATTGAATCCAACATTTGTACAACAATTGCAGTGTTTTCAGCTGTGTTCTGTGATTTATAATTTGTGCAAGTCACAATTTTGACATTTACAAGTATACAATAGAACTGCTTGTTTAACTGGGCTTTTATAGTTAGTGTACAATTTGGAATCAGTCATGATTTGCATTTTCTGACAATTATCTCTCTGTGCTACCACCAACCCTATGATAAAGGTAGAAGCAAGCTGGATAAAATGGTGAAACTAGGATGGCCACACACCCACTCCTTCGTTTTGCCTGATCCCTGCCAAAATGTTGGTTTGAAAGAAAAGGACATTTTAAATAACAATAATAACAGCAACAAGACATAGAATGTCGTGATGTGCCTTGCCTCCTTCGAAACACTTAACATAGTAAATAATTCAATCATCACTATAACCAAAAGAATTTGGTAATTTGCCTATCCCTGGTTGACAGAGGAGGAAACTGAGATATAAAGTAATCTGCTCAGAATTACCCAGCGAATACATGAAGGAACCAGTCTTTAGATCCAGGTGTTCTGGAATTTTATTTTTTTTAATCACAGACATTTAAAGATGCTGCAGTTAAAATTCCATCTTCCAAAACATGGGTATCTCCAGTAATACATGTAACCAGAATGATGGCCCTTTCCTCAGTGCTTGCACCCGAACTAGGTGACACCACCTTCTCAGAAAGCATTCATCCATTTTTTTACATTCATGGCAGAGCTTGCCCAGCAGAAAGGGCGCTATCTTAGGAGCTGCGAACCTGGCTGCTGTTAATCCTGCCTCTGCCATTTGCTGGCTATGTGGTCCTGTTCAAGTTCTTCTGAGCCTCAGTTTCCCCATATGTAGTGTGTGTGTGTGTGTGTGTGTGTGTGTGTGTGTGTGTGTGTGTACTATATAATCCCAATGGATTTTTTTCAGGTCAAGTAATCTACGATTCTGTAAACTTATAAAAACACATGTAGTTGAACATTCTCAGCTTAAGTTGACTTATCCATCTCAAATTGAAAATGCCACATTTTCTCGTAGAGAATGGAAAAACTCCAAGGAAGGGAGTACATTGCTAAGCAGAATTGAGGGAGCTAATAATGCCCTCTGGGGCAGTTCAGTAAAAGCTTCATGGAAGTAAACATCCTCTAGACAGAGGTTGGGAAACTGCAGCAAACTGGTTTTTAGATTTTTAAATACGTAAAAAATTCAGAAGAAAACGGATATGAATATTATGAGTAATATGAGTGATACAAAACAGTATAAGTATGAGTGATATGAATTTCAAATTTTAGTGTCCATAATGAAGCTTTCTTGGAATCTCGTCACACTAATTCATTTACATATTATCTATGACTGCTTTCACGCTACAACGGCAGAATCGCATTGTTGTGACAGAGGCTCTATGCCCTATAAAGCCTCACATATTTACTAGCTGGCGCTTTACAGAAAAGTTTGCTGCCCTCTGCTCTGGAATCTAGATTGTATAGGAGCCTCTGATGAGAAGATTATCATCGAGGCTGTTTGTTATTTAAAATAGCCTCCCATAAGTTTGTGAAAACAATTTGGTATTATTACATTCTATATGAAAATTTCCTACATGATATACTTATGAAAGAGATACACAGATCACAGTCAGGCAGTTTTTGAAAGTTTATATTCTGTGCATCAACAGGTATTGCATGAACAACGCGTATGCTTTCCAAAACCAAGCTATTTCTAATTGGGGTTGGGTAGGTGTATGGAGAGTATTGGGTAATATCCCAAAGTGTTTCCTTTGTTTGGAACTCTGATTTTAAAGTCTTACCCAGCTTAACATTCACAACTGTGTCAAGAATATGTAACACCAGTGACTCAAATTTAGTAAATAATGTAACCCTCCAGTTTTTTTCATGCCCCACTGGCCTGATTGTTTGGGTCTAAAAAGTCCAGAATACTTGGACATAGGTTAGAAATTTTCAGTCCAGGTTTCTGGGACCAGTACAAAGTGCTGTCTGCATGTTTCACTCTCTAATCAGATACTTGGTTTATTTGACTTTGGAACTTGTCATTTGATTCATAAAGGCCGAACTTGCCCTCTGCAAATGTAATGAAATCCCTTTAAAAACATAACAGGTAGAAATTTCGGTATACATTTAAGGACATATAAATGGTTCACCACTCATTTTTTTATGGCACTCTGGGAAATGAGGTGTTCTGGATAATTGAAATTCTTAGATGACCAGAGGTTTTCCTTCCATAGAAATCATGTCATAAGAATCATTTTGAAATGTAATTACTATTTTCCTGACTTCTTATAAAAATTATACTGCACATGCTTTAGTCTTTCTTGATAACTGAGACATTATTAGGAGTATCAATTATTGTACTATGCTGTAATATTACACTATGCAGTAATTGTGCCCTCAGGAGCTATTCATATGGTTAAGAATGCCTCCTTCTCTATTCAATGGCAGTAGACTATTGTGCTTTTGAAGTTCTGACTGTTCTGTGTCATTTTCTTTGGCCCCTTGTGCTGTCGTTTTCGTGTCTCAGTGTTCCCAGTGGCTGTGCCTCCAGAAGTGTCTCCACTCCCTCGCCCGCTCTGCTTCACTAAGGGGTGGGAATCAAATGGCCATGTTTGTTGGTGTTCTTTGTCAGAAGTCCATTCTCTACCAGTGAGGATACAGAAGCCTGTGAGCCTCGCCTGGAATTTGTGACAGCACTTTAGTGGGGAGGCCTTTTCCATCGCATGTGGACTTTCTGGTGGTCTTCTGGAGTAGCGGACCTGCCAGACGCAAACTCTCTTGGGCAACAGAATCATACTAAACAAGCTGAAAAGTTCACTTTTGATTAAAACCCAATGTTACCATTCTTCCTCACTTCTTTTGAATATCAGTTATGCTGTGATCCTACTTTTACTCCGTAGGGTGGCAAGATTAGGCTTAAAGGTAGATGGCTTGCAGCAATGACTGGTATAACCAAGTCTTGTATTTCCTCGAATTCATTGTCTCCAGTTTTGGAACGTTTGCTTTGCAGCCAATAGTTTCTTTTCCGTCCACGCAGTACTGTGCACATCCGTACAGCTCTGTATTGCTACTGCCTACAAGTTTGTCAGGATCCACAGAAGTGTGCCACGCTCCCAGACGGGCTGTTGTGTGCAAATCCTGATTTCTCCAAACAGTGAATGAATTGTGTATAGGGTGACTCCCAAATCCTTTTAAAGAATGTGCTCCGCTAGCATCTTTCAAATTGCTTCCTCTACTCCACCAAATTTGTTATGAAGTTTTAAGAATGCTTTTCTTGTGAAAATGACATCCATCTATTGGGTATGTGTTGCAGTTAAAATAGAAAATTGGAGTTGTTCCTATAAAATGGCACAACTGAGCAACTCTAATTATGGTCTTGTTTACACTTCTACAAAAACCATTATTATTTGTTTGTTTGAACCAAGTCCCCTTTATTTCCTTAGAGGCATCATTGCCTACTAAGTGAGAAATTATACACTTGAATTTGACACATGGGGGTCATTTGTTCCCATGTTGCACAGATTTCCAAATAGATACCAGTCTGACATAATTATGAGAAAATGGCAGTTATGCTCATATTACAGCAGGTTTAGTGAGCAAATGTTTATCCTTCAAAGAGAGCTACAGACAGAAGCCTAATTAATGGAATTGTTCACAGTGGTTTCCTATTTACAAACATTAGTCAAGTTATATCTTCAACAATAACAGATATGCCCAGATATGCCTTTTGTTCCCTTTGATTCATTTAACTAATCATTGTATTTTGTGTGTTCTTTATAGGAATCCCAACATCTGACTCCAGGATTCACCTTACAAAGTAGGTAGTTTTTAAAAATTCTTCTTAGCGCAAATGTTCATATCCTCTCCTCCCTTTCCCTCTTCTCTTTCCCACCTAATAATATTGAAACATAAAATAACAATAACGAAAGGTCGTATGGTGATACATCCAATCTGTTCCTTGTGGCATCTGTGTATTAATGGCAGGATGCTGTCAAAAAGCATAACTGAAAGATCACTTTAATTCAGAATAACCATTCGACAGTAGACAATGTGGATAGTAATTGTGTGCACCCTTTCTTTTTAGAGTGGAGCGACCCAACCAGCAGAGCTTCTACAAAGTCAGTGTCACTCAGATCGTGAGTACTTGGGTTTCCAAAACAGGCTTCTTCGGGAGCATTGGGCAGAGAAATGGTGCCTCGGTGCTAAGCAACTCTTGTTCTCTCTCCTGCTCTTGGAAACATGAACCTTGAGGGGAGAACAAGATTTCCCACGATAAGCGAGTAACAGGAAAAATGAATGAGATCATCATTAGATTGTCTAATGATGTAGACACGGTCTGGGTCAATACCTAAGATGCGAAAACCGGTATGATTCTTGACTAGTTCTTTGAGCATTGTGTAACTTCAGCCACAGACATCATTATGTGAGATAGTCAGCCACCACTGACTAGGATGGAGAAAGGACACGTCTAAGCCACCGTGATTGGACATGAAATTTTGAGAATGTTGAGAAGATTGCTATGGCCAGTCAGACGGAGACCTCACTGTTTGCAGATCATCTGATGGCTGTATATTAAAGACAAACAAGGGCAGCCAGGAAGAGATGGAATAAGAGATTACATGACACTACGTTGAAGTTCAGAAACCGGGGGCCCTGCAATTCACTCACCACTGTCTTCATTTTTTATTCATGTTAACCGAAGGAGGGATATGGAGAAACCAATTTCCGCAGATTAACAATTGTAGATTTTGTAATATCCATTTGTCCAAGAGTATATCAAGGGAGTATTTCTCTCACAACTCCTTTTATTCCTAATGGAAGCTGACTTCTCTGTGTAATAGCCACATACTTGAACATTTTCAAAATGAAATAATTGATGATATCGAAGTGGCCTAATGGCACACTTGAAGTGAATTGCTCACCTTTTGGAAGATCACGAATAATTGCATAAAACAACCGGGAACGACTCCCAAATAGACTGAGGCTCAGAGCAAGTCGATGGCATTTCCACGTTCTGGTTCTGTTTAATAGCAAAGTACCCTGAATTAAGGACCAAATTATATGGAAACATGGAAATCAAAATCATCTTTAATATTGTTCATTTCAGCTTTTCCATCAATCACATTTTGAATTTCCCTCTCCCTTGTTATCCTAATAAACAACAGATTTTATTCTCTTACCTTGCCTCACTCCCATCAAAAATCAGTAAAATTATCTCTCTCTCTCTCTCTCTCTCTCTCTCTCTCTCTCTCTCTCTCTCTCTCTCTCTCTCACACACACACACACACACACACACACACACACACACACACTTGAGCATCTAGGAAATCAATGCAGGTTTCCAAACATGAAAAAAAAATATAAGAATACTTGCCCATTGTAAAATTCTCTTACTCCTAAAGCAAGAGTATTAGTCTCCCACTGTGAAATATGTTGATTTCCATATAGACCATAAAATGCAATATTTCAGTAGTTTGTAACTAACAGAAATAAACTCATGAATTATGGTTTCTAGTTAGAGGCTGCATTTCCAGAGCACAGCACTTTATAGCACAGGAGTATACTGTACACTCAATAGGACCAAGGCTCTCTATAAGGAAGCATCAATAAAACTAAAAGACACTGGGTCCATTTTATGAATGAACTGCTCTGTTCAGCTGCTTGATATAAAGTCTAAGTACTGTCCATCAGACTTTGGCTGGATCAATTCCCTTCTTATGGTAGCATACGGACTTAACACAAATAAAAATTATAATAATTACTTTGATTTTTTTTACCTTCCAAATTTTTATCGGCTTAGCCATTACTGTCATTCTCCTGCATTTCAGTACACTGTGCTAGCTAAGCCAGTGTCTAGGATTTTCCATTTGGCAAGGTAATCCATCAGGAAACTAAAAACATTCTGAGTGTAGACCGACTGCTGGTGGCTGGAACTCGATGGCAAGCAGCCTGTGAGTCAGCCCTGCTTCAGGGGTGACACCTTCCCATGGCCGGCAAATGTCATGGACATATTCCCGCCATTTACTGCAGTAGAGAACGATGAGAGTCTTGTAAAACAGAATCCCTTAATCGCTGCGGTACTTTATTAGTTTCCCTCATCTTGGCCTCTTTTCCCTGGTTGACGAAATACAGATCTTCCATTTGAGCCTGGATTGTTTATAAGGACTGTATGTGTGGGAATCAGGTCTGAAAACACTGGCCCACGTGTGCCTGAGTGTACACACGGTGCTTTTTCTAGGGTGTCCATCTGTGGGGGACCAGGTAGCATCCTACCTGGTCCAACTGGAATTCTCATTGCCCATTAAGCAAGAGCATTGGACTGGGGGAGTTTTAAGACTGGGGTTTGAGTGTCTGTTCAATGGCAGATATGGTATGGGGAGGAAAGCACTGACCTAGTATTCAGAGAGTACAAGTTTAAATCACAGGGGAGTTGATTTTTATTTCAAAGTATACAGATAAAGCCCCTTATGGGAAATTAAGCAAATTAATTAGCATATGTGTATACATCTAGGTACACACACAAACACTCGTCAGAATTCAAATGTGAACACTGTTACTCTTTAGTAATTAAAGTTAACATTAAAGTGCATTTAACTTTAACCCTTAACGATTTCTGGAGGAAAGAAGAGCCAGCAGTTTTTGATTCCCTCAACCTTATGAGTCTGAGCTGTATTATAGTCTTAGAACAGGCTTCCCCCAGGTCTTCTAAATCCAATGGAGTTTCTAGCCACCTTCCAATAGGTCTATGCCCCCCCCCAAAGAGGGTGGAGCATGAGTTTCCAAAGGCCAAATTGTATTTCTCACACTGTAGAGTTGTATATTTGTACAGTCATGCCATGCCTGTTCTGCTTCTAAAAGACGCATATATTTCAGTTATAAGATTCAGGGATGTAATGGACACACCAGATATTGAGTTACCTTCTACTTTCTTAATGAAGCCATTAAGGAGCGATGGAGGAGAAAACTGGCGGCACACCCAAAGAACTTGGATTTTCCTGAGTTGGATTTCTTCATCTAGTTCATTACCACATCATGTCAATACAGTCACTTTATAAAAAATACATGACCTTGTTGGTCTTTTATGGGCCATCCTAAATAGGAACAGATAAGATATATTCAGTTGCCCCGAGAAGCATTTGCAGACAGTATCCATGAACTCAGGGGTAGCCATCTAGTCAGTCCCTGACGTCAACTAATTTTGGGAGTACTCTTGAGAAGATGGCAGCTCTAAAAATCCAGTTCTTTTGTTGCAGTTGGTTGTTAGCATCTGGACTCTGTCCAATTGGAAACCATCCAGACCCCCCCTTTAATGAAGCAGCTCCTGTGTTTTAAGTCCTGCTGTGGAGAATGCCTGGATAGATTCCCTGAAAGCCCGATAGAAAGGCATATGTAGCCATGATGCTGTTCTTTCCTTGCCATAAAACCAGGCCCTCTACTTATGGTATTAGCTACAGGTTTGAAAACATCCCAGCCATTGACCCAGAGAGTTGATGAAAGGTCTTGGGAGACAGAGTAGCTATGGCCAGCCTTAGTTTACTTGTGGGTCATGGGTATGTACGCCGCATGAACAAATCCTTGGATACAGCACACGTTAGGAGGAAAGGAAACCATACTATGACAGGCATGGCAGACATCTCAGACAGTAATCACTGTGCTATTGAGCACGTGTGCCAGGCTAGGCCCCACCCATGCCAGGTGCTTTTACATACATCACCCTATTACACTTGCAAGCCATCCTGGAGGAGCTCCAAATGATTCCCATTTCATGGAAGTGTACACAGTTCAATGGGAAGACAAACTGACCATGCACACTTATCTTGAATAGACATTTTGGCTATGAGTGTACAGAAGGGCCGAGTAAGTTGCATCTCTCCTTGGTGGGAAAATTTAAATGCAGGCTAAAGACTGCCTAGGCGTAAAGCCCTCTGTCTGCCAAGCAGGCTACCCTTCCTCATGGTATCTGATGAGTTCAGAGATTTAGTGAACCCAGTTTGACCTTTTGAACCTGGACTCAACCTTCGAATAGACTTGAAGAGATGAATTTGGTGGGAAGGAGACCCACAAGAAATTATATGTCTCTGCTTTAGATGATATAAAATTGAATCAAAATTACTTCATAATAATAAATCATTCTTTCTGAACTGTTCTCTACGTAGTCTGAAGGTTTCATTACCATAGAGAGTACAAAGATTATTAGAATGTTTTCCAGTTTGTTATAACCAATAACAAGCTGCCTTATATTATTTCCTAGATGAAGTTTGAATTCCCTACCCCACCCCCCAAAAAAAAACCCTCATGTTCATTACAACCCTGACTATTCTTCTGCCAGAACTTTCATCATCGAAAACATTTCCTTTGAGAATCTGATGTGAGATTTGAGAATTGCCCTACCTCACTACCTAGGAATAACCCACCTCTGTAGCAATTGCACATATTCTTTCCTAAGTAGCTGTTTGGTCTACTACTTAGATACACATTCGGTAGCAAAGTGACTGTGTAATGAGGCAGGAGAAAGATGACTATTAAATTTCTTAATCAGAATACATGGTTTGGTACTTGGCATTTAGAAATACTACCACCGATCAGTTTGAGGCTTACCTAAGTCAAACTCAATTTTCCTGATAAACTGTTAATCTCCGTGACTTGAACTAGTTTCTGCCATTCTGGTTTGCAAACTGAGATGTAAGCCAACTCTTTCTTTTAAGCTGCTTTGTATGCCCTGCATCTCGAGGCTTGCCAACTTTTCCTAAGGACTTAATATATTTTCAGAAGTTCTCCACCACGGCAGGGACAGCCACCTGGGAACACAGAAAACAAAATTTGGCAGCCTGTTCAAGCTGTGAATTAAAGGTAATTCACAGTTTGAAATGAATTAGCATGAGGTCCTTAAGAAGAGTAATCAGACATCAAGAGGATTTTATTTTGAGAATTGTATATTGGTTAATGTGACAACAAGCAATATTGGCATTTGGAATGTTCACATCCAGAAGCACTGAAGTTGCTGGTGCTCGACAGGTGCCGAGGCTGAAAGCTGGGGCTCCTTCAACAGGAGCTGCGGATTTCCGCTTTCATTGCCAAAGCTAAAAAACAGAGATGTTTTTGCTCAGCTAGCCTTAAGTCTTGACGGATCAGAATTGGTTTTTGTGGTGGTGTTCGTGTGCCCAAGATTCATATGTTTTGGGTAGATTTTGAGACACCTCCGTAATTAGTATCTCTTCTATTAGTATCTCAAGTATCTCTTCTCCCTTATTTACATCCATGTTTATATTGATTCATTCACACTTTCATTTCTTTCAACCAAAATAAATGATGCCCGTTGTGTGTAAGGCTTGGGCAAGGCGTTGTGGTCACATCACACATCCTTTCCCCAAGGGACTCACAAGTTAGTGAACGTAGACGTGCACTGATAACACCAATACCTCAACTCCCTCGTATTTACTGAGTGCCTACTATTGTGGCAGGAACTTTCTCTCTTTACAACAATCCCATGGGAGTCACCTGCATTATATCCTACAGTGACAGAAAACTAAACTCAAAGACTTTGAGGGAGTCGCCCAAAGGGCCGCTGTAACAGCCAGAACAGGACAGACTCCAGAGCGCATGCACTTAACCTGCACTCAAGCCATCCATGGGTGTTTTGGAGGTGGCCCTTCTGATTTGAAGTCAGGTGTCATCTTGCCCAGGGATTAGGCCAAAGTGGACCGACCGCAGTGCCAGCCCAAATGGGCTCTATGCTTTTGGTTTGCATCAGGGAATGTATTAGATATGGATACTGTCACTGAGTTAGGTCTCATCATGCTGCACAGGCCGATGCAGAAATACCGTAAGCAAACATAGTCACACCTTCATCTTAGTACCTGGAGCCAGGTGGTGTCACCATCTCTGTAAGATGCTCCCTATGGGGAAGCAGAAGGATCTGTGCCTGGAAGGGACTTACACCACCACATAAAATCCCTCTAAGGTTGATTCTGGTGCCCTGTGATAGCAACAACTTCCCTCTCCAGAAATCTCCATTTTGCCATACTAAAATGAAAAAAAGAGAACTGATATTTAGGTCTGTTTTTATGAGAGGTTCACCCATCATCTTTCATGCTTTCCAACTTATTTGATAATTGGAAAGTTGCTTTATATCCTCATGGTGGCATACTTGAAATATATATATTCCCAGTGTTATCAACCAATGGCTTATTTCTAAGTTCTCCTCAACATTTTGGACAGTAGCTGGGAGTGAAGCAAATAATGCTAATGGAAAGTATTGAAGTTAATAAGCAAGGGACCAAAGTTAAAGTAATGCCAGTTGTATAATTGAACATAATGTCATGATAACACACACACGCACGAGCACACACACACGTGCATGCACACACATGCTCTGTGTCCCAGAATATCAGGCCCTTCTAATGCTACCTGATGTAATGAGATGCCCGCACACACATGCACACTCTTTTTGTAGTTACTAATTTGTAACATGCTATGAACAGGGCTCCTTTTCATGTGCACAGTGGTTGATGATTGTAAAGTGGTTGATGATGGTAAAGTGGTTGATAGATTGCAAAGGACAATGCATTAGCCTCATGTGAGTATCACAGCAAACCTATTAGATAGCCAGTTGAAAAGAAACCAGGCGTAGGGAGGAGGAGATACTTGCCCAAAATTGTCCAGTTAGGGAACTGCGGAGCTGGGACTGGAATCCAGGATTCTCTATTCCCATTAGAACATGCTGCCTTGTCCTCAGATACCCCTGTGACTACAGGGCCAAAACTCGTCAATCAGAGTGCTGACAAGTCTTCCAGGACCAGGTGAAGAAAATATAGCTGCAGTGTAGACAAGCCCATGGATCATTCCTAGAAATTAAAAAACAAGCAAACAAAAAACCCTACTGAGACTGAAGTAGATGAGAAGGAATATCTGTCCTGCTTCTAAACGATTCGTTCTACTTGTCCATACTATCAAAAGTGTTTCACACACATCCAAATCCTTTGCCACAATTATGTTATCAGGAGCGGTCTGTTTCAATGGTCTGCTCTTGACACCTTCTCAGAGCTGCTAAAAGCCTTTCCATTTTACTGATCAGTGGGGAGCAGTGTCCGTAGAATACCGCAGATGCTTGCACAATCACATCTGTAAAATCAGTTGAAAACTCTGACAAATGGCCTTTCTTTGTGGTTCATCCATCTACTTCAATAATGAGGACCAAAAAAGGAAAATATCTCAGAGCGATCTGAATGACATCTCTAAATATGCTGCCAAGAGTGTGACAGAGGGATGGAGTAGGGTGGGGTTGGGGTACGCCTTCTAAAAATCAAATGAATAAAATTTATTTTCTTCGCTACCCTGCGGGATCTTGGCACCCGATATCTACCAGTACCACCCCTAAAACACTACCTGGTCCTTGGCTAAGGTAACTGAGAGAGTGATGAGGGAGAAAAGGGATCCGGGTGTGGGGGAAAGTAATGTTTACACAGAAACCAACCTACAATTTTGCCACCTGCATTGCCCAATTTTGGGAGTGACTTCATTTCTGCGTAAGTTGCCTGCTTTTTAAAAAACCCAGACAAATATCTCAATATTATAATGACATGGGAGATTTCTAGATTTTCAAGAGAAAAGAAAAATATTTACATAGCATATACTCATAATATCTTGAAATTGTCTAGGATATCTGGAAATTGTAAAGGTCATTCTAGGTTTGTCCAAAATCATTTTTGTATACAGTGCAGAGAGAAAGGAGGCAGAGAAACGGTATGTGGGCAGTATCTTTGGGTAATTGTAGCCACCACTCTTGCAGGCACCTTCTATGAGGTAGGATTGGAAAGTACGGTGGATGTTTAAATTTTTTTAAAAAATGTATTACAGTAAAAGACACATTGCCATTAATCCCCCTTAAAATATTCCCCCTCTCTTTGAACACACTTTTCTCATTGTTCTTGCCACTTTCCGAAGCAGTTCTGGAAGTCCTCTTTCATGAGTGTCTTTACGAGCATTTAAGTAATGATGTGTGTAGAAAACAACCTTAGAAATGGGCAAACAGTTTCATCCTCCATCATGACAACGCTCCGTGTCATACATCGTTTCTGGTATACTGCAACCTCTGTCAAATAAAACTATTACGGTGTGTCCTCATCCACCTTATTCACCGGATTTGGCACCGGGCGACTTCTGGCTCTTCCCCAAAGTCAAAATGACCATGAGAAAACGTTTTGAATCGATTCAGGACATCAAGGCAGCCACGACATTGCAACGAAAGACACTCACGAAAGAGGACTTCCAGAACTGTTTCAGAAAGTGGCCAGAATGATGGAGTAAGTGTGCTCGAAGTGAGGGGGGTATTTTGAGGGGGATTCATGGCCATGTGTTTTTTACTGTAATATTTTTTTTTTATTGAAACATTCACCATATTTTTTTATCACACCTCGTATTTGCCGAGCACTGTGGGAAACATTTCACAAACACTGACTGTTCCATCAAAATAACTGTGAGATGGGGTCATGCCATCATTGCCACCACCCACACCATCAGTCCCAGGGTTGTCCTCTCAAGGGCTCAGACACCCAAACACCTATGGCCGCAAAGCCAATGCTAGTGCCAACACTGGAAAGCGGCCTCCCTGGTTCTGCACTCTGTGCCATTTCTCTGCTTCAATAATTTCATCACCTTCCACCCTCACCATGCCTGATTTTGAGATGAAAATTTCATCTCAGAGCAGTTTAATGACTCGCTCAAGATCATACACTTAATTAGTGAAAGAGCTGAAATTTCACTCTAGGATTTTTGGATTACAAAACGCAAATTTTGATTTCTTACACCATATCTGCCATACCCATACACAATTTCAAGTGAATAATTGCTAATTGTTAAGTACAGAGGCAGGTAAAACTGATGATGATGATAATAATAATACAGTCTAGTCCTAGGACATTTTCCATTTCCACACGTTACATTTGTTCCATTTGGTCTTTACTTAATCCTGGAGACATGGGAGGGAGTTATTGCTCCAGAGAAACCTTAGCTGCCAAGTCTCCACTTCTGCGTGGCTCAAATCTCAGCTCTGTCACTTCCTGTCTTGTGACTTGATGAAGCCTCTTGGTGCTTTCTGAGCCTTTGTTTCATCATATATAAAACAGACATGCAGTGTTACTCAGATTCCATAGTGAATTGTGCTGCCATTGGATGAGCTCATGCATGGGCTTTGCAGTCAATTATTCACATTACTTCACTCCCCATATTAGAAGGGAGGAAAGTCATGGTCACATGGCTTAAGTGAGGTGCCCAAGATCGCATACTCGTAGCGTTGCAAGGCTCAGTTCCAAACCTCTCGAGTCTAGTTGAGTGCTCTTTTGCAAATACCCGCCATCCACCATTACTTCTCAAAAGCATTGTGTCCATGTGGTTTGAATCAAAAGCTCAATTCTCAATGCTGACAGAGAACAATTGACTTAAAATTAATCACTATGTGTACCACTCCTCTCCCGGTTAGATGAGATATCCCCAACACATTTCTGGATGTTTTGCTGTGTTGAGAAGAGTGAGTACATTTTCCAACCCACCTACTCACACCCAAGGTATGATTGTTTGATTTAGTAACAGTTTCAGCATTTGTAGAAGAATTTGAAAACTTAAAAATAAAATTACATCCATGTTGTTGCAAATGGCACTATTTCCTCTTATGGCAGAAGAGTATTCCACTGTGTATTTATACCACATGTTCTTTATACAATCGTACACCTGAAACTTATGTAACTTTACTAACCACTGTCACCCCAATTAACTTTAATATATATATTTTAAAAATCACATATGTTTTACAGTCTGTCTTAGAGAATGGAATTTGGGGTTAGGTCCACCCATTATCTTCCTGCTTTTTGGGGGTGCTCTCTTATTCTGAGATTGAAGAGTACCTGAGGCCAGTGACCTGTCTTGAGCTTTACTACTGGATTAAAATTCCAGGTTGCTACTGTGATAACTGTACCTTGAAAATTAGACCCTGACAGTCAGTAAGAAATGTAAAAGTTCACTGCTGCCATGAATGTTGAAGAAAAGTTGTTTACAGTTGTCGGGGACAGATTCTTAATTGAAATAATCTGCTTTTCGGTCTGCTAGAAAGAGTTTGTGTGTCTGCAGGGGGTTGGGGCATAAAAACTATATATCGATGGATTTTTTTAACATGAAAATGGCTGTGGTTTGAAGCAAAGCTGTTTTCTGCATGAAATTTAAATCAATTTCAGCTCAACTTATACAACTCAGAAAGAATTGTGATACTTAGGGTGGCAGGAAGCCAAATGCACTCCGAAGATGTATAGACACTCAAAGTAGGTACTTCTGGGGGTCCATCCCAGGCAAACCTTAGTGGCTCTGGGGTCCAAATGGCAGCCACTTCCAAACCACAGATTGCCGTGCCCTGGGCTCCGCACAGTAGGGAAATGTGGAGCAGCCACGTGACAGACTTTCAGATCAAGAAGGCAAGCAGTCACTGATTTGCCCAGTGGCATAAAGAGCTTAAAAGTGCTTGAAATCATATCGATGTTCCCAAAGCCAGGAAAATGAAGCAAGCAATATAGGGTATCACACCTCTGAAGAAGATGAGGGATTGAGGTATTTGAAATTTCAAGGATTCTCTGTCTGCCATTCCTTTTTGCATTTCTCTCTTAAAACAAGCACATCATGGTGAGTCTGGTTTTATAATTAGTTGTAGGCTATGCCTGTGGTTCCATACGGGATTTTTTTGGTTTATTATTTGATTGGGCTTTTTAATCTCTTTTTGGACATGCTCAAAATGGGACTTTAATGTGTGTTTCTTATACGACACATAGAAAATATCTCTAACTCTCCAAGAGGAGCAATTTCAGACCAGAAGTGAAGATCTCACTTTGAGAAAGTCACACAACAGATACCAAGTATTAAACCTGTTGGACAATATCAGGTCGTTGCAAGTGAGGGATATGGAACAATGGGAACTCTTATCCCCCACTGAGGGATAGCTCTGTCTGAAGACCTGGGAGGAGATTGCCTCTCACCTCATTTAAGAGCCTCTACATTCTGGTTTGGTCATTCTGTGTGCCAAGGAGACTTGGGATACTGATAACTGCATTGGGGTATTCCTCCACACCCAAGGAATGCCCGTGAAAGCCCAACACACAAACACCATCAGTCTTCCATTCCTGAGGACTGTAGAACCTCACGTAGCACCTTTGGCTCTACTAACATAATAGGTTCACAAGTCTGTGAGCTCCTTAGGGAAAGGGGTGGTAGGGATTTGTCTGTGTTTCCTCAGCGACTGTACAGAAGCTACTACACAGTAGATAACCAGAAAACGTTATTGAGTAAATGGTAGGCAGTGAAAGAAGAATCTCGAAGATGTCAATTATTCTGATTGATAGTAACATTTTGATACATTTTGTTTCTTAGATTCCTTAACCCATATTGAAGAGGTAGTATCATAAGAAGAAATATGAACGTATGAATGTGTCCACGTGCGCATCTGTCTGAGTACAGTTTAATCATGGAAAGCAATATAATGTAGAGATTGAACTTGGACAGACTCTGGAGCCAGATGGCCTGGGTGCAAATCCCAGTTCCATCATCATTTACTCATGTGATCTTGGGCAAGTTACTTAACCTCTGTATCACTCAGTTTTCTCCTCTGTAAAATGGGGATATTAATAACACCTACATCATAGGACTAAATTACTAAAGTGCTTATCACGTTTCTAAACTTCAGCCACATGAGGAGCCTCTCATTCCATTCTCTGACTTATCCCAGAGGTTCCCAGTTGGAGCGAGGCCTCATTGGAACCAGCAAACCTGAAATACATTGAACATTTCCTGTGTTGACCCACCCACCACAGCCCCCGAGGATAAAAATGAAGAATTGCTAAAAAAAAAATGTCTTAAATCCATGTAATTTTGGTGCTAGGCACACTGTTCTCCTTCTTGGAGTTTTTTTTTAGCACAACATCTTATCACAGCCATAATTGTACTTGGAATTCTGTGATTATTTTTAAAAATAAACAATAGGACTTATTAAGTGCCAGGCACTCTGCTGAATGTTTACTATATCCACTAGCTAATTGAATAGTCACAACAAAATGAAATGTAGGCACTACTATTACCCACATTTTACACAGGAGGAACTGAGGTTCATGAATTGAAACTAAGTTCTCACAACAAGTGAGGGTGGGTTCATGTCTTGAAACTCTATGTCTGGCTGACTCTAGGAAGAGACACCCCTGAACTTGGCCTTCCTACACGTGGCATAGCATCCCTTGGAACACTCATGCCATATCCAATCCCAGAATCCACCCGGACTCAATTGTCTTAGGAATTGACCACACCTCCTCAGAGATAACAGAAGACCAGAACTTGACCACGGGCATTCTCAGCCCTGATTCCTAGGATAAAACCTGTCACCTCTTGTAAAATCATTACTAGAGTAGTTTCCTGAATCATAACTGTAGATGGCTTGCTCCACATGTATATGAATGAATAACTGCTTCTGAAATATCTTAACAAGCACATTGGCAGTTCCCTAATCAGGTAGAACAGAATGCTCTTTTGAATTCCCATTTTTTCATGTACAAAAGGGGATTTACCTGAATAATAAAACATGTGAATAAAATTGCATGGACTAGCCCCCGCCCTTCCATGAAATAAACACTTTCTTCCCTTGCCTAGGCAAATCATTCCTGATGCTACATATCTGCTTCTGTTTCCTTAGTGTAAAAAGACATTTCAGACTCTGCCTTTAATTATGATCAGGCTTGACTATGAATCCCTTGAGAAATAAGCTTGTTTTTGCTCGGAGGGAAGGTAAAATGACATTTAAATAGGTTTGAAAAATAAGAATGAAATCTCAGAAGACACACTATTGTAGAACACATTGTATATCAAAATATATAAGCACGTAGTTGTAAGAGTGACTTAGTAAACACATTGCTGAGTGAACTATGAAAAACAATCCACCGAGGTGCTATTTCTCTTTACTCCTAAGCACTGAGTTTAGAGGGGATTGCCATAAAGTAGATAGGCACTGTTTAAAAATATTTGTGTGTGTGTTTTGAGAATATCTCTTTCAGACCCAACAGACTAATCTTTTCTCTTCTCTTGCTAGGAAAAATACACTGTAAGGAATTTAGTTAAGTGATATATTAAGTGAGGATCTAAAAGTTTTACAAGATAACAATTCTGAGCAAAGAAATGTCTTTAGCAATTTGATGCTGAATGTGACATAAATTAACTATCAAATAGAATCAGAGAGGTTCAATGAAATATTTCCAATCTGTCCAGGAATTTAGAATTTTACACCCATTGTATTTGCTACCGGCCCCTTTATTAGTATAAGAGCCTGAAACAGTAGGTAAAATAAATATATCAGTACAAGTCAATGAATCTTCATGTTCTGGAAGGTAATTTTTCTCTGGACAGCATGAATTATCCTGGTTAAGAGGCCACCTCTGTGGAAGAGCAACTCTCTCAAATACCATTCTTTACATAAAGTTTTATGTTAAACTCCTAGAAGCCCTGTTCCAAAATTATAGAATAATAGGAGGTGTTCGTAAGCATACAGCCCTCTATTGCTCTTGCTAACACTTTTGTGTGTAAACTAACGTGACTTGACTTTTAAAATCATGTTTCAATTCAGATTTGTTGTCTTTTAATTCTGTGCAAAAAAAAGTTTGATGAAATATAATGAGACAGTTCATTATGCACATCAAAGCATGTCAAACCATTTCCAGTTTGAAGCCTTTAAACAATTTCCCACATTTGAACCTATGGCATAAAACTGTTTTCTTAGATTAATTCCAGTAATGTAAATGGTGCATATATGGAAAGTTTCAAAGTGATGTTGGTCATAAATAGTATTTCAATAGCTCCTTCTCAACAGAAGGCAAAGGACAAAGAAGATGAATCATGACAGTCTCTCGTAATGAGAAAATGGAGAAAATGCCCATCCACGTGCCCACTCCATTGGAATACAGTTTGGCTGCATGATGGTTATCACTGAGTGATTATATCTCCCAATTTTACGTGGGAGAGAAAAAGAACAGACATCCAGAGATGTTTTCCCACTTGAAGCAAACCTGTCACAAAAATTCTAGCATATATTTCCAAACAGATAAAAAGGTAATTCTTCACCCTTAAAAAGAATCCTTCACTTTGAAAATGATTCACTTCAGGTTTCCTCTAAATATTAAGTTCATCTCATGCATTTACAATGTGGTTTGATTTTCAAAACATCAATTTACATGCACTTCCCAGAAACAAATCTATTGTGCAAAGTGATGCATAAAAAGGTAAAAATAGTTTTTAAAAAATTGGGGTTCATGGTTTATAGAGTTTACTCATCATTAATATTAATTATTTATAGTCCAGCAGCTTTTGCTAACACAAGTAGAGCTGGAGATGCCACAGGCTGCCTCAGAGCTAGTTCCACAATGCTCATTCATAATTAGCGAAATGCCGTATTTCAGCAGCAGTCAATCAAACACAGCCTTGTTCTTGTTCTCATGGGGACCTAATCCTTCAGTCCCTTCTTTCCCCTTCAGTTTGCCTGGTTCATGGACACATTCCATGAGCTAAAAAATCTGACAACAAATTAGTGAGAAAATGAGAGCAGTTTTTGTGACTAACATTTGAAATGGAATGTAATCCTTGGTGTGCAGAATATTCACAGCCAACATGAAATGGACAGATCAGTCACTGGAAACGTGGCATAGCATCCCTTGGAACACGAATTCTTTAAAGAACCCTTGCAGCCTGTGTGGAAAGGTTACCTGGATTCATCATTTCGAATAGAGCAAAATGCCACTGAAAAGGGAGCCAGGGTTTAGTTATGCAACACCATTTGAGATCTTTGCACCCAGGAATAGTAAGCACATCTGTAATGCAGAAGACACACCTCCCCGCTTTCAAGAAGGTGCCGGATGGCTTGGCTTTTTAAAACAAGTGTTTAGCCTTTGTTAGAGAGAAGGTCAAACCATGCAGGCACATTTACAGCAATACAGAGATTGACATTAGGTGGATTCTCTATTCTAAGATGCTTTCTTTGGGAAACTTCTCCCTCTGCATGAAAATAAACGGCCCCTGAAATAATGCAAGCATGTCAGCATTCACCCAATAACTTGGCTAAATAAAGTTTTAAACTTCCATATGGAATTCAGCTTGAACAGTTTGCCAAAGGTGTTTCTCAGCTGATTATGCAGGGTAAATTTACAGGGTAAACCCTCTCCTTTATTTGGTAGAGCACTGATTTCAGATTTTTTTTTTAACGTAGTTGTCTCAGATAATTGTCAAGAACATGTTGAGCTTCTCAACATTGACAAGCAGAGGTCCATTTCTGCATTCAATTGTGTGTGACCAGCAGGCAGGTTGGTAAGAGAGTCAGAAATGCAGCTCTGGGTGGTTATTTTGAAATTTTTAGTATATTGACTCTAAACTTCTAATTGAAAATCAGCTTGTTACTGTGCTTTTAAAAACAATTCCTTGCTGGCGTCAAACAACTTTCCTTGGAGGCTTTGGCTGTGTGGTTTTATTTATGCCATGAAAATGATGTGGATATTTGAGACAAATATATTCAGAGGGAAAGAAAATAATCTCTTTCCTGTCAATTATGTGGATGTGTAAGGCAAAATCATTTTAGATATAAAATAATCTAGATTTCAATTTTTCTAAGTGCTCTATCATAAAACGTTACCGTGAATTAGTTACCATGGAATATTGTTATTCAGAAAAAAAGGACACCTATGACCTGATATACAGAGGCTGCCAAAAAAATGTATACACATTTTAAGAAAGGAAAAAACTGTATTAAAATTGTAATACTCAATACATACCAATAACAAAAGATGAATACAAGTCACGTTTGATTTCTGCAATTACAAGAGGTGCTCCAAGTGGTTACTGTCAGCGTAATTTTAATACACTTTTTCCTTTCTTAAAATGCGTATACATTTTTTTATGGCACGGCTCTGTATTGGGGAAATAGTGGGTTTAAAAAAAAACACAGCTAAGAAGTCTTTTCACTAGGAATTATTTGAGCCTTTAATATGCTAATGTTCACTGTTTCTATAGGAGGGGTGTGGAATGGGAAATGTTTCCAAAACTGACTTGGCCATAGAATTTTGTACCCAGAATCCCTCCCTTCGTTGTGTAGAATAACAGGCCATGTAGATGTGGATAACTGTCACAACAGAGTTCTCTGTGCATATGTAGACCCACTTTCAATGTCTACCTACAGTAGAAATGCTCATCTTTTTTACCTTGCTGCCCTCATTCCACCTTTGCTCTGGTTGCCCCACCAGATCAGAAAGTATGGTTTAAATCAAATGTCCTTTTAGGCAACTTAGTGAAATTGTAATTTGTATTCCAAACTCATGGAGGCTTTATTTTTGTATATTTTGTAATATGGAGGGTATTCCGAAATCCCACCAGCCCTTCACCCTGAAGATTTCGTTTGTGAGGCGCCTTTTGTTGTTGTGTTTTTTTTTCCCCTTCCCAGACCACGTGCATCTGTACGTTGTCTCCTGGGTGGTTGACTCTGACCCTCCGATCATCTCCCTCACTGTGGGGAAAAAAAGCTGGCTGAATAGAGAAAGAAATGCGGCATACTCACTGAACATTCATGGGAGATAATTTGCTGCCATGTTTTATAAAACCAGGGACTAGATGTGCTTAAGAGCTTTTCATTAGATATTGCTGAGAGAGATAATAGTCCTATTATCCTGGTGACTTTTGAGACCATTCCGAATGCTGGTATTATTGAAAATGCAGTAATGAAGTCAACTCTCAAATCTAAGCATGTGGATTGTCTACTTCGAACTGTGCCTTCCCCAACTGGCAGCACTGGGCTGTCTTCCCCCACCCTTTGTGGGGATGTGTTTTTGGACTGCAGATTTGCATAATATTCGATTGAGAAAAAACACAATTCAGAAGATTGTGTGTGTGTGTGTGTGTGTGTGTACAGACATACATACAGACAGAGGGTGCCCAAAAATGTACACATTTTAAGAAAGGAAAAAGAACTATGTTAAAATTACACCGATGGTAACTGCTTTGAGCACCGCTTGTCATTGCAGAAGTCAAATGTCACTTGTATTCATCTTTTGTTATCAGTATATATTATTACAATTTTAATACATTTTTTTTCCTTTCTTACAATGTGTGTACATCTTTTCGCACCCTCTGTATATGTATACAATTTGGGGAGGGAGGTTCCATCGTACACAATCCAGAGTCTAAAGGAAAGAATTTCCCATTTTGCCCTAGTTTTCTGTGTGCTACTTGGCTCGATCAGCACCAATAATCCAGAGCTGATGTCTTCCCTCCTAAACAGTCAAATCTTTTTCGCAACAAAACCAAGACTGTGCCCTTAATTTAAGCCCTTTCTTGATAACAGATCTCCTATGATGAAGAGCATTTAGTATGCAGTTAAGCTCATATAAACGCCTACAGTGGAATTTCGGGTCTTCTGATCTACACACTTAAAACAGATATTTCCATGTACACAGTACTCTCATTTAATTATCATTTTTAATTACTTTATTGACTTAAACAGTTTTAAACACATTTTACTATAATGGGTATAACATGCAAGCAATTTATAATTTTCATTATGTCTTATCTTATTCACATTATCTGAGGCTTGATAGCAGATAATTAGTTGATTAGCTATGAAAGCATCCAAGATATTGATGGGTAGCAGAGATGAGTTCTGATTAGTTGACTCTTTCTGCCCTCACCAATCACATATGGTTTTGCGTATTTATTCCTGATGTAGATGCAATATTAGTAATATGCACCTTGTAAAATTTGGAGAGAGAGAGAGAGAGAGAGAGAGAGAGAGAGAGAGAGTTCAGTGATTGTATTTGGACTATGTTATAACAGCTACCTTATGATACGGAGGAACTCAAATATTGATTTTTTTTTATTTCTGGGATTAACCTTTCGCTTTTAGATTTTCTCATGCATCATTAACTACTTATTTTATGCATGCATGTTAGAGACACATTTTTGCAAATATCATGGTTCTCAGCAATTGGTAAGGTTAAATTAAGAAATTTGGCAATGGAAGAATGTGAGACACACATATGTGCACGCACACACACACACAAACAACAAAGATGAAAACACAAAGTGCTGAGAAGCCGGTATGAAAGTGTGGTTTGTAAGACTGTACCCTCCTAGAAGTTGCAAGTTGCTGGGGAAACATGGCTGCAAACTACACACCTAGATCTTGCTGAACTCACTGTCCATACGTCAAGCTCTTCTTTGCATTATCTTGGTTACCTAGGAAGTGGCCATCCAAGCGCATTCAGTTTGCAAAGTCTGGTTGTTTGATTGCCTAATCATTGAGGTTTGAGATCTCAGATGGAAATATCATCCATGCTGTAGCAAGTTTCTCTTTCAAGGGCATTTAAAAGCACACCAGTAAACTTCCAAACTAGATTCATTGCTATTCTTTGAGGAAATACCAAGAGTAGATACAGTTCCTGCTATCTTGTCACGTTGCAAAGTCATCTTCTTGTACAGATGTTTTTCACTGTGTGTTCACCCTTCTCTTGCTGTCCTTATATTTTTCCTTGTCCACAGGGAGAAAAGGGATAGGGTAGGAATAGTGCTGGAAATCCAGGTGGCAATGTGAAAAGGAATGTGTCTTTTTATCTATAAAGAGAAGTAGAAATTAGATTTTTAGAAGTCAAAAGATTCTTACGTTCGCCATAAGATAAAGTCCTGCCTGCAAATCAACCCCAGGTGGACCTGGCCTTGGGGCGGAACATCCTTATTTTGCTTTTCTTTCACTGCAGCTGAGTTCTGATGAAAGCCAAGAGAGAAATAAATTGAGAAGTTCCAAACAAGGGCTCTGAGATTTGCTGAGACTGCACTGTGTGTCCTTTGTTAAGGTCCAATACCGTCTTCATCATTTGGTGCGTGGTCAATGAGGGATATTTAACTCAAAGGGAAACAGGCAGAATACTGATAGAATTTGACTCTGCCAGTTGGTCTACCTTAAAAGGCCAGAGTGCCTTGGTTTCAAATGGATAATTGATGCAGTTTTTCAAGAGGATGTCCAACTCCAGGTGGTTGGGGATCCAACTCAGTGACCAGATCAGCCAAAAAGGGTGGACGGTTTCTCTCCATCTGTAACTTTTGACTTTGCCATTGAAAAGAAATACTATTCTACTCGGAGTCTTGCTGATGATGGGGCTAGTAAAGACAACAGTATTTAGAATAGTATTTCTTTTTCACAAACATACATTCTGGGGTCCTAGAACCAAGTATAGATTTATGCAGATGAATCTGACACAGTACAGCAAATTACTGCTGTGAGATGTACTTTAGAAGTATTTCCTAGCTCAGGCTAATGGCTACAATCAACTAAAACATAAAAATAGGTTTACAGAGATTGTTTTATAAATCAGATAAAGCTTTATGTTACCTACCATTGGAACTGGCCACGTTTTCGCAAGCAACGTAAGAGTTGTTCATGTAATACTTTCATTATTTCTAGCAAGAGGAAAACAAAATAGAAACAAGTCCATTGGATTTAGCCACATTAACTACCATTGACTGTAATTTTTTCCTGACAAGCTCGCTCTCTCATATGATGATGAGTGAAACATTGGGAAAAGTTACCTGAAAAATCGCGTAAACGCTAATGAAATATGCCCTTGTGTTTTAAGTGTGCCCAGTTCAGATATTTAAAATAGAGCAATTTATAATGTGTTAGCAGCCAGAACTCCATCTCGTTTTAAATAAATTTATTTTTCTACTTCTTGTGAGACTCTAACTCACTGTAAGAAGACTCATGACATTTCACTGCACTAGGCGGGTCACAAATTGAATAATGTGAAATAACGTTATTAGAGAACTGAAGAAAATGATATGGCAATAATGCATTTTACAGTAAAATGTAATAGTCCTCTAAAGATCAATGAGTGTGTTTGTTTACTCTGAAGTGTAAGGACAAAGGCTTCATGATGGAATCAAAAGAAACACCCAAATTAGAGGAATCTTTGCCAGATAAAATGAACACCTTTCGTAATCTGTGGTGAATTCAGAAAAGATACCAGGTACTTTGCAGTGGAAAGAAATAACTTAGGTCCTGTCTGTGATGACACGTCATTCTAAAGCTACCCTGGAATGAAAGAAAGTCCTCTGGTGGTCGCACAGAATAAAACAAGCTGTGAGTCAAAAGGGTCTTGTCCTGTCCCAAACATTGATTGAAAGGGCACTTTAGAAAGGGAGAAAGAAACAGCGGGGGCACCTTCATTTGCATCACCAAACACAAATGATGGAAGCACTTTTAGGGACACACTGTGTACACAGAATAGGTTCAATGAAAAAGAAGCTATTTTACACTGGCCTTTACCCTACCAGGATTAAAACAGAAAGACAAAACAAAGACCATTTATCTATGTAACAATACATTGCTTTAAAAAAAAAATGAGGCAGACTGCAGAATATAGGGTAAGCAAGAAGCGTGGGTCTCCCATGGCTTTATCTTTGCCACTTCTCTTCTCAACCAGCGTGTCTTAGACCTCACGGAGACCTGTATTTGTTGAAATAAGGTAAATATGAATGACAATGAGAGTGTAAAGGAATCTAGTAGCTGACCCTGGCTACAAGCTGGATTTAGAGCTACTTAGGACTTTAAAATCAAGCTACATTAGCAGGGGCCAAAATAAATCGCTGTCTGATATTTTCGGCCTTGATAAAATGAGTTGGGGGCTTGAGTTCAATGCCTATGGACAGATGTTTTACACACAAAAAAGCGAGGCTCTTAATTGGCACTAATTAGCACTCTTGTTGGCAGGGAGGGATTGACAAGGTTATTGCTATGGCATTCCCCCCACCAACCGCCGCAGACTCCCAGACTTGTTCTTTACAGGACAAGGGAGGGGGCCAATGTAGGTAAACTCAAGCTCTTAGCCTTCAAGGATTATGTGTGCCCCCAAACAAAGAGAGAGTTCACATTTCCAAGCTGTCAACTTAGTGAGATTTTTTTGCCTAGGATTTGCATTGGCTTTTATTTTTAATTAAATAAAGTATAATTAGTAGGAAACAATCAATAGAGTAGAGTGACAGGCACTTTTGTGTTGGTTTGTTTGTCCCTGCTTGAAGAAGCAGAAGCAAAAAGAAGGAAAAAAGCCAGAGTAAGGATGAGAAAAACAAGCTCAGGACATTCTAGATGTTCGCACTTGGATAGGAAATAGGTGAAGTTTTGTACTGGCACAGACAGAGCCCTGCAACGTGCTGTGTGGCACAACTTTTCAATGCTGTTTCTCATCCCTTCTGTCTGGAAAATGGGAAGTATCATCAGTCTCGTGAGGTGGGGGCTGAAGAATTGCTAAAACGAGTGATGGTGGACAGTTAGTATGTGATGGAGAAGGAACTGTGACTGCATTCTAAAAAAATATTAAGCAAAGCTGTGTGGAGATATGCTTTAAGTTTCTGCAAATGCTCCTTGCTCTGTAATTGCAAGCTTGGGAATTATGCAAAAGTAGTTATTTTTGCATTTATTCCATTTAGTGCTAATAAGGAAATCAAGGAATGGATTAAAGGCGTTTTTAGTAACATGACAGATTTCCTTATGCTGTAGCGTGATGGTGTACATTTCTGAAGAGCTAGAGGGGGTATTAAAAGTAGATTAAGCCCTTATTTTCTCCCAGGAAGATGAAGGGATTCGGTCTCCAAAATGAAACAGACCCAAAGAATTCCCATCCACAAGACCCATGGCTGTGAGAAATCATGTGGAGGTGCAGCGGCAGGGTCAGATGCCAGGTTCCTTAGAAGCAGAGCCTGACATAGGCATTTCCTGAGACTGTGCTTTAAAGGAGAAACACCAAGAAGGTAAAGAGGGCAGGATAGGGCAGGGGAAGACAGCCAAGCAAGGCAGTGGTCTAACTGATGCCTGGCTTCAGCCTGATCGCACAGGGAGTCCTTTTTGTCCCTTGTCTGTCACTCATTGGTTAGGGGCTTCCTCTCCAAGAGCAAGATGGCTCTCTTTCTGCCAACAGCAGTTCTCTGGAGAAGAGGCCAGCTGGAGAGCCCTGGAGGAGGACCCCAAGTAGCCAAAGGACCGGTGCACCAGCCTGGTGACAGGGATGTGGGAAGGCCGTCCACTCCAGGGCGTCAGGTTGGTAGAGCCAGGTAGCTCTCTCCAAAGCAGGACCTTTCAGTTACTGAACAAGTTTCAGAAGAGCAAGACTTTAGTGAGCAGAATGAAATCCATCCCTGAATAACACCATTACACTATCCTTTAGTGATCAGCAACAGTATGCACATAGATGAGCTAAGCAGTCCTTTTTTATTGCAAGCAGTCCTATTTTACATCGGTACGAGAAGATAACACGGATGTTAATTTGGGTTCTTATTTGTTCCTAAGCTGTAGAAACCTAGGAATTGTCCATTCTTCAAACAAGCTTTCCTCTTTCACACCGGTCAATACTTCCATGGGTCTTGTAGATATCTCTCAGGATCACACACAAACACCTGACCGTCCCAGCAAGCAGGCATTCCAGATGCTATATTTATACATACCCCTCGCTCCCAAGGCAAAGAGACTTTCATGCCTTTCCCCAGGCCATTTCTCCCAGCTTCTCTGACTTCCCTAGCCATACCCTAGAGTTTGGGGCCTGGACTCCTCCAGCCTTCACACACCCCATGCCCTCAAAGCATTTCCCTTCTTACCAAGAGCCTACGGAATGGAGAAGCAGGTGCCATTAGGCCTCACCAATACACCCAGTTGCCTCCTACCCTCTTACCAGGAACACCTGGCATCTCTTCCTGGTCATCGTGGTCTGATGTCGACACCAGATCCCATTTGCTTTCCATATACCGCCCTGATATGTCACAGTGCCAGCCACCTACCATCACCAGCCCCTTTCCAAACCCTTCAAACAACACTTCAATCCTCCAGATGCCCCAGATCCCACTTTCCTCAAGGCCACACCACTCAGCCGATGCTGGGCATCCCAACAGTGATTTTCAGATTTTGTGGCCTCTGTTGCCCTCAAAGGATCTTAATAGGGATAATTACATGGCCAGAGTTATGTGCCCCAGGTGAGATGCCGAACGCTTGAAATAAGGTGAGGATGGAGAAGAGAGACCAGACTGGGAAATGATGGCCTGGGTCCCATCAAGAGAAGCGAGTGACTGACAAGATATGTGAGGTGAAGGATAGGGTAGAAATTTGAAAGTGACTCTTGCTTGCTTGGAAATGTGGGTAGAAGGTGAGACTATAGAGAGATACAAAAATAAAGCATAAGAATGAAGTTGTGATCCATGCTGCAACATGGATGAACCTCGAAAATATGATTCTCAGTGAAAGAAGCCAGTCACAAAAGGCCACATATTGTATGATCCCATTTATATGAAATGTCAACAATAGGCAAATACAGAGAGCTAAATCAGATTAGAGGTTGCCTGGAGATGGAGGGGGTGGAGGAATTGGGGGAGTGATAGCAAAAGGGCATGGGATTTATTTTGGGGGTTTTGGAGATGTCCTGGCAGTAGATAACGGTGGTGTTTGTAGAGCATTGTGAATGTACGAAAAATCACTGAATAGTACACTTTAAAATGGCAAATTTTATGTGTACTTTATCGCAATAATAGATAAAACAAAATGAATGAATGAATGAATGAATGAATGAATGAATGAATATATGTATACTTAAATCAGGAGGAGGGGCAGTCTAGAGATAGTGAGTTCAGCTTTCTGGGGCTTTTGAGGCATTCGTGGAACATGGTGGTAGAACTTTCCAGTGGAAAGCTAGATTTATGAGTCGGGAGTTCAGGAGACTGTTCTAGGCCAAAGATAGAGATGTGGGAGTCTGGGCAGTGGATGAAGTCACCCAGAAAGAGTGGGAAAACAAGCAGGTCAAGGGGAAGGGTGCCATTTGCAGGTGGGTGGGCAGAGCAGGAGAAAGCAGGCAAGACTGGTGGCAGGAACGGTCAGAGTGGTGGAACTCAGAACTGTTTGCGTCTCCTGGTAGGGAGACGATAACCCCATTATTGGCCATGCCTCCAGCATCAGTGATTATCTTGCATTCTGGGTTTTTCCTTTATGTCATACTCTCTGGCATTTGACCCCTCATGCTGAGTGACTCACCTCTTTAGGCCAGCATATTCCAAAATGTTGATATTTTAAGCTCTCTAGGGGGTAAAAATCATGGTACAGGAATGCTTCAGTTCTAAAATATTACACATTTAGAGTCTGAATCTGCCCTCAGATGGCATTGTCAGAAGTAACTGGAAGCAAAATTCACCTTTAAAACTGGAAAGAATGGAAGTGAAATCAATGAGATTTACCAAAGCAAAATAATAATCTATGTTAAAAATAAGATCATCTCCTAAATAGGGTGAGGGGTGACGTGAGATTTGGATACGTTTTAGCTTTGGAGATATTTCAACCCAAGAGGTTCAGATGACCCGAGTTTCACTTGTTTACTACTTGAGAAAATTGGTCGCTGGAACCCCTACCCCATTTCCTTCACTGCTATTCTCTCTTAGCAGACATGTTTTTGTCATACTCCTAAATGTTGTTTTCCCCAGGTCATTAGATCGTGATGCAAGTAAATGAAAAGGCAGATATTAAGGATATGAAAGCATTCGCCCCCAACCAATAGATTAGGGGCCCTGAGAACTGGGGGAAAGCCCTACATGGGTTCACTGGGGCTGCTGTAACGTAGTCCCACAAGCTGGGCGGCTTAGAATAACAGACAACCATTGTCTCCCAGTTCTGGAGGCTAGCCGTCCAAGATCAGGTGTGGGCAGGGTTGGTTCATTCTGAGGGCTGAGGCAAGGATCTGTCCCAGGCCTCTCTCCTTGGCTTGTAGATGGTTGTCTTCTACCTGTATCTCTTCATACTGTCTTACCTCTATGCATATCCTGTGTCCATATTTCTTCTTTTCATAAGGATACCAGTCATACTGGATTAGGGCCCACCCTAAGGACCTCACTTCAAGTCGATGACCTCATAAAGACCCTATTTCCAAATAAAGTCACATTCTGAGGTCCTGGGGGTTAGGTCTTCAACATACGAGTAGGAATTAAAGCGGGGGAGGGAGGGACAGAATTCAACCCATAGCAAGCCCGTTTCCTGAATTTGCCTTTTCTGAGTGGCAACAAATCTAATGACCTTTGTTAAACGTGCTCCCTCAGATGACGATAGTGATCAATTGCTGAGTTCTGTCCCATCCTAGACAATGGGAATGTGGGGGTGTGAAATCTCTCCCCCAGGAAAGCCACCTTTGAGCTCCCTTCTTCTCCAGACTGTCAGAATGACATGGATTTAAGGAGCTGACTCAGGAGGCATCTGCAAGCAGTAATTTCCAGATAACACTGTTACTGCAATTACCAAGTTAAGAGAAGCCTGTTCAACCACTATTTGGGCAATTGATAAAGTAATGAAAAAAAAACACACAGATTTACTTTTTCCCGTGGAGACAGAATGTTTGTAGGAAGCAGCCCCCACATTCTTTGTAAGCAGCTCTGTGCTGGGCTATGGATTGTGGGTTTTCCCAGTGTTTTGCACCAAGCGCAGCTTCCGACTGGCCTGTTTTCCTATGGTAGTTCATTCTTTGGCTTTGCGGTGGGACTTTATGCCAAGAGAACTCACTGGAGACGAGAGACAGATCAGGCTGTTGTCCCACATTCTCTCTCCACTAAATCACAGTTTTCTTTCGAGGGAAGGTGGCCATTGTGGACCTGTCAAACTGAGGCAAGTTAAATGGGCTGAAGTGAAGGCTCCTATTAACAATAGCAGCTATCTCTGTCAGTTGCAAGCCCTCAGACAGTTACGAGGCAATTTAGCCCTGATAGGTGAGCGATTAAAAATAACAAAAGGCAAGAAGAATGAGAGGGGAAAACCCCTATTATTTTGAGGCCTGAAAACTGAGGGGGCAGCCAAATATTCCACTCTTGAACTTAGCCCCCAGTTAGTGTGGCAGGCCGGGGGACAGGGCATTTTCCCTGAAACATCCCTGGATGGTTTCCTTGGCCAGCTCTAGAAAAGGAAGGTGAGCAGTGGGGGAGATAGAAGCAAGGTCCGTGTGGAGTACCAGGTGTGTGTTAAGTCCTTCATGCTGATGATTGGAAATAGGGTGTTACTGGAGGTGGGTATGTGTGTGGAAATTCCCTCTGCGTGAAAAGGAGCAGCGTGGACAGTTTGCACAGTGTCGTATCTAAGATTGTAAAGGTTAGACGATAGACAACCAGAAGAGGATTAAAGGAAAATTATCTCTCAGCTCAAGGGAACCCCGATTTAAATTGGATTTGTGATCTAACATTTGCATTACCGTAGGAGGTGCACACTAGCGCTAGGCTCTGATAGGAGCCTGGCTACCTAATCCCACGTGTCAGGGTCTGGAAAATTGATTAGCTGCTGGAGCACCAGGCCGGCCATGGACTCACCAGAGGAGAAAACGCCGTGATCCTGGGCGGCCTGCACATCAGAGCAGCGAGTGCTAACTCCTTTCCCCAACCTCGAAATAGGGAAAAGGAGTTGCAGAGTCCCACTGTCCCTATGCTTAACGAATTACTGTGTAAAACAATCAGTTGAGGACCAAATCTGCATCCTCACCCCATTTTCTTTTTTAACTGCTACAATGGAAGTCTCCTTCTATCAGTCCTGATGTCTGCTTAGATCAACGCATTCAAATTGTCAGCCCACATGAAACACACGTCTGCCTGTGGGTGTTGCGGGGGTAGGGGCAGGTCATTTGTCCTGTTGATAGGGGGCCTCCGCTTAGACAGGTTCCTTTCTTTACTGGTCTTGGGTTTGGAAATTTTGAAACTAGGGAGGGGGTAGAGCATCGTTGCTGAAGGATTCTTGGCTTGGTCCCCGGCCCATCCAGACAGCTGTCTCTTTAATGTAATGCTTTGTCTCTCCTGAAAAAGACACAACCCTTTTCCCCTGGTGAAGTTTCTTTTAGCTGTATCAATTACAGGTTTAACGTAGGAAACAATGGAGGGGGAAAGGGGCCACGTGGGAAAAAAATAGCTGTTTTTCTCAAAAGATGTGAGTCGGAATGCCTCTGAGACCTTCTGCTAATCTCTGTCATGCAGGGCAGTAAATGGAGTGGTTAGGGACACGGAGTTTGACATTAGGCAGGTACGGGATGGCATCACAGTTCTTCCTCCTCCACTTGGCTAACTGTGTAAATTTTTTAAAATATCAGCTTTATTGAGGTTTGGATACCATGCAATTCACCCTCTGAAAGTGTACAACTGGGTGGTTTTTAGTAGTCACAAAGTTGTACAACCATACTATGTAGTTCCAAAACATTTACATCACCCCAAGAATCCCCATGCCATAAGCGGTCACTCCCCATTCCTTCTTGCCCCAGCTCCTGGTAACTAGTAATCTACATTCTGTCTCCATAGATTTGCCGATGGATGGAACCATACAATATGTGGCCTTTTGTATCTGACTTCTTTCCCGGAGCATAATGTTGTCAAAGGTCATCCATGATGCAATATGGATCAGTACCTCATTCCTTTTTATGGCCGAATAATATTCCATTGTATGAGAGACCACGTGTTACTTATCCATTCACCAGTTGATGGACATTTAGGTTGTTTCCACTTTATGTATATTTCCTGATAGCTAATGATATTGAACATCTTTTCATGTGCTTATTGGCCATTTGTACATCTTCCTTGGAGAAATGTCTATGTAGATTCTTTGCCCATTCTTTAATTGGGTTGCCTATCATGTTTTGGATGAGTTTCCAGGCTTCTTTATGTATTCTGGATACTAGACTTTTATCAGATATATGACCCACAAATATTTTCTCCCATTCTGTGGATACTCTTCTTAACTTTTCTAAGTCTGAGTTTCCTTACCTAAAAACAAAGAAAACACAAGTACAACCTCCCAGATTTCTTGGAAAGAGTGAATGAAATGATCCATTAGCACACTTAGCAAAGTGAATGTCTGGCATACATTAAGCTTCCCTAAATAAGCCCTAGTTATTTCTAGCTGGTATTCGCTAACTTAGATTTGTTGTGAGATTCAAGGTGTGAACGCCTTTGAGTCATCAGTTTATTTCTGACAGGGGTGACATGAAAGATTTGGAATGTTTAGATTTCACTAACATGTTATTCCTAGAATGACTGAGCAGTTTTATTTGGGTGTGATTGCATTTTTATTTTGAACATAGTTTATACTTCTAGAAATTAGTTGATAACTACTGGCCAGTATTGGAATCTGCCACTCTCCACATATCTATATTTATAGCTGTTTCTTTCTCTATCTAGACAATTAGTTACCCATGAATCGTGAATGCCAGTCTAAGAATAACAGGGTAAAAATAGCCTAGTGTTGAGTCAGGTATTCAGAATTGGCATTTTCTTACCTAAAGCCAAATTATGAAAGAATAGATCTCTAATTCCCTAAGATGTTTACCTACTGTGTTTGAAACCTACTGTGTTTTTTTTCATATTTCTTTTTTTTAATTTATTGGGGTGACAATTGTTAGTGAAATTACATAGATTTCAGGTGTACAATTCTGTATTACATCATCTATGAATCCCACTGTGTGTTCACCACCCAGAGTCAGTTCTCCTTCCATCACCATATATTTGATCCCCCTTACCATCATCCCCTCCACCCCCCTTACCCTCTGGTAACAACTAAACTATGAAACCTATTCTGATGGCTCTCTGTTGTTGCTTAAACTGCTTTCTAAAACCAGAGACCTGGTGGTTTCCTCTGCAGTAATTATTTTAATGCTGCTTCTGCATGTGTTGATATAAGAAACAGGCTCCAATTTGTCATAACATCAGTAACAATAGAAGTAGTAGCATTTGTTAAACACTCACAGTCATACCCTTTTCACACATTATTTCAGTTACTTTTCACAACAACCATGGAACATAAATATCAGCAGCCTCCTTTTAGAGACAAACAACAAAGTGGAGGCTCAGAAAGGTCGATCAGCTTGCCTACTTTTGCACAGCTAGTCAATGCAAAAGCCTTGACTAGACCCTTAGTGCATCCAACTCCCATGTTTTTGTATTTTTCTTTACGTAGTGTCACCCCTTAGGAGGTTGGATTTAGCAGAGCCCTTGATCATTAGGCACCTGGGTTTTTTTCTGTGTTTCAGAATTAGAAAGTCAATCCCTTCTAATCCATTGATAAATGTAGCACTTAACAATTTAGATCTGTATGTGACTCACCTAGCAAGAGTGGGCCCTCCCCTATCTTGACAATCCTCCAATTTCAAAACTCCGGCTTTTCCTTTGGAGTCTATGGCAGTGCTCAGATGATGGCTTTACGTGTATTCAGTAGGATCACCGAGTGAAGAAACACCCACAATATATTGGTGAGCCACAAAGAATTGTTTTGCAATAAGGTGACATTTGGAAAGAGATGGCCAAAATGACTGAACATGGCTGGCTTTCCACATCAATGTGATTGTACCATGTGCTATCATTTATAGTGTAAACAAGTTTTCTGCAAAAGCTAAATATATCATGCAACTCATTTAACATGCACAGAAGGAGCTGTTAAATTATTTCAGTCCCATTACTCAAAATGTTCAGAAAATTCCTCTGTATTAGAGCCAGTGCAGGATTGGCTCTGTAGCCAAGTACATCAACATAAATGTTGAATTCCCGGGGGAAATGCATGCCTCATATTGTTACTTAGGGAAAATATATGTCCAGACATTGTGGAGCCCCTTCTAAAACAATTCTCATTTTGTTAAAACAATAGGATCAAATTTTCAATCATGTTACCCAGCATCTCTGCATTTATAAAGCTTGTAGGCAGACGTGAATGTTGATTAAATGGTGATGTGTTTTTAAAGGATTAATGCTTTGTGAAAGGTGGAAGTAGAAACTAAGGTTTTTCATGTCATTTTCTAATTTTGTCTCTACCTACATGGAAAGAATTCTGTGGAAGCCATATGTGATACCTCAAAACTGTTTAAATTGGAGCAATTAGCAGAACAAATGGTGTCATTGGATGATATTAGTCTGTTTGTGTTCCTTCTGTCTACCCAGTGAATCAACATTAATACAGATTTTTAGAAACACTTGAAACAGTCATCTGTGATTCCATTTTTGTTTTAAAATACGTGTTTAAAAATTGATGTAATCTCTCTACCTACTAAAACATACCTTTAGATTGACAGTTTTCCATTACATATTCCTTATCCAGAAAGGATGTATCCTTCTCTACCTAGTTTTTAAAAGGTCTGGTTTAGGAATGGGTATGAAATTTTATGAAGTATAGTTTTGGCATCTATTGAGATGATTATATGGTTTATATCATTTTATTTGTTGATGACGTGATATATTATACAAATAGTTTTCTTACTGTCAAACTGTTTATGTAGTACTGGAATCTAGTAGATTAATATTTTACAATATACAGCTCAGTTGCATTTTGTGTCGATTTGAATTTTAGAGATTTGAAAAAGTTGAAATAATAATATCAATATAAACTCTCTTTGTATTCAAAAAATGGATGTACTTCTATTTCTGGCATGCAAAAGCTATTTGTGGCAAAGATACAGCTCTTTTCCTTTCTGCAACTTTTGCTTTAACATGAGAACACATCTCTAGTTTTTCTTGTTTCCAAATAAAATGGCATCTGATGTGTTCAAGATAATTCAGGCTGAACTACCTTGAGCCAATCATCCCAACAGATGATAAAAATTCCGTGATTCCTATGCCCTAGGGACTTGAAGTTAGCTCATTCAATAATTACAGCGATCCTAGAAGGTAATCCCACTTTCACCCAGGTGCTCAGAAGTTCAAGGGATTTGATCTAAGATGTCACAGGTAGTGAGGGTTTGAAGCTGGGCCTATATGACAGTGAAGCTACCTCAGTCCCTACCCTGAGCCCTTCACGGTGCTCAGGAGTCACATGCCAGTCAGCTGGAGGCTTTGCAAAGTTACTGGTCTCCTAAGGCTCTGAATGTTGGCTAGTTCTCACACATGTGTGTCTTTGGATGCAAGCAATGGCTAGCTCAGCTCACATCCATCCCTCCTAGCGGAGAAAAAAGTTCATTAGCTATTGTGCTCATTATAATGACACTCCCAGCCTTTGTTAGAACTTAAATGTGTGCGGCACATTTGACATGAAACATTAGTAAATGAGTGTGTTCCGCATGGAATCAGAATCTACAAAGTAGGTCCTATGCGAAGTAGTTAGCGACGGACCAGGAGGTCTGATGCTGCAGGGGCACAGCTCTGCCATGGCACTGTGGCCACCCTGCATGTCTCCAAATAAACAATGTACACTGAGGCTTGAAACACAACTTATCTTAGACTTGGCAGAGCATCTCGTAGTCCTCCCAGAACAGGAGAGAACAAAAAGATCTTGAGATGTACTTCAAGGCCAGCTCCCCTACGGGCCCTCCACCCCCACCCACAGCTCCTCTGGGAGGCTGTCATCAGACAATTTTACATCACCTCCCAGGTTCTGATGAAGTATAAAATGTTCTGTCCTGCCCACTGCAGAATCACCTGCAGCTTATAAAACCCCTTAACTGAAATCTGGAGTGGGATCCTCAATAACAGACTATCCCACAACTTGTTCTGACGTCATCGGACCCCTTTTGTTTTAGTGTCATCCTTTTTGGTGTAGGGGTCAGGAATCAGGGGGAGCTTTGACAAATCTTTCTTTCTTCTATTATGTCAGTACTAAATTGTCTGAATCTAAAAGTAATTCTGTATCTTTGTCAGTTGAATCCCTCGGGCCTTGACTTCGGCCTTTCCTCATCTTGTATGTGTGTGCATGACAGGTACCCATGGCTCACCTGATGGAATGCTCACTGGGGTCCTGGGCTTCATGTGTCCCAGAGAGTATTTCCAGCTCTAGGATTTTACAGGGGTGAAACATTGTCAGTGTGGGTTGTAAGACAATCTGCCTCCTTCTACCCTAAACAAAAGTGTGCATTTATGGGGGCGGGGGGGCATCATTTTGATGCAACAGAAAGGGCTGAGCATATAAATCAGGTGGCCTTTTCATAAACAATTGAGCGACATTGCTGTCAACATTGTAGTTGGGCCTAAATTGTCAGTGTTGACTGTTTTGCTTAAACAATCTGAAATGAAATGTGAATTCTTTGTGCATCAGCATAAAACAAATCCTATCTGCTGTGTCAATTCAGGTAAACAGCCCTTCTCCACAATCTTCTCTCGAAATGGGTTTGAGAAACAGTTTAAAGTCCTCCAACTAAAGTGCCGTGTTATCAGTGGCTGAGAATTCACATGCCTCAGATCTAACTAAAAATGGGTCCTTGCCCCCACTGAGTTTAATGTAAGGCATGATGGCTTTCAGCGGGCACGAGTTGTAGGGCACTTAAAAGCAACCTAATATTGCAGTTGTTTTGAAGAGTTTCTTTAGATAGAGACTGATAGCCCAGCTCCATAAAGGAGTTCTTTACTTAATCCTTCAACAATTAAGAGCTGAAGTAGAGAGATAAGAAATAAAGTACCCTCTGTGATTGGGAGATACTTTGGAGGTAACCGCAGGGGTTTCTTCTCTCCAATCAGCTGTGGTTGCTCTAAGAAGCTAAAGGAAGGCTGAGAGGGACAACCCCAAAAGGAAGGCTTTGTGACAAGAAATCAGCCTTTCCTCGTGACTTGGGAATGGAGCCAACCAGGTCTGTCTCCAGAGAAAATGATTGAGCACCAGATCTCTGCCCGTTAGCAAAGATCCTACAGATCTGAGAGCCTTGGGAGAGTGAAGAGACATTTATCAGTACAGGGGGCAGCCTAGTGAGAAGGAGTGTGTACATGCTTTGGAGTGTGGCAGAACTGGTGATTTAAATTCAGTGACCTCAGAGTGGCTAAGAAGACCTTGGATGCCTAGATCATCAGTGTCCCAATTCACTTGACTGTAATTGCAACATGTCTCTATACTCTGGTCCCTTTTCTTCCCCATCCCCACTATCTTATGCCCTGGCCCAGGCCACCACCCTCTGTTATCTCGATTACTACAATGGTAGTCTAGCCAGTTTCCTTCCTACCTCCTTCCAGCCAATCAATAGGCCTTGCTCCCAGAGATCTCTACTTCTGACTCTTCGTGTCCATTCCCTGCTTAAAAACTTTGATTGTTCCCCCTCCCATTGTTCTTTAGAAAAACGCATGGCCTCATCTCACTCCAATCTATCTCCTTAGACTCATCTACTTTCACTAGTGCCTGCAGGTAGTAGACTCCATCCAGACCAAGCGTCCCACACTTGCTGAAACCTCAAGTCTTTTGGTACCTCTTTTCTCCTTATGCTGTGCTTTCTTTCTCTCCTGGCATTTCATTCTGCCTTCAACGCATTGCTCATAGGCTTCTGGCTTCTGGTTAGCCTTCACCAGACTCCTCAAGTAAATTTAGGCATTTCTTAAACTTTGAGTCCCTTCTTACATGCCTCTGACATTGAATTTACAACATTGCATTGTCATTGTTTATGAAGTTTCGTCCTTGCTAAAGTGCAAGCTTATTAGGGGAAGGGACCATGACATACTCATAGGTGCTTCCCCAGGACCAAGTATAATCACGACAAGTAATAATGATAGTAGCAGTATTATTGAGTGCTTACCAACCATTTTACATATATAATCTCATTTAATCCTCATACCAACCTTCTAAAATAAGTACTATTATTGGCTCCATTTTGCAGATTAGAACTGAAGCTATGATAAGTAACTTGCTGGAGTCCACACTTAGTGTTTTAAAGCTGGGGTTCAAATTCAGCACAGCCCTGCTCCAAAACCTGTGCTCTAAAGTGCTGCAGTGTTGTTTCACCCACAAATATCAGGCCCAGTAAATGGTCTTGAATGAATGCCTATTACTCTACTTGGATGACTTTTTAAGACAAAAGATTCTCTTTTCCCCTTTGGAATGATCCCAACATTTGTTTTCAGGTCCAGGTTTGTCTGCTGGGTTATGGCCTTCTCTGCGGAAATCCACTCATAGATGTTTTCACACGCATACCCCTGAAAAATGATACAATAGTGTTTTGGTATGTGTAACATTCTTGAAAGCCATCTGAATTCTATTAGGCAATTTGTCATTTGCATGATAACTTGAGTTCCCACATTGGGAGAAAATTACATAACCCAGAGAAATATACCAAGAAAATGAAAATCAAATTCAAAATAATGACTGTGGAGCAGAAAATTGGTATTGTGCTGAATTTATGTGATCAATTCTAAGGAAGCCCAAGGTTGAAGAGGTAGCACTTTGATACAAGTCAATATTTATATACATTAAGGCTCACACTATTATATATATATGCAATATAAATATAAATTCATATATACCACATCCAGTCTAGATAAAGGATATTTACTCTTTTCTTTTTCCTGCTTTTGCCTTTTATGTACTCAGCACTCTGGCCAAACAGACTGTTTTGCATTTCCCGAATTTCTCAAATAGACACTATTTTATTCCCATTGCACAGAGGAATAAACTGAGGTTCAGAGAGGTTAAGTAACTTAAAGTCAGGTCCTCTGAGTAAATCCGATGCAATACACATACAGCCACAATTACCTCCAAATAAGACTATTTGACTAGATGAATTGTCTTCACACTATGTTCCTCTCATCCCAGGGACCCTCCAGAGTTTCCTCCTAACCTGGCTGTGACCAAAGCATCACTGCTTTAATCTCTTTTGCATTTGGAATTCCTTCCAAAGTTTCACCTGGTAGGTGGAGGGTTCTTGAATTTAAGAGAATTCCAAAAACATTGGCTTAAAGCAGCAGGGGTCAGCAAACTTTCTTATGTAAAGACTCAGATAGTAAATATTTCAGGCTTTGGGGGCCATATATTTTCTGTTACAACTACTGAACCGGGCCATTGTAGCACAAAAGGATAGCCGATATGTAAATGAATGGGCGTGGCTGTGTACCAATACAACTCTTTATGGATCATGGAATTTGAATTCCATATAATGTTCACGTGTCATGAAATATTCTTCTTTTGATATTTTTTTTCTCACTCATTTAAAAATGTAAAAATCATTCTTAACTCAGGGGCAGTGCAAGAACAGAGGGAGGGCTGGTTTGGACTGAGGGCCTCAGTTTGCCAAGCCCTGGACCAGATGGTCCCTAAAGACACTCCCAGTTCTCCTGCTGAGGAAACCAGAGTAACTTTATGAGATGCCCATTTTCTGACCCCCTAGGAGGCACTCCTCTGGTATGCATGCCCATGGCAGATCTGGTATGCATGATTTAGTGTAGACCCAGGCAGTGGGCTCACCACGAGGCACTGAGGTAGAGGGCCCTACCCGATAGATCTTGGAGGTTTATTCCTATGGAATATAAACTAGATCTTCAAACTGTTTGTCACTGCCACAGCCCTCAGACTGGAATTTTCCAGGATTCCTAGGGGTGTGGTCATAGAATCAGTCTTTTAAGTTAAAACCTTGAGAAAATTAAATGCAGCTTCTCCTGAGAAGAAAGGCTGAGCACCTTTGCCTCAGGGAAACAGAATGAATGCTTTGAAAAATATCACCACCTCTTTCTCATCACCTGCCTTACTACCAACAAATGATTCAACGCTACAGAGAATATAAAGCAGTAGGTAGGAAAATATATAATTCCCTGAGTAATTCTCCACCGGTCATGTTTCATTCCTCCCAGCCTACTTTATGAAGAGGAAGTGCCCTTTAAGGAGTCAATAGGGCTAAGTTATTATTCTAGAAGAGGGCCCATACTAAGACACTGCCTGGTGAGAAGGCACAAGTCTTGAAGTATCCCACACACTCTGAAATGCTCAGCCCAGCTCAGCTGTGTTATTCATTTAGGGCCATAAAAAACTCACTCTGGTTGTGATAAGCTCTGGACACTTACATAAAGACTATAATGTAAACTAGCCCCCAAAGACCCAAAAAATAATTGTGACGGAAGCTACGGCTTCTAATTTTTGTTTAGAGTCTAAAACCTGAGTGAAACAGCTACCACATCCCTGCACAAGGGAGATGGCAGCAGTGAGTCTTATCTTCAACACTAGTCCCAGTCCAGTCTCCCAGGGTGGATTATAGAGAACAAGGCTCAGGCTATCAGATGAAAGCCACAAGAAAGCACAGGGCAATTCCTAACTGGCAGTACATTCTAACAATGAAAGCCACTGAACAATAGAAAGGGATTGCCTGCTGCTCCTCAGAAAATGGCTTACGGCCATATGTTGGAGATGTAGTTATCACCCCTGGGTGGCAAGGTGAAATCGATAACACATACAGGCACTTCCTACTGTAAGAGCCAGGGTCCATCTGAGGATCAGTCACCTACATTGCAGCTATTTCCGTGGATACCTGGAAGCTGAAATCCAGCCAGTGTCAAGTGGTACACCTGATAAGCTGTCTGCCATTTTGGGCACCATTTTGTAATTCACAAAAAGGCACTGTGTAGACTTGCAACCTATACATTCAGGGTTCTGAAGGTTGCTTCTGAGCAAGGGTTCTGGATCAACTAACAGCCTCCGAAGCCAAGCCTTAAATACAGATGTTAGAACCAGGTATGTACTGGAACTTTCTCCTTAGAGTGAGAAAGACTCAGTGCCAAAAGGCCGAAAGACAATGTGCTCAAGGTTAGCACAACTTCCGATGGGAACCATCCCTGGTCTATTTCTCTGGATCTGCACGTTATCCCACATTTATAGGGACCAGGACTTAGTATTATTATTTTTTGAACTCTCATTTGGAACTGTCTGGCTGTTTCCTCTTGCAATAGGCTTTCAAATTGCCAGATATCTTAAGTGCTCTGAGAGGATCTCAGCAAACTCAAAATAGCTATGATGGGTTTAGACCCTCCTAGAAGAATAAATTCAAACCCTGAAAATTTCCAAACTGCTTAAGGATCTCTGAATCTCTCCTCCTCTGATCAAGGGCTTCCAGTGATGCATGCTAGTTGATATCTCTGCTAGTCTTTGGGTCACTACCAGAGCTTTTTAAGAATTATTATTCCAACATGTTTAGCAACTTTTCTAAGGTAATCATAATAACAACAATAGCAATAATACCCAAAATGAAAGTAATAGCTTCCTGCATTTACTGCTAGACAATTTGTATTAAGTTTCTTTTTCTAATCCTTCCAAAAATTCTCTAGAGTAGCTATTATTGTGAGAAAGTTGAGACTCAAAGTGTTGTATTATCTAGTTCAAGAGAGCATACTCATTAGAAAATCCTGTATCTGTTCTCAGATCTGTCTGGCTCACAAGCCTTTGCTCTTAAACCCATGTTGCTTCAACTAAAGACTTTATTTCCATAGAAACTTCTGCAATAATATGTCAATCCCTCTATTTTTTTCCTCTTCAGAATCACCTAAGCATTCCATTATGTGAAGTGGCAAGGTTTATGGAGAGTGATCCTATGATTTTATGGTTATGACCCACATGGGACCTATCACGTCATAGTGCCCTAGGATGTCCCAGTGCAAAGAGCCCCTGAGGCCACCACGTTTAACTTGAGACCCAGAGATTTAGGAACAGACAAGACCCTGGGCACAACTCCCCTTCCTTCTCCAGTGCCTTCACAGTCTTCTTTTTGTTCATTCTATCTCATCTGTCCCAAATTTTGTTATGTGATCATCTCTTCAGGGCAAGGACTTGTTGACAAAGTTTTCTGGACTGTTTTACTTCTTTTTTTCTTTTCTTTCTGTTTTGCTTCTTAATACTATAGCAATCATAAGTCATAGTAAAAATAAAACAGAGAGAGTTTTCACACAAATACAGATTTTGTGAACTACTAGATCCTGTTGAACAAACATCTCAAGTCACTCAGGAGGTCTACTGTGTTCTGTTTACATCTAATTGAAAAGCAGAAGAACAATTGTTGTTTTTTAAAAGTTACACATGCAGGCATACATTTGTATGAGCGTAATTATTTTACATTTTGGGATATCCAGTGTGTGATTAATTTGTCTATGGAATTAAAACCTCGTGAAAAGAGATTACCATTTTTCTGCTGAGACTACCTTAACTGTAATGGGTTGTGAATGGTACTGCTATAATAATTAAATCCAAATCTTCCACTTTCCCTAGAGTAATGGTCAGCATTAGCTATGGATGGGAATGCAAACAAGTACATGTATATACAATAATAAAGCTTAATAGGTCAGGGAAGGAGTGAAATTAAATGAATGCCTAACACTTCTAGAGATAGTGGCAGGCTAATGGTAGTCTGCCTTCCTAGTTATTTCCTCAACTTGTGTTTACTGGGACTTGAATATATGCATCAAATTGTCCTTTATTAACAAACACACCCATACCAAGCTTGTTGAACTGGGAGTGTTTAATGGCAATCACTATTTAGATTGGCTGTGTATTTCCAAAATTATACAGTGGAGGGCCTTTAATTTTGATGTTAAAATCATACAGAGTTGAGTGAAGAATAAGATAACTGCTGAGCTCAAGTCTGTGTACTCTGGCTCTGGATGTGCTAGTTCTACTTAAAGGAGAGTGGCCTGAAGACCACCATTTCTGGATCCAGCTTTGAGACTCCATGAGACATTTCCCAACTCACCATAGCTTACCTTCAGATTGCTCAGTAAATTTAAATGAGAACAAAACCTCACGAAGACTCTGCTTGTGATTACTTGTTAATAGTATTAATGAGGTACACTCTTTCTAACTGTGATGATATATGTCCAAACTAACAATGACACCCTGCATTAATTTTGTATTTTCATGAAGAATTTCACATGCAAGAGTTTAACTATTATCCCATTTAACAGATGAGATACACGGATGAGAGTCAGAGACAGTAAATGTCTTACCCAAGATATCAGAGTTTATGATTAGGCAGTAGTTGAATCCAAATATATTGACTCCATGTTTTCTTTTGTTTTGTGTTTTTTTGTTGTTGTTACTGTTGACTTTGTTTAATATATCATCCTTCGTAAGTTATACCATCTATGAAAACATTATATACTCTCAAGTTCTGGCTGAAGATGGCATGGGTTCCATATTTACCGTCATGATTTCTTTGCTGCATGATCATGAATAAGCTCCTTTACCTCTCTAAGCTTTGGTATTTCCATCTAGAAAATCGGGCTAATAATAGCACCTCCTTCATAGGGTCCAAATGGCATGCTTCTGATCAAATACTTAGCCCTTTCCCTGATATGGAAATAAATACTCCAAATGATAGGAATTGTTTTTCATTTATTTTGCTAAACACTTAGATATAAATTAACACATAGCCATTGCCTACCTGTATTTACTCACACACATACACAGACACACACACACACACACACACACACACACACACACGGAAAGTAAAGCCCTTCATGACCAACAAGAAAGAGCAAAGAATGCTCAGAAAATTGTAATCAGTCCAGAGAGGCTAGGACTGCCCCCACTTGAAGCCTGGAGACATGGTCTAAAGTTGTATTGACTAAATAAAAATATTAACACCAATTGATCTTTGAAGGTTGTGTATCTGGAATTTTAAAATAATAAGCACTCTTTCCTCTATAGCTCAAACTTGGAGATAGAGCTAGTGGCGCTGGAATTAATATCCCTGTAGAAACAGAAGGCTGTGTGTACTCAATAAACAATTTTGAAGGTCCTAGTTCATCACCAAAATTCAGACCACTCGTATTTTTCAGGTACCTTGCCTTAGGAGAGAAAGATTTCTTATCCACCTCATGGGTTAACATCTCTTGGATCAAATTTTACAGGAAAAGATCAGTCCTATATCAAAAGGTTAATGACTAACCATTTCTCCCCCAACTATTTTGTTGCCACTGAGCTACCACAGTACGGAGGGCACTGAAAGGTAGTAGAAGTTCACTGGTCCTTTTGACTCTGTCATCCAGAGAGCCCCAGCAGGCTTTGACAGCAGCCTCTGGAGCTAGGGGCTGTTATCATACCCCTATTCTTTCATGGGAGACTCAGAGCATCTTTTCCTGTAGCCATCCAATGCCACGTCCCACCTCCACAATGATTGATCAGTACATTTATTATGCTTTCAGTAGTAAAAATATATAGACTCCAGTCATCTCTGGAGATGCTGAAATAGTCCTTTTTTCCCCTCTTGATTTAGGGGAAGGTAGAGAGGGAAGATGTGTACAGAGTATGACATAAATATAAGAGCTCAAATATCTAATTAGCTGAAAGAATCTTGGTTCCTTCTGCACCTTTGACAGAATTGCAGCTGTCAGATTGTAGCTCCAATATTTTATCCTCGTTGCAAGATATATCTGAGGATGATTTAGAAAAGACACTTTCTAACATGAACACCACTCTGGGTTTTTTTTTTTTCTTTTCTTCTCTTTTCTTTTTTTGTAGGATGCTTGAGGATGACCTGAAGCTGAGCAGTGATGAAGATGACCTTGAACCTGTGAAGACATTGACCACTCATTGTACTGCCACTGAGCTCTACCAGGTAGGAACAGCTTAGGGCTTGGTTTGGGACCTGAAGGGAGGGACCAAAAGGAACTGGAATGGTTTGGCCATCCACAAACCTACCTCCTGCTTTGTTTCTGGGCTTTGGAGAGAGGGAAATAAGCAAAGTGTTCGGGAACAGGTCAAATCAGCTCACAGTTTCATTAAAACTATAGTAAGGAGAATTGCTTTCACCTTCTCCCTCTGCTTCCTCTTTGATGTACACAATACTGATCATCAGTAAGCAATTGAGATTCTTTCCCTCTCTTGCACAAAGTATCCTCTTGAGTGAGGTACAACTTTCCTTGAATGACACCAGTGTGAGGCTTGGAGCCCATGCTCATTCATTCATTAAAATATGAATTTGACTTCTCCGGTCACGTGTCCCAGGTCCACCACTTCAGAATACAGCTGAGAATCAGTTCTCGGCATCTTGCAGTTTTCATGAACCTTCAGACAAAGGCATCTGGCCAAAGTTTGCTGCTGCTCTGTCTTATTCCATTGTGCATTACAAACATTTACAGTAGTTACCACTAAATTAGGTGGCAGAAATGTGTGTGTTCAGCATGTCCAATGAGACTGGATTCTTGATGTGCCAAGGCCAAGGATCATTTATGAATCATGAGAATGGCAATGTAATGTGTGGTGTCCATGATGCCTGGGATGTTTTCTCTGTGACAGAGAACTGTCTTGCTTGTGTGGTCCCTCTGGGTGTGCTGATAAGCTTTAAACAAGGAACACAGAAGGATTGCCTTTTTCTTTTCTTTTCTTTTCTTTTTTCTAAAGCCAGTGCCTGACCAAATTCTTTCTACAGTGAAGTCTGCTAAGTTATAAAACTGCAACCAGACTGTGTTCAGGATTGCTCGTGCACTGGTATTTCAAGAGAGTTAACAAATATGGAATTCCATATCACTAAATATTTTGTGAAGAGCCTGCGAAGAAAAGCTTAGGAAAAATTCTCAATGCTTACCTACTCCATTCTTGTCCACATTTGTTTATCTCACTAGAACTCCTACTATCCAGTGTAATTTTTAAAACTCGAACACATCATTAATGTTATGTCACCAATCCTTTCTTCTCTTTTACTTCTCCCACTTTATTTTGCTTGCATTTTTGATAAGTATGTAAAAACTGAATCTCTGTAACTTTGGTGCTTTATCAAGAACAAACACAAATGTCTCCCAGGGGCTTGCTGTACATTTAATATACAGAATGCAAACAGTCCCTCTCCTACTTGAGTGATGGGCTTCAGAGCAAATGTAAAATGAACATTTAAATTCCAATGTCTGCTATTCCTGCTTTCTGCATCGAATGGGCCAATGACAAGAGAATTGTATTGGCAAATTTAAAAGAAAAGCCTAGATCATTGATTCTGATAGATGGAACATTACATTTTAATGGAAGTATGCAAAGCAGTAAGCAATGTGAGAGTAGATTTTGCACGTGGACTTCCTCTCTATGTGATTACATAAATTCAATCTGCTTTTTAGCTGCTCACGTTGTTTTCTGTATTAACCCGAAGAAGTAGCCCAAATCTGGGTTTTTAGAATGTATGGGGTGACTTTGTGTAAATGCTGAGACGCTTGGATAATCCTGCTTGGTGAGTTGGAAGCATTTCATGGCATGCTCTCTTTAGACCAGTCATGCCTTCCTCAACAAAGCGTGTCGTTTGAAGTGGAAGTTGAACTGGAAGAACTAAAGGCAAAATGACAACTTATTCCTTTTAGCTGGGTTCAGGAAGCAAGAAATGGGCACAAGGTTATAAGCATGTGCAAATGCACCCTCCACATAGAGTTTGAATACTAGTTAAAAGGCCAAAAGGATAAGGCCAAGAGAGAATGTGTGTGCCGTAGCAGAAGTGACAGTGACAGCCATGTTTGGTGAGCTCTGGCTTTATGAGGCCTAACATTCTTTTTCAATGATGTGTGGATTGAAATCATTTTTCTTTTTTTTATTATGGTAAATTCACATAACATAAAGATTCACCGTTTTAAAGTGCACAATTCAGTGGTATTTGGTACTTTCATAAGGCTGTGCGTCCATCACTAGTTCCAGAATATTTTCATCACCCCAAAAGGAAATCCCACATACATTAAGCAGTTACTCTCAATTGTCCCATCCCCTTAGCCCCTGACAACCACTAATCTACTTTTTGTCTCCATGGATTTGCTTATTTCATATAAATGAAATCATACAATATGTGACCTGTGGTGACTGCCTTCTTTCACTTACCATAATGTTTTCTAGGTCCATCCATGCTGTTTCTTAGATCAATACTGCATCCGTTTTGTGGCTAAATAGTATTCCATTGTCTGAATATACTACCTTTTGTTGATTCATTCATCCCCTGATGGACATTTCAGTTGTTTCCACCTTTTGGCCATTGTGAATAGCGCTAAGAGCATTTGTGTCTAAGTTTTTGTTGGAACACCTGTTTCCAGTTCTTTTGAAATGGCATCTTACAATTCTTTTCAATTCTTTCAATTCTTCCGCCTAAAAGTGGAGTTGTTGTCATGTAGTAATTCTATGTTTAACTTACCTGGGAGCTGCCAGTCAAGTCTGAAAAATCATTTTCTTTTCAGATGAGATAACATAGTGCCATGTAGATAATATAGTTATATTCTCTCATTTTATAATTGGCACCGTCATACCTCCGGCAACATAGGGGGAGTGCTGAGAGCTCCCATTTATGGAACCTCCCGATGTGTCCAAGGGGCCAGACCACACCATTGATTTGAGCTGACATTATACTTAGAAACTTTCTCAGACCCCAGTGGCTACATTCATATATACATACTCGTACAAAAAAGCTATTAGCTTTCTGGAGACATCCTCAAATTATCTCATCCATAATCATTGCACCTGGACTCACCTAAAGGGACCCAAACTGTCCAGGTTTAGTGAGTACACACTGATCTTTTCCAGAAAAGCTCCTAAGACATTGTGCTATGGTTTACAACCTAAAGAATCCTAAGAGAATGCATTCCAAATGCAGATATGAAAATGAAACACGGGATCAGGATGTGTCAGTTTCCAATTTGACGTCCCCGTCCTGAGTGTCTCATAATCAGAACAACCTCCCCTCTTCCTGCCCTAAACCCCCACGTGTACCCTCCGTAGTAGTTTTAGCCATGCTAAGCAGGTCCTGTGCACAAACACCGCTATAACAATTAGGATGTGTTTAAATGCTAAGTATTATTCCTGTAAATGAGAAAGTGGAGCATGAGGCCAGAATGGGAGAATTATAATATACAAATTACAGGTGCCAAATGGTCAGCCATGGAGACCTAGGGTTATAAGAAAACATCTCTAACAAAAGATCTTCCCTTTTAGTCACTCTTAAAATCAGAGGTACACAATCACATATGTTCATGGTGTCACTGAAAAAGTGACAGTGATTAGACCCGAAAGTATTTGTTAAAAGCTTCCATGTTCCCTCCACATTCCCCACTGCATCTCGCTTTCTCAGTTGAGACTATTTAGGAAGCAGAAATGTCCATGCTGTCTTCTAAGGTGGTGTGGCAGCGCTGGCAGTGTGAGGAGCACGATAGATGTATAATCAAATGGGTTTGAATCCTGGCTCTACCACTTGATGGGTGACCTTACACTAAAGACTTCAGTGTCTCTAAAATGGAGATAACAATAGCAGCTACTTCATTGGGTCACGGGCATCATCATTATTGTCACTACTAATGGCAACGTAAAATGTTTCATACTCTTGGAAATGCTACATACGTTCCTTTCCCTTGTCTTGTAAGAAATAGGATGTTAAAGAGAGCTGCTAAGTGAAGTACCTGGAAAACAGCCAGTATGTGGCAAAGTTGAATGAAAAGATTGTTTTATCCTAACGTGTATTAGCTGTGTGTGCCTGGCCATTAGGAATTGTAAGTATAGTCATCAAGAGCATGGGTTTTGAAATAGAGATGCCTGGGCTTCAATCCCAGCTCCATCACATGCGAACTGCATGACGTTGGGCAAGTCCCCTACTATCTTGTAAGTCTCCGATCTCTTAGCAATAAACTCAGGAGTATGGTAAGGATGAAATGAAGATTGTGTGTAAGAAAATGTGTGTTTGAAAGCCACAAGCTCTATACAAATAGGTGGTTACTCTTCTTTGCGGTTTTTTAAAACGTTAACTAGCACCTGCCTCATTTGGATCTGTTGGTAAATAGATATTGCCCTTCACTTTGGCCTTGACGTCCATAGGGATCTGCTAGGAGCTGAACTGAATGTCCTAATTGCCGCTCAAAGGCATCTATTGGATGTGAAGGATCTTTCCTCCCCTCTGATCCCTGACAAGTTTTAAACCAGACACCCCAGGAGCAAAGGTCAGGTTGCCAATGACACTGCACCAAGTCCTCCAGGAAAATTACATGTCTTTAAAAGAGAGGTTTTTTCAAAGGACTGACAGAGGTGGAGTGTTGAGTCATGCATTTTGATTGCAGCTCTTATTTTCTTTTTCTGAGCCCTGGTGGAAGGCTGTACTCACTTTGCTGTTCTCTCAGGAGCTCCCCCGAATGGGAAATAATCATTGGAAGTTGACATTGGACATTGGGATATTCCAGAACCGTGTTTGAATTGGATGCAGCGTTTTGCACTTAGGGTCTGCAGAAACATACGTGTTGCAATACATTCTTTTGGAAGTTGGATATCAATAACATGCTTGGGATGTGGGGGCTATATGATGTCCATTGGCCAGCTGACTGAATTTTTCCTTCTCAGCTGCTACTGTTGGCATCAGAGATGTCAAGACCAACGCTGGCCTTCCCCATACGACACTTACTGAATTGCCATTTTCAAGCCAGTCATTCAGGGTTGAAAGCGATGCTGTGATAAGTCCCCTGGGATTTGGTGAGAGAGTGGCCTGATGCAATAGGACAGGATTTGTGGGAGTTCATAGGTGTAGGGTTCACTGCATACTCTAACCTCATAGCAGCGATCCTTCAGTTTTCCTTTTGGGCAAATATTTCTTATGTTTCTCGGGATTAAAAGAACCCATGAAAATGAGGGGTTAAACCTGGAATCAATTTTCATTTACAGCTGAGAAGCAGTTATTGATGCCATGCTTGCAGTTCAATAAAAGATCTAAAGATACAGACCTAGTGCTTCTCTTTCAAAATAAGCCTAATCAGTCTCAAATGTTTTTTTTTAACAAAGAAATTGTATTGACAGGTTTATTAAAATTGCTATCTTTAAAGTTTTAAGCTATCCACAATTTGACCTATTCCAAAGGCTTCTAGAATGTGTGGTGACCAAACTCCAGTGCTCCCTCCAGCACATATTCATAGAACCAGGTAAACATCTGCTTAATATTTCATTGAATGATATCATGATGTTTGATTTACGCAGCTCTAAGCATGCAATCTGTTATACTCTGATGGCAGGATGGGCTGTGATACCTAGTTTCTGAAGCCAGGTTACATATGGGCATGGCTCTGCCATGCCCTAATCATCTCAGGTTGGCGTTAGAGCAGCCGCCTTTCGAAGTATAAAGGCCATAAAAGAAACAGGTATTGTTAGAAACCTCCTTTAGGGCATTTTAATATTAATACCTTCTTGTTGTTAGTGTGAATGAGACTGAAACCTTAGATAACGTCATTTACCCCAGTCAGAAGTTCAGAATGTGGAGACTATGGCTGGAAATGTTCAGTCAGTGACCAAGCTCAGCTAAAGGGCTCTATGTAAAGCTTGGAGTGCTATGTCAGTGCTTTCAAAACAGCTGAACAATTCAAATTTGCTTGGAGCACGAAGGGATTCTAATGAGTTGTGCCTGGATACATGATTGTAAGTAGCCCCGATGTACGCAATTTTATTTAACCCAATCCTCTTTCTTTTTCTGCCTAAGGATTCTCCTGGTCCCCTTAGAAATGCACACTTAATTCAAAGCACGTTACTGGGAACGTGTGGACTTTTAGACTCGATGCTAGTAGCTGAGCTGCACCTCAAGCATGTTAACATTTACAGAAAAATAGTATATTTTTACCTTTTTCCTTCCACTTGATCATTGTTTCCTTTTTTTTTAATTAAAATTTATTGGGGGTGACAATAGCTAGTAAAATTACATAGGTTTCAAGTGTACCTTTCTGTCATACATCGTCTATAAATCCCATTGTGTGTTCACTACCCAGAGTCAGTTCTCCTTCCATCACCATATATTTGATCCCTCTTACCCTCATCTCCCACCTCCCTCCCCCTTAACCTCGGGTAACCACTAAACTATCGTCTGTGTCTGTAAGTTTTTGTTTCTTCATTTGTTTGTCTTGTTCCCTGATAATTTTCTTTGTCTGCAGATCACTAATTACCTCAAACACAAAACAGCTTGCTTTTAGTCCAGGTTTTTGCTTTTGGTTTCATGTTTCATTGGATTTTGTCTGCTTGTTTTTGTTGTTATTGTTGGGCCAGCTGAAAGTCTAGGTTGTTATTTGATCATTGCAAAGGAGATAAATTCCAGGGTAGCAGAAACTCTGAACATTCTGGCAGCTTTGGGATGTGTCCTTTATACCGGTGATGGGCATCGAACTTTCAAAACATAGTAGCCGAGTTAAATTCAAGCCCACTTTTATGTTTCAAGTTCACTAATGAAAACAATGCAATAAACGTTACTCCGGCTATCAGCTGGATCTTTTGAAGTTCATGTGCTGTAGTAAATGTGTGTGTTGTGACAACAGATACCCTTCCCTCTGTAATCGTTACTGTTTTTTTAGTTCCAGTTCCCCCTCTTCATGTTGAACAAGTTGTTACCTCCCTAAAGTTCTTCTGCATTTCCATTTACTTTGTTATCAGCAGAGAGGCCAGCCTGTCAGAGCTATAGAAACAGCAGATGGATTAGGATGAAGCCAGGTGCAAAATAACTTTGATAGAGTCTTTTAATGTAAACAGTTTATCTGTCATTGCCTTTCATTCAAATCCCCCACAAAATGATCGAGTTTGGAGGTTAAGTCTGCAGAATAGAGATGAATAAAATTCGTAAGTTGTCATACTCTATATCCAACAATTAGAGAATGAGAGGACATTTTAATTTATTCATCAAAGACAGGAAAGTAAATAGGATAACGTATAAGGTTAATAGAATAACATTGGCCTTCATATTCCCAAGATTGTGTTTCCCATTTGGCTGTTTGAACGAAGAGACTAGATTAATAAGAAACTGCTTAGGGCTTGTATGATGTGATTTTTAAAAATCTCCAGGCAAGTCTGTGACTGTTTAGAAACCTACATGCCGAATTTTTTTTTTTTTTTTTTGGTCGTCGTTGATTAGGTATCCTACTTTTAGTACCAAATCTTTTGATTTATAATCTCCATAGATTACTTTTTTATTGTAATCTCAATAAAATGCTTTGAGCACATAGCGATGCAGAGCAGCACAAAGTTTGTACATGTTGTGTTAGTCACGGTTGATGACCAGATACTAGCTAATGTCCATGATAACTTGTGAATTATCCATTTATGAACATTTCGATCACAAAGCCAATGACTGTTTCGCCTTGCTTAAAACTTTTCTCACAATGACCTGAAATCAAGTATTGATGAGGGCATGCTGCTTGCCCCAAGAACAAACAGAAACAAAAATGGATAGAATCTGTTATTTCAGAATAGATAACTCTCATGTAGGACAGGGATGACTGCACCCTTTGTCCCCACAAAGAGCACATGGTGCGTATCTGACCCTATACAAAGGGTGGCAGGGCAAATAGCAGCCACCTCTGGGAAAGTGGGGGTCACTAATTTGATTGGAATTATTGGAAGTTTCCAAATACTGAGTTTAATGAGGGTTCTAGCATATACTAGAGCAATATGAACATCTCGAGTAAAAGCTGTGTAATAAAGCACTTTGCCAAACTGAAAACATAAGAGTTTAGCATTTATATGCTGGCTTTGAAAATTTGACTGGGGTTTTGGTTTAGGACCCAAGGAATGCTTTGCTCTATCCCCCAAATATCTGCCATCTGCTGGAAAAGCTACCAGGCAGGCTGTAAACACCCAGGACCTCGTCCTGAATGGAAAATGGAAGCTGTCTTATTCTTTAGCAGCTATAATAATTTTTTTTCAATTCATTTAGCAAAATCAAAGAGTACAAGCAGAAACATTGTAAGTACAATGAAGAGGTGGCCACATTTGAAGTTAGCTGCCAATCCAAGATTAACCATGCAAAATTCAAGTGGATGGGCAGACAAAAGCAGCAGACCCTTCCAAAATGCATGGGGTGGCATAACCCATATTTCTCAGTTATCTCATAGGAGTTTTTGGAACACTAGATACAAACATTTATAAACTTCCTAGTAAATCTGGTTTCTTGCTAATGGAAGTGGACTCAGATTCCATATTTAGCCCTGAATCATATATGTATATATACAGTCATGTCTCATATGTTCTGAGAAATGCATTGTTAAGCGATTTCCTCATTGTGCAAATGCTTAGGGGCCACGGTGAGGAGAACAACACAAGATTGAATCATGCTCAAGAGAAAATGATGCAATTAAGACACTCTGTGAATGACGCTGCTGCCGGCAGAACACAGCATACCATTTGACAGCAAACTTTTTTTCTCTCTATGTAGAAAGAGTACACTATAAAATAATTATAGAAAGCATAGTAAATACATAAGCCAGTAACATAATTGTTTTCTATCATTATCAAGTATTGTATACTGTACACAATTACATGTGCTAGACTTTACACGACTGGTAGCACAGTAGGTTTGTGTAAACCAGCACCACCACAAACACGTGAGTAATCCATTGTGCTACAATGTTACAATGGCTACGAGGTCACTTGGTAATAGGGATTTTTCAAGTCCTTTATAATCTTTGGGGACCAGTGTTATATATGCCATCTGTCATTGACCCAACTGTTAAGTGCCACAATCATGACTTTATACTGAAATACTTGTGTGTATATTAAAATGTAGAGTACCATACCTTAAAATGACCATGGAGAGTCTTTACTCCAGCTTCCTAATTTTGTCAATAAGGACACTTCAGCATGGAGGTGTCAGTCAGTTGGTATTTGGCATTGTATGCTAAAAGGAAAAATGTGTGTGTGTGTGTGTGTGTGTGTGTGTGTGTGTGTCCCTGTTCCTGACACAGAACTCCTAAAACCCTTATAATTTCCTAAGTGATGAGCATCTTCTGTTCTGATATTTGATCTATGACCTCAGTTGCTGAAACAGGCTACCAAATCCCTTGGAACTTCCTGGGTGATAGGGGTATCTTTGGTTCTAATGAGGTGACTGGATGGGCCTCTGGATGGGAGCTGATCACCAGGAAGACCAAACCATGATTAGAACCTTGGAACTCTCACCCTGTTCCCCCACCCTCCCCACTTCTCTAGAATCGGGAGAGGGGTCGGCAATGGAATTAATAATTGATGATGCCTACATGAGGAAGCCTCCATAAAAATCCCAATAGTATGGGGTTTGGAGAGCTTTCAGGTTCAGCGATCACATCCACATATTGGGAGGGTGACGCACCCTGACCCCATGGGGACAGGAGATCCTGCACTCGGGACCCTCCCAGACTTTGCTCTATGTACCTCTTCACCTGGCTAGCCACCTCTGTCCTTTACTGTATCCTTTAATAAATGGGTAAACATTAGTAAAGGTTTTCCTGAGTCCTATGAGCCACTCCAGTGAATTATTTGAACTCGAGGAGGGCGCTGTGGAAACCTCTCATTTATAGCCATAGGTCCGAAGCACAAGTGGCCACCTGGACTGCAACTGGCATCTGAAGTGGAGGAAGGCAGTCTTGTGGGACTGAGCCCTTCACCTGGGGATCTGATGCCATCTCTAGGTACATAGTTTCAGAATTGAGCTGAAGTGTAGGACACCCAGCTGGTGTTGCAGAAAATCACTTGGTGGGGGGAAAAAACACACACCTGGTATCAGAGGTGTTGTGAATGTGGTAGTAATGTGAGGGTAAAAGAGAAACACAGGTGGAAGACTGCTGGGTTTTCTAATACAGGTGTATGGAGACAGATGGAAGTACAGTAGCCCCACTTATCTAAAGGGGATACATTCCGGAATCCCCAGTGGAGGCCTGAAACCACAGATAGTACTGAATCCTATATATACTATGTTTTGCTCCTATACATGCATGACTATGGTCAGGTTTAGTTTATGAATTAGGCACAGTAAGAGATGAACCAAAATAACTACTAATAAGATAGAATGGTTATAACAACATTTTATACTTTAATAAACGTCTGTGATAGTGCAGCAGTCAATCGGATAACTGAGATGGCTGCTAAGTGACTAACGGGAGTGTGATGTAGACAGAGTGGATATGGGAGACAAAGGAATGATTCACATCCCAGGTGGGATGGAGCGGGATGGCTTGAGATTTCATTACACTACTCAGAACAGCACACAATTTAAAACTGATGCATTGGCTATTTCTGGAATTTTCCATTTAATATTTTCAGACTACAGTTCACCACAGGCAACTTGAACGGTGGAAAGTGAAACCACAGAGAAGGGGGGAACTACTGCAGTGTCCTCACCAAGAGTAGAATGTGCTATAAAGGGACAGAAAGCCTGAATGATGCTAATGCTAAAAATACATCACTGGTATTCACTCCCATGTAGGTACTGGAATACTTACATCATTGAGTACCTACTATTCATTAAAAGTACTCTTCTCATTTTTCTGGTTATACATGGTAGGGAGAGAGCCTCTATTAGGTATTGTCTCCCACCAAAGGACATGTGTCATTTTGTGAGGGGTGTCCCCCCCCCCCAGCATCAGGGGCAAGAGGTCCCAATTTTCCAGGGGAAAGACAATTGGATTTTCAAATCCCCAAACCCCAGGGGGGCAGAGTAACTGTGTGCCATTTAAACTGGCCCTTTTAATGGGGGAGAATAAATAACTTAAGCCAATACTGAGATGTTCTGCCTGGTGTCTCCATATTTACTCTACTCAGAGAATTAGTGTTGACAGATAACTCTTATAAGTGAAATGTGCTTCTCCCCCAAAGACAGTGCATTTTTATTAAGTTACAACATACTAAAACTTTAGTTATAAACAAAATTGCCAGTTGACAGATGGCTCGTGCTAAAGGATTTTCTATCCAGCAAAATAGCCAGCCTGAAGGGAGTAAGGCTTAATGCAATGAATGCACTTCTGAATCCTGTTACCACATCATCTTTTGGTCAGACACTGTAATACTCCTACTGGTTGCCACGTTAGCAAAATATACGTACAGGGACAAGTAGTACCAACTGTGAGGCCGCTGTTCAACTGGCATTGACAGGATCTTGAACAGCAGGGTGGGTGAAGTTGATTCAATGAGCAATGGAATGCCATGAAAGATTCTGAGAAAGAGAGTGGCATGATTGAAGTTGAACATAAAATGAGGTAAAAATAAGGAGACCAGTGGACCAATGAAGAGACAGGCTGCAAGAAGAGTGAGGAAGGCATACCTTCTGCCAGAAAGCAGGATAGGAAGTTCACCCGCCATTGTCCCCCTGGGCCTTCTTCTCTCAGGTGTGAATGAGAGCTTCATGTGCAGTTGCAGGATGGATTCACACACGTGGTCCTGCAGCTCAGCTTTTCCTCCAGAGGCCTCTTTTTGCATCTGCACCGAGTTTGGGACCTGGCACTCTTTTATACCCAGATCGGTGTTCAGGCCTCAGACTCCACAATCATTCCCAATTCATTTATCTACTCAGTGTTTATTAAGTGACTCTTTGGTACAAGACACAGTTCCCTCCACTGGGAACAAATGTCCTCCAATTTCTGCCTGGCAAAATTCTATTCCTTCCTGCATTATGTGTAGCACAGGCCTATGTCATATATGCATAGGAAACAATGAATTAAAGTGGGAGAATTCCAGTACTCTGATAGGGAGCACGATTTTGCTTCCTACAAGTTCAAGGTTCAACTATAGGATGTTTCCATGTTCCCTTTCATGTACTCATCCAGGTGAAATATAGTGGGTAGTGTTTTTTTAAAGATTGCAGTCCCTGAATGAAAGTAAAGTCAGAAATTCAGGTGTTGCAAAATGCTGAGTGACATTTTGTCCTCTTAATCTCCAATCCTGGCTGTGCGTGCATCCTACCAACTGAAACCCCACCCTGTAGGATATAATACAAGCCGCTTGCTGTTTTACTCGTTTCAGTGAAACCTATTTAAATGCTGTAATTAAGCAATTCATTTTTATATTTGGGCAAGTGCTCTCAGTGTATGTCTCTTTAATTGATTTAACCAACTCTGTAGGTATTGATTTCACACCATCTGAATACCCTAATGATGAGTTCATTTGTTAATAGAGGAGTTTCTCTTCTGAACTTAGGCAATCGATGCAATTTACCAATATATGCCACTAGGTTAAGGTATGGCTGTGTCTCACAGAACAGCCCTATAAAAAGTAAAAATAAAGTAAAACATACAAACACAAAACCCATGTAGTCGATCGTTCTTCTGTCTTGTTTCCATAAGGCCTAATATCCACTTATTTGAAATTTTCTGAATGGTTGACTTTTCACTTTTTATCAAGAAATATATTGTATAAATCCAGCTTGGGTGTATCTGGTAGTAGAATGCCAGATAAATAAATAAAGAATAAGCAGGACATGTAACCACCGTATAGAGCAGTGCTAATAGAATCACATTTTGTGTTTGACTGACAGCATTATTATTGATTAAGGCAAAAAGCAGTACCTGAATATGTAGCCTTGTAAAATGCGTCCACCGCTACAATATATCTAGGCCATCTGAGTGCTTACTTTGACTGTCTCAACAAACAGGAAACATATTGCATTGAGTTTGTTTTCTGTTAATCTCGACGGTGGGGGTGGTATTTTCACAAGTCTGGATATAACTGTTCAGGGCATGCTTCTTAAAAGTCTAAAAAAGACTCTCTTTTTTTTCATTCAAGTATAGTGCACAAGTCTATTGGACTAGATAAGATAATGTTATGTAATCACTGGGACAGAATTACCGCACCAAAGAATTTTAAAGAAGTTTGATCAGTACATAAAACACAACTAGCAAGTTTCTTAAGTGTCTTATTTGTATCATTTTGTCCCTGAAGAAATATGATGTTATGTATGTCATGGGGGGTGGGACGTGATAGCCACTTTCTTTCCTTCCGTTTTATTCTTTCTTTCCTTCTTTCTACTTGTGTTTTGGCGATGGCTCTGCGTTTTATGGTTCATTGTCACTCAGTATGGTCCCTGAGTCAGGTCATCCTCAGCGCAGCCAAAGGATTCTCTACATAATAGAAGGACAAGGTCCTTGTTATTTTTAGGAAGATAGATTTAATGAGTGAACAACTATGACCATGTCCTTAGCCACACCATCCCTCCTGAGGAAATAAATTTGCCGCCTCGCAGGATACCATGAATATGACAATCAGTGCCGGTAAGGAGAGAAGCATCAGCTCATAAACACTGCTTGGAAGTGCCTTCTCCCTGGGCATGGAATTTCTCAAGGCGCCATTCGTGGAGGAGGGCTCACCTAGGATAGCATCCTCAGGGCTTCCCAACCTCAAGGTCAAATGTTACTGAAAATGCAAGAGTGTTACTGATGGAGTGAGGGGTAAGAGGAGGGACTGCTAATGGAGGCGTCCCCTGGGAAAGAGGGGTGTTTCCTAGGCCGTGTGTGTGTGTGTGTGTGTGTGTGTGTGTGTGTGTGTGTAGACAGAGAAAGAGATTGATTTCAGTGTGTGCACATGCACTTGTGCCCCCGCAGAACCTCAGGTTCTCTTACCTCTCCGCCACCAATACCAACCCCTAAGAAGGTTCAGGGCAGAAGCTAGGGTGAAGGTTGCAAAAATCTTCTCCCATTCAGTCGGTTGCCTCTTTATTTTGTCGATGGTTTCTTTTGCTGTGCAGAAGCTTTTAAGGTTCATATAATCCCATTTGTTTATTTTAGCTTTTACTTGCATTGCCTTTGGAGTCAAATTCATAAAATGGTCTTTGAACCCAAGGTCCAAAAGTTTAGTACCTATGTTTTCTTCTATGCAATTTATTGTGGTAGGTCTTATGCTTAAGTCTTTGATCCATTTTGAATTAATTTTGGTACATGGTGGCAGATAGCAGTCCACTTTCATTCTTTTGCACCTGGCTATCCAATTCTCCCAGCACCATTTATTGAAGAGGCTGTCTTTCCTCCATTGTATGCTTTTAGCTTCTTTGTCAACAATTATCTGTCCATATTTATGTGGTTTTATTTCTGGGTTCTCGATTCTATTCCATTGGTCTATGTGTCTATTTTTCTGCCAATACCATGCTGTTTTGATTATTGTAGCCTGTAGTACAAGCTAAAGTCAGGAAGTGCGATACCTCCAGTATTGTTTTTTTTTTAAGATTGCTTTGGCTATTCGGGGTCTTTTGTGGTTCCAAACAAATCTGTTGATTTTTTGTTCTATAATTTGGAAAAATGCCATTGGGATTTTGATGGGGATTGCATTAAATCTGTATATTGCTTTGGGTAATATGGCCATTTTAACTATGTTGATTCTTCCAATCCATGAGCATGGAATGTCTTTTCATTTCTTTGTGTCTTCTTCAATTTCTTTCAAAAATGTCTTTTTAAAAATTAAAGAAGACACATAAGTTTGATACTACAAACTTCTCACTAGTCAGTAAGCCCATAACCTCTCTGGCTGTAAAAATGTATGCACCAATGCCTGTGTGGGGAAAGCAGTCACCATTAAGCTGCACTGCATTTATATAGCATTTTATGGTTTCTAGAGCACTATCATGGATGTTGCCTACTCACAACCAATCTCGATATAGACAGGGCAGGAATGATTATTTTCATTTTTAAAATGAGGAGTATGAGGCTCAGTGGTGTTAGCTACCTTGCTGTTGTCATGATGACAGTAAGTGGCAAAGCTGGGAGTAGAACCCAGGTTTTTGGATTTCTAGCACAAACCACACTTTCCCTAGACACCATTACCTCTCATCACACCATATTGGCATTTTTAAAACACATTTTAAATTATTTTGTCATATGTTTCTTATACTAGAGCTTCCTTAATGGCAAGATAAGTATCATGTTAGAGAAACGTGGCACAAAGTAAGTAGAATGTAGGTTTAAAAAAGCATATAGATATTACAAATTAAAGCGGCGTCAGTGTTAACTATCGCGCCTCCATTTTCTAATCAGTTTAAATTACTTTAATGTATGTTTTTAAACTCAAAATTAACTGCAATCCCAATATGGAACCATCTTAATGCTTGGTGAATTACACTATATCATTTTGTTTTGATTTCCCTCCTTTTGCACGGTATCTCACATTCTGGCACAGGCATCTGGAACTTGGGGTTGTCTTTCTATGGCCCATAATTTCAAAAGAGGAATTTTCATCTTTTATAGTTTGTAGACTAATTCTTATACCTTAAAGGCACATCTATTTTCCACAGAAATTAGTCACTTCACTTTTCTTCAAAGTCTCTTAATTTAATAATTCCTAACTGTATGCTGCAAACAAAGTCAAATTACAGTGAAAGTGAAGCACATAAATTGTGAGCTGTGTCTCATGTCTGGTGGAGACTCCCGCTACTATTTCGTTTAGAGATTAAAGGTGATGAGAGCACAGGGAGATGACATCTGACTAGAACTGAGTACATCTGACTAGAACTGTTGGAACTCTGAAATGACCCCGAGTTAATTTCCAAAGAAAAGAAAACCTTTTAGCAGAAACATTTTCAATCAATAGTCAAGCAACCCAGAAAAAATTAATTTGAATGAAATTATTTTCCTACAGTGGCTGCATAAAAAGACATACATTTCAAAGAAACTGGCCTCAAACATGATTATATTCCTCCCGATCAGAGAAAAATAACTGAGTCTCGTTGACGGTCCCAAAGCACAGACAAGAGAGGACATTTTCCAAATGTCAGTGACACACTCATACTATCACATCCAACATGCTTTAAAAGGAAACAACTTAAATACCATGCGTGTTGCTTTGTGATAACCTAAGTCTTCCTCAAGAAGAGATTTGTTTGGATTTTAAGGGAGGGATTGGGAAAAGTGGATTCATATGATTTTTACAATCACATGGCTTTACCCCACTACCATATCCTCTTCCAAATCAGCTAGGACTGGGGTGAAAAGCTGGTAGGAAAGGAAGATATGGGTGTGTATGGGTGTCCAGCCCTCACTGCCTGCCAGCATCCGCCTCTTCGTTTTAGCTTCTTTACGGGAACAAGCATTCATATCCTAAATGCATGACTTGGGGCAACCAGACACATATTCCTTGTTTTATCCTTTTCGCCTATTACCTCACTCTCCAGTTTTCTCACTGTTCTACCACTTGCCAAAACTCAACCTCAGGCGCAGATGGTGAGAAAATGACTTTTGCTTACCGAGCCAAAGAAAGTGCCCAAATATTAATGAGTATTTGTCTAGCAACAGAACCCGAGACTCAATAGACGAGAAGGACTTGGATTTCCAACGCTAGTGTCTAAACGTGGGAAGTGTTTCATTTATTTCTAAAAATTGTTTCAAAGTGCATTGAGTTATTATGCATAATGTCAAGTCCAATGTTAAATTGTAAATCATCTCTGTTGCAGGTGCTTGCCTCTGCTTTCTAATTTACAGCCATATTCTCTTCATCTCTTAGCCCTCACTCACCTCCAGGATTCACAAATAAAAAGGTCTCCAAATGGATACTTTTTAAAAGGGTCTGAAGAACCCTGAGGTTGCCAAACTGCTGCTTTAACACTCCCCATGTTAAATGTTATTTCTATAGCCTGAAAAAGTCTAGGGGAGTACAAGTTTGGTTCTGATTACATAATTATGCTACAGAAATATGAAAAAAAATCATCACTAAAACCCTCCAGGTGCTTAAACAGTTTGATAGACTGTAGCCATTCTGCCATCAGCGCCCCCAGCTGTGTTGCTTAGCAACATTTTAATTCCAGAAGAATCCAAGGAGATGCAATCCCTGTGGAGAGGGAAACAGAAATAAGAGGGCTGTTGACAGATGATCTGAGTTGTTTCTTCTAATATACTGTGAAGATCACTAGCTCTTTTCATGAATGATAAATGGACTGTACACAGATCAATGGGTTCAGCAATAAACTGGAACCAGGCTCTATGTCTAAGGAGAAGCAGGCCAAGAGGCCCAGAGATTTCCTCATTTCGATGATTTGGTGTGTGTTTTCTTAAAGGTTCCATGGAGGAAATTGATACGAGCATTCGGTCATCCCTTGCCCTTTTGTGATATCTGCTAATAAAAATGATTTTCGAAATGGATACTTTGGCCTTTCTATAACCACACAGGTGCAGCCAGGTGTCAGTAGTAATGCAGGGCAAACGGCTCCGGCTCCCTATCAGATATGCCCAAGAGTGTTCCCTCTGCACCTACCATCGCCAACCCCCACCCCTGTCATAACAACCCAAGCAGGCCCACACATGGGGGGTGGGGGAAGATTAGAGTGAAAGGCTGGGAGAGGAGGGTCCACTTATGTACCTAAGTGCCCACTCCTACGGGCACTGCTGAACTTGCCAGGCAGCCCTTACAATGCCTGCCTGTGTCTGAAAGCTGCCTGGGAGAGGAAAATTGCTCTCTGCGTCTCCAGTCTGCTTATCTCCAGTAGCCTGCTCTGGTTAGCTCCTTGTGTTTCTGAAGAGTGTTTTATACTGCTTATTGTTTTGGTAACTAGTTGCAAAGCTTATGCCTGCTAATGTTGTCTAATTGCATGTTTTTTTTTTCTTCTTCTGTTTACAGGCTGTTGAAAAGGCAAAACCTAAGAATAATCCTGTAAAGTAAGTTATTTTTTTTATTAGTTTAAATTCTAATTTGAATGGACTCCATGCATGTGAAAAAATAAGGTCAATAAATGGGACCTTGGATTTTGAGTTAATCTATATTCATGAGAATTTCAAAACAAAAACAAAATAAGTAACAAAAATAATACCTCCAATGAGCGGGGACCAGCTTTTTTTTTTCTTCCTGTGCTCCTAGTGCTGAAATGCCCTAAGTTGTGCCCAGTTTACATAAGTTAATACGTGCCATCCATAAATAGCTGCCAAACACTATTATAATCATATTCAATGCATAGTACTTCAAGCCTTTGGGTTCTGCACATGCTAAAAAGATTACATTTTTAATTGCCAACCTTGGACTTATGACAGAGATGTAAATGGCTGAATATGTGCCCAATGATTTCCAGCCACGTGGGGAGGTTTGGCACCTTGGCATCAAGGCTTCACAACTCTGTTAATGAAAAGCTCATAAAAATATATTTAACTAAAGGTTTTCCTAGCGAATAGAGAGCTATTTCCAAGGCATTTTATGGTACACTCTTAAATTATAAACAAACTGCGCAGCACTCTTTTAAATATAGTACCTCTTAGACATCCTGTCTCTTCCAGAAGGGAGACTTTCAAATTAACAAGGATGTATGTCTTGTCATTTGGGTTTGTGACATTAGATTGCAGTGTTATGTTACATACCATCCTGCTAGCCACGTGACCTAAAGAAGATCCTCTCTATTGGCTGGATGATCATAGGTCTGGTAACATGTTAAATTGTGTAAACTGACTTCCATTCTATTGGGTACCAAATGCAGAAATGGAGAGTGCCTTGATTTTTAATGGGCTCTAGGAGAATGGATCTCTTAACGCAATGACAAGAAAGCTGCTTGCATTTTGTAAAAGAATTAGCTTTACCAAGGCACCAGGGTAGTGTTTAACACACCATTAAATCCAAGCTCTAATTCTTTTTCCAAAAGGTTTTGTGTACTTTGTTTTTCAATTTAATTTTTCTTAGGCCACAGAATATTCCTTATTGGGGTTCTGTAACCTCTGGAAGGACATCTGTAGTCTGGGGATGTATTATGCTGTTGTCGTCCCATGGGAGTAGTTTTAGTAGCTGATTTCTGTGTGGTTGTTTGGGGAAGAAATGTCTGTAGCCTGATGTCTTTTCTGTCGATGCCCGGAAGGCTTCTCTACTGCGAGCCCATGGCAGGCGAGCTCCGTGGATTAGAGCACTGCAGGCCCTGCGTGGGCCATTAGTGATAGTTCCCCTAGTCCAACTGCACCCCTCCCATTGGTCCACCCCCATGCCGATGTGTGCCCCACGTCACAAGGGGTGGGGCAAGGATTGAAGGAGTGTAAATCTAAGCCCTCAGTGGGACAAATGTCTCCAAGTTCAAGTCCCCTCGATAGGACATGAATCCCAAGCTCCATCTTTGGATGCATGAGACAGCCCTTTGGTCATGTACAGGGCTGCATTTAATCTACTCTGGTGGCCTGGAAGTGGGACCCGTTTTCCCTCTGCTTCTTGTGAGGATTCTACCCTACAGATAATTATATTTTTATGAGCTCTTATTCATTCACAGTGCACACTCTATCTGATGTCTGGCACGTTAAGGAATACTGTAAAGGGAAAACAGGAAAATTGGAAGAGCCAAACGATTACTCATAGAATATGGAGCTTTTTACTTTTAAATACCTGTGTTTGAAAATCTGCTTAGTAATAAGCTAATGTCACAGTCAACTGGTAGATGTTTCGACGTGTCTTCTAATTCAGTAAGGGACTGTTCTCAGTGTGAGTTTCGATGTCCTGTTGCACTTGGGCTCATGAGACCTAACTTACTTGCTCGGCCACGACCATCGGGACACTTTAAGAAGAGAGGCCTCTTGAAGACCTCAGCTCAGGGACAGGAATTCCAGAGCATGGTTCAATTGCACAGCCTGACAGCAGAGCACAAGTGGAGTTGTCACATGATTTATGTAGCGTGGTCCTCTTTCCATTTCTGATGTCTGCCAGAGAATTTCAGTTACACATAATGCACTGGGACCCCAAATAGAGTAAGTGTTCAATACATGTTTTCTGAATGAAGGAACAAGTAAACAGACTGGACACACGGCAGAAAACAGTTCTTTCTGCAGCCTGGCCTGGAGGTTTGATAAGACTGGTGTCTCTGTGAGAGTAGAGTGTGAGATCAGAAGCGCCTGTGTGTTGTAACTGACCAATTTATCCAGTCTCTTAGTCTTGACTCATGCCACATGGAAAATATTCACACGTTGCTCTGGTCTGTTCTTCCTTCTTTACCTCTGACCCATTACCAGCTTGATTTTGTGTGCAAGAATTAACATTTGATTGCTTGTTTAGGCATACAATGGAAAGTGTGTGCAACCTTGCTGGAAAGGTAGAGTTCTGGAAGCATCATTTACAACTAAAGTATAGGCACAGAGAGCTGAAGATCATCGTATGTGAGGTTGGATGACATCCTCTGGTGCAGAGTTTGGTAAATGCTTGGCCAAAAGAATCAAAAGACGGATAGTTCATGACATGTGAAAATGCTATGAAGTTCAACTTTCAGTGTCTACAAAAGACGTCTTATTGACATACAGCTACACTCATTTGTCTCTGTATTGCCGGGGGTTCCTTTTGTGTCACAGTAGCAGACTTGAGTAGTTGTGACAGACACCATAAGGACCACAAAGCCAAAAATATTTACTACCTGGCCCATTCCCAAATAAGTGTGCTGACCCCTGCTCTAGTTGGTCAGGGAGAAAAAGGCACAGGTGTAAGCTTTCTGGTGACTGTGAAGGTTAAACTAGCCCTTATCATCTGTTCTGGAATTTTCTACGGCTAATGTACCACCTACTTGTTATTCAGAGCGAAGAGACCACTCCTAATTCACTCTCTTTAAAAATGGTGTTGGATGTGAGATCCATCAACAGGGCACTGATGTCTCATAAACCAGAGATCACATAACTAGAGCATACTGCTAGTCTTTCACGCTGCGTGTAGCTAGATAGATCGCAACAGGTATATGCATTTTCTAAAATTCTGTTACTTCCCAAGATCTAACTAAGGCTAAGTAAGCTTCCAATGTGAGTGAGGTAAATGATTCACAATGCCCATTTCATTTGTATATTTTCCTCTCCAACGGTTGACATCCCCCTCCATATTCCTCATCCACTTGTTCAATTTCGTTGTAATACCTTCATGGCTGTAACCTTCAGTCATCACCACAGGGAGACCGTGGTACACATTAGTACATTCCATATAGAGGAGAAACCAACTATATTCTTGTGAATGTAAGCACGTAATATACCTGGATACACTAATGACTTTACCTTGAAATATTAAATATTACCTTTGAGGTTAAGAATCAAAACTGAATGTTAAGATCAGTGATGCCAGTGTATTTCAGAGTGTATTGGAACCATGCCGGTATCAAAGCTTGATTAGTAGGTTCAAACTGTGGCTTTTTATTGTGTCAGAGAGACTTTTATGTGTAAGTTCACGCTATCTGTCTCCAAGCTTTCATTGTGACAACAAGGCCTGAGAGATGTACAGATTCTTTCTACCATATGTGACTTATCACATACATTTTTTTAAAAAACACATTTCTGTTATTAAGACGTATGTGATAGTACACTTCTGCAAATGTGAATTGCTTTTGGCTAAAAGCCATGCACTAATAAGTTGAGTTGAATATAACCAAGGTTGACATCTGTTAGAGAGAGAGAGCCGTTGTCAAGCATAAAATTTTGTCTTGCTTTTACACTTTAACAATGTTAAACAACGTGGTTGTGTCATTCACAAATAGGGATCAGAATCTACTCTGCTTAAGAAAATTACAGCTTTATTTAGGAACCCATCCATTTTATAGATATGGCGGTTTCATTATGGAAAATGATAAATAGCCACAAAGATTTTCCTGACCATGATGTTTGTGCATTATTTATGTACTCATCCAATGAATATTTATTGAGGATCTACAGAATTCCCGGAACTGCGATAGATGGCGAGGGATTTAAAAATAAATCTGACACAGGTCTTACCCTCGAGGAGTTTAGAGTCCAGTAGGAGACATATAATTGGTTTCTAACAGCTAACTACAAGATAGGGAGATATGACTGTTAAGTGGGGGACAAAGTACAAGGGAAGCTAAGGACAGAAAGGGCTTCTAGTTATCACTATTGGAAAAGGGGGGATGAGGAAGAGACATTTTTACTAGGACTTTAAAGACTGCTGGAGTAAGACACTGGTGCCCAAGTAGCAGGCAGTGAAAGGTTGGATTGGAAACCGGGGCTCAGAAGAAATGGTGGCTTAGGACCCTTGGAGCTTATCTAGCTGAAAAAGATTAGCTTGGTAGAGTCAAATGGCATCAAAGAGCTCTCACTTGTTACTGAGAATTAGTTATCAATTAGTCCCCTAATCATTACATGTAAACAGGGTTCATAGACCTCATCTAATACTAGCTTGTGGCATGAAATTGGACATGTTCCTTCCTTGCTATGGACCCCAGCTAGATTATTTATATGGTTCTTTCACCTCTTAAAAAAGCCAAAGCTTGAAATCCTGTTTTGTAAGTATGCTTATTTTAGGAAATGTGTGATGTTAAACTTTGATGTCCATGCCCACAAGTACATACATTGTAAACGTTGCATGTGTAATACACGTGTTTACACACACACACACACACACACACACACACACACACACACAATGCCTTTTTTCATCATTTCTGCCTTGAGCATCTTTGAAATGAAGGACAAGAAGTCACATCCTTACAGTTTTAAAGACCTATGTTAGATACAAGATAGATGGGATTGAGCTTTTTAGATGACTCCTTAGGACCAAAGGTCATTTTGCGGTCAGAGTCCACATCTCTTGTGGTGCTCTAAGATACATGCTTACCACAGACATGCAGACTATCACAGAGTTACCACATCCTCTCCGAATGATCCGGCCATGGATTCAGTACTGTGTACTACTCTTGCGGGATTGTTTCTTTTAGGGAAAAACAAGGCCCCGGCATCACGGAGGTGTGGCATACACTATCACCTCTTTTCCCCGGAGCGTTCCTATGCACATTAGCATAAAGTAGACTCAGAAAAGTCCTGTAGAAAGAGGCCTATTTTACTTTGTCTTACCCAGAATTTCCCAAATGTGTTTGACCAGCGGGCACCTTTATCCAGCATGCTGTTTCATGGAACACAGAATTGGATGCTCGAGTCCATGTGAAATAAAATGACCACATGGCGGTCAGGCCTCCATAGGTAGTTTGAAAAGCTTAGGGCTGAATTAACTTACATCCAGTCTCTAACATGAGTGTTAGAAGTGAGCAGATTATCTAAAAAGTCGACCCTGGCCAGGAAAGAAATCCCCCAAGTCTGAGATGATGGAATACCTTTTGTGTCTCTTTTACAATGTCACACTCAATGATTTTTATGAGTTGTGAAATGTCCTGAGGAGCAGTCCTCAATGACAGTAAGGGACATTTAGGATTAGGTCCCTCGGAAGGAGATCCGTGAGGCCAGCAGTCCCCAATGAGCCTCCGCAGAACACGTATGATGGCAACAAAAATAAAGTCAACCGCTAATCAGCTCTGGCCATTCTAAGGGTAGTTAAAGGAAAGATAGCAATAAACCCTCTGTTTAAATAGCTGCATAAAATAAACTGACCCCTTTATGTTGTCCAGATAGCTATCATAAGGTGCAGAAGGTTCTAGCAATCATCTTCACAGCTAATGAGACTTGCACACATTTCTGGCCACCCTTCTTCTCATTGGTAAATATAATTGCATCATCTAGGCAATCTCAAATGAGACAACTGAGGTCCAAAGACATACTGACTGCCCAGGACCCCAATACCCCAGAAATTCTCTCCACTTTGGACCCACTGCCTCAGGTCCAATTCTTAGGACACATATGTTCATTTATAAATTAGTTGTTGGTTTTTAAAATCATCTTATCTAACTTGATGCAACTGATTAGAATATGGCATCAAATGTATCAAAAACTTATAAGGCAATGACGCCAACTTCGATGATGTTACTTTTATAAAGAAGAGTTTCTTCCAAACTTTAAGCCTGTGGGTTTGTCTCATTACCATCACTCATCTTTCCAAAGCTTTATGAGAACGTTTTTTTTCCTGAGGTGGTGAATTAACAGTCTAATAACCAGGATGATGAAACAGATATAAATATAAAGCACCCATTTATTGGTGAAGCACAGGGACCTCAAACAAGCCAGTAAATATGGAGTCAAGCCATTTTAAAGGAAACTAACACACTTTTCAAGCAACCACATTCATAAACTACCTCTTTATCCAGTAATTTATAAAGTATCATGTTACTTTCTAACTCTGCTTCTTAGCATTTGCTGTGTAGATAAGAGCGGGCAACTGTTTAATCCATTCACACAAGGCAGCTCAGTTTTCAGTCTGTAGGAATTGCACCTAGAATTTTATTTTAACATTGCCATTCAGCATTCTCTCAGAAAACTGTCAAAAACTCACCATCAATTAACCGATCTGCTAGAAAGTCCAGCAAGCCATGCACATGTGTTCTTTTAACAATCATGAAGTGTGCACCTACTGTGTTCCTGGCTCAGTTGACAGGGAGATAAGTAAGGTAAAGTCTCAGCCCCAGATATCTTCACCCTCTGGTAGGGAAACAGACACATCGTCCCACAAACAGGCTCTGCGATTGAAGCAGGGGTGGCATCTGATGTAGGAACAAGCAACTGTTTGGAGTGGGCTCACCCTAGCTCAGAGGGTGCCCCTGGTGAACAGTGGGGGCCGAAGCCATTCAAGAGAGCAGAACAACACTTGAAAAAGACAGAATGAGAAAAACAAAAACCAGATGTGGTGTCGTGAGCAATGCCTGCTAGGTAGAGGCAGCTAAGGAGGAGAGGGGACGTTACTCACAGTAGAAGGAAATACCAAGTTGGTGAATGGCGGGGGAGAAAAGAAGCAAAAGAGTGGCTGTGTTTGCCAAAATGCTTGAAGGATCACAGTGCCAAAGACCGGACCTCACTTTTGACATTAAGAGGAGAATAGTGCAATGTTGACAAAACTCAGAAAATGCTAAAAAGGATTCATTTGTTCTAGAAAGTTAAAGGTTTAGAGTTAGGGAAGGATCATAAGGTATCCCTTTTAAAACTGGTTCCAGGGAAATAGACATATCAAATCCTCTCTGATTATATCTGGCTAATCCTTCTCTGTGGACTTTGATGTAAATCTCAGCTCATGTAGGGCTTCTCTCAGCATCCAGCTGTTCCCTTGTGGCTTTATCAACCCGTGATTATGTCTTGCAGTTTTAAAAATTTTACTTTCATACAGTTCCTTGAACATTATTCAAACAGCTAGGCTACACTAAGAGATGGCATTTTAGGCATGACACCTAACATTATTCTAGCTTCATTTTCTGAATTCGTTTCACAGACATGAAAACTCTTTCTGAATGCACTTTTATCAGCCACAAATGTAAGCATGGTAGGGCTATTTTTATTTCTAGGGAAGTAATGCATGATCCCATGGGAATTCCACGCAGGGCTCCCAATAGTAAATCAGTCTTCTATCAATCACAGAACATGTTCAAAGTCAGGAGTCATGGACCATAAGTTCTCATTTAGTGGACTGGTAGTTTAGGGCGGAGTAAGAACTATAGAAATGACTCGCTTTGGCCAGATGCTTCAATAGGAAACACATAGTTTCTGCTTTATTAAAGCTTTTACCTAAACCAACAGCAGTTATCTAGAGAGCTACCATTAAAAAAAAAAAAGAAAGAAAAAAGGTAAATCGTTCTTCCATAGGAAAATATTTACATTTGTAGAATTTACAGCATGGGGGTAGATTACATGTTATTATAATCCAGATTTTATATACACATGCATTTCTATGTATGTCATTATAACCCAGTTTTTATATGCACATGCATTTATACACTCTGTACATTAATATACTCTCATGAGCCATGGTAATTTAAACGCAAGATAAAATCGTTGCTGGTGATGGGCAAGCAGAGACAACCGTCACTATAGAAGTTCTCAAATCTTTTTCTCAGTGTCATGTCTCTATTCTCACCACCCCTATGGTTTTCCTCTCAGCACCATATTGCCACAAGTGGGTTCCATGTAGTTGGGGAACTGCAAGTGGGTTCCATGTAGTTGGGGAACGAGTTCAGGTAATTCGTGTGGCTTTTTGCTTTTTTTTTCTTTTTTTTTTTAGCAACTGCAGGGAGTATGTGACTGTATACTTTCATGGAAGCCCTGTGAGATACTAGCAGGGCAACCCAGGACAGCCATGAAGCTCATTCATACTCATTTGTCTCTGCATTATCAAACCCTGCAGTGTGTGTTGCCAGGAATCTGCTAATCACAGCATCTACGTGGAGAAGCACACCTTATTCATCTCTCTCCCACTGGCTGGAGATGGGTATTACTACCAACACTGGCTAAGTGAACGTTTTACTTGCCTCAAATCATGATGCAAGGGTTTGCTAAGCAAACTAGACATACTAGCAGCCTTGCTTTAAAGACATGCATGGTTGTCTATAAACAGTCTCCACACATATCTATGTACACTCAGACGTAATGTAAAGCCCACCTAGTTCCAAAAATGCATTTGACGTGATTGACACAAGACTGTAGAGGAGGACGTTTCAAGGAAACAGGAGACCCTGCTATTTCCTAGCACTACCGAAACGTCTCTTTACGTGATACAAGTAGAAAATGCTGTGTGTTTTCAAATCCACCCTAATGGAGGCTTCCCTACAATGACAGAGCTGAGCACAGCTGGGCTGGGCCCTTCTGCAATGGTGCTATTATGGTGCAAAGCCTGTTGGGAGATCCTCTTGGAGAGTTCCATCACACACGTGGGAGATTCTTCTGCTGGTCCTCAGTGATGGGTGGTACACCTGGGAATGTGGGTTTAGCTCTTGCAAACTAGTCCAAGATGAAGACTCAGAGCCATGGATGTTGAAAAAATGGTCATTCAAGGCAATGAACGTGGGTATTGTTTCAAAACAATAGTGATTTTCTCTTGTGGATCTTGCATGTCCCGAAGAGAAATTTTACTGCTGAGCAAGAGTGACATTGTTGGGCAACCAACCGGACCAAATAGCAACCCCTCCAACATACATATGTACCATCCCCTTTACCCTACTTTATTTTTTTTATTTTTAGTAATTATCATCACACTGTATCTATCTATCTATCATCTATCTATCTATCTATCTATCTATCATCTATCTATGTATCTATCTATGTATCTATGTATCTATGTATCTATCTATCTATCTATCTATCTATCTATCTATCTATCTATCTATCTATGTATCATCTATCCTGTCTATCAAATTGATCTATTTAGCTATCGTCTATCTATCTTTGTTTTGAGGTGTCACCTTCCACAAGAATGGAAGGTTCATATGAGCAAGAACTTTGTTTTATTCACTGCTATAACTCTAACACCTTAAACAACACCCACATTCCCAGGTCTACCACCCATCACTAAGGACCAGCAGAGGAATGTCCCACGTGTGTGATGGAACTCTCCAAGAGGATCTCCCAACAGGCTTTGCACCGTAATAGCACCATTGCATAAGGGCCCAGCCCAGCCGTGCTCAGCTCTGTCATCATAGGGAAACTTACTACGTAGTGAATGAATGAGCATAGGAATCTAGGGCTATGACTTTGAAGTTCAGCCATCATAGTTTAGTACAAGGATGAGTTTAGTCTTAGAGTAAGCCTGATTTCGCCCTGCCCTTTGGACAATTGCTGAATTCCTTATTAGCCCTCAGGTGAGTTAATTACTTTTCCTGGAAAGGAACTGAGGTTTCTTTTAAAATAGTCTGTATTCCATATGGGTTTAACTCTGAGACCTTTTAAAGTTAGTTTCCCTGTCTTTATAGAGCAAGAAATTTACCTCACAGATGATTCCTCTAGTTTATACCCACCTTCCTACTCGAAATATATTGCTACTCTTGATTTTGAAGGGAATGCACAGGGGGAAAGATGTCAGCCTTTCTATGGGTGGAGGTTATGCATAAACAGTTGTGTTTGATGTCATTAGGTGTTTTCAAGAATGACAGAAGGCATGCTTTTGTCACTGTGGGACAAGGAAACGGAAAGGTCATTAAGTTAACAACTGACGACACATGCTATTTCCTATTTTTGCAAGACTCTTGATGCTCAGAATTTAGCAGGATGGGACACACAGCAGCCAATGCCAAAACATGCACACTTACCCTCTTCCTCAGAGCTGAGGACTCTGAGAAGCACCTGCTCTCCCTTTTCTCCTTCCCACCATTCTTCACTGCCAGCATGAAGAAGCCTTTGATAACTTTCCCCACTGGCCCATAGTTTCAGAAATTGGATGGCTCCAAAATGGGCAGCTCTAAGGGAGCTGGTCCTTAAGCGAGTCTTGACACACAGAATCACAGACATTTCTAGCCACGAGGTTTCAGGCAATAACTCTGTGAAGTGATAAAACTAAACAAGCTTTCTTTCACTTCATGTTCTTTTCATGAATGTGTCAGTAATTAAATCCTTTGGTCACATCTCAGTGATGGCGTTTTAAAAAATCCTTTCCTTTATACTGATGTGTATGAATGAAACTCAAAAAAACAAGACCACGTTTCAGGAAATAACACTACTACAAGGTTAATTTTGCCTCGTACAGCATTTCCTAGAATTGAATTGCCTGATCTCCTCCCTCGGGGATTGCTCTTATGCTCGCAATAATCGAGGCTGATTTTATTGGAAAATCAGTGCTGGATAAAGAACATACTCCAGAGGAAATTTTGTATGGGAGAACTGATTTCTGGTGCCAGTGGCATGTAATCCAGGCCAGCTCTGTTCAGGTTCCCAATGCTTCTGTTCATTGAGGCAGCACATTCATTAGCAGTCCAGACAGGGCAGAATAACTAGACATATTAGGGACATTTACTTTGAATTGTTTGGGGGACTTATTGGCTAACGAGTCAGTCATCGAATTGTAGCTTTTAGCATGCACATTAAATATTTTACTAGTAGTGGCAGGACTCACTGTAGTTTTTATTCCAAATTCTTATCATAAAAACTATTTTGCATAATGATCGAGGGCCTTAAACATGGTGGATGGACGACAGGGCAGGATTATGGAGGGTATGGTGAGAGAAAAGAAGATGGTACTTCCAAGTAGTTAAGCTCTCATAGTACCTTTGTAGGCATGGCTCATGCATCAATCATTTCCTGCTTCTTGACTTTGTAATTATAAAAAGAATCCAGGGTTATCTTGACAGGACAGTGAAGCCCAACTAACCACGTGACCCCAATTCAGAAATGTACCCCAGCTCCAAAACTCCACCAAGTAGAAGCTGAGACTATATGGAGACTCTGGGGGAGAGAAAAGAAAGGAGGAAACTGATGCAGAAGCTACCCATCAGGAGGTACTGGTAACCTTGGGGTGGCTTTGATTCTGGAGGCTGGAGGAAAGGTACTCAAAAGCTGATTTCATTCATGAAGATGGTAGACTTGAGGGGGGTGGTGGGGAAACCAGAAAAGACAGTTTTGTGAATAGGAGAGGGAAACAGCAGAGAGGATACTCGTCACAGACTATAGTGCAATTTAGCCCTCAAGTATCTTAAGTAAAACTTAACAAATAGGAAGGAGAGAGACGGTTCCCCTGTTGCATTCCTGTTAAAAATCTCTGCTTAGGCCTCTCGTTGGAGCATAAGAAAACTTGATCAGAGATGATGCGCCTAATGCCTACTTCTAGGTTTGTAATAATTCAGATTTTAAGTGTAAAAGCCAAAATGTCAGTCTGTGCTGACTGGTTGGTACCCTTCTTTTATGAATTTTGTGCCCAGATTATTAACTATTATTTTCTTTTACCAAGAGAGGGAACGTAAAACAATTCCCAGGGTCCAGCAGTCACACAAAGCTTTTTAACAACTGATGTAAGTGACATATGGCTTAATACTTGGGTTTCCAGCAATCAAGAAGCATCCTTGCGCAATATCACCAAAGCTCAGTTCCCAGTGGGCATAACGGAGATGATTAGATATATTGAGTTCTTTGTGTCATTCAAAGAAAGCAGAATCTCATACACATTGGTGTAAGCTTCCTCTCACTTCATTTCAATTTTCAATAACCAGTGTCATCACATGTAACGGTTTCTTCATAATGAAATTTTATGTCAAATTGGATTTGTCTTTCAAGTGAAAGCATATCGTGAAGCCTTCTGAAATCTGATCCTTGAAATAACTCTTACTGCTGAAAAAAAATCATATATATACCTCAAATTCCCCAAAACAAGAATAATGCAGCAAATGAATTATAAAAACAAAATCTCTCTGCTTCAAAAAAAAAGTTATATTTCTGCTTTTGATATTTGACAGGCCTGGGGAAAGAACTGCTCTGGTTAATCAACATAATATGGTTAATGGAACTTCCACATGTAGAAAGAATGAATTTCAAAGAATCAGGAAGGAGTTGATACCATTAACAAGACACAATGCCAGGCATAATCTAGTCCTTCTTTGATGATTCAGGAAAACCCTATAAGATGAAGACTATGGATGGTTCTCCATTGTGCCATTTGCACAGGAAATCTGCTTGCTCAAAAGTTCTAGTTGCCTACTGTTGGGGGGAGTGTAAATTGGTGCAGCCACTATGGAAAACAGTATGGAGATTCCTCAAACAATTGAAAATAGAACTACCTGATGTCTCAGCAATCCCACTCCTGGGTATATGACCAAAGGAAATGAGATCACTATCTCAAAGAGAAATCTGCACCCCCATGTTCATTGCAGCATTATTGACAATAGCCAAGACATGGAAACAACCTAAATTTCTGTCAACAGATGAATGGATAAAGAAATTGTGAATATATATACACACACATATGTAGGGAATTTTATTCAGCCATAAAAAAAGGAAATCTTGCCATTTGCAACAACATGGATGAACCTTGAGGTCATTATGCTAAGTGAAACAAGACAGGAATAGAAAGTCAAATACGGTACGATCTCACTTATACTCATATATGGAATCTAAAAATACTAAACTCATAGAAACAGAGTAGATTGACAGTTTCCAGGGAAGGGGTATGGGGCAAATGGTTAACAGTGGTCAAGGGTACAAACTTCCAGCTATAAGATGAGTAAGTTCTGGGGATCTAATGTACAGCACAGTGACTATAATTAACAATGCTGTATTGTACACTTGAAAGTTGCGAAGAAAGTAGATCTTAAAATTTCTCTCTCTCTCTCTCTCTCTCTCTCTCTCTCTCTCTCTCTCTCTCTCTCTCTCTCTCTCTCACACACACACACACACACACACACACACACTCACGATAACTGTATGAGGTGATGAATATGTTAACTAACCTTATTGTAATCATTTTGCCATATGGTATATCAAATCATTATGTTATACACATTAAACTTACACAATGTTATATGTAAATTATATCTCAAGAAAGATGAAAAAAGTTCTAGGTGCTTAGACACAATCATTCTCAGTTGCATTTCTCAAAGTATCCAGTTCTGTTCCTGGATTTGGCAATTTGGTGTTAAATCACCCCTTTGGTCTACTCACTTCCTACTGCTTCAACAAAACTATCTTCAATCTCACCATGATGTGAAACACATTACGGTAGTGCCTGCACAAATTTGCCAATGTCCAGATAAGTCAAGTACCACCTAGAGAGTTTGTCTACTAATTATCCAACATGAAAATAGGTGAAATAGGGTGGTTTTGTGACAGATTATCAAGAGCAGACTTTTACTACAGCTTTTTAGTGGCATAGATTGCAGAAATGCAGATGTGCCGATCCTTGTAACCCTCGAGGTGGCAGTGCCCAGGAGCCCTGGAGTCTCTTGACTGCAAACCATACTATTCCAATCCTTTTCTAATTGGAACAAGATGTGGAAAAGGTTACGAAACACTATTCTAGTGATTTGAGTGTTACGCATCCGTGTTCTTTTTTTAAAAAATAAGATTACAAGTCTTCAAAGCAAGGTAACGTTCTCAGACAGTGCAAGTTTCAAGGTCATGGTTCTCTCTTTCTTTAGCCAATGTGAGAGTCTATGTTAGTATTTCCCCATGTGTGGTCCATGGATAGTATGTTAATAGGTGTTATGCGGGAGACAAAACGAACAAGTGTGTGGTGGGGTGTAGGTATTTAATGAAGACTGATCAAATATATATGGCAAATACTGGGCTAAAAGTTTTTTCTTCTAAGTTGAATTTTGAGCCCTTAATTTTCTAATATATATTGTGTATCTCTAAGATGGGGAATACAGTTTATTGCAGTGTTTCCCAAACTGATTAGACCTAGAAGCCTTTTGTCTATGGAATATCAGAATCTACGAGGTGTGATCAAAAGGTACGGTGAATGTTTAAATTTTTTAAAAAATGTATCACAGTAAAAGACACGTTGCCATCAATCCCTCTGAAAATACTCCCCCTCACTTTGAACACACTTATCCATATTGTTCTGGCCACTTCCTGAAGCAGTCCTGCAAGTCCTCTTTTGTGAGTATCTTTACACACACGTGAGTGTCTTTACTTCATGCTCCATCATGACAATGCTCCGTGCCACACATCGCTTCTGGTGTATGGCAATTTCTGTCAAATAAAAACATTGCGGTGTGTCCTCATCCACCTTATTCACCGGATCTGGCACTGTATGACTTCTGGCTCTTCCCCAAAATCAAAATGACCATGAAAGGTAAACTTTTTGAATGGATTCAGGACATTGAGGCAGCCACAACAGCGCAACTAAAAGCACTCATGAAAGAGGACTTCCAGAACTGCTTCAGAAAGTGACAAGAACGATGGGATAAGTGTGTTCGAAGCAACAGGGAGTATTTTGAGGGGGATTAATGGCAATGTGTCTTTTACTGTAATCATTTTTTAATTTAAATATTCACTGTCTTCTTTGATCACACCTTGTACTTTGAGACACTGGGTTATGTAAAGTTGGGTTGCACTAATGATTCAACTCATCAGTGGATTAACCAAGTGATTCTCATTTGAGGGTACCCCACTGAGCCAGAAACAAAAATTTCTTTAGCTAACCTACTATTGGTATATGGAGCCACTGAGGCACCACCTGGAAGGTTCACCAGCTTATCAAGAGGGCCATTAATGCAACCAATAGTCTGAATCAAGTAGACAGTCATCCTGAGCAAAAAGTCTTGCGACCACAGTCTCACTCTGAGCAGGTAAAGTGAACTGGAAAATTGGAGTTGTGGTCTAATGAATTAGGTAACTATGAATACCCATATTGTCTAGATCAGCATCCTCTGTAATGTATCTGTTCCTCTCTTAAAACTACTTTGTTGCAGACAAATAAAGTGGAGTTTTCGAGATGATGACACAATTTTTAAAAACAGTTTTTGCGATATATAATTCACTCCCCATGCAATTCACTGATTCAAAGTATACAATTCAGTGGCTTTTAGTATATTCACAGATTTCTGCAATAATCAACTTTAGCACATTTCTATCACCCCACAAGGAAGCCCTGTGCCCTTTAAGCAGTTATTCTCCATTCTTCCCTCCACCCAGCCCTTACCACTAATCTACTCTCTCTATCAATTTGTCCATTCTGGTCATTGCATATAAGTGGAATAATATAACATGTTGGTCTCATGTGTCCAGCTTCCTTCACTTAGCACGATGTTTTCAAGGTTCATCCATATTGTAACATAATCAGTACTCCATTCCTTTTTATGGCCAAATAATATTCCATTTTATGACTAGACGACATCATATTTATCTGTTCATCGATTGTGGTTGATTTCATCTTTTGCCTATTGTGAATAGTGTTGCTATGAACATCAGTGCATGAGTTTTTGTGTGGCCATATGTTTTTAATTCTTTTAGGTATCACCTAAGAGCGGAATTGCTGGATCCGCTCTATGGTAACTCTATGTTTAACCTGCTGGACTGTTTCCTACTGTGGCTGCACCATTTACATTCTCATTAGCAGTTGATCAGGCTTCCAATCTCTTGATAATATCACCGACACTTGTTGTGTATGTCTTTTTGATTATTGTCATCCTAGTGGGTGTGAAGCAGGATCTCGTTGTGGCTTTGATTTGCATTGACCTGATGGCTAATGATGTTAAGCATCTTTTCATGTGCTTACAGGCCAATTTTATATCTCCTTTGGAGAAATACCTCTTCAGACCCTGTGTCTTTTTATTATTGAGTTGTAATAACTCTTTATATATTCTAGATACAAGTCCCTTATCAGATAAATGATTTGCAAAAATTTTCTCCTATTCTGTGGGTTGTCTTGAAAATTTCTTGATGATGTCCTTTGAAGCACACAAGTTTGTACTTTTGATGAAATCCAACTTATCTATTCTTTTTCTTTTGTTGCTTGTGCTTTTGGTCATATCTGAGCACCCATTATCTAACCCATGGTCATGAAGGTTTGTACCTATGATTTCTTCTAAGAGTTTTAAGTCTTAGGTCTTATTTTTAGGTCTTTGATCCATTTTGAGTTGATTTTTATATATGGTGTGAGGTAGAGGTCCAACGTCATTTCTTTTTGCATGTAAAAATCCAGTTGTCTCAGCACCATTTGTTGAAAAAGCTGTTCTTTCCCCCATTGAGTTGCCTTGACACTTTTTTCAGATAACAGTTGATCATAAACGTGAGGCTTTATTCCTGGACTCTCATTTCTGTTCCATTGATCGATACACTGTCTTGATTACTATAGCTTTGTAGTTGGTTTTGAAATTGGAAAGTGTGATTCCTCCAACTTTGTTCTTCATTTTGCATGATTATCTTGGCTATTCTGGGTCCCAATTACACATTTTTAAACTTCCCCTTACTTGTAGAGACACTGCCTTTTGGTTTAGAAGGCAACCCTTGAGTCGATATTTAGACTTTGCATATGTGACACAAAGATAAAAGCCTTAGTTCAATACAGAAGTGGATATTTCCAATTCTGAATCCAAAAGCCCCAAGACAGTGGGATTGGAAGTCAGGCCATACATCTATTCAATAGTCCCTGAAATAGGCTGTAATCAAGGACATCTCCAAATTTGTGCGTTTATACTCCTAACTTACTGTGATTTAAATTTCTTTTACAATTTGCTGGAGATTATGATTCCCCACATTGTGGGTGAGAACCACTAGCTGACTCTAACTACGGAATGTCACCAGGAAAACTAAGTCTTCCCTTTTCTACATTCCAAATATAGAGTGAGGAGGAATTTAATAGCATTTGACGTATATTGAGAGATGCTGCAACAAAAGTAGTGTTTATAACTTGATATGCTTAATGCATAGAATAAAACTATTATGTGGCTCCTTCTCAAAAGCATCTAATATCTTATGGATTGGTCAGTGGGTGTTAAGTATGAATGTGTCCTTCAATTCTGTAGTGTTCATTCTACTTACAAAGCAGGGGGTGCTATGGCTATTGTATCACATATCCAAGGCTTCCCAATTCGTGTTTTTCCTTCTTGGCCATTTACTATCATTTTATAAAATATTTTAATATGACAAAGTCACTTCAATTACACAGTCATTATAAGTTTTGCCAAGGTTGAGTATGGATCGTTTTGTGTTCATTAGAGCACAAAATTAGAATTTTTATTGCTGCAACTGTAAACATTGTTTGGCTCAAAGGAATCAAGCATTTTCTCATAAAATCTTGGATAACTGATAAGTGATATTTTCCCTGTTTTCCAGCATATTTTAATTGTTTGAAACTATCTTCTGTTTTCCCTCCCTTGATATATTTCTTTTGGCCTGAAAGTTAAATAAGTGATTCTCTTCCAAGTTCATGGAATTGCACATGGTGCATGAACTAGTGGGCACAGAGAAAACTGTCCCCAGAGTCAGGAGAAAGAGAATCAATTATTTCTTTCATTTTCTCAGCTTTAGTTGGCCCTAAATCTGGCAGTTAGACCTGAATAAGTCTGGAAAAACCATCTGGCACACCTACATCTGTTCTCACATTTGCCAATCAGGATTTATCAAAAATCAATGGCTCAAAAACATGAAGCTCTTACGAAGTGCTAATTTGTGGCTAAAGAAATGCTGCACCATTTGGTCCTCATGGACTATAGTTTTAGTTTGGGGGAGTTCAATGAATCTGCTTCATCTTACTCTCGTGTATTCTCTGAAAAAAAGAAGAAAAAAGTGGACAGTAGTTAATATCTAAGGACCTTCTTTGCCCTCCCTTTGTCTTTTCAGATACTGGAGTGACTTTGCCAAGGGGGTTTAGATACCTTGGTGCTATTTATTAATGGGCACTCAGACATCTCTGCTCTCTTCCCATTCATTAGGATGTGCTCAGCGAAACAGCAACGCTTGATTCTAAATCATTTCCCACTTACCATCCCTATTCTCCAACCTTCTGCCTGCCACTCCAAGTTGGTCATCTATAAAGAAGCCCACCCCTTTCTCTCCCTTCCCAGCAGCAAAGGGGAGAGGGTATTTATTATTCATTGCAATGCTTTCTCTTTGCCAAGGTATATTCTCTTGCTTCAAACTCAGAACAGCTCATTGGCTTGCGGGGATCCAAAAGCCACGGGCGGAGGAACAAGTTTATTATGGGAAGCACATGACTCTGCCAGATTTCCCTGACAGATTTTGAAGGCGAAGCAAGCAATTGGCTGGCACTCTTTGTGCATTAATATCCTTTGGCTCTCACTGTGCTCATTGTTATACAGGTGCCCCTTATAAAGTACAGACATTTCTAAGATAAAACAAATAATGCTATTCACCTACCAATAATGATCCGGACTGTATGCCTCAAAACCAAATCTATACCCTGATGGCCCATATGTAATAGACTGAATTATAGTTTGATACAATTATAGATCGCTTTTATCAGATTTTTAGATTTAGGGATTAAAATGGTTTGCTTTCATACCTCATATGCCTGGCACAAGACGTTTCGTCCCTGAATGACCAAAAGCACCTTGTTAAAAGGTGCTTTCCCTAATAAAACTATCCCTCAATATTACTTCCAAGATCAGCCTTATGATGTGAGCTCTAAGTGCATGAATATGAAACTCTGCTACTGTTTGGTGAAATTTAGAAACTGAAACATAGCAAACCATGTCTAACTCGCTAGTAAGTAAAATAAAGCATGTGTGATAGATAAATATGGGCATGTGTTAAAATTCGCAATGTGCGTTAGCAGTGTTGAACGGTGTCCCACAGATTGAGCACAGGGAATTGAAAAACCCTTCACCTCCTAAGAAAACACATGATCGTTTATTTTGCAGGACGTATATAGTCTTTGCCTAGAAGGCTTTTATTCTCCGCCAGGGAATCCACGGTGTATCAAATACTCCTTCTCCTAGTATCCCAAATCACTTTCTAAATCCAACCAAGACCTTATCTGATTGCATGTGTTTATGAGGCTGGTGAGTATGTAAACCTTAGAGGGAGGACTGTTTGTGTGTATTTGTTCCAGGGAAGGGAAGTTCGACGTGGTTCTCTGTGGTTGTTTATCTTTTTGAGAAAAAGTAGACTATGTCAAAATGGAGCCCCAGCTTAGACTTTGGCAGTTGCCAGTGATAAATGGGGCCTAAATATATTTAAGACTTCAGCTCTATTGACAGAGATAATAACATTAGAAACGACGGCAAGATTTTAGGTTTTCCTATAAAAAGTGAATTGAATTTCACCTTTATACAGACGTGAGCCTCAAATCCTCTTAAAGTGGAAGGGCGACTATGGGAAATCAAAATATAAAACGTACGGTATGCACTTTGATGTGTTTCAGGGACATAATGACCAAAGATAGTGATTAAACCTGGCAGCTAATGAAAAGAGAATAGTGAGACTTGTAAAAAATCCATTGTGTGTGTGTGTGTGTGTGTGTGTGTGTACTTTTAGCAAACATCAATTGTCTGTCACTGCAGGCAAACCTGTTTAGTTTCAGTATTCTTAACTCCATCTCATGCCTTCCATCTAGATGAACAATCCTTGATGTTTATGGGATATGAAAATGCATATGATTTGGACAATTAGTACCTCTTCCAGGAAAGCATACTGCGTGATTTGATGCACTTGAATGGAAATGGGTTGAGGCTCTACTCTGGTAGACACTGGAGAGCATGCCAACATAAGAAAGCCAACACCCGCCCAAAGGGGCATTAGAGTTTAGTTGTGGGGGACAGGGGAGTTCGGATACACAGATGCTTCTACTTCGACACAGATGCCAGCCCAAGTGTGATACAGAATAGATTTTTTAAAATGTTAAAATAAAGCCAGCCATTCCCCACCACCACCACGCACACACATCCTGTTGGTTCTAACAACCTTTGGATAATGTGGGCTTACGCTGCTTCTGCTGACTTCTGATGTCTGTGCTCTTCATCTATCTCAGATTTTACCAGGAATTCTTCATAGGCTGAATATCAGCAAATAACCCAGCCATATCTACTTGAGAAGTAAATGCATATAACAAGACACTTGCATACACATCCAAATCTAACCATTGCACAGACAGTGATAAAAAGTAGATCAACAGGATATTAGATTGAATTATTTTAGCAATTTGCTTTTAAGAGCAGCTGTCAGATCTGCCTCAATGTCCTCCAGAATCAAATGACAGAGGGAACTGCATGGGCTGTAAGGCTCCAGGCAGCTCTAATCCGTCTAATCTCCGAATCCTTTCTGCTAATGTGTAGCTTCCTGTCCATGAACAGCCATAGGGATAAATTGGAGAATATCTATTAACAGTTGTTTTATCCTACATTTTAAAGATACCATCATATTAAAGATACCATATCATAAGGACACAAGGTTATCATCTCTATATTTGCAGAACATTAGAAAAAAGGTGGAAACATAATTTGAACTTTTTAACCTTTTTATAAAGAGTCAGTGCCTAGCACACAGTAGGCACTTATATTTGTTTAGATGAATGAATGCAAGAAATAGTAAAGGTAAGCTCAGCCTTTAAGATAGCATTTCCACAGTGTGTCTCACAAACCCTCATCCCAAGGTTAAGCTCATAGGCTACCTCCAAAGCGACATGCTGGCTGCTGGCACCGACTGGCCTTGGGAGTCCAGACCCTCTGCAAGGCTTTCAAAAGCCTTGTGCATTACACAAGGCGCCATCTGGAGAAAAGAGAAACACCAGCTCTAGGATCTGAGTTGAAATCTCACCACTGCCCCTTCCCTACTAGGTAGCTTTGGGCAAATTGCTTCACCTCTCGTTGCCTATTTTTCTTCATTGGTAAAATGGAGATAAACGGTAGAACCATTTATTGGTGTCATGGAGATTAAATGAGCTAATATGGGGAAGGCACGTAGACTAGTGGTACTATACCAGTGTTTGCTATGACAGTCATCACTGTATTGGAAAGCCTGCCAGCTGGGTTCAGTGGCAAGAGCTCCTGGCTTCAGCATGTGAGAAGACCAGGATTTACAAACTATCGTAGCTAGCACTGTGGCCTGGGACAATTTTCTTTACTTTTCTCAGCCTTAGTTTCTTATTTCTAAAATGGGATAATGCCTCCTAAATGTGTATAAAAATCCCTGACATATGGCAAGTGCTGGATAAACATCTGCTGAGTCTGCTGGATGCAGGTTCTTAGAGCAGTTGCCACAAAAGCAAGCCACAATGCAGCTGATCAAATATTTCTAATATTTCCCTTGCCTCATCTTGCAGCTCTCCTGCTTTCCATTTACTATTCATTATGTAAAGAGTAAGTCCAGGGGTGGGGAAGCATCAAGGCTGTACTGGAAGTTTCATTTTAGTTCTAAGCTTGCTATATCATAAAAGAAAATAACAAAGTATGTGTTGGTGTTCTTTGCCAAAAGCAGCCTAGCCACATCAAAGCCTGATAATTCTCTTTATTCGGTTTCTTCTGAGATGAAAAGGGTGAGAGGAAATTCTCCCACTCTGCATCACACTGGTTGCATGAGCTCCCCACTGCTGACACTGGACAAATGATGGTGTAATTCAGGAGGGAAACACGCTCCCCCACGCCAGTCACATCACCTTTCCTGTGCAAAGCAGAAAGGGAAGTCCTTAAAGTTCATAGGAGTCACTCTTGTTGAGGATCTATGGGGAAATCAATTTTATTGCCGAGCTGAGATGGAAGGAGCCATGAATGCCATGGTTTCTAAATGAAGACGTAGCATATGGAAAACACAGAGGGGAATTTATAGCTCATAATTATAAAGGATATGCAGTAGAGTCCATCTTGCCGGTGTTCATAGCAATCCACTCCTTCCCACATCAAAGCATTGCCAAATTGCAATCACCTCCTCCCCGTTATCCCAGCAATTGAAACTTGCTCACCACCTCAATCCATATGCATTTATTTTTGTCGCTCAAATGGGAGCTGATTGGTGGATCTATTTGGGTGACCTCTTAGAATAAAAGCCTTGATGTCACATGGAAAATGTAGCGTATGAATTCTTCCCTGAAGCTCTAATTGAAAAGTATACAAAGCATTCATCTGGTGCCCTCCTCACTGCTCTGTTGCTTCCCAGATAATTTAAGATTCTTCAACCCTGAGACCTAAGGCCTCATTTTCTCTAGTGATTGTATTTGAGGGCTTTTTTTTTCTAATGAATTCTAATCATTGGTTTACCTTTCGGTGCCACTTTGAATAATGTTAGGATTTTTTCTTTTAATGGATGCTTGAGACTTACACTTTTCAATTTAACCAGAGCACTAATAGATTCTGGAAGGAAGAGAAATTGGGACCTTGAACATAGACATTTATTAATAACTACTAATGCTGTGGCTAGAGAATTCTTTAGAGAGAGGGAGTATGGCTGAGGCATGGTTCAAGGCAGGAAATACATCTTGGCACAGACCTTACAGCAGCCCACACCGATAAGCTTCATAATTTTTCTCTTTAAATAAATAACTCTATTACCACAGATCATTCTTCCCTTTCTACTTTCTTCTCTCCCCTTTCTCCCTTTTATTATGTTTTATCTTCCCTCTTTACTCTCTGCCTGCCTCCCCGTGTCTTACCTGTTTACTCATATCCCTCTTTCATCTCCTTTTTCTCTGTCTTACATTCTTACACTCTTCTCACCAGGACTCCAACTTACCCTTGTTCTCATTACACTGTCATCTATAAAGTGAAAAAAAGAAAGATAAGTGAAAGCTGGGCTGGAGGTGAGGGGCCTACAACTAGTCCATTGTATTTGGTTATTATTTCAAGCACTAAACAGCAATTCAGTTACAGGCACAGAGATACCTTGCATTCTACATTCCAGCAAGATGTTGGCTTCTTTTGTGGAGGGTCATGAAAAGTGTTTATAACGAAAGCACTGCCAAACTCCCCACTTTAGTAGACTGAACAAATGCTGGTATAATGATTCTATGTATTCAGTGTTAAGTTGCACTTCATTTGAATGTAACAATATTGGGGAAAGAATTACTAAGTAGGCCAAATTGTCATTTTTTTCAGGTGGCATTTCCATGTGCTGAGTTTATAAGATGAATGCAAAGATGATGAGGGAGTCTCCTTGTACTCCAAAACATACAAATGGTATCCAACATCTCCTCAGTGGAAGCTTTGGCTCTGTTTTTCATAAGCTTCCCACTCTGTTCATATACAATACTGTATCTTAAATATAAACGTATCATCAGGTTTAGCAAATCAATACCATAAGAGTGTGAAATGTTCCCCAGAACTCTCCACAAGGGCATTTCACAATAAAAGCAATTGAAAAAGAAACTGCAATGGAATATCTTATGAGATAGCCATTTAGATCACAAAAGGGCCATAAAAGTCACAAGCAGTTTGTGTGAAGCAAGGTTCATAATATAACCATACAGGACTTGCTGGGAAGAAAGAGGAAAATTGCAAACCAATTTGTGGTTATAGCTTTTTCTGTCAATTCTATTGGGATTTAAAACTTGTAAAAGGTAGAAACTTCTGCCAGCTTACATTATGTCGAGAGCGTGTGATAACTATAATCATAGCAGCCAAACAAACACCAATTATTTGAAGCCAATAAAGTCTTTTATTAACTTCAAAGCAATTAGTGCTTCTTGGGTTTATTTAGCCACAGAATGGGAAGGTGCCACCCAACATCATTTGTCAGTAACATATTTGGGAGTCAGCCCAGGATGTTTCATTTACATCTTTCAAAAATAGTTTTGCAAATGATCAACGAATAATTGTGAAATCGAGTAGACGGAAGAGTAGGCCTGCTTTTGAGAGCCCACACAGACTCCAAAATTGCAAAACGGGGTACAGTGGCGAGCCGCACTTAATATTTCATACTGTCGGATGATGCTCCTTGTCCATTGTTTCAGGCTCTGCAGACCCAGCCTGCCTTCTGAAAGCAATCACAGCAATAACTACAGTCTATACCGGGTGCTTGTTGGGCATGTATTCTACGTGCATCATCTCTAATCAGGTCAGCAACTGTGCAAGGCCTTCTTCTCTTTCTACCAATGCAGAGACTGAGGCTTCAAACGGTTATTTGGTAGTAGCTGAGAATCCATCCGAGAGTTGCTTGGATCGCCCACTTGGGATCATGCTGGGACACCAGGCTCCTCCTCCACAACTGATGAGTCATTTAATGGTCAGAGCCACACAACTTACACATTTCTCTACTTGGGTCACTCTTGGCATTATCACATTGAGATTTAATCTTCAGCTTCTTCCACACTGGGGACAGGAGCTGACAGAACTCCTGAAGATGGACTTTTCGACATTTCTTGTGCTAGCTCTAAATGAATCCCCCCAAACATTAAGGAAGCTAATTAGATTACAATTGCCAGTCTTTTAGCATGAATCTTTATGATTCACTGTTGATTACAAGCTAATGCACTACCAGTCAACCCAGGTCTTTATTTCCATCTGAGCAATAAAAGTAGTTTCTGGCTTCCCTTCAGTTAACATTTCTCTTAAAGAGCAGCACTCCATTAATGAAGATAAATGAAATGGAATTCCATCTCTGCTGTGCTCAATCTGATTTCTTCAAACAAATGAAAAGTAATACTGCCTCTTTTAATATCATTAGGAAACCCGACATCTCGTAATTATCTGTAGGTTGTAGTGTAGCTGAGGCAAGAGTCTTAGTATTTTGGCATCACTTGTGGTTCACTGAGGTACTTTCTTCAAATGGCAAAAGAGATTCCCCTGGGTGCCCTTGTCATCAGTCTCTGTCTAAAGTAGCCTTTCTGAGACCAGACAGCAGTGTCTGTTTCTGTGTTTTGCAGAATCCCCAGTCATCCTAAAATTCAATGCCTCAGGGTGCTCTCTACAGGTGGCACACTAGTCTTCACTTAGCTGGAGGGAAGCCTAGAACCTGGGGCCCAGTGGGTGTTATCCCCCCCTTTTTTTAACCTGCAAAACCAAAGATGGAAAGAAACAGATTCCTGGGTAGTCCAGAAGAGTTCTGTAAGTTCCCACCCAGGGTTTACAGCCAGCTTCTGACAGACTCTATGAAATGAGTCCAACCCAAGTGCACGAAGTGGGTGGGCCTCCATCACCTGGAACACTTAAAGGCACAACGCCGGCACACCTTGCCCAGTTGGGCCATACTATATCATACGTAGCCTCAGGCAGAGCTGTGACACGAGAAGCCAAGTGTCAAGACAGACCCGGGCCATCCTGACACTGCTGTGCCCTAACTCCGTGGCCTTGAACCAGTATAGTTTCCTTCTGGGCATCAGCTTCTTCCTTGGTAAATAGGGATAATAATCCCTGCACTGGCCTCCTCACAAGGTTACTTCAAGGAACAAAAGAGAGTGGTCTTTGTCCAAATGATGTGTAAACTATAAGAAGCTATCAGCTAGCGTGAGATTATTCTCACCACATGTTGGCCAAAGGGGTGGCTAAAATATCAGGCCTCACCATGTCCTGGCCTATAAAAGACATTAGAGAGGGTTCTATGAGTCATCTGGAAAACCTCTCACTTTGAACCACATCAACTCTCAGGAAAGGGGGAACAAAAGCAAAAGTGGAGGGAGGCCCTGTTGGGGATTAGTGTCACGCAGGAAATTTGCCAATTCTGTGCTGGATTAGAACTATTCAGGCTAGCAGGAGAACTCTGCCCTCGATCCAGCCTGGACCACTGTGGCCTGAGTAGACTCGACTATCCCGGCATTCCCTCTCCAGCCTGGAAACTGACCTACCTCAAAGAGCCAAAGCAAATTAGCAGCAACGTCTTGCCCGCAAGTCACCAAGTTTCCAAATGCTCTGTCCTCCATCCCCATTCACCACTGACATTGTAACCTTCGAATTTCAATTGACTGGTCCCTAGCCATGTACATACGAGGTGTGACAATTAAGTTTGCGAACTTATTGCAACGCTGTTGCTAACCTTCTTTGATATCAGAGGGATTATTCATTATGAATTTGTACCAACTGGACAAACAGTTAACCAAGTTTACTGTTTGGAAGGGCTGAAAAGGCTGCGTGAAAATGTTAAACAAAAACAACGTGAACTTTTCGCCAACAATTCATGGCTCTTGCATCACGACAATGTACCAGCTCACCGGACACTATCTGTGAGGGAGTTTTTAGCCAGTGAACAAATCACTGTATTGAAACACCCTCCCTACTCACCTGTCTGGCCCCCAATGACTTCTTTCTTTACCCAAAGATAAAGGAAATATTGAAAGGAAGACATTTAGATGACATTCAAGACATCAAGGGTAATATGACGACAGCTCTGATGGCCATTCCAGTAAAAGAGTTCCAAAACTGCTTTGAAGGGTGGACTAGGTGCTAACGTCAGTGCATAGCTTCCCAACAGGAGTACTTCGAAGGTGACCATAGTTATATTCAGCAGTGAGGTATGTAGCACTTTTTCTAGGATGTGTTCGCGAACTTAATTGTCATACCCCGTACATCACAAAGCAAAGACTCTGTGAGGCCTCTAACCAGTGGAACTGAAGAAATGTCTGTCAGCTCACTAATCACTTACCTGCAGCTGAGGAGGTGTTAAGCAACACATGGCTTTGACTCCCATGGCCAGTGGTACAGCATTATTTCGGCAGCTGCTGATTTCAGGTAGCCACTGGGGATGAGTGATATTTTCTCCACCTGAAATGCCTCTGAGTAATGGGGTTCATGCATTTCATCAAAGACTGCATACATTTTACAAGTTTTTGTGCTAATACAAGCATTTAAGAATTCATATGCGAGCTATATTTTTTATTTGCTTCTCAACACTGAGTTATTTCACAGTATCTGCCTATTGCAGTGCATTGATATTTTAAATAATATATCTGCTTCTTAGAATAAAAAGAAAAGAAATGTGAAGGTTTATAATTGCCATTATAACCCATTTATCAGAGTGGCACCGTTATACATAATCTTTTTCCAATTAATTGATAACCTTAGTTATTATATAAACACAAATCACACCAAGCTAATATCTTCTAATTTGCATGTCTTGCACCACTTTTATCATCTATAATGACTGATGTTGTGGAAATAAATTTATTAATGTGACTTAGAAAGGCAAAGGTAAATTATCTTGTTTTCCCTTGTGATTGTTAGTAAGATGAGGGTTGAATGTGTGATTTTATTCTACTCCAAGTACTCACACTTGGAGTAGGGGTAGGGTTCTCCTGAAAGTGCATTAGGGAATCACGTCTTTTGACTGGCTGTGAGCTGGAGGACTAGCTCAGAACACCATTATGGGAAGGATCCAGTCCAAAAGGAAAGGAGTGGCGATCACAGTGTGCTCGTGTCATTTGTTTGCTATTTACATGTAACTGAGACTCTCTTTCTTCTATCTTCTTTGCTGCTGTTGCTGCTACTACTGATATCAGGAAACATAACTTAGGCCAATGTCAGCCTCAGTATGGCAAATATGTAGCAGATTCCACTGGGACTCAAGAGACAAGCACTTTCCCACCAAATCTGCCCCAACTAAGCATATCCCTTCCCTCTCTGGGCCCCAGTTTATTCTGCTGTTGAGTGAGAGGGAGGGATGAGACAGTCTCCAATTCCAACTCTCAAAAATTCCACGTGGAATGTTATGAGTTTGGATTTGCTTCCAAGGATGACTCATATGGGACTGAAGGTACCACATAGTTTGAAATTGGGTATGTATGGCCTGAGGCCACTTAACCTCCTGAGAATTTTCCAGATTAGAAACCAGTGAGAACTGCTCTTGGTTTCTTTGAGATTCACTAAAAACCTGCAGGCTTGCTGAGAGGCCTCTACTCTTGTTTGGGTTTGGAAAGAATGAGCCATGTGGCCGTCTACCACTCTCTTTGTTGTCCCCTTCTGCATAATAGGAAGAGCTCTGGACTCAGGCTGACCTGGAGTTGATTACTAGCTCTTCAGATTAGCCCGTGGCACAGAGTAGTTGCTCAATAAACTACTGAGACCAATAAGAGATAGGGCAGTCTTATCCCTCTCATCATTGTTAGCGGTTTACTTGTCAGTGATTGAATCCACCACCCTTACTGAATTCACAAAACACACTTTTACATTTGCTTACATGCATTCGTGCATAAAATGTTTATGGAATACACACTAGATGGCAGGCACTGCTCTAGGAGATAGGGATACGGCAAGAAACAAAACAGTCCAAAGCTCTGCGTTAGGGAGTTTATATTCTATTGGGTATAGAAAGACAATAAATGACATAAATATATCATGATTAGATATGTTGGAAGGTGCTTCAGTGTTATGGAGAGAAATCAAGGAAGAGTGCTAGAGAGAGATGGAGTGGAGTTGCATTTTCAAATAGGGTGGTCAGGGAAGGCCTCTCTGAGAGCTAGCATCTGAGTAAAGACCTAAAGGAAATGAGCTCTGCAGAGATTTGGGAGAAGATCTTTCCAGGAAGAGGAATAGTACACGAAAAGGCCCTGAGACAGGAAGGTACCTGGTGTGCCTACAAATAGAAAAGAAGACAATTCAGTTGAAGGAGAGTAAGTAAGGGGGACAATGTTAGGAGTGGAGGTCAGAGTGTTCACGGGGAACCATTGGACAAGATCTTGTAGGCCATTGGAAAGACTTTTGCTTTGACTCTGAATTGGAAGCCAGAGGAGAGACCTGATCTGATTTATGTCACGACAGGATCATACTATATCTGTTCAGTCTATGGGGGTCAGGAGTAGAAGCAGAGAGAACAATAAGGAGACTATTGCAATAATCTAGATGAGAAGGAGGTGGCTTGGAGCAGGGTCGTGGTGGTGAAAGTGGTGAAGAATGGATGGATTAGAGACAGATTTTAAGGGAGAGCAGAATAAAATTTGCTGATGCGTTGATTGAATGGTGATATGAAAAAAATAGTCAAGAATGATTCCAAGATTTTTTGCCTGAGCAATTGGAAAAATGCTATTGCTATTAACTTCATAGTTTATTATAATCATTATTAACGATGTGATAACGAAGAGACCATACAGAAATATTTGAATACTTTTTCCAGTACATGGACTGGCAGAATGTTGGTTGCTTATTAGCTTTCTAATACCAATATTGAAGGGGAAATACATAACGACATTTCTCTTAAGCCAGAGGCTCTCAAATTTGGACATATGTCAGAATCACCTAGGAAGTTTGTTAAGAAATCTAGATAGGACGTCACTCACAGACCTATGGAGTCAGACCCTCTGCTTTATGTACATACACACATATAACATGTTTCCCCGAAAATAAGACCTAGCCGGACAATCAGCTCTAATGCATGTTTTGGAACAAAAAGTAATATAAATTATATTATATTATATAAGACTGGGTATTATATTAATTATATTATATTATATTATATTGCATTATATAATAAATTATATATAATGTAATAAGATGTAATATAAATTATATTACATTATAATATAATGTATAATGTAATATATAGTATAATGTAATATATAATGTATAGTGTAATATATAATGTAATATAGTTTATATTACATTATACATTACATCTTATAGTGAAATAAGACCGGGTCTTATATAATTAAATTTTGCTCCAAAAGATGCATTAGAGCTGATTGTCCAGCTAGGTCTTATTTTCGGGAAAACGCAGTACAACCACAGACACTATGTTATCACTGTTACATTTTAGATCGTTGAATCAGTCAAATGCCTGGTTTGTGGCTGATCACTAACCAGATTTCAAAGTAAAATATCTGGTTGTTTTAAATAAAATGATTTCCAACTCGAGTTTTCTATATCCATCAGCTCCTGTGAACCACCAAAGCAAAATAGTCAGAGCTGGTCATATCAAGATGGGTGTTTACGAGACTGATGGACTCACACACAAGACCTTTAGTTTGGTGAACATCCTGAGATGGCCTCAGTTCCCCTTCTGACAATTCAGAGAAATGGATTAAAAATCCCCAGGGTCCTCTACAGCTGTAAGAGTCTGTGATACAATGACTCTGCTCTGTTATGAAATTGTTATTGAAAGGCCATTTGCCTCTTAAAACTGGATATTTCCAAAACTAGAAACTGAAATGATAGTGATGGATATTTTATTTAAACCACATACCGGAATTAATCTCAAGTTAGTTCAATGTAGCATAGTAGCCAATGAGCACAGCCTTTGGAATCAGAAAGATCCTCTTTCAAATCTTGAAGCAAGTTGCTTCACCTCTCTAAACCTCAGTTTTCTCACCTGTAAAATGAGGAGAATGATAGTATGTACACCATGTTGTGAGGAGTAAGTGAGATTTCATGAAAAGTGGTTGGCACAGGACCTGGCACACAGTAGGAGCCTAAAAAATTGTAGCTATCAGCAGCAGCATTGCTGTTAATTTAAGCATAATTAGTAAACAACATGCCTTTTCAATTGTCTTTAGAGAAGGCTACAAATAATTTTATGAAAACATGTTTGAAGATTTTAGTACTTTTATCCAATAGATCTGTCTGGAAATGCACACGTGGATGGATGATTGGCTGAAACAGAGCATAACTTTTCAAAGTGTTTTCTGGCAAAACAAACAAAAGCAACCAAAAAGTGGGATTGTTTCTTCCTAGCCACTTACTGGCTGTGAGACCTCGGACAAATCATGGCACATATTAAGAACTCGCTAAAATTGAATGTCATTAGTATTGTTATTACATATAATGTGGGTAGTGGTAATAGTGGTACAGGAGATTGTGGTGCTAAAAGAATGTTGGATAAAAGAAGTATGTGCATCATATCCTAATAAATTGCATAGCTCTTGCACTCAGACATCAAACGCAGGGGAGAGGAACCTAATCTAGTTTGAAATTATGAGACTTCCTCTTGATGACCGGCAAGTTGTGGATGGACTAACAAGGAGCTTAATTTTTTGTCGTTTGAAAATACATATTCAGTATCTCTGCATTCTTATACAATTCTAAGCCCAAATTTCATTTTCCTGCCGTTCTCCTCTGTCTCAATATGGCATTTTCAGAGGTAATGCCATTGGTGCTCTCTGCTCTCCAGGACAAGTTAAGTCCGTCAATCACCTCATCCTGACCTTCCTGCAGCTCTCTCAGTAGACCCCTCCCCCCAATCTCTGTGATCTTTCTTTCAGGGGGCATTGCCTCTTCATAGAGCCTGGAGAGAAGATGAAGACTTTATGTAAGCTCAGAGCCCCAGTTTGGTCCCTCGCATGTAATCAGAAGCTGGCCTGCAATTTGAGTATTTCACAATAATTGCCATGTTTTCAATAAGAACAATAAAAAGTCAGATATAAAGGCAAATATCAAGGCCTCTGGCTGACAAAAGAAGATTTCAAAGAGAAATGTGAAAATAGCAACTTACTTCAGCAATAAAGAGAGTATATTTTATACTCCAGGTTTTTTTTTTTTTTCCATTTTGTAAAATCATGACTTTCTAGTAAATGACATCCCAAAAGATTTTTATCAAAGCGGGAAAGCTGTGGAAAGAGCACCTCACATTTGCTTTAATATTGTGCCTTTTCTTTTGACATTTTCTTGCCTGGAGATGTAATTCCATTAAATATGTACTTTTTTTTGGCTGGAAGTTTTCTTCATGTATCTTTCAGATAAATCTTAAAAGTACATAAGGTCTGTAGAGCAGCTTTTTTTTTTAAGTGCAAATGAGACACAGTAGAATATTGTCTATGAGGGTTTCCAAATAATTTATATTCCTGCAGAGCTTTACCTTGCACGTTCTCTGATAATGGTAAGGGAAAAGGTAAGATTTCAATGTGCCTTCTGTGGGGCACTGTCAAACCACATTAGTCATATTTAATATCTGACACGCAGGATCTTCCTTGGGCTGATCGCCACCTCGATTGGCTTTATTAAGTGTTGTCATGACTGTAACTTTGCCTGATAGACAAGGTAAATAGAAGTATAACAAAGTGTCAAGTTAGCAGTGTGCTGGATAATATTCCATTATGTATTTGCAAATGGACGTAGGTTGACTACTCTGCTTTACGATTAGACTTATCTAGGACCGTGGAGTGCAAGTGTCTGGTAAATTGCAAGAATTATGTTCCAGATTCTATAAACTCTGTGGGTGAATTGGGATGTCTCCCAGTAAGCCTTTCAACCCTAAAACCTTGCATCTATAATGTCTCCTATTTTTCACTGCCTACATCTTCAACTATTTCTTTTAGTCATTGAGGGAAATGTGGGGTGAGGGTTGCAGTCAGGGGGACCCAGAGCTGGAGTTGGACAGAGAGGTAATCTACGTTTGTTTTCCGCTGTGCAACGGAACTACTGCTTCATGACTCCTTATTTTCTAGGTGTTATCTTCACAGAAGGTATGAGACTTCAGAAAAACAAGAGAAAATGCCAAGTCATTGAATAATTAAAGTTAGCCATAGCATCAAGAAGCTACTGCAGGGCTGGGATACTCAGCTTGGCGTGTGCCATTACTCAGAAGCTCAGGACTGCAGTGCAGGCTCCAGCCTACTCAATTGATGGCTTCTGGCCTGTGGCCATATGTGACGGCCGAGGAGACCACAGTTAAGAGTAGTTTTTCTTTTGCATTCTGAAAGCAGGAACAAGTCTCTGTGACTATAAGGTTCTCTGCTTTCACATGACTCATTTGAAGATAATGAGACTGAGAGTAGATCTTAAGTGTTCTCACCACACACACACACACACACACACACACACACACACACACACTGTAATTATGTGAGGTGATGCAGGTGCTAACTAAAATTATAGTAATAATTGTTTCATAATATAAAAATATATCAAATCATTGCATTGTACACCTTACACTCACACAATGTTATATGTCAATTATATATCTCAGAAAAGCTGGAAAAAATAAGGAGAATACACATTAGAATGACAAATGTGAGAACCCAGAAGAAAGGGAAAAAGAAAGGAAATGAATGAAAAAAGTCCTAGTCCTAAATGGAAATAAACCATATCCCCAGTCCACTTTAGACAGTTGCTTTCTCAAAGACATCTTTCCATGGTAAGAGTTGGTTCTTCTTTTCCCTCTGCCTGGATCTTACAGCTCTGTGTTTTCTCTTGTCATTGAATAATTGCCATAGCTTGACTCAACTAATTTTCCTATCACCAAAGACAAGAATGTGTTGAAGTTACTCCATGGTAGAGGAGATGGTGGGAATAAGGGGAGGGCGCAAAATCTGTTGCTTTTGCAAAATTGCCATCAAAAGGATAGCCAGAACATAAATGATACTGTTTTGGATTCAAAGGGGTAAGCAGGTGTCTTCGAAGTCCCAAATGAGCTATGTACAAGCTTGTACAAACAAGTGCAGAATCAGGCCTGTTTGTTATTCACACAAACAGAGTTTAAACCGTCTGAATTCCACAGTTCCCAGAATTCAGATGGTGCACAATGGTCCATAATGAGCAGCACCTGTGCTTACCTCAATTACCAGACAGTTTTGAACAACAGTAGAAAGGGCTTACTAGAATTTTTTTTCAATAATAGATTTAGTTATGTCTTTCATAATTGGATTCAAAAGCTCAAAATTTCATCTTGCAACTTGTTCATAAAATTTGTATGAAAATGTCTGGCATTTATTCAAAAGAAATAGTCTATGAAGGAAAAATTGCAAAACAGCCAACTGCTAGTAACTAAGCAGCCAAATTATAGTCCAAGCACTTGGCAAATACACCATCTTTTTATTATTTCAGTAATTGAATTTCTGTTAAAGCGTGGAGCATAATTTAACATGAGGAATTTATTTATAATACAATAGTGTTTCAGTAATAAATGCATTATTATTGTCACTTTTAATGGAGTCTTATGTATTCCCTCTGAGACTGTGTGGCAGACTTTGAGACAGCCACTGCTCCAGTGTTGTTTGTAGACAATTGAATTAATTGGAGACAGGGTCATTAACTCGACCTGAATACCTCTGATTGCTTCTGTAAATAAGGTTAGAGAGCAAATGGCTAATCTCCGTTGTCATTATAGATTCCTCTTACATTTTCACACTGCCTCGTATATTAAGATCATTTTGCTAAGCAGCTTTTTAGATTCTCCTCATATTTACCGTATTGTCCTGCGTGGCGTACAACCATAATTGTATCAGACTTATATTACAGTCTCCATATCTTTATAAAACATGATACTAGAAAAGAACTGATGTCGAATCACAACTCATAAAAACCATCAGACCAATACATGCATAAACCACCATGTGTATAAACCGTCATATTAAAGGAAAATAAAATCATAGAGTAAAAGTTGCTTTGGTCTCGTCTTGCAGATCCTTGTACAATTCGAACACACGGTTAACACAGGATGGGTTCCCAAAGATACAATTTCTAAAGAAAGAACACAGCAAGGAAAGCAGTGATTAGAATCGCTTTATGTTTCAGTTGACATTGTGCCCTTTTTTGCCCTTCTATAACAACATTAATAACATGCAAATTACAGGAAGTCAGGTTTCTTCTCCCTGCCTGTTCTAGAACGGAGTTAACTAAGAACTATTTGAAATACAGATATTAAAATTTTGAAAGATTTCACTTGTATTGTTATTTTTCATAGCACTACCTGTTATAGGCATACAAGGGATTTAGAAGGGATTTGGGGGGAAAATCTCCCATTATAATGACTGAAATAATTAAAAAAGACATAGACTGGAAACATTTCTAAAAATGCACTTTCTCAAGTCATTTTGCAGTACAATTCAGAAACAAAGGACCGTTAAAAATGGATAGTATTGTGCTGAATAATGAGACTTTTACAAGTAAGATACCAGAATGAGAGGAGGAGGAGGAAGGACGAAGAAGAGGGGGGAAAAGTAATTTTGTGCCTTGTTATTTTTCTAGACATGATAAAAAGTTATTGAAAATATCTAAGTGATCATTCATACCTGATATGTACTAGATCACCTATACTACTTGAAGAGTAGGTCAATTCCATATAAACCATAGTTCCAACACCAGGGATTTATCATTGTCCTACCGCCAACTGGAAGCCTAACAGTGATTTTTTTCCAGATTATCGATAGATGATTGACAAATAAAAATTGTATTTAAGGTGTATAGTGTGATGTTTTGATATACATAGACATTGTGAAATGATTCCCACAGTCAAGCTAATTAACACATTCATCACCTCACACAATTACTTTATCTTTCTGTGGTAAAAACTCTTGAGAGCGACTCTCTTACCAAATGTCAAGTATACAGTATATTATTACTAGCGATGGTCACCACGCTGTATGTTAGATGTTCAGAAGTTATGCATCTTATTACTGTAAGTTGGTACCCTTTGACCAACATTTCCCCTTTTCCCACATTCCCCAGCCCCCGGCAGCCACCATTCTATTCTCTGCTTCTATGAGTTGAATTTTTTTTTTTTTTTTTAAGATTCCACGTATAGGTGAAAACACGTAGTATTTTTCTTTGTGTCTGTTTCACTTAGTATAATGTCCTCCAGGCTTATCCACGTTACTGCAAATGGCAAATTTCCTTCTTTTTAAAGGCTGAGTAATATTCCATTGTCTATATATACCACATTTTTTATCCATCCATCTGTCGACAAACACCTAGGTTGTTTCCATATATGGGAAGTCTATCAGTTTTTTTGTGTTTTTTTAATTAATTAATTTATTTTTTTAATTTATTGGGGTGACAATTGTTAGTGAAATTACATAGATTTCAGGTGTACAATTCTGTATTACATCATCTATAAATCCCATTGTGTGTTCACCACCCAGAGTCAGTTCTTCTTCCGTCACCATATATTTGATCCCCCTTACCCTCATCTCCCACCCCTCACCCCCTTACCCTCTGGTAACCACTAAATTACTGTCTGTGTCTATGAGTTTTTGTTTCTCATTTGTTTGTCTTGTTCTTTTGTTGTTTTGGGTCTATCAGTTTTCATGAGTTTCATGGCTAAGTGGAAGAGTTCACATTTCCCTTGGATATTTGACAAATCATGCCCGATAGTTAGAAAAATAACCACAATTTCAGTTCTTTCAGACTTTTTCCCTTTACATGTTCCTATTTGTAAAACTAACCTCTGTGTATCAGATGAGAAATTGAGTCACGTTTGACTCTCCTACATGTGAATGTCCATTTGTGTATGCTGTGAAAACATGGCTAGAAGAAGCTAAAGGAGGTCACCGTAAACATTGGCCGGCAACAAATGTCTTCTTTATTAAATGACTAAAACCCAACATGTACTACAGAAGTCAACATTTCTGTCCTTAGCCAGCTAATAGCAACATTATTTTTAAATTAATATTATGCATCTCACTTGAAGGGTGTTACATCTCCCAATATTGTTTTATTTCTTTGCCAGCTGTCTTAATTGATGCTGGAATTATTTTACTTCTCTTGGTATTAGCCATCTTGGATTTGAGCCAATAGATTATGTACATTCACACGTATACTCATTCACGTGCATGCACACGCAATCACATATATGCACAGGTGCACACACCCACACAAACATGGGCACATACACATCCTCTCTCATTCAAACACATTAAATTTAACCATAGTTGCCTGTGATACACGTTGAAATATAATTATAGTCAAAGGGGGCATTTTAGTATGTAATCTTTCTGGAAAATATTTTTTCCACCAATTTTTTGCCCAGGTTTCCCGCTGTCAGAGTAATGTACCTGGATGTTGTCTTTATGAAGCTAGAGAGCAGTGTAAGATCCTGAAAACTGCAGTGGAATTTGAGATATTGATACCATCAGGCTAGACAAGATGCATCTTAATAAAAGTACATCTCATGTAGTTTGCAAGTAAGCAAATTTTTCTTGTACTGGGGATTTAACGCCTGCCTCCACCCCCAAGTGATGAATGCCTTGTCTTCACTATAATCCCTACGATGTACATTGGTGTGGGCTTAGCTGGTGTGGACGCTATATAATTGTGACTTGCTATTAACATAACTCTCGGAACATGCAGAATCTCAGGTTTTTCTGATGACCACAAGTGTAATTTGCTTAACTTCAGAAGGCATTTGTAATTGTCTGTGTTTAAACGCTTTTTTATTCGCAATTCTACCTCCTTTGGAATTGCTAAATTTCCCAAATTCTCTGCATGACGAATTTCTCCACATGACAAATTCCTCTTAGTGACAAAACCAACCACCCTGACCTTATGACTATTAGCCTGTACGTCATTATCACAGATCCTGCCAGTTCTTGGGAGAATGCCTCAGTTTGTTTCCATTTCTTTCTAGGTCAGCTTTAAATTGGCTCTGTGCTCATTTGTAATATGGGATGGCCATTCATGTTGCTATTGCTCTCGATTCATGTGCAAACCCTGCCATTCCATATACAGGAGTCAATGTTGAATAAGGCTGCCTGTACTTACATAGCTATCTTACCGCTGGTGGCCATGATCAGACTTTTCTTCTTGTCATCAAAAGTGAATTGGGTGCAAGATCAAACGAGCTCCCCTAGTATGAGGAAAGTGTTGTCCCCTCTTTTTCTCTCATTTGTACTTGCCCTCCTTTAGCATTGATGAGAAGGGAGACTGTTAGCTGGAAGGCACAATTTTCGGGAAGGGAGCATTATGGGATTAAAGATCCAGTATTTCCTTTGCTGTCATTCAAAATAACAGGTGTAGGAAATTCTGTTTAAAATAGCTGGGCTTTTTGACTTAGAGGGCTTCTGTATAGAAGATTTAAGATGTCAGTTTTAAATATGACATTGATAGTCTTAGGCAAAGAGTGGGAGTGAATTCTTGTAGAAACTGTCGTTTTTTCCCTGCCTGTTTATTAATGGTCTTTGTGATTTATAGTAAACACTGGGGAGGATTTTCAGGCCCATTTATCATGGGAAGGGAACACCTTCTTCTTCTTAATGTGAGTGTCATAATTAGCAATGCATGTGGGCTAAGAGATTTAGTTCTGTCTTTCATGAAAGTCCTTCAACCTCATATTTAATCCCAAATTGATTGAATATTTTTTCTTCCATGAGGAAATTAATTATGCCACTAGAAAAATCATCAACTAGAGAGGGAGTTAATATCAGGCACAATGTAGACTGAGCTGGTTAATGTATCAAAATGATATGACAAGAGTAGCTCACGTTTCACACAAATTGGAATAATGGAATCATCATTTTAATTAAAAATAGGAAGGTCTATGAGTATGTAGCACTCATTTTCAGTAAGAGCCACACCATTTATTTCTTATGTTCATGCATGTATGTGACTCATCGATGGCCGTTCCTTTAAATACCAAATATATTAAAAATGTCCATCCAAAGAAGTTACATTTTTTATTATTAGTTTCAGGTGTACAAAACAACATAGAGATTAGACATTTATATACCTCACAAAGTGATCACCCCAATAAGTCTATTACCCAACTGACACTGTGCATAGTTATTACAGTATTATTGAGTATATTCCCTGTGCTATACTTTATATCCAGTGACTAGTTTTTTTAATTATAGTTGACATTCAATATTATTTTATTATAGTTTCAGGTGTAGTGGTTAGACATTTATATAATTTATGAGGTGGCCACCCCATAAGTCTATTACCCATCTGACGCTATACTTGGTTTTTACAATATTATTTACTATATTCCCCATACTGTAATTTATATCCCATGACTATTTTGTGACTAACAATTTGTGTTTCTTAATACCTTCACCTTTCTCACCCAGCCCCCCAAAACCCCCACTGTCTAGTAACCATCAGTTTGTTCTGTATATCTATGAGTCTATTTCTGTTTTGTTTGTTTGTTTATTCTGTTCTATAGATTTCACATGTAAGTGAGATCATATGGTATTTGTCTTTCTCAGTCTGACTTATTTCACTTAGCATAATACCCTCTAGGCCCATCCATGTTGCTGCAAATTGTAAGATTCCATTCTTTTTTTATGTCAGAGTAATATTCCATTGTATAAATGTGCCACGATTTCTTTATCCAATTGTCTATTGATGGACATTTCAGCTGTTTCCACATCTTGGCTATTGTAAACAGCACTGCAGTGAACATAGGGGTGCATATATCTTTTCAAATTAGCGTTTTGTATTTTTTTGAACAAATACCCAGGAGTGGAATTGCTGAGTCATAGGGTTGTTCTATTTTTTAAGTTTCTGAGGAACCTCCAAACTGTTTTTCATAGCAGCTGCACCAATTTGCAATCCCACCAAAAGTGCTCAAAAGATTCTCTTTTCTCCACATCCTTGCCAACACTTGTTGTTTCTTGATTTATTGATGATGGTCATTCTGACATGTGTGAGGTGATATCTTATTGTGTTTTTTTATTTGCATTTCTCTGATGATTAGTGACTTTAAGCATCTTTTCATATGTCTATTGGCCATCCGTATGTCCTCTTTGGAGAAATGTGGGTCCCCTGCCTATTTTTTAATTGGATTGTTTTCTGCTTTTTGTGTGTGTGTCTGTGTGTGTTGAGTTGTGTAAGTTTTTTTAAATAAATTTTGGATATTAAATCCTTATCAGATGTATCATTGGCAAATACCAATATCAATGGCAACCACCATTCAGTAGGTTGTCTTTTTGTTTTGTTGATGGTTCTCTTTGCTGTTCAAAAACTTTTTAGTTTGATGTAATTCCATTTGTTTATGTTTTTCTTTTGTTTTTCCTGCCTGAAAAGATGTATTGGCAAAAAATATTATTAGGGTTAATGTCTGAGAGTTTACTTCCTGTATTTTCTTGTAGGAGTTTTATGGTTTGGGGTCTTACATTTAAGTCTCTAATCCATTTTGAGTTTATCCATGCATATGGAGTAAGAAGGTGGTCCAGTTTCTTTTTTTTTCTTTTGCGTGTATCTGTCCAGTTTTCCCAGCACCATTTATTGAATAGACTGTCTTTTCCCCAATGTAAATTTTTGCTTCCTTTGTCATAGATTAAATGACCGTATAGGCATGGATTTATTTCTGGGCTCTATTCTGTTCCACTGATCTATGTTGTTTGATTACCATGCTGTTTTGATTACTATGGCTTTGTAGTATAATTTGTTACCAGGTAGTGTGATACCTACAGCTTTGTTCTTCTTTCTCAGGATTGCCGTTGCTATTCAGGATCTTTTATGGTTCTATATGAATTTTAGGATTATTTGTTCTAGTTCTGTGAAAAATGCCATTGGTATTTTGATATAGAGTGCACTGAATCTCTATTGCTTTGGGTAGTATAGACATTTTAACTATATTAATTCTTCTCACCCACAAGCATGGTATATGTTTCCATTTATTTGTATCTTCTTTAATTTCTCTCTTCAATGTCTTATAATTTTTTGGATACAGGTCTTTTACTTCCGTGGTTAAATTTATTCCTAGGTATTTTTCATTTTAATTTCTCTTGCTGATAATTTGTTAATGGTGTGTAAAAATGCAACCAATTTCTGAATATTAATTTTATATCCTGCTACTTTACTGAATTCATTTATCAGTTCTAATAGTTTTTTAGTGGAGTCTCTAAGGTTCTTTAGATAGTATCATGTCTTCTGCAGATAATGACAGTTTTAATAAAGAAGTTGCACTTTGTCAATGGAACTGAAGCTGAAGAAAGAGTCCGGCACTGTGAAGGGTCAGCATCCATGCAACCACGTGAAAGGTTATAAATCCATCATCAGGCAAACTATTTGCTTATTTAATTTCAGCAAATTAACCTATGATTCAAGATGTTTTGGTGTTGGATAGGCTTGCCTAAATATTGACTTCTGTTGAGAGCCAGCAATACATAGACATTTTATAGTTAAATATTGTTTTTTACCGGGTGATCTTGTTTTGCTGATTTTCTATTCATTATGAGGCCATTTGGAGTATTTCTTCTTAATAAGAAAATTATATACGACTTATCATGATAGTCACCCTAAGATACACAAAAATGACTGTACAATCTGGCCCCTGTCATCAAGGGATACACAATTTAGTTGAGCGGGCAAAAGGTTAGCACAATGAAATAATTCAAGAATAATTAAGTGATAAACTGTGATGTAATTAGTGAAAAGAAATCAGAACAGGGAGGTATCTGTGAGAATTAAAGTCATTGGAGAAGACCTCATGTTATTTAAATTTGAGCTTCAATGATAAAGATTTAAGCAAGCAGAAGAGAGTGGAAATGTGTCATTCTAGACAGAAAAGCAGGGTAAGCAAAGGCATGGATGTAATGCGGGAACAGGGAAGAGACAAAAATGGCATGTGTGTTGGAAATAGAGGGAAATAAAATTGGCACTAAGATAAGGTGGTGAAGGAGATTGATTTCTGAAAATCTTGTAGAGAATAGCATATCTGTCTATGAGGAGGCATTGTAAATTCTGAAGCCAAGAGATCTCCAGTTGTAATATGGTCACTGGAACCACATACAAAAGAAGTCACAACTTTTAGTGCAACAGGGAGTGAGGTCAAGAAGAATATGGATAAAACACCTGATTTGCAATGGGGAGTGGGTAGGATAGGGATTGTTGGGGACACTGATTGACCACATCCTTAAGTTTCACGGTGGAGGACAGTCAGCGACTGTTTCCTGATTCGGAATCTGTGGCCTGGTCCCACCCAGAATGGCTGTGTGAGCAGCTTCTGATCCCCAGGGCTATATATTATGTCACTCCCTCTTCCTTGTGTTAGGGTGAGACAGTACAGTTTTGCAAGGTGCCATTTTTGACATTCACTTACGTATTTTAATGTTCATGTTTACAGTACACTTCAGACATAATTATGAAGACACATTCAGTAAGGAAACTGTGAGTTTTATTTTAGTGTATGTGACTTTCAGTACCGTTCATTGAATGCCCTGCCATTTCACGTATAGGAATTTTTGTAGGTATTACTTTCATAATTAAAAAAAAACCACTTTATTTAAAAGCACACATATCAACATTCATAAATGTATGGAACGTCATTGGAAGAATCACAAAAACACCTGTAACAGTGGAAAACTTTGGGAAATTGGGCAACATGACAGTAAAGGGTTAGAAGATAAATTTTCATTGTATCCCTTTCTGTATATTTTGAATTCAGTACCGTGTTTGTTATGTATTTAAAGACACATGCAATTTGAAAAACCACAATGATGTGAAATGTAAAGGACATTTAAATTTTCCCTAGTTAATGTTTACAAATTATTAATATATGTGGAGTTATTAGCTGTCAACTATAAATCTTTTGCTTTAGCCTTAGTGAGATTTGTCATTTGAATGAGTTGAATGCAATAAGGTTTTCATAGCATGAAGGGGGTTGATGGCCATCAGTGTTTTCAATACCAAATTCTTGCAACCTATTTCGTTGGGTCACTTTATAATTTTTAATTTTGAAAAAAATAGGGAGAAAAAGTGTTTGGGCTTAATTGTTCCTGTTGCCTTTTGATATGATTACAAGGATGGATTTTGTAGTGGAACCTTGATCCTTTTTATTTCCTCAAACTGAATTTGGTGTTTAAAAAACAGTCACAGTAGATTGGTGAACCCCCTGCCCTTCAGACCCCAGCCACATGACTTTGGCTAAAAGGTCCTGGGGCTTCATGGGTAAAGTGGGGAGGATACCTGTTCCACTACCCCCCATCTCCATCATCACCAGTGTTCTTGTAGCAATCAAATAAGGTCATAAGAGTGAAAATGCTGGAACATTATCAAGTGCTGTGCACTTAAAGTATTTGGGTTTTGTTGATCCAATGAAGATGATGTTGCATTAAGATGGAACATAAGAACTTAGACAATAGACAGTACATGTGCCTGGAGACAGTTCTCCCAGAGATCTATAGAGAAGACTTCTTTATGGCTTTACACTGGGGTGTCTTAAGAGCACCAAGCATTTTACAGAGTGTGTGTGTGGCTGAGAAAGCCTCTGGCCTTGGAAGCTTACCCTTGAAATCAAGTGTCTGTGATACATCAGGTAACAAATCAGACATGAAGGGGAGCAGACAATACTGATAAGGAGATTGGTGTTGAGAGCCATCAAAGAAGAAATGGAGTCTAGGGAGAGCCTGGAAGACGGATGCCCACTTCCCAAATCAGGAGGTAACAATGAGGGGCAACAGAAAGAAGACATCAAGGAAGAGAAAAGGCAGAGTCTTGTGTCGAGATGCTTTGAGCCTCTCTCCAGCCTGCTTTCTACTCTTCCAGCAAATTCAGCCTACCCACGGCCTGGGCTTTCCTGGCAGACAGTGAGGCCCCATCGATTTCCAGACCAGTTCTATAGACACAGTGGGGAGAATCTTGCGTGGAAGCCACTTCCAGGTTTGAGTCACCCTGTCAGAGTATACACCTTGCTCCACCTAAGATTTGTGACTGTTGTAATTCTTTATTGGAAGGCTTTGACCTTCTTATAGTTTCCTGGCATCTTGCCCTCTCCAAGTTCCTTATGAATGCGAGCTGCCAATCAGTCATTCTCTGCTTTGATGGAGACCAGGGCTCCTGGGAATCAACGTTCACATCCACTTGCTTGCCTTCATTCTCTCCCTTGCTCCCATCTTTTAAAATGGACTTGAAAGGCAAAAGAGACAAAACTACTTGACTATATGATTTTTTCCACCTGTTTAGCTGTTTGATTGGAACAGCTCTGATAGCACAAATGTCAGTGTGGCTTTTAATTACTTCCAGAAAAAATGTAAATGATCAGTTTATTCTCCCAAATGCAAATTGTATTGCTCTCAAGAGACAATATGACTTATTAGCCAGCATTGACCAGCCTTACTGGGCACACGCTGGCATCATCCACTGTGCCATCTTACCTCATTCTGTGGTGTGCCCAAATCCAGATGCCTTGGGTTTTTTGTGTTTCTTATTTGTTTGCTTGTTTTTCATTTCTTTGAAACTGCATATTGAAGTTTGTCCCATAAAACTATTTTTCAACTTGATATTGTTTGGTACTATGTCTTAGTATTCTGAGCTGTGAGATGGAAGTAGTAATAGTATGTAAGTCACAGGATTAAAAGAGCAAATGCAGGGAAAGTGCTGTACTCAGTTCCTGGCCCACAGTGCATGTTCCACACATTGTAGCTAAGACTAGTGCTATCATTATGAATTATGCTCTGGGTCCCAGCCATGGCCATTTATGTAGGCTAATAGCACCTTGACCCTCAGCTGGGACAGTGGCAAGCCACCTTTGACCCTCATAGTGACCCATAGGACACATCCAGAGGGAAGGATCTTGTAGTCAACTCCTGGTGCAGGCAGGTAGCCCAAGGAAAGTTGTAAGAAGGAATCTGACAAAATATCTCTCTTTATTTTTTTAGGCAATAGTTGCCTTAAAAAAGCTTACGCTTGACCAGGTTAGACTACACATGACACAAGGCTGTCAATTTTCTCTGTTGCTAAAGGAGGGCAGAATAATTATGGAAAAACAATACCCACAGTTGATCTCAAAACTGTGTTTTAGCCTTTATTTTAAAATTCACCAACTAATTTTTCCCCAGCAGCTTGAATCTGAATAGCCCATGTAGGTTTTAGCCTTGCTAATCTCAGTGTGGTATACCGATCAGGCTATCTGTTTGCATTACCTGGGAAGGTGCTAGAAATATAGAACTTGGGATCCATTCCACATCCATAATTAAAATCTGCATGTTAATACAATCTCCAAGTTATTCATACGCACATTGAAGTTTGAGAAGCACTGGTTAATACATTTCTCTAACCTAAATTCTCTCACTCAGTCCTCTTATAAGCCTATGTGATGCATTAGCTCCATTTTACAGACGAGGAAACTGAATCCCTTATTTTAAGTGCTCAGCTTAAGTTCACAAAATAATATAGTATCCGAGGCAACACTCAAAATGAGATATCTGATTTCAGTCCCATGCTCTTCCCACTGTACTGAAACTACCTCTTTACAAACAGTAGGGAAAATGTAACTATTTATAGATATATGTGAAGTAGATCGAAAATGGGAGAACAGGTACAAGCAGGAAAAGAAGACTAGGGCCTGGGTCTGGTCTGTCCACAAAGAGGGTAACCAAGATATGATTGACAGCGAGTCAAATGTAATTATGAAAAGCCATTGCCAAAATCACTCAGCATTATCACCTCAGAAAGGAAGTAAGTGTCAGGTAAATTAGGAGAAATAGGCACTAACTGATGGTGATTGAAAAATGTGAGGAGCCAGTCATTTCCAGTTATCGTGAAAGTTCCAAAGGGTGGACTTGCAGCTTTTTTCATTGCCCACGTCGGTGGCAGTAATCGACTAGCCCCTTCCTGATGGGAAGCTCTGGCTCCCAGAGACCCTCTGCTGGCATTGGGGCCACCCAGATTAGCCAAGATTGTCTCCCCACCTCAAGATCCTGAATTTATTCCTATCTGCAAAATTCCCTTTTGCCACTTGAGTTACCGTATTTCCAGATGCCAAGGATTAGGATGTGGACATCTTTGGGCAAATCATCATTTTGCGAACCACAGATGTCTTCAGTCAGTCAAGGCTTTGAACAATGTCATAAGGTAACTTGGCCATGAAAATGAATATGAATGGGTAGATGTGCTTCTCCTTATGACTCCTTGCAAATAAATAGAGCAGACTCCATTTCAAACACCAGGATCAGACAAAAGGGCAAAGGCCCAGTATGCACGCGTTGGACAAAGGTTAGCTCCTGAAGCCCTGCATTGATTCACTGTCCGCTCAACAATAGCATCAGTGCATTAACACAGAACACAATGGGTTCTGAGTTGCTTGTGATAATATTGGGATATGAAGTATTTTACTTTCCAACTGTGCTTGAAGGCTGTCCCAGGGAGGAGGACAAGCTGCTAGGGACACCCTCCCCCTACTTTCTTGTTTCTACCACCCTTTGTTTCTACCAGAGCAACTCTGCCTTTATCCGTTTTATGTATCATGCATACACTCTATTGCGCAGTTGGCTAAATGGATTTTTGAGGAGTACATGGGGTAGATTTCAAAAGTACTGACTCATTCAGAAATGGGTTCCTCCCGTCCCCTGGCTGGAATAGGTTCAGGGTTCAGAGTATTTGCCTCTAGTGTCCTAGTGGGTGAGGCAGACGTATTTTGCCAGTTCAGGAACCCAAAGTTCAGAGAGGAAAACGAAGAAGAGAGGTAAGATGAGCTGTAAATGTTGATTCTTTTGCCCCAGGGCCATCCCTTTACAACTTAGTGATGAAATCAAATATGGAAGCATTTCAAATTATCTGGTAGACAGACATTTGATCCCAAAAAAACTGGAAAAAGAGTCATGTTGATGGAATCCGTACAAGCCTCGACTAAAGACAAGGGTTTAAGTACAGGACTCCCCCATTAAACATCTCATGCTACATGTCTTTGGCAAGTTTTGAGCCTTGTGAAATATGTTGCCAAGATCCATACCCCGTGAGCTTGCTTGTCGAAGCCTTCCCATATATGTTTCCCACTACAAAGTCGTTACCCATTCAGGAACCTTTCCTTTTTGCTGCCCACACAGCTTGGTTGAGCAGAATGGTCAATTCATCATCCCTGTTTATATCCTGAGAAAGGAATTCACAGTTAAATTAGGAGTAGAGTCACACAGCACTGATGCAGATGTTTGGCTTTCTGGAGGCTGTTAATCTGAATTAGTGAAAAGTCTGATTTATGAAATAGCCCTACAAAAATGCGGCTTTAATCCACCAAGGTTCATTCAGAGCTCTGTGACTGCTAACGTGTTGCTAAGAGCAGGTCATTTCAGACCTCCCTTAAGAAGCAGATTGGATTGCGCCAATGTCTCCTCACGTTGTCTCTAAGGTCCATAAACGGTCTCCCTAAGAATCCCCTGTATACTTTAGTTCCGTAAGGATCATAATCTTTGAGTTATAAGACACCTTAGAGATTATCCAATCCCAGTGTGGACCCACACTAGGAATCCCTCTCCCACATTCTTCATTGCTGACTCTCTGGTCACTGGTCTTCAAAGTAGGGGCTTCTTTCTGTGGCCAGCTGTAGATTTTTATAAGTCCTTCCTGATGTTGAAGTAAAATCTTCCTGACTAGATCTCTAAATCATTGACCCTAGTTTTACCTTGGAAGACAAAGTAGTTTCAGTTCCCTCATTTAGCTTCCAGAATCTCTATCTTATGGTGTCATAAATTGAGCCTTTTATTGCAAGAGGCACGATCAGTATCATCATAGAGAGACTGTCACGTCTAGAGATTAAGGTGCCTGGGCTACCCCTTAAAACTCATCTTTTCTGTCCGGGTACTCTCAAACCTTCCACATTAGGGCCACCCAACCTTGTCTAAAGAAGGCATCTGAAATACCTCCCAAACTTCCCTCCTACTGGCCTCCTACTTTGATCTCCTTCCCTAGCCCTGGATTTCTCCACTAGGATCATTGACTCGCTAAGCCAACTTCTTTGCCCTCCATCTGGTCGTGACCTTGAAGACCTACTAAATGGGTTTGGGATTAAAATGAGGCTTAGTCCACTCAGTAAAGACTGCTTGCTCACTCTGATAAACACAATAGCAACACTTTATCTTTGAAAAGTTGAGCAGTCGACTTTGAAGTTGTTATAAACGTGGATCCTTTGTGAAGTTTTATTATATTAGGAGTGAAGTCATAGAGTACACTTGTAATATTTACAGACTATAGAATAGATGGTTTAATATATTAAATGTTAATGACTTTTAGTATCACGCATTATCTTTTTTGTAACCACTAGCATTCATTTTTAAAGCAGTTTATTAAAATATGAGAGTAAATGGTGCATAGGAAATAATTCTAATACAGTTTGGTGAATGAAGAATGTGTAAATTGCACATTAGTCCTTCATATCCCAGGCAGAATCAAGGATTACATGGGCTAGCTAGCTTCACTCATAGCCACTTTAATATGCATATGGAAAATAAATTAGTGACATATGAAAATAAATGTAGCAGAAGTAGGAATTTAACTAGCTGAACGGCTAACGGGTTTCAGTGAAGAACTGGAAGTGAAATATTGTGATGATTTGACAACTTGAAAGTTCCACCATGGATTCTAGACAAGAACATGGCCCTAGGCCAATCATTCTGATATTGCTGTTTGTCTTGCTTGTGAAGACAGTGTTTTAGTTTTGTACTCACTTTTTGTCCCTGACAACAGCCCCAGCTGGCTGCAAGGCGGGCCCACAGGAAGTCAGGGTCAGACTCATATGTGTAGCTTACATTCTTCAGCAGGCGGGGTGCAGCCAGATTCTCCAGCAACCCCAGGAACAGCAGATGGATAGTAGAAGCGTAGGAAGGTCTTGAGGAGAGCAATGTTGCTTCCATTTTAAACAACTGTTATTCCCTGCCACAAATGAGTTTGAGTTATCATGGTATCCTCTTGAAATTCAAGCCCACCTTGCCTCTCAGCCCATCAGTGTGGGTATGCAACACTGATGTATCTTTTCCTGTTCTTTCTATACTGGTTTCCCCTACATGGTCCTTGTCAATGTTGACTAGTCATGGGGTCTTCCCTGAGAACACAGCAATAGATTTAGCTGTAAGAAGTCATAGGATAAATAATTTCCGGTCTCGTGTCATTGGGTCTCAGTCAAGGTTACTCTTACGTTTGAAATAGTCTTAATTTTGTGTCTACAATACCTATATTTACTTGTCCATACAGTTATAGTCAGTTTTTCATATGTGCTTTCTGTCCACATTTACAATCCCTTCGTCACAATTCTGAAATTCAACAAGTTCTGAGAATTGTTATTTTCAGTAACTTTGAGACAAACTCATTTAATGACAAAACCTGATCTAAACTGATATATAGATACTTATGTAAAAGTCTTTATTTAGTCCTCTTACTGTGAATGTTACTATAGCCCTATCAACAAATTTTATTAAAGAATGCTTCCCCAGATCCCACCAGGGTATTATATATATATCGTATATTCACTGTTTTTTTAATTTAAAAATCTCAATATCAAAATTCATCTGCCCTCTGAAGGGCTTTGGATAAGGAACACCTGTATATAGATACACACATACAAGATTTTACTAAGCCTGGAAAGCTTTTCTTTTGATTTACCTGAGGAATAAATTGATTCCAGTAAATAAAACATCTGTACCCTATGTATGTCATCCCAGTGTATCCACTTTTGAGGGAATAATCCCTGCCGTTATTTTGTTTTGTACAGAAATTGCTCAAAAGTAATCCAGTAAATACAACTCTATCCAGAAACATTCCAAAGTAAATCTGGACTCTAGTTTGGTGATCTTAGGATGACTAGGGTCTTATGAGAAGCCAGAAATTAATGCATGGATATGAGAGAAAACTAGGAAATAGCCTTTTAGCTGGAAAACCATAAATGTGAGTACGACTTAGATCTTATCTCAACCCACCAGTCAGGAGTCTCAGGATCTCAGATGCTCTGTGCTGTCTTTGAAACTGTTGGACACACACATGCCCACAGACACACACACACACATTTTTCTAGGAGATACAGTCCCCTGTTTCTCCTGCTCCCCTTAATATCTTGGTGTATTTGGCAGAGGAATGTACTTGCGGATAGCATTTACGTAGCAGATAGCATTTTCAAATGAGCTTTTGCTGTAGGAAAGAAAATACCTACCTGGGAGATGAAAGGGGCAGTCTTCGGGGATGCCAGGCACAAGTAATGAAAAGGCTCTCTGCATTGGACAGTGTCTGATGAGGAGCCCTTGCTGGCTTGAAAGGGATCGTGTTCCTTCCCAAGCAGCCGCTGAGTGTGGCTCCAGCTCAGTGGGCAAGAAGTATAATGTTGGAGAAGAATAGGTTCCTGTGAGGGTGTGGGATGGGACCAGGCATGAATAGTGCTCTATGCTGACAGAGGCTTGACAGAGGGGTTGTTGGGGTCCCTCTTTCTCTGGGTTGATGGTGGAGCCACAGGACCAGGTGCCCTCCATGCCCAGGCCTGGGCTCTCCTCATTGAACTGAATGGGGAAGTGCCAGACAAGATGCTGGGAGAATGAGAGGCAGTGAGGTTCGGATGGCCAGCCAGGCAGATTGGTGGACCGGCCCCTGCACATCAGTGAATTTAGGGCTGAAAAGGACATCCTCTCCTTTTCGTATTCAATTACCTCTGGTTACCATGGTGCTGGGGGCTGTGTGCTGGACGCTGGGCACCCAGCAGTGAATATGCTTTACATGGCCCTACCCTTTGAGGGGGCTGGGGGGCTATGGTTCTAGTCTCACTGCTCTGGTCCCCTCATCAAGATTAAATTTATCTCCAAAAGGGGGATTGGGCTCATGAGACAGAGGGAGATGAAAACCCTCCCCCAACTTTAGATTCCCATTTCTGAGCGAAAGCCGAGCAAAACTCAGTCCAAAGAGACAATAAGCAAAAACAGACAGAAAGGCAATGACATAGCCCCGCGTGCCAAGAGGCAGCTGAGGTTGATTTGTTACAGGGCACGGGGAGCAAATGATTAGTAAGGAAGAGTATTGATTCTCAATAAAGGCAGAGTGGCAAATGGTGTCGACTTTCCAATGTTTTGCTTGGTCAGCTTTACAAATTTAAAATCAATCACTAGAGATGGCCGGTCCTTTATGAGCATACCTCCTGGTAAGAGTTTTACAAAGAATTTACAAAAATTATGGTGGAGGAGGCTGAAAAGTGCATCCTCTCATTCCCTTATCCATTCGGTTAACTCTGGTTACCATGGCACTGGGCGTTGGGCACCAAGCAGTAATGTGCATTACAGGGCCCCTGCCCTTTGAGGGAGGTGGGGGGCTATGGCTTCTAGTCTCACTTCCCTAACTAGCTGTGAGATAGACACAAGCACCTCCCACACTCTGGATCTCAGTTTCCTCTGTTTGAAATAAGGATTGAACGCAACCCTTCCTGGGGAGAAGACCATACTGTGTATACAGCAATAATCAGAACCTCTTGACAAACCTGTGGTTTTCTGAAAAAGATGCCCACAGCAAATGAAAATGAACTGAAAACAAAAAATGAGGCTGTTAAGAATCTGGGGCTGTGCGTCTGTATCAGCATGGAACCGTGGATTCAAGTTTTCCGGTGGAGTGACGGAGGCGAGGCTTTCCTGGGAGGGAAGGAACTTGGATCCACACAGACCTGATTTGGACAAAACCTTTGATGGCGGGCCACTCACCGGACCTCATGTTTCCCATCTGTAAGTGGGGCAGAATGTCCCACTCTGCCTATATCTCACAGATCATTGGTCCTTATGCTGACCTGGGCTCTTTTCCAGCTGATTTGAGACTGAAGAAGGTAATGAATGATGTTTTTCTTTCAGCGCACTCTTGGCCACACCTCAGCCCCCGCCTGCAGTGCAAGCCAGCTCCAGTGACTCAGAGAGCAGCTCGGAGTCAGACTCAGATACTGAAAGCAGCACCACTGACAGCGAATCCAATGACGCGCCTCGTGTGGCCACTCCAGAGGTGGGTGAAATGGCCAGGGTCCAAACCACGATTTGCCTGTCACTGAGGCAGCACCCCAACACACAGATATTCACACCCACGTGCTGCGCAATAATTACTTTAGCACAAAAATACTACAGAAGCGTATTCAAGTATTGCATAGCATTTTCCCCTTTAAAGTATATATTCATGGAGTCTCCAACCGACAGGCTTCTTGATGTGTGACGGACTTGCTGTGTGACCCTCTTAGCTATTCTGAGCCGTCTAGCTTCCTCACATGTAAATTGGAACAGTAATACCTGGGCAAGCAACTTCTCTTTCGGGAGAACCCGTGAAGCCAGTCCAGACCCACTTCTGGCTCTGGGAACACCACCCCTTTCTCTAGGTTGAGGCAATGAATTGCCACTTGGCAAGTAAGACCCAAGAAGTGTGACGGTTGAAAGGTCACATTTTTTATTTCAGTGTACATCCTTTGAGTGTGTTTGATAATAATTCATGAAAACATTTAACACAAGCCCATAAAATACCCAAATTATACTTTTCAAATGAAAAAAATGTGCCCTTCCCCTCCCATCCTCTCTGAATCCAGGATAGCGCCTCAGTTTCCCCAGGCCTGCACCTCATACAGCAAGTACATCCATCCGTGGCTCTTTGCACTCTCGTTTGTCAATAATCAGAAAAGAACCGCAGAAGATGCAGTAGTAATATCACTACTATTCATGATAACTAATGCTTTTTGAACATCGACCATGTGCCAGTACTATGAGAAGCTCTTATCCTGCGTTTTTCATTCCATCCTTGTAACAACCCTGTGGGGTCCTTGCTGTTATTGTCCCCATTTTCCAAATGAGAGAATAAGGTTCTGAGAGGGCAAGAAAGAACTTTCCCAAGATCTCTCAGCTAGACAGTGGTAGAGCCAGGACGGAAACTGGGATCTGGGTGTTACCAGAGCTGGTGGCCCTAACGTCACAACGATATCACCAACAGTGGCAGCCAGTATGATTCCCTCCACCCTTACCTGCCATTGCCCTGTGCAGATTGGAATCACAGCTATTCAAGTGTTGTTAATTCTGCCACCCTCTATTGGCTGGTCCCATAAGCCCCAGCTAACTGCTTTCAAAAGAAGAGCAGTTCTAATAAAAATGATGGCTCTTTTAGTTCAACAGGCTAAATTCAGAGTTGGGAATCAAGCACTTCAATTGTACGCATCATTTCCAGGGCTTAACAGAGAACGCTAATGTCAGCATGCATGTCCCCATAAATTGGTTATTGCCCATACACCAAGGCAAGTGCAGTGGTTTTTCGGAAGTCAAATCCTTTCATCCTTCAGTAAAAATACAAAAGAGCCATTCTTTTTGCAGTGAATTACAGCATCGTCTAGGAGGCACTGGCACTTTGGCAGATAGAAAGCCTTTCCTTTTGAATTACACTTGAAGCATGCTTACATTTCTTTTCAGGACTAGAGATCATTACCTGTGCCTACTGGTGAGAGATTGAGTAATGAGTCCCAGCAAAGGATTTGGGAAACAGGTTTCCCTCCCAGGCCTCCCTGCCCACTCTCTGGAAAAACTCTCTGTGAATAATTCTTTCCTTCCTGGCCAGGGTGGAAAATATTTTCAGAAGAAGAGTAGAAATTAGCCTAAATAAGTAAATCAGGGCTGGTTTGTGGAATATTTGGCTCTCCAGGTAATTTGATTAATGTGGATTCTGTGTGTGTGTGTGTAAATGGGTGAATGGTCACCTTCCATCCAAAGCTTTTACCGGCGAACAGCCAGTGTACGGAGGGTCCTCCTCCTGAATTTTTCCCAGATGTGAAATTCATTCTTGCTGCTGTTTCTCAATTTGCAGCCTGAGCCACCCTCAACCAACAAGTGGCAGTTGGATAAATGGCTTAACAAAGTGACATCCCAGAACAAATCGTTTATTTGTGGCCAAAATGAAACTCCCACGGAGACGGTTTCTGTGCCTCCTCCAATCATCCAACCAATGGAAGTTCAGATGAAAGTGAAGACAACTGCCAGCCAGGTTCTGGCTGAACCCAAAGAAAGACCTCTCCTGAATCCCATTAAAGAGAAAGCCCGTCCACGGCCCACCCAGAAAATTCCAGAAACAAAGGCTTTGAAACATAAGTTGTCAACAACTATGGAGACAGCTTCTCAAAGGACAATTGGGAAAAAACAGCCCAAAAAGGTTGAGAAGAACACCAACATAGATGAGTTTACCTGGCCCAAACCAAATATTACCAGCAGTACTCCCAAAGAAAAAGAAAGTGTGCAGCTTCCTGACCCACCAAGAAGCCGCAACAAAGCCACTGCCCACAAACCAGTCCCTAGGAAAGAACCAAGGCCTAACATCGCTTTGGCTGCCGAGAAGAAGAAATACCGAGGGCCTGGCAAAATCGTTCCAAAGTCCCGGGAATTCATTGAAACGGATTCGTCTACATCTGATTCCAACACAGATCAGGAAGAAACCCTGCAGATCAAAGTCCTGCCTCCGTCCGTTGCTCCCGGGGGCAATTTTGCCAAATCCAAGCAATTCTGTGGTGCCAGCCTTACCCTCAGCACCTCAATCAACAGCAGCGGCAGCAACTTATCCATCAGTAGTGAGGAAGCGACTTTTTCACCCATCCCTGTCACGCAAACTGAGCATCTGTCCCCTCTACAAGAGCATGAGAATATGAAAAATCTCTGGGTGAAGATTGACCTTGACCTACTCTCTAGAGTGCCTGGCCATGACTCACTGCAAGCAGCACCAGGCAAGCCTGACCACAAGGAGACAGCCTCAAAACCTAAGCGTCAGGTTGCTGCTGCAGCTGCGGAAAAACCCACCCCTAAGGGCAAGCGTAAGCACAAGGTAAGCTGTTCAGTGTGGTCTGCCAAGTAACCATGAGCAGTGACTGTCCATTGGCTGACTGGACCTTGAGTCTCGTTTTTAGGGATGCCAATGGCAGTGGATTGCCATCTTTGGTGAAGGCAATGATGCTTTCTATGGGAAACACAGTATTTGACATGACCAGGGAGGAAAGTATTAGAAATGATCAGGCTTTGGCAGCCGATGTCAAGAATGTCCAAATGTCACATGGAGGGATTATGATGTATAGGAAAGAATAGGAAGAGAGTCTCTTTCCTCAGGTAGCCAGTCTCTGGGGTCGGCTCCTTCAGCAGCTCCTGCTTTCATAGACTCATGGGTCATTACACTACCAACCCCCACACCACCAGCAGCAGGGAAGCCACGTGCTCCTAAGGTGAAAATCCATCCTCCAGGCCTTGTTAATTTCTCTGGACAAACACCAGCATCCCCCAAATCCAGTTGCACTTTGATTATCCTGACTTCTACTAGATACACGTTCTGCCCATCTTGCTGGGTCGCCTGACCTGTGTGATCAGCTTGACTTGTGAAAATCTCCCCTGCAAGAGGTTAGGGCTGACTTCCAGGGCTACATATTATAATCAGAAGGTTAAACCCAGGATGGCCTCTTCCATTTCACATATCTCTAGGGAATTGAGTTCGTATCTAAAAGGCTCCAGCTGTTGTAGCTCCTGATATTATGGTAGTAGTTTATTTTAGAGTTATATCATCTCATGGTCGTTTGGGTAATACTTTTAATGTCTGCCACAGTGGCTAGAAAGGAGGGTCCTATTCTTTCTCTATTTCTTCTGTCCCTTCCCAGAAGAGACTTAAGAATGGTCAGAAATGGCTCAGATTGTTCATTACGGAACAGTCCTACCTGTGAGCAAGACACACTGCTGAATGGCATATTGCTAGGATAATTTAAGTCCTCATTCAGCATTAGGTATTCAAAAACAGAGGGTATTATCTCTGAGCTGTACACCAACTTATCCAATAAGAGTATTCCAAAATAGGGACCAAAATCTGGGGGCCTTGCCCATCACTGTTTCCCCTCACTCTTAGTGATGACAACAGTACAATCAGGGGTAAAAAGCACCTTCAGGACAAGCACATGCAAAGCTCCAGAGGCATGCCTTGCACATGGTTAATTTCATTGCATGTTGGTGATTGTAGAACTGCTCTTTATATGTTACCCACAATCCCCACACTGCTTGGACAGGATTTATGCCATGTTAGGGTTGCGAAGTTAGATTCTAAATTGCTCATTTGTGGGGACATTGTTGATGGGAGAAGTGTCTGAAAATCATAGATTCTCTTTACTTTTGGTATGAGATTCCTCTGCCACCCAATCTTTAATCAGAAGTTCACATCACAGTTCAACTTTCTCAAATTCCAACTTCTTCGTTGGAGTACGCTAGGCAAGGCTGATTGCTTTTCTGTCTGATCAGAGGTGCATATTTAACTCCCGTCTCATCTAGCAGTTAAGGGAAGCAAACTGTCCACCTTGCTCATTGTGTTTATTTATCTATTTATTTGTTTAAAGTTTATTGGGGCAAAAATTGTTAGTAAAGTTACATAGATTTCAAGTGTATAATTCTGTATGACATCATCTATATATCACATTGTGTGTGCACCACCCAGAATCAGTTCTTTTTCCATCACCATATATTGTATCCCCTTTACCCTCATATGATTTCACTGATATGTGGGATATAAAACTGAAAGCAACAAAAGAACAAGACAAACAAATGAAGAAACAAAAACTCATAGACACAGACAATAGTGTACTTTAGACCAGAAAGTAACGGGGGAGGGGGCAGCTCATTGTTTTTAAATGTCTGCATGTACCATGTATTTTAAGCTGCGTATTTTTTTTCTGTTAAAGCCAACAGAAGTTGCAGAGAAAATCCCTGAGAAGAAGCAACGCCTGGAGGAGGCCACCACTCTCTGCCTGCTACCCCCTTGCATCTCACCAATTCCACCCCACAAGCCTCCCAACATTAAAGAGTGAGTTTGCCCTGTCTTTGTATAATACTGCCATTGTTCAGACACTTCAAAAATCCCCTTTGGGGCGGTCTTGTCTCAGAGAAATGTTAGGTACAAAATGAGTTGCCCAGTCCAGTCCTGACAGCTCCCCTTGGTCACTGGTCTAACAAGGGTAGGCTGAGGAGTGGAACACGGGCTGCCAGGTTTCGGGTGACACCATGAGCTTCTTAGCAACATTTCTTTACTCCAACTCAGATTAATCACCCAAATCAGCCAACGTGAGCTCTTAGCACTAAATGAAGGATAAAAGTAAGTAAATGAATTAATGAAGGGCAGCATCAAGAGACACCTATCCCTTGAACCAGATCACCCGATCCCGGGCTACTTCCAGTTCTGATGGTGATTAAACAATTTCCCTGGAAAGCAACCCCTTGGCCTTGACAGGATGACCCAACTGCTGCTTCCTCTGTGGTGTCGTTACTTAACCTTAATATGAAGCTTGAGGACCAGGAGCTGCATCCTGGACTCCTTGGAGGCCAGGGGAATGACGCATTTGGGAAGGCCTGAGAGATGACCTATGTAGGAGTGGTCTTCCCCCAGGCAGTTCTCTGTTGGGGAAAGCCACCTAGGAATGGATTACGTAAATTCCAATCAGTTGCCATGTCTTCGCCCTTCTTCCTCTTTGTGGAAGGTGCCAGAGTCGGGCAGGAGGGCTCCTTGTCTCCTCTTCACTCAAACAGCCCCAGCTTTCCCTAGAGAAGTCCTGCCCTCTCTGTTTCTACCAAGCTTTGTGACCGAGTTCTTTCGTCTTATAAATATCACTTAACTAACAATCATGTCAGCTACTGGAACCATTCCGTCTGGATAATTATTGCCATAAATTCATTCAACATTAGCGATTACTTCCATCAAAGACCAGTTTTGGAGCCTATTAGCAGCCCAGAGCAGAGAGGCAATCTGGCTAACTGCTGCTAACAATTGATTTCACAGATTACTGTTTAATGTCAGTGATATGGCATCAATCTGCCACAGATAAGGTGTCACAAAGAAATTCTCAGCTTGTATTTGTTTGGATCCTTGTTGTTCTGAGATGAAAGGTAGGCAAAGAACAATTACCACTACATCCTTTCGATATCATAAGGTGATTTGGACCCTGGTCTGCCCATCTCCCTGAAGATCCATAGCTCTTTGTGAAGTAAGTGAAGTACATCTGTATGCCCTGGTATAACTTTGATCCAAAACATCCCTTCACATGCTTGGAATTCTCAGGAGTAGAAACTCATCCAGTAGAGCAAGCCAACCCTCTTCACCCTAGGGTGGGCCAGGCATGGGGGAAACATGCTTCTCCCCCAGTGGTCAAACGTGGTCATCCCACAACCCTCCTCCTATCCAAGGAGGAAGGACTAAAATGTCATCGCTGCGGTGGCAGTACCTCCCCAGTTCCCAGGCACTGACCAGTTCAGGCCATCTGAAGGCAAAAGGAAAAGGCAGGGGACAATGGGAAATCGTCACACCATCAGTGCCCGTTGCTAGTCTCCTTAAGTGACCCAGTGACCTGTCACTGTTCCCATTTCATGGAAGAGACCTGATCAAGTATTAAGTAAATGTCTAATCATTTGAGTTTGTCATGAAATGGTGTTTTTAACTCATGGTCATTACAGTCTTTCTGCTTTTGTACTAGGTAGGAAAGCAGTATTTAACGAGTAGCAGTTTTTGATCAGGGAATGCCTGAGTCAGTTTATCACGTTCATTCAATAAATCCAAGTCTGTGGAAAACTCTCTGGAGTTGAGGGAGAATGAAGCATGGACAGGCCTCTCAGAAGTCTTCTCCTTGGAACTACTCCTCAAGCTTTGCCTGCTCCGTTGTGCTTCATTGACCCTTCGAACTAAATCCTAAGAAATTTCTGAGACAACAGTCACTTTCCTAAATGAATATTCTAAACCTTACAAAGAACCCCACAGTAGACTATGACAGCTGGAGTTCCCCATCATCCAATAGAAGGGCCCGACTGTGTTCCTCCCCCTTCTTTAGACCTTGAACCATCAGCAATGCCTCTGAGGCACTGGGGATGGTGGTGATACACTTCTCTTGTCTGCTGTCCTCCTCTGGCCTACTACAACAGTTGCCAAAGGTAGCAAAAAACTATGTAGTAAGAAGCTGTAATGGTGACAGTGGTGTCTAGAAAATACTCCCTGCGTATCTTTCACTAGAGACGTCATTAAAGGTCCTATGGTTCCAGGTTACTACTAAACAGATGGAAAGAGGGCCGCGTGGCGGGTACACACTGCACAGAATGTCCTGTACTGTGTGCAATGTACTGTGTGCAATGGCAGATTGGAAAGCCTAGCATGATTATAGTAGCCAATGGCAAATCAGCTGCCTTTAGGAAGCAGCTCTTCCCCCTGCAGCCCCCACTGCCTTCCCAGGCAGCTCCAGTCATGGAGGAGTGGTCACAGCGAATGAACTATTCACCCCCTATAGGTGCCACAGCAACGCTGAGCATCTCGTTATATAAATTCCCCAAAGTCTGATGCCTTTGTAATGATGACACTTAGTACTGGCTGATGTGTGTGAAGCTTCCTCATAGACACAAATCTTAATCCATATGTTTACCATTATTTTAATCAGGTATCACAATATCTTAAAATGGTTCTACATGTCAAAGCAATTCTTAAAATCCATAAATCCATTGGCATATATTTCTAATTAATTTTAACCGATTGAGGTAATGGCAGCAACAGTTAAGATTTTGTTTTGATTTTTAAATTTTGTCAAATGACAAGAATCGACATAGGGCCATGTTATGAAACAAAACATGGATAAGATGACAAATATTATTACAATTGGCAGATTTAGGGAACACAGTGAAAGTGGAACAAGGAGACTGCATTGACTCCCACCATTTCAGGAAATCAAGCCACTTGAATGCTTGTTCATCTTTGATTTGTTGCTTTGAGATATTGTAAATCTATATTTCTAGACACTGACTGAAATTGACCAAGAGGAAAACATAAATTCTCGTTGACTTAATTTGCTATTGAAAATTGTAGTCAATAATCATGAAAAGTAAATGGCTGCACAGTACAATATCAGTTGTCTAAGAAAAGATTAAAATTCAAGTAATCTTCATTGATTAGTCTAAGACAGTAACTAAAATGAAAATCCATGACCCAATTACCATGTTAAGCAGCTAGTATAAGGTTTTAGTTGTTCTGTTTTATTTGAAGTCTCAGTCTATTTGATAGTGCCCATTTAATGGGCAGATAAATCAGTTTGAAAGCACAGGAGTACTTCTAAGACTGCATGTGTCTTGTGGCAATGTGACAAAATATTTTTCAAATGGACTTTAGTAAAATGGAGTACATCAGTACTTCAACACAACTTAAGGTCAGGGACTCATTATGTTTTAGCATTGGGGTAGAACATTTTGAACGTGCAATTTGCAATGTATCACAAACTTATTTAGTGTATTATTTATTTCTAAGTAACATATAAACATAGCATTTCTTAAGAATATATCCTTCCACTAATTGTTTATTGTGCCATTTGTTGTGTGATTGGGCAGTTAAGTCCTAGGGCCAAATAAGTAGGAACTATCCTTAAAAATGATCGGATTAAAATTTGCATTGGATTTTCCATAAAAATCTAATTAACTGTAATCTTGAAATGTTGCAAATATCACACCGTAGCACACTCCATTATACACTTATATTTATCATGGAGTTCTGCTTCAAAGATATGCGTTTATTCTTGGGTACATGTGTTTACATTTATCTATAGCTATATCTATAGAGAGAGTGAGCTCTCTATAGATATCTATGTCTATATGCATTTTATATATACTATTCATCGCAGATGAAGGACCATCAACTAAAATATTACTTCAGCTGAAAGTACAAGTATCATGGGAAAAATCAGAATAAAGAGAAACAAAATCTTATACACCCTACACTTTGTGTTTACACAGAAATAATTCATCCAGGAGAGCAAATAGAAGAAAAGAAGAAAGGCTGTTCCCTCCTCCACTTTCCCCACTGCCAGAGGATCCTCCACGCCGCAGACACATCAGTGGCAATAATGGTCCCTTCAGTCAAGACAGAAACATCCCTACGATTGGACAGGTCACCTCTGCCAAACCTAAGAGGAGTGAAGGCAAATTCTGTTCTACTTTCAAAGGGATATCTGTAAATGTAAGCATCTTAGAATAAATATTATGATCGTCCGGTAGAAACAAGTTGACCCAGCTTATCTAACTAGACTTGACAACAGGGAGATGTTTCAGGGGATGGGAGGAAAAAGCAGAGAGAAAATATAAGTGTGTGTTCACACAATTACGCAATCTCTCCAATACTGTGTTTCCCCAAAAATAAGACCTAGCCGGACCATGGTCTTATTTTCGGGGAAACATGGTATTTCAAATCTCAATTATTCTAATTTAGTATGAATTTTTAATTTCAGTCTTACTGCTCCATACAGGTTGTTATGCAGAAACTTGGGGCTATGGACATCCTTTAGTCCAATCCCTTCATATCTTGGGGCGGGGGGACACTTCCAAAATCCTGAGCACAGCACCTGGCACAAGGTAGGCACTGATCGTTTAGTGAAGGAAAGAACAAATGGATGTGATGGCATTGCCCAAGGTCACTGAACTGGGGCTGGAACTCCAAGTTACGACTTTCCACCACCAAGCTTAGCAGGTGTGAATTGTTTTACAAAATGGTGACTCAAAAAGATGGAATTTAAAAGGTGAATTTTTTGATAAAATCGCACAATTGTGGTTCTAAGCCCTACTAAATGATTATCTAGTCCTTTGGGCTTTCTACACTGGTACTCAATTGACATAGATAATGGAGGATTTGTATCACCTTTTCACATCCACACTCTAGATCTTGTCATTTGTCTCCGTGTAAGTAAGTAAGTGAACTGTGGAAACCATGAGCAATTAGTGTCACTAGTTCATATTAATGACAAATGTATCTGCCTTCCCCTGTAAATACATGCATATGCAGATATAGCATCTGTATGCGTCTAGTCTCCTTTAACTGTCTAAAGCAAATGAGTGAAAAGCAAATGAGTGAAACTCAATGAGTTTTCAAATGTCTGGTGCCAACCTGGTGGACCCTGAACCAAAAGTGTCCATTTAACACCCCATGGAAAGCCATGAAGCCTGTGCACTTTAAGGACCCTAATTTATAGTCCTCCATCATCTGAGATGACTGACAGGACATGAATACCTAGGTAAATTTCATCACTGATAAAAAGAAATTGCTTTATTATGAAGTTGTCGTTTTTCCATATGAAATTCATGTTTGTATGTGTTGTATGCACACACACATATTTGCATTCTCATTTAAAGATGCTGACTATAATGTTAGGAATTAAACCACCTATTCAAAACAGTAATTATAATATCAATCCTATTTTTCATACTGAATATAATTAATGTTATGTACTCCAACTGATATTCTCTTCTGTTGCAAGCATTTGGAGGGTATATGCCATATCTAGCCAATTCTCTTTGTACAGTGCCCAGTATATTGTCACAAATAATTAGGTGCTTAATATGGATTTTATTATGACAATGATAATGCTTATAAGAATCTGCAAAGTCATTTCCACAAGAGCTAAAAGCTACTGAGGAAACATGATAAATATGATTACAGTTGTACCCAGAAATCAATCAACTTTCTTAAGGAAATCACTTGGGTCCCCCATGATAAGACTGAGCACCCATTGCCTCTTCTTTGGACATCCTGCTTTCCATTAATGGCTTGTAATCTGGGAGATTTTGTAGTATATTATTGCCCTAGCCTGGGAGTTAAGAGAATTATTGACTCATAGGGATAGCACTGCAACAACTTTGCTCTGTGACCTTGGGCAAATTATGAAACCTCTCTGAGTTCATAAAATGAGTAGCTTTAACTAGGTGATCAATAAGACTTCCTCCAATTTGAAAAATGTCTTCAATTTTGTGCTCTCAGAGTATTCTCTCTTCCGTTTATGCATGAAGTCTTGTTTACTAACTCAATAGATAGGTGAGTGTGGACAGAGGACATGTTTAAATAACTTACATGATCATGGCTGAATGCAGCCATTTCCAGTCAGGTGTGCCAAGACTGAGATCAATGCCATGTGCATGGTGGGCGAGTTGTTTTAGGGTTCTTGTCATGTATCTTGACCGTAGTGCCAGTGGCACTGTCTTGGGCCGACTCCACTGGTCTGGGCCATCTGGCTATAGCAGTAGAAACATGAAGCTGGCATAGGAGTTTTAGAAGACTGATTTTTGTAATGTGTTTGGATTGAATAAAATCCATGATGATATTTAAACTCTTTTATTCATAGCCATCGTAACAATATTTGGACATGTAGCCTCTCAGTACATTTATCCCAGTGAGATCTTGGTGATAAGAATTTTTGATAATCAAAAAGTCCAGGATCAAATGGAAAAGATAGACTTTCAAGGCTACAAGAAATGTTCACATCTGGCTTTTATCTTTAAAGTGACCCTTTTGACTAGGTAGGCATGCATGCATTCAGCCTTACATGCCGGCACTGGGCTATTGAGCAGGGCAGATGGGGTCGGGATAGCAGTGTCATACATCAGAGATGGCACCAGTGCTCAAAAAGCTCTCCATGTAAGGTGAACAGTGAGAGATGTACTCAAAGAACTAGAATATAAAATATCCGGTAATTGGTGTCATACAGAAGGAATTGAGACAGACCCTTCAGATCTCTAAAAGGACCAAAGAGGATTAAGGTACTTCTGGTCATAGACATAAGACATTTTTCCTGGAGGAGAAGACATTTGTTGTGTTGGGTCTTAATTAAATGAGTAGAGTTTAGAAATGGAGGGAAGTAGTTAAACAAAATGTGGTATATCCATACAATGGAATATTATTTAGCCTTAAAAATGAAGGAAATTCTCATGTATGCTACAACATGGATGAAACTTGAGGACATTTTGATGAATGAAATAAGCCAGCCACAAAAAGAAATACTGTACGATTATACTTACATGTGGTAACTAGAGTAGTCAAATTCACAAAGACAGAAAGTAAAAAGGATAGTTACCAGGGACTGAGGAGATGGGGGGATGGGAAATTGTGTTTTTTGGGTTTTTTTTTTTTTAAATTGTTGTTTAATGGGGACAAAGTTTCAATTTTGCAAGATGATTGGTTAGACAATGTGAATATACATATCACTACTGAACTATACCCCTAAAAATGGTTCAGATGGTAAATTTGACGTTACATATATTTTACCATAATTTAAAAAATTTAAAGATTGAGTAAATTACCACATGGTAAAAAAGAAAGTAATGAACGGAAGGTTGTTTTCCAACCCCAAGGGTCTACACAAAGCAAAGCAGAAAAGTGAAGAAAGCAGAATGTGTTGTTTGGTGGTTCCATGGGAGGGAGTGGTGGCAGATGAGTCAGAAAGCTGAAGCCAAATCAGGGAGAACCTTTCATGCCAGCAAAGAAGCTCAGCCTTGGTTTGCATTTGGGTACAAGGGTGTGAAATGCATGGAGCCTTGTTTGGGAAGCTCAGGCTGGCAGGCAGCAGGTTGAAAGTGGAACAGAAAAGCTAGCTTGGGTTTGGGATTTGACCAGGAGGCTGTTTGATAGTCTGTGTTGGAACCCATGAGGGCCTGCTCTTTGAGGCTTCAGAAGAGAAAGGGGCAGATTTTAGAGGCATTGGGTGATACAATAAACAGGATTTTGTAATTGTTTGGAGAGGAAGAATGAAAGATGAAATAGAGCCGTGGTTTTCAAAAAGAGTTTTAGGAGCATTATCATTTTCTGAAATGCAATCATTTACAGAACTTCAATAATATAAAGTCGATTAAAGCAGAGCAGTTCAGAAGGCAAGGTGGAAAGTGCACCAGGTCTGATCTCTAGGCCCAGGCATGGCCACAGCACACTTACTGACATGGAGAAATCCAGCCTTGGTGACAGAAAAGACCATCTTGTCATTCACAGAAAGAGGGAACTGGTTTGGTTATCCATTTGGTTTCAGACAAATTGAGATGCTAATGGGCCATCTTGGTGGAAGTATCCAGAGGTGGTCACTGTAGGTCTGGAGCTTTGGAGAAAGGGTAAGATTGAGGTTCCATTCGGGAGTTAACTGCTTGTTATCAAATCTGTGATAACACATACAGGATTGTCAAATCCTGTCAAGGTCAAGAAAGAAGAGAGCTGGGGAATGAACCTTGGGGGATACCAACCTTAGGTAGCTACCAACTCAAAAGAACAGAAAGAGGAAGAGACACCATGACAACTATGGTCACATATGCAAGAGTCGGTATCATCCCACTGTTGCCAAGTGGGGAGTACAGAGTCTGCCATGTGAACACAGCAGGTGGTCTCAGGACACATACTGTCAGATACTTACAAATCTTACCACCTACTTTCTTCATCTGGATCCCATTATTTCTATGGCAATGCCAGCTCAGAGTGAAACTCAGAAGTCTCTTACCCATTTGATTTTTGACCTGATCGAAATAAGCTTTCACCATCTCAAGACTTCAAAATGAGGAGGCTTTCATGTGGCATTCAGTTAGCTAGGAATCAGTCAAGCTCCTCACGTGAACAAAACGGCAGCTTGGGCCTTGGTCCCAGGGTAATGACTATTGAAGGACAGTACCTGGTTTGCTGGTATTTTGCTACACTGGATCTGGTATTTTGCAGAGTGACCTGAATACCATATTTTGCCATGTATTATGCGCTCACATGTATAATGTGCACCCATGTTTTTGGCCCAAACTTTGAGGGAAAAATCATTTGTTTTAATTTTTTAATTCAAATTTTAATTTGTTTACATTTAGGTACTAGTGTTTTGTATTATAAAGGAATTTTAGCATTTATTTTTAATGTATTATGGTGCAAGAAATTTTATGTAACAAATAATTACAAAACACAAGAACAGAGACAAGGTGCAAGAAATTTTATGTACCGGTCACAAATTTATGATATTTACGCATCATAGAAGGCCAAGAATCTTCGTCGTTGCAAGTTCGTTGTAAGTTCAATAAAATGATGATTGTATTCCAGAGTATTATTTTGCATACAGATATCATTATTGATTTCTAGAGTCACACTTTTAACTCATAAGCATAAATAAAAAAATTAAAAACACATATAGATACGGAATTAAAACTACCCATGTATAATGTGCATCCTTATTTTTTTTTAATTAAATTTATTGGGGTGACAATTGTTAGTAAATTTACATAGATTTCAGGTGTACAATTCTGTATTACATCATCTATAAATCCCATTGTGTGTTCACCACCCAGAGTCAGTTCTCCTTCCATCACCATATATTTGATCCCCCTTACCCTCATCACCCACCCCCCACCCCCTCAAATGAGAAAAAAAAACTCATAGACACAGACAGTAATTTAGTGGTTACCAGAGTGCATCCTTATTTTTCCCTCACAAATTTGAGTAAAAAATGTACTCATTATACACTGCAAAATATGGTACTTACCCTAGTGAAAAGTTCTGGGCTGGTTCCTTATCAAAAATATGCTCATCAGGGTTATCTCTCTTCCTCTCCTTCTCCCTGTCAGTCCCTCCCTTTCCCATTCCTCCCATCTCCCTTCACAGCCTCTGCCAGATTTAAACCTTTGTCAGTGGCTGTCTTCAGGGATGATGGGGCTATGTAATCACAGTGCCTGACTAGCTTGGTGTTTGGTGTTATCATAGAACAAAATCTGGTGATTCAGAGTTCATAAAATATACCAGGGTCACCTATTTGTCGTCAAACTCTGTCCATTGTTTTTTTTTTTTCCCTTGCCTTGTTTCCTAATGTGCTCAACATTTGAAGCATTTATGAAAAGATGTTCTAAAAATCTGGACCTAATGGAAGTTATTTGTCCTCCTTTCTTCCCAGGAGGGAGACACTCCAAAAAAGACAGCCTCTGCCACCATCACTGTCACCAACACTGCTGTTGCCACTGTCACTGCTACTGCCATTGTCACCGCCACTGTTACGGCCACTGCCACGACTACTGCCACAGCTACTACCACAACCACTACCACTACCATTTCCACCATCACCTCTACCATCACTACTAGTCTCATGGATAGCAGTCATCTGGAGAAGACGTCCTGGGCAGCCCTGCCCCTTCTGTCCAGCACCACCACCAATGTCCGGAGACCCAAGCTCACTTTTGATGACTCGTATGTTGTCCCCAGGTTATCATGGACCCAGTTTGGGAATGGTGACTAGGGGGCGGGGACAGTATGACTTTTCGAGCACCGTGCATGTGTCACCCAAAATAAGACCTCAGCAGCTGCTCCTATAGCCTTAAAAGTATATCCCTCTGTCCCACGCATTCCTGTCCTCACCAAGAAACATCTTCGGCCCATTTTAATTGTGGGTCTCTGTTGCTATTTCCAAAGGCAGGTGCTCAATTCTAGGTGCTCAATTCTGGGTCCTCCTTTCTTATCCATGTCCTGAGAACTGTGTGCCAACAAAGAGGTTTACAGCTTGGTTTTGTTTGATCTCTTTGGATAACTGGAATGATTGGGGTTGGAGGATGTAGTTATTTATCCCAATGGGCCATGATGCACTTCAGATTTCATTTACAGAATTATTTCAAGGTTAGTTCTTATATGAATGATATCATTCATCTGCCCTTCTCAAGGCATTGTATAGGAATGGATTTATAGCAAAAAAAAAAGAAAAAAAGAAAAAAAGAAAAAACTTTTGGCTATTCAGTTTTTAATGAAAAGATGAACCATTGGTTTTTTTCTGACAGAGCTCATTTTGTCTGTTTAGGGTTCACAACGCTGATTATTACATGCAAGAGGCCAAGAAGCTGAAGCACAAAGCTGATGCACTGGTAGGTTTCCTTCCTTCATTGCTTTGCTCTCATTAAAGTATTATACTTTCAAGGAAAACAAAGAAGGCACTTTACAAACAATTCAAGCTTTCTCATGGCTGTTCTGACATAGGGAGATTGGATCTGGTTAATTCCTTAGCACTGTAATTTCCAGAGTTCTTTGGATTGTGTTACCCTGCCATTACATGTATTCATTTTCACACGATTCTTTCCCTTGCCCCAACTTCAGAAACTAAATGGCACATACTGTTGTCATTGCCCTTCAGGTAAATTTGAAATGACTTTTGAAACTGTCCTGGAGAATGTTGGAGCTTTCATTGGGTCTGGTAAACCAGAAACTAGTGTAGGCACAGAGAGGGTTGTTGAGAGCTGGTTAAGTAGCCTCAAAAACTGGTCTTGCAAAACTCAAGTCTAGAAAAAACTCAGCTCCTTATTGCATTTGATTATGTGTTTCCAGAGTGAGGCCCGTAGCCAGGCTAGGACCCTGCACAGAGAGAGGAAGTTCTGTCATCTGGATATCCTGGATATCCCAAGACATCGGCCCTTCTTCCTCCAAGGGTTTTGGCCACCTAGAACAAGGATGAGCTCAGCATGTTGAGTTGTTTGCCTTGATTGATCCTTCTAACAAGGGGTCTCAACCATGTGTTATAATCACCTGAGGAGCTTTAAAATAACCCTGATGCCCAGGCTACACCGTGCACAAACAGAATCAGGATTTCTGAGACTGGGACCCAGGTATTAAAGCTTCCTAGGTGATTCCCAAGTATAGCCAAGATTGAGAACCACTGCTCTAGAGAAGACCCAAAATTCAGGCTCCTCACCTTTGACTAAACCCCATCACAATTAGAGGCATCAGTTCAACCTAATTGTGTTAAAAAAAAATCACCCTCCATCATTGCATTGTGTCAGCCAGGATTTAGCTGTCCCGTAGTCCTGTAGTGTTTCACACTGGGAGGGCTGTAATGAAGTACTGTAACAGTCTCTGCTATGATTTGTGGGTGGCCAACGTCAACTTCCCATGGCCCTAGCATTGGCCACTTCCCTACTTTCTGTCATTTTCCCACTGTGGTCCAGATTGCCCGCTATTGTCTGTAGCTAACCTTTCTGTGGTGTGAACTGTCCCTTGGAAACACTTGTTCCCTACTCCTGCAGACAAAATTGCCAAGGCAGGCCGGGCACCAGCTTCACTAGATGCTGGGAAGACTGCGCCTGTGACCACTGTATACGTGGTGAGAGATTTAAATGTCATCAGGGCAGCAGTCCTGCTGGATTGAACACCAAAGGTTTTTTTGTTTGTTTTGTTTTTTAAATTGTATTGGGTAACAGTGTTTTTTCCAGGACCCATCAGTTCCACGTCAAGTTGTTGTCCTTCAATCTTAGTTGTACAGGGGGCAGCTCAGCTCCAAGTCCAGTCGCCACTTTCACTCTTTAGTGGCAGGGGGGCACAGCCCACCATCCCATGCAGAAATTGAACTGGCAACTTTGTTGTTAAGAGCTCGCGCTCTAACCAACTGAGCCATCCTGCCACCCACCGGCGGCTCAGTGGCAGCTCAGCTCCAAGTCGTTGTCTTCAATCTAGTTGTGGAGGGCACAGCTCACTGTCCCCTGTGGGAATGGAACCGGCAACCTTGTTAAGGGCTCTGGAGTTTGCCCTCTGTCAATCAGGGCAAGCTGGTCCATGAGCTGGTGTAGACTGGGGCACATGTGGTACCATGTAGGTGAAAAGTTAAACGAACTGAGAAACATCAAAGCCACAGAGATACATTGATATGATTTGAATCCATATCACTCTCTGCCTTCTAGGATGTGGCGATGAGTCCCCCCAAACCACTTTTGGTCTAATCCATTTAGGGAATTCATTTTCATTTGTGGAGATTCTGCCCACGTGGGGGCAAAAATTGGTTCTTGGAAGTAGGGTGACAAAGTGTTAGATATTTCAATGGTGTGTAACCCTCTAAAAGGCCGCAGTACATAAAGATATCAGGGTATTGTTGTTAGTAAAATTTCACTGGGGGTGGGTGAGAAAAAATATCTGAAAAAAAGTCCTATCGTGGGGTGGTGATAATGGGGAAAAGGTTGAGAAACATTCATTTAGAGAAAGACATCATTTAGAGAAATAAATTTAAGCCCAGGAAGGGGGTATGACCTGACCACTAATCGGCACTCTGGCCATGAAATTTTCTCTCTGGACTTGTTTCTCCTTTCAGAAATTATGTTGTAAGGCAAGAGAAGAAGCAGATAGTTTGCATATACATAGGTTTTCATAAAACCACTTTGAACTTGGTTGAAACAGATATTTTTCCACAATAGCTTACTGAAAAGAAACCACAGAATTCCTGCAGTACATAAAAGCTGAAGAACATTTATTGTAAAAAAAAAAAAGTCATTTACAGCAAGAGATTCTGCAGGACCTGTAACTCATCATTTTATAGTTGTACTTAATCCTTTGCTAGAGACAGCCACTCTGCCATTTTGAGAATTGAAGCCTTCACAGTTGCATAGAAAATATTTTGGTAAAAGATATACAAAGAAAATTAAAATAGCTAAATCTGCATTATACTGGTTCTTTTACATAAAGTTCTACATTAGTAGAATTCTTATATCCAGCTATCAAAAAATGAAAATGTTAAATACTGTTATAAAATACTCACCATAAAAGTGTCATATATAATATTCATTACACATAAAAAAGAAATCAGTATGTCTAAGTCACTTTAATCGTGACCGTTATCAAGACTAAAACCTTTTGCAATAAAATTTTACTAAACTAAAATATTTAGTAGTGCTATATTTTTTGACTTTTGACACACTATGTCAGACTATCATTTACAATGAAAGTGATGTGATTATTGTCAACAGTCTCACTATAGCTTCACATCTTTCATGACAATAGCATCAGTTTGTTACTCTTCTCCTGGGGCTGGGGTTGATATGCTCACAGAGTGCCAAGCAAAGACCATGTGTGTTAGTTGTCCGCGAGGCTTACAAAAAGAAGAGTTTCATTCCAAGCTCTGCCTATAGGACACTACAACGGCCCGTCTAGTAAACTTAGTGAATAAAAACTATTCAAGGCAGTGATTTGGATTCCAGTCCACCAAAAAGATAATAACAATAATACCACAAATACATGGTAAGACCACCACACATGACACTTTAGCTGCAGCTTTCTTTTCTCAACCAGCCTCAGTGTGATGACAGTAGAACCTTAAATCAGTCATATTATTGTCAATACAAATTCATACATTGTCCCGTGTCTATATCAGGCCTTCTCAACCTTGGCACTGTCAGGCTGGGCAATTCTCCCACCCCTATTGTGGGGGCTGCCCTGTGCGTTGCCGGATATCTATTTAGAAGCATCTCTGGCCTCTGCCCGCTAGATGGCCCGTGGCCCTAGTGACAACTAACCAAAACCATCTCCGGACACTGCCAAATGTTCCCTGGGGGAGAGGTGCAAATTCGGTCTGGTTTGAGAACCCCTCATTCATATGAAGACGAAAAGGGAATATCATGTTGACAAGTCTTCTTCCTGTTTCAGTTTGAGAAATTTGGCAAAGCTGTGAATTATGCCGATGCAGCCCTGTCCTTCACCGAATGTGGCAATGCGATGGAGCGTGACCCTCTGGAAGCAAAGTCTCCGTATACCATGTACTCTGAGACTGTGGAGCTCCTCAGGTTAATGGCCTTTCTGCAACCATCTTCCTAAACTCATTTCAGTCATAATTAGAAACTGCTATGTTTTTTTTTAAATATCATTTCCACATAGTAATGATTTGTCCAAGCCATCTTCTTAGAAGTCATGATAATTAGTTCTTGCCATTTTATTAATGTCATGGAAAATCCATAATTGATGGACACTGCTTTTATAAATTATCCCCTTCAGAGGTCATTATATGAGTGTTATAATTTGCAATATTCATAAAATTAAAATGGAAACAGTGGGAGGAAGTATAATAATTTCACCGTTTGGCATTGACACTTATCTTTTCAAAGTGCACTTTTATAATTCAAAAGAAGTGGTATTATCGGGATTTCTGTTATAAGGCATGTTTTCTAAGAATTTTACTACCTTGGTTATTAAAAAGGGAGGGGTACTATTCTAACACAAACTTGGCATTAAGGCCGCAGGTGTGGGAGTACTTTCCCCGTATCTGGAATTTAAGGGAAACAGATGAGGTGGTAGCAGGGGCCAGAGTAGAGATGAGAGGATGAGGATAAGAGAGGGTATATTAACTGCACAGATTATTAGTCTCATTTGCATTTTAAATGAAATTTTCTGGCCTGTTGGTCTTGGCAGAGTAGAAATTGTGGGTAGTCAAAAACTTTCTGGAAGAAGGGGAAAGAGAAGAAATTATACCCATTCTAGTGTTTTCCAGTAACTTGCAGATATTTGTAAAATAATTTAATCCACCTCTGAATAGTGGACATGTAGCATTGTTTACTGGATCCACTAAATAATTGCTTTGGATTGAGTGAGCCCTTCTTCATGTGACAGGCCCTTATATCGGGCTCACCTCTGACTTGATTAACAATAATGCCAGGCCTGGATTTTACTATGTGGCTTGTATCTGCATAAACGCTTACAAATCTGAGGACACGTCTACCTAAACATTTAGACAAACACTGGACAAATTTAGCATGCATATTTTCCCAGGAAAGCATTCCAAAATATCTAAAGAATGTGAACTCTGATGAAGAAAAAAAAAACAACACGATGCTCAATGGAATAAAAAGATTTCGTTCAAGCCACAAAAGTAGGGAGCTCATGAGGAAAGCTTCAGCCTTGTGCATTGTGCAAAGTATCTCTCCTACTTTATGCCCTTTGAAAGCCACCACTGCTGTTCTGTAACTTTTAAGAGGAAAATGGTTTCTCAGTGTCTATTCAAGGCTGCACATGATTTTCAAAGATGCTCAAGGTGAAAATTCTGGCAAAAATTATAAGCATTAAAAATTGAGGGAAAACATTCATGAACAAACATGGAAAAAATTCATGTCTTCTATTCATCCTAAAATGCAAATTTTAAAAAGGCACTTTTTAAATCAACAAGAAAATGTAAAAATGTTAATACCTAGTGTTAGCACACACACACACACACACACACACACACAATATTGGAGAAGTAGGCCTGTCCTATGCTGGTAGTGAGAGTGGAACCTGATCATTGTAAACAGGAAAATTTGGCATTGTGCAGGAAAACCTATACAAATGAGCATTCGCATCTTTTGAGCCAGTAACGCAACTTCTGGAAATTTGAATTTCCTCTACTGAAGAAAATAATTGTAAGAGTAGAATGAGTTATCTGTATGGTGTTCAGTTTGGCATATATTATAGCACATAATTAGAAGCAAACGAAATAATAATAGAAGCATAATTAATTACATCTTAGTACCCTCCACAGAATACTTCGCAGCCATTGAATTGCAACAATGATGGAGACTATGTATCTGCATTAAAATGTTTATAATATGATGTTAAAGTAAAAGCAAGCTGCAGAATTATATACACATTGCATTTCTGACCATGAAAAGCATGTTTCTGCATGTGGACCAACATGGAAGGGAAATGAGATCATAGCTGTAATGGAGTGAAATTATGGGTGTTTCCCTCTCTATGTATTTTTCTTTCTTATTCATTTTCTTTTAGGAAAACACATGCTCTCTTAAAAATATAAGAGCAGAACATCAGATTTCATTTTTGGTAAAAATGCAATGTGAGCTGTTGAGTAATATTTATTTCCATTAGAAAACAATTCTGTCCCCTTAATTATTTACGAAACATTCTTTCTAAGCTCAGTTTATTTTTCATCATATGATAGTTCACTCTCCAAAGGAGTATATTTCAGTGGAACCTGGTGAAAGTCAATGAAGAATTTATGGGCATTCACTTTCAAGTCAATATTTTTAAACTTGATTTGGAGTTCATTATAGATTCACATGCAATCGTAAGAAATGATCCAGAAGGTTCCTGTGTAGCCTCACCCAATCTCCCTCAGTGGTATTGTCTTGCATAATTACAGTACAATATCACGACCAAGACTCAGACATTGACAATCCGTGAACTTTATTTAGATTTCACCAGTTTTACATGAACTGCTTTGTGTGTCCTCTGTGTGGGTATTTTTTTACACTTACTATAAAGTGTATGTATAATTCTTCTTTACAAGAGACATTTCAGTTGGGCATCAAAAGAGCTAAAGCAACTAGGTCTTCTGATTCTTTTAAGCAATTGAAGCTCCACTATCAAGTCCTTTCAAAAGTGGCTGCAATTAGAGGGTAACTATCATATGAACATCGTTTTTAGTAGTGTAATGTTATGTTAAAGAGATCTTTTATGACTCTTTCCCCAATAGTATGCTGACTACAGAGCGAGAGCACCCCATTTCTTCATTCAAGTAATTATAGTCACTCTGAGCCTTAGGAATGTGCAGTGGAAATGTATTTGTGAAAATAAGTGGGGCATTACGAAAACTTGACATTTCAGTGATCCAATTGTCAAAGGCAGATTTATTACATAATAATAATCCCTTTGCTTAACATTGCAACCCCAAGAGGGACCCACTTGAAGTGCACAGGTCCTTTTGTTGGAAAAGGTTCACTCAACAGAACTTGGAAGTAAATGGGAGAGCAAAGAGTTAGAGTATGCTGGGGGAGGTGAGTGTTGGGGGGCAAGCCCGGGGGCCACTGCTGTTCTGGGGAAGCTGATAAAATAAGCAGTTCATGGCACAAGCGCAGTTGCCTGCAAGTTCTCCATCACCTTCTTGTAAATGAGACCTAGTCCAGGCTGCCCGCACACTTCAACTTCCTTCTGCAACACTGAACTCTGGTACTTATTCCACCACAAGTACCTGTGAAATTGCATTAAAGCTCAGACAATGATTTTAGGCAATGAATTGATGTTCAAGAATCTAAATGCCCAGAATGGAATGTGCTCAACTAGAAGAAAAAAAATAGGAATTATTCAACCTTCGATCACCCCAGTGTGCAAAGTTACAATTAAAGAGAATGGAAAGACAAAATACACAAGCACTGTAAATCAAGGGTGCTTAGACCTTCAAATGCTATGAAATTGACCTTCCTTTGAAAAAGAAAAAAGAAAGCAAAACCACTTTCTATAGGAATATATTTCTAACCTGAGCCATTAGAAAAGACCTTTTTAACTGTGTGATTGTGGTTTCCCCATTGCTCACGTCTGACATAGTTGTATATTATTTACCTCATCTGTCAAACTCAATGGAGACTGACATTTGTGTCCACCACACGTTGAAAACCAATAATATTTAGCTAGAATGTTCCTAGAAACAACACATACACACAGCAAACCAAGAGTAATTCCACGGTACTGTATTAGAATACAGGCTCCGGATTTAGCTGACTTCTTAGAGCCAACTTATTTTATATATGTATAAAATATAATATATATTATATATATATATATATATTTCCATCTTTTTTAAGTTTTCAAAATTCATTTTTCAATTACCATTGACATGCAATATTATATTAGTTACAGGTATACAAAACAAAGTCACCTCAGTGCCATTGTGACACTCTTTTGATTGTCGTCTTGTATGTTTTCAAAACAGCATGCCTTTGCCACATGCCCTAGTCAGTCCTCCCCCACCCGCCCCAGAGCAAATGTGGGGCCAACACATTCAGAAGATGGGGATACCAATCACTTTGGGACTTTCTGAAAGGTAATACTGATCCCACTTGAGCTTGTCCTTTCTCTTCAAAGGTATGCAATGAGGCTGAAGAACTTTGCAAGCCCCTTGGCTTCAGATGGGGACAAAAAGCTGGCGGTACTATGGTAAGTCTCATGGAGGCCATGAGGAAATGGCTGAAATGTCACAGAAGGATTTGAAAACTCCAGATGAACTTAAGCTGCTTATGCCAGGTCATTATTCTTGTTTTTCATTAAATTATTAAAGGATAACTAATGGATGTCTTCAGTTGCTGACTAAACATTTGTTCTCCTAATTTATACCCTTATCTAGATGGGATTTTAATGCTGACCCCTTCTCTTTTAATTTTTTTTTTATACTTGTGTTCCTCAATAACTGTAGGAGTATAACTCCAAAATATGAATGAGCATTTTTTTACAGTTTCCAGGTTTCATTAAGCACTGGCATTAATATAATCCTTTCCTTATCACCATAGCTACCGATGTTTATCACTTCTCTACTTGCGGATGTTTAAGCTGAAGAAGGACCATGCTATGAAGTACTCCAGATCACTGATGGAATATTTTAAGGTAATCCTTATTTTGTATAATTTATAGGTACTGGGTGATTAAATCACGAATGAGACATGGCAGGCATGTTATTAAATGCCAACGTTGTTGCTGTCAAAGGCTTAATCTCCCTCATCCCAGTGGACCATGGCTGTCCCATCTCTCTTTTGGGGCTCAGCGGAGAGCTAAAGTTTGATTTGATTCCAGGGATTGAAGGTACAATAGTGCCATCCCCTGATTTTTCTCTGGACTGACCAAATGGCCCTCAGCAACTTTCCAGTTGCAGTCAGGGAGCTGCTACCTTCTTCCCCACCCAGCATGGTGGACACACATGCCGGGGACACAGCTTGTGACTGTGGCTATGTCCAGCCTTCTGTTAAATGAGAAGTTAGTCCAGAAATTGCTCAGCAGTGAGAGAAGTCACTGTGGACACCCTGGGCTCTGGATGGGGCGGGGGTTGGAGAGGGCAGACATTCATACCTCCCAGAGCCATTTGACCACGAGGAGTCTTGCAGTATAGTGCTTGCATTTGATACATCTGATTGCTTTGATTACCAAGATCAACAAACATGCAAACAACAAATCAATAGGTCTGCCATCTACAGAGCTGGAGTTTTTAATTTGCAAGCAGAGAAAAAGGACAGTTCAACCTCAAAATGCAATGCCGAAATTTGGGAATGAGCCTGGATGAAAACTGCAAGCAGCAGCCTGGTGCTAGGCCTGGCCATGGTACCAGATACCGCTGGCCTGAGGGGCAGTGGAGCTTCTGCTGCTTCTGCCCCTCAACAATGGTCATGATAGAATTGAGGAGGCTCAGGGCTCCTATTGGGCTCGTCTCAAAAGAAAAGAACACATTTTTAACGAATTCATTAATTTAACTTACTTATTTGCCAATTGCATGGCACGGCTTTGCTAAATTGCACCAAAACAGTTTGAAATGAATCAAATCATGAGCCTACATCCATCATCCAAACCCAGTGAGTGGCAGTGCACAGCTGTATGAGGATGCTGGGAAGGACACTGTTCACCAGGTATTATTCAGTGTGACCCTACAGCTGTAAAGCTAGGGTTCGTGTCGGTGAGCAGGGTCAAATGCAACAGCTGCCCATCCCTTCATATGTCTACTGTTCCAACCTGTGCTCTAGAAAGGTGATTCTTAAACTTGAGAGGGCATCCCATCCCCTGGAGGGCTCCTGAAACCAGAGTGCTGGGTCCCATCCCCCAGTGTCTGATACTGTAGGTCTGGGATGGGGCCTGAGAATTGGCGTTTCTAATAAGTTCCCGGGTAATGCTGATGCCGCCGGTTTTGTGATCACACTTTGAGAGCCACTGCTCTAAAATCTGTGCCCTGGCCTGTCCTGTGTAGCTTTGGGGACATTATAAAATACCAAACAGATGTTAAATGACTCACTCCCCTGGTAGTGCATTGAGCTTCTTTGAGAATAAAAGCCAGTCTGCAGAACATACCTTACGTGTGAGTTCTCTGCGTTCCAGAGAAGTGCTGCATTCTCACTGGGCTCCTAAAAGTGCTGACTCACTATAGCACCCCCTTTGCAAAGGGGGCTGGGCAGGAACCCAAGAGGCAGGAGAGGAGCATAACCCGGGCCATGAGTCCAGAGAGGCAGGCCTGAGTCAGGCTCAAGGCCACAGGTGTTCAGACCCTGTGCTACCTGGGCTCCAACGTGGTGAGGTCAATCTAATGAGCTTCATCACTGTCCTACTGTGGTGACGCTTAGTGTCAGGGGTCCCTGCACCCCACAGGTGTTTGGCCATGAAAAAACAGAAGGCCCACCCTTTAAACCAGTCCATGCCATCAGAGGAAAATAACGAATGTTCAGCATTCCATTGCAATGCAGCTGTGGACCAGTTGCATTGCTAAATAATGAAAACTGTCAGCCATAAGGATTTGCATGTAAAGATAGCAAATCAAGTTGAGTCACAAAAAAACAAACCACAAAACCACTGCTTGGTCCTGGCACATTTCTGGGATATCAGAAATTACAGCCCACCTTGCATCCCAGGGAAAAGTTTGCAACTGTAGCTAAAGGTTAAGAGCTTGCCTATGCTCTGAAGAGCTTGTTTTGCAGAATAAATTTCAGATGAGGATAATTAAACCACTTCTTGGAGAACTGAATCTGATTTCACTGGGCCTTTTAGTATATAAGATTTTTCATCAAGTAACTTTCATGGTCCTGATTGGAGCCCACTAATTATCCTAACCAGCTATTTTCATCGAGTGTGTGTTGTGGTGTGCTGATGTGCACATACGTCGGAGCTCTGCTAACGAAACAGGAGGCATCCCAAAATGCTGCAATCAATATTAATGTACTCGAAATCACACTTCCATCTGTTTCTGAATTAATAAAACACAAATAGATGTCCTTATTTCCACCCCCTCTCTCTCTTTCAGCAAAATGCTTCAAAAGTCGCTCAGATACCATCTCCATGGGTAGGCAATGGAAAGTAAGTATCTCATGAAAATTGCTTTTTCAGAAAATGAGTGATTTAATAGACCCCAAATATTTTGTATTGACAACTCAGAAGCGAAGGTCAATTCTGAGACTACAGTAATTTTTGTACACAAAAAATTCTAGTGACGTTTCAGTTAATGGCAAGTTCAACATGATATGATTCCAAATTTCTTTGACTATTTGATCTTAAAGCCAAATTATAGCCATAAAAATATCTTTTAATGAGATGGCAAGCACCATGCCATTTCAAGGAGGTAAAAGTTAACTTTGCTGCTGTGATTTTTCAATGATTCACTCAGTAATGGAAGACCAAAGAAATATTCATTGATATGTGGTAAGTGCTGTTTAATAAAACCAAAGGCATAATAGTGCTGAAAATGGGAAGGCACTTAGCCAATTATCTGAGCCTTCACGATGATTTTTATATTGATACTAAAATACCCTGACCTAAAATATAAAACTATCTCCTATAATGCTGATTTGAGTCTCCGTGAACTCCCCCACTCTCTCGGCCATATTTAGCACTGTATGTGTTTGGGGCAGCTCATTCTTCCACTCATTCTTCCAGTGGGTGTCAGGAAAGCCATTGATCTGGTCCTGATGCTGCCCTTGGCTTCCAAGGTAAGCTAAGTGAGCCCCTTCCTCTGTGTGGGTTTGATTCTCCATCTCTAAAATGGAAGGTCTGGACCTGATGACTTCTAGTCCCATCTGATGAGCTGTTCCTTCTAAGAGTGCTATTTTAAATCCTAGTTCTGTCTCAGCCATGAGCTGTCTATGTGCCTGCACTTTCTTACTTGAGCATTAGTTCCTCCTCTTATCCCAGAACCTCCCTCACCACTCCAAGCCAGGAGTAGGAAGGGAAACTAGATGATTGTGAGCATGTAGTTACGCAAAGTGTTGCTTTTTTTCATTTTTCATCGTTTCAACATCCTTGAGTCTCTGATCAAAACATTTTCTTTGAGAGTAACAGTCTCCTCTGCCACTGTATAAATATCTGCAAAGCACACTCCCAAAGCAGCGGCATGATGAACTCTAAGATCATAAAAACATTCAGAGTGAGGGAATGGCTCCATTAAAAACTATGTGTTAACTTAATTACTGTATTAAAAGCAAGTACCATTTAAATTGTTGAATGAGGCCTTACTCTTACATTGACGAACAAAAGCGAAAGAACGGTTCTCTCTGGAAGTTCAGAAAATAAAAATAACCATTGAAAGGCCCAGAGAAAGCTATTTTCTCTGAGCACAAAGTAAATCAAGGGCAAGTTCAGGCAAGCAACCATTAAAGGTTCACTGAGAATATATATATATATATATGTGAATATATATATATTCCTAGGCTTGTGAAGTTACATTGAAAGCCTCCTGAAATGATTTTTTTAAGCAGCTTCTGTCTGAAGAAAGCACACTCCTTTGGTAGGTCACAGAACTTCTGAATGAGACGACTCAAAACAATCGCCCAGGGGTCACATCCTGTTCATCCTGCAAATACTTTGGCCTATTTCCTTACAAGGGGCTGAGGACACAGCTGAATTCGATGTGATTCCTACACTCCAGAGGCACCCAAATCCAGTGGAGAGTGGTGACATAATATGAACAAAGTTCTGTGGAAGCCCAACAGAAAGAGAGCAAGCGAGCGAGCTTGGGCCTCCCTAGTTAGGGAGGGTTTCTTGTCTGCAAGTAAAGATGATATTACCTGGTTTCCCCAGTGATTGAGGATAGCTGACCCACACAGAGCATCTCAGAGCACTTTTCAGAAGGAGCACCCCTTGACCCTCAGGACTGGTGTAAGAAAGTGCAAAGAAGCAGTTGATAAAAGGAGAAGAAAATTCTGCTTGCTATAGAGCAGGGGTTGGCAAACTTTTTCTGTGAAGGGCTAGAGTGTACATATTTTGGAATTTGCTGGCCAACAGGCAGAACTGAGGTTATTATATAGAGAGAAAATAAGAGAGAAAACAAATTTCTGAAAATTGACTGATGAAATTCAAAATATCATAACAGTGAAGCACAATTTTTATGCTATAGGTCTACTAAGGAGAAGAATGGAATTTTTTAAAAAGATAATATTTTGCTACATTAAGGCTCAAAGCTGGTGTTCCCCTCTCATCAAATCGATTGCAAATGATCATTCTTTTCAAAGCATTGTAGCTCACAGGCCTTACAGAAACAGGTAGTGGGCCAGATTTTCCCACCCCTGATGCAGAGTCATAAAAGCCACGTAGTTGGCCGTTTAAAGGGCTGGGCCACAATTTCAAATGTCACACAGAGAGAATAAAGAGGACTAGGCAGGCTATGTAATTGTGAAAGAAGGAGGCCATTGGAGGCCTTTAGAGGAGCTGTTTCAGTAGACAGATAAATGTGATGCACATTAAAAGGGTTAGAAGAGAAGGGATATTTCCCCTTCTTTGAGACATTGGCCAGTAAAAGGATTATGAGGGAAGGATTGTGCCTCTGTGGACACAGATGAGCTACCTATGAGCCTGGAAACAGAAGTGGAAATTGTCTGACATACACATAACGGTGAGGGTGGAGATGGACAGCCATGTCAAGTAAAATCTTTAGTAGAGTGGAGGGGTAAGACTTGGAGGGAACATGGTGGAATGGAAGGGAAAAGGACTTTGGAAGAAAACAGACCTGCTTTCCAATCCTGGCTCTTCAACTAACTTGCTGTGTTGCCCTGAGAAAGGAGCTGAACTTCTCTGAGCCCTTTTGTCATCTCTGAAACAGTGGTGGCAGAAAGTCACCCACAGAGTTGCCCTGAGGCTTAGAGGTAGCTTGGCACACAGTAACTTCAACAAATGGTGGCTGCTGCCATTGCCATGGTTTTTGTGGTCATTGTTACCTTTGTGAGTTGGAAAACATGAATTAACCCCGCCCTAGAATCCCCACAGCTGTTGGTCTGTTACCACAGATTGCCAGAAATTAATGGATTCTGCTCCTTTAGTAGACTATTGGCTCTTTCCAATAAGAGGCCATTCATTCTTTCATTCACCAAATATTGTGTGCCTACTATGTATGAGACAGCCACCAAGCCCTTTATACATTCCTCATCCGTGTGCTATACGTGTTCTTCACCAGGGCATGTTACATGTAATGGATACTCATAAGGAATGGAGGGATGGCTGGAAGGCAATTTGTTCATTTATTTAACTGGCATTCATTTAGTACACAAGGTGTGCACCTGGCATTGTTCTAGATACTAGAGTGTAGCACTGGATAAATCAAAATAGACAAAAATGCCCAAACAAAACAACACAAAACAGAATCATAGATACAGAGAACAAACTAATGGTTACCAGAGGGAGGGACTTTGGGGGCCAGGTAGAAAAGGTGAAGGGATTAAGAAATACAAATTTGTAGTTACAAAATGTTTATAGGGATGTAAAGTACAGCATAGAGAATATTGTCAATAATGTTGCAAGAACTATTACAGTGCTAAGTGGGTACTACACTAATTGGGGGGATCACTGCATAAATTATATAAATGTCTAACCTCTATGCAGTACACCTGAAACTAATATAAAATAATGTGAAATGTCAACGGTAACTGAAAAAATATGTAACTAAAAAATTCCCTGCCCTCATCCAAGTCACATCCCATTGGAGGAGAAAGACATTACAAAATATGTGTTATGCTAAATGAGGATAAATGTCTAAGAGAAAATCGAAAGAAGGAAGGGGGTACAAAGGGCTGCTGCTGATGGGGCAGGGAGCAGTGGAACAATGTGGAGTAGGGACATTCGAGGAGGACAATGGGAGAGCGAGCCCTACAGATACCTGGAGTTCATTCAAGCAGAGGGACAGCAACCACCGTACATGCCTGCTGAGTCCAAGGAACAGCAAGGGGGTGAGTGTGGCTGAGAGCTGAGAGGATGGTGGGTTGGACCAGGATGGCAATGGTGGAAGTGGTGGGAAGTTTGTGCTTGTTTGCACATGCTCATTTGCATGTGCCACAGACATGTAAAGAAAAGGACAAGATCTGCGAATAGAACCACAGAAAGAGTACAGGACGAGGAACCCCACGCAGTGGGGAAAGCCAAGTTGGAGTTGGAGTCACACTGAGATGAGTGCTTTCAACCAGAGTCACAATTTCTTAGGCAGGTTTTCACTTTTTTCATTTCATTAGTACATTGTGGTTTGCAGATGTGCTTATCAGAAGGTCAGCTCATGGAGCCTCATGTGAGATCAGTAATGACCGAAAGCAAACCCTAGCTCTCCTTGAGTCCATTACTTCGAAGAAAGTAAGTAGGAAGTGGAAGGCAAAGAAAGCTCCTCAATAGCACTGCAGTGTTGTAAACTGAAAAAGGCCTTTTCAAGATGTACAAGGTCAACAGAGGTCATTTGTCTCCCCTTGTGACTTCTGGACACGATTGGAAATCATTGACTCCAACCTTTTCTTCCAGTTGAGGAAAGGCCCAGCGAGGGGATGACACTTGCTCAGGAGCACACAGCAATTTATGACAGGGCTGGGGCTGAAATCCAGGTCTCCTGGGATTCCAGTACTTCTTTCCCAATACCACACAGTCCCCCTTTCAACATGTGCGACACCTGACAGCTTCACAGTTTTCTCTAGAAATTACAAATGAGTACATATTCCGTTCTTGCCTTAAATTGACATTTGAAAATTAATGACCAACACTGGGGGAAACGCTAGAAAATAGCATCTGAAACCTGTCATGAAAAAGAAATCCAGCATTCTCTGCTTTGTATGTATGTGTCCATTAGCTCACCCTTCTGTACCTAGGTCCCTTAGCTTGGGCAGCTCCCCATGGCACCCCTGACTTGAGAATAAATCTTTCTATCAAGAAGTAGCAAAGCAAACAAATACATTTATAGACACAGAGAACATATTGATGGTTGCCAGCTGGGAGGGGTTTTGGGGAGCCGGGTGAAAAAGAGGAAGGGATGAAGAAGTACAAATTGGTTGTTACACAGCAGTCATAAGGATGTAGGGCATAGCATAAGGAATATAGTTAATAATATTATAATAATTATGTATGGTCTCGATGGGTACTAGATTTGTTGGGGTAATAGATGGGAGAGGGAGGGGGGCAGAGTGAAAAAGGTGAAGAGATAAAGAAGTACAAATTGGCAGTTACAAAATAGTCATGGGGATGTAAAGTACAGCACAGGGAATATAGTCAATAATATTGTAATAACTATGCGTGTTGTCAGATGGGTTCTAGAGTTATCGGGGTGATAACCTTTGTAAGTCACGTAAATATCTAACCATTATGTTGCACTCCTGAAGCTAATATAATCCGTCAACTGTAATTGAAAAATAAACCATTTTTTTAAAAAAATATATCAAAACAGCTCAGAAATTACAAACCTCCACACCCTCTTACACCAGACAAGTGCAAAGCAAGTGTGAGGATCCACTTTCCCCTTCATACCAGATCATGCCAGAAAGTACATAGTATGTTTGCGGAAATGGACCAAAGCTCTCCTGTAGCTATAGGCACAGCGTGTGTGAATCTTGAGACAAGTATATGAGTTTGAATTGCTCCCAGATTGGGTCAGCAGCACTTGGACATTTTGGGACATTGTGATGGCGGTACCCCCAGATCCTCTGCATGGGCTGCCTGTCCTGGGGTATGACCATTCTATGAGCAGGCTCAGTTCTGAAGAACACAGGGCACCCTGGAAATCTCGAGCTGCCAAAAGCAGCAGCTGGTAAAGGCAATGAGGAGTGAGACAGGGCTCCTTGTGGTGTGTGGGGGTGTATTTGGAGGAATGAAGAGGAGATTCCTTCAAACATGCAGACTTAGGGAGTCCCAAACACAGCTTCCTCCTGTTTGTTTTACTCCCCATCCCCCAAATGTACAATCATAATAAAGTGGTGCATTTTCCTGGGCAGCTGTTCACAGTCTGAGTGAAGGAGGATAGGGTGGCTGGGGGTGCACCCATATCCATGCCTTTAGGACTGACCTAAATCCAGGCGCTCCATGCTATGTGCAGCCAGCAGGTGAGACTCCTTGTTGCTGACATTAAACAATGAAACAAAAATTTATCTGCGAACATTGCTACTCCCCAAAGTAGGTATGCTAAAGACGTCTCTTTCTAAACCAGCATACAGGTGCACAGTGAGCAATTAACAGCTATCCCTGTAGCATGACTTAAAGAATCCTAAAGAGATCTTCCAGCTTCCCTAATACTGCTCCTTGGGGAGAAGGGGGGACCTTTAAGAATTGCACTTTGTTTATTGTGGTGAGTAAATTTGGAATGAATCGTCCTTGGGTTTCCACAGAACACTTTGATAATAGACCAGTATCGCACATTGAGATTTTCTAAATGCCAACAGCCGTTCTGGCAGCAGGCGGAGAAATCATCATAGTTGTTGTATGTATTCAAAGGAAGAACTACAGTCATGGGTAGAGTGAATGCCAAAGAAAGACTCACCCAGCTACTTCTGGTATTCTAAAATGAATCTACCGATACGCATGGCGTCATCAATGATGGCCAGAGGCAGGGAGACTCAGTGTTTAACGTTAGAAAAGGAGAACAGGGGCGGGCGGTTAGCTCAGTTGGTTAGAGCGCGGTGCTCTTAACAACAAGGTTGCCGGTTCGATTCCCCACATGGGCCACTGTGAGCTGCACCCTCCACAACTAGATTGAAACAACTACTTGACTTGGAGCTGATGGGTCCTGGAAAAACACATTTAAAATAAATAAAAGTTTGAAAAAAAAAGAAAGAAAAGGAAAACAGCTCATTGTACAGTCTGGCGCTGTAGTCCTGTGTGGCTTGGTCAGAGGAGGCAGGAATGGTCCACGCTGGGGCCTCTGGAGAAACTTACCATGCTGACAAAAGTTATTAGATGTCCTTGGATAAGAGTCAGTGGGAGGCGGGAACAAGCTCCACTCCACTTGGGCTCCATATATGTTCACCACGCCCAACCTGACTGTGACAAATGGTGTTCTCCCGAGGTCCCAGTGTGATGCGGGAGGTCTCGAATCTTCCATCACTCTTCCCAAGCAGCCTCACAAGACCTGTCTCTTCCCATTCCCCAGGAACACTCCATCCCCAATGTGTCTCAACAACGTCTCTCCCATCAACGCCATGGGGAACTGTAACAACGGCCCTGTCACCATCCCCCAGCGCATTCACCACATGGCTGCCAGCCACGTCAACATCACCAGCAACGTGCTACGGGGCTACGAACACTGGGACATGGCCGACAAACTGACACGAGAGAACAAAGGTATGCTCATGTGCTCCACCCAGTGCTCACAGGCTACGGTGGCGTCAACTGTACTTCGAAGGACTTGGCTTTTCCATGGTCACCTTATCTTTGTCTCTCTAATGTCCAAGGCTTAGATGAAGGAAGAGGGGGTTAACTCTGGGCTGACCCAGTGACCAGTTTTTGCGGAGAGAATGGGGAAAACCTGGGACTTCGTTCTCCTCTACAGCTTACACTAATCTGACCTGTGATGTGTTGGCAAACGCCTGTTTGAGATTTTCACTCCATGGTACGGATCGATACAGAGAAACACAGGCAAAGGAAAAGAATGATTGCAAATTAATTAAGATCCCGTTGGTGTCTGTTGTCAACTTTCATTTTTTTCTTGAAAGGTGAGGTTGAACTAAGGCCTTCTACCTTCATTATAACCGTCAGCTCCACAGGGTACATGATAATGTGGCTTGAATTCAGGAGCAAAGGCCAAAGCTCAGCTAGTGTTTTTAATACGATGACAGCTGGGATGAAGGATCGGGGACCTGTTCATGGTAACAGTTGAGGTTTGCTACAAAACAAATGCAAGAAGAGTGAATCAGTGGTCTTGGGTGACTCATGCTGCCATCTGTGACCCTAGCTGTCACATAGGTTTACAAGGAAGTCTCACTATCCTAGTGAAGGTGGAAAGTAAAAATAAACTGTACTTTTGTCCTGGCCATTTATTTGACTTGGCTGATTCTGGCCCGGGGGGGGGGGGCACAGAACAGCCCCACTCCAGTCAGGGTGGGTAAGGATGTGGGCCTGTCAGAATCAGACTGCAAAGAGGTGACCAGCAATTTGGAGCAGTAGAACTGTCTGGTGAGGAACAAGGAGGTATTAGCATCCCACACGGTCAGCTGGCTGCTGCTGGGTAAGTTGCATGGAGTGGGCCAAGCAGAGGTAGGGCTTTCCTGAAATCAGGCTGAGGCTGCAGGCCACCTATATGCAGATGGAAGTTCCAATGGGTTTGACCCCAAAGGACTTACTGTGCCTTCTAACCCAATTCTTCTCCCAAGCCCAGCCACAGTCTTCACAGCCCAGATAGCTCTCCTTTCCTTTCCGCTGTGGTCCCAGGATCACAGCCTGCTTCTCTTCTCTCTGAAAAGCTGCTGCTCTAATCTCTGGGGTAGTTTTCTCCAGTGTCTGACTATGGAGTGAGACACAGTCTTCCCACCCTCCTCCTTGCCGTACCTTTCAAACTGCATTGCTGAGTGTGTGGAGACAGTCCCAGTGGGGTGGGAAGGGTGCAGATTTTGAAGCCTGATCATCTAAGTTGCAGTCTTGCCTGGATCGTGCCTTGGCTGGGTGACCGCAGGGAAGTTACTTAAATCCATGAGCTACTTCCTAGCTTCCCTCTCTATAATGGAAATAAGAAGAAGGAGAAGGAGAAGAAAGAAGAAGATGAAACTACTCCAAAGGATGATAGAAATGGGTTGAATGAAATAACATGTAAAGCATCTAGCAAAAAATAATCAGGTGCAGGTAGTAATCCTACAGATACTTATTCTCTTTCCTTGCTCCATATGATTACATATCTCCATAATGCAAAGATTCTGTGGCTGTTAGAGCACATTCCATAATTTGAAACTCCAACCTTCAACCCAGCTATAAATTTGCACTGACTTCTGGGATTATTTGTAAATATTGGTTACATGAGTTTGTGCAGTAATTTCTATATGCTAGGAACTACATTATTTGCTTTATCATTTGTTGTCTCATTTATCCCATGTCGTAAATGAAGAAACTGAGGCTCAGTGAGGTTAAGAAACTTACCCATGATATCATAGCTCTTAATGTTGGAAGCAGGAATTGAATCTAAAACTGTCCAATTCCGGAATCTGAACTCTTAACATGGGCTACAATGCCCATCTAGAGAGTGATACCATATTTCCCTGAAAATAAGAGCTAGCCGAAAAATCAGCTCTAATACGTCTTTTGGAGCAAAAATTAATATAAGACCTGGTCTTATCTTACTACAATATAAGACCGGGTGTTATCTAACATAATATGATATAAGATTGAGTCTTAATATTAATTTTTGCTCCAAAAGACGCATTAGAGCTGATTGTCTGGCTAGGTCTTATTTTCAGGGAAACATGGTATGAATAATGGGTCCTCAGAGACCTTCAGTCAGCCCGTGCTCTCAGTTACCTGAGTCATGGACAAGTCTTAATTTGTCTAATTTTCTAGGCTTCTGGAAATCCAAACAACTGATCTAGATAAACAGGCCCATCCAAAGGTTCTAGAACAGCAAGCGAAGGCACACACATCTTAAGACTTGCCTAGCTCGTCTGCCTCCACCACTATCTTATTTTGTATTGGTAACTGGAGGGCAGCTCAGTATTTATGGATTTCCTTCATAATTGCATCCACTTTCAAAATTCGTGAAAGTAATTTCTTCTAAATGAACCGCAGAACTTCCCCGGAGCAATGTGGTGGTTATGCTGATGTTCAAGTAAGATGGCGCTAAGTTTGTCTTTAGCACAGTATGTGAAGGAGTTGTTAAATTTCCTCCCTAACATTGAATCAAAACGACTGTCACTCTACCAGCAGGAGAAAATGTATCCTGGGAATGTTGTCGTTGCTGTCATTGCAGACTGGGGAGAGGACCTGGTTTGGAATCTTCTGTTGGCTCCCCTGAGTTTCATACACTTGTCATTTCTGAACTGCTTAAGAATTGGGGATGCTTCCCACATCTGACTTGGCCACATCGAGATGGGACAACTGAGGCGCTTCCCTTTGAATTGGTATTCCAGTGCATCCCACTGGAGACAACCGTGTAGTTCCACCTTTTCCCACCCAATTGTACAATGGAGAGGATTGAGGCTGGCTCTCTCAGTGGAAATTCTCCACTTCCGCCCCATGTCCGCCCACCCATACAGCTGCAGATGGCTTATTGCAGAAAATGTGGATGTTAAAATGGGCCACCGAGGCTGATGCTGTTCTCTGGCCTTTGGTCTAGAAGCCCTGTTCCCCACCTCCCCAGCTGCTTCCTTGAAGCAGTTGTTAAAATGGTGACCTGGATAGCTAGTTAAGAATGCCACAGTGGGCTTTGTATAGAGTACCCAGGGGACATCCTGGCTCCCATGCAGCTCACGTTCATTCAACAATGACTAGTCTAGGTCCTTTCACAGTTCCCTTAATATTGTGTTACATAAGAAACTATTTTAGATGCCAAAAATAATTTACGCCTTTATCAGCAGAAATGACTTTTATTGCATAGTACAAGTTAAAAAGTGTCACATCCTCAAATGAAGTTGATATCTACAGCAGGAGCCCATATGTGAGACATAATATGGAGAATATGTGACATACCATCTGCTAGGCAATCAAGCTCATGGAACCCATGCATGGAATTTGCTTTCCAAGAAGGCAAGAGAGCATCCTGATCACTTTAAGGTAGTCTCCAGCCTCCCTCCAGATCCCTCATCCTCAACCAGCATGGGCGTGATTTCTTCTTGGCTGAGGCTGCCTCCTCTGTCAGGAGCTAATAAAGGAGATGACTGGGAGCCCTCTCATAACCGAGATCAATGCAGTGCTAGACAAATGAATTCAGATGTGGAAAGGGGAAGCCTAGCTAGTTTGTAGACATCATATAGTCTTTCCCACATCCCCCCAGCGCACCCCAAAGCAGAGCTTGGGCATTCTTACCATCCATGTCCTCGTGGGTGGGGGAAGTTGTTATGTGACACATACTTGCAGGTTTTGTTTCTTCCCTGAAGGAAATAAGGCTTGGCAATAAGGCCTACCAAATTAGATGTCTCCTAGACATTTATTTGGCCTTAGATGCTGACAGCTATCATTGCTGTCCAAGTTCACTGGCTATGTCTGTATTGTGCCAAGAAAAATCAGTAAATCCAGTTCATTTACACAAAAGGAAAAGAGAATACTTTCAATTTGATAACACACAGAATGACAAACAGCTTGGTATCTTATAGACCATAGTTCCTTACTTGTTTTTTTGTATAAGGATCCTTTTCTAAATATAAATTTATAATATGTAAAAATATAAATTTAATATGTAATATAAAATATATTTAAATGTATTTTATGTATATACATCATTTATGTATATGTAAATATATAGTATGTAAATATCTAAATATATAGACAAATATATTTTTATTTTTAATATATACATATTGTGACGTATGTGCATATATATGTGTGTGTGTGTGTGTGTGAGTGTGTGCATATCTCACAAACCTCCACAGACTGGAATGTACTTGTAGAATCACAGTCTGAAAATATATATAGTGATTTGAAAACACTAGGAATTAATAGATTTAAATGAATTTGTGTTGTATTAATCACAGTAACACAAACATTATGCTGCAGAGCTTTTGGAGCTAACTAAAGATTAAAATAACAGTGCTTGGTGTACATATGGAGTTTGGGTTCCCTAGTAGGTGATCCATAAATGTTTGTGAAATGAAAGAGCAATGAATAACTTTTCCAATTTCCACATGATTGTGTTGTTGCGTGAAGGCAGCTGAAGCAACTTGGTGTATATTTTCATGATATCGTTTAAAGACCTCACCAAGGTGTGCTCTGATTTTCAGAATTCTTTGGTGACCTGGACACGTTGATGGGGCCCCTGACGCAGCACAGCAGCATGACCAACCTTGTCCGCTACGTTCGCCAGGGACTGTGTTGGCTACGTATCGATGCCCATTTGTTGTAGTGGGTGCTCCCCCATCGCCAGCATTACCATCCATCCCTCTACCTCTACCAGAGCACCGATGGTCACTGGTGGAACTCCACTGATTTGGGAAAGTTCTCTTGGATTATGTTTGTTTTTATGCTTCTTTGGATATCTGTGAAAAACAAAAAAAAGCATTGTAAGTGGATACTACAACTTGAGAACAGTGTATGTTTTATTACTTAGTCATTTTTTTAGTATTTTATATGCATTTCTTAGATCCCACCATCCTTTTGTGCTTGATGAAATTACATTATTCTCTTAAGTCCTTACAGCACTGTTTTAAGTTCACACAACCCAAAACAAAGAATGGAATGCACTTGTGATAGTAACAGGTTCGTGAGAAATGAAACCATATATATATATATATATATATATATATATATATATATATATATATATCCTGCAAAGATTCAAATTTTCAGCAATAGCCATTCCCCAAACTGTACTCTTATGTCCAGAAAAAGACGTATTTCACAATCTGTTGTTAAACTTTTGTGGTTCCCACAGACTCAATCTTCAGGTGAGGATTTTCATTGTCAAAACCCACTGGTTGGATGTTGTAGCATTATTAAATCAAGCGTATTAAGAAAATAAATGAACATAGCATTGCCACTCTTAAAATGATACTATGGCACACAACCAGAGGATTTTTTTTTTTTTAGCATCCCTTCACTGATTCCCTATTTTTAAAATTTTAATGATGAGGAGTGGCAACATTTATTTCCACAACTTTAAGGCATCAACTGGCATAAATATTTTTGAACTCTGTAATTTGAAGCGTAAATCCTCACCTGGGATTCTCTTTGTGTAAAGCTCTCCTTTTGAGGGGCATTTTAGTGGGTACATGCCCTAGTAGCCAAAATGCTTCACTCCAGTTTTAGAAACGAGAGATAGGAAGTCTGGAAAACATCCAAGGAATTCACACCTCTGCCTCTTTTGCAGTTGGTAGGCGTATCCATAATTGGCAGGATGTTTTACATTGTATTTTGCTCAAATCTCTGGAAACAAAAGTCAAGTTATCACTACCTAGAAGTAATAACATACAGTTTGCTTCTTAGTGGCTTTGAAATATGGACTTCCCCAATAATTATCTCCATTTTCTATTTTACAGGGTTTCTTTTGTTCTTCTTTCTTTTATATTTCTTTTATTTTCCTTTTTGAGGGGGGTCGTTAGGTTCTGACTGAAATGCAATCACTGATTTTATTCAAGTCTATATTAGTATGAATCATTTCCATTAAAATTCCAAAGAAAACTCCAAACTCTAAGTAGTAGCTAGCCTTTTAACAAAACAAAAACAAAAACAGAAAGAAGAAAAATGAGTTTGGGGGTAATGTTTCACCCTAGGGTGCTTTGAAGGAGCCCTGAAGATTGGGAACAGTTCACCTAATTTGAACATTTCCATATCAGTTGCAACTCTCCCCACCTTTTATGATACTCTGCATTCATTTTCTATCCCTAAGCATTACAATGTAAATACCACCTTTGGTGTTCCAGCTCACCAGAAGAATCCCCCACGTGTAGTAAACACTATCCATACATTAGTTCCTCATAATTACTTGCCGGTATATAATTCCATGTAGCCTTTAATCTGCTGAGTTACTGAATTCTGTTCACTGAGTTATGACCAGTTAAATAATAGATGCACACGAAAGATGCAAACTTGTATGATTTTTAAAGCAAGTCATGCAAGTCTATGATTGGAACAGCAAGGGATCACTCTGCACTGTTCACGGTTAGCTATATCCCCAGTTGCAAAAGAGCCAGACTTGAGCTCCCCTCTGGTCATCTTTGAGTTTAAGGCCCTTTGTTGTATAATAAGGTTGTGGAAGTTTACTCCAATGGCTGAGGCCAGATTGTTAAAATGACTGCTGGAAAGGTCCCAGCAGCTGAACCCAGCACTTTTTATGCTCCCAATGTGGTTGAGCTTCACCGTTCACAGTCTCAGCAACAACACTCACACATACAGACACACACACAGATAAATGAAACCTGAGAGAATCTTTTCTGAACCTCTTAAATGAGGAAAATGATTATATGAAAGACTCTGAACACCCAAGGTGGGTGTCACATATAAAACTCAAGCCGATGGCTTTGCAGTGACTCAAGTTCTCTGTTTGTTTTTAATGGCTTACCAGGTAGAGTGCCTGACTATTACTATATAATGAAGCTGACTGGTTTGACGTATAAGTTCAACATAGACCACAATTCTAGACCATCATGGATTTAGGAGCAGATTCTTCTTGAAATTAAATCTCCAGAAACTAGACATTAGAATGCTAGGGGAAGTTTCCCAGGGAAACAGGCATATTGCCTCATGGATGAATGACTTGTAACTCTAGTGTCAGTGAGTCATTATATCTACTTTACATACAACAGGGAGGTAGCAGAGAATCCTGCTGCCTGATGTCACCTCTGGTGGCTGAGTGTAGTGTGTGCCAAATCAGCAGCACGATTATCAAATCTGACAGTGGAGCTCAGGATCACCACCAGATTATTTAGTAGACCCATTGGTAAAGCAGCTTAGAAACCAATTAAACACGGAGGATGAATTGCCTTCCTGTCCCGGGAGATGAGATGTCTTTCGGTTTCATGATTAAGGATTGTTGCTGTTTTCTAGGCACTCTATTCATCACATTGTAAATGGTGATGCGTGTCGTAGGTGTGCAGCTATTTAAGGGATTGAGATAGTTTGTCAAGTTAATCTCTTCAGTGTATCAGTTTGTGGGAGGGATACAAGACGTGTGGATGGCAGTGACAGATCCTGCCTCAAGACCTTGATGGAGGCTTGGTGAGACACATCTCAATAAGCACATGGAGGTAGGGTAATGGGCAAAACAATGAGCAGCTCCACCTGAGCAAGTATACAGAAGGATCTCAGCCCTGCAACGTGACCCAGGTAGGGCCACCACTATGCCTTCCTTTGTTACCCAAGCTCCAACCACAGAGAGTTTGACGAGTTTGTGTTATGATGTTGGCTTGGCTTTGTAATTTTAATTAACTTTGGATTTTTTAGTGGTTTTGTCATATTACTGTCTGAGTTTGGTAGGTAGGATTAATTTGAAAAGAGTATACTAGTGTGGTCCTCGGGGTAGAATTAGCCATAAGCATGTTGTTAGCCAGCCTGTAGACTGTTAATTACTTAATAATCTCATTGGGAAAGTACTAGTAGTTTTATATTTGGATGACATAATTGGAAAAGCAGATTAGCTGCTGCTAACTTTTAAAAGACTTGAGGTTGGGATGCCTTTTTTCCATGTAATGACATAAAAAGATTCAAATCTTCAGTCAGTACCAAGTTGCTAAATTAGCAAACACATTTCCTCAAATGTGTTTTGTTAAGTTTCCAAATGGATGAATTTTTGGACATTACATCAGTAAATGCATTGGATTCGGTCTGCATTGGAAAGATAGTTGTTCTATGGTATCTTTCCCAAAGCTATCTAATTCGGATTTTGTTTTATTCAAATTTGCATCCCAGAGGTTGAAGTTGGAAAGCATTTTTGAAGGCAGAATCGATTTAGCTGTGAGGGTGAAGCCCTCACGTACTTCTCAACAGACATGATAAAATTCACCTGCATGAGTTGGCAGGTGGGAGAACCAAACTGGATCACTGGGTAGGACTACTCAGTAAGGCGATGAACTGCTTGCTTAGAGAAACACCACTCACTATCCCCATTGAGAAAAAGTGTGGCAAGACGGTAGAGCTACACAATATCAAATGAATGGGTCCATTCAGTGCCCTCAAATTCAATTCTGTGGGGAAAAAATATTGAGCCAGTCGTCACTGCTCTGTTATACGACTGGCAGACTAAGTTCTTCTTTGTCGTCGTAGTCGTCATTGTTGTTGTTGTTGTTGTTGTTTCTCATTTCCACTTGCACAGCCTTATTCTCATAATTAAACTCTGATTCATTTTCTCTCTGGTGTTAGGAAACTCCAGCGACAGAAATGGCATCTGTGTATTGATAATCAGCATTTACCCTGGCAGGAGGCTAATCGGATAGGCTGGTCTCAGACATTAATCTTCCCATCTGGTATTTTTTGGGAAAGAAAAAATATTAATTCCCTTTCCATTCTCCTCCTCACAAATCTAGAAGCCCTCTTTACCAAGAGCATCACATTTTCCTGTGTAATCCATCGACTCAAAGAAAATTGCATTGTGGGGACGGTGGAGGGGGCTGGGGGTGGGGGGTGGAGGGTAGGGATGCCCTTCCAGGCCAGGCTGCAGTTCTTGCCCCTTTCTGCTTCTGACATGAGATGTTAATGAATCATTCATCAGGCTCACATTGGGTTAGGGGACACTAAACTGCTTTTCTGATCCATGACCAATCATCGTTCTTCTAAGAGATTGGAGCTTTGCTGTTTCATTAACTGTGCAGTGTAGACTAATGGTGTTTAATAAAATTCATTCAAAATTTCAAACTCTTTTGCCAGTGACCTCAATTTTGTTGGCTCTTTGATTCGTACCAGACTTCGAGGAGGGAAGGGGGATGCAAAGGAAGCCTGCCTGATAGCAGGCCCCTGGCAGGATACTGCAGTGGCAAACCCGTTGCCTGCCAGCACTTACAGCAGTGGCATGCAGACCAACTGTGGGAAATCTGAAGAATGCCCCAGTGGATGCTTTCAGCTGGGGATACTTTGTTCCTACTGTCATTGTTCTCCAGCCTCTGCAGCAGGAAGTCAGCTGCCATATCCAGAGCTTAATAAGAATTGCAAATGTTTTACCTATTTGGTTTTGGCCTGCATCCCTCTTGTGGCTACCAAATAGGAGAAGTGTTTCTGAGAGTAGAGCCCAGTCCGATGACAATGGGTAGCTAAATGCATCCCACATGCTCATGCCCTTCTGTGGCTCTGCAGTACTTGTGAAATTAGTGGAAGAGCAGCCTCTGCACAGGAAGCAGAATTGGAGAAACTCCCAAAGAGACTGAGTTGGTGCCCCATTGCCCAGAGCAAGAGCTAGCTTCTTTTCCAGTCCGCCTGGCATGCACTCACTGATGTATTGGTCAAATGTTTAACAACCAGCTCTCTGAGACGAGAAAGCACTTGATTTGTAGCATTTGCCAATTTCCGTGGTGTAAATACTCATACCATGGCTGATTCCAAGCTGCTAACGACGATGTCACTGAACACGGACTTGGGAAGAGATGCAAGCAAAATCGGGAGACAGGGCGTACCAGCTCCAACACATACGGAATGCAGTCAGTCAAGAGGCTTTGGATTTCACACTTCTGTTCATGTAGACACACACACACACTTCTACAACAAACTATTACATCATTTTCAAATATGAATCAGTCCTCTGTGAATGTAGATAGTTTATGATGATGCCCTCGAGTTATGTGTTTTATGCAAGAAAAGGTTGAAAAGAATAAAGCCTTCTTGAGCCCATTGCGAGTGAGTGGTTTGGTCATCTCTACATCCCTAAGGTAAAAAGGAAGTGAGATAAGCAATTATAAAGTCCTCATGGTTGGTTTAAAATAAGTATAGGTGAGTGTTCTTTTTTTTTTAAAAGTCCAAGTGGCATTTCTAACTTGTAAATGTAACTTGGATAAACTACTTGTGATTGCTCCTTCTAATGACAGCCTTTGTGATGTTAGGAAACATGAGGGCCTCTATGGAGACTAGCACGGCCCCAAATGTATTGTGTTGTTTCTCATAAGAGGGAAATTCAGTAATTCTCCCTTCTCCCCGATGCTATCCAGGAGTTGTTGATACTAGTTATTAGGGACCGAAGTTATTCATTTAACATGTGTTTTTAGTTAAAAGTACCTACTTAACTGTCCTAGCTCTGAATTCAAACCAAAGTCTCCTGTATGAATTACATGATTAATATCCAGAAATAATCATCCAATCCCAAATAATTCCCTTTTCTACCCAATATAAAGAAAACCAAGGTCACTAACAAGAAAGTATAAACTTCAATGTTTTTTTCTAAGAGAATGAGGTTTTCATTAAAGACACACACACACACACACACACACACGCACACACACAATCTTTTTCATTACACCTCCTCATCATAAATCATCCTGAAAGTAGAATAGAAAGTCTCAAGGGAACTGTTCGCCTGGTCCTGTTCATCTTTTGCGGTTAATAAGAGGTTTGCATCTGGAAAAGTTGAAGAATTTGCCCTAAAATCCTATTTTTCTTAACACTTCTGTGTTATGTCCAAGCCTATGCCCTCAGTGGAATGTTAGCCCTGGAGATCCATATCTTACTCTTTCTTTAGGCCTTTTCTTTTGCCCTTGCAGCCCTTTCTGTGGCCAGCACAATAACAAGGTTTGGGGAGGTATTCAATCCCCTGGTAGTATTCCTGCAACGCTTGTCCTGACTGGAGAATGGTAACATCTGGGGCAGGTTTAATTGACATTTACACTCACACAGGGACTTGGAGTCCCCCTAGGCAATGGACCAGTTTGCATGGATTCAGCGAGCGAGAACTGTGTTCATCATCATCCGGTGATTCCCTATTTCAAAACCATCCTCACTAATCAATCACATTCACCCACAAATATTACAAATGAGATTGATTTTGTCTCAAGATGATTTGTCACGTAGTTTTCTTCCTGGATGATTCTACTCTCTGGATATTTTAGAAAGAGAAATATCTGAGATTAAATCCCTCACATTCCTTCAGTTCTACAAATTGCTGTTTTTATTCCTATTTTCATTGGAGTAGTGCTTCTGAAGATCGTTTGATATACTATTGTCTTTGGATAAAATTAATACATCAAAAGTGAGCCCAGTAGAGATGCTATGCTCAGAAGGCTCCTTGGGATCAGAAAATACATAAAATTCTCCCCCTTGGCACACTTGGTTAGTTAAGTGGCACATCCTTAGGATTCTGTAAAAAAAAAAAAAAAAAGAAAAAAAGAAAAAAAAGATACTCTTTTTTTTCTTCAGTTCTGTAGTCGTTGTGATGGTTGTTACTTCTCTCTCTCTCTCTCTCTCTCTCTCTCTCTCTCTCTCTCTCTCTCTCTCTCTCTCTCCCTCTCTCTCTCTCTCACTTTCCTGCTCAGACTCTTTCTTTCTCTAAACAAATGAGTAGTTGAATTAAACTTGAGCTTCTGAATTGTACTTGTTCATGCTTTAAAGACATAACAGATTAATAAAAGTAGATGTGTTCTGGTTTAAAACATACCACCTGGAAAGGCATGTTGTATTATGAAACCATATTATAACTGCATTATTACATGGCAGTATAAATATTAGTCTGCTGAATTCACTTGTTCAATTGTATAACTTTGTGGAGCAGTGTTTTGACCTTTATGACATAATTTTGGAGCAAGTAATGTGGTTGTAGGCAGATGAGACAGTTTATAACAGGATTTTTCAATGAACTTTAGATGGAGGCCTGGCAATTGTAAACGTCTTCAGATGTTGCTGTAACCATTATAGATATGAAGAATAAATTTCTGCTCAAGAAATTTCCCAGAACACTTCAACACTTCAGTCAAGCTGGTTTTTTTTTACGTTCATCGTTTTTTGTTTTTCTGTTTTTTTCCCTTTTCCCATTTTCTTTTCTGAAAGGGTTTCTTATTGACTTGAAGAAATATTTTGATGATTGCATTGTGTATTACTTCTCTCTGTCTCTCTCTCTTTTTCTCTCTCATTAAAATATTGGTAAATCTGCATTAGACCAAGCGAAAGGCCAGAAATGATATCTGAATCTAAGCAAACATTGATGCATAGTCATCGGACCTTTCCATACTTCCACACTGACAAATGTTAAGAAGGACAAAGGTGGGTTTTACAGAGGGGGGACACTTAGTATAATGTCCTCTGAGACCTAATACACTTTAACAAAAGATTCCACATGTTTTTCCAGTAAGTCACTTGACTGAGATTTGAAAAATACCCTTGAGACTTGCTGGGGTTTCTTCTGCCTAATCCACAGTGTGTGTTTGCTTTGTATGTAAGAGGCACAGTCATGTTTTGTGTGCTCATTTGAAGTATTTCCTAACATTCCCATTGGCTTGTATATAAGAAGTAGAAAGATAATCCCAACATGTTATAAGTGAAGCTGTGACTCTATAAATCTTTCTTTTGTTCTTGAAAAAAAAAAAGAAGACGTTTTCATGCATATTTAAAACAGAAACTTTGTATATGTAAGTGTCATGGAAAATACTCATTGAGTAACAACGATACAAATGGGAATTTAATTGTCATCATGTGCTTTGCTGTGTGTTGGCGGGGGTGGGGGGTGGTGGGGTGCTCCCCAATACCATGTTGCTGGACCATTGTGGCAAGCCATAACTGCACAGATAGAACATATCTTCTGTGTGCGTATGTGTGTGTGAACCATGTGCAATATGTCTGGTTTGCTGTCCTTCATGGAATCTTGGCTTTCCCTTCTTGAAAAACATTATTTTACAGTCCCAGGAGGCCATAGCTTCATGGCCATATGAAGGCAGTGATTTGAAATGAAAACTCCTTTTCACTTGGAAGCTTTTGTCATAATATTATGGTTTAACCACATGGATTCCACTGGCCTTTGTGAGGAAAGAGGCTCTGTTCAAATCCAACTGAGTTTCCAAGAGGAAACTTGTAGGTCAAGACTCATGGGTGGGAAGATGAAGGCCGCCTCAGCTACAATGAACGAGCTGAGTTGAGCCCTCAGGGTTGGAGTAGGCGTGCCCTGAGCTGCAACTCAAATCCTTGGGGGTCAATGTCCTGGCCTGAGCTCCCTCCACATCTGCATAGGAGCAGAACCACCAGAAATAGCCTGGCCTGCTTCCTGAAAAGAAAACTTCCTGAAGCCCTGCTCTTAGAAGACCCTTTTCTACACTGGTGACACCCCAGGTGGCCTTTAAAATTCAATGGTGTCATGAAGTGCCCCTTTTGTTTCACCATACTCCAGTTTGTCCTTTGAACCACTTTTTTGGGTGCAGATTTCTAATATGCATACTCATTGCAGATTCACCAGCTGTCACTCTTCTTGTTTTGTTTGTTTGTTTGTTTTTTCCAATTAGTTTCAGGTGTTCGAAACAACATAGTGATTAGACTTTTATACACCTCTGTCACTGTTCTTAACAAGCATGCTTGTCTCGTGAGAATCTCAGTTAAGTTCAGATGTTCTGTATAGACCAAGGTAACTGTTCTAACATCAATGAAATGGTATCTGGTTCCTAAAAACTGGTTTCTCGTGCTTTATATGTATAAAACTGTATCCGCCTGTGTTGCTTTGCATTTCAAATGTGTGGCGCACAAGCATTTTGTTGGTGCTTTGTTCTCAGTACAGTAACTCTGTGTACAAACATTTTGATGTAGTTTTGTTGTTTGCCAATATGATGTCTCTGTAAAAATGATATTGGCTGAGCCGGTGCATTGGTTTCTCTCATAAAGGCATTAACTAGACTGCCAATGCATTGAATTATTTAAAAATGCAAAATAAAATTTTTATGAAAATCTCATTTTAGACATGTAGATCATTCTGCTTATAGACTTTCCAGCCATAAGTACCTTGTTACCATCCTTTCTGCATTATAATGCATAGTCAATGATCACACTGACGCCACAGCCTTAAAACTCAGGGCCATGAAGAAAATAATGCTTAAAAAGCCAATTCATCTTATAAGAGACAGACCCTTGTACCGTCATTCAAAGCCCATTTAAGAGGAAATCGTCCAATGTTTAGTTATCTGGATTCCTAGGACACAACACAAAAAACAACTCTTGCGAAGTATAAAGTCCTAGCTGTAGTAGTTGCTGAGAGAAGAGCACAGGAAATAAAAAAACTAGCAATAATTTTAGATCACAATAATGATTTAAAGTCATCAGGAAAAGGTTAAGTTTTCTAAAGTATATCCTTTTTACTAAGGCAGAGGAGCATGCCATATATTTTAGAACTGTTTCCTTCAAAATGTTCAACATTTTTCAGACAGTAAAAGAGGGGGTTTCCAGTATCTAGAAAATTCATTTATATGGAATGTATTCTCTGGCCATGTGAAGTGAGAAACCGCAATGCTAAGACACTATACAGCACACAACACTTGGAAGTGAACACAACGTTAACAGTCAGCTTAGCTGACATTCAATACTACTTTATATTAGTTTCAAGTGTACAGTATAGTGGTTAGTGTACAGTACAGACATTTATATAACTTATGAAGTGACCGCCCCAATTAGTCTAGTACCCATCTGACACTGTACATAATAACTGTAACTGAAAGGAATAAGTAAATAATTGAAAAAATAATACCCCAGAATAAACAGAAAACCAACTCTTCTAATGTTATGGGACTAGATATTTCGGTTTAAAAATGTTTTTCGTGATAGCTTCACATGTGGGTGCATAATGTGCTGCAATTGAAACAACTTAGAGACAAGTGAGTTTGATACGCTTTGGAAAAAATGTTTGAATCTTTTTTTTAAAAGCAGCTCTAGTAATGACACACACATTGATTCGAAATGGTTGTGAAGAATATGAATAAGATTTATGAACTATGAAAAAAAAAACGATCAGCTTAGCTGAATTTCCTGTCAACAAATGAACTGCATTGGGCTTGGCCAGATATTTTCATACTGCTTGATTGTAATCCAGGCGTGAACACTAATGTAGCTAAATGTGCTTCAAACTGATCGTTGTAACACTAGCACTAAGAATTCCAAATCCTTTCCAAAATCTGAAGCCTATGATATTGGTAAATAGGAACATTTTTCTTAGGCGGTAATGAAGAAATATTTGATCTGAGTAAATTGAGCTAAATGGATTGTAAATTTGTTCTCAAGCAACCAAGTTGTTTTCTACTTCTCTCAAAAAACAGGTGCCATAAATTATGAGCATGCCTAGCTAAAAGTATGCATGCGTGCAGAGAGGAACCGGGAGGAAATGTGCAGGATGACATTTTTAAAAATTAGAGGGATTATGCTAATTGATCATCTTCCGCAGCGCTTACAGTGTGCCAGGCACTGTGCTAGGACTTTCTTATATATTAATTTATGTAATTACATATGTAATGACCCTATGAGACAGACACTATTCTATCCCTGTTCTATAGATGACAAAACAGAGGCACAGAGAGGTTAAGCAGCTTTCTTAAGGTCACACAGCAAGGATTCGGACAGTGTGGCCCAAAAGACCTTGATCTTAACAACTTCCCTCTACTGCTTTTCACTATTATACATAATGTTATTGCTGCTATAGCATCATTTCATTTTAGAAACAAAAGAAGCTGCCCAAGCCCTCAGGGAGGGCTCTTGGTACTTCCAGAAGACTCTAAAGGAAAGGCATTGGGCTAGTCTTCCAGAAACACCTCCTTCCATGAAGACTGACAGCAGGCTCAGGCAAATTCAACAACTCAGGAAAAGTTGGGTGAGGATGGGACCACTTATGCTTGGGAGCAGCAAGTAGAAGAAACTTCACCAAAATCTCAGCCCAGCCATTCTGGTTGTGGACAGCCAGGCCTTGGATTGGCTTTGGAAAGCAGGCCTAGTGTGGCTTAACTCCTTGTCTCTGACATGCAAATACTAGTTCAGAGGGAAGCAGAGCATTCCAGGAGGGCAAAGTCCTGGGCTGTGAGGCAAGATTTTAGAGTAGGCTCTTACTGCTTGACTTAAAGGACACTCTTAACCTTTCCGTGTCCCACTTCCTCCTTCTACAAAATGGAGTTGATAATATGTGCTGCCTTCTCCCTGCTTCCCAGAGATGAGCACGATGTCATAAAAAACAGTGTTTTTCATTCGACATCCCCTCTTGGCAACTCTTGAGGAGTGTGTTTCCCCAAACAATTTCCCCTGACATACTGCCATGATCACAGCCAGCAATCTTCATCCTCTGAGGGTGATGGTGGAGTGAGGTCAACTGCACAGTTGCATTGCTTGCAGGGGCAATGCCACAGTGGGTAGGCGGTGGCAGAGTGCACCACACAGAGGGGGTCGAGGAGTGTACCAAGTCTCATGCTCCAGACAGAGAACATATTTAGCTTGGTGAGTTTCTCCAGGAAATACGTTTTGGACGTGAGTGAGCTATTTTTCCCTCATCCATATTTTAGAAAAGGAAATAAAATCATAAAAACTTTAGCTGTGATATAAGGGATCTACATAATTTGTTAAGGGGGATTTTGTCCATAAGTTTCAGGTATAGTCATTTGAAATTGACATGCATTCTTGGGAACCCTTGCAACTATGATTGGTTATGTGCAGATTGCATTGCAAGCTGGGGGTCTATTGGGGCTGACAGTCACAGTACATAGTGTGTGAGTTCAGGAGACGAGTGGGGGCCAGGAAATGACCTTCAAGCCTTGTCTTTCTAGCCCTGTGACTCTCCACCCTGAGGAAACACGAGAAGGGCTTTTAAAAATGCAAATGCCAGGCTTCACTCCCTGAGATTCTGATTCCATAAGTCTGGGTCTGGGTCTGTGTTGGGGTCTGTGGCATTAAAACTCCTTTATTGATTCTAATGTAAAACCAGCAGGAAGAATCACCCCTCTAGGTCTATCAATGAAAGAGGTCCCAGATACTCTCCATCCTTCCCACCTCCCTGCGGTGGTGGGAGAAACACTTTAAGAGCGAAGAGGGGACAGGGCATAATGATGTTTCTACTGCTCTAGAGAAAGCATCCCATGAGAACTCAAGCTCAAAGTATTCTTCTCCAGGGAAGGGATTTCCTTTCGGGTTGTTTGTTTGTTTGTTTGTTTGTTTGTTTTAACTCTCCAGTCATTTCCCAATTAGCTCAAGCCACAATTCACTTGAACTTAGTGTCATGTCCCAAATAAGACAGGCCCTGCATCAAACCAGAGATGGGAGGAAAATCCAAGAGGAGGGCTGCAACGCTCTGGAAACATCTTGAGCAGGGCTAGACCTGGGCAGAGGATGGTGGTGGTGATCTCGGGGTCTACTGGGATTCCCTACTCTCAGGACACAGCATAACCCAGGGAGCAGGCAGAAAGCTTCCCTTAGGTTTCATTCCTTTGAAAAGACCCTCTGCAAGCCCTGGTTGGGCTGAAGCATTTGAGGAACAGAAATCCCCAGACTAAGCTGAGGGGCCAACCTCCCTGAGGGTCTCCCGGTGTGATATATACATGGTAAATGATGGCCTCCTTGTGTTGGCCCCTGCGCTGCTTACTTCTTCACAGAAGGCCAGGACTGGTTAGCTCAAAAACCCTCTGGTAAAAAGCCTCAAAACTTCCCACATCCATTTGTTTTAAATAGAGCCCAAATAAGCAGACTTTCACCATTTGGAGCTTGCCTGCTTTGCATACCCCATAAAACTTTGCCCAAAGCCTAGTAGCTACAGATCAGGTAAACCCTGGAGATGTAAGGACCCTAAGCCACAGTTATCCTTCAGAGTTGTCTGGCCCAGCTACTCCCCATCGCACTGCTGCGTACCACCTCGTAGTTGTATCTCTTTCCATAGTCAGCCCCCAAATCCCTCGAACTCACTACACCCAGGCAGCAAAAAGGGCGCTGAAGGATTAACTGACAGTAATGGTGGCAGGCTCAATTTAGCGTCCTTTCCTGGCAGCCCCCAAGTACCCTAGGCACTCCCTAAACACATCATCATCATGTAGACTTCAACAGTTTCCCAACTAGTCACCCTGCCTCCGTTGCCTCCAGTTGTTGGCAGAACTCATTTCCTTGCAGCCGTGGAACTCATGTTACCTTACTTCATCAAGGCCAGCAGGAGAAGGAGTCGGTCCTCTAGACCCAGTTTTAAAGGACTCAACTGATTAGATCAGGCCCACCCAGGATAATTTTGATAAACTCAAATGAAACTGAGTAGGAGCCTTAATTACTTCTGCAAAATCCTGGCACCTTTCCCATATAATGCAGCCTAATCACACAAGTGACATTCGTTCTATTCATGGGTCCTGCCCACACTCGAAGGAGCTTACACAGGGCATGTACGCTAGAGGTGGGACTCCTGAGGCCATCTTAGAATTTTGCCCACTGCATACCTCTTAGACACCAGAAGACTCTTCCTCCTCCCCATGATCCCCTGGAGCAGTGGACGTAGACCTTCTTGAACTGTGGCCCGGCCACCAACATAGTCTTTTTCTCCTGCCTTAGTTTCTCCAAGCAGAAAATTATTCAAGCAATCCTTACTTCTGTGCTCCTTAGGGGAGCATATGAAATTAATGTATTAAGCTCATTAGTTAGATGAAAGGTGGTATCAACATGCAAATTATTATTATTTTGAAATCTTGTTGCTGTCATTGCAAAGTTTGCACTTAGTTATTAGACACCGTGTCTTTGGCATCCATTAGCCTGCAGTTCAATAACAATGCTCGTATTTTGCTTCAAACCATTAATTTGAAAATAACCACCTTGGTGCTCATGATGTGCTGATGGGGAATTATCAGCCCTGGGAACTTGCCAAGAAGAATTATAAAAAGAGATTTACATTAGCTGATTGGTTCTCCTCTCAGCTAGAAGAGGAGAACCAATCTGAAAGCAGGAGGCACATATTCCCACTGGTTGCCTCTCTTACCTTCCAGGGACTACAGAATGATATGGTGGGCTGGCTCCCAGCATCTTCCACATCCTCAGGGGGCCCTGCTGTGCTGATGGGCAGCATACAGCCCAAGCGCTCTTTCCTTCAGACTATAACTGCAGCGACCCCAAGATAATTTGGGGCTTCCTGCCCCAGTGGCTTGTCAGGGGCAACTTCCCTTCCTGGTCACAGCTTCCCAGGCCCTCCTAGAAGATCTGAGCCCTGCTCCCCAGATAGCATTAGACTGTCCAAGGGGCCAAGCCTTATTCCTCCGAGCCTCCTCTCAAGCCTCTGTAAACATCTGCCCCTTTCCCTTGGGTTGTGTATACACGCCTGAGCTGTTTCTTTGCAAACCGCCCCCCTCAAGTTAGTCACATGGGATTTCTGTTCCACAGGCTTAGCCTTTATCCCTTCAGGAAGTCCCCACCCCATCCTCAGGCCTACATAGTCCTCCTGAGTCCATTCTCCTTGGGAGCACTTCCCAAGGCCCAATCCAGACTCTGTCTCCATACCCCACTGTGGGAACTAATGGGTCAACAGCAGGAGAGAGGACTGAGTGGGTGGGAAAGGAAAAGAAAGCAAGCCTTGACCTACAGACACCCAACCTGGAGGGCTCCTGTCTGGCCCCATACCTTTGGATTAGTCCAGCCTTGCCCTAGCTGCAAGAGACCCATGCAGCCATTGCCAACAGGGTTGTGAAGCTCAGCTGCAACCCTACCAGGGAACAGGTGACAGAATTTAAATGTGTAGGGTTGCAGGAGCAAGTTGGGCATAGACCTGTTATTCTCCTTAGCTCTGACCTGAAAAACATCTCTAAATGTTTTCCATTGAAGCACCTGAATAATACCTGCCGATGGGTTAGTGGCCTCCAGATATGGGTTGAATTGTGCCCTTCCCCCCCAACCCCAATTCATAAGTTGGAATCCTAAGCCCCAGTGCCTCAGAATGTGACCTTATTTGGAGACAGTCTTTACAGAATTAATCAAGTTTTGAAATGGTGTCATTAAGGTGGGCCCTAATCCAATTGTAATGTGGGGACTCAGTTCCCGCTCCCTGCACAAAAACGCAGGATGTGGTGAGGCCAAAAAGGAACACCCACAGAGCCAGAGATAGGGGAGTCATACCACTATACTCTCAATGGCAGCTGGTCGAGACACAAAAGCAAACATCCACCAGTACCCCAACAACGGGTCTTCCTGTACCCCAGTCTCGCTGGTGGCCGGGCGAGACCCAGAAAGTAGCATCCGCAATCCATTATCCACTTGCTAACAACACTTGCTAGCCACAATCCGCCGTTTTCTTCTCTGCCTACCAACCAACTCCCTAGCGTAGCCACGGCAGTTATATAAGTGGCTAATGGCTAACTGGTAACAGCTGATGGCCATCTAATAACCAAGCCAGCACCTTTCCACGTGAGGCCGAGAGCCTGGAAACTGCTCTCCTGGCTCTGTCCCCACACCAATATGACTGGTGTCCTCATAAAAAGGGCAAATGTGGAAAGAGACGTACATGCAGGGAGAATGCCATGTGAACATGAAGACAGCCATCTACAAGCCAAGAGGAGAAACTTAGAACAGATTCTTCTCTTACAGCCCTCAGAAGGAACCAACCTTGCAGAGACCTTCATCTCAGACTTCTGCCTCTGGAAGTGGGAGTCAACAGACAATACGTGTCTGTTGTTTAAGCCACTCAGTCTGTGGTACTTTGTTATGGCAGCCCCCTTGACTGAATACACCTGTCATCATCCATCCATTCAGTAAATCTTTATTAGGTGCACAGTGTAAGTTCATGGGAACTCATGGGGGAGCACAACTCGACCCTCCCCTCCCCTCATGGAGCTCATGGGCCAGCAGGACAGAGAATCATTCAGCAGATAACGACGCAAAATGAATGTGAAATTGCAACGAAGGTAAATACTGTGAAGAAAAGTTGCCTGGTGCTGTAAGAGCCTGTAATGGGTGTGTGTGACAAGTCAAGGAAGGCTTCACTGAGGAGGTGCCAATTCAGCTGAAATCTGAAAGAAGACATGGCAGAGACAGAAGAGCTGTTCAGAACTGGGAACAGCAGGTGTGAAGGCCTTGGAGTAGGACATGCCCTCAAACATGCCCATCAGCCTCACAGCCCATGCACCAATGTCATTTAGCCCTTGTCAGCTCCAGGAGGGCACACCGAAAGGGCCTTTGCTGGGGTGGACCCATCACTGGGGATGGAGAATTCAGATGAGAAAACAGTCTGGGTGTTAAGGCCAGAACGAGTATGCCCAAATACTGGCTTAAGTTCTCAGCTTCCTGGCTCCAGGAGACAGGCACTAAAGACAGCACAAGTGTACAGGGTGGAGCCATGAGGAGGCTTGTCTTGGATTGAATCACCACTCTACCACTTGCCAGCCAAGTCATCGCAAATATGTCACTTAACCTTTCTGAGTCTCAATTTTTTCATCTGTAATATGGGCATAATAAAAATGCCTCCCAGTATTGTACCTATCTAAAGGGTATAGCACGGGAGAAATACTCAATAATGAGTCCCATTATTATTAGCACAGCTATCCTACTGCCACCCCTCCTGTTACACTCCCATTTGGTATTGGTATTGTTTCTGGAAACGGAGAATGGCCAACAGACCTTACCCATCACAAGTAAACATCCTTAGATTCACAGCACACTACAGGTGGTGCAGCATGACAAAGCAGGCCAAGCAAGTTCGGCTCCTGAGGACAAAGTGCCTCCCATCAGTGCAGAGGCCAGTGGGATGAGGACATTGTAGGCAAGGGGAAGAAGCAGGGCTAGGCTCCGTCCCCAGGGCACCGGGGAGCTGCTCCTGAGACCTATCCCCAACCCACACTGGTCCTGGCCTACCACCTCTGGCCATGCGGCTATATTTCCTTCCTGCTTTTCAGGGACTACAATTTATGGCTTGGCAAACTCTGACTTCTTTGTAGTGGAGCCATTGTGTTTGTTAGCATAGTCATTTCTCAGAAAGGATGTCAATAAAAGCTGTAGACTGAAACGCAAAACCCCCCACAACCCCAACTGCTAAATAATTTCTGGAATGAGTTGTCAGGAACCTTTTATTTACTGATTTCGCGCATTTCATTTATTTCTGGCATGGGGCCAACCTTCCTGACAGTTAAGATTTATTGATTTAATTGCCTAGGGTAACCATGCAATAAAATCATCTCAAAGATAAATTTTCGTGGCACTGTGCAGCATGAAGGTAATTTTTCAAATGCTATGGCTATATTTCTGCAGGTTACAGGTGCAAAATTTTCTTAAAGCAGGGGTGTCTCATTATTGCAGCCCAGGTACATCGGGGGCCAGCTCTTTGGTGGAAATTCTTTAGTGAGAGAAAAAGCAAGTGAGAGAGAGTGAGACAAAAGGAGAGAGAAAAGGGGGGGGAGAGAAAGAGAGAGAGAGAGAGAGAGAGAGAGAGAGAGAGAGAGAGAGAGAGAACACAGCCCTTTCAGGAAAGAAATGATATTTCCTTAATTGGTTCATATATTCAATGCCCAGAAGAAAGTGGGGCTTCACTTTAATTAGGAGTGGGCATGGAGGTTATTTACAGTGTTCTGAGGAATCATTTGTTTCCAGTTGTGCAACGCTTTTTACAGCATGAGCCTCACAAGGTAGATGATTGCCACTTGTGACATTCGCGTTTATTGCTTCTTTAGATCTTTTTATTTACCTTGTTAAAGTGCTCATTATGGCTCCAAACAACGGGTAAATGAAAAACTCTGATTAACTCCCAGGTTAATGGTAACATTTCGGGAAGTCAGAAATAGCATAAACTTTTAACAATGTGAAATCTTTTATCTGTCTTGATTTATTTTACAGTGTTTTTGCTTTGATTGCAGGTTTCAGATGGTGCCGTTTAATAGCTTATTAAACTTGCAGCTAGCAGGTTTGCTGCTGGGATAAAATTTTACTTTTGCTCAGGTATAAACTTTTGCGACAGGTAGGTTTTCTTTTCCTCCACATTATTGAATTCCAATGGCCAGGATCTGGCCAGTTTTCTCAGATGCTCTTTGCACAATACAGGACTATGAAGGAACTGGTCTGAAACGTATCCTTGAGACCTCACCCTTGCCCATCATGGAAGGGGTGACAACCTGGAATGAGGAGAGGGAGGTAGCTACGGGCTTTTCAGATGGACCTGGATGAGCAGCCAAGGACTATGTGCTGTAGTCCAAGCCACTCATTGTTCAGATAGAGAAACTGAGGTCTAGAGAGTAAGGAGCAGATATGAGTCTAAAAGCAGATGTCTAGGTGCTCTGGTCAGATTGTCTCATTTTCTGATACCCATGTTGCCCCTTCTCATTGCTCAGTCATACATTCCAACTTCGCATTGTCCCAGGCAATTCATCTGTACTTCATTTTCTCTGTTGGAAGGTGAATGGGGTTGGAGTAGATTCTCACCTGAGTGCTCACCGAGCTCTGACAGTCTGCATCTCTAAACATATGCACATCTAGCCAGTCTCACCCCAACCACCCTGCCATTACTACAACAGAACCATCATCCCCCTTAAATATCGGCCCTTATGAAGTGAATATCCACACGTTCCTATGGCCCAGACTCATATCATCTACTGTTTCATGGCTACATATTATCTTCCAATGGAATGGGCTTTGCATAGTTCATAGGCTGTGGTTTGCAGAACTACAACAAAGTGAAGTTAGACTTTGACTAAAGAGACAGCAATGGGAATTTGAAATAAGATGAAGTGGTGAGTCCAGCTGACCATGTGGACCTGTTGCCCTGCCATAGCCAATGGCTGGGTGGAAACAAATCCAATGAAGGGGGTGCCCATGGCAATATATGAGACTCAGTAGCAGGACTGGGTGCTAGGCACAGGGTCTCTGTGTGTTAGCACATTCACTTATTCAACGCAAATGTGTTAAGAGTCCATTATACCCAGGATCCTGTGTAGAAGAAAGTGTGAAGAACAAGGAACAATTGGAGCTTTGAGGGAATCAGACATATGCTTGGTTCCGGTAGCCTGACTAGCACCTGCTTGGCAAACTAAGGTTCAGAGCACTCTATCCTTGCATTGCAGCAACAACCTCCTATCTTTTCTCTCTGCCTCTTCTCTTGCCCCCTCCAATATACTCAGTCCACACAATACCCAGAGGCATCTTTCTAACATGCCAATCTGATCAGGCCATTCCCCTACTTAAAATGCTTAAAAGACTCCACATCACCTCACGACAGAGTCCAGAAGCCTTAGCATGACTTGACAAGGCTTGGATGACCTGGCTCCTGCCTTGCTCTCCAGCTGTCTTCTCTCTTCTTATCCAACCAATTACCAACTACTTTACAGCTTTGGTGAATGGGTCACCAAACAACCCAGGTGCTCAAATTACACACACACACACACACACACACACACACACACACTCCTTGATTTTCTTCTTTCCATAATCATTTATATTCAATCCATCAAGAAGTCCGATCAACTCTACCTCAAATACAGATACATAAGTCATCTCCTCTCCACTCACACAGACTCCACCCAAGTCCAAGCCATTATCATCTCTCACCTGCGTGTTAGCATATTAAAGACTCTTTGAAATCTCTGGAAAAGAAAAGCTATTTAACTACGGTTAACCCTCAGGTTCCCAGTTATATTAAACAATGACTTTTGTGGAACAACTATTAACATCACTCATTCACCCACTATTTATTGAGTGTTTTCTTTGTGCAGTGAGTAGTCTAGGTGTTGAGAATACATCATTGAAAACAAAAAAGGCAAAGTCTCTGCCATTACAGAGCTTATGTTCCAATGAAGAAGACAGTGCACAAAATGAACTCATATCTAGAACATAGGCAGTAAATACTGCAAAACTAGGGCACAAGGACGCCTAGGGACAGTTGGTGCTAGATAGGAGTAGAAACAGTCCATCCACTGTGACAAAAGGGAAGGCTATGCACATCAGCACTCACAACTTAGAATGAAATGTTCTAGTGTTCCAAGAAACATTGTTCAGGAAATGCTAACTTGAGAATAAATACCTAATTGAAGAAATGCCTTGTTCCAGCTGTGTCTCTCATAGAGCTTAGCTCTTGCCACCCACCCTCCCGTCTGCCCCTCCAACACAGACGCATACACCCCTCCTCTCCAGGCACAACCCAGGCACTTTGCATTTGCCAAAAAAAAAAAAAAGCTACCTTGTGACCTTCTTTGCCCACACAGTTCTCTTTACCTGACATGCGTATGTCATGAGGTATGTCATGCGGGGGTCTCTGGTCCCGCTCTCCGCACCAGAACGTAGGATATAGTGAGGCCAAAAAGGAACACCCATGGAGCCATAGATCAGGGAATCATACCACTATATTCTCTCTGGCGGCTGGGCTGGAGACACAGGGAGCAGGAGCCACACGATCCACAATCTGTCTTCCGCCTCTCTGCCAACCAACCCACTCTCTAGCATAGCAAAGGCAGTTATATTAGTGGCTAATGGCTAACCGGTAACAGCTGATGGCCAACCAGTTCCAGCTGATGGCCTTCTACTACCCGAGCCAGCACCTTTCCATGTGAAGCCGAGAGCATGGAAACTGCTCTCTGGGACTCTGTTCCCACAGCTTATCCCTCTATTTGCCTGTCGCAGTCAAATTCATTTTTGTGTCCCTCACCTCCTTCTTCCTGGCAATTAGTACATGGCCTTGCCTGGAGTCAATGCTCTGAAACTGACTGCTAACTTGAACAGTTCTACCTTTCCCTTTGTGTAATGCTTCCCTTCCCAGAGCCACACTACTGCCTGTATTTTTCAAAGGAGAAAACTAAGCTTCCCCAGAAGGTTGCCAAGGCCAACAGGCCATCATGTGCCATTTGAACACAAAATGATATCTTAAGGCCTCCGGCCATGCAGAGGCCCAAATCTCCCTCAAAGGAAGTCCTATAGGAAGCATGGGAAGCTCAGAGTTGCTCTGCCCCCTCCTCTCCACAAATCCTGAGAATGAGAGCCCAGCCAAAACCAGCACATGTGAATCTCTGGCTCTCTCTGCTCATTCCTGGGTTACTGCAAAGTGGCATGTGAAAGCAATCAAGGTCCTTCCCCAAGCAAATAAGACAGTGGCCAATAAAGGGCTAGCTCATGCCAAGAGAGTGGTTTGGGGATTAATGAAGGGCAAGGCAGAAAGTTGACCCCCAGTGAGAATTTCTGGGAGCTTGTTAGGACCCAGTTAGTCCAAGGTGAAGGGTGGAAAAACGAAGGTCTCCCTCATATGGAAGACGTTAAGATTATAAAGCAGGAAGTTCGTGGTGGGAAGGATATTAAAAAGCACACACTTGTGCTAATTTGGAAACAGTCAATTGGAAGAATGTGCAGGAATCGGGCAGATCTGGCAGTGCTATCTGGCCTAGAAAGCTGGGGGCATATTTTTCAATTGATCAAATTCCTATGGGCGTCAGGCAGACTTCTGCCGCTGCCCCATCAAATAGCAGCCCGAATTACAAATGCACCAAAGCACTTATGGCTCTGCATTAACACTTTAAAGTCCCCTGGGACGTTCATGTCTCTCTAATTAAAAAATTCCCATTGTCTGGGGTGCCAGGCGCTGGCTTGGCAGAACCACAAAGGATCTTTCCATTGTAGTGGCCTATGTGCACCTGCACGGAAAGAATGACCAGATTCCTGGGCTTGTCTATGCAGGAGACTGACTGACGTATTTGGCCTGTTGCACACTACAGTGGCCATTACAGAGTGTGTGTGATGGTTGTAAATTTAGGCCAGACAGGATTAAATAAACCACACTGGCACAGTGTAAATCCCTTTCTGTTGCTGAGTGGGTTCCACTCACAGGCGTGTGTCCACACAGACTCTCCTAGTTTGCTATCACTTTTGTGAGCCTGAGTGGTACAGTGGCAGCAGACAGGACAATGCACATTTCCCTTTGAATTGGGTCATCGCCACAGAGCCAAGCAAAACACATTATTTGAGGTTTCTTCATCCTGTAATAATCCTTCCCCAGGGTATGCATGACTCAGCCTGGCCAATTGTATCAGCCTGAGAGAAGCCAGGGGCATAAGCCCTGACAGCTGGTCCTGCAGCATAAGTAGCACTTTTGAAGGACCTGAACTGGGTCTTCAGGTACCATACCATCCTTTAGTTCTACCCAGGGCTGTCTTCAGGTTGAATTGAACTGCTCTGCCTGACTTCCCAGGCCCCTCTTCTCTGAAACTATCTAGTATCTTATTGACTCTTGCCTTCATGAGCCCAACAGTCACTGGACACACACTATGCACCAGGGACATTACTGGGCATAGAGGATACAAAAACGAATGCAAACAGGCTACCCTCCTCAAAGAGAGATAGACAATGGCCTCCCACAAAAGCTGTGCTAAGTGATTTGTGGGTGTTAACGTAGACATAGCCACATGCCTCAGTCCTCCTCTACATCGAAAGATCTCAAGCTTTCTGGCCTTGGCACCCATTTATATTCTTTAAAACTATTGAAGACCCCAAAGAGCTTGTATTTATGTAGGTTGCATCTATCATTATTTACCATATTACAAATTAAAACTGAGAATTAAAAAAACAAAACACATTAATGTGTTAATTCACTTTAAAATAAACCCAGTACATGGTAACATAAATAACATGTTTTTAAGAAAAGTAACTATATTTTCCGAAAATAAAAACAATTTAGTGAGGAGTGTTGCATTGTTTTACATTTTTGCAAAATTTTAATATTGTCTTAATGAAAGATAGCTGGATTTTCATATCGACTTCTGCATCGAATCTGTTGTTATATGTTGCGATAATTGAAGTATAGGAAAAAAGGCACCTAGAGATACATTTGGAAAAGTGAAAGCTATTTTAATAGACTTTTCAGGTAATCGGGGATGTTCTTCTTTGATACAACATGAAAATGTCAACAAGAGGAAGGTTTTTAAAAGGTTAGTAACAATAAAGATTTAAAACCTACTGGTCTCTCTGACTTTGAATGGATCTTTTACAAAGTCATGATTTTGTAGCACCGTGCATTAGTCATTTGGAAAACATTGCTGCCCTACGTCGTCAGTTTTCCAAATGATGACACTTTTCATTATACAATGCCTAAAAGCCACATTTGTTAATATTGCCACTGATCGGATGAGAAAAGTCTTTAAGTATTGGGAAGCTGTCAAGCTCATAGTGGTGGATATGAGTTTTCCAAAATTCTAATTTTTTCTTGAAAGCTCAAATTTTATCATTGGGGGAAAAAATACTGTCAGTTCTTTTCCTTGAAGTGACAAGCTCACTTTGTTCATTTTCAAGAAAATATCTACTAAATTCCCAACTCTAAATAGCATTTAAGTTTGTTCCTCATTCTTTCAAGTAAAAATTGAGTTCTATGAAAAAATAAGTCAGCTAGTTCAGCTCAAAGCTCAATTGCACAAGTGGTTTTCTTTGAATCAACTATCTTATCATGGTGTGTAAAAAATGCTTTACACATAGTTCCTACTTTGTCATACAGAATATTAAAAAGACATATACTCAAGGTTTGAACTTTAATAAAATTAGTCATCATTTATCTACATCAAGGATATTCTTAAAGTAAATAATTTTGTTTTGTTTTGTTTCGTTTTGCTAACTGCAAGTTTATGGCAATAAAGAATACAAAAACTAATACGGTTTGGAGTCACTGGCTTGATTGGCGCTCAGGTGCCAGCAGTTTGACACAGTGTTGCTTTTGCACTATTCACGCAAATGTCAACACAATGAAAAAGACAAATAATGCAAATAGGTTTGATCTCATAGACTCCCCTAAAGAGTCTGAAGACACTCAGGACACTTAGGATCTCAAGAGTCACTGTTCTAGATTTCTGGTCAAGATGGAAGACTAGGTAAATGCTGTACTTCCTCTTCTCATACCCACATCAAAATTACAACTAAACTACAGAACAATCATCATTGAGAATCACCTGAAGTCCAGCTGAACCAAAGCCCTACAACTAAGGATATACAGAAAAAGCCACATTGAGACTGGAAGGAGGGTCAGAGACATGGAACGGGCTGGCTCCACAGCCATATGTAACCATTAAAAATGAGGAGGGATATCTCTGCTATGGGGGTTTCCACCATCGCCCAGAAGGACACCCCACAGCAGGCACCCCAGCCCAGGATTCTAGTGCTGGGAAGAGAAATCCCCATAATCTCTGACTGTGAAAACTATCAGAGACTGTGGCTGAGATTGAGGGCAGGTGGAGTTCCAGACATTCTTCTTAAAGGGCCTGAGCATGAACTTACTCACTGACGGACTCATTGAGCTCCAGCACTGGAGCAGCAGCTCGAAAGGCACCAAGCACACACAAGGAGGAACTGAATTATCTAGCTTCCAGGCAATGACTGGAGGGGCAGTGTGGGGACAGAGCCAGAAGAGCACTTTCCAGGCTCTCGGCCTCACGTGGAAAGGTGCCGGCTCAGGTAGTAAATGTCCATCAGCTGTGATTGGATGGCCATCAGCTGTAACCAGTGACACTGGCCACTAATATAAATGCTGTGGCTACGCTAGCAGAAAAAATGGGGGCTAGCAAGAAGATGGTGACTGAGCTAGCAAGTGGTGGAGTGCAAGTTGTGGATTGCAGAGAAGTGGATGGCAGGTTGCAGGACGTGTGGATCCAGCCTCCAGTGAGACTATACTGGTGTGACTCCCCTATCTATGACTCCGTGGGTGTTCCTTTTTGGCCTCACCCTATTCTGCGTTCTTATGTGGGGAGCGGTACTGAAGACCCCGTGTGACACCCCTCGTGACACATGGTTCAGCGAGCAGGGTGTGTTGCCCACCAAAACTCTCCCAAGAGCGGTGGAGCAGTTTGTGCGTATGAACACTTAGTCTCAGGAAGACCAGGAGGAGCAGCTGCCAGAGATCTGGATCCCTGTGGAGGGGTGGAAAGACATGGATGGTTCCCCAACCAGCATAAGCCAGAGAAATTGAAGGTCGTTGCGACCCTGTGGGCTGGGAAGTGCTTGCTGAGGCAGCAAAGATGCAGGATTTGTAGTCCCAGGACAGCCCTGGCGAATGACTATGGACTATGGGGAATTGCCTTCCGTCCCTAATTTAATGGACTGCTTGACTGTTTGGGAACATACCACCATGTAGTGGAACTGGCGGATGTTTGCTTTTGTGTCTTGACCAGCCGCCATCGAGAATATGTAAGCACCTTGACTGTGAGTCGCTGTTGTTCCAGCATAGTACCCTGAGAGGCCCACAGAGAGTGGCGGTGCCCTGAGAGCCCTGGCTGAGTCCAGGAATTCTGGCTGTGCCCAGAGAGAGTGGCAGTGCCCTGAGAGGCCCTGGCTGTGCCCAGGGAGACTGGTGGTACCTTAAGAAGCCCAGGAAGTCTGGCTGTGCCCAAAGGACTGGTGGTGCCCTGAGAAACCCTGGTTGTGTCCTGAGAGCCTGGTTGTGTCCAGGATACTGCATTCACCTCCATGCTCCTCGCACAGGGCCCTTCGCGGAAGACGCTTGTCACATAGATTGTGAGGTGAGACCATGTAGGGGTGGAGTGTGGGGACAAAGCCAGGAGTGCAGTTTCCAGGCTCTCAGCCTCAAGTGGAAAAGTGCTCACTTGGATAGTAAATGGCCATCAACTGTGATTAGATGGCCATCAGCTGTGGCTAGTTGGCCGTCAGCTGTAACCAGTGAGCCATTGGCCACTAATATAACTGCTGTGGTTACACTACCAGAAAAAATGGGGGCGAGCAAGAAGATGGTGGCTGAGCTAGCAAGCAGTGGAGTGCTGGTTGCGGATTGCAGAGAAGTGGACAGCAGATTGCGGATCGTGTGGCTCCTGCTTCCTGTGTCTCCAACCCAGCCGCCAACGAGACTATAGTGGTATGACTCCCCTATCTATAGCTCTGTGGGTGTTCCTTTTTGGCCTCAACATTTCCTGCGTTCTTATGTGGGCAGCAGGACCGAAGACCCCGCGTGACACCCCACATGACAGGCAGCTTTCTCCCAGACAGAAATGCTAGCAGAAGCCATTGTTTCTTTGTTGTGTCCTCCACCTTCCACGTTGTAGATGCAGCTGGCTGCCACATCTGACTCTCGATCAACCTAGCTAAGAACATTCATCTGCCATGCCCTGGTGATTCCCTGAGACCCTACCCCGTCCAACTTGTGGACCCACCCAAGCCGCTTCCAGTGGCTTTTCCATACAAAGTGCCTATCTTGGCTCATGCTAGAACTTTTCTAAAATCTCTCAAAGGTTTACAAACCCCAAACAAGCAGCATCTGCGGCACTATGGATAGACTGGGAGGGTAGTGTGCTGAGTCAAGTCTCAGGCAAAGACAGATGCAATGTGATTTCACTTATATGTAGAATCTAAAGAACAAAACAAACACACAAACAGAAACAAACTCACAGATACAGAGAACATTTTGATGGCTGCCATATGGGAAGGGGGTTGGGGGTGAGTGAAAAAAAAGGAAGGGATTAAGAATTACAAGTCGGTTGTTACACAGCGGTCATGGGGAAGTAGGGTATAGCATAGGAAATATAGTCCATAATATTGTAATAACTATGTATGGTATCCGATGGCTACTAGATTTATTGAGGTGATAGATGGCAGGGGGATGGGGACAGGGTAAAAAAGGTGAAGGGCTTAAAAAGTGGAAATTGGTAGTTACATAATAGTGATAGAGATGTAAAGCGAAGCATAGCGAATATAATCAATAATACGATAATAACTATGTATAGTGCCAGGGGGGGTGCTAGACTAGCCAGGGGGATCACTTCTTAAATGTCTAACCACTATGCTGTACACCTGAAACTAATACAAAATAATATTGAGTGTCAACTGTAATTGAAAAATTTTAAAGGGAGGGAAAAGGTGAAGGGGAATAAGAGGTTTACATTTCCAGGTATAATGCAAATAAGTCATGGGGATGTAATGTACAGCATAAGGAATATAGTCAATAATATTGTGATAATGTGGTACGGTGTCAGATGGTTGCTGAGCTTATCATGGTGATCACTTCTTTAGGTATATAAATGTTGAATAACTGTTGTGTACACCTGCATTAATATAATATTGTATGTTAGCTATGTTTTAATAAAAATGTTTAACAAGGAAAAACAAAAAAAATAATGATGGTTTTAAAAACAAAACAATCTCATAGACACAAACAAGAGAATGGTAGTTATCAGTGGGGAAAGCAGACAGATGGAGGACAAAATTCATAAAGGGTGCCAAATATATGGTGATGGAAGGAGACTAGACTTCGGCTGGTGAGCACACACCAAAATATACAGATGTCATATTATAAAGCTGTACACCTAAAATTTATATATTATTAACCAATGTTACCCCACCAAATTTAATTTAAAAAATGAATCACTGTTCTTCATTTTCATGCCACTGTAGTTAAAATGGGTGACTAAACCCTCTAGACTCTGGGACCTGTACTATTGTGTCTGCAAACTTTATGGGGACAGAGTTCTTCTCCATGCTATACCCCTATCACCTGGCATACTGTCTGATACATGGTAGGCCCTCATTTAATATTTGTTGAATGAGTAGATAAATGAATGAATAAATGAATGAACAAATTAATGAATTGCTCAGGAGTGGCACTGAATTTAGGGTACTATGAAAGATTCACCAAGAGGTGGCCATTCCACTCTCTAGCTATTTGTCCACCATTCTGGTTTCTGTATATGTGAGAGTGCACTGTGCCTCTTGTGGAAGAGTGGTGTCTTCAGCACAAGATGACCAAAAACTCCACTTGCAGAGCCCTCTCTACAGGTAGTGCTTGCAGCAGTCCTAAAAATCTCTCACTACAAGGGAACTTGGTGGGCAAAATGAAAATCCTACACTTTTTCTTGCATAAGCTATTTCATTTTTCATTTTAAGATACTGATAGTGCCGACCTAATGAAGTCTGACTGACAGAGGAGATGACACCGGCAGTCCCCTCAGGGAAAGAAGGCTGCACCTAAAGGGTAGGTTGGAGTGAAGCACAATGAAGCACAGCAAATAGCTTGTCTGAGCCACTCTATAGACAGCCTTGGACATGAGAACCACATTTCAAAACAAATCCCACATTTAAAAGGTTCCTCACAGAGATCACAGAAGAAGCAGAAACTGTTCAGGAGATATGGCAACCTACATGAAAGTTTTCTCCTGTTCTGAGCTGCATGTACATGTGTGCAGTGATTGGAACTGTTGGGAAATGCGTAGGTCACATCTGCTGGTATGGGAAAAACTTCTATCGAGTTCACTGTGAACCAGCACAGTACCTGGCCAATAGTGGATCCCTATCTACAGAAACATTCTAATGAAAACATATATAAAAAATTCATGGGCCCTTGAATCACTATGAAAGATATAGTGATTTCTTGCCTATGATTTAGCACACTAGGGAAAGAGGAGGGGCTTCCCTGCTTGTTTATTGCCCCGTCCGTACATGTGAAGGTCCAGGTAGGATTTAGGCTCCATATCTTCCTGTTCAGCTCCAGGAACCATCTCTTCATGTCCCTAATTGTCCAATGCCCCATGCATGAATTATTTCATATCTCCCACTGAGAAGAAAAAGAAGTATTGCTGTTATACTTATTCACATTCTATGGCTCTTCAGAACCTGCTGATATTGGAACAATCTAGATGTTGGCTGTGCAGGTTCCTGATATCATTAACTTAAATGCTGGCTACACCATTATCTATGGGCCACCTGTGGACACCAGCTTCCAATGGACTCTCAGGCACTGTTACTGTGCTTTGTTCATGATGTGCACAAAGTAAAGCCTTCCCCAGAGTATTTAAGAAGATGTGAATGATAAATTGTTTTCTGTTTGGCATTTTCTAGCATAAATGTAAAACAGCACATCTTCTAACCATGTCCTTTCTTGGGTTCCCTAAGATGTAATTGCTGCATTTCTAGAATGAGATCTCTTTCAACGTTGACTACACCTCTGCAGTTCACACACTGTCAACAGAAGGGAGGATAGGCAAAGGGCCCATTGGCAAATTGTGAAAATGAAGAGCGGTCCCATTCGTGTAAGAAATGAACATGACATCATTACATGATTGAAATCAAAAGAGGACATTAATCAGAAGAGCCCATGGAGGAATGAGGCAACCGTCACCTCCATATGATTTTGACAAGTGGCACAGATCCAAGAAGGGTTGGTGTCCTGGGTGCCAGTGACAGGGGGATATACCCAGTAAAGGACTCCTGCCAGTACCCTCACCCTCATGTGCTGTAGACTGGAGGTAGGCTGTGGTCAGAATCAGACAGACAAGGACCCATGTGCAGGCCCACGCATGCAACTCAAGCCCAAGTGTTGGTGGTGGACTGACAAGCTCGGAACCCTGGACTTATTCTGTGTTATTCATGAATGAGAGTCACATCAAGTCAGCATGTATTATTTTTGCAACTCAGTGTTGGACAATGTCATGAAACATACACAACAGAACCCGTGGGGACAACCCTTGGTCTGAGTTTGGCAGCTCTTCTGGCCATCAGGTTGACCCCATAATCAGGAGTAAGGGGCACCACAGAGAAATATTTGGAGAGCCCCCATAGAATAGTAATGGGGACTGGGACCTACATGAGTCTGGAACTCTGGGCCTGGAAGACACTCCTAGTGCTAGCTAATCCCAGGCACCAGAGAGCGGTCTTAGAAAATTCTCGAAGGCATTCCAAATTAAGGAACCTTCTGAGGGATGGGGACTGGGACAGATGACATGCTTGTTCATGTCGGAAAGCAGTACTACAGTGGGAGACTATTTCCAAGCTCTCCTTAAATCTAGGTGGAGTTATGAGACTAGTTTTCACTAGTGTAAGGAGTAGAACTGCAGTGTGTTGCTTCCAGACCAAGCTAGCTAGAGAGCAGGTATAATTTTTCCAGCTTTTATGTCCATTTGTGCAGTTGGAAGCAGAGTTCCCTGAGGCTTTAGTGGTAGCATAGCCACAATATGGAAGGACTCTGGGTCTCTGGGTCACCGTGTAAGGGAAAGCCTGCCAACCAATAATGCTTGAATGATAAACAAACTTTGATCATAGTAAGCTGCTGACATTTTGGAGGTTTATTTGTTAGGGAACCAAGTGTTATCCGAAATATACAGCCCAAGTTTACACAGGCTTACGTTAAAAATGGGCATGATACAGTATTAAAGCTCTCTCTTCTAGCATTCCAATTACCAGCAACCTTGTTCAGGCTGACATAGCTCATGATGCCGTGGGATTGCAACAAATGAAGATACCAAATGCCTGGAGGTCACAGCTCAGGGAAGAAGGATTAGCAGGAGGGATAAGGACTGTCTTTTTAGCATTTCTAGCCATACTCTGCAAAACTGGTGCTGCTCTCCCAGGTTCTGACAGCTGAGTCTGAACTCTCCACAAAATCCTCCCAATGTCCGGGAGCCATTTTAGAAATATGGGATACAGGACAATGGTGGTTAAACTCTGGGGCCAAAGAAATAGATGGAGAGAGGTATTGAGGTTGATTTGTGGTCCCTGAATTTATTACGCAAAGCTTTGACTAACTACATGATTTCCTGTCCTTTCATGTTCTCCATTTTTTCAGTGAAATATAGCATATAGAACACTAATAATGGATGATATTGACTGAATGGTGGATTTTCACAAGAAACAAATTTTTATGAGATGCAACAGTACATATTTGAAACATATTGACATTTTCAGTGGTTGACAGCATACATGCTGAGTAGCTTCCAGATTTATAGAATGCAGGATAATGGGGGGGGGGAGACAATGAAGATCATTAAGAATTCTAAATTAAATTGAGAATCTTTAAGAACAGTAAAGTTTTAGTCAGAAAGTAGCTATCAAGAGGGCCCCAGGTTTTAACTCTGGGATTGCCAGCCAGAGCAATCATGCCTTACAAAACAATAGAAAGGAAAATTCATTTTCAGCTGTTTTAATACAGAAACTCATCCCAATAGGAACTGTCTTGGCTTTACTCCAACCCTCGGAGTTTCCAGCAAGTCAGATTGCTTCTTTTGTGGTTGCTCAGCTATCAGTCCAAGAAACCCTGCAAAGCTAAGTGATGGAGTTCTATGAGTGAGACAGAGAGATAGAGACAGCATGGAAAGCAACATCTTTATCATCAAACTGGGTTGTCAACTTCTAAATATATCACTAGTCCCTTGGGGCTGGAATAGTGTCAGCTACTCATCTTTGTACATCCCTCCAAGCAATCACCAAGTGAGTCTAACTCAATGTGTGCACATAGTAGGAACTAAAAGTCACTCATTAAATACGTATTACCCAAGGCCTGTTCTGTGATAGGCCTGGGAATACAGAAAGATGGACAAGGCCTGACCCAAAGCCTCCAATTTCACAGTATAACAAGGAGGCATACACGTAGATATCCACAATCTATTTTGAGCAGCATGAATAGAAGTATGCTACTGTAGAATAATATTCAATGGCATGTAGAAATGTTCAAGATTATAGCAGGTTATAAAACATGATAGACACGCTGTTTCAATGTTATGTAAAAAATAACAATGCAAGCATATTTTAGCAAAGAAAAAGTTGGAGACTTCTACTCAAGATGGCATTTAAGGTTCATACTTTGAGCCACCTCATCATTTCTCCCTTCACTATCCCCTTCCCATTTGGACACACACCAATGTGAGCTGAAATGTAGAAAGACATGTAACCACACCCCAAAACAAAATAATATATCTGAACTTACAATGGTACAGAAAAACAAAGTAACAAACAGGGATGAAGTGTCCAGCAGGGTCTTCAGGGCACTGGTTTTGAAAACAACCAGAAGTGTGTAAGATTTCAGTGTCTGATGGATACTGGGGCACAGGAATACACCACATGATATAGAAAAAGAGGCAAGGTTTACTGCTTGAAATGATGGGCTGGAATAGGGCTCCCCCACTGAGAAAATAGACTAAAGCTAGCTGTGATTCACTGTACCTGGAGCTACCACTTATATAAAGCTCCACTGAATATCCAGGCACGTGGGAAGAAGCAGACCAAACTGTTCATCTAGGTCATGTTGCTGATGGTGTTATGGTTGGCTCTGTGATATTGCCCGTATCATGAGAGGGGGACCTTATTCTGGACTGAGGGCCTGAAGGGTTGGGGTGAGGGCAAGTCAAAATCAAATACAATTGTTTATAATCCTCAGAAAGAGAAAGGAAAGAGTAACTAATAAAATGAACAATAAATTATGAAAAAGATACATGGAGAAACAAAACAATTAGAAATTTAAAACACTAGAAATTACATATGTATAGAAAGAGAGAGACAGAGAGGCAGAGACAGAGAGTTAAAAACAGGGAAGAAAGATATATACAGAGAGTTATATACTCGATAGATATAGAATAATACTTGATAGATGGAAAAGAATCAAGAATCCAATAGCAAATTAGTAAGCTGCAGGAAAATACTAAAGAATTCACCTAAAATCATCACAGAGAGACAGAGATATTAAAACATTTATGAAAGTATATGCAAAAAGTATAATAAAAAAGTTAAGAGACATAACAGATAGATTTAGAGATTTCAACATACATGTCTTAAGAGTTACAGAAGTAAAGACATGACAGAAAATAAATATTTGAAGAGTTAATAACAGAATTTTCCAGAACTAAAAATGGATATGAAAGTACATCAAATCAATTTCACATGGATTGCTGATTTAAATGTTAAAGGAAAAGCAATAAAGCTTATTGCAAATAAAGTAGTAGAATAACATAAGAGAATATCTTCAAGACCTTGAATTAGACAAAGATGCCTTAAACAAAAGAAAAAAATTCCCTAACCCTAAAGGAAAAGATTACAATTTGAACTCCACTGAAATTAACAACTTCTGTTCATCCAAAGACACAATTAAAAAATTGGAAAAGCAAGAAACAAAGTAGGAAATACATTTGTGATAAATATAAGTGGTAAAGAACATTTATCCAGAATATTTAAAGAATCCCTGCAATTCAACAAGCAACAAAAAAGACATGTTTAGAAAAATAGAGAAAGGACTTGAGCAGAGACACTTCATAAGAGAAGTTATCCAAATGGCCAGCAAACATATGAACGGTACTCAAACTCGTTAGCCATCATGGAAATTCAAATTAAAACCACAGTAAAATATTCCCATACACCTGCCAAACTGTTTAAAAATATTGACAATAATATCATGTGTTAGTGAAACAGCCAGAACTCTCAAACACTAATGAAAGAGTGGGTACAGCTATATTGGAAAATTGTCAGTATCTCCTAAAGCTGAATATATGCATACCTTATGATCCAACAATTATACTTTTACATAAAAACAAGACAAAAGTATATATATATAGTTCACAAAAAGACATGCACCAGAATGTTCACAGCACCACTATTTTTATAAAGCCTGAAACTGAAAAAAGCCCAAATGTCCATCAACATTTATAGGTCAATAAATTATGCTATATTTATGTAATAGAACACTATCCAGCAATAAGAATAAATGGTCTGATTCTACATATAGCAACATAGATGAATCTCACAAACAGTGATGAAAAGAAGCACCCAGACACAAATCAGTAGATAATATATGATTTCGTGTATGTAAACTTCAAAAAACAGGCAAATTAATCGAGGGTGGTAGAAGTTAGAATCATGGCTATCTTTGAGGTGGAGTGTGTGGGAAGATTGGGAAGGTGCAAGAGAAGGGCTTCTAGGTGCTGGTACTGCTGTATTTCTTGATCTAGATGGTGCTCACATGGATATATTCATTTTGTGAAAATTCTTCAAACCATGCCCTTAGGATTTGTGCATGTTTCAGCATGTAAAAATTTATAATGGACAAAAACATCTAAAATCTCCGGGATGTACAGCTACTGAAAAAATTCAAGGGGAGGGGAAAGGTTTATATGTTCTCATTTATCTAAAAAGGGGAAGGGTATGGACGCACACAGACATCTGTGTGTCTTTGCTATACCCTCCTCCAAAAAACAAAAGGATAACCACACCATTTTTTAAATAAAATGGCCCCTTATAGGAAGGAGTGGACACAGGATGGGAATACAGGGATTAAAAACATACCTCTTTGAGTGTATTCGGATTGTATATTAAACTTTGGAATGATAAAAACAATTTTGCATAATTATAATGCAACATTAAATGAAAATGAAAACAAAGCCATTCATACAAATTAAAAATGAAACAAACTGTATATGAGTTGATGGCAGAACAATACAGAAAGGAATTATTACAGTGGCAGTAATTTGACTGTTCATTCCTAGTGGGATATACCCTAAGGGAAAAAAAAAGCCAACCAAACAACAACAACAAAACCAACCAAACCAAGCCAAAAACCCTAGAACAATAAAACAAACATAAAAAAAAAACCTTAAACTGTTTTCAGTAATCATATTGGTAATAAAAACTTGGTATTACTGCTCTGAATCTATTACATATCTATCAGTCAGTTGGTAGAGATACCTATAAAGCAATTAAGGAATTATGAAATGTCATTAGCAATTAAGATTTTCTGCAAGAGCAAAGGTATAGAAACATAATATTAAAGAAATGAAATATAAAATTTAGATAGATGATAGATAGAAGATAGATTGATAGATAGATAGATAGATAGATAGATAGATAGATAGATAGATAGATAGATAGATAGATAAAATTCAGGTTATGAAGCCTTAGTTCTGTCACTTCAATTAAATGTAAAATTATCTTGATGAGGGTCTGAAGTTAAAAACTGGATGGGATTAATATAATAAAACTTTTGCTGTTAAAAAGCCGTAATCTTAAAAAATGGTTTAAGTTAAGGTGGTGAACACACAATGTAATGATGTATTACAGAATTGTACACTTGAATCCTATGTAATTTTACTAACCATTGTCACCCAGCAAATTTAATTTTTAAAAAATGGTAAAAAAATCTAAAATCCTGATTTTTAATTGGAAACATTGGTATACATTGCATCCCAATTTGAATAAAACAAGTGCAAAACATTATAAGACAATTTGAAAATACACATTTGAACCATGACTGAATTTTTGATGATATTAAGGAATTATCATTTTAGGTGTGAACTACTCTGTAATAAAAGTTTTTAAAAGTGCACTTAAAATGCCAAGTAGAGTAAATAAAACTAAATCCTCAACCTCTACACCTATACACATCATAATAAACCTCATGCTCTCATATGGATGAAAAAGAAAATCTTAAAAATTACCATAAAGGAAGTTTATTAGTTACCTACTGTTGCAAAACAGATGAGCCCAAAGCCTAGTGTCTTAACACTTATGATCTCACAGTTTCAGTGGATCGGGAATCTGGATACAACTTAGCTAGCTGACTCTACCTCAAGGTCTCTCACAAGGCTCCAATCACGGTGTCAGCTGGGACAGCAGTGTCATCTGAAGGCTCAACTGAGGGAGCTTCCAAGCTCACTCACATGAGCTTAACAGGATTCAATTCTCACTGGTTGTTGGACTGAGCCTCAGGTTTTTTGTTTGTTTGTTTGTTTTCTAGATGTTGGCTGGAGGTCTTCCTCAGTTTCTTGCCTTGTACACTTCTCCATAGGGGAGCTCACAGTATTGCAGCTGATTTCATCAGGGTGACCAAGAAGGACAGGAATAGAGGCCATTCAAGATGGAAACCAGAGTTTTTCTGTAACCTAATCTTAAAAATGGCATCCCATCACTTTTGTCATATTCACTACAAGAAATTCACTAGTCACAGCTCACAATAAAGGACAGGGGACTACACATGGGGCACATTCCAGTAGGTTGAGATCACGAAGTACCATTCACTTTAGAAGTGGCCTAACCTTGGCAGGTTACCAATAAACCAACAAAAATTATACTGCCATATTTTTTATCAGCAATAATGAATTCTAAAAGATAATGGGTGTATATTTTCAAAATGTTGAAGGAAAATAACTACCAATCTAGAATTTTATTCCAAGCTAAACTTGGTATAATAAAAGAGATGTTTCTTCAAAAAGTCAATGAAAAGTCAATATTTTTTAAAAAGCTCTGAAGTAAGCAAAATCATTGAATATATCTAGAATTCATATCAAGATAAACTGGTATAGCATTCAAGACTAAATGTAAGATGAAACACGTATGTTTTTTCCATACAAATAATAAAAGAGGTTACCACCACAACTAAAAGATATACTTCAGTGGCATGAGGAAAAGTAATCCAAGAAGGGAAGAGTGGGGTGCAAGAAGCAAAAGAAATAATATGAAGCAGTAAAACATGTCACATCAGGATGAAAAGGAAGTTAAAAGGAATGTCATGAAGAAACGACTTTATTGTAACCAAAGAACATCATAAATCTGATTCAGCACTTTTAAAGACAGCAATTACCACCACAACTTACCAGAGGAAAAAAATCGAAGTGTTAAGTACTTCACATGACTTGCACATAATGCAAGACAGAACTCTCCCTTCCCCTGTCCCTTCCTGAAAGGGGCCCTTTTAAAGTCGTACAAAAGGATCGGAGGCCATTGATATAAAATCTCACTGGAATTATTCCATAAAAGGTAGTAAATATCAGCCAGAGAAAGTGTTGCTTCCTTAGAGATATTTCACTATGAGCTTCCCCTTTGTCTCCATCAAGAGGAAAACAGGAAAGAATCAACACTTTTTAAGTGAGAGAAGTCTATGGAGAGGCCGGGGGGGGGAGGGGGGAACTGAGGGGTGCAAATAAAGAGAGACCAGAAAGCAGGGACTCTCAAATGCCCAGTCAAGATAAAAATAATATTTTTAGACTTAGGAAAAGAAAACAACATGGCAAAACAAGACACGGGAGTAAAGACATAGTTCCAAATGCTTAACAAGGATTATCTCTGGAAAATGGGGTTACTGGTGATTTTTATTTTCTTTCTTTTTGATGTATTTTCATAAATTTCTCTGGTAATAACATATTTTTGTAATAATAAGAAATGACATCTCTTCAAAAATGAAAGAAAAGTGAATCAACAAAGCAATTTTTATCTTCCCAGAGTCCTGGGGGTTTGTCATAATGTGTTGGGAATAGAGTTGTTGAACATGGTACAGGGAAATATTACAAATGTATCTCATCCCAACCCTCCCCCAACATCAGTTTAGGGTACCAGATTGCATCTATCTTCCTGTGGAAGTCATTAATGCTGTACACATGATATTTCTGGCTTTCTATCTTCTAGGAAACATGATATGATCGCATTTCCCTGTCGTTTGAAGTTAGGTTTGACTTGATTTGCCCATGAAATATGACTGCAAGTTACACTTGTCACTTCCGGGGGCAATTTGCTGAGTTGTCTTGTTTTTACTGAAGCAATGATGAGATCACACACTGAGGCAGAACCTCCTTCAGCCTGAGTCTCTGAAAGGCGGCAGTGAGCAGAGGCCCTCTGCTGACCCATGTCAGACACAGACATAGCAGGAGGAAGAAATAGACGTTGGTTATGTGCCACCACTCACACTTGCGAATCATTTGTTACTGCAGCACAAGGGTTCTGCTCATCACAGCCCTCTAGAGATCCTCTTGAGAGAACTGTCCAGGTGATATTCTATGATTGGTAGGGTTTCTCATTTTTCTCCTGACAAATTTGAGAAGCAAATGAACTGGAGCAGAGAATAATAGGTCTCCTCTAACATCCATCGAATGCTAGGCTTAAAATCACTGGATGACTTCACCTTAAACTTTCAACACTTTGTGCTTAGAAGACTGGCTCCAATGGCCAGCGCTTCAGAAGGATCTGTTCCTGTTATTCACTCATGAATGTCTCCAGTACTCACAGAGAAAAAACATCTCAGGATTGCTGCACATTAAGGCCTCCTTTTCCTCCACACAAATGGCTAATTGCCTTGGAATCCCAGAGGCAGTGCATAGCAGAAGCGAGAGGGAGAATAAAAGAAAATTGCTTTAAATGGGCTAAATATACCTATGAAGAAAAAAGAAAGCAAATCTCCCCTACAAGGCAAGTGCATCAATTAAACCTTTCAATGGGGAGATCTTACTTATGCTCTCGGCATTAGTCTGGAATATATATTATGGAACTCTATTTACTCCTCTAATTAATATAAATGAGTGGTTACCATAGTGATTATTGCATTATATGATGCACATAAAACTCTGGCTATGCTCAGAGCTAGGGTCAACATTTTAAATTACTCTTGACTCATCATGAATCAAATGTCCCTTTCTGGATGTTCCAATGTGCAAAGGTTGAGCATTTATTAGTAATAATGGAATGTAGAATTAATGTAGCACATTATATCTCCAAATGCTTTCACTATATTAACTAGCTAAACTCCACGGTATCTCTTTGGTGAGCAACTGTCTCTCCTCTCGAATAGGGAACCAAGATGTGGCCTGCTGAGGGGCCTGGGAGTTATGGCCAGAGAGGGAAATGGCTCTCTTTTCTATGGTTTAGAAATCCAAGGTATAGAATTTAATTATTTGTCATAGGATATATTTTCGGTATGTGCCTGAGGAGAAGTGTAAGAAGCCTAGAGTAACCAGGTGTGTGTTGGGGAAGGCCAGGGAGGAGGACAAATGCCCTCTTCGCCCCTGTGATGTGGCTGCTTCTTAGCACCCTTTCCACGGCAGATCCATTCTAGGACCCTGAGGCCCATACTGTGTTCACCATAGCGCCCAGCTGTGCTGCCTCTGTTCTGGGCAGGTTCTCAGTCTTCTCCATTGTCACTTCAGCAGCTGGCCTACAGCCTGGGACCAAGGAGGTGTTCGGTCAGGGCCAGTGTCGTGGGCGTGTGGCCATGGTAGCTGCCCAGGGGGGCTCTGGGCTTGTTTGAATGCTCTGTGGTCACTGTTTAAAATTCTAAATAATTTTATCTTTGACTTTATGTTTGGTAAGTGAAGTCTGGTGGGACAGTAATGCTGGGAGCCTCATCTTCTCTCCCACCCCACTCAATCCCTGGGATGGGTCCTCAGCTACCTGCTCCCTTGACCTTGGTACTCCTGTGAACCACCTAGTCTTTCCTTCCACGTCACCTCCCAGAGACCAATGTGGCCCGCAGCCCCTGGCAGTGGCTGGGGTGCAGGCATGGGGAGGGTCAGAGTTAGGCACGCATGCACTGCAAAGTGTCAGGGTGGTACATGGCAGTGGCTGTCCCAGACTCAGGCTGGCAGCATCACCACACGTTCAGCAATCAGGCAGAAGTGAGCCTTATATGTACCCTGAGCCAGGTATCAAGTGTGCCCTGGAATGGAGGTCTCCTGTATACCGTGGGTGTGGTGGTGGTCTGATGGGAAAGAGGAATGCCTGGCTCTACTTGCCTGCCCTCAAGCCCTCAGCTGGGTCACTGTGGCCATCTGGCAATTGGCAGCAGGTGTAATCTGGCAACTTGTGGGCCTCCTGGGGCCCCCTGGGCATCTTTGAGGGTCTATACTTGCCTAACAAGTATCTCTGAGCTCAAGTGTATGTGACATTAAATAGGAAACAAATATCACCAAGATAGGTCCAGAGAGAGATGGTGGAGAAAAAGAAAAAAGTTTTCTAGTTTTGTAACATTAATAGTACCTTTTCCCTAACTTTTGAACAAGGACCTCATATTTTAGTTTTGTACTGGTTCACGCAAATTATGTAGCTGGCCTTATCCTCAGTTAAGATTTGTTCATAACAGTAGCTATTATTTATTGAGCGCTTGCTCTTTCTAGGTACTATGCTAGGTGGTTGGCATGCATCATTTTATCTAATTCTTAAGACAGCCTTAGGAAGTAGATATTGCTTCTTACTACCTCTATAGCCTATGTGTTTTGGGTCCAAGTTACTTAGCTTTTATATGCCTCAGTTTTCTCATCTGCAAAAAGGGCCACATTAGATTGTACTATGTGAAATTGCCATTTTGTAGGTCAGAAATGGTCAAATATTGGTAATTTTGTATGATTCAACTTAATTAGGAGTTCAGGGAGGAGTCAATGATAAAGCACAGGAAAAGTACTGACAAAAGTGCCCAGCTCATAATAAGCACCTGACTTATATTGATGGTGACAATCTTAGTAGTAGAATACGAATCTTTTTGTAGAAGACTGGGACTCCTAGAAGTTCAGTGACATGGTCAGAAAGTGATGGGTCTGAGATGGAAGCCCAGGCCTTCACTACTTGAACTATATTGCCTTGCTTCCATGGGCGGTTCAGAGAATGCACTAGGCTCTTCCATCCTGGTGCTCCCTTGGCCTAGGGACGTGTGTCTGGTGCTGCAGTGTATCCTGTCCCTGTGGCTTACCCAAAGTTTAGAATCCAGCCTTAATACTGTCCTTCAAAGCACATGGGAACATTGCATTTTTCCTCATCTCTAAAATGAGAGAAATTTCTTCCACCTGAAAATACAGTGTCTTTGCATGCATTGAGGGTGGAAATGCAACTTGCCAGAAAGGTACTGTCGTAAGAGAATGAGTGTTTGCCTGTGTTTAGATCCAGTTTTCCAAGGACATATACATCTCAGGATGTGTTCTCTCTGATGGCTTCCTTCTTGGAGGACTCATCAGGATTATTACTGCAATTGATTTCTTTTTATTAGCTGACGATGAACTGAAAAAGGGTAAAGGTTCATTTTGGATAAATCCTCCAAAGTTCGGAAAGCTCCCAAGACTCTCGCTGAACTTTCTTAATCTCTCTACAGCTTTGCACTCTGTGTAATTATCCATATTCGTGAAGGGTAAACTGCTCTTGCCTTCTTCATCTCTGTCACTGCTGATCGCCTGCTGGTCCCAGAAGCATTGCCGCCCTTCAGTGAGAACCCTGGGAAGACACAGAGGTAGCTCCTCTCTGAGCATGCCAGGACTAAGAGTGGATTCCATTCAAATCACAGAGCCCACAGGCAGGAGCCAGTGAGGCAAAAGTCCTGAAATTAAAGATACTTTAAAAACGAAAGGCCTTTTGAAAACGAATATGGTAATGGAAGGAGAACTGACTCTGGGTGGTGAGCACACAATGTGATTTATAGATGATGTAATACAGAATTGTACGCCTAAAACCTATGTAACTTTACTAACCAGTGTCACCCCAATAAACTTCAATGAAAAACAACAACAACAACAACAACAAAAAAGGAGTGTGCCACTAAGTCTTCCTGGTACGACCTGAGTAATGGTCTATTTCTCTTACTGACGGAAAAGTGAACAAAAACGTCTTCTCCGCTCTCGTTCCCAACAATATCCTGACACAGTCATTCCAGCAATCTTGAGAAGGAATTTTCAGAAATGTTTTCTAATCCAGTCTCAGTCTTAAGGCAACTTTGCCCCCAACAAGCAAGAGGAGAAGGGAGGTAAAGTGACTTTAAAAAGCTTCATGTCCAATTTTGTCCTGCCACATGAGGAAGTAGCAAGGCTTGGAAAGCTCGTCACAACTATCTGAGAGTCAGGAGCCCTGGTTTCATGTCCTGGCTCTGGCACTTTTCCCCAGGGACACCTTGTGGCAGCCATTGCCTTTTCTAGGTCTCAGTCCCTCCATCAGGAAAGTGAGGGTTTGGATGCAGTCTTTAAGGAGCCCTTCAGTTTCAACATCTTACCTTAAAACTTTTAGTGATAATAATATTCATAACAATTATACAGTAATACTAGCTGTTATTGAGAATTTATCATGTGTGATGCCACTTAGTACCTGTGTGCATTTAAGACAAGTTATTTAAGCTCTTTCTGCCTCAGTTTCCTCATTTGCAGAATGAAGATAATAGGACTCACCTCCCACCTAGGGATGTCATGAGAATTAAATGAGTTAATCTGTGTAAAATCTTTCTTGAGGAAGTCCTCAATAAATGTCATTATTATGATGTTATGGGCATTATGTTTGGAATTTCATGCAAATTTAGACTGTTTATGCCTTTCCCCCAATGCCAAAATTACTGCTCAAATTAGTTAATCTGGAGGTGGTGAAATAGGCTGCCTGCAGAGTAACACAGGGGTAACAGAATCCATGGGGAGGGAAAAGGATATTTGAACTACATGTAAAAAGTCAGGATTTTTAACTAAACATTTTTAACATCTTTATTATTTAATCTACAATCAAAGCTAGGTGTCTACGTGAACTGATAGAATCCTCACAAAAATTATGGGGCCACAACCACAGAAGTCCATGTCTCCCCAGTTGGGAATAGCTGACCAAGATCCTGTCAATTGACCTTTCCTCTCTAGCTTCTTTGGAGGGCCTGGGACAGGTCTGGGTAGAAAAGAAAGCACACGAAAGACCTACGTCTTTCATCTCAGCTCTATTATTCTCTAGCTTTGATCTTGGGAGCAAGGCTTCTCTTCTCTGAACCTTGATTTCTCTGACTAGAAAAGGAGGGGCAGACCAGCCAGATAGTCTTAGAGGCCAGTCCTGCCACCATAGGATGAAATCATTCTAAATGAAATTTTACCCATAAACACGTATTGGTGGCTATGACTACTTTAAGGAAATCACTACCTTCTTTAATAAAATAAAGGTTATATCCTTCAAGGATGGCAATCCCTGCTATAAACTGAATACTTATATCCCCCCTCCCAATTGATATGTTGAAGCCTTAATCCCCTGTGTAATGGTATTTGGAAGTGGGGGCCTTTGGGAGATAATTAGGTCAGGAGGGTGGAGCCTTCATGATGGGATTAGTGCACTTACAAGAAGAGACACTAAAGAGATGATCTCTCTCTGTGAAGATGCAACAAGAAGGCAACTGTCTATAAACCAAGAAGAGGACCCTCACCAGAACCCAACCATTGCTGGCACCCTAATCTTGGACTTCCAGCCTCTAACACTATGAGAAATCAATTTCTGTTGTATAATCCCAGCAGCATGAGGTGACTAAGACAATCTTCAGGCCAGAGGGAGATTCTTTAAGTGAGAAAGCTAACTCTCCAAGCTGACCTGAAACCAGAAGCTCCACTCAATGGATGACCTCAGTGAGTCCTGATGTGGCTCACACACTGACCTTATTGCAGGTAGAGAGCAGGCACGGTGCTGTTGGTGAGCCCATACTGTTATCCATCGTTCTGACTCCATAGAATAATAGAGACATGGCTGAACCATTTAAATAAGCCTTACAGCCCTTTACTAAGGACTCGGGAGTAACAACAAATGGAAAATTAACCAAAGCAGGCTAGGAATCTAGACAATCATCTTGCAAGCTTTGTTTTATTCTCTAGAGAATGTCTCAGCCCTGTCCCATCTTAGCTCCCAGCCTACATGCAATTTTCTCAAAAGTATGCCCTGAGATGAATTAGAGGAGCCAATCCCCAATGTGAAGCACTGAGCTCAGATCTGGTAGGTGCTAGAAAAATGGCCACCTTGCCTCAAGCTGCTCACAGGCTAAAGGAAAGAAAAAGACATATAGACAATTAATATAATGTCATGCAACACAGAGCGGACAGTTACTGCTTCCTCCTGGAGATTTACAGGAGGCATCCAAGAGGAGACTTGCATTAGGTATAAAGCTTAAAACAAGTAACAACTAGGACCTTCTTCCAGAGCAAGTATACCAAGTCTCCCAGCATACATTGCTGCAATGTATACAGACAGTATATTGTTCGTCTTTGTTTTGGTAAACTTTTATAAGGTAGGCCACATTTGATATGTAAAGAAAACATTTGCTATGTTAAGAAATGATTGCAGAACAAAGACAGAAGTTTAAAATACATAAATATCCTCACCCGTTTTAGGATGGCTACTATAAAGAACAGAAGATAACAAATGTGGTAAAATTGGAACCCCTGGTAGTAGGAATGTAAAATATTACAGCCACTGTGGAAAACAGTATGGCTGATCCTCAAAAAGTTTATCATAGAATTGCTCTATGATCCAGCAATTCCACTTCTGGATATATATCCAAAAGAATTGAAAGCAAGATCTCAAAGAAATATTTACACATCAATGTTTACAGCAGTATTATTTACAATACCCAAGAGGTGAAAGCAACCCAATGTGCATAAACAAATGAATGGATACACAAAATGTGGTATATACGTACAGTGTAATATTATTCAGCCTTAAAAAAAGAAGGAGATCTTGTGACGTGGTACAACATGGATGAATCTTGAGGACATTAGGGTAAGTGAAATAAGCCAGTCACAAAAAGATGAATACTGTATGATTCTGCTTATATGAGGTCCCCGGGACAGTCAAATTCGTGGAGACAGAAAGTAGAGTGGTAGTTGCCAGGGGCGATAGGGAAGTAGGGAATTATGGCTTAGTTGGTACAGAGTTTCCGTTTTACAAGATGAAAAGCGTTATGGGGATGGATGGTGGTGGTGGTTGCCCAGCAGTCTGAATGTATTTAATACCATTGAACTGTACACTTAAAAATGGTTAAGATGGTAAATTTTATGTTATGTTTCTTACCACAATTTTTAAAAAGCATACAGATAAACCATGGCAGTTGTGCTATAATCCTGATAGAATATAAAGTTATAATTTTGAAGTGATGTCCACCGTATCGGCGATTCCCAATGGACCTTTCTTCATACCGATGTTACCTTGATTTCTAAGTATCACAAGAAATGGCAAGCAGATGCACCTGGAATCCACAAATGAATTCCACTTTGCCCCTTCTTCTATTTCTAAAAGCCCTTTTCCCCATATTAACACATTATTAACAACATAACCTGCCAACGGCTTATCTGGGAAGTCATAACCACAGTATAATGATCGATATCCTCAATAACCATAACGGTACTTATCCTGCTTGAGATAAAGAGCAGCAGAGTCTTGTAACAGGCCTCAAATATGTAAGCTATTCTCTTCCCACTGAAATCGAAAAGAGGCATCTACACTGGTGCTGCTAAACAAGAAAAGTCCTCGAAAGGCAAAGAATGGCCCCATGGAGTGAAGACTGGGATCTCCCAGTGCTTGGCTTCAGCAAGACTTGATGCCTACCCGTGTCTAGTCTAGTTGTCTTTGGGATGAATGGGGCCTGGGGAGGCCTCTGCAGTACTCAGCAGAGGCAGGCTTCATCCAACCCTTCCCCTGGATCACTCAGTCAGTCACCATGTGCTCACTTAGGTGAGATCTTGAGAGAACCTCTCATCGAGCTCCTGTTCTCAGCAAGGATGTAGTCCCGGGGGGAAAGATGGTAATGTGCAGTGTTTGAGAGTCTGGCTTCTGGAGTCTAAAACTCCTGGATTCAAATGCCAGCCTTTCCACTTCTTGGTAGGCAGATGTTAGCAAACTCATTTCCCTGTGAGTTTCAGTTTCCTCATCTGTACAATATGGAGAATAACAGTACCAGGCTCACAGACTTGTGAGGAGTAATGAGATAATACATGTAAAGCACTTAGCACAGTACCTGGAATTCATTATATCCTTAATACATTGTTGCTATTGTTAATATTGTTATTGTTATTTGAATATGGTGCTTAAAAAGGGCGCTGCTCCATGACCGTCCTAAAGTTACTTTTGTAGCTTAGATTTCCCCGAAGGGGAAAAGGTGAGTGTCTAGTAATTGCTACCTTTGGACATGGTGCAGTCAGTCAACAAGTTAGGTCCTGGGGACTCCAGGGGCTATAGCCCAATGTTGCCCAGGAACACTGCTGAATTTGCCCCTTGGTCTTCACATAAGACTTGCTGCTCTGCATTTAGTAGGCCTCAGGAAACGTGGCGGAAAGGAGATGTCAAAGCAAGCACTGCCATGACTCAGTCCAGAGATTTCTGCTGCATCAATGGAGTCCTCAATCCCTACACCTTCTCACCATCACCAGAGCATCTGCCATGTTGTTTGGCTTGGAGCCAGCAGTAGAAAGACCTGAAAGCCAAGGTCTCTTTCCTAGATCCAGTGCAGCTGTTTCTTGATCAGCCTTAAATTGCCAGACCACCAAACAAGGGATGCCATCCTTACCTTCCAGAGCTTAGTCCCTTCGCAAAGAATGACTAAGGCTTTCCCAGACCAGCTGGGCAGTTGTCTGAGGGCCCATGAAGGTAGGACGTTGGCAACCAGCACACCCACTGGCTAACATTGGCTACAAGTTGCACCTGGAATAGAGCAGGTCTAAATTATTTCTAATAATCTTAAATAGTCTCTTTCATTCCTAAAGCATTTATCACATGACAGGCATAGTTCTAAGTATTTTACATGTCTTGACTTATTTAGTGCTCACAAACAACCCTACGAAGTAGATACTAAAAGAGGTCAAGTATTCCAGCTACCTCCCCTAGACATCAGCTGGAACAAGGCTCCTGTAGCTGCTTAGTTCCTCAAAGGGCCAAATAACCCTACAATATGAGCTGCTGCTGTGAAATCATCTTCCCAGTACAAACGAACTGCCCTCTGCTTGTGAACTGAGGTCAAATGAGGTTAAGGTATAAAAAGAAGAATCAGGAGAAGTATTACTTTTGAAATGAGTTATGGAAATGATCTGAAGCCCTTCTGCCTGGCATGCATCCCAGCATATAATACTGAGATTGTACGTGTGGGGTAGATGAACAAATGAATGAAGCATATTCATTTTTTCAGCAAAGATTTGTGTTAAATGACCCATGCCATGGTCCAAATGATTGTCTTCCCAAAATGCGTATGTTGAAATCCTAACCCTCCATGTGATGGTGTTAGAAAGTGAGGCCTTTGGGAGGTCATGAGGTCATGAGCGTGGAGCCCTCGTGAATGAGAGTTGCCCTTAGAAAAGAGGCTCCACTGAGATCCCTTGGCCCTTCCATCATGTGAGGATATGATGAGAAGTCAGCTGTCTGTAACCTGGAAGCAGACTCACCAGAATGTCACCAGGCTGGCATGCTGATCTCGAACTTCCAACCTCCTGAACTGTGAGAAATAAATGTCTGCTGTTTATAAGCCACCTAGCCTGTGACATTTTGTTTAACCAGCCGAATGGACTAAGACCATTGAATAGCTAAATAAACAAATAAAAGCACATAGGTAAGAAGAGACTTTTCACTTCTACTTTGCAGGACCTAGCACCCAGGACATAGAGAAATAGTTCTCTTGGTTCCCAAACCTCTGCTGTGCCCTGAAATGGAAATGGGAGAGGAATTGATGACTCAGGATAGAGAAGCATGATGCTTGGGAAAACGGGTATTTTATATACAGGACAATAAAGGCGGGAGTTGGCTCTCACCCCTCAAACCAGAAAAGGCTCCTGCCCACTCTGTCCTCTGAGCTATTGAGCATGAAGTTAGGAGATGGCTGCAGCCCTCCCAGGGTCTTGCATCTGAACAGAACCCCACTGAAAGCCTTGTCTTAGTGCTATTTCCTGAGGAAGCGTCTTCACAGGCAAGTCTGCCCAGCCCTGCACTATTAGCTTTAAATGATCTGGGCAATGAAGATTTGTCATCCTTCATCTCGCGCTTTACTCTGATTCCCCAGGAAAGAGCTTTGCAGCTCGGTTTCAGTAAACATCTTCTTTCTAATCAGTAAGCTATTTATCAAATATGAACGTGCTTTTTGAAATGAGTAACTCATTTCCCTGGCGTTTCTGTTCCAAAAAGAATTGGAAGTGACAATACAAAGAATTACACATGGAGTTGAATCATCGTAAAATAAACATAAAGTTGGAACTGCCCTTTGAGGCTCGCTCTCTCAGGCAGCTTCCTCTCCAAGGAGGCACGGGTATTTCTACAGGTTGATCTGTGTTCCATTATTGATTAGCTTTTAGATTCTTGTTATATATTAGATTAGAATGGCTCTGTGAATAGAGAATGAATAGTCCAGCCACACATACGAACATCTTAGGAAAGAGGTTCTAATGTGATTTTTTTTTTAAAGGAAACCTCATTTGTGCAAAATTGAAGAAAATTAGAGTCCATTAAGTCTACACTCTAGGTAACTTCTTATGTTTGTATTCTATTCTTTTTGGAATGAAGCTAAAGATCAATTTTACCCAATTTGGCATGTAGGCGTGTGTGTGTGTGTGTGTGTGTGTGTGTGACTGTTTGTGTACTCGTGTATATACGTCAACCACTTTGGGCAGAAATTCGAAACTAAGGCATTAGAAGACATTCTAAAGGAGAAAAAAATGGTGTATGTTATGAGACTATTCTTTAAGATTATGCCATTAAAACTCTAAAATTTATGTTTAAAAGGGGTTTCAAGCTCAAATATTCTGAATTTAGCCAAAAAACATTGGGCAGCACACTCTTACTTCTGCTTCCTGTCCATCTCCTGCTGTCTTTACATTCTCCTTTCTTGTTCATGTAAAGTATATCTAATTCCGAAACGGCACGGTCAAGGGACCAGGGAGCCTTGGAAAGTTGTGTTGCTTCTGACAGTCCAGTGCCAAAACAAACAACTGGATGCGAGCCTGTTTATTCAGAACACTTCTTCGGCAGGATCCCAACCACAAAATCCTCATTGCTAGACTGAACTCCACTTTACTCATTCTAGAATGTATTTCGATTAGTTAGAGAGGCACAAACTATATCCCTTTATGCTGCCTTTGTTGTCCTGTCATAGAGAAAATAGCCATCCTGGCCAGGCACTTGCTGATCAATATCTGAGCCCATATTCCTTTGTATGGTTGCCGTAACAAATTACCACAAGCTTAGTGGCTTAAAACAACACACGTTTATTATCTGACAGTTCCAGAGGTCAGAAGTCAGATATGGGACTCAGTAAGGTCAAGGTGTCAGCAGGGTTGGGTTCCTTCTGGAGGCTCTAGGGGATAGTCTGTTTCCTTGTTCTTTTGAGTTTCTAGAGACTGCCTAGAAACTCGAGTTTCTAGAGAATTCTTTGGCTTATGGCTCATTCCTCCATCTTCAAAGTCAACAATGCCACACCTCTCCAACACTTCGTCTATCGTGACGTGTCTTTCTGACTACAATCATGGAAGGTTCTCTGCTTATAAGGACTCGTAATTCAAGTCAGTCCGACCAGGTAATCCAGGGTAATCACCCCATCTCAGGGTCATGTCTTCCTTAATCATATCATGTTCGTTGTTGTTTTTCTTAATGACAGTGACGCAAGGAGAACCTCCTTATTTCCGGAGGATCTGTAAAGAACAACAGGGCTTAAATCCAAGAAACTTGGGGAATAGCCTCTACTCTTCAACCACCGTGGTGGTCACTGATGAGCTGTGACCCTCAGGTCCATCAGTATTTGGGCTCCATGGCTATTTAATCGCCATTTTAATAGCTTTTCCTTCCTGAGATGAGAAATTGCTTCTACAGGACGGACGTTTTCAACTTCCACAAAATTGTATTTTAAAAGTTGTCTGTTGTTCACAGAAATATAAAGTATGTGTACATTTAACATAGAAACCACCTTTTCTTTTGCCAGATTAGCATATAGCATGCTTTTGCCTTCACTTGATAAACACCTTTTTTCATTTAAATGCCTACTAAATAGCAATGTAACTGCATGGCATGACGGGAAACTCAAAACTTGGCTGAGATGCCATAATCACCTTTGAAGTCAAGTTACTAGGCTCTCATTGAATCATGACTCCATGGCAGTTAAAACAAATGTAGGTTTCTGATGCTGAGCAGGAGATCAATTGCATTTTTCAGTTCAGGGAAGTAATGTATTTGCCCCCCTCCAAAGGTGTTTAAGTCATAAAATATTTCATGATACAAAGTGGCTAGGCAAGGAGGGGGGAGGCAGTGATTTCCAGTTAGGTTCAGTGTGGGCGTTTGTACATGCCCTACGACTCACATAAACAAATCCAGGCTCCAACATCCAGAGGATCGGCAATGTCTTGTAAATTTGAGCAGCTCAGACTGTATAATTCAGCCTTAAAACAAATAATCCCCTTCTCTCCTTCATTTCCTGTGTAATTAAGGAAAACACTCACTTAGTTCCCTGTATAATCGAAGGCCTGGAGGCCTGGCCTCACACGGCCAGGCTGTCTGCACAAGTGCCAATAAAATCACCTGAAAAGTAAAAGATATCAATCAGTAGTGGCTTTGTCAAACAACTGGTTGAAATGGTTCCCCCGTCTCTTTTTTTAAATTATGTTTTATCTTTCATTTTTTAATTTTACAAAACAACATAATGGTTACACCCCTCACAAAGTGATAACGTCCCCCAAGTCTACTACCCTCTGACACCGCATATAGCTGTTACAAAGTCTCTTTTCAACTGAGAAAAGGTAAATGGGCCAGAAGTGTCTGCTCCTGAACCGCTTACTCAGCCTCACCTGCACATACACCTGACCTATGGAAGATGCTGACAGGGTCACGCCTGGATGTCTGGTATTTCACACAAGCTGGCTCTCTCATGCACCCAAACCTCATTACGACAACCATTCCCTCCTGGGTCCCTACATCATTGAGGAAATCAAGGCCAAAAGGCATGCATTTTACCTCAACTTTCTGCCCTCTGCCCATCTGCTGGAGTATCCTCCAGGCCCATTCTTAATTCTGTACCTCTTATCAGTTGTGTGACCTTGGGCAAGTCATTTCACTTCTGAGCCTCAGTTTGCTCATCTGCAAATGGGATCAATTTGAAGGTACAGTGCAGTAAGCACTATAGGAAGTGTGAGAGAGGATGATGATGGGGATGGGATGATGATGACTCTACTGAGTCTCCTGAGGGAAGGAGAAAGAAGATGAAGGTGAGATTAGGGAGTCACCTGTCTTGGCGAATCTCTGCTTGCACATTTCTCCACCTCTATCCCATCTCAACTCACTCAGTTGAGAACTTGGAGAGGAAAAAAGGAAAGTGAGGATAGAGTAACTCTCTAGGACACACAGTTGAGAACAGTTCTGAGGGAGACCAAGTTGCCTTTCATATCTCTTCCTCTCTTTAGGGAGAAGGAATCACAGATGTGGAATAAATGAAACCATTCAGTACTTAAGAGTAAAGAGAGATTTGGGGGCCATCAACTCCCTTTCCTTTTGGAAAGATTATATTGAGAGGTAAGATGAGAGAAGTAGAAAATTTTGGAGCTGCAGGTGCTTCTGGATGGAGAGTGGTCCAGTTGAGTCACAGAGAGTAACCTCTCCTGGTCAGTCTGTAGTTGTGTCCACATCACCACTCATTTCTCTGTCTCTGGGCAGATGAAGAAAGGTGCAAGTTTCATCCGGTGCAAAAAGCTATCATTTCTTTAATGCAGTCTCTTCAAGTTTTATCTGTCAGAAATTTCCCAGATTATGAAACCTAGAAAAAAATCAACCAGAAGTATAACCATCAATACCATAATCCAAACATGCAAGGAAACATGGCTTACAATCCAACAACATTTCTCTACCCACTGGCTTCTTTTAATTCAAATAGAGGCAGGAAAATCATGGGCTGTGGAAACAGTAAGATGTGGCTCAAATCCTAGTTCCTCATGTGCAAGCTTCTATGATATTACACTACTCAGTTGACTTTTCAAAGCCTTGGTTGTCTCTTCTCTGAAACGGGGGTGAGAATTATAAGTATCCTAGTCACTTCTGAACATATGAAACATAGTTATAATTGTGTTTTGTGTGTTTTTAATTAAAATTTAATTTTAGAACAGTTTAAGATTTACAGAAAATTCTAAAGATAGTGGAAAGAGTATTTTTTTATATTCTACAACAGGTTTTTCTATTGTTGACATCTTATGTTAGTATGAGACATTTGTCACAACTAAAAAATCAATATTAATACATTATATTGTATTTGGAATACATCATTATTTTCTGGCACTACACAATGCCCTGTACTGATCTCGTATATTTTCTTCCCCAGCCCTGGAATCTGCCATTTCTCTAAGGATCTCTGGTTTCTTTCTTTGGATAATGGAATTCGAAACCAACTTTCTGGGTTCTAGGTATGCTTGTTGCTATGAGGGTGTCACTGCTTCTAGTCTGTTCAGATATTTTTACACTATTTGAAATTTTATTGTTTGTTTTCTTATTGTTGAGTTTTAAGAGTTTTTTTGTGTATTTTGGATAGAAGTGCTTGATCCATATTGTGGTTTATCTTTTGATTTTCCTTACAGTGTCTTTCATAGAGCAAAAGTTTTTAACTTAAATAAAGACCAACTTATCCATGTTTTATTTCATGGGTCATGTTTTTTGTGTTACATATAAAAGCTCTGCACCAAGTCCAAGGCCATGCAGATTTACACCTGTTTTCTTCTAGAAATTTAAAAGTTTTGGATTATGGGCCTATCTCCCTATTTTGAAAATGTTTTACATTTAGGTCTTTGAACCATTTTAAATTCTTTTTTGCTAAGGGTGAGAGGTGTGTGTCTAGGTTCATTTGTTTTGTTTGCATATGGATCTCTAATTGTTCCAACTCCTTTTATTGAAAAGACAATCTTTCACACCATTAAATAGCTATTGTCCCTTTGTCAAAAATCAGTCGTCTATAATTATGTGGCTTATTTCTGGTCTCTCTGTTTTGTTTCCATTGTTCTACATCTATTTTTCACCAATACCACACTGTCTTCATTATAGTCAATTCATAGAAAGTCTTAAAATTGGGTAATATGAGTCTTCTGCGTTCTTTTTCAGAATTGGTTGGCCCTCTGCCATATACGTTTTAGAATCAATTTGCCAATATCTAGAAGAAAAAGTCTTGTTATGACTTTACTTGGGATTGTGTTGAATCTATAGATCAAGTTGAGAAGAACTGACATCTTTACAACATTGACTCTCCTGATCCATGAACATGGACTATCTCTCAATTTCTTTAGATCTGCTTTGATTTCTTTTATCAGTGTTTTACAGCTTCTGCATATAGATCCCATACACATTTTGTTAAATTAATACCTTAGTATTTCATTTTTTGGTGCTATTATAAGTGGTTTTTTGTTTGTTTGTTTGTTTGTTTTTTAAATTCAAACTCCAATTGTTCATTGCTGGTATGTAGGAAAGTATTTGGCTTTTGTATATTGCTTTCTATCCTGCAATCTTGGTATATTTACTTATTAGTTCCTGGAGTATTTTGTAAATTATGTGTGGTTTTCTACATAGATAATCATGTATCTTTGGATAAAGACACTATTCCTTTCCATTCTCAACACATTTTATTCCAATTTTCTTACTTTATTGCACTAGGTAGGATTTACAGTACAATGTTGAATAGAAGTGGTAAGAGAGGACATCCTTGCTTGTTCCCTGTCTTAGGGGAAAAGCATTCAGTGTCTCTCCATTAAGTATAATGTTAGCTATAGGTTTTTCACTTATATTCTTTATTAGGATAAGGAAGTCCCCTTCTAGTCCTAGCTTTTTGAGAGTTTTTATTACAAAAGGGTGTACATTTTTGTCATATTCATTGTCTCCATCTATTAATATAATCACACTGATTTTCCTATTCAGTAAGATAATATAATGAATTACATTGATGTATTAATGCGGAAACAGTCTTACATTCCAAGAACAAACTCCACTTGGTTATAATGCATTATCTTTTTCATGTATTGCTAGATTCAATTTGTTAGTATTTTGCTGAGAATTTTTCCATCTATGTTCATGAGAAACGATGGTATGTAGTTCTCTTTTCCTGAAATGTCTTTGTCTAATTTTGGTATTAGGGCAATGCTGGCCTCATAAGATGAGGTGGGGAGTGTTCCCTCTATTTTCTGGTAGAGATTGTGTCAAATAGGTATTAAGTCTTTCTTACGTTTTTGGTAGAATTCACGAGGAAAACCATCTGGGCCAGGTGTTTTCTATTTTGGGAGGTTTTTAAGTGCTAATTCAATTTCTTTTAATAAACATACCACCTTCAAGTGAACTGTTTGACTGAATATTTGTAGTTTGTGCCTTCCATGAAATTGGTTCTTTTCATCTAAGTGATTAACTCTATGTGGGCATAGACTTAATTGCTCATAGTATTCCTGTGCAGGTATTATATATTTACTATCCCTGAGGTTAAAAGTGATTAACCTTTTTTCATTCCTGACATTGGTAATTTGTGTCTATCTTTACTTGTCTTCATTAGCCTGGATAGAGACATCAATTTCATTGATCTTTTTTTTTTTTTAAATCACCTTTCCATTTTCTTGATTTTCTCCATTATTTTTCTGTTTTCAATTTCATTGATTTCTGACTTAATTTTCATTATTCCCTTTTTTAGACTTACTTCAGTTTAATTTGTTATTCTTTCTCTATTTCTTAAAGTAGAAGTTGGGGTTATTAATTTTAGGTCATTCTTCATTTCTGATATTTGCATGTAATTCTATAAATGTCACCTTAAGCATTGTTTTAGCACTATCACAAAGCTTGATAAATTGTATTTTTATTTTTATTTTAGTTCAATATAGTTTCAAATTTATCTTCATACCTGTTCTTTGACTCACGGTTTACTTAGATGTGTGCAGTTTAATTTCCAAACATGTAGGGATTTTCTAGCTGTCTTTCTGTTATTGATTTCTAGTTTAATTATGTTTTGGTCAGAGAACATACTTTATATGATTGCTATGCTTTTAGATTTGTTAACGTGTGTTTTATCACCTACAATGTGGTCTATCTTGGTGAATGTTTCATGTGAACCTCAGAAGAATGTGTATTCTGTTGTTGGATGGATTATGCTATAAATGTCATTTAGATCAAGTTGATTGATGGTACTATTCAGAGCATCTATATCTTTATTGATTTTCTGCTTGCTGTATCTATCAATTAATGACACAAGGGGGTTGAAGTATCCAACTGTACTGTTGGACTATTTCTCTAATCTATCAGATTTTGCCTCATGTACTTTGATGCTTTGTTGTTAGGTGCATAAATGTTAAGGATCGCTATGTGTCTTTGTAAAATGACATTTTTATCATTACATAATGTCCCCCTTTTTCTCTGTTAATCTTTATTCTGAAGCATGATTTGTCTGAAATTAATAGAGCTACTCCAACTTTTTTTTGATTAGTGTTGGCATGATGTAATTTTCTCCAACTTTTAACTAATCTGACTCTTCATAATTAAAGTGGGTTTCTTTTTTTTAATATATTGGGGTGACAACTGTTAGTGAAATTACATAGATTTCGGGTGTACAATTCTGTATTACATCATCTATAAATCCCATTGTGTGTTCACCACCCAGAGTCAGTTCTCCTTCCATCACCATATATTGGATCCCCCTTACCCTCATATCCCACCCCCCACCCCCCTACCCTCTGGTAACCACTAAACTATTGTCTGTGTCTATGAGTTTTGGTTTCTCATTTGTTTGTCTTGTTCTTTTGTTGTTTTTGCTTTATATACCACATATCAGTGAAATCATAGGGTTCTCTGCTTTTTCTGTCTGACTTATTTCGCTTAGCATTATACTCTCAAGATCCATCCATGTTGTCACAAATGTTCCTATATCATCTTTTCTTACCGCCGAATAGTATTCCATTGTGTATATATACCACAACTTCTTTATCCATTCAGCTATCGAAGGACATTTTGGTTGTTTCCATGTCTTGGCCACCATAAACAAAGCTGCAATGAACATTGGAGCACACGTGTCTTTATGGATAAATGTTTTCAAATTTTTTGGGTAGATACCCAGGAGAGAGACTGCTGGGTCATATGGCAATTCTATTCGTAATTTTTTGAGGAACCTCCACATTGCCTTCCATAACGGCTGCACCAGTCTGCATTCCTACCAACAGTGTGTGAGGGTTCCTTTTTCTCCACAGCCTCTCCAACACTTGTTACTATTTGTCTTGTTGATGATAGCCATTCTGACTGGGGTGAGGTGATATCTCATTGTGGTTCTTTATTTGCATTTCTCTGATGATTAGTGATGTTGAGCATTTTTTCATGTCTATTTGCCATTTGTGTGTCCCCTTTGGAGAAATGTCTCTTCAGGTCCTCTGCCCATTTTTTCAATTCAGTTGTTTGTTTTTTTGTTGTTGAGTTGCGTGAGTTCCTTGTATATTTTGGATATTAGCCCCTTATCGGAGGCACTGTTTGCAAAAATCTTCTCCCATTCAGTTGGTTGTCTTTTTATTTTGTCAATGGTTTCTTTTGCTGTGCAGAAGCTTTTCAGTTTCATATAGTCCCATTCATTTATTTTAGCTTTTACTTCCATTGCCTTTGGAGTCAAATTCATAAAATGCTTTTTGAACCCAAGGTCCATAAGTTTAGTACCTATGTTTTCTTCTATGCAGTTTATTGTGTCAGGTCTTATGCTTAAGTCTTTGATCCATTTTGAATTAATTTTGGTACATGGTGACAGATAACAGTCCAGTTTCATTCTTTTGCACGTGGCTATCCAATTCTGCCAGCACCATTTATTGAAGAGGCTGTCTTTCCTCCATTTTATGTTTTTAGCTTCTTTGTCAAAAATTATCTGTCCATATTTATGTGGTATTATTTCTGTGTTCTCAATTCTATTCCATTGGTCTATGTGTCTGTTTTTCTGCCAATGCCATGCTGTTTTGATTATAGTAGCCCTGTAGTACAAGCTAAAGTCAGGGAGTGTGATACCTCCAGTATTGTTCTTTAAAGTGGTTTCTTGTACACAACATACGAGTATACTTTGATCTTGATCTTTTTTTTTCCCCTTTAATTCATTCTGACAACCTCTGCTTTTGACTGGTATATTTAGACAATTTACATTTAGTGTGATTATTGATCTGCCATCTTGGTAACTTGGTTTTCTATCCATTACTTTCTCTTTTTAAATATTTTTTTCTCCCTCTCTTTTTGTGTTCTCTAATTTTAATTGAGCTTTTTATATTATTCCAATTTATCTCTTTTCTTGACATGAAATTTATACTTTATTTGTCAACATTTTTAGTGTTGCACTATGGTTTACAACATACACTTTTAAATAATATATGCCCACCCTCAAATACCACCATACCAGTTCACATAGCATGCAGGTACCTTATAGAAGAATATTCTTTTATACATTCTGTCTCCTGTGACATTGCAGTCATTCATTTAACTTATCCATTTGCTATAATCACTCAATACATTGGTACTATTATTGCTTTGAACAAGCATTTATCTTTTACTAATTAAGAAAAAGAAAAATGAAATATTTTATTTTATCTTCATTTATTCATTTTTTTCACACTCTTCCTTTCTTTATTTAGCTCATAGTTTCTGTCCAATATCGCTTTCCTTCTGTGTGAAGAACTTCTTTTAACATTTCTTGCAGAACAAGGTCTACTGAGAATGAATTCCCTGAGTTTTTTATTTGTATGAGAATGTCTTTATTTCTCCTTCACTTTTTAAGGATAATTTTTTCTAGACATAGAATTCTAAGTTGATGTTTTTTAAACACTTTGTATTTAACGACATATAGTTCATGTGCCATAAATTCACCATCCCTTATTCACAGGGGACCAAGATCTAAACATGCTGTGCTAATGGGGGACTGGCAGATCTGCACATTAAAGAAACAATGGCTTCCGCCAGCTCCTCTGTTTGGGAGAAATCTGGCCCTCCAGTCTTTGCCCTGAAGCCAGTCAATTCTGTTCCTCCATAGATGCCCCTGACACCTTTCCAGCTGCTGCCCCAGTGCTGGAGCCCAGCGTGAGTGAGTCCATTAGTGAGTAAATCTGTACGTGGTCACATTAAGAAGAGCCCCTGGGACTCCAGCCACCCTCAGTCTCACTCGACCACAAACTCCACTGATTTTCACAACCAGAGGTTAGGGAGACTTCTCTCCCCAGCACTGGAACCGTAGGGCTGGGAACTCTTACTCTTCTGGGGTCACCTCCACAGATGAGGTATTTCTCCTGATTTTTAATTGTCACTCGTGGGAGTGGGATGAGCCCATTCCATGTCTCTACCCCTCTTACCAGTCTCAAGGTGGTTTCTTCTTCATGTCCTTAGTTGTAGTACTTTGGTTCAACTAGACTTCAGGTGATTCCCAATGATGGTTATTCTGTAGTTTAGTCATAATTTTGATGTGGTTATAAGAGTCTTTATAGATTAGTGACATTAATGGCCCAGGTACAACCCCTCCCCCAGTTTATCAGTTGTCCTCTGAATTTGTTTATGGTGGGCTTTGTTCTGCTTTTTAAATTTTTAAGCAGTGTGATGCATCCTGGGTGAGTAAGCAACCAGCGGATGCTAGGAATTTGGTTCTTCATGGAAAACCCTAGAAGTTGCACTAAACCAAAAGGTTATATGCCTAGGTGAGCACCTCAGCCTGGCTGAGCCTGCTAGTTGATTAGGAACGTAAGGTTTGTGGTGAACCCTACCATGCCTTTCCTCCAGGGCCATAAACCCAAACGAGAGACCCCCTACCTAGGGAGTTATAGACAGGACATGGTCAAAAATATAGGTAGGACATCTTCCAAAAAACTGGAAGCTTGTTGTAGACAGAGCCAACTTCATGAGAATGTGACCTATACATTCACACAGGGTCCCATGCTTAGAAGGGCTCAATCTACTTGGTTTGATGCTCTGCTATTGGAATGTTAAAATTTATAGTAATTTTTGAACAGGGGACCTGCATTTTCATTTTACACTCAGCCTTGCAAATGATGTAATCAGTTTTGTCCCCATCCTCAAACCTCTGGAATCAGAATTTCTGTGGCAAACACCAGACCTCTAAGTAAGAGGGCTTAAGTTCCATGGCTGCACTGCTTCCCAGCTGCAAACAATTCTCTGACTCTCTTATCCTATTTCACATGGGAAAGACATAAGACATAAATAGATGCATTTAACGTAGACGGCAAACAAGTGCGTGGTCCTCAGGACACTCCTCACAGCAGGTCCTCATGCTGGCCTACTGTGACTCCCAAATCTGGCATGCATGCAAAACCAGGACACCAGCTGCTAGGGCCTCTTGTCTGCATCTGGAAAATGCATGTGGAACTCATTGCTTCACTTGCCTATTGAACCGATATCTTGAAACCAAGGGCAGCCCTGCAAGTAGGCAATACAGCTGCCTGCCAGAGTTGAAATCCATGAATACTCTTGACTTCTAAGTTCTAAAATGAGGCCATGACCTGCTGGAGCCTTGTGGTGTCCTCTGCTTCTGAGTCAGAAGAAAGGGGCTGGCAAAGGCTTTATAGGTTGTCAGGACATCAAAAGGCCCTTATGCCCTTTTTATAATTGTAAAGGATTCAGCAACATCTGGATGAAATTTTGCCTCGAGCATTCAAAAATTCTAACATGGGGAAAAGATGATGAGCAAAATATGCTGGTCAGACTCCAAAAGCAGCAGAGGATGTGGGGGACCCCCAGATGAAACCTCACTTGCCTTGCCCATGTATAGTTCAAGCCAAACAAAAATGCTTTGTCTTTTTTGGAAACCCTGTTTCTCACTATCTATTCCAACAGTCATGGAGATCTGAGAAAGCAGATTTCAAACGCTGATGACCACATGTTTTGGAGGATGGTACATTCAGGGCACCACAAGCTGCTTCTTTCATACTTTCCTTTTCTAACTTGCTTGCTACAAATCAGAGCTCTTGCCTTCCATGTAGAACATAAGTCATGTCATCTATTTCTTTTATAGTCGCTCCAAGTCAAAAGTGACCCAACTACTGAAACGGGCATTTTACACCTGCCAGGAATTTACCCTAGAGGAGTCCCTTTCTGCACTGCGTCCTCTGCTAAGCTTCTTCCAAGGGTGAGGATAAGCATTAGGATTCCACTTCCTAAGTGGTTTCTAGCACAACATCTCCAAATCAAACCAGCATATCCATGTCTGCTCATATTTCAGCAATTTTTTTAAGTGGTTGAGCAAGAACTTGTACAATTTGGAAGGGACTGGATTTTGTCTCCTCTGAGTGTTTAGAGACCAAGCATCATGACAGTGGGGGAATAGGTACTATGACAGGCATTTCAATTCTAACCTCGGATAGCACTCCTGGGAGCATTAGATGAATTAGCCTTCCTAGTCCTTCATCTATGACAATAGAGTCAGAGAGCCTTGTTCACAGCAGACCAAGATCTAAGCATGCTTTGCTAATGGAATACTGGCTGATCTGCCACGTTAAAGAAATGGAAGAACTCACTTTTCGAGTTCATTTGCCCGTTAGGGCCTCTCTGATATGACTCATCATATTACCTGGTTTGTGAATCACTAATGCCCATTTCTCACCAACAGGAGCAGGTCCATTAAATTGAAAAGACTGCCAAATACCAGTCATCAGACAAGATCTCTGAGGCAGGCTGGGCCAGTAGCTCTTCCAGACTCATTTCAGCTTTTCCTCATTGGAGAGACCATGTCCCACAAGTACATGAATCTCTGGAGTGCAACAGATTTTAATCAGGAATAAGTAAACATATTTCCTCTTACAAATAAATATGCTCCAAACTGAGAAGGCAGAAAAGCAAACACGAACCCCTTCCAAAGACAAGTAAAGCTTCCAAATCATGTGGTATCCACACTGGTGCTTTGTCTTTCTTGCCTCTAAAGAACTTGCCCCACTCTTGCAACATGCAAATATACAATATAAAACAAAAAGACAACCCATCTCACACCTGTTAAGATGGTCATTAACAATAAAAACACAAAAAATTTTCAGAAAATAGCAAGTGTTGGCAAGAATGTGGAAAAATTGGAACCCTTGTACACGGTTGCTTAGAATGTAAATTGGTACAAGCCACTAAAAAATAGTATTGAGGTTCTCTCAGAAATGAAAAAGGAAACTACCACATGATCCAGGAATCCCATTTCTATGTGTATATCCAAAGGAACTGAAAATAATATCTCAAAGAGATAGTTGCACTCTCATGTTCATTGCAGCGTTATTCGCAATAGCTAAGAGGTGGAAACAACCTAAATGTCCATCAACAGGTGAATGGATAAAAAAATATAGCACATACATACCATAAAATAGTACTCTGCCTTAAAAAAGAAGAAAATCCGTTCATATGTGGATTATAACAACATGGATGAACCTTGAGGATATCATGCTAAATGAAATAAACCAGTCACGGAGGACAAATATTGCATGATTCTACTTATATGAGGAATCTAAAACAGTCAAACTGACAGAAGCAGAAAGCCGAATGGTGGTTGCCAGGGACTGGGGGAGAGTGCAAACTGGGGAATTGCTGTGCAAAAGATAGAGTTCCAGTCATGCGAGATAAGAAAGTTCTAGAGATCTGCCATGCAGCATTGTGCCTGTAGTTAACGATACTGTATTGTGCACTCTAAAAATATGTTAAGAGGGTAAATTTCATGTTATGTGTTTTAACCACAGTAGAAACAAAGACAACCCTTCACTTGCAGAGGCATCAATAGTAGCTGTAAGTAGCTGGTTGCAGGGGGCTGGTGATGGTCTCAGATGATGTTTACCAACCGAGAATAGTTGGGGGATGTAGGGGACCCAGAGCCACTCTAGGCACAGATTCCACTCCCTTGCCTCCTTCACCCTTTATTATTATGATTATTTGATAGGATATATCACTTCTCCTCTGAAACAACCTAAGACTGTATGTCTAGCATCATTTTGAAAGGCCACTTGTCTGTGTCTATGAGTTTTTGTTTCTTCATTTGTTTGTCTTGTTCTTTTGTTGTTTTCAGTTTTATATAAGAAACAAAAACTCACAGACACAGACAATAGTTTAGTGGTTACTAGAGGGTAAGAGGGGTGGGGGGAGGGAGATGAGGGTAAAGGGGATCCAATATATGGTGATGGAAGGAGAACTGACTCTGGGTGGTGAACACACAATGGGGTTTATAGATGACGTATTACAGAATTGTACACCTGAAATCTATGTAACTTTGCTAACTATTGTCACCCCGATAAACTTTAATAAAAACAAACCAACAAACAAAAAAGCCACTTGAATCGCCATGCCTTCAAATGCAGCTCAAGCACAACAGGGACCCCAACAGGCCGTGAGGAAGAGTGCTAGCAAGAGAGAAGACAGAATGAAGTGTGGAGCCAGGGCTTTGCCCTTTACCAGCGGGCCTCCCAGGCTACTGATTCTGCTGAGACCTGGGATAGCATTTCTCAGGACCCAGAATCACTCCTGTTTGCTGACCAGGGGCCAAGCATTTCAGAGCCAGAACACCATACTTGAGTGAGCTCATTTGGCTGTCGTTCATGACTCTGTCCACTCACGCACTTGCTGAGGCATTCATTCCACACACATTTGTGTACCATTGTGTGTCTGATGATACTATGCTGGGCCTAGAGGGAGTGGCAGAGAAAGGTGGCCAGAGGTGCACAAGAGGAGGTGATCCATTGGCCTGGCCTCTACACCAATGTTTCCCAACTCACTTTAATGCAGAGAGTTCAGTGTGGAAAGCAGGTCTCATGTCTGTGTAGAATAGAAGTGCCAGTGCTTTCTAGAAGTACTATAGTATAGTGGTCAAGAGAAAGGCCTTGGAGCTAGACGCCCTGGGTTGAAATCCCTTTTGGCATCAATTGGGATAAATAATAATATTTACATAAGAGTTAGCATATGTGAAGCATATAAATATTTAATCATTACATGTATTCTACAATTTTTCAAATGTGTATATTATATATAATATATAGTATATAATGTCTGTATTATATATTATAATACATGAAATACACATTTATTTTAAACTGTAACTGAATCTGAAGCAGTTTATTGTCATTTTGCATTTTTCTCAATCAACTAACTGATGCCAAAAAGAATAATTACTATGAGGGGATCATGATTTATTTGGATGTACAAAATAAAAGACAGCAGACCTCCTTAATGCATTCTGCCATGTTGTAGTATGTCTCCAGCCATTTCTCTAGCTGTTCAGTCTGAGCTTCAGGACTGACTGGGCACAACTTTTCATCTCAGCTCCACTCCTCTGTCAATCATTCAAAAACCATTGTATTAAGAACCTAATTATACTAAGGCCAAGATGAGACACTACCTCTTGGCTGGGAAACTTGCAGTGAAGTGCTTCATTGGCCTAAATCTCATTTTCTTCACTGTGAAATGGACATCTAAGTCCCAGTTTGTTTTGGAAATTAGATGAATAATATATGTTAAATCATTTTGCACAGTGCCTGACACAGAGAAGATGCTCAATAAATGTCCCCTTTCTTTCTTACTCATGAAGTGGCAATTGAAAAATGGCTGTATAACTTTCTTAATCTCCTAAATATGAGATATCACATATGGTTCCGTGGTAGTCACTAGAGGTGGTGAAATATAGCCTGCTCTCTTAAAGCAGGGGCTGGGGAATGTTATAAAAATTAGATCCCATAAAGCAGATCTTAGCCAGGAGTTGGGGCTGTCCTTTGTGGGAAAGCCCGGGAACTGGTAGGAGTCACCCTAGGCTGGAAATGCTCGATGGCTCAGAATTTAATCAGGTTGGATGTCAACATTTAGTTATGGATATGACTCCTAAAGGAGCTCTAATCTCTATCAATATCCTTTAGATAAACATGTGGGGCCCTGAGACCAAAGGGAGGTGGAATGGGGCTCTGAGTGCTGGGATGAAGGATGGGAGGACGGATGGAGGCAGACCATGAACATCAATTAAGCCCAGGCAGTGAACACTCATATGTAATATCATCCCTGTGGTTAGCATGGCATTCAGGGAAGTATGGAAAGAACACTGCAATAATGATGATAAATCCCCATTGCATCAGGCATCAGGGTAACATGTGCTATGAACTTTCTAGCAGCCAGTAATGCATCCCCCCAACCTGACACAGAGAATACGGGAATGAACAAGTTGGACAAAGACTCTGCCTTCATGGAGCTTGCAGTCTAGTAGGATACACAGATAACAAACACATGAACATATAATACCAAGGGGTGATAACCACTATGAAGCAATATGAATCATGGTAAGGAATCCGTGAGTGACACAGTAACCGAGGTTGAAGGTAGAGGTGCTATTTTCAGATAGAGTGGTCAAGGAAAATGAGTCTGAAGAGGTAACTTTTTAAAATTATTAGTTTCAGGTGTACAAAACAATGTAATAGACATTTACACCCCTCACAAGGTGGTAACCCCTCCCCCAATCTACTACCCCGCTGGCATAGTATATAACTGTTACAATTCCATTGACTCTATTCCCTATGCTGTACTCCACATCCCGTGAATATATATATATATATATTCAGTATTATTCAGCTTCAGCTTCAGGTGTACACCTATCGGTAAACGACTGGATTAAGAAACTGTGGTACATGTATACAATGGAGTATTACTCAGCTATAAAGAAGAATGAAATCTTACCATTTGAGGAGGTGGCTTTTAAACAGAGGGGTGGAAGTGGAGCGGGGAGCAAGCCCTGTGAAGGTGTGGGGAGAGTGTTCCAGTCAGATGATCAAGGAAGTGCAAAGACCTTGAAGTATAAACAAGCTGGGGAGTCAGGAACAGAAAGAAGAGCAGTATGGGGGATGTAAAGGGAAGATCAGAGAAGAGGTCGGAAAGGTAGCCAAGATACAACCATTGCTAACCATCGCTATTGCCACCATCTTGGCCTAAGTCTCCACCATCTCTTGCCTGGATCCCTATAATAGCCCCCTTACTGGTCTTCCAGCTTCTGCCCTTGGGCTCCTTCAGTCTATTCTACTGGTTCCCAACTTTAGGATCACATTAGAATCACTTTGGGAGCTTTTCAAACTTCCCTTGTCCATGTCACATTCTAAACTAGTTAAATCAGAAAGCCTGGAGATGAGTGCCAGGCATTAGCATTTTTTAACAATCCCTAGGTGATTCTAATGGACAGCAAAATTGGAGCATCACTGGCATATTTTCAATACCGCAGCTAGAGTTATCCTGATACAACAAGCCTACTCACGCATCCTCCCTGCTTAAAATGCTTCAATGGCCTTGTTGCACTTAGAATAAAATCAAACTTTTTCCTATGACCTACAAGGTCATAACTTGACCTTGTTGCCCCTAAACATGACCTAGCTGGCCCCTGTTCATCTCTCTGTTGTCATGTAGGGGCATTCCATCCCTCACTCACCATGCTCCAACCACTGACCTTTCTGTTCCTCAAACATGTTGAGCTTCTCCTGCCTCAGAGCCGTGGTACCTTGAAATTGAAGCACTCTTCCTGATGAGATGTGCATGGCTGGCTCCTTCTTGTTAATCACGCCTCAGCCCTAACACCGTCTCCCCCAAGATGCCTTCCCTGAGTCTTCTAGGTAAATTTGTACACACACACGTATAGATGATGTGTTGTGCAATCCAAACTCTCCTTTAGAAGAACTTATTTCCCCAACTGCTGGGAATGCTGCCAGAAATTGACCTTGGCTGCAAAGACCACAACTTTCCAGTCAAGGTCAGACTGTACCTGCGTACAATGACTCTTAATTGGTGAAGTTTAAGGACACAGCCACCTTGCCACAATATAGGACAATTCTAAAGGGCCTTCACAGCCTCAGCACTCACCAAGTTGTGGTTGGGGGCGGGGTTTGACTGAAGTCTTGGCTGAGGATATGTCACAATCTGTCTCCCCCTGTCCAATCTTGCTTCCTGCTATTCCACAAGATCACTCGATCCCAAGAGCATGCCCTAAAAAAATCCCAGCACACTAATTTCCATGCCAAAATCCAAGATAACTCAAACTGCTGGGGTGCGGTTGGTGCCAGTAATCTGAGGAAGCAAACACTAAGACACCTGACAGACAGCTGGCACTGAGGCCCCTTTCACTGGAGATAGGTGGCACAAGAATAGCTCCAGCACAAGGTTTTAATTCAGTTGTTAACACCTCTACCTATAGAAACTGGGACGTAATTGATACTGGTGGAAGAAAATTCACTAGTAAGAGTGGAATTGGGTGGTCTTTGATAAGTGCAATTGATGTTTTGGAGAAAGAAAACAAAAGGCTATGAGTGATTAATCAGCAATTAAAAGCGAAGTGTGGAAACAGAGGGCTTCCCTGGCAGAAGGCAAAGAGGTTCTCATCTCTTACAACCAAAGAACAGAGAAAGCTGAGGTCCAGTCCAAGAAATTAATCATCTGAGTAGCAGAATTCCAAAGAAGCTTAAACTCCCAACCACAGGTCTGGTAGGCTAAGGTCAGTGTCCTGGTTGGGAAGGAATGGGGCCCCAAATCATGGGATGGGATACCTAGGTTAATTCCTGAAAATCTGGAATCTTCAGGATTCCCCTGAAACTTTTGCATCAGCAAAAGTGGCCCTATTGTATAAATGTTCCCTCCTTTCGTGAGGATGATGCAGAGGCTCCTTTTGAAAGTGATATGTACTCTCTCGGGATCTGCACCTGCCTTCTCTCCTGCCCAAAAGGCCAATAGTTAGGATTCTGTCACAATATAACCTGGCTGGGGGAAGTGCTAGACCTGCTAAGGGAGGGACAGGATTGACCTCAAAGGAGCAACTGGACCTAGTCAGCATGAACCAGCAGGAGCCAGTAGGGTACAATGGGACTGAATTCTGAGTGTACTGGATCAAGCGAGTGTCATATGTAAAATTGGATAAAAGATATTGATATTGGAGCACTCACTAAAGATACAAGATTTAACAATCTGTAAATGTCCCTGGATGGATGAATAAATGGATGGATGACTAAACTAATAACACAGTCATCTTAATCCAGAATTTGCTCTTCCTATTTTGTGAAAGGTCTCCATTTCCAGACCCAAAGCCTAAGAATTGTCTTTCACTAAATATTTTTTCAGGTATGTAAAGGATCGATCACTTAGTTTTTTATTCACTCTTCTATTCAATTATCCATTCAACAACAACAGTTTTTGAAGAGGCTATTTGAATAAGAGGATGTGGGTCAAGCCACTAAATGAGCAGATTTATAACAGAAAAGAGGAACGTGAACTGCCTAGTGAAATTGTTATATACGTATACACTTTAAGGACCTATAGATATATGGTGTAGGGGAGAAATTTTGTTTCAGCTGTGGCCTTCTTGGCAGTTGAAATAGTGAGAGAGATGGCAACAAACTCTGTAACGTCAACAACTTTTATTCCCAAATTTGCAAATGAGTCATCAGTTACTTCTGTCAATTTTTCTCAAGTATCATATAACAGCTGTAGTTTGGAAATTACATTGTTTACTGAGTCAACTATTGTTTGCTGTGATTGTCTGAAAGTGGTGTGTGAACAATTTTGGCAGCATCTTCCAGTATATTCTACTTCTTTATTTGGCACAGAGAACAGTTAAGAGAAATTAAGATGCATGGCGCTTGTAAAACATGGCTGCAAATTATTTGACACTCTTCCCATTAAGATATGGGGTCCATGTCCCCCTCCCTTTGACTCTGGGTGGGCTTGTGACTTGACAATTAGAATATGGCAGAAGGGACTCTTTGTTCCAAGACTAGGTCATGAAAGTCTGCAGTTTCTGCCTCTCTTGAAACATTTGCTTCCTTTGAAAGCTCAATCTCAAGATGCTCCCTCTCAGAAAACAGCTGTCGTATTATAAGAGATCCAAGTCATATTGATGGCCACATGTAGGTGCTATGGTCAACAGTCCCAGCTGAACCTAGCCTTGAAGACATAACAGTCTACATGTCAGATGTGTGAGTAAAGAACCCTCCAGGTAATTCCAGTCCCCAGCTGTTCAGGTTACCCTGGTTATATGAATCTTCCCAGCTGAGGCCCCAGAAAATCTGGAACAATCCTTACTGTGCCCTGTACAAATTCTTAACCCACAGAATCTTTGCACATAATAAATGAACAGTTGTTGTTTCATGGGGTAGCCTGGGTAGTTTATTATGCAGCAATAGTAATTTGAAGAGAATAATAAAATGAACATCTTGGCTGAAGCACTGAAAGGTGGCAACATTTTAATATAGAATGTTGATAGATGAATAAATAAATAAGTGAACTATAAAACGATTCACAAGGCAGAAGGGAAGGATGGCTTGGAGTCAATAGTCTCATTTTGAAGGTTAATTATTAGACAATGTCCTTGGGTTATGGGATTATTCATATTTGACCCATAATTTAGGAAGAATAAAACACTCTATTACTTTAACTATCCAAAGGTCAGTGTTCTGACGTCCTCAGGCATCTGGAACATAGCCATCAATTTAGAAGTGAAAAAGATATGTAGCAATAAAAAAACCAAACAAATAAGATGGATTGATGGATGAATAAAAGGATGGATAGATGGATGGACATATCAAGTGTAGTGATAAAGTAGGTATAGGAAAAGGTTAATTGTAGGATACAGATATATGATGGTGTATTATATTTACCGCAGTATAACAAATAACTCCAAAAGTTAGTCCTTAAAACAGCACATATTCATTACTTTGAAGTTTCTGTGGATCAGAAATGTGACCATGGCTTAGCTGGGTCTTCTGGCTCAGTCTCTCACAAGGTTGCAATCAAGGTATCGTCAGTGCTATAGTCATTTTATGACGTGACTGGCAGGGGGAACAAAGTTTACTCAAGAGGTCATTGGCTGGATTGAATTCCTCACAGACTGATGGCTAGAGACCACCTTTGGTTCCTTGTCATATAGGCCTTTCCATAGGGCATCTCACAACATAGCAGCTGGCTTCCCTCAGAGTGAGCCAGTTATAGAGTGAGAGAGTCCTAGAAAGAGAGGAGTCACAGTCTTCTGTAATGTAACCTTGGGAATGACATTCCATCACTTTGGCCATGTACTATTCATTAGAAGCAATGATTAGGCCCAGCCCACCCTGAAGAGGACAGAATTACAGAAAGACCCCAATCCTAGAATGTGGTGATCATTGGAGGAGTGGGGTCATTTTGGAAGGCTATCTACTGCAGGCAGTCTGATGTAAAATGAACATTTTCATTATAAAATGTTTGGGGAAATTGTTGTATGTGTATCTAAATGTATACCCTGTGCTCTGTGCAAAGCCATAGCAAACTTTAGGCTTTAATGTGATCAATTTTACAAAATGAGACACCAGCTTAGAAGCATTGAGGTATGTAGACAAAGAGAAAAGCAACAGCTAATATATAAGAGAGATTGAGAGAAAGTGTGTGTGTGTGTGTGTGTGTGTGTGTCAGAGAGAGAGAGAGAGAGAGACAGAGAGAGAGAGAGAGAGAATGAGCACACTTGAGAGCTTGAGAGAGAAGAAAAAAGTTATCTAAGGCTATGTTATGTAGTGTTGGCGCAAGAAATTCCACAGAGCTCATTGTTCCCGAGAGTGTAGGTAAAATAGAAGACAATAAAACAACAACAACAATAAACAACATGTATAAAACACTATGAGGCAGACACCATTCTAAACTCTTTACACATATCAACAGATTTAACCCACACAACAAAGCAAGGGTGGTAATATTATTGTGCCCATTTACAGATAAGAAATTTGAGACACAGAAGGGTTAAACAATTTTCCCAAGCTCATAATGTTACTCTTAAGTCATCAAGATGAACTTATACTCACTCTTTTAAGAAGGGAAAGTAACATGTACTATGCCTTAGAAAGATTTTCAACTGAAAGAGCTCAAATCAAAAGCATTCTTGAGCTGAAGGCTGTAAACTTGAGTTATCTGAAATGTTCCCTTATATGGAGCAGCAGAATTCTGCTGCTTCCCAGAAGAGTCATTCTCTGACCTATGAAGATTTCATCCTTTCTTCTTAAACCCCTGTTTTTCTGCTCTAGAAGCCTTGCAGTCATGGCAACCTACCAAGCTTGTGATCCTACTTTGTGAGATAAAGTACAGGACTCAGGTTCAATTGGAATTTCAGATAAACAACAAATACTTGTTAAAGTGTATGTCCCAAATATTGCATGGGACACACATAAAAAAAAATATTCATTGTTTATCTGAATGTCAACTTTAACTAGGCATCCAATATCTGTATTTGCTCATGCTATCCCTAACAGAACTCTCCTGCCAAGCCCCTGAACCTCCCACGCCCCTCTCTTTTTATCCCCCAGGACTTTGATTTCCACCTTTCCACCTCACAAGCCTTAACGGAAGAAAACCCAGGGAATCTAAGCTCCAGCTGCCAGGAGCTAGACAGGACTGGGGAATTGCTCCTGGCATCCACAATTAGCCCCAGAGCACATTTTCCCATAGAAACAATGATCTTAATGGCCGCAGGCTCCCTAGTGCTATGGGCCCTGTGGTCCAGCCATATTCTGGGTTAAATAGGCTTTTGTGCACTGGCCTGGGAACCTTCTCACCATTTGTAATATTGTTTCCATGGGAAAATTGCTTCTCAAGTTCCAAACAACTGACTTACAAACAAACTTTTGGAACAAAACACATTGGTAAGTTGGGGAAGGCTTGTAGACTCTCCCAGAGTCATTCAAAGGCCGGTGACTTCACTGCAAGATGTTAGCAACATTTAGGACTACTTAGCATACCAAAGGGAGGCCACTGGATTTGCCAAAGAAACTTTAATAAGCAAACAGACAAGACTGACAGATCCATAATAGACAAGCTGACTCCGCCTTTGATTGGTTACATAGGCCAGCATTTACTTTGAATGATTTCCCTTAATCAAACACATGCCTTATCTGGACAGGCAGGACACTTATCTGACTAAGTGGGTGGTTATTAAGGAGATGGCAGGTACTCTGTATCTAATTGCACATTTAGTACCCTTTCACAGACACCAGTGCTCCTGAGGAAAGACAAGCTTATTTTTTCCTCCATTGTCTGATACCTTCAGTGTTTCATTGGTTTGTTCACCTTGATGAAAACAGAGCAATTATGCAGCTTTCATCTGCTTCTTTGAAAGGCATATGGAAAACTCTACTTTGGTGGGGGGGGAATGTTAATTCCAAAAAAAGCACTTTGAGGCATTCTGAGAGAAGGCCTTCCATATTGCTGAAATTACATGCAACACTGCTGCATTTGCATAGCAAATGTGACAAGATGGTTACTTAAGAGACTAAAACATGAGAAATATCATGTACAGAGATACCTTATTTCTCATTAATTATTATTTGAAATAAAATGTAATGCCAGGAACTATAAGGTGCCAGAAATAGAAGAAGGAAATATATCATCATGTATTTAAAAAACCTTACAGAGTATAATAATGATTAAGAAATTATTACACTACTGATCTTTTAAAAGCAGTGTAACCACCTGTTCACACCTTTATTAATCACCAATTTTTTCTTCCTTAACAATGAACAGCAAAGATTATTAAAGGGAAGAATACAAAAGTGGAGGTTCTGAGAAATAATTTATATCATGTAGCAAAAGGATATTAAAATGCATCATTTTAATTAAGACTTTCAGTAGTAGAAAAAGTCATGTTTTAGGTCTGGTTTATAGCAACATATAATTTGACTTAAAAGAATAGTAATACATATTAGAAATTATTGTTGATACTATTAATTTGCTCTAAAATTAGCTCTAAGAGATACTTTTTTCTCCTCTGAGCAGCAAGCAATCACAACCAGAAAAGTGTGTTTACTGGGTAGTTCAGAGGGATACATTTAGTCAAGGCTGTAAGCAGGGGACAACGGGGGGGTGGTTAAGGAGGAGGGTGGGCAAGCGCTCTGCCTATACAGAAAAGGTTGATCTCCATGTCCCATTCGGCTGAATTCCTGCCCAGGTAACTGGTGTGTGACCCTCATGGCTACTAGGGAGACATTGGTGCCACAGGGGATAAGGCCAAATGCCTGTTTAAGGACTCTGGGCAGGTTCTGACAGGGGCATTTTCTTGAGCATGTGACCCCGGCCAAGTCACTCAACCTCCCTCAGATACAATTCCTTTTTTTTTTTAATTTTGGCAGAACCTTTCCAAACTTTATTAGAAATTTTCCAAAGGTCTTGGCTATTGTTTATGAATTATGAATGTGGAAACTGCTTACTAACACATAAAAGCAATTCAGATCATCTATTCTGGTAACAATTTTCATATAAACACTAAATTGTTTTATAGATTGAATTATGAGAACTGTAGCTATCACTGCTTATTCAGAAAGTTGATATTTTTATTTTTTAAATTACCATAAAGTAAAATTGACTTTTGGGGGTCTATAGTTCTATGAATTTTAACACATGTACAAATTTGTGTAACTATCAACCACAATCAGGTTACGGAACGATTCCATCACCCTATGAACCCTCCCCCTTGTCACTGCTGTCCCTTTACAATGACACTCTTCCCCTACCCTAACCCCTGGCAACCACTGATCTGTTCTCTATCACTACTGACTTATCTTTTCAAGATCGTCATATAAATGAAACCATACAGCATGTAACCTTTTGAAATTGGCTGATCTCATTTAGCAAAGCTTTTGAGATTCACCCGAGATGTTTTGTGTGTCAATAGATCTTTCCTTTTTGTGGCTTTGTGATATTCCATTGCATGAATGTACCACAATTTGTTTAACCAGTAACCCACCGAAGGACATCTGGGTTGTTTCTAATGTGATTATGTTTCCAGTTCATTACTCAAGTGATTCTTAATAGACCCATAAACATTCATGTGCAAGTTTTTGGGTGAACGCAACTTTTCATTTCTCTAGGGAATGGTGATTGCTGAATCATATGGTAAGTATATGTTTAGTTTTATAAGAAACTGCCTGTTTTTCAGAGTGACTCTACCATTTTGCATACCCACCAGCAATGTGTAAGAGTTCCAGGTGCTCTGCATTTTTGTCAGCACTTCATATTGTCAATACTTTCTATTTTAGTCATTGTAATTGTGTTTCATTAACATTTCACTAATGTCTAATGATGTTAAACATCTTTTCATGCTCTTATTTTCCATCTGTATGTCTTCACTGATGTGTCTGTTGAAGTATTTTGCCCAACTTTTAAAAAATCGGGTTGTTTCTTTAATGTTGAATTTTGAGAATTCAATATATGTTCTGCATACAAGTCCTTTGTTGGATATGTGGTTTACAAATCTTTTTCTCTCAGTCTGTGATGGCTTTTTTGTTATCTTGATAGTGGCTCTGGCAGAGCAAAATATTTAATTTTGATGAAGTCTGATTTATCTTTCTTTTGCTTTTATAGATTGTGTTTTTGGTCTCATGTCTGAGAAGTCTTTGCTAAATTCAGGTCAAAGTGTTTCAGCTTTTTAAAAAGTTTTCCCGGTTTAGGTTTTACATTAAGATCTATGGTACATTTAAAGTTAATTTTTGTATGAAGTGTGAAGTTTAGGTCAAAGTTGATTGTTTTGTCCACGATGTCCAATTACTCCAGCACCATTTGTTGAAAAGGCTATCCTTCTTCCATTGAATTGCTCTGTGCCATTGTCAAAAATAAATTGACACTATTATCACTTGCTTAGACCAGAGAGTAGCATATTATGGCCTACAGGCCAATTCTGGCCCACCACCTATTGTTATAAACACAGCTTTATTGAAACACAGATAACATATCATGTGTTTACATATTGTTTACATTTTCTCTATGGCTGCTTTCGTGCTATAAGAGCAGAGTTACATAGCTGTGACAGAGACCACTGGCTTCTAAAGCCAAACTCTTTTCTATGTGGCTCTTTACAGAAAAAGTTTGCCAACTTCTGGTTTCGGCTACTGCAATAGCCCTTTGCACTTCAATGAGCAGGACTGTTAGACTATGACCTTGGCAGTTCATTCTGGGTTGCCTGGAGAATGAGCCCGCTGGGCTGAGGGTTTCCCATTCTAGAAGGGAAGGGGCTGCACACAAGCTCAGATTCCCATTCGACTGCCACCTTCTTCACTCCAGCAGTGGAGATTATAACATTCCTTTGGCAGCTGGCATTTCCAGACAACTCCTGTAAACCACTGGCACCCCAAATCCAAACTGCCTGTTACTCAGTAGCTTGTGTAGTCCCCCATCAACAAGACTGCTCCTTTATGTTTGCCCTATAAAAGGGTGGACTAGGAGGGGGCTATGTTCTCCTTACTGAGACCCAGCAGTGATCTGGCCCTTGACTCACCTCTCTATAGAATGACAGGAGAATGGAGGGTCTGTGCCATATTTCCCTGGCTATCCTGGCCCTGTACATTTTTACTTTTTTTCAATAAAGACTATTCCTTAAACCATATGATGTGGCTTTGTGAAATTGACCCTGAAGACTGGTGCGTAACAGCTGACAACCCTGACTAGATCAATCTTGCATGCCAGTAGGGGCCCCAAAGGGACCCACCTAGCACAACATCCTCATAACCCACCTCCCTGCATTCAAGTTGACTCTCCTCCAATTTATTCTTCAAGCAGCAATTAGATGGGTCTTTCTAAACAAACCTATTGTGTCCCACACCTTACTCCCACAAGCCAATTTAAAACACTTCAATGACTTCCTATTGGTCTTAAAACAGACTATAATGTTTAACTTGGCTTAATAATAGCCCCTGATTTTCTCTCTGGTCTTATCTCCTGTCATTCTTCTTCCCTTCTTCCAGCCAAACAAACCAGGATTTAGTCTATCTCAATGAATGTTCAATGTGCACTTCAAAGGAATATTTAGTCTGCTGTTGGCAGCTGGAGTATTCCATAAATGTCAATGACTTCCTCTTCGTTGATGGTGTTGTTCAGTTATTCTATATTCTATATTATTTTTGTCTACTAATTCTATCAATAACTGAGACGGGAGTGTTGAAGTCCTGCTATACTTACAGATTTGTCTTTTCAGTTCTGTTAGTTTTTGCTTCATATATTATAAATCTCTGTTGCTGATGTATACACATTTTAGGTTGTTACATTAACAATTAAATAAATATGTCTGAGTTAAAGGAAGAAAAATAACCTGTTCAAACCTTATTCCAATTTATTTGCAGGTAGTCGTGCTTGTCTATTCTCCTTATTTGCTTCATTTCTTAAAGGCTCTTTCCCTCCGCTTCCCCCCATTTGCTTTGTATTTTAAAGAGAATGACTTTGGGGTTTTTTACTTATCATGTAAATAGCATGTTATGCATGGTGTAATCAAGATGTGAGGGGTTGCAATTTTTAAATCTGTGCCTTCATGATTTTGCTTCGCATTTTATAAATGTTCGCTCTACCTTTAACTATCGTGTCGCAGTTTCCTTTTACTTCCCAGCTTCATTTCACCACCCCAAAGTCTCCACTCCTGTTTGACCATCCACTCTACTCCCCTTCATATTTCCATTTCCATCAAGGCTGACTCACACATACTCACACTGAGATTTGTTTCTGGTAAAGTATGCAAAGATAAAGCTATGTACACTAGAATTTTGCATGAGGGGAACTCACAATCGGGAGAGGCTTTGTATAATCCATGTGGTTTTATTTTTTGGGGGAAGGGCTTTATTTATCTCTGTTCTTTGGCCTTTTATCAAACAAATTCACACAGCTCTTCTGTATCCTATTTGTATTTCCTTGTTTAAAAATCACTTTGATGTGTGTTTGATTTGCACAAGGACCACTTGACACAGGGAACATGGTTGCTGTTCTTGAAGAGATTAGGAAACTGAGGCTCACCCAACAAAGGGGCACCATGGGCTATGCACTCAACTAGGCAGCTTTCCCGTGATTGCTTTTTTATTCTACTCATTCATTTAGTTATTTTTCAAATATCTTCAGCACTCTTAGGACGTGCCAATCTCTGTGCTAGGTGCTAGGTGCTGCTTCTGTGCTGCTCCTGGACTCCTGAAGGAGACAGATGAGACACCTTCCTTTAAAATTTGGGTTGTAAAATCCTTTTTGCTTAATTGATTTTTTATTTCCACATCAAGTTTCAGGTTTCAGGCCAGGCCAAATTGAAACAGAAATTAACAAAAGAACACAGAGATAGCAGCAAATCAGGGCTCAAGAGCTATTATGTACCACACCTAACTAAGCGTTTAACTCTAGGTATGACCTTAGACAACTCGGTTCCCCTCTCTGGGTCTCCGTTTTTCTCTTTTTAAAGAGAAGTGCTAGACTCAGGGTACTAAGAATATGCCTTTAAACAGTCACGTTAATTGGCTTTCACTATCTATTGAAAGATACACTAGGTCAGTGGCTCTCCGTGAGGAATGGAGAGCTACATTCCCCAAAGTGGAGTGTATCAGATTCTCTGAGTGTGTGCAATTTGCAAGGGCACTCTTAATATTATAATTGATTGTTTCAAAAGGGGGAGGAAACTACTGATTTTTTATTGCAAACTGAAGAATGCAAAGTTAATGAAGTCTTCTGGACTGATGAGAGCATATACTCAATTTTAGAGTGGATATGAGGGGAGGAGTAGCAAATTACCCATTGACTTAAAGGGTCGGTGGGTTTTACAAAGTAGAGGATGCCCTGCTGTGCTTGCAGGAGTGACACACAGGGCTGGGTGTGGCGCCACAGACCCTTTGGCCACCCCTTTGCCCCAAGGAGCTCCTGATGGGTTGTGTGATGGATGTCACTCTGAGCCTCCTTCCTCAAGGTCCCTGCCTGTCTCTTGGGGGGTGGAGAGGAGGGATTTCCACTGCAGTGCTCTCTCCTTGCCATAGCAGTTCTCCTCCACTACTGACTCACTGACTGAGTTACTGCCAGCTACATGCCAAGTGGCTGATTACTTAACCATTTACCTTGTTCTGATGTCTTCCTCTATAGACAATCTAATTTTGATTTTGCTCTCCAAATTGTGCTTTTTCTTTTTCGGTCTCCCAACTTGTTGACTTCAGCAAGCATGCCCTTGCTGCCCAATGTGCTCTTTATTTCATCTCTCATTTCATTTAACCCGTCTGTTTACACTGTCACTCACTCTCACTGGTTTTCATCTTCGCCTTGCCAATTATCACATCGGTTTACACCCCTTCTCCCAGCCTCATCTGCAGCTTTTTTCTATCTAGCATGTATCCAACCATACCTGTCTGTCATATTCTTGTAGATTGCTAGACCTGAAGCATCGATTTTCCCCCTTTTTGCCTGAGAAAATAGTTACTAGCTAAATGATTGTGCTTTTCAAGCCTCCCCTACTAGAAGCCCACAAATTATCATTGATCAAGGACTTTCACTGAGTGCATCATTAAGCAAACACTATTCTTTAACACACCCCAAATCTGTCTTTCCCAAAAGAAGGGAGCAGGGGAGAAGACCACGGCGATTCTGTTGCTAAGTTATATGAATGTGGCATGAAGAGTGGCCCTTTAGCTCAAGGAGGCCTGCTCTCTTCTCTACACAAGCACATAACTGGCAGTGACATAAATCGATTTTTTACGGATTAACACAGGCTTCCATGCAGAAGACAGGCAGGACTCCTAGTGACTTGCATCTGAAGAATGCTCCTGATTTTTTCTTGCCCTCTTTAAGATAAAATAAATGCAGAAGCTTGGAGTTGAAAGTCTCCTGAATGCTAGCAAGCTCTGTTGAACGAAGCAAGTTGCCACGCACTGCTGAATTCTCCTTGCTCCCAGAAATGCCACAAGAGCAGCTTTCCAACCTCCACCTCTGTGGCACCCCATTGAAAAGCCACTGTTTATATTTCAACTGCTAAATGTCGCCACTGACTCCTCATTTACCCCTTAGAAGCCCAGCAAAAATTCAAAGTTGGAGGGAGGAAGGCACCTGGGAAAAGCCACCCAAGAGCAAACATCAAAATGCCAGCACCCTGCATGTGCTTAAAAAAATAAAAAATCAGGAAAACCCAGTGGGAGACAATAGGCCATCTCTCTTCTTCCTAAACCTCCAGTAAGCTTCACTCTGCCCAGAACAACCTTTGAAACAGAAAGGGGGAAAAAGAAACAGGTGATGATTAACAAAGAAGAAAAGCCATGCTTAGATGGTGACTTTATTTCCTAGAATACACCTTTCCTGCCTTATTAATATACCTCTGGAGTGGATGAAAGTACTTGGCATCCAAAGCAGATAGTAAGGGCCCATCAAGACCTACCATGTCAGCTTAATGCCTTGTCAAAGGTTTATGGAAGAATATAGTCATCTTGCTACTCTCATTGGTTTTAAAGCGTTACAGGAAGACAAATGCAATGCCCCTTGCTTCATGCATTTTTCCCCAACCATTTCTGACAATGCCTTTCATGTATAAATCATACCTCTCTGATAGCATTTGGCTGGGCCTATCATATTAACAATGGGATCAAGACAAGGCCAGAGGTCTGAGTAAATGCATTATGTTCATTTAAAGATGCAGAACTGTGTTCTCAACATATTAAACGCCAGAGAGCAGTGGGCTATGTGCATGCTATACTTTTACTGGTGATAGAACTTGAGATTTGTAGAATGGTAAATATGTTATTGGAACTCTCTATATACGAGGTCTGACAATCAGCTTTGTGAACTTGTTGCAATGATGTTGCTAACCTTTTCAGATATCAGAGTGATTATTCACGATCAATTTGTACCAACTGGACAAACAGTTCACCAAATTTACTATGTGGAAGTGCTGAAAAGGCTAAATGAAAAAGTTACATGACCTGAACTTTTCCCCAACAACTCATGGCTCATGCATGAGGACAATGCACCAGCTCACACAGCACTGTCTGTGAGGGAGTTTTTAGCCAGTCAACAAATCACTGTATTGGAACACCCTCCCTACTCACCTGATCTGGCCCCCAATGACTTCTTTCTTTACCCAAATATAAAGAAAATACTGAAAGGAAGACATTTTGATGACATTCAGGACATCAAGCGTAATACGATGACGGCTCTGATGGCCATTCCAGAAAAAGAGTTCCAAAATTGCTTTGAAGGGTGGACTAGGCACTGGCGTTGTTGCATAGCTTCCCAAGGGGAGTACTTCAAAGGTGACTGTAGTGAATTCAGGAATGAGGTGTGTAGGATGAGTTCGTGAACTTAATTGTCTGACCTCGTAGACATAGTTGAGACTACATCATAAGTGACAATGAAATGGAAAAGCTGTCTTTCCTGATGGTTTTACGCAACCCAAACTTAAGTGACATTTTGTCTATTTGTCCTTATGCAGTAGAGGAAACAAATTCAGTGCTCCAGATACTAGCAGTGGGTCTAAAGACTCTTGTGAATCAAAGATCACCACCCTGCCTGGTCCTCTGGCCCTAAGCTTGGAGCCATCTTTGGCTCCTCCCTATCCCCTTTTCTCTGCCTCTCATCAATTGTCATGTCCTGTTGTTTCTCTGTCTTACAGACTCTTCTATCTGCTTCACCCTCTCTGTGGATGTTCCCATTCAGCATTGTATTACTTCTTGTTGGGATACTATAATGATTTCTCTGCCATTCCACCCAATGAATGCACCTGTGCCATTCCACCTACCACACTGTGGCCGAGTGCCTATCCTGAAATGCAGCCCTAATCACACGCCTCCTTTCTCTCTCCTCTTCCATTGCAAACCCTTGAAAGGCTTCAAGTTCCTTGTGTAAGAAAGTCCTACCTGCTTTGCCCTGGCATTTGAAGTCATCTTCCATGAGAGTCCAGGAGACCCACCAGTACAGTACCACCTGTTTATACCAATGTTTTACTACTAGTTGGCTTTATGTATCCTCTCTTCTATCCAAATTAAGCTACTTGCTGTTCCCCATATGTGTAGCAGACTTTGTAAGCCTTGGTTCCTTGCTTCAACTATTCCTTCCATCTTTCACAACCTGACTCCATCCCTTGCCTACGTTTCCAAATCTTACTCATCCTTCAAGACTCAGTTCAAAGGTCAGTGTCCCCCCATGAAATCTCCTCTGTTTCTAAAAGCCAGAGATGATAGCTTCTTCTTCTGATCCCCCAGAATACTTGCTCTTTGCCTCTGTTGTGCTTTGTCACTGTTTGTCCTGCAGTAGCATAATTCCTCCTTATACATATAACAGCATTTTTTATTTTCAAAAATTGTCATATATCTTAATTCATATGATCTTCTTAATAACTCTGTAACATAGGTAGGCTTCACTATCCTTATCTTACAGATTAAAAAAAAAAAAACCTGAAGTTTAGAACGATGAAATGACAGTTTGTGGCAGAGGTGGGAGTCAAACCCAGGTTTGCTCCTCCAATTCCAAGTCTTTTAACCCCTGCTTGTAAATATGAAAGAAAAAATGTGGCTGGAGTTTCTTTTTGACAGGGGAAGACAGCTTTTAATTTGATGATAATCAATTGTTTGACTCAATTCATCTAGCTATCTCCTCCCTGTAAGTGATTTGGGTGTATAGATACCATAGGATAGTGAAAAGGATAAGTTTAACCTGTGATCTGCCACCTCTGTTTTATATGTTCTTGGCAAACCACTTTCCTGCTCTGGGCTTCACTTTCCTGATCTGTGAAATAGACATAATTGTGCTTACTTAGTCAGGATTAGGAAAATACATTTACTAAGTACATAGGAGGTATTCAACAAACAGCAGAGGATCAGTCACCACCATCCTTTTGCTTATGTGCCTGGGCGTTGCCTGAGATCAGAAGAATTCATTGCAGTTTTCCATCCCCTTTGGAAAATGGGGAATGAGGAGATAAACATCCCTACTCCTTCCACCAACTTTTACCTGACTTCTGTGCTAGGGTAAATCAATGGAGCAGATTGTTTCTGACATTTTCCAAGTGAGATGAGCTCAGAAGTATCCCAAAGAGCCAATTTTCTTTTTTAGAAGCAGCTTCATGCAAATGATTAGTCTTTTCTCATAGGTCTGACCAGAGCACACCCAGGGATGGGAACCAATCATTTGGATTTAATGCAAAAGACCAATTTGGAATAGGGCCAGTTTGTGCTGATTGGCTAATTTAACTCAATCATCTAGAGAGCGCAGTGCTCAGTAGACCAAGGGTTCCAGATTGATGTATGTGGTGATTGTTTGACCATGCTGTAGCATGCTGTCCCAATAATGCCATCTAGCCTCCTGCTATTTTGTCATTAGGACTTTCTCCTGACCATTTACCAAGAGACTGAATAATTGATTAAAAGTGGGAATAAATAATAGAGATAGAGATCAGAGGCAAACAGGGTAGGATTTTTTTTTAATGCAGTATATATATAGAAAAGTATTAAAAAGCCAATGAATTTTCAAAGTGAACATACCCATGGAATTCTACCCAGGTCAGGAAATAGAATATTACCTGGATCCCAAAAGTTGCCCTCATGACCCCTTCTAACCACTACTATCTCCTCCAGGGAAGATCAATTTTGCCGCAAAGACAGATCACAAAGGGATAGAACTTCTAGAAGGCAATCAGTATGGGAGGCAAGACACAGAGCAGTGAGTAGGAATTGGACATATGGTTTTTAACTGATAGGCTGGTCTCTTTCTAGACACGCTGTGATAAGATCACAAGTAAAATGGCAGCCTGGGAACTGGACACACTGGCAGTGTGATTGCGGACAAGCTACTTCACATTTCTGATTGTAAAATGGAGAAACACCCTCAAGGCACGTGTGCTGCTGAAGAGATTGACTATGGTTACCTTCCTCTGCTACAAAAAGCATGTTATTTGAGCAACCTATTTCTTTACTGTTTATTTAAAATCATATCAAGTGTTTTGATTGAGTAGAGAGTGCCTAGTTCAATTCGGAAGTTGAGGCTGCCCTACAACAACTGGTTTGTATATTTTATTTAGCAAGCAATTATCCTTATTAATTGCCAAGAAAAAAGAGTTTTAATTCTATTTCACAAACATTGTTATTTGAGGACTGGTGTTCAGGGTGACACCTGTAAAAACAATACAGTGACCCTTTCTACACACTTGGACTTGTTTGACACCTTGGAGATTACCTCCCTTGATTTCAACAGGCCTCAGCCACAACCCCTGAAAGTCGCTTTCACTAGAGCTATAAGTTTACTTTAATTGCCATCCCAGCCTTAATCTATGTCAATAGCAGCGGCTGCAAGAGGTGAAGCTTTGTGTCTGCTCTCACCAACAGATACAAGGCTGGTTCTTACAAACATCCCTGAGGACCAGGCTACAGATGCCCAAGAGTTAATTCTACCTGCTTCATCAAATAACTGACATGTTTCTGGGCAATCAAGGCCCAATCTCAGTTCTGCCACTTGCAATTAATTAGGACTGCAGGCAAACACTGAGCAGAGACCAATGGGACTTCCCCATGGGGAGGGCTGCAGGGCTTGGGAAATAGGAGAATACAAAGGGTCCGAGCACAGTGAGTAAACTGAAAAAGAGTAGGATGTTGTGTTCAGAATGCCCTCTGCAAATTATTTTTGTGAGTTGTTCAGATCTTGTTATGGCCATTTTTTAAAAGTCACATGTATTATGATGGGTTGAGAAACATATTGCCTTTTCTGTTTTTTCTAAATAACACTTAGGCAGATGTCATTGATGGTGATGTCATTCACCATCTAGAATAATGTATATTTTCCATTCATGATTTCAAATTGTTTCTTTAATTTGTAAACAGTTCACACAATGTGTACACAAAAATGTAATGACAAAAAGAATATTATAATTGCTATAATAGAATTAATTTTATTAATAAAAAAGAACACTTAGAAAGCGTGGTGATGAGTATTGGTTCAAATCCGTTTTTAAAATTAATATCAATAATCATGGCTCCTTTTACAATAAATGCTGCTGGGAAGACTGACTATCCACATGCAAAAAATAAAGTTGGAATCTTACTTAACACCACATACAACAATAACTCAAAATGGATCAAGGACCTAAATGTAAGACCTAAATCAATAAAACTCTTAGAGGAGAACATAGGACAAAAGCTTCATAATATTGGATTGATTGGCAATAATTTCTTGGATATGATACCAAAGGCATAGGTAACAAAAGAAAAAAAATAGACAAATTGGACTTTATGAAAATTTTAAAATTTTGTGTATCAAAAAACACTATCCACAGAGTAAAAAGGCAACTTATAGAATGGGAGAAAATATTTGAAAATCATATATATGATAGAGTCATATCCAGAATGTATAGAGAACACCAGAAACCCAAAAACAAAAAAACAAACAACCTGACTGAAAAATGGACAAAGGACTAGAATAGACATTTCTCCAAAGAAGATAATATGAATAGCCAATAGCATGAAAAGATGCTTAACATCACTAATAATTAGGGAAATGCAAATCAAAATTACAATGAGATTAGTCTAGTACTAGACTAATCTGGGAGATCACTGCATCAATTATATAAATGTCTAATCACTATGTTGTACACCTGGAACTAATATAATATTGAATGTCAACTGTAATTGAAAAAATAAACAAAAAAGAAAGAAAATTATGCAAGCTTATTACAAAGAAAAAAACTACAATGAGATATCACTTCACACCCATTAGGGTGGCTACTATCGAAAAGGCAGAAAACAAATGTTGGTGAAGATGTGGAGAAATTGGAATTCTTGTGCATTATTGGTGGGAATATAAAATGGTTCAGCTCCTATGGAAAACAGTATAGCAATTCCTCAAAAAATTTAAAAAATAATCTCTTCATGATCATTAATTCCACTTCTGAGTATGTACCCAAAAAATTGAAAGCAGAGTCTCGATAAGATTTTTGTACAACCAGGCTCATTCACAATAGCTAAAACATGAAAGCAATCTAAGTATCCATTGGCTAATAAATAGATAAGAAAAATGTGGTCTATCCATACAATGGAATATTATTCAGCCTTAAAAAAGAAGAAAATTCTGCAACATGCCACAATACAGATGAACCCTGAGGATATTATTTTAAGTGAAAAACGCCAGTCACAAAAAGACAAATACTGTATGATTCCACTTATATGAGGAACTCGGAATAGTCAAAATAATAAGGACATAAAGTGAAATGGTGGTTGCCAGTGGTGGGGAGGGGAAGAATGGGGAGTTATTGTTTAATGGGGACAGAGTTTCAGTTTAACAAGAAGAAAAGTCATGGGGATGGGTCATGGTGATGGTTACACAACAATGCGAATGTTCTTATTACCAATGAACAGTACAGTGAAAAAATGGTTAAGATGGCAAATTTTCTGTTATGTGTATTTTACCACAATTAGGAAAAAAAATAACCATGTCTTCTATGATGCTTTGCTCCAAGCCTTCAAAAGAAGCACTTGGTAATACCTGGTAGGATGCTTCTTGACCTCCGAACAAAGGAAAGATACATTCTTTACTTTCTGGCTTCTTTTTTACAATGCCTAGGCTTCCCCTGCCCCACCTCCACCATCTAATTCCATCTTATCTTTGGGCCCATCCCACCTCAATGCTCCCACAGGCACCAGCCCCTGTCCTCTCCCTGCTATCTACGGGCCTTACTCTGCAGGGCCAGACAATCTGAGCTTTCCAGTCAGGGTAGATTGGAGGTTTCTCTTTATGAACTCTGCTATCCCTAGCAAAACATTGCTCATGCTTCTGCCCCCTTGGAAAGCTTTCCCACACCCACCCAGGTAAAGCTGATCCTCCTCCTCCTTGTTGCCACGGTTACATGACTTGGAGCCCAGCACTGACTCCTTTGCATGGTAATAGATTGTTCATCTCTTGGTCGAACATTCCATGACCCCCCCACGAGGACTAGGGGCATAGTTTTATTATTTTCCTCTACATCTTTAGCTTTCAGCCCAGTGCCTGGCAAAGAAGGGGCACACAATCATCCCCCAGATTAATGAATGAGTCTTTGTGCTGACTATACACTGAGAAATTTCAGTTGCCAGCTTCTTTTGCCCAATTTTTTCTCAAAAAGTAATAAAGTAATAATATTTTAAATCTTTCCTACATTCGACCTAAAGTAGAAGCTTGTTTTACTGACATATCTACTTGCATTAAAATATAACTAGAAAACCCTAACCAAGTTATTCTTCCAGTAGCCTTTCTGCCAGCCTCCCTTCTCTCGTCAGCCTTACTTTCCTCTTTCCTTCCAGCTCCCCCAGTGGACATTCTAGGGCCTCGTCTTCTAGGCTCATCACACTCCTTGACTTTAGATTAGACTATTTGACTGTATGTTTGAGGAGCTGGAAGAGTTACATTTAACTCTCACTTTAACTGGGTGTTCAAAGTTGCCCCACAACTAGCCCCCAAACTGCTTCTCCAGCCTCATATTATAGCATCGCTTTTGTTTTAAGTTATCCTGGACTACTCCCCTTTTTATTACATATATCATCACTTCATACTTTTGTTCAAACTGGGCACCCCTGTAACTTCCTTCCCTATCCTTTTGGCACCCTGCCATCTTATTCAGGTTCATACCAACCCTTAATGTCACCTGCACAATGGAATGACCTGCCTCCTGCTGCTCCCATGAGACTTTGTGTACACGTCCCCGATTCCATGGATCCTTTGTATCTTACAACATTATTATCTGTGTATCTGCCCTGCACTAGTCTCCATACTTTTCTATCTTCTCCATGTTATCTCTAGTACCTGCCCCAAATCCAGTGAATGCTTATTAAACCCAAAAGACCTACACGTTGTCCTCCAAATAGCATTTCATTTAACATCAACCTTAAACTGTGCTTAGATAAAATCAAATAGATTGAAATTTTAAAACAGGATTTCTCTCTACTAACTTTTCTGAAAACAGTTTCTTATCAAGACAAAGCAAGTCCATCATAATTAGCTGGGAATTATTTTGTAAGATTTTTCAAATTAGTAAAGATGTCTTTAGCTGAATCACATAGCCCTCATTACTTGATCATATGTGGCAATGATTCAACTGTCATTAACTAAGAATTAAAATATTTTTCTGATGATCTTGATTTTAACACATATTTTAATATGTATTGATGGCACTCTAATGAGGACTATAGGCAGCAGAGGTACCACAGATATTAGAAATCATTTTTTCCCTAATGCCAATTATTAAGGGTCAATTGACATTTTCATCTTGAGATGTGATTTTCAGGTACAATTGGCCCAGAGACGCAAGCTGAATATGAAATACTTGATTCTGAAAGGTAAGTCACAGAAACCGTGCCATTTGGGGAGACTAAAAATTGTCTGTTGCTTTATATTTGAGATAGGCCGTGAAAAGAAATAACCATGTATGGAGTTGCTTTGCTTTGGGGAATTGCTTTTGTTTTTTAATAGTTAAACTAGATTTATCTTCCGAAATGAAATGTTTCTTTGGATAATTTCTAAGGGATTCGCTGTGATTGAAGCTTCCACTTTGGGCAATCACTTTGCCCTTTCAAATTATGTCACCACTCACTCACAACCTTCCCACAAACCAAGTAACCAGGAGTCTCCTGACACTAAGAAGAGATGGAGAATGTACCAGTAACTTGATGATTTCTCCCCCACAAGACCTCTGGTTCAGAAACTCCCCACCCAAGTTGGGGAGAAAGCCTGTTTGAGGTCCCTGAGCTGTTTTCTATCCATTTAGGTCACTTAACACCTTATCAAGCCAAGTCATTTAGAGAGCATTAAAATTAATGTCCAAGAACATTAAATGTAAGTGAACATATCCGGGAGATTTAATCACTCTGTCTAATCAACCTAAAGGCTCTAAAAGCTAAACAAGAAATCTATGCCAGGAGTTACACCAGAAAGGTCAACAGGTGCCGACTTCCCTAACACCAAATCTCAAGCTTCAAAACAAGGGCCAGTCAAAAGTGACAGATTCCAGCAGTGATGATGTATGGAGACCTTCTCGGGTGACATGAGGTGGCAACCCACAATGTAATGACTCATCAGTGAGGAAGAAGCAGTGGAGAGGGATCAGGAAAACAGTAATCTGGTTATGACATGTAATGTATGCCTAGAAACGAGTGTCAATTTCACCCAGACGGCCTTTTTAGCCTTGAAAAATTGGATCAACACAAATGAATGGAGTTCTGAAAGTTCAAAAGGTTTTTGTTGAGAAAAAAAGAAGAAAGAAAAGATTGCTTCCTTAAAATCAAGCAATCACTCAGGAGGCATACAATGCTATTACTTCCAAATGTCGCTCATTACCACTCTGAATATTTTTGTCTCAGATTTATGGCAGTTTGAGTTTGTTTTCCTTCAAATCTTTCTTTATCCAAAGAGCCCCGTTTAATTTGTAACTTGGAAAAAAATTAATTCCCCACAGACATTCACAAGCAGCTGCTACCTAGTGTTGCAAATTCTACGTTCAAATGGGATTCAATTTTTGCTCATTTTCAACCTAAATCCTTTTGTTCTGTAGAGCAGAAGCATGCATTTTTATTTTCACTGCCTTTTGTACTTCTCATGTTAAGACTTCTAGGCCCTGAATAAGAAATTCAAGCTTTTGAAGGCAGATTAATAAAAATCAGAAACAAGCACAGATTTCTGTTCTCAAGAACACACATAGCCATGCTGAAGTCGCCGAGAGCAGCGGGTATCAGAGAACAGAGTGTGACTCGGCAGACAAATGTATTTATTGCCATCTATATCTTAGTCACTTGGTTTGAACAGGCAAACTCACTTAGCAATTCACTTATCACACCGAAACCCCAAGGCTTGTTTCATCTTGGAAAATGTTCATGTGCCTTCCAGATGCTGACAACATGAAGCGGTAACCATGTCTGTTGTGTGTGTGAAGGGAAGGGGGCAGGGAGTAGTGAAGGGTGTCCCTCAGGAAATTTCTCATCGGAGTGGTTTTCTGCACGGCAGTGAATGCTTTATAGACACAGTCTTTGTGTCGTTTAGAAGGGTTTTATTAGGTTGCTGCAAAAGTAATTGTGGTTTAAAAGGTTAAAAAATAATTGCAAGAACCGCAATGACTTTTGCACCAACGTAATAAAATGCAGAATTTGCAGAGAGAAGATGGTAAGACAGGATGGCCCTAGACAATCCACTGTATAATTAGCTTCTGCTGAAATTAAAGGCTCTTAAGTAATATGTTATCTTTTTCTCAAATTGAACATGATTGCCTGAGATTTAACACAAATCGTACTATCTCCCTCCTACACATATCATGCCCCCCAAAACACACACACACACACACACACACACACACACACTCACACACACGAAAGATCTGTAGATTCCATTTACAGGTTTGCCCCTCCATCCTGCTGAATAAAATTTGCTACTTATTTTACAATGTGGATTGTTTTTAGTTAGCTTAATACAGATGAAAGCCATATACCCAAGAAGCCCACATGTAAAATTTTCCTTTGAGTTGTAACTGATGTTATTCTCCATATATTTAGATCTAACAACTGTAGATCCAAGCCAGTTTGAGCTAGCTCAGTGTTGGAGAGTGTTAGAAATGTCCCACTTTTTTGGTGGGGAGACGGTTATTGTACTTTAGATACACTTAGCATTTGACACTTTGAAATGTTTCCTTGAGTTCAGTTCCAGGTTGGGGGTGGGGCAGGGTGGGGTTGGGAGATGGTTCCAGGCTAGTTTCCAATTCAATCGTGTTTGCCAGAAGAGAAACCTGATCCCACATACACAGGGCTCGGTATAAGAGACCTTTGCTATTTGAGGTGGGGGTCTCCAATTTCAATTCTTTTTTTTAAAAGGGAAAACCTGGACCCAATCCATCTAAGTGAAGGGCAGGTTTTAGTTTATTTAAGTCTCAAAAGAAAAGAAAAGCCCCCTTAGACACATCTCTTTGGTTACAAATCTATCCTAACCTTTTCCAGGAAAGACAACAGTTTGTTCCCCAGTTTCCAATCTATAAATATAAGGAAGGGGTGCACAGGAACAGCCTTTTCCAGATCATTAACGCATACATTTACTTGTTTCTCTATCAAATACTGACCAAGATGATATTCTTATTTACAGGATTTCGTCCTCCTCTACTCCTATCACACGTCCTGTGCTAACTCCTAATGGATCATTGTCCTTGAAAAAGATCATGTGACTCGTCTGTGGGATTATTTGCTGCTCCTTAGAGCATATATTACTCCAATTTTCAAGAGTTGAAAATGTCCAGACAGTAGGGAACCTTACAAAAAGCAAGGGAAAAATGAATTAGCCGAAAATCAGCAAGAAGCGAAGCAAAATCTAAATTGCATTCCATAGATATATGTACACTTGGCTGAAACATAGCAAAATGGAGCCAAAAACGGGATGTTTTTAATCTAAATACTACATCAATCCATTGTTTAATACAATACCTCACTCCTTATAAATATGGTTAAAACTTATGAGTGCAGCCCTAAGAAAAATGGCCGCAGCCAACAATGAATGCATAAGACATGGGCCCCACTGTTAAGGCATCGAGTCTGTCAAGCAGGAAGAAGAAAGCTCCTCTGGGAGGAGAGAGGCTGTTACATCACTTGTGAATTGGTCTGGCTCATGTTATGAGGTGTATGACAGAGCAAAAAAATATTTTATGCATGAATGTGTGGTGCATAAATCGATAGAGGTATCACATCATTTCTAAAAGAGAGTACGTTAATTAAATGACTATGTCCTTACCAATAAGATTAACTTCAGAAATGGTTTCTATCCATTTCAGATTTTTATGAGGGGAATTCACAACCAGATCTACTTTATACAAGAAATCTTTGTTGGCGGAAATATTGCATTCGGCCAGAGTACATTGGCTCAAATCTGACTCAGTGTCTTGACTTCATGGATGGCTGATGAAAGACCAGGGCGAACACCACCAGTCATATCCCAAGAGATTCTGGAATCAAGGTGCAGTACTCCAGACAACATCTTTAAGACATTTTTAAAGACAAGGTGCAGAAAGTCCACCAAAAAGACCTGACATGCAGGTAGTGTGCCATAGTGGTTGAACAGGTGGACCTTGAAATGCAATTGCCTGTGTCCAAACCCTGGCTCTACTGTTACTAGCTATGGGCAACTTAATGTCCTTGATCTTGAGTTTTCTTAACTGTAAACTGGAGATCACTGTCATGCGTACTTCAGAGGGTCATTGTAAAGATAAAATGAGATTACATATATAAAACATTTAGAGGAGTGACACAGAATAAGCACTAAATGAATGTTACCTCTCGTTTCTTGCTAATGGATAGAGGGAGTATTCTGGACCACTGCTGTCAGAAGAATTCACACCTGGCTGCCTTTGAGACAAGGTGCCACTGGTCAAAATCTCATTCTGGCATCCATATAAGAGCAGGAAAAGAGAAGTGTGAGGGCAAAACTGATACCTTCTCACTGGGCAACAAGTTCTTTTTTCCATTCATTTATTGAGAACAGATATAGTTCAGGCACAAGTAATAGAGCAAAGAAACAAATAGAGTAGTCCCTTAATGGGTTAGTCTTACAGTCCACTTCTTCTTCCCACTTGTGGGCCTGAGGGACCTGAAAGAATCTTCCACCATATAGAGACCACCATATTTCTGCCTCTGGAGTTCCTATGGTTTAGGAAACAAGCCCCTAAAGTGTCTGCAAAATAACTTGTAAGTAGCTACTTTTAGAGTTTCAGGGGTCTATGGTAAACACTTGTATGAAAATGAACAGATAACGTCTTGATAACTTCTACAATGTTTATTTATATTTATGTACTTTTAACCTGCCTAGTTCTCCAAAGGTCATAAGACAACATAAATCATATACTCTACAATAAGACAAAAATAAATGTGGAGGCTTGGCTCAAGATAACAGATTGAGAACATACATCTTCAACCCCTTCTGCCCACATCATTAGAAAATACATAAAAATATGTTTTATGGGAAAGTAATAAATATAAAGCAGTGCTGATAAAGAAGAAAAATTGCCACCAGGAGACCACAAATGTTAGGGAATCCCTGGAAGATAGAAAACAGATTGGACTAAAACTAAGGCAAACATATACACAGGAGATCGCTTCAAGCTCACAAACAATAGATGAGAATAGCTGGAGAGGATCCAGCATAACTGTCAGGGTACTTAACAGGGAACTGTTTCCAATAAGAGTTCTAGAAAAAGAAATGAGAGAGATGATAGAGGAAAACATTAAAGAAATAATAGGGGAACTTTTCCCATAGCTGAAGAAAGACACAACACTTTAGAGATGCAAGGGACTACCACCTGCCTAAGAGAATGAATGAAAAAGACAACTCACCTACATATATCATGGTTAAATTTCAGAGCCTCAAAGATAAAGAAAAAAATCCCCAAAGCAGTCAGAGATTCACATAAAAGAACAAGATTCAGATTCACATCAGACTTCTCATCAATAACACTGGATGTTAGAAGATAAGGAGATAGTGAAAATGAAAATTATTTTGAACCTGGAATCTTATCACTCAGGCCTGTTTGGAGTCAAAAAGCTTCTACTTTACAGTCACTTTTGTATTTCTTGAAGTTGCAGTTCAGTAAAATGAATAACAACTATAAGAACAAAAGAGATGGGATGCAAGAAAGAGAAGTGAACCAAAAAAAAATCTGTGACGGTATGGTTGACTCTAAGGGATATTTAGTGAATAATATTTTTAGGAAGAAAAGCAGTAAGATATTAAATATCAAATAATCTAAAAATGAAAGAGGGGGAGGGAAATCAGTGAACACACGCTGAAGTTCTTGTTATGGTCCAAAGGCCATCCACACTGATTCTACCAATACAGAATGGCCTAGAACCTGGGGTGTAGGGTGAAACTGGCTGAGTCAAATCTGAGCCTCTGCTATTTTCTCACTGTATGACTTCAGGAAATGTACTTACTTCTCTTTGCCTCAGATATTTTATCTGTAAAATGGAGAAAATAATTAAAACTACCTCACTGAAGTGCTGCGAAGCTCACATTAGTTAATATTTCTACAGCACTTGGAACAGTGTCTCGCATTCAATAAATGTTAGCTATTACTATTATTTTTAGTAGTAACTCCAGATGTTGATTTTTTAAACGCAACATTAAATATGTGGATAGAATGTAAGGGTTAGCACTACAGGAATAGACGGAGGGATGTAAAACTTCCAAACCACTAGAGGAAAAAACACAGAACAAAACAAAACATAGAATAAGGGAAACATGACAGAGGCAACAAAAGCCTGGAGAGGAAAACAAGAACAACAATAACCAATACTTGGGTAAATAGAAATCAAATTGAGATAGCAAGAATCAGTAACCATAATAATTGTGAAAAAATCTCTTTTTTTTTTGTTTATTGGGGTGACAATTGTTAGTAAAATTACATAGATTTCAGGTGTACAATTCTGTATTACATCATCTATAAATCCCATTGTGTGTTCACCGCCCAGAATCAGTTCTCCTTCCATCACCATATATTTGATCCCCCTTAACCTCATCTCCTACCCTCCACCGCCTTACCCTCTGGGAATCACTAAACTATTGTCTGTGTCTATGAGTTTTGTTTCTCATTTGTTTGTCTTGTTCTTTTGTTGTTTTTGGTTTATATACCACATACCAGTAAAATCAACGGGTTCTCTGCTTTTTCTGTCCGACTTATTTCGCTTACCATTATACTCTCAAGATCCATCCATGTTGTCACAAATGTTCCTATATCATCTTTCCTTAACGCCGAATAGTATCCCATTGTGTATATATACCACAACTTCTTTATCCATTCATCTATCGAAGGACATTTTGGTTGTTTTCATGTTTATTTGCCATTTGTATGTCCTCTTTGGAGAAATGTTTCTTCAGGTCCTCTGCCCATTTTTCAAATAGGTTGTTTGTTTTTTTGTTGTTGAGTTTCATGAGTTCCTTGTATATTTTGGATATTAGACCCTTATCGGAGGAACTGTTTGCAAAAATCTTCTCCCATTCAGTTGGTTGCCTCTTTATTTTGTCGATGGTTTCTTTTGCTGTGCAGAAACTTTTAAGTTTCATATAATCCCATTTGTTTATTTTAGCTTTTACTTCCATTGCCTTTGGAGTCAAATTCATGAAATGCTCTTTGAACCCAAGGTCCATAAGTTTAGTACCTATGTTTTCTTCTATGCAGTTTATTGTGTCAGGTCTTATGCTTAAGTCTTTGATCCATTTTGAATTAATTTTGGTACATGGTGACAGATAACAGTCCAGTTTCATTCTTTTGCATGTGGCTATCCAATTCTCCCAGCACCATTTATTGAAGAGGCTGTCATTGCTCCATTATATGTTTTTAGCTTCTTTGTCAAAAATTATCTGTCCGTATTTATGTGGTTTTATTTCTGGGTTCTCAATTCTATTCCATTGGTCTATGTATCTGTTTTTCTGCCAATACCATGCTGTTTTGATTATTGTAGCACTGTAGTACAAGCTAAAGTCAGGCAGTGTGATACCTCCACCATTGTTCTTTTTTCTTAAGATTGCTTTGGCTATTCGGGGTCTTTTGTGGTTCCAAACAAATCTGATGATTTTTTGTTCTATTTCTTTAAAAAAATGCCATTGGGATTTTGATGGGGATTGCATTAAATCTGTATATTGCTTTTGGTAATATGGCCATTTTAACTATGTTGATTCTTCCAATCCTTGAGCATGGAATGTCTTTCCATTTCTTTGCGTCTTCTTCAATTTCTTTCAAAAGTGTTTTATAGTTTTCAGCATATAAATCCTTCACATCCTTGGTTAAGTTTATTCCTAGGTATTTTATTATTTTTGCTGCAATTGCAAAGGGCATTGTTTTTTGTATTTCTTTTTCTGAGATTTCATTATTAGTATATAGGAATGCAACGGACTTTTGTACGTTGATTTCGTAGCCGACCACATTACTGTATTCGTTGATTGTTTCTAATAGCTTTTTGGTGGAGTCTTTAGGGTTTTCTATATACAGCATCATGTCATCTGCAAAGAGTGATATTTTAACTTCTTCATTCCCAATTTGGATTCCTTTTATTTCTTTCTCTTGCCTGATGGCTCTGGCAAGGACTTCCAACACTATGTTGAAAAGCAGAGGTGATAGGGGACAGCCCTGTCGTGTTCCTGAACGTAGAGCAAAGGGGCTTCAGTTTTTCACCGTTAATTATGACATTAGCTAAGGGCTTGTCATAGGTGGCCCTTATTATGTTAAGGTATTTTCCTTCTATACCTATTTTATTAAGTGTTTTAATCATAAATGGATGTTGTATCTTGTCAAATGCTTTTTCTGCATCAATTGATATAATCATATGATTTTTGTCCTTTATTTTGTTTATGTGATGTATCACATTGATGGATTTGCGGATGTTGAACCATCCTTGTGCCCCAGGGATGAACCCCACTTGGTCATGATGAATAATCTTTTTAATGCATTGTTGTATTCAATTTTCTAAAATTTTGTTTAGGATTTTTGCATCTGTATTCATCAGAGATATAGGTCTGTAGTTTTCTTTTTTTGTGTTGTCCTTACCAGGTTTTGGTATCAGGGTAATGTTGGCCTCATAAAATGAGTTAGGGAGTACTGACTCTTCTTCAATTTTTTGGAAGAGTTTGAGCAGGATTGGTATTAGATCCTGTTTGAAGGTTTGGTAGAATTCACTAGTGAAGCCATCTGGTCCCAGACTTTTGCTTTGGGGAAGGTTTTGGATGACTGATTCAATTTCTTTACTGGTGATTGGTCTGTTTAGATTTTCCAGTTCTTCATGGTTCAGCCTTGGAAGGCTATATGTTTCTAAGAACTTGTCCATTTCTTCTAGGTTATTGAATTTGGTGGCATATAGTCCTTCATAGTACTTTGCATGATCTTTTGTATTTCTGTGGTAATAACTTCCCCTTTTTCATTTCTGATTTTGTTAATTAGTATCTTCTCCCTTTTTATCTTAGTGACTCTAGGCAAGGGTTTATCGATTTTGTTAATCTTTTCAAAGAACCAGCTCTTTGTCACATTAATGTTTTCTATTGTCTTTTTATTCTCTATTTCATTTAGTTCTGCTCTGATTTTTGTTATTTCCTTTCTTCTGCTGACCTTGGGTTTCACTTGTTCTTCTTTTTCTAGTTCTTTGTGGTGTAACATGAGGTTATTTATTTGGGATTTTTCTTGTTTCTTGAGATAGGCCTGTAATGATATAAATTTTCCTCTTAAAACTGCTTTCGCCGCTTCCCAAAATTTTGGTAGGATGTATTTTCATTGTCATTTGTTTCTATATATCTTTTGATCTCTCCTCTAATTTCTTCTTTGACCCAGTCGTTCTTTAAAAGTATGTTGTTTAATCTCCATGTATTTGTGTTTTGTCCTGCTTTCTTTTTGTAGTTGACATCCAATATCAAAGCCTTGTGATCAGAGAATACGCTTGGTATGATTTCAATCATCTTAAATTTGCTGAGGCTGATTTTATGTCCTAATATATGATCTATCCTTGAGAATGTTCCATGTACACTAGAAAACAATGTATAGTCTGATGTTGCAGGATGAAGTGCTCTATACATGTCAATTATGTCCACTTCATCTAATGTGCCATTTAGGGCTGCGATTTTGTTATTTATCTTCTGTTTGGATGATCTATCCATAGCTGTCAATGATGTATTTAAGTCTCCTAGTATAATTGTGTTTTGGTCAATTTCTCCCTTTAGTTCTGTTAGTAGTTGCTTGGTATATTTCGGTGCTCCCTGATTGGGGGCATAAATATTGATGACTGTTATGTCTTCTTGTTGTATAGTCCCCTTTACCATTATGAAATGTCCATCTTTGTCTCTTGTCACCTTTTTCACCCTGAAGTCTGTTTCATCTGATATCATTATGGCTACACCTGATTTTCTCTGGGTACCATTTGCTTGGAGTGTCAATTTCCACCCTTTCACTTTGAGTCCATGCTTGTCCTTGTAGCTGAGATGTGTCTCTTGGAGACCGCATATGGTTGGGTTTAACTTTTTGATCCAATCTGCTACCCTGTGTCTTTTTATTGGTGAGTTCAGTCCATTTACATTTAGGGTGATCATTAATATGTGAGGATTTCCTGTCATTCTATCTGTAGTTTTCTGGTAAGGCTGTGTCTCCACTGTTTCTTTGCCATTTTGTTGTTGTCTATTATTTCTATGTGGTGGTATTCTATGATGTTTCCCTCTGTTTCTTCTTTTACTACAGTATATATTTCAGTTCTGGATTTTTTTTGAGTGGTTACCCTTAAGTTTATGTAAAAGAAAGTTTGATATTTAGAGTATTCCATTTTCTTCAGCACGCTTACTTTCTCCATTCCCATATTCCAGTTCAGGCCTTTACTCTCCCCCTTTTTGTTTTGGTTGCCACAAATTTTCCCTGTTGATGATTGTTGAATAGCCTCCTTTAGTATTTCTTGTAGTTCAGGTCATGTATTAGAAAATTCCCTCAGCTTCTGTATGTCTGGAAAGGTCTTTATTCGTCCTTCATATCTAAAGGATATCTTTGCTAGATATATTATTCTTGACTCATATTTTTCTCTTTCAATAGATTGAATATTTGGTTCCACTCCCTCCTGGCTTGTAGAGTTTCTGCTGAGAAGTCTGATGATAATCTAATGAACTTTCCTTTGTAGGTTACCGTCTTCTTTTCCCTGACTGCCTTGAGGATTCTTTCTTTGTCGTTGATTTTAGACAGCTTCAATACAATGTGCCTTGGAGAAGGCCTGTTGGGATTGAGGTAATTAGGTGTTCTATTTGCTTCTTGGATTCGAGGATCCAGTTCTGTCCTCAAGTTTGGGAAGTTCTCATCAACAATTTGTTTGAATATATTCTCTGTTCCCTTCTCTCTTTCTTCTCCTTCTGGTATGCCCATTATTCTTATGTTACTCTTTCTGATGAAGTCAGAAAGTTCTCATAGAGTTCTTTCATTTCTTTTAAGTCTCAAGTCTCTTTCTTCTTCCATCCGTGTAATTTCCAGGTTTCTATCTTCGATGTCACTGCTTCTTTCATCCATCTGGTCAACTCTACTACCTAAGCTGGCTATTTCACTCTTAATTTCTTCTATTGAGTTCTTAATCTCCAGAAATTCTATTTGGTTCTTTTTTAAAATTTCAATCTCTTTCGTAAAATGCTCATGTTGTTCTTTGATTCTGTTTCTGAGCTCATTGAACTGCCTCTCTGTGTTTTCTTGCATCTCGTTGAGTTTTTTCAGAACTGCAATCTTGAATTCTCTGTCATTTAAGGCATATATTTTCACATCTTTAAGTTCCTTTTCTGGAGACTTTTCACTTTCTTCCTTAGCAGTCTTGTCTTGGTTATTCATGGCAATAACTGATTTATTATTTCTGTTCCTAGACATCTGCAGGAGTCGCTTCTGCAACAGGTTGATAGAAAGAGGTCTTTCTTTTGTTTTCCATTACTTGTTTGTAGAATGTTTTATTTCTCTCCGACTGCAGCCTTTTTTTCTCTCTCACACTGTAGTGCTATTTTTTTCTCTGCACTATTCCAGCTTCTCACACAATGGGGGTGTTTCCCTGGGAGACGGCTTCTCTGTTAATAGTTAGCCTGGGTCACAGGGGGTAGTGTCCATGTGGGTATGGGGAGAGCTTTTGAAGTTCCAAAGGTCTTTCTGCACCAGATTCAGTGTCAGTGTGTTTCAGCAGTTCTCCTGCAGGGATCCGCCCAGATAGATGGGGTCAGGGGCAGGGTGAGTTGTGAGAGGTGGCCCAGAGCAATGGCGGCGACCACCACCACAGCCGGTCCCGCTTCCACAGCTCCCTCCCCTTTGCCAGAACTAGTTGGGCTGCGAATCTGTGTTTGCGGTCCACAGTTCTCAGAACAGCAAATATTCTGTTCTTTGGATCTGACACCACTACTGTTCCGCTTCTAGCATGGTGCAGGTGGGGGCTGGGCGAGCTATGGGAGGGTAGGGAGGGGGCGGCTAGTCTCAGTGCCTAAGGCTTCCATTCTCTGCGGCAGTGAGGGCTTAAACCACCGTTTTCAGCCTTCTTCCCTCAGTCTTTGCTCCTAGGTCTCTGCCGTGAGCGTTGGGTTCAGCCGTGTTATATGCTGTCCCCTCAGTCCTGTATGCCATAATACGGAGCCCTAGCAGTCCGAGTTCTTCCCTCTCCCGCAGCTGTGGTAGTTCCGGGATGCAGCGAGCTCGGAGCACTGAGCTAGGTCTGTCCTGCGCCCGTGTGGCTCCGTCTCCGCACTTCTCCCCTCCTCCCCCTTTGCACGATTCGCCCACCTTTAGGTGAATTCAGTAGTGGGCCTCTTCGTCTTGCCTGTCTGCTGTGCAGAGAGTCCTTTGTGGAGTTATAGTTGTTCCATTTGTTGTAAATTCCAGGGAAGATTTACAGAGGCTCACCTCACGCCACCATTTTGATGACGTCCTAAATCCCTTTATTAAAGACAAAAATGCACAGATTGGATGTAAAAAATCAATCACATATTGTTTTTAACAGCTACACCTAAGACAAAATGACACACAAACGGAGAAAATGAAGGGATGGAAAAGACATTCCATTAAAATGGTCACACACAAAAAAGAAAGCATATGCGGCAGTATTAGTATCAGACAAGATAGAATTCAAGATGAAAACTATTAAAAGTGACAAAATGGATGTTTTGTATTGATAAAAAAGGGATACTCAGATGAATTTCCCACACATTTGTGAAATAACATTGAAATATATAATATAAAAATTGGTATAAATGGCAAGATAAATGAAAATTCATAGTCCATAATCATAGTGGGAGACTTTTACTTAGCCATCTGAGAAATCAACAGATTCAGTGAACAAAAATACAATTAACCATCCATTAAGCCACAAAGAAAATCTCAACAAATTCTCAAAAATAAAGATCACACAAGTCATATTCCTTAACCTAATTCAATAAAACTAGAAATTGACCACAAATGGATGAACAAAAATATTCTAATGCTTTTCTAAATAATTGTTGGAATAAAGTAAAAAATGATGACCAAAATTTATAAACTCGAAATCAACAATAATGAGAACACTATATACCAATATAGTGTGGGATGCGTCCAATGTAGAATTCAAAGGGAAATGTCTTATACCATTTATTAGGAGACATGAAATATTCAAAATAAATGGGCTAAGTTTTTACATAAGATAGTAGATAAAGCACAGCAAACATAATCTCAAAGAGAGTGATAAAGTAATTAATAAAGACAAAGTACATATTAATAAGATAAAAATTATGCTTGATCAATAAAACAAAAAGCTCGTTCTTTGAAAACATCAATAAAAGAGACAAATCTTTACAATTGTGTGAAGAAAAACAGAAAGACATAACAATTTCGGAATGCAAAAGCAGATATAACTATAGTTATCGAGGAAATATTATACACTACAAGAGAATATACAGGCTTATTCCAATAATTTTGAAAATCAAGAGAGTTCCCATGTGATGTAAATTGTTTCAGAGCATATAATGAGACAGATAGTTTACTTTCATTTTCCACAAGGCTACACTACCTTAATATACACAAAAGACAAGTTTAGCATCAAAGAAAAAATCTACAGCCAATCTCATCTCTGAAAACAGATCTGGTTGCAGATTGCCATCGCTCCCTGTGTCCTCACAAGGTAGAAGGGGCTCCGGAGCTCTGTGGGATCTCTTTTATAAGGGCACTAATCCCTTTCATGAGGATTCCAACCTTATGACCTAATCAACTCCTAAATGCCCACCTACTGATATCATCACCTTTGGGAGTTCGCTTTTCAACATATGAATTTTAGGGGGACACAAACATGCAGACCATAGCAAAGGCATTGATTTAAGATGTGTTCAGAAGCTGAACATACCAGGTAAATTTGTTGATGTAAATGATGTGATTGAAAGCAGAAAACTGATAATGCATCTCTCATCTAACTTTGGGGCCTTCTCTGGGTGTGTGGGGATGGATACAAGAACTTACAGATCCTCTTCCCCCGCTATTCTGAGGTATAGAAACTAAGCCGGACTCTCTCATGTTTAGACACAGTGCTCTTCCATTTGTACTCAAGGGTCTGATCTCTAAACTTGAAGAGGATTGAGTCATACCTTTCTGGGGACTCTGCTTGGTGAAGGAGGTAATGGGATATATGTGGGGCTCCTGTATAACTCTACTGCTTCCTTTCCATACTCTTCCTCAGCTCTTCCTGCCCAGAATGGTTTGCCTCCTCTCCTTCCATATAAGGCTGAAACCAGCTAGAAGCTCAGAAGTCAAGATTTACGGCATAGATTGTGGTGATGGTTTCACAGATATATACGTATCTCCAAACTCATCGGATTATATACAATAAACATATACAGCTTTTTGAATATCAATCATACGTCAATAAAGCACTGTTTTAAAAAGGGGAAAAAAGGAATTAACTTCTTTTGCTTTTCTAGTCCAACAGTGACATTCCTTCCCCTGAGGCTGTGGAGGCCAAAGTCTAGTTTGACTGGGGAAAGGCGATGTGGCAAATAAGGGAATCGTAGGGACATAAAATACGTGAAATGTCATTATTTCACATATCATCCGATCACATCCAATAATATGTCATCAGTTGCCTTCTTCCACAAGTAAAGATAATTGGCAAGGGGTGGGAAAGAGTTCAAGTCTTGGAGATCAAGTAACTTGAACCAGTTTGATTTTAAGTAATCCCTATATCTTAGCCTTCACACAAAATATCATGCCAGTTTAACACTGAAGGGGTCAATTCAGACTCTTCTAGTTAAAGAACCTATCACTGAAATGCCTTACTTGAGCAAATCTCTCAAGGTCAGAATAGTCTTTACTGGCGTTGTTTCAGGGTCTTGAGGAGACCCCATCCTTTGTTGCAAAAACACACGTAGCATCTTACCCCTTGACAGCCAGCATACTTCATAGAAAAGCAGAGTCTTAGATTCACAGCTTGATTCTTCTCGTAGCAGCCAGAAAGTAAGTGAAATCAGAGGCCATATTTTGATCATATTCACAATTGTCACCATCCCTTGCAAAACTGAGACATGATCAGGAGATAAAGTTGACCACAAGTTGTTTTCTATGAACAAATCTGTTCGGGTATTCAGGCACAACTTCTATTTTTGTTTTGTTTTGTTTTGTTTTTACAGCACTGTACACATTGCAGATTCTCTATCAGTACTAATCCAGATGCACTGTTTTCCCCAGTTAAAATCATCACTCACAAAATAATCATTAACTAAATGAAGAAAAAAAAAACCCTCTCCTTCTGTATTCTGGATTGTCAGTGATATAAACAGAACCGTAATAAAAGTAATTGAATGCAACAATCATATATGCCCCACACATATGCTGAGCGCTGATTTATACTCTATACATCAGAGGTTTCATTTAACTATAGTATGAAATATCTGCTTTCACGCACACGTGATAGTAATTGCTCTTCCTTTTGTTTGTCATTGACGTTTTGTAACATCCAACAGGGTCATTTAACACCTTTTTATTCTTTCTCTCTGAGCAGAATATTTGTCATTAAATTTGCAGCTGCTATCACAACCTTCTTGGCAATCAAGTAGCTTTTAACTGGGTATTAAGTCTGAGTATGTGTTTAGCTGCATAAACTAGAGACCAAAATTAACACAGGCTTCAACAGACTAGAAGTTGATTTCTATCTCGTGTAACATTCTGGAGTTAGATAGTTCAGGATTGGCATGGAGGCTGTGCTCTGGAAATCATCCAGAGATCTAGGCTCTTTCTAGCTTATTATTCTACCTTCTCTCAAGTATTGCCCTCACCTGTATGGTCCAAGATGGCTCACCACTACATCCGCATGGCAGGCAGCAGATGGAGGGAGAAAGGAGGAAGATGCACGCGCCTTCCCTTTAAAGAAAGACTCCAAATGTTGCACACATCACTTTCCCTCACATCCTGTTGGCTAAATTTCAGTCACATGATTACGCATAGCTCCAAAGTAGCTGAGCAGTTGCATATTTATTCCGAGTGTCCACGTGCCCAACTAACACATCAGTTTCCCTTTCTGGAAAAAGAGGGGAATGCAGAAATGGGTGACCTCTAGCAGTCTCTGTAACATCCTGATTTTGCTACAAAAAAAGTAAATCCTTGAGTTATACACCTACAACTTGACCTGATCTTTGCTTTTAGTGGAAAAAAAAAAAGCATTTCTTATCGGAAAGCATTATTTATCGTGCACTTGCATTGGAAATATTTAATGTTGTGTGTTTTGTTAGCACAGGACATGAAAGCTGTGATGCTTTTATGCAAACTTTAACCAAAGTTTTACTTTTTTAACAGTTATCACCATATTTCCTAGTCATAGTTGTTTCTTTTTCTTTTTTTGACTGCTTATGTGAAATCATCACAACCATACATTCATTTGTCCTAGAATATACAGATACACAGTCTATATTTGTACTTGAGTCCTACTTACTATATGAATTTACACTATTCTGAGTTGTATTTATGTTACCATTTTCTTGGCTTATTTTGTACCTCATCAAATAATTTGAGTTATTGATCTATTGTTTTGAACTGAGAATATAATCAAGCACATTAAATAGGAACAGCAAAAACTTTAATACTCTCAAACAATAATATACAAATAATATGAAAATGAGAAAGTAAAGATCCATCCTGTAACTGATTTATTCGGTAAGACAAGCTGATAAATTCTATCTTTTAACACTATAATGATTATTAGAAACATTAAGGAATTTCTGTGATAGCCATAATTGATCATTTATTTCAAATCTAGGGAGCATGTGAATTTATTCATTTCATTGCCCTTTCTACTAAAACTATGAAACTGTCTTGAAATCTGGATAAACCTGCGGGATCCATTAGTGGTCTGAGGCCTGCACTTTGAGAAACACCCTTTCCTTATTTTAGTTGCCCATAGTGTGGTTTGTATAGTCATTTGCAGAGTTTAACCAATCAGTTTCACTCTGGTATTGTAGTCAGCATAAAGACTGAAGGCAGGAAGGTGTGTGTTCCTGTTTGGGGTGGAGTTGGGAATGTAGTGGGAGTTTGGGAGCAAGGAAGGCAGAAAATAAATCTTGTTTAACTCCTAATTAAATAAAAAAATTCTATTAACAGAGATTTTAATATCTGAAAATGAGTTTGAGTCAGTGGTGTAGTGGATTATACAGTCACCTTTGCTACCCCAGATGTTGCTTTTCTCCACCTTTAGAAAGTTTTGGAGAGATTCTTTAGTTATATGTGTAACCTAGATTCCTGTGATCCTTGGATTTTCAAAATCTCTAGCAACACTACTACTAAACAGACATTCCGAGACCAAGTTGATATGAAAATTAGAGAGCAAAATAACTGTTAACCTACTATTCCTCTCTTGTGGGTTTTTGGGGCGTTACTAGAGTAGAATATAATCTTCTCAAAAGAAGGCCATCTCCCTGGCGTGTGTTAAAGCTAAGAAAGGCATGGCTAGTGAATTGCTTCCCTCTGGGACCTAGAGAGCTGACCAGGCTACCGGCATGACTTCCTTCTCTTGACCTTCACTGAATCATAGCTCCAAGGCCTTTGGGACAGTGCCTTTGGAAGCCTTCACCAAACTTTTGGAGGTGATGAAGCTTGATCTAGAACAACAGCATTAAATAGTTGTTTTTAAACCTGTAAGAAACCTGAAAGATTTTGAGGAGCTGGAGTAAGACTGTCATCTACTTTAATTCATTGAACTCAATGGAGTGCTTTTCTGGTTGAATTAGACTTGTGAAAATTGATGATCAAAAGCCATTTGCTCACATCAGAAAATTTGTCACATCCTTCCATGAAATTGGAGAATATCAGGGCTACAACAGACCTTAGATGAACATATAGTCAAACTTTCTATCTAATCTACTCCATCTGGTAATTATAATGTGCTACTGGTGCTATATAACATCTAAATGATCGTCTGTATTAGTTACCTATTACCCCAATAATGCTGCAAAGCAAACCCTTCTCCCCAAATTCAGCACAATGCACTAACAGGCATTTGGTTTGCATTCATACCTCCGTGAGTTGACTAGAGTTCAGCTGATCCACACTGAGCTCAGCTGAGTTTGGCGCTAAGTTGTGGGTGGGATCCAGGTCTGCTCTACAGATCTCTCATCTTCTTGGGCCGGCAGCTAGATGGGCATGTTCTTACAGTGAAATGTAGAATTTCAAGAGATTAACTAAACTTTAAGCTCTGTTTTCATCCCATGTGCTAACATCATATTGGCCAAGACCAAAGTCAAGGGGCAGTAAAGTATACTCTGCTCACCAGAAGACTATGGCAAGCAAGGATGTGAATGTACACAATATTGCAGAGGAGTGAAGAATTTGGAACAACAATTTAGTCCACCATCCTTAGGAATGTCAACTGTTCTTCACATAACATAGTTCTGAGACCCATCCCCATCCTGAGAACTCTTCTCTGAGCATGGTCATGGTTCTCCTTATTCCTCTGAAGATGAATTGGTCCTGTGCTTAAATAATATTCCAGTCAGGATTAATAGCCAGCCGATACATACCAGGGATCATCCCTTTATATTTGTTGTGGTGTCTATTACCCTGGTTCCATGTATTGCCTGAACTATACACAGTAGACCACACTTATCATCTATCTGCCTATTTCTGAAAATTCTAGTTTAGGTAACATGAGATTCCATTAACGTTTGGTATTACTACATTGTTAACAAGTTATTAGCCACAATAATCTTCAGTTAGCCATCTCAGTTAAAAGTTTTTATTTCCATTTTCATGTTGCAGTCAGTCAATGCCCCATTTGGGAAAAAAGACATCTGATAGAATATTTTGTAGGACCTGCTGAAGTAGCATGATATTTAACAAATCAATCAGAATATATGAGTGTTCCTGTGTGTGTGTGTGTGTGTGTGTGTGTGTGTGTGTGTGTGTGAGTTCCCCAAATGAATAAGTTCTCTTTTATAGTGGCAGGTCATAAACTTATTCAAAACATTTGAGAATACTGCTTTGCACGTTACATTATGAGTCTACAAAATATGCTGTAATAGTATAAATTCCCTGAGCACTAACAGTAGATTTGGATGTTGGTCCTTAGAGAATATAACTGCTTATGCAAAAAGAGTATTGAAGGCACCCCTCCTTGATGTTCTTTGTTTGTTTTTGTTTTTAAGATTTTTATTAAAATGTAGCTAACATGCAATATTATATTAGTTTCAGGTGTGCACCATTCAACATTTATATACCTAAAGAAGTGATCACCATGGTAAGTCCAGCAACCATCTGACACTGTACCACGCTATCACAATATTATGGACTATATTCCCTATGCTGTACATTGTGTCCCATGACTTACTTGTTTTATACCTGGAAATTTGAACCTCTTATTCCCCTTCACCTCCCCTCCCTTTATGATTTTTCAATTACAGTTGACATTCAATATTATTTTATATTAATTTCAGGCTTACAGCGTAGTGGTAAGACATTTGTATAATTTAAGAAGTGATCCCGTCTAGCCTAGTATCCACCTGGCACTATGCATAGTTGTTATCATTTTATTGACTATATTCCCTATGCTTTACTTTACATCTCCATGACTACTATGTAACTACCAATTTCTACTTCTTAATCTCTTCATCTTTTTTCATTCTGTCCCCAACCGCCTGCCATCTATCACCTCTATAAATCTAGTACCCATCTGATACCATACATAGTTACTGCAATATTATTATTTATAGTCCTTATGTTATACTTTACATCCCTATGACTACTGTGTAACAACCAATTTGTACTTCTTAATCCCTTCTCCCTTTTCAGCCATTAACAATCCCCTTTCTATATGGCAAGCATCAAAATTTATTCTGTATCTATGAGTTTGTTTCTATTTTGTTTGTTTGTTTTGTTCTTTAGATTCCACATATAAGTGAAAGCACATTGTATCTGTCTTTCTCTATCTGACATACTTCACTCAGCACAATACCCTCCAGGTCCATCCATGCTGCTGCAGATGGCAAGAACCCATTCCCTTCCATGGCTGAGCAATATTCCATTGTATATATGACACCTGGGCTGCCTCCACATCTTGGCAATTGTAAATAATGCTGCAATGAACATATGGATGTCCCCTAAAAGTAGCATTTTGGGTTTCTTCAGATAAATACCCTGAAGTGGGATTACTGGGTCCTTCTTTGTCTTTTGTTATAGCCTTTGTTTTAAAGTCTATTTTATTGGCATAAGTATTGGTACCCCAGCTTTTTTTCTTTTTGTTTCCATTTTCATGAAATACCTTTTCCCATCCCTTTACTTTCAGTCTATGTGTGCCTTTGATCTGAAGTGAGTCTTTTGTAGGCAGCATATGTAAGGGTCTTGTTTTCTTACCCATTCAGCCACCCTATATTTTGACTGGAGCATTTAATCCATTTACATTTAAAGTAATTGTTGATAGATATGTAGTTATTGCCATCTTATTTTTCATCTTTTTTTTTTTTTCCATCTTAAAGAAGTCCCTCTAAGATTCCTTGTAATGCTAGTTTGGTGGTGATGAACTCCTTTAGCTTTTTCTTCTCTGGGAAGCTCTTTATCTTTCCTTTGATCCTAAATGATAGCTTTGCTGGGTAGAGTAATTTTGGTTGTAGGTCCTTGCTTTTCATCGTTATGAATATGCTGTGCCAATCCCTTCTGGCCTGCAAAGTTTCTGTTGAGAAATCAGCTGACAGTCTTATGGGAGCTCCCTTGTAGGTAACTGATTGCTTTTCTCTTGCTGCTTTTAAGATTCTTTCTTTGTCTTTAAACTTTGGCATTTCAATTGTGATGTGTCTTGGTGTGGGCCTCTATAGGTTTTGTGTGGTTTGGGACTCTGTGCTTGTATATATCTATTTCCTTCACCAGGTTAGGGAAGTTTTCCGTCATTATTTCTTCAAATAGGTTTTCAATTCCTTGCTCACTCTGTCTTCTCCTTCTGGTAATCCAATGATGAGAATGTCAGTACCCTTGATGTTGTCCTAGAAGCTCCTTAAACTATCCTCATTTTTAATTTTTTTTTCTTTCCTTTTTGCTGTTCTGTTTGGGTGTTTTCTGCTACCTTATCTTCTAACTTGCTGATTCAGTCCTCTGCTTCATCTAATCTACTGTTGATACCCTCTAATGTAGTCTTCACTTCTGTTATTGTAGTTTTTATTTCTGACTGGTTATTTTTTATGTTTTCTATCTCCATTTTTATGTTTCCTATCTCTTTGTTGAAGTTCTCCCTGAGATCATTGAATATCCTTATAACCAGAGTTTTGAACTGTGTCTGTTAGATTGCTTGTCTCCATTTTATTTATTCTTTTTCTGGAGCTTTGTTCTGATTTTTTATTTGGGACATGTAATCATTGGAACAGAAGGGGAGCAGAGAAATAGGGCAGTAGCTTGAGGGGCTGTGGGGACAAAGAATAGTAGAAATGGGACATAAAAGAGGTTTTTTGAGAGGAGCAAAGGGGAAATAATGAGTTTTTATTTCAGTATGTTATGTTTGAACTACCTGAGAGGAGTCTCCAAGTAGAAATCTCCAGTAATCATTTGGATGTAACAAGTCAGAAAATTAGAGAAGTCACCTCTCTGAAAAGAATATTGGTCTGCAAAGCAAGAGATCTTGCTTCATTACTGACTCAGCTTCTAACTTGCTGAATGATCGTGGGCAAACTTCTCTTTCTCTCTCAGAATCAATATCCCTTATGTACACTGACAGAGGTGGAATTTGAAGGTCTTTTTATGCTCTGAAACCATTCAACACTATTTATTCTCAGCTCTTTATGTATTTCTTCTTACAGCAGAGATAGATAATACAGTTGATCCTTGAACAATGTGGGGGTTGAAGATGCCAACACCCCATGCAGTTGAAAATCCACTTATACCTTTTGACTCCCCCAAATCTTAACTACAGTCGTCCCACAGTATCTGTGGGGGATTAGCTCAAGGCCATGGATATCAAAAATCTGCAGATGCTCAAGTCCCTTATATAAAATGCCATAGAACAATGCATACAGCTGGCCCTCCACATCTATGGATTCCCAACCGTGTATAGAAAATGATATAGATATTTATTGGTAGGGAAAATCTGTGTATAATTGGACCCGTGCAGTTCAAACCCATGTTGTTCAAGGGTCAACTGTATAACTGAAATCTTGGTGGTGTTCAATAAGTTTAGCATTCAATGAGGAGGATTCAAACATCAAACTTAACTTGGATTTTTCAAAATAATGTCCCCAATGAGCACATAAGAGCTCTTATATATTCAAAGAATACAGTTTGCCCTTAGAAAATCAACTTTAGAAAGTTTCTATGATACGGTGTGCTCACCCCATCTCCAATAAGAATGATGTGTTTCTTCCACTTTCTTAACCAGTCCTAACCTGGACAGGTTGGAACATGTTGTAACCATTACTCTCAAAATAATTATACTAAATAGTTTCCAAAGTTGGCTCCCTGCCTTTATCCACAGAGATATTTCCAATATCATGAGTTCAATGTAATTCTTAAGCGATTGGGAGTTTTCATTAAAAGTTAGGGAGATTCTCTCCACAAAAATAAGCATCTATCTTTACACAATTATTACAACAACCTGGAGTAGTTCACAGACCCCTCTCCCCACACTGAAGCCAGAGCACAGACCAGCAGTCTAACAGCCTCTGGGAATCAAGACCATTCCATTCTCTTCACCAGTAGATTGACTTCAAAATAACAATTACTGTGTGATTATGGGGAGGTTTCTTAAATTTCCTTCCCTGCTCTCTCATTTACTGTTTCATTATAATATTTTTAAATTTTATTTTATCTTTAGAGTGATTTTGTGTTCACAACAAAATCAACTGAAAAGCACAGAGTTCTCTTTTATTTTAGTTATTATTCTGATTTTTTTAATGATCAAAACAAAAATCTCAATGCCTAAGTGTCGCCCTAGTACTTTCTATTGGATTTGCAACCGGAAAAGCACAGAGTTCTAATATGCCTCCTGTCCCCATACAAGCATAACCACCCCCAACTATCAAAATCCCACACCACTGTGGTACATTTGTTAGAATCAATGAACCTACATTAAAACATCTTTATTTCCAAAAGTTTATAGTTTACACTTGCAAAACCAAACAATACACTGATCAAGAACGTATGTATAAGCACAAAAAAGAAAAAAAAAGAGCAAAGAAATGATCAATCCAAAATTTAGAAGAAAGGTTACAACTGGAGTAGGGATGAAGGGGCAAGGCATACGGGGGCCTTCTAAGTTATGGTAAGGTTCTATTTCATTAGGTGGGTGATGGGTTCTTTTTAATTATTATTGATTTTGTATGAATGACATATTTCATAAAATTTTGAAAGTACTGGAAAGCTCAGATCACAACAATTTAAAGCAAACTTTTTGCTAGTCCCTTTTAAAAATCAACACTAATGACTTTCAGCATATGTTTTACCAGGTTGACATGTTAAACCTGATGTGGGAAAAGGAAAGAATAAGCAGTCACTAATGATGATTTCCATATTTCTCCTCTTTGCACACAGTGAACATATTCTCTGGAGAGCAGAGATCGTCACAACAGATGAAACAGGTGTACTGCCCGATGCTTCCCTCAAGTCCCAATTAGTGTCACAGCAAAAGACACAAAATAAGGCAGGCATATGCTTCGTTATTATTAAATAGCTATAAAGGTATTTTTAAGGTATCATGTGTAAATGTTTCCCCTCCAGAGTTAGAGGATTTAAGGAATTGGATTGGTTGGGGGGGGGGGTTCCCTCACAAGACATCATTGGCAGAAATGAGCCTTCCTTCATTTCCACAAACATAGGTGTATGCAGGCTGAAGCCCTTGTTAACCAAACATTAGACCTCACCCTGGCTATGTCCAGATGCAGACGTCCCATCCCAAGCCCTTTAACATCCTCCACAACCCTGGGATAAAGATGCTCCAAGAAGGTCTCCACAGAGACAGAATGTCCCCATCCCCACACCACTGAGTGAGAAGTTTCCAGAGTGATCCTGTAAAGATGGAAGTTGTTCTTTCAAATGGTCTAAGGTCTCCAACTACTGCAGTTATAGACTCTCCCTCTAACTCTGTTTCCCCAGTAATAATACCAATAATTGTTGACAGTTATCACACCAAAAGATAACAAAACAGAATTGTGTTTCATCATACCTAACTTTCACAGCAACCTTATGAAGCAGATACTTATTGTCCCCATTTTGCAGATAAGAAAACTGAGGCACAGAGGGGAAGTGACATACTCAAGGGCACCCAGCTTATGAGTGATATCGATCGACTAGAATTAGATCCCAGATCTCAGTCATAGGTTCTGTCCCCTCTGGCATGCTACTTGATACATTCTGTGGATTCTGTGGTGCAAGTCTCTCTTACCCATCTGCTCCTTTCCATTCCCACCTGCACTCACTTTCCTAAATGAGTCTCTCAAGACTTCTTGATTTGACCATTGCAAGAGCCTTCTGAAAGGTCTCCCTGTCCCCTCTGTCTGGCCTCCTCTGTTCAGCCACCCTCTTGTCCAATGACTGCCCTCTCTATATAGCCTCCATGAATCCCCACACCTTGCACTCCTTTCACTGATCTCACATGGCACTTTGCTGGCATCACTTTTGAAGGCTTAGTTCATCCAGATTTGTGTATAGCACAACTATCTCTCCCAATAATGACACTTCCAGGTAACATAAACTCACTTTTGGCTCTTTTAGCATCAGTGTTAGTTTTAGTTCCAATACACACGAATCACGAATCATTCCTATTGGCAATAATTTGGGGCATAAGAAGAGGGAACAAGAAGAAGGGAAAATAAAAAGGAGGTAAAGAGAAACGTATGTAACTTTGCTAACAATCGTCACCCCAATAAACTTTAAAAAAAAAATAAAGGCAAAGAAAGAATTGAGTCTCATAATGAAGTCTGGGGAGAAAGAAAAGTTAAAGGGTTAAACAAGGCCAAGATTAGTACACTTGGCCTTGCTACTACTCCAGGCAGATCCAAGGCCAGCCAAAGCCCTACAGTATTAGGAAGGAGGCATGGGAAACACCTGTACCACTATGGCGTGTAGAGCAAATAAAGGTTGTCCAAGGGGAGGAGGGACCCATTGGTGGGAATCTCCACAGCCTTAGATCAACCTGGAGAGAGGTCCTGAATCCCAGTCTCCTAAATCTCTTTTTCCCCATGAGGTCTAAAATTCTTATTATATCTTCCTGGTTACCCTTTTATCATTATATAATGTCCTTCTTTGTCTACTGTGACAGTTTTTGATTTAAAGTCTATTTTGTTTGATACAAGTGTGGCAACCTCTGCTCTTGTTTGGCTACCATTTGCATGAATATATATTTCCATCTTTTCACTTTCAGCCTATGTGTGTCCTTAAATCTAATTTGAGTCTCTTCAGAGAAACTCCCTCCTTCCATTCCCTTTAGATCTGAGAGTCATACACAGAATGTTTTTGGCAGAAGTCAAAACTTTATTAGTCTTCAGACAAACTCCTTCTTTAATGATTCTGATACCGCTTCTGCCACATGCCTGATACGATAAGATGTATTTGGCAGATGATTTCTTTTTGGGGTGATAAAAGTATTTTGAAATTATATAGTGGTGATGGTTGCACAATTCTGTGAATGTACTAAACACAACTAAATTTTACAGTTTAAAATGTTGAATTTTATGGATTGTGAATTATATATCAATAAACATTAAAGTAAAAATAAAGATATAATCTGAGTACATAGTTATTCATGTTAGAAGTGCTTGTACCTAAGAATAACATGGTTTTATTATAGGCCCATTAGTGTTCAACAAACTCTAGATATAACTGTGATTTAACAATGTTTATTTATTTATTTATTTATTTATTTATTTATTTATTTATTTATTTTGAGAGCCCACTGGCCCATGTGGGAATCGAACCCGCAGCCTTCGGAGTTAGGAGCACGGAGCTCTAACCGCCTGCGCCACCGGGCCGGCCCCTAACAATGTTTATTTTTATTAATTCATTCAGTGAACAGTTGTCAAATGCCTACTATATTTAAGGCACTAACTAGAAGTTGAGGAAACAAAAGACTAATAAAATTACTTTTTGACTGAAAAAAAATAAAATGAGTCTTTTGTACACAACACACAGTTGGATCTTGTTTTTCCTTTTTTATCCATTCTACCACTCTATGTCTTTTGATTGAGGAGCGTAGTAGTCTGCTTAGTCTGTCATAACAAAATACCACAAACTGTATGGCTTGAACAACAGATTTTTATTTTCTCACAGTTCTGGAGCCAGAAGTCCATGGTCAAGTAGCTGGTAAATTTAGTTTCTCGTGAGGACTCTCTTTCTGGCTTGTAGATGTCTATCTTTTTTCTGCATCCTCATGTTTTTTCCTCTTTGCTCATATTAAGAGAGAGATTTCTCGTGTTTCTTCCTCTACTTACGGGGACATCGATATTGGATGCAGGCCCTACTCTTATGACCTCATTTACTGTTAATTATCTCCCTAAAAGCCCTATCTCCAAATACAGTTATATTGTGTGTTAGTATTTAAACATATGAATTGGTATGGTGGGCCCAATTCAGTCCATAACAGGGAATTCAGTCCATATACACTTAACATAATTACTGATAGGGAAGAACTTACTATTGCCAATTTGTTAATTATTTTCTATGTGTCCTGCAATTATTTTGGACTCTTTTCTTCTCTTGTTGCCTTCATTTGTGTTTGGTTGAGTTTTTTTGTAGTTAAGTGGTTTGATTCCTTTCTCATTTCCTTTGTGTATCTCCTCTATGTATTTTTCTTTATTATGGGGATTACATAAAACACTTTATAATTCTAACAATCCATTTTAAACTGATAACAATTTAACTTCAATCACATACAAAATCTCTACTTCTTTACATGCCCCCACTTTGTTATAAATGTTACAAATTGCATTATTTTATATCTTGTAAACATTAACATATGTTTATAGTTATAGGTTAATTTTTATGTTTTTGTATTTCAGTTCTATACCAGGATTAAAAGTGATTTATGCAGCATTATTATAGTATTACAGGATTTTGTATTTGCCTATATATTTACCTTTACCAGAGAGCTTTATGTTTTTGTATGCTTTTCTGTTGCTATCGATCATCCTTTTGTTTCAACTTGAAGGACTTCCTTTAACATCTCTTGTAAAGCAGTTCTAGTGGTGAAGAACTCTCTTGGCTTTTATCTGGGAAGGTCTTTATTTCTCCTCCATTTCTAAAATTATATTCTTGGCTGGCATCCATTTTTCCCCCCAGCACCTTGAAAATATCAATTCACTTCTTTTTGGCCTGTAAGTTTTCTGTTGAGAAATTCCCTATCAGTTTTATGGGAGCTCCCTTGTATATGATGAATTACTTTTGCTGTTTTCAAGATTCTGTCTTTGTGACTTTTTTAACAGTTTGATTATAATGTGTTTTGGTGTGGGCCTCTTTGTATCCATCCTATCTGTAGTTCTTCGAATTTCTTGAATTTAAATATGCATTTCCTGCCTCAGCTTTGCAGAATTTTCAGTCATTATTTCAAATAAGCTCTCTGTTTCTTTCTCTCTCTTCTTCCTGGAATCCCTTTATATGTGTAGTGGCCCATTAGGTCCCTTAGGCTTTCTTTACTTTTCCTTTTTTTTTTCCTTTTTTTTTTTTCTCTGACTTGATAATTTCACATGATTTGTCCTCAAATTTGCTGGTTCTTTCTGCTGCTGATCAAGTCTGTTGTTAATTCCCTCTAGGGAATTTTCAATTTAGTGACTATATTCTTCAGCTCCTGAATTTCTGCTTAGTTCTTTTTTACAGTTTCTATCTCTTTGTTGATATTCTCATTTTGTTAATGTATTCCTGATTTCATTTAATTATCTATGTGTGTTCTCTTGTAGTCCATTGCATTTCCTTAAGAAGATTATTTTGAATTCTTTGTCAGGTTATTCATAGATCTCTTGATTTTGGATCAGTTTTTGGAGATTTATGATACTCCTTTGATTATGATACTCTTTTGATTGGGCCACGTTTCTCTGTTTCTTCATATGCCTTGTTATTTTTTACTGGGATTTGTGCATTTGAAAAAACAGCCACCTCTCCAAGCCTTTGTGGACTGGTTTCATGCAGGGAAAGAATTTCACAAATCATCCTGGCTAGAGATTTTGGGGGCCTCTCAAATCTTTTCTGGGGTTGCATCTTATCTGGAGGTTTGCACATAATTTCTCAATTAAAGAGGTTTGCCAGTTTCTTTTTAAAGAGCTCATAATCTCTCACTACCTCTGGTGTCTGTCTACAATACTGCAGGTTCTCTGTTGCTGCAACTAGCTATTGAGCTCTCCTTTGTTCTCAGCAGCTCTGAGACATCCAGAGTTTACCAGTTCTCCATCATTACTCTGAGTCAGATGAAAGAGAAACCAGTCCCTCACGCAGCCCCTTAAAAGCTGGAACATTGGATATATGTTCCACTCTTTCCTTTCCCTCCCAAGGTAGAAGCTATGAGTTAGGTGTTTTCTCTTGATCATAATGAGCTGTGCTGGCTGGGGAAAGGGCTATCACAGGTAAAATGCATTGGCGTTTCCTAACCATTTTAATGTGCCTGTTCTTGGCTTTGTGATTGACTGGGGGTACTTCAATTTCTTAATTGATTTCTGGAATTCTCAGAAAGGCTTTTTGTATTGTACATTATTGTTAAATTGGTGTCTCTGTAAGAGAAGAAGTTCTGGAGCTTCCTATTCCACCATCTTCCTCCATCTCCATACTTATTAAGGGATGAGGAATTTGAGGCTTAAAGAGATTAAATACATTGCCTGAAAATACACAGTGAGCAAGTTGAAAAACTGGATTCTGAATGAGGTATACTTTGAGTCCCAGCCTGTGTACTTAGCGTCTTAGTACCATACTATAGCTAGCAGTCAAGGAAAAGAAGAATCATGCAATCTAAGATCATTCAGTGCAAGGGAGAAAAGGGCTATGACACTGAGTCTCCTTTCCTACTGAACACTTTGTTTAAGTAGGCAAAAATTAATATAGACATCATTTTGAATGGTTTTCATTAAAATATGTTCAATATAGAAAACATATTTTAAGTTTGAAAAAGGATAGTCTTTAGTTTTTTGTTTTGTTTTTTCCTAAAAATCACTTATTAAAGAGGTGCTTTCTAACCTAGCTCCCTTACTACCTCCCCATATAACCTGGAGTGAGTCACATGACTAGAAGGTGAGCCTGGACTTGAACCTATGGCTTTTCAGCCTTAATGCTCCTTCACAGGCCAGAGGCCATGTGGGATTCAGCTTTTCAATTCTTATAGAATGGAGTCTGGGACTTAATGAGCCCTGGTTGGAAAGAAGTGCAGATATTCCAAAGTTGAAAACAGTCTCCCATAGGATTTTGGTGATCCAGATCTTGAAATATTTTCATGGCAATAGTATTGGGGAGAACAAGGGACAGCAGAGTCCTCACAGATATTTGGACAAGTCCTGGGAAAAAGGAAGAAAGCAGAAGCGGAAGGATACCTGAGAGGAAAGGCCAGAGGCCTGGTGAGAGAGGCATCCCAACTTGCTAAACAGGTAAAGTGAATTTGAAAGGGGACACGTGAGGAAGGATAAGAACGGCTACAAGTTCTTGCACCTTTTTACTTTCTTTTCCTTCTTTCATTCCTTCCTTCTTTCCTTCTTTATTCTTTCTTTCCTTCCTTTCTTTTTTTCTTTCTTTTTAAAGTAAGGGCTTTCCAGTTAACCACTACAGGGGAATAGACAGTGGTGGGGAGCGTACAAGAAATATGCAACATGAGGAAAAACCAGAGTTTACAAAATGCTCTCATAGTATGGTTTTTGAATTACACTCACTGACATCCTTGATAAAGGATGTCTTTAATCTTTTTGTTTCTAGTTATTTATTTAAACTTATCATTTATTAGTATTATTGCTGTGCCAATAATAGCATAGAAATCAAAAGCAAAATAATTCACCTGTGATTCCACCAGCTAAACAAATCAAACATGATGTCACAGTTGAAGGACAATCAGTTCTTGAATTCTGAATCGGCCACTCCCTAGAAATGTGATCTGCAGCTGCTCAGCTTCACTAAGCTTCAGTTGTGCTCATCTGCAGAATGAGAATGATAATAGTGCCGACCTCCCAGGGTTATTGTGGGCATTAAATGAGATAATGTGCATAAAAGCACCTCATAACTGTAATTTACTGGGTACTTCGGTTATAATTATTTTTGTCTTTTATGTTTTCTTCCAGCTCTTGTCCACAAGCATATAACCTTTCCCAGCTATGATAATTGTACAAACAAGTTCATTGCTTGCCCCTTGCTCTTATCATGGACTTGCTTGCCTGTTTCTATGTCATCACTACCATAATTTTAAAGGTAGTGGTTGTACCAAAATGCATCAAATCATTTCTCCACTGTTGGGTGTTATACCTATTCCTGAAGCTTTGCTATATGGATAACAATGAACATCTTTTAACGGTTTGTATTTTTTTGACCATCAACAGGAAACTTTCAACTCAAGGTCTGTAAGGTCTAAAGAAGTTCTTCTTCTGGGAGCATAATTGGCCAAAGTCAGGCTTGCTGCCAGTAAGGCTTTCACGAGCCAGAGCAGTCCTGCCACAGAGACAGTGCCTCGGGACCCATAAATTGTGCTTTGTGCCCCTGCAAAGACAGGAAACAAAGACAGAGAGGGGTTTGGGCAGCGATTTTTCAACGTAACAGGGGGAATTGCTATGCATATTGCTGGGAGCACTTATTTAGAGATTGGAATAGATTTATACACAAGTTTCTAGTACCAAAAGCCAAGGTCTTTGCTGAAAGAGGTTACAATTCAAAACATTCTAATTGGATGTAGGAACAAAGAGCAAACTGGCACAGACTGACAGTCATAAGGAGTCTGAAGATGGAATTGGTGCCAGAGGAGGTTTTGCCAGGAGGCAGGTCTGGGGCAGGCCAGAGTCAGAGGAGCAGTCATAGTGAAAGAAAGCCAGAGCCAAGCGCTACTCAGAGGAAGAGAGCAGAGGCAATGAGGTTCAGCAAAAGGAATCAGAATCCAACCACAGGGGAAGTGGCCTTTTCTAAGCTGCCTCGTTAGAAAAGACCAGGTGGAGTGAGCGGAACTGGCCTATTCTGGCAATGGCAAGAAAATCAGATGGTAGTTGACTTCTGGAACAGGAACTGGGCCCAGAGGACACAGGTGCTGACCATCAAATAAACCCATGGAGGGTCCAGACAGGGCCTGGCTCTCTCCTCTGTGCCACATGGAAGAAGTGATGGGGCCAGAAGCAATCACAGGCCAATCTGCGTGTCACCTCCCTGCATAAAACCCTGCAAAACTTCCCCTTTGCTCTTAGGAAAGATTCCGACTCCACCGCATGGCTTAAAAGTCCCTGAATGTTCTGGCCCCAGTCCACCGTGCCAGCCTCATGTCTTCCCACTCCACAGTGTGCTGACTCAGAGCACCTCCTCTCAGGTCCTTGAATAAGTGATGCTCTCTCTCACTTTCAAGGCTTTCTTTTTTTTTTAATTAATTTTATTGGGGTGACAATTGTTAGTAAATTTACATAGATTTCAGGTGTACAATTCTGTATTACATCGTCTATAAATCCCATTGTGTGTTCACCACCCAGAGTCAGTTCTCCTTCCATCACCATATATTTGATCCCCTTTACCCTCATCACCCACCCCCCACCCCCTTACCCTCTGGTAACCACTAAATTATTGTCTGTGTCTATGAGTTTTTGTTTCTCATTTGTTTGTCTTGTTCTTTTTGGTTTATATACCACATATCAGTGAAATCATAGGGTTCTCTGCTTTTTCTGTCTGACTAATTTCACTTAGCATTATTCTCTTGAGATCCATCCATGTTGTCACAAATGGTCCTATATCATCTTTCCTTAACGTCGAATAGTATTCCATTGTGTATATGTACCACAACTTACAACCCAATTGAAAAATGGACAGAGGACCTGAAGAGACATTTCTCCAAAGAGGATATACAAATGGTAAATAGACATATGAAAAAATGCTCAACATCGCTAATCATCAGAGAAATGCAAATGAAAACCACAATGAGATATCACCTCACCCCAGTCAGAATGGCTTTCATCAACAAAACAAATAGTAACAAGTGTTGGAGAGGCTGTGGAGAAAAAGGAACTCTCATACACTGTTGGTGGGAATGCAGACTGGTGCAGCCGCTATGGAAGGCAGTGTGGAGGTTCCTCAAGAAATTACGAATAGAATTACCATATGACCCAGCAATCGCTCTCCTGGGTATCTACCCCAAAAATATAAAAGCATTTCTCTATAGAGACACGTGTACGCCAATGTTCATTGCAGCTTTGTTTACGGTGGCCAAGACATGGAAACAACCAAAATGTCCTTCGATAGATGAATGGACAAGGCTCTCTTACATGCTGTTTCTTCTGCTCGCAACACTCCCTCTTCCCACCTTCCTCATCATTCAGATCTCAACTTAAATGTAACTTTCTTCAGAAAGTGTAGGTACATCCTCTATAGTGAAACCAAACTCTTTGGTAATTGGTATTTTCCTGTTTCCTCCATAATCTGTGAGCTCACATGGGGCAGGAACCACATCTCTCTTGCTCACTACAGACTCCCTAATGCCTGGCATAGAATAGGCACTTGATCCATATTTTTAATAAAATAATAAATAAATGAAAGCAAAATGATTGATTCTTTTTAGTCTCGGTACAACTTACTAAGTGGTGAACAAGGCAGGCATGGCCCCTGTCCCCATTTGAGCCATAGACTAGTCTAGTGGGGGCACAGACAGGTACATAGAGAATTCTGGCATAATGAGTGTTCCAGGAAAGATGCAGAATGACCTTTGGTGTTGGGGGGCGGGAATAAGGGAGTGGCATATGCTGAAGAGAAAGAAAGGGGAAGGCTCCGTGGAGAGGAAAGGACAGGAATTTAGCCTTGGAGGTTCAGTAATCCTTTAACAGACAAAGAAGGGGAGGAAGGATTTTTCTGGCAGACTAAATAGGTAGAATAAAGTCACGGAACGAGGAAATAATGGAAAATGTTCAGGGAACAACAAGGAGGCTGGGTGGCCACTGCCAGAGATATCCAATTTTGCTATGAGGTAAGGATGGAAATTAGACAATGGCCACAACACAAGGGGTTGTAGTTACCAAACTAAAACAAATGGACTTTATCCTATAGTCAGTGGGTCAATATGAGAAGAAGTGTGCTATGGTTGATGGACAGACTGACATGGGACAGTAGCCTGCATGGTTAGGACTCTCCAGTCTGTAGGCACCAAGGATGGGAGAAAATATTCTAAGGGAAACATTATGGCCCATAGCTAAAACTGTGTAAATGTTTATCAAATTACAAAGGATGTAGAAAGGATGTTGGCTGCATCCTGGAATACTCACATGAAAGGGGCTGGTTTGGGTCAAACCTATTACGTATTTACATGGGCTGCAGTATAGGCACAGATGAGAAGTACCAAATGGATGTGCAAAGGGTAGAGGACAGGAAGACGGGTCAGGGTTCCAACTCATCTCTGAGGTGCAACTTTGGGCAACTCCCTTCTCCCCTCCAGGCCTTTCTTTTCTATGCTAAGCCCTTTTCATTCTAATGTTGTATGGTTTGATGGGCATCTTGGAGTACACAGTTGAGTTATGGGGGATGCCCCACCTTAAGGCTGCTGCTACTCCTTATGCAAATAAGAAAAAGGCACCCTTTCCACTGGACACTTTACTTACATAAGTTAGAAAACTGTTCTAAGAAATATAGAAATCTTTGCTATCTACTAAGGGAAGGGCATCCCCTAAGGTGGTGTAATGAACAACCTACACAATTGCTAGCAACCCTGAACCCACATAGAACTCATGTCAGAAAACAGGCTGGGAAGGCCATCTGCCTGGCCCAGTGAGGCATATCTTACTGTTCTAGGACCAATGAGGAAGAAATGGCTTTTGACATGAGCAAAGTAGATTAGAAGAGCCTACCATTAAACAATCACCAGAATGACTGCCATCAACAGGGATGGTGGCAGTCCTGCAGCCATCTCTTTTTCATGGGCTGAGCAAAACTTTCCAAGATGACCCCAGACAGATACTATAGTTGGATATGGGATTTGGGGGCAGGATTTGTTGGCCCAATTTGGCCCAATTGGTCGAAAAGGGATGCATTTCTGTAATGACCGCCTTTTTTTTTTTTTGTAATGACCACTTTGTAGATGATAACAAGTACTTAAACAGGTCCTCTCAGGCAAGACATTCTCAATGTCAGTTCAAAGGGGCCCTACCCTGTGGACCCCTTACCTCAGACACCTCAGATTCCCAGACACAGAGAGCAACACTAGACTTGGCATGGAAGTCTCCTGAATATTTTAAAGAACTGGTGTTTATTCCTCCACAAATGAAACCTCCATAGCACAAGATGAGTATATTTACCTGGGACTGACTTATTTACCAGCAAGTAAAACATGAAATTAGCTGGTCCCTAAAGGCAATTTTGTTCTTCCCTGCTTGATGCTTTAATAAATCATCCCAATCAAGGAGGTCGGCAGGCATTGGGGGAAGGTACCACATTTGCTTTCTATCTTCTCACATTCTGTATGAGCAATCATTTTCCATTTAGGGTCTGTGATGATCCCCTTGAGACCATCTGCATAATCCTGTGATTTCTAGTTTCTGGGGGACTGGCCATGTGTTTGCCTTGGCAGACTATAACAGGAAACTTTCCTTTGCTTTTTTTTTTTTTTGTTTCAAAATTTAAAGTCCTGGGAATGTTTTAGAAACAAGCCCCTGGCCAGGACAATGTTTCTACTGTAATAGAACATAACAGGGGTGATTCTCATGAGCATAATCCTTCTCCTTCCCTAGCCACACTTTTTAAGAGAGCAAAAGAGACTTGATCTGATTGTTCATATTTCTATCAATTCCCCAGCTCTTGTGAGAAATGTGAGTTCGCTTGAAACACTCTCCCCTTGTGTTAACAATCCAGGAGCCCCAGAAGCTAAGATTTTTCTACCAAATAGTAAACCCATGAGGTGCTAGGAGAAAGAAGGACTTAGCCTGGGGCTGGCCCTGAGGATGAGAGGAGCTACGGCTTGTAGTCTAGTGATGGGTCAGTGATGGTAAAAGGACCTTTCTCCTGACCTGAGGGGGTTGGGGAAGACCTATATACGGTGAGCCTTAGTGATCCATCTGGAAAAGTAGGCAATGTGCAATCTGGTCTGCGGCTCGCAAAGCCAGGAGTTCAAGAACAGATGTAAATCTCTTGTAACCAGCTTGTTCTGCAATGGAAAGGAGTACTTGAAATCACAGGTATCTCCTGAGACTTTTTAATAGCCAACAAGACATGAAAGCAGAAGGTCCTTGGCCTTCCTTTGTTCCTCTTCTTATGTTGGCATTGCAATGTCTGAATGGAAAGTTCCTTACTAGGTATTTGTATTTTCTTTGATTTGTATGTTTGTTTGTTTTTAACAAATGAATACCCCTTACGCCAGGATTTGGAAATGAGGCAGCTCATTAACTATCGGGATCTTAAAGGGCATTCTTTTTTAATTGTTAAATATGAATCACTAAATCTTTTTTGATGCTTTCGATAACAATTTCACAAATCAAATCACCACTCATATCATTTGATAGCTAATTCCAGTCTTTACCCGAGCAAGAAAGCCATGAGGAAGTTCAAAATTTTACCGTTTGCTTTCAAACAAGGTGGCAGGACATTAAAAAGTGATACCATTGCCCCACATTTTGCACTTAAAAAAAAAAGATTCATGAAAGTGGAGAGAATAAAATTAGGTTTAGCATTTTATCACGAAATTAAGAAATTGAAGGAAAGTGTCAGAGTGCCCATTCTAGCTCAAGCCTGAGAGAGAGAGAGAGAGAGAGAGAGAGAGAGAGAGAGAGAGGAGTTCATGAGCCTCACAGCCTCAGTTGTGTTCGTTGTAAAATTAGGGTGTTAACATAGGTGGTAGTGCTGATTAGGGGTGGTGTATGGGGTTCTTACCCAGAGGCAGCCTGATCCATGTGGAGCTATTTGAGGCAACAAGTGGGACATCATTATCTAGAGGGCGTAGTATGCATTACATGCAGAACTGGATGTGCATTACCAAACTCTTTCAAGTCCTTTACAGAACCAATGAGAAATAAATAAACAAATGCTTCACATTAATGCTATGAAATAGATACTATGATTGTTCCCATTTTATGGATAAGGAAATTATGGCTGAGGCAGGTCAAATAATTTGCCCAAGATCACACAGTTAGTAATTAGAAAATCTGTGCCTCTAACCCCAGACTGTGGAAGCCAGACTCCATGTTCTTTTCCAAAATTTTCAATGGCATCATTGAATCATAGATATATCACAACCGGAAGGGGTCTCAAGAGATGATCTAATCCACCCATGTCTTCTCACAAGTGAGAACATTGAAGTTCAAATTAGATAAGTGATTTGACCTAGGATACACAGAAAATAATTGTCAGAGCTGGAACAAGAACAGAAGCTTGCCAGCCCAGGAGGGACCCTCCCTAGGAAACCTCCTCTCCTCTCCAGGATCAAACTACTTAGAAGAGGGAGAGGAGGGAATTAGCAGCCTAGTCTCCCACCACCTGGCCCAGGACTGGGCCTCCTCTGGCAAGGCTTTCTTGACCTGCAAACTAGGAACCGGGATTAGACAAAAGTTACACTGTAAATTTCACTGCCTTGTGAGTAGAATTTAGAATTTCCTCCAATTAATGAATGTTGGTAATAAACCATAGTAGTATTATTAGTAGTCAGTTCTTGTGACATATTACCAAAAGAAATTAGAGATATTTGCAAATCAACTTAGAGTTGTTGAAAACATCTCAAAATGTCATTTATACTTACTACCCTAAAATTACAGTAGTTCAAAACTCCTTGATAAGAAGTACATATGCTACTGTATCACAAATTTGTTGAAACATCTTATAACTAACTATATTTTAGTATAATCGGCTGCCTTTGTAATCTCATATATTTTAGGGATTGAAAGACTGTTTTCTGATATGGGCCTAAAGCCTTCAGCAGACTACCAAGGGGGCCAGAGTAAAATTCAGGTTAAGACTGCCCACCCTGCAATCAATGACACTCGCCACGCAAGGCTAACTTGCAACGGTGAACAGTTCAACACAAACTCATCGCTACAGCTGTATAATTCAATGGCAGTCTGAAATAGCAGGCCGCTTGTGGGCTTGGCTCAGGAAAGATCAGCAGCAATGCTGAAAGAACCGGAATCATGTCTTCAGTCAACACCAAACCTCAGCCTAAGCTCAGCCCCTTCTTAGTAACCCCACAGGGTGTTTGCTACCTGATATCATGGGCTGTGGTATCATTGGCTTGTGCAGACTGAGTTCTGTCCCTCAGTGAATGAGGACAAAGCACGTCCTGATTCTTCATTCTAGCAAGAAATGATCGGCCCTGGATTTGTGCAAAGAGCGTGACATCCAAATAACTTGTCAAATACATATCAATCCATGTCCTGTAAAACCTTTCCACCAATGTTGCACAATGGGGTTGGGTGGGGGGAATGCACCTAAATCTGGATACTCCGTCCCTTACTGCCGCCTCTGTTCCCCTTTGTGAGTCTGTACACATTGTAGCTGGTCACACTGGGAGAGATACTACACGTAGGGAGCGTTGCCCTCGGATGAACTTAAAACTGAAAAATGTGCATTCTATCTTACTTCCACTCATGTTCCACTGCTTATTTTTAATCCAAGAAATAATGCTTTATTCATGCATTAATTCAACACATAGATTCTTACGTGTGCAATTGTACCAGGATCTATGTTTATATACATAGATGGACCAGGATACTATGTTTATATATTTCCTCATCTGGATAGAAAACACTATAATTTTCATATGAGAGACATGCCCACAGGGTCAGAATATAAAGTAAGGGAGGTAGTATTGGGAGGTAGTGGGAGGTAGTATTACCTCCACTTTATATGGACAAGGAAGTAAGGTCATGTGCCTTGCCCAAGGTCACACAGGCAGCCAAAAGCAGAGGTAGCACTTAGATCTTCTCTCATCAAGGCTCTTCACACTGCCCAACCACTCAAGTTTATTTGAATTCTTAAGATAGAGCTAGGTGAGAGGACAGTAGCAATAGTCCTGTTTCACAAATGGATGATATTCTCTTCCAAAACCCTACAGGCTTGTCTAGTGATGTACCCAAAGATATACCTGGAAATTAGTTTTTTAGACATTGGATGTCAGCTTTACCCCATTTCCCTTTCCCAATCGAACACAGATGAAGAATGCTAATGAACCAATGAAGGTTGAATGATGAAGAGAGATCTTTTCCTAGCTACAAATCCATTCAGAAGGCAGAGAGCTGGCTTTTCCTCCTGGGACACAACTCCACCAAACAGCAAACAGAGTGCATGTTCCCATTCCAAGCCTCGTGGGACACACAATCATTGAGACCTCAAAGGGGCAAAGTTGACCAGACAGGACTCTAAGAATTTTCCACTTGGAAGCACAGAAAATAAGCAAGAGTAATTAAGGGACATATTGTTTAAAGGTCCCTGCCAAACTTTCTCTCTGATATTAACTGTGGTTCCCACGGCAGTCTGATGCTAGAGCTAGAGATGTCCAGAATACACCTGTAAATACTCAACTGATGGTGCAATTATGGGAGTTAGCTGACCATCTGTCATTTGGGGAAACAACTGCCTAATTGCATCCTTAACTGAGTATTTGCAGATGTGTTCCATACATACAAAAGAGAAGGCCACTCAGAGTCATGACGAAGGACCTCATTATCACATTATCAAATCCTTCTACAACAATCAAGAAGAGACCTACAAGTCAGCAGCTTTCCCACAGATCAGCCATCTTAGTGGTACAGGGAGGAACAGAGCAAGAAAGAGAAGAGCAAGCCATGTTCTCCTCCAAGGGCCTGAGCCAGGCTTCTGGGGTGGACACACTCACTTATGACAAGAGAAGTGGTCCCAAAGTATCAGCTGGGGAAGGGGGGGGGGTGAAGCAGCTGGTTCCCCATGTCTTCAAACCTGACATGAGACAATACTGGTCCAACACATGTAAAGTTCAGTCATATCCTCCAGAACAAGCTGGCCTTCATTAACAAGCCGGCCTTCATTAACTGAATGAAATGTGCCATTGCTGTGAATTGCTGGATCTACCCACAGAGCTGCCTGTGAGCATGTGATATTTTAAAATGATGGCAAAGCCCAAGACATGGTTCAGATAATCTCTTCTTCCCTTTTATGGTCACCAGAGAAATTGTGGAAGGGCTTCACTGGCCCATGTCTCTCAGTACCATGATCAAACTTACCTGTTAGTCAGAGATTTGCTGCCTATCTAACATGATAAGTAAGAGAACTGAGAAGTGCCAGAGCCAGAGGGCCCTTGACAAGCACAAAGGCCCACCTTTATTTACATTGCAAATGAAGAGGTAGAGGTAGAGCGTGAAGAGGCTAGTCTGAGGTCATACAGAAAGTTAATGGAAGGACTGAAACTGAAATCCAGGTCTCCTCGGGCAGGAGCAAGGATACCACCTGCTTGCCAATTACTGTTTAATATGAAATACACACAGACAACCCCTTCAAGTAAATGGCATGTGTGGTGGATCCCTGACAACCTCAAGGCATGTCACTTCCGCCTTCCTCCCACTTCCAAACCTGTCCTGAGAAGCCCTCAGCTGCACCTCAATTCTGATTAATATTTGGCAGATGGAATTTCCTGTACCCATGTTGTCCCAAAGATTTCCTAAAGTTAATAGCAATGGAAATACACCTAAATTAATGATGACTGTAGGTGGCAGAATCTCATAGCAAGCAAAACCATAAAAATCAAGAACAACCTTCCCTAGGTGTAAATATAAAACTCTTCTGGGAACATATCTGAAGGAAGAGTGCATCTATAACACTAAGTTAAAATCTAAATTACATTATTCAGTGCTATACAAGTATAGACTAATAAATAACACATAAAATAAAACAAGCTCTTTATGAGGAAGGCTCATCCTATATTTCAAGCATTTTCCCACCCTTAAAACCTTTATTTAATATGGACACTTTTAGCCACAAAATTTCTAGAGTTTATTCAATATCTTTTATGTGCTTTACAAGGTCATTAGAGAATTTATTTGCTCTTTCCCTTACAGATTGGAGGGTGGGCAGTGATATATGAGGTTTCACATTTTATTTATTCACCAAACTGTTCCAGATGTGATCCCATCATTTATCCACTGACACATCAAACCTGCTGGGTGCCCTGCGCACTGACCTCCCCCCCACATTCGCTTTCATGCTCTTAAAGTTATAGCAGGGCTCCCTTCGATGAGAAGACAAGAGAATTGCTATTTGGGGAGAGGTAGTGGCGGGAGGGAGGCGATCGAACTTCAGTAATAAAAAATTTAATTGCTCGGCTACAATTTGAAAACGATATCCAGGTGGAAACTGACCCAGTACCATTCCCCCAAACTATTGCTTCCCACTTGTCCTCCAAACAGGGCTGCATGCCTCAGATTTGGAATGTGCAGGATCTGAATAAATGGAATTGAGCAGGTACTAAATCATTTTCCCCTTCTCCTAGTGATTTGTCACCATAATAAGCATTCTGAGGGTGATAGACCTTTTATTACTACACACTGTTAAGCAGGAAGGAGGCTGCAATGTATTCCTGGTGCTCTTTAGGGAAAATAATTACCCCATGCAGATAATTTTTTTAAACATCGATTTAACAGAAAGAGTTATATTTAAAACCAAGTGCTTATTTAGTGTAAAATAGGAAACGTTGTTATGCTTGTGTTAGAGAGGATAATGGCGACTCTATGACGTCATAGTCCCTGAGATGCCGGCCACGTTTATCCAACCACCTCAACCTATATTTTGGTGGAGGCAAACAGAGAAAGAGGGGTTCTCATTTGAGGAGCCCCTCAATAATGCCAGTTCTACATAAATTACATCTAAATACTGATATTACCATCTAATATTTGAAGAGCGCTTTATAATTTGACAAACAATGTCATATGCCTTATGCCATTTGATCCCCACAACAGCCCTGTGAGGTCTCAGGGCTGATGTTATTAGCTCCATTTTCCAGAGGAGGAGACTGAGGCTCAGAGAGACAGATATGAGGATGCAAAAAGTGTACAGAACTGGCACTACAGCTAGGGTTTCCAAATTTAGGGGAGCGGGGGGTAATGGCATATTGCATGGGACATGCTTATACTAAAAAATTACTCATTGTTTATTTGAAATTCAAATTTAACTGTGGGTCCTGTATTTTATCTGAAAACCCTAAGTATAGTGAGACTCCAAAATGGGAAGTCCTAACCTCTTCTTTTCCCCACCAAGAAAGAAATGCATTGGGTTAGTGATGAAAGTATGGGTGACTTTCCCAGAGTCCCACGGTGAGTAAATGGCAGAGTTGGGAACTTAGGTCATTTCTGTGACTTCTTAGCTGAATGATTTTAAATATCCCCTTGTCTCCCCGCCTTTCACCTGGGACCCGAGACAAGGGAGCTGACACGTACTGTGACACGATCACAGCACACTCAGTCCAACTGAAGTGTGAAACAGTTCTCTCAGACCTTTGGGGTCCCTATGTACAGGGAAATGCAATGATCCAAAGACCACCTTCAACTGCCATCTTTCACACTTAACCCGGTAGGGTATCATCTGAATGCAACTCAACCCAACGACCACAGTACCCAAACGGATGGTTCTCTTTAAGTGGCCATAAGAAAATACACTGCCTCACTTAAAAATACAGAAATGTACATCAAAGCAATGCCATACCATTTTCGACTTAGCAGACCCTCAAAACGCAAAGCTATGTTATACCCAGTGCTGATGAAGGTGAGGGAAAACAGGCCTCTCTTACAGTGTTGGTGAGAGCGTAAGTAGATGCCATCTTTCTAGGGATCAATTTGGCACTATCCATAGCAATTTAAAACTCACATGCCCTTTGACCCAGCAATTTCACACTGCTGGAAATTAACTTGCCCATAATACCACCCAAGCAGAGGCTCACACAGTCCAGCCTTATCCAATGGCCCTAAGGCCTGCTTGAACAAATTCAACACAACTTTGTTCGTATCACGAATAAGAGCACCCAACATTAGCACCAGGCACTGAGTCAAGTTTTCTACTCACGTTTATTTCATTTAATCCCATAAAATCAATACTGGTATTAACCCCATTATATTCCTGTGAAAGCTGAGGCTTGAAGAGATTCAGTAACTCACTGCAGATCACACAATTAGTAAGTGGAAGAGCAGGGATTTGAATCCAAATCAGGTTTACTCTAAAATCTGGGCTTTTTCACCCCTTTCCACACTGTCACTCAGAGCAAGAAGGGAGGGAGCCATGAAAATAGACAACTGCAGGAAATGGATGTTCCTTTCCCTAGTTGGATTGTGGTATTAGGTTGGTGCAAAAGTAATTGCGGTTGAAAAGGCTAAAAATAATTGCAAATACAGCAATTACTTTTGCACCAACCTAATATTTTCTGTCATGGTTCAGCTACTCAAACTTCTGAAACTAGTCATTAGCAGGGAGAGGAAGTCTGCACAGAATCAAGGGTCCCCAGTGAACCTCCTGGGTTAAAGAGTATAAGTGAATAAATGCATCAGTAATAGATTTCTGCTCACCAAAGGAATCCATCTCTTTTTGGATTCAATCAAAATGTATAACAATCTTTTTTTTATTTTTTTTAGTTTTGCAGTCAAGTCATTCCATCAAAAATAAATGACAGCTGGATGTACAAATGGTAAATTTGAAGGTGTCAGATGGAGGAGACAACGAAGACGTTTGAAGGGCTGACACTACTGCACAGTAATCAGGAAAAAATATATATTTTTTTAAAAAGTTCCAGTTACATGATTAACCCTAAAGTCAAGAAAGATCCAACCTTGCTGGGATGGTTTGTTATTTTATGAAGTTAAAGATGAATGGCTTTAACAAGCAAGCATTGCAACATTTCAACCCTCCTTCCAAGCCAAAAGAAAAAGAAAAAAATAAGAATGATTATTGACTACCTGTGATGTTCTTATGCCACTAAGAGACTGTCTAGTCCTCCTCTGTCCTCAGAGATCAGAGACACATGTTCAAAACTGCAAATCAAAGCGATATGGTAGAGAGCAAAGGATTTTAGTATTCATATTAGCGCTTGACTGGGCAAGTTCCTTAACCTCTCCAGCCCTCATTTTCTTAATCTGTAGCATGGGAATAATAATGCTTGTCTTATACCTCACAGGGTTGTCACTATGTTAAAGGTAGAATTAACAGAGGGGAAAGAATGTTGACAAAAGTGAAAGCATAACAGATGCCTGTTGTTGTAGTAATGATGGTGGCCCTGGAGAGGACCTTGAAGGTAGGTCTCAATTCTGTCTGGGCTGACCTTACAACTTTGGAAGAGTCACTTTCTTGCCTGCAGGAAAGTGCGGGGAGAAGGGAAGGGCCTAGTCTGGCTACCATTCAGTTGCAAATATGTGTAAAACATGGGTTATGGACCTTATAAAAAGAGCAATTTCAGCCTTGAACTACTACATATTCAGAAAAAAACTTCCTGAGAGCTAAATTCCATGGGTTGCAGAGGATGTCATTTATAAGTGGTGGGTGGCTCATGTGTAAGGATTACCTGGGCTGCCCTGAAGGCTAGTGTGTCGTGTATTAACTGTTCTTACCAAAGTGCCCACAGAGGGTGCTCCTTTGGATGACCATCTCTATAATTTCCTTTTCACGTCTTATAGTTGGGGCATAATTGATATACAATAAACTGCATTTATTTAAACTATACTCTTATTTTTGAATATATAAAAATGCTTTAAATATTGCAATACTTTTTTTTTTTGCAATTCCTTTTATATTATGTCTGCTTCACCTGTTAAGTGACCTTTCTATATACATTTCTTCATCATAGTTTTATATTTCTTCATGTGTAGCCAGCTCAGGAATACTTTGTTCTTTAGAGTTGTCTACTTTGTATTCAGCTTTTCATTAGTTTTCACTCTGGTTTGGGTAGAATAGAGCATTTTGCACAAATGCTTTTTTCATTGGCTTACAGATGTTTATGTTTTTGTCATCTCTATAATATTTTTATCTATTTTGATTTTTTAATGTTCACATTGTTTCATCTACCATTAAACCAACAAAAAACTTTAAAAAAGAAATATTTAGATTCAACTAAATAATGTATCTTCTATATGTCAAAATATGCATTGACACATGAGTTGTCTTATATAATTTTCACAATAACCTTGAGGAGTAATTATTTCAATTTTAAAGAAGAGCAGATTAGGCTTATAGAGACTAAGGAACTCATTCAGAATCCCTCAGCTAGTTGATGGTTGATGTGAACTTTAAATGAAGCTTTCCTACCCCAAGTCTAGTGTTATTTCTACTACCTTTGCTGACTTAATAAATAGTACTTAATTTGGACACCTCAAAATAAATAAATATATGTGTGTGTGTGTGTGTGTGTATATATATATATATATATATATATATATATATATATATATATATATATATAAAACCATTGTTCAACCACACATTGAATTTTCTGAATTTAGTAGGTCTTCTTTAGGAAATAATTTCAGTAATAAACCACTACTGTATGTACACACTGAAAAACATAGGAATTTAGTAACGACAGTTTAATTTTTCTGTTCTATGAATAATGTAATATTTCTGAGTTCATCCCAGCTATTCAGCCAGGCTGCCGAGAGGTTGCTGGGCCTATGTCCATCTCAGGGCTGTTGTGAGAAGTACATGCAGCCATGAAAGGACAGTCTTTGTGTTCTGGACAGTGCTACCCATATGTGAACAATCATTTTTACCCATGCCACTCATACTACCAGCCAAGAGGAACCAAACTTTCAACTTCAGAAGGCCAAAGATGGTGGCTCCAAAGAAGATAGCACCATACCATTAAATATAGAATAGGGTATGCCTCTCTCAGATCACAGACACTGAGTTCTGCAAAGGTCTCTTTTGCAGAGTCAGGGGCTTTTGATGTGTTGATAACTCATGAATCCATAGGAATATGGCTCCACCTCCTTTGCCCCGTAGTCATTTGTGGTACAGACCCATCTCCCTTGAAACAGAATGCTGATTCAATGGCTCAAGAGCAAAGTTATTTGGGTCATGGATAAGTTGATAGTCTCTGTCCAGTGATGAAACACATGCTTGGCAACTGACACTCTGGAATCCAGGAAGAAGGATTCCCTAGGGAAAAACAGAGGACCTGGGAAAAGCTGGGAATAAGTAATTGACAACATAGCCAAAGGTCAGAAAGCCTCTTGTAACGCTAGCCAGTCTCTCCTACCTTCAAGAAGTCCCTTCGTTGCCAGTGTTGTTGTCCAAAAGTAGGCAATTTCAACACCCGGGTGACAGGAGATAGTGGTCCTGACTTGGGCAGCCAGCTGTAGGGACAAAGAGGAGAGCAGCAATATGAGAGCTATGCTGAGGATGTCAACACACATTCTCAGTTGCCTGTCTGCGTTGTTAACATTCCAATGGAGCTGCGGATGGAGCATTTCTCCTTAACTCATTTTGTGGCAAAACTGACTTGCACTGGGAGAGAGAGCATTTATAGTCTTTATTTATCATCCATACTATGAATATTCATACAGTTCACAGCAGAGACATGATTGGTTTAATTACAGCATGCTGCCCTCGTGTTATGCAATATGTGACATACGCAATATACTATCTTTGTAAAATTTAAAATTTTTACAACTCTGAACCACACCTGGCTTCAAGGGATGGTGAATGTATATAGCATAGTGGTTAAAAGGTGGGCTCTGAAGCCAGACTACCTGATTCCAATCCCAGCTATACCACCTAATAGCTGTGTCACCTGTGGTATGTTACTTCTACTCTCTAAGCCCTAAAGAAAATAATGGCACCTTCTTCATTGGGGTGTTCTGAAAATTAAGTGAATAAAGGGTGCTTAGAAGGTGCTTGATATTATGAAGAATGACCTGGGGACAACTGGCATAAACCTGGACTCCCCAGGAAGCTAGGTCCCTATACGTTAAGAGCGATCAGCCATTATCAAAGAGGTAAAATCTACAGGATGTGCTGACCTTGGATGTTGGAAGAGAGTGAAGGGAAACATTTACTGGTAAAACTAAACATCATTGCCATCATCGGGGGGCTACAATGTTGAGATCTGACATGTTCTCTGGGGTCTGGATTTGACTCTACTACCAACTTATGCTGTGACCTAGTGCAAGCCACTTGCCTTTTCTGGACCTTTGGAACAAGAAGGGCTAAATTAGATGGCATCTGAAGGCTGTCCAGCTTGAACACATTGACTGCAACAGGAATAGACTGGAGAAGAACAACTCTAATTGGGGATTTGAAAACCTCACACTTGCCAATTCCTGGGGGCCAATGCAACACAATCCTTGTTTTCATAACCCAGAGTTATGTCCAAGGCCAGACCAGAGCAGCAGATGGACAGACCCAACTCCTAGATGTTTGTAATCGATCAGGACACACTATAATGAAGTAATTTTCTTGTCTTCATTCTCCACGTCAGCAGGGATCTGCCTGCCACGCAGGAAGGGTGACAGAGTAATCTGAGCCGCAGCTGAAAACCTGCTTTTTCTCCACAGTTATTTAGCCTGCCACGAGCTGTGGCAGGCAGTGGGAAAGAGTCCAGACAAGCAGGGGAATTTGGCTGCTCTCAAAATATCATACAGGAACTTTAAAAATTGAACTGATTTATGCTTTGTAATGTTTTCAATAATGTGTAAATTAAGTTAGAGTTTGAATCTGGGCTAAAGGAGAAATTTTATATGTTGCTAGCCATGAAAGGGCAACAGAAAAATCTCATTGTATGATAGTGTTTCTTCTGCTGTAGCAAGAATTCCACTTTGCATAAGTAATGGGTTCTGGGGAAGAATATGTAACACACATTACTTTTCAATGTCAAAGAATGCTCAACATTACCTGGAGATCTCCAAACTCCTCTGGGGCTTATGAGTCTATGGGTTGAGGCAGACCTAGTTTACAAATTCTGCCAGCTCAAGGTGCTGCCATGGCAACTTGACACAAGCCTTAATCTTCTCAATTGAGGTATGGACATCCCAGGCCCATAATCTGCCTCAAACCAGACTCTGAATTAGGAAACAAACCACATTCCCAGTGGGGACGTACGCGTAAGATGATACCTTCCCATCCATGAAAACTGTTAAAGGCCAAGTTATATGACTCAAAGTAGTTAAGGCCTCAGAATGCCCTTCACACACCCATTCTCTCAGCCAGTGGCCCATTTTTTCCCTAAGGTTTTGTTATCTTACACTTTTATGACATCAGAGAATTTTGCAAGAGCTAGGTTTGTGACAAACAAAACAAAACATAACAACAGTAAAAAACAGTCACCTACGATATTGAAACAAAGAGCTGGTCAATAAAAGTGTATCACAGACATGCATGTTGTAGCTAATTTGCTGGTATAGCACCTCCTCTCATCTGTGAACAGCTAGACACACCCTCCTGAAATCCAGAGACCCTGAGTTGGTCATTAACATTCATTCCATTCATTATCAGTCTGATTTGAGGGGAGTGTAACAAACATCTCCGAGAGCAATGTGTTTCTGCTTTGCAGAATCTTCAGCACAGCATCTGTGAGTTCCATGGGGACCTTCTAATGGGATCTGTCCAGCTTATCAAAAGGCAAGGATAATTTGACATTTACATTTCTAAAAGCCCTCTCTAGAAGTTGGTACTCTGGCTAGTTCTGAAGACCATTAGATGTTCACACTTGAAATGCCACGAGTAAAAAATAATAATAATAATAAAATAAATAAAAACCACTTGGTAGAGCATAAAATACTACATAGTATACAGCTGTCACATGGGAGCTCTGAAATTGCACAGGTGACCACAGTTATAATTTTATGTCATAGCATTGAAGTTACAGGATGTGAAAGAGAATAGTAAACATCACCCAAGGACCTCCTCTTCTGGGGAAGGGGTTGGTGTGTTTTAGTTTGTACACAGGATAATTATATCAGCCAGATGGGTTTATGACCTTGTTATTGTCTTTATTGGGAGAATAAAGTTTATAAAGAAGTGTATGGATGCCAAGTTGACAAGGAGTGAGTTGTGATGGTTAATTTTATGTGTCAACTTGACTGGGCCATGGGGTGCCCAGGTATCTTGTTAAACATTATTTCTGAGAGTATCTGGGTATATCAGAATGAGCCAGGACAAATAGAAATCAAAGAGAAGGTATTGACCTCTGATGGAACAGCCAGAGAAATGGGGTCTTGGCAGGGGGAGGGTATGCCCAGAGCTAAGGCATAGTAGGAGTGGCTCTGCCTTGGGGGTGCAGTGGCACGTTAACTACAGAGTGTAGAGGAAGGATAAAAGCTCAAGTCACTACCTCAAACACACCAATGAGGCAGGCTTAGTAAGGTAAAGGCTGAATGCGCAACCCCTCCCAAAAGAGTCCATTACTTGAAACCTTAGATCCACAGCCACACTGGCATATCCAGACCGGCTGAGGCCCTGAGGCCCCAGCCACATGGCTAGTGGCCCATTTTTACACACAAAAAGATTCTAGTTATACTCACAACCAGCCCATTAGATGCTAGAATGATTATTAATGGTAATACAAGACTGGCATAAACACAGAATTTGTGTTTTTCAAAGTATTTCTTCATCAATGAATTTATTTTTGCCTTTATAAATAATCTTAGGCAGGCAGTATCTTCACTTGCATAGGGAGAGGAGTTTCTTACCTATGATTACCCAACTAGCCAAGGGCAGAGGAAATTAGTCTAGCCCTTAGTCTCAGGGTTTTATCACAAGCATCATGCCCTTTTGAAAAACTGACTGGCACAAAATTAGCCAGGTTTCCACTGAGGAATACTTCATTTCCGCAGGGCTTCTAGATCCTGGGCTGCTTAAGACCATGGTCCCTCATTTTCCAACAGGTCTGCAATTCAAAGACTGGATGCTGATGAGAAGTATCTGGAGTCTGATGAAGGCTAGTTACAGATAAAGAATATGAAAACTGGGAACTCAGAAGAAGATTGGCTTCTCCTACTGCCTGGGCAGAATAACCAAGAAATTAGCAGCAAGTGATGATGACTATAAAGACGTACTAGAGGATAATTGAAGTATTAAAATTAAATATATGCTGGCAAGTGGTCTATCCCTTGAGGATCCAGGCCATCTCCTTCACTATCAGGCCATAATATGACTGAAGAACTTTACAAAAGGCAATGGTGGCTCTGTAGAGGGGTTATCTCCTAAGCTAGGGCTGTGGCTGGGACTGAGAGACACTGGCTAATGGGTAGGCTTTTCTGCATGACACAGGGGGATTCTGGCTGGGCCCCACACTTTTAGGGTTGCCCTGACAAAGTAGAGCAAGTACAGAGAAGGCCAATCAGAGAAATGAAGGGTCTGAACTCACATCATGGGTAATACTTTGAGGATGGTCATGGTTTTAGCTGGTGAGGCAATGGCTCCAGATGAGCAGTCAGTATTTTCAATCATTTCAGTGGAAATATCACAAGGAGAAGAGATATGTAGCCACTACATTACCAAAGGAAGAGCTAAAACTGAATTTAAAGTATTTTAAACCAAGTATCATTGAGCTCTTTACCCATGCCACACAGTGGACATACACTTTCCACCTCAGGTCTCGTTTAATCCTCAGGGTCAAACCTGTCCTATAGCCAATGCTCTTTCCAATATATCACACAAATCTTTTTCATTCAACATAAGAAACACTCAACATTTAGAGATGTGCAACAATGGAATCTATGTTTCATGGGGTAGTGAATTCTCTATCATTTGATACATCCAAACAGAAGCTGGGTGAAAATTGCCAGGTATTCCGACATTAGGTACAGGTTGGACCACATAACCTCTAATGTCCGTACCGACATTGAGCTGTTTGGACCCAGCCACCTCAGAACCACATATGAAGTGGGTGGGACACATGTTGTAAATAAATCCCTGATTGATCCCCAGTAACTGGAAAGAAGAGAGATCAATGACTCACAAATCATTCTAAATCCCCTTTTAGCCTCCTAATCCAGAGACTATTTACTACTCACTTCACAAAGTTCACTAATTTGACAGCAGCCTTCTGTTTTCTTGCCCTTTAAGGTAGAAAACCATCCATAGAGGAAAAGAGGGACAGATGGTCCACCTTGCATATGCAGCTCAACATTGGGAACAGTTGCAAAAGGTCCAGGGGAAAAAAGTGAGATTGCCCACCTTGACATAGGAACTATCAGTATTTTAACCAACTGACCATTTTCCAGAAGGCAAAGGGTCTTACTCTAGCTAATAAACCCTCATCTTCACCCTTCAGCTTCACACTAGGATACTTAAGAAGAATGCCCTTTGCTGTAAACTACTCCAGCTCACCTTCCTGTCATCCTCCCAAGGAATTAGGCCCCCTGATTTTTATCTGATCTCTAGTTAATCTTAATTCTGGGAGCTCTGAATGTGCTTGCTGGCTGAGCCTTAATGTGAATTCTGACACAATTCCATTTGGTAATATGATAGAAGCAGATATTCCTAAATAATTAGCCTTGGAAATACAAATGCACATGGAGGTATAAGCAATATTTTTTGTATTTTTATACCCCACCTACTTCCCCAGAAGGATTTTAGGCAACCTAAATACAATAGTTTACTGAAAATACAATGAAACTAAAGTTGTTTAAATAAGAGTGAAAAATAGAAGGGCCAAGTAATAATGAGTGGAGGGGAAGAAAAATGATTATATGGGAATATCTGGGCCAGAGGTTGCAAACTCAGATGCCTAAGGCAGGTAGCATAAATGTGTGGTTCAGGCCAGATTTAAGACAATTTGGAAAGGAGCTGAAATACACACACACACACACACACACACACACACACATATCCATATGATTATTTTTAAACACAGGTTAGCTGAACATAATTCATCCATAGTTTATCCATAGGCAATATCTGGGCCCCATTGTGTGATTCCTAACCCAGATGAAGAGAAATTGTTTACAATGAGCAACAGTTTGACTCAGGTTCCTGGAAGACAAGGCAAAGACGGACAGACAATGGGCTAGAGGATCTTCAGCAGCTCACAAAAGCAAGTAGCCTAGTCTGCCAAGAAAGACAACCTGTTTCTTATTTCAGAACTCTTAAGAAAAATTTGTTGCCTAGGTCTTTGCTTAAAGGAACTTGCAGAAAATAACGGATGGCATACTTAACAGGAGTTTTACCCAAGAAACGTAATGATAGTCCACATATGGTGTCTATTATGTGGAGCCTCAGGAAACTCCAAACGTATAATGTTAAGCTATAGGTCTGTGAAGGCAATTCCACTGGGAAACAGAGTGATAGAGACCAGGTCTGTAGCTTCTTGGAGCTCTTGTATGATATAGGAATAAACCTTTGAAAATTTGGAGGAATTTCCTAAAACTGGCACTCTTCAATATCAACAGCTTCTTCTGGGTTTTTAACAGGAATTGTAATGCAGATGATGCAAAGTAAAAGTCCTGAGAGATGGCTGGCAAGATGTCTTCAATGTTGATGGAAAGAGGCTCCATATCCAACTCAGCTTGGAGATAGTCAGAGTTTGAACTGCAGGTGGGCCTACGCTCATTTCAAAGGCAACCTTATTCACACATTTGGGATGTATTCTCTCTTTCCCCAGTCAGCCTTTAGCTACAACACATCTGTGCATAGCTCAGATACACAAGGGGCCATAGTCACATTTATTCCTACAGCTTTAAATACCATCTCTATGCTCATGGCTTCCAAATTGGTATTTTCAGTCTAGACCTCTTCCTTGAGCTGCAGATTTCTGTCATCAGCTGCTCTTTTTACAGCTCCCTTTGGATTTCTCATAAGCATCTTGAATCTTGCATGGCCAAATCTAGACTATTTTTTTCTCCAAATTCACTCCTCTCCCAGTCTTTTCCACCTCAATAAATGGCATCAACATCTCCCCAACTGCTCAAGCCAGAAACCTGGGAGTCATCACCCTTGATTCCCACTTCTTGGGATCACGCTAGTGCATAGAAGAGAAGTGCTTGGGCCCTGAAGTCCATTGCCTGGGTTTCAATCCTAGGGCCAATTTTAACTAGCTGTGTGACCTTGGGCAAGTCATTCAAATTTTCTGTGACTCGGTTTTTTCATTTGCAAATGAAAATAATAATAACATCTATTTTACAGAATTTGAAGAAGATTAAATGAGATAGGGCATAGTAAGCTCTTGTGATAATAGCTGGTACTTACCGTGTTTCCCTGAAAATAAGGCCTAGCCACACCATCAGCTCTAATGCGTTTTTTGGAGCAAAAATTTATATAAGACCTGGTATTGCATTATATTATATTATATTATATTATATTATATTATATTATATTATATCATATAAGACCCGTTCTTATATTATAGTAAAATAAGACCGGGTCTTACATTAATTTTTGCTCCAAAAGATGCAGTAGAGCTGATGGTCTGGCTAGGTCTTATTTTGGGGGAAACATGCTAGAAGTATATATACAATAAATGGTTTCTGTTATTATTATTCTTCCCACCTTGTATCCTACCTATTAGCAGTCTTCTTCCTCTGTAAAATATAGGTAATACAGCCTATTGTTACAGGGATGGTTGGATAATTAAATGAGATAAAGCACTTACCGCACCTGAGTAGCAGATCCTCAGTAAATAGTTGCTTCTATTAGTGATAGTTATTTTTGCTGAGGAATCAAGGAGTAATAAAAAGAATTCATTCATTGATTATTGATTCAACAGATATTTTTCAAGCATCTACCAAATGTCAGGCATTGTGATAGACACTGGGAATAGAGTAATGAACAAAATGAAGATCCTTGCCCTCATGGGGACTTATTTTCTAGCGAGGGTTTTGGCAAACAATAAACGTAATTTTAAAAAGTCAATATGCAGTATGTTAGTTGGTGAAAAGTGTTACTGGGAAGAATAAAGAAGAGAAGGAAAATATGGAGTTTGGGAGAGGGTGGGATTATACTTTTTAAACAGGATGGTGGTCAGAGAAGTCCTCATTAAGGTGACATTTGAAGAAAAACTTGAAGGAGGGATGAAGGAGACCAACTAGATATCTGAAGAAAGAGGATTCTAGGCAAAATTAAAAGCACATGCTAAGGTCCTGAGGCAGGGTCATGACCAGCATATTTGAGAAGAGCAGAGGCCAGTGTGGTTGAAGTGGAGGGAGTGAGGAGGAAAGTGGTAGTAGATGAAGTCAGATAGACAACAAGGGGCCAGAGCATAGAGGACCTTCTAGGTCCTTGCAAGGACTTTAACTCTTACTCTGAGTGAGATGGGAGCCAGTGGAAAGTTTCAGTGATAGAGAGGAACATGATATGTTTTAAAAGGTTCACTCTGCCTGCTATATTGAGACTAGACTGAAGAAGACTGGAGATAAGAATGGAAGCAGGTACTAGATTATTGGAGTGATCACTTAACTAAGTTTGTAAATATCTAATCACTATGTTGCACACCTGAAACTAATATAATATTGTATGACAACTGTAATTGAAAAAATCATAGATAGATAGATAGATAGATAGATAGATAGATAGATAGATACACACACACATATATATGGGGAAAAAACAAAAAACAAAGAATGGAAGCAGGGAGTCCAGTCAGGAGACTTCTGCAATAAGATGAGTCAGAGATGATTGCAGATTGAACCAGAGTGGTATCAGTGAGGTGGTGAGAAGTGTTCAGATTCTGTATATATTTTGAAAGTAGGGCTCACAGCTTTTGCTGACTGGCTATGAGGTATAAAAATAAGTCAAGAATGATTTCAAGTTTTAGAATCAGAAAGGTTTGGTTTCAAATCCAGCTCCACAACTTATCTACTGTGTTTGAATCCAAGTGGCAAATTGCAATCACTGGAGCAGGGGCCCATAGGCACCTAAAACTCTGAGAGAGGGAACTTTCTTTTCCACTCAGAAGAGCTTTGGCTCCAAGGGACAGGAAATTAAATAAGAAATCAATAGCAGAATATTTGGAAAATCCTCAAACTTTTGGAAATAAAATAACAGTTTTCAATAATCCATGAGTTAAAGAGGGAGTCTCAGTAAAGTAAAAAAAAATATATATATATATATATGTGTGTGTGTGTGTGTGTGTGTGTGTGTGTGTGTGTGTGTATTTAACTGAATGAAAATACAACATATGAGAATCTGTGGGATGCTGCTAAAAGAGCACATAGAGGAAAATTTATAGCACTAACTGCTTATTGAGGAAAAGAAGAAAGGTCTCAAATCAACAATCTAAGCTTCCACTTCAAGAGACAAAAAATTCAAGCAAAATGAAGGAAATAGTAAGGATAACAGCAGAAGTCAATGAAATTAAATAGTAACAATAGAGAAAATCAATGAAACCCAATGTTTATTAAAAAGGTCAATAAAATTGATAACCCGCAATAAGACTTACAAAGATAAAAAGAGAGAAGACACACATTATCAATATCTGGAATAAAATGGAGGATGTCCTTACAGACCTGTAGACAATAGGAAAATAGTGAATTGGATTAACAACTCTATTTACATATATTCAACAAGTTAGATAAAATGGGCCAATTCCTCAAAAATCACAATTTACCAAAACTCATCAAATATGAAATACATAATCTAAATACCCTAGAGATATTAAAGAAATTGCACCTGTATTTTTAAAACTTCCACAAAAGAAATCAGTGCTCCCAAATGGATTTATTGGTGAATTCTGCCAAACACTTATATAATCTCTTCCCTTAAATTAGAACAGGAAGGAACACCACCCAACTCATTTTATGAGGCCATTATTACCATACCAAAATCAGACAAAGTAATTACAAGAAAAGTAGAGACCGATATTTCTCATTAATGCAAAGTTCCCCAACAAAATATTAGCAAACCGAAATCAACAATATGTAAAAATAATAATGTCACAACCAAGTGAGATTTATCCTGGAATTGCAAAGTTGGCTCAATATCCAATAATCAATTAATATAATACACAATATTAACAGTCTAAAAAAAAACCCACATGATACTTTCAATAGGTTCAGAAGAATCATTTCACAAACTCCAACATACATTTATGATAAAAACTTCTTCAACTGATAAAGAGTATCTACAAAAAAACCCAACAGTTGAATCATACAATGGTGAAAGGCTGAATGCTTTTTCCTTAAGATTAGGAATAAGGCAAGAATGTCCTCTTTCACCATCCCTATTCAACGTCATACTGAAGGCTGTAGTGCAATAAAGAAAGAAAAAGAACTAAAGATGGAAGAATGAGAATTAAAATTGTCCTTATTTGTAGATGGTGTGACTGCTTATGTCGAAAATCCCAAGGAATCTAAAAAATAAAACTAAAAACCCTCATAACAAGTGAGTTCATCAAAGACACAGGATACAAAGTCAACACACAAAAATCCACCGTATTTCTACATACTAGCAGTGAACATTTGGAAACCAAAATTTTAAAAAATATACCATTTAGAATAGCTCAAAAAGGAAATACTTAGGTATAAATCTAACAAAACATGTACAGGTTGGTTATGCTGAAAATTACAAAGCACTGATCAACACTTATAAAAGACAACCTACATAAATGGAGAAAAACTGTGTTCATGGATTGAAAGACTCAGCCTACTAACAAAGTCAATTATCCCAAAATTGTTTTACAAATTTAATGCAATTCCACCAAAAATCCCAGCAGGATTTTTATTGTAGATATAGACAGGCCGATTCTAGAATTTATATGAAAAGGAATTAGAATAGTGAAAACAATTTTGAAAGAATAAGGTGAGAGGACTCACACTACCCAATTTTACAACTTACTATATAGCTACAGTAATGAAGACAGTGTGACACTGGCAAAGGGATAGACACGTAGATCAACGGATCTGAGGAGAGTCCAGAAAATGACCCTCACAAATATGTTCAGTTGATTTTTGACAGAGGAAAGATAATCTTTTCAACAAATGGTATTGGAAAATTGGACATCTATAGGCAAACAAAACAAAGAAAAAATCTCAATCAAAAAATCTTGCTCTTCTTAACCTCACACTTTATAAAAAAATTAAATGTATCATCAATCTAAATGTAAAACGTAATACTAAGAAACATTCAGAAGAAAACGTGGAAGAAAATTTATGTAATTTGTAACCTCAAGTTAGGGAATGAGTTCTTAGACATGACACCAATGGACTGATCCAGAAAGCATAAAATTGATAAATTGGACTTCATCAAAAATGAAAACTGTTTCTGTGCAAAAGACACTGTTAGAAAATGAAAAGACAATCTAAATACTGGGAAAATATTTCCCAAATCACACATTTGATAAAAGATTTATACTGAGAACATATGAAGAAACCCAACAATAAGAAAACACTCAATCCAATTACAAAATGGGTGAAAGACTGAATAGACATTTCACCAAAGAGAATATATGGATGACAAACATGCACATGGAAAGATGCTCTAGCTGTCAGGGAAATGCAAATTAAAACCACAATGAGATATCACTGCATACCTATCAGGATGTCTAAAATAAAAAACACTGACAAAGAATTGGTGAACATGCTGAGCAACTGGAACTCTTCCACATTGTTGGAGAAAATTCAGAACAGTACAGTCACTCTGGAAAACAGTCTGGCAGTTTTTTCTAAAATATAAAGTTAAACACGTACTAATCATATGACCCGTCAATAGCACTCTTGGGCATTTTTCCCAGAAAATTAAAACTATTTCCATGCAAAAACATGTATATCTATGTTTAAAGCAGCTTTAGTTATAAGAGTGACAATTGGAAACAATCCAAATGTCCCTCAGTATGTGAATAAATAAATTATAGTAACATCCATAAAGTGGAATATTATTCAGCAATAAGAAAGAATCAACTGTTGATTCAGATGCCAACTTGGATGAATCTTAAAGGCATCATCCATTTATATGGCATTCCCCAAAACTCAAAGCATCTGTGGTGAAGAACAATATATGGGGGTGTCAAGTTCTAGACCATCTATTCTGTCACACTGATCTATATGTCTGTACTCTATGTGGGACTATGAGCCTCTCAAGGGCAACAGCCATATCACATTCACCTTTGAACCTCCAACACCTTGCATGTAGTAGGCACTCCTTCAAGGTTGCTGGCTGGAATAAGATTGACTTCCAAAGTCACATATGGACGCACAGGTGGGCATATTCAGAAACAGAACCCACGTCCTGGTTTTACACACCCACACATCCCCAGCTATGAATACCCAGAGGTAGTAACTGTTCCAGCACATCTTCTCTGAAAACATGAAACACTCTCTCAGCTCTCCACGTTATAATTGCTGTGCACAACAAGCAATTTCAAGGATAATTCCATCACAGAAGTGGCCTTGCTCTAAGCAATTCCGGATCTTGACAAGCTGAGCTCTTGCTGAGATGGTCGAGGGGAATTTCCATTTGTTCATCTTCCTCCTTGATTGGGAAATGTGTGGTAAACTGGCAAGGTACCCTCAACCATATTGCAAACATTTTTTAAAGAGCTGCCAGCGGCAATTTTCAGATGGGTCTTCTATCATCTCAGATTCTGATGATTTCACGCCAAATCCTTAGCACAATTTTATGGAAATTGGAGTGTCAGTTTTTTGAATCTTGGCAAGTCATATGTTGTTTTTTCTTGGCTTAGAAAGTTGGTATGCTTTATGCTTTTGTGGACCGAAGGCCAATTTTCTGCAGTTGTCCATTTGCTCATGATTATAAGATTGATAGTTGATGATTACACACATATATCACACCAGCATTTGTGGAGATTGTGGCAATCAGATTATAACCATATTAGGCCATACCGGACAATCAAGCTTCATTTGACTATCCAAACCAATTATATTGCCTAATATAAATCAAAATAGGCTCTGTTTCTAGTTTTGTCTGTTGTAAACAAATTGAAACATCCTTAAGGTAAATCACACAAAATAAATGAATTCAGTAAAACAAATCCTTTTGCAAATTAACATTCCGATTCATTATTTACCCACTCAAATAGCTCATTCTACAAACCACTGTCTCCATGGAAGCAACTCTCAAGTCTCCTGCTCTGAGCTGCAGCTCCCAGATTGTCAACTTGATCTAGGTCACCTGCTCTTGCTTTGCAATTATCTGTAGCTCAGTGGTTCTCAGCCCTGGCTGCACATTAGAATCACTTGGGGAGCTTCATAAACAGACCCGTGGCCAGAATCCACATCAGAACAGTTCATTTCAAGTCTCTGGAGGTGAGACCCAGGTATTCATATAGTACAAACTCTTCAGGTGTTTCCAGTGTGCAGCCATCGCTGAGAAGGACGTATCCCCCTGGATCAACCTCTCAGTCGCTGTGACCCTTGCCACAACTCCATGTGCATCTGTAATCCTCAGATTCCAGAAGGACTTGGTGAACATAGATTTATGTTCTGGAAAAAGCTTGGCCTTCCAGAGGAATCTCTGTTGGTAGAACTGTTTGGAGGGAGGAGGAAAGGAATTTGTGATCAAACGTCAGCTTTCAGGTTCTCCCTGAGGTCAGTCCTCCAAGCTGTGTGTCTCTCATAGATACAACTCTTTCACTCCAGGTGTTTGGGCATCTCTCAATTGTGGCATAAGCTCACTCTTCCTGGTGAGAAGAGTGGCAAGGGGATGAAAGTTTTCCTCCGAGCTACATACTCAAAATAGTATCGTTGGGGAGCCTCACAGAACAAGTCCAGTACCCATCCAGGCTGAAAAGTGAGTTGATATTTTGTCTTGTCTTTAAATGACCTTGGCTTACTAACACAAGCATACCTGAGGACCATGCAAAATATTAGCAATAATAATAGCTAACACTTACATATGGCCAGGTAGTAAATGCCTTATGTATATGAGTATTAATTTATTGATCTTCAGTAGATACTATTGCTATCCCCCTTTCATAGGTGGGAAAAACTGAAGTACAGAGGAGTTAAGTAATTTGCCCAAGATCATTAACCTAGCAAGTGGCAGAGAGAAAATTCAAATGCAGGCAATTTGTATTTGGATCATGCAGACTTGGTCAATTTGCTCCCCTCCACTCACAAATCTTTGCTCTTCCCTCCCCTGGGTTTGAGCCCTGTTTAGCTTTGTACTTTGGCTCCCAGTTCCCTCCTAGCCCTAAAGCTTGTTGCCCTGTGTTAGACTTGTTTTCTGCTTTGGCCTTGGCCCTCTCCTTTTAGAACAGCCTTCTGGGTCCTTACCCTTTACCTCCATGCACCAGGACCACACATCACACTCAGTCCCAGTGCCACCCTGTACCACCCCTCACCTTGGTCCTGTGGGCCTCACCCGTTGGGACTGCTCACTGCTCAGCCTCCCCACTGGGGATGGGATAATTAGTAAACAAGCAACTAAGTCTCACGAAACCTTCTCTTTTTTGGGTTAAATATGCTCAGATACTTCTATCTTCTTTGTTAGCTCCTGACCGCATGTACCGTCTACATCCTGAACCCTCTGCTTCAGACATGCTCCAGTATATTCCTAACATTCCCAGAGTGTCATGTCCAGAGCTGACCTCACCACTGGGTGAATCTGATCAAGGTGTTGTGCCTCCATCCCCACACAATATTCCCACAATGCCCTATGGATATCCCCACCACCACACGTGCCACATTGTACATGATTGTTCCCTAGGAGCCACCTGAGAAATATTTGCTGACTGGCTAATATTTTAATTTTCTGTTTATGTGTCTGTATCCCCTACTAAACTACAAGTGCCTTGAGCTACCTTGCCTTATTTATACTTGTATGCACGTTCCATACGTATTGTGGAAAATCTATAAACATTGAACAAAAAATATGTTTAGGACTTTTATTAATAACTACTACCAACACCATGAAATTACTATATTTTTCCCACCTTTTAAAACATGTTTTGAGATAAAATTCACCTGACTTATTAAGTGAAAGAAGCCAATCTGAAAAGGCAAATATGGTATGGTTCCAACCATATAACATTCTGAAAAAGGCAAAACTATGGAGACAGTGAAAGGATCAGTGATTTCCAGGGATTAGAAGGAAGGGAGGGATGAATCGGCAGAGCACAGAGGATTTTTATCTACTCTGTATGATATTACAGTGTAGGCACAAACCCACAGAATGCACAACATCAAGAGTGAACCCTAATATAAACTATGGACTTTGGGTGATTATGATGTATCAATGCATGTTCATCGATTGTAATAAATGTACCACTCCGGTGTAGGACGCTGGTAGCGAAGAAGGTTATGTATGTTTGAGGGATATAGGGAGTTTATGGGAAATCTCTGTACCTTCTGCTCAGTTTTTTCATGAAACTAAAATTGTCTAAAAATAAAGTCTATACAAATTCACATAACATAAAAATCACCACTTAAAAATGCACAATTCAGTGTTTTTTAGTATGTCCATAATGTTCTGCAACCATCACCACTATCTAATCATAGAACATTTCCATTCCCCACCCCCTCCAAAACCCCTACCTGTGAGCAGTCACTTCCCATTCCGTTACCCCCACCTCCATCCCCTGGCAACCACTAATCTACCTTCTGTCTCTCTGGATTTGCTTACTGTGGATATTTGATATAAATGGCATCCAAAAATATGTGGGCTTCTTTCACTTATTACAATGTTTTCATCCACAACGCAGCATGTATCAGCACTCCATTCCTTTTTATGGCTGAATAATATTCCATTGTATGAACATTTGAGTAGTTTTCAGTTTTTGGCTACTGTGAATAATGCTACTACAAGAATTTGCATACAAGTTTTGTATGTTTTTATCTCTCTCAGATATATAGATACACACACACACACACACACACACACACACACACACACACCTAGGAGTGGAATTGCTGGGTCATATGGGAACTCTGTTTAACTTTTTGAAGAACTGCCAAACTGATTTCCAAAGCAGCTGCACCATTTTACATCTCCATCAGCAATGTATGAGGGTTCCAATTTCTCCACATCCTTGCCAACACTTGCATTTATTTTCCTTTTTAAAAAAATTATAGCCTTCCTAGTAAGTGTGAAGTTGTATTTCATTGTGGTTTTGATTTGCATTTCCCTAATGACTAATGATATTGAACATCTTTTCATGTATTTCTGGGTCATTTGTTTATCTTCTTTGAAGAAATGACTACTAAGATTCATACACCCATCTTTTAATTTGGTTGTTTGTCATTTTATTGTTGAATTCTATTCTGGATACAAATCTCTTATAAATATGGTTGGCAAATATTTTCTTCCATTCTGTGGGTTGTCTTTTCACTTTCTTCATAGTGTACTTTGATACACAAAAATCTTGTTTGATAAAGGCTAATTTATTTTTATATTGATTGCTGGTGTTTTGGAGTCATATGTAAGAAATCATTGCCTGATACAAGGTCACAAACACTTATGCCTGTATTTTCTCCCAAAGACTCATAGATTTAGCTCTTATATTTAGGTCTTTGATCCATTTTGGGTTAATATTTATATATGATATGTAGTACATATACACATTTATTCTTTTCCCTGTGGATATCCAGTTGTCCCATTTGTTGAAAAGACTATTTTCAACATTGAATTTTCTTGCCACCCTTGTCAAATATCAATTGGCTATAAATGTAAAGATTTATTTCTGGACTCTCAATTCTATTTCCTGTCCTTATGCTAGCAGCACAGTCTTAATTCCTGGTGCTCTGTATTATAGTAAGTTTTGAAATCAGGAAATGTGAGTTCTCCACATTTCTTTTACAAGATTTTTTTTCTTTTTTTTTTTTTTTTTTGCTATTGAGGTTCCCTTACGTTTCCATAAGAATTTTAGGATTAGATTGTCCATTTCTGAAAACGATGCAAGTTCAATAAGGGTTGTATTGAATCTGTACATCAAGATGGGGGATATTGACATTTAACCACATTAAGACTTCCAATCCATGAACGTGGGCTGCCATTTATTTAGGAATTTTTAAATTTCTTTCAACAATGTTTCATAGTTTTCAGTGAGCAAGTCTTGTACTTGGGTATAATTTATTCTGAAGTGTTTTATTCTTTTTGATGCTACTTTAAGTGGAATTGTTTTCTTAATTTCATATTCAGATTGTTCATTGTTAGTGTATAGAAACATAACCAATTTTTTAAACTGATCTTGTATCCTGCAACTTTGCCAAACTCATTTATTATTTACTCAAATATTTTTCTGAGAATTCTTCAGATTTTCTGTATAACACCATGTCACCTGCAAATGGAGAGTTTTTCCTTTTCAATCTCAAAGCCCTTTATTTCTTTATCCTGTCTACTTGCTCTGGCTCTATTCAGATTTTCTTTTCTTCTCTTTTCTTTTTCTTTCTTTCTTTCTTTTCTTTTTTTTTTTGAATCAGTTTTGGTAGTTTCTGTTTTCTAGAAATTTGTCCATTTCACTAGGCAATTTAATTTGTTGACATACATTGCAAACACTTTCTTAATGGATTGATCCTTTATCATTATAAAATGTCCTTTTCTGTCTCTAGTAACCATTTTTTTCTTCCCTTAAAGTCTATTTTGTCTGATATTAGCATAGCCACCATGGTTCTCTTTTGTTTACTATTTTCATAGTTTATCTTTTTCCATACTTTTACTTTTAAGATATTTGTGTTTTGAATCTACAGTTAGTCTCTTGTAGACAGCATATAGGGGGATTGCTTTTTTAATTCATTATGCTAATCTCGGCCTTTTAATTGGAGAGTTTAATATATTTACATTTTACTCTAACTGCAAATAAAGAAAGTACTTCTGCCCTTTTGCTACTCAGTTTCTGCATGTCTTATATCTTTTTTGCTCCTAATTTCTTCCATTTCTGTCTTCTTTGGGGGTAAATAGATATTTTCTAGTGTAGCATTTTAATTCCTTTTTCATTCCTTTTGCTATGTATTTTTGTACGTTTTTGTTTGTTTGTTTGTTTAGTGTTTGCCCTGGGAGTTACAAAATAACATCTTAATTTAAAATTATCTTGTTCTGATTAATACCAACTTAGTTTCAATAGTATGCAAAATCTTGCACCTATATTGTTCCACACCTCCACTTTATGCTGTCATTGTTACAAATTACTCCTTTATACATTGTGCGCCCATCATCATACATTTATAGTTATTGCTTTATGCTGTTGTCTTTTAAATCAAATTGGAAAAATGGAGTTACAAAGAAAATGTACACTTATGCTGTCTTTTATATTTACTATGCAGTTATCTTTAATGGTGCTTTTTTTTCATGTGGATACAAGTTACGACTGTCTAGTGTCCTTTTATTTAAGTCTGAAGGACTTAAGAATTTCTTGTAGGGCAGATCTTCTAGCAATGAACTGTTGTTAGGATTTGTTTTTCTTGGAATATTTTAATTTTTTTTCTTTCTGCACCTTGAATATGTCATCCCACTATCTTCTGTCCTGAACAGTTTCTGGTGAGAAATCAGCTGTTAATTTTATCCACGATCCGTTGTCTGTGATGAGTCACTTCTCTCTTGCTGCTTTTAAGATTTTATCTTTGTCTTTGTCTTTCAACAGTTTGATTATGAATTGTCTATGTGTGGCTATCTTTAAGTTTATCCTACTTGGAGTTCATTGAGTTTCTTGGATGCATGTTTTTCCTAAAATTGGGCAATTTTTCAAATATTATTTCTTTTAGTATCCTTTTTGCTCCATTGTCTTTTTCCTCTCCTTCTGGGACTCTGATTATTCACATGTTGGTAAACTTGATAGTGTGCCACAGATACCTGAGACCCTGTTCATTTTTCTTAATTCATTTTTCTTTATTTTCCTGAAACTGGATAATCTCAATTTTTGGAGCTTCATACAGCCCTTATAGACATCTCATTTCCCAGCTTTTCCTCAAAACCATTTTGGTTAGTTTACTGTTTTCCGCAATTGTTATCTATTGCCTCAAGCAACAGAGACTAAAACATTTGCCTGTAAACGCTTTTGACATACCCCCAGGGTAGTAAATTTAGCACTGGGTGACTTTTGAGTCAGGTGAAACAGAGAAAGCTTTTGAGACGGTCTCTAAGGAAACCACCAAATAGATGAAATAATGACAATTCTTTGGAAATTAAATCTGTTCTGCTCCCTCCAGAATCAGGAATGCGGACTGTTATTTCCAAGGTTACCTCTGAGCTGGGTAGTTGGGGGATCGGACCAGGGTAAATGAAAACACCATAAAGCTTGCTGTTCTTACTGAGATTAAGTTGTGTATTTTTACAAATAATTGCCCTCTGTGTTGCTACAAACTTTTATTTGACTTCCAGAGTACCCCGCCCAAAAGAAAAACATTATTGGACAATTTTTGCCTTTCTTTCATTGCTTTTCTGGAGGGGCAGATTTTTAGAGTTCCTCATTCTGGCATTTTGCTGAAGTCACCTACCATACCATTTTTAAATATATTCTGTGTTACAAGTACAGGAATATCTATCTTTATAAAGACCTAATTTCATCCTTACAAAAACCTTTCAATGGATGAGAAGAGTATAATAAAAATGTTGTAAAACTGAATTATAGTGATGGTTGTACAACACAGTAAACTTACTAAAAATCATGAAATTGTACACTTCAAAACACACATGAGGAAAATCAGGCTCAGAGAAGTGAAGTAACTTGCTCAAGATCACATTTGGAAGTTTCAGAACCACAGTTTGAATTCAGGCCTGTCTAAGTCAAAAGAATATTTTTCCCCACTATGACAGGTGGCCTCTATGGTGAGGTCAAGTTCAAAGCCTGCTAAATCAGAATCAAGGAAATTTAGCAAGGTTGTTACTGGTTAAGGCTTGAAGTGAGCACCACAGATGGACCGGAATGTCAAATGGGGAATGCATACATAAGGTATTGCTGTTGCCTACTGCAAGCTGCTCCATGTTCTTGTTATGTGGCCACTCCCCTGGCTTCCCAAGGACAGTGATGTTTTTTTGTAAAACTGACTTCTGTTTCCATGGAATTGTCTTTGAGGGCAGGCCTCACATCTCTGGTTGCCTAGAGGAAGATCCTGGAGACTCTAGAAGATTTGATGAAAAGAGTACTTCCTCAGAAAGTCCTTCCCGATCCTCAGGCCTGTGGTCTATGGACCTTACACTAAGAGTACTTATCACTGCGGCAATTTTACGTTTGCCAGTATGACTTCTGATTATCTATTTCCCCCATAAGATTTCAAGGTCCTTGAGGGAAGGGACCTTGACTTTTTTTTCTCCTTGTGCCAGTGCCTGACACATAGAAGAGGTTCAACAAATATCTGTGAATGAATGAATGAATGAATGAATGCAGGAATGAATGAACAGGCAACTCAGCTCTCTTCTTTGATATAGGCTGAGCTTGGAATTAATCTCTATTTAAAAGGTTACAAGATTTAAAATACAGAGCATTAGTAAAAATAAATAAGACACAATATAGTAAAAAGAAACACAGAAAAAACAAACTATTCTGCCAAGAGTAGATCTGGGTTTTGTTTTGCCTGAACCTTATACAATTTGAGGAGAACCTCTTTAAAAAAAAAAAAAAAAGAATTCTGCCTGAATGCAGAATTTCTAGGACTCCCTCTCACACACGCACAAGCCAGCAAGTACTTTTATCTGGGTAAAAGCAGCTGAAGCTTCTGCCAAGAAGCTCGTTCATCCTCAGGTGAACCCTACCTGGAGCCACAATCCTGGGCTATGGGGACAGAGAGGGAACATGTGATCTCCAGCAGCTGTGGAAAGGATCAGTGTGCTGCTATTCCCTTAGCAGGTTCCCAAGCACCTGGCAGTGCCACTTTCCCAGTCAACTTCTCTGGGTCCCAGGTAACTGAGATGGCCTATTGTGATTGGTCCAAATTGTGGAGTACTCAGAAGAGTTTTCTGGTTCCAGCTCCCTAGAGGCACAGAGAATAGGAAATAGGCCTTCCTTTTTTGGGGGGGAGGGGCGAGGGGAAAAAGAGAGAGAGAGAGAGAGAGAGAGAGAGGGAGAGACTGAAGAGGCATATTGTAAAGACTAGGGGGCTCCCTGAGAACAAGGAGTGCACCAGACACATCACCTCTTGCCATGCTGGCACATTATAGGTACTCAGGAAACACCTGTGGCATCAAGGAGGTCAGGGCCTGACTAAAGCAGATCCCTCCAGCTCTGTTCCAATCTTAGCCCTCCATCATAGCAGGTGGCTGCAGAATTACCTGGAGTCTGCTTATCAATCACCAAATCTCCCATCACTCTCAGACCAAAGCTGCATGTCTGGTTTAACCGAGCCACAGAATACATAGGCCTCCTGATATTACTTGAAAATAGTACCCTGTGCAGCAATTGTGCCAACATCTGAAGGACATGACTCCCTCTGTGAAGAGCAAGGCCAGAAACAAATAAATGGCCAGTGCACATCATGAATCCACCTGTGACAGGGAAGCCTGGAGAAAGAGATGGAGTTCAGCACATTTGTATGAAAATAAAAATGGATGGTATCTGTTTCACAGCAATCTGAATTCCAGCTGCTCTGGCACCTAAAAATGCCTTGCTGATCTTCTTCAATGTCAACTACGTCAGAGCCCAGGCTGCTTGTCAGGACTTTTTAGTGGAAATATACGCCTCAATGAAAAAAGCTCCAAAAGGATGACCACACCTTTACCTCACAGCAAGGCAAATATATATCCCAATTCTGCAATGCAGAGCTTGCCTGCAGACCAAGCTTATCATCTACAGGAAGGAAAACGAAGCACAAGAGCACTGGACAGGGTCAGAAGTGGAGCATCCAATGGTCACACCTTGAACTTGCTCCTCATTTGTAATTTGTCCATTTATAATATGTTACAAATATTTGCTGTACCCACAGTGCAGGCAACTGTGTGATCTCCTTGTGGGCAGAGATCATGTCTTATTTTTTGATGTTAAGGCCTGTGAATATAGCATGGGAGAAAATGTGGCTTTGGACTTCAAGGAGATCACAAGGTAGCATGGAAAGAAACATATAACCCAATTAAAATTCAACATCACCAATTTGTACTTCTGAATTCCTTCACTTTTTCAACCAGCCTTGCAATCTCCCTCCCATCTGGCAACCATCAGTTTGCTCTTTGTATCTATGAGTCTGTTTCTGTTTTGTTTGTTCATTTATTTTGTTCTTTAGATTTCACATGTGAGATCATGTGGTAAGCATTTGCCTTTCTCAGTCTTATTTCACTTAGCATATTACCCTCTAGGTAACTGAAAGAAATAAACTTTAAAAATTCATTATAACCAGTGTGGTGAGGTAGGTACATGTGTTGTGCAATCACTAAGAGAAAGCACTTAGTCTCAAGGGATGGTGGGAGTAACTTCACTAGCTAATACCATTCGATCCAGTGGCATATTCCTGGATCGAAGGGGCATGTAAGATGCCCCTGGGTGAAGCATGTAAGATGCTTCCTGGGTGAAGGGGCATGTAAGATGAGATCAGAAAAGGAGTAGCACTGTGCCAGATGAAGGGGAACAGTTTTTGCAGGCAAATGGAAGTACATGGTCAAAGGCCTAGGGATGAGTAGAAACAGGACATGTTATGGGAACCTAAAGAAGCATAGTTTGGTTGGAGAGCCAAGTTTAGTCTGACTGATGGGGAAGAAGCAAGAGATGAGGCTGAAGAAACAGGCAGGAGCCTGATCACCAAACCATGTTAAGAAATTGGAATTATCATCGAAGCAATGGGGAGCTATGGAAAGGTTTCAATCAAGAAAGTAGCTGGTTAGATTTGCATTCTGGAAAGATCCTTCTGATTGCAGAGTGAAGAATAGATTGAAGGAGGAGAGAGAGAGGGCCCACATGGGAAAATTGTTGAAATAGTCCAAGTAAGAGGTAATGGTTACCTGAACTTAGGAGGAGACAGTGGGGATTGGAGAAAGAGTAGACTCGCGAGGTATTTTAGGAGCTATATTCATCAAGACACGTAGGGTGAAGGAAAAGAAACAGGGCTGGATACCTCCATTGCCCAGCGCTGAAGTGAGAGACTGGGGCGGGGGATGGGTAGTCTAGAAGGGAAAGCATGTTCAGATGTGGATCAAGAGATTGCTGGTACCAAAGAGGCAAAGGCTAGCAGCAGGACTCCAAGGAAGGGTCATTGTAGCCATAGAAACTGTGGTCTGGGTAAGCATTGTGGAGCAGGATGTAGCTGGCAGGAGCTTGAGGGTGTCAAGAACTGTATCCTCAACTTGAGGAGACATTTTTCTAAAAAGGACATAAAAAAGGCAAGAAGACATATGAAGAAATGCTCAACCTCACTAACCATCAGAGAAATGCAAATAAAAACCACAATGAGATACCACCTCACTCCAGTCAAAATGGCTATCATCAATAAATCAACAAACAACAAATGCTGGCGTGGATGTGGAGAAAAGGGAACGCTAGTGCACTGTTGGTGGGATTGCAGATTAGTGCAGCCACTATGGAAAACAGTATGGAGGTATCTCAGGAATCTGAAAATGGAACTACCCTATGATCCAGTAATTCCACTCCTAGGCATCTACCCGGAGAAATCCAAAACTCCAATTCAAAAATCTGTATGCACTCCTATGTTTATTGCAGCACTTTACACAATAGCCAAGATATGGAAACAACCAAAATGCCCATCGGTAGATGACTGGATTAAGAAGCTGTGGTACATTTATACAATGGAGTATTACGCAGCCATAAAGAAGAAAGAAATCTTATCATTTGCAGCAACATGGATGGATCTAGAGAACATTATGTTAAGTGAAATAAGTCAGAAAGAGAAAGACAAGTACCATATGATCTCACTTATATATGGAATCTAAAGAAAAGACTATGTGAATGAACTAATCAGAAACAGTTTTGGGGACACAAAGAAAAAACCGAGAGTTGTTAGATGGGTGTGTGGGGGGGGTTGGGGATAAGGGGAAAGGTGAAGGGATTTGGAAGCAGCTGGTAACCACAAGATGGCCTCAGGGTTTTTTTGAAAATTAATTTGGGGAAGGTATTCAATAATGCTGTAAAGATTTTGTTGGGTATCCGATGGACATGCGTCCTATTTGGGAGACCACCTCAGGGATACTGTGGATACCTGATCATGGCATTGTACACCAGAAGCTAAACATTAATGAATGCCAACTATAATTTTATATATATATAATGTGATGGTTCAGTGTGAGTTCGGAGGGATAGTGGATGGGGGGAGGGGGGTTCACAGTGTGAGGGATGTAAATGATGAACGTCTAAGTATTACCTTGTCTTGTACACCTGAAACTAATAAATAAATAAAAAAATAAAAAAATAAAAAAATTAAAAAAAAATAAAATTATGGCAACACACACACAAAAAAAAGAACTGTATCCTCAAAGAACAGCTAGCTCCTATAGGCTAAGCGCCAGGATCCATGTTTTCTGTTCCAATCAAGATAATCTCAGGGACAGAAGCAAGCCAGAGCCCAAAGTTGATGTGCATAGTAGATTCAGTTGGAAGAGACAAAGGCAAAGCAGTATTTCATCATTGTGTGAGTACAGAAATAGCTGTTATTTTTCTGTAGCTAATGGGAAGTTTTGGCTGAAGAAAGCAATGAATTGGAAGGTCTCTCCATTGTTCTCAAATTATCGTGGCTCTTCACTAGTTAATACCATTCGATCCAGTGGCATATTTTGCTCTCAACCCTTTGAAGAGTTTTATAATTACATTTTCTGCCTCTTTACACTTTTTATTGAGTTCTTCTACTGAAGAAGAAATAAGGTTGTGGTAGAGAATAGGGGTCGTGCAAAAATGGAAATCTTCATGTCAGTGTGTGTTCAAAATTGGTGGTCAGGAGAGAAGAGTGGCAAAAGAAAGCCGGGGCATGTCATGGCCAAAGACGTGGGCTCCTGAGAGCCACTGACTCATAGAGCTGAGATTAGTTTTGGTCCCAGGCTTTAATGCCAGACTTACAGAGATGTCCTGAGACTGAGTCCTCTTGGTGTCAGAAAGTGCCATGTGACACACATGGTGAACGCTCTCCTGAAACAATCTTCCCATACAAATGCCTTCTTGCAAATCCCAACTCAAATGCAAAAGTAAAAGCTGTCAATTCTGATTTATTAGGAAGACAATTCAAGCAGCTGCTATTTGTATTTTATTTTTAGACACCTTTTTTTTTCCTTCAGACTGATCACAATTTCTATAATATTATTCCTTCTTCTAGGTCAAACAACATCTGTTGTATAAAAAATAAACTCACATTGTCAAGTTTACAACTTCCATTTTTATTGTGTTGCAGCAATATCATGCAGTTATTTTATTTCCCCTCTAAAGAAGTCGTTATGGTCGAGGGTGTCAATATCCGATAGATGAAAGGGTCCCCAAGCAGATTGTGACACATTGTTTAGGCTTTTAGTGTCAATAATCCTTGGGCAGGCTCTGATATGATAAACCACCATAGCTCCAAATGAGAAGCTCCTGTTTATCATTAAAACAGAACAAATAAAGAAACAACAACTCATAGACACAGACAATAGTTTAGTGGTTACCACAGGGTAAAGGGGGTGAGGGGCGGGAGATGAGGGTAAAGGGGATCAAATATATGGTGATGGAAGGAGAACTGACTCTGGGTGGTGAACACACAATGTGATATATAGGTGATATGTTACAGAATTGTACACTTGAAACCTATGGAATTTTACTAACAATTGTCACCCCAGTAAGTTTTTTTTTTTAGAAATAGATTATTATTTTTATTTTTACTATGATGTTGCTTGGTACACCCCAATAAATTTTAATTAAAAAAAACTTTCTTATAAGGAACGCCAAAAAAACACACAAAACAAAACAGAACAGACCATTGATTATGCCAAGGGATTCCTTCAGAAAGTTCCCTGTCACTACATTTGTGTTTCTCCCTGTCTTAGAATCTCTAGTAAATACGAAATGTGAGTGAAGTCATTCCTGCAGCATAGCCCTAATGATGAAGAAGGGGATGCTATGAAAAGAATCAAATGAGCAACTTTTTGACTAATTGATCAGATTACTATAGCTGAAAATTACCAAAGAATCAACCTCTCTGGCCTCCTTTAATTTTGGAGCACATGCTTTGTGCTCTTTCTGCCTTGAGAGCTCTTCCCCCTCCCTCCTCCTTATCTAGCCAAAGCCTACACATCCTTGAGATCTCACCTTAGCTGTCACTGCCATCCTTCGTCCCTTCCCCCACAGAATAGTTCAAATCTTCTTATTATACATTTTAACCACAGCATGTATCTTTCCTTTTTAGGACTTAGTGCAGTCGCAATTTTATTCATGTTTGCATGATCATGGAACTGAAAGTTCTGAATATAGGGACCACATCTGATTTGCTCACCACTATATCCCCAGCACCTAGCATGGCACTTGGAACATAATGGACACTCAATAACTATTCGATGGATTCATCAAGCTCTCTGTTCCTGTATTGGTCAGGACAGGTAGCATTAGCTGTTATGACATACAACCCCAAAATCTTAGTGGATTAACACAAAATATTTATTTCTCATTCACATCAAGATCTAATGTGGATTGGGCAGTTCTCATTGGTGGCTCTTTTCCATGTGATGAACCAGGTTTCTTCCATGTCGTGATGCTGCAGTCCTCAACATATAGCTTCCATGCTCTTTAAAAAGTGGGGAAGAGAGAGCATGGACAGTCCCAAAGGAGATTTTAAGGGCACTGTAAAAAAGGGCACACTGTCACTTCTGCCCACATTCTATTGTCCAGAACCCAGGCACATGCCCCACCATGACCACAAAGGTGGCTGGAGAATGTGGTCTTCCTGTGTGCCCAGGGAGAGGAAGCAGGACTGGTGCCTATCTACTCCATCTTTGTCACACTGTCTACTGCAACTTTCCATCTTCTACAGTCATAGGTTCTATATTAGTCAGAGTTTGCCAGAGAAACAGAACCAATAGAAGGAGTTGCTCACACGGTCATGGAGGCCAAATTGCCCCACGATCTGCCATCTGTAGACTGGTGGCATAATTCAGTCTGAGTCCAAAGATCTGAGAATCGGGTGTCCGATAGGGTAAGTCGCGGTCTGAGTCTAAAAGCCTGAGAACCAGGAGCAACAATGTTCAAGGGCAGGAGAAGATGGATATCTAAGCTCAAGCAGAGTGAATTCCCTCTTTCTTTGCTTTTTTGCTCTATTCAGGTCCTCAAGGAATTGGACCTACCTGCATTGGTGAGGGTGATCTTTTCTCAGTCTACTGGTTCAAACATGAATCTCTTCCAGACACAACCTCACAGTCATACCCAGAAATGATGTTTTACTAGCTATCTGGCCATCCCTTAGCCCAGTCAAGGTGACACATATAATGAACCATCCAAAGTACCAACAAGAAATCGAACCAAACAAATAAACCCTAAAACACGCTGCCCTCTTCCTCTCCCTACCCTAATACCCTATTTTAGCCACTCCTGATCTCAAGTAGGAGTTGGGGTTTTTAAATCACTGCTTTCTTAGTTAAATCTTGTCTAAGAAGCAAGTCCATACTTAGAAAATGGAAAAATGTAACCCAGGTCATATTCCCTGAGCAGAGTCCTTCATTAGCTCCCCATTGACTATCACTGGCTTACAGGGTCTTCCATGATTTAGCCCTTAGTGCCTTTCCAATATCAAGCAGCACCTTTGTTTAAAGTAACTCGCTTCATCTTAAATATTCATGGGAAATTTTGGCATTCTGCTCCAAATTATACCCACAGGTGTTTAAATTTAAACTGTTTCCCTTGAAATTTCTAAACACAGTTATTGTTCCAGGAAGATGCCCTGCCTTTACCCAACGGTTTTAGATGACGCTCGGCATGAGTGCAAGGTTTGAGCAGCCCAGCCCCGTAAGCCTTGAGTAACCGTGTGTTAAACAGACTGTACTAGAAAGAGCCCAGCAGAGATGCCCCTCACCCCCTAGGACTCTGTGTGAGTTTGCTTGGGCTGCCAGAGCAAAGCACGATAGACTGGATAGCTTAAACAACAGAAATTTATTTTCTCACAGTTCTGGAGGCTGGAAGTCCAGGATAAGGGTGTGAGCAGGTTTGGTTTCTTTTGAGGCCTCTCTCTTTGACTAGCAGGTGGCTGCCTTTTCTCACATGGTCACACCTCTGTCTATGTATATGTCCGTGTCCTCGTCTCCTCTTATAAGGATACCAGTCAGATTGGATGAGGGCCCACTATTTGACCTCATTTTATCATAATTACCTCTTCAAAAGCCCTCCCTTTAAATACAGTGATAATCTGAGGTCCTGGGGATTAGGTCTCAAACATATGCATTTTGTGGGGACACAATTCAGCCCATAACAAACCCCAAAGGTAATCTGAAGAGCAGGGACAGACATAGTAGTGCGAAAAGAAGAAACATTGCCAACTGAATTTATTGTAAGGGAAAAAAATGGCTGCTCTCTCAACACACACAGCCATCTACTCATGTTTTGGCAGGTTTAGATTCAGAGCATTTTGATTTAGGGAATCTTTGTGTTTGCCTACAGGCTGTGGAGTTCTGTGCTGTGTGGCACGGTTTTGTAGTTGGTTTTGCCATGACTGCTGTACATCTCAAGCAATAAAAGGGATTTGAATTGCAATAATTCACCTTCTCTCTGTCTATCACATTGCCCTGACTTGGTTGTCAAGCTTTGGAGGAAAATCACAATTACGCACTCCCTTTCTGTGCTGATACCTGCCACCCCTGTATTTATTTTCTGAAAAATGTGCCCTTTCCCTAGAATTCTATTCAAATGCCAGGCTGTGATCGATTCTGGTGCCTGTCTTGTCCCTGTGTTCTGTGACAGCCTTGCTTGCAAAAGAGGACCTGCCCCTTCGGAGAGATGTGCTCAGAACTCAGGCTCCCCACTCCTCCCCCGGCCAATATTCAGCAGCTGCTGAGCAGAAATGGGTTTGGGGAATGCCAATGTGACAATTACACAGGTATCTGGGAGGACCTCAAGCTCTGGTTTCGGCGGCATGATGGCTTCAGGGAAATTAAGTGCAAGCTGTTTGGAGAATATTTCTCGGTAGGACATTATGAAATCCCAGGGGTGGGAATGTGTGGACAGTGTCTGCCTGCTCCTTTTCTCTCCCCTCCCCCAGCTTCCAGAAAGAAGAAAGAAAAAGCTGCAGCTTAGTATTTGATATTTAGAATTAATTAGAGCCCCAAATCCCATACGAGCCAGCAGGTTTCTTAATGAGGCCAATGTATTCATCTTCTTCAGCCTACTTCTCCAATCCATATCCAACCCACAGGGATCATTAGAGAGCCTCATGATGCCCCGTGGTTTTCAAAGCACTACCACACGCTGCTGCCTCATCTGGCCCCCACAATCACCCTGGTAGGTGGTCAAGACAGGAGTCATTCTCCCCACTTCCTAGATGAGTTTTAGGGGAGGTTGAGTCACTTTCCCAAGGTCACACAACTAATAAGCAGTAGAAACCGGATTTGAACTCAGCTGGTCTAACACCAGGGCCCACACAGTTAACCACTGCTATTCAACTGCCTCCCCAGAAACGGGGCATAACTGCTTCAATGTCAGGGAGCCAACCCTAAGACTCCCAGTGACAGACTTAATCAGCTAGGGTTGCAGAAAAAAATGCAGGAGGCCCAGATAAATTTGAATTTCACAGGAACAAAGAATAAACTTTCAGTATAAGTATGTCCCATAGTTATGCTTATCACAAATATTGCATGGTATATATACTTACATGTGCTAAAAGTTTATCCAATGTTGATCTGAAATTCAGATTTAACTGAATCTCTTGTTTTGTATTTGCTAGATCAGCCAATGCCATCCTTAGCACTGTCCTAACAAAGCTGGCCAGCCACTTGACCTTTGGATCAGCTCTGCCCCTGGCATTCCCTTGCTTATCTAATGTCACCTTCTTCCACTGATCCATGCGTAAAGCCTGCCAGTCACATCTTCTCCCTCCTCCTTCACCCCAGACAATAAGCATCTGCTTTGGTTCTCCCATCCAGCCCTTCCTCCCTACTTCCGACCACCATGCTGATCTCGAAGGCCATTCCCTCTTACCCAGACCATGACTAAAGTTCTTCTAGTCACCCCACTTGACAATTGCCAGATGTTTTCTAACCAAAGCACTGGGCATTCTTCTACTGAAAACCCTTTGAAGACTCCCTAAGCTCCTTAGTGTGGCCTTCAAAGCTTTCTGGATTGACGTTCAACTTGATGATGTCACTGCTTTCCTGGCCTTCCACCATAGTTGAGTGTGGATCCTAAACCTAAGCCACACGGAAGATTCCCGATTCCCACAATACACTCCTGCTTGCTTCTGTCTCTCCACTGGCCTTGAATCCCACCTCCCTTGCCATCCCCAAGTCAATCCCAACTACCTCTGCCTCCAGGAAATCTCTCATATGCTCCACTCTCACAGCCAAAAGTGATCTTGTCTCTGGCTCAGTCCTCACAACATCTCCTAACCCTTTTGGTACATGTTACATTGTTTCTGTTCTTGTTATTTTGGCACATGCTTAGTTCCTCCCTCCATCATCTTACATCCTTAGGGGACAAGAGCTATTTTGTGTGATTTGTTTTCTTCTACATGGCCTAGCACAGTTTCTGGCATATGCTAGACGATCCATACAAATGGTTGGATATAAATAAATGGCTTTCCCCAGAAACATTCTCCACTATGACTCCTACTCCATGCCAAGACTGGGCCAAACCATGGGGAAAGAACAATGACAAGATCTGGTCTTGTCCTCACGGTACACCATGAAAGCAGAGCAATCTGTAATTGGAATAGAAATGGGTTACTCTGAGGCCAATCTCAGTCCAGTGTTTCTGCAAAAGGCTCACAAATTCCAGAATGCCTTGAGGAGTAAGGCAGGACTTTACTAAAAGACCCTTGGGAAGGCAGAAAAGGGTAGGGAGGGACGAGGAGGAAAATAATACTATAGCATGCAACAAAATATCCCCAAATTCCTTTTTCTATCTCTCCAATCCAAGCCCACTCTTTGTGGTAACTGCTCATTCCACTTCTTTCTTCCTCTGTTCCCTAAAATCAAATAGCAGCTCTCAGTTGGCCTTGATGGTGCTCCCATTCTCAATCCTCCCTTCTCCTAGGATATTGTTTTTTTTAAGGATTGCTGCACACGTTCTCATATCGAGCCATTGAGCCCTTTTCTTGGTTTCCATGGATGCATTCCCAGGCTCTACCTCCACAACAGAGAGGCCAAAAATAAAAATCAATTGTTCCCACCATAAAATGATGAGATCCCCGATGAGGGGCTTCTAGAGATAAAGAGAAAAGTCCTAAAAAGAAGGAAAGGAGAGATTTAAGGAAGGCCTGAAGAGGGGGTCAGGATACCATACTGTTCTTCCATCTTTGGTGATACTTTTTCTTCCAAGCCCCCCTTTGCAACTTGCAGTAAGTGGTCTCTAAGGTGGCCTCTTACATGGCCCCCAATGGGCCCACCTCCTGGTATCCATGCCCTTGTCTAATCCTGTCCTCCTAAATTTGGGCTGGACTTAGTAAATAATTTCTACTGAAACAGAATTATGGCAGAAGTGATGGGATGTCACTTCTGCCATTAGGTTATTGAAAGGCTCCAGCTTCCATCTTGGTCTCTTTTTCTCTCACTTGTTCATACTCTCTCACTCTCCCATGGATCACTCATCCTGGGGGAAGCCAGATGCCATGCCATGACGCAGCCATTGGGAGAGGTCCACATGAGTGAGCTGGAAAGAGAATTCTCTCCCTTTAGTCAAGTCTTGAGATGATTGCAGCCCCAACTATCATCATGACTGCAACTTCATAAGACACCTCGAGCTAGAGACCACCAGCTAAGCGTCACCCAGATATCACCCATACAAATTGTGAGATAATAATTGCTTGTTGTTTCAAGCCACTAAGTTGTGGGGTGATTTTTGTTATACAGCAATAGATGACTAGTACACAGCTGGAGCATCTGCATGCTTGTCTCTGACTCAAGAAAGAAAGGATGCATCCAGATTTGGAAGCCCAGCCAGCTGGCAAACATGAGTGCAGTAAGCACACCCATCCCACTTCATGTCCAAATGTCATTTTATAATGCTGCAGTCAAAATGATAAAGCCGGTGGTCCCCAGAGCCAGTCAGGGGGCTTTTATAGCTGTTACAAATCCTGCTTCATGAATCCCAGACCCATATGCAAATGTGAAGCTCAACCTTTGATAAGCCATTTGATTTCCCTTTTAGTTAATGAAGTGAAAATACACCATTTTATACTAAGATTAAATTGCTAAAATGTTTCACTCTGATCCCCAGTTAGTTGTAATTAAAAATAGAAAAAAGAACAGGAAAAGTCACTTGCTCTCTTAAGGCATCTTGAGGCACGGAAGAGGGAAACTTGTGGTTCTCTGCAATCTCTGAGTAAAAGTGAGACGGTGAGAGGAAAGAGCAGGGTGAGATCACAGAGGGCAGTCCTCCAGACTCACCTAAACTGGTAAAGGGTGCACCCCCCACCTGCAGCCCCAGAAGTTCTGAATGCCAGGAGAAATGCTGACCCATGCTTTCTGGGGAGGAGGAAGGGAGATAGAGTGCTCCCATTTCTCAATGCCACTTGACATAGGACTTCCTAACTTGAAACCCACAAATACCTAGGGGGACATGGATGGGTTTCAAAGGGCCCGGAAATTCCTGATACACAGCAAGAATTCTAATGTACAAAATAGTGTTTGTGAATAGTGTGTGTGTATGGGTGATGATGGTGTACAGATACCTGTGTACAGATACCTGGGTAAGAGAGAAAATGTGGGTATGTGCACGCACATGCATGCACACATGCTTTAGGTGAAGTATTTATGTATATTATGTGTATGTTAAAGTTTGTGGCTGTGAAGAGTGTGTGCTTGTCACTATGTGAGTATATGCCAAAGGGCATGCATGTGTGTGTTTAAGAAGATCTGGGTGAGAGGTGTATATTTAAGTGTATATGTGAGTTTATGGATTAAGGAGTATATGATTATGTCCTTCATGTAAATGTATGGATGAGGCAGTGTTATATGCACTTGTGAATGTATGTGATGTATGGTTGGGATGTATGCATGCATGCATGCATGTATGTATATGCATGTATGTATACATATACATGTACCTATACACATGTATTTAAGGGTGGGGGTAGAAATAAGTTTGTGAAAAGTGAGTTGATAGTTGAAACAGTGTCTCTATGTATATGCTTGTGTACATATGTGAAGGGGTATATACATCTGTGTATGCTTTGGTGACAGGGTGAAGGGGTTTTTGTGTAATTGTGCATATGTGTGCCCGGATGTATAGGAGGGTGTATCTGTATGTGTGAATGTGTTTGAATGTATGGGTGAGGGATTATGTATGTATGTGTGTGTTCAAGAGTATACGGGGATTTGTGTGTATGTGTGTGCATAGATAGACAGACAGACAGACAGACAGACAGACAGACAGACAGACAGACACATAGATAGATAGTTAGATAGATAAAATCTTTGTATACATATAAAGATATATATACCAGGGGTGCCAAAAAAGGTATACAAGTGGACACTTTGGTCAACGTTACCCAAACAGTAGTTCGCTGTAATCAGAAGTGTCTGGACACTGATGGTAACCACTTTGAGCACCTCTTATGATTGTAGAAGTCAAATATACTTGTATTCATCTTTTGTTATCAGTATATATTGAGTACTATTTTTTTTAATATTTTTTTTTGTCATGTTACTACCTTTCTAAGTGTCTTCATTCTGTGCAGTCCCAGCCATTTTATTTTATTTTATTTATTTTTTTATTTTTTTTGAGAGCCCACTGGCCCATGTGGGAATCGAACCGGCAGCCTTCGGAGTTAGGAGCATGGAGCTCTAACCACCTGAGCCACCGGGCCGGCCCTATTGAGTACTATTTTAATAGTTTTCCTTTCTTAAAATGTATATACTTTTTTGGCACCCTCTGCATTTATGTATAGATAAAGGGTATGTATATATAAATGTTATTGTGTATGTGAACATGTGGATGAAGGTGTTTATATGGGTGAAAAAGATGTATATGTACCTGTATGTAAATGTATGACTGAAGAGTGTGCATGTATGTGTTTGTGTGAATGTGTGGGAATTTTGTATATGTGCATGTGTATATGTGTGAGTGTATTGTCCTGACGGGGTCCATATTTGCAAATTTATTAAAATGAATGTAGGAAGGTATGTAAAATGTGTGTGTGTGTGAATGTGTTGTGAATGGCTATATACATACCTGTATATGCGTGTGTTTGGAGTATTGTATGATGTAAGAGGATTCATATTTACATGTGTGTATAAGTTTGGGATAGGATATATCTGTGTGTATATGAGTTTATGGTTGAATGGAGTGTATGTGGACATGTTTGTGAGAAAGAATGTATGGATGAGGTTGATGTATACATATGTGTGTTGTGTGTGCCTAAGTTAGGGATTATACAGTTCTATGTGTGAGTATATGGGTGTGAGGAGTGTTTGTATATGTGTGTGTGTGACTGTATATGTCAGGTGTAAGGGCTATGCCTGGATTTTGTGTGTTTGTGTGGAAGGGGGCTATATATGTACATGTGGGGAGTGTATGTATGGAGAAGGGCTGTGTAAAGAAGTTTGTGTTCTTATGAGTATATGGGTTAGAGTGGCCTATAGGTACCTGTGTCTGTATGAGTGTGTGGCTAAGTGGGCTGTGTATGTATGAGTAAGGGCAATGAATATGAACATTTTTTGTGTATGTGTGAGTGTAAGTATATTGTGTGTTATGGTGTGTGTGAGCCCTTGTGTGTGTGAGCATATAAGAGAGATGTGGATACATAAGTATGTGTAAACACACACATATACATACATATATACATATGGTTAGGTGTAGGGGGGGCATGAGTGAGGGCGTTTATATGCATGTATGCGAGAATATATGTTGAAGTGGACTATATATGTATTTGTATGTATATCGGTATGTGTTTGTGAGAATATTGGTAAGTGAGATGTATACATATGTGTGTTTGTGAGGGTATAGTTGAATGGGCTGTATATTTGTGTGTGTATTTTAAAACAAAGTCACTGTATTTGTAAGTATATGTGAGAGAGTATATGGGTGAGGGGTGTTTATATATCTTTTGGGTATGTGAGAGTATATATGTGTGTGAGTTGTATATGTCTCTGTATGTGACTATATATTTAAGTAAATTGTATGTATATGTATCTCTGTGTGTGAGTGTATGAGTATGAGAGGTGCTTATGTACCCTCTGTGTTTGTGTTGTGTGGGTGTGTGTTCATTTTCTTCAGAGCATGCCTAAGTGTGGTGCAGAGTTTCAGAACACAGATTTAAGTCAGACAAACCTGGGTTTCACTCCTGGCTCTTTCACTTGCTAGCTGTGTGACGTTAAGCAAGTTACTTGACCTTCCTGTGCCTCTGTTTCTTCATCTAAAGATGAAGGGTAAGATGAGGGTAATAGTAGTACTTACCTCACAGTGTTGTGATTAGGATTTTAAAAGATCATATGTAACACAATATGTATGAAAATGCTTAGCACAGTGCTTGGTATCTAATAAACTAATTCAATAAATGTCAGTGGTCACATAGATATTATGATTTTCATTAGTAGCAGCAGATGCTCAAAGGAACCCATTGAGTTCATGGGAGTTGTATTTACAGATCCCTTCCAGGCCTGGGGAAGGGAGGGTGCAGCGGAAGCTCTGAGGACGAGTGCATGTCCTGGCTGTCCCTCTCTCCAAGGACACTGCCCTACAACTGTCTGAAGTCTGAGCAGTGGCCCAAATAGCATTTTCAGGCTCAGGTAGGTTCTGGCAGGACTTGCCCCCAGTAGGTCCAAGAATCAAGGTTTTCTCTGGACAACTGCAACCCAGCTGACACATTGAGAATCAAACAATTGAGCCAAACGACAATTCAGGTATGGGACTGGGGGCCAGTGTGGGACACCCGGCCTGCACTATCTGAAACTGGTGTTTGGCTCTTTCCATTAACTCCACTGTTTAAGCTAATATAGACTCTATTTCATGCAGTAATTCATGAGAGTATTTAGGTACGTAATACTGTGTGTTCCAGTCCAGTGCTTATTGCAAGGGGCCTGCAAGTCACGCATTCAACCAAAACTTAGTGAGCAACAGCTCTGGACCAGGTCCTGTGACAGGCACAAACAAAAAGTAAATCGAAAGAAGGCCTCTCCCAGGGAACCCTCAGCCTTCATTTGTTATCCTCTCTCCTGCCTTCTCCACTCTCAATGGCTCTCTAAAAACCTCCTTGCCAGCCCAGACCTTTCACAGAAGTCCTTTCTCCATGCAGGATGTGTATAAGCCATGGAAACCAATGATCATAGTTGGCCTTTAAAGATGGGAGCTTGTGGGGAACAAAGACATGGACCAATGTGTAAGCATTCTTAATATGCAACACCAAGCCTGGAAACCCAAGCCCTGGTTTCAAAGGTGATAAAGCCACAAAACACACTGCATGAGGGGAGTGCTGTACAGCTCACCAGGTGGTCTTCACAGCTGTTTTTTGAGAAGATTCCTTTGCCCAAAAGGTTGAAAACCACTACATACTGTCATGAGGGAAAAGTGATTCCTAGATTAATGTTTAAGAATCACCTGGGCAATTGTTAGTCATGCAGAGCCCCAAGCGACACCCTCTGTGTTTCTGAATTAGTAATCTCAGGAGGAGCCCAGGAATCTGCCTGTTTCTACTCCCAGGTGATTCTTAGGCAGGTAGGTCAAGAAAGAAATACTATATGGAATCACAGAGATTCAGTGAAAAGGAACTGTAGAACTTATCATTCCACAAAGAACGAAACTAGGTTCTAGAGAAGGGAAGTAGCTTGCTCAAGGTCGCACAGCTAACGAATGATAGGGCCACAACTCAAAGCCTGGTCTATTGTCCACCAGCTCATCATTTCGCTACAGTAATGCTTCTCAAATGGGGATGAGTAGGGGAGAAGTGCCACCACACATGAGGAGTCTTTTCAATGCCTCCCATTCCATCCTGGCCCTGAGAATCCCTGCCATAGCAAGTGTCTGTCTGTGTGTGTTATTTATATACTGAGAGGGTGTTGGGAGGGGGGAAGGGGTATTGAAAACCAGGGTATGACATCAAATGGCATCCCTATTGGGGCTAATGTATTAAACTGCTAAGGCAAACACAACACAGAAACACGAACGCTGTGTAGGGCAAAATTGCAGTCAGGAGCCCAAAATATTGTACCTGAGGATTCCTTTTCCAAGGTGAGGGTTATGGAGCAAGGCTGCAGGCAGGATCTGGGGGGTTGAAAGCCTATTGGTAGTAAATAAATGGGCTCATGGAGGAGTCTGGCTTGAGAGAAAGTGGGTGTAGCCAATGGCATTTCATAGGAGAGACACTTGAAAGACATGCCTACAAAAGGGCCAAGTCCTATTTTTAATTCAACCCTCACACTATCTAACAGCCTCTCCCATTACCCTCCATGTCATCCATTCATCTCAGATGCCGAACATTGTCAGATGCTTTTTAAAAATCTGAGCACAGTGTAGCCCCTGAGTTTCCTTTATCTGCCATGACAGCGATGTCTTCAAAGAACTTCTGTAGGTTATTTTAAAATGACCTTCTCTAGTTTGGAGCTTAGCTTCCCAGAGAGCTTTCACTTCAGTGCTGGATGTGAAAGGGGGTGGATCAGGGAGGTTGATCCAGCAGCCCTGCTGAGGTAACATGGTAAGCCCCTGTAGAGGACTAGGTGGGGGGCCTGCAGCATTAGGGATGGTTTCAGGGGGAGGCTCTGCCTCCAGCACGTGATTACAACTCCTTAGCTCTCAGTGTTTCTTACCGCCACAGTGGTCTAATCAAGGGAAAGATAGAGCTCTCCTCACCATTACTCCCCTAATTCATTCCTCATGGCAACTCTAGACACACAGGAGCCACTAACATGGCAGCAGCTGCCACAAGCAATTGCTCAATAAAGACACCAGCTAGGCCACAATCTCACTCTGCTGATTCTGTGCAATGTCCCCTGGCTGTGAGGCAGGGGGTTAATCAGCCATCAGGCAGTGGGTAAGGCACCTGAAGTTACCTCTGTGGCTCAATAAGGGTTGGGCCAGTGGAAGGAAAGTATCTCCAGGGCAGTCAGGTTGCCATCAGATTTACTAGCTAAAGCACAGAGCTGCTTATTCTGCTGGGATCTTCCCATCATGCACCCTGCTCCACATGGAGATTGGCTGAAATCTGATTTCCAAAGCTCTCTGGCCTTCACTGCACAGCTCCATCCTTTGGGGTCTCACAGCCCTTTCCCTGAGTCTTTCTAGGACTTGTACCATCCGTGCCCTATATTGTGTTTCCCCGAAAATAAGACCTAGCTAGACCATCATCTCTAATGCATCTTTTGGAGCAAAAATTAATATAAGACCCAGCTTTCTTTTAATATAATATAAGACCAGATCTATAATATAATGTAATGTAATGTAATGTAATGTAATGTAATGTAATAGAATAGAATAGAATAGAATAGAATAGAATAGAATAGAATAGAATAGAATAGAATAGAATAGAATAGAATAAAAGACTCGGTCTTATTTTACTATAAGACCAGCTCTTATATAAGACTCAGTCTTATATCAATTTTTGCTCCAAAAGACACATTCGAGCTGATGGTCCGACTAGGTCTTATTTTTGGGGAAAACGGTGTATTACCATTGTTGTATGCTTCTCTGTCAGGATATGTCTCTGGAAGGCAGGGCCTCGGTGTCTTGCATGCACCTTGCTCAAGATCCTACAAATTGTGGACGTCCAGAAATGTGCGTATCCCTGTTGCCAGCCTCCACTGTAGGCTAGGATGTGTTCACTCTGTTGGTGGACACATACTATTTTATCACAAAGGGAAAGACAGGAAATCACATCTCTGTGCCCCTATATGCCCCAAACACAGGTGTAGGATCTCAGTCTTCACAATGGCCCTGGGAATTATCCTTAAATTATAGTTGAAGAAAACAAGGCTTGGGAATATTTGGTAATTTACACATCTAGGTAGTAAATTAGCAGAGCTGGACTGGAACTCAGACTCTAATGAGGAGTAAGTGAGCTCATGCAGGTAAAAGAGTTAGCAGGCCAGCAGGCAGTGCTCTATGGATGGTAGTACTCTTCACTCTCCTGTCAGTTCAGTTGTGGCATGTTGAGGAGTTGCCTCTCTCTGGGCCTCAGTTTCTACACCCATAAACTAAAGGGGATTGGCTCTCCAAAGTCTCCCTCTCTGAAATACTGGGTTGCTGGAAGGTGGAAGTAGGAGAAGAAGAAAACAAGGGGAGGGGTGTAAAGGCTTTCCTTTCCTGACTCAACAGCAATTCTTAAACTGGGGTCCTCAAACAGGCTTCAAGAGAGCTACAGATGAGGATAAAAGGGATCAAATCTATGGTGATGGAAGCAGAACAGACTCTGGGTGGTGAACACACCATGTGATACATAGGTGATGTGTTACAGAATTGTACACCTGAAACCTATGTAACTTTACTAACCATTGTCACCCCAATAAACTTTAATTTAAAAGAGAGAGAGAGAGCTACACGTCCCTTGAAACTCTCCACATAACTTTGTGTACATGTGCCTGGGTGGATTTTTCTGGAGAAGTGGCTATGGCTTTCATTCAAGTCCTTGCCCAAGGTCACCCAGCTAATAAGGGGCAAAGCTAGGGATTCTAAACCAAAATAACCCCAGTGCAAATACACGTAAGGCGTTATGCAATACTGACTCCTGTTGGTTAGCAATAAGTGTTCAGCATCCTGGGCTTTTCTTAGGCTTCTGGGAGAAGACTGAGCTTATCCCAAACCCCAGGACCCCTCATCCTGGTGTGCGCCTCAGGTGCATGGCTAGACTACTGGTACCACCCATGTCCACCCCAGGCTGGACTCAACTATGTACACTGAACTCAGAAAGCCAGACTCATATCAATTCCTGCTGTTACAAGCTATGCTCCTCTCATTCACTCATTCATTCATTCATTCATTCATTCATAAATCCATGGTATTATTCATTCATTTAATATTTATTTCACTTTTTGCATCACTCTCCTCTTTCTCCGTTCACTTCCTCTTACTTCTGTCTCATCTCCCATAACACATCAACAACATGGATCGTATCCTTCCATATGTTTCTACATAATCATATTCAGATAATGTGCATATGCATACAAATAAATACACTTGGGTCAGTTGGTTATTGTGTTACAAAACTGAGATCATATTGTGTACACTTTTGTGCACCTTGCTTTCTTCATACAGCAATCCCTCCAGGAAATCCCTCCAGGGCAACCTTCAGAGTTCTAGTTCAGTCTTTTTCATGGATGCAGTCATAGCCATCATCTACCTTATCTTTCAGCCACACTAAAGTACTGACAATTCCCTGAATATTCCAGACTCTGTCCTGCCCCTGTGACTTTGTCCCTCCTGTCCCCGGACCTGGAAAGGCCACTTCTCTGTCCACCTAGAGGATATCCCCTCATCTATCAGGACTCAGATCATGGCAAGCCTTTCCTGGCCATCAACTGACCCAGAAGAACTGACCTGGCTTCCTTTGTGTCTTCAAGGTGCCCTGAACAGACTTTTATCTGAGACTATCTAAATGTTAGTGAAGCATGTGCTGACATCTACCTCCCCCAACTATAAGCTCCAGGAAACCAGGACTTGTCTGTTTTGCACACTGTTGGCACACTGTAGGTACCAAGTAAATATTTGTTGACATGATGAATGAATGAATGAGTGAATGAATGAGGATGATGACGGCGTGAACTAAGTGGCATTGGTGGACTTCAGATCTATTTTTGAGGTACCATGTTTCCCGGAAAATAAGCCCCAACATGATTTTTCAGGATGACATCCACTGACCATAAGCCCTATTGTGTCTTTTAAAGCAAACATTAATATAAGACCTGGTCTTATTTTGGGGGAAACACAGTAGAACCGACAGGACTTCGCAACTGACTTGAATGTTTCTTGTTTCCAAAAGAACATAATCATCATGAAAGATCAAGTTTGTCTTGTTCACAGTTTCATCCCCATTGCTTAGACTGAATAGTACCTGGTACATAGTTGGCGCTCAATAAATATGTATTACAAAAATTCACTCTACTGGATTCAGGGAACCCTGGCCTAGACCTTGTCTGTGACCCAGAGGAATTTTCTCTTCAGCAGTCCAAGCCCTGTTGAACCTCAAAGACGTCTGCCATCTGCTTGCCCACCTGAGCTGTCCAAATCAAGGTGTAGGATAATTCCTCCTCAGAACCTTCCTGTGGTCTGTGCCACAGCTGGTGCCAGCTATCTCTGGCCTAGATGGGAGGCTGAGGAATGGCTGTATGTGCATGCACCCCACATGCAGGTAGGCAGCTGTATGTGTGCAAATGGCACATATGAGTGTGATGCAAGCTATCCAGGAAGGAGGCTCAGAATATTTCTATCATGCAGAGAAAGAGGAATCAGAGCCCAGGAGTACTCCTGGGCGCACTAGAGGAAACCAATGTTCCTGTGCTGCTGGGATGGGGCTGGACAGAGCTGCCGAATTCTCCTGTCACCACCAGAACAGAATCTGAGCTCTGGAGAGAAACCTTTAGCCCAAAGCAAACTCAGGAAGTAGATCTAGCTGAAGGATATTTACCCTGGGGTGCCCTTAGGAACCCTGGGCATCAGCAGAAGGTATGGAAGAAGAGAAGCCCGTCTTCAAGCCAAGCCCCAAGGAGAGCTTCAGCAAGAGAAAATCCCCAATATTCATAGCCCCATCCCAGAGGCTGAACACTGCTCGTGTGGGACCAGGAATAGGGTAGAGAAGAGTGATTGCCTCTTGGCATCCACGGCCACACTCACCTGCAGCCCCTCCAATAAGGCAAGGTTAGAGGCCCAAGGAACTCATCATCCTAGCACAAAGCAATGAGCAAAAGCACTGACAATGAAGAATATGGAAATTTCCACAGGCTACAGTGAGGCACTCAGCTTGTCTGAAGGTACGTGAAGGGCGGGTATGAGAAATGAAGCTCTACCAGAAGGTGGGGGCTGTACCCAGGTCAGGGGAGCAGCCCATGAAAAGAGTTTAGGCAGCGGTATGGCATGAGCAGCTTTGGGTCTATAAACAGACACTCTGGTGGAAGTGTGTAGAACAGACTGGATGAAGGCAAAATTTAGGCACAGAGAAACACTGAAGAGACACAGTCAAAGACACTGGGAAAAGTGGATGGATGATCAAGGACATATTTAGGAGAAAGACTTGGCCGAGCTAGAGCAATGGCAAGGGGATGGAGAGCAGGCCTGGATGTCAAGGAGATGATGGGGGATGGTGGACGATGGGCTTGCTTTGAAGGAAGGCTTGACTGTGGGAGGCACGAGTCCAGTCAGAAGTGACCCAAGTTGTGTAAACAGTTGGGAAAAGACATGATGAACAGAAGAGCCGTGGGGCATGGTGTTTGTGTGCTTGGAGGGGTTGGGGGCAACAGGAGGGCAGAGACCTGTCTTGACCAGTTTGCAACGGACGTCTCAGCAGCCAGTTGAGCACAGATGCCTAGGAGGCAGTTGAAAAGAGACGTCAGCTCTAGAGAGAGTAATGTGACCTTGACCGCCTGAGATGACTCAACCCTCAAGCCAGGCCAAAACGAAGTCGCTGACCCAGAACACAGAGGCCAGAAACATTGGCCAATCTTGGCCTGCAAGTGGGCAAGAGGCACATGCCCTGAAGCCTGACAGCAATGAGTTCTCACTACTTAAGATCCACCTTCTATATGTATGGCTTGAAGGAGATGCATTTAACTTAGGTTTGGAGTATAAAATGTTTATACAACCATTTATTCCATTAGTACATTCACTTCCCACTTCAGAACTAAATGTCTCTACTAATTAAATACATTTATTTTAACTGCAGAAGCATTTATTTCCAAAATAAGGACATGTTAATTATCTGCTGGGTGAAATTAACCCCAGGATGCTAATCTATACATTCATCTGCCTGGATATATATTACCCATGGATGATGCCTGCTTGCACTGCCCACTGTTTCACAGCTCTGCTCAGCACACTCCTGAACACATGTACTTTTGCCACATGGATTCACCTCCTTCTCTTTATCCTCTTACTGAGAAGTGCATACTGGTGTGAAATGTGGAATTTTAATATTACCAGGGTTAGTTCAAACCTAAGAAGACTAGAGATTCAAGATTTGAAAGTACGAGCCAAAGAAAAAAAAGAAAGAAGGAAGGAAGGAAGGAAGGAAGGAAGGAAGGAAGGAAGGAAGGAAGGAAGGAGGGAGGGAGGGAGGGAGGGAGGGAGGGAGGGAGGGAGGGAGAGAGAGAGAGAGAGAGAAGAGAGAGAGAGAGAGAGAGAGAGAGAAAGAAAGAAAGAAAGAAAGAAAGAAAGAAAGAAAGAAAGAAAGAAAGAAAGAAAGAAAGAAAGAAAGAAAGAAAGAAAGAAAGAAAGAAAGAAAGAAAGGAAGAAAGGAAGAAAGAAAGAAAGAATGTGCCAGTATAATTCAAGGGCATTTTTGCTGGGAGAGAAGGTAACTGTCTCCAATTACCCTGAGGAGTTTTTTTTTTTTTCTCATGTTTTATAAGAACTGACACCTTAATTCTCTTGTCACCGACACTTCTTAGACATGGATACATATCTGTAATTCTCATGATAAGTCATTAGTATTAATTAAGTCACATCAATAGCATAATTTATCTAGTCAGTCAACATCTTCTGAGAGCTCACGGTGGGGGCAGCCCCAACTCATAGGCATTGGAAAGTTAATAAGGGAAGAAATGCAGCATGGTGAAGAGAGACATTTCTAGAAAGATGGGCATTCTTGCCTTCACAGCCACTGGGGAGTCACTTGCAGAAACCTCAAGAAATAGTGAGGTCCTCTTTTAGGATATGACACCTGATTTTCCTCATCTGCACAGTGGAGCAGAAGTACCTCTTAGTTAAAAGGATCCCTTCTTTCCTCTCTCTCTCCCTCCCTCGCTCCCTCCTCTTTCTCTCTTCCTTCCTTCAAGGACATTTACTTACACTGTTCTAAATAGTGGAAGGACATTAGTGAACAAATAAAAGTCACTGCTCCTAAGGAGCTGAGCTCTTAGTGAGGGGAGACAGTTATACATAAATTAGCAAACAGATAATACGTCAGGTGCTAAGACATGCTATAAAGAAAAAGAAAGGATAAAGGAACAGAAGTGTTGAGAGCAGCTGTTTTTGAACACCAGGTAATTCCTTGGCAGCACAGACATACAAGTCCAACGAGGCAGTTCCCAACACAGACAGATGTACAAGCCCAATGAAGTGGGCCGATATATCATACAGATACCCTGGCCGCATGGAGGGGGTATTTGTTGACTAGCAAAGATCCCCATAATCCTCTGACGGCATCTCCACTCACAGTCTTACCTGGGATGATCAAAACAGTATCCGTTGCAGGGATTACGAGATGTGTTAGGAACATGTGGCTTAATTTAAGTTTGGAGACTTCTCATATAATTGCTGTGTGTCCATTAGACTGGACATTCCGAAGGGGGCAGTGGAAGTCAGTAGGAAAGAGGATACTACTGCTGTTGGATACCCAGACTCAGGATGTGTGCACATACTGTGTTTCCCCGAAAATAAGACCTAGCCGGACCATCAGCTCTAATGTGTCTTTGGGAGCAAAAATTAATATAAGACCCTGTCTCATATAAGACCGGGTCGTATTTTACTATAATATGAGACTGGGTCTTTAATATAATATAATATAATATAATATAATATAATATAATATAATATAATAAACATAATACGGGGTCTTATATTAATTTTTACTCCAAAAGACGCATTAGAGCTGATTGCCTGGCTAGGTCTTATTTGGGGAGAAGCCCAGTAATATTAGTAACAATTGGAATAAATTGTAAGCTTTTGAAGTGCTAGCTGGGTGCTGTTGGAACTACAGACTTGAAACACCCAAAGTGGCTTTCTTAGCCAATTAACATGTGCCAATGCCTACAGAAAAACAGGTCATTATATTCTTTGCCCTGGGGCAGCAGATTTCCCTTGGGGATCTCCTGTCTCCTGACGAGTGGTTGGACAAATAATAAGGACATGTTTCTACTTCCATGAATGACACCTATGTTGGGCTCAAGGTGTGTAAAGAGGCTGGAGCTGGATGGACCTTGATCTTTTTGAGAGAAGCTTAGAACATGGCATTGTCCAACATCAAGAACATGCAAGGCTACATTAAAGAGTTCCAAATTAAGGATTTAAACCCCCAGTCCTGTGGCCTGTTATTCATCTGTGATTGCGCTGTGTGGAAGAAATCTGGCAACATACGGATATGTGTAGGCCATTTTACACATGTGATTTTTAAATACACTAAAGTAAATTCACATGTTGTACCTAAATTCAAGATGCTTCAACTTTGCTCTGCTTCACAGCCAGTGGTCCTGAGGACTAGACTCACGGGCTGTGTATTATCAAATATCTCTGATAAATGAGGACGGAGGAAAGATCAACTTCATATGCCTGTGGATTTCTACCAACTTGGAAGGATATCTCATGTTATTGAGACACCTATCTCTTCACAGTGGCCATGGAAAGTGTTAATTAAAGATGTGAATTATCCGAAAGACTTAAGTCTATTTAGATTGCAATTATACATCAATCTGTTCATTTGTTTTTACCCATCTTCTCCCATAAGAATGAGTGCTCCATAATTGTTTTGTGTACTGCTGTATCCCCAGTGCCTGAATAAAGCCTGGCCCAGAGTAGATATTCAACAAATATTTGTTGCACGAATGAATGACACAACTGTTTGTAGCAGGTCTCTGGGAGAACACAAGCCACAGCCCCGTAACGCATCAGGCTGTCTGGAGAGGGCTGTTTGTTTTCTTACTATACACTTTTGAGAATTCTTTATATATTCTGGATATAAGTCCTTTATATGTGCTTTGCAAATATTTTCTGTGCCTTGTCTTTCATTCTTTGAAGACCAGAATTTTTTTTTTAAATTTTGATGCAGTCCAGTTTATCATTGGGTTATTTTCTGGCTTGTGCTTTTGGTGTCATATCTAAAAAAAATCCTTGCCTAACCCAAGGTGACAAGATTTTCTCCTATGTTTTCTTCTAGAAGTTTTACAGTTTTAGATTTCACATTTAGGTCTGTGATCCATTTCAAGTTAATTTCTGATTATGGTTAGGTAGTGGTAAAGCTTCATTTTTTTTGCATTTGGATACTTAATTGTTCCCACACCATTTGTTGGAAAGATGTCCTTTCCCTTACAAATGCAGCAGTATTTATAAGCACACACTATTGGAAACCACATAAATGTTCATTAACAGGGGACTAGTTAAATAAACTCTAGCACATCTACCCAGTGGAAATCCATGGCACCAGTAGAAACAATAAAACAGCTCTACATACACATTGAAATGTAAAATTCATTTGCATTTCCTTTTCAGTGGACTGTCTGTTCATATCTTTTCATTCAATACATATTTATTAAGTTCCTGTTTTGTGCCAAGCACTGTTCTAGACACGGAGAACACAGCAATAATATCTACTGGGAGGAAACAGACAATAAACAAGGAATTAACAACTCATTAAGTCTGATGGTGGTAAGAGCCATAGAGAGAAATAAAGCAGGGTAAGAAATGTGGGGCATGTGGAATTGGAGGGATACAATTTTAAATAGGGTGGACACGGAAGGCTTTACAAAAGAGGTAACATTTGAATAAAGACTTAAAGGAAGTAAAGAGTAAGCCACACAGACATCTGGGAGACAAGCATTACAGGCTACAGGAAGAGAAAGGCCCTGAGGTGAGAACTGTTGGAGGAGGATAAAGAGGCCAGTGTGGCTGCAGCAGAGTGAGCAAGTGGAAGGGAGCAATGGGAGATGAATGGGGACAGATGACAGATCACATAGGGCCTTGTAAGCTACTTGCTGTAAGGACTTTGGCTTTGACTCTGAGTGACATGGGGACTGACTGGGGAATTTCAGCAGAAGGAGGACAGGTTTATCTTGTTGATTTGAAGGAGCTCTTTATATATTAAGGAGATTACTTCTTTATCAGCTATATATTTTGAAACGATTATTCCCCATTTGTCATGTATGTTTCAACTTTGTTTACAATATTTGTATATGTAAAACTTGTTAATATTTACTTGGTCAAATTTATCAATCTTTTGTATAATGGATAATTATTGGCTAACTCCGAATTATTTTTTCCTTCATCCAGTAATAGGCCACAGTTTTCATTTGGAATCCACCCCTTCCCCACCCCTCACAATATGCATGGCTTAAGAGCTTGAAGCATTCCAGAAATAATGTGGCCTGGCCATGCCAAACATTGCATTTCCTAGCACCTGCTTTTTCCACATCAGTGACTGGTTTGCAACAGGCATGAGACCTCAGCTACCTCTAGGGCCCAGCTCTTGGTTTCCACTTCCATGTCCTCCTCTGAACAGGAGATCCAACTCCATAGCAGGCTGCCTAAATTACCCCACGCCGGCTGCTTACAGGGTCTCTGGGGGACCTAGAATCTGCCTTTTCTCCATTCCATACCTACTTCATATATGAACAATAGAGATACGCAAGTTTGTGATCTTTCATCTCCATTATCTAGATCCAAATCAGAAGGATAAGGAATAAGTCAGCAATACACAAGTCCTCAGGCTGAACTTTATCTATATGTGTAAACTATATAGACTTCTTTTCTTTAACCTTTTTACTCACTCCCACCATTTTCCCACTTAGTGTATAACAATAATAACAAGTTCACAGAGTTATTATGAGGAGTTAAATGAGTTAATATATCTAAGCCACTAAGGGCCTGCAACAATTGCTAAATAAGAGCTATTGAGCTATTATTATCATTATTACTTCCCTCAGGGTGGACTTACAGTGTCTCCTCTTTCAGGACCATATAAGGTTGATGTTTCTGGTTTCCTCTATTATGTCATTTTAATTTGGGGAGTGGTTTTGTGTCTTGGCTGAACTTTCAAGCGCCTGAGCAGTCTTTCTTTGATGATAACCCTAATATAACTGTTTTTCCTCTGAGTGTGTGAAAACGCATTACATTTCCATAGTTATATGAGAAACTAGCTGTTGCCTTTCTAGTCTATCTTGCTGGTGTCGGTTGGTGTTCAGCCAACCTGATTTTTCCCCCCAAAGTCTGTATTTTTTGGCAGAGACCTGTTTTTTTCTATTTCTTTTTGCTGTGTCTACTTTTTGCTAACACACTATTAAATGTTAAAGGTATTGTATATTTAAATTTCTTTTATACATCAAGAGTTGCATTGAGTCTATGTATTAATGTAGGGTGATTTGAGATCGTTGTCATGTTGAGTCAGCCTATCCAAAACCAGGATATGTCTTTCCATATATCCTAATCCCAACAGTTTTCTTCATATAAATATTGTATTTTTTAAATTCTGTTCTTGTTTTTAGTTAATATCTTTTTTGATGATTTTAAATGTGGCCTTTGCTCCTTGCTTTCTCTATCAGGGATAGACAAACTATGGCCTGTGGACTAAATCCAGTGCACTGGCTGTTTTTTGCAAACAAAGTTTTGTAATAAAGTTTAAATGGCCATTCCCATGCACTGGCATGTTGTCTGTGGCTGCTTTTGTGCTACAGTGGCAGAACTGAGTAGTCATAACAGAGACAACACAGTCTACAAAGCAAAGAAGATTAACTAACTGGTCATTTACAGAAGAAAATTTGTTGACCTCTACTCTATATTTTCAATCTAGTTGTTGTTGGAAATAATAGAAAGCTGTTAATGCTTGTATATTAATTTTATCAGCTACTTTACTGTTTTTATTTTGTAATAGTTTTGCAGTGTTTTTCTTTGGTTTTCCAGGTATAACATCTGTAAATACGAACAACTCTATTTGCTAATATTTTATTTAGAATTTTTATGTCTATATTCACATGACAATCTGGCTTTAATTTTCTTTTGTGTTCATCAATCTAGGTTCACTCAGAAAAACAGAGCCACTTAAGTATCCCAGGAATTACAATAGAAATCTGGGCTTATTTTAATTTTGAATTATTTGAATTATCTGAATTATTTGAATTATTGTTGCAATACTACTGCAAGGAGGTAGTGGTGGATTCCTAATGAAAATTAGAGTCTATTATTGGATGAAGCAAAAATTAATTCTGGGTAGGCCAACAACAAATATCCATTGTGCAAAAGTGATCAATTTGACTGAAGATTAATTTGAATTGTTTGAATTAATATAGAAATCCAGGCTGAGAAAGCTGGTGGAGCAGATCATCAGAATCGTTGCAGAAGACCAGGAAAGTTGCAATTGGAAGGTCCAGGAAGCAGAAAGTGAAGATCCAAGTCCGAAGCATGGAAGTTGGGGATCCTCAAAATCTTATTTGGAAATTTGGAATTCTCAAGAATTCTGAGAAAGCTCCCATTCTGCAACAACAAAGTGGTGGTTCTCAAGCCATCGTGAGTCTCCCACCTGTCCCTAAGTCTGATTGCACTATATCTGGACACAAATGATCTCTGTTTCCCTTCTGCCTCCTAAATCTCATGGGACTTCCCCTCCCTTGGCCATCTCTAACACAAAACACTCACAGGGCAGGTGATTCTGGGAAATGTAGTCCATTTTTTTATCCAAGAGATGGAGGTGATGCCAAGTTGATAAAAGACAATCTAGCATCGTTTTAGAATTTTGATGTCAATGCTTCCTTTGGGCTCTAAATATATGATCAGTTTTTGTGATTATTTCATGCGCCCTTGAAAAGAAGATGCAGTTTCTAATTTCAGAATATAGAACCAATCTGCCTTATTGATTAGGTACTGATGAGGTAGATTTAATCTTAACTGTAATAATATATCTTATTAATTTGGTTAAGTCCTCTACAGGTACTTAGTTTTTGACTTTTTATCATGGAATAATGGAGCTAAATTAAAAACTCCTACTCTGCTTGTTTCTAATTCCCTTCGTATTCCTCTACACTTTGTTTTATAAATTTTGATGACATGTTACTTAGTACATAGTCATTGCTGTTAGACCTTCCTCACGTTGTACCCTGCCCTTCTTTATCTCATTTTCCTTGAATTCAATCTTGTCTAATAGCAATTTTCAAATGTCTGCTTTTTTCAATTTTCTTTTTTTTTGGAAAATGTAATACTCTATTTTTTTTATTAGTTTCAGGTGTACAGGACAAGGTAATATTTGTCTTATATGTCTTTGCCCATTCTTTTGCTATCAATTTTTCTGAGTGATTTCGTTTTACATAAGTAATCATATAGTCAGTATTTAACTGAGTTTTGTTTTCTCAACTCAATAAGAGTCTCTTTTTCTGTGTATTAATATGGTAGATATGTTTAGTATGAGGGTTACATTTTTTAAACGTTTATTTCCTGCTTTCTTTAATATGGCATTTCCTTCTATTATTTTTTAAAGGTGCATAGTCTCTTTTTTAATTCTAATGGATGTCTTTGTAGGAATAATTTTATATATTGTACACAATCCTCTATTTATTTAGCTAGCACTGACTCTTCAATAGCAGTAACAAACTAAATGAATATAACCCTACTTTTAACTTCCCCTTCCCTCTTCCTTTTAATTTTGTAGGATACTCTATTAATCTTAGTTCTTCTAGTTCTTTTAGCATTAAAATATATTTATACCTTTTAAACTTTAACTGCTACCTTAAAAAATTTTACTCCCCCATTCACTATGAAAAATAAGATAGCCAACTTATGTGCACAATTTCACTTTCTCTCCCCTTTTACCCCATAACTTTTATTGGTTATTTTAGCATTTCTCCATTATCATTGTGCACTACATTTACATTTTGTCTTTCCTTATTATGGTGCCAATTTTAAATAGCTCTGTTTAAGACATCACGTTTTCCACTTTACAATACAGTGCTTATCAAGTGCATCGTTATTTCCTTTCCCTCTGCACATATTCCACATTCAAGTATCAAGAATGCCAAGCTATTTACTACATAGCAGCTCTACTTTAAAATGGAATTTGCCACAAATTTGGGTCCTTCCATATTTTGTGTGGAACAATGCTGTATCTATGCTCAAGGTTGGCTTAATCAACCTCTTCAATGGTGCGCCCAGAAGAGGTACGACCAAAAGGAGGGGCTCCACCACCAGGGAAGCCCCTAGGCATCCCTCCTGGCATGCCTCCTGCACTCTGGATGCCTATAAGATTTTTTTTCCTTTATCGTTTAACTCAGGAAAGTTTACTAGACTAACGTACCATGCTAATCTTTTTTTTCTTAAGCTATACTGTGCCCTGCCAATCGTTAGACTCAAATCGTCTTCAATATCAGGTAAGATTTTAAAAATTACATCTTTGAATATTTTCTAATTTTTTAGTGTTTTTCTTCAAGAAGAAAACATTTATGCTTATGCTGTCTCTTGTCTGCCTGTCTTCCATATCTACAATTTTTCTCTAACCGTTTTTTTAAATATCCGTTTCATTTTGCTCAGTTGTCTGAAGGCTGCCATCCATATTCCTTTTGTCATCAGTGTTTACTATTACATTAGTTAATAGTATGATGATACAATGTCTTCAGCTACTATTTGCAAGGTGGCCATAATTTCTGTGATAATTGTAGTTTCCTCTTCTACTTTATACCCTAGACTCAACCAGCTCACTTTTAATCTCCTGATGCCTTTCTTGATTCCTTGTGTATTGAGCTTTTAATCCACAGGGACTTCTTTTGTTAAGTTCTTCGAATTCTTAGACAAATATTTAGTCATGATTTTCATCACTTCCACATCAAAATGTTCATGCTGTGTAGGCTTACTTTGCCTTTTTGTCCTGTTATTTTCAACCATTTTGTGATATTGTTGTAAGATCCCCTGGTTCCTATTTTCATTATTCGTTATCCTTGAGTGCGCATAAACCTTCCTAGAGCAGATATTTGAAAGGAATGATGGGGAAGAGGGCCAGGGCAATGTTCCAGGTTAGCAGAAAATCCCGATTCCTAGTGAAATCCTTTATGATTCGTGGTCTTAGGGGACAAGATAGTCAGGTGGGTTTTGTGGATGTGTTTTGTGTGATAGAAAGTCAGTGACTCGGAGGTGATTTGACCATTTTTTTTCTTTTTAGCTCACAAAGAATGACCATTACAGAGCCACTTAACACCCACAAGTTTTCTTCCACACACTGCACATTTACAAAGATGGAGCACCTGTGATTTTTCTCACTCATCCCTATCTTCCTTGCCATTTTAAATCCAAGAGGATTCAGGAGGCCTCTACAGTCAAACATGCACCTACTCATCATTCCAAGTGAAAGACTGTTGGATTTACCCTCAGAGTAGACCACCTACTTTGGAGAAATTTGTGCTCTGCCAGTTCTTCCCAATATCTGAAAAGGCACTTATCTCTAATGGAATGCCCATCACTCTAGCCCAATGTTCACTGGATGTGACATTTCATCTTATGTTTGTGGTTCGTGATTATAGGTGTTTCCTAGTTCCTACAAAAAAAAGGGGGGGGGGATTTCACGTTTCTCATTTACTTTTGCTTTTTCAAATTTGGCTTCAGGGAGAAATACAGGCATTTTTACTCCAATATTTAAAATTAATGTCAGGGAGTAACCTAGACTGCTCACTGATGTGTGCTGTGCTGTATGTGGTATGACAGAGACTGCTACCTGTTCACCAGAATCTACTTCCTCTTCTTGAATACACAAGACTACATTTCCCAGCTTCTTTTGCAATTATATGTGGCCATGTGATTGAGATTTAGCCAATGGAATTTAAATAGAAGCAAGGTATGCCAATTCTAAGCTTTTCCCATTAAAAGAACCCCAACATGCACTCTTCCATGCTTTCCCCCTCCTGCCTAAGTTGAAGATAACCTCAGTGACGCTGAAAGCCATATGCTAAAGAGGGAAGAGCTTCTTTCAGCCTGGGCCTCTGAATGACTGTATAAAACAGAGCTTCCTGCCAATCTGGGACCATCCTGGATTGTTACACAAGCAAGAAATAAATACCTACTGTGTTCAGTCATTAGGTGTGTCGGTTTATTTATTACTACAGTCTATCTAGCCTAACCAAAATAATATAGTGGGGGAGGCAAGATAGTGGGGAAGCCTATTCAGTGTGTCATCCTTAGGGACAAGGTATAAAAATTATAAGGACTAGATACCAATGCTGATTGACTCAACAAAGACCAGAATAAGCAGTGATATGATGCCAGAAGGAGGTGCGGTGGCTAAAATAGGGGGATTGACCATTGCTATGGACAGTAAGTTAAGCGCAAAGTAGCCAGTCTCTGGGATCCTTATATTATGGAAGATTGGAACCTACCTGTATATAACATACAGGGAGAAAATAAGACAAGCAATCAAAGTGCATCATAGATATAATTATTTGCCCATAGGAGAATTTATAGGAAAAACTTCCTTTACTCATTTCATGCTGAAGGGGCATTCCAGCTATTCAACTCAGAGCAGCCCTTGTGGCTATTGCCATCTATCTAGCTGATGTCCTCAGAGGAATGGAATAAAGAGGCATCACTTTCAAGCTTCCCTTTCCCACAAAGTGGGTTTGAATTCCAGATTTCCTCCTCTCCGATTTCTGCTTCTTTTCATTTAATAGCTAGTCACTGAGTAGCTACTGGACCCTAAACATCATACTAATAAGAACAGGAAAGACAGTGACACTTTACCAATGCCCGACGAGAATGAAGACATGAGCTCTCTCTCAAGGAGACCTTGGTCTTCCCTTGGCAGTCCCCTTACTCCCTAGGCCAGAAGGGCTATGGAAAAAGCAAAACTCTCAGGTGGATTTATTGGAAAGCTAATCAAGATTCAGCTGAATTGTCCTTTTTTGCAGCGACCTCCTTCCGAGACTCTGCACTTGATTTTGTATTTGCAGTTTCGAATTATCTTTCTCAAAGAGGTCCCCCAAATTGTATAAGCTTCAGGTCCTATAAAACCTGGATCTGCTCCCTGGAAGCCAAAATGCTTGACCAGAAATAACTTCCAGGGCGCATCCAGTGTTGGAGCAGTCATGGTTACATATTTAAATAAAAATGCAGAGAATCTGCAGGACCTTCATGAAGGCTGAAACCAAAGCTTTCTGCTGGTAGCATGACTGCCAGAAAACAGAAAGTGGGGTATCTCCATCTGCTGGCAGAAGAGCAAAACTGCACCACATTGCCTTGACTGCAGACACTGGGCTTTGTTTCCCTTTAAGTGAATAAATAAAATCAATCAAGCAACATCATATAGAATTAGGAAAGCAGAAAGGCTTACAACCACATCCCCACAATAAAGCCATTACTTTCATTTTGAGGAACTACTTTCCAACCCCTGTTCACAATTTTATATAGATATAACAGTGATCTAGACAGTCCTGCCTTATAGAAGACTTTTTTTGTTTTGTTTTATTTTGTTTTTTACTGATTATAAGCATTTTACATATTCTACATTGTCTGCATAGCCAGCTCTTTTAATTGCTACATTATATACCAGTGATGGGCCCTGAGAGATTTCAGCAGCAGTCTTATTTAGGTAGCTTCCATATACCACTTTTACAAATAGTGCTGCAGTGGCCACGTTTGAGTATACAACTTTGTCTTTCCTGGGGATTATTTACGACAAACTAGGGCGACCAAATCCCACTCCATAACGTGGCTTAGGGAAAGCAGGACTTCAAAGGAAAAAGCAGCCCAGCCGGAGTCAGAGCTCAGCATATGGATGGATAAATGAATGATTGAGTCTGTTGGTCAGCGGATGACATGCAAAGCAACCTCAAGGGGTTTGCTCTGATTTGCACAACCCGTGGAACATTCCAGTGTGCTAGTCTTCCCACACTCTCATCAACACTGACAATCACCCTTCAGAGAATTTCCACCAGGAGGTTTTTGACATTCTGCTCCAATCTCCAAGTTCCAACTGCTTTAACAATTTACATACTCAGTCAAATGTGGAATCTAGTGAATTCTTATAGCGATTTTGCTTCACATATTGAAAGGACATTCTACATTAATCAATTATGAATTGTAATGAATTGCTTTCTAAAAATTATGTATGTGAAATACAGCAATTGCCACGCCCCTTTACTGGGCACACCCACCTCCAGTCCATCCCTAGCCATGACTGGCTGGCTGAATGATCAGGAAACAGGGATGATGTACTGAATAAGCAACTAGAATAGAGTTCGGTGCCTGGCTTTTCTTCCTATTCCTACTATGGATGTGCCCTGAGACCCTGGACAAGTCACATCTCCTCTCTGTTCCCTTACTTCTAAGCTGAAAGGGTAAGACTACTTGCCTTCTGAGGTACTTCTAAAACTAGAGTTCTATTAGTTCATCAGACCAGATGGAGTCTTGGACCTTGCTGAAATGACTAGGCATAAGAAGGCCCTAGGGCGGTCCCCTTCCTGGGCTAACTACTCCAAGTTAAGACCTTAAGATTGGGCCCATGATGTCATCATTTATACAGGAGCCAGGATGGCACAGGCCACATGACAGCCTGTTGCCAACCCAGAAACTAGGGTGCAGTTCCAATAATCATTCTCCAGGAAGGCAACTCGCAGAGGGCTGCTTTAGCTAAAGACGGTTTTGGTTCTGTTGTATGCCCACTAGACGGCCCACTAGATGCCTTCATACCAAGCAGAGAATGGGATTGGGCTACTGAACTAAAAATACAACTCAGCACACTTTCTAAGCCCCACTCCAGACCAGGCCAAGCCAATCTCTGGAGAACTCCTAAGACAAGCAGGCAGGGTATTGGTCCCCAAGGAACTTATAGTCTAGTGGAGGAAATGGGCCAACAATATAGCTATGAATGTCCAAATAGAATTGCTGAGTTCTTAAAACGAGTTCAAAAAATACAGGGAGAAATTAATTTAGACAAGGTGGGGAGAGATGGTGCTAGGAAGGGATTCTTGGGAAAAAAATGTCACTTGTGTTGGGTCTTTCAGACAAGTTAGATTTTGATAGAAAGCAATAAGAAGGACTGGGGAGGAGTACCAGAAAACACAGTGGGAGAAAGGTGTGGAGGCAGAAAAGCATGGGGTGCACTGTACAGTGAAAAAGTTTTTTTCACAGCAAAGGAAACCATCAATAAAACAAAAAGGGATCCTACTGAATGGGAAAAGATATTTGCCAATGATATATCTGATAAGGGATTAATATCACAAATCTATAAAAAAACTTACTCAACTCAACTCCAAAAAAACAAACAACCCAATTAAAATATGGGCAGAGGACTTGAGGAGACATTTTTCAAAAAAGGACATACAGAAGGCAAGAAGACATATGAAGAAATGCTCAACCTCACTAACCATCAGAGAAATGCAAATAAAAACCACAATGAGATACCACCTCACTCCAGTCAAAATCGCTATCATCAATAAATCAACAAACAACAAATGCTGGCGCGGATGTGGAGAAAAGGGAACACTAGTGCACTGTTGGTGAGATTGCAGATTGGTGCAGCCACTATGGAAAACAGTATGGAGGTATCTCAGGAATCTGAAAATGGAACTACCCTATGATCCAGTAATTCCACTCCTAGGCATCTACCCGGAGAAATCCAAAACTCCAATTCAAAAATCAGTATGCACTCCTATGTTTATTGCAGCACTATACACAATAGCTAAGACATGGAAACAACCGAAATGCCCATCGGTAGATGACTGGATTAAGAAGCTGCAGTACATTTATACAATGGAGTATTATGCAGCCATAAAGAAGAAAGAAATCTTATCATTTGCAACAACATGGATGGATCTAGAGAACATTATGTTAAGTGAAATAAGTCAGAAAGAGAAAGACAAGTACCATATGATCTCACTTATATATGGAATCTAAAGAAAAGACTATGTGAATGAACTAATCAGAAACAGTTTTGGGGACACAAAGAAAAAACCGAGAGTTGTTAGATGGGCGGGGGTGGGGGTGGGGTTGGGGATAAGGGGAAAGGTGAAGGGATTAGGAAGCAGCTGGTAACCACAAAAGCCTCAGGGTTTTCTGAAAATTAATTTGGGGAACTTATTCAATAATGTTGTAAAGATTTTGTTGGGTATCCGATGGACATGCGTCCTATTTGGGAGACCACCTCAGAGATAATGCGGATGCCTGATCATGGCATTGTACACCAGAAGCTAAACATTAATGAATGCCAACTATAATTTTATATATATAATGTGATGGCTGGGTGTGAGGTCGGAGGGATAATGGATGGGGGAGGGGGTTCACAGTGTGAGGGATATAAATGATAAACGTCTAAGTATTACCTTGTCTTGTACACCTGAAACTAATAAAAAAATAGTAATGAAAAAAGAAAAAAAAGAAAAGAAAATTGTGGTTTGACCAGAGCACGGGATGCGCAAAAGGACCTCCCCATCATCAGCGGGCTCTCCTGCTTAGTAGGAGTCCACTGTGGCTGGAAAAGGAACACATCAAAATGGGCCCTGTTTAAGGCTCAACCCAAAAGGGGGTTAGCTGGTAATCGTGGCTTTCTATACCCTTAGCTTTTTATTTCCCTGGTGTTGTCACAGACTTTGAAGGCAGTCCCCGGATTGTGCCAAGACAGATGCATGTGGGGATGTGGTCATTAAGAGCCTCTATCTTGTGAAATAGCGAGGGCTCCCATGAGAGGGCAGAAATGGGGTGATCCCCAAGGGAAAGGAGGCTTCTTCACCATGGCTGTCCTTGCCATGCAGCAGCTTTCTGCTCAATACCCCTGCTGCCAGGCCTGCTGCTCCCCATATGGTCAGCTCAGATGTGCGACACTCCTCGATTTTTATTATTGGAGCAATATAATCATTATTGCTCTCGTTACCCAACATCATATAAACACCCATTTAAAAGTAATGTAGGCATCATTTTTCTCTTTTATTTGATGAGAGCATCTTTCTGGTCGGCTCTTCTCAAAGGAAGGCTGGGCAGTGGAGAGCATCCTGCCTCATCCCACTCTCTCCGAGGCCTGTTCCTCAGCCACACATCCCATAAACACCACCTCTTCAGGTTGGAAAAGGCGCCCACACAGGTCTCATATGGCTTAGCAAGAGCCAGAGTCTCTGTGGCCTGACGTCCTGGGATATCACCAACCACGAGTCATAAGTTATTTAGGCTAATGGGCAAGCTAGTGATCCACCCTCATCAGGAATAGCAAATGGGATTCCTCTCACTTTCCAATTTTGAATTCTTGGGAGTATGTGCCTGGAGTGCTGTGTTGAAAAGGATGATGAGGCAGCATCTGGACCCTGTCCGAATATGCCTTCCATAGAGAGACGAAGCTTACAAGACAGGTGGAGGGGAGAGGAAAGGGATTGTTAACAGCCATCTAGACTACCCTGAGAGCCCAGCATGGGGCCTGGCCCAGTGCAGGTTCTTAGCAAAGAGTCCCTTGAGTCAACAAATGGGTAAACCTGAGAGCATCCAACTCCAAAGCTCAAGACTTTCCTCCTGTGGGGCATGGCCCAGCCTCCTCGAAGAGTGGCACTCCATGGAGGGCTGGGCCTGCAAACAGGCCTTATTGTCATCTGTTCTCTTACCAGCCCATGGAGGATTTGCTCAAAGATGTGAGGCTGAGGTTTGCTCGAGCTTTGCTCCCTCATATCTAGTGGACCATTCTGGCTCCGTGTTCCCATGGTAGCGCCCACAGCTCTGACAGAGCCAAAAATAAGAAGAGAAAAAAAAGGAGAGTCTGACTCCAGCTGCTGGGAAAACCAGATGGGGTCTTCTTCAAGCCCCACCTAACACGGCCCAGTGGCTACATTGCCACAAGCACTTTATCACAGGCCCAGCTCCTGGAAACTCCATGACAGAGAGGCCCTGGACTCACCTCTGCTTCCAGAATGGATGACGTCACGGTGCCTCACCACAGCTGACACACCTGCCAACCCTGAGAACCCCTGGGAAGTGACCAGAATGCCACGGAATTCGACACACCAGACCAACGAACACGGTCCTGTGCCAGGTCCCACAGAAGATAGCAGTAGTGCATACCCTCAAAGGGGACTCTGATTTTCAGAAATGGCAGGAACACTGGAGAGTATCTAGACTGTATTGTAGGTTCTAGGGTGAAGGGGTGAACAAAAGGAAAGAGGAGCATTGGGATTATACGGCACTGGAATCTCTGTCCCCAGTTCTTGATGTACGGGGATTCCACCAAAAAAAAAAAAAAAGGCTTTGAAAATAAATGAAAATTTTCACTCCTTCAAAATAAGGGTAAACATTTTACCAATTAAAAATAACAACTGATTTATAGAGAAAAAAGCCCATTGCCCTCAGTCTTACAGCTAGTTCATAGAAAACCCCAGGCTGAAAACGTGTTCTTCCTGAACCATACTTTCCAAGCACATTGCCACAAGCCTATCCCATCCCTTGAGAGCCCCGCTAAAGGAGACGTGCCCACGTGACCTCTTGAATGGCAGAAGTAAGAAGGCAAATCGATTCGTTCTTGGAGCTGTCCTAACAATGTACCACAAACTAGGTAGCTTAAACAACAGAAATGTATTGTATCTGTTCTGGAGGCCAGAAGTCAAAGATCAAGGTGTCATCAGGAATTATCCCAACCGATTTCTACCTCTACTTTCACATGGCATTCTTCTTCTTTGCAAGCCTATCCCTGTTTCTGAATTTCCCATTTTTGTAAGGATACCAGTCATATTGGGTTAGAGCCCACCCTAACGGGCTCATCTACAGTTGATTACATCTGCAAAGACTCTTTCCAAATAAGATCACACTGAGATAGTGGGGGTTAGGACGCCTACATACAAATTTCGAAGGGACATAATTCAACCCATAATGGCAGGTGTGGTCAGAGACCAGAGGTCAGCAATGAGCAGTAAGGTCATAAGAGCCCAAAAGGCTTTCTGAGGGAAGGTGAAGAATGGGGTGCTGGAAGGAGAGTAGAGAAGGCTGCCCCTGACTCTCTGGGTTGTTGGGAAGGAGATAGGAAGAAATGTGTTTTTCTGACAGGAAAGCACATCTGACTAGAGTTATTGAGGCACCAGGGGTGGCATATGCCATTCACTCTTATTGCCCCACCACCCCATCCCCCCACATGCCCATCAACAGACATAACTGCATGGCCAGGAACATGAAACCAGAAACCACCTCAAAGATGACAAACTTCATAGTCTTTCCTCTTTGCACTAGAACAAGCCAGTTGCCCTTCAGTGGGCTAGCAGAACTTGCAGCTCCCACCTTCTATAGCTTCGTGCTTGTCCACAGAATAATAGCAATGAACTGCTTTTAAAATCTGGTTATAGGTTTATACAATCCTATATGGAGAACCTGTGGTCCAGAGAGAAGAGACTTACCCAACATCACAAAGACAGTTAGAGACAAAACTAGAATTCACTCCTCAGTTTCCAGCATCTTATAAGAAATCCCTGATCATGCAAAAGGCCAAGCCCAACATTCTTTCTACTATTTTCCTGCCTTCCAGCATGTCAACTTGCTGATCATGCTAAGAAGGTGGTAGCAGGTTTTCCCACCCTACGTGGACCCCTTGGTCTTATCTACAGAGGCCTCCTAGAGACACCACCTTGCTCCAAAAAAGGGACTCCCGGAGGTAAGAGGGGGAGGAGTGTCCAGTGTTGTATTGAAGTATGAGCTTTGTACCTTTCCTGTCAGTTGTCACTTTCTACTTTTTGGCAGTCTGCCCTTGGAAACATGTTATTACCACACATCTCAGGGCTGCTTCCGCTCTGCCACTAGGTAGGCCAGGAAATAAACATCAAGAGTATGCCCTGGAGGCCATAGGAGAGACTTCTGAATGAAGTCTGTGTATACCAGTACATGGACTTTGTTGCATCTCCTCCAGGTGCTGGGGTGGTAGGGTGGGAATGGGGGGGGTGCTTTCCTTTTTCTCCTTCTTGACTGGATACTTCACAGGTTAGCTGAGTTTGAGCGTCTTAAGGTGAGTGAGGAAGGGTCCACAGAAGGCAGTGTCCGACCCCTTTAGATGCTGAGAGCCAGGGTATAGCAGAGTAACAGCAGCTGCCTATTACCAGGAAAAAGGGGTACTCAGACACTTGGCTCTCACTAGTAGACCCAAGGGATGGAGTGTTTTCCATAAGTATGTCCTCTTCTCTAACAGCGTCACTGACCCTTGTGCTAGAAGCTCGTCAGTTAGCCATTTGACTAAAAGGCAACCCTTGTAAATGTTTCTTCAGCAAGACCTGTGACACACAATTCGTCTGGGGACACTTGCATTTGTCACCTTTCTAACTGCCAACTATTATTAAAGGCATTAGAATAGACCTAGAGTAACTATTTTACCATTAACATAGAGATGATTTTTAAGTTGTCCTAGAATAAAAGAAATCGTAAGACCGTTCAAATGTATGAGGTCAAGCACCTAAGTGAGTGGCTGTTCCATTTTTGAAAGTATCTAACAATTTGCGTGTAAGAGATTTCATGTAATAAAAGGAATTGAAAAAAATGAATGTAGGAATAATGTTTATCTTACCTTTCTAAGCCACAAAATGTACTGGAGAACTGAAATGTCATACTAGCACAATGCATTTTTATAAGCTACACATTTTACACTGGCTTTTAAATAATACTTCTCCCAGATCCATTATCACAAATTCCTCAGGTCATCCTTATTTTAAAGTCTAACCAGAAAATGGAGTTGACAACCAATTCTTTGTCATTCTATTAACATGTGTTGAGCTGGATGGCAGGTCCCACACTGGGTACCTTATATTTTATCTCCTATGCTCTTGGCAACACCCCAGCGAGGTAGATGTTAACACTATTTTACAACAGTAGCAACGAATACCCAGAGAAGTGACATAACTTTCTCCAGGTCACACAGTGGGTAAGAGATAGGGGCAGGATTTGAACCAATATCTGTGCTCCTCTGTGCTACTATGGGACAATCATCAACCAATAGTAGCCATGTAGCTCTGCACAGATCACTTTGGGGAATCACTTGGCCAGGGCTCTTTTTATTAGCTCATTTGTAGGAAACAAGGGAGCAGTCTTCATAGCCATATAAATCGTGAAATTATTCTCCCACATCAGTCATAGCTAGTCTCATTGATGAGATAACCCAACTCTTCTATCCAGCGAGACGTGAAGGATGGGAATATTCATTTATGAGAATGAGTCTACATCACCCTCCAAATGGGGGCCTACCATGTTCTGCTTGGGCATGCTGACTCCATGACTCATCCTCTTCTCTAGATTAACACCTTGGGAGATGGAAGGGGGTGCTGCATAGGAGAGGTCCCTGACAGCAAGTTGGGTAGAGACCTAAATGGGATAGAAGAGTTTTAGGAATGAATCAAAGTGTGTTTTCAGGAACATCCAGAGGCCCCAGCCCTGAGACCCTTTATAGAAACACACTGGGTTGGAATAGACTTGCTGTGTTGATGAGTTCACTCATTATGACTTGGGCGACGTGGGCTAGACAACATGTTCTCCTAGCTTGAATGCAGATCTTGGATTTTCTTCTCTCCCTGTGGGTAGGAAACATTTCCAGAAGAAATAGAAAACATCTGGAGAAAAACACAGCGCAGCGGTGAACCTCAGCTGCCATCCACCATATTAGCTCCTGAGATACATTTTCTGAGGAAGAACAATATGCGCTTAATGCAATTAGATCACAATACTGCAAGCCAGAAGCTAAACGGCTTAGGTATCTCCCTAAGTTCTAAGTGGCTTTTTGTGCACCACTTTGACTTTCCACCAAGATTTTAGGAGTGTGACATTGGAGCCTATGAATTTAGATAGCTCATTGGTTGTGGGACACTAAGCACGCACCGGTATCAAGTATGTTTTTAGATCCCTCAAACATGAGGAGAATTCAGGTAGAGTATCATATGCTACTACCTACTGCAGACTCGGACACAGCTCTGAATTTCTATTACAGCCTTATCCATAACTTTCAGACTTCATTAATTTGGATAGAATTATGGTTTGGCTTTAGCTTTTCTAAAAGGTTGTGTGTGACAAAAAAATTATGCTTTCAATTTGTAAAACCAAATACCTACGTGAGACCTGTCACGGCCAGCATGAGCTGCAGACAGTCGCATTGATGGGGTTAATTGTCATTTGAAAATAATTCACTGCTTCCAGAGTGAGTCTTCTGTTTTTTTGTCTTTACACAACATTACTGTGTCTCACTCTAATTATTCAATGCTAAGTTCATACTTCTGAAGCAGGAGACTGGAGTCAGAGGAAATGGTGTTTGATTTGTTGCCATGGAAACGTCTAGCTGTAGATGGACTCTAATCCCATGACAACTCTCTCTCTTAAGAACCATTTTTTCTGACATAATAAAAATCTGATCAAGGTCAGATTTAATAACCATCTCAATTCCCCAACTTTCCCCTGTATTTGGTGTCAGAGACTCATTTTTGACAAAGAGATGCTTAAAAGAACTTTTGCTTGCTTTCTGTAGAAAATTATTGTTTATGTCTCTAAATGCATAAACCTGGCTCCGTGTCACATTAATTTGCAGCCATACCTTTTGTTATTGCATAATTTCTGCATTAAATGAAAGTTACTTATAATTGTTTGCACAGCGTTGGCAGATGTTAACATTTCGTGGTGCATTGTTCTTGCTAAAACATACATTAGGGGTATCAATAAAGCTTATCATTTGCCAACAAATGGTGTTTACAGTATTAACAAATGCCACGACCATTTGTCTTTCAGTTTGTACTGTAATAATTTTCTGAACTGATTATCATGCAGTTCAGTGAGACGGGAACTGTGCAGTGCCATGCTGGAATGAAATACTTTATATTGGAGAAACGTAAATGAAAGATTGCCTGCTGTGTGACCTTAAGCAAAGCCTTTCCTCTCCCTGGCCTCATCTGTACAATGAGAGATGAGACCACATGGTCTCCAAGGACCCCTCTCACATCTGGCAGACCCTGATCTGCACTAGCCCTTCCCAGTAGGGGGCACAGGCTGCTGGGCTCCAGGCTTGCACCTCTTCCTGAGAATTAGAGCCCTAAGGCTATAATCAACTCTTCTACTTGCCATGCATATGGAACTTGAGCAATCCCAAATGCTTTAATTTGCTTCGTTGTAGACTTGCAGTCATCCTGTGAAGGAGGGCAGGAATTTTTAACTCCAATTTATAGGTGAAGAGCCTGAGACTCAGAGAGGTTAAGCTACCTGCCCAACATCACACAGCTTCTGTTTAGCACAGGTAGGTCTCAGATTCCCACTACTCCACACTGCCAAGGGAGTCAAGTTAGTGAAACTGGCCAGGAATACGGAGGCATCCAACCCCTTTCATACTCAGAATTTTGAATCCCAGCTCTGTCTCTTACCACTTAGGTGTCCTGGGGGAAATTATTTAACCTCTCTCTACCTCAGATTCCTTATCTGTAAGAAGGAAAAGCTGACATGACTACTTCACTGAGTTGCAGGGAACTAAATGAGAGTATGCATGTAAAGTGCTTAACGCAGAGCCCAACACACAGTAGGTGCTCATGATGGTAGTGATGATTAACATGAAAACACCACACATACAATAAACCAGGTGTCTATATGCTTAAATTATTCCGTTCCTTGACAGTCATTCTGTAAACATAGTTCTGATCTCCCTTTAGACATAAAGGCTCCATGATTTGTGTGACAAATGTAGCAGATGCAAATATCTTTCTTGCCTACTTTCCTGATTTCCTTCCACTCGTTATCAGAGCTTGTTCCACAGAACTCTGTGAAGGTGGCATTCTCTAGAGTAAGAGTCATATGGCCAGGTCACCTGAGAGTCCATTCATCTGGGGGATTTTCTCCCAGAAGATTTACCTGTTTTGCAATTCTACAAATGCCTGAATGCTCTGGCCTCGTATGAGACTTGGAGTTATGCAGAAGAAACAGGAACAACAGTCAACCGCCTAGGAACACACAGATTCATCTCTTTGCCTTCCAGCAAGGAGAACGCTGCCCTGAATACCTTTGGTTGCTTCTCATACTTGCTCTTGTTTAGGGGTTACCAAGTGCCAAGGGACACAGGATGTCCCAAGTCTGGCCCTTGGGCCTCCAGGAATTACCCATGCAACTCTCTTCCTCTATTTTTCCCATCCAACACCCTCTCCAACATACACACCTAAAAAATAAATAGATTGACTAGATGGCTTCCAATGAACCCTCCTGTGCTGCCAGCCTAAACATAAGTATGGCTGGCAGGACTGTGTTTAATTGCTCTCAGGGCTACAGAGTCAAGAAGGGACAAACATTGAGTCTCTACTGGTCACTGCTCTTATAAAACTCACTTGTTCATTTCTAAGGAATCAACAAAGAAATACGTTAACTAAGAAGTAAAACATTTTACAGACCTATGGCCTGGGCTTTTGTTCTCTGAACATTAGTACAGAGAGTACCTTGAAATACAGGCAGGATATTAAGCAGATTGCACTCTCTTAAATGACCAAACCATATCTTTCTCTCTGGTGAGATTTGGAATAAATGAGTGGCACGTGTGCTGTAAGGCTCAAGTAGTAACAGTACAAAAGAGGAGTCAAGTAAAGAGACCAGATTTCCATTCCTCTCCTGACTCCTGGTCAACCCTCCCTCGTGGATTATCCAATATGAGTTTTTGGCAAGTGTAAGCTTACAAAATATTTTTAAAGTAGTTCTACTCCCCTAATATCCTCCAAATTGGTCATCTGTCCATTTCCTCTGCTACTGTCATAATTCAAACCCTCACCACTTCTCTCCCTGTTACGATACCAGCCTTCTTGTTAGTCTCCCTGCCCTCTGTCACCCTCCTTTTAACTCTACTACAAGGGAGATATTGCTAAAACTGAGTCAGAAAATACCCAGGCTGTGACAAAGCACTTAACATGCAGGTACCCGTGTCAGGTACTGTGCCCAACGTAGGCAACAGGGACACAGCAATGAACATTCACAGGTCGCCTCATGATAGGCATGACATGGTTATGACTGGGGCCAGGAAGTGGCTACAGAGAGCAGAAGTCATTCAAGCCCTACCACTTACACCACCTGTGTGACCTTGAGAAAAAGCACTTACCACTCTGGGCCTCAGGCTCCTTGACTGTAAAATGGGCACGAGAGTGATGGCCTAGTCTATCTCATGGGGATGCGGCCAGACCCAGGTGAGATTAGGTTGCCCAAGTATTGGGCTCCATCCACCATGAAATGCTATTCTGGGTAAGGTGGTATCCCTGTTGGCTCAGAAAGGACAAAGTAGTCTGAGCAGTTCTCCTAGAAAAGGTGAGATGTGGCCTGAAAGTTTGGCAAGGATTTCACAAGGTAAGAAGGAGAATAAAGGGGCTACCCTGGGTCATAAAGCTCAATTACAACCAAAGAGACAAATCTGTCCCTTAATAACCAACCCAACTGTGGCTGTTTCTATGACAAAAACAATAACAGCCCTTTCTCCCAAGTGTCACTGCAGAGTCAAGAGGAGGTTATGAGATGCCCTGTGCTGAAAAGAAAATGAAGAATCAAACAGGGCTACCAGTTCTTGAAATGCTATCAATGGTTTGGTGACCGAAGCCATCATTTTTCTCTCTTACTGCTCTAGTTTCTCTGTATTCCAATGTCACTGTTTTGTAGTAAATTCATCACGTTATGTATGGCAAGAGTCAAGAACTGAAAGCAAAGTTGCCATAGGCACATTAAAGCCACTGCTGTCAGAAAACATGTGCAGATTTGTTTAGGCAAATATTGGGTAATGTCTTATAATGTCCCAGTGGGCACTGAGAAATGTCCCCAAGGAGGCTCTGCTGACAGTAGGGAAAGCAGGGTGAGGAGTAGGGCAGAGAGCAGGGGCAGGAGCCCCCTTCAATGCAGCAGAAAGTCCCATAACTGAAATCCCCATGACATTTAATAACCAGTGTTCAGTTTTGCCTTCCTCACTGGTGTGCTCACAATTCTCTTTGGGGAAAGCACCCTGGACCAGGAGTCAGGAGATCCTGGTTGGAGTCCTTGGTTTTCCTCCTACAAGTGGAGTGATCTTGGGTAGAGGCCTTGATTTCTCTTATTCTCAGTTTTCTCATCAGTGAAATGGGTAGATCTTTACCTACCCTACAAACTTGTGTGAGATAAGAGAAGGCAATGTAATTTGAGGGCTGTAAAGAGCTAGACAAATGGAAGTCATTTTTTATTATTAAATCACGCCTTGGAATTTACGCATTCACTGCCTGCTCTCAAGGTTGAAAATAGAGCTCAAAGGTCAAGTGCAATTCATTAAAACCTAATTAGAAGACAAATTGTCTTTCATTTCAACGTGTGATACAGAATCCAGCAGCTTAAGAAATAAGGATGGTTTATTTGAAACTCTTTGTTTAAATTTAAAGCTTCCAGGATTTGTCAAGCTGCTGCTCTGTGCAAGCCCTCCGAGGGGAATGCAGAGAAGTAGAGGGCACTATGCCCACCTTCACAGAGCTCACCATCCAATATGGATAAGAAGACAAGGCCACAAATAAACAAGAGGCAGAGCATGCTTAGGGGCTGACATAGCTTCAGGCCTAATGCCCTAGGCCAGGGTTCAGCAGTCTCATCTAACTGGGAAGGCATCATGATACTTCTTTAAAAACCAAAGGGTTTGAAGGACTGAAAGGGAGCATATGACTTGGCAGAGATAGGAGGCAAAAAGTGGAACAGCAGACAGAAGCAAAGTGGCAGAGGTAGGAGGATGTGGGTCTAGTTCAGAAGACCCCGAATCTGGCCTAGCTGTGGCAGATGCAGTGCACAGGCCAGTTGATGAAATGAAGCCGGGAAGATCAGACTAAGGAACTTGACCACGAGTCCGTTCTTAGTGCAGAGATGTAGACAGCCAGGAGGCTTGTCACAAATGACTTCATGTGTTTTGATTTTCTTCTGCTGGCTTCTTTGACCCCAAAGTCTTGCTATTTCCCTGTGCTGCCTGCATGCAGGACTATCCATACTCAGCCTGGTCTCAGTCTGCCATAACCTGGCTATGCTAGATGAGTAAGTTCCGGAGATCTGCACAACATTGTACCTGTAGTTAACAATAGTATATTATGCTCTGAAAATGCAGTCAAGAGGGTAGATCTTATACAAAAGGCTCTTACCACAATGGAAAAAAAAAAGATAGCAGAGCAGTACTGGAAAAGGGTGGAGTATGGGAGCACAAACAAAGGACATTTAAGACAGAATGACGAGGTAAGAGATGCTTTAGGGAAGCATGATGACAGAGTAGAAAACCAAGGGCTCATGCGAATGGGGGGAAGTAGAAGGAGTTCCTAGACGGAGAAAACATTGTGGTAAAAATATGGAACATTAGCTAATGCTGTATTATATGCTTGAAAGTTACTCCATGAGTACATCTTAAATCTTCTCACTACAAAAAATAAATGGTGACTATGTGACGTAATGTAGGTGTTAGCTAACATTACAGCGGTAATTGTTCTGCAATACGTAAGTGTGTTAAATCAACATGTGTATATGTGTATCAAATCAACACATTGTAGACATTAAACGCACACAATGAACTGACAATTACATCTCAATAAAGCTGAAAAAATGTACATAAAATTTTTAAAAGATATGGAACATTCTACCCACATTTCCCCCTTCATATTCCCAAAGCTGGCAAGATCTTGCTACTCATTCTATTAACATCTAGAAACCTTTGTATAAAAATACTCTGAGCTCTCTATACCGCAAAAGAAACCATCAACAAAGTAAAAACCCACAGAATGGGAAAAAATATTTGCAAGTCAAAATATGACAAGGGGTCAATATCAAAAATATATAAATAATGCATAAAACTCAATAGCGTAAGAACAAATAACCCAATTAAAAAATTGAGATTCTTATGCTAACCAAAATAAGTCAGACGGAAAAAGTCAAGAACCATATGATTTCACTGATATGTGGTATATAAAACTGGAAACAAAAGAACAAGACAAACAAATGAAGAAACAGAAACTCATAGACATAGACAATAGTTTAATGATTACCAGAGGGTAAGGGAATAGGGAGGATGGTAGATGAGGGTAAAGGGGGTCAAATATATCGTGATGGAAGGAAAACTGACCCTGGGTGGTGAACACACAATTTGATTTATAGAGGATGTATTATAGAATTGTACACCTGAAACCTATGTAACTTTACTAACCATTGTCACCCCAATAAACTCTAATTTTAAAAATTGGGCAAAAGACCTGAATAGACATATTTACAAACAAGATATACAAAAGGCCAACAAGTACATGAAAAGGTGCTCAACATCACTAGTCATTAGGGAAAAGCAAATTACAACCACAGTGAGATATCACTTCACACCTGTTAGAATGGCCTTTATCAAAAAGACAAGAGATAACAAATGATGGCGAGGATGTTGAAAAAAGGGAACCCTCATGCACTGTTGGAGGGATTGTAAATTAGTGCAGTCACTATGGAAAACAATATGAAAGAGCCTCAAAATATTAAAATAGAACTACCATATATCCAGCAATTCCACTTCTGGGAATATATTCAAAGGAAATGAAAACACTAATTCGAAAAGATATTTGCACCCCACATTTATAGTGGCATTATTTCCAATAGCCAAGACTTGGAACCTAAGTGTCCATCGATGAATGAATGGATAAAGAAATTGGATACACACACACACACACACACACACACACACACATATACACACACAATGGACTATTATTCAGCCAAAAACAAAAACAAAAAAGCAAGTAAATCCTGCCATTTGCAACAACATGGATCGCACTTGAGGACAGATAAGTGAAATAAGTCAGACAGAGAAAGACAAATACTGTACGCGTATGATCTCATTTATATCTGGAATCTGAAAAAATAAAACAAAAAGAAATTATAGAAAAACAGATGAGACTTGTGATTACCAGTAGCAGACGGTGATAGAGGATGGTCAAAATATACAAACTTGCAGTTATTAGCTACATAAGTACTAGGTATACAATGTACAACATGATGACTATAGCTAACACTGATGTATGGTCTATAGGAAAGTTAAGAGAGTAAATTCTAAGAGTTCTTATCACAATAAGAAATTTTGTTCTTCTCATTTTTTTTCTTTTTATTGTATCTATATGAGATGATGGATGTTACCAGAACCTATTGTGATAATTATGTAAATCAAACCATCATGCTATATGCCTTAAAGTATACAGTGATGTATGTCAACTATTTCTCAATAAAACTGGGGAAAAAATTAAAAATAAAGTACTCTGAGCTCATAACCCAATACTTAGCAGAGTCCAGCACACAGTAGGTGCTCAATAAATATTTGTGGAATTAATGAATAACTTATTGGCCTTATATGCCTAAGTAAAAAAAGAAGAAATTGCTCTAGGTAGGAATATAAGCCAAGCACAAGTAGTGCTCACTGAAGTAAGGAAAGGAATGAGAAACGAGGTAGTCTGCCATGATCCTTTGAATAAATAGTTCTCCTGGGGTACAGTTTGGGAAAGGCAGCCATAGTCCACGAGGCCTCCATCCACGTGCAAAACTTTGTCCTGGGTACTAGATCAGTTTGAAATGGTCCTGTCTGGTCCAGAAGTGGTAGTACAGTTATGGGATAAAAGAGACCTTGGGAACAGGAAGAATGTAGATGATTATAGGCCAAGGAGAGGTCAAGGTCAGATGGTGAAAAGGAAGATCATGTCTGACAAAGGAGACAATATCACCCAGATCAAGAGATTTTGGCCATGTTTGGTGGATATAGTCTTTCAAACTGTTTCTAATTCAAACTTTTAATATAATTGTCAGAAAGCAAAGAGAACGTGTAAAGGAAAAGAAGGTACAGCTGCCTGAAGTTTAAGAGGCCAAGCAGCAATACTGAAAAAAATCTAGCCTGGAAAGATCTGGTGATAGTGAAAGCTGTTTCAAAGTACCTGACACTTCTCTACAGAACAAAATTGGTGACATACTGATCCCTTAAGGAAATATCTAAGTCCCCTAAGCAGCTATCCCCAGGAAGATTTCTCTGAAAAAGAGGGAGACCAGCCAGTCTTGTTCACGGTGGGTCAATCCTGCTAATTCAAGTGACATTTAACTTGGTTTTTTAGAGTCTGAAACTACACTTAAGAAAAGGAAATTGCACTGAAAAAAACTATGGACATAATAGTGATAATGCATCATGAGAGTCCTTTTGTTTTCCTTCCAAAATCTCCAAGGTTAAGCATCGTGTACCCATCCACTTTATCATACCTCATGCCAGGCACTAGGGGTATTTCCTACTGACTGGAATGTTAGGCGAGAGAGGAGTGCTGAGAAGGAGGCAAGGGGCACACCATTGATGGCCCATCTGTGCCATGTTAAGGAGGTTGCAGTTGATCCTGTGACTAGTGGGTCTCAACTCTTTACCTAAGACACAAGTGGGGACTTGTAGAAACATGACTGGAGACCACTGAGCTAGAAGGATCTGCAGTTTGGGATACAGACCAAGGGCGGCAAAGCAAGGCTGGTCACGCTGAAGAACAATTATGGGGTGCTTTGATGGTGGAGGCTATGTCCACTAGACCCCAAATGATATTTGAAGTCTTAATAGGCATTTCAGCTTTAAGTATCTTCCATTAAAACCTTTAGATGTGATAAATAATATTAAATTTAAAAAATTTAACCTGCCTTCTTCACAAAGCCTGAAGAGTATTTCATGTGAAATTGTACTGGCACAACGACTGTACTTCATCTCAATCACGTCTAATTCTCATGCTCAGTTTCAAGCTTCTCCTTTGTTAATTGCCTTACTTTTGTTTGACAGTATGCAGGACAGACTCCTTCCCTGTAACCTCCTCAGCACCAGCCTCAGCATTGAAGAAACTGGCTTTGCTCACTCTCAGGAGCTGTGGGAAAAAGAGGTAAAGAAGGGAAGACTTCCCCAAAGCTGTTCCAGGAAAGAAGGCTGCAAACTCTCTTTGGACTCTTGGCTCTCCTGGGTCCCCAGTCTGTGGGCCCACACCACGTCTCCATAATGACTTAAGCCAATATATGAGGTCTGACAATTAAGTTCGCAAACTCATCCTAACAAAAGTGTTACATACCTTAGTGCTGAATATCACTATGGTCACCTTCGAAGTACTCCCCTTGGGAAGCTATACACCAATTCCAGCACCTAGTCCACCCTTCAAAGCAGTTTTGGAAGTCTTTTTCTGGAATGGCCATCAGAGCTGTCATCCTATTACCCTTGATGTCCTGAATGTCATCAAAATGTCTTCCTTTCAACATTTCCTTTATCTTTGGGTAAAGAAAGAAGTCACTGGGGGCCAGATCAGGTGAGTAGGGAGGGTGTTCCACTACAATTATTTGCTTACTGGCTACAAACTAACTCCCTCACAGACAGTGCCACGTGAGCTGGTGCATTGTCGTGATGCAAGAGCCACGAATTATTAGTGACACATTAAGGTCATCTCATTTTTTCACGCAGCCTTTTCAGCACTTCCAAACAGTAAACTTGGTTCATTGTTTGTCCACTTGGTACAAATTTATCATGAATAATCCCTCTGATATCAAAAAAGGTTAGCAACATCATTTTGACTCTTGATTTGGACTCATGGAACTGTTTTGGTCGTGGAGAGTTGGCCAATGTCCATTGTGCACTTTGACGCTTTGTTTCAGGGTTGTATTAGTACACCCAGGTTTCATCACCAGTGATTACACGGCTCAAGACATTGTCTTACCTCTCCAAAAGGTCTTAGCAAACTTCAACTCTCCTTTGCTTTTGTTCATCAGTGAGCTCGTTCGGGATCATTTTTGCACACACCTTTCTCATGCCAAGATTTTCAGTTAAGATTTTCCTGTTTCTCTACTGATGCTTATTTGGTATACTATGCTTCGCACAGTCAGCCAACGATTTTCAGGCTCAATTTGAGGAATATTTTGAATGTTTTCATCAGTTCTGCTTATTACTGGCGCCCTGACGTCTCTTCATCAGTGACGTATTCTCTCCCCTCAGAAAAACGTTTGATCCATTTGTACACTGCTGTTTTCTTTATGGCATTAGCCCCATAAACTAGGACTAACATGTCCCTGACTTCACTTCCACTCTTGCTGAGTTTAACAAGAAATATGTTTGTTCTTTGCTCTAATTCAAGCTCAGACATTCTCGTGACAGCACACAAAAACACACAACAACAATAATGAACACCAATCCACAAGACACCGCCACACATCGACACAAACACAGCTGTCAGACACTGATATGCCAAGGTTATGAAACCTTACTGAGCTACTTGTCTATTTGTACAGTGCTGCCAACGTAAGCGCATGGTGGCAAGTTCGCGAACATAACTGTCAGAATATATATATATATATATATATATATATATATATATATATGACTTTTAATGTAATACTGTTGAATGCTCATGTTCATAAATAGGTACATTTTGCTACCGTGTTTCCCCGAATATAAGACCTACCCGGACCATGACTTCTAATGCGTCTTTTGGAGCAAAAATTAATATAAGACCCCATCTTTTACATTATATTATATTATATTATATTATATTATATTATATTATATTGTACCGAGTCTTATATTAAAATAAGACTGGGTGTTATATTAATTTTTGCTCCAAAAGATGCATTAGAGCTGATGGTCCAGCTAGGTCTTATTTTCAGGGAAACACGGTAGCAAAATATAACTATTTATGAACATGAGCATTCAACAGTATTATGTTAAAAGTCCAATTGGCCAACTGAACTCTAGCATATTTATATGATAGAATACAACTCAACATTAAAATTATTTTTAAAAAATATGTTGTCCCTGATATAATAAATGAAAAACAGGATACAATACTTTACATCCAACATGAACCTGATCTTATGTTTATAGACATATATACTTTATATATTCATTAACATATTTGCATGTGCATAGAAAAATACTGAGAGAACACACAAAAATACTCTAAAAGGGGGATGTCAGGGAGGTGGGATTACTGGTGATTTTTAATTTTTCTTTTTTTTCTGTATTTTCTACATTTTGATCAGTGACTTTATCATCAGAAAATACATATATTTTACCAAAAGGTGGCTGTAAGTTATTCTAAATGAGCTCACATCTATAACCTGAGTATATTCTATTCCAAGACAATGGAACAACAAAGACAGGGAATAGCTGAAGTCTGTCCATCCTTGAGGAATTTCTAAGACTAAAAATGACACTGGAAGAGTAGCAAAGGCAAAATTCTATCCCAATTTTCCCAAAAGAGAAGGTGGCCCATTCTATAAATCACAAGTGGGTTTATAACCAATTGAATGACTGACTATACACCCAAAATTCTAATTAACTGAACTGTGTTAGCTGGAGGGGGAACTTAGTCCTATCTAGTTTAATAATTTTCAACAGACCCTTAAATGGAGATATTGATGACTTGTAGATGAAATTTACAGATGTCATGAAACTGGGAGGGAAATAAACTATATTAAAGAGCATAAGGACTCAGGGTTATTTGAAAAGGAGAGCTGCTGAACAGAAACTATGAAGATTAAGTTTCATAAAGTTAGTGCAAAGTTCTGCACGTAGGTCCAAAAAGCCAATGTTTTTAGGTGAAGACCTGAACTAATGGCATGCATGAAGATGACGTAAGTCAAATGGAAGGGACTCTTCCTCACTGCCCCGCCCAAGTACACCCAGCACATTCCCACCTCCACATATCTGCTTCTGGCATGTGCCTGCCTGGAAGGCCTCCTTGCCACTCTCTCCTCTCCACTAGGCTGATCTTCTTTCCCTGAAGGCCTACCCCACACTGCAGAGATTCAGTCCCTTCAGCCCTCCTTAAGGCAACTAACTGAGGATACCAGGAAGCATATGCTCTCTCTGGGAGGCTGGGAATTCCTCAGATGTGTATCATGCACCTCAACATAGGCCCTGCTCAATAAACATCTGGCAGGGAGGGCACAGATGTGGCAGTCCAGCCACAGAGATCTGGGAAGGTCATTAAGTAAAATAATAGTCCAGAAGGGTATGTATGCTGTTCTGTTCCCTATTATCCTGCTTGCTTGTACCTTTCAGGTCCTCGACAATTTATGGTACAGCAAAAATCCCATTAGAACAGACTACAAGAAGGTGTTCAAATTATGTCACAGTACTGGAATTTGGGCTGTTGAAGGCAATTCCAAATGAAAGAACCACTGGCTAGGACTGGCGCTTTCCATTGGAATGGAATTTGCCTTGTAATGTCATTTACAGGAACAAGATCTGCCTAGTCTTGAAGTTGCCTATGGAACGAAGTGATAAATATCTGGACAAAAGTTATAACTAGATTCTGTAAAAGCTAAGTATAATTCTTGGAGTATATAATTACAGTGTGTTTTAGGTAGCTCAGGATGACCGATGAATAGGAATATGGCTCCACAGACTCGGACCCAGAGCAGCATGGCTAAGTGCATATCTAAAAGCAAGTGACTATTAAATGACGTAGTTCATGATGCTAAACACTGGCTATTTATTTGTATCTTGTGTATAAACATGACGACCCCTCTTCCGTTACTCTGAGGAATCTTTGATAATTCACATGTGAAATTAAAGGCAACTTATTCATTCAGTTATTTATTATTCTCTGTAAAATGAGTTAGGAATTTGTCCCCATGAATAATGTTAACCATAATAGTTAATTTACTCCTATTCATTGGCAGTAATAAAAATGTACAAGGGGAGGCAGAAACATTATTATTTCTTGCTTGAAGTGCAATTTCATGTGGTGAGAAAAACATGTTAATATGCTGCAAAGTGCTACAGGAATTTAGTTCTCAAAGGAATGGTGGTATTAAATGTATTCTGACAAGAAGGAGCCTCGGAAGGGAAACATTTATCTTCATAAAGTCATTAAATTTACTGAGCAGCATCGCATTCTTCCTGCAATCTGCTCACTCCATTAAAGGCGAAGCTGTGGAACTGGCTCTGTCACATGAGAGGTCCCTGCGTTTCTGAAAAGAGGAAGAATGGGGCTCTTTCCCCTAATAATGGTTTCCCCCTGAAAGTCAACAAGCTCAAGCCCAGACACACACACACACACACATACACACACACACACACACACACACACGTGCTGTTACCTCTTTCTAAAATAAGTAAATGGGTTATGGACAAGATTCCTCCTTTCTCTACAGTGAGATGATTCTTCCTATGACCAAGAGAGAACAGATTTTGCAAACCCTCCTGTTTCACAGTTTCAAGAGACTCTTGGCGCTGAGGGTGTTTTCCCAGCCTGCTGAGACGCACCCAAGGCAGCTCACACAGGTCTGGGTCAACACGATGGCAGGAGCTGTTCTGCCTAGCAATTTTGTATACGCATATGTGCATTTCTTCATCCAGTATCCTCATCCACACATATTGTCATGAGCCAGTGTTCTTGAATGTTGCAGAAGGAGAGAGTGCTCAGGTTCCTTGGAGTTAGGTGCTTGTCTTGTATTTCAATAGGTAGGTGTCTTTATGAGCTAAAATCGCCAAGAACAGCAAATGGACTTCCGAACCAAAGCCGTGCCTCCATCTTAGACACATGGTCGGGAATGAAAACAAACTAAACAGTTTTTAACATACCGCGAGAACATTTCCCACTTACCTTTCCTTCCCAACACTTTGTACACAGCTGTTGTTCTAGAAATGAGGACAAACATCCTAACTGCATTCACATCATGAGAGACAATGCAATTTCAGGTGCAGGTCAGGAGAAGATGGGGGTATAGAGCACAAGCCAAAAATATTAAATTAAGAAGGGGTGCTGGGGATCATGATTTGAAAATCCCAGTGCAAATTTATCTGGAGAAGAAAATGGCTTTAACTGACCAATAGAACTAAGACTTCCTCCACATTGTGCTACAAGTCACAGCTAGGACTATCTATAGACAATCCAGAAGAGTCAAGCCATTTATTTGACGACATGAAAACCAGATACAGGCATACCTTGTTTTATTGCACCTCACAAATGTCACACTTTTTACAAATGGAAGGCAAGACCTTCCACCAGCAAAGAGATTACAGCTTGCTTTATTGCTATACTTGCTTTATGTCAGTGATCTGGAAACAAACCCACAATATCTCCAAGATATGCCTATAATTGAAGGGAGCTTACTATAAGCTCCAAGAGGTCAGAGACAATATTGGTCACTATCATAGTCCCAGCACCTAGCTGATAAGAAGTGCTCAATAAACATTTGTTAAGTAAAGGAATAGATGAATGTATGCATTGGTCAGTTTTGCTCAGGAAGTTTGAAGGCATACATGGATGTCCTCCAAGTGATATTCCTGTCCAAAGGAGACTACATTTTGTTAGCAGGATGGATTCTGAAATGTTTGATCAGGTTGATAGAATTTTCAGTGACCAATTCCAAGAATTCTGATTCTCTGTTCCGAGAAAAGACTAATATTTGTGGAATATCCATCATGTGTTAATTATTTGACCTGTGTTTTCACAGAATCCTTTGAGCAGCCCATTTTACAAGTGAGGAATCACAGAAAGATTAACTTGCCTAAAAGCACATAGCCGGTAAATGGTAGAATAGTACTTACAACACATTCATTCATTTGAGGCTCCAGTTCTTGGGTTTACCATAGCAAAAAAGACAGCATGTTTTCTGCCTTCCTAGAACCAATGATCCAGAGGTGGAAACTGTCATTGAACAATTAATAATCCAATTAATCACCTGGCTACACTGGGGAAAAGTGCTACAAAGAAGTACTCAGTGCTATGAGCATAAACAACAGCCAGAACTAACATTATCTTGGATGAGGGTCACAGAGGCTTCCTTGACAAAGTAACATTTGAGTAACACTTTTAAGGGTCAATGAGAACTAACTAGATAAAAAGAACAGAATAGGAGGGTACTCCATGCAAAAGAATCATGTGCCAAGGAAGGCCCAGGGGCAGAAAGAAATATATGAGTATATCTTCTGAGGAATCAAAAGGCAACCTGTGTGACTGAGTGGTAGAGAGTGAGGTGGAAAGTGGCTCAAGATGAGGCTGGAGTAGGCATTTGGGACTACATAGCTGATGTTAAAGATTTGGGGATTTAGCCTAAGAATAATAGAAAGACTTTGAAAGGTTTTAAGCAAAAAGAAAGAGACCTGATAAGATCTGCATTAAGAGATCACTTTTGCCACTATGTGGAGAACTCATTGAAAGTGGGTAAGAGCAGAAACTGTGAGAGGTATTGTTGTCCAGATGAGAGGAGATGACGGTGGCTTGGGTTAGTAGAGAGGATAAAGGAAGGTAGACATAGAAGAAAGATATTTAAGAGGTGGAATCTACAGGGCTGGGTGATAGATTGGCTGTAGGAAATCATAGAGAAGGAGGTCTCAAGGATGACTCTCAGATTCTGGATTGAGTAACTGAATGGAGGGAAATACTCTCCACTGAGACAGGGCTTGGATAAGGAGGAGAACATTCTGCCTACCTGGCATCTATTTACTCTATATTCCAGCAGGAAATCCCTTTCAATTCAAACACTGAGAGTGTTCCATCCTTGGCCTAGCAATTTGCACCAATTTTAGCGGTGAAATGACATTCTCATTCAGGAAGATGACTGAACTGGTCAATGGAAGCTCAAATGGCATAACATGAGAAGACTAGTGCCCATTGAGGTTACAGACCAAGAGGCTTTTCTTTAAAAATGATTCCAATGGTGTTACAGAGGTATCCCCATCACCACCAATAAACAGCCCAAACCTGTTCAGCCTTTTCATAGCTTCAGCACCGTGCTTCCCAGACGTTGTCACTGACGCTCAGTTAATAGAGTATGCAGAACCAACCACCAGTGATGGGCCCAAGCATTTGTCTAAGCCTCACACAGTCTGTTCAATGATTTTTAAAAAGACCTTTGATTTTATTCAAGTAAATAGAGGCATTTTAGAATATCTGCCCTCTGTAACTGATCTGGCTAACTGCCAGCCCATCTGGAAGCCCACAGAGGAGAAGGCAGAAGAAGTTTCAAAAAATGGACTATGAAAAGCTCAATGCTTAACAGCCCAATGACTCTGTGAGATGATCTATCAAGAGAGAACAAGTTGAGCAATCTTTGCCTGAATGGAATGATAGCAGGATGGCCCTTCAAAGAGGTACTTTTTCCCATACAGTAAAATCATTTGTTTTTAGTGCTATTTTATTCAGCATTTATTAATGAGTCAGGAACAGAATGTGACCGGACTCTAAGCATAGATTGTACAGCACATCAAATTCCGACATACACAGTATGTTTAAATAAAGGAGATTCATTTGTTCAGCAAATATTTTACATGAAAATATAAAACAAAAGGTTCAAAAGAATCATTCATCGTGTCTGAACAACATGGCTATCATTTGGTAAACCCTTCATGCACTATGAAACTGCCCCATTGCTTCCCACGCTCTACTCCAAGCTAAGCTCTGTACCCCAACTCTCAGTGTCTACCTTGGGGCCTCAGTTTGGGAGCTTTTTGGACTACCTTCTCTGTCTTTCTCGATTTCGTGTCCCACTTGGCTCTCAATTCTGAACGCTTTGATAAGCTCAGTGTTCTTCCATGAATTCAAAAACAAGTCTTCCCCATAATCCTCCCTTTCTGAGAACTCTTCTAGCTGGACCACACCCAAGAACAAGATCTAATAAGCTCCACCAGCAGTCCTTGAACCTAGCACTACTTTAACTAGTAGTGAGCACAGATATACATATGCATATACATGAAACCGCCCCCCAACTCTCTTTCCAATCACCTTTGTCACAGGTTAAACATGTGGGAGGCTCCTCACATCACTCAAGTTAATGTCCCCCAAGGAGGCAGAGCTTGTGGCACCAAGTTCTCACCAACTCAGCTAGCTACACCCACATGTGGCTAAGGTACTGGACCCACAGTAACTGCGTACCTTGTTTTGATGCTAAGATATTTGGAATTTTAAGAAAAATCCCAGGAACCCAGAAAAGGTGAAAATCTGTCAGATAGTTTCCCTCTTTCGAGTGGCATGATCATCAGATGTTACGGAGGGAGCCTTGGCATTGACTCTTCTTTGGGAGTCACTTCTTCTCTGGAATCAGGGAGGAAAGGAAGAGAGGCCATCTCATAGGGGGTTCTTGTATGGCAACCTTCTCCCCAGATTCCCAGGTTCTTCTCTCTTCTGCATGCTCACTCGCTTTTCATCATGTTGTAGGTAAGGTAGAGCCCTTTCCCAATCCGTCTAGTAGAACTCTGAACCCGGAGGCTGAGAAGCTCATTCTTGCCTTTTTGTTGAGATTATTAAATCTGCCCTTTGCTCTCCTATCGGGTTGGTGCTTGGGACTGGGATCTTAGCTATCAGCGGTGTTAGCTCTGTGTGCTATAGAGTCAGGGAGCCCTCATCTTGAATGATGTCCCTTAGAGTAAAAAGAATACTATGTTCCTAAAGATTCTCTCAGCAAAGTGGTAGCTAATTGGCTGCTTGGGTAAGAACCCACATTCTAATTTCAACCTTAACTCATTTTTTTTTTCACTTCCACAAGGAGTCTTCTAGAATCAGCCAAGCCTGGGGCAGGCTGGGGCTAGGGTGAGGTAAGTGAGGCATCTAATGTCTCCTTGAGAAGTATGCCCAAGGTGCTTTACTTGTGTATTCTAGTCCCTGCCCTGCCTGAGGCATAAGGCTAACATTTATCCCTAACAGAAAAGTTCAAAGACTTAAAGTTAGAAAAGGTATTGACAGAGAGAGATTTTTAATTTTTTTAGATCTTGGTCCATGAAATAGCTTAGATAAGGCTTACACAAATTCATTCAGCAATTCAAAAGGCCCTGTATAAGGTTCTGGGGACCCAAAGAGTCACAGTGTCCCTAACAATGTGCTCACAAGACCATAATTTTTGTTAAATTTCCAAAAGTAAAATGTTTTAATCACAGTCAGTTAGGCCTACTGATCCTTTCGACTCTGACTTTCCCCTCAACCAATTTCCCCTTGTCTCACATGGTGTTGGAATGGCTACAGGCATTTTGAGGATCAGGCTAGGGGCAGTTGACTTGGAATGTATCAAATTGAGCTACGTAGGACATATTTATGGAGTTTGCAGTTACTTCCATGATTAGTTGAATTATTCCCAAGCATTCTCCTATAGGAATGACTTCCAGGACACTTCTTCCACCCATTATGCTGACTCACCTGGGGTCATGACACAAAAGTCCAGAATTCATATTGCTTTTGCACATGTCCTATAGCAGCTGGTACCAAGTGTGGATAGTGGAAGATAAACAGGGCTTGAGTGTACCCAATCAGAAGCTAGTGTATGGAAAATTCTTTCAAATCGTACATACAGATTTAAAAAGAGAGAGAGGTTTTTCTAAATTTGACAATGTTAACAATTTAGATGAATTACCAAAAAAGAATTATGAAGCTAGGAGAAGAAAAGGTTTTCTGTACTATCAATGAGATAAAACAAATTTCAACCAATAATGACAGAGGAAAGAAAAATTATCTTTCAACTTTCTCCATAGAAATTTGTTTTAAAATGTCATATGCAGAAAGGATTAAACAATATGTCAGGCAGGTACTTAGTTAAAATAGTGTGTTATTTTTCAGAATTTTGTGAGTTCTGTTGTGTTTGTCAGCCTTCCAAATTCATGATCCCTGTGATGCATTTTTCCTTTCTAAATAAATATTGACGTTTTGTACCTACCGTGTTTCCCCGAAAATAAGACCTAGCCAGACATCAGCTCTAATGCATCTTTTGGAGCAAAAATTAATATAAGACCTGGTCCAAAAGATGCATTAGAGCTGATGTTCTGGCTAGGTCTTACTTTCAGGGAAACATGGTAATTTTGAATTTGTAGTTTTGGTTTCTTTTCTTAAAGAGGGTCACACCAATTTGGTAAGCTTCAGGCCCCCAAAATCTAGATCTGCTTCTGATAGGAGACGGAAGATCATGGAGATTTATAGACATATTCATGATTTGTGTAGGTACTTTAAAAATCATTTTTATAATAAAAAATGAGTTATGTGCTAAATCCCTGTCTTGTCTCAGTTACCCACACCTGGGGAGAGGCTTGTTTGATGAGCCAACCAAGTGAAGTTGAGCAGCACAGTACCTCAGCGCTGAAGACCCAGCACCGAGGAGGAAACAATCATTTCTATGGGGAGCAACAAATGTCCTATCACTCAGAGCATTGTTTTTCAATTACAAAAAAGAATTTCACCCCCACACACTTCCTCTTGCAATATGGATTCAAAGCAAAATATTTATTGAGCATGCACGGCTCCAGGTCACCTTGGGATCAAACCAGGCAAGAAGATCCAGGATACAGAGTGCGGTTGCGTGGTAGGAGTGCAAGTGAGATGAGGTCAAGTCTGGAGAATTCTGCTAAATCTTGAAAAATCGGGCAGGCAAAGGGATGTATTCATGATTTGTGTGGGTACTTTAAAAATCATTTTTTAAGGTGAGGAATTTCTACCCACAGCAAGGATTAAGGCTTCAGACCAGGAGACAGAGGGAAGAGGGCCCAGGAAAACTAACTTTGGTATTCATTCTTCATTTATCCCCATTCACAGAGCCCAATGGGTCTGGAGGGATGGCAGGAGTGAAGCCAATCAGACCTCAGAGTGAGAGTCAGGGAGCACAGCAGGCCTCGAAGAGTGGTGCGGTACCCAAGATAGCCACTGTAAGGGGGTTAGAACCTGGACTATCCCTAGCTACTTGTGCTGCTACTCACCCCAGACTGGCCCTAGAGAGGAAGGCTGCCATGTAACATCCCTGCTGATAGCGTAGGCTTTGGAGGCAGGCCTGAGCCTCAGCTCCACCCTTCTAGCTGGGACCTAGGACAGATAATTTCATCTCTCTGTGTTTCAGTTTTCTCATCTATACACTGGGGATGATACTACCCACATTACCAGGTTTTTACAAAGATTTATTAATACTAGCTGTAACTAACATTTACTCAGTATATACTATATGCCAGGCATAGCACAAAATACTTTGCTTAGTTGCTTATTGCATTTAATTGTCAAAACAATCCTCTTAGGAAGTTTTTCTCATTACCTCCATTTTACAGATGAGAAAACTCAGGCACAGAGCAGTTGAGTAATTTGCTCAAGAACACACAGTTAAGTAGCAGAGCCAGGATTTGGGATGCAGGCAGTTGAACCTCAGATCCTGCATGTCTAATCACGCTCTCTGCTGCCTCTCACTATCAAAGCTTGTCATTGAAATTTCTACTACAGACAAAGCATGGAAGGCTAAATTAATTATAGGCACTAAACAGAATGGAATGCTAATAATCTTGCTTGTGGGGATGTAAAATGGTACCCCCCCCAATGGAGAGAAGTTTGGCAATATTTAGCAAAAATATGTGTGTTTACCTTTTGGCCTGACAATACCAATTCTAGGAATCTATCCCACAGATGCATCTGGCAAAAATATGAAAATACATATACACAAAGCTATTTGTTGCAGAACAATTTGTACAAGCAAAATACTGGCAACAGCCTAGATGTTCATCAATAAAGGATTGGTTGAACAAACTATGTTGCAACCACACAATGGAGTACTATGCAGCTGTTAAACAAATGAGGAAGATCTCAATATTCTACTACAAAGTGGTTTCCAGGATATATTGTTAAACTTAAGAAAAAGTAATGTGTATAAAAAAGTACAGATCATGCTATCTTTTATTCAAGTAAGAAGAGATACAAAGATATGTATGAATATTCTTGTGTTAAAATGTTAAAATATAAAAGAATGAGCCATAAAAACTTTGGAAATGGCTGCCTCTAAGATGTATAGGAAACAGAGTGGAGGGGACAGGGATAGAAGCTAGATTTTTTAAAAATGTTATTAAGTTTATTGGGGTGACGTTGGTTAATAAAATTATATAGGTTTCAAGTGTAAAATTCTATAATAGATCATCTTTATATTGCATTGTGTTCACCACCCAAAGTCAAATCTCCTTCTGTCACCATATATTTGACCCCCTTTACCTTTTTCTACCTCCCCAAAAACTCGTTCCCTCTCGTAACCACCATACTGTTGTCTGTGTGTATGAGTTTTTGTTTGTTGTTGTCTTGTTTGTTCATTTGTTGCTTTCAGTTTTATATCAAACATATGAGTGATATCATATGGTTCTAGACTTTTTCTGTCTGACTTATTTCGCTTAGCATGATATTCTTAAGTTCCATGTATATTATTGCAAATGGCACTATTTCATCTTCTCTTATTGCCGAATAGTATTCCATTGTGTATATATACCACATCTTCTTTATCCAATCATCTATCAAAGGACACTTTGGTTGTTTCCATGTCTTGGCCACCATGAATAAAGCTGCAATGAACATAGGGCTACATATATCTTTACAAATTAATGTTTTCAACATTTTCAGGTAGATATTCAGAAGAGGGATTTGTGGGTCATATGCTAACTCTATTTTTAATTTATTGAGGAACCTCCACACTGCCTTCCTTGGCGGTTGCACCAACTTACATTACACCAAAAGTGTGTGTGGGTTCCTTTTTCTCCACAGCCTCCCCAACACTTGTTATTACTTTTCTTGTTGATAATAGCCATTCTAACAGGTGTGAGGTGGGATCTCATGAGGTTTTAATTTGCATTTTCCTAATAGCTATTGCAGTTGAGCATTTTTTCATATATCTGTTGTTGGCCATTTGTGTGTCTTCTTGGGGAAAGTGTCTGCTCAGGTCCTATGCCCATTGTTTATTTGAATCTTTGTTTTTTGTTCTTGAGTTGTATGAGTTATTTATATATTTTGGATATTAACCCCTTATCAGAGATGTTGTTTGAAAATATTTTTTTCCCATTTGGCCTTTTAGTTTTGTTGATGGTTTCATTTGCTGTGCAGAAGAAAAACTAATATATAGATCAATGGAATAGAATTGAGAGCCCAGAAATTTTATATATATACATATATATGTATATATATATATATGTATATATACACATATATGTACGTATATATATACATATATATGCATATACATATATATACATATATACATATATATACACATATACACATATATATACAAAGGAGCCAAAAACATACAATGGAGAAAAGAAATCCTCCTTAATAAATGGAACTGGGAAAATTGGAAAGCCACGTGCAAAAGAATGAAACTAGACTGCTATCTGTCACCATATAGCAAAATTAACTCAAAATGGATGAAAGGCCTGAAACAATAAAATACATAGAAGGAAACATAGGTACTAAACTTATGGACATTGATCTTAGGATTTTATGAATTTGACCTCAAAGGCAAGAGAAGTAAAAGCAAAAATAAATGAATGGGACTACATCAAACTAGAAACTAGATTTATTTGAATATATTTTGGCTTATAGATTTGACTTTGGAACCATGTAATCATATTACATAGTCATAAAAGAACTGTAAGAACACTATAAAACAGTAATTCCCCAAAATTGAAAGCAAAATAAAATAATCTGTGTGTGTAGTTGGTGGCAGAGAGAAACTATTCCACCTGACTTTTAAGCAGTAATTTCATAGTATATCCCTAGTGAGATTTGCTTTAAGTACAAGAACTACAAAAATGGTAAATTACTTAAAGTAAACATATTGTGATGGTAGCATGAGTATTGTTGTTCTGAGACAGTTTGGGTTGTATGATGAGATAATTTGAATGAATAAGTAATTGCATAATATTTTAATTCTATTATCCCCAGTGGCCTTGAAAACTGGGGTTCTTAGTGTGAGAATAAGGAGATATGGACGTAAGATAGAAGATGTTACATAAACACCCTGTAGTCCTGAATTTGGATTGGAAGTATCAGTACAATCTCATGATATCTTTTTATCTTAAAAAATACATTTCCTAGCTCTTCTGCTGAAAAGCTGTAGAAACAATGACGAACTCAGTAACAATGAGCACCCTTAAAATGAAAATGGTGGTCTTGAAATGTCATTTGCCACTAAAAGAAACAAGGGCTTCTTGGAGAAATGGCTGATTCTAGGTCTGAGGTAGGCGATGTACAAGATAAGCCTGGAGCATATTGTCCTACCAGAGAGCAAGAAAAGTATCAAAGACTACTGGGGTCATAGCTAAAGGACTCAGAAGCCAACTTGAAAGGTAGAGCTATTAGAAGTGAAGTGGTAGAGCGGGGAGGAGGAAAAGACGAGGTCCTCTCAGGGTTGAATATTCCTGTAAGCAAGGAAGCTGCCACCTTTAGAAAGAGCTGCCGGGCCGGCCCGGTGGTTCAGGTGGTTTGAGCTCCGTGCTCCTAACATCAAAGGCTGCCAGTTCGATTCCCACATGGGCCAGTGGGCTCTCTACCACAAGGTTGCCAGTTCAATTCCTCGAGTCCCGCAAGGGATGGTGGGCTGCGTCCCCTGCAACTAAGATTGAACACGGCACCTTGAACTGAGCTGCTTCCTGGATGGCTCAGTTGGTTGGAGCGCGGGCTCTCAACCACAAGGTTGCCAGTTCAATTCCTTGAGTCACAAGGGATGGTGGGCTGTGCCCCCTGCAACAAAAAAACAAATAAACAAACAAACAAAAAAAGAGCTGCCACCTGGGACTTCCTACTCCTGCAATGTCCTTCCACCAATCTGACTCCCATGCGCAATGACCTGAAGCTGAAGCCCTTATTCCTAAAACAACAAAGATAAACTTTTCTAAAAGTTCCTCTTCACTCAGAAGACAAATCTGAAACACAGCTTAATGCTGCTATGAGTTTTTAATCATTGCGACTGTCAGTTGATCTAGTTTAATGAATGGTTTTATTATACTTCTGTCCTGAGGCTTTAAGCACAAAGCCCAATGGTAAAAATCAGATGTTCTTGCAGCCATATTTGTTCAGCATTTTAATAGTTTGCAGTGAATGTCCCCATCATGGTTATTTGTTACAGCGCACACTGAGAGATGACAGCAGTGGTATTCTTTGTGGAAGAACCTTGAATGAGATATCAGAAGTCTTGGGTTCACATTCTGCAATGTACTGGCTAGGTGAGTTTGGGCAAGTATATAGAGCAATGTGAGCCTATGTTTCCTCATCTGTTAACGTGGAGATGATAAGCTTGACTAAACAGTAAACAACTGAATAATATGTGAACATACTTTCTAAACTGTAAGGGACAAGGCATAGGAAAGAAGGTATAAAGGAGTGTAAATATAAAAGATTTACACTCCTTTATACAAGTGAAAAACATACAGTAATGTGAAAATGCAAATGACTAGTATTTAATTCATAAAGACATACTGAGCTTTCACCATATACTTAGGCAGAACTCTCTACTCCTTATTTCTCAGAGCTTGATTGTGTCTGCTATGTCTGGCACATACCCATAGTGCCTGCCGCAAAAGACCCTCAGCACATACTACTCCACTAGAATGAACTGCAATGCTCTCCACAGCCCTTTCCCCATCCAAACTGCACTAAGCCTCTAGTTTCAGGGGTGTCTGAATGCTGCTGCATACCATAATCCAGACAAATCACACAAGTCAGGGCATGGCCTCCTGCAGCTAGCCTGTGCCTTGAGCATATGACATCCATGATATCATATGACAGCATCTTGGATGGTGATTTGGAGTTACCCACGTTTCAAATTCACGTAGTTCTATAGACTCGAAACTCCTGCTTCTTTTAATAGAATTTGACTTTGGTATGGATCGTGGATACGTAGTTTCTCCCTTTATTTTTAGAGATTGGTTATTACAGCAGGATTGCTGCTACTTTCTGGGGTTCTCTTACCCTTGTCAGTTTCATCCAGGACTGGGAAGGTGTCTAGGCAACAAGACCTGTATACAAGTCACAGCCAGAGTCATTAGCAGATGGGAGTATAGGTCAAATTGGACTAGACGCAGTATGGACAAACAACTGGCACAAGAAATAGCCAAAGTGTGGCACAAGGTATACCACTGGCAAGAGTGGGCAACGTTCAAGGAAGCCAGAAGCAGCAGGTCCCGTAGCGGCCAAGGGTTCTGTGTACCCACTGAGAGAGGAGCAGGCAGACATTCACATATGCTGGCTAGCTTCCTGGAAGCTGTTTGGGCTAAGGATGTATTCTCAGTGTTGCCTCTGAGCTTCACTACTACTCATTTGCATTTAGTTCTGATTTCCTAATCTATGCTGGATCCTCAACTCCACCCCCACCCCCAGTCATTCTCAAGGCTTGTGTTGGACCGCATCTGACCTGCCTTAGAGCTTCAAGATATCTCAAAAGTCAACTGACGCAGAAAGACATGAACCAAAAGGGCAAAAATACATCTAAAATTGCCAAGTAAACAGGATTGGTACTATTACTATCGAAGTAGAGCCGAAGGCAACAGAATTAAGCAGTACAGAGATTATAAATGAATAGATAAGTAAATAAATAACTAAATAAATAAATGATACAATCCACCAAAAGTAATAATAGTCATGAACATAAACACACCCAACAATCCAGCATCAAAATTCATAAAGTAAAAATTCTAGAACAGGCAGAGACGAAGCCCAAGAGGTAGATTGGAACCACATCGTAGAGGGTCTTGAACACTTCTGAAGGAATCTGTTTCTTCTAGGAGACAGAAAACCAAACAACCTCTCTACTCCTTGGGTGTATCTGATATTTTTCTACTTGGATCAAGCTTTGTCTGTAACCAACATAAGGGAGCCACCTGTTACCTCCAGTATACAGTGGACCCAGAGGACATAGAGTAATGCTTACTACTCCAGAATGAATGAGGATGACCTCCAGAACCCTCTTCTCCATGCAAATTATCCTCCTTCTGGAAGACACGGATCAGAGCCCATCTTCTAGATCAAGACTCTTCCCACCTCAAGTTCACCATGGCCTTGCCATCCCACCTCTAAGCCCCTAAATGATTATCAGTAGAACTTTTGGGCAAACTAATCACACCTTGCCTTGTGATTTACCTCCGTTCATATCATCTATTTGAACTATTATTCAAGTCTTGCCTTGCCATTTCACTTTTCACAAGCTCATGTTTATCTCCCTAGGTTGGCTATACAGCTCAGAGGTGTGCCCTGGCCTGATAGTTCTTTGCACCACTACACTGCTGTAAGAACTGCACACCTACTCAGAGTGCTTTTTGAAAAAGAGGACTCTGAGGCCATTAGTGGATGGGCCTGAGTCCAGAATCTTCCTCTGATGGGAACTTGCTGTGATCACCCAAGGTGGCAGTAAGGAGACGGTATACGCCCATGCTACAAGAGGCATAGGAAGAGATTCAATGGGAGTGAATTCTCAGGCAAAATCAGTAGGGCTGAATGGGCTCAGAGGAATAAGGAAAAGTCAAGGATATATCCAGCTGAGCTGGGCATGATCTCCAAGGTTCCAAGTATGGTGCTAACATCAATGACCCACCTCAGCTAAACTATTCACACCAAGAGGACACTATAACCAAAGGATATTTGCTCAGTTGGTTGAAGCATAAATCGTCCAATGGCCATCTCTAGGGATGGCACAGGCACAAAGGAAGAAGAGCTCATCAGAGGCCACTTTCTTGCAAGCCTGCCTGTGGTCTTGATGCTTCCAGCTCCCCACCCAAGTCCTTTGCAGACCAAAAGGTAAAGACCCCTATGGGGGGCTCAGGATATCCCTCTGCTTCCAATAACAAAGATAAGATACAGGCCAGCCCTGGCTGGAGCCCATCAATTCTAGATGCCAGACCAAAAAGGGCTCCCCAGAAAGCATGATTTCCTCCTTTCCCACATATGTCTGTCGTGCAGGGCGTCCGGCGAGGTCTCAGCTCCCGCTCCCCACATAAGAACGCAGGACATGGTGAGGCCAAAAAGGAACACCCACGGAGCCATAAGTAGGGGAGTCATATCACTATATTCTCACCGGCAGCATCTGCCTCTCTGCAATCCGCTCTTGCTAGCTCCCATCTTCTCTCTGCTATCGTAGCCACAGCCGTTATATTAGTGGCCAATGGCCTACGGGTTACAGCTGACGGCCAACTAGCCACAGCTGCTGGCCATCCGATCACAGTTGATGGCTATTTACTACCCGAGCCAGCACCTTTTCATGTGAGGCCGAGAGCCTGGAAACTGTTTTTTGGGGCTTTGTCCTTACAGTGTCCTTAGCAACAGGTACATGGCTTGCCAACACAACTTTCACCCCACCCCGAAATGCCTAGGGCAGTCCTTCCTCTGCTGCCTAAACAAGGCCCCTGTAAGCTGGCCTTCCCAGGTACCCCCAAGCAAAAGGAGTGGTTCTTTCCCAGATCATTCATTGTGGATCTTTCCATGCAAGACAGCTAGGAAGAGGGAAAACCACAGGGACTTGGGAATCAGAGAAATCTGGGTTAATAGCTTTGTGACCCTGGGTAAATCATTTCCTATCTCTGGGCTGGAGTAGCCCTCTCAGTGAAATGGCAATAAAATGATAATCTACTTACCCCAGAGGTTGTTGCCAGTGTTAAGTGGCACCCAGCCCAAGCAGGCACTCAGAAGCAGAAATCTTTATTACTATCACTCTATGTTGTGGTAAATTTAGTCAAAGAAAAGTCTACAAAGGGAGACAATCCACAGGATTGCCAGGAGTCTTCCCCTCCCCACAGCAATACACACATCCACGCATGCTCACACAGGCCTCCCACGGCTTGCCTGAGGCCTGAGCAAAGCCCAACCTCAGTATGCCTCTTGCACAGGTGAGGCTCATAGTTGCTCAAACAGTCCCCTCAGGAGACTCAGCAGAGGTTGAGCTCCCCTTCCTGTAGGCCAGGCCTGGAGCCTGCATCCGATTTGCATACTGATTAACACTGGTTGGAGAAATGTGTGATTTCGTTCCTTGTTGGTGTGTGGGATATCCCAAGCTAGGCAGAAAAATTTTGATGCGCAGCTGAATTTCAATCTTCCGGCCAAGTCAATCTGCTTTCCTCCTGGAACTAAACCCAGAGAAGGGTCTTGAACTCTGCCAGAAGCTTGCTAGCATCACAGTAAATCCTTTTCAGGGATACAAAGAGTCAAGGACCCAAGCCCCCGTTGTGTGTACAGTGCTTCCCAGTTTCTAAGGCACTTTCACAGCCATGATCACATTTAGTCCTCTAAATATCCCTGTGAGCTAGATATGTATAAACCCATTTTACAGAAGACTGTGGGATCATAGAGGCAAAGCGATTCATCTGAGTCTCTCACATATGCACACATACACACACCTTAGTGGTTTCCAAGCTGAAATTCAAACATGAGTCTGGACTCCATATTCCATCTACCCCACTCTGCTGCCTTTTATTACATCCTTTTTTTCTTCTTTAATACCCAGCCATCTCCATCATCCCCTAATTGAGTCTCCTTTTCTGTGGCTCCCGCTCACCTAAGGAGTTTGATGGATGCAGAGTCCAGCCAAGCCCTCAGGCCCGAAAGATGAAGATACCTACAAGTAGTGACCCGGCAGTTTCTGTTTTTAACAGTTGAATTTCAAAGGAAATGGACCTCACTCAACTAAATTTTCCTTCTATTTTTTCTAGCTATTAACGAACTTGCATATCTAATAAATATTTAATAGGAATTCCCCTCCAGCTGAATTTAGGCCCCTCAGCAACTCATTACCATGTCTTAGAATAGTATCCTCATTGTCACTTGCTTAATTATGCTAAGAAAGAGTTGAATTGTGTGGCTGTTGGGATCAGAAAGCGATTAAATTCACTTGGCAAGACTTTGGATATCTCATTATGATACTCATTTAGCACTTCTAATGGAGTTATTTTTTTCTCCAATACTGACTTGGGAAAGGCTTGCTCAGTGTAGCTCCTAAGTATTTCCCTAAGCCTTGCACAACTTTGCACTCTGCCAGAAAAGACCAGAAGTCATTTCATAGATTATTTGCTCTCCCAAGAACACCAGCCACCCAAGAAGCTATGACATAAAGCCCTGGAGAAATGGGTGGGGCAGTTGGACTGAGCCAGTTTTCGGATCAGGCAGTGCGGTCCCCTCTGATGTTGGAATCCCTTCTGCACTAGCAGCATCAAGGGTCATGCAGTCCCCGCTTGGATTCCTCCAATGTCAGGAAACTCACTTCTCCCTAAATCAGCCTGTTCCCTCTTTACAATGCTCAGTAAGTCCTTCCTTGCTTCAATCACAGGTTCTTGCCCTGCACTCCAGGTGCTCCCTGTTTGTTTTGATAAGTAAATTCTTCTTTCTCTGTTAGAAGAGCCTTTGGCAATGAGTAGTTTCCTCCTCTCCAGCCCTCCCCCCAGTCTCCTCCTTTCTCATGTGTGCACCCTCATTTCCTCCATTTTTCATAAGACACAATTGATTTCCAGGCCCTTTGTCATCCAAATAATGCTCTCCTGATTTCCTCCCTCCCTTCCTTCCTTCTTTTTTTTCTTCTTGAGCACCTACCCTACTGAATGACAGCCAGAAGAGTAGGTGCTGGGTATAGAGCAGTGACCACGGCAAACATGGCCCCTGCCCTCCCAGAGCATAGTGTCTAGGTAGGCAGACAAACAAGCACAGAGACATTTATATTAGTAACACAGGCATTGTGTGACCGACAAGCGAGGGGCAACATCTAGTATTTATTGAATTCTGACCCTGCACCCACTCTGCTAGGAACGTTCCATGGATTATTTCATTTCTCCTTCACCACAACCCCATTCTACAGAGGAGAAAACGGAGGCACACAGAGGTCAAGTGATTTCCCCAAGATCACAGAATAAGTAGCAGACGGAGGATGTAAATCCACAGAATACACTGTAATTGGGCTTCCTGATCCCGGAACCCAGATTGGGATTCAATACCCCAAGAGTCCTCTGATCAGTCAAGAAAGAATGCAGTGTATCCCTTCTCCTGAGTACTCCCTCTGAGCTCCTCCTTGTCTTAAGAGCATGAGTCCTCCGGATGCTGGTTCTCATGAATGTGCTGACCACCAATCCCAGAGACCACTCACTGTACCACCCTCCTACCCTGGCTTGGGCCAGGCCGGCTCAGTGTGGCTAAGTATTTCCCTAAGCCTTGCACAATTTTGCACTCTGCCAGAAAAGACCAGAAGTCATTGCATATAATATTTGCACTCCCCAGAACACCAGCCACCCAAGGAGCAATGACATAAAGTGCTGGAAAAATGGATGGGGTAGTTACCCATCCCCCAACTTTCCCCTCAGCAAAGCTCCTGCCCAGGCCTTGCACTCAGGCCCACAAACCTTCAGGACAGGGGTTTGGCCAAAGAGAACAGAATCCTGGAAGAATGGCCTAAAGTTAGGTCCCAACTAACTGCTCCCCAAAATCCCTGAGCCTTATTCTTTGGAAAAACTTGCTTCTTTTGCACATGAGTAAAATAGACACAAGAGTGCCAAGAGCATGTTCAAGCCTGAGCAAACTATGTATTTTATTCCTGTCTTTTCTGTGGTGGACCACGTCCCAGGGGGAGGCCAATAGGCCAAGTTAAAAAGTGTGTAACCCTCTCATTTCCAAGGGGTGCCCCACTTCTTGGATAAGGAGGATCAACTGGAACACTGAAATGTGCAGCCCCAATTCTGCCATCAAGTTGCACTGTGAGCTGGCGCAAGTCCCTTCACTTCTCTGGGCCTCCACTTCTTGCATAAAGAGCAGTTTGAGAAAACCATCCTTCGTGGGCCTATCTATTTTTAAGGTAAGATGAGTTCAAGCCCATTTATGAAGTGCTTTGTCTTCCAAGAATATCCTTGAGTGCCTACTAAGTGCAACCCCTTGTGGAGAAGGGGTGAACTGGGTTCTAGGGAAGAGTGATTGAGGAGGCAGAGGCAGCTATTGTGATGCAATATTTTGGCATTCCTGAGACCTCCTTTTTGCCTCATTGCCGGCTGTTTGCAAGCCCAGTCCCATGTCCTGGGAAGTACCAACACCACACAGCAGGCCAGAGAGAGGGAGGCCCAACCTCAACCAAGTTGCCTTCTAGCAATTTCTGGGCTGCCTCCCCCAATTATCAGCCAGCCCCCTGAGCTCTGGGACTAGAACTCCTTCTAGTTGGTCTCTGCCCAGACCAGGGAAGAGACAGAACTTTCCCCAAACACACAGAGCCATTGTTAATATTCACTACTCCTGGAGTTATTGCCTATCTTCAAACAGAATAGGAAAGGCTTGCAAAGAAAAGGTGTGACTCAAATGAACAGAGACTGTCACTGGGATTGGCCTGCCAGCTGACAGACCAAAAACCAAATAAGCTGGCACTCAGCTGGGTCAATATACAGGGTCTGGCCCATATCCATAAGCTCATACGCTGATCTCATCATTCTCTCACTGTTGATTAGATGAGGGAAGGTGCTCATACACACCCTGAAAGCTCTTAAGGTTCCAGGGAAGGAAACGAAAAGACTCTCTACGAGATCACAAGAAATAAAACTGCCAAAGAACGTCTACCCATTCATCACTGGGTCCCTGGGAAGCCAACTTGCCATCACAAAATTGCTTGAGGAACATGGAGGGACACTGTGGATCCTTGGTTTGATGCCTCCCCAAGTACATAGGGAAGCTGAACCAGGCAGTCTTGGATCTTCCATTCAGCCCTTAAAATGCAAAGAGTAAATCCTCCTCAAGTTTGCAAATAACATCCTAAAAGAGCCCCCTCTGTCCCTCTAAACTCAGACACTACACACGTCCTCTCTTCCCCGTTTACCATCTTGCCACTCACAATATTTTCACATCTTAGTTCTCCGCCTTCCCACCAATACAACCATTGCCCCTTGTCCGCCAAATCTTTGCATCTGGGCTCCATTCAAGAGTCTCTGCTTTCCCCAGTTCTTCTTCCTAGCCCTCCCCATCCTCTGTGTGGTAACGGCAATGTAAAAACAGCCCTAAGTGCTAAATCCACTCTGAGTAGCACTTTAGACTTTGTTGCTGCTGCTGCTTTTAGGAAATTGAAACAATTTACTGGACCTTCCTATCCAAAAAGAATCTTATCCAATGGTTCAGACTTCTTAAAAACAGCCACAGGTTATGAGCACTTGGTCCTAGTAACCCCATATATATGAAAAAAGTGACTTTGCTTACAAGAGCCCTTCCACAGGCTCAAACATCCCAACTTCACACGAACAAGGGTTGAGGACCCCAGGGTGGCAGGACCGGAAGAGCACAGCACGGGAATTCAGAGACCTGGATTCCACTTGGATGGTTTCTACTTAAATGGACAGCTTTGTGCAGCACGTGACCTGTGCCCTGATTAGATGAATGACCTTGGACAATTCTTTTCATTTCTCTGAACTTCAGTGTCTATATCTGTAACATGGTGAAAGCCAACTTGGTACAAAAAAAAAAAAAAAACAAGAGAATAGGAAGGAATTTAATTCACAAACAATATAGAGTTTATGATATGCCAGGCACTGTCCTAGACCCTTTACAAATATTAACTCACTTAATCTTCATCACAATCCTTTGAGGTAGATAGCACTGTCGTTATCTTGTTACAGAAGAAACTAAGGCACAGAGACGTTAAGTGACTTGCCCAAGTTCACACAGTTGGTGAGTTGGGATTTGAACCTAGCGAATCTAGCTCCAGAATCTGGACTTGATGCTATGCTGAGTAACAGGCTGTTTTCACTATCTCTGACTTACAGATTGCTTATAGGCTTGGACGCCACATCCAGTGCTCTTTTTCCTACTTGGCTCCACCTCTCACATACCCTGTATGCTAACTGAAGATCCTCTAGAGAAAGTTACACCTGGAAGAACCTGAAAATCCTCACTCAGACCGGAGATTAGTCCTCTAGAGGACTGTTTGATGCTCCTGTGAAGTCTCACACGAGACTGGGTTCTGAGGCGCACGGCATTGATTTTACAGCCATGTCCTCATTTATCATGATACTTGAATCAACAGCTCCATCAGCAGCTGGAACATTGGGCTGGAATTCATGGAGATGACATCTGGCTGGGCTCAGTCTTCTTTCAGGAGGCCAGGGCAAGTCCCCTATCAGAGAAAAGTGCCAGAGAAAATTGCTCCTGCAATTCCTGACATAGGAGCCTTTGCGTCTGCAGAATGTGAGGCCACAGTTCCAACTTGTCCCTCAGCTTTTGTATAATAAATTTGTCTTGGGAGATTAACGCACTTCATTTCCTTTTCCCTCATTTGATGCAGCCTACTTGGCTTACAGGTAGTTCTAATAGCAAGAAGCAGTTGGAAACACCTTCTTGAAAGCAATACAAAGCCCTGTCGGTCCTCTGTAAGACATTTTCCAGAGCCTCTCTCCTCTCCCACCTCCCCTTCAGAAAGCAGAACTACAACAGGCAGAGTGCCTTCTGTCAGAACACGAAGCCTGGCAGATAATTCTCCTGAGACAACACACCAAGTAACCAGCTTTGAGTGTGCTCCTACCCCTCGTACTTTAGAACGTATTTCACAGCCTTCTCTGAATTCTCATATCTAAATACATTTGGGTAATAAAACTACTATAAAACTACAATGACATAGTTAAACAAAAATGGCTGATGTTTTATTCTTTTTTTATCCTTCATCTCTGGGAAGGAGAAACATGGTGCCAACACTTTAACGAGGGAGCCCCGCCTTGAGAGCAGACGATGCCTACATCTTGGTCCGTGCTTTCAGAACACATGATTTTAATCCACAGTATCTTCATCACTAAGGTCATCTTTCTAAGATCATTCTGGCAAGGAAAGGCAAGCTGGCAACATAAAAAAATGACTCCTCTGCCATGGTTGTTCTTTTTTCTTTCTTCAAGTCTAAAAGGAATCCACTCACAATCACACATTTTTCTTTGTGATGAGGGGCAAGGAACATACCAGAAAAGGGGAAAACGATTACTAACAGGACAGCTGAAAGAAGATGCCTAATAGTTGATTAAATTTGGAAGTTAGCCTCTCTAGATAAATAGCCCAATCAAATGTTCTTTAAGAAGCATCAGTATAGGTTCCTTGATGGCATTCAATCAGGGAAATGATGGATGGAAGAAAATCAATATTCATTGAGTTTCTACAGAGCTGAGGGCATAATGCTGGACGCTTTCCTGTGTGCTGACCCACTTAAGCTGCAGAATGCTCCTGTGATGGAGGTGTTATCACCATTCATTCGGTGGATAAGGAAATCAAGGCTCAGAGAGGAAGTGGCTTACTGAGGGCCACTAGGAAATGGCAGAGCTGGGATTCAAACATCATGTCTTGCTCTTTCTGACAAAACTATAGAGTCACTGTAGGAAATATAGCTTATCATTTTAAATGGCAGGAAACGTAGAGTTTCCTGGGATCTGAGTACATTTAGCACATACTGCCTATCCATCTAATGCCTTCACTTAATGAGGAAGAAAATGATTCTCATGGTCGCCTGTACTCTGATGTGGTGACGATTCTTGTTAGGTACCCTTTGAGTTTCAGCTGTTCAGTTATAGGCTTCATTCTTTTAGTATTTTCCAGAAGTCACAAAATAGATCCTTGTCCACCTCCATTACTCAGGAATATTTTGGTGGCAAGAGCCAGAAACCAAACTCAATCTAGTCTAAGCCCCCCCCAAAACCCCCATATTTGAGATAAAAATCCAAAGCCTGGAAAGGACAAAAATCCTCAGAAACAATAGGAAGTAGGGATCGAAATACCATTCACTAGCTCACCTATGATCATATACACATTCACTTATGAATTCTCTCTCTCTCTCTCTCTCTCTCTCTCTGTCTCTCTCTCTCTCTCTCTCTTTCTTTGTGTGTGTGTGTGTGTGTTTGTGTTTGTGTGTGTGTATGTGTGTTTTAAAACCTTAGAATGTGTAGCTTCGAGTCTGACTCTCTTAAGGTCAAGTTCAAAACTCCTACAGAAGGGAGTTCATCCAGCTTGGGATAATGTCTACACCTCTGAACAAAACAGTAGCCAAAGAGCATGAGGCAGACAACCTTATTGAATCCTTTGTATCAGTTTGTAGATTAGCTACCCTTAAAATTGCTCACCCAAGTCCAATTAGTTATAGTTGGGAACAGTCCAGTCATATTAAACATGTCTGACCAAGGACTGCCCCTTGAGCTGGGGCTGGAGGTAGCAAGGGTCCTATACCAGACATGTCTGCAGCCTATTCAGAATTTGGGAGCTATAGAAGCCCTTAGATGTAGCACTCAACCCACTTATGGCCATATATAAGGGCCAAGACCCAGAAAAGCTGTTGAATAGAGAATCACTGTATACTGTTCACCTTGAGCCTCTCTTCTCAAGCAACCTTACTCAAGCTCTCACTGGCTGTCAATCCTGTCATAACCAATCCAAGGGTCTTTAGGGAAACACTCTTACAGGAAGAACTTGCCATGAAAGGATTAACATGTGTCCTGCTCATCAGCCATTTTATTTAATTTCAGTTCATTTTTCCATATCCACAGAGACCATATATTGTCTGCTACGTTTGGCCTCCATTTCATTTCCTGTCACTAGGAACAGAATTGGTGTCCATGTGTGTCTATCTCCAATTAAGCTCAAAAATCAATTTAATTCTCATTACCATATCATCCCAGATTCCTCAAAGAATTATCTACCTCCCCTTCTCATGATCAGAAATTGCAATCCAGTGGCCCGCTAACCGATTCTGGTCCGCAAACCTGCCTTGTGTGACACGTAGTGCTTTTTAAAATCTGAATTATTTGCCAACACTTAAAATTTAAGTGTTTTCTAGCTTCTCATGAAAATTTTGGAAACCTGGCCATACTTGGCCTGCAGTCCCCCCACAACAATCAGCCTGATCTGAGTATGGCTGCCCCCCGGAATGGTGCATTTGCTCTTCAGGTCACCATCTATTGTCTTAAAGTCACTTCACTCACATTACCTTCACTCATTATCTGTCTGTCCTCTGTAGGTCTTTGAGACCTCTGCCTTCAACGGTTTTTGACTTTCACTGTTAGTAACAATGCTGGTGTATTTATCTTCAACCTTAAATATTTTTTGGAACCAGTTAGGTATAAGTTATAAAACATTGGTTTTTTTAAAAGAGATTAATACGAAACCTTGATGGCTTCAGAATACCTTTGGCATAAAGTCCAAACTATCAGCATAACATTCTGGACTCCTCATGATCAAATTCCAAACTATATATCCAGACCATAACCCACCGTGCTCTACCACGTGTGCTCTACAACAGCCACACCCAGCCACTCTTCATTTCGCAGGCACCCCGTTATGATTTCCTGCCTCTGCCACAGCTCATGTTCCCTCTGCCAAGAATGCCCATTATTTGGCCAGCCAACCCCTATGACTTCTGTACAGACCAGATGAAATGCCATCTCCTCTCCAAGCCCTTCTAAACATATGCCTGCCCAGGCCAACTGCTAATCCATACAGTGCCTTAGATTTAGAAGAAGGTGCCCCTTCCTTAAAACATGTTCTTCCATCTTCTAAAAAGTATCCTAATAAATATACATATGTGTGGTATCTACAGTGTGGGTGATTTCTACTTAAATTTGGCACCCCTGTGCAGTGCATGACCTGCCTGGCTGCCCTTAGCAGTCTTGCTCCTGCTCAGTCAGAATTAACAACCCTTCTGTGTTCTCACAGTAATGTTTCACACCTCTACCAAAGAACAGAAGACATTATAGTATAATGGACTGCCCATATCTGTCATCCCTATAGATAGGTCACACATTCTCAGGGGGCAGGAACCACACCTTGATGATTTCAATATTCCCAGAACACATGGAAGGCAGTTCATAACAGGCATTGAATCAGTTTGTACACTATTGAACTGGGAACACCTGGCAGCTGGATGGAGTAGATGGAAAATAGCAAGATCAGACAGACAGTCCAAAGACATTACTAGAAGGGAGTGGAGGGTTCAGCTAATACCAGCTCATTGGCAAAGGGGCCCAGAGAACCCCGTAAAAGCAACTGTTTTGAGTTGTCAGGAATATTATTAGACTTGGAGATCCACAAGACCATTAAAAGGAAAATCAAGAAGACTGAACCAAAATGTGTTGTGTTATTCCACTCTCAACATAGATTTTTCTTTCTATTTTCCTGACGCCCTAACACAATAAAATAGCTTCAGCCTGACAGCCATCTGATTTAAATGAAAACATGATTTAATGAAATAGCATTTTATAAACTATAACCTACGCAAATATTTGACAAAAAATGGAGAGGACAGGAAGGAGAGGAGGGATAGGGAAGGAGAGGTATGATAGAGAAGGTGAAGGAAGGCTGCTTCCGGGGATGCACACGAACCCATTTATGGTTGTCACCCCTTCAAGTAGGGTTACTGACTGGCTCAAGGGATGAATGCAGAGAATGAGTTCATGCAGGTATGAAGCAAGAGACAAGGGACAGACACAGAAGGCAGTACAATCAAGGCAGTAAGCTTTGCTCCACAGAGATGATGGAAGGCCCAGGGAGAGCTCTGTGAACAGACAGCACCACTGACCACAGAGGTCTTGCTCCACCATCTTGCAAGGAGCAAATCCTCTAGATAGCACCACAACGTGAGTCCTCAGTGAGCCCGTGCCTGCAACAGAGGCAAGCATGAAAGGCTCTCAGCAGACTTTGATAATTAAGGGTGTTCCATCTCCTCTAAACAATGTTGTGGTATCGTTAAAGGAGGAATTCTACAACCTGCCTCAATGTTCTTCATTCCACAAAGTCTCTGAGTTGACAACTAATAATTAATGAACAATGAACAGTGTCTTGCTGCCCATCTCCGTGACTAGCACTCTCATCTCTAAAAAAGAAAGATGTGCTAACATGGCATGCTTCACAATCCCCAGAGCTTCCAGCTCAGTGCCGGATGTGACAGGGCAGATCCCTTCGCAGGAGCACTCAGCAAGTGGGTGTGGGGACAAGCGACAGCTTTCTACAGCCAGGTCACAGAAGCCACCTGCCAACAGGGCACAAGTTCATGATCCAGAAGCTCAGTCATCATCTCCACTCATTCAGTGATTCCATTGTCTTCTTCCATACTGCTTTTTTCACTAACTCACCTCAATTCTACCCAAACTTACTGGGCATTTTCCATGTGCAGGGCCCTGGGGACTCAGGAAATGAACAGGCCAGATGTCTCAAAGGGGCTTTGATCACTGAGTTGGCCTGTGATCAATGAGAGTGCTGAAAAAGAGTCTTGTTGACTGTCACTGAGCTATGTAGCCCTAGTCCTGACAGGGTTCTTTACTGTTCTCTCCTTTTAAGATATTGCCCAGCTCATTTGAAGATCTATGGATTTAAATACACATGCATATGGGAAGACCCTCCAGGTGGTTGATACCCAGAGCCACCTACCTGCCTGGCATGGGACCCAGACTTTTTACGAGAGGAGAATGGGGAGTTTGCTCAAGTCACTTGGGAGAATCTAACCATGGCTGTAGCACAATCAGGGGTGACAGCAGACTTAAGACATAAAAGGCAGCTGCCTGGTGCCAAGGGCTCTGCATTCTAGCCTCGCCCTGGCATGGACTTGTTGTGTCACCTTAAGTAAGTACCCTCCTCTCTTTGGGGAAACTGGGGTGCCTATCTGTAAAGACGGGGTTTGGACTAAAAGTGTTTGTTCCTCACTGCATTCCAAACCCCCAGAGCAGTACTTGGCCACGAACGAGATGCCTAGAAATATGTATTGCCCAAATGATCTGCTACGGATACTCCCATTGCTGACCTTCCAGAACTCTGTAGAATCATCTTACTTGGTACTGTAATCTACCTTCACAGCTAGGCCATCTAATGACAGACTCTTCACCTGAATGGAGGTGGGATTTTTTGTTGTTAAATCAGGTGACAACCATTTGAGTTTCTCTTTTACTTTTTAAATCATTCTGCAGCTTACAGTTGCTTCCTCTGGTCACCTAGGAGATAGAAGCTTGCACTCGTCATGCTCCCTTCACTGGTGATACATGAGACCTTACACAGAGGTCTGTAAACATAAGGAAAGCATCAGAGATGAAAACCTGGTTCCCATAATCCCCAGCCAAGCCAACATATCACAGAGCCTCACAGCCAATTCGTACAAGGAAAGAAGGGAGCAGACAGAAGAAGATTAACACTGCCAATCTAAAAAAAATGCAAGTTTAAAATTAGTAAAGGGGAAAATATGTCAATCATGACTCAGGCGGCGTCACCGATTGCTTTGCATGTTCACTTCCTAACCAAAGAATCATTTGAAATTCTTTACACCCAAAATGTCTCTTGACAAAAATTGGTGCTAAGATCAGGCGGGGGGCCCTCACAGAGAAGAGAAGGAGAGCCTGAGAGGAGAAATTTAAATCACAAACTAAAACGTATGTATGATTACTACAATTATCTTTACCTCTTACTAGAGAATTCTGGATTTATTGCAAAGTGTGGCCAAAAATAGTATAAAACAAAGCAAAACATAGTAACATCTTCTACTAAGGCAGAGAACACGGGGAGGAGGGCAATTTTCGTGAGATTAAGGTAATTCTTGATGCCCATGCCAACCTCTGTTCTCAAAACTATAACTGGAGGTTGCAATAAAGCAGCAGTCACATGGGAGCCCCCCACCATGCCCTAGTCCTGTTAGGAGTGGATATGAAATACCTGAGGATGCTGAGTAAGGCAAGACCAGTGCAGGCAGGAAGCCAGTCGTCACGCTGGGGGGCTGTGCAGGTAAGTGGGGCAAGGCAGAAAGGGGAGCAAGTTCTTTGCACTTCATAAGGCCTCCAAAGCCCCATTGCGGGGACTAAAGGATGAGAGGAAAGGAGCATGCACTTGAAGTCCATCTACTCACCCTCTTCATTGGCCAGAATATGGGAGGACCCAGAAGGCAAATAACAGTACTGAGCACAAGCGCCGGCACTGCAGAGGCTCCAGGGGCAGGTGGAGTACCATCAGATGCATCCTTACACATAGCCTGCTGTGGGCACAGAGCCCCCGAGAGCAGTTTCCTGGCTCTCGGCCTCACATGGAAAGGGGCTGGCTCGGGTAGTAGATGGCCATCAACTGTGATCAGATGGCCAGCAGCTGTGGCTAGTTGGCCGTCAGCTGTAACCCGTAGGCCATTGGCCACTAATATAACTGCTGTGGCTACGCTAGCAGAAAGGAATGGGGGCTAGCAAGAAGATGGTGGCTGGCAAGCGCGGACTGCTGTTAGGCAGATTATGTAGATCCTGCTTTCTGTGTCTCCAGCCCAGCCGCCAGCGAGAATATATTGGTTTGATTCCCCTACCTATGGCTCCGTGGGTGTTCCTTTTTGGCCTTACCGTGTCCTCCGTTCTTATGAGGGGAGTAGGAGTGGAGACCCTGCACGACACTTGTATTAGGTGCAACACAAATATCTAGAACGGAAATACATTTGGGAAGCTCATTCTCACCTCTACCACACACCCTGTGTGTACTATCTCGGACAAATCCGGCTGCTTCCTGCCTTCAGTGTCTCCATCGAGGGGCTACAGCAGGTGACTCATAGGGACCTTCCAGACTGGTCATGACATGGCTAAAGCAAGTTCAGGGGCCATGGGAACACAAGAAAAGCTCCCCATCCTTGCCTGAGCCAGGTGAAATTGGGGATGGGTGTTCCAAGCAGAAGGCCCAGCAAGTTTTCAACACAGTTGCCCTGCAATTGCAGCGGGTACAATCAGAAGTTTCTAAATCCAGTCCTGGCCTTAGAGACACTTGATTAGCCCTGAGCGAAGTGCTTATTATCCAAGTGACCTAAAGAAACTCCTCGCCTCCCCTGACACTAATGTCCTGGCTGATGTAGGCCCACTCTGTCATGCCACAGACAGCCTGTCAGCATCTTATAATTAGGAAAAGGCTGTTTCTGCCATCATCAAGCAGATCCATTTCACAGAGACAGCTTGTACATGTGAGTCAGTATTTCAAACAGAAAGGTTTCAAATACCAAAATCCCGGCACTCCAGTAAGCCATGTCTTGACAGCCTGGGTCCTAGATGACTCAATATCCTTAAACTCACCTTCCTTTTGCTCTAGACAAGAAATTGCCTTCTTTCTCCAGGACCAGAAGAAATTCAAACCTTTAAAGTAACTCTTGTCAATCTGGCTGAAAATAGCGTTTTACAATGGGAAAAAATTTTGACTAAGACCATAAAATGATGTTACTTCTTAGACGTAATGAGTCCTCTTAACTAATATGTATGTATACACATGCACACACATGCATGTTCTGACATTGAGAAATCTTTAAATAAACTACAAAACTGATCAATAGGAATATTGTATAATGGAATTTCTGAATCACCATTTAATAAGAAATCAAACGTGAAAGGCAAATATTTAATCAAAGTAAATGTGGTCACTCAAATCATGACCAGCCCCACATGTGTTCTCTTAGGATTCACAGCAAACAAGAGACCATTGCGACCTACAAAGTGAGTGTTAAAAGCTCTGAAATGGGTAGTGTGTGTTTAAGTAAGAACCATCAAAAGAGCCAAAGAAACTGCCCACCTGACTTTCATTTTCATTCTGTAAATCATCGCACAGACGAAGGACTGAGGGCTTTCTGCCATTAATCAAAGGAAACTTTCTTTTCCAGGGAGCTCTAGAGTCACATGATTTTAATCTGCCAAATCTAAATGATGACACATCTTAACCTAAGCGATCAACTTTTCAGATGCTAATTGGAGAAAGGATGCAAAGCAAAGGGAAAAACAATATATATATTTTCCATTTGACTATGCAAAACTTAGTATTCTTTGTCATTAAACTCTCTTCTAACAAGACTCACTCGTGAAGAAGTAATCACTTTCTCCTGCAAGGACTTGAAGGCAAACAATTGAAGTGCTTCCTTCATTTTTCTTTTTTGTTCATGCTTACTATAAACAAATGAGGCTTACAGGTTATGGGCCAAAGGCAGATGGAAAGGAGGCCACTTGGGTGGGAAAGATGAAGGAGGTTTTCTTTGGTGTTCCCATGTTCAATGACAAGTTCATTAGCAGAATGTCTATTTATGTGTAATAAATGCTCCTGATAGAAAATTTGGAAAATACAGAGGCACATAAAAAGACAATTGAGTTTTCATCCCAAAATGACCAATGTTAACACTGCTATATTTCCTTCTGCCTTTTTGGTTACAAATAAGTGCTGTTTGTTTCACATGGTTAAAATCAAATCATATCAACAATTTCATATCCTGCTCTTTTCATGTACAATTATAAGCATCCTTACATATTACAACCATCGTTTTAAGAACCGCATGATATGCATGTCATAGAGACAAAAAGTGCACCATAGGTGGGTAAAAGCCTGTGCTTTGGGGTCATATAGAGCTGGGTTCAAATTGTAACTCTACTACTTACTGGCTCTGTGGTCTTATACAAGTGTTTAAACCTCTGAGCTTCAATCTCCTCCTCTATAAACTATGAGAATAGCATAGTATCCATCATCAGGGTTGTTTTGAGGCTTAATGAGATAATGCCATAAAGCATTTAGCACAGGGCCAGCAGTAACTCTTTCATACGTGTTAGCTGATATATATTTTTTTGCTCCCCCGAAAATAAGACCTAGCCGGACAATCAGCTCTAATGCGTCTTTTGGAGCAAAAATTAATATAAGACCCGGTCTCATTTTACTATCAAACCAAGTATATAATATAATATAATATAATATAATATAATATAATACCAGGTCTTATATTAATTTTTGCTCCAAAAGACGCATTAGAGCTGATTGTCTGGCTACATCTTATTTTCGGGGAAACACGGTATGACCACCATTTTTAAATTATCCAATCTTTTATTTTTAGCCATTGTATGGCTTCCATATTTCACAGTTGGACAACTCTGCAATGTACACATAAATCGTTTGAATTCTTTTCCTGATAATGTATTTTCCAAAAGTGAAATTCCAAGACATTCTTTGGCTGTTGATATGCATTGCCAAATTGTTTGGCTAAATGGTTTTTGCCCTACCTGGAATCAGTGTGAATATATTATCAAGAGCTGCAGAACAGAGAGAGACTAAGGGACTCCTGCAGACTGTAAAGTTCTTAGGGCTAGAACAGCCCTTGAGGAGCACCAAGTACGATGCTGTTAAAATTACTAATGGGGGACAGCTACCCATATAGATGACCTTGGCCTTATTTGAGCCCGGACCACATAGGCCACAGGACGATGTGCATATGAAGCAGCATGTAGTGAGGCACTGCTGATAGCCCACATCCTCCATGCCCACAGGTTACTGAGCATTCAACACTGAATCCTATACCATGGTCTCTCCCTTAAAGTCAAGGGCATATCTTCACACCCTCTTAGCACATCTCTCTCCAGCAGGAACATTTCTAGCATTGGAATGGGATACAACCCATGCTGTTTCCTTACCTGAAGTGCTTTTACCCAACTTTTGAATGGCCACTTCCTTCTCATCCTTTATGTCATAGCTTCTATGCCATCTCTTCTGACAGAGAAGAACACCCAATTTTGAGTAGCTGCCTCATCCACAATTCTCTACAGTCATGCAAATACCTTTCATTCTAAGAACTCATCATGGGTTGGCATCATGTCTTTGTTTTTTCACTTATTTATAGTGCATCCCCCCCAACCAAACTGTCCACTTCATGAGGGGGTGAGACTATCTCAGTCTTGCTTAATTGTATCCTTAGTCCCCAGCTAGCAAAGGGCCTGGCACATTATAGGCACTCCTGCCCTCTATTATCTGTTTGTCCAATATTCAGAGCCCCCTTGGCCACACCAGCAGCGGTGCCCTGAGCTGGGCACTGGGGAAACAGAAACAAAGGATTACACAATCCCTGGTTTTATGGAGTGTCCATGGCTGTCTCTCTGCACAGCCATCTTGGCAAGAACTAAGAAGCCCTCATTTAGGAGCAATGTCCTATAATGCTAAGGAGGCAGCAAGAAGCCAGAGCTCACCAGTGTCCATCAATCCACAGGAAGGTTTATTCTACCACCCCCAACATGTATACTCATACTTGGCACCTGTGTGGATCTTGTCTGCTTCACAAAGCCCTCAAAAACCTATCCCTCAGATGCCATTACAGCCTCCCATAAGCCAAGAGCTGAAAGGGCTGGTGCAGCAGAGCAAGAGTAAAGGAAAGATGGGGCAGGACAGAGGGCAAGAGTCTGAAGTCTGGGCTCCAGCCCCAGTGTACCCCTTATGATAGTAGGTCAGCTCTTCAGAGAACTTAAGTTTTCCCCTGAGTAGTAGTACACAGTAGACCCTTCCCTGCCTCTTGGGAGGATTCAGTGATCATGTGGACAGAAGGTAGGAGTGCAACCGGAAGGCCAACGGGTCATTGTAGTAAGTTGGGCAGATGAATATGCCAGCGAGTTGACCCTATGGGGCCCCTCTTGAAAATGTTGATGGTGGAGACAGAGAGAGAGCCATATATTCTGCACCTAGACCTAAACTTCCCTGGCCAAGGAATTCTCCTTGGGCCTTTTGAAATAGCCCCCATGTTGGACTTCTTCTTGAACGGGCAGGCTACAGCCCTAAGAAGCTACTTCTTTTCTTCAAAGCAAGTTTTCTAATCAAATAGTCAGTATCTCCACAGGAGCCAAAAGAGACCTTTAATTGATGAACCCAAAAGCTCAGACAAACCACAAATGCCCTATTAACCATGCGAGTCCTACAAAGGAAGTTGTGGTTCTGTCAGTGTTCCCTGCTACATACAGCTGCAACATTGGCTTATATTACTAATTACATGCAGTGTGTGTATCTCAGCTTATAACAGATGGTGTTTGTGATGCATGCAAAAGCTTCAGATAGCCAAATGGTGCAGCCATGGAAATTTTCCAAAGAGGAGACAAAAACAACAACAAAATTGTCTCACCAGCAAAAATATGAAGACTGTTTATATTACTTCTTACTGTGGCAAAATAAAGAACATCCGATTCCTGCAACAGTTCCATTGAATAGGAGAAGCCAGCCAAGCATCAAAGGGCTGATACCACTGGAAAGCTCTACCTGAGAGGCATGCTCTCACCCTTTCTAGATGAGCTATCACTTATGCAAGGTGAAAGTACAGAATCCAGGCCTCCTCATCCTACCAATTGATCTAAAATTCCCTCTACTTGCCAAGGTTGCCAACTTCATAGGTGGACTGCTCTAACGGGTAGGAATTTCTGTTCTAATAGAATATCCAAGATTTCTTTCCTGTTACTCACAAAACAAGTGGGGGTCATCTCTTCAACCCCCTTATTTCTCAGCTGAGGCTCCTGAATCCCAGATATGGAGGCGAGTCAGCCAAAGACAAGTGGCTAGACAATGACTTGACCTAGCCCTCTAATTTGATGCACGGCGCCAGCCTCCTCACACACATAGAGGCAAGCAGCAAGCATCTACTCATGTTTTCAACAATTCTACAAGACCTACATGAGCCACTTATTCCTGACCTGCTCCTGCTCTAATACCCTTGTGACTCTTGCCTACCTCTGGACCTTCAAACTGGAGCTTGGGTTTTGTCTCCAGCTCTCTGTAAAGAACTTAGACTAGCCTCTTCACCCTGACCCACACTTTTGGCTACAGTGACTCCATACCCCAATCCCGGCAATCTCATTTAAGTCACAGCCCAGCCAATCCAAGCCATGGCTGAACCACCTCTAAAGAGAAGGAAACTCAGACAGAGTAGAGCCAGTGTAGAGCCTTTCCTTGTGGAAGGAGATGGAAGACCAGGTATCTGGACAATAGGAGGGGTAGAGAGGCAAAAACAAGACCAAAGTCTAGTTCTTCTCACTCTAAGACCAATAAACTTTCCACTACATGATATCCCCTGCACCTGCACTGCTGTTATTGCCGTAGTCCAAAACAGCCAGTAAATCTAGTCCATCCTTCATCCTCTGAAGATAGTTTTCATATCTACCAACCATCCCTATCTGAGCCTTCTCTCTGCTACATGAATCATCCCCAGCTTCTTCAAACTGATCTCATAATTCATGGTTTCCAGATCTTTAGAGGGCTCATAAATTCAATCATCATCCTCTTAAAAATAAAAAAAGAGAATACTTTGGATCCATCATGTCTATTTAGACCAGCTGCTTGTATCAATGAAACTGTGATCACGGTCATATTTTCAGCTGCATGTCACATGACACCAAGTTGTGGTCAACAAAAAACCCAAGATTAAACTCCAAATCAAAATCTTTCTTTAGGGATGTTCAAAAAATGACAGGAGAGCAAAGATGCTTTCTCTTTTCTCTGGAGTCTTCAAGCTGGGATTTTGTAAACCCAGAGATGCCAGAGCCGTGTTCTACACCAGGTAAAGAAAGCTCATCTGAAATAGGAGAGAGCGAGCTAGACCACACTAGTATGTAAGCACATATTCACTGGTACTATTCTCTTGCACACTTAAGCTAGAAAGGAAGGTTTTTGTCACTTACAACCAAAAGAAACATGACTCCAAGTTTCCTGAGATCTTCACATGGAAGATTTCTTCTCTTACTTCACAATGCTGATTTATAGCCAGTGTAGAGCCTTTCCTTGTGGAAGGAGATGGAAGACCAGATATCTGGACAATAGGAGGGGTAGAGAGAAGAGGAAGTGTGATAATGTTAGAGACCAAGTCTTCTGCTTACTGCTTTGCTGAGCACCAGCCTAAGCCTTCTCTGGGCTCCTCCAAAGTTCCCTCCAATCTCATGAAGTTCAGATGAACGTGCCTTGCTGTTACCAAAGATTTCCACTCCAGATGGCAACCTCTGTAGAAGGTGGGTTCCTGGAGTGTAAAAAAAGTGCTTCGGAAAATAATAGGTCTGTGACACAGTCTGTATTTTTCCTGCTCCCAGGCCCTGCATAATGCAAGACCACCAATTGAAAGTGTGAAATGGAATGCCTTCTGTGTTCTGCCAAAGAAAATCTAAGAAACCTCAAGCTGGACATGGCAAAAGTAAATGTTTGGGTTTGTAGTGATTGGCAAAAAGATAATCAAGTTGAATCTCCCAAGTGCCTTGGGCTCTTCCTCTTTTAAAGTGCTCTGTGCACAAATGAGAAAGGGATTTGGTGGCAAGACTGTAAGCTAACAAGTCACACGAGAACAACTTCCAAGTCAGCTGTTGCTAAAATAGACAGCATTGTCCAGGAAAATGGTCAATATGATGTTGAGCAGAGAGCACTGTTCTTGGCATAGCTGTCCCCAGTGTAGCTAAGATGTAGTCCAGCAGCATCCATTACAATCAGTACTTAGAGGAACCATAGCTAGCTAATACCCTTGCAGTTGTAAACTTACTCAGACAGGATTATGTGCTCCTACTAATACAGTAGTGCTGGAGTGAGCTTTGCTCGATTACATACTTGGCCTCGAGCCTTCTATTCAAGGCAGGACAACAGCATCTCTCACAAACTCATCTACCAGGAAATCTGGTTTTTCCTCCTACACAAGTCTTAAAAAGCCACCAAAGAAAGATTTTATTTGCTCACTGAGTTTGCACTTTCTTGCTTTATTTCAGGAAATGATGCTTCTGGAAGCACAAAGGGATGAGATAAAGAAACATAATGTCACCCATTTAATCTAGGAAACACAGTTCTTACATATTTATAAATCCTTTCTGTACACTAATTGATTTCTAATCTTTTGGAGAAACTGTTAACAGCCCAGATGGCAATAATCTAAAGAAGGGGAGTTAGTAAATGGCTTAAGATCAAACTGAATAATAATAATGAAAAGGGATTTACAGACACACTGGGGTATACACCTACATGGAAAGAAATAGTTTTTTGTTTTTTGGTAAATTTTAGCAACTACTTTCCCACCAAAGAACCTTTGATAAAACAGCCTACTCACCTACCGTGTCTCCCCGAAAATAAAACCTAAACAGAAAATAAGCCCTAGCATGATTTTTCAGGATGACATCCCCTGAACATAAGCCCTAATGTGTCTTTTGGAGCAAAACTTAATATAAGACCCGGTCTTATTTTCGGGGAAACATAGTAGTTACAGATCATCTTAGAGCCTGTACTTGGCACGTTGGAGCTATTTAAGAAAACACAGAAAATAAATTAACATTGATTGGAGGAATGAAGCACTTCATGTCTCCTTCAGGAATGGTGTCCTGAAAAGAGTGTGAAGCAGTCACAGAGAGGGCCTGGGACTTTGGCAAATGTTTTAAGCATTCTCCTTTATATTGTCCTTGGGGGCTGTATCACCAAAGCTACTTGAAGAATGGACTTGACATTGCTTCAGCCAATAAGCTGGGGGCACAGATTCACACTGAGGTGTTCTGGAGCTAAATTTTGTAGTCTACTACACGCCCAAAATACAATTGATGGATCTCTGCTCTCAAGACAAGATAATGACTACCTTTAATAAATGTGTAATCACTCTAAAGACAGACAGCAGCCAGGTACGTGAGAAAGTATGTTAGGAGACTGAGAGAGTCCTTCCCAAATAAGTAACACAGATAAAGTAAGCATCTGACTCTTTTATTCTAGAACTGTCTTGACACTAAATACCCTACTGGATAGTATCCCCATAAACCTCTCATGTGTCCTAGAATTGCCAGCATTTCAGCAAATAGTGACAGAATTGAGTCAGTAATCATAGCAATACCAACTTCAACAACTCACAGAGATCTCATCTCAGATTACCTATCTTTGGTCTTTCACTTATATTGACAACATAGTACTCCAGCTTTGAGAGAGAAATTCCTATAGGTTGATGTTTCAGCTGGAGGTCTTTGACTGCAAACAATAGAAAAGGATTTCAGGTAACTTAAGTGAAAATGAGAATGCATTAGAAGACTAGGGAAGCTCATAAGATCATAGGAAAACTAAAGATCCGGGATTGGAATTGCCAGGAACCAGGAGTTCCAGAGAGTCTGGGATCACTCAGCAGTTTCATCCGAGTACATACCAGTACTGGAATTACGAGTACCTACCATGTGCCAGGCATACTTCTACATGCTAGGGATAGAACAGTAAACAAAATAGATAACAGCCCCATTGTCACGGGGCTTTCACCCCAGTAGGGGGAGACAGATAATATCAATAGTAATAATCACAATGGTAGTGGTAATAGCTCTAATTTTTCAGCATCTGCTCCGTCGTGACTAGCACTGTGCTAAGTGTTTTATATATTCATACACCTATTCAACAAACATTTATTGAGTCCCAGTATGCCAGGAACTGAAGTACTGAAAATGCAGCCATGAACAAAGCCAATCAGAATCCTTGCCCTCATGCTGCTGACATTGTAGTGAAATGAGTAAGTTCAAAATCGCCCAAAAGCCAAGTCCTAGGAAACAGCATACAACTCACCATGCTTAGATCATGTATATGCCACCAGCTTTACCAGGGCAGTAAGAGGTACATAGGAGAGCAGGCATCTAGATTTACTGTTTAACCAAGAGTAAACACAGTGGGAGAAGAGTCCCTGAAAAGAAATCAGGGAACTGTGAGGAAAGAAAATAGATGCTAGGCAGAAAAACAAATCTGTTCCAATGTATCAGGCATGAGATAATGGAGACTACTTCACCTGGGCCTTATTGGTGTGTCAGGATCCTTAGTAAAAGTATACCAGAAACTAGATTGTATATAAACAGAAAATACAATGATGTTTTAGACTGCTTGAGCTTGACTCTTACTCTAAAATACATAAGGTTAGCCGTAGGATCTTGGGCAAATTATTTAACCTCTCTATTCCTCAGTGTCCTCTTTTGTGAAATGGGGAATGTTATTAATATCTACCAGTAGTGCTGACATGAGGAGTAAATGAGTCAATATTTGTGAAGATCTTAGAACAGTACTTAGAAATGTAGAAAGAGTACTCTGTTAAGTAAATAAAAATGGAAGAATACTTAATTGATAGAAAGACATTCATAGGCTATTATGTAGAAAAAATAGGTTGCACAATAGGTACTTAACATAATCCTAATTTTTATTTAAAAATTAATGGTAATGATAAAAAGAAATACACATATTTAATGGTTTGCAGCATTTATCTCTAGCTGAGAGTAGGATATATATACGGATAATTTCTATCTTCTCCTTTTTTCCCATTTCTGTATTTTCTAAATTTCTAATGTGAATACTTATTACTATTTTATTTAAGTTCTTATAAAAGCATATATATTCAAACACATATAAACATCTAAATATCAGTAAAAGGAATGTGTTGGCAGATGGGGAAGTGACCAATTGCAAACATGTTTAACCTGCTTAACAACTTAATGTTACTTAGTAAGGTATACTGAAAGGAGAAAACGTCAGAGGAAAATTCCTGGCTCTAAAATAATTACAATAAAGACCCTCAGTAATGATAACTAAGAGTCTAATATTACATTAGAAAAGAAGCAATCAACAAAAAAGGACCATACCTGAGTACTGGGGCTCCACAACCCCTGGAGATACTCAAGACTCTCCTGGCTAATAGGACAAAGCCCAACATTGTTTAAAGAAAGACAGAGTTCCTGGCAACCTGTGAGACAATATCAACTGATTTAATCCTCATTTACTTGGAATTACAGAAACATAAGGGAGGAACAACACACACACACACACACACACACACACACACACACACACACACATGAATGACAACAAACTTCTCATTATAAGCTATGCAAGCCTGGAAACAATGGAACAACCACTTTAAAGTGCTGAAGATACTGTCTACTTAGAATTTTATATCCAGAATAAAGATCTTTCAGAAATAAAAGCAAAATAAAGAATTTTCCAGACAAACAAAATTTGACATGATTCATTGCCATCAGACCCACACTACAAGAAATGTTAAAGGAATTTCATCAAGCATGAAGAAAATGATACCTCATGAAAACATGGATCTATAGACAGAAACAGAGAACTGGAAAGAATAAATATATGGGTAAACATAAAATCCATTTCTTCACTTTCTTTTTAATGTCTTTAAAAGCTGAGTGACTGTTTAAAGCAACAACAACTATGCATTGCAGTGTTAATTACATATATATATATATACATACATATATATATGTACATATATATATACATATATATGTATTCATATATGAGAGATGTTAACTAAACCTATTGTGGTAATCGTGGCACAATCCAGTTGACCCTTGAACAACATGGGTTTGAACTGCATGGATCCACTTATACATGAATGAGGAAATGAAGGTGACAGGAGTTCATATGACTGAGTACCAGAGAGGAGAAAGTTGCAGAGAGAGAGAAGCCCAGAGATCTTCAGGGATCAACGTCAAACATTCAGGAAAGTATTGATCAATGCATATCTTGGGTAGAAAACTACCCAAGACCAAATAATCACAAAAAAGGATTACAGGGAACAGTGCCCAGAGATCACACAGTCAGGAATAGTATCTGTTGTCTATAGTCAGCGTGGGAAATACCATAACTCAGGGAGAATTGTTTAGAGTTATGGCACAAAGAATTATCTGTCCCAAAATGTCAACAATACTGAGGACCAGAAATCCTAGGTTAAAGTAATAAAAAGGATCTTGCCTCAGTAATAGTGAAAAAGGAACCCTAAACTAAACCCTGTTCTTGTCCCAACTAACAAAATGTTTGCTCATACAAGACCTGAAAGGATCAAACTATTTCCACAAAATTGCATCCCAGAACAAAGCTTGAGAATATTTATAGAAATGTAAAACCATTCAGTATCTAATAAGGAAAAACTGACAATGTGTTCTCCAAGGCACATTATACTGAAGCTGTCTAAAATCAATGACAAAGAAAGAATCCTCAAGGCAGCCAGGAAAAAGAAAACGGTAACCTACAAAGGAAAACCCATTAGATTATCATCAGATTTTTCAGCAAAAACTCTACAACCAAGGAGGGAGTGGAACCAAATATTCAAACTATTGAAAGAGAGAAATGATGAGCCTAGAATAATATAACCAGCAAAGATATCCTTTAGATATGAAGGACGAATAAAGACCTTTCCAAACATACAGAAGCTGAGGGAATTTTCTAATACATGACCTGCACTACAAGAAATACTAAAGGAGGCTATTCAACCACCATCAATAGGGACAATTTGTGGCAACATAAAAAGGGGGAGACTAAAGGCCTGAAATGGAACATGGGAATGGAGAAAGTAAGCATGCTGAACAAAACGGAATACTCTAAATATCAAACTTTCTTTTACATAAACTTAAGGGTAACCACTCAAAAAAAAAATCCAGAACTGAAATATATACGGTAATAAAAGAAGAAACAGAGGGAAACATCATAGAATACCACCACACAGAAATAATAGACAACAATAAAAAGGCAAAGAAACAATGGAGACACAGCCTTACCAGAAAACTAAAGATAGAATGACAGGAAATCCTCACATATCAATAATCACCCTAAATGTAAATGGACTGAACTCACCAATAAAAAGGCACAACGTAGCAGATTGGATCAGAAAACTAAACCCAACCATATGCTGTCTCCAAGAGACACATCTCAGTTACAAGGACAAGCATAGACTCAAAGTGAAAGGGTGGAAATTGACACTCCAAGCAAATGGTACCCAGAGAAAATCAGGTGTAGCCATAATAATATCAGATGAAACAGACTTCAGGGTGAAAAAGATAACAGGAGACAAAGATGGACATTTCATAATAGTAAAGGGGACTATACAACAAGAAGACATGACAGTCATCAATATTTATGCCCCCAATGAGGGAGCACCGAAATATACCAAGCAACTACTAACAGAACTAATGGGCGGAATTGACCAAAACACAATTATACTAGGGGACTTAAATACATCATTGACAGCTATGGATAGATCATCCAAACAGAAAACAAATAATGAAATAGCAGCCCTAAATGACAGATTAGATGAAATGGACATCATTGACATATATAGAGCACTTCATCCTAAAACATCAGACTATACATTCTTTTCGAGTGTACATGAAACATTCTCAAGGATAGACCGTATATTGGGACATAAAATCAGCCTCAGCAAATTTAAGAAGATTGAAATCATATTAAGCATATTCTCTGATCACAAGGCTTTGAAATTGGATATCAACTGCAAAAAGAAAGCAGTAAGAAACACAAATACATGGAGATTAAACAACATACTTTTTTTTTAATTAATTAATTTTATTGGGGTGACAATTGTTAGTAAATTTACATAGATTTCAGGTGTACAATTTTGTATTACATCGTCTATAAATCCCATTGTGTGTTCTCATAGACACAAACAACATACTTTTAAAGAACAACTGGGTCAAAGAAGAAATTAGAGAAGAGATCAAAGATACATAGAAACAAATAACAATGAAAATACATCCTACCAAAATTTGAGGATGCAGCAAAAGCAGTTTTAAGAGGGAAATTTATATCATTACAGGACTATCTCAAGAAACAAGAAAAATCCCAAATAAATAACCTCATGTTACACCTTAAAGAACTAGAAAAAGAACAAGTGAAACCCAAGGTCAGCAGAAGGCAATAATCTAAAGAAGGGGAGTTAGTAAATGGCTTAAGATCAAACTGAATAATAATAATGAAAAGGGATTTACAGACACACTGGGGTATACACCTACATGGAAAGAAATAGTTTTTTGTTTTTTGGTAAATTTTAGCAACTACTTTCCCACCAAAGAACCTTTGATAAAACAGCCTACTCACCTACCGTGTCTCCCCGAAAATAAAACCTAAACAGAAAATAAGCCCTAGCATGATTTTTCAGGATGACATCCCCTGAACATAAGCCCTAATGTGTCTTTTGGAGCAAAACTTAATATAAGACCCGGTCTTATTTTCGGGGAAACATAGTAGTTACAGATCATCTTAGAGCCTGTACTTGGCACGTTGGAGCTATTTAAGAAAACACAGAAAATAAATTAACATTGATTGGAGGAATGAAGCACTTCATGTCTCCTTCAGGAATGGTGTCCTGAAAAGAGTGTGAAGCAGTCACAGAGAGGGCCTGGGACTTTGGCAAATGTTTTAAGCATTCTCCTTTATATTGTCCTTGGGGGCTGTATCACCAAAGCTACTTGAAGAATGGACTTGACATTGCTTCAGCCAATAAGCTGGGGGCACAGATTCACACTGAGGTGTTCTGGAGCTAAATTTTGTAGTCTACTACACGCCCAAAATACAATTGATGGATCTCTGCTCTCAAGACAAGATAATGACTACCTTTAATAAATGTGTAATCACTCTAAAGACAGACAGCAGCCAGGTACGTGAGAAAGTATGTTAGGAGACTGAGAGAGTCCTTCCCAAATAAGTAACACAGATAAAGTAAGCATCTGACTCTTTTATTCTAGAACTGTCTTGACACTAAATACCCTACTGGATAGTATCCCCATAAACCTCTCATGTGTCCTAGAATTGCCAGCATTTCAGCAAATAGTGACAGAATTGAGTCAGTAATCATAGCAATACCAACTTCAACAACTCACAGAGATCTCATCTCAGATTACCTATCTTTGGTCTTTCACTTATATTGACAACATAGTACTCCAGCTTTGAGAGAGAAATTCCTATAGGTTGATGTTTCAGCTGGAGGTCTTTGACTGCAAACAATAGAAAAGGATTTCAGGTAACTTAAGTGAAAATGAGAATGCATTAGAAGACTAGGGAAGCTCATAAGATCATAGGAAAACTAAAGATCCGGGATTGGAATTGCCAGGAACCAGGAGTTCCAGAGAGTCTGGGATCACTCAGCAGTTTCATCCGAGTACATACCAGTACTGGAATTACGAGTACCTACCATGTGCCAGGCATACTTCTACATGCTAGGGATAGAACAGTAAACAAAATAGATAACAGCCCCATTGTCACGGGGCTTTCACCCCAGTAGGGGGAGACAGATAATATCAATAGTAATAATCACAATGGTAGTGGTAATAGCTCTAATTTTTCAGCATCTGCTCCGTCGTGACTAGCACTGTGCTAAGTGTTTTATATATTCATACACCTATTCAACAAACATTTATTGAGTCCCAGTATGCCAGGAACTGAAGTACTGAAAATGCAGCCATGAACAAAGCCAATCAGAATCCTTGCCCTCATGCTGCTGACATTGTAGTGAAATGAGTAAGTTCAAAATCGCCCAAAAGCCAAGTCCTAGGAAACAGCATACAACTCACCATGCTTAGATCATGTATATGCCACCAGCTTTACCAGGGCAGTAAGAGGTACATAGGAGAGCAGGCATCTAGATTTACTGTTTAACCAAGAGTAAACACAGTGGGAGAAGAGTCCCTGAAAAGAAATCAGGGAACTGTGAGGAAAGAAAATAGATGCTAGGCAGAAAAACAAATCTGTTCCAATGTATCAGGCATGAGATAATGGAGACTACTTCACCTGGGCCTTATTGGTGTGTCAGGATCCTTAGTAAAAGTATACCAGAAACTAGATTGTATATAAACAGAAAATACAATGATGTTTTAGACTGCTTGAGCTTGACTCTTACTCTAAAATACATAAGGTTAGCCGTAGGATCTTGGGCAAATTATTTAACCTCTCTATTCCTCAGTGTCCTCTTTTGTGAAATGGGGAATGTTATTAATATCTACCAGTAGTGCTGACATGAGGAGTAAATGAGTCAATATTTGTGAAGATCTTAGAACAGTACTTAGAAATGTAGAAAGAGTACTCTGTTAAGTAAATAAAAATGGAAGAATACTTAATTGATAGAAAGACATTCATAGGCTATTATGTAGAAAAAATAGGTTGCACAATAGGTACTTAACATAATCCTAATTTTTATTTAAAAATTAATGGTAATGATAAAAAGAAATACACATATTTAATGGTTTGCAGCATTTATCTCTAGCTGAGAGTAGGATATATATACGGATAATTTCTATCTTCTCCTTTTTTCCCATTTCTGTATTTTCTAAATTTCTAATGTGAATACTTATTACTATTTTATTTAAGTTCTTATAAAAGCATATATATTCAAACACATATAAACATCTAAATATCAGTAAAAGGAATGTGTTGGCAGATGGGGAAGTGACCAATTGCAAACATGTTTAACCTGCTTAACAACTTAATGTTACTTAGTAAGGTATACTGAAAGGAGAAAACGTCAGAGGAAAATTCCTGGCTCTAAAATAATTACAATAAAGACCCTCAGTAATGATAACTAAGAGTCTAATATTACATTAGAAAAGAAGCAATCAACAAAAAAGGACCATACCTGAGTACTGGGGCTCCACAACCCCTGGAGATACTCAAGACTCTCCTGGCTAATAGGACAAAGCCCAACATTGTTTAAAGAAAGACAGAGTTCCTGGCAACCTGTGAGACAATATCAACTGATTTAATCCTCATTTACTTGGAATTACAGAAACATAAGGGAGGAACAACACACACACACACACACACACACACACACACACACACACACACACATGAATGACAACAAACTTCTCATTATAAGCTATGCAAGCCTGGAAACAATGGAACAACCACTTTAAAGTGCTGAAGATACTGTCTACTTAGAATTTTATATCCAGAATAAAGATCTTTCAGAAATAAAAGCAAAATAAAGAATTTTCCAGACAAACAAAATTTGACATGATTCATTGCCATCAGACCCACACTACAAGAAATGTTAAAGGAATTTCATCAAGCATGAAGAAAATGATACCTCATGAAAACATGGATCTATAGACAGAAACAGAGAACTGGAAAGAATAAATATATGGGTAAACATAAAATCCATTTCTTCACTTTCTTTTTAATGTCTTTAAAAGCTGAGTGACTGTTTAAAGCAACAACAACTATGCATTGCAGTGTTAATTACATATATATATATATACATACATATATATATGTACATATATATATACATATATATGTATTCATATATGAGAGATGTTAACTAAACCTATTGTGGTAATCGTGGCACAATCCAGTTGACCCTTGAACAACATGGGTTTGAACTGCATGGATCCACTTATACATGAATGAGGAAATGAAGGTGACAGGAGTTCATATGACTGAGTACCAGAGAGGAGAAAGTTGCAGAGAGAGAGAAGCCCAGAGATCTTCAGGGATCAACGTCAAACATTCAGGAAAGTATTGATCAATGCATATCTTGGGTAGAAAACTACCCAAGACCAAATAATCACAAAAAAGGATTACAGGGAACAGTGCCCAGAGATCACACAGTCAGGAATAGTATCTGTTGTCTATAGTCAGCGTGGGAAATACCATAACTCAGGGAGAATTGTTTAGAGTTATGGCACAAAGAATTATCTGTCCCAAAATGTCAACAATACTGAGGACCAGAAATCCTAGGTTAAAGTAATAAAAAGGATCTTGCCTCAGTAATAGTGAAAAAGGAACCCTAAACTAAACCCTGTTCTTGTCCCAACTAACAAAATGTTTGCTCATACAAGACCTGAAAGGATCAAACTATTTCCACAAAATTGCATCCCAGAACAAAGCTTGAGAATATTTATAGAAATGTAAAACCATTCAGTATCTAATAAGGAAAAACTGACAATGTGTTCTCCAAGGCACATTATACTGAAGCTGTCTAAAATCAATGACAAAGAAAGAATCCTCAAGGCAGCCAGGAAAAAGAAAACGGTAACCTACAAAGGAAAACCCATTAGATTATCATCAGATTTTTCAGCAAAAACTCTACAACCAAGGAGGGAGTGGAACCAAATATTCAAACTATTGAAAGAGAGAAATGATGAGCCTAGAATAATATAACCAGCAAAGATATCCTTTAGATATGAAGGACGAATAAAGACCTTTCCAAACATACAGAAGCTGAGGGAATTTTCTAATACATGACCTGCACTACAAGAAATACTAAAGGAGGCTATTCAACCACCATCAATAGGGACAATTTGTGGCAACATAAAAAGGGGGAGACTAAAGGCCTGAAATGGAACATGGGAATGGAGAAAGTAAGCATGCTGAACAAAACGGAATACTCTAAATATCAAACTTTCTTTTACATAAACTTAAGGGTAACCACTCAAAAAAAAAATCCAGAACTGAAATATATACGGTAATAAAAGAAGAAACAGAGGGAAACATCATAGAATACCACCACACAGAAATAATAGACAACAATAAAAAGGCAAAGAAACAATGGAGACACAGCCTTACCAGAAAACTAAAGATAGAATGACAGGAAATCCTCACATATCAATAATCACCCTAAATGTAAATGGACTGAACTCACCAATAAAAAGGCACAACGTAGCAGATTGGATCAGAAAACTAAACCCAACCATATGCTGTCTCCAAGAGACACATCTCAGTTACAAGGACAAGCATAGACTCAAAGTGAAAGGGTGGAAATTGACACTCCAAGCAAATGGTACCCAGAGAAAATCAGGTGTAGCCATAATAATATCAGATGAAACAGACTTCAGGGTGAAAAAGATAACAGGAGACAAAGATGGACATTTCATAATAGTAAAGGGGACTATACAACAAGAAGACATGACAGTCATCAATATTTATGCCCCCAATGAGGGAGCACCGAAATATACCAAGCAACTACTAACAGAACTAATGGGCGGAATTGACCAAAACACAATTATACTAGGGGACTTAAATACATCATTGACAGCTATGGATAGATCATCCAAACAGAAAACAAATAATGAAATAGCAGCCCTAAATGACAGATTAGATGAAATGGACATCATTGACATATATAGAGCACTTCATCCTAAAACATCAGACTATACATTCTTTTCGAGTGTACATGAAACATTCTCAAGGATAGACCGTATATTGGGACATAAAATCAGCCTCAGCAAATTTAAGAAGATTGAAATCATATTAAGCATATTCTCTGATCACAAGGCTTTGAAATTGGATATCAACTGCAAAAAGAAAGCAGTAAGAAACACAAATACATGGAGATTAAACAACATACTTTTTTTTTAATTAATTAATTTTATTGGGGTGACAATTGTTAGTAAATTTACATAGATTTCAGGTGTACAATTTTGTATTACATCGTCTATAAATCCCATTGTGTGTTCTCATAGACACAAACAACATACTTTTAAAGAACAACTGGGTCAAAGAAGAAATTAGAGAAGAGATCAAAGATACATAGAAACAAATAACAATGAAAATACATCCTACCAAAATTTGAGGATGCAGCAAAAGCAGTTTTAAGAGGGAAATTTATATCATTACAGGACTATCTCAAGAAACAAGAAAAATCCCAAATAAATAACCTCATGTTACACCTTAAAGAACTAGAAAAAGAACAAGTGAAACCCAAGGTCAGCAGAAGAAAGGAAATAACAAAAATCAGAGCAGAACTAAATGAAATAGAGAACAAAAAGACAGTAGAAAACATCAATGTGACAAAGAGCTGGTTCTTTAAAAAGATTAACAAAATTGACAAACCCTTGGCTAGACACACTAAGATAAGAAGAGAGAAGACACTAATTAACAAAATCAGAAATGATAAAGGGATAGTTATCACGGACACCACAGAAATACAAAGGATCATGCAAGAATACTACGAAGGACTATATGCCACCAAATTCAATCACCTAGAAAAAATGGACACGTTCTTAGAAATATATAGCCTTCCAAGGCTGAACCATGAAGAACTGGAAAATCTAAACAGATCTATCACCAGTAACGAAATTGAATCAGTCATCCAAAACATTCCCAAAAGCAAAAGTCCGGGACCATATGGCTTCACTAGTGAATTCTACCAAACCTTCAAAGAGGATCTAATACCAATCCTGCTCAAACTCTTCCAAAAAAAATTGAAGAAGAGACAGTACTCCCTAACTCATTTCATGAGGCCAACATTACCCTGATACCAAAACCTGATAAGGACAACACAGAATAAGAAAACTACAGACCAATATCTCTGATGAATACAGATGCAAAAATCCTAAACAAAATTGTAGCAAATCGAATACAACAATGCATTAAAAAGATTATTCACCACGACCAAGTGGGGTTCATCCCCAGGGCACAAGGATGGTTCAACATCTGCAAATCCATCAATGTGATACATCACATAAACAAAATAAAGGACAAAAATCATATGATTATATCAATTGATGCAGAAAAAGCATTTGACAAGATACAACATCCATTTATGATTAAAACACTTAATAAAATAGGTATAGAAGGAAAATACCTTAACATAATACAGGCCATATATGACAAGCCCTCAGCTAATCTCATAATTAATGGTGAAAAACTGAAGCCCTTTGCTCTACGTTCAGGAACATGACAGGGCTGTCCCCTATCACCTCTGCTTTTCAACATAGTGTTGGAAGGCCTTGCCAGAGCAATAAGACAAGAGAAAGAAATAAAAGGCATCCAAATTGGGAATGAAGAAGTTAAAATATCACTCTTTGCAGATGACATGATGCTATATAAAGAAAACCCTAAAGACGCCACCAAAAAGCTATTAGAAACAATCAACGAATACAGTAAAGTTGCTGGCTACAAAATCAACGTACAAAAGTCCATTGCATTCCTATATACTAACAATGAAATCTCAGAAAAAGAAATACAAAAAACAATTCCTTTTGCAATTGCAGCAAAAAGAATAAAATACCTAGGGATAAACTTAACCAAGGACCTATATGCTGAAAACTATAAGACATTTTTTAAAGAAAGTGAAGAGGACACGAAGAAATGGAAAGACATTCCATGCTCATGGATTGGAAGAATCAACATAGTTAAAATGGCCATATTACCCAGAGCAATATACAGATTTAATGCAATCCCCATCAAAATCCCAATGGCATTTTTTAAAGAAATAGAACAAAAAATTATCAGATTTGTTTGGAACCACAAAAGACCCCGAATAGCTAAAGCAATCTTAAGAAAAAAGAACAATACTGGAGGTATCACACTCCCTGACTTTAGCTTGTACTACAGGGCTACAATAATAAAAACAGCATGGTATTGGCAGAATAACAGACACATAGACCAGTGGAATAGAATTGAGAACCCAGAAATAAAATCACATAAATATGGACAGATGATTTTTGACAAAGAAGCTAAAAATATACAATGGAGGAAAGACAGACTCTTCAATAAATGGTGCTGGGAGAATTGGATAGCCACGTACAAAAGAATGAAACTGGACTGTTATCTGTCACCATGTATCAAAATGAATTCAAAATGGATCAAAGACTTAAACATAAGACCTGACACAATAAACTGCATAGAAGAAAACATAGGTACTAAACTTATGAACCTTGGGTTCAAAGAGCATTTTATGAATTTGACTCCAAAGGCAATGGAAGTAAAAGCTAAAATAAACAAATGGAACTATATGAACCTTAAAAGCTTCTGCACAGCAAAAGAAACCATCGACAAAATAAAGAGGCAACCAACTGAATGGGAGAAGATTTTTGCAAACAGCGCCTCTAATAAGGGGCTAATATCCCAAATATATAAGGAACTCATGAAACTCATCAACAAAAAAATCAAACAACCCAATTGAAAAATGGGCAGAGGAGCTGAAGAGACATTTCTCCAAAAAGGACATACAAATGGCAAATAAACATATGAAAAAATACTCAACATCAATAATCATCAGAGAAATGCAAATAAAAAGCACAATGAGATATCATCTCACCCCAGTCAGAATGGCTATCGTCAACAAGAAATAGTAACAAGTGTTGGAGAGGCTGTGGAGAAAAAGGAACCCTCATCCACTGTTGGTGGGAATGCAGACTGGTGCAGCCATTATGGAAGGCAGTGTGGAGGTTCCTTATAAAATTACGAATAGAATTATCATATGACCCAGCAATCCCTCTCCTGGGTAAAAATCTGAAAACATTTTTCCGTAAAGACACGTGTGCTCCAATGTTCATTGCAGCTTTGTTTACGGTGGCCAAGACATGGAAACAACCAAAATGTCCTTCGATAGATGAATGGATAAAGAAGTTGTGGTATATATACACAATGGAATACTATTCGGCGGTAAGAAAGATGATATAGGAACATTTGTGACAACATGGATGGATCTTGAGAGTATGATGCTAAGTGAAATAAGTCAGACAGAAAAAGCAGAGAACCCTATGATTTAACTGATATGTGGTATATAAACCAAAAACAACAAAAGAACAAGACAAACAAATGAGAAACAAAAGCTCATAGACACAGACAATAGTTTAGTGGTGACCAGAGGATGGGGGTGGGAGATGAGGGTAAGGGGGATCAAATATATGGTGATGGAAGGAGAACTGACTCTGGGTGGTGAACACACAATGGGATTTATAGGTGATGTAATACAGAATTGTACACCTGAAATCTATTAATTTTACTAACAAATGTCACCCCACTAAATTAAAAAAATATATATATATATATATGAAAATGATAGTACAAAGGTCAGGAGGAAAGAAATTGAAGTATACTGTTGTGTGATTCTCACAATTTATGTGAAGCAATATAATGTCACTTGAAAATAGATTGTGACAACAAAAGGATGTATATTATAAACCTTACAGGAATCACTAACTAATAAAACTAAGAATTACAGTTAGTAAGCCAACAAAGGAGACAAAATAGAATCATAAGAAAAAACACTCAGTTAATTCAAAAGATATCAGAAATAGAGGAAAAAATAGGAGACACATAATGAGATAACAGACTTAATCTCTACCATATCAATAATCAGATTATATGTAAACAGTCTAAATGCCACACCAAAAAAGGCAGAGGTTATCAAATTGGTTAAAAAGGAAAACTCTAGCTATATAATGCCTTCAAGAAAACACTTTAAATAAAAAGACACAAACAGGCTAAAAAATAAAAGAATGGAAAATGATATTCCATGCTGACACTAGTCCAAAGAAAGCTGGAATAGATACATTAATATCAGATAAAGTAGATTTCAGAGGAAAGAAAAATACTCAAGCTAGTGATCGTTTTATAATGTTAAAGGTGCCAATTTATCAATAGAACATAATAGTTTTTTAAACTAAGAGCTGAGCTTCTAAATACATGATGCAAAAACTAAAAGAACTTCAAAATTAAATAGAAAAATTCAGCATTACAATTGAAGATTACAATACTCCTCTCAACAACTAATAAAAAGTATGGACATAAAATCAGCAATGCTATAAAAGACCTGAACAACAAAATCAATCTATTGGACCTAATTGACATATATAACAGAACACACATTTTTTTTCCCAATATACATGGAACATTTACAAAGATAAGCCATATTGAGGGCTTTAACATAGATTACATTAAATTTAAGAGGATTCGAGTTATATAAAGTATGTTCTCTGACCGCTACAGAATTAAAGTAGAAATCAATAAAAGAAAGATATCTGAAAAATCCCCAAATATTTGAAAACTAAGTAAAATGCATCCAAATAACCTATGAGATATGAAACAAAATTGAAATTTAAAAATATATTAAACTAAATGAAAATGAAAACACAACATATCAACATTTATAGGACGTAGCTAGAGCAGTACTTAGAAAAAATGTAGCATTATACATCTCTATTAGAAAAGAAGAAAGATGTCATGACCATGAACTCAGCCTGTCCATTAAGGAACTAGAAAAAAGAGCAAATGAAATCCAAACTAAGCATAAGAATGAAACTAACAGAGATCAGAGCAGAATCATTGAAATAGAAAATCTTTGAAACAGAAAAAACAATAGCGAGAATCAATAAAATCAAAATCCGATTCATTGAGTCAGTCAATAACACTGATAAACATCCAGCCATGCTGATCAGGGAAAAAAGAGAAAAGACAAATTACCGATCTCAGAAATGAAAGAGGTAGTAGCACTAATGATTCTACAGATATTAAAAGACCCATAAGAGCATATTACGGTTTAACATATGAAAATCAATCTATGTAATACCCCACATTACCAAAATAAAGGGAAAAAACCCACATGACCATCTCAACCAGCTGGACATCAAGAATGAGTCATATTGGTAGTACATAATACTTACCCTTGATGTAATGTGATGAGAATGGCATTTTACCTCTGATCTTCCACCCAAAACTCATAATCTCAGTCTACTCATGAGAAAAACATCAGACAAATCACAGTTGAGAGGCATTCTACATAATACCTGGCTAGTATTCCTCAAAATTGTCAAGGTCGTAAAGAATAGGGAATCTCTGAGAAATTGTCAAACCCCAGAGGAGCCTCAGGAGACACGACACCTAAATGTAATGTAGTATCTATCCGGAATGGGATCCTGGGACAGAAAAGGCACATTAAGTAAAAACTAAGGAAATCTGAACGAAATATGGACCTTAGTAACTGTAATGTAATGGTTCATTAATTTTGACAAATATACCACACTAAGCAGGCTGTTAATATAGGGGAAATATATAGGAACTCTGTAATATCTTTGCAATTTTTCTGTAAGACTAAATTTATCCTACATTTTATTAAACAAACAAAAAACCCTGATGAGTGATCCCACTCCCCAGAGATTCTGATTCAGTTTGTCAGTATTGTGGCCTGAGCATTGGGAGTTTTAAAAGCTCTCAGGGGATTGTAAGGTGCAGCCAGGTTTGAGAACTACAGGATGAGAACCTGAGGTGGAGGACCTGGTCTGGGTAAGTGCCAGAAGCCACATGCATACCAACAATGCCTACTGGCCCAAATTTAATCTCATGAAATCATATTTCTGCAACAGACAATTGTTTCCCTGCTTATAGGATAAGCGGGTGGGACCAGACAAAATATCTTTCTGTATTATCCTCGATTAAACAGCGCTGTTCAAAAGAGCTTTCTGTGATGATGAAAATGTTCTATGTACACTGTCTGATATGGTACCCACTCGCTACATGTGGCTACTGAGCACTTGAAATGTGGCTGTTCTGACTGAAGAAGTGAAATTTTAATTTAATTAATTCACATTTAAATAGCAACACGTGACTAATGTACTGGACAGCAGTGCTCTATAACTTTTTTCTTCCTACAAGTCGGACTGTCCTATTTGCTAGGAGGCATTTTTGCTTTAAAACAGCAGTACAAGTGCTACCACACTCCCCCTTGTTGGCAACAGAAGGGCTTGGCATCCTCCCTTGGCCTCCCTCACTTGGGATGCCTGCTGCTGGCTTCAGGAAGTAGCCATTGTGCCCTTGGAGGAGAGCATTTCCTCCCAACTCCAACCCCCCTTTCTAGAGCAGTTGGGTTCAATCCAACTCTAATTTTTCTCTGGACTTAATTCCAGACTCCTAAAGAAGAAAAGAAAACAGGGTCTCCTGGCAGAGGGCTGCAGATGTTCTGTTATTTGTTTGCGTTTAAAAAATAGTTTCTCCCCAACCCTCTACCATATCCACGAATTTCTACTATGCTGCACAGCTAATGACTACATTAAGCATTTGGAAGGTCTGCATTATTGTATTGCTGATAGCTCGGTAGCAAAATACAATTATACTATAGATGGCTTAGGCTGTCTGGGTGATAGGAAGAAACATTCTGGAGGGGCAGTATAGATTGAGCTTGATCACATACGACTCCCCCAGCTGCCAGCTCCATATCCTGAATACTGAAAGCAAAAACTAAATACTGCTTTTAGAAATACTGCTGCCATGCTGAGGCCATGCACCTCGCCACGTACACATTACGGTGGAAGTTCACCTGTCCTTGCCTTTTCGTAGGTGTAGGGTTTGTGTAGTTTTAATGATGCAAGGTGGTGGGGAGAGGATGGATGACTTCAGAGTAACAGCTTCAGCAGCAGTCACAGGCTGTCCCAAGCTTATTTCACAGATCAGGAAGATATCTAGGCTATGATGAGCAATTAGCAGAGGACACAAAAATTGAGGCTAGCATTAGAATTAGAGATTCTAAATTGTGAACTTCTTGACAGCAAGACCTCTCTGTTTCTCAATTTTGCCACATCTCTTGGACTTAGTGCAGGGCATACGGTTTCAGAGTTTGTTGTTTAACAGCTTCATTGAGATATAATTTAAATACTATAAAATTCATCCATTTTAAATGCACAATTCAATGATTTTTAGTAAATTTATATTTATGCAATCATCGCCACTTTCCAGTTTAGAACCTCTCTTCCACCACAAAGAGATCTCTTGTGCCCATTCAGTAACTACCTATTGTGGACTGAAAAATAATATTGACTAGGTGTTTTGTCACCAAAAAAGATTTATTCGGGAAAAAGAAAGGGTTGCAACCCAGTGCATGCAGACGTGGCAAGCCATGTGCACACTCAGGCCTGCTGCCAAGATGGAGGGGTTATTTATAAGAGGGAAAAGGAAGTTAAGGGACTGGGTAAGTTAGAACCATAGAGCTTTATTGTTGTAGGGTTCTCATGATGAAGTAGAGTGTAAGGACTTCTCCCATAAGCCCTAGCTCCTCCCATAGACCCTCCTACCTAACTGATTCTGTTTGCTGCAAGTTCCAGTTAAACTTTATCACTATTATCCCCAACCTTTCCCAAAACTTAAGCAATCGCTAATCTATTTTCTGTCTCTATGGATTTGCCTGTTCTGGATTTTTCATATAAATTGAATCATGTTATATGTAGTATTTTGTGTCTGGCTTCTTTCATTCAGCATAATGTTTTCAAGTTTCATTCATGTCGTAGCATGGATCAGAACTTCATTCCTTTTTATGGAGGAATAATACATCCAATTGTATGGCTAGACCACATTTTGTTTTTCCATTTATCAGTTGATGGACATTTAGGTCGTTTCCACTTTCTGTCTATTATGAATAATGCTACTATTTGTGTACAAGTTTTTGTTTGAAGAAATATTCCCAATCCTTTTGGGTATATACTTAGGAGTGGACTTGCTAGGTCATATGGTATTTCTATGTTTAACTTTTTGAGGAAATGCTAAACTGTTTTCCAAAGTGGCTACACCATTTTACATACCCACCAGCAATGTGTGAAAGTTCCAATTTCTCTACATCCTCATTAATACCTTATTTCCCAGTTTACAAAAACTTATAGTCATCCTAGTGAGTGTGAAGTGGGACATCATTATGTTTTGACTTATATTTCCCTAATGACTAATGATGCTGAATACCTTTTCATGTGCTTACTAGCCATTCATAAATGTTCTATGTAGAAAATTTTAATTGAATCAATTGGGTTGTCTTATTTCTACTAAATTGCAAGCGTTCTATTTATATTCTGGAAAGAAAAGTGTCTTACCAGACATAATATTTGCAAAGATTGCCTTTAATTCACTAGGTTATCATTTTACTTTCTTAATAATGTTTCAAACAACATAAATTTTTAATTCTGATAAAGTCAAATTTATATTTTTTTCTTTTAGTGATTGTGGAGTTTTTTTTCATATCAAAACCATCTTTGCCGAATCCAAGATCAGAAAGATTTTCTCCTAATTGTGGTCTAGAAGGGGGTCAGAGGTGTGGGCACATCTTCTGATTCCACTGTCTCCTCTGCAAAGTGAGGCCCTCTAAAGCACAAGTACCAGAGTGGGGCTCTTCTTGCATAGATCTAAGTGTGGTACTAAGCCTGCCAAATTCTGAGGAGCAGAAAGGTAGGGGAGAACTAATGGCGAGTGGTCCCAGGGACTTGCCCACTTGCCCTTTCTCCTCCATGGGCCCTTCTCCAAACCTGGAAACAGAAAATGGCAGCCAGCGCAGCTTGTGCCAACAGGATACCCAAATTAATCCACTTCCATTAAGGCAAAGGAGGTAAACAACCTCAAAGGGAATGACTCGGCCTTGAGTCTTATAAACATGGGATATTACTTCCTGTATTTTCCTGCCTTGTCTTCCCCAATCAGATTTCAACCTGCTTACCAACAATCTCATCCACAGGTCTCTGGTTTAACAGAGCTGTCTATGCGTTTCCATGGCCCTGTGGCTGGGACAGCGGGAACCCAGTTCAGGGTAAGAACCTCTTGCTTGCAGGCTCTCCTCACTGTTTGCATCCAAATGCAATGCCCCTAAATCGTGGGTGAACACCAAGCACTGCTTAGTAGCTGCTCCTCTAGTTGTGTGGAGGGACTTCAGGCAGCTCCCCAAGAGCAGACAGCTCCAGCACACTCCCACCTTCACAATGAGCTGCCTGGTTTGAGTGAAGCCAGCAACTCTGTTTATTCACGCATGAGCAAGCTGCTGATAGGGAGCTAGTGCAATGCAGAGAGACATTCAGCTCTGCACTGCCCGTAAATGAATGTGCTTATGTGTTGCAATCCCCTTGGTGCAGGTGGGACATATGATACTCATTCACTCAGCACCAAGGGCTGGCCCAGGACTCAGGGCCAACTCAGCAGTAGCAATCTGTCATTTGTCACACACCTTCTTGTGTTGCCTTTCTCGGCTTGGCTGGAGCCTCTGAGCCATGCCCCAAGTAACAATTTCAAAGATTGCCATAGACAATAGAACTCTGTGGTGGTAGAAGCTTACAGAAGACAGATACCCCCAAAAGAGGGATGGCAACCAAGTTTTGTTTTCTTTGGGGTGGGGGAGGCATGCTGACACTAGGCAGCAGAGCATAGACTGGCATAAACTGAAAAGATTTTGAAGAGGGAGAGGGACTGGAGTTGACCAATGCCCAGTGATGTGGACAGGTGCTTTTCAGGAACAAAGAAATATGTAGCTCCTGGGGCCTCAGCTCCCTATGAGATGCGTCTCTAGTGCAGAGACAGAGACAGAGACAGAGGACTGAACCTGAGAGTGTAAAAATGAAGAGGGAGGGATTGGGTTGGACCACAGTATCCCAGAGGATGGCTGTGTAGGCCCCATTCACAGCACTAATTTCTATTCTTTATGGACTCTTGGAAGTTCTAGTACTATTACTCCGTAGATCATAGATCATAGATCATGATCATTCCTAATTATTTCTATCAGGGTTCTGTTCACCACCCACCTTCCTTTCCATTGCTGTCTCAAAAAATCTAATAGCATATGGTGTAGAAAGTTCATTTCGGTAAATTTTCACTTTTTAAATAACTTATTCAACAAACACTTCCTGAGACTCAGCTATGTGCTAGGCCCTATACTAGATGTTGGGACTATCATGATGAATGGAACAAGCATGGTCCCTGATCTCCTGGGATTTACATTCCATCAGGGTGAAGGGTAGACAGCAGTAAACACATAAGCATAATAGGAATATAATCAAATGATAATAATTGCTATGAAGACAAAGTAGCAAAATGGCAAGCAACTGAAGTGAAGGTGGCCAGAGAAATCACCTCTCAAGAAATAACCTTTGAGCTGAGAATTGAATAATGAGAAGGAGGAGAAGGGGAAAATGAGGGATAGTGAGATGCATGTCACATCATCTTTTTTGTTGAAAAGTAGATCATTCAAATAATATAATGTGACAACTGTGGAAGTCAGATTCGCCCCACTTTCTTGGGTTTTGGTTGTTGTTGTTGCTGCTGCTGTTTATTGTAATTGTTGTGTGGTGGTTTAGTGACTTTCTAAACTAATTCTGTAAAATCTGTATTTTTTGTTGTGTGTAGCCATTAAAGTCTCTCTTAGCTTAATGGTCAGCTAATGATCGGACAGAGACTTACTTAACCATGGTAGGACACTGCTCCATTCCAAATTTTCTTAGTAAGAAAGTGGGCTAATTTGTATTGGGTTTGTAGCATACAAAAACCATTATTTTATTCCTTGGGAGTGCTGTCAATAACTTTTATTTGGATAAATTTAGACTTTTTTAATGAGGTTCTGTGGTTACTTCCTGCACAGTATTGGGGAAAGCAAACACCACTATGAAGTAGATGGCCTGGAGGTAGTTACTTTGTCCACTTTTCATTAAGGGATAACCCTGTCACCCAACATACATCACACTTCTGTCGATTCAGATTCTGACAATCTAAATGCTGATGTCATCAGAAAGAGAGAGAAAGAGAGAGAGAGAGAGAGAGAGAGAGAGAGAGAGAGAGAGAGAGAGAGGGAGAGGGAGAGGGAGAGGGAGGGAGGGAGGGAGGGAGGAAGGGAGGGAGGGAGGAAGGGAGAGAGAGAGAGAGGGAGGGAGGGAGGGAGGGAGGGAGGAAGGGAGAGAGAGAGAGAGGGAGGGAGAAGCACCACACCCTTTTTTTCTTCTTGCCCATGGGTTAAAATGTTAATATGAATTTGTCTTCTGTGCCCAGTCCTCACCCAATCTTTATCACGAATGTCTGGCTAACTGTGGACCTGCCACTGTGCCCCCCAAGTCTCCAGAACCTCACTTTTTCCTTTTTCACACACCCGTCTCTTCCCTTCTTCCTTTAGGTCAGAGAACTTGAACACACAAACACACACACATACCCATGTCCTGGAATAAGGGGCTTTTCAAAGATTGTTGGCTTTATTTTAGTCCCTACCACGTCTGTTCCATGTTGTATCTTGTAGGAGTGTCATTTTGTAGGGACTCCTGGGCCTGGCTTCAGTGCTTTGGGCTTAGGCTACTATTCAATCTTTGTTAATGGACGAAACTTCTTGGCCCTTTTCACTCTCTTCACCTTTTTTGGAATTTTACTGGCACGGGAAGATTTTTTTCTTGGACTCCCATGAAGCAGGCTTTTTATTTCCCTCTGTATCTTCTTCACCTGGAAGGGCAACAAGATGATCTCAGAATGACACTGGGTTAGAAGAAGGTGGCAACTGCATAGAAAGGAGGACTTCATGATAAGGGGTGAAGGCTAATTATGTGATTTATGCCAAGCAAGGAAAGGGTGTGAGTTTGGGGGAAGGAGAATCAATGGGAAAGAAGAGAGGAATTTGGGTGAGGGGATCTCACCTTGCCTACATCTCTGGACTTGCGTTGACAGGGACTCCTACTCTTCTTCCCCCCTTTTTTGCTTGAGGTTGGTTGCTTCATGTCTCTTCTAGGTTTCTCTGGTTTCCTGGTAACTTGAGTCCTGTTGAAACGTCCCAGTAGTCTTCTCCAGAACCCCTAGCTACCCTATAAAATATCCCTTGCCAAGACAACCAAGAGCCACATTCCTCTGCTTTGTTTGCTTAGCTAGGCACCTCCCCCAACCAGTAGGGTGTAAGAGGGAGGGGCTCAGACATCACAAAGCACTACTCCTGGTTCCTCCCTGGGGGTGGGACTGCTGGGGAAACCAGAATGTGCTGGTTGGGGTTGGAGAGAGTGGGCATTTTCTGAACATTTCCCTAAAGAGCTTTCTCAGACTGACCTGCCATCCCTTCTCATCATCTGCACACACAATAAGACAAAAGGTGCTCCCTCCAAAGCTTTCCCCATAACCACTCCCTCAATTTTTCTTTTATTTTATTCTCTCCCATCTTTCACCATTACCTAGTAATTTGGATATCTTACCTATAATCCATCCAAGATATTATGATTATATTTAAGCTTCTGTGGTGATGCAAATCAACGGTTTTTTCTTATGCATCCTAAAGATCCTTTACTTTTTGGCTACTACCAAGAAATTTTCCCATCCCATCTCCTCTTCACAGTGTCTATGTAGATCCTCAGTTTTCTATTCTCTAGTCTGAAATCGCTGCCTTTATCAGTAATCAAAACAGTGTGAAACCGGCATAAGGATAGATGTGTAGATCAATGGAATAAAATTGATTGTCCAGAAATAAACCCATATACCTACAGGCAATTGATTTTTGAGAATAATGCCAAGAACATTCAGTGGGAAAGAATAGTTATTTCAACAAATGGTGTTGTGACAACTGGATATCCACACACAAAAGAATGAATTTGGACCCTTGCTTCACCTTATATACTCAAATGAACTCAAAATGGATCACAGCCCTAAATGTAAGGGCTAAAAATATAAAAGCTGTGGATCTTGGGTGGATCATTTTCTCTTTCTGACTCCATTTCCTCATCTGTAAAACAGGATTAGTAATAGTACCCACCGTATAAGGTGACTATAAGGATTAACTTAAATAAACAGAACATTTTATACTTACCATGTACAATTCACTGACCCTAACTTCCTTGAGAATATATCCACTGCAGTGGTAACTTTCCTATACTGCTGGAGGGAGTATAAATTGTTACAACTACTTTGGACAATTGGTTGGCAGTCAGTATACTTATAATGGAATATTCTTCAGTCTTACAAAAGAAGGAAATTCTTACCCATGCTACAGTATGGATGAACCTTGAGGACATTAGGCTAAGTGAAATAAGCCAGTCACAAAAAGACAAACACTATATGATTCCACTTATATGAGGTCCCGAGATTAGTCAAAATCACAGTGACAGAAAGTGGAATAGTTATTGCCAGGTTGTCAGGGGATGTGAGAAGGGGGAAATGAGGAATTGCTCATCAGTGGACATAGAGTTTCAATTTTGCAAGATGAGAAAATTCCAGAAACCTGTTGCACAACAATATGATATTTCTAACACTACTCAACTATACATTTAAAAACGGTTAAGATGGTAAATTTCATGTTATGTGTTTTCTAACCACAATTTTCAAAAGGGAAAATAAGATCAAATACTGTCAAAAATGTAAAGAAAGGAAGGAAGGGAAGAAGTGTTTGCTGTTGGGCCAAAAGCAGCCAGAAGAGCAGGCAGCTGGGAAACCGAGTGGTAATAACACAGCACTCAAATCCATCTCCTCTATTTGTTCTGACATCACAGTCCAGCTTCTCACCTACTGAGGAAATTTTAAAATTTTTGATGTGATCCCCACCCCTAGAGATTCTGACCTACTTTGTCTGGGGTATGGTCTGGTAATTTAAAAAAATGTGATTCCAAATAACAGCTAAGAGGACCACTGATCTAGAGAGATTTAGAGTTAGTGTGCAGGTCTCTTTGAGGACTTAATGATGGAGTTTCCAGGCCTGGTATACTTTAAGGGACTGAAATGAAGTAGCTGGTGGGAATGGAGCTCAGCTTGGTGATGAAAAGGAGGGCGGGGAAGAGAAGGTTAACGTCCGGCTTCCTAGCTTGAACAACAGGAAGGATGGTGATGTAATTCCATCAGGTGGTGAAGACTGGAGAGAGGGCCAGTATTTGCAGGAGAAGACCATGGGTTCAGTTAGGAAGACTTCTGGAGCTTCAGATGCCTATTAGAGATTCACATAGAGGTGGTGAGTAAGGAATTGGATGTAGTAGTCTGGAGCTTGGGGAGGGGCCCACTGTAGAGGTGAATTCTGTACCATTTAGAGGTATAGGTATTGATGAAATGACTCTGGGGAGAAAGTATAAAGTGAGAAAAGAGAGCTTAGAACCAGGCTCTTGAGTACTACAATACTGGCTTGGGAAACTGAAAAAAACAGTGATTTTTTTATGATTTAGTTATTTATTTTTTTAATTAGTTTCAGGTGCACAAGACAAAGTAATACTTAGACATTTATCTTTTATATCCCTCACACTGTGTGAACCCCCTCCCCCATCCACTATCCCTCTGACATCGCACAGAGCCATTACATTTCCACTGTCTCTATTCCTAATGCTGTACTCCACTTCTTGTAAGTATATACATATACTCATACATATATATATATATATATATATATATATATGCATACATATATATATACATACACACACACACACATATATATATACACACACACACACATACATACATACAAACTTGTAGTTGACATTCATTATTGTTCAGCTTCAGCTTCAGGTGTACAGTGCAGTGATCAGGCATCTACATCATCCCTGAGGTGGTCTCCCAAATGGGACACGTGTCCATCGGATACCCTACAAAATCTTTACAACATTATTGATTATGTTCCCCAAATTAACTTTCAAAACCCCGTGGCCATCTAGTGGTTACTGACTGTTTTCCAATCCCTTCACCTTCCCCCTTATCCCCACCCCCTCGCCCATCTAGCAACCCTCAGTTTTTCCTCTATGTCTCCAAAACTGTTTCTGATTAGTTCATTCACTTACTCTTTTCTTTAGATTCCACATATAAGTGAGATCATATGGTACTTGTCTTTCTCTGTCTGACTTATTTCACTTAATATAATGTTCTCTACGTTCATCCATGTTGTTGCAAATGGTAAGATTTCTTTCTTCTTTATGGCTGCATAATACTCCATTGTATAAATGTACCACAGTTTCTTAATCCAGTCATCAACCGATGGGCATTTTGGTTGTTTCCATGTCTTGGCTATTGTGTATAGTGCTGCAATAAACATAGGAGTGCACAAAGTTTTTTGAGTTAGAGTTTTGGATTTCTCCGGATAGATATCTAGGAGTGGAATTGCTGGATCATAAGGTAGTTCCATTTTCAGATTTCTGAGATACCTCCACACTGTTTTACATAGTGGCTGCACCAATCTGCAATCCCACCAACAGTGTACAAGCATTCCCTTTTCTCCACATCCTCGCCAGCACTTGTTGTTTGTTGATTTATTGATGATAGCCATTCTGACTGGGGTGAGGTGGTATCTCATTATGCTTTTTATTTGCATTTCTCTGATGGTTAGTGAGGTTGAGCATTTTTTCATATGTCTGTTTGCCATCTGTATGTCCTGTTTAGAAAAATATCTCTTCATGTCCTCTGCCCATTTTTTAATTGGGTTGTTTGTTTTTTTGGAGTTGAGTGAATATTTTTATAAATTTGTGATATTAACCCTTTATCAGGTATATCATTGGCAAATATCTTTTCCCATTCAGTAGGATCCCTTTTTGTTTTATGGATGGTTTCCTTTGCTGTGAAAAAACTTTTTAGTTTGATGTAATCCCACATGTTTATTTTTTCTCTTACTTCCCTTGCACGAGGGGATATATCAGTACAAATCTTACTCGGTAATGTCTGTGAAGTTTCTTCCTGTATTTTCTTCTAGGAATTTTATTTTCAGATCTTACACTTAAGTCTTCAAGCCATTTTGAATTTATTTTTGTATATGGTGTAGGAGGTGGTCCAGCTTCATTTTTTTGCATGTGTCTGTCCAGGTTTCCCAGCACTATTTATTGAATAGACTGTCTTTATCCCACCATACATTCTTGCTTCCATTGTCATAGATTAAATGGTCATATAGGCCTGGATTTATTTCTGGAGTCTCTATTCTGTTCCATTGATCTATGTGTCTGTTTTTATGCCAGTACCATGCTGTTTTGATTACTGTAGCCTTGTAGTATAATAGGATATTTTTTTAATGGTAAAAATAATTACAGCTAATATTTATTAGAAATTAATTTGTTCTTTTCTGCATTGCAGTAGCGAGCTGTCTTTTTCTTCTTTTTTAATGTTTTTTTTTCTTCTTTATCCTGTATGTTATGTTTAAGTGTATAGTATCTTATTTGGTGTAGGGGTTGCCATTTCCTGTTTCTGTCTGTCTGTTCGTAATACTACTCATGGTTTTGTATTCTTTTGCTCTTTGGTTTCAGGTCGAATAGCCTCCTTCGGTATTTCTTATGCTAAGTGAAATAAGTCACAGGAAATGTCGAGAACAATATGACTCCACTGATATGTGGGATATAAAAATGAAAACAACAAAGGAACAAGACAAACAAATGAAGAAACAAAAACTCACAGACACAGACAATAGTTTAGTGGTTACCAGAGGGTAAGTGGGGAGAGGGGTGGTAAAGATGAGGGTGAAAGGGATCAAATATATGATGATGGAAGGAGAACTGACTCTGGGTGGTGAACACACAATGGGATATATAGATGATGTATTACAGAATTGTATACCTGAAACCTATGTAACTTTACTAACAATTGTCACCCCAATAAACTTTAATTAGAAAAAGAAATTAATTTGTGCCGAGCCCTGATCCCCAAGCTAAAGGCTTTGTTTGTTTTAATTCACTTAATCCTCACAACCATTTCATGAGTTAGATCATTATTAATAAAGTATATAACTGCATTTTGATTTTTGACCTTCAGTGCTTTCAAGCCCCATCCCTCCTCCTTCCCCTTTTGCTCCATACCTGAGCAAGTTAGGTGTTCTGTCCGTTGGCACCAGTGGGAATTTCAAATCATAAGAGACCCAGCCCCAAGCACTTACTCCCACCCAGCTCCACTGCTCACCACAAGAAAAACCCAAAGCCATCTACCACCACTTCACTGCTGTTTCATCCAAAAAGGAATCTGAGCCCTTCTTTTGGGGGAATCTTTGTGCTGTTGACCATGTGACTTTCCTGTGGCTGCTGTAAGAAACTTCCTCCAAGTTGGTGGCATGAATTAACGGAAATGTTCTCTCTCACAGTTCTGGAGTCTCAAGTGAGTTTCACTTGTACGAAATTAAAGTCTCAGCAGGACTGCTCTTCCACTGGAAGCTCTAGGGAAGAATCTGTCCTTAGCCTCTTTCAGCTTCTGGTACCTGCTGGCATCTCTTTGCTTGTGGCCTCATTGCTCCAACATTTAAAACTAGGATCTTCAAATCTCTCTCTTCTCTATCTTCATATCTCCTTCTCGTGTGTGTGTGTGTGTGTGTGTGTGTGTGTGTGTGTGTGTGTGTGTGTGTGAAATCTAGCTTTGCCTCCTTCTTATAAGGATACATGGGACTGCATTTAGGGCCTACCCACATAATCCAGGATGAAGTCCCCATCTCAAGACAGTTAACTTAATCACATCTGCATAACCCTTTCTTCAAATAAGGTAACACTTACAAGTTCCAGAGATCAGGGCCTGAAGTCTTGAGGAGCCATTTTTCAGCCTACCACATCCCTTGGTGTCTATGTGTCATTTGTCCTGACATCGAAATATTCTCGTGTCTGGGAGGACTGCCCAGTATCTAGTAGGGGAAGCTAGGCACCCAAATAAAATAGTATTATTATTCCTAATTCACAGATGACGGGACTAAAGGAACACTAGAGGTTGGAGAAGTGAGAGGAAGGTGTGTTTCGTTATGTGTTCTTTCAATAGGACAACTCCTTAATACCTAAAAAATCTCATTGGTCCTTTACAGGAAATAGGCAAAAAGTGAAAAGGCCATCTGCAGTGCAATGAACTGGCCTGGAAGTGTTGGAGGAAAGGAAAGAAAAAAAGGAGACCCAAAGAGCACACCAATTTCTAAGTACAGAATAAGCTGAATATACTGTTGAGGAAAGCAGACACCAGGAATGCAGACAGGGAGCTAGCAAGTGGCTCCAACACTGTAGTGATTTTCAGCTGTATTTATACGGAATTAGAGCTACAGTTCGTATACATCATCCTACTTTTATTAAGTGGGAGATGTTCAAACCCTACTGTCAAGGTTGACGGTAATTACTCTGACAGGCTGTTTTCCATGATTATCAGGCTCACTTTGATGTTTTGTTCTTCACCGTCCTTTATAAGTTCCTCCTTTGGTTCCCCTTGACAGTTTCTCTAGCACACATGATTAGGCGTGTCCTTCAACACTCCTCAGTGAGGTTGGATTAAGTTCAGTTTCCCCACAGAAGTGAGATCTGAGTTCAAGTACTGGTGCTGCCACTACCTGCGTGCCATGGAGCAAATCCCTTCTCCTATCTGGGTTTCAGACTTCAAATCTAAAAGAAAAAAAAACACAGAAGGCATATGGCCCTGTTCAAAAGCACACGATTCTTTATGGTCGCAGAAGCACCCTGGACCCTCCCCAGAGAGAAAGAATTGAGAAGGAAAGTCTTAAACCACAGCACTGCTGACCCACACAGAAGGCTGCTTGCTGCCTTTGCGACGTCTCACATTGGTCCTGAATTCTACTATGTGGCATTAGACAATGAAAAATCTTCATTTTCCTTTGGAGTGACTGTGACAGATCTCATTCTTGGCAGTTACTGTAGGTGGGAATGAGAAAATGTTTTCGTGATGAACAAAAGCTTTTGTGTCTTTTCCAAGCAGTGGAAAACTGCCTAGATGGACACACCAAACCACCCTGATGGAAGACTTTGGAATGTCTAATTTGAAAACCAGGCACAGGGCAATACAATGAAAGGCCTCTTCCTCCTCTCTTCTCCATTTCTTTTCCTCTCTCTGCTTGCTCCACTGTGACAAATTTAAACAATCTTTTTTCTCTGGAAACTTCAAAACTTTACCATAATCTTTTTTACTGCTTTCAAGCAAGTACAAATGAATTAGCAAAACAGGGCAGCCAAATAACCAGCGTAATGTTCTCCAGGGGTAAACGACAGCCTTTAAAAAGACTCTTTATTCCATGCTGACTAACCCACCTCCCTCCAGCATAGGAAAGTGGGGAAAGCATGGGAAAGGCTTTGAGCCTGCCTAATAAAGTCAGGCTAGAATCCCAGTTCTATTATTTACTAATGTGTGACTTTGGGCAAGTTGTTAACCTTCCTGGGCCTCCATTCCCTCATCTATAAAATCAGCCTCATAGCAGCTACTCACTATGGTAACTGGTTTATATGGAGTATACCACTTAATCCTCACTGTAGCTTCTGAGGTTGGTGTCATGTGCTTTTTGTGAGAATTAAGTGAGATAACTCAGGTAAGCAACAGATAGGTTGGGGTGCTAAAGAAAATGGTGGCCAGTTATTACTGGGTGCTCAGCTTTGTGCGAGGTATTGTGGGAGAAATCAAGAAGTATTGACTCATCAAACATAGATTGAGTGCCTACTTCATTTTATATAAGAAATGGACGGGGAATGTTCAAAGAAAGTATATGACTCAGTCTGTCAATCTTAACTATTTCTTTTCTGTTTGCAGTCTTTTGGGTGATGTTGGATTAAATACCCCTCCTGGCCAGATGAGCCACCAAGAGTCATAGGTTTGTCTGTTATATTTCCCTGTTCGGAGCTCCAGGGTACAAACTGGGACACAGTCCTTTGGGGGGGGGGGATGGACATCACCGACATTGCTGATGAAGCTGTATATGAACCAAACCAAAGACAGAAAAGACTTGGGACATTCAAGTTTCTCTGCAAGAGAAGACACAGGCTCACGCTTCCCTACTGCAAACCCTTCACAGAATGGCCTCCTGCAAGTTGGCCTTCGTCCACTGACTATCCCTCCCACCTCCAGTCTGTCACACATGCTCCTTGAAGAGCTTGCCAAACCCTCACTCTGATCTTCTTGTCATTCTTCAGGTCATCCCTGGGTCTGGCAGAAGACTTCTATGCCCATTGAAATTCAACTCATCTTACAAGTTCAAATAGGTTATATGAGAATTCTTTGTACTGTTTTGCAAATTTTTGTAAATCTGAAATTATTTCAAAATTAAAATTTAAATAAAGATACCAAAAATTTTTTAATTATACTGTATCTCACACAACGCAATTTTATATAAATATTAAACTTAGGGTTTTCTTAAAGTAATAGGGTGCCAATGAGGGAATGCTCACACTACGAGTATATTATATGGAGCTATATATGTAAATTTTATGTTCTGTATGATCCCAATAGTGTATAATTATTCATAGCTCATATGTATGCCAAAGTAAGAAATTTAAAAGTAATATTGGGAAGTAGAAGACAAAATTATCATATTCGCAGATGTTATTACATTCTATCTACTTAGGAATGCAAGAGAATCAACTATAAGAACTAAGAAAATTCAGTTAGGTGGTTACCAAATAAATGTACAGGATTTATAGTATTCTGTATGTCAGCAATAACAAGTTAGAAAATATAATTTTAAAAGAAAATCCCATTCACAAATAAAACCTTTAGAATACTAGGAGTAAACTTCTATTTTAGTAAGAGGGATTTGAAATCCAAACTAGTAAGGAGTTTGCACAGAGCTGCTACAATTGGTTAAATATGAAATAAAATAAAGTACATTCGCCATTGAAGAGTAGCAGAATATACCACCCCAAAACATGTCTTTTTGGCATAAGGATTATTTTGAGAAATTGCAGATACAGGAAAAGCTCTGAAAACAGAGTAGAAGCTACCCTTTTGTAAGAGGAATTGGCATTAGAAAGGGGGCCTGTACTAGAAAGAGAGCTGTTACCAGAGATCACTTTTTCATCTGAAAGACTTATCTGTATGGCAGAGCAAACCTTTGTTTACCAAACACTTCCTCTTTTCACCTTGCTGTGAGTTGCCACCCCTCCTTTGAAGCCCCAGTCCTGTATCCCTTTCCATAGCTCAGAATGGTCCATAAAACTCAATGGTCTGGCTACCTTTTGAGTCTCATATCTTCATGGGGTTCCTATGTGTGCATATGTATATAATTATTTTTTTCTCCTGCTAACCTCTTTTATTACAGGTGGCCAAGAACCTTTTATTATCTAGTCAAGAACCTGGAAAGGTAGAGGAAAAAAATATTTTTCCTCCTCTACACCATTATAAATATCCTATGAATTAAACAGCAAAGTGTGAAATGTTTAACCATTGGGGGAAAATAAGCTAGACATCATTAAGGTGAATATTTAATCTCAGGGGAAGAAATAATTCTTTAAGCACAAGTAGGTAGAAGCAATAAAGGAAAAACTGCTAGTTTTGATTACATAAAAGTTTTTATTTATTTCAACAAGACAATAAATAAAAAAAGAGAAATTACAAATCTGGAAAAACAATTATATGTGACAGGCAAGAATCAAAACCATTAATATGTAAAGAGCTCTTACCATCTGACACTGTACCATGCTGAAACTAATATAATATTACATTTTAGCTATATTTTAATAAAAATCTTTGAAAACATATATTTTTGCACCTAAAAAATTCTAGGAAAATGTTAATATTTATCATCTCTGAGTAATGTGATTTACTAGAGGAAGCATTTTCTTTTTTATTATTTCCTATATTTGTAAAGTCTTTTTACAACCTTTAGGTCACTTTTGTAATCAGAAATAAAAACTAAATTAAAAAAATAAAGAGTTCTTACAAATAATCAGAGGGGAAAAAAACTCCAACAGAGAAAAAAAGTGATATGAGACACGGACAGGTTAGTCATGAAGGAAAAACTACAAATGGCAAAAAGAATGGGGAGGGGAGAGAGAGAGAAAAGGAAGGAAAGAGAGAGGGAAGGATGGCAGGAAGAAAAGGAGAGAAAGATTGTATGACTTTATTAGTAAACAAAGAAATGCAAGTAAAATAATATTTTCATCTATAAAATTGGAAAAAAGTAAAAGGAATTATAATATGTGAGGTTGATGAAGACGCAGAGCTAAGGACACTCGCATACTGTATTGTGGATGATCTAAATTAGTACAACTTTTCTGAAGTACAATTTGACAATACAACAAGAGCCATAATGAAATGTATTCACTTTGATCCAGAACTTTCAATTATTCCAAGGATACATCAGAAGTGTTCCCAAGAAAGTATGCATAATACATAGTGGTGCTAATAGGAGCAAAATATTGAAAACAATATAAATAGGCAGCACTAAGGAAATGGTTAAATAAATCATGGTCCATTTATCTATAAGATAAAATATCATACAGCCTTCAAAAATTATTATACAAAAATGTCAGAATTATGAAAACTACTTATGAAATACAGTATATAGTTAAGTAAAATATAATGCAGGGTAAAGTAATAAAAAGCATGCTACTAAAGTATAATCCCAATTTACATTATATATATATGTAATATAAATACCTCTGTCATTTTCCACCATTTGGCTTACTTTAAATGAAACAAGAATGTTTATTTTGACTATACTGGGAACCTGAGAAGAGCACAGAAATTAAAAACATAATTGAAATTGAAATACTATGAAATTTTAATAAAAGAAAATTCAATTATATGATTTAATTGAATATTATACATGTACAATTTATTAATTTATTCATTCAATAAATATTTATCAAGCACCAATGATACGGCAAGCACTCTAGTAGGCTCTGGTGATACAATAGTGAAGAAGAACACAAACTTGTCCTCGTGCCATTTGCACTCTGGTACAGCAGATGTATTCAATGTTCAAATACACAAATAAACACATAACTACAGATTTCAACAAGTGCCATGAAGAAATAGTACAGTTACCACTATAGCACAGAAAAGGGGACTGATTTGTTAGGAGGCCAAGAGTGTAGAGGGTGTGTAGAGCATACAAATAAAACCTAAAAGTTGTTTTTTAAAACCTTAAAAGTAATTATTATTTTAATAGAACCATTAGTAATTATGAGTGATTTTCCTTTTTATCATTTTTACTATATTTTCCTAAATTTCAGCAATGAACATGTCTTATTGTTATAACCAAAAAATAATAAAATACTTAGGAATGCATTTAACCAAAGAGGTGAAAGACTTGTATCCTGAAAACTATGAAACACTGATGACAGAAATTAAAGTAGACACAAATAAATGAAAAGATGTTTCACGTTCATGGATTATAAGAATTAATATTGTTAAAATGGCCCTCCTACCCAAAGCAACATACAGACTCGATATAATCCCTATAAAAATCCCAATGGCATTTTTTACAGAAATAGAAAAAAAAATCCTAAAATCCAATAATGGAACCACAAAAGATTCCACATAGCCAAAACAATTTTGAGCAAGAACAACAAAGCTGGAGACATCCTACTTTCTGATTTCATAATATATTACCAACTACACTAATCAAAACAGTATGATAACTGGCATGAAAACATGTAAACCAATGGAACAGAATAGAGAGCCCAGATAAATCCACATATATACAGTCAACAGATCCTCCACAGGGAGCCAAGAATACACAACAGGGAAATGCTAGTCTCTTCAATAAATGGTGTTAGGATAACTGGATATCCACATAGAAAAGAATGAAATTACACACTTATCTTATACCATACACAAAGTAAACTCAAAATTGCTTAAAGACTTAAATATAAGACCTGAAACTATAAAACTCCTAGAAAAAAAACATAGAGAAAGAGCTTCTTAACAGTGGTCTCAGCAATGATTTCTCGGATATGACACCAAAAGCAAATGCAAAAAAATAAAATAAATAAAATAAAATAAACACGTGGGACTACATCAAACTAAAAGTTTCTACTCACAAAGGAAACAATCAACAGAATGAAAAGACAACCTACAGAGTGGAAGAAAATATATGCAAGCTATATATCTGCTAAAGAGTTAATATCCACAATATATAAGAAACTCTTAAAACTCAATAGCAAAAAGAAAAACAAAAAAAAACTAATAATTTCATTAAAAAACTGGGCAGAGGACTTAAATAGACATTTCTCCAAAGAAGACATACAAATAGTCAACAGATACACGAAAAGGTGCTCAACATCACTAATCATCTGGGAAATGCAAATCAAAACCACAATAAGATACCCCTCAGACCTTCAGAATGGCTATTATCAAAAAGTCAACAAATAATATGCGTTGGTGAGGATGTGGAGAAAAAGGAATCCTTGTTCCTTTGTTGGTGGAAACTTAAGTCGGTGCAGCCACTATGGAAAACAGTATGGAGGTTCCTCAATAAATTAAACAGAACTACCATATGATCCCACTTTCCCATTTCTAGATATAAGTCCAAAGGAATTAAAATCAGGATATCAAAGAGATATCTGTACTCCCATGTTCATTGCAGCATTATTCACAATAGCCAAGGATGGAAGAACCTAAATGTCTATCATTCGATGAATGAATAAAGAAATTGTGGTTGTCTTAGTTCAGGATGCTATGGCAATGTACCACAGACAGGATTGCTTCAACAACAATTTATTTCTCACACTTCTGGAGTCTAGAAATCCAAGATCAGGATTCCAACATGGTTGGAGTCTGGTGAGAGCTTTCTTTCAGGTTTCAAACAGTCAACTTCTCCCTCTAGCCTCATGGCAGAAAGAGAGCAAGAGAGCTCTCTGAATTCCCTTTTATAAGGGTACCAATTCCATTCATGAGGGCACCACCCTCATAACTTGATTATTTCCCAAAGACTCCACCTCCTAATACCATCACATTGGGTGTTAAGATTTCAACATATGAATTGTATGAGTACACAGACCTTCAGCTCATAACAGTGGTATATACATACAATGGAATATTATTCAGCCTTTAAAAAGAAGGAAATCCTGCCATTTGTGACATCATGGATGAACCTGGAGGACACTGCGCTAAGTGAAATTATCCAGGTACAGAAGGAGAAATGGTACATGACCCCATTTATAATGAGGAATCTAAAATAGACTCAAAGAAGCAGAGGATAGAATGGTGGTTGCCAGGGGCTGGGAATAGGAGGAAACTGGGAGGTATTAGTCAAAGGGTACAAAGTTTCAGTTGTATAAGACAAGTAAGAGAGCTACTGTATAGCATAGGACCTATAGCTTATAATACTGTATTATATACTTAGTAATTTCCCAGGAGGGTAGATCTTATGTTAAGTGTTCTTATCATAAAAAAATAATAAATAAAGAGGGTGATAGATAAATTTTCGAGGTAATGATATGTTTATAGCATACTGTGTTTCCCCGAAAATAAGACCTAGCCAACAATCAGCTCTAATGCATTTTTGGAGTGAAAATTAATATTAATATAAGACCCGGTCTTATTTTACTATAAGACCGGGATATAATAATATAATATAATATAATATATAATATAATATGCTAGCTGTAAGTTGCATAATAACAGCAACTGTTTGGTTGTAAGGAGAAAAGAAGACAATGGATATAAAGCTCTTGGCACAGTGGGCAGAAGACAGTGAGTGTTCAGTAACTGACTATCAACATCATCATCATCATTGTTATTACTTCTCAGTTTGCATTTACAATCTTCCTTTTGAAATACTATAAGATCAATAACTTGTTAACCTTGTGGCTCCCCACATGTCAGAGATAAGCATTTTTGCATGCAAATATGTCATATTTATTGATTCCTCCTCAATGGAAGAAAGTACTGTTGGTAGAAATAAAATATCAGCCTCAACTTGTACGTATACCCAAGATCTCATAAGTCATTACAATGTGTTTTTGAGAGTTGCCACTTCACTGCTCTATAAAAAGCTTCCTGGAAAAAGTATTAACAGATGGCCTCTTACTCTCTGAGACTGTTAGTAGCACACCAGATGGCAACCCAAATGAGAAGATTCAACTTAAATTCTCCAAACTGAAGGAAATGTGATACTAGCTTTTTAATAGGTGTGTAGCATTAGAGGTAGCAAAGAAATGATCAGTTAAGACAAAAAAAACTGATTTTGTCTCCTTGTTTCAATGTGGAATACAGTCTTTATTGTCCTACCAGCTTGCCAGATAGTTCGTATAAAATGCTGGAAATCATTTGCCCAACACAAACAAATTTTATTTGAAATGACTGACAGATTTATGAGGTGGAAGGCGAGTCTAAAGAATGAAAATACAAGGCAGTCCCCCAGAGACGAGTGTTCTGTGCCATGGATACTCCTTTCTCTCCAGGACCAGTCATTAGTTTGCAACATTTTGCTCTTATTGTTAGAAATATTTGGCCTCAGCTCAACTGTCAAACCTTTGACAGGGAGGTTATAACTGTTCTAAGATACTGATGTTTCCAGATGTCCAACTCACCTACTGCTGGATAAAAGCCTGACCTGGGGGTTCCATCAGTACTATACAAATTCACCCAGGTGCCTTTGCGTTCCAAAACAACCCCATTAGGATTCAGAAAAGGGCAACAGAGTCTTCATAGAGGCTTAGGAAGGTGTCCTTCTGCCGTCTTAGGTTACATGAGTCAATGTGCATGTTTCTGGATATTAGAGAATCCCCAGATATCAATGTTTCCATAGCTCATGGACTCCCCCAAAGTTAGCACTCAACTATTCCACTCTGCAGACCATCTTGGATCTTCAACTATGGAAGCTAATAGGGCACACAGCACAGATAGATTTCTGGCAAAGTGGCTGAAAATATCATCTGCAGTATGAACACAGAACATTAAAATGTGCGTGTAGGCTTTCTGAATCAGTCATTGGGGGCAAATGGTGAATCACAGCCTCCCTGGCTGCACAAAGCTGCTGTCCTCTCCTGTCTCAAGTGCAACTCTAGTGCAGGGTTGGGATAGACACAAAGGAAACAGGACTGCCACAAACCACATCAAATTTCCAGGAGCTCCTTCCAGTTTTCTTGTGAGCTCCTAGGACAGCTTGGAGAAGGAAAAAACAGGGATTGGGTCCATCCCCTGCTCACACAGACCCTTCATACCTGTGAGCTATAAGCTAAGACTGGGGACACCCGGGAGTTGGAGGAGACAGACATGGTTCCAGAGCTCCAGAAAACAGGTCCTGTCTAAAGAAAACAATGAGTCCACGAAGGGGGCTGCCCAGCATGGGAAACCAAGTTCAAAGAAGTACAAGGTGTCATTTCTATGCAGCATTATCTAAGGGAGAAAAATCTTGGATCTGGAGTCACTAAGGAAATGATCCTTGTTCTGGGACAGGGTCAGATTGCAGAGCTCCCTTAGTGCTGGAATGCAAAAGCCCACCCCAGGCCACCCACATCTCCAAGCAATATTTTACTGAATGATTCTGCATCCCAGGTCTCTGAATACTGAGGAGACACAAAAGCATTCTGGATACTGGAAAGAGGGAAGCCCCACTGTCTAGTATTTCAGTTAGCATGAGTCTATTCTCACTTCAGCCACTCTGTCACAGTTTAAGACTGAGAATTGGAATGCAGGCTGGATTTTGTAACCTGGGTTCCAAGGTCTTTTAGGCTAGGTATTTAGGAGTTCAATGAACTTTTTTAGGCCTTTAGGTATTTTAGGCTAGGTATTTAGGAGTTCAATGAACTCCACGAAATTATATGTATTAATGTGTGTGTACCGTGTTTCCCTGAAAAATAAGACCTAGGGACAAGTAGTTCTAATGCATCTTTTGGAGCAAAACTTAATATAAGACCCAGTATTATAGTATATCATACCCGGTATTATATTTTATATTATATTGTATTATATTATATTATATTGACCGGGTCTTATATTATAGTAAAATAAGACTGGGTCTTATATTATTTTTTGCTCCAAAAGACGCATTAGAGCTGATAATCCGGCTAGGTCTTATTTTCGGGGAAACACAGTATATACATTTGAGCATGTAGGGTTATGAAGTAAATCACGTGTTCTTTCAGATTCCCAAAGTGGTCCATGCATCTAAAAAGGTCAAAAACCATTTGTCTAGTTTCATGGTTGTGAACACACGGAGGTGCTTGGTGAATGGTGTGCCTGGAGAGAGCATGGAAGCCCCATGGTATTCCTTGCCTCCACAATACCTTGCCCTGCACATCGGTTCCATTTGACTGCTTCTGAGTTGCATCCTTTTCAACAAATCAGTAATAATAAGTTTTGAAACAAAACACAAAAAACACTTTTCTAGAATGTGGTGACCCAACCAAGGAGCTCTTCTGGAGAAACCCTACCCACCACTAACCATCATCCCTAGATGGCGCCGAGGTACCCAGACAGCATCCTTGTATCCCCTAAGTTGCAATGCCTAAACCGTACCAGGCATGACCATTTCTATTATTCCTAAAGATTCTTGGAAAAGATTTTACCACTTCTCTCAGTTAGAATCCAGAAAGGAAGCTGTCCTCAAGGCAAAATAATTCTTCTATTATTTGCTACCGAGTCCTCACCCCACAGATAAGTTTGTCTTTTCTGTACTGCTACGTCTTAGTATAATTGGCTCATCTTCCAGGAATTAGAAGTGAGGCCTGGTGGAAGGCTAATGTTTCCCAATCCAAAAATGCCTGGGTTTTCTTCACCATGTGATATATTAGGGCTCAAAAAGAGGTTATACTAATCTCATAATAGTTAAATGAAAACATGATTGCCAATTAACAGCAGAGGACAATGTATGAACTTGCAAACTACACAGATGTCCTCTCAGACAAAGAAAGTATTTATATAAAGTCAAATATACTGATAATAACATCACGTATTTATCATGGTGGCTGCTATCCAAAATTCACAGACTATAAACAATGAAAACCTTTCCATGGAGAAAGTTAGGAGTGGGACTCACTTGGGGTCCCCAACTTTCTGAGGAAGTGCTCAAGCCATAAGTCAAAGTAACATTTTCATCAGCCCAAGGTGGCAGGCAGGATAAATGACCTGGTCATGAATGCACACGTTGAGAGGGAACGATGAGAGGGGCTCTCAGGAAATACCTGCGGAATGCTGACTCCCATCTCAGTGGGCCTGGGCTGGAGAGGACGGCTCCATTGAAGGTGTTACACCACAGTGGGAAGCAGAGCTCCTGTGAGCCTGTCTCACTCCAGTGAAACACAACGGCTTCATTGTCGACTCTCTGTGGAAACAAGTTTCTGGTTTGACTAGCAGCCTAATTCCGGGAACGTGCTGGCTAGGCTTTTATGTTACATGGGGCTAAGAAGGTTGAAGATGGCCCGAAGTCAGGCTGGAGGCACTAAAGCCTAATGATAGCCTAACCCAGGAGATTACAATTTTCTCTGTGATTACTGCTGCTCCAGGTGAGCAGATGTCCACATATTTTACACTGTATTTTCCTGAGGTGTTGACGCTTTCCAGCTTTTGAAGATGTAAATTTGTGATGTGTGAAGTGAAACGTACAGTACCGGTTCCTTTGAAAACCTAAAAGAAAAAAGCCATTTAGGAAAAATTCTTTCCCCTTGAGGTCACTGGGTTGATTCTACCCGAGGCTGGTTGTTACCAAACCTCATAACTAAGGCTTACTTTCTAAATAGCAAAGTTTCAGGGCATTGAGAGAAAAGGGGAGAAAGTGGTGCTGAGAGGAGGCTGGGGGAAGGATGGGGTGACCAGAACTCTTAGCAGCTGGGCCAGTTGGGGTGCAGACCCCAAAGGAGTTCATTATTGCTAGGAGGCCCAGAACAATGATCTCAAATCCACAGAGTTTGTGGAAATGAACCCTCATTCTTTTTTCAAGCACTGAAATATCTACAGGATGTTTTGGGGATAAAGAAGGGAAATGGGGTCATCTCCCACTATCCAGTGAATCACAGTCATGCCCTGTACACAAGCCTTTTCAGGGCCCTGGTCTCTCACTTGGGAAGAGTGGAAAGTTGGAGGTGATGATGGACACCTATGACTCCCAGAACACTTGTAATCATAGAATTAGGGTTCAGAGGACTCTAACACAGGTCCCACACAAAACAAAACATCACTGGAAAGTTTAATGGACACTTAAGGACCCTTAACAATAGCTTTTCTGTGGGCATTGATGGGTAGAAAAGAGTGAAAGCATGGATAGTTGTGGATTTCGGGAGCTGGGCTAGATTCTTTCCCACGCACCAACTTTTCAGGGCCTCCATCGGAGTTATAAATGACTACATGGTGTAGGACCATCACTGAAATATATAATTAATACACATGCAAAGACAAAAGGACTATGTGTGTAAAGTGTCTGGCACAGCAAGGAGGAGTTAACGCGTGGAAGACACTGTTATTATCACATACGTAGTCGTTTGAAACTGTGCCCAAGTTCTACCACCAGACTGAGTTCCCTGAGAGCAAACACCTCTTGGTATTTCCCATGATAATAAGGCACAGTACCAGAAAGAAAGAGAGAGAAAGAGAGAGAAAGAGAAAGAAAAGGAAGGAAGGAAGGAAGGAAGAAAGGAAGGAAAAGCACTACCTAGGTATTGCATGGGAACAAAAGAACAATCTGTCATCATTCACATTAAATGAATACTGCTGAGTTTACCTCCTAACATCTTTAAAGCCATTCCTCAAATTCTCTCTGTCACCACTGCCACCACCCTGTCATCAACAATAGCCTAGCCTATGCAAAGTCTCCTAACTTCTACCTATCTCAACTCCCCTTCAACTACACTTCACTAGGCAGTCAATGGGATCTATTTAAAATTCATATCTTTATTGCAGCTTTGTTTACGGTGGCCAAGACATGGAAACAACCAAAATGTCCTTCGATAGACGAATGGATAAAGAAGTTGTGGTATATATATATACACAATGGAATACTATTCCGCGTTACGGAAAGATGATATAGGAACATTTGTGACAACATGGATGGATCTTGAGAGTATAATGCTAAGCGAAATAAGTCAGACAGAAAAAGCAGAGAACCCTATGATTTCACTGATATGTGGTATATAAACCAAAAACAAGACAAACAAATGAGAAACAAAAACTCATAGACACAGACAATAGTTTAGTGGTTACCAGAGGGTAAGGGGGGTGGGGGGAGGGAGATGAGGGTTAGGGGGATCAAATATATGGTGATGGAAAAAGAACTGACTCTGGGTGGTGAACACACAATGGGATTTATAGTTGATGTAATACAGAATTGTACACCTGAAATTATGTAATTTCATTAACAATTGTCACCCTAATAAATAAATTTAAATAAAAAAATTCATATCTAGTCATCATGTCACCCTTCTTTTTAAAACATCTCTTTGAATCCATTGCACTTGGGATAAAGACCAAACTCCTTACCACAGTGTGGCAGACTAAAGATGTACATTGAGTCTGAGCAGTAGAAAAATTGAAGACCAACATGGCCACAGCCATGGGACTTTTAAAAGCAGCAGGGCACAAGAAAGGCTAATTCAATTCCCGAGTTGTAATACTCATTCCAGAGGAAGGCAGCCCAGGCACCGTCTGCTGAAGAAAGCCCCACTGTGGGGACAGAGCCCCAGAGAGCAGTTTCCAGGCTCTCGGCCTCACGTGGAAAGGTGCTGGCTCGGGTAGTAGATGACCGTCAGTTGTGGCTAGTTGGCCATCAGCTGTAACCAGTTAGCCATTGGCCACTGATATAAATGCCGTGGCTGTGGTGGAGTCGTTGGTCGGTTGGGAGCAAAGCAGACAGCAGGTCGCACGTCGTGTAAACCCAGCCTCCAGTGACACCATAGTGGTATGACTCCCCCACCTATGGCTCTGTGGGTGTTCCTTTTTGGCCTCACCATGTCCTGTGTTCTTGTGTGAGGAGAGGGAGCAGAGACCCTGCAGGCCTCCTCACCTGATACCCCACACGACAAATGGCACAGTGAGCAGGGTACGGTGCCGGCCGAAACTCACCGAAGGATGGTGGAGCAGTTAATGCGTACAAAAGTTCAGCTTCAGGAGGCCCGCGAGGAGCGACGTCGGGAGCAGGAGGCACGGTCTGCCTGGGAGACTTGAGTCTCCAGATGGCACACCTCCCTCTTGGCCATGGAAGACGTTGTCCTCCTTTTGTTGATCTGCTTCTGCTGTAGGCTCCGAGGATTGTGGACATTATATACTGAGGCCACCACCCACTCAGACACCTGGCACGGCGAGCAGGATTCCAACCAGGTAGGAATGGAGTCTGACTCTGGGCAGGAGGACGTGTGGCCCCCACACAGTGTGTGGTGTCCGGTGGCCACTGTTCTCAGGAGTTGGATCCCCAACAAGGGTTGGGAGGACATGGATAGCTCTCCGGCCAGCGTGGAGAGGGCCCTGCAGGCTCTGGCTGAGCGGTTGCCGGAGGAGGAGAAGGCTACAGCCGGCCACGTGGGCTGATTGTTCCTCACGACCTTGAGTCTCAACACGGAAAATGCGCCTAATGAAATGGTCCAGGGGCCGGACCAGATGTCCTGGTTGGAAGCGCTGGAAGCTCAGGTCCTCCTGTTAGAAGAGGGGCCCCACAGTGGAGACTCTGAGGCAGAGGTGGAGGAAGCGAGTGGAGACAATGTAGCTCCCAACCCCCAGGCCCGGCCAATCTTGAAGCAAAGGGTAAAACGTGAGCAACCTTTGGGCCCCGGGGGCATTGCTGCCAGCAACCCAGCTGTGACTGAGTTCACAACCTACAACCCATACACTCCCACTGAGTTGCAGGAGCTGGGGAGGCAGTACAGACAGCGCCCTGGAGAGTCAGTCTCTGCTTGGCTACTACGCTTATGGGATGAGGGGGCAGACAACATTCTCTGCTCCCCAGGTGAGATGGAAAAGCTAGCCTTTGTGACAGTGCATCCGTCCCTGCGACAAAGGTTACAGAACTGCCATAGGTTGGCCCACGACCAGGGCAACCATTCTCTAATGGAGTGGGTCATTGCTGCAGTACGCACAGTATGGGGACAGGCTGGCGAGCTGCCAGACACTGTGAGTCAATGGCAGTCATATATGGAATTTATTCAAATCATCTGTGAAATGGGTATGAGACATTCTATTTTCAACCCTAATAAGCAGGGGCCGGATGATGAGCTTTTTACAACCAGCATGAGAGATCTGGTTTTGGATACTGCACCTGCAAGTGCTTTTGGATCCTTGGTTGCCATTTTTACACACTATGTGGGGCGACAGATCCATGAAGTTACAACTGCCATGGCCACCCTAGGGGATGTTGAAAGCCGGAGGTGAAGGAAGTTAAGACAGGAGGTCCGCGCAGTTGAGACCTGGAAGCCCAAACCAAAGGTGAAGGGGCGAGGTCGCGGGCCTCAGGGAGTATCATATGCACAGATGTGGCGTGATCTCATGGCAGCAGGGGTCGATTGGAAGAAAATAGACCGAAAACCCAATGCACTCCTGCTGGAACTTTGGAAACAGCTGCGTCCGGAGCAGCAATTCCGGAGAAGCCTAAAGGAGAAGTCTGGGAAAGCGCGACCCATGTCCTTCCAGGGCTTCATGTGGCAGCTTGAGGGCGACTCCTTTCAGCTTGATTAGGGGTGGGGCCAAGGTACCCGGTCAGAGGGGACGAGCAGGGACCAGAGGCCCACTTGGAACTGTCCATACATTGGTCCCCTTCTAATGTGCAGAGGGTTTTGGCCCTAGTTGACACATGGTGCAGCGAGCAGGGTCCCCTGCATGACACCCACTCTGCCTAGACATCCAGGACACCGATGGCTGAGACTCAGCAGAATAAAAAATTAAAATAAATTTTGGACTTCAATTTCTTTGGAGTTAAGAATTCTAAGCTTTGGACTTATAAGAGGAGATTTCAATTTGGAAACTTCTTTGGACTTTAACTTACAAAAACAAGAGGAACTAATTTGTTTTTGTTTTCCAAGATTTTAATATTATATGCAGTTGTAACCTATGACAGCATCTACTGTTCTAATTGGGACCAAGTTTTCAAATATGGATACATATATCTTTGTGCAACTCATCTTATTTTTCCCATCCTTGGTTCCATTTTCATAATAAAAGAAGTATAATATTTTCTTTTTTCAGTTTTAAAATAAACATTTCACCCTGGGGAATCTTTTATTTATTTTTTTCCCATTCTTTATTGTGCTAAAATACACATAACATAAAACTTATCTGAACCATTTTTAAATGTACCATTAAGTACATTCATATTATTGTGCAACCATCACCATCATCTATCTCCAGATCATTTTTCATATTGCAAAACTGAAACTCTGTACCTACCAAACAATACCTCCTCATGCCCCCGCCCCTCAACTGCTGGAAAATACCATTTTACTTTCTTTTTTTTTTCTTTTTTCACTCTCCCTTTTCCCCCATGCTCCAGCCTCTGGTAATCACCGTTCCACTCTCTGTTATTATGAGTTTGGCTTTATTTTTTAATTCTACATATAAGTGAGATCATGCAATATTTATCTTTTTCAATCTGGCTTATTTCACTTAGTATAATGGCCTCCAGATTCACCCAGGTTGTTACAAATAGCAGGATTTCCTTCTTTTTAAAGGCTGAGTAATATTCAATTGTTTATATATATATAACATATGTATTATATATTACTTCTTCTTTATCCATTCATCCATTGGCAAACATTTAGGTTGTTTTTATACTTTGGCTATTATGAATAGTGCTGCAGTGAACATGAGAGTGCGGATATCTCTTTGAAATAGTGATTTCACTTCCTTCAGATATATAGTCAGAAGTAGGATTGCTGGATCATATGGTAATTCTATTTTTAATTTTTTGAGGAACTTCCATACTGCTTTCCGTAGTGACCATACCAATTTACATGCCCACCAACTATATAAAAGACTTTTCTCCATAGCCTCACCAGCACTCATTATCTCTTATCTTTTTGATGATAGCCATTCTAACAGGTATGAGGTGATATCTCATTGGGGTTTTGATTTGCATTTCCCAGATGATTAGTGATGTTGAATACCTTTTAATATATGTATTAGCCATTTGTATGTCTTTGGTAAAATGTCTGTTCAGGTCCTTTGCCCATTTTTAATCAGGTTATTTATTGCTTTGCTACGGAGTTGTGTGAATTATTCATATTTTTTTTTCTCTTTTATTAGTTTCAGGTGTACAAAACAACATAGTGATTAGACATTTATATACCTCACAAAGTGATAACCTTAATAAGCCTATTACCCATCTGACACCGTACAGTTATTACAATATTATTGACTATATTCCCTATGCTTTACTATATATCCCCATGACTATTTTATTATAGTTGACATTCAATATTATTTTATATTAGTTTCAGGTGTACAGCATAGTGGTTAGACATTTATATAAATTATGAAGTGATTCCCCCCTATTAGTCTAGTACTAGTCACACTACACATAGTTTATACAATATTATTGACTATATTTCCCATACTAAACTTTATATCCCCATGACTCTTGTAACTACCAATTTGTACTTCTTAATCCCTTCACCTTTTTCACCCTGCACCCCCACCCCCCTACCATCTGGCAACCATTAAAATGTTTGTTCTCTGTTATCTATGGGTCTGTTTCTGGGTTGGTTTGTTTGTCTATTTTGTTCTTTAGATTCCATATATAAGTGAGATCATATGGTATTTGTCTTTCTCAGACTGACCTATTTCACTGAGCATAATACCCTCTAGGTCCATCCATGTCACAAATGGTAAAATTTCATTCTTCTTTATGGCAGAGTAATGTTCTGTTGTATGTAGCTATTGGGAATAGTGCTGCAGTGAACATAGGGCTGCATATATTTTCGAATTAGTGTTTGGTATTTCTTTGGATAAATACCCAGGAGTGGAATTGCTGGCTCATTAGGTAGTTTTATTTTTAGTTTTTTGAGGAACCTCTATACTGTTTTCCACAGTCGCTGCACCAATTTGCCGTCTCACCAACAGTGCACTACTGTTGCCTTTTCTCCACATTCTTGCCAACACTTGTTGCTTGTCGATTCATTTATGATGGCCATTCTGACAGGTGTGAGATGATATATTGTTTTTATTTGCATTTCTCTGATGATTAGTGATGCTGAGCATCTTTTCATATGTCTGTTGGCCATCTGTATGTCTTCTTTGGAGAAATGTCTCTTCATGTCCTCTGCTAACTTTTAATTGGATTGTTTTTTTTGTTTTGTTGGTGTAGAGTTTTTTATAGATTTTGTAATTAACCACTTATCAGATGTGTCATTGGCAAATATCGTCTCCCATTCAGACTTCTTCCGAGTTGAGCTGAAATATCAACTCTTACCTGACTCCAGCCTGATGCCCTGCCCTGCAGACTTGCCAACCCCCAATTTCTTAAATCACAAATCTCTCTCTCTCTCTCTCTCTCTCTCTCTCTCTCTCTTTTTCTCTCTCTCATACAAATATATATATACATATACAAGCATATATGTTATATGTATAACATATATTATATATATACATATATTATGTATATATGATACATATTATATGTATATATATATATATATATATATATATATATATATATATATATATATAAAGGTAAGTGACTTGCTGAAGTAACAGAACTACTTAGCTGTAGAGCTCAAGCTACGTAGAAGCTCTAACTCCTCACTGGCACAGTTGTCACCTATGAAGATTTCGCAAACACTTAAATCCAGCATTCCCCTTCCTGTGTCCATGACAGACATCATGAGTTGATCTTTCCTCTGGGCCCTGTCGCATCCTCAGAGACTCCCTCAAGGCACACTCTAGGCAGCCTTTCGCAGTCAATAGGGCCTGGCAGGCGAGAAGAGACCTGTTTGTCATCCCTTTTCCAGACTATATTCAGAACCTTTCTGAAATGCATCGCCATGACTCTGGCAGAGGCTGCCAGTGCCTGCCCCATTTTCCCACGTCTGCTGCCTTGGCAGGTCCTTGGAGCTGGAGTCAATTGTGTCTTCCAGCCCCACCCCACCCTGCTCCACAGACTTAGTGCTGATTCAAGCCTACTCTGTTTTCTGACAGAGGCTGCAGAGACTACCCCTCCCCCCCAGAAAAAGCCCCACACCCAAGGGACTGGAGCTCGAACTTAGTGTCACTCCCAGAGCCCAGATCTGACGGCCCATCAAGAGCTGAGTCTAGCATGGACCTGGCCAAGAATAAGCAGTACTCTGTGTTGATGGACTGAGAAAAGAAACACATGAGTGAATGAACACCTCTAGACACAGTGAGTTATTTCAAAGTCTGTCATTCCAGTGGCCTTTAGAGGAGTTGACTAAGAAAAGGACAAAAAAAGTCACAAAGCTGGTCCTGTTATTCTGGAGTCCCCACACACCAGCCTAGAGCTCCGTCAAATATTTGCCAAAGTGCTTACAGATGCTGCAACTTCTCTTGTTACGAATCTAAGGCCATGGATTTGGGAAAGTGGATTTGCAAGATAAACCCAGCAGAGGTAGCAAACCCTAGCTGGTTAATCACTGCAAAGGGAGCTGGTGCAGGGACCCCTGGCCCAGCCAGGAATCCTCTGGCTCCTTCAGGAGACAAATCTGTCGACATTCCTCCGGGCAGCTCTTGGAAGATGGAGCCACCATGGAAAAAAACTGGGCCCTCCCCCATCCTGGCTGTGGGGAAAATCTGCAGCATACACAGCTGTAGCACATCAAGAGAACAGCAAAAAAAGGATAGAGCTGTAGGCTACAGGTTGAGTGGGATAGGATACCATGACCGAGACAGCCAGAGCCTTCCACAGAGGAAATGCTTTAACAAACAAGGTCGGGCCTCTAGGCCCTCACCCCCACCTTTAACCTGCTGCCCTGTCAGAAGAGCCACACAGGCCAGCTGGGGAAGTGAGGATGCTGGGAACTAGCAAATCCAAGGCTACAAATTCCCAGTGGGAAAACAGGCAAGCTTTTCTCCTATGTGAATACATAGTCTGCCAAGGTCACTTTGATGAGGCCATGAACAGGGAACCAAAAGCCATCTGGACCAGAGATTAGGAGATCAGCATATGGCAGCATCCTAATGTCAGTATCCTCACTGATCCCCCAAGGTCAAATGCTGTCCAAATGCTGGGCAATATTGCAGTGGCATAACCACTCTGATGCTTTGGGTTTAGACAGTCTGTTCACACGGTCTGATCAAATCCTAAAAACAACCCAGTGAACTAGGCAAAATACATCATCCCCTTTACACATGCAGAGAGAGATTAAGGCTCAGAGAGGTTAATATACTTACTTAAGGCCACACAGCTAGTCTGGGGTGGAATCAGAATTCACACTCCAAAATCAGGAACCATTCTTTTCTGCCATGGTTTCTCTGACTAGCTCCAAACAGTGATCAAAAAGTGTTGCAACAAATACCTTGGGAACCCCTGTGAGGCCCTGTTCTACACTGTGAGAGTACAGTGGTAAATAAGATACTACGTAGTTCCTGCTCTCTGGACCTGACATTCTGGTGGCTTTGGGAATGTATGATGACCCATTACCCAGAACAGAACTCAAGTTCAGAAAATCGTAGGTGCTGTGAAGGAAATGAAGCCAGGCAATATGAGAGAGATATGGCAGGTCTGAAGACTGGGTGGGCAGGGAAATGAGGCAGGTGACAATTTTTACAGCCCACGGCCCTTTGAGGAAATCACACTCCCCTAGGCTGTTCATGTGTGAGTTCCAGAGCAGGGCCAGCTGTCCAGATCAGGGTCTTCTCTCTGGAGGTCAAGACCTGCAGTGTAAACCCTTATCCCCACCTTTCTGTCAGGTAGCCTCCCCCAGCCCTGATCCCCCCAAAACTGGAAGTGACCCTTAAGCTACAGTCTGGCCTGGTACCATGCCAGTCTGGGACGACCCTGTCAGCCCAAGGAACTGAGGAAATGTGTATGTGTGAGTTTGGTCTGAGGTTAAACTCATCTAAGTCTAGTTCTAGATAGAACTAGAAAGAAGGAAAATAAATCTATGATTGTATACTGCCACTCACCATGACCACAGCTCCCGTGCAAAGAGCTGGCCTTTTACAGGAGTCTAGAGTATGTTAGCTGGGAAGGATACCTCCTAGATGGGGAAACCAAGGACCCAAGGGTCACGGTTGGGATCAAGGCTTGAATCTTAGTACTGGGAGGGCAGAGATGGGAGCACAATCCCTAACCTCAAGTTGCTCACAGCCTAGGCAAACAATGAATGGTCCAAATAATTGCCATAGACTTTGATACTTGCAAAGTACAATTCTGCTAACTAGCTGCTTATTTCAGAAGAATCCCCTAACCAGGGGATTCTTCCCTCTTAAATGTTTCTACTCCGGCAGTGGTGGCCTGGCAAGTGGTAGATGGATCACTTTCAAGAGGGTCCCACCTTCGCCCCATCCTCATCATGGAGTTTGGAAAAAGAGAAGACACACGGGCAGATGCTGTCAGGTGACAGAATGGGATCAACCCAGGTGTGTGTGGGCTCCTCCACATCCCTCCAGGATTTCTCCTGGCCCCTTGAAGGGCTGATTAGATCAAAAAGAAGGGACCAGAATCAGGGGCTCCCTGGGAAATCTGGTTTATTCGCCAAAGCAGAAAATGGAAATTCCAGGGTTGCACATCCCCACTGAATCCTGGAGACCTCCAGCCAGAGGGGAGAGCTTTGTGAGGGCAGAGGGGTGAACATGAACGTTCTGGGACCACAGGGACTTCAGGGGCCCCACAGTCAAAACGCCTAGTGCACCATCTATAATGCAATACAAACGCCCTTTGCTAGCTTCACCGCCCCTCTCTGGCTGCCCAGAGTTAAATCTATTGCTGGTCCCACCTGCAGCCCCAGGCTTGCCACGGGGTTTGTGGTGACTGCGCCAGGGGTAGGACCTATGTCACTGCAGGGCCTCCCAGCCCAGTGACCAATGGGTGAACTCAGTGGGGCTGGCAATCAAGTTCCCTGAAGCTGATGTGCCTGTCTAGGTGTTGAGGCGAGGGCAGTCACCAAAAAGAGAAAAGTAGAACATTACCTCCAGTTGCCACTTCTCAGTGAGAAAACCCCTTCCTCTGAGACCCCTTACCACCAGGCAAGTCTGAGAGGCCATTTGTTCTCTGTCTGAACATGTGGTACTTATCATCACCCACCTGAGATGAGACCTCTTTGTGGCCAGCGTCAGCCCTGAACCACCCCGAGTCTCTGCGTTCCCTCTGGGCAGCTCAAGTCTACCTGTTCCAAATCACCCCTCCTGTGTAGGGTGGCCTGAGTTTGCAAATCAAAACGCAGGAGGCCCAGTTCAACTGGAATTTCTGGTAAACAACGAAAAGTTAAGTATGACCCATGTGATAGATTTGTGGAACGTAGTGATAGCAATCAATGATTCGTTGTTCATCTGAAATTCAGATTTAACTGGGTGTCCTGCGTTTCATCCATCAGCCCTCTTCCTGTAGCCCACTTGGTGCCCTGCACCTGCTGCCTGTGCTGCTTGATGGAGAAAACTGTAATATCCTGTTTTGCAAAAGTATTGGGGGAGAAATACTACAGGCTGCAGCCGCGACATTTCTTCCTCCCGTGTCTTTTTTGGAGGACATTTTCACCGTGTATAAAGCCAATATCTCATGGGATGCAAATCAGACCCAGTCCCAGAGGGGGGAGGGAAATGAGTTAGAAAGCAGTTAGAAAACAACCCCAGGGAATCCGAGACCCGCGCTTCATCTGCCGAGTCTTTTATTCTTGTTAATTCATAACAGTGTCTTTAAAATCCTGGACTAGAATTCTAGAACAGTCGGTGTGTGAGTGTGACAGTCATTATTCCTAGGAGACGCCCCCTCCGCCAGCTGGGCAAGTTCCTCGCGTTCTTGGTGCCACAGCGGCCTCCAGTGGCCTACCGGGGAACGGCACGCTGTCTCAACACCGGGCCAGAGCCTTTGGGCGCGATGCGGGAGCGCGGCGTCCTTCACCGCCCCGGGGCCTGGGCTGGGCGGTGTGGAAGGATCGCCGCCCAAAGGCACAAGTCCAAATGCTCCATGTGGAAACAAAGCTCATCCCTGCTGCTGTGAAGCTCCGACCAGAGTAAGGCTGTATTTCATCTTGCCTGCCAACGTGTAACATATCTGCTGACCCAATTTTACAGATGTTCTCTTGAAAACGGACTCGGCTATGTGAATATTTTTCTTTAACTAAGTGGTGATGGAAACGTCAAAAAAAAAGCCCCTTTAAATAGAATGAGAGATGGTCGGGCACGGAATTGATTCTTCTACCAGTTGGTTATGCTTAAATGGCTAGTTGGGGTATGTGGGAAAGGTAAAACCCCTGAAATTGGGACCCCCACCCACTGCCTCTTCTCTCCAACCTAACAACCCTCTTGCTTCAGTTTCAACAAAGGGCTGCCCTGCCGATCCATTATTGAAAACACACGACTCCCATCAGCTTGTTCATTTTCATATATGTAGCTCGGGGCAAGAGGTTGTCTGCCACAGCTTCCCTTTGATTTGAAAGCAATACAAGAATAAAGGGAAATGAAAAATATGGCCATAGAGAGGACAGCGCTTGATCCTTAGACACACACACACACACACACACACACAAAGGCAATTTTCTAAACGGGTGGTCACCAGCCTTTCTCCTTTCACAAGCTGATTTTCTGGCAGCTCCACAGCTTTTAGTTGGCTCATTTACTCATCATTTCAGCTGAAACCTACCTCCTGGGTGGGGAGACCCAAGAAGAGGACGGTTGTCTAAGCCACAGCCTTTGCAGCAGCCAGCACAGAGAACTGGCCTTGGAGGTGGCCATAGAACAGACATGGTGGACTTAGGGCTGAGGCAAGCTTCCGCTTGGCTAGCTGCCAACCCTTGGCTGAGTAGCTTCCTCCTCTGGGCTTTAGCTCCCCTCGTGGAATAAGGAAATGCATAGGCATCCTCCCAACTCTGAGTCTCTGATTCCAGTTTGGTCTTCCTCAAAATCTTTTTTAAAAATTATTTTCATTCATTTAGCAAACATGTAAGTCCTAAAATGTGCCAGGCCCTGGGTGAGTGGCTTAGCATGGAGACACGAATAAGGAATGTCCCTTTCCTTAGAATTAGGTCATCACAAAACAAGAGAAGAAATACTAGAGGAGAGACATAAAGCCAAAGGTTGCCTGCTGATGGGACTGTCAATGTGTGCGACCTCTTTGGAAGCCAGTTTGGCACCAGCTTCTAGATTGTCCTATATATCCCCTACATTAGTCAGGAGCCCTACTTGCTTGACTAACTCTAGTTAACTTAAGCAGAAAAGGATTTGGGTTTGTTTTTTTCAAAGGCTATTGAGTAACTCGCAGAGTCCCGGGGAAGGTTGCAGTCTCAGACCCAGGTAGGGACATAAGGGACAAAGAAGCTGCCACACCACTGAAATCACACCATAAAAACAGTCTGGCATGGACAGTGCCATTGCCACTGCCGGACACCGGTGGCCACTACACATCCACTGTTGCTGCAGAGCCTTCATGCTCTGCCATGCCACCACTCCTTCCTATCGCCAAGATGGAGTCACCATGGTTCCTGCTTCACAAATCAGGGAGCAGGGTGTCTGCTTAGCCGAGTCAAGGTCACATACCTGGTCTTTAGACACAAGGGAGCCACAGGAAAAATGGCCACCTGGCATTTTTGTGCCTCTACAGTGGCAAGTGGGTTCTGCCTCCCACCCAAAATAATAGCATGAGGAATATCCCCAGCAGAGGAAGACATTTATGATCCAGGTGGCCAAAATCATGACAAATGTCCTCTACAAACATATTTGACCTAGAAATTCCATTTGTATAATTTCATCCTTGAGAGTTATGTTAATACTCACACAAGCACTCATTCATTTCACTAACATTTGTTATGGGGGAGGATTACCATGTTCTAGGCCCTGTGAGAAATGATGCAAAAACGGACACTCTATGCCCCCATGGAGCTTACTGGGAGGGGGGAAGGGTACACATACAAATGAAGTAATTACATAAATGAGTGTGAAAGTACAACGGAGCTGATGGGCTAAGAAAAAACGGTAGGGGTATTATAAGGCAGGGTCTCGACTCTTATTCCCCCGCACAAGAAAGCAGGATATGGTGAGGCCAAAAAGGAACACCCACGGAGCCATAGATAGGGGAGTCATACCACTATAGTCTCGATGGCGACTGGTCGAGACACATAAGCAAACATCTGCCAGTACCCCAACAAGGGGTCTTCCTGCACCGCAGTCTCACTGGCGGCTGAGCGAGACACAGGAAGTAGGATTCACACTATCCGCAATGTAATCGGCTTGCTAACCGCAATCCACCGTCCATTTCTTTGCCAACAACACTTGCTAGCCGCAATCCGCCATCCACTTCTCTGCCAACCAACCAACCCCCTTGCCAGCGTAGCCACGGCAGTTATATTAGTAGCTAATGGCTAACTGGTAACAGCTGATGGGCAACCAGTTACAGTGGATGGCCATCTGATTACAGCTGGTGGCCATCTAATAACCGAGCCAGCACCTTTCCACGTGAGGCCGAGAGCCTGGAAACTGCTCTCTGGGACTCTGCCCTCACACGTATGCTGCTTCCTGACCTAGTCAAAGGCATTAGGGAAGGATGTCCTAAGGAAGGGAGGCTCGAGTGGGCCCTGAAGACAGAGTAGGAGTCAGGAGAAGGAGGTATGGCAGGTCGGTAGGGGCCAATTCATGAAGGGTCTACACAAAGGCCAGGTTGAAGTGTTTTCTGCTTGTCCTCACTTCAATGGGAAATCACTGAACACTACAGAGGGTGCCAAAACAATGTACACACATTTTAAGAAAGGAAAACTGTATTAAAATTGTAATACTCAATTTATACCGATAACAAAAGATGAATTCAAGTCACATTTGACTTCTGCAATGACAAGAGGTGCTCAGAGTAGTTACCATCAGCGTCCAGACACTTCTGATTACAGCAAACTACTGCTTGAGCAACGTTGACCAAAGTGTCCACTTGTATACATTTTTGGCACCCCCAGCTATATTTGGGCAGTGACATTATCAGATTTGCATTTTTCGAAGATCATCTTCAGAACTGTGAGCTGGACTGCAGAAGACCACCTAGAAAGTGGTCAGTGTCCAAGTGATAGGAGATGATGGCAGGAAACAGTACAGGCAGAGATAGAGGCCTGGATGGGTTCAGGATATACTGAAGGAGGTGAAATCCACATGGACTTTTGGTGGATGTCTACACCCCATGGAGTTGCTGGGCTCTCCAAGGCCCCATGGCCAGCAAGGTCACGAAGGTCAAGGCTGCGAAGAACAGCAGTCTTGGTATTAACTTTTGTAGAAATATTCACATTTATAAGCTGTCATGGAAGAAGGAAGCTCTGAGGTTTCCAGTTCTGTCCTCCAGGAAATAGCACCACATGCTCACATGCAAATGCTTCAGATTTGTATGTCATAGGAAGATGGAGTTGGGGAAGCCTTAGAAATCATGAAGCATGTTGTAAAATAGGATGTAGGAAAACAGACAAAATGTAGAATAGGGTCCAATTGTTGAATATGTTACACATAGGAAGGGCTATGCCAAGTTAACAGTAGTGTTAGATTATCGCCTTTGCTTTTGTATATGTTTTGTATATGTTTCTAATTTTTCTGTGATGAATATGTAAATTTTATTGCAGTAAGGGAGGAATTCAATATTATTTTTTAAAAGAAATTACCTAGTATATATAAATCCTCTTCTATCAGAGAGGAACTTAACATGGGAGAATCTCTCTTGACAAGAGAAAGGAAAAAATCTAATAAACTACTATTATAGAAACTTTTTTTTGTTGCTGTTTTAAAACCTTCATCTTTATTTGAAAGCTCCTTGCCCTCTTTATTTTTCAAGACTACATGCAAAGGGCCACTCATTTTATATAGTCAGCACATTATTTTAATAATTGAGTGTGTATTCCCCAAATTATAAAAGTCTCAGAGGCAGAAGGGGTTTTCCTAGTTAGTCCTGCTTTGGAAAAGTATTGCCTGTCAGGGTTTCTCGACCTCAGCACTATTGCCATTTGGGGCTGGATGGTTTTTGTTGGGGGGCTGTCCTATGCATGCTTCCTATCACCCCTGTCCTCTCCTCACCTACTACCAGTAGCACTGCCCCCAATTGTGACAACCAAAAATGACCCCAGACATTGCCAAATGTCCCCTGAAGGCAGAACCACCCATTGAGAGCCACCAGCCTCCGTGTTGCTGGTGAAAGAGGGTTCATCACAACTATGAGCAGACTCTTCCAACCATGAGCTACTGTTAAATTTCAAACTTCCCCCGAGCAGCCATCTGTCTCCTGCAGTGTCTGGTGCTGGGAGCTGGTTTTTTCCTTGGGGCCATTAGACATCATGTCCCAACTCTCTTGCCTATGGTAGTTCTGCAGAGATATCAAGATAGCACCATCCTCAGCCCCCCATCACCCCACACCTGCTCCCAAGTCTTTTCTGTCCCAAATTGAATATTCCTCCTTCAGCTGTTCCTCATATGCCATGTTGTGCCTCCCGTTTGTTTTTCTACATTTCTGTGACAGCTCTGGGTTCTTGGCTAAACACAATTCTCCAGGTGCTGGCTGACTGTGTAGGAAGAACAGGTGTCCACCTGCTTCCTCCCAAATACGCATTTATGTAGCCCAATTTTCCTTTCACTTCCTGTTGCTAGGTCACATTAAGTCCCTATACTAAGCTGTTGATCAAAATGCTAAAGATTTGCATGTATGACTGTACCCTTGGGTCACCCCTCATTAGCAACTTGGTTCTGGGGCCCACCTGTTAGGCCTACATGTATCCATTTGAAACTTCAGTAATTCACAAGAAACTGGTAACAGTGCTTGCCTCCAAGGACAGCAGGGTGGCTAGGGATGGGACATAGGAGAAAATGACTCTTCATTGTGTATATGTGTGTGCCTTTTAAACTTTGTACTGTGCACACATATTACCTTGTCACAATAAACAAGCCAGCAAATAAATACATTTGGCATATTTCATCTGCTTAGATTCAACCAATCCTTCTAGCCTGTTCCAATACTTTTTGGAAATTTATCACGTCTTCACTCAACGCCAATATTTTTTGGAAATTTATGACGTCTTCACTCATACAGAAGCAAATGTGGAAAAAGATAAGCTGAGGTTCCTCAAAGCACGTTTTACCTCAAGACACTACAAGGGGGCTTTTCCGGTTGGGACCCCAGGAACTCACCCATTTCCTGCAAGATGAGTCAGCTTTCCTTGAAATGGTTGCTATTGCATATCTGGATTCCAAAAAAGGCCCACCCACCTGAGCTCCACACTTCCTTCTTTGTAGGAGACTGACTACAGGGCAAGCTGGGAGAAATATCACTGCCCAGAAAAGCACATCTACCCCCAAGTTACTACTCACCTCTTACCCTCAAGAATTCAACTCCTTCTTAAGACCCACACGACATCTGCCTCACACGGGTGGGACAGGATGGTTACCATAAAGGTGCAAACCTCTACCACCGTATCAAGATCTGTTAAATGGCTTCATTTATTTTAGGGCAGCATCAAGCAGTCTGGAAACAGCAGCAAGAATTGCACACACAATGATAATGGCAAATTTAATGTGATTTAATCGTACAATAACACACGCTGCACTTGACGCAAATACAAGGGTATCATTTTCAATATTGTGAAAGATGAACTCATAAAATCTGTTAAGCAAGTAATGACTTTTCAATATCAATCACCTGCAAAAGGCTCCTTCCAAAACACACCCAAAACAATGATAAATGTGGGCAACAGCTTCGTACATGTCAGACTCGCTCCTTCTCCAAACAGCCTTACCCAATAAATCACGGTCCTTGACTTTTACAGACAGGAAAGAGCAAAAGTGGTTAACCCCTGGCCTTTACCCCTCTCTGTATCCACATCCAAAGTCTGGCTTCCTAGCAGGTGCCAAATACACAAGACCTCGAGCCTTTGTTCCCTGCTGGCAGTGGGGCTCTGCTCCTCCTGCCAAGGCTTTGCCACAGGACACTGTGTGAGCGCACCTACAGGTGGTGTCCAGCCACCTCATCCAGAACCAACCCGTCATGTTTATTTTCTCCAGTGCAGACTTGACCCCATCCGAGCCTTAGGGCCATTGTCTGGAATCCAGAGCCAAACAAGGACATCTGTCAGTGACTAGCACCATTGGCTGCCAGCGCTCTTGGGTGGGACGTGGAATAACAGACAGGAAACTGTCCCAAAGAAAAGCCTTGGGGGGTGGACTCGCAACCACATCAGACTGCCTGTATTTCAGCAGGCACTGGAGAGGAAAGCGGCACCTGGCCCACCAGCTGGGCAAATGCACAGAGACGCCAGCAGGAGCTCCAGTAGCATAGGCAGGGCAAGTCCCGAGAGCAGGGAGGGCTCTTACGCATCATGGCAACACTATGAGCAAACTGAGGGCACTGATTAGAGACAGCCTTCTCAGCTTCAAATTCTCGTGTGTAGAAGAGGGCCTGCCCAGGAAGACCAAGGGGACACCACGTGCTTCGAGTCAGGAACAGGCGAGGCAGACAGCAGGCTTAGCCCCAACAGGCTACACCTAAGGCCCAAAGAGAGAATGGGTGAAGGCCAAAGGGGGCAGCTGGATCCCAGGCCAGAATTCAAGAGACTCCTCAGAGGAGCTATAACCTGCAGGTTGGACTTGAGCAAGGAGAATGGGCCACGCTCCATTTCAGAATTTATACCCAAAGCCATTCACATGGTGGCGTATGACGCCTTGGGACCTGGCAGGCATCATTGAGTTTGGATCAAGAGGGGAAAGAGCCAGCCCCTTGCCATTGTGCAGACAAATCTTGCCCTCTGTAGCCAGAGGGAGGCTCCTGCAGAGCCACCTTGCTCATCTCTCAGCACATACCCCAACATTTTTAAGTGACAAAACATGAACGTAGGCTGGGTATGTGCCCCAAAGAATGAAAAGCAGAGAATCGGACAGATAGTTCTACAGCCATGATCATAGTAGCATTATCTGCAATACCCAAAAGGTAGAAACTACCTAAGTGTCCACCAAGGGATGAATGGATAAACAAAATGGGGTCTATCCATAACGAAGCATTATTCAGCCTTTCAAAGGAAGCAAATTCTGCAATATGCTACAACACGCATCAACCTTAAGAATTATTACGCGAAATGAAATTAGCCAGACACAAAAGGACAAATACTGCATGATTCCACTTAATGTGAGGCACCGAGCGTAATCAAATTCATAGGGACAGAAAGTACACCAGGCGTTAGGGGCAGGGGAAGAAGGGGAGTGAGTGAGTGTTTAATAGGAACAGAGGTTCGGTTTTGCAAGAGGGAAAGAGTTATGTAGGTGGATGTCAGTGACAGCAGTGTAACAGTGTAAAGCTACTTAATGGCATGAACTTCACACCTAATAATGTTTAAGGTGATGAATTTGATGTTAGGTGTATTTTACTGCAATTTAAATGAATGCATATGAAAGTTTAAAATGTCCATATCTGGACATATGTATGTGGGCAGGACAAAGAGTGGAAAGAAACACGCAAATGTCAATACTGGCTATATTCTGGAGGGTGGGCTTCTTTTCATCACTACCATTTTCCACATTTTCCACAACGAGCACGTGTTACTCTGGTAATGGGAAAGAGACACAGCATAAATCAGTATAAAAACCAAACAACAAAAAGCAAAGGAAAAGGAAAATTTATTCAATCTTCTGATTGGAAGGGGTCTCCATGTTTAACAGAAACAGACAGGGGAAAAATCACGTAGGAAAAGAGCGATTTGTTTGATTACTTAAAAAGTGAAACCCAATACTAAAATTCAAAGGCAATTCACACACTCGAAATACAGATGCCCAACAATCGTACTGACAGAACATGATCAAGGTCACCCATCAGCAAAGAATTAGAAGGTTAAACAGGCTACCACTTTCACTTCTTATCGTTAGGGGTGCAGTGTTTTGTTTGGTTTGTTTTTTTGGTGTTATAGTTTTTAATTTGTGTGCTTCTTTGCTTTAGCTTCAGTGTTATTACCCTAAGGCAACAGCAGAGTGAGGAGAGGAGCAAAACAGAAGCTTTCGACCATCAAGCACTAAAATACTAACCTAAGGGAATATTTTGAAGTACATAAAAACATTTTATTCACAAAGTTGTTCATCACAGCATTATTTACAATACTGAAAGTTTGGAAAACACGTAAATTCCCAATAATTGAAAGAAGATTATGTAAATTACGATAAACACAACACAATAAAACATTGCTACAGTATAAAGTACCTTTGCAAAAATCTGCAATAACCACATGTAATACTTAGTGAAAAAACAAGAATATAAAATTGCATGAGAAAGCATAAAGTATGATCACAACAGCATTAAAAACTCACACCCCCCACACTAGACATCAAGCAACTATCTTGGGGTAAAACACTGCTGCGTCTTCTTTAACGACATTTCTGTTTCCCAATTTTTCTACAGTTAACACCATTTTGTGACCAGAAAACCATGCCTTGTCTCAAGTAAGGGGACCACAAGATTATTGAGCAATGTTCATTTCATCCCATGATGCCATCTAGAGAGTCACAAACCCTCAGCCTCCTTGAGGTGGGACCACGGGAGCAGGCTGTGAAGAATGGCCATGAAAGCATGGTGAGGGAAGAGGGGACAACCTAGGGGTAGACGGGCAGGTAGGGATTGGCAAAGGAGAGTTTGGGACCAGTATGGAAACTGGTCAACCGAGGAAAGGGGCTTCGTGGAGTCAGGGAAGACGCTGATTTCTCAGTGAAGGTCTGTGTAGACCTAGTCGTAGGCACTATTGGTGTTCTCAAGGGGTAGGACCAGAGAGGGATATCAGGAAGACACATGGATTTTTGAGGGACCAGGGAGGAAAGAGGAGGGGTGGGTAAACTACTTGGAAAGGCTGGGGCCATGGCCATGGGAGTGGAGATGAAGAGGCTGATTGCCAGAGTGAACTCCCTATGCTAGCCTTACGCCAAACTCACCTCCAGACAAACTCACCGTACACTTCACTCACCTCCAGACACGTCTCTGTAGGCAAACACAGGGTAGAGAATCAGCCCACAGGTGGAACTTGCCAACAGCCATGTGGATCCAGCTCAAATTCAGAGTGAACCTAGGGCAGCTCCATTCAACTTTCTGCCACGACAGAAAGCTTCTAGATCTGTGCGTCCAATATGGAAGCCACTAACCACATGTGGTTGTTGAGCACTGAAATATGGCAAGTGCAACTGGGATTCTGCTTTTGAAATGTTGATTTCATCTCAACTAATGTAAAGTTAAATAGACACATGTACCTAGTGTCTCCTGGACAGCACACATGAAGGGGAAGTTGTTCTCAAAGTGGGGTCTTTAGAGCAGCAGCGTGATGTGGAAGAAATGCAAATTCTCAGGCCCCATCTCAGATGCACTGAATCAGATCCTCTGTTAGGCAGGACCCAGCATGCTGGAGTTGACAAGCGCTTCAGGTGGTTCTGACACACCCTCATGTTTGTGAGAACGGAATTAGGGCCATTCAAAATGTCTGGGGTCACGTTTCAAATGAGCTATACGAAAGAACTGCTGGAGTCAAATGGGGTTTTCTACAAATCAAGAGACTGGAGAACCATTAATAATAGATGTCCAGCTCGATAGGAAAGGAGAAAGGTTATGAAAAGCAACACATGTGTGGTTTTTCTTGGTCAAGTCAAGATAAGGAACATGAGCAGCTGTGATATCTGAAAACCACAAAGTGGCTGCTCATCCCAATGTGTATTGGAGACATGCAAAAGGCAACAAAAGTGGCTCTAAATTGGGTTCAGTGTCAGAAATGCAAAAAGCAACCGTAACTCATACGATGATTGCAAGAGCCCACTGCGGAACTTGAAATGCAGCCGTCTTCACTTCTAAAATGATAGATTTGTAAAGGGAAGCCAAGAAAAATTACAACCATAGGAGAGCAGAAGCATTCTGAGGCTACACCCTTGGGTAGAACAGATAAGCTAGAAGCACTTCCAGTAGAGACAGATCCACATGCAAAAGCACCCCAGGCAGATGCAAAGCTGGATGCGGATTTGGTCACGCAGGCGAATTGCTGCCAAAATGGCAGCTGCACAACCTGCGTGCATGTTGCTTGACTGTCTCCCAGCAGAGTTCAGCTTACAACTTCAGCAAGACCAGAATTTGAAGATTTGTGATACTGAAACTGTGCTTCAAGAAATAAAGCGCAGAAAAATGATCACATGTGCGTACTATAGCCAACAGGAGCAATGAGTGAATGCGAAATAAAACCCCGTGTTAAAACTTACTGTAACTGTGGAGTAGGATATTAAGCTAAATATACTAAAAATATGTCGGGAGGAATTTACAGGCAGGATTGTAAAAATCCTTGTGGAAGTGATAAGAGCCACAAAAGGATAAAGGAGGAGAAAGAAAAGGCTAAAGGGAACCACACATAAAGTTGAGGTTTCCACAAGAGACATAAGCTTCAGGATCCAGAGAGATGAGTAGGGCCTTCACACCACAAGTAGAAACTGTTGTTGCCAGAACATTAAGTCAGTTCATCACTTAGAAGATACTTGTGTTACTATATATACCTCTATTGTAGGCTAATTAGTGAATACAGAAAACACTTTCTGAAATTTCACTGAATTGAAGTAATTTTTTTATGCAATCAATACCTTGCCCTTTTGGTTGCCATGGAATACATACCCTTTAGTAACTTATGCTACTATGCTGTATTTTGTTTCACAAATATTTCCCTTTAAACACTGAAGTACCTGTAAAGAGAGAATGACTGAAAAATACTCACTTTGATACACGACTATCTTAGATGTTTATTGGAAAAACGGTTGACTCTTCTGATAACTCCTGATGATTGATCAGCTTCAACATGTTCTAAATATGAGTTGTGCATATTCTATCCTTTTGAAGATGACAGGCTAAGCTTGTCAGGACCACCTGCCTTTTTGGTTACTTTCATATTTAGGGAATATAGAACTACATTCTGGGGGGTTTGAAATGACCTAATATTATACTACTGAACAGTTTTCACAATCCTCAAAATACTTTAGAATTTAATAAAATTAATGTTGTCTTTACTCGGCAATTAAAAGTAGAATATTTCCTGCCTACTGCATAAATGGATGTCAGCAAGTAACCAGCCCTGAAGAAGGAGAAAACCACTAAGGTTCTGAATGCCTCAATTCATGGATAGAGCTAGGTCTCTAAATGTTTTCCATTGCAAATAACATTGCCTTTCCAATAGATGGACTTTGGGTTCAAAGGCCATATTGTTTACTAACAAATTACTATTTGGGCCAAGAAACCTCTAAAAATTTGAACTGAGTTTCCCATATATCTCATGCCACTAGCTGACTGAGCATGATTTATGATTTGAAGTAGAAATTACACATTATTCTCTTCATTTACATTTCATCTTTGAATTTTGAAATGTTTTGATCTTAGAAACAAAAACTGAAGACAAAATATTCAAGGCCTTGGCATCTAGGATTATTATTTAATTTTACATCTTTAAAGAGAAACCTGGATTACATGTTGACATAGTATTTTAATACACTGGGCTGAATAAGAAATCTTATTAAGTTATAAATGGAAGAACCAGGAACTCAGTATCAAACCTAGTTGGATATATGCTTACTCTTTGAAGTGCACTAAATTCCACAAATAATTAAGGTATTACTTGAGAATAGTGTTACATTTGGTTATTACGGTCTTGATATCTAAAGGTTTCACCCTTTTAGTTTGTGCACTCTATACTTATTCATTCAATAATGAAGCTGTTCAAAAATACGACCATTCAAAGATAAAAAGGAAAGAAAAGGTTCAGCCCAGCCCCAGTTCAGTTACCAATTAGAAATTAATAAAGACCAAATCAAAGATTTGTCTGTTACACATTCTTAGGCCAAAGCATCGATGCATGTTCTGTTGCGTGCCCCTCGGGCTGCTTCCAATATCATGGTTAATCAGAAAATGACTGGCTCTAACCCCTTCTCTCACCAGCTGGATGGCAGCACATTACATATGTGCCCTCAGTCGTTGGCGCAACTCAAGGTATCAATGAATGGGGAAGGTCTCCACCTTGGGTGTCATTATACATGTTGTGATCTTGCAAAGGGTCAGAATCTACAAAATAGAGTTCCCCTGCATGGACATCAGAAAAGTTAGCCAGAAATTCATGGGGATTGAAGCCAACCCACACAGTATACCTATAGTCTATCGTGCGTATGGAATAGCCCATGACCTTGATGTCTTTTAAGCTCGGCTTGTCAGAATTCCACTGAGGAGAATCTGCAGGACGGGGGTACTGGCTATAGGCAATCGACTCACGGGGATTACCATGGAGAGCCAGGTCCTCCTCCGAGTCCTGGAATCGAAAATGCTTCAGAAGGCTCTGGCCTTCTCGGCACAGCTGCACTTGAAATGAGGGAATGGGACAGCGAGGTGGAATGTGCAGGCCCGCAAGTCCGGCGAGCGTGGGGAAGAGAGAGACAAGTTCCACGAGGTCCACAGCTTTCTGGCCTGAAGGAGGAAGAAACCCAGCAGAATGGGTTACATTACGAAAGCTGCCCTAGGCAGGCAGAATGCGTGGAGGAGCTGGTCTGGTCTCCACAGGCTGTCTTTTTTGCTTTTATGTTTATTTTGAGCATAATATGTGGCGTGTATCTACCACATTTTGTTTATCCCTTTGTCTATCACTGGACACTTAGATTGCTTCTGAATTTTTGGCTACTGTGAATAATGCTCTGTGTACACGTTTTTCTTTCAATACCTAGTTTCAATTCTATGGGTTATACACCTAGAAGTGGAACTGTTGAGTTCCACATACATGGGAATTCTACACGTAAGTCTTTGAGAATCACCGAACCCTTTTTCACTTTAGCTGCACCATTTCACATTCCCACCAGCAGTGTCTGAGGGTTCAAAGTTCTCCACAGCCTCACAAGCATCATTCTTTTCTGTGTTGTTTAATAACAGCCACCCCAATGGGTGTGAAATGATATCTCATTGTGCTTGCTCATCCTTAAAGTCTAAATCCTGTACTTGATATGGATTATGTTCAATGTATCTTGGCTTTGGACCATCATTCTAGCCATTCTGGATCTCTGAGAGTTTGCTCCATGCTTCCCAATTTCATCTCCTACACGTTTGATTTGTAAGCCAAATAAAAATTAAAACGTAAAGAAAGTCTGAAAAGGACACCTTTACAACGGCAAGACCTGGCTGACGTGACCTTAACCGGGTGACCGAACGTGGCTTCATCGTAATGGCACAGGCCTCCAGGAAGGACACCAGATGTGATACAAGGGGAGCACACAACCTCATGTGTCACCAGGAAGCAATCACACAAATCCAGACTGTGGGCCATTGTACAAGATAGCTAGCTCCGACACTGGCTCAGAGTGAGACACGAGAGCATGGGAGGCTCCACAGCGCAGCTGTGACACGACTTGACTCGGGTTTTCACAGGATCACATTAGCTACCGGGAGGAACCAAAACTCTAGGGGATCGAGGGCACAGCCAGGAGATGTGAGCACGTTGTTGCAGAAACCCAGCAAGAATTGGTGGCTGCTTGTTTGGTACACAGTGCTGGTGGGGAAGTGGTGAGAAATGATATGGACACATTCTGAATGGAGAGTGACAGGCTTGCTGACACACTGCATACCACATATAGAATATGAGAGAAAGACAGAGGTCGAGATGCCTCCGTGATGTGTTGGTCTCAGACTCTTTTGTCATTTCCTGACAGGCGGAAGAGTGTCAAAGGAACGTCCTGAGGTAAAATTATGGTCAGAAGTTCAGCTTTGGGAGGTGAGACTGGCATAGGCGGTTGGAAAGCCAAGTCCAAAGTTCAGGGAAGAGATACAGGCTAGAGATTAAATTTGGAAATAAACTGGAGGCCAGTGCACTTATATGAATTTATAAGTTACCGAACACGTCCCAACAATTCCAAAAACAATTGTCAACCTGTCAGATTTCTCCAAGTAAAAAAAGGGCTATAATCGTGCCTTGAAACTGTTTAACTTTTTTGTCAATGACATGAAAGAAGACAGGGAATGCAGCACACAAATGTCAAACATGCAGAAAATAAAATCGGGCAGTAGAAAGCAAACTTGGAAAGATCCGGAAAGGCCAGGATGATGACCCAAAACCAGGAAAAATTTAAACCGCAATCAATATAAAGTACAGGATGTACATGGTAAACATGGATTAAATGCAGAAGTCCAGAAAGGGGACACCCTGCTTTAGCAGAGCCCACAGGAAAAGCACTCCAAAAACAGCAAATGTCATCTGAAGTGCACAGCTCTTCTCTCCACTGAGCTTATCAAGTCTCGAGACAACTCACAGAAAACCCACCCAAGTCGCCCCCTGAGGCAGGGAGGTTGGCTTGTCCAAGGGACATTTCTGGAAAAGTGCTTTTTCAAACAGGAACATTTTGGAAGACACAGACCAGGACAACCATAGATCTACCAAGATCTTGAGAGGAACAGCTGAAGGATTGAGGACTTTGGCCTAAAGAAGAGAAGGCTATGCTGTTTCCAAAGCATGGGAGGACTGCCACCTGCAAGGCCAGGTCAATGTGCCCTTCGCTGTTGGGGAAGGCAGAAGAGGAACCACCTGAGAACTGTACAGATCTCCTGGTTCACTAGACCAATGAGCTGCCCAAATGGCAACTGTCTCCCTCCCAAAAAGGCGAGTCCCTGCCTGAAGTGAGTAGGTAACAGAGTTCTGCTCATCGGGGGTAGGAGGGAACTCCAGCCGAGTCCGCACCACCTTCCTCTGACCTCCCAAGTAGGCTGCTGTCATCTGTCACCTCTATGACACATCTCCCCATCCTGGGGATGCCTCCTGCTCCTTTGTCTCCCCCATCCTGACCCAAACCCTGCCTCCTACAGCTCCTCGTGGACAGGGGCCACTCTTGTCTGCTCTGGCCCTGCCACTCCTGTGTGACCCAGAGCGTGGAAAGCACTCAGGACACGTGTACAGCAATGCCAACACTGGGCAGGAAGGTGGACTGGATCCATCCCAGGCCATGATTCAGTAAGGTGCTCTCTATAAACTAAAGGAGCTATTACTGCCAAGCAACATCACTTCAGCATATTTTGTACCTGGCTCCACCAATGCTGAGACGGAATCAAAAGGGTTGATGTAAGGGAAAAGCTTGTCGCCTGCCTCTGGAAGCGGGGCCGTCCTTCCTGGAACGTAGAACATCAGGGGCACGCGAGTAGTGACGTCAAAATTGCTGTATTTAGCCCATTCTCCATGTTCGCCTAGAGCCCAGCCTGGTTCAGAAAAAGCACCAAATGACAGAAAATAAATAACCACATCGCAGCTTGTTCATGTTAGATACCATTTCATTTCCCATTGTAGAAACCAGAGGAAGCAAACACTCATCACCGACAAGAAAGAAATTCCTCTAGAATTACCACAAAAAGGGTGATTCCACCTGAATATTGCTTTATTTGAAGATAGACATTTACCAGTATCTCGAATGATGAAAGCTTGAAAAGAAAAAATATGTTAAATTCCCGACGTAAAATATCTTCTTTCAACAAGCAACTGGCAATACATACCCATGTTCGGCTCCAAGGGACCAGGTCCTCCCACCCCATGGACCCACCTCCCCACCGAGGCAGGGACCCCGACAGCCCTAGTGTCATCACTGCCTCATCCTGTGCCTACCTGTCTGGACTCAAGTCTCAAAGCTCAGGTTTTCACTTTTGGCTGTGCACCACCAAATAATGAGCTGTGCAACACTGGTACAATCACTTGCATTTAAAAAAGACAAGGAGAACTTGTCCAATGTTTATCATATACCCTAGACCAAAAAATTATAACTTCTAATTCTACATCCTTAACCTTGACGAAAAATAACCCTAAACCCTGATAGCAAGCATCCCTTGCAACAGATACCACGAATGCTCCAAGTTGGAAATGTCCAATCTCTTTTAGTTTGAGCACTCATTTTGGTACAAAATATATAAAGGACACAGATAGTACACTGAGGTTTCCCTGTTACAAAATAACCCACGCCACGAAGAGCTGGGTTATTTTCAGAAGGCTTTTGGAGTTCGGATGCAGGAAGTCCTGGGAGGGCCCTTTCAGAAGGACCTTTTGCATGCGGCTGCCACGGGGCAAAGAGAGCTTCCCAGCAGACCTTGCCTGCATGGGATGCAGTGGGCTGTGTCAGCGGTGCAGGAGGACCGTGGGCACGGAAGTGGATGGCAGGTCATTATGGAAAGAGCGAAAAATTACGTCAGCTCCATAAACGGGTACTGTGACTATGGGCCTTTACAAGGTATAAGCTAGGTCTGTGAGAAATAGCACGGAAAACTGTCTGTGACGTGGTTAAATCATAAAACACAAGCCAGGGAACAAAACTACACACATACGAAGCACAATCAACCCTGCCTTGTTCCGTGACTACATGTTACATACATGGACACACGTAACACATACCCACCGGCATATGAACAACCAAAGGCTGGCCGACAGCCCCCGATCTCTCAGCCCCACTTGACCCGAGCAGCTGAGATAAAAGTGCAGGACTCTCTGGCCCTTTATGATATGCTCCGTATGCTTTTCTTCTTTTTACAACGAGCACATGGTGACCTAACAGTGTTGTGATTCGTATTTGATGATATTAAAGAATTGTTTTCCTATTTCTACGTATGATAAAGGTAGTAGGGTTAGCCTTCAAAGGAAACACATTTTATGAGAGATACTACTGAGAAAATAGACCCTGAGGTGTGCTTCAAAGCAATTCGGGGGGTGTGAGGTGGGGAGGATGAAATGAGCAAGATGGCTGTGAGATTACATCTGAGGAGCAGAAAGATCGGGACCACACTATTGTATAGCCTCTACTCTTGGCACAATTCAATTTTTTTCAAGTTAAAAATAATTTTTAAACAAGAGGTTTCCATTTTGGGAAAAAGCAGGGGAGGAGGTAAGCATTGTGAACCCCAGGCGCAGGCTCCTGGCAGAGGACAGACAGCAGGGCTTGGGTGGAGGGGTGGAGGCAGGTCTGAGGAACTTGTTGGGCTCTACCAGGATTGCTCTGGATCCTCCTAAGACCAATGAAACGTCCTCCACCCCTCAAGATTAGACAAGGGGGCCCACACAAATGGACAGTTCCTGCTGTGTTCACCAAGAAAAACAGGTGGCTACAATGTTCCCCCTACTCACCCACCTACCTCCACCACCTTGGAGCAAGGAGCATCCAACTTGCTCCTTTGACCCACGGAGACAGGTTCCAGGAATCACAAGGTGGTCATAAAAGCACCCCAAGATCACAGACCAGGGCACCACTCATTCCCAAAAAAGAACACACCTATGATGAAGGCAATCTAGAAAAGCACGTCTCACAGAAAAATTCAGAGACTCTGAGTGACTCACCGGGGCATTTCCAAATGCTTACCATGATCTGAGGTAAACACCACGATCGTGCTGTTTGCCAGCTGAAGAGTCTCCAGAGCACTCAGAAGTTGGCCAACCTGCGTATCCAGGTACGAAACAGAGGCAAAGTAGCTCTGGCGGATTTTCCGCTGCAAGTTTTAAAAAGTAATGAGAGTTATGGTGATTGAAATTTCCGTGGCATACAGACATACAGTTCCCCTCAATGCCCCGCACGAACGCCACCCCTCTGCTGATGCCATGACTTTCTCAGCCAAAACACGACATTCGTTTCCCTACCATCTGCATCCTCTCCCCCCTTGGTCACACTGAAATCTGCAGGTCAGAAGACTCTTTTCTTAAGTTGATAAGCTTTCACATAGGGCTGAGATCACAGCAGGTGGATGAGCCACTTAGCCGATTCTTTCTGTCTCCTTCACACACACCAACGGGTGCCAGGAGAAGACCGTGCACACAGGAACTGATCCCTTAGTCCCTCCAAACTCTGCTGAGGGTCACACCAAAGATACCACACAGTTGTATCCATTCCCTATGGCTGCTGTAACAGAGGACGACAGACTGGGGGCCTTCAATGGACAGAAATGTATCATCGCCCACATATGGCCAGGACTCTGCGCTTTTAACAAGCCATCATGGCGATTCTGATGCAGGAGTCCAGGAAGCACACTTTGAAAACACGGGCCTCTTCCTTCCTCTGGACACTTCCTGTTGGAGTATTCACGTGGTCACAGAAGGGCAGGGCTGCATGTGGAATGTTCCAGAAAAGGCCTTTGTCAGCATGTCTACTACACTCCAGGGAGCGGGTGGTGGATGAGTCACTATGAGGATTCTAACTCCGTGGCAGCCCAGCCCACACCAAGGCAAATGGACACCAGACATTGCAGCTGGATGGCACGACCCAGTGATGTCCGAGCTCCCTCTGCACCAACACCCTGCTCAGTTAGCCACCTCCTGAGAACCGTGGGCGCCCGTGCAGGCTTCCCCACAGAGGGGACGTGCAAGTACCAGCAACATCACCCTATAACTGATGAACGAACCGTCACCTAGATTAAACACCAAATCTACACATGCCCCTTCTCTAGTAAAGTGGAGACACTGACTTGGAGACTCTGCATCCACCCAGCACTTCCCATGTCCTAAATGCCACCGGAGCACCCCCAGCCCCAGCGCTCTGCAGTATGCTCTGTACACAGAAGGTTCTAAGTAAGACATGATGGATGGAGCAGTGTGTCCTGAGGAAGGTGGTGTCACCAATGACACTATGCCAGTAGTGTCCCACCCCTCCCCCAAACAAGTCTTGGTACCTGAAAGTCCACAGGAATTGGACCATAGGGCACACTGAGATTTAAAGCTTGGACATCCTCCCGCTGCCTGATGTCCATCCAGGGGTTGTAGGCCACAGGAGGGAGGCCAGCAGGGACCTGGGGATCGGGAGCCAGGGTGATGTTCTCCAAGGGGTACAACTTCTGAAACTCCTAGAGGGAAAAGCACACAAAGCCACGCGGTTGTCACTCTTTGGGCAAAGGCACACGGCTGGGACTGTCTCGGTTTTTACATTGCCTTTTCTCTAAGGCTGCAATGTTGACTTACACGGTGGCTCATTAACAAGCCCCAGGTCTTTCCCCCCACCGGGAAGTCGGGCCTGAGGTCACTCTCACAACATGCCAGTGGTAAAGGAACCATGCGACTTGTTTTCTATGAACCGAGCAGCGACAGCTCTCTGCCCTCATATAAACCGATGCTCTCCAATCCCTATCCCCGCCTACCCTCCAACTAGAAAACGTGTGGGGAGGTGTAGAAGTTCCCCAAACCACCCTCAGGTTCGGCACTTCCCTTGAAGAGCTCACAGGACGCAGTGCACGGTCATGCTCGTGACCGAGATTGATTAAGGAGAAAGGAGACCAAACACATTCAGCAAAGGGAGACATCCCACGCCTGAGGTCTGGAGGAAACCAGGCACCAGCTTCAGAAGTCCTGTCCCAGCAAAGTCACACTGGATGTGCTTAATGCCCCCAGTAACAAGCTGTGGGACACCATGGGTGAAATGCTACCACCAGGGAAGCTCATTAAAGCCTCAGCACCCAGGGTTTGACTGGGCCTGGTCACCCAGGCACCCACCACCTGCACATACCCAAATGCCAGACTCCAAGCAAGAAGGCAGGGTTTTGCTTAACTAGTTTAGGCACAGCAAGCCTGGCATTTCTGTTCTGGGAATGGTGGGAACACTCCGGAGATCCAAGTTCCCAGACAAGGGCCAAGCTCGTAGGCGGGACTTTCAAAGGATGACAGTCAGGCCTGCCAGGTTAACTCTCTTCTGCACAACAGGCAAGAGAACTGAGCCTCACTCCATCAAGGGGGCTGACCGCTCCTGCTAGGACGGAGAGATCCCTTGGGCCAATCAAAGCAAGCTACCGGCAGCATCAAAGAGCAGGTCTTCTGCTCTCAACTCTCATCACAAGTGATGGGCTTTCTAGGCCACGTCAAAAGAATGGGCTGCTTAAGCCTGGAGAAATCATAATGGGGAAAAACTGAAAAAAGATTTTTACAAAAGAAGAGAGTCCTTGCTCTATGCGATATACACACAAGTACAGGATTTGAGGTTCCAACAAGCAATACAGTGCCCTGTGTGTCAGAGTCTGACCTGACAGGCGCTGAGGAAAAGCGATTACAGAACGATTACTGAAAACGGTCCCTGGAATTGTGTCACAAGGACCATCCCTTGTTGCAGGCTTTGGCAGCTAGCTCTGACTCACTTCTCTATCATAATCTCACCAACCAACCTAACATTTGCTCACTGAGTTCAAGAAAAGGAAATAAAACCCTCCAGTGGAGGGAAGTAGAAAGACAAGGTTTCCAACAAGATTATTTTCGGTCCCAAGTCTACTTCTTAGCCTTGACTCTGAATCCCATCTTCACACCAGTGAGCACGCCAGAGCCATCAGGCACCCCTAGTGACCCGGGATGACAGGATGTGGCCACCTTCACTATACAAATCCCTCCTTCAACAAACCCGACGCAGCCGTCACGGCAGCGTTGGATCAGCCCTCAGCCAGCTCTTCACCTTGGGGTATCTGAAGGGGATGTGAGGCTTGTGATACCCAACGGCCAGGAAGAAAGGACTGGCAGATGATTTCATCTTTTCCAACAATCGTATGGCTTCCTCGGTGCTCTGTTTGTCAGGCAAAGTACCCTCGGGTACTTCTTCCACATCCACAGGGCAAAGCAGGTTGGCATGGAGTTCTCCATCTGGCCCCTTACATGTCTTCCAAAACAAAAACAAACAGAAAGTCAGCTTTTTAAATGCAAGAAACAGAGGTCAGGAAGGCGACATGCACAATGGATTTCACATTCATATTAGCAGCCCATTAAGTATCAGTCACTGGGGACAGGAACACAGGAAGTAGAACTAAAACACAGAAGTGTTTCTTCCTTGTCCAGGCAGGGAGCAGAAATCCACCAGTACTTAGCTCCCTGCTCTTATTCCTCTGTCTGTAGGTAGCAATGAGAAGAATCTCAAGTAAAAGAAAGATCAAAAATAAAAATTTGCGTCCCACTCAACAATAAAAAAGAGCCAATTAAAAAATGGACAAAGAACTGAAATAGATATTTCTCCGAAGACAATATACAAACAGCCAATAAGCACACATAAAGATGATTAACACCTTTAGTCATCGTGGAAATGCAGATCAAAACCACAATGAGATACCCACTCGTACACCATAGGATGGCTATAATTTTTAAAGATGGAAAGTAAGTGTTGCAAAGGATGTGGAGAAACTGGAATCCTCATACGTTGCTGATGGGAATGTAAAATGGTGTGGCTGCTTTGTAAAACACTCTGGCAGTTCCCCATGCAGTTAAACATAGATTTATTATATGACCCAGCAATGGGTATATACCAAAAATACATAAAAACTTAAGTCCACACAAATACCTGACCCAGCAATGCTACCCAAGAGAACTGAGAACTCAAGTCCATACAAAAACCTGTGTATGAATGTTTATAGCGGTTTAATTCATATGGTCAAAAACGGGAAATGAGACAGAGGTCCATCAACTGGTGAATGGGTAAATATAATGTGTTCAACCTTACAACGCAATACCATTTGGCTATGAAAAGTAAGGAACTTCTGACACACGCTACAACATAGAAGAGCCTCAAAAACATGCTAATCAAAACAGCCAGACACAAAAGGCCATATCCTGTATGATTCCATTTATATGAAATGTCCAGGATACATAAATCCAAAGAGACAGAAAGTAGATCAGTTGTTGCCACAAGCTGGATGCTGACAGGAAATGGGGAGTGAACGATGATGGGTACAAGGCTACAATGTGGGGTAATGATGGTCTTACACTGGTTTGGGGGGTGGTTGCACAAGTCTGAATGTTTTGAAAAATCACTGAATTGTACACTTTAAAAAGGGTGATTTTTATGTGTATGAATTATATCTCAAAATTTTTAACAAAAGAAAAATATTCGGTCTTCAATTTCAAAGACAGACTATGGCTTGTAAGTGACAATATCTCCAGTCAACTGGTTGAGGTGACCTTCCATGGACAGTCCACATTGTCAACCACACCATGCACAGAATGCAGCCTACTGCTTCATTTCCCAAAGTGGCCATGCTGGCCACAAGGCCAAAGTCAACATGACCACGAATTCTACCTCACAAAGACCCAGGGGCAGTGGCAGCTGCTGCTCCAAAGAAGGGCGTCTTTCCACAGGCTGCCTTGTCCACCCTACCCCGGGGCAGAAGAGCCCAGCACCTGCTCCCTCTATGCTCACACCATCTGCAGCACTCATGGGGGATTTAGTATAGTCAGACCTACCACTGTGACAATTGTGGGGAGGGCAGGACAGGGACCAGGCAGTTCTACGTGAGGTCACCAAAAAGGAACAAGATGGCTTCTGGGAATGGAAGGATTGAGATGGGGTCTTCCAGTCTCACGCTGTTAATACTCGAGACATAAATGAAAGGACAGAGCCCTTAGCTTTCTCTGTATTCTGAAATGCAACACTGTCAAGAATTTCGAATACTCCTCTGCATCCCACCAATCTCCACCAAACACACACCATTCTCCAGAGGACAGTGCTACAATCCTGCAGCTGCTTTTCTGAATTTCTTAAATGTGGGTTTTAGTTTCATCTATACATTGGAGAGTCCGTTGAACCACCATTAAGTGTCTTTGTACATTTCCTTTTCTCCATAATGCTCTAAAACTTTAAAACCCTTATCAAAGGTCTCGGCACCTGAACCTATGCATTTCAGCCTGAGACAGACAGATGGACGGTATGCCTTTCTCCCAATCTGTGTCGAGGCTCCTGGAGCACAGATCTCTCTTCTCCCTTCCGTGTCTCGGCATCTCCTACAACCCTCAACAGAGAGCTTTACCCAGAATGAGCACCAAAGAGGCATTCAATGAGTCTTACACACTAGAGCATAAGGTTCTAGAACAAGGCATATACCCCACCGGCTTCTAAAACAAACCCACCACTCTCATTGCACCTAATGCTAAAGACCCTAACACACGTCTCTGTCAAGTTAGGATCACACACCACACCCACAAACCTCACTGGATACCAGCTTGAAGGAACTACAACATTACACTACACACAATATTTAACTTTAAATTGCTAGACAGAGAAAAGGCGGTTCTTTTTGGGAACAGAACCCCTTTCACACCCTTACCTTGGTATTTTCATACTGTTCAGAGGACGGATGATAAGGTGGAACAGACCAGCTATATGGAGAATCATCACTGTGATTAGAAGATATTCCTTGAGGGGAGGAAAGAAAGTGTTTAAGGAAAATGTGAAGCGTCCTTCATTGCCCGCCCCACCCAAAGTTAAAACTTTGTAAACAATTGGGGAAGTAATATCTTCCCTCTTTGGGTCTCAGTTTCTTTATCTATGAAATTAGGGGCTTAGGTCAGATGACAAGTCCTCATGGAAGCCTACTCTCTAGCTTCCTATTTGAGTACTAAGCGTCTGACCTCCCAGTCCCTAAAGCCCTGATGATTCGTGCTAGGCTCTGAGGAAGGAACGCAAAAGGGTGAGATCTGCCAGCCTGTTACAGCAACACAGCCATGCAGAGCCCTCGCTGGAGCCTCTCACCCACCCTCTGAAGGAGGCAGCTGAACCATCGGCACCACCACGAGGCTCAGAGCAGGTCAGTGCCTTGCCTGATGCCAACCAGATAGTAGTTGAATGGGCCAGGGTTCCAACCCATGCCTTAGAACTCCAGGTTCAGTGCTCATTCATGGAGTAGAAACCCACCCCTAAGCTGAGCACTTAACAGCCTATTTGGGAGGACAAAATAAGAACATGTAAAACCAAGGAGGGAAGGACTGTCAGCTCTCTAGGGAGTAGAAGTGCTATGATAAGTGGGGGGTGGCCCCGGGCACAGAGGTGATGTGGGTCTGCTGAGGGTGGGCAGCAGGCCTGCGAGGGGTCTGAGGGGAAGTGCTACCTCTGAGGATTAGCCTGGAGGAACAGAGAGGGTAGCAGAGGCAGAGCCACAGGACCAAAAGCATCACCAGCACAATAAAACATCCAGGGGCACTGGGTGCAGGGCTCTTCAGCACAGTAAGCGCAATTGAGAGAGCACAGGAGACTGACACACCTGGTTTCAAATCCCGACGCTGCCCCTTAGGACCCGTGCAACCTTGGGCAAGCTACTTGACTTCCGTGAGCCTCAATTATCTCCTCAGGAAATGATGCCGATGATACAAACCCACCTTGCTTGCTGTTGAGGGGACGCTCAAAGGAGCAACCAGACAGTAACCGGCACGTACCTAGCTCTCACTCAATCATGGCTGCTGTCACCCTTCACAGGTCCTTCCCTGACAGAACAAGGTCTTGAGAACAAAGACCCAGTTGAAAATGTGTTTCCACAACGACTGCAGGCAAAGCTTCTGCCCTCTGGTCAACACACAGTGCTTACAACCTGATCCCAACTTCTCACCATCAGGAGGAAGGAGGCCAAGTCACTCTGTCAGGCCTTGTTTGGCCTCCTTTCCTGAAGCACGATTCCCCTCTGCTGTACTTCCTCCTCTCCCGCAGTTCGTCTCTTCCCTCCAGCTGGACTCAGACAAGGGGTGTCCTGATAGGAGTTCTGACTGCAGAAAGTTCTCCTGATGGTGGGTTTTTGGCTGCACAACCCGATTCCTGCGCAACAGATTCAACTTCAAAACTGGACCTGACTTAACCCAACCTTAGGTTACCCTCAACATGGACAGGCCGGCTGGGTTGCAGAAGAAGGCTACTGAACCTGCCGATGGAAGCTGTGAGCAAAGGGAAAGCTTACTGAAAACCTAGTGATAAGCACTGCAGTCCACAGGGAGCCTGGGATTTCAACACACTTTCACACTCCTGAACGTCCTGCACTGGGACGCTCCCCCAGGAGGGAATCAAGGCAGCTATGACTCCAGCTTCCCACAGAAGGAATCTGAGGCTCAAGGAGGATAAATGATTTGCCCAAGGCCAACGGCACAGTTAAGAAGTGGCAGAGCTGGGACTGGAACTCAGGGGCCCAGATTCCTAGGGCCACCGCCCATCAACAGTTCACTCTGCCTCCAGGGATGTTCATTCCAGAGGTGTGTGACAGCGCAGACCTAAAAACAATGAGGACTAAAGTCCACAGTACCTCTGAATGTTAGACTACTGTGCTGTCACTAAACCCACTTTGCACGAATTGCAATTCTGTGGAAAACGCTGTGTTTAAAAGAAAATCACGACTTAAAAATTATATGCACAGATCTGCAATCAGGAAAATGATGAGCCCAGAAAAAGGGGCACATCAAAATACAGCTCTCCTAAGGCTGGCGCGATTGTAAGTGATTTCCATTCAGTTTATACTTTCCTTTTCTGCCAACGTTTTGTCAAATAATCACGCACGCAATTCTTCCATAAGTTGAAAGAAGAGTCTTAATGTTTCTCTGGGCTTCAGCATTCTCATTTTGGCATTCAGGAGAGTCAGTTCATTGGGCAGCCAAACTTTGCTGACAGACACCCTGGGGTATACCTCCCCATCCAGGGCACTTTGTCCCACCCCAGGAGCTGAAGGAACCGAAACGAACCATGAGGCGTATGTGAAAGGAAGAAAAACTTCTACCTTTTTTCACTATGGATGAGGACATGAAGCCAGGTTGAGAAGCAATGTTTTGTAAAAGGCAGCAGTGAATCACGAGGTGTCCACTCAGCCCCAAGACACCTCTGCGGAGACAGCCCCAACCCCAGGAGGAGATCCCCAGACTCGGGCAAGAAACGAAAAGGAACCCAGACTTGCACAGCAAGCAGTACCAGGGTGAAAGACTTTTCCAACCGACATGGTCACGTAGCCATTCTCCTTGAAGTACTGGGGGATGGTGGAGAAGTTTCCAGCGTGTGCCCTCCAGTAGGAGTTGAAGTCATACAGGCGTGTGGTGTCGGGTCTCCTCCCGGTGAGGAAGGACACGCGGCTCGGGGCGCACACTGCTTGCTGTTAGGGAGCAGAAGCAGAGGGAATTGCCCTCAGAGGAAAACAAGCTGGGAGCTGAATGTAACCAGGCAACCTCCGGAGTCCTCAGCAAAGAGCTGGACAGCTGAGTCATAAGGATCTCAAAGCCAGCCAGTGGGATGTGGGCCTCTCCTACTCAGAGAAGTAAATCTCCCGGGAGAGAGGGAGGGAAGCACTCAGCCCCTCAAACCTGGAGAATACTGTGTCCTCCTCCTACAGGACACTGTTTCACACAGCAGGCAAGGGTCCCAGGGCTGGCCCTGTGAGGGGTTCAGGAAGTTGTGCCACCATGGCAAGCTGCCTGGCACTCGCCCAAGGTCAGTCTGTGGACCTGCAGGTGGCACTCTGCGGCACCTCTTCCTTCTCAGCACTACACAACCCTTTCCCTAGGGAAGAAAGGTGCTCAGGACCATCCTGAGCACTTGAGGGCTGGGGCACCCCCTGCATCCGAGGAGGAAGGGCACCCTTGAAAGCACAAACTTCCTTGTCAGTGGACGAACTGGGGTATCGCAAACACCATTTTCCACATGATTCTTCCCTCTGACAGAGAGACGCCTGGCACAATCAGTGCCATCGAACAACAGCTGAGGGGACCCCACCCCTACCCCACCCTCAGTGCACAAGGCACACACATCCACACCTCAAGGGCCCCAGACATACCTGGGCAAAGGCATTCTGGAAGAGGAGACTGCGGGATGCCAGTTGGTCGATATTTGGGGACCTTATGAGCTTGTCCCCATAACAGCCCAGGGAGGGGCGCAGGTCGTCCACGATGATTAGAAGGACATTCAGAGCATCTGCACTGGAGGGTGGGGCTTCGGTGAGGTCAGCTGCATTAACACTGAACCCCCACCCATGGTAGGTGCTAGGGTACTGACAGGCCCAAGGAAGTCCCCTGCACCTTGACAGCCTAGTTAGCCAGGCTAGAGAGGGTGGGAGAGGGTGATCAGAGGAAGGCCCAGTCCTGGGTGGCAGGGTTAGGCTTTGACCATGCAGGCCTCAAGCCAGCACGAGGGAGGGACAGAGAGAGGGACAGAGGAAGAGACCAAGGGAGAGACCAAGGTAGAGACCAAGGGAGAGCGAGGGAGAGTGAAGGAGAGAGGGGGAGGGAAGGACAGAGGAAAGGAAAGAAGAATTTAAGGGGAGAAGTATGGCTAGAGGGGAAAAAAGCACTGTGGGTGGGAGGGAGGGAAGGAAGGAAGGAGCAACAGGATCAGAGAGGGAGCAAGAGAGGAAAGGATGGATATGTACAGGAAAGAATGCAGGGGACCTGGGAGGGAGGAAGCCCCCGCCCCGTCTCCCCGCCTGCAATCTGGGACAGGGCGCAGGCTTCACCTTGGGCGTTGGATGGCACCGCAGACCCTAGCGAGGCGCAGACAGAGCCCAAGACCAGGCCTAGCCAGAGCTGACTCCGACCCGGAGGCGACATTTCTGCCTCCGTGCGGCAGCTAAGGGTACGATGGTGACCGGCGACGAAGCCTGTGCCCAGCCGCAGCCGCCACCGCCTCCGCAGCACCAGGCTGCGTGACAGGGAGGCTGGGAGGCCAGGACGCCGCTGGAGCACGATTGCGCCTGCGTGCCTAGGCCCCCACTTTCTGCCCCGCCCCGCACTGCACCTCGGGGGCGGGGCCTGGTGGCCAGCGAGGCCCGTGCAACTGATCCTCCTTAAAGAGCAAGTGCGCGGCGTCTTTCCAGGTGTCTCCAAAGGTCTGAGATACAACCACTGTCCTTAGCCAACAGTTTCCTGCCTCTTGGGCCTTGGTCGTGCTTTGCTTTTCACCTGGATGCCCTCCTCTTCCCTCATTTCTCTCTCAAACTCACTTTTCCCTTGCACACAAGCCCAAATGCCATTTTCCTTCAATCAGGCCCTTTCAGAACCCGCCTGGGTCCATCTCAAAGAACCCCCTTTCCTACGCATTTTTTTCAACAAATGCTCTTAACAACAAATACTCTTAACTTTCAACAAATACCGCAGATGTGCTTACCAAGCCCTGCTGGCGGCATGAGGAGTTTTAAGTCCTGCCCTCCGGTAGCTTGCAGACAATATGTAACCAAATAAACAGAGTGGCAGTGGGCATGCAAGATCTGCATGGGAGGAGTTGTCACTTCCTATGGGGTGGCTAGTAAAGTGACATTCAAACAGAAACCTGAAGGATGCGCAGGAGCAAACCAAGAGGATGTCTGCAGGAAGGGGGCTCCAGGCAGAGGGAACAGCCATTGTGTGGCACGTGCTTGAGAGTGTTAGAGGACCACAGAGGCCAGGTGTGGCTGCCTGGTAATGGAATGGGAGCAGTCAAGGTCATGACTTCCTGGCAAGGATCTTCACTGTCTGTGGGGGCCTGAAGGTTGGGAAGGACATCACAGTCCGTGTTTCCCCTCTGACTCACCCCCCCCTCCCAGTAACATAACCTAACACATGCGAGGCAGACTGGAGATCTTCTCCGCATGAGTATTAGTATGGTTATTGGGACTTCCTATGCCCTGGGCAGCATGGTAATTTTCTCCTCACAGCAACACTGCAAGCTACATGCCATCGTTCCCATTTCACAAATCCAGAAATTACAACTCAGAGAGGCTGACTCACTTGACCAAGGACACACAGCCAGCAAGTCGAGGAGCAAAGTGTCTCTCCAGGAGAGCTGTGCCTCCTCAAGAGGGAGCCAGAGCATGGTCATCGCCTGCTGCTACTGCTGCTTAGCCTGCCTTGCTGTTTCTTCGCAGCAGGGCACCTGCTCACTCTGGAGCCTGGCTGGCACCCCCCCCACCCCCCGGGGAAGGGCCTGCTCCTGCCTGCTCTCCACAGGCCAGAGCACACTCAACCCCTGGGGCTGGGCAGCCCCAGCCAAGGCCCGAAACTCCCATGCTTCAGCTGGCCCCTCACTGTCCCTCTCTCATCCTCACACTTCCCTGGTTATAGGTGGCTGCTCAGGGTCTTGCCCTTTCCCTCCCAAAATTATGTCCTTAAGTTTCCAGAAACGTGAGCACAGTGCCAACAAGGACTCCAGTGGATGTTTAGAAAAGTGTCCTTCCTCTTTTTCCTCTTTCCTTGGCATCTATAATACTTGCTCCTAGCAATAGGTGCCACCTATGTCTTGTGAACTAATTTTATACTTGTCCCTATCAGAAAGCCATTAAGGAAAAATAATTCGGTATACCCCATGGTTGACCAAAGAAGAGAATGAAGCCAAAGTCAAACACACTTCCTGCCTCTCTAAATGTCCACGGTTCTTTGGTGCATGAACTACCTTCCTATCCAGGCCCAGGGGTAGGGTTGGGGGAATGAATACATGAGGAAGGAGGAGGCAGACTGGTCCTCACCTGCCCTCCTCCCCACAGATTGTGCACTTCCGGGGAGGAGGGGCAGCAGCACAACCTGATCGCAGTCACACAGGTGAACTTTTGATTTATCAAAAAGAAGGGTTTCCCCAGAAGAAGCAATGGATGTGAAGACCAGTTCTCCCAGCCCAACATTGATTCAAGCACCTCTGACATGTGGCTGATGTGTTGGAGACCACCAAGAAGGGGCAGGTGGAGACTCAGTTCTGAACAGTAGCTGGGACTCTGATGACAGATATGAGAGACCAGACGTGCAGTCTCATCTGTATCTTTCTGGGAGAGTTTAGATTTGAATCAAGGTGAACAGCTGATATTCACTGACAGCTGTGGCAGACACACCCTGAGGTGACCGCAAATGAGTCATGCCCTTGTATGATCCCCTCCCTTTGGGTGTGGTGGAAGCTATGCTTCTAACCAATAGAATATGGTGAAGGTGGGACAGGCTATCACACCTGTGACTACATCATGATGGACATATGATTCCATCTTGCTAGCAAACACTAGACAAATTCTCCTGCTGGTCTTTGAAAAGCCATATTGTAAGTGTCCATAGAGAGAGCCATATGGCATGGGACAGCGGGTGGCCTTTAGGACCTGAGGGCAGCCTCTAGCCAACAGCCACTAAGGAGTCCAGAATTCGGCCCTAGAACCACAAAGAAATGGATTCAGCCAACAACCAGGTTAGATTGACAGAACTCTGAACGCCAGAAGGGACTGCAGCCCAACCAACACTTCAACTGCAGCCTTGGGAGACCCTGAGCGGAGGATGCAGCTGAGCTGTGCCTGTCCCTCTCACCCACAAAACTGTGAACTAGTGTGTATTGTTTTAAGATGCTGAATTTGTGGTCACTTGTAGCACAGCTATTGGAAATTAACACAACAACATTATTCATTCGTAACATGAATAGACTTTGACCCCAAGGTCACATTTCTTCCAAGGATGACCCTAACAACACTTAAGTAGATGTAGAATGGGCTTCCTATGCCTATGAAAGCATGGACACCAAAAGAGTCCATGAGAGCAGGTTTGAACAGTTCCACAGAAACTACACCCATTAAGACCAAGCCACGAGCTTCACTGGGGTATGTGTTGCCTACACAATCATGCAGAGAAAAAAACAGCCTCTTTGTCCTCAATCTAGCTATGGACATAATCAAAGGAAAGATGGAGGGAGAAGGGGATGTCTTCAGGTTTCTGACAAAGCCCAGCAAGCCACAGACACAGCTGAACTTGAAGTTGCAGAGCAACAGATTGGCTTGAATGGTCAAATGCAGAAGTAGAGGCAGATGATAATTCAGAAGTGAAAGTGAAAGCTAATGACTGATTTTTTTGGATACATCACCCTATTTATGGAACACAAAGCAGCTCCGACTGCTAGAGACATTCTAGACTTCAACAATCCCCATTACTGAAATGTCAAAGATGATATTTTTTCAAAGTACTTGAGCCCCCTAACTAACCAGAAGGTGAAACTCCCTCTTAAATATCAGTTGTATTCGCACAGTAGATTTCAATGCATGGAGCAGTTTATAAGGGAGTAGCCTACTTTCACTAAATCTTTTCGCTGAGAGCATCATACAATCACATCGCCGATGTCTCAAGATTGGCACTGCTTTGGAGATCTGAGTCCACATGACATTTCATATGGGCCTCTAAAACAAACAGTTCTAATCCGGCTATACAAAATATATATAAGCAAATATTAAATAAACTTCTGGAAAATTACAGAAATTATGACTGGTTCCAATTCCACTTTGAGTCAATTAACCAGACATATGCATTTATTGTCTCTTATGAATTACGTTCATCAGAAAGCACCTCTGAAGCAGTTAAGTCTGCAGGAGGATGTCTATCAGGGGGTGCCTTTGGGGCAAATATCACTGGAAAGGATGGAAAGGGAGCAAGACTGGAAAGAAGGAACAAATGAGCTGTGATACAGGCCTGGCCTAACCTCACAGGGCAGTCTGGAACAGGAAGAGCCATTCATAGTTGTCTCTAGTTAGGTGAAGATGGCCAGATATTTCTATATCACCTTGATAAGTCATTAAACATGGCTACCCTGAGAGGAGTCTGATCTTGCGCAAGGTGGCTATCTACAGCTGAGGCAAACCGTGAAGGAAGGGGTAACTTCTCAGCAAATGGGACCAGGAGGCTTTCATTGAAAGGGAGTTTGGGTGGCATATGTTTAGTTAGCCACTCTTCACCCATGGCAGGAGCAAACGGCAACCCGCCCAGGGCCTCAGAGGGAAAGAAGCACACAGGGTGGGGAGGAGAGGGACAGGGACCTGCAACGGCAGGTGCTCCAATGGCAATTGGGGACAGTGTGTTCTGCCGGTTGCTTCCAGGGGGACAAAAAGGACGGCCGACACTCAGCAGGTGCCCGGGGCTCAGAAGAGGAGGCCACATCCATGGGCACAGTCCCCTAAAAAGAACAAGGGCAGAAATGGCAAGGACGTCATAAACAGAGGATGGGTTGTGTTGTGGGGAACAGCTTGAGTAGGACCCTCTTTCCTGTCCCGGAGGCCAGGACTGTGGTAATAGTGAGGGGGCAGCACCCCAGGCACAGTGGCTCAAGGAAACAGAAGGGGCCCCAAGAAGGCCCCTGCGTCCACTGACAGCTGCCGGGGCTCCAGGAGGCCCGAGGAAGGCCAAGCAGTGGAAGGCGTGAGTGGGTCGGGTCCGGGAGACCAGGGCTGACCTGCCTGCGGAGATGACCAGAGCGGGAGGGAATGAAGGCCTGTCCCTGCCAGGATGTGCCTGAGACGGAATGGGAACCAACTGGTGAAGAGAATGTCACCTACAGGTCACAAATCAGATCATCTTAGGGTTTGGAGCCAACGTCTTATTTGTACTAAAACTCAAGACTGAGTAGCCACTTGGTCCCTTTGACAGGGGCAGCCCAATACCATGCCACCCCCGCCGGCAACATGGCCAGGCCACTTCCTGGGTCCCCCACCCAGAAGGGAACTGGCCTTGTAGCCACTTTCCTTGGACTTCCCCCTCATCACACCACACTCCCCACCTTTACTGTTCCGCTGCCCCGGGCAGATTGTCACCTGTTTCTCCGCATACACAAGGGTGAGAAAACAGAGTCCTTCTGTAATGCCATCACTGCTGCCCCACACTAGCAGCCATGGAGTGGATGCCGCTGGCTCACTGGACACTTCTATTTTTTCAGTCCACAGGATTCAGGAGGAACACCAACAGCCCACCATTCAGGGGACCCTCCCACGTGACTTGAAACCCCTAAGAGGCAGTTCTGGGGTGTTTGAAAGCAGCTGGTAACCATTCTTGGGGCGAGGATTGAGGATGGGGGAAGGCAGGAATGGAGCTGGACCTGATGGTCACTAAGGCCCCTGCAGTCCTGAGGCCCAAAGCCCATGAAGGCGCACTCTGCCCCTCACCTCATCGCCAGCATTTCTGTTGCCTCGAGCTTCTGCAAGGAGAGAGTAGGTGCAGCTCACTGGAAGAGAAAGAAGTCCTCTGCTGATTCCACATTTACTAACCCAACTACTGTGTCTCAGACGTCTGGCTTACAGAAACCAGTAAGACACAGGCCTTGCCTTCCAGGAACTCAGAGCCCCACGGGGGCCAGATTCTCAGCAGCGAGTAGTTACAACCCTGAGAGACAAGCACCCAGTGAAGGAAGGTGGGTGAGAAGGTACAGGGTGCTACCAAAGCTGGGAGACCAGAGTGCCCGATGCTTTGGGGTGGGGAAGAGAAGAGATTGTTCAAGTTGTGCCTGGAAAGAGGACAAGAGTTTGCCAGAGCAGGAGGAGGCGGCATTCCAGGCCTGGGCAACCACAAGAGCCAAAGGGGGTGTGCTGGTAGCACACGTGTGTGCGCCCAGGGTGCAGGGGGTCTGCAGCACAGTGACCCAGAGTGGTGGGCGATGAGAGAGAGTGGGGGACACTGGAAGGAGCATCCCAAGGCCCCCAGGTGTTTGGGCTTAAACAGGAGAGGACGCGGTGGCGTTTCCAGTCCAGGCTTGATGGGGCCCGTGTGCAGTTCAAAGGCGTGTGGAGGACCCTCTGGAGGAGGAAAGACAGGGGCGTCCCAGCCAGTGCGGAGTCTCCGGTAATAGCACTGGCCTCAGACCACGTGGCCTGAACTCAGGGAGTAGCAGCAGGGATAGGAAGAGGAGCATTTATGGTGACCGGGCATTTCAGAGGCAGGGACACAGGGCTTGGTCATCAGGTGAAAGCGAGGAAGGTGAGGGTAAGGGGACACGAGGAGCGAAGTGTGGAGGCACTGAGAGGGTTGCGCCCTACCTGAGAGGTACAAGAGAGGAAACAGCTGTGACAGGGAAGCTGCCTTTGTTTGGGACCTGTCAGCTCTGAGGGGCAGCAGGAAACAGTGGGGATTTTCCTCCTGGCCTGCAAAAAAGAGGCAATCTGCTCGCAGTCCTGGGGGTGGTGGGGAGCTGGCAGGAAGGACAACTGGTGTGGGCATCCCGTCCTGAGGTGCGGGACTCTGCTAGAGGTCCTGCCCTCTCTCCACATCGCTGTCCCCGGGGTCCATTCTAGGGTCGGCTTAGGTCACTGAGGACACTGGGCCGCCACTTCGAGTCAGGCTTATGGTGCAGTGCGGACTGGGCACCACATGTCACCGCAGTCTAAAGGGCACCGCCTGGCCTTGGCACGGCTCAGCCCTAGCCCAGCTGCCATGGAGTTCCCAGGGCCCAAAGCTCCCTCGAGGCTCCACCCCCGCTCAGCTCCTCCTTCTCAGCTTCCCCGCAGCTCCACCGTGTGCCCCCCGCAGTAAACCCAGCTGCATCCTCCCTCCCCAACTATCGCCCCGCTCTGCACTGCTCCTACCCTAGCTCTGCCACTGCAGCTCTCGCCTAGCTTCGCCTCCTCTCGCCTTAGCTCCTACTCCCCAGCGCTCCGACCCCCTCCTCTCACAGCTCCGCCCACAGCTCCTCCCAAGCTCTTTCTCACGGCCCCGCCTCCCCCTCCCGCGGCTCCTCCTCCCCCAGCTTTCTCACAGAGCATCCCCAGCTACTCACCGAGCGCCTTCCCCCAGATCAGCCGCCAGACACTGGTCCGCGAGCTCTGCCTCCTTCCTGCATGTCTATGGCCCGCCTCACCCCACCCCCGCACCTTCCTCTCGCCATCCCGCCCCGCAGTTACTTTTCCCCCGTCCTGTCACTCTCCCAGCCGCCAGTCCGGAGCCCTGGACCGGGCCGGGTGGTCCCGCGCGCCACAGCGTCTGGCGAGTCCAAGAGCGTCTCCTAGCGACCGTGGCCAGCGTGCACATCAGCTTGTGTACGTCTGTGCGTGTGCTCGTCACTGCCTGGCTGCTTGCCAGCGATGGGCGTGTCTGCTGTGGGCGTGTCTGCTGTGGGCGTGTCTGCTGTGGGCGTGCCAGGTGAGGGCGTGTCTCTTGTGGGCGTGCCTGCGACGGGCGTGCCTGCAGGGGGAGTGCTCGGTGCCCGCGTAGGCGCTGCACGCCGGCGGGTTGCGTTCGTATTAGCGTGCTGCGTCACGTAACGGCGGGTGTGCTGCGTTGCGTACCGGCGTGCTGCCTCGCGCACCGACCGGTGCGTTGCGGTGCGTACCAGCATGCTTAATTGCGTACCGTTGGGGGAGATTCGTGCGTGCAGGCGAACTGCCTTGCGTAAGGGCGAGCTACGTTGCGTCAGGGCGGGCTGCGTGGCGTACAGGCGTGCTGCGTATTTAAATACATTTACGTGCTATTCTAAGCCACGCCCAAAAGGGGCGGGTTTATACACAGCCGGCGCCTGTCACCTGTCAGAGTTCCTGAGTCCTGGGGCGACGGAAGCGCAGGCAAGAAGCGGGCTGCATGCTCCTAGTCTCTCCGCGCCCCGGATTGTCACTTCACCTGAGCGTAGGAGGCAGTATTCCCGGCGCCTGTGACGGAGGACTGTGCAGCCTGCTGGCCAAAGCCGGGTTGGCCCAGCGTGCTGGTGACTTGCATGGCGGGTGGGGTCGGGAGACTAGCGTCACCAGAAGGGAAGCAGGATGTGCGGTGCAGCTGCCGGCCTGCTAGGCCCTTCCGGGGAACAGTGATTGTGAGCTGGGGTTTCCCGGACTGTGGGGCTGGGAGCGCTTGCAGGACGACCGAGGTCGCACTTTCCTGTCCCTTCCTCCCGTCACTTGCCACCATCCTTGTGTGTGTGCCTGTGACCTGCCACTGCCCATACAAACGCGAGTGTGTTGGTCCGCATGCACAGGTCTGCCCTCTCTCCTGCCCTCCTCAGGGGACCCTTAGGCTGTGCTGTGCTGGGCTCAGCTGGTTGCCCATGGCACACCTCCCAGTGGGACCTGCTCAGGATCACATTGAGAGGAAGTGAATTGTAGATTGTAGAGTCCCCGAATCCAGCCCATGTGACTATGTGAGGGGACGTAACGTTTATCTCCTCTTGGACACGGGGTCTACTGGGCTAGAAGAACACGACCCACTTAAGGGAAGTCATTTTCTGGGCTTGGGGGCGGGACAACACGTGGTCCCTAAGGAGGCAGGGGAGCAGAGAGCCACTGGCATGATTAGTAGAACAAACCATGAGTGAGATGTCTTTCCCATCAGTGGGAAGGGCCTGGGTCCTGGTGGTCTTCAGTCCCTGCTGAGTAGAGGACTGACTGGTGCGTTAGGCGACACTGCTGTCTTGTCCCTAATGACCTGTCGTCATCGTTCCTCTTGTCTGTGCAGGTGAAGAAGCTGACACAAGTGGAAGAGCAGTTGTTCCTCAGGCCGCAAAGCAGGTACTCTGTGTGGTGAGGCAGGAGGGCATTTCCTGGCTTTATATACAGTTCCCACAGCTCTCTCGAGGAATTCCATCCACACACTTCAGTGTCCTTGTTGTGCTCGTGTGATGCTGATGATAAAAGGGCCAAGGACGTGGATGGTGGGAGCCAGGCAACGCTGCAGTCCAGTCATACACCCCAATGGAAGAAATAGAAATGGCCAGGCTCCAGGGGGGCATCCGGCCTCCCTCATAAAGAATCCAGACCCAAACCTAGGGTGACCCTTTGCTCCCCCATCAGGTGGGCAAAGGTTAAGCTCAGTGCTGCTGCTCGGGGCTGCCAAGCATGTGAGGAAATGGCACCGTCGCCCGTGGTTGGTGAAGCATATGTGGGTAAGCCCCAGGGAAGGCTGTTTGCTGGCGTGTATTGGCATCGCAGGTGTGCATGCACGTGACCCAGGCCTCCTCCTAACATATCTGCAGTCAGCAAGTGTTTGCGGCAATGTCCTTTATAGTGGCAGAAAGTGCAAAGCAGTCCGTGACTCTTCATCCACACGGGAAAGTCAGAACAGTAGGAGACAACTAGCGATGGGACACCATACAGTCAGCAAAAACTAGGATACATGAAGATGGACACACATGAAGGCACGTGCTGGAGGTGCTGTTAATGGCGAGACCATGCTGCAGTCTGTGGAGATACTGGGAAAGAGCTTACACCTCTGTAGTCGATTGCTGGGGTGGTCCTGTCAAAGGGACACAGCCCTGGTGGCTGAAACAATAAACAGGTGACGTCTGACCGTTTCGGAGGTTGGCAGGACGAGATTGAGGTATTGGCAGAGTCGGTGTCTTCTGAGGGCTGAGAGAGAATCAGCTCCATCCCTATCCCGAAGCTTCTGGGGGTTTGCTGCCAAGGTTTGGCATCCATTGGCTTCTGGCTCTCAGCCTTCATTTCCACAGCTCAGCCTTCTCCACGCATGTGTGTCTCTCCAGCTTCCCCTTTATTGTTAGGACAGCAGTCATAGGACGAGGTCCACCCCAATGAGCTCGCTGTAGCTTGATTACCTATGGAAAGACCTTTTCATTATGGATAAGGTCACGGGAGCCAGGTCCCTGAGAGAGCAAAGGGGTGGTGTCCAGAGCACAGGGGAGGGTGGCTCAGCCTGAGAAAGGGAAGGAAGGTGGAGGAGCTGGGTGCAGGGACGGGCAGGACGGTGGGTTGGGAAGGGAGTGAACAGCAGGCTACGTTCTTTCTGGGCCTTGTCTTCCTGAGTGGGTGGGTTTCCATAAACACAAGGACATAGCTGACGTGAGATTTACATCCTTGAAGATGGGAGGATGGAAACGAACCAGAGTGGGAGGACTCATTCATGGCTGGAGTACAGAGTCCACGCCTCATGATGGTGACGATGATGTGATGGGCAGCCACCAGTTGTGACTGTCCTGTTAGGGGCCAGGTACTCACAGCCACGTGAACTCTGTGGCTCTGCCAGCTGCTGTGACTGGACTGACATTCGGCCCCGAGGCCCTGCTCGTCGCACTGCACAGCTCTGTCCTCCGGCAAGGAGGAGGGCCACCCCAAGTACAAGGAAAGAAGACAAGGACAGGGATGATGTAGTCAGGGCCCCTATGATCATGGGCCATCACTTCATCCCTCGGTGCTGCCTTCTCAAGTGAAGAGTGGGGTGACAGTGGAGCTGTCCCTATGCAGTTAATTGATGATTGAATTCTCCCATCCCTGGATCATGCCCATCCCAGGTTCTAGCATGGAGACAGTGCATGCGTACCAGTGCCAGTTGTCCTACTCCCCTTATTAGTTTCTCTGAGCTCGGGTCAGGGCTGGGGGTATCTGCTGACAGTGGACAGCAGTGCTATGGGAAGGGGATGGAGGAGGCTGGCACCCAAAGGAGCTGGGAGGAAACAAGGAATTAGATCCCAAGGGTTTGTGCTGAAGAGCCCTGGGGGAGGTACCAGGGAGCTTACGGACCTGCAGTGCCTTGAGGTGGCAGGGCCACAGAGCTGAGTATTGGGGTGCTGGGGGAGGGAGAAGAAGCAAAGCCCAGGATGGTCCCTGTCTGTGCTGGGAGGGGCTATAACCTGCCCACGGGGTATGAAGCCAAGGGGCCCTCCCTCCCTCCGTCCCTCCTCTGTGCTCCACGGGGGCTACGGGGGCTCAGTGACCTACTCTGCAGAACTGAACACATGCTGCGCTGAATGTCTCTCTAGCTGTCCCTATCCTCGTCCTTGAGCTCCCCAAAGACTCCATCTGATGGATGAGGCATCCCAATGACTAGCCCCTTCCTTTGGGCCTGTCAGCCAACTACGTGGTGATAGAAGAAGGAGCCAGCACTCTATTTCCCCGCCTTCCCAGTCAGTGGGGTTTCAGGGCCATGAGGTGGGAAGACTGATGCGTGATGCTTATTGGCATTGGTGCTTCTGTGTTTCCGCAGGCCGCCTGAGCCCCACGGGTCTCTGGGAAGATGAAGTTCTGCTGCCTCTCCTTCCGGCAGCCTTACGCAGGTTTTGTCTTAAATGGGGTCAAGACCTTGGAGACGCGTTGGCGGCCCCTGCTGAGGAGCCACCAGCACTGTACCCTGGCCATCCACATTGCTCACAGGGACTGGGAAGACACCTCCTGGAGGGAGCTGCTGCTGGAGAGGCTGGGCATGACCCCCGCTCAGATCCAGGCCTTGCTTCAGGAAGGGGAGAAGTATGGCCGTGGAGTGATAGCTGGCAAGTGACGACGCCCTGAGCTGCTCAGACACCTGCAAGGGTCCCCCAAGGCCTTGCTCAGGAGTTGGCGGCTTGTTTGCTTTTGAACCTTTTAGGGTTGGGCCGTGGTGTCTTTAAGCAGTACGACTTCAAAGGGCAGCAAGGCGCCCCGGGCTGGGGGTGGTGATCCGAGTTTCCCCGACTTTGGTGAATTGTCCATTCACCCTTGTCCACTCGGCCTCATTCCCATTGATGACCTGAGAGGCAGCGAGAGGTCCATGTCTGCACGTGTGCGCGTGTGTGTGTAAACGTGACGGACGACCAGAGGCCGCACAGCACTCACAGAGGGCCCGCTGGCCTCCAGACTCAGGCTGCCGGCCTGACCGCACTCCGCGGCCCCACTCCCACTGCCCACCGCATCCCTCCCCTCACTGGTTGACGTCCCACATCAGCTCCTTTCGCCTGATGGCCTGTGGGTTCCCCGCAGCAGCCAAGGCCCATCTCACCTGTACCTGCGGCCATCCGCAGTCTGGCTGGGAACTGCCCAGCACTAGGTGGGGTTGTTGAGAACGAGGCCCTCTTCTCTTCCTTGCTCTGCCTCAGCCTCACCCAGAATTCCCAGAACAGAGTTTGGCATGTTGGAAGTGCTCAGAGGGCCCCAGTTCACTCCATGTCCATTGGGTGATACCAGCTTAGTCTCTGGTGGTTGGCACTTTGAATAACCGTGTTCTCTCACAGGTGGGCCTTAGTTTCCAGAAGGAAACACACCTGTATGCTTCTGTCTTCCTGCACAGGGCTCGTTGACGTTGGGGAAACTTTGCAGTGCCCAGAAAACTTAGCTGCAGATGATATCGTGGAACTGGAAAATCAAGCTGTACTGACCAACCTGAGGCAGAAGTACCTGACTGCACTTTCAAACCCCAGGTGGTTGCTGGAGCCCATACCCAGGAAAGGCGGAAAGGATATCTTCCAGGTAGACATCCCAGAGCACCTTATCCCCTTGGGGCAGGAGGCCTGACGGAAGCGGCGCTTCAGAGGGTGGGGACTGAGGTACCTGCTGAAGCGTGACCATCAACTCTCCATCGTGCTGCGGATGGACATAGAGGTCGGGTTCGATCTGAATTGGCCGTGCTACGGAGAGCATTAGCCACCACGGGCTGTTTGTGTAAACAGATTTCTCCACTCAGATGCAGGGGACCTTCCTTTGGGGTGCCCTTCTGGGCTCATTGACAATGTCAAGCACTTTGAACTTTAGGAAACACGGAAAGCTGCCGCTAAATGTCTTGGCGTTGCCACTGATTTCGGTCCTGCTGATTCCTGTGTTGTACAAAGAAATATGTGTTAAAGAAACTGGTTAGTACTCGGGGCTCCCTTACACGTTTTCCCCTCTCTTTGTTCTGGTCGTACTCCCAGGATGTTTCAAGAGCATCCAGGGAGCCTGTGGGAGGGCTGGGAGTGGGCGCTGAGAGACTGCCAGAGGGTGACCAGCCAGGGATGGCCCGTTCACCGCGAAGAGGCCATCAGACTTGGAGACGGAGCACCTGTCTGTCCCAGCAAGTGACTCTTGCTCTGTTGTAAAACTGTCCCTGTCTCATGAAGCCATGTGGTAGACATGGCACCCAATTATGTCATGACCAAGGAAAGGATCTGAAATACAGCTCTGATGGAAAAGTGATGACCAGTGTTGTTTGTTTTGTGGACAATCTTTTATTTCTTAGGGGTCAATTCTTGGCAAAGCGATTCGTGGTTATTAGCTGTGAGGATGGTGGGCTCTCCCCCAAGGCGATGATTCAAACCTCCTGTCTTCTGAGCCAGACTGTGGTGGTCATACACCCCTGGGCAGATGTGTTGGCCCTAGGTTTAGGGGCCTCTCTGGAAGGCCCCTGGAACTTGGTCTAGAGTCGCTCAGCTGCTGATCAGTAACTCCCTGGCATCCTAGGGATCCCATGAGAAAAGACACTCCTTTTTCTAGATGCATGAATAATATAGGGGGATTCCCCCAAGGTCAGGAGCCAGCCTGTTCTGGGTCCTGACCAGCAAGTGAGGCTCAGCGGACCAGGTGCTCCAGGGCTTGCCTAAGGGCATCCCAACCTGATCCTCAGCTGAGTGTGTGAAAATGCTGCTGCTTCAAAGGAAAGAGGACAATGGGGACCAAAGCGTGTTGGGCCCGGGTCTCCAGCCTCATGGTCTCATCTGATGAGGTGTGTGTAGCATGGGAACAAAGAACAGACTCACAATTCTCATTGCAATGTTTATTTACTGACGGGCAGTTTTGCTTTTCTTTATTAAATCTGAAAATCCTCTACAGTTACACAGTGGTGATTTGATCAGTCGCCAGTGGCTTGTGGAATTGGACTGTCCTTGATATGCTCGCAGAGTGCGCACTTGTAATCTGAGGTGCCCTCCTCCTCGTCGTCCTCCTCCGGGGCCTCGCGTGGGGCCTTGACTGAAAGGGCAGCCAGCAGGAAGGAATAACAGGTGTTATACAAAGATATCACTGAACTATGATCTGGGGGGTGGGAGGGCAGTTCCCCGACACCATCCCTTATGGCAGTAGCCCTGGGTGCAAACATGATGTTCCTAGATGTGCCCTCCCCACTTGGGCCACCTGGCTCACTTGAGGAAGGGTCTTCCATGGCACGTGCAGCTATATTGCCCATAAACCAGATATCAGGCAATATGAATGACCGGGTGCCACTGGGTCCCCGGGCTCTTGGGCCTTCTTTCTGGGTCTTTTTGTCAGCTTCGTTGGCGCATTTCTTGAGTTGGATTCTTTGGGAGCGTCGTGTAGGGGTTACCTCCCTCTTTCTCTTTGGAATTGCTACGCTCGTCCCTGGGCAAGTAATAATCATCAGATTACATTTTCTCTTGATGTTCTCGAGGAGCAGAGGCTTGCCTCTCTGAAAATTGCAGTGGCGGTAGATCTGAAACAAAATTAATCATGTTAGTCATTCTGGGAGAAAATACATCTATTTGACATTAAATGGCCCCTTAGGGTCTTTAGTCATCTCATCAGGTTATCTCTAAGGGGGTTATAGTTTCATATGAAAACCTATACTTTGTCAACTTTTGGTAAATATTGTCTCATGTGAAAAAGAGTTATCCTTGGAAATGAAACCCTTTCAGGATAGCATTCTTCTTGGATAGCATTGTTCTCTGTTACCCGTACTAAGAAGTTGTTCGGGTAACAGAGAACATGGGGAAGGGGAGGATTTCTACTTTACCATCATTGTCTTGTTCCCTGCAGAGCAAACTGAAGGGTCATTTGGGCGTATTTTGCTGAATCCATAGAGGTTCAGCAGGCGGATGAAGCTCTTCAAGTTGTCTGTTTCAAAGATTCTTTCTGCGCCCTTCCGGCTAAGAACCTCCCTCTGGAAGAGATCTTTCTCGATAATCATGGCGTCTCCATCGTCATTCCAGCACACAGATGTGAAGGTGACATCTTCCACTATCATCCAGAGCTTTCTGGGGAAGGAGAGCCCAAGAATGGCCCTGTTTCCGTCCACATTGGCAGCACCTTGGCTTGGGTCCTGCGGTTGTGGACTGTCTTGGGGGCCCGGACCTTGGCTCACAGCATTTTCGCCACTGGTCCCCAGAATCTCCCTGGGATCCACATTTGGATCCAGGGGTGAGACAGATGGGACACCTATTGCTGGCTCTCCTTCCCCTGATGGGGCCAGCATGGCTTCTTCTGTCTCATAGGTACTTGGACTAGCCATGGAGTCTGGATCAGGAGCTTTTGCCACCTGGGATACTCGGTCACAAATGCCTTTGGTCACAGCAACGATGCCCAATATATATGTTCCCAAAATTCTATTGACTCGGTCGTGGGGCAACCAGCTGCTTAAGTCAGAGTCTACTTTCCTAGTCACATGATGTCATAAAAGCTGGTCTGGAGAGGGGGCCCTGGCCAAGTGTGGGGGAGGAGATGGGGGCAGGACCCCAGCTTCTCTCCTTTCCAAAAGTACTGCAAAGCAGGGTTCAGGTCAGGTATTACTATCTGCTGCCAGGCACATGGTTTCATGTTGCTAGGCAGTGGATGGCTTAAGAAGCCATGATCCTTTCCTCCACTCCCACTCCTACAGATGGGGGAGGCCTGTTGCCGGTCTCGCCAACTGCTCAAGGGCCAGGCCCTGGTTAGCCCTAGCTTGGCTACCACCAAGACTGCCTGTGTCAGAGGGGACCCCAGGGAACTGTACTTCCCTGAAGGTGGTGGTTGGCCCAGTCTCAGTTGGTAGCCCCCATCTCGGACCCCCCTCTTCCTGCTTTGGTCTCTTCTGCCTCCTCCTGCTAGGTGGTCAGTATTGCTCAGATGGGCCCAAACAAAGCTTCCTGTTTTCTTGCGCCTGGTCAAGTTTTCCCCAGAGCAGGGCTATGCTCCAACATGGTAGAAGCACTGCTCTGGTTCGTCAAACTCAGTATTACCCCCAAACACCTCAGACATGGTATTACCCATGGCAACAGCTTGCCAGTGGACAGCCCCACCTTCCGCTGCAGGGGGGCGTCCCCTCTTGAGCTGTGCTTGCCCCCAAATCTCATCCCTCTCCAGATCACAACAGGATTGGCTTTGGTTCCGTGTCTTCCTCATAAGATCTCTTCTCTTTACCCAAGGCGGGCTCATTTTGGGACACCTGTATTTACCCTTCTCAATCACCCCCCCCCTGACCCGATGCCCTGAGGTTCAGCCTCGCTAAGAGCCTCTTCTAGGCCCCATTTCCTTTCCTCACTTGGGTGGATTGGCTCTTGCTCTCCCAGATTTCTGGCCTCCTACTTCCAATTTGGGTCTCCTTTGGACTTTCCTTTTTAATGACTGATTCGGGGACCTGGCCTACATTCAGCTCTGTTGAAACAAAGCATTTTACTGACACTCTCATGCCTGCCCTGTTCTTGCCCAAAGGCCACCCCCAGTCCACAAGTGGAGGGACAGGGAGCAGAGGAGAAACTCACCTATCTCTTGATGTCTCATTTTGTACTTGTCCAAAGCTAAGGGGACTCTAGAAAGTGAATCCTTGGAGGCTAAGAATGGCACCGGGCCATTGGGGGAAAAGGGCTTTTCCACAGGGACCACGTGCCATCGTCATTAACAGCCAATCCCACTCCCATCCTTGTGGGCCCAGAGACCTGATCTCTAGGGATTTCTTCTAGTTCCTACCGTACCTGCCAAATCACCTCTCGGGACATCGCTGCCCCCCCCCCTCTCCCACAGTGGAGTTGTGGCAGTAAAGTCAGCCTGAAACACTCTCTGTCTGGTGTGAACTCTTTGTATTAGAGACAGAACAAGTCTCCAGATGAGTTTTGTGCAGGACTAGCCAGGTTGGTGGCAGTTGACAGCAAGGACTGACTGATTGCCTGTTTCCTCATGTCTGTCCTTGTTCTCGCACCTGTATTCATGGAGCCATTCTAGAAAGGCACTGCCTTTTCCTGCCCCTCACTGGAGAAATGGTCAGGAGGAAAGAGTTATGGAAACTCATTTTGAAACATGCAGAAAATTCAGAATTTTGTCCTGACCACTTCCTGAACATGACCTGTCTTTCTGGGTCACTTTTCGACAATGTGTGTGAAAATGCTTTGTCCCTCTTGCATATAACCCGTCTAGACCAAAGGGACTGTGGGAGAAGAGGATGTGATGGAAACAATGTAAAGTTTACTTACTGAAGGGGACCTGCTGATTGTGTCAGGATGGAGAAAAACCTCAACCCGACCCCTGGGGAGGGCAGGGGAAAGACTATATGATCTGAGTTTACCAGAAGTGCTCCTGGCAGCTTCGCACCCCTTCTGAGGAAAAGGCGCCATGTTGCCTTTATATGAGCTGGGATCACAACTGACTGCGGAGCCTGGGAGCACACCTGACTGAGCTGGTGAGAACGCAGCTGGGAGGATGCAGCTCTGGAGCTTTCCAGGACGAACACCTGCACAGGTCCCCCCCTGGACATGGACAGTCTAAACTGTTTGGAACTGACCGCCTTCACCACACTCCCTGCCTCCCAGGGACCCCCTTCTCGTCCTCCATCTTGAAGTGGGGACTTCAGTGTCCCCCACTATCCTGCACTTCCCTCCTGTGGGTCCAACTCCCTGGCCAAGTGGCAGGAGCACAAGAGAAGTAACAGGAGGCATTCTGTTCACAGGATTCTTTCAAGTTTTCTTTCTTTCTGAATTCCCACAGTTTGAATATGCCTAACCCAGGTTTTTTTTTTTTTTTTTTTTTTTTGGAGGGGAAAAAGACTTTTATTTTTGTCTCTTTCTTTTTCTTTTTTTTTTTTTATTAATTAATTTATTTATTAGTTTCAGGTGTACAAAACAAGGTAATACTTAGACGTTCATCATTTATATCCCTCATACTGTGAACCCCCCTCCCCCCATCCACTATCCCTCCGACCTCACACTGAACCATCACATTATATATATAAAATTATAGTTGGCATTCATTAATGTTTAGCTTCTGATGTACAATGCCATGATCAGGTATCCACAGTATCCCTGAGGTGGTCTCCCAAATAGGACGCATGTCCATCGGATACCCAACAAAATCTTTACAACATTATAGAATACCTTCCCCAAATTAATTTTCAAAAGAAAAACCCTGAGGCCATCTTGTGGTTACCAGCTGCTTCCAAATCCCTTCACCTTTCCCCTTATCCCCAACCCCCTCCCACACACCCATCTAACCACTCTCGGTTTTTTCTCTGCGTCCCCAAAACTGACTCTGATTAGTTCATTCACATAGTCTTTTCTTTAGATTCCATATATAAGTGAGATCATATGGTACTTGTCTTTCTCTTTCTGACTTATTTCACTTAACATAATGTTCTCTAGATCCATCCATGTTGCTGCAAATGATAAGATTTCTTTCTTCTTTATGGCTGCGTAATACTCCATTGTATAAATGTACCACAGCTTCTTAATCCAGTCATCTACCGATGGGCATTTTGGTTGTTTCCATATCTTGGCTATTGTGTAAAGTGCTGCAATAAACATAGGAGTGCATACAGATTTTTGAATTGGAGTTTTGGATTTCTCCGGGTAGATGCCTAGGAGTGGAATTACTGGATCATAGGGTAGTTCCATTTTCAGATTCCTGAGATACCTCCATACTGTTTTCCATAGTGGCTGCACTAATCTGCAGTCCCACCAACAGTGCACTAGCGTTCCCTTTTCTCCACATCCGCGCCAGCATTTGTTCTAACCCAGGTTTTTTGTTGTTGTTTGTTTGTGTGTTTCTTTTACTCATCCCACTTGGTGTTTTCTGAGCTCCCTGAATCTGCGGTTTCATTTCTGTTGTTGATTTGGGAAAAATTCTCAGCCATTATCACCTTAAACACCTCCCCTGTTTATTTTTTCTCTTCCCTTTTTTTCTCATCTCCCTCTTAGGACTATGTTACACCTTTTGGACTTGTCCAGCATTTCTCAGAAATGTTCTTCCATCTTTTCATTCTCTTTCCCCTTGTGTTTTACTTTTGGAAGTTTTGTTTACATTTCTTCCAGCCCGTTCATTCTATCCCCACATGTGTCCAGTCTATTGATGAGCCCATCAAAGGCGCTCTTTATTTCTGTTATAGTGTGTTTTTAAATTAAAAGGTAACATAAATTATCTGTTTTCAATATCGCGGTAAAATACACATCACATAAAATTTGCTGTCATAACTGTTTCTAAATGTACAGTTCATTGGTATTGAGTACATTCTAATTGTTGTCCAACCATCACCACCATCTACCTCCGGAGTTCTTTTCAACTTACAAAACTGAAACTCTACACCCATTGAACCGTCACTCCTTACTGACCCTTCAGCCCAACTCTGGCACCTACCTTTCTACTTTGTGGCTCTATGAATTTGACTACTTTGAGTACGTCATATGAAGGGACTCATACAGCATTTGTCTTTTTGTGTCTGGTTTCTTTTCCTTAGCACAATGTCCTCAAGGCTCATCGGTGTTACAGCACCTGGCAGAATTTCCTTGCTTTTAAAGGCTGAATGATATTTCATTAGATCACATTTTGTTTACCCATTCATCTGTTGGTAGACGCTTGGTTTGCTCTCACATTTTAGCTAAACTATACTGCTATGAACATGGCTGTACAGATATCACTTTGAGATCAAGGTTTCAATTCTTTGGGGTATATACTCAGAAGCAGGGTTGCTGGATCATACGCAAATTATTTTTAGTTTTTTTTTTTCAGGACCCACCATACTATTTTCAACAGCGGCTATATCATTTTACATTCCCACCAACCATGCACAAAGGTTTTAATTTCTCCACATCTTTGTCAACACTTGAGATTTTCTATATGTTTTTATGGTAGCCATCCTAAGGGGATGAGGTAACATCTCATTGTGGTTTTATTTTACGTTTCCCTAATGATTAGTGATGTTCATCCATCACCATAGTGATGTTCAACATCACTATGTTGAACATCTTTTCCTTTGGTTATTGGCCATGTGTATATCTTCTTTGGAGAAACATCTGTTCAATTCCTTAGTTCTCTTTGAATAGGATTGTTTGTCTGTCTTGCAGAAGTGAGGTACGTCTATAAGTGCTGTCATGGGAATATCTGGCATCCATCTCATTAAGTGGCAAAGGCATATGACTGAGCAATACGTACATCATGGATAATGCCACATATGTGTATTTCATAGCACATCTGTGTATGGAAAAATCCTAGAATCAGTTTAGCAATCATATACAGCAATACTTGTGGTGACCTCTGAGGAGGGGGCTGAATTGGGGAGGAATTTTGTAAAGCGAGAAATTGTGCTTAATCTGTATTTTCAGAGGTATTTTTTTTGCAACAAGAATGTATGCACTGTATGTAATACACACTATACGCAATATATTGTAATCTCTATATTAAATATTTATATAAAACTAATAATAGAAATAGTAGAATAAAATAAATTCTTCTTTTTTGATTGATCTTTGATTTATTTATTTATCATCAAGACATCCATCCATTTATTACTTTTTTTTAATGTATTGGGGTGACAATTATTAGTAAAGTTACATAGATTTCAGGTGTACAATTCTGTGTTACATCAACTATAAATCCCATTGTATGGTAACAAATAGAGTCAATTCTTCTGATCCCCCTTACCCTCATCTCCTACCCTCCACAGCCCTTACCCTCTGGTAGCCACTAAACTATTGTCTGTGTCTATGAGTTTTTGTTTCTCATTTGTTTGTCTTGTTCTTTTGTTTTGGGGGTACATACCACATATCAGTGAAATCATAGGGTTCTCTGCTTTCTGTCTGACTTATTTCGCTTAGCATTATACTCTCAAGATCCATCCATGTTGTCACAAATGTTCCTATATCATCTTTTCTTACCGCCGAATAGTATTCCATTGTGTATATATACCACAACTTCTTTATTTTTTTTTTTTTTTTTTTTAATATTTTATTGGGGAAGGGGAACAGGACTTTATTGGGGAACAATGTGCACCTCCAGGTCTTTTTCCAAGTCAAGTTGTCCTTCCAACCTTAGTTGTGGAGGGCGCAGCTCAGCTCCAGGTCCAGTTGCCGTTTTCTAGTTGCCGTTTTCTAGTTGCAGGGGGCGCAGCCCACCATCCCCCGCGGGAGTCGAACCGGCAACCTTGTGGTTGAGAGCCCACTGGCCCATGCGGGAATCGAACCAGCAGCCTTCGGAGTTAGGAGCATGGAGCTCCAACCGCCTGAGCCACCGGCTACCCTATACCACAACTTCTTTATCCATTCATCCATTGAAGGACATTTTGGTTGTTTCCGTGTCTTGGCCACCGTGAATAAAGCTGCAATGAACATTGGAGCACACATGTCTTTATGGATAAATGATTTCAGAATTTTGGGGCAGATAACTAGGAGTGGGTTTGGAATAGAATAAATTCTGATGCGGTTTGTCCAGGGCCCTCTGCTGTAGGTGACCCAGGGGCCCAGGCTGCTTCCATCTTGTGGTTCCCTCATCTCAACACAGAGTTGCTATGTTTGCTGGTGAACCGAGGCAGAGAGCATTGAACTGGCTTACTGGCTCTCACATGCTTGCATGTGATAAACAATGCTCTGCTCTTGTCTCAGTAGCAATGGGTCATCACATGGCCCTTCAACTCCAAGTGGACTGGTAACGTAGTGTCCCCTATGTCCAGGAAGGAGAGCAAGACAAGATACGGACGGGCATTGAAGTCCGTCCCTGCCACACACCGTTACATTGTAAGAGCTCAACAAAAAGCAACCGTTATCATTTTCATTGCTTGGAGGAGTTCCTCTGGTCAGATGTGCCTGGAAATTCTCTGATAAGTGCCTGCTATGTGACGCATGCCTTCAAATACAGAACATCTCATTGTAAGAGGATCAGGGAAATCTCAGCCAGGAGGATTCGCCTTCTCCACTCAATGGCACCTTCCTGCTCTTCCCTTTGCAATACGGCCTATAATGTCAGTAGGCTAAGAATTTTCTTCTTCCTTTGGTTGCATGGGTCAAATTTTACCCTGAGTCTCTGCTACCGTCCATGTGACTGAACTTGAACATGGGCACGTGTGCCATCAGGCTCACTGAAAGTCAGGAGTTTCCTGTGGGGCAGATACCAGAGAAGACACAGGTGGAGGATGGCTAATTTTTTTTTTCTTTTAAGTTTGACCTCACATGTTCACCAAGGAACCATTTTGCATCTCTTAACAGCTTCCCAGGTTTGGTTGTTTTTCAGAGGAATTTGGTTTTACTCAATGTTTGCTCCTCATCTAACATTTATGATGAGGCATTAATTTCTGACCACCTAAATAAGCTCTTTCATCTAGGTATGTGTTCAACTCCAAGCTTTAAATAACAAGCCCATTGAAGTCCGACTGCAAACACCAGGGTGGCTTCAAAAGTCCTGTGTGTAAGTCAGGGTTATATCTCAAGGCCCAGCAGATGATAGGCACAATCAGACTCCACTCACAACCCACTGGGAAAACAGAGTGTGTTGAAGACTCCCAGGGAGGGATGACCAGGTATCTAAACAGGCTCGACCAACGACACACATTCCACTCAGAGGCTGGGCTTATCACACCGGATCCACAGTGAGCTATGGGAGAGCAGGGGACTTGTGCAGGAAATAGGGGGGCTCTCTGTCGGGATGAGGGCAGCAGGTTCTGTGCTGCCTTCAGAGGAGGCAGCAGTGAGGAGCATGTCAGCAGGCCGAGTTCAGGAGTTGGACAGGAAGGCACACAGGGGAAGCCCAGTGGAAGGGTGCTGGCATGTGGGAAAGTGCTGGCACTGGGCAGAAACGCCGGCACCTGGCAGAGTTAGCCCTCAACAAACCTCACACAATCCCCAACATGTGTTTGATCCTCACTGTCACCTTCCTTCCTTAGGCCTGCTTTTACCACCTGGGCCTCAGAGTACTACTGTGTCGCCTGAGAGAAGTCATGCATAGTACTGGGAAAAGAAATGAACTGTGAGGTAGAAGATCGGCCACAGACTGGAATGGGTGGGAACAGCATAGACTCTAGATGAATTCAGGCCAGGGGTCCGTCTCCGCCGTGTCACTTACTAGTCACATGATCTTGAGAAAATTACCAGGCCTGTGAGCATCAGGTTCTTCATCTGTGAAGGAAGTGGGTCTGATGAGCCCGGTCCTGTAGGACTGCAGGAGAGTATGGAGTGTTTGTAAAGCGACTGCACAGTGCCTGGTGTACATTGCAACTTTGGTGAGTGGCAGTGATGTCTAGTATTATATTACCCTCACGCCCTACTGCTCTCTACTCTGGAAAATTTCGTTTTTGTTTGGTTCTTTCTCAGATCTCAGAGATTATGCAATGCTAATTTATACAGAATATTAAATTAGCCAAAAATACTGCTTCACAAATAAAACTCAGGACAATTTCCTTCCTTGAGGACCTATTATTTAAGTGTGGCGGAGTCTTTCCCAGCAGGATATAACTCAAAGCTCCTAGAATTTGAATCAAAGACCAACCTTTTCCCTCTCTCCCAGAAGTTCTTACACCTAAAACACCATTTTCCTTCAAGCACCCTCACCAACATCTAGCCCTTGCTTAGAGTTGTACAAATTACACCCAAGATAATGTAATTAAAATATCCTCTTTAATGCATTGTGGCTGGTGTTCCATGGCCAGGGAAAAAAGTGTCAGTCTAGAGGCTTCTGGGCATCACATCAAAGGAACATGACTGTATTTCTGCAGAAATCCATGCAGGTGACGGGTGTGAAACATCCAGTTTGTACCCTGTATTCACCTGCACTGGAAAAAGCGTGTGGGACACCCTTCCCCATCTGCCCCAGGTGGGGATTGCTCTCTGGTTTATCCACTATCCCCCAAATAACTGTTAAGTGAAGTTCTCTTTCCAGGTTTTCCTCTCGCGCCCAAGGCACACCATCTACCCACTCTGGCCGCTTCCACCACCAGCTTCATCACAATCATCTCCCACACAGGGAACCAGTTTCCCAAAGCCCCCAAAGGGCCCTGGCTCGGGCGTTTTACACTGGAGTGCTCTCCCCTGGAGCCCCACCGCCTCTCCCCTTCTTTCACTTGTTCTCTAGGATGAGGGGACCCCTCACCACCTTCCTCATAGGACTGGGGTTCCCACCCTATCATTCTATGTGTGGGTGTGTCCTGCTGATCCTAGTGTCCCTATTACTAACACAGGGCCATCCAGAGGACAGAGGCTCAGCGAACCTCAGGGGATAGAAATGAGCCACTGAGCGGGGGGTCGTTCTTATTCAGATGAAATCTCTCTAATTTTTGTGAATGAACCAAGTACTTCAAGGTATGAATAGATAATTTATTTCATAGAACAGATGAGAAGAGATAACAAGCAGAACAGCCTTTTACTTTTATTTCTCTATTTCATGACCCATTCGATTGTACTGCTAAGTTCTTTCACATTTCCAAGGAAATCCTGCTCCAATGCCATGGGATCCAGTTCGGGATCACAGACTAGGATGGAAGGGGTCCCAATTTGTGTTACACAATAGCACAACTCTTACTCTTCAACTCCTTAGTACAAATAAATGTATGATGAAAATTATTCACAGACATAGATGATGAAGCTTATTAAACCTTCTATTAAAAGGAACAACATTTGAGAAATCGCTAAAGGAAAATAGATCAATTTCTAAATCATCACAGAAGCCCAAAAACATTACACGCATGTTCCCCAACTTGCCCTGGCCCTCACTACCGAGAACGCTGAGGGCTCTCTACTCAAACACAGAGTGAAGAATGGACCTCACTTTGTGCGCAGCATGAGAAGGTACTGGACGTGGGCCTGAAATGTGCCTGGATCCAAGTGTGGCTCAGGCCCTCTCTTCCTCAGAGTTCTCCGCCTCTTCGGACTGGAATGGGATGGGCCTGGTATCCATGCTACTGACCCTGAACAAAAACTGAAGGACTTTCAACTTGGTGGTTTCAGCGTGGGCCCTGGGGCCCCACAGGAACTCATAACGAGCAGGATCACTGTTGGCCACCTGCCGATACTCCACATACTGTTCCTGAACCCAGACCTTGGTGATCAGCTCCCTGGGCTCCCCATAGATGGAATGCTCCACCCCATCATGCACCTCCATATCATTCAGTGCTTCCCACACTTTCTCCTCAGGGATGCTGTCTCCCTCCATGAGAATCACAAAGAGGAGCATGACCAGGAGGCCGTTCTTGGGCATGCGACGCCCATCGCTCCCCATCCCATCATAGGTGAGACCCAGCGAGTTGACCAGGACATAGGAGCTGTCGCTGGGGTCCACTTCCTTCACATCAATGCCAAAGACCCTCTGCATGCACAGCGAAGCTTGACGGAGGATCTCAGTGAAGTGGTCCTCGTGCTCTTTGATGACACTGCTCAGCATTTCCGCCTTTGTGGTCAGCTCCTTTGCACGGTACTTCTGGAGCAGGAACTTCACCAATTCGGACATCTTCAAATGCACTGCCCATTTGAGAGAGGACTCATCATCTTCCAGGTCCTCCGTGGTGCTTTGCTGCTCCTCATCTTGTCTGCTGGACCCTGCCCCCTGGATTTCGCTCAATGGAGGAGCCCCCATGGCCTGAGGGAAGGGACAGGCGCCTGGTGGGCTCTGAGGGGGACAAGGTACCACAGCGGCAGCCACCTCCTCTGGACTGTCGGGGAACACAACAGAGGGGGAAGAAGATGAGGAGGAGGCAACTGATGCGACATCCTCTTCCATAGCCCAGAACACCTCCGCCTCCAACAGGTTCTGGTACTGTCTTGGCTCCTGATGGTCTTCCCCAAGCTTGCGGAGCTCATTCATCTGACGGTGAGGCATGATGAGTCCTGTCAGAAGGCAAAAAGAGTGTGGGTGATGGGGACCCACACCTGGGGAGAGAGGGAGTGTTCGCGGCCTCAGCTGAGAAACGCTCTAGGTGGCTCTGACCAAGGCAACTAACAAGGTCTCCTCTTTAGGGGTGCACACAGGCCTCACAGGGGTTTCTTCTTTGGGGTGTCATCTCCTCTAAAAGAACCTGAAGGAGCAAGACAGATGGTACCTCAGGGTGCAGCTGGCACAGCCCAGGGTTCTGGGGCTGACAGTATGGTGGGGTAAATTTAGGTATTGTGGGGTCCCTTTTTCCGGGGTCAGGGAGCCACTGGGTACATTTTCAGGGTGGACACCTCACCTTAACTCCCAGCACTGCCTGGCCTTCCTCTGCACTGTGACATGAGGACACAGACCAATCTGGAAATGAGGGGCTCAGCCTAACAGAATGTCTACGTATTTCCAGGGCTGACAGACAGAGTAGGCAGATTTCTATGGGGACCCCGTTGTTCTGGGGATTTGAGTAAGCTCACGCCTCCCATAGGATCCTCACCTTGATTCTTGGCAGGATCTGGGACTCCTCTCACTGTAGACAAGACGTGGTCCCTGGGATAACCTGACGTCGTCCGTTCAGACCAAGGTCCTCACCTTCCAGAGAACTCAGAGACAAAATGAGAAAGAACACCATATGCTCCCCCGCCAGGTTCCCCCTACAACTAACAGTGGGGCTTGGGCACATCCATTCTGGGGTACGGAGTTCCCTTATTCTGTCCTCCAGATATGGGCCTCTGTTCCTGGCTAGGCATGAACCCTGCTGACCTGAATTCACCCAGAGTAACTGTCCTTAATGAGACCCTCTGGTAACAAGTATGTGGCAGAAGGGAGAGCAGGTCACATCCAGCCATCCCTGCCTGGGCCCCTGAGGATGACAACGGGGCTCCCACATGCAGAGTGGCTTCTTTCCTAGGGAAAACGAAGATGCAGTTCTCCCCTAGGAAGGGTTCAGATACTTCCAACCATGGCAAAACCTCGATTCCTCTTTTCATGGCCTGAACTCGTCCCTTTTGACCAAGGCCCTCAGCTTCCTGAAGGCCCCGAGACAAAAGTGAGGGGGCCCCACCTATGTAAACCCATGTCAGGGGTCTCAAAGGGCTGATAGCAGCACACAGCGTGTTTCAGTGGGTCCCCCAACGTCTGGGGTGGTGGTAGCCTCGGTCCTCCCCAACTTCCATGTTACTCGTGGAGGGCCTGGGCCCTTTTCCTTCTGCTGCCCTGAGAGGCATAGTGGAGACTAAGGCCACCATCTCGCTGAGACCCCCACACAGGGAGGAAGTGGGGGAGGAGCCCCCTCCCGACCTCCTGCCAGGCCTCCCCTGGATTCCTGCAGGGGTTTCTGGTGTACGTGGGGGGAGCCTTCCTGCCTACGGTGGAACCCCCTCAGTCCTCCCTCAGCGTCCTCACCTTTATTTCTGTAGATACTTGGACTTCTCTCCCCCCTCTGCTGAACGGAGCTGCACCCCTCAGACAAAAGCTCTCGTTTCTGTAAGCAGTCCACGGTGGACTTTAGGACACACCGCATCTGCTCCCTTGCCCCAGGAACCCAGCTGTGCCCACAGGCCATGAGCTACCTGGTGCGTGTTGTTACCTTGGTGGGAGGTGCCCTCAGGCCTGCCTCAAGGCCACATTTCCATTACTGGCAAAGCCTGGGTCCTTCCCCTTGTTGCCTGGCATCTGGCACCGTGAGGTCAATGCCCTCAGGTTGCTAAGCCACCCCTCAGGCAGAAGAGCAGAAACACCCCAAACCCACAGCCCTGCCATGAGGCTTCCCCATGTGGATGACAGGTGTGGGACCCCTTTAATTTGTGCTAAGGGGCTTCATAATCCCACCTTGGTTCCTCCCCTTGCGTCCTGGCAGAGCCGTTGGGGGAATCCGTTCCTCTGCCTGCCTAGAGCCTGACCCCTAAGCCCTTTGGTACCAGAGTCCTCCAGTCCTCCCTCAGTGTCCTTGCCTCGACTTCAGATAGACCGGGGATCCTCCACTCTGCTGCCTGAAACCTTGCTCCTTATACCAAAGCCCCAGAGTGTCTCAGACCCTCATGCAGAAATGGGGAAACGCTGCACGTGATTAAATTCCCACACACAGGTACCCGCTGTAAGGCCCACCAGAATCGCTTCTGTTATGGGGGCCAGGGTCACTCAGTCTCCCTTAGGGTGCTGCCCTTGACTCCTGGCAGGTCCTGGGCCCTCCCTCTGCCTGACTGAGTTTGATCCCCTCAGGCTTGTCCTTGACTCCTGAGTTCTCTGAGGTGCGGGGAAGCTGGTGGGGGATGGTGGAAATACTCAACAACACAACCCAACCCTGGCGACTCTGAGTGCTGAGAGCAGGGCAAACCTGGATTCTGTGGGGCCCCTCAGTCTCCCCTCAGGGTCAAACCTTGAATCTCTGCTGGAAGGTATCAGAATCTTTGCCCTCAGACGAAGGCTGGATTCCCGAGTTTTCTGAGGAGGTGGGGCTTGGGGGAGGGGTGGTCAGTCCCACAACCCTGACCAGAGTCCACCAGAGCCAACAGTAGCGCCCTCAGGTGGATTCCGCAAAGCCCTCTTTGCTGGAGGACAGGAAGCCTCAGTCCTTACAACCCTCGCAGAGAAAGCTGCAGCCCCAGGGTCGATGCTATAGGGGGCGCTGCAGCTTCCATGACCTTGGGGGAGGGCAGAGAAGAAGCTTCTCTTCCCTGCCTGTCTTTTCCCCAGCCCAACTGAGAAATGGAAACAATGTGTTCTAAAGGTTTACTTTTCCCTGAAGACGTTGAGCAGCAGCAAGGATTTGGGGAGGTCGTGCAGCTTTGCAGTTCTCTAAATTGGCCTTGTGGAGGGCCGTGGTTTTCACTTTTTCATCCTCATTCATAGTTAAGTAATATATTTTACACCTCTACCTAATCTTTGTGTCCATTTTATGTGTGTATATAAACATAACATAAACGTAGATTAGATCTGCTTGCATACCCATATGTATACATACCATGCACAGAAACATATATATGCATGCGTGTTTATGTCATACATATTTATGTGTACAACACAATTTATTTTATAGAAAACTACATAGTCTTACTGTTCATAGCTTGGGGAAGATGAGGCTACCAGCACCCCAGACAATGGGGGCCCCAGTGAAACCCACTTTATGCTACTGTCAGCCCTTGGAAATTGCCGACATGGTCTCTGGAGGTGGGTTCCCCTCACCTTTGTCTCGGGGCCCTTAGGAAGCTGAATGCCTTGCTCAGAAGGGATGAATTCAGGTCATGAAAAGAAGAACAAAGTTTTGCCATGGTTGGACGTTTCTGAACCCCTCCTTGGAGAAAGTTTTGTGTTCCCTGAGAAAAGAAGAAGCCACTCAGCATGTGGGAGCCCCATTAATAGATGGGATGTTGTAACAATGAAAGACTTTTGGGATTGATATTGGTTTGTTAGATGTGACAAATATATCATACAACGTATGATGAAAATAATCGGGTTGGAGGATGGGTGTAGGGCCTATGGAAGCTCTCTGAGTTTTCTTGCAAATTTTGTGCAAATCTAAAACTATCCTCAAATAACAAAGGTTATTTTTTTTAAAGGCACTGAAAAGAGAATGGGGGGAAAGCCCCAGATGGGGAGAAAATATTTTAAATCCCGCATCTGATGAAGGACTCATGTCCCAAATGTATAAAGAACTTTTAATATTAGAAAAACAAACAAGCCAACAAAAATACGTAACTACCAGAGGGTAAAGGGGGAGAGGGGTGGGAGATGAGGGTAAGGGGAATCAAATATATGGTCATTGAAGGAGAACTGACGCTGTGTTGTGAACACACAATGGGATGTATAGATGATGTAATACAGAATTTTACACCTGAAATCTATGTAATTTTACTAACAATTGTCACTCTGATAAATTAAAAAAATACGTAACTAATTTAAAGACACTTCACCAAAGAGTGTACACAGATCACAAAAAAGCATCCAAAAGATGCTCAGCATCAATTTTCATTAGGAAAATGTAAATGTGAATGGAAGAAAAGGTTCAACTACAAACCTATCAGAATGGCTAAGGTACCCAAACCTGAAAATACCAAATTTTGGAGAGGACCTGGAATTCTTCTTCATTGATGATAGAAAGGAAAAATGTTACAGTCACTTTAGAAGACAGTTTGGCAGTTTCTTATAAAGTTAAACATAGACTTACCACTAGACTCAGCATCCCTACTCCTTGGTCTTATCTAAGTGAATTTGGAGTGCACAAAAAGCACCCAAACTGTACATGAATATTGAGAGCAGTTTTATTCACAATTGCCAACCAAGACTTCCTTCAATAGATGAATCGCTAAATAAGCAATGGCACAGCTACAGACCTTTGGAACTTGTATTCCAAGCTCAAGCCACCAAGAAATGTTCCAGAAAAAGGCAATGTTGAAAGCCAGTTCTATCACATGGTCAGTGAGAACTCATCATCTACGGCAACTCCTCCAAAGCCTACCAAAAGATTGGCAATTGTTCACCTCATCTTCCCAGGCTAGCTCTCCTTTATTCCAAATCCAGATGAGGAATTCTCGTGAACAGAACTCTAAGACAAACTCATTCACATAGCAGAAAATATCCTACATGTATTAATGGCATGTTCAACACAACATTGAAGTAAATGAACAAGCAGCCCATACTCAAGAAATAAAAATAGGATTCAATGTTACAAAAAACCAAGAAAACCAAAACTAAAAGGAAAAAACCTCAGTTGTAATTCCCTACATACAACGTAGAGTACGAAAAATATTTGGTCATGTCAGTGGGTACAGAGGAAGCCTTGGAAAGAAATTCAGGAGAGTTCAATGTAAAGAGTTTTTTTAATGACTGTTTCTTCCTGTACATCTGTTAATTTTTAAAGTTCTCATATTTGCCTATTGATTTCTAATTTCCATCACTATCTCTTGTAATTTTTTTTTCCGTTATAGTTTCTGTATAATATGCCAGCATTTAGAGACGTCATCAAAATGGCAGCGTGACATGAGCCTCTGCAAATCTCCCCTGCAATTTACAATAAATTAATCAGCTATAACTCCACAAAGGACTCCTTGCACAGCAGACAGGCAAGACGAAGAGTCCACTACTGAATTCACCTAAAGGTGGGCGAATCGCGTGAGTGGGGGAGGAGGGAAGGGAGAAGTGCAGTGACGGAGCCGCGTAGGCGGGCGCAGGACTCAGACCTAGCTCAGTGCTCCGTTTTCGCTGCATCCTGGAAGTACCGCAGCTGCGGGAGAGGGAAGAACTCAAACTGCTAGGGATCTGCTTATGGCCCACAGGGCTGAGGGGCCAGCATATAACATGGCTGAACCCAGTGCTCACGGCAGAGGTCTCAGAGAAAAGACTGAAGGAAGAAAGCTGAAAATGGTGGTTTAAGCCCTCGTTGCTGAGGAGAGAACGGAAGCCTTAGGCACTGAGACTAGCTGCCCCCTCCCTACCCTCCCAGAGCTAGAAGGGTCCCCCACCTGCCCGGTGCTAGAAGGGGAACAGTAGCAGTATCAGATCAAAAGAACGGAATATTTGCTCTTCTGAGAACTGTGGACCGCAGACACAGATTCTCAGCCCAACTAGTTCCAGCAAAGGGGAGGGAGCTGTGGAAGCAGGACCGCCTAATGGTGGTGGTCACTGCCATTGCTCTGGGCCACCTCTCACAACTCACCCTGCCCCTGGCCCCACCTATCAGGGTGGATCCCTGCAGGAGTAAACAGAACTGCTGAAACATATGGGTTCTAAATCTGGTGCAGTAAGAGCTTTGGAACTTCAGAAGGTCTCCACATCCCCACAGGGATGTGGTACCCTATGACCCAGGCCAAATGTTAACAGAGGAGAAACCTGCCTTCCAGGGAATCTCCCTATTGTGTGAGAAGCTGGAATAGTGCAGAGAAAACATAACACTACAGTGTGAGAGAGAAAAAAGGGCTGCAGTTGGAGCGAAAATAAAACATTCTACAAACACGTACTGAAAAACAAAAGAAAGACCTCTTCCTATCAACCTGTTGCAGAACCCACTCCTGTAGATGTCTAGGAAGAGAAATAATAAATCATTAATTGCCATGAATAACCAAGGCAACTGGACAGCTCAGAAAGAAAGTGAAAAGTCCCCAGAAAATGAACTTAAAGATATAGAAATATGTGACTTAAATGACAGAGAATTCAATATTGCAGTTCTCAAAAAACTCAACGAGATGCAAGAAAACACAGAAAGGCAGTTTAATGAACTCTGAAACACAATCAAAGAACAACATGAACATTTTACCAAAGAGATTGAAATTTTAAAAAAGAACCAAATAGAATTTCTGGAGATTAAGAACTCAATAGAAGAAATTAAGAATGAAATAGCCAGCTTAGGTAGTTGAGTTGACCAGATGGAAGAAAGAATCAGTGACATCGAAGATAAAAACCTGGAAATGACACGGATGGAAGAAGAAACAGACTCGAAACTTAAAAGAAATGAAAGAACTCTACAAGAACTTTCTGACTCCATCAGAAAGAGCAATGTAAGAATAATGGGCATACCAGAAGGAGAAGAAAGAGAGAAGGGAACAGAGGATATATTCAAACAAATTGTTGATGAGAAGTTCCCAAACTTGTGGACAGAACTGGATCCTCGAATCCAAGAAGCAAATAGAACACCTAATTACCTCAACCTCAACAGGCCTTCTCCAAGGCACATTGTATTGAAGCTGTGTAAAATCAATGACAAAGAAAGAATCCTCAAGGCAGCCAGCGAAAAGAAGACGGTAACCTACAAAGGAAAGCCCATTAGATTGAACTCTAACAAAAAGACATAGCAGTCATCAATATTTATGCCCCCAATCAGGGAGTACCGAAATATACCAAGCAACTACTAACAGAACTAAAGGGAGAAATTGACCAAAACACAATAATACTAGGGGACTTAAATACATCGTTGACAGCTATGGATAGATCATCCAAACAAAATAAATAATGAAATAGCAGCCCTAAATGACACATTAGATGAAATGGACATAATTGACATTTATAGAGCACTTCATCCTAAAAAAAAAAAATGTACATGGAACATTCTCAAGGATAGTCCATAAATTGGGACATAAAACTAACCTTAGCAAATTTAAGAAGATTGAAATCATATCAAGCATATTCTCTGATCACAAGGCTTTGAAATTGGATCTCAACTGCAAAAAGAAAGCAGGAAAAAACACAAATACATGGAGATTAAACAGCATATTTTTAAAGAACGATTGGGTAAAGGAGAAACTAAAGAAGAGATCAAAAGATACATAGAAAGAAATGAGAATGAAAATACATCCTACCAAAAGTTTGGGATGCAGCGAAAGCAGTTTTAAGAGGGAAATTTATAGCATTACAGGCCTATCTCAAGAAGCAAGAAAAATCCCAAATAAATAACCTCATTTATTAGGTTCATGTTACACCTTAAAGAACTAGAAAAAGAAGAACAAATGAAACCCAAAGTCAGCAGAAGAAAGGAAATAAATAAAAATCAGACCAGAACTAAATGAAATAGACAACAAAAAGACAATAGAAAACATAAACGTGACAAAGAGCTGGTTCTTTAAAAAGATTAACAAAATTGACAAAGCCTTGGCTAGGCTCAATAAGATAAAAAGAGAGAAGACACTAATTAACAAAATCAAAAATGAAAAAGGGGAAGTTATCACAGACGCCATAGAAATACAAAGGATCATCCAAGAATACTATGAAGGACTATATGCCACCAAATTCAATAACCTAGAAGAAGTGGACAAGTTCTTAGAAACATATAGCCTTCCAAGGCTGAATCATGAAGAACTGGATAATCTAAACAGGCCGATCACCAGTAACGAAATTGAATCAGTCATCAAAAACCTTCCCAAAATCAAAAGTCCTGGACCAGATGGCTTCACTAGTGAATTCTACCACACCTTCAAAGAGGATCTAATACCAATCCTGCTCAAACTCTTACAAAAAATTGAAGAAGAGTCAGTACTCCCTAACTCATTTTATGAGTCCAACATTACCCTGATACCAAAACCTGGTAAGGACAACACAAAAAAAGAAAACTACAGACCAATATCTCTGATGAATACAGATGCAAAAATCCTAAACAAAATTCTACCAAACCAAATGCAGCAATGCATTAAAAAGATTATGCATCACGACCAAGTGAGGTTCATCCCCAGGGCACAAGGATGGTTCAACATTCACAAATCCATCAATGTGATACATCACATAAACAAAATAAAGGACAAAAATCATATGATTATATCAATTGATGCAGAAAAAGCATTTGACAAGATACAACATCCATTTATGATTAAAACACTTAATAAAATAGGTATAGAAGGAAAATACCTTAACATAATAAGGGCCATATATGACAAACCCTCAACTAATCTCATAATTAACGGTGAAAAACTGAAGTCCTTTGCTATACGTTCAGGAATACGGCAGGGCTGTCCCCTATCACCTCTGCTTTTCTACATAGTGTTGGACGTCCTTGCCAGAGCAATCAGGCGAGAGAATGAAATAAAAGGCATCCAAATTGGGAATGAAGAAGTTAAATTGTGACTCTTTGCAGATGACATGATGCTACATATAGAAAACCCTAAAGACTCCACCAAAAAGCTATTAGAAACAATCAACGAATATAGTAAAGTTGCTGGCTACAAAATCAACGTACAAAAGTCCATTGCATTCCTATATAATAACAATGAAATCTCAGAGTAAGAAATTAAAAAAAACAATTCCTTTCGCAATTGCAGCAAAAAGAATAAAATACCTAGGAATAAACTTAACCAAGTATGTGAAATACCTATATGCTGAAAACATGTTGACGACATTTTTAAAAGAAATTGAAGAAGATGCAAAGAAATGGAAACACATTCTATGCTCATGGATTGGAAGAATCGACATAGTTAAAATGGCCATATTACCCAAAGCAATATACAGATTTAATGCAATCCCCATCAAAATCCTAATGGCATTTTTTAAAGAAATAATCCGATTTGTTTGGAACCACAAAAAACCCTGAATAGCCAAAGCAATCTTAAGAAAAATGAATAATTCTGAAAGGTTTCACACTCCCTGACTTTAGCTTGTACTACAGGGAAACAATAATCAAAACAGCATGATACTGGCAGAAAAACAGACACATAGACCAAGGGAATAGAACTGAGAAGTCAGAAATAAAACCACATAAGTATGGACAGATAATTTTTGACAAAGAAGCCAAAAACATACAATGGAGAAAAGACAGCCTCTTCAATAAATGGTGCTGGGAGAATTGGAAAGCCACGTGCAAAAGAATGAAACTGGATTGTTATCTGTCACCATGTACCAAAATTAATTCAAAATGGATCAAAGACTTAAGTATAAGACCTGACCCAATAAACTGCATAGAAGAAAACATAGGTACTAAACTAATGGACCTTGGGTTCAAAGAGTGTTTTATGAATTTGACTCCAAAGGCAAGGGAAGTAAAAGCTGAAATAAATGAATGGGACTATATCAAACTTAAAAGCTTCAGCACAGCAAAGGAAGCCATCAACCAAATAAAGAGGCAAGGAAATGAATGGGAGGAGATTTTTGCAAACAGTGCCTCCGATAAGGGGCTAATATCCAAGATATACAAGGAACTCATGCAACTCAACAACAAAAAAACAAACAACCCAATTTAAAAATGGGCAGAGGACCTGAAGAGACATTTCTCCAAAGAGGACATACAAATGGCAAATAGACATATGAAAAAATGCTCAACATAACTAATCATCAAAGAAATGCAAATAAGAACCAAAATAAGATATCATTTTACCCCAGTTAGAATGGCTATCATCAACAAGACAAATAGTAAGAATTGTTGGAGAGGCTGTGGAGAAAAAAGAACCCTCATCCACTGTTGTTGGGAATGCAGACTGGTGCAGCCGTTATGGAAGGCAGTGTGGAGATTCCTCAAAAAATTACGAATAGAATTACCATATGACTCAGCAACCCCTCTCCTGGGTATCTACCGAAAAAATCTGAAAACATTTATATATAAAGACACGTGTGCTCCAATGTTCATTGCAGCTTTATTTATGGTGGCCAAGATATGGAAACAACCAAAATGTCCTTCGATACATGAATGGATAAAGAAGTTGTGGTATATATACACAATGGAATACTATTCGGCGGTAAGAAAAGATGAAATGGGACCATTTGTGACAACATGGATGGATCTTGAGAGTATAATGCTAAGCGAAATAAGTCAGACAGAAAAAGCAGAGAACCATATGATTTCACTGATATGTGGTATATAAAGCAAAAACAACAAAAGAACAACACAAACAAATGAGAAACCAAAACTCATAGACACAGGCAATAGTTTAGTGGTTACCAGAGGGTAAGGGGGTCGGGGGTGGTAGATGAGGGTAAAGGGGAAGAAACACATGGTGATGGAAGGAGAACTGACTCTGGGTGGTGAACACACAATGTAATTTATAGATGATGTATTACAGAATTGTACACCTGAAATCTATGTAACTTTACTAACAGCTGTCACCCCAATAAACTTCAATTAAAAAAAAGAAATATTTTAAAAATTATTTTTTTCAGTTCCAGTTGACTTTCAATATTATTCTATGTTACTTTCAGGTGTACAGTATAGTGCTTAGACATTTTTAAATTTTGTGCAGTGTCCCCCAATTAGTATAGTATCCATCAAGGACTACACATAGTTTTTGTAATATTATTGAATTATTGTCTATATTGTATTTTACATCCCCGTGACTATTTTGAAACTACCAATTTGTATTTCTTAATCCCTTCCTCTTTTTCACCCAGGCCCCCAACCCCCCTGCCCTCTAGCAACCATCAGTTTGTTCTCTGTACCTATCAATGTTTTTTTGTTTTTCTTTGTTCATTTATTTTGTTCCTTAAATGCCATAAGTAAGTGAGAAAATATGGTATTTGTCTTTCTCAGTTTGACTTATTTCACTTAGCATAATACCCTCTAGGTCCATCCATGTTGTCCCAAGTATTATGATTTCACTGTTTTTGATGGCCAAGTAATATTCCATTGTGTATATGTGCCACCTCTTCTTTATCCAATCACCTATGGATGGGCACTTAGGGTGCTTTCTTATCTTGGCTATTGTAAAAGGGAGTTTCCCTTCCTAAAATTGACAGCAATCTACTTGAATGTGAAATGTTAGAAGCATTCCCATTACTGGCAGGGAGAAGTCAGAGATGTAGGCTGTCTCCTCTACCACCCAAGACTGTACAGGAACACCAAGCCAGAGCTACGAGTGTCAAAGTGAATAAGAGGCATGAATATTGAAAAGAAACAAATAGTATCTATTGATCATATGATCATCAAGGTAGAAAATGTAAAGGACTAGACACAAAGGTTATTCCAATGCATGAGAGACTGCAGGAAAAGTGTAGGAAAACCACTATAGCCAAATCAAGAACCCTGCCACACACAGCAATAAAATCCAAGATTAACTAAGAATCCTAATACAAATATACAAGATCTTTATGAAGGCAAGTAAAAAAAGTTTACTGATAGATTCAGGTCCCAAATTAATGGAGCAGTTACCACCATATTCATTCAAGGGAAATAGAATATTGCAAATATGTCAATTCAACTTAAATTACTGACAGATTTAGTGCTTTATTGTCAGTTACCATGCTGACAATTAAGCTTGGGTGGTTGTCTTCTGCTCCCTAAATCAAAAGTAGAAAAATATAGATGGAAGCTGTTCGGGGTGGGTGGAGTAGTTTAACAACAAAAAATCTAAATGATAAACATGAGAAAGCCCTGGGGGAGACTGGAGGCTGTGGTGAGCTGGTCTTTGTGTTTGGGGTAGGGGGTGTGGGGCAGAGGTAGCTGGGAGGGGCAGTAGTTTACATGATGCAGATGACAGGATGGCTAGGAGGAAAGATTTTACACCTCTAACCCAACTTCATTGCACAGATCTGAGGCCCTCAGACCACACTTGCCGGTAGCCCTGGGACAGACAATAGCAGGACAGCGGGAACTTGGGAGCACTGAGGCATTTGACTGAGTCTGTGCTAAACCCAGGAAACCACCTTAGTGGGTGAGGACTGGCTTTTCAAAAATTATTGTTTTTTTTTTTTTGTGATTGTTTCTTTTTTTTTTTTTAATTAATTTTATTGGGGTGACAATTGTTAGTAAATTTACATAGATTTCAGGAATTATTGTTTTAATAGCAAATGAGGAATAGACAAGAATTAGGATGGCGAATATCACAGTGAACCATGCACAGTAAGAGCAGGTATTCTTCCATAAAATAACTTAGGTAGCACATGTAAATATATATGACATAAACACGCATGCATATATACATGTTTACCTACGTGGTATGTATACATTAAGGGCATGTACAAGCAGATCCAATCTACGTTTATGCTATATGGTTATATACATACATAAAATATACACATACTAGGTAGAGGTGTAAAATGTATTACTTAACTGTGGACGAGGATGAAAAAGTGAAAACGCCGGCCCTCCACAAGGCAAACATAGACAAACCTCAGGACCTCCGAAAACCCTTGCCGCTGCTCAGCATCTTCAGGGAAAAGTAAACCTTTAGACACACTGTTTCCCACTCTCAGTCGGGCTGGGAAAGAGACACGGGGGAAGAGAGGCTTCTTCTCTGCCCTCCCCCAAGGTCATGGAAGCTGCAGCGCCCCCTATAGCATCGACCCTGGGGCTGCAGCTTTCTCTGCGAGGGTTGTAAGGACTGAGGCTTCCTGTCCTCCAGCAAAGAGGGCTTTGCGGAATCCACCTGAGGGCGCTACTGTTGGCTCTGGTGGACTCTGGGCAGGGCGATAGGACTGAGCACCCCCAATACCCACCTCCTCAGGAAACTTGAGGAGTCACAGCCTTGGTCTGAGGGCACAGAGTCAGGTAGGCAGAGGACGGGGACCCAGGTCCTGCCCGGTCCAGGTTCGAACGACAGGGAGGGCTGCACGACCACCCCGGAACCTAGTTCTGCCCCTCCTATCAGCCCTGGGGAACCCCAGAAATGATGCTTGGACGTGACGTACACTGACTTCCGCCTCGGAATTCTGAGAGCGACTAGGACACTGGCTGCGGCGCCAGCTTCAGGTCGGCAGAGGGAAGGAGTCCGGTCGGGCAGAGGTTCAAGGTATGACCCCGAGGGAGGACTGAGGGCCTCCACACGATCCAGCCTTGCCCTTCTGGTAGCTCTCAGACTCACAGGGACTGGGTTCTGTGGCTGAGTACTACCCCATCCCCCACCCCTCCCGTCACGGAACCCCCACCTCCTCGGACAACTCTGGAGTTGAAGAAAAAGTTTTGGGGGGAGCAACCTCAGGTCCACAGAGGGAGGGTCCAAGACCTGCCGGGAGTCAAGGGTAGGACCCTAAAGGAGGTTGAGGGACCCTGGACCCCAGAACAGAAGGGAATCTCGTGAGGATTACGGGCAGAGGCCCACACACGGCGTTTCCCGATTTCTGCTTCGGCGGCGTCTGAGACACTCTGGGGCTTTGGTATAAGGCGTAAGGCCTCAGGCAGCAGAGCAGAGGATCCCCAATACTGCCGGAGGCAAGGTGAGGATTGGGGGCCCTCTACGCCAATCGGTCAATCCTGGGCAGGCCGAGAGGGCAGGATGACCACAAGTGCCGTTCTTGACGAGAGACTCTGGGAGCTCTGTGTAAGGAAAAGGGCCTTCGGTCATCAAGGAGGGACCAAGATCGCCCAAAGTGAAATTGAGGACCAGGAGGGAGGACTTAGGGGACCCAGGACCCAACAAAAGAAGACTCCACAGAAGCCCATACCTGCTGTGAGCTCTGGGAGGACCCGGGGAGGGAGGACCCGGGGAGGGAGGACCAATAATGGCCTTTGGAGGTCCCAGGACTGGCTAGGAAGCCAGCTGAGGTTACAAACGGAGGACTGAGGGACCCTGGATGCCAGATCAGAGGGGATTCCATAGAAGCTTGCTCCTGCTGTGAGTTCTGGCATACCCCAGAGCCAAATGACCATATGCGGTGTTTCCTGACCACTGCATCTTCTTCTGACATGGAGGACTTGGTATAAGGAGCAGGGCCAAGGGTTGGCAGAAGGGAGGGTCCGGGCCCTGCCCCAGCTCAAATGAGGACCCAGAGAGAGGACAGAGTATATACCCTGTCCAGACTGTATACCCCAGAACAGTCAGTCCCAGAGTCCCCATTGTGGCATGACATGAAGCAAGTCCTGAATCCCACATCCGGGTCTCTGGATAGTAGAAGGGAAGGCCCAGGTCCAGCCAGGAGTAAAGGTGAGGACCCTGAGGGAGGACTGCAGGACTCTGGCGCCAGAAATCTGAAGGTTCAGGCTCTGGGCAGGCAGAGGAAGGGGGCCCAGGCTCTGGTGGAATGCAAGGCGATGACATAAGGTGGGATTACTCACGTCCCCTAGCACACATTGAAGGTGCCACACTATGCCCCATCCTACCATCAGCACAGGGAAGCCTCATGGCAGGGCTGTGGGTTTGGGGTGTTTCCGCTCTTCTGCCTGAGGGGTGGCGAAGAGAGCAGAGGGCATTGACCTGAAGGGGACAAATGCCAGGCAACAAGGGGAAGGACCCCGACCTTGCCAGTAATGGAAATGTGGGCCTTGAGGCAGGCCTGAGGGCACCTCCCACCCCGGCAACAACAGGGACCAGCTAGCTCATGGCCTGTGGGCACAGCTGGGTTCCTGGGGCAAGGGAGCAGATGCGGTGTGTCCTAAAGTCCACCGTGGACTGCTTACAGAAACAAGGGCTTTTGTCTGAGGGGTGCAGCTCCGTTCAGCAGAGGGGGGAAAGGAGTCCAAGTATCTACAGACATAAAGGTGAGGACCCTGAGGGAGGACTGAGGGGGTTCCACCGTAGGCAGGAAGGCTCCCCCCACGTACACCAGAAACCCCTGCAGGAATCCAGGGGAGGCCTGGCAGGAGGTCGGGAGGGGGCTCCTCCCCCACTTCCTCCCTGTGTGGGGGTCTCAGCGAGATGGTGGCCTTAGTCTCCACTATGCCTCTCAGGGCAGCAGAAGGAAAAGGGCCCAGGCCCTCCACGAGTAACATGGAAGTTGGGGAGGACCGAGGCTACCACCACCCCAGACGTTGGGGGACCCACTGAAACACGCTGTGTGCTGCTATCAGCCCTTTGAGACCCCTGACATGGGTTTACATAGCTGGGTCCCCCTCACTGTTGTCTCGGGGCCTTCAGGAAGCTGAGGGCCTTGGTCAAAAGGGACGAGTTCAGGCCATGAAAAGAGGAATCGAGGTTTTGCCATGGTTGGAAGGTTCTGAACCCTTCCTAGGGGAGAACTGCATCTTTGTGCTCCCTAGGAAAGAAGCCACTCCGCATGTGGGAGCCCCGTTGTCATCCTCAGGGGCCCAGGCAGGGATGGCTGGATGTGACCTGCTCTCCCTTCTGCCACATACTTGTTACCAGAGGGTCTCATTAAGGACAGTTACTCAGGGTGAAATCAGGTCAGCAGGGTTCATGCCTAGTCAGTAATAAAGGCCCACATCTGGAGGACAGAATAAGGGAACTCCGTACCCCTGAATGGATGGGCCCAGGCCCCACTGTAAGTTGTTGGGGGAACCCAGGCGGGGGTGGGGCTTACGGGGCTGTTTCTCATTTTGTCTCTGAGTTCTCTGGAAGGTTAGGACCTTAGTCTGAACAAACGACGTCAGTTCATCCCAGGGACCACGTCTTGTCTACAGTGAGAGGAGTCCCAGATCCTGCCAAGAATCAAGGTGAGGATCCTATGGGAGGCGTGAGCTTACTGGAATCCCCAGAACAACGGGGTCCCCATAGAAATCTGCCTACTCTGTCTGTCAGCCCTGGAAATCCCTGGCAGTTGTGTCAGACTGAGCCCCTGCTCATTTCCGGATTGGCAGTCTTAGGGTGGGCAGGGTCTTGGTCTGATGGTCTGGACTGAGGTTAGCTGGAGCAGGATCCCAGGTCCTACCAAGAATCATGTTGAGCACTGAGGGGAACTGGAACCCAGGGGCGCCCCGGCCTGCCCTGCCCCTTCTGTCAGCCAACAGCAAGCTAAGATGCTGCGTGGATTTGCTCTGCTCACTTCCACTTCCGGTGTATAATGGAGACGAGGACGTTTTCTAAGTGGAGTGGGCTCAGTAGAGAGAAGGAGTTTTCCAGGCCCTTCAGGGTGTCCAGGTGAGAAATTATCGAACCCCTATCCCAGCAGAGATGGACCCAAAACATTGGTCACCCCTTTTTGACTCCTTGGGAGGTTTTGGCAAGGTGAAGTGAGGTGTGGGGTCCTTTCACTTCCTTCTGTCTAGTCTCAAGGTGTGTGTTCTAATTATGAGTGATTTGCCTCAGGCCAGCGCGGCAGTTGTGGGGAGCTTTTCGCAGGGGAAAGGTGAACAGCCTGAGTCAACAACGAAGTGACTGTTTCCCGAGAACAGAGGTGACTTTTGGGAATCTGGCCCCAGTCCTGTCAGCACTAGGGACCAGGGCTCTTTTGCCATCTGTGCACTGAGGAGCCTTTCCTTTCTTCTTACATGGCCTCCAGGAACTTGTAGGTTAAGCACTTGTTCTGAGTTCCATGTCCTCAGGTCATGGAGCAGTGGAGAGCCAGGCAGGGCCAGGAGTTAGGGGAGGAGCTTTTGCCGAATATGTAAACATGCATTCGTGCACCCTTGATCAGAACAGACACTAGAGTGCCCAAACCTATGACACCCCACTGTCCACCCCCAAACCTCGGGCTGTGCCACCTGAACCCTGAGACGCTGTCTCACTTCCTCCGTTAGGTTCTTAGTGGAAAGGCTGCCCAGAAGAGGAGACGCTGTGAGGCCTGAGAGCAACTGTAAAGACACCTGTAAGTCGCCTTGGTCAGAGCCACTGAGGGTGTGTTTCTCAGCTGAGGCCACTCACACTCCCTCCCCCCCAGGTGTGGGTCCCCATCGCCCACCTCCTGCCCACACTCTTGTTGCCTCCTGACAGGAGTCGTCATGCCTGTGAATCAGATGAATGAGCTCGGCAACCTTGGGGAAGACCATCAGGACCCAAGAGAGCAGCAGGATCTGTTGGAGGAGCAGCTGTTCGGGGCTGAGGAGGAGGAATCCCCCTCCCCTTCCCCTTCTATCTCTCCCTCCCCCTCTGTCCTGTTTCCTCACGGGCCAGTGGCTGCTGCTGTGGCACAGAGTCTTCCCCGCAGCTCTCGGGGGGCCTGTGGCTCCGCTTCTGCCATGGAAGCCATTCCATGGAGCCAGTCAGAGGATGAGGGCTCCAGCAGCCAAGATGAGGAGGAGCCGAGCACCTCAGAGGTCCCAGAAAGGGTCAGTTACTCCCCGAGAAGCACCCAGCCTTTCAGCATGAACAAGCTCTTAGCCTACCTGCTCCTGAAGTACCGTGCAAAGCAGCCCACCACACAGGCGGAAATGCAGAGCATCATCCGAGACCATGAGGACCGCTTCCCCGAGCTCCTCAGACAAGCTTCGCTGTGTCTGCAGCTGCTCTTTGGCATTGATGTGAAGGAAGTGGACCCCAGCGACTACTCCTATGTCATGGTCACCTCCCTGGGCCTCACCTATGATGGGATGGGGAGTGATCGGCGCCACCTGCCCAAGACCGGCCTGCTGGTCCTGTTCCTGGGTGTTATTGCTGTGGAGGGAGAATGTGCCCCTGAGGAGAGAGTGTGGAAGGCGCTGAATGACATGGGGCTGCATGACGGGGTGGAGCATTCCGTCTATGGGGAGCCCAGGGAGCTGATCACCAGGGTTTGGGTGCAGGAAGAGTATGTGGAGTATCGGCAGGTGGCCAACAGTGATCCTGCTCGTTATGAGTTCCTGTGGGGCCCCAGGGCCCACGCTGAAACCACCAAGGTGAAAGTCCTTGAGTTTTTGCTCAAGCACAGTACCACTGATGCCAGTTCATACCCATCCCTGTCCGAAGAGGCTGAGAACTCTGAGGAACAGAGGGCCTGAGCCACACTTGCATCCAGGCACATTTCAGGCCCACGCCCAGTAGCTTCTCTGGCTGGGCATGAAGTGAGGTCCATTCTTCACCCTGTGTTTGAGTAGAGAGCCCTCAGCGTTCTAGGTAGTGAGGGCCAGGGCAAGTTGGGGAACATGCGTGTAACATTTTTGGGCTCCTGTGATGACATAGAAATTCATCTGTTTTCCTTTAGGCATTTCTCAAATGTTCTTTTTTAATACAAGTTTTAATAAGGTTCAGCATCTAAGTTTGCGAATAATTTTGACCATACATGCGTTGTGCTAAGCAGTTCAAGAGTAAGAGTTGTGCTACTGTGTAACACAAATTGGGACCCCTTCCATCCCAGTTTGTGATCCCGAACTGGATCCCATGGCATTGGAGCAGGATTTCCTTGGAAATGTGAAAGAACTTAGCAGTACAATCGAATGGGTCATGAAATAGAGAAATAAAACTAAAAACTTGTTAACTCTTGCTTCTTACCCCTTCTTGTGTGTCATTCTGTGAAACATTATATGTATATACCCAGAATTGCTTTGTTCATTCAAGAGTCGGAGAGATTTCATCAGAATAAAGAAGACCCCTGCTCAGTGGTTCACTCATCTCACAGACGTTCACTGAGCCTCTGTTGTCTGGAAGGCCCTGTGTTAGTAGCGGGGACACTAGGATCAGCAGGACACACCCACCCTTGAATGATAGGGTGGGAGCCCCAGTCCTATAAGGAAGGTGGTGAGGGGTCCCCTCAGTCCTACAGAGCAAGTGAGAGAAGTGGAGAGGCGGTGGGGCTCCAGGGGAGAGCACTCCAGTGTAAAAGGCCATAGCCAAGGCCGTTTGGGGCTTTGGGAAATTGATTCCTTCTGGGAGAGATGATTGCGATGAAGCTGGGTGTTGGCCGCTGCTGGCATTGGCAGAAGGTGTGTCTTGGGCATGAGAGGAATTTCATCAGAAAAGGAAAATTGCTCTGAGAAGTTCCTTTTGGATGGTGGAGAAATCTCACCTGTAACAGGTAGCGATGATGCCCTGTACATTTGTCCCAGTGCATTCGAATGCAGCGAACAAGGTGTTTTATCCCCATCATCTGCAAGGACTTCCTGAGCAATCAGGGTCTTGGTCCTCGAAGGAAGGAAGTCACTGGACGGGCACTCTTTTCTTCTGACCAGGGAAAGGCAGAACTGACTCCATTGAAATAAGAATTTATTTTGCTTACCTTTAAGTAAGGGCTACATTTCCATGAAGATGAAATGAAATAAAAGTAGTTGTTGCTATGAAAAAGAAGCCGCAAAGGGGTTAAGCAGTTGGTCTTTGACTGGAATTCAGCGGGGTGTTGTTAGTTTCACCTTCCTGGGAAGGTGCACCCACATCGAATATTCTGGCTTCTTGGGGGGAATTGGACCAAATTACATTTTTGAGTGCTTTTCTGTTTAGATTCCTGTTGAGTTGCAAATTCTGTCATAGGAAAAGAAATTTTTAGAGGAGGGAGTGGTAAGGACTGGGATCAAAATAAACTAAAAACAACTACCTATCATTGAAGATCCAATATATGCCAGGCAGTTTGCCAGGTGTTTTAATCCCCCCACACACACACACACACATTCCAATAGTCCTACAAAAACGGTTTATCAAACCCATTTTATAGATCAAGAACCTAAGGCTCACAGTGCTGGGTAATTTTCCCAAGATCACAGGGGCTAGTAAAGGACAAGGCTGCCCTGAATTTATCTTCAGCCACACTGTTCGTGGTCCTCCCAGCCCGTGGCTGACCTTCTGTGAACTAATTCATTTCTCTTCTCACCACTCCATAATGTCTTTCAAGGGACAAAAGATCAGGACTCAGTTTCCAAAGTACTAAAAGCAGCCCTAAGGAAGGAAGTTTAGAATGGGAACCAAACAGGATCTATGGACAGTCTGTGGCCTGTAATTCTAAGTGGTCAGGCAGAGCTGGCAGGATGTCATTTATCTTCTTGGTGAGGCTCCTAATGTCTGGTAAATAATAAATATTTCCATGTGAACGTCTGAGTAAACTCTGTGAATACTAGTTATTTTGAAATAATTCCTTTTGTAACACCCAGACATTTGATTAAACCGATGGCCCTTTTCAGGTGACTATGAGGTTTTGCTGTGTGGGACAGAGGCAGACGGGGGCTGGAGTGTCTTTTCATCTACCCACAGAGTCAGTCAGGACCTTGGTATCCCAAACAGGCAGTTTGAGCAAAGGAAAGGCTGTAGCACATGGCAGAGGTATTCTCCAGGACCCCCGCCCTCAGGGCTCAGACACCCCAATGAGGATTTAGTAAGGGCCTAGACGGCGAGGGCTTTGGGGTCCCAGGAGGCAGGCTGTGAAGGGGGTCAGTTGTCCTGGGAGAGGTGGAAGGACCAGCATCTAGATCCCATTTGCATTGCCCTGGGCTGGCCTGGGGAGGGACATGGGGAGAGATGCAGTAGGAGGAGAGCTAGCACCCTGGAGCACATTGTGAAATGGGTGCTCTTGGGACAAGTCTCCGGACCAGAACCCTGTGAGACACGACAGGATGGAAGCAGGGACTCCGAGTGCCTATTTTCAGAGTGCTCCGGGAGGCTATGGACCACAGTGTGGCGGCAGCTGGGATGGTCTTTCAAGGAGGCATTTTCAGGGTGCAGCATCTTATCGAGCAGCCTGTTTTGGCACACGCCAACCAGGTAGGTGCCTAGCCAGTTCCGACTGGCGGTGGGGGCAGAGCACCCAGGAGTTCCCTGCCCATCAGCGGTAAAGTTCTGACATTCTCTAGATGCCTTGAGCCTGCCCTCTGAGCAGCTGGTGTCACTGGTCTCTGCCATGGTCCTGGTGTCCTGAGAAGTCCCCATTCCCCAACCAGGTCAAAAGCTTGCTCTGAACTCCAGCCTCCTTGGCAAGGGGCTGACCTTCAGCCTGGCTCTCTCCCGCCCTCCTCTGTGGCAAATATCCCTGGTAGCTGTCCTGGGACCTTCGGGAGCAAGTAATTGGTCCTATGTCTCTGCCTGTCCTTGGTTCCTGGGCTGGGGCTGGGGCTGGGTATAGGGGTAAGGCTGGGATGAGACAGGATGCAGGGTGTTACGCCAAGGGATGTCCACAAGGGAGAATCGGGCAAAGCCATGTTTTCCCAACACTCAGACAGATGGTTGGTTCGAAAGGGCCCCCCAAACCCTCACCCATTATGATGCATGACTGTCATGGGTCCCATAGTCACTGTGCTGTGAACTGCTTGTCTACCATGTGTCCAGCCTATCCAGGGGAGTGAACCACAGGACAATCTTGCTTTTTGTGAGAGCATCAGTGGAGTACTTGACTGTGCCAGTGATGTTGAAGCAGTTCAGGTACATCTAATTCTTAAAGATTTGGATATGAGGCCTTGGGGGAGTCCCATTTTTCTCATGTATCTTCTTGGACAGGCCTGTATGCTCCCTCTTGGTAATTTGGCTTGTCAGAGCCAAAGAATTCATTGGCAATTTGTTGTGTATTTGTGTCCTATTTCTTGGGCTAGGCAGCCCCCACCCTGGCCGTCTCTGGGCCGACTGTGGGCCTGCAGAGCAGTGCTTCAGCTTTGGGACTCCCTGGGCCCTTACCAAGTAGTACCTGCTCTCGAGGCTGTGGACTCTGAGCCACCTGCCTCATCTCTGTCTGTGAAGCTCTTAAAAAGGCAGTGTCTATTATTCCATTTTCTTAACAAATGAAAACACTCACTCCTTAATGCCTTTTTGGGGTGAGGCTGCCCATAATTAAGATGGTGCTGGCCTATCTGGCTACTGGCAAGTACCTCTTTCCAGTAGAATATGGGCTATAGGTTCAGCCAGACCCCAAGTTGCATCTTTGCTCCCACACCATTACTAGCTGGGTGACTCAGGGCTTTTTCTACAAGCTTCTCTGTGCCTCAGCTTTCCTTCCTGATTTTAAATGTTCATTGGGAACCTCCTCATGGATAGGCACTGGACTCCACCCGGAGGATGGGCAGGGGTGGTGGACCAAAATCTTGGGAACCGGGTCCTGGTGCTTCAGCAGCTGACAAAGTTGATTCAGGTTACTCATCCTTAAAAACAGCTCACATAATAATATCCACTCTTCAGCGGGTTTGGGAAGCCTAATTACCACTTGTGAAATGCTTTCAAGTTCTCAGAAGAAAGGTGACACATCACGGCAAAGCATGACTGTCAGCATTGTGATCTCAAGTTGCCCCCAGGGCTAACCCATATAAAAGTGCCATTCACGAAACTCTGCTATAGTAACAATGACAATTATCCATGATGCTGACTAATGTGTAAGGTATCGCTGTGCTCATGGAAAACTATTCAATCAGCCCAAGGTGAAGAAGACAGACTAGGTCCCCTGCTGTGAGCTTGTCCTGCTCTCCAATTCCATAAGTAGAGTCTTTGAGGAGGTAGGCATCTGAAAGAGCATCAGATAGCAAGAGCATCCTCTGAGCACCTAGCGTGCATAAAGCAGGGTACTATGCACACTATCTCACTGAATCTTCCCAACAAGTTTAGGAAGTAGGTTTTTATCATGTCCATTTTACAGAGGAGAAAAGTTGAGGCTCAAAGATGTCGACTTGCCCAGTGAAGATGAACCTGGCAGTTATGAATACGATGGCCTGGAAGGGTGGAAGAGGTCAGGTGTGAAGGGACCAAAAAGTCTAGTCTGAAGCCAAGGAGTCTCTAAACATGTTCAGCAAAATGAGAATGATTCCCAGGTTTCTAATTTGGGTATCCCCCACCCCCAGTGAATATGTCTGCTACCAAAGGAGAGGCAACCCAAGAGGGGATGGCAGTTGGGAGGGGAAATGGCTTTGATGCAGCGTTCCTGAGTTTGGCAAGGCCAGCCATCTCCCTGGAGCTGGGCTGGGCCTTGGGAAGGAAGTGGAGACCGACTTTGGAGTCACTGACAGATCTGACAGGTGAAAGCTGGAAAGAAATCGCCAAAATGCAACGTATCACCCGTGGCCACCACCTTCCGTTCCCACGCTCCCAGACTCAGTGCTCACTAGGGCAAATATTCAGAAGGCAGCGCAAGCCAAGGTGACAGGTGTCCTGCAAGACCTCAGCGCCGGCCTCCTGGGCGGCCCGCTCCCTCCCCGCAGGCCTGCACCCTGTGCGCGTCCCCACTCGGCTCTCCGCCCCCTCTCCCGACCCCGTTCTCTCCCAGCCTCCAGCTCCCCGCCCACCGCGCGGGGACGAAGGGCCAGGGCGTGGCGTCACGCGCGACCCGCCGCGCTTCCCAAAGCCGGCCGGGCGGGGCCTGGGGCGCATGCGCGGTCGCCGTACGGAAGCCCGGACGGAGGGGCGGGAGGCGGCGGCTCAGGTTTCTCTGGGCGGCGGAGGCGGCGGGGACGCGGCTGGCGCGGGCACCATGAACCCGCTGTAACGCGCAGTCTGCGCGGCGCGGGGGGCGGGGGAAGGAGGAGGCCGCCGCGGTGAAGTTCACCGCCATGAACCTGAGGGGCCTCTTCCAGGACTTCAACCCGAGGTGAGACCTCGCAGGCTCGGTTCCGGGGAGGCGCGGCCGGCGCGGTGCTGCACCGGGCGGCGGGGCAGCTGTGGCCCCCCGGCGCCGGCCCGCTTCCTCCTCCTGCGCCCGGTTCCTCCAGCCTCCCCCCCATCCCCGGCCCGGCGCGCCATCTAGAATCTCCCGGCTAGGGCCCCCCGCCCGGCCCCGAGGGAACCCCTTTCCGCTTGGTTTACCCTCCTTCATTGCTGTCCCAACTTCCCCCTCTCCATTCCAGCTTCTTGCACCCTGCTGCCTGGCTCCCTTTCCCCGCGCCACGGCCATTTCACTTGCCTGCCCACCCTTAACCCTCACTCCAGCTGTTGCCTTCAGGTCCGGTCAGCCCTTGAGCTTTTCGTTGGAGGTAAGCCCATCATTCCCTTGTTTGCTTCTTTGTCAAACTGAAACGTTGAATCCTTGGAGTTGGTGTCAGGGTATGGTCAATACCTTACATAATGCTTTTGGGGGTGAACCTGACAATTTTCCATACGCGTTTTCTCCTGTGTTCATTATAGGTTTATTTGCAGGAAGTAGATATTGCTGTCCTAGTTCCCAGTTGGGGAATATCCAGTGGACAGTGTGGAGAGAACACTGGCTAAGGAATCAAGTGTCTGTCCTTGCACTTGTCCAAGTGTTCTGTAACTCTGTTCCCTCCCCCAGGCTGTGAGCGCCCTGAAGCAGAGACAATCTCCTGTTCTACTACTCACTATCCCCAGCATCTCCCAGCTTGTTTGACAAATAGGAGGCGCTTAGGAAATATTTGAGGAACTAAACTGGGCCCTAACACCCAGTTTAGGAGACCAGGCCCTATGCAACTGAGTGATTCTCTGCTCATCTGAAAAGAACTTGGTCCGATTGAGCTCTTAAATCCACTAATCTATGAAGGGAGTACCTATTTCTCTTATTTGCTAGTGAGAAGCCATGCACTCAATAAACCTTTTGTATGCTGGGTCCTATGCCAGGTGCCTTGGATGCTGGGAGGTCCCAGCGTGGTGGTGGAGAAGGGCATGTAAATAGATGATTTACGTACAGCACTGTGTGGGAGCCCAGGGGAGACCACTGTCTGGGCAGCTTGTGTGGGATGAAAGGTCGTCTTGGGAGTGGATGCGTGTTGGGAGTGCAGTCTCCTTAGGGACATTTTAAGCTACTAGCCCTTGTGATTTCCTGGTTGCTTTTATTCCTCGTTGAGCACTACCGAGTTCATATTCTGATCTAGAGTGTCAGTGTCTCAATCGCAGTGTAGTCATTACCATTGCTGGTCATGAAGGCACTCTGCATAGAGGAGCCTGTTGAGAGCAGGTAACAGAAAACAACCTGCAGTGCCTTCTCCTGCTGCTTCTAGGGGTTAGGACTGGGCTGCAGGGTAGCAGGATAGGTGTTACAGTTGCACATACCTTGTGTGTCTACATTGTTTGGTGAGGGTGATAAGAAAGATGAGTAAATTGTGTCCTTTGGCCACTCACTTATCTGTCCATTTAATCTTTAGAATGAGTATAATGTCTCAGTAGGATAGGGAGGCCAAATTAATGATTGACTGCAAAGTGCTTTACAAATAGAAAGTTCCAGGTCTCTTTGGTAAGGTAACAGATCATTCCAAAGCTACGAAGAACTGCCTCGCGTGATCTAACTGGCTGTCAAGAGTTGCCAAATCAAAATAGTACAGCATAGATAACACCCTTAACCATTTTTTCCTGTAGCTTCTCCCCCGCCCCTGCAAAAAGTATTGGTGTATGAAAATTAACAGGGAAATATTAGGTATCTGAACAGATTTATAGTCATCATCAGCATATTTATCAACACTTGAAGGCCACCTGGATTGAAATGCATGGCTATCTGAAAAATCTTTTATAAGGTACTATTTTCTTGACACAGTGTTGAGTCAATGGGAGTGAGTGACGGCTAAGACTGGCCAGGTAATACTGGCAAGTCTGATTTTTTAGCTGGTGATGTGTCAGGTCTCGTGGGCATACCTGGGTTCGACATTGTTCTTTAGCCTTGTTCCATGATGAGAAGGACCTTCCAGACAGCTAGAAAGCAAACTGAGGGGTGTAGACAGGAGATACCTTATGCCAGGGCTTCAAACCTTGTTGCTGCTGCCTTGCTCCTTGCCTTTAATTCAGAGCCAGTTCTATAGCTCCCTCTGACCCTAGGACTTTGACACATACTGTTCTCTTTGCCAGAAATGTTTCCCTCTCCTCGTCCTCTCCTCCTGGACCTAGTTGACTCCAATTTATCCTTGAGATCCCAGCTCACCTGTTAACTTGCCAAGGGAAGCTTTTCTGATTTCCCAGGCCAGGTCCACTAATCCCTGTTTGTACAATCTCTGTAGCATACTTCACTCCTCCATCATAATGCTTATTTGTACACTTACATTTGTCTGCGTATTTATCTGATTAATGCCTGTCTCCCTTACTAAATGCTCCCCTACTATACTCTGCTACTATAAGTTCCATGGGGCCAGAGTCATGACTATTCATTATGGTATCCTGCATACCTGGGATAGTACCTGGCTCAGTAAATATTTGTGGAATGAATCTATGAATGAATGAATTAATTAATTACTGTCCAGAACCTATAGGAGAAATCTAGAGCTGCTTCTTTCAGTCACTGCTTTCCTGGTGGTCTGTAGCATGGTTCTCTTTCCTTTCACCCTCTTCCCTCCTTCACAATGCAGCCATTCCATAAGAGAGACAGGAAAGACCATGACACAAAAGAGGAACGTGGCTTCCTTTACTTTGGGCATTATGTGTGTTGCAGAAATAGTCACTGTCATGGTTTGGTGGGTCCCAAGGCATGGGCCATGACTCCAGAGCTCCTTTCCAACCTTTCGGTCTTGGGGAGTTGGATCTGCTGCTGTATTGCCAGCGCTCTGAAAAACTGCAGTGACAGAGAATGATTCACAAGTGTCAACACTCAGAAGCACAGGGCTACCAGCTGACCCTCTGCCTATTTCCAGCTGGCCCAGAACTGGTTGATCATGAGCTTCTTTTTAGTTACACAATAATTAAGACTGGCTGAAACACACACGCTGGACCCACCAAGTCCTTCCCTGAATGCGTGAAGATTCCTCACAGCTAGGGAGCCCTGTGCATTGAATTGGCACGCTATTCGAAGTCTACAGAATTGGCAAACTCTAACTCCCAGGTGTTCCTGGGAGGTAGAGGTCTAGGACTAGGTGGCATTCAGCTGGCACCTTGCCCTCCCCATGCAGCACTGGGACTTTGTGCTACCTTGGTGGAGTTGCTGGCTCAGGAAAGGCCGTTCAGCCCCGGTAGCCAGGCAGTGCTCCAGGGCTGTGAGGACTGCTAGGCCTTCGGAGTCATCCGCAGTGAATGCAGTGCCTCCCACAGGTGTGCTGGACTAGGACAAAGGCCGAGTAACCCTGCTCGAGGGGTTCCATCAAGTGGGCATGGAGTACTGAGGAGTTTGGTAGTGTTTAGAAACTTCCATATGCTGCCACTTCTGAAGTAATTCTGGAGTCTGTGTAAGAGATCTCCTCTCGTGTGTGAAGTCAGAAAAAGGAATGTGATTGCTGGCAATTGTTAACCAAAGGCAGCTACCTGGCCTTTAACAGTGTTTGTAAAGTATTTATATTTAAAGCATTCCTTACTCAAACACCTCCTGAGTTCCTGCTGTGTGCTAGGTGCTCTAAGTACAAAAAGAAAAGGGATATGGTCCCTCGCCACGCTCAAGCCCAGCAGAAGCAGCAGAAATGAATAGAGAAATTCACATTCAACCCAGGATGAGGCATTCCAGAGATGGGACCCAAAGGCTGTGGGAGCACCAGATGCAGAGCCACTAATTCTGTCTAAAGTAGGCAGGGAAGGTTCCACAGCTCCATCTTAGAGGAGGATATCATTGTTGGGTTTTGTCAGACCAGACGGCAGGAAAGGCATCTTAGGAGGGACGAAGTATGCAAAGGTACGGGGTCCTGGGAGGGCCTGGCATGTTCAGACAGTTGGGGAAAGGTCAGGGTGCTGGGAGCCCTGCAGGCAGCCCGTCAGGTGATTGAAAAATACTGCCTGTAGTCTTATTTATGTATTAGTTTTGAAACAGCACGAGTGTATGTTGGTATTGTTAAAGAACTACTCACCACCTAAATGTCTGTTTACCTGTCATTCTGTCATCTCAAAGCACCTATAATAAGAAAACGCTCTGATTATACTGAGATTATTATTAATAATAGCCGTCACTTTTGGGGCACGTACCACATGCCAGGCACGATGTCATTGCTTGGTAATCTGTTATCTGGAATCTTGACAACAACCCTGTAAGTTAGATACCAGCCTTGTTCTGTGGAGTCTTCAAGAGCTTGTGACCTCCCTGATGTCATAGAGGCAGCAAGCGGCCAAGTCAGGATTGTAAAGCGAGTCTCGGTCTCCTGAAGCCTGTGCTCTTTCCTGCATACCGTGCTACCTCTCTAATTTCGTGACAGCCCCCCCCCCATGCCACAGTAGGTACGGTATACTAAGGGGCCTTCTATTTATGAGTGTAAGTGATTAAACAAAACAAAGTTTATTCAGCGTTGACACATCCACTTGAGTATTATCATTCAAAAAAGTTACTTAGGGAACAGAGAAATGTGTGCATATATGTAACCTATTCCATTGCTCATACTGCTTGTCACACATCTGAAATTTCTTGCGGACCTCAGGTTACATATAAGGAAATCAGTTTTGTCACTTTATAATCAAATAGCGTTTTTGAACCAAAATAATGCCACCTCGTTTGATCACACATCTTATTCACTAAACTTGGCTCTGACTGACTTGGGGCCATTTCCAGAAATCGAATCTCCTCTCGGTGAAGATTTGACAGCATTGAGGATATTCGGAATAGACTGCAGCCTCATGCTATTCCAGGAGGCAGGCTCCCAAGATGGTTTGAGCAACGAAGTGGAATTAGTGCGTTGCCTCCCCGGGGGACTGCTGAATGGAGACAAGTCTCCTTTGAATGCATACTTTCTGCTTTTAAAAATCTCATTCTCATTACGTGGCAATTACACATCTATTTTTCTTGGCTGTGAGTTCTTTGAAGGCCAGGGTGTTGAGGCATTTAGTAAATGTGCTCAAGAGTGTTGCTGAGTACAAATAGACACGTACCACTGGGGACTCTGTTGTAGGGAGGAGACAGTGGGGTGGACGAGTTTTCGATGGTTTCCTAGGACTCGGGGAGTTAAGCTTCCCAATACTGAGCTGGGGCTTTCTCATTGTCTTCCCCGATCATAGGTCAGACCCGTACAAGCTGACTAGAATTGAAGGTGAAAGCCTTGAATTGAACTCTAGAGATAGGCTCTTTATAACTAATGCTTTGTAGTCTGTCAGCTACAACCTAATAGTACCGTGTTTCCCCAAAACTAAGACCTAGACGGACAGTCAGCTCTAATGCATCTTTTGGAGCAAAAATTAATACAAGACCCGGTATTATATTATATTAGACCGGGTCTTAATAGTAAAATAAGACCGGGTCTCATATTAATTTTTGCCCCAAAAGATGCATTAGAGCTGACTGTCTGTCTAGGTCTTAGTTTCGGGGAAACACGGTAGCTGCTAAAATAGGTAAAATTGATTATTGACACACCCACCCACGATCACACAGCTTCGCGCCGGCCTGGGCTCTTTCTACTCCTCCTTCAGAGTGATTTGTTTTCATTTGGCTTCTGTGCTTTCTTACATCTACTGGTTAGATGCCCTGAAACATTTCTCATCTTAATAAACCCAGTTAAAATCGCGCCCAAAAGACATTATATTTTGTCAGTAAGGGTCTGCTCAGTGTGGGGGGTGCAGTCCCTTTAACAATTTGGGAGAGTGTCAGTTAGCCGTTTGTCAATTGGAGTCACTGTCTGCTGTTAGACAGAGAGGCGTTCATAGGGATGTGTCACCCAGAACACGCACACACGTGGGCATGTGCGTGCTCGCGTGCCTGCTGCAGTTAAGTCAGCAGCTTTCACCGGAGAAAACTGAAGGATCTAAAGAGTCCAGGTGCATTCTTTGGATTTGCAGGAAACAGATACTAGAACTTTTACCCTCACAGAGACGTCTCTTTACTAGGTATATTCCCTCCCCTCCGTAATCCTTTTTCCTTCCCCCCAAAGTAGAGAGGGAATTTGAGCCTCAAGCCAAAGCTCCATATACATTTCAGAGAGGATAGTAGCTTTGTAGTTTGACCCATGTGACTCTCTGCTCAGTCAGTGATTGCTTACTATCATTACCAATTCAGATGCGAGCGGAATAAATCCATTTTAAAAGTGTAATTGGGAAAATGAGATTTGGAAGTAGTGGCCAATGCCAAAATACCGGGTAGAACCTCCATTTGCTGGTTGGTGGAGAATCAAGCGAAGTTTATTTTTATACTTGGACTCTGGTCTGAATATTTCTTGAAAAGTAACTCAAAGTATTATAATTTAGGCTTTGACTGTGACGTTTTTAAAAATAAATTTTCCTCTCACTGTGTTATTGCTGTATCATATTCTTTCCTTGCCAGTCAGGTTTGGAATTTCCTATTTGATATGCAGTCGTCTTTTTTTTCCTCGGCTCTCAAATGTATTGGTATAGTTGAGATACTATTCCTTCTTCCAACTAAAGCTGTGAGTATAAATTACATTTTTTAAGTTTTCTGATTGTATTAATTTTTTAAATCAACTTTGTAGTTCATTTTCTTCAAAGAACCAGTTGTTGGTTCTACTTACCAATTCCGTTTTTGAATCTGTATTTCCACTTTTAGTTTTATTATTTTTATATTTTGGCTCCTTTTAAAAAACATTTCTTAGAAAGTCAGTTCACTAGTTTTCCCTTTGCCTCTTTTTTTTTTCTTTTCTTTTTTGCTTTCATTTACACTTTTGGAGTGGATACATTTTCTCTGAGTTGTGCTTTGGCAGCAGCCCAGGTGTTTTGATGTTTCAGTTGTGTTTTAGTAGTATGTATTTTAAATATTCCCTGGTAGTGTTGTGTTTCATCCTTGATTGAGTCATTATTTAAGGAAGGAAACTAACATTCATTAAATATTACCTGCTTGGACTCAAGCCCTTGCTATAAGTGCTTTCTGATAGTTCTTTAATCCTTTCCTCCCTGCTGCCAGGTAGAGGTCGTGTTACCTACATTTTGCTTGTGAGGACCCTGAGGCTCAAATAAAGTTCCACAAATGATCGCTTCAACGCCACTATACTACTTAATAAATGAATATTGAAAAAGATCCATATGGTTAGGCCATTTTCTGTCAGTTTATTATGAATTGGGTAGAATTTCTGCCTCCAGTCTCTAGCAATTACAGTCTACCTCACACATCTATACCTCTGTCAGTCACCCTTTTGCTCAGAACATCTTCAGTGGCTTTCTATTGCCTACTAATACATTGCAAGGACTTTACTTTGATATTCAAATCCCCTAACCATCTTACCCCAGCCTGCCTTTCCCATATTTCCCCAGGTGCCTTTGCTCCCTTCTCCCCAGCACCCCACCGCCCCAAAATTCACAGAATGTACTCCACATGTTCCAGTCTCCTGGGATACAAAAGACTGTCTCCGACTTTTAAAAATCTTATCCCCTTCATCTAGAATTCTCTATCCCCAACCTCCTGCCCCAGTCCCACCTCCCTTCCCAGTTTATCTTCCACGTACCAGTTTACCGTGGTATATATAGTTACCTGTGGATTCGTCATCCCCCTCTGCTCCTATTAGTCTTTGAGAATCTTCAGGACTGAAGCTGTTTTTTTTCCTCACCTTTGTGTATCCCACACATCGCAGGCACTCAAACAGTATTTTACAGTTTTAATTAGATTTATGTTTATTGTGTATCAGTTCCCCAATGATCCCCTTTTCCCCTCTGGAAAAATCTGTATGCATGTAAAGAAAGTTTCTATATAATTTTTTGTCCTGCTACTTAATTCTCTTAATAGAACCTTACTATTTTTATCTACTTAAGTGTTCCTTCCATAGTTTCCTTAGGAACTTTGTGTACTTTGTGATGATTTAATAGTGGTGTGTAGAAGCCCACAATGAACATATCTCTGGATATTCTTAAAAGAACACTTGCCATATTATTTCCATATTCTGTGGTCATGTTGCTAGGTTTTCATTATTTAGATTTTTCCTGATTAGTCATTTTTCTAATACTTTTTGTTTGGAAATCTAATTTGTCAAATTACTGTACTAGTAAACTGCTCCTCTTGGCCTCACCCAGGCAGGATAAACCTTTGTCTTGAGCTTTCTTGTACTTGGTTTGACTTTTGACATTAGTTGCAAGTGTGACTCTCGAATGCAACACATTTAGATTTTATTTTTCAATCCAATAAGTGACCTTTCTCATTATCGGCCCGGGATAGGCAGAATAATGAACACACACGTGCGCACGCGCGCGCATACACACACACACACACACACACACACACACATATGCCCTCATCCTAATCCCTGGAACCTGGGAATATGTTTGTTACACGGCAAAGAGAAATTAAGGTAGCAGGTAGAATTGAGGTTGCTAATGAGCTGACCTGAAAATAGGCAGATTATTCCAGATCCTCTGACTTGGCTCATAATCACAGGTCTTAAATGTAGGAGTGGGGGCAGAAGAGGTCAGAGTGACTCCATGTGAGGAGAACTGGACTCTCCCCTGCTGGCTTTGAAGCTGGAGCCAGGGGCCATGAGCCAAGGGGCAGGACGCAGCCGCAAGCAGCCGGTAAGACAGGGAAACATTCTCTTCTAGAGCCTCCAGAAGGATCCCAGCCCTGGGCACACCTTGATTTCAGCCCAGTGAGACCCAATTCAGATTTTTGACGTCCAGAACAGTAAACATAATGCGTTTGTGCTTTTTAAGCCACTAGGTTACTAGCAATTTTGTATGACAGCAGTAGAAAACTAATACAAGGATATTCCTTCCTATCTCTATTTTTCTAACTCTAGTGTTTGAATTAGGAATTATGTTTTTGTATTATTTGTCTTCTTGTAAGTTCATCTTGTTTCTTTCCTGTTTTTCGTTTTTCATGTAATAGACCCAGAACTCTAAATTTTCCTTTATGTCAAAAATAATAAAATAATCACTTTTCCAACATTTAAAACATTTTGGTACTTCTGTTTTCATTATTTTCACTAGTCTTTTCCTCTATTAAATAAGCAAACTGTCTTTTAGGGAAGATAATGGATTTAGCTTACAGGGTTTACCTCTCCCCACCTCATCTACTTTTTTTATAGTATGAAACTCCTTTAGAAAAATTTTACCTGTACATATTATCCAATTTACGTATGACCCTATGTTTATCATTGCCCTTGCTTTTTGTTAATCTTCTCACTCACTTATTTCTTTTAAGTACTCTGTCTATTTTCAAGTCCATTGTTTCTGGTAATGATACGTGTAGCCAAATTTGGTTGACATATGGGTTCTGATTTTCTAGATTTCGCAATATGTCCCTGTGCTTTCAGAGAGAAAAAGTCATCTCAGCGGGTGACTTTCTGTCTTTGTGGGGCTCACTCCAATTTTCTTGGCTTGGGAATCCCCCCTTTTCTTGTCCAAAGTCTAGGGATGAAGTCGTTCTTATGTTGGTAGCTCTCTTTTGATTTGTAGCAGCATGTAAAAGCCGCCCCTTGTTTTTGAACATTATTAGTCATCAGTAACATGTATTTAGTGCAGCAGTTATCAAAGTATTTTCCACAGACCCCTGGGGGGCCTCAAGGACCTTTCCAGGGGTCTGTAAGGTCAAAACTATTTTCATAGTAATACTAAGTAAGACATTCTTTGCCTCTTTCTCTGGGTTGACGCTTGCACTGAGGGTACAAAAGCAGCAGTGGGTCAAATGCTGGCACCTGAGCACACAAATCAGGCTGGTGACACGAAACTGTACTAATCGTCATTGCATTCTTCACCACATTGTGCTCGCAGTTAAAAAAAAAAAAAGAACAACCAAAAAAGCCAGCTTCACTTACAATGTCCTTGATAAAGCAGAAAAAAAATACTAATCTCATTCGATCTTGATGCTTGAGTACATATCGATTTTAATGTTCTGTGTGAAGAAATAAGAAGAATGTATAAAGGCCGTCTGCTATATATTGAAGTACATTGGTTGGCTCAAGGAAAAACACTTGTACGCCCAGGCTGCAAGCTGCTGTTTTCATGGAACACCATTTTTACCTGGGACTGTGGTTATTTGTAGTAGGGTGTTTGACAGACATTTTCTCAAAAACAGTGCAAGTGACCTTGTCACTCCGAGGAATCCAACTGATGGTGTTTTTTGCAAATGGTAGAATTTGAGCTTTCAAGGGAAGATTACAATTTTTGAAAAGTTATATCCACCACCGTGCGCCTGACAGCCTCCCAATAAATAAAATATTTCTGGTGAAGTGGCTTGTGCTAATAAGTAACGTGGGTTTTTTGCTATTGTATAGTGAAATGTGTCAATGTTTGAAAGGTTTAAATATTTAGTGAATCAATATTGTCCAAAAGTTCATTGGTAGGGTTTTAGATTCCATACCATAGTCAACCTTCAAGAAGCTACCACTTGTTGAGTTTCCGTGTCCTATCAAAGAATAGCCACCATTATCTGAAAGAGCTGTTAAAATGCTCAATTCTTTTCCAGTTACGTATCTCTGTGAGGCCAGGTTTTTAAAATATGCTTGAACTAAAACGACATATTGCAACAGAATGAGTGCAGGTGTACGTATTAGAATTCAGGAGGCTTCTGTGAAGCCAGACATTTGCAAAACTGTAAAAACAATTTTAGAAAATAGTTTTGTATTCAAACTGTTTTACTTGTGCCATATGAATTAATTTGTAATGATTTAATAAATATATTTAAATAACAGTCTTACATTTTGATATAGTAAAAAGCCATTGGTATAACCCGTATAAGCAAAGCTCTTTGGGGTCCTCAGTAATTTTTAAGATTGTGAAGGAGTCCTGATACAAAACATTTTTGGGAACCACTAATGCAGTGCTTTACACGAAACACTTTTCATATTCACTATCACAACCGCTTTATGAGGTACATATTACCTGGATTTTTTTTTTATTTTTGTAGATGAGAATACCACGAGACAAAATATCGTGTTTCCCCGAAAGTAAGACCTAGCCAGACAATCAGCTCTAATGCATCTTTTGGAGCAAAAATTAATGTAAGACACAGATATTATAAGACTGCGTCTTATAGTAAAATAACACTGGGAACACAGGGTCTTATATTAATTTTTGCTCCAAAAGACACATTAGAACTGATTGTCGGGCTAGGTCTTATTTTCGGGGAAACACCGTATGTTTCTGTTTGGAGTCCCTCCTACAGAAACCCGGGAAAACGGAATTGATTTTAGTCTTCTCTATGTTTTTCTTATCCCCAACACAGTATTTCTACTGCATAGAACTTTTCAGTAAGCGATCGTTGAATTAATGGCTCTTTTCATGTGCTGAAAAATCCTGCTGTTATTACTCCTCATTTCAGTATCACATTTGTAAATGTGAATCCTCTTTAATCGTTTTACTTCTCTCCTAGTAAATTCCTCATCTATGCCTGTCTGCTGCTGTTCTCTGTGCTGCTGGCCCTTCGTCTGGATGGCATCATTCAGTGGAGTTACTGGGCTGTCTTTGCGCCAATATGGCTGTGGAAGTTAATGGTCATTGTTGGAGCCTCAGTTGGAACTGGAGTCTGGGCACGCAATCCCCAATATCGGTAATACTGCGCGATAAAACCCTTTGGTCTCTATCCTGAGGGAGCAATATTTTGTTTTTCACTTTGGATAAAGTAAGGACTATTTTCTTTTCTACCTATCCAGTGTTTGATAAGAACTATAATACAGGCAAACTGAGCTCTAGTCTTAAGTTTTTCTAAACTTAGGTGTTTGATATGCACTTTCTTGCACAAGTGGTGTTATTTTGGGTAGTTCCCTTCCCAGCCAGCCCACAAAAGCCTATGTAACCTAAAATACATGAAAAATAGAGAACTGTTCTGCCATGTTAGACTCCGAAGTATGAAGCCCCCATGTTGGTGGAAACAGTTCTACTATCCAGAGTTGTAGCTCTGGTCATCAGGGATATATCCATCTCCAGTTCAGTCCTGGAACTGGGGCTCCCCTTGGCTCAGTTTCCTAGTCCTGGGGTTCTAGGGCTGTTCTTAGTGTGGGGGAGGTAGCTCGGCCAGGAAACAGTGAGTCCCTGAGATGGGGAGAGATAAGCCCCAGATGCCGTGCAGGAGAGCAGAGCCTTTTTTCTTGGATGGCGCAGCTGCTCCGAGTTCCTGGAGTTGGCTCACCCCAGCGTGTAGCCTGGAGCTTCTGGAGTCTGTGAGAGTCTCCCCTCTCTCCCTCACAGAGACCGGAACTTCTAAAAGGGAAGAAGGAGGAACTGAGGGGGGGCTATTCTGAACCTTCACCAGGAAGGTGGGGAGTGAAGGAATGCCTAGGGGACAGGTGGGGAAGAAAAAGGGGGACACCTGCAACTGCTCATGTGAGGAAAATGTAGAAGTTGGGACTACCTCAACTTGTTTAATTCTTGGTTATTGACATTAAAATAAGATTTAGATCATGTAAAATACACCACCACATACATATCTAAGAACTGGAAAGTAGCCACACGAGGAGTCTTGGCAGATGGGGGGCATTCATGTGTGGCTGTTTTAAAGTTATTGGGGTTTTTTGGTTTTTGTTGTTAAGGATTACCGGCATGGCTGCAAATCTTTTCTTTTTTATGAGATATTTTCAGAAATCTGACATTTACTAAAAGAACCAAATGCTAAATCATTGAACATTTTGGGTTCCAATTGTATCTAAATATAATTGATATTTAGATGCTATTTGAACTCTTCTCTCTTGGTTTAAGTTTTTAGAGTAAGGAAAGGAATTGTGTGTGTGTAGTTGAATGTCCTGAGTGTACAAATGTGTCGTTCTGGTGTCAACGATATTCAAGGGAACAGTGTTGGGTCCTATAGAAATAACCACTGACCTCATTTTCTCTGTATCCTAAAGTCAATTGTATTTATCATCATCAAGACAGATCATAAATGTCCATCTATGTTTTGAAAGAAACGTGTAAGGCCTTCCAAATGTATTACAAAGCATTTTCCTGATTAGTGGCCTTATGCTTTTTTTATTGTTAATCTGTGAAGTTCATGCATGATACTTAGACAGCTAATTAAACGGATTGTTTTAAAAGAACAGTTTTAACTCTTTTGCTCTTCTCTTTTTCATCTGCAGGTGTTAATTCATCCAAATGGAATAGAAATGAAAATAAAAAGGCATTCAAACTTTTTATTTGCATTTTGAAATAGCACATAGCAATATTGACTGTAACTTTCTTTAAATATAACCCACACTTGTTCGTAAAGCTAGAGTTATTTTTATAGCACTGCATGAAATGTGATTTACATGGTTTTTAATTTGTTAAGAGATGAGGATCATGAGATTTAAGGGACATTTGTCAGTTTTTAGCAATAGAAGCAATCAGCTTGAATAATCTTGGAAGTAGTTGAATTTAAAGTTATGAACAAAAGTGTTTGTGTACACTGTCAGGAAAATAACTGTAGCCATTACTTCTGAGATCATCCTTATACAGTTGAAACTTTAAGTCCGGTTTGGTTTTAATGCTCACTTCTTGTCGTTCTTTGATGTTGAAAGGTCGCCTATTAAATATTAAGTTTAAGTTAGCTTTCTATTTGATATTTCCTTCACTTTTGATCAGAGTTACAAATACGACTCAGTGTCAGCATAAGCTGATGTTTGCCCTGGACTGCTTGCTTGGTACGGAGATTCCGAACTGAGGCTGTTTTTTTCTTCTTCTTCTGTCCCTTTTTAGAGCAGAAGGAGAAACGTGTGTGGAGTTTAAGGCCATGCTGATTGCGGTGGGCATCCACTTGCTCCTGTTGATGTTTGAAGTGCTGGTCTGTGACAGGATCGAGCGAGGCAACCATTTCTGGCTCCTGGTCTTCATGCCGCTGTTCTTCGTTTCCCCGGTGTCTGTGGCAGCTTGTGTTTGGGGCTTTCGACATGACAGGTCACTGGAGGTGAGATTTCATAGATTTCAGAATGGTCAGTGATTGTAATGTCGATTCCTTGCCCTTTGTTAGGAAGAGATTGATCATTGACTCTAGATCAGGGTATATAAGGAAACAAAAGACCGTGGAAGTCATTGTTTCTCTCTATCGAGTGAAAGCACTGGTTGTTTTCACCCAGGCCATCAGCCTGCTTACAGCTTCACGTCTTCCCCTGTCTACCTGTATCAGTCAAGCTTCTCCTGGGAAACAGCACTAGTAGGAGAGGTGCAGGTATAGGTGTAGATGCAGAGATAAGGTGCTTTATCTGAAGGAGCTGGCTCATGTGATTGGAGGGCTGGCAACTCTGAAATCCACAGGGCAGCCTGGCAGGCTGGACACAGGGCGGGAGTTGAGGCTCCAGTCTTGAAGCAGAATTTCCTCCTCTCCAGGAAAGCTCAGTTTTTGCTCTTAAGGCCTTTTAACCCATTGGATTGGACCTACGCACATCATGGAGGGTCATCTCCTTTATGTAAAGTTAGTACCTTTGCAGCAATACCCAGATTAGGGTTTGATTAGAAAACTGGCTACTATAGCCCAGTCAAGTGGACACATGAAACTAACCACCCCACTGCCTCAGACCCTATGCTCCAACACTGCATCTGGTGTCCGGTTAGCTTATCCCATACATTTATTTACTCATTCAGTAAACGTTTATCAAGGATTTGCTGTACACCAAGCCCTTTTTGCCTAAACATAGGGGATACACAGATAAACTTTTTAAAAAGGAACACTAACAATACTAATGCTAGTAATGAAAATAATTGCAGATAACATTTATTGAGCACTTACTGTGTGCCAGGCATTGGGCCAGGCCCTTCGCATGCAGTGATAGCTCATTAAGGATTCACAGCAACCCAGTGAAGTCAACGTACTGGTCATCCCTGTTTCCCAGAGAAGGTAAGCGATTTGCTCCCGGGCACTCGTGTAGGGCAGGACAGGGATCCCACTGCAGTCAGCTGGACTCCGAATCCTGTGCAGCGAACCGCACGGGAGCCATGGGCCTACACCCCTACAGCGCTACACACGTGGCTTCAGCAGAGAAGTGGACACTAGGAACGTTCTGTTGTGAGCTGCATGGATAACGAGTGGCAGAAGGAAATGGCCTTGGGCTTTGAAGGGAGGGTAGGAGCTGGCGGGTGGCTCAGGGTACGTGAACCTCGAGAGGAAGGCACCTGTGGAGCGGGAGGGTGATGAAGCAAAGGTCTGTGGAAACCGGAGGGAACAGGACCCCAAACAGCAGGATGGGCTTGGCCTCCAAGAGGAAGGGCGATTCTTCTGGTGCTGGGGGAGAGGGTGCTGTGAACTGTGGAGGGCGTACCCCTGAGGGCTCACTCGTACCCTTCCTGCACGTCCCCAAACCTGGACAATCCAGCCACTTCGCTTCACTGCCCCCTCCTCCCCCGGCTGCTCGCCAGCAGTATGAAAATTTCATGAGGGAGTGCGACGAGGAAAACAAATGTCTAAAAAGACTCCTAGGGGGACAGTAATGCAAGCCAGGTTGAAAAGCTCTGAGCTAGATCCTCCCTGCTCTTCTGCAACCCCTTCCCCAGCCGTCTGTCTCTGCATGGTGCCCCCTCCCTCCCGCCCCCTGTTCCCCAGGAGTCATTCCCCCCTTGACCTATTTTCTCTCCTCCCTGCCTGTCCATCCTCCTTCCTGGGGCAGGTCAGGCAAGCTCCAGCTTCCGCTCCTCTCCCTCTGGTTTCTCTAAGCATCTGCTCCTGAACGTATTGCAGTCTCTCAGGTAACTTAGGTCTGTCTTACCGGAAAGAGAAAACAAAATGACAGCAGCGAAACCCTCTCGCTCCTCTGTTTGGCTGCTGTGCCTTTTCCTTTCATTCACAGACAGGCTCCCCGCTCAGCCACTGCACACCCCGAAATGCACTGAGCACTTCCCGGCTAAATCCAGCAGGCCATTATCAGTCCTCATTTTATCTGGCCACCGGCCACACTGTAGCTCCTGGCTGTCCTGGTCCTTTGGTGGCCAGTCTGGCCACGGCTGTGTTCGGCTCCGATGCTGTTTCTTAGGATTCTAGTCTTGGGCATTTTCTATCCTCACGGTGTGTACTTCCTCTGAATAGCTTGTTTACATTTCCTGTCTCCACTGCCACTTATGTGCCGTCATCTCCTAAATTCACATTTCGAAACTCATATTTCTCCTCTAGCTCCAGATTCCGTATCGACCTTCACCCGAATCTGTATTCCCTACATTCTTACAGATAATATTTCCCCCAGTCATCCTTACCTTTCTACTTTATGCCTCTCTTGCTTTGCATGTGTGTCTATTTCCTGAGCAAACGAAATAAAACCAAGCTTTAAAAATCATTTGCAGAAGATTACATTAAGCACAATCAGTGAGATCAAACATTATAGAGATTACTTGGTTCAGCATTTCTCTGGGGTGTGGGGCTATGCAGTTGACCTTCTGGATAGGAAATGTTTTGTTGAACAGCACTAGCCTATGCGTTGCAGGACCTCTGCCCACTAAATACTAGTGGGGGCGCTCCCTCCCTCCAGTCTTTGTGACAACCAGTAGCGCCCCTGCACTCTCCTAGCCCCTCCCCAAGGGTGCAGCATTGCCCAGGTTCAAAAGCACTGAGACAGTTACCTAAATACCATTGGATAGGGGCTAAGAAGGAGGTTTAAGAAAACTAAAAACTTCTTTCATTGTTTATTAGAAAGCCAAAGCATACACAAGGGCTAGGGCTGCATTGGTCATGAAAGTGTATTTGCCTAATGCAGAGTTGTAGAAAGTACGTCATTCGTGTAGTGATGCTCTTGGCATCACTACCTACGAGAAGAAACACCTGCCAGGAGTTGAGCTCCGCTTTGGTCCCTGTATCCCAGAAGTACCTGCATTTTCGAGGGGGTGATTGGGGATAGGCTCACTCAGCAACGTGAAGGAGTAAGGGTTGGCCAGGGAGCCCTAGGCAGGAAGGGGAGGAAATGGTATTTTCCAGGCAGAGGGAATTATAACGCATACAAAGGCAGAGGCAGGAGAAAGTCTGTCATGTTGAGTGGACTATGGTGGTGCACATCTGACTGAAGCACAGTTTTGCGAACTGCAGAGAGTTCTGGAGGTGGATGGTGGTGAGGGTTGCACAATAGTTTGATGTACTTAATGCCCCTGAACTGTACAAAGGTGGGTAAGATGGCACGTTTTACGTCTGCTGTATGTTTTCTACCACAATCAAACGTATGCCTGGAGCATAAAGTGGAAGGGAGGGCACTGTGGCAGTTGGGGGAAAGGGAGGCTGTGTAGACGGATTGGGCAGAGTAGGGGCCATATTCTCAGTTCCCCAAGCATTGTGGTGAGCTCGCAGGGGCACCACTGAGATACTGGACATTGGTGAGGAAAAAGCAGTGATAGCTCATATCTGTGGGGACACCACATGGACTACTAGCTCCAAGTGGTTTACGGTTTTATTATAGGTCACATTCCATTCCTTTCAGTGACATCATGGAAGAAGCTGGGTTGTTGGCAGTTGCTGTCATGAGAAGGTAGTACTATGCAAAAATTCATGTGGAGAACAAGTAGTGAGGGTGGACATGTCTGGAGAAATGGTGCGATATCCAGTGGGCACACACATCTTCTTAGGAATGAGTGGTGCTTATGTAAGAATGAACTGAAAATATTTTTCGTTTGCTTTAGGTGAGGGAATGAGTGGGTGAGTGATTTGATTTGATTTTCATTCATTCGTTTATATATTAATGTATTCATTCATTCATCGATGGCTACTTGGGACACAAATACTAAGTTTAGACCTAATGACTTCAATCAGTGGAACCGTTAGGTACTTCTTTTGGCCCAGAGGCCTAGGAAGGAATTACTGAGTCACTCAATGCCCTGTGAACTGAGAACTTTGGAGAAGCTCTGGGCCAGAGCCAATGGCCTCATTGTTCTTTTCCTTCTGTGGGCAGTGGTAAGTCATCGAACATCAGCTAGCACTGTAGGCAGAAGGCAGAGCGTCCGGAGGGCACTGGGGCGCTGAGGGCCCCCAGCACTGGAGTGTTTGGGGGCGTTGGGAATGAGGAAGGCCTGACTAGGCAATAGTAATCAGATGGAGAGCTGGCAGGGGAGTTGAGACAAGTCTGCGTTGTAGAGAGGAAAGGCTGTGGTGACTGACTCGGAGAGCGTGGGAAAAGGAATATAGGATGCTTTCTGGCATGCGGTTTGGGTAACTAGACGACTGTGGTACCTTACAGTGGGATGGGAACCTGTCAGAGCGGGACAAGGTGGAGAGGTAAAGGTACTGGGAATGATGAGCCCCGTTTGGGACTGGCTTCCTCTGAGGTGCCTCGAGGAGATCTGGATCTGGGCCACAGCATGAAGGCTAGGTTGGAGACAGAGATGAGAGAACCAGCCAATAGGAGGTAATGCAAACCAGGGGTGTGGATGACATTTCTTCTCCCCCACCCCCGAGCAGAGCCAGAGTGAACACATATGTGTTTGTCTCTCTAGTGGGGAGAGAAGACTAAGTTTAAGGCTTTGGGGAGCATCACCATTTCAGGAGAGGAAAAGGAGACTGGAAAAGAATTGTCAGAGCACCAGGAGGTGGGTGAGATTGTACACTGGGACCCTAGAAGGAGGAAGGAGTGGTCACCAATATCAGGTGCTGCAGAGACGCCCAGTAGGATGCGAACTGAAGTGGTTTGATGTTGCAGAGGTTATTGGCGACCTTGAGGAAAGCAGTTTGCAGGTGGTCATGGGAGTGGAGGCCAAATCACAGTGTGTGGAGCTTGGAAAGGCAGGGAAGGCCATGGGGCTTAAGTATCCATGATGTCTCACAAAGTTTGATGGTATTAGCTTGGTGCAAACGTGATAGCAGTTTTTGCAATTATTTTTAACCTTTTAAACCGCAATTACTTTTGTACCCACCTAATAACAGAAAGAAAGAGCTAGAGCTAGGAGGGGATACTGGATCAAGGGAAGGGTGACTTTATTTGGTCTTGCGGTTGTTTTGTGTGTAATGGGAATGAGTTGAACTTGTTTTTGTGTTTCTGGGAGGGATCAGTGGAGTAAGCAGGGTTAAAGACGCAGTAAAGAATCTATAACTGATGTCTTGATGTGCCAGGTCCTTGAGGAGCCAGAAAGGAAGGTGTGGGATACAGGACTGAGTCCTGAGTACAAGAAGAAAGAAGTACAGGGATGGTTAGGAAGAGAGGTGTTTGTGGATAGGGGCAGGACGGAAGCTTAGGGAGTCTACCGTGGATTGCCTCCACACTTGGTGAGCCTGGAAACAAGGCCATTGCCTGGGTGAGCATAAAGGACAGGGCAGCCGCTGAGCAGAGGTTACAAGGCAGAAGGCCAGGAGCAGGTTCACACCTCTGGTGCTGAAAATCAGGTGTCCCCAGTGTAACTTAATAAAACTTATACCGTATTATAATTTGCATTGCCTTTTAGTGTGCTAGCCAAGTAATTGCAGTATCGGGCAAACTTTTACTTTGTTTAACTGATTCTTCTCTTCATTTTTAGTTAGAAATCCTGTGTTCTGTCAACATTCTCCAGTTTATATTCATTGCCTTAAGACTGGACAAGATCATCCACTGGCCCTGGCTTGTATGTAACTTTTTAAATCCTTAAATAAACTTTTCTTTTTTTTATTACAAAAGTAATTCGTGTTCATTGTAGAAAACTTGGAAAAGACAGATAAGCCTAGGTAATAGAATATTAACCACCCATAAGCTACTGGGAGATAAGACGGTTAGTGTTTTTTGTTTCCTTGTTTTGGGGTTTTATTGTTTTCTAAAAAAAGTCACCATCATATTATGTACATAATTTTGTATCCTGCTTTTTTGTTCTAATGTTGTATCATAAACATTTTCCCATGTCAATAAAAAGTCTTTAAAAACATAAGTGTTTAATTGATAGAAAATGTTCTTTAAATGCATTTACCAAACCACCCTTATTTCTGAATATCGAGGTTGTTATCAGTATTTTACGATTATAAATCGTGCCACAGCATATATTTTTGTGCATAAAAATCTTTGCCTGATCTTTTTACCATTGTTTTCTTAGGAAACACTCCAGAAACAGTATTACTGGGGCCAGAGGGTGGGAACTTTTTGAGGTTTTTTAATACAGACTGTACTGCCAATTTGCTTTTCACGAAAGCTGTGTGAATTTATACTCCTGCCAAGGGTGAGGTCTGAGTCATGCTTGTAACCTGTGGCTTCAGTTAATGAGTATTTGGTTAATATTGACTGTGCATATGGAAGGAAGGAAGGGAGGGAGGAAGGAAAGAAGATGGTTGGGTGGATAGGTGGATACGTGCGCACACACACACACACACGCACACACGACAAGCTATTAGGTTGGTGCAGAAGTAGTTGTGCTTTAAAAGGTTAAAAGTAATAGCAAAAACTGCAATGACTTTTGCACCAACCTAATACAAATTAGAGGATACGCTATGGTTTCAACTATCAATGCATAGAAAAAAGATGAGAATAAAGGTAGAAAAGTTACGTTGCCTCTGAGAGATGAGGTCATGCAGCTGTTTTTCTTCCCCCTGCTGCTTGATATGTACTTTGGCACATAAGACATTTTCTGTAATGGAAATGGTGTACGTTTAAAAAAACAAAAGTAAAAAAATATAGTAAAAAAAGAAAATATTCAGTTGGTGACAGGGAGGAAAATAAGGGAACGTATGTTGCCTGTCCAGTGAATAAAGCAAAACTCATCACCTCTCCCCTAAGTGTTTGATAAAATAATAGAAAATTGTCTATTATTTTGTCCAGGCACCCATCCTATATCTTCAGGGAACTGTATCTTAAGAACTGTAATTTGGGTTTAAAACTTTGTCTTGTGACGCGGAGGAAACAAATCTCGGTAAGATCAAATTTTTAGTGTCAGGTACAGTCAGGGGGTAAAACAAACAAGAATAAGAATTGTGAATGTTTTCTGTAGGTGAACAGAGGGATTTTTCCAGGCCCAATCCTGTGTAGGTCCCAGCAGATGAAGCAGCCTAATGGCAAGTTTCCCACAATGATCAAGAGAGACCAAATGAGGTTCTTACAACTACTAACATTCTGTTCACGAGGGGCATGCCGCTAAATGAGAGTCTGATCATAGGAAAGAGGCTTTGCATAGACTCTACAGCAAAACCTATGACCAGGAACACCAAGATATCAGGACTGAAAATCATACACCATTTCAAGTCATTGGTCTAACAAATAAAAGCCACGAACTGGTAGAAGAAAACACAGGAGAAAATATTTGGGACTTGGGGTTAGGTGAAGAGTTCCTGGAAATGACACCAACTACATGGTCCATAAAAGGAGCTCAAAAGTGAAATGAAATGAATGAAAAGATAGGCCACAGACTAGGAGAAAATATTTGCAAAGCACATGTCTGAACAAGAATTTGTATCCAGAACATCTAAAGAACTCTCAAAACTTCAAAATAAAAACCAGACAACCTAATTTGAAAATTGACAGGAGACCTGAACAGACCATTCACAAAGGGGATATACATATACTGAATGGGCACGTGGAAAGCACATCGTTACACGTTAGGGAAAGGCAAATAAAAGCCAGGATGAGGTACCATAATACCAAGTGCTGGGGCGAATGCAGAGGGACGGGGACACTCGCACGTCACTAGGGAGAATGCCAAATTGTATAGGCCCTCTGGAAAACAGTCTGTCAATTTCTTATGCAGTTAAACATGGAGTTATCGTGTCACCCAGCACTGCCAATCCTGGGTATTTCCTAGAGAAGTGAAAACATACCGCCACACACACACAAAAGTGTTTATAGCAGCTTTATTTGTGATCTTCAAAAGCAGGAAATCACCCAAATCTCCTTCCACAGGTGGCTAGATGAACAGGCTATGGTACATCCACCCAGTGGAACACCACTCAGCAATGAAAAGGAACAACCTGTCAATACACAACTTGGAAGAATCTCAAAGATATTCTGATTGAGAAAAGGGAGTCTCAGAAGGAGACGTGCTATACGATTCCATCTGTAGCACATTCTTGAAAAGACAAAAGTGTGCTGATAAAGAACAGATCAGTGGTTCCCAGGGGTTATGGGTGGGGTGAGGGTGTAACACAGTGAAGGGACAGCATGAGGGAGTATTGGGTCAAGGAACTGTGTCCCGCCTGGGGCTATGCAGATCGATGCTTGTATGTATGAAAAGTCAGAACTGTACACCAAAAGAAAACTGTCAGTTTAACTGATTGATAACACAAGACAAAGGGCTAACAGACGTGTCCCAAGTGGGCCGTACAAGGGGAAGAGAGATCATAAGGACCCCAGGACTTAGCCTGTGGGCTCGTGGGGGCATAAAACAAGGTCTTTCTGGTACGACAGCACCAGACACGGAACCCGTGTGGGGGAGGTGGCAGGGACCGGGTAGCGAAGCCCTCCCAGCATCGGTGTGCGACGTAGCAGAGGGCCTGTGTACTCTGGACAGCTGAAGTTTCCAGGGAGCACATTCCCCAGTCGGGCCAAAGTACCTCCGGCGGGATGGGGAAATGGCCTGTGAGTAGAGGATGTCAGGGAGAGATGGGCGAGTGTGCATGGCGCTGACAGCACTGCCCCGTTTTCCTGGGGGCTGGGGGCACTGTCTTCACTGCAGAGATCAAGCAAGGGATTGGCTCTGCCTCCCCTCAGAGGCTGGGGCACAACTAGACAACTGGAGAGACATTTCTTCTCTCTTCTTCCCTCAGGTTGTGTGTGTCCCGCTGTGGATTCTCATGTCCTTTCTGTGCCTGGTGGTCCTGTATTACATTGTGTGGTCCGTCCTGTTCCTGCGCTCCATGGACGTGATTGCAGAACAACGAAGGACACACATCACAATGGCACTGAGCTGGATGACCATTGTCGTGCCTCTCCTTACTTTTGAGGTAAGCTCCCAACACCAGAACTTCCAAGGCCCCCAAGGCCGCCCTTCCCTATGATAGCACCGTGTGGACCTATAAGGGCAGCCCGTTCTCCCTGGAAATCACCATAAGCCTGGAGAGCGTGCCAAGAGAATGACAGATTTAGAATGTCATTTCCTTGGGGAGGCTGGGCACCGGCAGTGAGAAATGCACCTTTCTGGCTATGATGCATCTCTATCAGTTTGTCTGCTTCTAGAAAGAGGAAGTTGGATGTTGTATTTTCATATGTGTTTCATGGAGAATTATAGGATGAGCTGTTGACTTCTCCAACCAAAACCAGGAGTTGTTTCCCGTAACAGTGCTGGTGTTGGGAACTTTCCAGGTGGACGGATTTTGTTTCCCTCAGAGGAGAGAGCTTCTGTGGTCTCCTGTGGAGCTGACTTTCCGCATTCTGAGACCTGACGAGGGAGGGGTGCTCTGGCTTCAGATCTTGCCCATTTTCAGGTGCCATATCAAAGAACCTCAACTGTTGCTCTTTCCTTAGATCCTGCTGGTTCACAAACTGGACGGCCACAATGCATTCTCCTGTATACCAATATTTGTCCCCCTTTGGCTTTCCTTGATCACTCTGATGGCAACCACCTTCGGACAGAAGGGAGGGAACCACTGTAGGTACTCAGCCTTTCAGAAGCCCTTGACCTGTGTGTCTGTCTGTCTGCGTGTGTGCATGCAGCCCTGCTCTATGAAAGGATGAGCCTGAGGGCCCCAATTAAGGAGTTTTCATGGGAAAGCTAGCTAGTGCTGAGGAAGGTCTGGAATTTTCCAAGGGAAGGACGTGCTATAAACGTTGCTTTCCCGGGCCTGCCCCACAGCCTCCCTAGGAGTACGTTCTGTGATTTGCGGTAGGACTGACCCTGGCAGGTAGCCTCTCTGAGCCCCGTCCCATCCACTGCAGCATGAGAATCAAGATACCTCCTTCTCAGGGACTCCTGAGGATTAGATGAAAATCCACGTCACCCACCAAACCCCAGGAGTCCTCCTAGGTTCTGTTTCCTTCTCGCTTTCCCCAGTGTCACACCTGACATCACAGATCTTGACGGTGCTGCCCTCCTTGCTCTCTCTTCCTCCACCTGCACGCTAGGATACCCAGGTTTGAAGTCATCTTTGAGGAAGCTCTCTTCCTCAATAGACTAAGCTCCTTTGCTTGTCATCCTTGAGCATGTTCTTCTGGAAGCCAATGGAACAGGGTATCGTGGCCCAGGAGAGCCAGCACTGAGCTGATAGTCCCCTGGTACACGGACAGGAAGAGCGGGCCTCAGAGAAGTAGCTTTGAGGTGGCCCCATGAGCTCAGGCCGCCTCCTGGCCTGGGCTTTCCTTGGATGACATTCTTTGCCGTACATGAGTTTATCCCGGGAGGGGAAGGATATCAAAGAGTCTAGATGTTGCAGGTATTTGAGGGCAGTACTCAAACTGGAGCCCCCACAGAATCCCAGGACGGCCTGTGCAAGCGGGCTGCCCCACCGTCAATTCTGATTCAGGAGGTCTGGGCCGGGCCAAGATTGCAACCCTACCAGGGTCCCAGGGACACTAGCACAGCTGGTCTGGGAACCCCACTTGCAGAACGCTCACATCTGATTTCTTGTCCTTAGTGGTATTGAGGCCTTGCTCAGGTTTTATTTCTGAGACAGCAGGAGAAAACTTCTGATTCAGGAAGGGAAAGTAACACGAAATGCGTGGAGGCTAGTGTTTGAAAAAGCACGTTTTTCTTTTTCAGGGTGGTTTGGTATTCGCAAGGATTTCTGCCAGTTCCTGCTCGAAATCTTCCCATTTTTGAGAGAATACGGAAACATTTCCTACGACCTCCATCATGAAGATAACGAGGAAACCGAAGAAACCCCAGTTCCAGAACCTCCTAAAATCGCTCCTCTGTTTCGAAAGAAGACCAGGGTAGTTATCACCCAGAGCCCTGGGAAGTACGTCCTGCCACCTCCCAAATTGAACATTGAAATGCCGGATTAGACAGCACTTCCTGGGGCAGAACACAAGCGCACCGAGATGCACGCACACCTCTACCTTCCTTTGCCTCTTTGTTCACCCCCCCAGAACTGGAACTGGAGCTGGGTCTCCAGGTACTTCCATCTCATGCCTTGTTTGCACTCAATGCCTACCAGTGACTCACCGCAACGGGACACACAGGTGGTGTGTCTGGTGGCTGGAACAGATGGTGTGGGGTGCGTCATAGGATGGGCTGCAGGGAGAGCGTGTGAAAGGGAGAAAGCGCGCTGGCTCAGACCCATTGGGGATGGCCGATTAGGTCAGAGAAGGACCATCTCCAGAGCTGGTTTTCAAAGTGCTAAAATTCCTCTCCAAAGCGTTCTTTGAAAATGTCATTTGATACGCCTTGCGCGCGGAGCTCAGATTCTCCTGTTGTGGCGCAGTCAGTAGGAACTGTAAATACGCCTGTGGCAGCACGTGTGTGTCCACACCGTCATTACGGTTTGTGTTCTCTGCTGTGGAACTAGTTTCTCTTTGGGCATGCTCACAGCAGTTTTTAATGGCCCCATCAGTGAGCCCTTTCTAATAGAGTGACTCTGTGCCTGTATAGTATTTATACAAATATTTTAGCATTGTAATATACCGTGTGAAATCCTAGTTCTGTACAGTATATTGTGTTAGAGTATTTTTTTACAAGCTTGTACTGGAGACACACGTGTTCTATGGCGGCAGTAGAAGTTGGTGGCACGCCTGTCCCGCCCCACTGTGGTGCCACCCCTCGATGGGACATCACCCTTTCCCCTTGAATTTCTCCACATCCATAGTAGCTGCTACTGTCAGAACAGCCACAAAGAGCAAGAACTGGTCTGTGCTTTTCTAACATTCTGGGACTGTTGCCTTGCTGGAAAACAAGAAAGCATGACTTGAAACCGGAACACTGGAGGAAATGGCTGAGACTAGACACAGCCAGCAGAATTGTGTCCATGTGAACATCTGGTGCATTTTGTCTGTTCCCAACAAGGACACTTCTGGCTGGGCTCATGCTTTTAACTAGGAGTGCAGTTGCTCCAAGACTTGGTGGTGGGGCCATGAGGTAAAAGGGGAGAAAGCAGATCCGACAGGATAGCAGCCTTCTACCTGGAAATGAGGCCGTTTTTTAAAGGAGGGTAAAAGGGACACTTATTTTCATCCGGGACAATCGTGGATGGTTAAAGGTGGGCAGCTGCTAACTTGACTACACTGGGCTCCACTGATGTCCAGTGCATACATGAATCCAGCCTGCCCGTGGCCTCCAGCCAGGCTGTTCGTCTGGGGGGGAAGGGAGACATTTGGCGTGGTGTAGCCTTTCCTGCTTGGTGTGTAACAAATGTAGCTCAATCCACTATTTTTGCTCCCTTTAGCTGTTCAATAAACTGGTTCCTCATTTTCCACGTGCACTGTGTCAGTCATGCTTTAGATATGGTCCAGGACTCTGCAGTTGTTCCCAGCCAGTGGGAAAGGAAACCACTAGTGTCCACAGGTGGCCAAGACACGCGGGGGCAGGTGAACATCCCTAACGAGTCCTCAGGTACAGCCTGAACATGCCTTATGCAGAAGGAAAGGGGTGTCTCGGAGATTCTGCCATTGGCTGGGGGACGCAGTGCCATAACTGTTACAGCCGAGGGGTCCTTACAAGCGTGTTCTCGGGTTCCAAGATTGTCTAAAGCTGAAACCGGCTTCTCAGTGGTCCCGAGGCATTGCTTGGTCACATCAGTGGCTGCATATTGTGTATGATGAAAGAAAATACTCTGACTTCTGTCCTGATAGCCCTCGCTGCCTGTATAATGAATGGGCACTGAACTCAGGAGGTGTGTCAGCCCGTGTTTGCAGCAATAGACGAGGAAACCCACCACTTGCTGCAGGTGGATGATTTCCTGCAGGAGCCAAAGGCCCCAGAAGGATCAATTCTGAAGCTCATTCATTTCAGACTTGCTGTTAGGCCAGACACCCTTTTTGGTAACCACAGTCGCTATGACTTCAGTGTCATGTATGTGCTACCTGCTGTACATCCCAATGAATGCTCAGGACCCTGTGAAGCAGGTGCAACTGCGATTATCCCCATGCAGAAATGGAGCCTCACAGAGGTCAAGTAACAGGCCCACAGTCCTGCAACCAGGAAATGGCAGGGCCAGGATGCCTGTGTCGGCAAGCCATATGCAGGACCCCGGGTCTCATGCACTGGGGCACAGTGCCTGGGCACTGGGCTGCTAACCGGTCAAGTTTGGGGGCATTTCTGTTTCATGGAAATCTCAGGGGCTTCGGGGGAGATGGCCCTGCATGTGGGGAGCCTGCTAGACAGACTGCGCTGCGTGGCCGCTGCACTTGATCTGCACACCTCCAAGCATCCCAGCGCAAAGAAGGATTGCCAAGTTCAAACCCTGGGCACGAAGCAGGATGGGGGTCCCTGCTGATGTCGGTCAAGGAAAGAAAGTCGAGTGTGAAGGCCAATGGCTAATGCCCTCAGAGGCGTGCGCAGGAAGACACTGGCTGTGACACGGGGTAGAGGTGGGGTGGGGCACGAGCAGGCTGAGGGGCGGCAGCAAGAAGGACCCGTTCTTATCCGTCTGTCAGGCGGCCAGGGGACACTTAGCCAACCCATTGGCCTAAGCAGCACTCTGCCATGTACCGTCTGGGGACTCAAGGCATGGGCGTGTTAGGAGTGTGTCTGTGGAGGATCTCACTGTCTTGGCTGTGCAATTGTAAAAGGAGAGAGTGGCCGTGCCACTGACTGGGCACCCTGGGCCTGGACTTGACTCTGCGTAAAAGCCCCAGTGTTGTCAGGGACCCTCAGGACCACTGGACCCCCAGTGGCCTCTGGGCTGCCTTAGTCAGCACGTCACTGTATCTCCTGGCCCCAGGAGCTCAAGCACAAGGAGGCAGTTCCTGGTTTGCACCAACTGTTTGGCATGTACCCACATGCGACTCATCTTTCCCAGTGAAATGGCTGTGTGTGGACCAGACTGCTGACAAGGTGACGGATTACTTGTGTGGCCTGGCCCTTTAACAGGTCACTTGCTAGCTGTACTGTGATGTTACCCGCAAGCAACCTGCGCCCCTCTGTGATGTCACGAGCTCCACCGTTATCAAGGGGTTCTGCTGGCCACACCGCACTATCCTGTTTACCTGAGGGAAGGCCACGCTGGCACTTAGTATGGCTAGAGATGAGAGAAGTCATCAGACTGGCAGGGGCCTGGCTTCAGAATGCTGCCTTTTCCTCCAGGAACAATGGCTCTGGCGATTGGCTCCAAAAGCTATGCTCGTCTGGGGTCCCCTTCACTCCCTTAGGCCCAGCCAGTGTGGGCTGGGCACCCTGAACTTGAGGCTACTGCTTAAAGGAACTGCTTCCCAAGTGGTGACCAAGAGCCTTCCTTCAAAAGGCCTCGCACCAACTGATGCACTATCAGTGGGAGACAGCGATCTCCTCTCTCTTCCCTTTCCTGTAGAAAATCGTCAATAGCAATCAATTTGGTGGGAAGATGGTGAGATATGCGTGTCAATGACACTGTTTCGAAAGGAGACTTGGAGAGGGATGGCCCAAAGTGTTTGCAGCGTACCTGTCACCTTACCCTGTGGAGTGTGCAAAGTACTTCAGGACTTACACACATCCATCTGCTTTACCAACTTTTTCATTGAAAACTGACCCCTCTATGTCCTGAGCAAGGTAATGGGACAAACCTCCCCAGGGGCTGAGCCACTGGCATCTGGGGTGGGGGGTAGGTCAGAAGCACATCCCAGGACTGCCTCTTGGGAATAGGATACCTATTTCCCCCTCGGGGGTGGGGGGTAACTACAAAGAGTGGATGCTGGGACTATTCCCAGAATGCTGCCAAGCATGTTCTTTACTAGCCCCGTGATCTTGGGAAAATTACCAAGCACTATGGGACTCAGGTTCTTGGTCTGTAAAATGGGTTTGATAAACCGTTTTTGTAGGACTGTTGGAAAGTAGGGGGTGTATTAAAATACCCAGCAAAATGCCTGGCATATATTGGATCTTTAATGATAGCTAGGTATTTAGTATTATTTTTGCCACGGATCCTAACACTCCTCTTCTCGAAATGTTTTTCCCATGACATATCGGAGAATTTGCAGCTCAATAGAAATCTAAATAGAAAAGTAGCCAAAAAGGCTGCTTGGTCTATTTCCCTCCTAGAGGCTAGATTATTTGATTTGGGTGTGGGGTCTTCTGCAACCAAACAGTACTTGCATACAATTGGTCAACAGCATGCAAGGTAAGTGAAATTCATTATCACTGCAGTGGAGTCAGTTCTGCCTTTCCCTGGACAGATGGAAGAGTGCCTGTCCAGTGACTCATTACATCAAGGACCAAGACCCTGATAGCACAGAAATCCTTGTTCTCTGCATTCGAATGCACTGGGACAAATATACAGGGCATCATCGCTACCTGTTACAGGTAAGATTTCTCCATGATCCAAAAGGAACTTCTCAGAGCAATTTTCCTTTTCTGACGAAATTCCTCTCACACCCAAGACACACCTTCTGCCAATGCCAGCAGCAGCCACCACCCAGCTTCATCGCAATCATCTCCCCCAGAGGGAATCAGTTTCCCAAAGCCCCAAACGGCCTTGGCTATGGCCTTTTACACTGGAGTGCTCTCCCCTGGAGCCCCACCGCCTCTCCCCTTCTCTCACTTGTTCTCTAGGACTGAGGGGACCCCTCACCACCTTCCTCATAGGACTGGGACTCCCGCCCTATCATTCAAGGGTGGGTGTGTCCTGCTGATCCTAGTGTCCCCACTACTAACACAGGGCCTTCCAGAGGACAGAGGCTCAGTGAACGTCTGTGAGATGAGTGAACCACTGAGCAGGGGTCTTCTTTATTCTGATGAAATCTCTCCGACTCTTGAATGAACCAAGCAATTCCGGGTATACACATATAATGTTTCACAGAATGACACACAAGAAGGGGTAAGAAGCAGAGTTAACAAGTTTTTACTTTTATTTCTCTATTTCATGACCACCGATTGTACTGCTAAGTTCTTTCACATTTCCAAGGAAATCCTGCTCCAATGCCATGGGATCCAGTTCGAAATCACAAACTGGGATGGAAGTGGTCCCAATTTATGTTACTCAATAGCACAACTGTTACTTTTGAACTGCTTAGTACAAACACAAGTATGGTCAAAATTAGTCACAAACTTAGATGCTGAAGCTTATTAAACCTTCTATTAAAAGTAACAACATTTGAGAAATCCCTAAAGGAGAAAATATCAATTTCTAAATCATCACAGGAGCCCAAAAACATTACACGCGTGTTCCCCAACTTGCCCTGGCCCTCACTACCTAGAACGCTGAGGGCTCTCTACTCAAACACAGGGTGAAGAATGGATCACACTTTGTGCCCAGCCAGAGAAGCTACTGGGCGTGCGCCTGAAATGTGCCTGGATCCAAGTGTGGCTCAGGCCCTCTGTTCCTGATCAGTCTCAGCCTCTTCGGACTGGGATGGCAAGGAACTGGGATTGTTCTCACTGACACTGAGCAAAAACTCAAGCACTTTCTCCTTGGTGGTTTCAGCGTGGGCCCTGGGGCCCCACAGAAACTCGTAACGAGCAGGATCACTGTTGGCCACCTGCCGATACTCCACATACTCTTCCTGCACCCAAACCCTGATGATCAGCTCCCTGGGCTCCCCATACATGGAATGCTCCCTCCCGTCATACACCCCCATGACATTCAGGGCTTCCCACACTTTCTCCTCAGGGACAATGTCACCCTCCAGGTGGATCACACACAGAAGCATGACCAAGAGGCTGTTCTTGGGCATGCGGCGCCGATCACTCCCCATCCCATCATAGGTGAGGCCCAGAGAGTTGACCAGGACATAGGAGTGATTGCTGGGGTCCACTTCCTTCACATCAACGCCAAAGACCAGCTGCAGGCACAGCGAAGCTTGGCGGAGGATCTCAGTGAAGTGGTCCTCGTGCTCTTTGATGATGCTCAGCATTTCTGCCTTTGTGGTCGGCTCCTTTGCACGGTACTTCAGGAGCAGGAACTTCACCAGGTTGACCATCTTCAAACGTAGGGCCTCTTTAAGAGAGGATTCGGTGTCCTCTGTGTCCTCTGTGGTGCTTGGCTCCTCATCATCTTGGCTGATGGAGCACGCTTCCTCAGTTTGGTTCAATGAAGGGGTCTCCATGGCAGCAGAGGAGAGGCAGGCACCCAGTGGGCTGTGGGGAGGACTGGGTGCCACAGCAGCAGCGACCTCCTCTTGGCTGTCTGGGAACAGGACAGAGGGAGGGGAAGCTGAGGAGGAGAGGGACGTGGCTTCCAGCTTTTCATCCGTGAAACCCTGTACCTCTTGAAGACCCTGCTTCCCTCTTGGCTCCTGATGGTCTTCCCCAAGCTTGCGGAGCTCATTCATCTGACGGTGAGGCATGATGAGTCCTGTCAGAAGGCAAAAAGAGTGTGGGCAGAGGTGGGCAATGGGGACCCAACACCTGGGGAGAGAGGGAGAGTGAGCGGCCTCAGCTGAGAAACGCTCCAGGCAGCTCTGACCAACGCAACTTACAAGGTCTCCTCTTTAGGGGTGCATACAGGCCTCACAGGGGTCTCTCCTTTGGGGTGTCCTCTCCTCTAAGAACCTGAAGGAGCAAGACAGATGGTACCTCAGGGTGCAGCTGGCACAGCCCAGGGTTCTGGGGCTGACAGTATGGTGGGGTAAATTTAGGTATTGTGGGGTCCCTTTTTCCGGGGTCAGGGAGCCACTGGGTACATTTTCAGGGTGGACACCTCACCTTAACTCCCAGCACTGCCTGGCCTTCCTCTGCTCTGTGACATGAGGACACGGACCAATCTGGAAATGAGGGGCTCAGCCTAACAGAATGTCTACGTATTTCCAGGGCTGACAGACAGAGCAAAAGAGATTTCTATGGGGACCCCGTTGTTCTGGGGATTCCAGTAAGCTCACGCCTCCCATAGGATCCTCACCTTGATTCTTGGCAGGATCTGGGACTCCTCTCACTGTAGACAAGAAGTGGTCCCTGGGATGAACTGACGTCGTCCGTTCAGACCAAGGTCCTCACCTTCCAGAGAACTCAGAGACAAGATGAGAAACAGCCCCGTAAGCCCCACCCCCGCCTGGGTTCCCCCAACAACTTACAGTGGGGCCTGGGCCCATCCATTCAGGGGTACGGAGTTCCCTTATTCTGTCCTCCAGATATGGGCCTTTATTACTGACTAGGCATGAACCCTGCTGACCTGATTTCACCCTGAGTAACTGTCCTTAATGAGACCCTCTGGTAACAAGAATGTGGCAGAAGGGAGAGCAGGTCACATCCAGCCATCCCTGCCTGGGCCCCTGAGGATGACAACGGGGCTCCCACATGCAGAGTGGCTTCTTTCCTAGAGAGCACAAAGATGCAGTTCTCCCCTAGGAAGGGTTCAGAACCTTCCAACCATGGCAAAACCTCGATTCCTCTTTTCATGGCCTGAACTCGTCCCTTTTGACCAAGGCCCTCAGCTTCCTGAAGGCCCCGAGACAACAGTGAGGGGGACCCACCTATGTAAACCCATGTCAGGGGTCTCAAAGGGCTGATAGCAGCACACAGCGTGTTTCAGTGGGTCCCCCAATGTCTGGGGTGGTGGTAGCCTCGGTCCTCCCCAACTTCCATGTTACTCGTGGAGGGCCTGGGCCCTTTTCCTTCTGCTGCCCTGAGAGGCATAGTGGAGACTAAGGCCACCATCTCGCTGAGACCCCCACACAGGGAGGAAGTGGGGGAGGAGCCCCCTCCCGACCTCCTGCCAGGCCTCCCCTGGATTCCTGCAGGGGTTTCTGGTGTACGTGGGGGGAGCCTTCCTGCCTACGGTGGAACCCCCTCAGTCCTCCCTCAGGGTCCTCACCTTTAAGTCTGTAGATACTTGGACTCCTTTCCCCCCTCTGCTGAACGGAGCTGCACCCCTCAGACAAAAGCTCTCGTTTCTGTAAGCAGTCCACGGTGGACTTTAGGACACACCGCATCTGCTCCCTTGCCCCAGGAACCCAGCTGTGCCCACAGGCCATGAGCTACCTGGTGCGTGTTGTTACCTTGGTGGGAGGTGCCCTCAGGCCTGCCTCAAGGCCCACATTTCCATTACTGGCAAGGTCGGGGTCCTTCCCCTTGTTGCCTGGCATTTGTCCCCTTCAGGTCAATGCCCTCTGCTCTCTTCACCACCCCTCAGGCAGAAGAGCAGAAACACCCCAAACCCACAGCCCTGCCATGAGGCTTCCCCATGTGAATGACAGGGGGATGGGATCCCTTCAATCTGTGCTAAGGGGCTTCATAATCCCACTTCCGATCCTCTGCTTGTGTCCTGGAGGAGCTGGGCCCCGTTTCTCTGCCTCCGTAGAGCCTGACTCCTAATATCTCTGCTACCAGAGTCCTCCAGTCCTCCCTTAGTGTCCTACCTGGACTAGTCATGTACTGGGTCCTCCCCTCTGCTGCCAGAGTTTCCTCCCCTGAGACCTTGTCTTTGATTTCCTAGTTCTCTGACGAGGTGGGGTTTGGGTGGGGGAATTAGTACTCAGCCACAGAGCCCAGCCCCAGCAACTCAGTGCTGAGAGCAGGGCAAACCTGGATTCTGTGGGGCCCCTCAGTGTCATACCTTGAATCTCTCTTAGAAGGGACTAGAGGCTGTGCCCTCAGACGAAGGCTGGATTCCCGAATTTTCTGAGGAGGTGAGCTTGGGGGAGGGGTGCTCAGTCCTATCGCCCTGCCCAGAGTCCACCAGAGCCAACAGTAGCGCCCTCAGGTGGATTCCGCAAAGCCCTCTTTGCTGGAGGACAGGAAGCCTCAGTCCTTACAACCCTCGCAGAGAAAGCTGCAGCCCCAGGGTCGATGCTATAGGGGGCGCTGCAGCTTCCATGACCTTGGGGGAGGGCAGAGAAGAAGCCTCTCTTCCCCCGTGTCTCTTTCCCAGCCCGACTGAGAGTGGGAAACAGTGTGTCTAAAGGTTTACTTTTCCCTGAAGATGCTGAGCAGCGGCAAGGGTTTTCGGAGGTCCTGAGGTTTGTCTATGTTTGCCTTGTGGAGGGCCGGCGTTTTCACTTTTTCATCCTCGTCCACAGTTAAGTAATACATTTTACACCTCTACCTAGTATGTGTATATTTTATGTATGTATATAACCATATAGCATAAACGTAGATTGGATCTGCTTGTACATGCCCTTAATGTATACATACCACGTAGGTAAACATGTATATATGCATGCGTGTTTATGTCATATATATTTACATGTGCTACCTAAGTTATTTTATGGAAGAATACCTGCTCTTACTGTGCATGGTTCACTGTGATATTCGCCATCCTAATTCTTGTCTATTCCTCATTTGCTATTAAAACAATAATTCCTGAAATCTATGTAAATTTACTAACAATTGTCACCCCAATAAAATTAATTAAAAAAAAAAAAAGAAACAATCACAAAAAAAAAAAAAACAATAATTTTTGAAAAGCCAGTCCTCACCCACTAAGGTGGTTTCCTGGGTTTAGCACAGACTCAGTCAAATGCCTCAGTGCTCCCAAGTTCCCGCTGTCCTGCTATTGTCTGTCCCAGGGCTACCGGCAAGTGTGGTCTGAGGGCCTCAGATCTGTGCAATGAAGTTGGGTTAGAGGTGTAAAATCTTTCCTCCTAGCCATCCTGTCATCTGCATCATGTAAACTACTGCCCCTCCCAGCTACCTCTGCCCCACACCCCCTACCCCAAACACAAAGACCAGCTCACCACAGCCTCCAGTCTCCCCCAGGGCTTTCTCATGTTTATCATTTAGATTTTTTGTTGTTAAACTACTCCACCCACCCCGAACAGCTTCCATCTATATTTTTCTACTTTTGATTTAGGGAGCAGAAGACAACCACCCAAGCTTAATTGTCAGCATGGTAACTGACAATAAAGCACTAAATCTGTCAGTAATTTAAGTTGAATTGACATATTTGCAATATTCTATTTCCCTTGAATGAATATGGTGGTAACTGCTCCATTAATTTGGGACCTGAATCTATCAGTAAACTTTTTTTACTTGCCTTCATAAAGATCTTGTATATTTGTATTAGGATTCTTAGTTAATCTTGGATTTTATTGCTGTGTGTGGCAGGGTTCTTGATTTGGCTATAGTGGTTTTCCTACACTTTTCCTGCAGTCTCTCATGCATTGGAATAACCTTTGTGTCTAGTCCTTTACATTTTCTACCTTGATGATCATATGATCAATAGATACTATTTGTTTCTTTTCAATATTCATGCCTCTTATTCACTTTGACACTCGTAGCTCTGGCTTGGTGTTCCTGTACAGTCTTGGGTGGTAGAGGAGACAGCCTACATCTCTGACTTCTCCCTGCCAGTAATGGGAATGCTTCTAACATTTCACATTCAAGTAGATTGCTGTCAATTTTAGGAAGGGAAACTCCCTTTTACGCTTAATTTGCTGAAAGACTTCACTCTGAGCTCATACTGAATTTCTTTCCAAGGTTTTCTCGGTACCCATTGAAGTGACCAAATGTTTTCCCTACTCTACCTTGTAGAGTAATTCCCTACCTTGTGGGAAATTATAATTAAGTTCTTTTCCTAGCATTAAATCCTATTTTTATTTCTTGAGTATGGGCTACTTGTTCATTTAATTCAATGTTGTGTTGAACATGCCATTAATACATGTAGGATATTTTCTGCTATGTGAATGAGCTTGTCTTAAGAATTCTTTTCACGAGAATTCCTCATCTGAATTTTGAATAAAGGAGAGCTAGCCTGGGAAGATGAGGTGAACAATTGCCAATCTTTTGGTAGGCTTTGGAGGAGTTGCCGTAGATGATGAGTTCTCAATGACCATGTGATAGAACTGGCTTTCAACATTGCCTTTTTCTGGAACATTTCAGGGTGGCTTGAGCTTTGAATACAAGTTCCAAAGGTCTGTAGCTGTAGCACTGCTTATTTAGCGATTCATCTATTGAAGGAAGTCTTGGTTGGCAATTGTGAATAAAACTGCTCTCAATATTCATGTACAGTTTGGGTGCTTTTTGTGCACTCCAAATTCACTTAGATAAGACCAAGGAGTAGGGATGCTGAGTCTAGTGGTAAGTCTGTGTTTAACTTTATGAGAAACTGCCAAACTGTCTTCTAAAGTGACTGTAACATTTTTCCTTCCTATCATCAATGAAGAAGAATTCCAGGTCCTCTCCAAAATTTGGTATTTTCAGGTTTGGGTACCTTAGCCATTCTGATAGGTTTGTACTTGAACCTTTTCTTCCATTCACATTTACATTTTCCTAATGAAAAGTGATGCTGAGCATCTTTTGGATGCTTTTTTGTGATCTGTGTACACACTTTGGTGACGTGTCTTTAAATTAGTTACGTATTTTTTTAATTTATCAAAGTGACAATTGTTAGTAAAATTACATAGATTTTAGGTGTACAATTCTGTATTACATCATCTATACATCCCATTGTGTGTTCACCACCCAGAGTCAGTTCTCCTTCAATGACCATATATTTTATTCCCCTTACCCTCATCTCCCACCCCCTCCCCCTTTACCCTCTGGTAGTTACGTATTTTTGTTGGCTTGTTTGTTTTTCTAATAATATTAAAAGTTCTTTATACATTTGGGATATGAGTCCTTCATCAGATGCGGGATTTAAAATATTTTCTCCCCATCTGGGGCTTTCCCCCCATTCTCTTTTCAGTGCCTTTAAAAAAAATAACCTTTGTTATTTGAGGATAGTTTTAGATTTGCACAAAATTTGCAAGAAAACTCAGAGAGCTTCCATAGGCCCTACACCCAGCCCCCAACCCGATTATTTTCATCATACGTTGTATGATATATTTGTCACATCTAACAAACCAATATCAATCCCAAAAGTCTTTCATTGTTACAACATCCCATCTAGGAATGGGGCTCCCACATGCTGAGTGGCTTCTTCTTTTCTCAGGGAACACAAAACTTTCTCCAAAGAAGGGTTCAGAAACGTCTAACCATGGCAAAACCTTGTTCTTCTTTTCATGACCTGAATTCATCCCTTCTGAGCAAGGCACTCAGCTTCCTAAGGGCCCCGAGACAAAGGTGAGGGGAACCCACCTCCAGAGACCATGTCGGCAATTTCCAAGGGCTGACAGCAGCATAAAGTGGGTTTCACTGGGGCCCCCATTGTCTGGAGTGCTGGTAGCCTCATCTTCCAAAAGCTATGAACAGTAAGACTATGTAGTCTTCCATAAAATAAATTGTGTTGTACACATAAATATGTATGATATAAACACGCATGCATATATATGTTTCTGTGCATGGTATGTATACATATGGGTATGCAAGCAGATCTAATCTACGTTTATGTTATGTTTATATACACACATAAAATGGACGCAGACTAGGTAGAGGTGTAAAATGTATTAATTAACTATGGATGAGGATGAAAAAGTGAAAACCACGGCCCTCCACAACGCCAACTTAGAGAACTGCAAAGCTGCAGGACGTCCCCAAATTTTTGCTGCTGCTCAGCGTCTTCAGTGAAAATTAAACCTTTAGAACACATTGTTTCCAATTCTCAGCTGGGCTGCGGAAGAGATATAGCCAAAGGGAGGCCTCTTCTCTGACACACCCCCAAGGTCATGGGAGCTGTAGCTCCTCTATAATCTGTCCTGGGACTGCAGCCTTCTCTACAAGGGTTGTGAGGACTGAGGCTTCCTGTACTCCAGCAAAGAGGGCTTTGCGGAATCCATCTCAGGGCGCTACTGTTGGCTCTGGTGGACTCTGTGTAGGGTTGTGGGGCTGAGCACCCCACCCCCAAGCCCCACTTCATCAGGAAACTTGAGGACTCACAGACTTCTTCTGGGGACACAGACTTAAGTCCCTTCCAGCAGAGATTCAAGGTATGAACCTGAGGGGAGACTGAGGGGCCCCACAGAATCCAGGTTTGCCCTGTTGTCAGCACTCAGACTTGCCAGGGTTGGGTTGTATTGTTGAGTATTTCTGCCATCCCCCGCCAGCTTCCTTGCACCTCAGAGAACTCAGGAGTCAAGGACAGGCCTGTGTGAATCAACCTCAGTCAGGCAGAGCCCAGGACCTGCCAGGAGTCAAGGGCAGCACCCTAAGGGAGACTGAGTGACCCTGGCCCCCATAACAGAAGCGATTCTGGTGGGCCTTACAGCGGGTACCTGTGTGTGGGAATTTAATCACGTGCAGCGTTTCCCGATTTCTGCATGAGGGTCTGAGACACTCTGGGGCTTTGGTATGAGGAGCAAGGTTTCAGGCAGCAGAGTGGAGGATCCCCGGTCTATCTGAAGTCGAGGCAAGGACACTGAGGGAGGACTGGAGGACTCTGGTACCAAAGGGCTTAAGGGTCAGGCTCTAGGCAGGCAGAGGAACGGATTCCCCCAACGGCTCTGCCAGGACGCAAGGGGAGGAACCAAGGTGGGATTATGAAGCCCCTTAGCACAAATTAAAGGGGTCCCACACCTGTCATCCACATGGGGAAGCCTCATGGCAGGGCTATGGGTTTGGGGTGTTCCTGCGCTTCTGCCTGAGGAGTGGCTAAACGACCTGAGGGCATTGACCTCACGGTGCCAGATGCCAGGCAAAAAGGGGAAGGACCCCGACCTTGCCAGTAATGGAAATGTGGGCCTTGAGGCAGGCCTGAGGGCACCTCCCACCCCGGCAACAACAGGGACCAGCTAGCTCATGGCCTGTGGGCACAGCTGGGTTCCTGGGGCAAGGGAGCAGATGCGGTGTGTCCTAAAGTCCACCGTGGACTGCTTACAGAAACGAGAGCTTTTGTCTGAGGGGTGCAGCTCCGTTCAGCAGAGGGGGGAAAGGAGTCCAAGGCTCTACAGACATAAAGGTGAGGACCCTGAGGGAGGACTGAGGGGGTTCCACCGTAGGCAGGAAGGCTCCCCCCACGTACACCAGAAACCCCTGCAGGAATCCAGGGGAGGCCTGGCAGGAGGTCGGGAGGGGGCTCCTCCCCCACTTCCTCCCTGTGTGGGGGTCTCAGCGAGATGGTGGCCTTAGTCTCCACTATGCCTCTCAGGGCAGCAGAAGGAAAAGGGCCCAGGCCCTCCACGAGTAACATGGAAGTTGGGGAGGACCGAGGTTACCACCACCCCAGACATTGGGGGACCCACTGAAACACGCTGTGTGCTGCTATCAGCCCTTTGAGACCCCTGACATGGGTTTACATAGGTGGGTCCCCCTCACTTTTGTCTCGGGGCCTTCAGGAAGCTGAGGGCCTTGGTCAAAAGGGACGAGTTCAGGCCATGAAAAGAGGAATCGAGGTTTTGCCATGGTTGGAAGGTTCTGAACCCTTCCTAGGGGAGAACTGCATCTTCGTTTTCCCTAAAAAAGAAGCCACTCCGCATGTGGGAGCCCCGTTGTCATCCTCAGGGGCCCAGGCAGGGATGGCTGGATGTGACCTGCTCTCCCTTCTGCCACATACTTGTTACCAGAGGGTCTCATTAAGGACAGTTACTCAGGGTGAAATCAGGTCAGCAGGGTTCATGCCTAGCCAGGAATAGAGGCCCATATCTGGAGGACAGAATAAGGGAACTCCGTACCCCAGAATGGATGGGCCCAGGCCCCACTGTAAGTTGTTGGGGGAACCCAGGCGGGGGTGGGGCTTACGGGGCTGTTTCTCATCTTGTCTCTGAGTTCTCTGGAAGGTGAGGACCTTGGTCTGAACGGACGACGTCAGGTTATCCCACGGACCACATCTTGTCTACAGTGAGAGGAGTCCCAGATCCTGCCAAGAATCAAGGTGAGGATCCCATGGGAGGCGTGAGCTTACTGGAATCCCCAGAACAACGGGGTCCCCATAGAAATCTGTTTTGCTCTGTCTGTCAGCCCCAGAAATACGTAGACATTCTGTTAGGCTGAGCCCCTCATTTCCAGATTGGTCCGTGTCCTCATGTCACAGAGCAGAGGAAGGCCAGGCAGTGCTGGGAGTTAAGGTGAGGTGTCCACCCTGAAAATGTACCCAGTGGCTCCCTGACCCCGGAAAAAGGGACCCCACAATACCTAAATTTACCCCACCATACTGTCAGCCCCAGAACCCTGGGCTGTGCCAGCTGCACCCTGAGGTACCATCTGTCTTGCTCCTTCAGGTTCTTTTAGAGGAGATGACACCCCAAAGAAGAAACCCCTGTGAGGCCTGTGTGCACCCCTAAAGAGGAGACCTTGTTAGTTGCCTTGGTCAGAGCCACCTAGAGCGTTTCTCAGCTGAGGCCGCGAACACTCCCTCTCTCCCCAGGTGTGGGTCCCCATCACCCACACTCTTTTTGCCTTCTGACAGGACTCATCATGCCTCACCGTCAGATGAATGAGCTCCGCAAGCTTGGGGAAGACCATCAGGAGCCAAGACAGTACCAGAACCTGTTGGAGGCGGAGGTGTTCTGGGCTATGGAAGAGGATGTCGCATCAGTTGCCTCCTCCTCATCTTCTTCCCCCTCTGTTGTGTTCCCCGACAGTCCAGAGGAGGTGGCTGCCGCTGTGGTACCTTGTCCCCCTCAGAGCCCACCAGGCACCTGTCCCTTCCCTCAGGCCATGGGGGCTCCTCCATTGAGCGAAATCCAGGGGGCAGGGTCCAGCAGACAAGATGAGGAGCAGCAAAGCACCACGGAGGACCTGGAAGATGATGAGTCTTCTCTCAAACGGGCAGTGCATTTGAAGATGCCCAAGTTGGTGAAGTTCCTGCTCCTGAAGTACCGTGCAAAGGAGCTGACCACAAAGGCGGAAATGCTGAGCAGTGTCATCAAAGAGCACGAGGACCACTTCACTGAGATCCTCCGTCAAGCTTCGCTGTGCATGCAGAGGGTCTTTGGCATTGATGTGAAGGAAGTGGAACCCAGCGACAGCTCCTATGTCCTGGTCAACTCGCTGGGTCTCACCTATGATGGGATGGGGAGCGATGGGCGCCACATGCCCAAGAACGGCCTCCTGGTCATGCTCCTGTGTGTGATCCTCATGGAGGGCGAAAGAGCTCCTGAGGAGAAAGTGTGGGAATCGCTGAATGTTATGGGTGTGCATGATGGGGTGGAGCATTATATCTATGGGGAGCCCAGGGAGCTCATCACCCAAATTTGGGTGCAGGAAGAGTATGTGGAGTATCGGCAGGTGGCCAACAGTGATCCTGCTCGTTATGAGTTCCTGTGGGGCCCCAGGGCCCACGCTGAAACCACCAAGTTGAAAGTCCTTCAGTTTTTGTTCAGGGTCAGTAGCATGGATACCAGGCCCATCCTATTCCAGTCCGAAGAGGCTGAGAACTCTGAGGAAGAGAGGGCCTGAGCCACACTTGGATGCAGGCACATTTCAGGCGCACGCCCAGTAGCTTCTCTGGCTGGGCACAAAGTGTGATCCATTCTTCACCCTGTGTCTGAGTAGAGAGCCCTCAGCGTTCTAGGTAGTGAGGGCCAGGGCAAGTTGGGGAACATGCGTGTAATGTTTTTGGGCTCCTGTGATGATTTAGAAATTGATCTATTTTCCTTTAGCGATTTCTCAAATGTTGTTCCTTTTAATAGAATGTTTTAATAGTAGGTTTAATAAGCTTCATCATCTATGTCTGTGAATAATTTTCATCATACATGTATTTGTGCTATTGAGTAACACAAATTGGGACCCCTTCCATCCTAGTTGTGATCCCGAACTGGATCCCATGGCATTGGAGCAGGATTTCCTTGGAAATGTGAAAGAACTTAGCAGTACAATCGGTGGGTCAAGAAATAGAGAAATAAAAGTAAAAGGTTGTAAACTCTTGCTTCTTATCCCTTCTTGTGTGTCATTCTGTGAAACATTATATGTGTATACCCGGAATTGCTTGGTTCATTCAAGAGTCGGAGAGATTTCATAATAAAGATGACACCCGCTTAGTGGTTCACTTATTGCCAGACATTCACCGAGCCTCTGTTGTCTGGAAGGCCCTGTGTTAGTAGTGGGGACACTAGGATCAGCAGGACACACCTGCCCTTGAATGATAGGGTGGGAGTCCAGGTCCTATGAGGAAGGTGGTGAGGGGTCCCCTCATCCTAGAGAACAAGTGAAAGAAGGGGAGATGCGGTGGGGCTCCAGGGGAGAGCACTCCAGTGTAAAAGGCCCAAGCTAGGGCCGTTTGGGGCTTTGGGAAACTGGTTCCCTGTGTGGGAGATGATTGTGATGAAGCTGGTGGTGGAAGCGGCCAGAGTGGGCAGATGGTGTGTCTTGGGCACGAGAGGAAAACCTGGAAAGGAGAACTGCACTTAGCAGTCATTTGGGGAATAGTGGATAAACCAGAGAGCAATCCCCACCTGGGGCTATAGGGAAGGGGGTCCCACACGCTTGTTCCAGTGCAGGTGAATGCAGGGTACAAACTAGATGTTTCATACCCATCACCTGCACGGATTTCTGCAGAAATACAGTCATGTTCCTTAGATGTGATGCCCAGAAGCCTCTAAACTGACAGTCTTTCCTCTGGCCATGGAACACCAGCCACAATGCATTAAAGAGGATATTTTAATTACATTATCTTGTGTGTAATTTGTACAACTCTAAACAATGGCTAGATGTTGGTGAGGGTGCATGAAGTAAAATCGTGTTTTAGATGTAAGAGCAGCTGGGAGAGAGGGAAAAGGTTGGTCTTTGATTCAAATTCTAGGAGCTTGGAGTTGTATCCTGCTGGGAAAGACTTCCCTATACTCAAATTAAATAATAGGTCCTCCAGGAGGGAAATTGTCCTGAGTTTTATTTATGAAGCAGTATTTTTGGCTAATTTTATATTCTGTATAAATTAGCATTGCATCATCTCTGAGATCTGAGAAACAACCAAACAAAAACGAAATTTTCCAGAGTAGAGATCAGTTGGGCGTGGGGGTAATATAATACTAGACATCACTGCCACTCACCAAAGTTGCAATGTACACCAGGCACTGTGCAGTCGCTTTACAAACACTCCATACTCTCCTGCAGTCCTACAGGACAGGGCTCATCAGACCCACTTACTTCACAGATGAAGAACCTGACGCTCATAGGGCCTGGTAATTTTCTCAAGATCATGTGACTAGTAAGTGACAGGGTGGAGACGGACCCCTGGCCTGAATTCTTCTAGAGTCTATGCTGTTCCCACCCATTCCAGTCTGTGGCCGACCTTCTACCTCACAGTTCATTTCTTTTCCCAGGACTATGCATGACTTCTCTCAGGCGACACAGTAGAACTCTGAGGCCCACCCAGGTAGTAAAAGCAGGCCTAAGGAAGGAAGGTGACAGTGAGGATCAAACACAAGTTGGGGATTGTGTGAGGTTTGTTGAGGGCTAACTCTGCCAGGTGCCGGCATTTCTGCCCAGTGCCAGCACTTTCCCAGATGCCAGCACCCTTCCACTGGGCTTCCCCTGTGTGCCTTCCTGTCCAACTCCTGAACTCGGCCTGCTGACATGCTCCTCACTGCTGCCTCCTCTGAAGGCAGCACAGAACCTGCTGCCCTCATCCCGACAGAGAGCCCCCCTATTTCCTGCACAAGTCGCCTGCTCTCCCATAGCTCACTGTGGATCCGGTGTGATAGGCCCAGCCTCTGAGTGGAATGTGTGACGTTGGACCAGCCTGTTTAGATACCTGGTCATCCCTCCCTGGGAGTCTTCAACACACTCTGTTTTCCCAGTGGGTTGTGAGTGGAGTCTGATTGTGCCTATCATCTGCTGGGCCTTGAGACATAACCCTGACTCACACACAGGACTTTTGAAGCCACCCTGGTGTTTGCAGTCGGACTTCAATGGGCTTCTTATTTAAAGCTTGGAGTTGAACACATACCTAGATGAAAGAGCTTATTTAGGTGGTCAGAAATTAATGCCTCATCATAAATGTTAGATGAGGAGCAAACATTGAGTAAAACCAAATTCCTCTGAAAAACAAACAAACCTAGAAAGCTGTTAAGAGATGCGAAATAGTTCCTTGGTGAACATGTGAGGTCAAACTTAAAAGAAAAAAAAAATTAGCCATCCTCCACCTGTGTCTTCTCTGGTATCTGCCCCACAGGAAACTCCTGACTTTCAGTGAGCCTGATGGCACACGTGCTCGTGTTCAAGTTCAGTCACATGGACGGTAGCAGAGACTCAGGGTAAAATTTGACCCATGCAACCAAAGGAAGGAGAAAATTCTTAGCCTACTGACATTATAGGCCATATTGCAAAGGGAAGAACAGGAAGGTGCCATTGAGTGGAGAAGGAGAAGCCTTCTGGCTGAGATTTCCCTGATCCTCTTACAATAAGATGTTCTGTATTTGAATTCTGTATTTGAGTTCTGTATTTGAAGGCATGTGTCACATAGCAGGCACTTATCAGAGAATTTCCAGGCACATCCGACCAGAGGAACTCCTCCAAGCAATGAAAATGATAACGGTTGCTTTTTGTTGAGCTCCTACACTGTAACGGTGTGTGGCAGGGACGGACTTCAATGCCCGTCCGTATCTTGTCTTGCTCTCCTTCCTGGACATAGAGAACACTACGTTACCAGTCCACTTGGAGTTGAAGGGCCATGTGATGACCCATTGCTACTGAGACAAGAGCAGAGCATTGTTTATCACATGCAAGCATGTGAGAGCCAGTAAGCCAGTTCAATGCTCTCTGCCTCGGTTCACCAGCAAACATGGCAACTGTGTGTTTAGATGAGGCAACCACAAGATGGAAGCAGCCTGGGCCCCTGGGTCACCTACAGCAGAGGGCCCTGGACAAACCACATCAGAATTTATTCTATTCCAAACCCACTCCTAGGTATCTGCCCAAAAAATCTGAAATCATTTATCCATAAAGACACGTGTGTTCCAATGTTCATTGCAGCTTTATTTACGGTGGCCAAGACAGGGAAACAACCAAAATGTCCTTCGATAGATGAATGGATAAAGAAGTTGTGGTATATATACACAATGGAATACTATTGGGAGGTAAGAAAAGATGATATAGGAACATTTGTGACAACATGGATGGATCTTGAGAGTATAATGCTAAGCGAAATAAGTCAGACAGAAAAAGCAGAGAACCCTATGATTTCACTGATGTGTGGTATGTAAACCCAAAACAACAAAAGAACAAGACAAACAAATGAGAAACAAAAACTCATAGACACAGACAATAGTTTAGTGGTTACCAGAGGGTAAGGAGGTGGGGGGTGGTAGACGAAGGTAAAGGGAATCAAATATATCGTGATGGAAGGAGAACTGACTCTGGGTGGTGAACACACAATGGGATTTATAGATGATGTAACACAGAATTGTACACCTGAAATCTATCTAACTTTACTAACAATTGTCACCCCAATAAACTTTAATTAAAAAAGAAGAATTTATTCTATTCTACTATTTCTATTATTAGCTTTATATAAATATTTAATATAGAGATTACAATATATTGGGTATAGTGTGTATTACATACAGTGCTTACATTCTTGTTGCAAAAAAAATACCTCTGAAAATACAGATTAAGCACAATTTCTCGCTTTACAAAATTCCTCCCCAATTCAGGCCCCTCCTCAGAGGTCACCACAAGTATTGCTGTATATGATTGCTAAACTGATTCTAGGATTTTTCCATACACAGATGTGCTATGAAATACACATATGTGGCATTATCCATGATGTACGTATGCTCAGTCATATTCCTTTGCCACTTAATGACATGGACAACAGATATTCCCATGACAGCACTTATAGACGTACCTCACTTCTGCAAGACAGACAAACAACCCTATTCAAAGAGAACTAAGGAATTGAACAGATGTTTCTCCAAAGAAGATGTACACATGGCCAATTAGCAAAGGAAAAGATGTTCAACATAGTGATGTTGAACATCACTATGGTGATGGATGAACATCACTAATCATTAGGGAAACGTAAAATAAAACCACAGTGAGATGTTACCTCATCCCCTTAGGATGGCGACCATAAAAACATATAGAAAATCTCAAGTGTTGACAAAGATGTGGAGAAATTAAAACCTTTGTGCATGGTTGGTGGGAATGTTAAACGATATAGCTGCTGTTGAAAATAGTATGGTGGGTCCTGAAAAAAAAAAACCTAAAAATAATTTGTGTATGATCCAGCAACCCTGCTTCTGAGTATATACCCCAAAGAATTGAAACCTGGATCTCAAAGTGATATCTCTACAGCCATGTTCATAGCAGTATTGTTTAGCTAAAATGTGAGAGCAAACCAAGCGTCTACCAACAGATGAATGGGTAAACAAAATGTGATCTAATGAAATATCATTCAGCCTTTAAAAGCAAGGAAATTCTACCAGGTGCTATAACACCGATGAGCCTTGAGGACATTGTGCTAAGAAAAAGAAACCAGACACAAAAAGACAAATGCTGTATGAGTCCCTTCATATGACGTACTCAAAGTACTCAAAAGCATTTTCACACACATTGTCGAAAAGTGAGCCAGAAAGACAGGTCATGTGCAGGAAGTGGTCAGGACAACATTCTGAATTTTCTGCATGTTTCAAAATGAGTTTCCATAACTCTTTCCTCCTGACCAGTTCTCCAGTGAGGGGCAGGAAAAGGCAGTGCCTTTCTAGAATGGCTCCATGAATACAGGTGCGAGAACAAGGACAGACATGAGGAAACAGGCAATCAGTCAGTCCTTGCTGTCAACTGCCACCAACCTGGCTAGTCCTGCACAAAACTCATCTGGAGATTTGTTCTGTCTCTAATACAAAGAGTTCACACCACACAGAGAGTGTTTCAGGCTGACTTTACTGCCACAACTCCACTGTGGGGGGGGGGGGACAGCGATGTCCGAGAGGTGATTTGGCAGGTACGGTAGAAACTAGAAGAAATCCCTAGAGATCAGGTCTCTGGGCCCACAAGGAGGGGAGTGGGATTGGCTGTTAATGACGATGGCACGTGGTCCCTGTGGAAAAGCCCTTTTCCACCAATGGCCCGGTGCCATTCTTAGGCTCCAAGGATTCACTTTCTAGAGTCCCCTTAGCTTTGGACAAGTACAAAATGGGACATCAACAGATAGGTAAGTTTCTCCTCTGCTCCCTGTCCCTCCAGTTGGGGGCTGGGGGTGGCCTTTGGGCAAGAACAGGGCAGGCATGAGAGTGTCAGTAAAATGCTTTGTTTCAACAGAGCTGAATGTAGGCCAGGTCCCCGAATCAGTCATTAAAAGGGGAAGTCCAAAGGAGACCCAATTTGGAAGTAGGAGGCCAGAAATCTGGGAGAGCAAGAGCCAATCCACCCAAGTGAGGAAAGGAAATGGGGCCTAGAAGAGGCTCGTAGCGAGGCTGAACCTCAGGGCATCGGGGCGGGGTAGGGGGGTGATTGAGAAGGGTAAATTCAGGTTTCCCAAAATGAGCCCGCCTTGGGTAAAGAGAAGAGATCTTATGAGGAAGACACGGAAGCAAAGCCAATCCTGTTGTGATCTGGAGAGGGATGAGATTTGGGGGCAAGCACAGCTCAAGAGGGGACCCCCCCCCCGCAGCGGAAGGTAGGGCTGTCCACTGGCAAGCTGTTGCCATGGGTAATACCATGTCTGAGGTGTTTGGGGGTAATACTGAGTTTGACGAACCAGAGCAGTGCTTCTACCATGTTGGAGCATAGCCCTGCTCTGGGGACAACTTGACCAGGGGCAAGACAACAGGAAGCTTTGTTTGGGCCCATCTGAGCAAGACTGACCACCTAGCAGGAGGAGGCAGAAGAGACCAAAGCAGGAAGAGGGGGGTCCGAGATGGGGGCTACCAACTGAGACTGGGCCAACCACCACCTTCAGGGAAGTACAGTTCCCTGGGGTCCCCTCTGACACAGGCAGTCTTGGTGGTAGCCAAGCTGGGGCTAACCAGGGCCTGGCGCTTGAGCAGTTGGCGAGACCGGCAACAGGCCTCCCCCATCTGTAGGAGTGGGAGTGGAGGAAAGGATCATGGCTTCTCAAGCCATCCACTGCCTAGCAACATGAAACCATGTGCCTGGCAGCAGATAGTAATACCTGACCTGAACCCTGCTTTGCAGTACTTTTGGAAAGGAGAGAAGCTGGGGTCCTGCCCCCATCTCCTCCCCCACACTTGGCCAGGGCCCCCTCTCCAGACCAGCTGTTATGACATCATGTGACTAGGAAAGTAGACTCTGACTTAAGCAGCTGGTTGCCCCACGACCGAGTCAATAGAATTTTGGGAACATATATATTGGGCATCGTTGCTGTGACCAAAGGCATTTGTGACCGAGTATCCCAGGTGGCAAAAGCTCCTGATCCAGACTCCATGGCTAGTCCAAGTACCTATGAGACAGAAGAAGCCATGCTGGCCCCATCAGGGGAAGGAGAGCCAGCAATAGGTGTCCCATCTGTCTCACCCCTGGATCCAAATGTGGATCCCAGGGAGATTCTGGGGACCAGTGGCGAAAATGCTGTGAGCCAAGGTCCGGGCCCCCAAGACAGTCCACAACCGCAGGACCCAAGCCAAGGTGCTGCCAATGTGGACGGAAACAAGGCCATTCTTGGGCTCTCCTTCCCCAGAAAGCTCTGGATGATAGTGGAAGATGTCACCTTCACATCTGTGTGCTGGAATGACGATGGAGACGCCATGATTATCGAGAAAGATCTCTTCCAGAGGGAGGTTCTTAGCCGGAAGGGCGCAGAAAGAATCTTTGAAACAGACAACTTGAAGAGCTTCATCCGCCTGCTGAACCTCTATGGATTCAGCAAAATACGCCCAAATGACCCTTCAGTTTGCTCTGCAGGGAACAAGACAATGATGGTAAAGTAGAAATCCTCCCCTTCCCCATGTTCTCTGTTACCCGAACGACTTCTTAGTACGGGTAACAGAGAACAGTGCTATCCAAGAAGAATGCTATCCTGAAAGGGTTTCATTTCCAAGGATAACTCTTTTTCACATGAGACAATATTTACCAAAAGTTGAGAAAGTATAGGTTTTCATATGAAACTATAACCCCCTTAGAGATAACCTGATGAGATGACTAAAGACCCTAAGGGGCCATTTAATGTCAAATAGATGTATTTTCTCCCAGAATGACTAACATGATTAATTTTGTTTCAGATCTACCGCCACTGCAATTTTCAGAGAGGCAAGCCTCTGCTCCTCGAGAACATCAAGAGAAAATGTAATCTGATGATTATTACTTGCCCAGGGACGAGCGTAGCAATTCCAAAGAGAAAGAGGGAGGTAACCCCTACACGACGCTCCCAAAGAATCCAACTCAAGAAATGCGCCAACGAAGCTGACAAAAAGACCCAGAAAGAAGGCCCAAGAGCCCGGGGACCCAGTGGCACCCGGTCATTCATATTGCCTGATATCTGGTTTATGGGCAATATAGCTGCACGTGCCATGGAAGACCCTTCCTCAAGTGAGCCAGGTGGCCCAAGTGGGGAGGGCACATCTAGGAACATCATGTTTGCACCCAGGGCTACTGCCATAAGGGATGGTGTCGGGGAACTGCCCTCCCACCCCCCAGATCATAGTTCAGTGATATCTTTGTATAACACCTGTTATTCCTTCCTGCTGGCTGCCCTTTCAGTCAAGGCCCCACGCGAGGCCCCGGAGGAGGACGACGAGGAGGAGGGCACCTCAGATTACAAGTGCGCACTCTGCGAGCATATCAAGGACAGTCCAATTCCACAAGCCACTGGCGACTGATCAAATCACCACTGTGTAACTGGGGAGGATTTTCAGCTTTAATAAAGAAAAGCAAAACTGCACGTCAGTAAATACACATTGCAATGAGAATTGTGAGTCTGTTCTTTGTTCCCATGCTACACACACCTCATCAGATGAGACCATGAGGCTGGAAACCCGGGCCCAACACGCTTTGGTCCCCATTGTCCTCTTTCCTTTGAAGCAGCAGCATTTTCACACACTCAGCTGAGGATCAGGTTGGGATGCCCTTAGGCAAGCCCTGGAGCACCTGGTCCGCTGAGCCTCACTTGCTGGTCAGGACCCAGAACAGGCTGGCTCCTGACCTTGGGGGAATCCCCCTATATTATTCATGCATCTACAAAAAGGAGTGTCTTTCCTCATGGGACCCCTAGGACGCCAGGGAGTTACTGATCAGCAGCTGAGCGACTCTAGCCGAAGTTCCAGGGGCCTTCTAGAGAGGCCCCTAAAACTAGGGCCAACACATCTGCCCAGGGGGTGTATGACCACCACAGTCTGGCTCAGAAGACGGCTCAGAAGACCAGTTCTCCAGTGAGGGGCAGGAAAAGGCAGTGCCTTTCTAGGATGGCTCCATGAATACAGGTGCGAGAACAAGGACAGACATGAGGAAACAGGCAATCAGTCAGTCCTTGCTGTCAACTGCCACCAACCTGGCTAGTCCTGCACAAAACTCATCTGGAGACTTGTTCTGTCTCTAATACAAAGAGTTCACACCACACAGAGAGTGTTTCAGGCTGACTTTACTGCCACAACTCCACTGTGGGGGGTGGGGGACAGCGATGTCCGAGAGGTGATTTGGCAGGTACGGTAGAAACTAGAAGAAATCCCTAGAGATCAGGTCTCTGGGCCCACAAGGAGGGGAGTGGGATTGGCTGTTAATGACGATGGCACGTGGTCCCTGTGGAAAAGCCCTTTTCACCCAATGGCCCGGTGCCATTCTTAGGCTCCAAGGATTCACTTTCTAGAGTCCCCTTAGCTTTGGACAAGTACAAAATGAGACATCAACAGATAGGTGAGTTTCTCCTCTGCTCCCTGTCCCTCCACTTGGGGACTGGGGGTGGCCTTCGGGCAAGAACAGGGCAGGCATGAGAGTGTCAGTAAAATGCTTTGTTTCAACAGAGCTGAATGTAGGCCAGGTCCCCGAATCAGTCATTAAAAGGGGAAGTCCAAAGGAGACCCAATTTGGAAGTAGGAGGCCAGAAATCTGGGAGAGCAAGAGCCAATCCACCCAAGTGAGGAAAGGAAATGGGGCCTAGAAGAGGCTCGTAGCGAGGCTGAACCTCAGGGCATCGGGGCGGGGGGGGGGTGATTGAGAAGGGCAAATACAGGTGTCCCAAAATGAGCCCGCCTTGGGTAAAGAGAAGAGATCGTATGAGGAAGACACGGAACCAAAGCCAATCCTGTTGTGATCTGGAGAGGGATGAGATTTGGGGGCAAGCACAGCTCAAGAGGGGACCCCCCCCTGCAGCGGAAGGTGGGGCTGTCCACTGGCAAGCTGTTGCCATGGGTAATACCATGTCTGAGGTGCTTGGGGGTAATACTGAGTTTGACGAACCAGAGCAGTGCTTCTACCATGTTGGAGCATAGCCCTGCTCTGGGGACAACTTGACCAGGGGCAAGACAACAGGAAGCTTTCTTTGGGCCCATCTGAGCAAGACTGACCACCTAGCAGGAGGAGGCAGAAGAGACCAAAGCAGGAAGAGGGGGGTCCGAGATGGGGGCTACCAACTGAGACTGGGCCAACCACCACCTTCAGGGAAGTACAGTTCCCTGGGGTCCCCTCTGACACAGGCAGTCTTGGTGGTAGCCAAGCTAGGGCTAACCAGGGCCTGGCCCTTGAGCAGTTGGCGAGACCGGCAACAGGCCTCCCCCATCTGTAGGAGTGGGAGTGGAGGAAAGGATCATGGCTTCTCAAGCCATCCACTGCCTAGCAACATGAAACCATGTGCCTGGCAGCAGATAGTAATACCTGACCTGAACCCTGCTTTGCAGTACTTTTGGAAAGGAGAGAAGCTGGGGTCCTGCCCCCATCTCCTCCCCCACACTTGGCCAGGGCCCCCTCTCCAGACCAGCTGTTATGACATCATGTGACTAGGAAAGTAGACTCTGACTTAAGCAGCTGGTTGCCCCACGACCGAGTCAATAGAATTTTGGGAACATATATATTGGGCATCGTTGCTGTGACCAAAGGCATTTGTGACCGAGTATCCCAGGTGGCAAAAGCTCCTGATCCAGACTCCATGGCTAGTCCAAGTACCTATGAGACAGAAGAAGCCATGCTGGCCCCATCAGGGGAAGGAGAGCCAGCAATAGGTGTCCCATCTGTCTCACCCCTGGATCCAAATGTGGATCCCAGGGAGATTCTGGGGACCAGTGGCGAAAATGCTGTGAGCCAAGGTCCGGGCCCCCAAGACAGTCCACAACCGCAGGACCCAAGCCAAGGTGCTGCCAATGTGGACGGAAACAGGGCCATTCTTGGGCTCTCCTTCCCCAGAAAGCTCTGGATGATAGTGGAAGATGTCACCTTCACATCTGTGTGCTGGAATGACGATGGAGACGCCATGATTATCGAGAAAGATCTCTTCCAGAGGGAGGTTCTTAGCCGGAAGGGCGCAGAAAGAATCTTTGAAACAGACAACTTGAAGAGCTTCATCCGCCTGCTGAACCTCTATGGATTCAGCAAAATACGCCCAAATGACCCTTCAGTTTGCTCTGCAGGGAACAAGACAATGATGGTAAAGTAGAAATCCTCCCCTTCCCCATGTTCTCTGTTACCCGAACGACTTCTTAGTACGGGTAACAGAGAACAGTGCTATCCAAGAAGAATGCTATCCTGAAAGGGTTTCATTTCCAAGGATAACTCTTTTTCACATGAGACAATATTTACCAAAAGTTGAGAAAGTATAGGTTTTCATATGAAACTATAACCCCCTTAGAGATAACCTGATGAGATGACTAAAGACCCTAAGGGGCCATTTAATGTCAAATAGATGTATTTTCTCCCAGAATGACTAACATGATTAATTTTGTTTCAGATCTACCGCCACTGCAATTTTCAGAGAGACAAGCCTCTGCTCCTCGAGAACATCAAGAGAAAATGTAATCTGATGATTATTACTTGCCCAGGGACGAGCGTAGCCATTCCAAAGAGAAAGAGGGAGGTAACCCCTACACGACGCTCCCAAAGAATCCAACTCAAGAAATGCGCCAACGAAGCTGACAAAAAGACCCAGAAAGAAGGCCCAAGAGCCCGGGGACCCAGTGGCACCCGGTCATTCATATTGCCTGATATCTGGTTTATGGGCAATATAGCTGCACGTGCCATGGAAGACCCTTCCTCAAGTGAGCCAGGTGGCCCAAGTGGGGAGGGCACATCTAGGAACATCATGTTTGCACCCAGGGCTACTGCCATAAGGGATGGTGTCGGGGAACTGCCCTCCCACCCCCCAGATCATAGTTCAGTGATATCTTTGTATAACACCTGTTATTCCTTCCTGCTGGCTGCCCTTTCAGTCAAGGCCCCACGCGAGGCCCCGGAGGAGGACGACGAGGAGGAGGGCACCTCAGATTACAAGTGCGCACTCTGCGAGCATATCAAGGACAGTCCAATTCCACAAGCCACTGGCGACTGATCAAATCACCACTGTGTAACTGGGGAGGATTTTCAGCTTTAACAAAGAAAAGCAAAACTGCACGTCAGTAAATACACATTGCAATGAGAATTGTGAGTCTGTTCTTTGTTCCCATGCTACACACACCTCATCAGATGAGACCATGAGGCTGGAAACCCGGGCCCAACACGCTTTGGTCCCCATTGTCCTCTTTCCTTTGAAGCAGCAGCATTTTCACACACTCAGCTGAGGATCAGGTTGGGAAGCCCTTAGGCAAGCCCTGGAGCACCTGGTCCGCTGAGCCTCACTTGCTGGTCAGGACCCAGAACAGGCTGGCTCCTGACCTTGGGGGAATCCCCCTATATTATTCATGCATCTAGAAAAAGGAGTGTCTTTCCTCATGGGACCCCTAGGACGCCAGGGAGTTACTGATCAGCAGCTGAGCGACTCTAGCCGAAGTTCCAGGGGACTTCTAGAGAGGCCCCTAAAACTAGGGCCAACACATCTGCCCAGGGGGTGTATGACCACCACAGTCTGGCTCAGAAGACGGCTCAGAAGACCAGTTCTCCAGTGAGGGGCAGGAAAAGGCAGTGCCTTTCTAGGATGGCTCCATGAATACAGGTGCGAGAACAAGGACAGACATGAGGAAACAGGCAATCAGTCAGTCCTTGCTGTCAACTGCCACCAACCTGGCTAGTCCTGCACAAAACTCATCTGGAGACTTGTTCTGTCTCTAATACAAAGAGTTCACACCACACAGAGAGTGTTTCAGGCTGACTTTACTGCCACAACTCCACTGTGGGGGGGGGGGGACAGCGATGTCCGAGAGGTGATTTGGCAGGTACGGTAGAAACTAGAAGAAATCCCTAGAGATCAGGTCTCTGGGCCCACAAGGAGGGGAGTGGGATTGGCTGTTAATGACGATGGCACGTGGTCCCTGTGGAAAAGCCCTTTTCACCCAATGGCCCGGTGCCATTCTTAGGCTCCAAGGATTCACTTTCTAGAGTCCCCTTAGCTTTGGACAAGTACAAAATGAGACATCAACAGATAGGTGAGTTTCTCCTCTGCTCCCTGTCCCTCCACTTGGGGACTGGGGGTGGCCTTTGGGCAAGAACAGGGCAGGCATGAGAGTGTCAGTAAAATGCTTTGTTTCAACAGAGCTGAATGTAGGCCAGGTCCCCGAATCAGTCATTAAAAGGGGAAGTCCAAAGGAGACCCAATTTGGAAGCAGGAGGCCAGAAATCTGGGAGAGCAAGAGCCAATCCACCCAAGTGAGGAAAGGAAATGGGGCCTAGAAGAGGCTCGTAGCGAGGCTGAACCTCAGGGCATCGGGGCGGGGGGGGGTGATTGAGAAGGGTAAATAAAGGTGTCCCAAAATGAGCCCGCCTTGGGTAAAGAGAAGAGATCTTATGAGGAAGACACGGAACCAAAGCCAATCCTGTTGTGATCTGGAGAGGGATGAGATTTGGGGGCAAGCACAGCTCAAGAGGGGACCCCCCCCTGCAGCGGAAGGTGGGGCTGTCCACTGGCAAGCTGTTGCCATGGGTAATACCATGTCTGAGGTGTTTGGGGGTAATACTGAGTTTGACGAACCAGAGCAGTGCTTCTACCATGTTGGAGCATAGCCCTGCTCTGGGGACAACTTGACCAGGGGCAAGACAACAGGAAGCTTTGTTTGGGCCCATCTGAGCAAGACTGACCACCTAGCAGGAGGAGGCAGAAGAGACCAAAGCAGGAAGAGGGGGTTCCGAGATGGGGGCTACCAACTGAGACTGGGCCAACCACCACCTTCAGGGAAGTACAGTTCCCTGGGGTCCCCTCTGACACAGGCAGTCTTGGTGGTAGCCAAGCTGGGGCTAACCAGGGCCTGGCGCTTGAGCAGTTGGCGAGACCGGCAACAGGCCTCCCCCATCTGTAGGAGTGGGAGTGGAGGAAAGGATCATGGCTTCTCAAGCCATCCACTGCCTAGCAACATGAAACCATGTGCCTGGCAGCAGATAGTAATACCTGACCTGAACCCTGCTTTGCAGTACTTTTGGAAAGGAGAGAAGCTGGGGTCCTGCCGCCATCTCCTCCCCCACACTTGGCCAGGGCCCCCTCTCCAGACCAGCTGTTATGACATCATGTGACTAGGAAAGTAGACTCTGACTTAAGCAGCTGGTTGCCCCACGACCGAGTCAATAGAATTTTGGGAACATATATATTGGGCATCGTTGCTGTGACGAAAGGCATTTGTGACCGAGTATCCCAGGTGGCAAAAGCTCCTGATCCAGACTCCATGGCTAGTCCAAGTACCTATGAGACAGAAGAAGCCATGCTGGCCCCATCAGGGGAAGGAGAGCCAGCAATAGGTGTCCCATCTGTCTCACCCCTGGATCCAAATGTGGATCCCAGGGAGATTCTGGGGACCAGTGGCGAAAATGCTGTGAGCCAAGGTCCGGGCCCCCAAGACAGTCCACAACCGCAGGACCCAAGCCAAGGTGCTGCCAATGTGGACGGAAACAGGGCCATTCTTGGGCTCTCCTTCCCCAGAAAGCTCTGGATGATAGTGGAAGATGTCACCTTCACATCTGTGTGCTGGAATGACGATGGAGACGCCATGATTATCGAGAAAGATCTCTTCCAGAGGGAGGTTCTTAGCCGGAAGGGCGCAGAAAGAATCTTTGAAACAGACAACTTGAAGAGCTTCATCCGCCTGCTGAACCTCTATGGATTCAGCAAAATACGCCCAAATGACCCTTCAGTTTGCTCTGCAGGGAACAAGACAATGATGGTAAAGTAGAAATCCTCCCCTTCCCCATGTTCTCTGTTACCCGAACGACTTCTTAGTACGGGTAACAGAGAACAGTGCTATCCAAGAAGAATGCTATCCTGAAAGGGTTTCATTTCCAAGGATAACTCTTTTTCACATGAGACAATATTTACCAAAAGTTGAGAAAGTATAGGTTTTCATATGAAACTATAACCCCCTTAGAGATAACCTGATGAGATGACTAAAGACCCTAAGGGGCCATTTAATGTCAAATAGATGTATTTTCTCCCAGAATGACTAACATGATTAATTTTGTTTCAGATCTACCGCCACTGCAATTTTCAGAGAGGCAAGCCTCTGCTCCTCGAGAACATCAAGAGAAAATGTAATCTGATGATTATTACTTGCCCAGGGACGAGCGTAGCAATTCCAAAGAGAAAGAGGGAGGTAACCCCTACACGATGCTCCCAAAGAATCCAACTCAAGAAATGCGCCAACGAAGCTGACAAAAAGACCCAGAAAGAAGGCCCAAGAGCCCGGGGACCCAGTGGCACCCGGTCATTCATATTGCCTGATATCTGGTTTATGGGCAATATAGCTGCACGTGCCATGGAAGACCCTTCCTCAAGTGAGCCAGGTGGCCCAAGTGGGGAGGGCACATCTAGGAACATCATGTTTGCACCCAGGGCTACTGCCATAAGGGATGGTGTCGGGGAACTGCCCTCCCACCCCCCAGATCATAGTTCAGTGATATCTTTGTATAACACCTGTTATTCCTTCCTGCTGGCTGCCCTTTCAGTCAAGGCCCCACGCGAGGCCCCGGAGGAGGACGACGAAGAGGAGGGCACCTCAGATTACAAGTGCGCACTCTGCGAGCATATCAAGGACAGTCCAATTCCACAAGCCACTGGCGACTGATCAAATCACCACTGTGTAACTGGGGAGGATTTTCAGCTTTAATAAAGAAAAGCAAAACTGCACGTCAGTAAATACACATTGCAATGAGAATTGTGAGTCTGTTCTTTGTTCCCATGCTACACACACCTCATCAGATGAGACCATGAGGCTGGAAACCCGGGCCCAACACGCTTTGGTCCCCATTGCCCTCTTTCCTTTGAAGCAGCAGCATTTTCACACACTCAGCTGAGGATCAGGTTGGGAAGCCCTTAGGCAAGCCCTGGAGCACCTGGTCCGCTGAGCCTCACTTGCTGGTCAGGACCCAGAACAGGCTGTCTCCTGACCTTGGGGGAATCCCCCTATATTATTCATGCATCTAGAAAAAGGAGTGTCTTTCCTCATGGGACCCCTAGGACGCCAGGGAGTTACTGATCAGCAGCTGAGCGACTCTAGTCGAAGTTCCAGGGGTCTTCTAGAGAGGCCCCTAAAACTAGGGCCAACACATCTGCCCAGGGGGTGTATGACCACCACAGTCTGGCTCAGAAGACGGCTCAGAAGACCAGTTCTCCAGTGAGGGGCAGGAAATGGCAGTGCCTTTCTAGGATGGCTCCATGAATACAGGTGCGAGAACAAGGACAGACATGAGGAAACAGGCAATCAGTCAGTCCTTGCTGTCAACTGCCACCAACCTGGCTAGTCCTGCACAAAACACATCTGGAGACTTGTTCTGTCTCTAATACAAAGAGTTCACACCAGACAGAGAGTGTTTCAGGCTGACTTTACTGCCACAACTCCACTGTGGGGGGGGGGGACAGCGATGTCCGAGAGGTGATTTGGCAGGTACGGTAGAAACTAGAAGAAATCCCTAGAGATCAGGTCTCTGGGCCCACAAGGAGGGGAGTGGGATTGGCTGTTAATGACGATGGCACGTGGTCCCTGTGGAAAAGCCCTTTTCACCCAATGGCCCGGTGCCATTCTTAGGCTCCAAGGATTCACTTTCTAGAGTCCCCTTAGCTTTGGACAAGTACAAAATGAGACATCAACAGATAGGTGAGTTTCTCCTCTGCTCCCTGTCCCTCCACTTGGGGTCTGGGGGTGGCCTTTGGGCAAGAACAGGACAGGCATGAGAGTGTCAGTAAAATGCTTGGTTTCAACAGAGCTGAATGTAGGCCAGGTCCCCGAATCAGTCATTAAAAGGGGAAGTCCAAAGGAGACCCAATTTGGAAGTAGGAGGCCAGAAATCTGGGAGAGCAAGAGCTAATCCACCCAAGTGAGGAAAGGAAATGGGGCCTAGAAGAGGCTCGTAGCGAGGCTGAACCTCAGGGCATCGGGGCGGGGTGGGGGGGTGATTGAGAAGGGTAAATTCAGGTTTCCCAAAATGAGCCCGCCTTGGGGAAAGAGAAGAGATCTTATGAGGAAGACACGGAAGCAAAGCCAATCCTGTTGTGATCTGGAGAGGGATGAGATTTGGGGGCAAGCACAGCTCAAGAGGGGACCCCCCCCTGCAGCGGAAGGTGGGGCTGTCCACTGGCAAGCTGTTGCCATGGGTAATACCATGTCTGAGGTGTTTGGGGGTAATACTGAGTTTGACGAACCAGAGCAGTGCTTCTACCATGTTGGAGCATAGCCCTGCTCTGGGGACAACTTGACCAGGGGCAAGACAACAGGAAGCTTTGTTTGGGCCCATCTGAGCAAGACTGACCACCTAGCAGGAGGAGGCAGAAGAGACCAAAGCAGGAAGAGGGGGTTCCGAGATGGGGGCTACCAACTGAGACTGGGCCAACCACCACCTTCAGGGAAGTACAGTTCCCTGGGGTCCCCTCTGACACAGGCAGTCTTGGTGGTAGCCAAGCTGGGGCTAACCAGGGCCTGGCCCTTGAGCAGTTGGCGAGACCGGCAACAGGCCTCCCCCATCTGTAGGAGTGGGAGTGGAGGAAAGGATCATGGCTTCTCAAGCCATCCACTGCCTAGCAACATGAAACCATGTGCCTGGCAGCAGATAGTAATACCTGACCTGAACCCTGCTTTGCAGTACTTTTGGAAAGGAGAGAAGCTGGGGTCCTGCCCCCATCTCCTCCCCCACACTTGGCCAGGGCCCCCTCTCCAGACCAGCTGTTATGACATCATGTGACTAGGAAAGTAGACTCTGACTTAAGCAGCTGGTTGCCCCACGACCGAGTCAATAGAATTTTGGGAACATATATATTGGGCATCGTTGCTGTGACCAAAGGCATTTGTGACCGAGTATCCCAGGTGGCAAAAGCTCCTGATCCAGACTCCATGGCTAGTCCAAGTCCAGAAGAAGCCATGCTGGCCCCATCAGGGGAAGGAGAGCCAGCAATAGGTGTCCCATCTGTCTCACCCCTGGATCCAAATGTGGATCCCAGGGAGATTCTGGGGACCAGTGGCGAAAATGCTGTGAGCCAAGGTCCGGGCCCCCAAGACAGTCCACAACCGCAGGACCCAAGCCAAGGTGCTGCCAATGTGGACGGAAACAGGGCCATTCTTGGGCTCTCCTTCCCCAGAAAGCTCTGGATGATAGTGGAAGATGTCACCTTCACATCTGTGTGCTGGAATGACGATGGAGACGCCATGATTATCGAGAAAGATCTCTTCCAGAGGGAGGTTCTTAGCCGGAAGGGCGCAGAAAGAATCTTTGAAACAGACAACTTGAAGAGCTTCATCCGCCTGCTGAACCTCTATGGATTCAGCAAAATACGCCCAAATGACCCTTCAGTTTGCTCTGCAGGGAACAAGACAATGATGGTAAAGTAGAAATCCTCCCCTTCCCCATGTTCTCTGTTACCCGAACGACTTCTTAGTACGGGTAACAGAGAACAGTGCTATCCAAGAAGAATGCTATCCTGAAAGGGTTTCATTTCCAAGGATAACTCTTTTTCACATGAGACAATATTTACCAAAAGTTGAGAAAGTATAGGTTTTCATATGAAACTATAACCCCCTTAGAGATAACCTGATGAGATGACTAAAGACCCTAAGGGGCCATTTAATGTCAAATAGATGTATTTTCTCCCAGAATGACTAACATGATTAATTTTGTTTCAGATCTACCGCCACTGCAATTTTCAGAGAGACAAGCCTCTGCTCCTCGAGAACATCAAGAGAAAATGTAATCTGATGATTATTACTTGCCCAGGGACGAGCGTAGCAATTCCAAAGAGAAAGAGGGAGGTAACCCCTACACGACGCTCCCAAAGAATCCAACTCAAGAAATGCGCCAACGAAGCTGACAAAAAGACCCAGAAAGAAGGCCCAAGAGCCCGGGGACCCAGTGGCACCCGGTCATTCATATTGCCTGATATCTGGTTTATGGGCAATATAGCTGCACGTGCCATGGAAGACCCTTCCTCAAGTGAGCCAGGTGGCCCAAGTGGGGAGGGCACATCTAGGAACATCATGTTTGCACCCAGGGCTACTGCCATAAGGGATGGTGTCGGGGAACTGCCCTCCCACCCCCCAGATCATAGTTCAGTGATATCTTTGTATAACACCTGTTATTCCTTCCTGCTGGCTGCCCTTTCAGTCAAGGCCCCACGCGAGGCCCCGGAGGAGGACGACGAGGAGGAGGGCACCTCAGATTACAAGTGCGCACTCTGCGAGCATATCAAGGACAGTCCAATTCCACAAGCCACTGGCGACTGATCAAATCACCACTGTGTAACTGGGGAGGATTTTCAGCTTTAATAAAGAAAAGCAAAACTGCACGTCAGTAAATACACATTGCAATGAGAATTGTGAGTCTGTTCTTTGTTCCCATGCTACACACACCTCATCAGATGAGACCATGAGGCTGGAAACCCGGGCCCAACACGCTTTGGTCCCCATTGTCCTCTTTCCTTTGAAGCAGCAGCATTTTCACACACTCAGCTGAGGATCAGGTTGGGATGCCCTTAGGCAAGCCCTGGAGCACCTGGTCCGCTGAGCCTCACTTGCTGGTCAGGACCCAGAACAGGCTGGCTCCTGACCTTGGGGGAATCCCCCTATATTATTCATGCATCTACAAAAAGGAGTGTCTTTCCTCATGGGACCCCTAGGACGCCAGGGAGTTACTGATCAGCAGCTGAGCGACTCTAGCCGAAGTTCCAGGGGCCTTCTAGAGAGGCCCCTAAAACTAGGGCCAACACATCTGCCCAGGGGGTGTATGACCACCACAGCCTGGCTCAGAAGACGGCTCAGAAGACCAGTTCTCCAGTGAGGGGCAGGAAAAGGCAGTGCCTTTCTAGGATGGCTCCATGAATACAGGTGCGAGAACAAGGACAGACATGAGGAAACAGGCAATCAGTCAGTCCTTGCTGTCAACTGCCACCAACCTGGCTAGTCCTGCACAAAACTCATCTGGAGACTTGTTCTGTCTCTAATACAAAGAGTTCACACCAGACAGAGAGTGTTTCAGGCTGACTTTATTGCCACAACTCCACTGTGGGGGGGGGGGACAGCGATGTCCGAGAGGTGATTTGCCAGGTACGGTAGAAACTAGAAGAAATCCCTAGAGATCAGGTCTCTGGGCCCACAAGGAGGGGAGTGGGATTGGCTGTTAATGACGATGGCACGTGGTCCCTGTGGAAAAGCCCTTTTCACCCAATGGCCCGGTGCCATTCTTAGGCTCCAAGGATTCACTTTCTAGAGTCCCCTTAGCTTTGGACAAGTACAAAATGAGACATCAACAGATAGGTGAGTTTCTCCTCTGCTCCCTGTCCCTCCACTTGGGGACTGGGGGTGGCCTTCGGGCAAGAACAGGGCAGGCATGAGAGTGTCAGTAAAATGCTTTGTTTCAACAGAGCTGAATGTAGGCCAGGTCCCCGAATCAGTCATTAAAAGGGGAAGTCCAAAGGAGACCCAATTTGGAAGTAGGAGGCCAGAAATCTGGGAGAGCAAGAGCCAATCCACCCAAGTGAGGAAAGGAAATGGGGCCTAGAAGAGGCTCGTAGCGAGGCTGAACCTCAGGGCATCGGGGCGGGGGGGTGGTGATTGAGAAGGGTAAATACAGGTGTCCCAAAATGAGCCCGCCTTGGGTAAAGAGAAGAGATCTTATGAGGAAGACACGGAAGCAAAGCCAATCCTGTTGTGATCTGGAGAGGGATGAGATTTGGGGGCAAGCACAGCTCAAGAGGGGACCCCCCCCTGCAGCGGAAGGTGGGGCTGTCCACTGGCAAGCTGTTGCCATGGGTAATACCATGTCTGAGGTGTTTGGGGGTAATACTGAGTTTGACGAACCAGAGCAGTGCTTCTACCATGTTGGAGCATAGCCCTGCTCTGGGGACAACTTGACCAGGGGCAAGACAACAGGAAGCTTTGTTTGGGCCCATCTGAGCAATACTGACCACCTAGCAGGAGGAGGCAGAAGAGACCAAAGCAGGAAGAGGGGGTTCCGAGATGGGGGCTACCAACTGAGACTGGGCCAACCACCACCTTCAGGGAAGTACAGTTCCCTGGGGTCCCCTCTGACACAGTCAGTCTTGGTGGTAGCCAAGCTAGGGCTAACCAGGGCCTGGCCCTTGAGCAGTTGGCGAGACCGGCAACAGGCCTCCCCCATCTGTAGGAGTGGGAGTGGAGGAAAGGATCATGGCTTCTCAAGCCATCCACTGCCTAGCAACATGAAACCATGTGCCTGGCAGCAGATAGTAATACCTGACCTGAACCCTGCTTTGCAGTACTTTTGGAAAGGAGAGAAGCTGGGGTCCTGCCCCCATCTCCTCCCCCACACTTGGCCAGGGCCCCCTCTCCAGACCAGCTGTTATGACATCATGTGACTAGGAAAGTAGACTCTGACTTAAGCAGCTGGTTGCCCCACGACCGAGTCAATAGAATTTTGGGAACATATATATTGGGCATCGTTGCTGTGACCAAAGGCATTTGTGACCGAGTATCCCAGGTGGCAAAAGCTCCTGATCCAGACTCCATGGCTAGTCCAAGTCCAGAAGAAGCCATGCTGGCCCCATCAGGGGAAGGAGAGCCAGCAATAGGTGTCCCATCTTTCTCACCCCTGGATCCAAATGTGGATCCCAGGGAGATTCTGGGGACCAGTGGCGAAAATGCTGTGAGCCAAGGTCCGGGCCCCCAAGACAGTCCACAACCGCAGGACCCAAGCCAAGGTGCTGCCAATGTGGACGGAAACAGGGCCATTCTTGGGCTCTCCTTCCCCAGAAAGCTCTGGATGATAGTGGAAGATGTCACCTTCACATCTGTGTGCTGGAATGACGATGGAGACGCCATGATTATCGAGAAAGATCTCTTCCAGAGGGAGGTTCTTAGCCGGAAGGGCGCAGAAAGAATCTTTGAAACAGACAACTTGAAGAGCTTCATCCGCCTGCTGAACCTCTATGGATTCAGCAAAATACGCCCAAATGACCCTTCAGTTTGCTCTGCAGGGAACAAGACAATGATGGTAAAGTAGAAATCCTCCCCTTCCCCATGTTCTCTGTTACCCGAACGACTTCTTAGTACGGGTAACAGAGAACAGTGCTATCCAAGAAGAATGCTATCCTGAAAGGGTTTCATTTCCAAGGATAACTCTTTTTCACATGAGACAATATTTACCAAAAGTTGAGAAAGTATAGGTTTTCATATGAAACTATAACCCCCTTAGAGATAACCTGATGAGATGACTAAAGACCCTAAGGGGCCATTTAATGTCAAATAGATGTATTTTCTCCCAGAATGACTAACATGATTAATTTTGTTTCAGATCTACCGCCACTGCAATTTTCAGAGAGACAAGCCTCTGCTCCTCGAGAACATCAAGAGAAAATGTAATCTGATGATTATTACTTGCCCAGGGACGAGCGTAGCAATTCCAAAGAGAAAGAGGGAGGTAACCCCTACACGACGCTCCCAAAGAATCCAACTCAAGAAATGCGCCAACGAAGCTGACAAAAAGACCCAGAAAGAAGGCCCAAGAGCCCGGGGACCCAGTGGCACCCGGTCATTCATATTGCCTGATATCTGGTTTATGGGCAATATAGCTGCACGTGCCATGGAAGACCCTTCCTCAAGTGAGCCAGGTGGCCCAAGTGGGGAGGGCACATCTAGGAACATCATGTTTGCACCCAGGGCTACTGCCATAAGGGATGGTGTCGGGGAACTGCCCTCCCACCCCCCAGATCATAGTTCAGTGATATCTTTGTATAACACCTGTTATTCCTTCCTGCTGGCTGCCCTTTCAGTCAAGGCCCCACGCGAGGCCCCGGAGGAGGACGACGAGGAGGAGGGCACCTCAGATTACAAGTGCGCACTCTGCGAGCATATCAAGGACAGTCCAATTCCACAAGCCACTGGCGACTGATCAAATCACCACTGTGTAACTGGGGAGGATTTTCAGCTTTAATAAAGAAAAGCAAAACTGCACGTCAGTAAATACACATTGCAATGAGAATTGTGAGTCTGTTCTTTGTTCCCATGCTACACACACCTCATCAGATGAGACCATGAGGCTGGAAACCCGGGCCCAACACGCTTTGGTCCCCATTGTCCTCTTTCCTTTGAAGCAGCAGCATTTTCACACACTCAGCTGAGGATCAGGTTGGGATGCCCTTAGGCAAGCCCTGGAGCACCTGGTCCGCTGAGCCTCACTTGCTGGTCAGGACCCAGAACAGGCTGGCTCCTGACCTTGGGGGAATCCCCCTATATTATTCATGCATCTACAAAAAGGAGTGTCTTTCCTCATGGGACCCCTAGGACGCCAGGGAGTTACTGATCAGCAGCTGAGCGACTCTAGCCGAAGTTCCAGGGGCCTTCTAGAGAGGCCCCTAAAACTAGGGCCAACACATCTGCCCAGGGGGTGTATGACCACCACAGCCTGGCTCAGAAGACGGCTCAGAAGACCAGTTCTCCAGTGAGGGGCAGGAAAAGGCAGTGCCTTTCTAGGATGGCTCCATGAATACAGGTGCGAGAACAAGGACAGACATGAGGAAACAGGCAATCAGTCAGTCCTTGCTGTCAACTGCCACCAACCTGGCTAGTCCTGCACAAAACTCATCTGGAGACTTGTTCTGTCTCTAATACAAAGAGTTCACACCAGACAGAGAGTGTTTCAGGCTGACTTTATTGCCACAACTCCACTGTGGGGGGGGGGGACAGCGATGTCCGAGAGGTGATTTGCCAGGTACGGTAGAAACTAGAAGAAATCCCTAGAGATCAGGTCTCTGGGCCCACAAGGAGGGGAGTGGGATTGGCTGTTAATGACGATGGCACGTGGTCCCTGTGGAAAAGCCCTTTTCACCCAATGGCCCGGTGCCATTCTTAGGCTCCAAGGATTCACTTTCTAGAGTCCCCTTAGCTTTGGACAAGTACAAAATGAGACATCAACAGATAGGTGAGTTTCTCCTCTGCTCCCTGTCCCTCCACTTGGGGACTGGGGGTGGCCTTCGGGCAAGAACAGGGCAGGCATGAGAGTGTCAGTAAAATGCTTTGTTTCAACAGAGCTGAATGTAGGCCAGGTCCCCGAATCAGTCATTAAAAGGGGAAGTCCAAAGGAGACCCAATTTGGAAGTAGGAGGCCAGAAATCTGGGAGAGCAAGAGCCAATCCACCCAAGTGAGGAAAGGAAATGGGGCCTAGAAGAGGCTCGTAGCGAGGCTGAACCTCAGGGCATCGGGGCGGGGGGGTGGTGATTGAGAAGGGTAAATACAGGTGTCCCAAAATGAGCCCGCCTTGGGTAAAGAGAAGAGATCTTATGAGGAAGACACGGAAGCAAAGCCAATCCTGTTGTGATCTGGAGAGGGATGAGATTTGGGGGCAAGCACAGCTCAAGAGGGGACCCCCCCCTGCAGCGGAAGGTGGGGCTGTCCACTGGCAAGCTGTTGCCATGGGTAATACCATGTCTGAGGTGTTTGGGGGTAATACTGAGTTTGACGAACCAGAGCAGTGCTTCTACCATGTTGGAGCATAGCCCTGCTCTGGGGACAACTTGACCAGGGGCAAGACAACAGGAAGCTTTGTTTGGGCCCATCTGAGCAATACTGACCACCTAGCAGGAGGAGGCAGAAGAGACCAAAGCAGGAAGAGGGGGTTCCGAGATGGGGGCTACCAACTGAGACTGGGCCAACCACCACCTTCAGGGAAGTACAGTTCCCTGGGGTCCCCTCTGACACAGTCAGTCTTGGTGGTAGCCAAGCTAGGGCTAACCAGGGCCTGGCCCTTGAGCAGTTGGCGAGACCGGCAACAGGCCTCCCCCATCTGTAGGAGTGGGAGTGGAGGAAAGGATCATGGCTTCTCAAGCCATCCACTGCCTAGCAACATGAAACCATGTGCCTGGCAGCAGATAGTAATACCTGACCTGAACCCTGCTTTGCAGTACTTTTGGAAAGGAGAGAAGCTGGGGTCCTGCCCCCATCTCCTCCCCCACACTTGGCCAGGGCCCCCTCTCCAGACCAGCTGTTATGACATCATGTGACTAGGAAAGTAGACTCTGACTTAAGCAGCTGGTTGCCCCACGACCGAGTCAATAGAATTTTGGGAACATATATATTGGGCATCGTTGCTGTGACCAAAGGCATTTGTGACCGAGTATCCCAGGTGGCAAAAGCTCCTGATCCAGACTCCATGGGTAGTCCAAGTCCAGAAGAAGCCATGCTGGCCCCATCAGGGGAAGGAGAGCCAGCAATAGGTGTCCCATCTTTCTCACCCCTGGATCCAAATGTGGATCCCAGGGAGATTCTGGGGACCAGTGGCGAAAATGCTGTGAGCCAAGGTCCGGGCCCCCAAGACAGTCCACAACCGCAGGACCCAAGCCAAGGTGCTGCCAATGTGGACGGAAACAGGGCCATTCTTGGGCTCTCCTTCCCCAGAAAGCTCTGGATGATAGTGGAAGATGTCACCTACACATCTGTGTGCTGGAATGACGATGGAGACGCCATGATTATCGAGAAAGATCTCTTCCAGAGGGAGGTTCTTAGCCGGAAGGGCGCAGAAAGAATCTTTGAAACAGACAACTTGAAGAGCTTCATCCGCCTGCTGAACCTCTATGGATTCAGCAAAATACGCCCAAATGACCCTTCAGTTTGCTCTGCAGGGAACAAGACAATGATGGTAAAGTAGAAATCCTCCCCTTCCCCATGTTCTCTGTTACCCGAACGACTTCTTAGTACGGGTAACAGAGAACAGTGCTATCCAAGAAGAATGCTATCCTGAAAGGGTTTCATTTCCAAGGATAACTCTTTTTCACATGAGACAATATTTACCAAAAGTTGAGAAAGTATAGGTTTTCATATGAAACTATAACCCCCTTAGAGATAACCTGATGAGATGACTAAAGACCCTAAGGGGCCATTTAATGTCAAATAGATGTATTTTCTCCCAGAATGACTAACATGATTAATTTTGTTTCAGATCTACCGCCACTGCAATTTTCAGAGAGACAAGCCTCTGCTCCTCGAGAACATCAAGAGAAAATGTAATCTGATGATTATTACTTGCCCAGGGACGAGCGTAGCCATTCCAAAGAGAAAGAGGGAGGTAACCCCTACACGACGCTCCCAAAGAATCCAACTCAAGAAATGCGCCAACGAAGCTGACAAAAAGACCCAGAAAGAAGGCCCAAGAGCCCGGGGACCCAGTGGCACCCGGTCATTCATATTGCCTGATATCTGGTTTATGGGCAATATAGCTGCACGTGCCATGGAAGACCCTTCCTCAAGTGAGCCAGGTGGCCCAAGTGGGGAGGGCACATCTAGGAACATCATGTTTGCACCCAGGGCTACTGCTATAAGGGATGGTGTCGGGGAACTGCCCTCCCACCCCCCAGATCATAGTTCAGTGATATCTTTGTATAACACCTGTTATTCCTTCCTGCTGGCTGCCCTTTCAGTCAAGGCCCCACGCGAGGCCCCGGAGGAGGACGACGAGGAGGAGGGCACCTCAGATTACAAGTGCGCACTCTGCGAGCATATCAAGGACAGTCCAATTCCACAAGCCACTGGCGACTGATCAAATCACCACTGTGTAACTGGGGAGGATTTTCAGCTTTAATAAAGAAAAGCAAAACTGCACGTCAGTAAATACACATTGCAATGAGAATTGTGAGTCTGTTCTTTGTTCCCATGCTACACACACCTCATCAGATGAGACGATGAGGCTGGAAACCCGGGCCCAACACGCTTTGGTCCCCATTGTCCTCTTTCCTTTGAAGCAGCAGCATTTTCACACACTCAGCTGAGGATCAGGTTGGGATACCCTTAGGCAAGCCCTGGAGCACCTGGTCCGCTGAGCCTCACTTGCTGGTCAGGACCCAGAACAGGCTGGCTCCTGACCTTGGGGGAATCCCCCTATATTATTCATGCATCTACAAAAAGGAGTGTCTTTCCTCATGGGACCCCTAGGACGCCAGGGAGTTACTGATCAGCAGCTGAGCGACTCTAGCCGAAGTTCCAGGGGCCTTCTAGAGAGGCCCCTAAAACTAGGGCCAACACATCTGCCCAGGGGGTGTATGACCACCACAGCCTGGCTCAGAAGACGGCTCAGAAGACCAGTTCTCCAGTGAGGGGCAGGAAAAGGCAGTGCCTTTCTAGGATGGCTCCATGAATACAGGTGCGAGAACAAGGACAGACATGAGGAAACAGGCAATCAGTCAGTCCTTGCTGTCAACTGCCACCAACCTGGCTAGTCCTGCACAAAACACATCTGGAGACTTGTTCTGTCTCTAATACAAAGAGTTCACACCAGACAGAGAGTGTTTCAGGCTGACTTTATTGCCACAACTCCACTGTGGCGGGGGGGGGGGACAGCGATGTCCGAGAGGTGATTTGGCAGGTACGGTAGAAACTAGAAGAAATCCCTAGAGATCAGGTCTCTGGGCCCACAAGGAGGGGAGTGGGATTGGCTGTTAATGACGATGGCACGTGGTCCCTGTGGAAAAGCCCTTTTCACCCAATGGCCCGGTGCCATTCTTAGGCTCCAAGGATTCACTTTCTAGAGTCCCCTTAGCTTTGGACAAGTACAAAATGAGACATCAACAGATAGGTGAGTTTCTCCTCTGCTCCCTGTCCCTCCACTTGGGGTCTGGGGGTGGCCTTTGGGCAAGAACAGGGCAGGCATGAGAGTGTCAGTAAAATGCTTGGTTTCAACAGAGCTGAATGTAGGCCAGGTCCCCGAATCAGTCATTAAAAGGGGAAGTCCAAAGGAGACCCAATTTGTAAGTAGGAGGCCAGAAATCTGGGAGAGCAGGAGCTAATCCACCCAAGTGAGGAAAGGAAATGGGGCCTAGAAGAGGCTCGTAGCGAGGCTGAACCTCAGGGCATCGGGGCGGGGTGGGGGGGTGATTGAGAAGGGTAAATTCAGGTTTCCCAAAATGAGCCCGCCTTGGGTAAAGAGAAGAGATCTTATGAGGAAGACACGGAAGCAAAGCCAATCCTGTTGTGATCTGGAGAGGGATGAGATTTGGGGGCAAGCACAGCTCAAGAGGGGACCCCCCCCTGCAGCGGAAGGTGGGGCTGTCCACTGGCAAGCTGTTGCCATGGGTAATACCATGTCTGAGGTGTTTGGGGGTAATACTGAGTTTGACGAACCAGAGCAGTGCTTCTAACATGTTGGAGCATAGCCCTGCTCTGGGGACAACTTGACCAGGGGCAAGACAACAGGAAGCTTTGTTTGGGCCCATCTGAGCAATACTGACCACCTAGCAGGAGGAGGCAGAAGAGACCAAAGCAGGAAGAGGGGGTTCCGAGATGGGGGCTACCAACTGAGACTGGGCCAACCACCACCTTCAGGGAAGTACAGTTCCCTGGGGTCCCCTCTGACACAGGCAGTCTTGGTGGTAGCCAAGCTGGGGCTAACCAGGGCCTGGCCCTTGAGCAGTTGGCGAGACCGGCAACAGGCCTCCCCCATCTGTAGGAGTGGGAGTGGAGGAAAGGATCATGGCTTCTCAAGCCATCCACTGCCTAGCAACATGAAACCATGTGCCTGGCAGCAGATAGTAATACCTGACCTGAACCCTGCTTTGCAGTACTTTTGGAAAGGAGAGAAGCTGGGGTCCTGCCCCCATCTCCTCCCCCACACTTGGCCAGGGCCCCCTCTCCAGACCAGCTGTTATGACATCATGTGACTAGGAAAGTAGACTCTGACTTAAGCAGCTGGTTGCCCCACGACCGAGTCAATAGAATTTTGGGAACATATATATTGGGCATCGTTGCTGTGACCAAAGGCATTTGTGACCGAGTATCCCAGGTGGCAAAAGCTCCTGATCCAGACTCCATGGCTAGTCCAAGTCCAGAAGAAGCCATGCTGGCCCCATCAGGGGAAGGAGAGCCAGCAATAGGTGTCCCATCTGTCTCACCCCTGGATCCAAATGTGGATCCCAGGGAGATTCTGGGGACCAGTGGCGAAAATGCTGTGAGCCAAGGTCCGGGCCCCCAAGACAGTCCACAACCGCAGGACCCAAGCCAAGGTGCTGCCAATGTGGACGGAAACAGGGCCATTCTTGGGCTCTCCTTCCCCAGAAAGCTCTGGATGATAGTGGAAGATGTCACCTTCACATCTGTGTGCTGGAATGACGATGGAGACGCCATGATTATCGAGAAAGATCTCTTCCAGAGGGAGGTTCTTAGCCGGAAGGGCGCAGAAAGAATCTTTGAAACAGACAACTTGAAGAGCTTCATCCGCCTGCTGAACCTCTATGGATTCAGCAAAATACGCCCAAATGACCCTTCAGTTTGCTCTGCAGGGAACAAGACAATGATGGTAAAGTAGAAATCCTCCCCTTCCCCATGTTCTCTGTTACCCGAACGACTTCTTAGTACGGGTAACAGAGAACAGTGCTATCCAAGAAGAATGCTATCCTGAAAGGGTTTCATTTCCAAGGATAACTCTTTTTCACATGAGACAATATTTACCAAAAGTTGAGAAAGTATAGGTTTTCATATGAAACTATAACCCCCTTAGAGATAACCTGATGAGATGACTAAAGACCCTAAGGGGCCATTTAATGTCAAATAGATGTATTTTCTCCCAGAATGACTAACATGATTAATTTTGTTTCAGATCTACCGCCACTGCAATTTTCAGAGAGACAAGCCTCTGCTCCTCGAGAACATCAAGAGAAAATGTAATCTGATGATTATTACTTGCCCAGGGACGAGCGTAGCAATTCCAAAGAGAAAGAGGGAGGTAACCCCTACACGACGCTCCCAAAGAATCCAACTCAAGAAATGCGCCAACGAAGCTGACAAAAAGACCCAGAAAGAAGGCCCAAGAGCCCGGGGACCCAGTGGCACCCGGTCATTCATATTGCCTGATATCTGGTTTATGGGCAATATAGCTGCACGTGCCATGGAAGACCCTTCCTCAAGTGAGCCAGGTGGCCCAAGTGGGGAGGGCACATCTAGGAACATCATGTTTGCACCCAGGGCTACTGCCATAAGGGATGGTGTCGGGGAACTGCCCTCCCACCCCCCAGATCATAGTTCAGTGATATCTTTGTATAACACCTGTTATTCCTTCCTGCTGGCTGCCCTTTCAGTCAAGGCCCCACGCGAGGCCCCGGAGGAGGACGACGAGGAGGAGGGCACCTCAGATTACAAGTGCGCACTCTGCGAGCATATCAAGGACAGTCCAATTCCACAAGCCACTGGCGACTGATCAAATCACCACTGTGTAACTGGGGAGGATTTTCAGCTTTAATAAAGAAAAGCAAAACTGCACGTCAGTAAATACACATTGCAATGAGAATTGTGAGTCTGTTCTTTGTTCCCATGCTACACACACCTCATCAGATGAGACCATGAGGCTGGAAACCCGGGCCCAACACGCTTTGGTCCCCATTGTCCTCTTTCCTTTGAAGCAGCAGCATTTTCACACACTCAGCTGAGGATCAGGTTGGGATGCCCTTAGGCAAGCCCTGGAGCACCTGGTCCGCTGAGCCTCACTTGCTGGTCAGGACCCAGAACAGGCTGGCTCCTGACCTTGGGGGAATCCCCCTATATTATTCATGCATCTACAAAAAGGAGTGTCTTTCCTCATGGGACCCCTAGGACGCCAGGGAGTTACTGATCAGCAGCTGAGCGACTCTAGCCGAAGTTCCAGGGGCCTTCTAGAGAGGCCCCTAAAACTAGGGCCAACACATCTTCCCAGGGGGTGTATGACCACCACAGCCTGGCTCAGAAGACGGCTCAGAAGACCAGTTCTCCAGTGAGGTGCAGGAAAAGGCAGTGCCTTTCTAGGATGGCTCCATGAATACAGGTGCAAGAACAAGGACAGACATGAGGAAACAGGCAATCAGTCAGTCCTTGCTGTCAACTGCCACCAACCTGGCTAGTCCTGCACAAAACTCATCTGGAGACTTGTTCTGTCTCTAATACAAAGAGTTCACACCAGACAGAGAGTGTTTCAGGCTGACTTTATTGCCACAACTCCACTGTGGGGGGGGGGGACAGCGATGTCCGAGAGGTGATTTGGCAGGTACGGTAGAAACTAGAAGAAATCCCTAGAGATCAGGTCTCTGGGCCCACAAGGAGGGGAGTGGGATTGGCTGTTAATGACGATGGCACGTGGTCCCTGTGGAAAAGCCCTTTTCACCCAATGGCCCGGTGCCATTCTTAGGCTCCAAGGATTCACTTTCTAGAGTCCCCTTAGCTTTGGACAAGTACAAAATGAGACATCAACAGATAGGTGAGTTTCTCCTCTGCTCCCTGTCCCTCCACTTGGGGACTGGGGGTGGCCTTCGGGCAAGAACAGGGCAGGCATGAGAGTGTCAGTAAAATGCTTTGTTTCAACAGAGCTGAATGTAGGCCAGGTCCCCGAATCAGTCATTAAAAGGGGAAGTCCAAAGGAGACCCAATTTGGAAGTAGGAGGCCAGAAATCTGGGAGAGCAAGAGCCAATCCACCCAAGTGAGGAAAGGAAATGGGGCCTAGAAGAGGCTCGTAGCGAGGCTGAACCTCAGGGCATCGGGGCGGGGGGGTGGTGATTGAGAAGGGTAAATACAGGTGTCCCAAAATGAGCCCGCCTTGGGTAAAGAGAAGAGATCTTATGAGGAAGACACGGAACCAAAGCCAATCCTGTTGTGATCTGGAGAGGGATGAGATTTGGGGGCAAGCACAGCTCAAGAGGGGACCCCCCCCTGCAGCGGAAGGTGGGGCTGTCCACTGGCAAGCTGTTGCCATGGGTAATACCATGTCTGAGGTGTTTGGGGGTAATACTGAGTTTGACGAACCAGAGCAGTGCTTCTACCATGTTGGAGCATAGCCCTGCTCTGGGGACAACTTGACCAGGGGCAAGACAACAGGAAGCTTTGTTTGGGCCCATCTGAGCAATACTGACCACCTAGCAGGAGGAGGCAGAAGAGACCAAAGCAGGAAGAGGGGGTTCCGAGATGGGGGCTACCAACTGAGACTGGGCCAACCACCACCTTCAGGGAAGTACAGTTCCCTGGGGTCCCCTCTGACACAGTCAGTCTTGGTGGTAGCCAAGCTAGGGCTAACCAGGGCCTGGCCCTTGAGCAGTTGGCGAGACCGGCAACAGGCCTCCCCCATCTGTAGGAGTGGGAGTGGAGGAAAGGATCATGGCTTCTCAAGCCATCCACTGCCTAGCAACATGAAACCATGTGCCTGGCAGCAGATAGTAATACCTGACCTGAACCCTGCTTTGCAGTACTTTTGGAAAGGAGAGAAGCTGGGGTCCTGCCCCCATCTCCTCCCCCACACTTGGCCAGGGCCCCCTCTCCAGACCAGCTGTTATGACATCATGTGACTAGGAAAGTAGACTCTGACTTAAGCAGCTGGTTGCCCCACGACCGAGTCAATAGAATTTTGGGAACATATATATTGGGCATCGTTGCTGTGACCAAAGGCATTTGTGACCGAGTATCCCAGGTGGCAAAAGCTCCTGATCCAGACTCCATGGCTAGTCCAAGTCCAGAAGAAGCCATGCTGGCCCCATCAGGGGAAGGAGAGCCAGCAATAGGTGTCCCATCTTTCTCACCCCTGGATCCAAATGTGGATCCCAGGGAGATTCTGGGGACCAGTGGCGAAAATGCTGTGAGCCAAGGTCCGGGCCCCCAAGACAGTCCACAACCGCAGGACCCAAGCCAAGGTGCTGCCAATGTGGACGGAAACAGGGCCATTCTTGGGCTCTCCTTCCCCAGAAAGCTCTGGATGATAGTGGAAGATGTCACCTTCACATCTGTGTGCTGGAATGACGATGGAGACGCCATGATTATCGAGAAAGATCTCTTCCAGAGGGAGGTTCTTAGCCGGAAGGGCGCAGAAAGAATCTTTGAAACAGACAACTTGAAGAGCTTCATCCGCCTGCTGAACCTCTATGGATTCAGCAAAATACGCCCAAATGACCCTTCAGTTTGCTCTGCAGGGAACAAGACAATGATGGTAAAGTAGAAATCCTCCCCTTCCCCATGTTCTCTGTTACCCGAACGACTTCTTAGTACGGGTAACAGAGAACAGTGCTATCCAAGAAGAATGCTATCCTGAAAGGGTTTCATTTCCAAGGATAACTCTTTTTCACATGAGACAATATTTACCAAAAGTTGAGAAAGTATAGGTTTTCATATGAAACTATAACCCCCTTAGAGATAACCTGATGAGATGACTAAAGACCCTAAGGGGCCATTTAATGTCAAATAGATGTATTTTCTCCCAGAATGACTAACATGATTAATTTTGTTTCAGATCTACCGCCACTGCAATTTTCAGAGAGACAAGCCTCTGCTCCTCGAGAACATCAAGAGAAAATGTAATCTGATGATTATTACTTGCCCAGGGACGAGCGTAGCCATTCCAAAGAGAAAGAGGGAGGTAACCCCTACACGACGCTCCCAAAGAATCCAACTCAAGAAATGCGCCAACGAAGCTGACAAAAAGACCCAGAAAGAAGGCCCAAGAGCCCGGGGACCCAGTGGCACCCGGTCATTCATATTGCCTGATATCTGGTTTATGGGCAATATAGCTGCACGTGCCATGGAAGACCCTTCCTCAAGTGAGCCAGGTGGCCCAAGTGGGGAGGGCACATCTAGGAACATCATGTTTGCACCCAGGGCTACTGCCATAAGGGATGGTGTCGGGGAACTGCCCTCCCACCCCCCAGATCATAGTTCAGTGATATCTTTGTATAACACCTGTTATTCCTTCCTGCTGGCTGCCCTTTCAGTCAAGGCCCCACGCGAGGCCCCGGAGGAGGACGACGAGGAGGAGGGCACCTCAGATTACAAGTGCGCACTCTGCGAGCATATTAAGGACAGTCCAATTCCACAAGCCACTGGCGACTGATCAAATCACCACTGTGTAACTGGGGAGGATTTTCAGCTTTAATAAAGAAAAGCAAAACTGCACGTCAGTAAATACACATTGCAATGAGAATTGTGAGTCTGTTCTTTGTTCCCATGCTACACACACCTCATCAGATGAGACCATGAGGCTGGAAACCCGGGCCCAACACGCTTTGGTCCCCATTGTCCTCTTTCCTTTGAAGCAGCAGCATTTTCACACACTCAGCTGAGGATCAGGTTGGGATGCCCTTAGGCAAGCCCTGGAGCACCTGGTCCGCTGAGCCTCACTTGCTGGTCAGGACCCAGAACAGGCTGGCTCCTGACCTTGGGGGAATCCCCCTATATTATTCATGCATCTACAAAAAGGAGTGTCTTTCCTCATGGGACCCCTAGGACGCCAGGGAGTTACTGATCAGCAGCTGAGCGACTCTAGCCGAAGTTCCAGGGGCCTTCTAGAGAGGCCCCTAAAACTAGGGCCAACACATCTGCCCAGGGGGTGTATGACCACCACAGCCTGGCTCAGAAGACGGCTCAGAAGACCAGTTCTCCAGTGAGGGGCAGGAAAAGGCAGTGCCTTTCTAGGATGGCTCCATGAATACAGGTGCGAGAACAAGGACAGACATGAGGAAACAGGCAATCAGTCAGTCCTTGCTGTCAACTGCCACCAACCTGGCTAGTCCTGCACAAAACTCATCTGGAGACTTGTTCTGTCTCTAATACAAAGAGTTCACACCAGACAGAGAGTGTTTCAGGCTGACTTTATTGCCACAACTCCACTGTGGGGGCGGGGGGGGGACAGCGATGTCCGAGAGGTGATTTGCCAGGTACGGTAGAAACTAGAAGAAATCCCTAGAGATCAGGTCTCTGGGCCCACAAGGAGGGGAGTGGGATTGGCTGTTAATGACGATGGCACGTGGTCCCTGTGGAAAAGCCCTTTTCACCCAATGGCCCGGTGCCATTCTTAGGCTCCAAGGATTCACTTTCTAGAGTCCCCTTAGCTTTGGACAAGTACAAAATGAGACATCAACAGATAGGTGAGTTTCTCCTCTGCTCCCTGTCCCTCCACTTGGGGACTGGGGGTGGCCTTCGGGCAAGAACAGGGCAGGCATGAGAGTGTCAGTAAAATGCTTTGTTTCAACAGAGCTGAATGTAGGCCAGGTCCCCGAATCAGTCATTAAAAGGGGAAGTCCAAAGGAGACCCAATTTGGAAGTAGGAGGCCAGAAATCTGGGAGAGCAAGAGCCAATCCACCCAAGTGAGGAAAGGAAATGGGGCCTAGAAGAGGCTCGTAGCGAGGCTGAACCTCAGGGCATCGGGGCGGGGTGGGGGGGTGATTGAGAAGGGTAAATACAGGTGTCCCAAAATGAGCCCGCCTTGGGTAAAGAGAAGAGATCTTATGAGGAAGACACGGAAGCAAAGCCAATCCTGTTGTGATCTGGAGAGGGATGAGATTTGGGGGCAAGCACAGCTCAAGAGGGGACCCCCCCCTGCAGCGGAAGGTGGGGCTGTCCACTGGCAAGCTGTTGCCATGGGTAATACCATGTCTGAGGTGTTTGGGGGTAATACTGAGTTTGACGAACCAGAGCAGTGCTTCTACCATGTTGGAGCATAGCCCTGCTCTGGGGACAACTTGACCAGGGGCAAGACAACAGGAAGCTTTCTTTGGGCCCATCTGAGCAAGACTGACCACCTAGCAGGAGGAGGCAGAAGAGACCAAAGCAGGAAGAGGGGGTTCCGAGATGGGGGCTACCAACTGAGACTGGGCCAACCACCACCTTCAGGGAAGTACAGTTCCCTGGGGTCCCCTCTGACACAGGCAGTCTTGGTGGTAGCCAAGCTGGGGCTAACCAGGGCCTGGCCCTTGAGCAGTTGGCGAGACCGGCAACAGGCCTCCCCCATCTGTAGGAGTGGGAGTGGAGGAAAGGATCATGGCTTCTCAAGCCATCCACTGCCTAGCAACATGAAACCATGTGCCTGGCAGCAGATAGTAATACCTGACCTGAACCCTGCTTTGCAGTACTTTTGGAAAGGAGAGAAGCTGGGGTCCTGCCCCCATCTCCTCCCCCACACTTGGCCAGGGCCCCCTCTCCAGACCAGCTGTTATGACATCATGTGACTAGGAAAGTAGACTCTGACTTAAGCAGCTGGTTGCCCCACGACCGAGTCAATAGAATTTTGGGAACCTATATATTGGGCATCGTTGCTGTGACCAAAGGCATTTGTGACCGAGTATCCCAGGTGGCAAAAGCTCCTGATCCAGACTCCATGGCTAGTCCAAGTACCTATGAGACAGAAGAAGCCATGCTGGCCCCATCAGGGGAAGGAGAGCCAGCAATAGGTGTCCCATCTGTCTCACCCCTGGATCCAAATGTGGATCCCAGGGAGATTCTGGGGACCAGTGGCGAAAATGCTGTGAGCCAAGGTCCGGGCCCCCAAGACAGTCCACAACCGCAGGACCCAAGCCAAGGTGCTGCCAATGTGGACGGAAACAGGGCCATTCTTGGGCTCTCCTTCCCCAGAAAGCTCTGGATGATAGTGGAAGATGTCACCTTCACATCTGTGTGCTGGAATGACGATGGAGACGCCATGATTATCGAGAAAGATCTCTTCCAGAGGGAGGTTCTTAGCCGGAAGGGCGCAGAAAGAATCTTTGAAACAGACAACTTGAAGAGCTTCATCCGCCTGCTGAACCTCTATGGATTCAGCAAAATACGCCCAAATGACCCTTCAGTTTGCTCTGCAGGGAACAAGACAATGATGGTAAAGTAGAAATCCTCCCCTTCCCCATGTTCTCTGTTACCCGAACGACTTCTTAGTACGGGTAACAGAGAACAGTGCTATCCAAGAAGAATGCTATCCTGAAAGGGTTTCATTTCCAAGGATAACTCTTTTTCACATGAGACAATATTTACCAAAAGTTGAGAAAGTATAGGTTTTCATATGAAACTATAACCCCCTTAGAGATAACCTGATGAGATGACTAAAGACCCTAAGGGGCCATTTAATGTCAAATAGATGTATTTTCTCCCAGAATGACTAACATGATTAATTTTGTTTCAGATCTACCGCCACTGCAATTTTCAGAGAGGCAAGCCTCTGCTCCTCGAGAACATCAAGAGAAAATGTAATCTGATGATTATTACTTGCCCAGGGACGAGCGTAGCAATTCCAAAGAGAAAGAGGGAGGTAACCCCTACACGACGCTCCCAAAGAATCCAACTCAAGAAATGCGCCAACGAAGCTGACAAAAAGACCCAGAAAGAAGGCCCAAGAGCCCGGGGACCCAGTGGCACCCGGTCATTCATATTGCCTGATATCTGGTTTATGGGCAATATAGCTGCACGTGCCATGGAAGACCCTTCCTCAAGTGAGCCAGGTGGCCCAAGTGGGGAGGGCACATCTAGGAACATCATGTTTGCACCCAGGGCTACTGCCATAAGGGATGGTGTCGGGGAACTGCCCTCCCACCCCCCAGATCATAGTTCAGTGATATCTTTGTATAACACCTGTTATTCCTTCCTGCTGGCTGCCCTTTCAGTCAAGGCCCCACGCGAGGCCCCGGAGGAGGACGACGAGGAGGAGGGCACCTCAGATTACAAGTGCGCACTCTGCGAGCATATCAAGGACAGTCCAATTCCACAAGCCACTGGCGACTGATCAAATCACCACTGTGTAACTGGGGAGGATTTTCAGCTTTAACAAAGAAAAGCAAAACTGCACGTCAGTAAATACACATTGCAATGAGAATTGTGAGTCTGTTCTTTGTTCCCATGCTACACACACCTCATCAGATGAGACCATGAGGCTGGAAACCCGGGCCCAACACGCTTTGGTCCCCATTGTCCTCTTTCCTTTGAAGCAGCAGCATTTTCACACACTCAGCTGAGGATCAGGTTGGGATGCCCTTAGGCAAGCCCTGGAGCACCTGGTCCGCTGAGCCTCACTTGCTGGTCAGGACCCAGAACAGGCTGGCTCCTGACCTTGGGGGAATCCCCCTATATTATTCATGCATCTACAAAAAGGAGTGTCTTTCCTCATGGGACCCCTAGGACGCCAGGGAGTTACTGATCAGCAGCTGAGCGACTCTAGCCGAAGTTCCAGGGGCCTTCTAGAGAGGCCCCTAAAACTAGGGCCAACACATCTGCCCAGGGGGTGTATGACCACCACAGTCTGGCTCAGAAGACGGCTCAGAAGACCAGTTCTCCAGTGAGGGGCAGGCAAAGGCAGTGCCTTTCTAGGATGGCTCCATGAATACAGGTGCGAGAACAAGGACAGACATGAGGAAACAGGCAATCAGTCAGTCCTTGCTGTCAAGTGCCACCAACCTGGCTAGTCCTGCACAAAACTCATCTGGAGACTTGTTCTGTCTCTAATACAAAGAGTTCACACCAGACAGAGAGTGTTTCAGGTTGACTTTATTGCCACAACTCCACTGTGGGGGGGGGGGGGGGACAGCGATGTCCGAGAGGTGATTTGGCAGGTACGGTAGAAACTAGAAGAAATCCCTAGAGATCAGGTCTCTGGGCCCACAAGGAGAGGAGTGGGATTGGCTGTTAATGACGATGGCACGTGGTCCCTGTGGAAAAGCCCTTTTCACCCAATGGCCCGGTGCCATTCTTAGGCTCCAAGGATTCACTTTCTAGAGTCCCCTTAGCTTTGGACAAGTACAAAATGAGACATCAACAGATAGGTGAGTTTCTCCTCTGCTCCCTGTCCCTCCACTTGGGGACTGGGGGTGGCCTTCGGGCAAGAACAGGGCAGGCATGAGAGTGTCAGTAAAATGCTTTGTTTCAACAGAGCTGAATGTAGGCCAGGTCCCCGAATCAGTCATTAAAAGGGGAAGTCCAAAGGAGACCCAATTTGGAAGTAGGAGGCCAGAAATCTGGGAGAGCAAGAGCCAATCCACCCAAGTGAGGAAAGGAAATGGGGCCTAGAAGAGGCTCGTAGCGAGGCTGAACCTCAGGGCATCGGGGCGGGGGGGGGGTGATTGAGAAGGGTAAATACAGGTGTCCCAAAATGAGCCCGCCTTGGGTAAAGAGAAGAGATCTTATGAGGAAGACACGGAACCAAAGCCAATCCTGTTGTGATCTGGAGAGGGATGAGATTTGGGGGCAAGCACAGCTCAAGAGGGGACCCCCCCCTGCAGCGGAAGGTGGGGCTGTCCACTGGCAAGCTGTTGCCATGGGTAATACCATGTCTGAGGTGTTTGGGGTTAATACTGAGTTTGACTAACCAGAGCAGTGCTTCTACCATGTTGGAGCATAGCCCTGCTCTGGGGACAACTTGACCAGGGGCAAGACAACAGGAAGCTTTGTTTGGGCCCATCTGAGCAAGACTGACCACCTAGCAGGAGGAGGCAGAAGAGACCAAAGCAGGAAGAGGGGGTTCCGAGATGGGGGCTACCAACTGAGACTGGGCCAACCACCACCTTCAGGGTAGTACAGTTCCCTGGGGTCCCCTCTGACACAGGCAGTCTTGGTGGTAGCCAAGCTGGGGCTAACCAGGGCCTGGCGCTTGAGCAGTTGGCGAGACCGGCAACAGGCCTCCCCCATCTGTAGGAGTGGGAGTGGAGGAAAGGATCATGGCTTCTCAAGCCATCCACTGCCTAGCAACATGAAACCATGTGCCTGGCAGCAGATAGTAATACCTGACCTGAACCCTGCTTTGCAGTACTTTTGGAAAGGAGAGAAGCTGGGGTCCTGCCCCCATCTCCTCCCCCACACTTGGCCAGGGCCTCCTCTCCAGACCAGCTGTTATGACATCATGTGACTAGGAAAGTAGACTCTGACTTAAGCAGCTGGTTGCCCCACGACCGAGTCAATAGAATTTTGGGAACATATATATTGGGCATCGTTGCTGTGACCAAAGGCATTTGTGACCGAGTATCCCAGGTGGCAAAAGCTCCTGATCCAGACTCCATGGCTAGTCCAAGTACCTATGAGACAGAAGAAGCCATGCTGGCCCCATCAGGGGAAGGAGAGCCAGCAATAGGTGTCCCATCTGTCTCACCCCTGGATCCAAATGTGGATCCCAGGGAGATTCTGGGGACCAGTGGCGAAAATGCTGTGAGCCAAGGTCCGGGCCCCCAAGACAGTCCACAACCGCAGGACCCAAGCCAAGGTGCTGCCAATGTGGACGGAAACAGGGCCATTCTTGGGCTCTCTTTCCCCAGAAAGCTCTGGATGATAGTGGAAGATGTCACCTTCACATCTGTGTGCTGGAATGACGATGGAGACGCCATGATTATCGAGAAAGATCTCTTCCAGAGGGAGGTTCTTAGCCGGAAGGGCGCAGAAAGAATCTTTGAAACAGACAACTTGAAGAGCTTCATCCGCCTGCTGAACCTCTATGGATTCAGCAAAATACGCCCAAATGACCCTTCAGTTTGCTCTGCAGGGAACAAGACAATGATGGTAAAGTAGAAATCCTCCCCTTCCCCATGTTCTCTGTTACCCGAACGACTTCTTAGTACGGGTAACAGAGAACAGTGCTATCCAAGAAGAATGCTATCCTGAAAGGGTTTCATTTCCAAGGATAACTCTTTTTCACATGAGACAATATTTACCAAAAGTTGAGAAAGTATAGGTTTTCATATGAAACTATAACCCCCTTAGAGATAACCTGATGAGATGACTAAAGACCCTAAGGGGCCATTTAATGTCAAATAGATGTATTTTCTCCCAGAATGACTAACATGATTAATTTTGTTTCAGATCTACCGCCACTGCAATTTTCAGAGAGGCAAGCCTCTGCTCCTCGAGAACATCAAGAGAAAATGTAATCTGATGATTATTACTTGCCCAGGGACGAGCGTAGCAATTCCAAAGAGAAAGAGGGAGGTAACCCCTACACGACGCTCCCAAAGAATCCAACTCAAGAAATGCGCCAACGAAGCTGACAAAAAGACCCAGAAAGAAGGCCCAAGAGCCCGGGGACCCAGTGGCACCCGGTCATTCATATTGCCTGATATCTGGTTTATGGGCAATATAGCTGCACGTGCCATGGAAGACCCTTCCTCAAGTGAGCCAGGTGGCCCAAGTGGGGAGGGCACATCTAGGAACATCATGTTTGCACCCAGGGCTACTGCCATAAGGGATGGTGTCGGGGAACTGCCCTCCCACCCCCCAGATCATAGTTCAGTGATATCTTTGTATAACACCTGTTATTCCTTCCTGCTGGCTGCCCTTTCAGTCAAGGCCCCACGCGAGGCCCCGGAGGAGGACGACGAGGAGGAGGGCACCTCAGATTACAAGTGCGCACTCTGCGAGCATATCAAGGACAGTCCAATTCCACAAGCCACTGGCGACTGATCAAATCACCACTGTGTAACTGGGGAGGATTTTCAGCTTTAATAAAGAAAAGCAAAACTGCACGTCAGTAAATACACATTGCAATGAGAATTGTGAGTCTGTTCTTTGTTCCCATGCTACACACACCTCATCAGATGAGACCATGAGGCTGGAAACCCGGGCCCAACACGCTTTGGTCCCCATTGTCCTCTTTCCTTTGAAGCAGCAGCATTTTCACACACTCAGCTGAGGATCAGGTTGGGATGCCCTTAGGCAAGCCCTGGAGCACCTGGTCCGCTGAGCCTCACTTGCTGGTCAGGACCCAGAACAGGCTGGCTCCTGACCTTGGGGGAATCCCCCTATATTATTCATGCATCTACAAAAAGGAGTGTCTTTCCTCATGGGACCCCTAGGACGCCAGGGAGTTACTGATCAGCAGCTGAGCGACTCTAGCCGAAGTTCCAGGGGCCTTCTAGAGAGGCCCCTAAAACTAGGGCCAACACATCTGCCCAGGGGGTGTATGACCACCACAGCCTGGCTCAGAAGACGGCTCAGAAGACCAGTTCTCCAGTGAGGGGCAGGAAAAGGCAGTGCCTTTCTAGGATGGCTCCATGAATAGAGGTGCGAGAACAAGGACAGACATGAGGAAACAGGCAATCAGTCAGTCCTTGCTGTCAACTGCCACCAACCTGGCTAGTCCTGCACAAAACTCATCTGGAGACTTGTTCTGTCTCTAATACAAAGAGTTCACACCAGACAGAGAGTGTTTCAGGCTGACTTTATTGCCACAACTCCACTGTGGGGGGGGGGGGACAGCGATGTCCGAGAGGTGATTTGCCAGGTACGGTAGAAACTAGAAGAAATCCCTAGAGATCAGGTCTCTGGGCCCACAAGGAGGGGAGTGGGATTGGCTGTTAATGACGATGGCACGTGGTCCCTGTGGAAAAGCCCTTTTCACCCAATGGCCCGGTGCCATTCTTAGGCTCCAAGGATTCACTTTCTAGAGTCCCCTTAGCTTTGGACAAGTACAAAATGAGACATCAACAGATAGGTGAGTTTCTCCTCTGCTCCCTGTCCCTCCACTTGGGGACTGGGGGTGGCCTTCGGGCAAGAACAGGGCAGGCATGAGAGTGTCAGTAAAATGCTTTGTTTCAACAGAGCTGAATGTAGGCCAGGTCCCCGAATCAGTCATTAAAAGGGGAAGTCCAAAGGAGACCCAATTTGGAAGTAGGAGGCCAGAAATCTGGGAGAGCAAGAGCCAATCCACCCAAGTGAGGAAAGGAAATGGGGCCTAGAAGAGGCTCGTAGCGAGGCTGAACCTCAGGGCATCGGGGCGGGGTGGGGGGGTGATTGAGAAGGGTAAATACAGGTGTCCCAAAATGAGCCCGCCTTGGGTAAAGAGAAGAGATCTTATGAGGAAGACACGGAAGCAAAGCCAATCCTGTTGTGATCTGGAGAGGGATGAGATTTGGGGGCAAGCACAGCTCAAGAGGGGACCCCCCCCTGCAGCGGAAGGTGGGGCTGTCCACTGGCAAGCTGTTGCCATGGGTAATACCATGTCTGAGGTGTTTGGGGGTAATACTGAGTTTGACGAACCAGAGCAGTGCTTCTACCATGTTGGAGCATAGCCCTGCTCTGGGGACAACTTGACCAGGGGCAAGACAACAGGAAGCTTTCTTTGGGCCCATCTGAGCAAGACTGACCACCTAGCAGGAGGAGGCAGAAGAGACCAAAGCAGGAAGAGGGGGTTCCGAGATGGGGGCTACCAACTGAGACTGGGCCAACCACCACCTTCAGGGAAGTACAGTTCCCTGGGGTCCCCTCTGACACAGGCAGTCTTGGTGGTAGCCAAGCTGGGGCTAACCAGGGCCTGGCCCTTGAGCAGTTGGCGAGACCGGCAACAGGCCTCCCCCATCTGTAGGAGTGGGAGTGGAGGAAAGGATCATGGCTTCTCAAGCCATCCACTGCCTAGCAACATGAAACCATGTGCCTGGCAGCAGATAGTAATACCTGACCTGAACCCTGCTTTGCAGTACTTTTGGAAAGGAGAGAAGCTGGGGTCCTGCCCCCATCTCCTCCCCCACACTTGGCCAGGGCCCCCTCTCCAGACCAGCTGTTATGACATCATGTGACTAGGAAAGTAGACTCTGACTTAAGCAGCTGGTTGCCCCACGACCGAGTCAATAGAATTTTGGGAACATATATATTGGGCATCGTTGCTGTGACCAAAGGCATTTGTGACCGAGTATCCCAGGTGGCAAAAGCTCCTGATCCAGACTCCATGGCTAGTCCAAGTACCTATGAGACAGAAGAAGCCATGCTGGCCCCATCAGGGGAAGGAGAGCCAGCAATAGGTGTCCCATCTGTCTCACCCCTGGATCCAAATGTGGATCCCAGGGAGATTCTGGGGACCAGTGGCGAAAATGCTGTGAGCCAAGGTCCGGGCCCCCAAGACAGTCCACAACCGCAGGACCCAAGCCAAGGTGCTGCCAATGTGGACGGAAACAGGGCCATTCTTGGGCTCTCCTTCCCCAGAAAGCTCTGGATGATAGTGGAAGATGTCACCTTCACATCTGTGTGCTGGAATGACGATGGAGACGCCATGATTATCGAGAAAGATCTCTTCCAGAGGGAGGTTCTTAGCCGGAAGGGCGCAGAAAGAATCTTTGAAACAGACAACTTGAAGAGCTTCATCCGCCTGCTGAACCTCTATGGATTCAGCAAAATACGCCCAAATGACCCTTCAGTTTGCTCTGCAGGGAACAAGACAATGATGGTAAAGTAGAAATCCTCCCCTTCCCCATGTTCTCTGTTACCCGAACGACTTCTTAGTACGGGTAACAGAGAACAGTGCTATCCAAGAAGAATGCTATCGTGAAAGGGTTTCATTTCCAAGGATAACTCTTTTTCACATGAGACAATATTTACCAAAAGTTGAGAAAGTATAGGTTTTCATATGAAACTATAACCCCCTTAGAGATAACCTGATGAGATGACTAAAGACCCTAAGGGGCCATTTAATGTCAAATAGATGTATTTTCTCCCAGAATGACTAACATGATTAATTTTGTTTCAGATCTACCGCCACTGCAATTTTCAGAGAGGCAAGCCTCTGCTCCTCGAGAACATCAAGAGAAAATGTAATCTGATGATTATTACTTGCCCAGGGACGAGCGTAGCAATTCCAAAGAGAAAGAGGGAGGTAACCCCTACACGACGCTCCCAAAGAATCCAACTCAAGAAATGCGCCAACGAAGCTGACAAAAAGACCCAGAAAGAAGGCCCAAGAGCCCGGGGACCCAGTGGCACCCGGTCATTCATATTGCCTGATATCTGGTTTATGGGCAATATAGCTGCACGTGCCATGGAAGACCCTTCCTCAAGTGAGCCAGGTGGCCCAAGTGGGGAGGGCACATCTAGGAACATCATGTTTGCACCCAGGGCTACTGCCATAAGGGATGGTGTCGGGGAACTGCCCTCCCACCCCCCAGATCATAGTTCAGTGATATCTTTGTATAACACCTGTTATTCCTTCCTGCTGGCTGCCCTTTCAGTCAAGGCCCCACGCGAGGCCCCGGAGGAGGACGACGAGGAGGAGGGCACCTCAGATTACAAGTGCGCACTCTGCGAGCATATCAAGGACAGTCCAATTCCACAAGCCACTGGCGACTGATCAAATCACCACTGTGTAACTGGGGAGGATTTTCAGCTTTAACAAAGAAAAGCAAAACTGCACGTCAGTAAATACACATTGCAATGAGAATTGTGAGTCTGTTCTTTGTTCCCATGCTACACACACCTCATCAGATGAGACCATGAGGCTGGAAACCCGGGCCCAACACGCTTTGGTCCCCATTGTCCTCTTTCCTTTGAAGCAGCAGCATTTTCACACACTCAGCTGAGGATCAGGTTGGGATGCCCTTAGGCAAGCCCTGGAGCACCTGGTCCGCTGAGCCTCACTTGCTGGTCAGGACCCAGAACAGGCTGGCTCCTGACCTTGGGGGAATCCCCCTATATTATTCATGCATCTACAAAAAGGAGTGTCTTTCCTCATGGGACCCCTAGGACGCCAGGGAGTTACTGATCAGCAGCTGAGCGACTCTAGCCGAAGTTCCAGGGGCCTTCTAGAGAGGCCCCTAAAACTAGGGCCAACACATCTGCCCAGGGGGTGTATGACCACCACAGTCTGGCTCAGAAGACGGCTCAGAAGACCAGTTCTCCAGTGAGGGGCAGGCAAAGGCAGTGCCTTTCTAGGATGGCTCCATGAATACAGGTGCGAGAACAAGGACAGACATGAGGAAACAGGCAATCAGTCAGTCCTTGCTGTCAAGTGCCACCAACCTGGCTAGTCCTGCACAAAACTCATCTGGAGACTTGTTCTGTCTCTAATACAAAGAGTTCACACCAGACAGAGAGTGTTTCAGGTTGACTTTATTGCCACAACTCCACTGTGGGGGGGGGGGGACAGCGATGTCCGAGAGGTGATTTGGCAGGTACGGTAGAAACTAGAAGAAATCCCTAGAGATCAGGTCTCTGGGCCCACAAGGAGAGGAGTGGGATTGGCTGTTAATGACGATGGCACGTGGTCCCTGTGGAAAAGCCCTTTTCACCCAATGGCCCGGTGCCATTCTTAGGCTCCAAGGATTCACTTTCTAGAGTCCCCTTAGCTTTGGACAAGTACAAAATGAGACATCAACAGATAGGTGAGTTTCTCCTCTGCTCCCTGTCCCTCCACTTGGGGACTGGGGGTGGCCTTCGGGCAAGAACAGGGCAGGCATGAGAGTGTCAGTAAAATGCTTTGTTTCAACAGAGCTGAATGTAGGCCAGGTCCCCGAATCAGTCATTAAAAGGGGAGGTCCAAAGGAGACCCAATTTGGAAGTAGGAGGCCAGAAATCTGGGAGAGCAAGAGCCAATCCACCCAAGTGAGGAAAGGAAATGGGGCCTAGAAGAGGCTCGTAGCGAGGCTGAACCTCAGGGCATCGGGGCGGGGGGGGGGTGATTGAGAAGGGTAAATACAGGTGTCCCAAAATGAGCCCGCCTTGGGTAAAGAGAAGAGATCTTATGAGGAAGACACGGAACCAAAGCCAATCCTGTTGTGATCTGGAGAGGGATGAGATTTGGGGGCAAGCACAGCTCAAGAGGGGACCGCCCCCTGCAGCGGAAGGTGGGGCTGTCCACTGGCAAGCTGTTGCCATGGGTAATACCATGTCTGAGGTGTTTGGGGTTAATACTGAGTTTGACTAACCAGAGCAGTGCTTCTACCATGTTGGAGCATAGCCCTGCTCTGGGGACAACTTGACCAGGGGCAAGACAACAGGAAGCTTTGTTTGGGCCCATCTGAGCAAGACTGACCACCTAGCAGGAGGAGGCAGAAGAGACCAAAGCAGGAAGAGGGGGTTCCGAGATGGGGGCTACCAACTGAGACTGGGCCAACCACCACCTTCAGGGAAGTACAGTTCCCTGGGGTCCCCTCTGACACAGGCAGTCTTGGTGGTAGCCAAGCTGGGTCTAACCAGGGCCTGGCGCTTGAGCAGTTGGCGAGACCGGCAACAGGCCTCCCCCATCTGTAGGAGTGGGAGTGGAGGAAAGGATCATGGCTTCTCAAGCCATCCACTGCCTAGCAACATGAAACCATGTGCCTGGCAGCAGATAGTAATACCTGACCTGAACCCTGCTTTGCAGTACTTTTGGAAAGGAGAGAAGCTGGGGTCCTGCCCCCATCTCCTCCCCCACACTTGGCCAGGGCCCCCTCTCCAGACCAGCTGTTATGACATCATGTGACTAGGAAAGTAGACTCTGACTTAAGCAGCTGGTTGCCCCACGACCGAGTCAATAGAATTTTGGGAACATATATATTGGGCATCGTTGCTGTGACCAAAGGCATTTGTGACCGAGTATCCCAGGTGGCAAAAGCTCCTGATCCAGACTCCATGGCTAGTCCAAGTACCTATGAGACAGAAGAAGCCATGCTGGCCCCATCAGGGGAAGGAGAGCCAGCAATAGGTGTCCCATCTGTCTCACCCCTGGATCCAAATGTGGATCCCAGGGAGATTCTGGGGACCAGTGGCGAAAATGCTGTGAGCCAAGGTCCGGGCCCCCAAGACAGTCCACAACCGCAGGACCCAAGCCAAGGTGCTGCCAATGTGGACGGAAACAGGGCCATTCTTGGGCTCTCTTTCCCCAGAAAGCTCTGGATGATAGTGGAAGATGTCACCTTCACATCTGTGTGCTGGAATGACGATGGAGACGCCATGATTATCGAGAAAGATCTCTTCCAGAGGGAGGTTCTTAGCCGGAAGGGCGCAGAAAGAATCTTTGAAACAGACAACTTGAAGAGCTTCATCCGCCTGCTGAACCTCTATGGATTCAGCAAAATACGCCCAAATGACCCTTCAGTTTGCTCTGCAGGGAACAAGACAATGATGGTAAAGTAGAAATCCTCCCCTTCCCCATGTTCTCTGTTACCCGAACGACTTCTTAGTACGGGTAACAGAGAACAGTGCTATCCAAGAAGAAAGCTATCGTGAAAGGGTTTCATTTCCAAGGATAACTCTTTTTCACATGAGACAATATTTACCAAAAGTTGAGAAAGTATAGGTTTTCATATGAAACTATAACCCCCTTAGAGATAACCTGATGAGATGACTAAAGACCCTAAGGGGCCATTTAATGTCAAATAGATGTATTTTCTCCCAGAATGACTAACATGATTAATTTTGTTTCAGATCTACCGCCACTGCAATTTTCAGAGAGGCAAGCCTCTGCTCCTCGAGAACATCAAGAGAAAATGTAATCTGATGATTATTACTTGCCCAGGGACGAGCGTAGCAATTCCAAAGAGAAAGAGGGAGGTAACCCCTACACGACGCTCCCAAAGAATCCAACTCAAGAAATGCGCCAACGAAGCTGACAAAAAGACCCAGAAAGAAGGCCCAAGAGCCCGGGGACCCAGTGGCACCCGGTCATTCATATTGCCTGATATCTGGTTTATGGGCAATATAGCTGCACGTGCCATGGAAGACCCTTCCTCAAGTGAGCCAGGTGGCCCAAGTGGGGAGGGCACATCTAGGAACATCATGTTTGCACCCAGGGCTACTGCCATAAGGGATGGTGTCGGGGAACTGCCCTCCCACCCCCCAGATCATAGTTCAGTGATATCTTTGTATAACACCTGTTATTCCTTCCTGCTGGCTGCCCTTTCAGTCAAGGCCCCACGCGAGGCCCCGGAGGAGGACGACGAGGAGGAGGGCACCTCAGATTACAAGTGCGCACTCTGCGAGCATATCAAGGACAGTCCAATTCCACAAGCCACTGGCGACTGATCAAATCACCACTGTGTAACTGGGGAGGATTTTCAGCTTTAATAAAGAAAAGCAAAACTGCACGTCAGTAAATACACATTGCAATGAGAATTGTGAGTCTGTTCTTTGTTCCCATGCTACACACACCTCATCAGATGAGACCATGAGGCTGGAAACCCGGGCCCAACACGCTTTGGTCCCCATTGTCCTCTTTCCTTTGAAGCAGCAGCATTTTCACACACTCAGCTGAGGATCAGGTTGGGATGCCCTTAGGCAAGCCCTGGAGCACCTGGTCCGCTGAGCCTCACTTGCTGGTCAGGACCCAGAACAGGCTGGCTCCTGACCTTGGGGGAATCCCCCTATATTATTCATGCATCTACAAAAAGGAGTGTCTTTCCTCATGGGACCCCTAGGACGCCAGGGAGTTACTGATCAGCAGCTGAGCGACTCTAGCCGAAGTTCCAGGGGCCTTCTAGAGAGGCCCCTAAAACTAGGGCCAACACATCTGCCCAGGGGGTGTATGACCACCACAGCCTGGCTCAGAAGACGGCTCAGAAGACCAGTTCTCCAGTGAGGGGCAGGAAAAGGCAGTGCCTTTCTAGGATGGCTCCATGAATACAGGTGCGAGAACAAGGACAGACATGAGGAAACAGGCAATCAGTCAGTCCTTGCTGTCAACTGCCACCAACCTGGCTAGTCCTGCACAAAACTCATCTGGAGACTTGTTCTGTCTCTAATACAAAGAGTTCACACCAGACAGAGAGTGTTTCAGGCTGACTTTATTGCCACAACTCCACTGTGGGGGGGGGGGGGGACAGCGATGTCCGAGAGGTGATTTGCCAGGTACGGTAGAAACTAGAAGAAATCCCTAGAGATCAGGTCTCTGGGCCCACAAGGAGGGGAGTGGGATTGGCTGTTAATGACGATGGCACGTGGTCCCTGTGGAAAAGCCCTTTTCACCCAATGGCCCGGTGCCATTCTTAGGCTCCAAGGATTCACTTTCTAGAGTCCCCTTAGCTTTGGACAAGTACAAAATGAGACATCAACAGATAGGTGAGTTTCTCCTCTGCTCCCTGTCCCTCCACTTGGGGACTGGGGGTGGCCTTCGGGCAAGAACAGGGCAGGCATGAGAGTGTCAGTAAAATGCTTTGTTTCAACAGAGCTGAATGTAGGCCAGGTCCCCGAATCAGTCATTAAAAGGGGAAGTCCAAAGGAGACCCAATTTGGAAGTAGGAGGCCAGAAATCTGGGAGAGCAAGAGCCAATCCACCCAAGTGAGGAAAGGAAATGGGGCCTAGAAGAGGCTCGTAGCGAGGCTGAACCTCAGGGCATCGGGGCGGGGTGGGGGGGTGATTGAGAAGGGTAAATACAGGTGTCCCAAAATGAGCCCGCCTTGGGTAAAGAGAAGAGATCTTATGAGGAAGACACGGAAGCAAAGCCAATCCTGTTGTGATCTGGAGAGGGATGAGATTTGGGGGCAAGCACAGCTCAAGAGGGGACCCCCCCCTGCAGCGGAAGGTGGGGCTGTCCACTGGCAAGCTGTTGCCATGGGTAATACCATGTCTGAGGTGTTTGGGGGTAATACTGAGTTTGACGAACCAGAGCAGTGCTTCTACCATGTTGGAGCATAGCCCTGCTCTGGGGACAACTTGACCAGGGGCAAGACAACAGGAAGCTTTCTTTGGGCCCATCTGAGCAAGACTGACCACCTAGCAGGAGGAGGCAGAAGAGACCAAAGCAGGAAGAGGGGGTTCCGAGATGGGGGCTACCAACTGAGACTGGGCCAACCACCACCTTCAGGGAAGTACAGTTCCCTGGGGTCCCCTCTGACACAGGCAGTCTTGGTGGTAGCCAAGCTGGGGCTAACCAGGGCCTGGCCCTTGAGCAGTTGGCGAGACCGGCAACAGGCCTCCCCCATCTGTAGGAGTGGGAGTGGAGGAAAGGATCATGGCTTCTCAAGCCATCCACTGCCTAGCAACATGAAACCATGTGCCTGGCAGCAGATAGTAATACCTGACCTGAACCCTGCTTTGCAGTACTTTTGGAAAGGAGAGAAGCTGGGGTCCTGCCCCCATCTCCTCCCCCACACTTGGCCAGGGCCCCCTCTCCAGACCAGCTGTTATGACATCATGTGACTAGGAAAGTAGACTCTGACTTAAGCAGCTGGTTGCCCCACGACCGAGTCAATAGAATTTTGGGAACATATATATTGGGCATCGTTGCTGTGACCAAAGGCATTTGTGACCGAGTATCCCAGGTGGCAAAAGCTCCTGATCCAGACTCCATGGCTAGTCCAAGTACCTATGAGACAGAAGAAGCCATGCTGGCCCCATCAGGGGAAGGAGAGCCAGCAATAGGTGTCCCATCTGTCTCACCCCTGGATCCAAATGTGGATCCCAGGGAGATTCTGGGGACCAGTGGCGAAAATGCTGTGAGCCAAGGTCCGGGCCCCCAAGACAGTCCACAACCGCAGGACCCAAGCCAAGGTGCTGCCAATGTGGACGGAAACAGGGCCATTCTTGGGCTCTCCTTCCCCAGAAAGCTCTGGATGATAGTGGAAGATGTCACCTTCACATCTGTGTGCTGGAATGACGATGGAGACGCCATGATTATCGAGAAAGATCTCTTCCAGAGGGAGGTTCTTAGCCGGAAGGGCGCAGAAAGAATCTTTGAAACAGACAACTTGAAGAGCTTCATCCGCCTGCTGAACCTCTATGGATTCAGCAAAATACGCCCAAATGACCCTTCAGTTTGCTCTGCAGGGAACAAGACAATGATGGTAAAGTAGAAATCCTCCCCTTCCCCATGTTCTCTGTTACCCGAACGACTTCTTAGTACGGGTAACAGAGAACAGTGCTATCCAAGAAGAATGCTATCGTGAAAGGGTTTCATTTCCAAGGATAACTCTTTTTCACATGAGACAATATTTACCAAAAGTTGAGAAAGTATAGGTTTTCATATGAAACTATAACCCCCTTAGAGATAACCTGATGAGATGACTAAAGACCCTAAGGGGCCATTTAATGTCAAATAGATGTATTTTCTCCCAGAATGACTAACATGATTAATTTTGTTTCAGATCTACCGCCACTGCAATTTTCAGAGAGGCAAGCCTCTGCTCCTCGAGAACATCAAGAGAAAATGTAATCTGATGATTATTACTTGCCCAGGGACGAGCGTAGCAATTCCAAAGAGAAAGAGGGAGGTAACCCCTACACGACGCTCCCAAAGAATCCAACTCAAGAAATGCGCCAACGAAGCTGACAAAAAGACCCAGAAAGAAGGCCCAAGAGCCCGGGGACCCAGTGGCACCCGGTCATTCATATTGCCTGATATCTGGTTTATGGGCAATATAGCTGCACGTGCCATGGAAGACCCTTCCTCAAGTGAGCCAGGTGGCCCAAGTGGGGAGGGCACATCTAGGAACATCATGTTTGCACCCAGGGCTACTGCCATAAGGGATGGTGTCGGGGAACTGCCCTCCCACCCCCCAGATCATAGTTCAGTGATATCTTTGTATAACACCTGTTATTCCTTCCTGCTGGCTGCCCTTTCAGTCAAGGCCCCACGCGAGGCCCCGGAGGAGGACGACGAGGAGGAGGGCACCTCAGATTACAAGTGCGCACTCTGCGAGCATATCAAGGACAGTCCAATTCCACAAGCCACTGGCGACTGATCAAATCACCACTGTGTAACTGGGGAGGATTTTCAGCTTTAACAAAGAAAAGCAAAACTGCACGTCAGTAAATACACATTGCAATGAGAATTGTGAGTCTGTTCTTTGTTCCCATGCTACACACACCTCATCAGATGAGACCATGAGGCTGGAAACCCGGGCCCAACACGCTTTGGTCCCCATTGTCCTCTTTCCTTTGAAGCAGCAGCATTTTCACACACTCAGCTGAGGATCAGGTTGGGATGCCCTTAGGCAAGCCCTGGAGCACCTGGTCCGCTGAGCCTCACTTGCTGGTCAGGACCCAGAACAGGCTGGCTCCTAACCTTGGGGGAATCCCCCTATATTATTCATGCATCTACAAAAAGGAGTGTCTTTCCTCATGGGACCCCTAGGACGCCAGGGAGTTACTGATCAGCAGCTGAGCGACTCTAGCCGAAGTTCCAGGGGCCTTCTAGAGAGGCCCCTAAAACTAGGGCCAACACATCTGCCCAGGGGGTGTATGACCACCACAGTCTGGCTCAGAAGACGGCTCAGAAGACCAGTTCTCCAGTGAGGGGCAGGCAAAGGCAGTGCCTTTCTAGGATGGCTCCATGAATACAGGTGCGAGAACAAGGACAGACATGAGGAAACAGGCAATCAGTCAGTCCTTGCTGTCAAGTGCCACCAACCTGGCTAGTCCTGCACAAAACTCATCTGGAGACTTGTTCTGTCTCTAATACAAAGAGTTCACACCAGACAGAGAGTGTTTCAGGTTGACTTTATTGCCACAACTCCACTGTGGGGGGGGGGGGGGACAGCGATGTCCGAGAGGTGATTTGGCAGGTACGGTAGAAACTAGAAGAAATCCCTAGAGATCAGGTCTCTGGGCCCACAAGGAGAGGAGTGGGATTGGCTGTTAATGACGATGGCACGTGGTCCCTGTGGAAAAGCCCTTTTCACCCAATGGCCCGGTGCCATTCTTAGGCTCCAAGGATTCACTTTCTAGAGTCCCCTTAGCTTTGGACAAGTACAAAATGAGACATCAACAGATAGGTGAGTTTCTCCTCTGCTCCCTGTCCCTCCACTTGGGGACTGGGGGTGGCCTTCGGGCAAGAACAGGGCAGGCATGAGAGTGTCAGTAAAATGCTTTGTTTCAACAGAGCTGAATGTAGGCCAGGTCCCCGAATCAGTCATTAAAAGGGGAAGTCCAAAGGAGACCCAATTTGGAAGTAGGAGGCCAGAAATCTGGGAGAGCAAGAGCCAATCCACCCAAGTGAGGAAAGGAAATGGGGCCTAGAAGAGGCTCGTAGCGAGGCTGAACCTCAGGGCATCGGGGCGGGGGGGGGGGTGATTGAGAAGGGTAAATACAGGTGTCCCAAAATGAGCCCGCCTTGGGTAAAGAGAAGAGATCTTATGAGGAAGACACGGAACCAAAGCCAATCCTGTTGTGATCTGGAGAGGGATGAGATTTGGGGGCAAGCACAGCTCAAGAGGGGACCCCCCCCTGCAGCGGAAGGTGGGGCTGTCCACTGGCAAGCTGTTGCCATGGGTAATACCATGTCTGAGGTGTTTGGGGGTAATACTGAGTTTGACTAACCAGAGCAGTGCTTCTACCATGTTGGAGCATAGCCCTGCTCTGGGGACAACTTGACCAGGGGCAAGACAACAGGAAGCTTTGTTTGGGCCCATCTGAGCAAGACTGACCACCTAGCAGGAGGAGGCAGAAGAGACCAAAGCAGGAAGAGGGGGTTCCGAGATGGGGGCTACCAACTGAGACTGGGCCAACCACCACCTTCAGGGAAGTACAGTTCCCTGGGGTCCCCTCTGACACAGGCAGTCTTGGTGGTAGCCAAGCTGGGGCTAACCAGGGCCTGGCGCTTGAGCAGTTGGCGAGACCGGCAACAGGCCTCCCCCATCTGTAGGAGTGGGAGTGGAGGAAAGGATCATGGCTTCTCAAGCCATCCACTGCCTAGCAACATGAAACCATGTGCCTGGCAGCAGATAGTAATACCTGACCTGAACCCTGCTTTGCAGTACTTTTGGAAAGGAGAGAAGCTGGGGTCCTGCCCCCATCTCCTCCCCCACACTTGGCCAGGGCCCCCTCTCCAGACCAGCTGTTATGACATCATGTGACTAGGAAAGTAGACTCTGACTTAAGCAGCTGGTTGCCCCACGACCGAGTCAATAGAATTTTGGGAACATATATATTGGGCATCGTTGCTGTGACCAAAGGCATTTGTGACCGAGTATCCCAGGTGGCAAAAGCTCCTGATCCAGACTCCATGGCTAGTCCAAGTACCTATGAGACAGAAGAAGCCATGCTGGCCCCATCAGGGGAAGGAGAGCCAGCAATAGGTGTCCCATCTGTCTCACCCCTGGATCCAAATGTGGATCCCAGGGAGATTCTGGGGACCAGTGGCGAAAATGCTGTGAGCCAAGGTCCGGGCCCCCAAGACAGTCCACAACCGCAGGACCCAAGCCAAGGTGCTGCCAATGTGGACGGAAACAGGGCCATTCTTGGGCTCTCTTTCCCCAGAAAGCTCTGGATGATAGTGGAAGATGTCACCTTCACATCTGTGTGCTGGAATGACGATGGAGACGCCATGATTATCGAGAAAGATCTCTTCCAGAGGGAGGTTCTTAGCCGGAAGGGCGCAGAAAGAATCTTTGAAACAGACAACTTGAAGAGCTTCATCCGCCTGCTGAACCTCTATGGATTCAGCAAAATACGCCCAAATGACCCTTCAGTTTGCTCTGCAGGGAACAAGACAATGATGGTAAAGTAGAAATCCTCCCCTTCCCCATGTTCTCTGTTACCCGAACGACTTCTTAGTACGGGTAACAGAGAACAGTGCTATCCAAGAAGAAAGCTATCGTGAAAGGGTTTCATTTCCAAGGATAACTCTTTTTCACATGAGACAATATTTACCAAAAGTTGAGAAAGTATAGGTTTTCATATGAAACTATAACCCCCTTAGAGATAACCTGATGAGATGACTAAAGACCCTAAGGGGCCATTTAATGTCAAATAGATGTATTTTCTCCCAGAATGACTAACATGATTAATTTTGTTTCAGATCTACCGCCACTGCAATTTTCAGAGAGGCAAGCCTCTGCTCCTCGAGAACATCAAGAGAAAATGTAATCTGATGATTATTACTTGCCCAGGGACGAGCGTAGCAATTCCAAAGAGAAAGAGGGAGGTAACCCCTACACGACGCTCCCAAAGAATCCAACTCAAGAAATGCGCCAACGAAGCTGACAAAAAGACCCAGAAAGAAGGCCCAAGAGCCCGGGGACCCAGTGGCACCCGGTCATTCATATTGCCTGATATCTGGTTTATGGGCAATATAGCTGCACGTGCCATGGAAGACCCTTCCTCAAGTGAGCCAGGTGGCCCAAGTGGGGAGGGCACATCTAGGAACATCATGTTTGCACCCAGGGCTACTGCCATAAGGGATGGTGTCGGGGAACTGCCCTCCCACCCCCCAGATCATAGTTCAGTGATATCTTTGTATAACACCTGTTATTCCTTCCTGCTGGCTGCCCTTTCAGTCAAGGCCCCACGCGAGGCCCCGGAGGAGGACGACGAGGAGGAGGGCACCTCAGATTACAAGTGCGCACTCTGCGAGCATATCAAGGACAGTCCAATTCCACAAGCCACTGGCGACTGATCAAATCACCACTGTGTAACTGGGGAGGATTTTCAGCTTTAACAAAGAAAAGCAAAACTGCACGTCAGTAAATACACATTGCAATGAGAATTGTGAGTCTGTTCTTTGTTCCCATGCTACACACACCTCATCAGATGAGACCATGAGGCTGGAAACCCGGGCCCAACACGCTTTGGTCCCCATTGTCCTCTTTCCTTTGAAGCAGCAGCATTTTCACACACTCAGCTGAGGATCAGGTTGGGATGCCCTTAGGCAAGCCCTGGAGCACCTGGTCCGCTGAGCCTCACTTGCTGGTCAGGACCCAGAACAGGCTGGCTCCTGACCTTGGGGGAATCCCCCTATATTATTCATGCATCTACAAAAAGGAGTGTCTTTCCTCATGGGACCCCTAGGACGCCAGGGAGTTACTGATCAGCAGCTGAGCGACTCTAGCCGAAGTTCCAGGGGCCTTCTAGAGAGGCCCCTAAAACTAGGGCCAACACATCTGCCCAGGGGGTGTATGACCACCACAGTCTGGCTCAGAAGACGGCTCAGAAGACCAGTTCTCCAGTGAGGGGCAGGCAAAGGCAGTGCCTTTCTAGGATGGCTCCATGAATACAGGTGCGAGAACAAGGACAGACATGAGGAAACAGGCAATCAGTCAGTCCTTGCTGTCAAGTGCCACCAACCTGGCTAGTCCTGCACAAAACTCATCTGGAGACTTGTTCTGTCTCTAATACAAAGAGTTCACACCAGACAGAGAGTGTTTCAGGTTGACTTTATTGCCACAACTCCACTGTGGGGGGGGGGGGACAGCGATGTCCGAGAGGTGATTTGGCAGGTACGGTAGAAACTAGAAGAAATCCCTAGAGATCAGGTCTCTGGGCCCACAAGGAGAGGAGTGGGATTGGCTGTTAATGACGATGGCACGTGGTCCCTGTGGAAAAGCCCTTTTCACCCAATGGCCCGGTGCCATTCTTAGGCTCCAAGGATTCACTTTCTAGAGTCCCCTTAGCTTTGGACAAGTACAAAATGAGACATCAACAGATAGGTGAGTTTCTCCTCTGCTCCCTGTCCCTCCACTTGGGGACTGGGGGTGGCCTTCGGGCAAGAACAGGGCAGGCATGAGAGTGTCAGTAAAATGCTTTGTTTCAACAGAGCTGAATGTAGGCCAGGTCCCCGAATCAGTCATTAAAAGGGGAAGTCCAAAGGAGACCCAATTTGGAAGTAGGAGGCCAGAAATCTGGGAGAGCAAGAGCCAATCCACCCAAGTGAGGAAAGGAAATGGGGCCTAGAAGAGGCTCGTAGCGAGGCTGAACCTCAGGGCATCGGGGCGGGGGGGGGGTGATTGAGAAGGGTAAATACAGGTTTCCCAAAATGAGCCCGCCTTGGGTAAAGAGAAGAGATCTTATGAGGAAGACACGGAAGCAAAGCCAATCCTGTTGTGATCTGGAGAGGGATGAGATTTGGGGGCAAGCACAGCTCAAGAGGGGACCCCCCCCTGCAGCGGAAGGTGGGGCTGTCCACTGGCAAGCTGTTGCCATGGGTAATACCATGTCTGAGGTGTTTGGGGGTAATACTGAGTTTGACGAACCAGAGCAGTGCTTCTACCATGTTGGAGCATAGCCCTGCTCTGGGGACAACTTGACCAGGGGCAAGACAACAGGAAGCTTTGTTTGGGCCCATCTGAGCAAGACTGACCACCTAGCAGGAGGAGGCAGAAGAGACCAAAGCAGGAAGAGGGGGTTCCGAGATGGGGGCTACCAACTGAGACTGGGCCAACCACCACCTTCAGGGAAGTACAGTTCCCTGGGGTCCCCTCTGACACAGGCAGTCTTGGTGGTAGCCAAGCTGGGGCTAACCAGGGCCTGGCCCTTGAGCAGTTGGCGAGACCGGCAACAGGCCTCCCCCATCTGTAGGAGTGGGAGTGGAGGAAAGGATCATGGCTTCTCAAGCCATCCACTGCCTAGCAACATGAAACCATGTGCCTGGCAGCAGATAGTAATACCTGACCTGAACCCTGCTTTGCAGTACTTTTGGAAAGGAGAGAAGCTGGGGTCCTGCCCCCATCTCCTCCCCCACACTTGGCCAGGGCCCCCTCTCCAGACCAGCTGTTATGACATCATGTGACTAGGAAAGTAGACTCTGACTTAAGCAGCTGGTTGCCCCACGACCGAGTCAATAGAATTTTGGGAACATATATATTGGGCATCGTTGCTGTGACCAAAGGCATTTGTGACCGAGTATCCCAGGTGGCAAAAGCTCCTGATCCAGACTCCATGGCTAGTCCAAGTACCTATGAGACAGAAGAAGCCATGCTGGCCCCATCAGGGGAAGGAGAGCCAGCAATAGGTGTCCCATCTGTCTCACCCCTGGATCCAAATGTGGATCCCAGGGAGATTCTGGGGACCAGTGGCGAAAATGCTGTGAGCCAAGGTCCGGGCCCCCAAGACAGTCCACAACCGCAGGACCCAAGCCAAGGTGCTGCCAATGTGGACGGAAACAGGGCCATTCTTGGGCTCTCCTTCCCCAGAAAGCTCTGGATGATAGTGGAAGATGTCACCTTCACATCTGTGTGCTGGAATGACGATGGAGACGCCATGATTATCGAGAAAGATCTCTTCCAGAGGGAGGTTCTTAGCCGGAAGGGCGCAGAAAGAATCTTTGAAACAGACAACTTGAAGAGCTTCATCCGCCTGCTGAACCTCTATGGATTCAGCAAAATACGCCCAAATGACCCTTCAGTTTGCTCTGCAGGGAACAAGACAATGATGGTAAAGTAGAAATCCTCCCCTTCCCCATGTTCTCTGTTACCCGAACGACTTCTTAGTACGGGTAACAGAGAACAGTGCTATCCAAGAAGAAAGCTATCGTGAAAGGGTTTCATTTCCAAGGATAACTCTTTTTCACATGAGACAATATTTACCAAAAGTTGAGAAAGTATAGGTTTTCATATGAAACTATAACCCCCTTAGAGATAACCTGATGAGATGACTAAAGACCCTAAGGGGCCATTTAATGTCAAATAGATGTATTTTCTCCCAGAATGACTAACATGATTAATTTTGTTTCAGATCTACCGCCACTGCAATTTTCAGAGAGGCAAGCCTCTGCTCCTCGAGAACATCAAGAGAAAATGTAATCTGATGATTATTACTTGCCCAGGGACGAGCGTAGCAATTCCAAAGAGAAAGAGGGAGGTAACCCCTACACGACGCTCCCAAAGAATCCAACTCAAGAAATGCGCCAACGAAGCTGACAAAAAGACCCAGAAAGAAGGCCCAAGAGCCCGGGGACCCAGTGGCACCCGGTCATTCATATTGCCTGATATCTGGTTTATGGGCAATATAGCTGCACGTGCCATGGAAGACCCTTCCTCAAGTGAGCCAGGTGGCCCAAGTGGGGAGGGCACATCTAGGAACATCATGTTTGCACCCAGGGCTACTGCCATAAGGGATGGTGTCGGGGAACTGCCCTCCCACCCCCCAGATCATAGTTCAGTGATATCTTTGTATAACACCTGTTATTCCTTCCTGCTGGCTGCCCTTTCAGTCAAGGCCCCACGCGAGGCCCCGGAGGAGGACGACGAGGAGGAGGGCACCTCAGATTACAAGTGCGCACTCTGCGAGCATATCAAGGACAGTCCAATTCCACAAGCCACTGGCGACTGATCAAATCACCACTGTGTAACTGGGGAGGATTTTCAGCTTTAATAAAGAAAAGCAAAACTGCACGTCAGTAAATACACATTGCAATGAGAATTGTGAGTCTGTTCTTTGTTCCCATGCTACACACACCTCATCAGATGAGACCATGAGGCTGGAAACCCGGGCCCAACACGCTTTGGTCCCCATTGTCCTCTTTCCTTTGAAGCAGCAGCATTTTCACACACTCAGCTGAGGATCAGGTTGGGAAGCCCTTAGGCAAGCCCTGGAGCACCTGGTCCGCTGAGCCTCACTTGCTGGTCAGGACCCAGAACAGGCTGGCTCCTGACCTTGGGGGAATCCCCCTATATTATTCATGCATCTACAAAAAGGAGTGTCTTTCCTCATGGGACCCCTAGGACGCCAGGGAGTTACTGATCAGCAGCTGAGCGACTCTAGCCGAAGTTCCAGGGGACTTCTAGAGAGGCCCCTAAAACTAGGGCCAACACATCTGCCCAGGGGGTGTATGACCACCACAGTCTGGCTCAGAAGACGGCTCAGAAGACCAGTTCTCCAGTGAGGGGCAGGAAAAGGCAGTGCCTTTCTAGGATGGCTCCATGAATACAGGTGCGAGAACAAGGACAGACATGAGGAAACAGGCAATCAGTCAGTCCTTGCTGTCAACTGCCACCAACCTGGCTAGTCCTGCACAAAACTCATCTGGAGACTTGTTCTGTCTCTAATACAAAGAGTTCACACCAAACAGAGAGTGTTTCAGGCTGACTTTATTGCCACAACTCCACTGTGGGGGGGGGGGACAGCGATGTCCGAGAGGTGATTTGGCAGGTACGGTAGAAACTAGAAGAAATCCCTAGAGATCAGGTCTCTGGGCCCACAAGGAGGGGAGTGGGATTGGCTGTTAATGACGATGGCACGTGGTCCCTGTGGAAAAGCCCTTTTCACCCAATGGCCCGGTGCCATTCTTAGGCTCCAAGGATTCACTTTCTAGAGTCCCCTTAGCTTTGGACAAGTACAAAATGAGACATCAACAGATAGGTGAGTTTCTCCTCTGCTCCCTGTCCCTCCACTTGGGGTCTGGGGGTGGCCTTTGGGCAAGAACAGGGCAGGCATGAGAGTGTCAGTAAAATGCTTGGTTTCAACAGAGCTGAATGTAGGCCAGGTCCCCGAATCAGTCATTAAAAGGGGAAGTCCAAAGGAGACCCAATTTGTAAGTAGGAGGCCAGAAATCTGGGAGAGCAGGAGCTAATCCACCCAAGTGAGGAAAGGAAATGGGGCCTAGAAGAGGCTCGTAGCGAGGCTGAACCTCAGGGCATCGGGGCGGGGTGGGGGGGTGATTGAGAAGGGTAAATTCAGGTTTCCCAAAATGAGCCCGCCTTGGGTAAAGAGAAGAGATCTTATGAGGAAGACACGGAAGCAAAGCCAATCCTGTTGTGATCTGGAGAGGGATGAGATTTGGGGGCAAGCACAGCTCAAGAGGGGACCCCCCCCTGCAGCGGAAGGTGGGGCTGTCCACTGGCAAGCTGTTGCCATGGGTAATACCATGTCTGAGGTGTTTGGGGGTAATACTGAGTTTGACGAACCAGAGCAGTGCTTCTACCATGTTGGAGCATAGCCCTGCTCTGGGGACAACTTGACCAGGGGCAAGACAACAGGAAGCTTTGTTTGGGCCCATCTGAGCAAGACTGACCACCTAGCAGGAGGAGGCAGAAGAGACCAAAGCAGGAAGAGGGGGTTCCGAGATGGGGGCTACCAACTGAGACTGGGCCAACCACCACCTTCAGGGAAGTACAGTTCCCTGGGGTCCCCTCTGACACAGGCAGTCTTGGTGGTAGCCAAGCTGGGGCTAACCAGGGCCTGGCCCTTGAGCAGTTGGCGAGACCGGCAACAGGCCTCCCCCATCTGTAGGAGTGGGAGTGGAGGAAAGGATCATGGCTTCTCAAGCCATCCACTGCCTAGCAACATGAAACCATGTGCCTGGCAGCAGATAGTAATACCTGACCTGAACCCTGCTTTGCAGTACTTTTGGAAAGGAGAGAAGCTGGGGTCCTGCCCCCATCTCCTCCCCCACACTTGGCCAGGGCCCCCTCTCCAGACCAGCTGTTATGACATCATGTGACTAGGAAAGTAGACTCTGACTTAAGCAGCTGGTTGCCCCACGACCGAGTCAATAGAATTTTGGGAACATATATATTGGGCATCGTTGCTGTGACCAAAGGCATTTGTGACCGAGTATCCCAGGTGGCAAAAGCTCCTGATCCAGACTCCATGGCTAGTCCAAGTACCTATGAGACAGAAGAAGCCATGCTGGCCCCATCAGGGGAAGGAGAGCCAGCAATAGGTGTCCCATCTGTCTCACCCCTGGATCCAAATGTGGATCCCAGGGAGATTCTGGGGACCAGTGGCGAAAATGCTGTGAGCCAAGGTCCGGGCCCCCAAGACAGTCCACAACCGCAGGACCCAAGCCAAGGTGCTGCCAATGTGGACGGAAACAGGGCCATTCTTGGGCTCTCCTTCCCCAGAAAGCTCTGGATGATAGTGGAAGATGTCACCTTCACATCTGTGTGCTGGAATGACGATGGAGACGCCATGATTATCGAGAAAGATCTCTTCCAGAGGGAGGTTCTTAGCCGGAAGGGCGCAGAAAGAATCTTTGAAACAGACAACTTGAAGAGCTTCATCCGCCTGCTGAACCTCTATGGATTCAGCAAAATACGCCCAAATGACCCTTCAGTTTGCTCTGCAGGGAACAAGACAATGATGGTAAAGTAGAAATCCTCCCCTTCCCCATGTTCTCTGTTACCCGAACGACTTCTTAGTACGGGTAACAGAGAACAGTGCTATCCAAGAAGAAAGCTATCGTGAAAGGGTTTCATTTCCAAGGATAACTCTTTTTCACATGAGACAATATTTACCAAAAGTTGAGAAAGTATAGGTTTTCATATGAAACTATAACCCCCTTAGAGATAACCTGATGAGATGACTAAAGACCCTAAGGGGCCATTTAATGTCAAATAGATGTATTTTCTCCCAGAATGACTAACATGATTAATTTTGTTTCAGATCTACCGCCACTGCAATTTTCAGAGAGGCAAGCCTCTGCTCCTCGAGAACATCAAGAGAAAATGTAATCTGATGATTATTACTTGCCCAGGGACGAGCGTAGCAATTCCAAAGAGAAAGAGGGAGGTAACCCCTACACGACGCTCCCAAAGAATCCAACTCAAGAAATGCGCCAACGAAGCTGACAAAAAGACCCAGAAAGAAGGCCCAAGAGCCCGGGGACCCAGTGGCACCCGGTCATTCATATTGCCTGATATCTGGTTTATGGGCAATATAGCTGCACGTGCCATGGAAGACCCTTCCTCAAGTGAGCCAGGTGGCCCAAGTGGGGAGGGCACATCTAGGAACATCATGTTTGCACCCAGGGCTACTGCCATAAGGGATGGTGTCGGGGAACTGCCCTCCCACCCCCCAGATCATAGTTCAGTGATATCTTTGTATAACACCTGTTATTCCTTCCTGCTGGCTGCCCTTTCAGTCAAGGCCCCACGCGAGGCCCCGGAGGAGGACGACGAGGAGGAGGGCACCTCAGATTACAAGTGCGCACTCTGCGAGCATATCAAGGACAGTCCAATTCCACAAGCCACTGGCGACTGATCAAATCACCACTGTGTAACTGGGGAGGATTTTCAGCTTTAATAAAGAAAAGCAAAACTGCACGTCAGTAAATACACATTGCAATGAGAATTGTGAGTCTGTTCTTTGTTCCCATGCTACACACACCTCATCAGATGAGACCATGAGGCTGGAAACCCGGGCCCAACACGCTTTGGTCCCCATTGTCCTCTTTCCTTTGAAGCAGCAGCATTTTCACACACTCAGCTGAGGATCAGGTTGGGAAGCCCTTAGGCAAGCCCTGGAGCACCTGGTCCGCTGAGCCTCACTTGCTGGTCAGGACCCAGAACAGGCTGGCTCCTGACCTTGGGGGAATCCCCCTATATTATTCATGCATCTACAAAAAGGAGTGTCTTTCCTCATGGGACCCCTAGGACGCCAGGGAGTTACTGATCAGCAGCTGAGCGACTCTAGCCGAAGTTCCAGGGGACTTCTAGAGAGGCCCCTAAAACTAGGGCCAACACATCTGCCCAGGGGGTGTATGACCACCACAGTCTGGCTCAGAAGACGGCTCAGAAGACCAGTTCTCCAGTGAGGGGCAGGAAAAGGCAGTGCCTTTCTAGGATGGCTCCATGAATACAGGTGCGAGAACAAGGACAGACATGAGGAAACAGGCAATCAGTCAGTCCTTGCTGTCAACTGCCACCAACCTGGCTAGTCCTGCACAAAACTCATCTGGAGACTTGTTCTGTCTCTAATACAAAGAGTTCACACCAAACAGAGAGTGTTTCAGGCTGACTTTATTGCCACAACTCCACTGTGGGGGGGGGGGGGACAGCGATGTCCGAGAGGTGATTTGGCAGGTACGGTAGAAACTAGAAGAAATCCCTAGAGATCAGGTCTCTGGGCCCACAAGGAGGGGAGTGGGATTGGCTGTTAATGACGATGGCACGTGGTCCCTGTGGAAAAGCCCTTTTCACCCAATGGCCCGGTGCCATTCTTAGGCTCCAAGGATTCACTTTCTAGAGTCCCCTTAGCTTTGGACAAGTACAAAATGAGACATCAACAGATAGGTGAGTTTCTCCTCTGCTCCCTGTCCCTCCACTTGGGGTCTGGGGGTGGCCTTTGGGCAAGAACAGGGCAGGCATGAGAGTGTCAGTAAAATGCTTGGTTTCAACAGAGCTGAATGTAGGCCAGGTCCCCGAATCAGTCATTAAAAGGGGAAGTCCAAAGGAGACCCAATTTGTAAGTAGGAGGCCAGAAATCTGGGAGAGCAGGAGCTAATCCACCCAAGTGAGGAAAGGAAATGGGGCCTAGAAGAGGCTCGTAGCGAGGCTGAACCTCAGGGCATCGGGGCGGGGTGGGGGGGTGATTGAGAAGGGTAAATTCAGGTTTCCCAAAATGAGCCCGCCTTGGGTAAAGAGAAGAGATCTTATGAGGAAGACACGGAAGCAAAGCCAATCCTGTTGTGATCTGGAGAGGGATGAGATTTGGGGGCAAGCACAGCTCAAGAGGGGACCCCCCCCTGCAGCGGAAGGTGGGGCTGTCCACTGGCAAGCTGTTGCCATGGGTAATACCATGTCTGAGGTGTTTGGGGGTAATACTGAGTTTGACGAACCAGAGCAGTGCTTCTACCATGTTGGAGCATAGCCCTGCTCTGGGGACAACTTGACCAGGGGCAAGACAACAGGAAGCTTTGTTTGGGCCCATCTGAGCAAGACTGACCACCTAGCAGGAGGAGGCAGAAGAGACCAAAGCAGGAAGAGGGGGTTCCGAGATGGGGGCTACCAACTGAGACTGGGCCAACCACCACCTTCAGGGAAGTACAGTTCCCTGGGGTCCCCTCTGACACAGGCAGTCTTGGTGGTAGCCAAGCTGGGGCTAACCAGGGCCTGGCGCTTGAGCAGTTGGCGAGACCGGCAACAGGCCTCCCCCATCTGTAGGAGTGGGAGTGGAGGAAAGGATCATGGCTTCTCAAGCCATCCACTGCCTAGCAACATGAAACCATGTGCCTGGCAGCAGATAGTAATACCTGACCTGAACCCTGCTTTGCAGTACTTTTGGAAAGGAGAGAAGCTGGGGTCCTGCCCCCATCTCCTCCCCCACACTTGGCCAGGGCCCCCTCTCCAGACCAGCTGTTATGACATCATGTGACTAGGAAAGTAGACTCTGACTTAAGCAGCTGGTTGCCCCACGACCGAGTCAATAGAATTTTGGGAACATATATATTGGGCATCGTTGCTGTGACCAAAGGCATTTGTGACCGAGTATCCCAGGTGGCAAAAGCTCCTGATCCAGACTCCATGGCTAGTCCAAGTACCTATGAGACAGAAGAAGCCATGCTGGCCCCATCAGGGGAAGGAGAGCCAGCAATAGGTGTCCCATCTGTCTCACCCCTGGATCCAAATGTGGATCCCAGGGAGATTCTGGGGACCAGTGGCGAAAATGCTGTGAGCCAAGGTCCGGGCCCCCAAGACAGTCCACAACCGCAGGACCCAAGCCAAGGTGCTGCCAATGTGGACGGAAACAGGGCCATTCTTGGGCTCTCCTTCCCCAGAAAGCTCTGGATGATAGTGGAAGATGTCACCTTCACATCTGTGTGCTGGAATGACGATGGAGACGCCATGATTATCGAGAAAGATCTCTTCCAGAGGGAGGTTCTTAGCCGGAAGGGCGCAGAAAGAATCTTTGAAACAGACAACTTGAAGAGCTTCATCCGCCTGCTGAACCTCTATGGATTCAGCAAAATACGCCCAAATGACCCTTCAGTTTGCTCTGCAGGGAACAAGACAATGATGGTAAAGTAGAAATCCTCCCCTTCCCCATGTTCTCTGTTACCCGAACGACTTCTTAGTACGGGTAACAGAGAACAGTGCTATCCAAGAAGAAAGCTATCGTGAAAGGGTTTCATTTCCAAGGATAACTCTTTTTCACATGAGACAATATTTACCAAAAGTTGAGAAAGTATAGGTTTTCATATGAAACTATAACCCCCTTAGAGATAACCTGATGAGATGACTAAAGACCCTAAGGGGCCATTTAATGTCAAATAGATGTATTTTCTCCCAGAATGACTAACATGATTAATTTTGTTTCAGATCTACCGCCACTGCAATTTTCAGAGAGGCAAGCCTCTGCTCCTCGAGAACATCAAGAGAAAATGTAATCTGATGATTATTACTTGCCCAGGGACGAGCGTAGCAATTCCAAAGAGAAAGAGGGAGGTAACCCCTACACGACGCTCCCAAAGAATCCAACTCAAGAAATGCGCCAACGAAGCTGACAAAAAGACCCAGAAAGAAGGCCCAAGAGCCCGGGGACCCAGTGGCACCCGGTCATTCATATTGCCTGATATCTGGTTTATGGGCAATATAGCTGCACGTGCCATGGAAGACCCTTCCTCAAGTGAGCCAGGTGGCCCAAGTGGGGAGGGCACATCTAGGAACATCATGTTTGCACCCAGGGCTACTGCCATAAGGGATGGTGTCGGGGAACTGCCCTCCCACCCCCCAGATCATAGTTCAGTGATATCTTTGTATAACACCTGTTATTCCTTCCTGCTGGCTGCCCTTTCAGTCAAGGCCCCACGCGAGGCCCCGGAGGAGGACGACGAGGAGGAGGGCACCTCAGATTACAAGTGCGCACTCTGCGAGCATATCAAGGACAGTCCAATTCCACAAGCCACTGGCGACTGATCAAATCACCACTGTGTAACTGGGGAGGATTTTCAGCTTTAATAAAGAAAAGCAAAACTGCACGTCAGTAAATACACATTGCAATGAGAATTGTGAGTCTGTTCTTTGTTCCCATGCTACACACACCTCATCAGATGAGACCATGAGGCTGGAAACCCGGGCCCAACACGCTTTGGTCCCCATTGTCCTCTTTCCTTTGAAGCAGCAGCATTTTCACACACTCAGCTGAGGATCAGGTTGGGAAGCCCTTAGGCAAGCCCTGGAGCACCTGGTCCGCTGAGCCTCACTTGCTGGTCAGGACCCAGAACAGGCTGGCTCCTGACCTTGGGGCAATCCCCCTATATTATTCATGCATCTACAAAAAGGAGTGTCTTTCCTCATGGGACCCCTAGGACGCCAGGGAGTTACTGATCAGCAGCTGAGCGACTCTAGCCGAAGTTCCAGGGGACTTCTAGAGAGGCCCCTAAAACTAGGGCCAACACATCTGCCCAGGGGGTGTATGACCACCACAGTCTGGCTCAGAAGACGGCTCAGAAGACCAGTTCTCCAGTGAGGGGCAGGAAAAGGCAGTGCCTTTCTAGGATGGCTCCATGAATACAGGTGCGAGAACAAGGACAGACATGAGGAAACAGGCAATCAGTCAGTCCTTGCTGTCAACTGCCACCAACCTGGCTAGTCCTGCACAAAACTCATCTGGAGACTTGTTCTGTCTCTAATACAAAGAGTTCACACCAGACAGAGAGTGTTTCAGGCTGACTTTATTGCCACAACTCCACTGTGGGGGGGGGGGGACAGCGATGTCCGAGAGGTGATTTGGCAGGTACGGTAGAAACTAGAAGAAATCCCTAGAGATCAGGTCTCTGGGCCCACAAGGAGTGGAGTGGAATTGGCTGTTAATGACGATGGCACGTGGTCCCTGTGGAAAAGCCCTTTTCACCCAATGGCCCGGTGCCATTCTTAGGCTCCAAGGATACACTTTCTAGAGTCCCCTTAGCTTTGGACAAGTACAAAATGAGACATCAACAGATAGGTGAGTTTCTCCTCTGCTCCCTGTCCCTCCACTTGGGGACTGGGGGTGGCCTTTGGGCAAGAACAGGGCAGGCATGAGAGTGTCAGTAAAATGCTTGGTTTCAACAGAGCTGAATGTAGGCCAGGTCCCCGAATCAGTCATTAAAAGGGGAAGTCCAAAGGAGACCCAATTTGGAAGCAGGAGGCCAGAAATCTGGGAGAGCAAGAGCCAATCAACCCAAGTGAGGAAAGGAAATGGGGCCTAGAAGAGGCTCATAGCGAGGCTGAACCTCAGGGCATCGGGGCGGGGGGGGGTGATTGAGAAGGGTAAATACAGGTGTCCCAAAATGAGCCCGCCTTGGGTAAAGAGAAGAGATCTCATGAGGAAGACACGGAACCAAAGCCAATCCTGTTGTGATCTGGAGAGGGATGAGATTTGGGGGCAAGCACAGCTCAAGAGGGGACCCCCCCTGCAGCGGAAGGTGGGGCTGTCCACTGGCAAGCTGTTGCCATGGGTAATACCATGTCTGAGGTGTTTGGGGGTAATACTGAGTTTGACGAACCAGAGCAGTGCTTCTACCATGTTGGAGCATAGCCCTGCTCTGGGGACAACTTGACCAGGGGCAAGAAAACAGGAAGCTTTCTTTGGGCCCATCTGAGCAAGACTGACCACCTAGCAGGAGGAGGCAGAAGAGACCAAAGCAGGAAGAGGGGGTTCCGAGATGGGGGCTACCAACTGAGACTGGGCCAACCACCACCTTCAGGGAAGTACAGTTCCCTGGGGTCCCCTCTGACACAGGCAGTCTTGGTGGTAGCCAAGCTAGGGCTAACCAGGGCCTGGCCCTTGAGCAGTTGGCGAGACCGGCAACAGGCCTCCCCCATCTGTAGGAGTGGGAGTGGAGGAAAGGATCATGGCTTCTCAAGCCATCCACTGCCTAGCAACATGAAACCATGTGCCTGGCAGCAGATAGTAATACCTGACCTGAACCCTGCTTTGCAGTACTTTTGGAAAGGAGAGAAGCTGGGGTCCTGCCCCCATCTCCTCCCCCACACTTGGCCAGGGCCCCCTCTCCAGACCAGCTGTTATGACATCATGTGACTAGGAAAGTAGACTCTGACTTAAGCAGCTGGTTGCCCCACGACCGAGTCAATAGAATTTTGGGAACATATATATTGGGCATCGTTGCTGTGACCAAAGGCATTTGTGACCGAGTATCCCAGGTGGCAAAAGCTCCTGATCCAGACTCCATGGCTAGTCCAAGTACCTATGAGACAGAAGAAGCCATGCTGGCCCCATCAGGGGAAGGAGAGCCAGCAATAGGTGTCCCATCTGTCTCACCCCTGGATCCAAATGTGGATCCCAGGGAGATTCTGGGGACCAGTGGCGAAAATGCTGTGAGCCAAGGTCCGGGCCCCCAAGACAGTCCACAACCGCAGGACCCAAGCCAAGGTGCTGCCAATGTGGACGGAAACAGGGCCATTCTTGGGCTCTCCTTCCCCAGAAAGCTCTGGATGATAGTGGAAGATGTCACCTTCACATCTGTGTGCTGGAATGACGATGGAGACGCCATGATTATCGAGAAAGATCTCTTCCAGAGGGAGGTTCTTAGCCGGAAGGGCGCAGAAAGAATCTTTGAAACAGACAACTTGAAGAGCTTCATCCGCCTGCTGAACCTCTATGGATTCAGCAAAATACGCCCAAATGACCCTTCAGTTTGCTCTGCAGGGAACAAGACAATGATGGTAAAGTAGAAATCCTCCCCTTCCCCATGTTCTCTGTTACCTGAACGACTTCTTAGTACGGGTAACAGAGAACAGTGCTATCCAAGAAGAATGCTATCCTGAAAGGGTTTCATTTCCAAGGATAACTCTTTTTCACATGAGACAATATTTACCAAAAGTTGAGAAAGTATAGGTTTTCATATGAAACTATAACCCCCTTAGAGATAACCTGATGAGATGACTAAAGACCCTAAGGGGCCATTTAATGTCAAATAGATGTATTTTCTCCCAGAATGACTAACATGATTAATTTTGTTTCAGATCTACCGCCACTGCAATTTTCAGAGAGGCAAGCCTCTGCTCCTCGAGAACATCAAGAGAAAATGTAATCTGATGATTATTACTTGCCCAGGGACGAGCGTAGCAATTCCAAAGAGAAAGAGGGAGGTAACCCCTACACGACGCTCCCAAAGAATCCAACTCAAGAAATGCGCCAACGAAGCTGACAAAAAGACCCAGAAAGAAGGCCCAAGAGCCCGGGGACCCAGTGGCACCCGGTCATTCATATTGCCTGATATCTGGTTTATGGGCAATATAGCTGCACGTGCCATGGAAGACCCTTCCTCAAGTGAGCCAGGTGGCCCAAGTGGGGAGGGCACATCTAGGAACATCATGTTTGCACCCAGGGCTACTGCCATAAGGGATGGTGTCGGGGAACTGCCCTCCCACCCCCCAGATCATAGTTCAGTGATATCTTTGTATAACACCTGTTATTCCTTCCTGCTGGCTGCCCTTTCAGTCAAGGCCCCACGCGAGGCCCCGGAGGAGGACGACGAGGAGGAGGGCACCTCAGATTACAAGTGCGCACTCTGCGAGCATATCAAGGACAGTCCAATTCCACAAGCCACTGGCCACTGATCAAATCACCACTGTGTAACTGGGGAGGATTTTCAGCTTTAATAAAGAAAAGCAAAACTGCACGTCAGTAAATACACATTGCAATGAGAATTGTGAGTCTGTTCTTTGTTCCCATGCTACACACACCTCATCAGATGAGACCATGAGGCTGGAAACCCGGGCCCAACACGCTTTGGTCCCCATTGTCCTCTTTCCTTTGAAGCAGCAGCATTTTCACACACTCAGCTGAGGATCAGGTTGGGAAGCCCTTAGGCAAGCCCTGGAGCACCTGGTCCGCTGAGCCTCACTTGCTGGTCAGGACCCAGAACAGGCTGGCTCCTGACCTTGGGGGAATCCCCCTATATTATTCATGCATCTAGAAAAAGGAGTGTCTTTCCTCATGGGACCCCTAGGACGCCAGGGAGTTACTGATCAGCAGCTGAGCGACTCTAGCCGAAGTTCCAGGGGACTTCTAGAGAGGCCCCTAAAACTAGGGCCAACACATCTGCCCAGGGGGTGTATGACCACCACAGTCTGGCTCAGAAGACGGCTCAGAAGACCAGTTCTCCAGTGAGGGGCAGGAAAAGGCAGTGCCTTTCTAGGATGGCTCCATGTATACAGGTGCGAGAACAAGGACAGACATGAGGAAACAGGCAATCAGTCAGGCCTTGCTGTCAACTGCCACCAACCTGGCTAGTCCTGCACAAAACTCATCTGGAGACTTGTTCTGTCTCTAATACAAAGAGTTCACACCAGACAGAGAGTGTTTCAGGTTGACTTTACTGCCACAACTCCACTGTGGGGGGGGGGGACAGCGATGTCCGAGAGGTGATTTGGCAGGTACGGTAGAAACTAGAAGAAATCCCTAGAGATCAGGTCTCTGGGCCCACAAGGAGGGGAGTGGAATTGGCTGTTAATGACGATGGCACGTGGTTCCTGTGGAAAAGCCCTTTTCACCCAATGGCCCGGTGCCATTCTTAGGCTCCAAGGATTCACTTTCTAGAGTCCCCTTAGCTTTGGACAAGTACAAAATGAGACATCAACAGATAGGTGAGTTTCTCCTCTGCTCCCTGTCCCTCCACTTGGGGACTGGGGGTGGCCTTTGGGCAAGAACAGGGCAGGCATGAGAGTGTCAGTAAAATGCTTGGTTTCAACAGAGCTGAATGTAGGCCAGGTCCCCGAATCAGTCATTAAAAGGGGAAGTCCAAAGGAGACCCAATTTGGAAGCAGGAGGCCAGAAATCTGGGAGAGCAAGAGCCAATCAACCCAAGTGAGGAAAGGAAATGGGGCCTAGAAGAGGCTCGTAGCGAGGCTGAACCTCAGGGCATCGGGGCGGGGGGGGGTGATTGAGAAGGGTAAATACAGGTGTCCCAAAATGAGCCCGCCTTGGGTAAAGAGAAGAGATCTCATGAGGAAGACACGGAACCAAAGCCAATCCTGTTGTGATCTGGAGAGGGATGAGATTTGGGGGCAAGCACAGCTCAAGAGGGGACCCCCCCCTGCAGCGGAAGGTGGGGCTGTCCACTGGCAAGCTGTTGCCATGGGTAATACCATGTCTGAGGTGTTTGGGGGTAATACTGAGTTTGACGAACCAGAGCAGTGCTTCTACCATGTTGGAGCATAGCCCTGCTCTGGGGACAACTTGACCAGGGGCAAGAAAACAGGAAGCTTTCTTTGGGCCCATCTGAGCAAGACTGACCACCTAGCAGGAGGAGGCAGAAGAGACCAAAGCAGGAAGAGGGGGTTCCGAGATGGGGGCTACCAACTGAGACTGGGCCAACCACCACCTTCAGGGAAGTACAGTTCCCTGGGGTCCCCTCTGACACAGGCAGTCTTGGTGGTAGCCAAGCTAGGGCTAACCAGGGCCTGGCCCTTGAGCAGTTGGCGAGACCGGCAACAGGCCTCCCCCATCTGTAGGAGTGGGAGTGGAGGAAAGGATCATGGCTTCTCAAGCCATCCACTGCCTAGCAACATGAAACCATGTGCCTGGCAGCAGATAGTAATACCTGACCTGAACCCTGCTTTGCAGTACTTTTGGAAAGGAGAGAAGCTGGGGTCCTGCCCCCATCTCCTCCCCCACACTTGGCCAGGGCCCCCTCTCCAGACCAGCTGTTATGACATCATGTGACTAGGAAAGTAGACTCTGACTTAAGCAGCTGGTTGCCCCACGACCGAGTCAATAGAATTTTGGGAACATATATATTGGGCATCGTTGCTGTGACCAAAGGCATTTGTGACCGAGTATCCCAGGTGGCAAAAGCTCCTGATCCAGACTCCATGGCTAGTCCAAGTACCTATGAGACAGAAGAAGCCATGCTGGCCCCATCAGGGGAAGGAGAGCCAGCAATAGGTGTCCCATCTGTCTCACCCCTGGATCCAAATGTGGATCCCAGGGAGATTCTGGGGACCAGTGGCGAAAATGCTGTGAGCCAAGGTCCGGGCCCCCAAGACAGTCCACAACCGCAGGACCCAAGCCAAGGTGCTGCCAATGTGGACGGAAACAGGGCCATTCTTGGGCTCTCCTTCCCCAGAAAGCTCTGGATGATAGTGGAAGATGTCACCTTCACATCTGTGTGCTGGAATGACGATGGAGACGCCATGATTATCGAGAAAGATCTCTTCCAGAGGGAGGTTCTTAGCCGGAAGGGCGCAGAAAGAATCTTTGAAACAGACAACTTGAAGAGCTTCATCCGCCTGCTGAACCTCTATGGATTCAGCAAAATACGCCCAAATGACCCTTCAGTTTGCTCTGCAGGGAACAAGACAATGATGGTAAAGTAGAAATCCTCCCCTTCCCCATGTTCTCTGTTACCCGAACGACTTCTTAGTACGGGTAACAGAGAACAGTGCTATCCAAGAAGAATGCTATCCTGAAAGGGTTTCATTTCCAAGGATAACTCTTTTTCACATGAGACAATATTTACCAAAAGTTGAGAAAGTATAGGTTTTCATATGAAACTATAACCCCCTTAGAGATAACCTGATGAGATGACTAAAGACCCTAAGGGGCCATTTAATGTCAAATAGATGTATTTTCTCCCAGAATGACTAACATGATTAATTTTGTTTCAGATCTACCGCCACTGCAATTTTCAGAGAGGCAAGCCTCTGCTCCTCGAGAACATCAAGAGAAAATGTAATCTGATGATTATTACTTGCCCAGGGACGAGCGTAGCAATTCCAAAGAGAAAGAGGGAGGTAACCCCTACACGACGCTCCCAAAGAATCCAACTCAAGAAATGCGCCAACGAAGCTGACAAAAAGACCCAGAAAGAAGGCCCAAGAGCCCGGGGACCCAGTGGCACCCGGTCATTCATATTGCCTGATATCTGGTTTATGGGCAATATAGCTGCACGTGCCATGGAAGACCCTTCCTCAAGTGAGCCAGGTGGCCCAAGTGGGGAGGGCACATCTAGGAACATCATGTTTGCACCCAGGGCTACTGCCATAAGGGATGGTGTCGGGGAACTGCCCTCCCACCCCCCAGATCATAGTTCAGTGATATCTTTGTATAACACCTGTTATTCCTTCCTGCTGGCTGCCCTTTCAGTCAAGGCCCCACGCGAGGCCCCGGAGGAGGACGACGAGGAGGAGGGCACCTCAGATTACAAGTGCGCACTCTGCGAGCATATCAAGGACAGTCCAATTCCACAAGCCACTGGCCACTGATCAAATCACCACTGTGTAACTGGGGAGGATTTTCAGCTTTAATAAAGAAAAGCAAAACTGCACGTCAGTAAATACACATTGCAATGAGAATTGTGAGTCTGTTCTTTGTTCCCATGCTACACACACCTCATCAGATGAGACCATGAGGCTGGAAACCCGGGCCCAACACGCTTTGGTCCCCATTGTCCTCTTTCCTTTGAAGCAGCAGCATTTTCACACACTCAGCTGAGGATCAGGTTGGGAAGCCCTTAGGCAAGCCCTGGAGCACCTGGTCCGCTGAGCCTCACTTGCTGGTCAGAACCCAGAACAGGCTGGCTCCTGACCTTGGGGGAATCCCCCTATATTATTCATGCATCTAGAAAAAGGAGTGTCTTTCCTCATGGGACCCCTAGGACGCCAGGGAGTTACTGATCAGCAGCTGAGCGACTCTAGCCGAAGTTCCAGGGGCCTTCTAGAGAGGCCCCTAAAACTAGGGCCAACACATCTGCCCAGGGGGTGTATGACCACCACAGTCTGGCTCAGAAGACGGCTCAGAAGACCAGTTCTCCAGTGAGGGGCAGGAAAAGGCAGTGCCTTTCTAGGATGGCTCCATGTATACAGGTGCGAGAACAAGGACAGACATGAGGAAACAGGCAATCAGTCAGGCCTTGCTGTCAACTGCCACCAACCTGGCTAGTCCTGCACAAAACTCATCTGGAGACTTGTTCTGTCTCTAATACAAAGAGTTCACACCAGACAGAGAGTGTTTCAGGTTGACTTTACTGCCACAACTCCACTGTGGGGGGGGGGGACAGCGATGTCCGAGAGGTGATTTGGCAGGTACGGTAGAAACTAGAAGAAATCCCTAGAGATCAGGTCTCTGGGCCCACAAGGAGGGGAGTGGAATTGGCTGTTAATGACGATGGCACGTGGTTCCTGTGGAAAAGCCCTTTTCACCCAATGGCCCGGTGCCATTCTTAGGCTCCAAGGATTCACTTTCTAGAGTCCCCTTAGCTTTGGACAAGTACAAAATGAGACATCAACAGATAGGTGAGTTTCTCCTCTGCTCCCTGTCCCTCAACTTGGGGACTGGGGGTGGCCTTTGGGCAAGAACAGGGCAGGCATGAGAGTGTCAGTAAAATGCTTGGTTTCAACAGAGCTGAATGTAGGCCAGGTCCCCGAATCAGTCATTAAAAGGGGAAGTCCAAAGGAGACCCAATTTGGAAGCAGGAGGCCAGAAATCTGGGAGAGCAAGAGCCAATCAACCCAAGTGAGGAAAGGAAATGGGGCCTAGAAGAGGCTCGTAGCGAGGCTGAACCTCAGGGCATCGGGGCGGGGGGGGGGTGATTGAGAAGGGTAAATACAGGTGTCCCAAAATGAGCCCGCCTTGGGTAAAGAGAAGAGATCTCATGAGGAAGACACGGAACCAAAGCCAATCCTGTTGTGATCTGGAGAGGGATGAGATTTGGGGGCAAGCACAGCTCAAGAGGGGACCCCCCCCTGCAGCGGAAGGTGGGGCTGTCCACTGGCAAGCTGTTGCCATGGGTAATACCATGTCTGAGGTGTTTGGGGGTAATACTGAGTTTGACGAACCAGAGCAGTGCTTCTACCATGTTGGAGCATAGCCCTGCTCTGGGGACAACTTGACCAGGGGCAAGAAAACAGGAAGCTTTCTTTGGGCCCATCTGAGCAAGACTGACCACCTAGCAGGAGGAGGCAGAAGAGACCAAAGCAGGAAGAGGGGGTTCCGAGATGGGGGCTACCAACTGAGACTGGGCCAACCACCACCTTCAGGGAAGTACAGTTCCCTGGGGTCCCCTCTGACACAGGCAGTCTTGGTGGTAGCCAAGCTAGGGCTAACCAGGGCCTGGCCCTTGAGCAGTTGGCGAGACCGGCAACAGGCCTCCCCCATCTGTAGGAGTGGGAGTGGAGGAAAGGATCATGGCTTCTCAAGCCATCCACTGCCTAGCAACATGAAACCATGTGCCTGGCAGCAGATAGTAATACCTGACCTGAACCCTGCTTTGCAGTACTTTTGGAAAGGAGAGAAGCTGGGGTCCTGCCCCCATCTCCTCCCCCACACTTGGCCAGGGCCCCCTCTCCAGACCAGCTGTTATGACATCATGTGACTAGGAAAGTAGACTCTGACTTAAGCAGCTGGTTGCCCCACGACCGAGTCAATAGAATTTTGGGAACATATATATTGGGCATCGTTGCTGTGACCAAAGGCATTTGTGACCGAGTATCCCAGGTGGCAAAAGCTCCTGATCCAGACTCCATGGCTAGTCCAAGTACCTATGAGACAGAAGAAGCCATGCTGGCCCCATCAGGGGAAGGAGAGCCAGCAATAGGTGTCCCATCTGTCTCACCCCTGGATCCAAATGTGGATCCCAGGGAGATTCTGGGGACCAGTGGCGAAAATGCTGTGAGCCAAGGTCCGGGCCCCCAAGACAGTCCACAACCGCAGGACCCAAGCCAAGGTGCTGCCAATGTGGACGGAAACAGGGCCATTCTTGGGCTCTCCTTCCCCAGAAAGCTCTGGATGATAGTGGAAGATGTCACCTTCACATCTGTGTGCTGGAATGACGATGGAGACGCCATGATTATCGAGAAAGATCTCTTCCAGAGGGAGGTTCTTAGCCGGAAGGGCGCAGAAAGAATCTTTGAAACAGACAACTTGAAGAGCTTCATCCGCCTGCTGAACCTCTATGGATTCAGCAAAATACGCCCAAATGACCCTTCAGTTTGCTCTGCAGGGAACAAGACAATGATGGTAAAGTAGAAATCCTCCCCTTCCCCATGTTCTCTGTTACCCGAACGACTTCTTAGTACGGGTAACAGAGAACAGTGCTATCCAAGAAGAATGCTATCCTGAAAGGGTTTCATTTCCAAGGATAACTCTTTTTCACATGAGACAATATTTACCAAAAGTTGAGAAAGTATAGGTTTTCATATGAAACTATAACCCCCTTAGAGATAACCTGATGAGATGACTAAAGACCCTAAGGGGCCATTTAATGTCAAATAGATGTATTTTCTCCCAGAATGACTAACATGATTAATTTTGTTTCAGATCTACCGCCACTGCAATTTTCAGAGAGGCAAGCCTCTGCTCCTCGAGAACATCAAGAGAAAATGTAATCTGATGATTATTACTTGCCCAGGGACGAGCGTAGCAATTCCAAAGAGAAAGAGGGAGGTAACCCCTACACGACGCTCCCAAAGAATCCAACTCAAGAAATGCGCCAACGAAGCTGACAAAAAGACCCAGAAAGAAGGCCCAAGAGCCCGGGGACCCAGTGGCACCCGGTCATTCATATTGCCTGATATCTGGTTTATGGGCAATATAGCTGCACGTGCCATGGAAGACCCTTCCTCAAGTGAGCCAGGTGGCCCAAGTGGGGAGGGCACATCTAGGAACATCATGTTTGCACCCAGGGCTACTGCCATAAGGGATGGTGTCGGGGAACTGCCCTCCCACCCCCCAGATCATAGTTCAGTGATATCTTTGTATAACACCTGTTATTCCTTCCTGCTGGCTGCCCTTTCAGTCAAGGCCCCACGCGAGGCCCCGGAGGAGGACGACGAGGAGGAGGGCACCTCAGATTACAAGTGCGCACTCTGAGAGCATATCAAGGACAGTCCAATTCCACAAGCCACTGGCCACTGATCAAATCACCACTGTGTAACTGGGGAGGATTTTCAGCTTTAATAAAGAAAAGCAAAACTGCACGTCAGTAAATACACATTGCAATGAGAATTGTGAGTCTGTTCTTTGTTCCCATGCTACACACACCTCATCAGATGAGACCATGAGGCTGGAAACCCGGGCCCAACACGCTTTGGTCCCCATTGTCCTCTTTCCTTTGAAGCAGCAGCATTTTCACACACTCAGCTGAGGATCAGGTTGGGAAGCCCTTAGGCAAGCCCTGGAGCACCTGGTCCGCTGAGCCTCACTTGCTGGTCAGAACCCAGAACAGGCTGGCTCCTGACCTTGGGGGAATCCCCCTATATTATTCATGCATCTAGAAAAAGGAGTGTCTTTCCTCATGGGACCCCTAGGACGCCAGGGAGTTACTGATCAGCAGCTGAGCGACTCTAGCCGAAGTTCCAGGGGCCTTCTAGAGAGGCCCCTAAAACTAGGGCCAACACATCTGCCCAGGGGGTGTATGACCACCACAGTCTGGCTCAGAAGACGGCTCAGAAGACCAGTTCTCCAGTGAGGGGCAGGAAAAGGCAGTGCCTTTCTAGGATGGCTCCATGTATACAGGTGCGAGAACAAGGACAGACATGAGGAAACAGGCAATCAGTCAGGCCTTGCTGTCAACTGCCACCAACCTGGCTAGTCCTGCACAAAACTCATCTGGAGACTTGTTCTGTCTCTAATACAAAGAGTTCACACCAGACAGAGAGTGTTTCAGGTTGACTTTACTGCCACAACTCCACTGTGGGGGGGGGGGGACAGCGATGTCCGAGAGGTGATTTGGCAGGTACGGTAGAAACTAGAAGAAATCCCTAGAGATCAGGTCTCTGGGCCCACAAGGAGGGGAGTGGAATTGGCTGTTAATGACGATGGCACGTGGTTCCTGTGGAAAAGCCCTTTTCACCCAATGGCCCGGTGCCATTCTTAGGCTCCAAGGATTCACTTTCTAGAGTCCCCTTAGCTTTGGACAAGTACAAAATGAGACATCAACAGATAGGTGAGTTTCTCCTCTGCTCCCTGTCCCTCCACTTGGGGACTGGGGGTGGCCTTTGGGCAAGAACAGGGCAGGCATGAGAGTGTCAGTAAAATGCTTGGTTTCAACAGAGCTGAATGTAGGCCAGGTCCCCGAATCAGTCATTAAAAGGGGAAGTCCAAAGGAGACCCAATTTGGAAGCAGGAGGCCAGAAATCTGGGAGAGCAAGAGCCAATCAACCCAAGTGAGGAAAGGAAATGGGGCCTAGAAGAGGCTCGTAGCGAGGCTGAACCTCAGGGCATCGGGGCGGGGGGGGGTGATTGAGAAGGGTAAATACAGGTGTCCCAAAATGAGCCCGCCTTGGGTAAAGAGAAGAGATCTCATGAGGAAGACACGGAACCAAAGCCAATCCTGTTGTGATCTGGAGAGGGATGAGATTTGGGGGCAAGCACAGCTCAAGAGGGGACCCCCCCCTGCAGCGGAAGGTGGGGCTGTCCACTGGCAAGCTGTTGCCATGGGTAATACCATGTCTGAGGTGTTTGGGGGTAATACTGAGTTTGACGAACCAGAGCAGTGCTTCTACCATGTTGGAGCATAGCCCTGCTCTGGGGACAACTTGACCAGGGGCAAGAAAACAGGAAGCTTTCTTTGGGCCCATCTGAGCAAGACTGACCACCTAGCAGGAGGAGGCAGAAGAGACCAAAGCAGGAAGAGGGGGTTCCGAGATGGGGGCTACCAACTGAGACTGGGCCAACCACCACCTTCAGGGAAGTACAGTTCCCTGGGGTCCCCTCTGACACAGGCAGTCTTGGTGGTAGCCAAGCTAGGGCTAACCAGGGCCTGGCCCTTGAGCAGTTGGCGAGACCGGCAACAGGCCTCCCCCATCTGTAGGAGTGGGAGTGGAGGAAAGGATCATGGCTTCTCAAGCCATCCACTGCCTAGCAACATGAAACCATGTGCCTGGCAGCAGATAGTAATACCTGACCTGAACCCTGCTTTGCAGTACTTTTGGAAAGGAGAGAAGCTGGGGTCCTGCCCCCATCTCCTCCCCCACACTTGGCCAGGGCCCCCTCTCCAGACCAGCTGTTATGACATCATGTGACTAGGAAAGTAGACTCTGACTTAAGCAGCTGGTTGCCCCACGACCGAGTCAATAGAATTTTGGGAACATATATATTGGGCATCGTTGCTGTGACCAAAGGCATTTGTGACCGAGTATCCCAGGTGGCAAAAGCTCCTGATCCAGACTCCATGGCTAGTCCAAGTACCTATGAGACAGAAGAAGCCATGCTGGCCCCATCAGGGGAAGGAGAGCCAGCAATAGGTGTCCCATCTGTCTCACCCCTGGATCCAAATGTGGATCCCAGGGAGATTCTGGGGACCAGTGGCGAAAATGCTGTGAGCCAAGGTCCGGGCCCCCAAGACAGTCCACAACCGCAGGACCCAAGCCAAGGTGCTGCCAATGTGGACGGAAACAGGGCCATTCTTGGGCTCTCCTTCCCCAGAAAGCTCTGGATGATAGTGGAAGATGTCACCTTCACATCTGTGTGCTGGAATGACGATGGAGACGCCATGATTATCGAGAAAGATCTCTTCCAGAGGGAGGTTCTTAGCCGGAAGGGCGCAGAAAGAATCTTTGAAACAGACAACTTGAAGAGCTTCATCCGCCTGCTGAACCTCTATGGATTCAGCAAAATACGCCCAAATGACCCTTCAGTTTGCTCTGCAGGGAACAAGACAATGATGGTAAAGTAGAAATCCTCCCCTTCCCCATGTTCTCTGTTACCCGAACGACTTCTTAGTACGGGTAACAGAGAACAGTGCTATCCAAGAAGAATGCTATCCTGAAAGGGTTTCATTTCCAAGGATAACTCTTTTTCACATGAGACAATATTTACCAAAAGTTGAGAAAGTATAGGTTTTCATATGAAACTATAACCCCCTTAGAGATAACCTGATGAGATGACTAAAGACCCTAAGGGGCCATTTAATGTCAAATAGATGTATTTTCTCCCAGAATGACTAACATGATTAATTTTGTTTCAGATCTACCGCCACTGCAATTTTCAGAGAGGCAAGCCTCTGCTCCTCGAGAACATCAAGAGAAAATGTAATCTGATGATTATTACTTGCCCAGGGACGAGCGTAGCAATTCCAAAGAGAAAGAGGGAGGTAACCCCTACACGACGCTCCCAAAGAATCCAACTCAAGAAATGCGCCAACGAAGCTGACAAAAAGACCCAGAAAGAAGGCCCAAGAGCCCGGGGACCCAGTGGCACCCGGTCATTCATATTGCCTGATATCTGGTTTATGGGCAATATAGCTGCACGTGCCATGGAAGACCCTTCCTCAAGTGAGCCAGGTGGCCCAAGTGGGGAGGGCACATCTAGGAACATCATGTTTGCACCCAGGGCTACTGCCATAAGGGATGGTGTCGGGGAACTGCCCTCCCACCCCCCAGATCATAGTTCAGTGATATCTTTGTATAACACCTGTTATTCCTTCCTGCTGGCTGCCCTTTCAGTCAAGGCCCCACGCGAGGCCCCGGAGGAGGACGACGAGGAGGAGGGCACCTCAGATTACAAGTGCGCACTCTGCGAGCATATCAAGGACAGTCCAATTCCACAAGCCACTGGCCACTGATCAAATCACCACTGTGTAACTGGGGAGGATTTTCAGCTTTAATAAAGAAAAGCAAAACTGCACGTCAGTAAATACACATTGCAATGAGAATTGTGAGTCTGTTCTTTGTTCCCATGCTACACACACCTCATCAGATGAGACCATGAGGCTGGAAACCCGGGCCCAACACGCTTTGGTCCCCATTGTCCTCTTTCCTTTGAAGCAGCAGCATTTTCACACACTCAGCTGAGGATCAGGTTGGGAAGCCCTTAGGCAAGCCCTGGAGCACCTGGTCCGCTGAGCCTCACTTGCTGGTCAGAACCCAGAACAGGCTGGCTCCTGACCTTGGGGGAATCCCCCTATATTATTCATGCATCTAGAAAAAGGAGTGTCTTTCCTCATGGGACCCCTAGGACGCCAGGGAGTTACTGATCAGCAGCTGAGCGACTCTAGCCGAAGTTCCAGGGGCCTTCTAGAGAGGCCCCTAAAACTAGGGCCAACACATCTGCCCAGGGGGTGTATGACCACCACAGTCTGGCTCAGAAGACGGCTCAGAAGACCAGTTCTCCAGTGAGGGGCAGGAAAAGGCAGTGCCTTTCTAGGATGGCTCCATGTATACAGGTGCGAGAACAAGGACAGACATGAGGAAACAGGCAATCAGTCAGGCCTTGCTGTCAACTGCCACCAACCTGGCTAGTCCTGCACAAAACTCATCTGGAGACTTGTTCTGTCTCTAATACAAAGAGTTCACACCAGACAGAGAGTGTTTCAGGTTGACTTTACTGCCACAACTCCACTGTGGGGGGGGGGACAGCGATGTCCGAGAGGTGATTTGGCAGGTACGGTAGAAACTAGAAGAAATCCCTAGAGATCAGGTCTCTGGGCCCACAAGGAGGGGAGTGGAATTGGCTGTTAATGACGATGGCACGTGGTTCCTGTGGAAAAGCCCTTTTCACCCAATGGCCCGGTGCCATTCTTAGGCTCCAAGGATTCACTTTCTAGAGTCCCCTTAGCTTTGGACAAGTACAAAATGAGACATCAACAGATAGGTGAGTTTCTCCTCTGCTCCCTGTCCCTCCACTTGGGGACTGGGGGTGGCCTTTGGGCAAGAACAGGGCAGGCATGAGAGTGTCAGTAAAATGCTTGGTTTCAACAGAGCTGAATGTAGGCCAGGTCCCCGAATCAGTCATTAAAAGGGGAAGTCCAAAGGAGACCCAATTTGGAAGCAGGAGGCCAGAAATCTGGGAGAGCAAGAGCCAATCAACCCAAGTGAGGAAAGGAAATGGGGCCTAGAAGAGGCTCGTAGCGAGGCTGAACCTCAGGGCATCGGGGCGGGGGGGGGTGATTGAGAAGGGTAAATACAGGTGTCCCAAAATGAGCCCGCCTTGGGTAAAGAGAAGAGATCTCATGAGGAAGACACGGAACCAAAGCCAATCCTGTTGTGATCTGGAGAGGGATGAGATTTGGGGGCAAGCACAGCTCAAGAGGGGACCCCCCCCTGCAGCGGAAGGTGGGGCTGTCCACTGGCAAGCTGTTGCCATGGGTAATACCATGTCTGAGGTGTTTGGGGGTAATACTGAGTTTGACGAACCAGAGCAGTGCTTCTACCATGTTGGAGCATAGCCCTGCTCTGGGGACAACTTGACCAGGGGCAAGAAAACAGGAAGCTTTCTTTGGGCCCATCTGAGCAAGACTGACCACCTAGCAGGAGGAGGCAGAAGAGACCAAAGCAGGAAGAGGGGGTTCCGAGATGGGGGCTACCAACTGAGACTGGGCCAACCACCACCTTCAGGGAAGTACAGTTCCCTGGGGTCCCCTCTGACACAGGCAGTCTTGGTGGTAGCCAAGCTAGGGCTAACCAGTGCCTGGCCCTTGAGCAGTTGGCGAGACCGGCAACAGGCCTCCCCCATCTGTAGGAGTGGGAGTGGAGGAAAGGATCATGGCTTCTCAAGCCATCCACTGCCTAGCAACATGAAACCATGTGCCTGGCAGCAGATAGTAATACCTGACCTGAACCCTGCTTTGCAGTACTTTTGGAAAGGAGAGAAGCTGGGGTCCTGCCCCCATCTCCTCCCCCACACTTGGCCAGGGCCCCCTCTCCAGACCAGCTGTTATGACATCATGTGACTAGGAAAGTAGACTCTGACTTAAGCAGCTGGTTGCCCCACGACCGAGTCAATAGAATTTTGGGAACATATATATTGGGCATCGTTGCTGTGACCAAAGGCATTTGTGACCGAGTATCCCAGGTGGCAAAAGCTCCTGATCCAGACTCCATGGCTAGTCCAAGTACCTATGAGACAGAAGAAGCCATGCTGGCCCCATCAGGGGAAGGAGAGCCAGCAATAGGTGTCCCATCTGTCTCACCCCTGGATCCAAATGTGGATCCCAGGGAGATTCTGGGGACCAGTGGCGAAAATGCTGTGAGCCAAGGTCCGGGCCCCCAAGACAGTCCACAACCGCAGGACCCAAGCCAAGGTGCTGCCAATGTGGACGGAAACAGGGCCATTCTTGGGCTCTCCTTCCCCAGAAAGCTCTGGATGATAGTGGAAGATGTCACCTTCACATCTGTGTGCTGGAATGACGATGGAGACGCCATGATTATCGAGAAAGATCTCTTCCAGAGGGAGGTTCTTAGCCGGAAGGGCGCAGAAAGAATCTTTGAAACAGACAACTTGAAGAGCTTCATCCGCCTGCTGAACCTCTATGGATTCAGCAAAATACGCCCAAATGACCCTTCAGTTTGCTCTGCAGGGAACAAGACAATGATGGTAAAGTAGAAATCCTCCCCTTCCCCATGTTCTCTGTTACCCGAACGACTTCTTAGTACGGGTAACAGAGAACAGTGCTATCCAAGAAGAATGCTATCCTGAAAGGGTTTCATTTCCAAGGATAACTCTTTTTCACATGAGACAATATTTACCAAAAGTTGAGAAAGTATAGGTTTTCATATGAAACTATAACCCCCTTAGAGATAACCTGATGAGATGACTAAAGACCCTAAGGGGCCATTTAATGTCAAATAGATGTATTTTCTCCCAGAATGACTAACATGATTAATTTTGTTTCAGATCTACCGCCACTGCAATTTTCAGAGAGGCAAGCCTCTGCTCCTCGAGAACATCAAGAGAAAATGTAATCTGATGATTATTACTTGCCCAGGGACGAGCGTAGCAATTCCAAAGAGAAAGAGGGAGGTAACCCCTACACGACGCTCCCAAAGAATCCAACTCAAGAAATGCGCCAACGAAGCTGACAAAAAGACCCAGAAAGAAGGCCCAAGAGCCCGGGGACCCAGTGGCACCCGGTCATTCATATTGCCTGATATCTGGTTTATGGGCAATATAGCTGCACGTGCCATGGAAGACCCTTCCTCAAGTGAGCCAGGTGGCCCAAGTGGGGAGGGCACATCTAGGAACATCATGTTTGCACCCAGGGCTACTGCCATAAGGGATGGTGTCGGGGAACTGCCCTCCCACCCCCCAGATCATAGTTCAGTGATATCTTTGTATAACACCTGTTATTCCTTCCTGCTGGCTGCCCTTTCAGTCAAGGCCCCACGCGAGGCCCCGGAGGAGGACGACGAGGAGGAGGGCACCTCAGATTACAAGTGCGCACTCTGCGAGCATATCAAGGACAGTCCAATTCCACAAGCCACTGGCCACTGATCAAATCACCACTGTGTAACTGGGGAGGATTTTCAGCTTTAATAAAGAAAAGCAAAACTGCACGTCAGTAAATACACATTGCAATGAGAATTGTGAGTCTGTTCTTTGTTCCCATGCTACACACACCTCATCAGATGAGACCATGAGGCTGGAAACCCGGGCCCAACACGCTTTGGTCCCCATTGTCCTCTTTCCTTTGAAGCAGCAGCATTTTCACACACTCAGCTGAGGATCAGGTTGGGAAGCCCTTAGGCAAGCCCTGGAGCACCTGGTCCGCTGAGCCTCACTTGCTGGTCAGAACCCAGAACAGGCTGGCTCCTGACCTTGGGGGAATCCCCCTATATTATTCATGCATCTAGAAAAAGGAGTGTCTTTCCTCATGGGACCCCTAGGACGCCAGGGAGTTACTGATCAGCAGCTGAGCGACTCTAGCCGAAGTTCCAGGGGCCTTCTAGAGAGGCCCCTAAAACTAGGGCCAACACATCTGCCCAGGGGGTGTATGACCACCAGAGTCTGGCTCAGAAGACGGCTCAGAAGACCAGTTCTCCAGTGAGGGGCAGGAAAAGGCAGTGCCGTTCTAGGATGGCTCCATGTATACAGGTGCGAGAACAAGGACAGACATGAGGAAACAGGCAATCAGTCAGGCCTTGCTGTCAACTGCCACCAACCTGGCTAGTCCTGCACAAAACTCATCTGGAGACTTGTTCTGTCTCTAATACAAAGAGTTCACACCAGACAGAGAGTGTTTCAGGTTGACTTTACTGCCACAACTCCACTGTGGGGGGGGGGGACAGCGATGTCCGAGAGGTGATTTGGCAGGTACGGTAGAAACTAGAAGAAATCCCTAGAGATCAGGTCTCTGGGCCCACAAGGAGGGGAGTGGAATTGGCTGTTAATGACGATGGCACGTGGTTCCTGTGGAAAAGCCCTTTTCACCCAATGGCCCGGTGCCATTCTTAGGCTCCAAGGATTCACTTTCTAGAGTCCCCTTAGCTTTGGACAAGTACAAAATGAGACATCAACAGATAGGTGAGTTTCTCCTCTGCTCCCTGTCCCTCCACTTGGGGACTGGGGGTGGCCTTTGGGCAAGAACAGGGCAGGCATGAGAGTGTCAGTAAAATGCTTGGTTTCAACAGAGCTGAATGTAGGCCAGGTCCCCGAATCAGTCATTAAAAGGGGAAGTCCAAAGGAGACCCAATTTGGAGGCCAGAAATCTGGGAGAGCAAGAGCCAATCAACCCAAGTGAGGAAAGGAAATGGGGCCTAGAAGAGGCTCGTAGCGAGGCTGAACCTCAGGGCATCGGGGCGGGGGGGGGTGATTGAGAAGGGTAAATACAGGTGTCCCAAAATGAGCCCGCCTTGGGTAAAGAGAAGAGATCTCATGAGGAAGACACGGAACCAAAGCCAATCCTGTTGTGATCTGGAGAGGGATGAGATTTGGGGGCAAGCACAGCTCAAGAGGGGACCCCCCCCTGCAGCGGAAGGTGGGGCTGTCCACTGGCAAGCTGTTGCCATGGGTAATACCATGTCTGAGGTGTTTGGGGGTAATACTGAGTTTGACGAACCAGAGCAGTGCTTCTACCATGTTGGAGCATAGCCCTGCTCTGGGGACAACTTGACCAGGGGCAAGAAAACAGGAAGCTTTCTTTGGGCCCATCTGAGCAAGACTGACCACCTAGCAGGAGGAGGCAGAAGAGACCAAAGCAGGAAGAGGGGGTTCCGAGATGGGGGCTACCAACTGAGACTGGGCCAACCACCACCTTCAGGGAAGTACAGTTCCCTGGGGTCCCCTCTGACACAGGCAGTCTTGGTGGTAGCCAAGCTAGGGCTAACCAGGGCCTGGCCCTTGAGCAGTTGGCGAGACCGGCAACAGGCCTCCCCCATCTGTAGGAGTGGGAGTGGAGGAAAGGATCATGGCTTCTCAAGCCATCCACTGCCTAGCAACATGAAACCATGTGCCTGGCAGCAGATAGTAATACCTGACCTGAACCCTGCTTTGCAGTACTTTTGGAAAGGAGAGAAGCTGGGGTCCTGCCCCCATCTCCTCCCCCACACTTGGCCAGGGCCCCCTCTCCAGACCAGCTGTTATGACATCATGTGACTAGGAAAGTAGACTCTGACTTAAGCAGCTGGTTGCCCCACGACCGAGTCAATAGAATTTTGGGAACATATATATTGGGCATCGTTGCTGTGACCAAAGGCATTTGTGACCGAGTATCCCAGGTGGCAAAAGCTCCTGATCCAGACTCCATGGCTAGTCCAAGTACCTATGAGACAGAAGAAGCCATGCTGGCCCCATCAGGGGAAGGAGAGCCAGCAATAGGTGTCCCATCTGTCTCACCCCTGGATCCAAATGTGGATCCCAGGGAGATTCTGGGGACCAGTGGCGAAAATGCTGTGAGCCAAGGTCCGGGCCCCCAAGACAGTCCACAACCGCAGGACCCAAGCCAAGGTGCTGCCAATGTGGACGGAAACAGGGCCATTCTTGGGCTCTCCTTCCCCAGAAAGCTCTGGATGATAGTGGAAGATGTCACCTTCACATCTGTGTGCTGGAATGACGATGGAGACGCCATGATTATCGAGAAAGATCTCTTCCAGAGGGAGGTTCTTAGCCGGAAGGGCGCAGAAAGAATCTTTGAAACAGACAACTTGAAGAGCTTCATCCGCCTGCTGAACCTCTATGGATTCAGCAAAATACGCCCAAATGACCCTTCAGTTTGCTCTGCAGGGAACAAGACAATGATGGTAAAGTAGAAATCCTCCCCTTCCCCATGTTCTCTGTTACCCGAACGACTTCTTAGTACGGGTAACAGAGAACAGTGCTATCCAAGAAGAATGCTATCCTGAAAGGGTTTCATTTCCAAGGATAACTCTTTTTCACATGAGACAATATTTACCAAAAGTTGAGAAAGTATAGGTTTTCATATGAAACTATAACCCCCTTAGAGATAACCTGATGAGATGACTAAAGACCCTAAGGGGCCATTTAATGTCAAATAGATGTATTTTCTCCCAGAATGACTAACATGATTAATTTTGTTTCAGATCTACCGCCACTGCAATTTTCAGAGAGGCAAGCCTCTGCTCCTCGAGAACATCAAGAGAAAATGTAATCTGATGATTATTACTTGCCCAGGGACGAGCGTAGCAATTCCAAAGAGAAAGAGGGAGGTAACCCCTACACGACGCTCCCAAAGAATCCAACTCAAGAAATGCGCCAACGAAGCTGACAAAAAGACCCAGAAAGAAGGCCCAAGAGCCCGGGGACCCAGTGGCACCCGGTCATTCATATTGCCTGATATCTGGTTTATGGGCAATATAGCTGCACGTGCCATGGAAGACCCTTCCTCAAGTGAGCCAGGTGGCCCAAGTGGGGAGGGCACATCTAGGAACATCATGTTTGCACCCAGGGCTACTGCCATAAGGGATGGTGTCGGGGAACTGCCCTCCCACCCCCCAGATCATAGTTCAGTGATATCTTTGTATAACACCTGTTATTCCTTCCTGCTGGCTGCCCTTTCAGTCAAGGCCCCACGCGAGGCCCCGGAGGAGGACGACGAGGAGGAGGGCACCTCAGATTACAAGTGCGCACTCTGCGAGCATATCAAGGACAGTCCAATTCCACAAGCCACTGGCCACTGATCAAATCACCACTGTGTAACTGGGGAGGATTTTCAGCTTTAATAAAGAAAAGCAAAACTGCACGTCAGTAAATACACATTGCAATGAGAATTGTGAGTCTGTTCTTTGTTCCCATGCTACACACACCTCATCAGATGAGACCATGAGGCTGGAAACCCGGGCCCAACACGCTTTGGTCCCCATTGTCCTCTTTCCTTTGAAGCAGCAGCATTTTCACACACTCAGCTGAGGATCAGGTTGGGAAGCCCTTAGGCAAGCCCTGGAGCACCTGGTCCGCTGAGCCTCACTTGCTGGTCAGAACCCAGAACAGGCTGGCTCCTGACCTTGGGGGAATCCCCCTATATTATTCATGCATCTAGAAAAAGGAGTGTCTTTCCTCATGGGACCCCTAGGACGCCAGGGAGTTACTGATCAGCAGCTGAGCGACTCTAGCCGAAGTTCCAGGGGCCTTCTAGAGAGGCCCCTAAAACTAGGGCCAACACATCTGCCCAGGGGGTGTATGACCACCACAGTCTGGCTCAGAAGACGGCTCAGAAGACCAGTTCTCCAGTGAGGGGCAGGAAAAGGCAGTGCCTTTCTAGGATGGCTCCATGTATACAGGTGCGAGAACAAGGACAGACATGAGGAAACAGGCAATCAGTCAGGCCTTGCTGTCAACTGCCACCAACCTGGCTAGTCCTGCACAAAACTCATCTGGAGACTTGTTCTGTCTCTAATACAAAGAGTTCACACCAGACAGAGAGTGTTTCAGGTTGACTTTACTGCCACAACTCCACTGTGGGGGGGGGGGACAGCGATGTCCGAGAGGTGATTTGGCAGGTACGGTAGAAACTAGAAGAAATCCCTAGAGATCAGGTCTCTGGGCCCACAAGGAGGGGAGTGGAATTGGCTGTTAATGACGATGGCACGTGGTTCCTGTGGAAAAGCCCTTTTCACCCAATGGCCCGGTGCCATTCTTAGGCTCCAAGGATTCACTTTCTAGAGTCCCCTTAGCTTTGGACAAGTACAAAATGAGACATCAACAGATAGGTGAGTTTCTCCTCTGCTCCCTGTCCCTCCACTTGGGGACTGGGGGTGGCCTTTGGGCAAGAACAGGGCAGGCATGAGAGTGTCAGTAAAATGCTTGGTTTCAACAGAGCTGAATGTAGGCCAGGTCCCCGAATCAGTCATTAAAAGGGGAAGTCCAAAGGAGACCCAATTTGGAAGCAGGAGGCCAGAAATCTGGGAGAGCAAGAGCCAATCAACCCAAGTGAGGAAAGGAAATGGGGCCTAGAAGAGGCTCGTAGCGAGGCTGAACCTCAGGGCATCGGGGCGGGGGGGGGTGATTGAGAAGGGTAAATACAGGTGTCCCAAAATGAGCCCGCCTTGGGTAAAGAGAAGAGATCTCATGAGGAAGACACGGAACCAAAGCCAATCCTGTTGTGATCTGGAGAGGGATGAGATTTGGGGGCAAGCACAGCTCAAGAGGGGACCCCCCCCTGCAGCGGAAGGTGGGGCTGTCCACTGGCAAGCTGTTGCCATGGGTAATACCATGTCTGAGGTGTTTGGGGGTAATACTGAGTTTGACGAACCAGAGCAGTGCTTCTACCATGTTGGAGCATAGCCCTGCTCTGGGGACAACTTGACCAGGGGCAAGAAAACAGGAAGCTTTCTTTGGGCCCATCTGAGCAAGACTGACCACCTAGCAGGAGGAGGCAGAAGAGACCAAAGCAGGAAGAGGGGGTTCCGAGATGGGGGCTACCAACTGAGACTGGGCCAACCACCACCTTCAGGGAAGTACAGTTCCCTGGGGTCCCCTCTGACACAGGCAGTCTTGGTGGTAGCCAAGCTAGGGCTAACCAGGGCCTGGCCCTTGAGCAGTTGGCGAGACCGGCAACAGGCCTCCCCCATCTGTAGGAGTGGGAGTGGAGGAAAGGATCATGGCTTCTCAAGCCATCCACTGCCTAGCAACATGAAACCATGTGCCTGGCAGCAGATAGTAATACCTGACCTGAACCCTGCTTTGCAGTACTTTTGGAAAGGAGAGAAGCTGGGGTCCTGCCCCCATCTCCTCCCCCACACTTGGCCAGGGCCCCCTCTCCAGACCAGCTGTTATGACATCATGTGACTAGGAAAGTAGACTCTGACTTAAGCAGCTGGTTGCCCCACGACCGAGTCAATAGAATTTTGGGAACATATATATTGGGCATCGTTGCTGTGACCAAAGGCATTTGTGACCGAGTATCCCAGGTGGCAAAAGCTCCTGATCCAGACTCCATGGCTAGTCCAAGTACCTATGAGACAGAAGAAGCCATGCTGGCCCCATCAGGGGAAGGAGAGCCAGCAATAGGTGTCCCATCTGTCTCACCCCTGGATCCAAATGTGGATCCCAGGGAGATTCTGGGGACCAGTGGCGAAAATGCTGTGAGCCAAGGTCCGGGCCCCCAAGACAGTCCACAACCGCAGGACCCAAGCCAAGGTGCTGCCAATGTGGACGGAAACAGGGCCATTCTTGGGCTCTCCTTCCCCAGAAAGCTCTGGATGATAGTGGAAGATGTCACCTTCACATCTGTGTGCTGGAATGACGATGGAGACGCCATGATTATCGAGAAAGATCTCTTCCAGAGGGAGGTTCTTAGCCGGAAGGGCGCAGAAAGAATCTTTGAAACAGACAACTTGAAGAGCTTCATCCGCCTGCTGAACCTCTATGGATTCAGCAAAATACGCCCAAATGACCCTTCAGTTTGCTCTGCAGGGAACAAGACAATGATGGTAAAGTAGAAATCCTCCCCTTCCCCATGTTCTCTGTTACCCGAACGACTTCTTAGTACGGGTAACAGAGAACAGTGCTATCCAAGAAGAATGCTATCCTGAAAGGGTTTCATTTCCAAGGATAACTCTTTTTCACATGAGACAATATTTACCAAAAGTTGAGAAAGTATAGGTTTTCATATGAAACTATAACCCCCTTAGAGATAACCTGATGAGATGACTAAAGACCCTAAGGGGCCATTTAATGTCAAATAGATGTATTTTCTCCCAGAATGACTAACATGATTAATTTTGTTTCAGATCTACCGCCACTGCAATTTTCAGAGAGGCAAGCCTCTGCTCCTCGAGAACATCAAGAGAAAATGTAATCTGATGATTATTACTTGCCCAGGGACGAGCGTAGCAATTCCAAAGAGAAAGAGGGAGGTAACCCCTACACGACGCTCCCAAAGAATCCAACTCAAGAAATGCGCCAACGAAGCTGACAAAAAGACCCAGAAAGAAGGCCCAAGAGCCCGGGGACCCAGTGGCACCCGGTCATTCATATTGCCTGATATCTGGTTTATGGGCAATATAGCTGCACGTGCCATGGAAGACCCTTCCTCAAGTGAGCCAGGTGGCCCAAGTGGGGAGGGCACATCTAGGAACATCATGTTTGCACCCAGGGCTACTGCCATAAGGGATGGTGTCGGGGAACTGCCCTCCCACCCCCCAGATCATAGTTCAGTGATATCTTTGTATAACACCTGTTATTCCTTCCTGCTGGCTGCCCTTTCAGTCAAGGCCCCACGCGAGGCCCCGGAGGAGGACGACGAGGAGGAGGGCACCTCAGATTACAAGTGCGCACTCTGCGAGCATATCAAGGACAGTCCAATTCCACAAGCCACTGGCCACTGATCAAATCACCACTGTGTAACTGGGGAGGATTTTCAGCTTTAATAAAGAAAAGCAAAACTGCACGTCAGTAAATACACATTGCAATGAGAATTGTGAGTCTGTTCTTTGTTCCCATGCTACACACACCTCATCAGATGAGACCATGAGGCTGGAAACCCGGGCCCAACACGCTTTGGTCCCCATTGTCCTCTTTCCTTTGAAGCAGCAGCATTTTCACACACTCAGCTGAGGATCAGGTTGGGAAGCCCTTAGGCAAGCCCTGGAGCACCTGGTCCGCTGAGCCTCACTTGCTGGTCAGAACCCAGAACAGGCTGGCTCCTGACCTTGGGGGAATCCCCCTATATTATTCATGCATCTAGAAAAAGGAGTGTCTTTCCTCATGGGACCCCTAGGACGCCAGGGAGTTACTGATCAGCAGCTGAGCGACTCTAGCCGAAGTTCCAGGGGCCTTCTAGAGAGGCCCCTAAAACTAGGGCCAACACATCTGCCCAGGGGGTGTATGACCACCACAGTCTGGCTCAGAAGACGGCTCAGAAGACCAGTTCTCCAGTGAGGGGCAGGAAAAGGCAGTGCCTTTCTAGGATGGCTCCATGTATACAGGTGCGAGAACAAGGACAGACATGAGGAAACAGGCAATCAGTCAGGCCTTGCTGTCAACTGCCACCAACCTGGCTAGTCCTGCACAAAACTCATCTGGAGACTTGTTCTGTCTCTAATACAAAGAGTTCACACCAGACAGAGAGTGTTTCAGGTTGACTTTACTGCCACAACTCCACTGTGGGGGGGGGGGGACAGCGATGTCCGAGAGGTGATTTGGCAGGTACGGTAGAAACTAGAAGAAATCCCTAGAGATCAGGTCTCTGGGCCCACAAGGAGGGGAGTGGAATTGGCTGTTAATGACGATGGCACGTGGTTCCTGTGGAAAAGCCCTTTTCACCCAATGGCCCGGTGCCATTCTTAGGCTCCAAGGATTCACTTTCTAGAGTCCCCTTAGCTTTGGACAAGTACAAAATGAGACATCAACAGATAGGTGAGTTTCTCCTCTGCTCCCTGTCCCTCCACTTGGGGACTGGGGGTGGCCTTTGGGCAAGAACAGGGCAGGCATGAGAGTGTCAGTAAAATGCTTGGTTTCAACAGAGCTGAATGTAGGCCAGGTCCCCGAATCAGTCATTAAAAGGGGAAGTCCAAAGGAGACCCAATTTGGAAGCAGGAGGCCAGAAATCTGGGAGAGCAAGAGCCAATCAACCCAAGTGAGGAAAGGAAATGGGGCCTAGAAGAGGCTCGTAGCGAGGCTGAACCTCAGGGCATCGGGGCGGGGGGGGGTGATTGAGAAGGGTAAATACAGGTGTCCCAAAATGAGCCCGCCTTGGGTAAAGAGAAGAGATCTCATGAGGAAGACACGGAACCAAAGCCAATCCTGTTGTGATCTGGAGAGGGATGAGATTTGGGGGCAAGCACAGCTCAAGAGGGGACCCCCCCCTGCAGCGGAAGGTGGGGCTGTCCACTGGCAAGCTGTTGCCATGGGTAATACCATGTCTGAGGTGTTTGGGGGTAATACTGAGTTTGACGAACCAGAGCAGTGCTTCTACCATGTTGGAGCATAGCCCTGCTCTGGGGACAACTTGACCAGGGGCAAGAAAACAGGAAGCTTTCTTTGGGCCCATCTGAGCAAGACTGACCACCTAGCAGGAGGAGGCAGAAGAGACCAAAGCAGGAAGAGGGGGTTCCGAGATGGGGGCTACCAACTGAGACTGGGCCAACCACCACCTTCAGGGAAGTACAGTTCCCTGGGGTCCCCTCTGACACAGGCAGTCTTGGTGGTAGCCAAGCTGGGGCTAACCAGGGCCTGGCCCTTGAGCAGTTGGCGAGACCGGCAACAGGCCTCCCCCATCTGTAGGAGTGGGAGTGGAGGAAAGGATCATGGCTTCTCAAGCCATCCACTGCCTAGCAACATGAAACCATGTGCCTGGCAGCAGATAGTAATACCTGACCTGAACCCTGCTTTGCAGTACTTTTGGAAAGGAGAGAAGCTGGGGTCCTGCCCCCATCTCCTCCCCCACACTTGGCCAGGGCCCCCTCTCCAGACCAGCTGTTATGACATCATGTGACTAGGAAAGTAGACTCTGACTTAAGCAGCTGGTTGCCCCACGACCGAGTCAATAGAATTTTGGGAACATATATATTGGGCATCGTTGCTGTGACCAAAGGCATTTGTGACCGAGTATCCCAGGTGGCAAAAGCTCCTGATCCAGACTCCATGGCTAGTCCAAGTACCTATGAGACAGAAGAAGCCATGCTGGCCCCATCAGGGGAAGGAGAGCCAGCAATAGGTGTCCCATCTGTCTCACCCCTGGATCCAAATGTGGATCCCAGGGAGATTCTGGGGACCAGTGGCGAAAATGCTGTGAGCCAAGGTCCGGGCCCCCAAGACAGTCCACAACCGCAGGACCCAAGCCAAGGTGCTGCCAATGTGGACGGAAACAGGGCCATTCTTGGGCTCTCCTTCCCCAGAAAGCTCTGGATGATAGTGGAAGATGTCACCTTCACATCTGTGTGCTGGAATGACGATGGAGACGCCATGATTATCGAGAAAGATCTCTTCCAGAGGGAGGTTCTTAGCCGGAAGGGCGCAGAAAGAATCTTTGAAACAGACAACTTGAAGAGCTTCATCCGCCTGCTGAACCTCTATGGATTCAGCAAAATACGCCCAAATGACCCTTCAGTTTGCTCTGCAGGGAACAAGACAATGATGGTAAAGTAGAAATCCTCCCCTTCCCCATGTTCTCTGTTACCCGAACGACTTCTTAGTACGGGTAACAGAGAACAGTGCTATCCAAGAAGAATGCTATCCTGAAAGGGTTTCATTTCCAAGGATAACTCTTTTTCACATGAGACAATATTTACCAAAAGTTGAGAAAGTATAGGTTTTCATATGAAACTATAACCCCCTTAGAGATAACCTGATGAGATGACTAAAGACCCTAAGGGGCCATTTAATGTCAAATAGATGTATTTTCTCCCAGAATGACTAACATGATTAATTTTGTTTCAGATCTACCGCCACTGCAATTTTCAGAGAGGCAAGCCTCTGCTCCTCGAGAACATCAAGAGAAAATGTAATCTGATGATTATTACTTGCCCAGGGACGAGCGTAGCAATTCCAAAGAGAAAGAGGGAGGTAACCCCTACACGACGCTCCCAAAGAATCCAACTCAAGAAATGCGCCAACGAAGCTGACAAAAAGACCCAGAAAGAAGGCCCAAGAGCCCGGGGACCCAGTGGCACCCGGTCATTCATATTGCCTGATATCTGGTTTATGGGCAATATAGCTGCACGTGCCATGGAAGACCCTTCCTCAAGTGAGCCAGGTGGCCCAAGTGGGGAGGGCACATCTAGGAACATCATGTTTGCACCCAGGGCTACTGCCATAAGGGATGGTGTCGGGGAACTGCCCTCCCACCCCCCAGATCATAGTTCAGTGATATCTTTGTATAACACCTGTTATTCCTTCCTGCTGGCTGCCCTTTCAGTCAAGGCCCCACGCGAGGCCCCGGAGGAGGACGACGAGGAGGAGGGCACCTCAGATTACAAGTGCGCACTCTGCGAGCATATCAAGGACAGTCCAATTCCACAAGCCACTGGCCACTGATCAAATCACCACTGTGTAACTGGGGAGGATTTTCAGCTTTAATAAAGAAAAGCAAAACTGCACGTCAGTAAATACACATTGCAATGAGAATTGTGAGTCTGTTCTTTGTTCCCATGCTACACACACCTCATCAGATGAGACCATGAGGCTGGAAACCCGGGCCCAACACGCTTTGGTCCCCATTGTCCTCTTTCCTTTGAAGCAGCAGCATTTTCACACACTCAGCTGAGGATCAGGTTGGGAAGCCCTTAGGCAAGCCCTGGAGCACCTGGTCCGCTGAGCCTCACTTGCTGGTCAGAACCCAGAACAGGCTGGCTCCTGACCTTGGGGGAATCCCCCTATATTATTCATGCATCTAGAAAAAGGAGTGTCTTTCCTCATGGGACCCCTAGGACGCCAGGGAGTTACTGATCAGCAGCTGAGCGACTCTAGCCGAAGTTCCAGGGGCCTTCTAGAGAGGCCCCTAAAACTAGGGCCAACACATCTGCCCAGGGGGTGTATGACCACCACAGTCTGGCTCAGAAGACGGCTCAGAAGACCAGTTCTCCAGGGAGGGGCAGGAAAAGGCAGTGCCTTTCTAGGATGGCTCCATGTATACAGGTGCGAGAACAAGGACAGACATGAGGAAACAGGCAATCAGTCAGGCCTTGCTGTCAACTGCCACCAACCTGGCTAGTCCTGCACAAAACTCATCTGGAGACTTGTTCTGTCTCTAATACAAAGAGTTCACACCAGACAGAGAGTGTTTCAGGTTGACTTTACTGCCACAACTCCACTGTGGGGGGGGGGGGACAGCGATGTCCGAGAGGTGATTTGGCAGGTACGGTAGAAACTAGAAGAAATCCCTAGAGATCAGGTCTCTGGGCCCACAAGGAGGGGAGTGGAATTGGCTGTTAATGACGATGGCACGTGGTTCCTGTGGAAAAGCCCTTTTCACCCAATGGCCCGGTGCCATTCTTAGGCTCCAAGGATTCACTTTCTAGAGTCCCCTTAGCTTTGGACAAGTACAAAATGAGACATCAACAGATAGGTGAGTTTCTCCTCTGCTCCCTGTCCCTCCACTTGGGGACTGGGGGTGGCCTTTGGGCAAGAACAGGGCAGGCATGAGAGTGTCAGTAAAATGCTTGGTTTCAACAGAGCTGAATGTAGGCCAGGTCCCCGAATCAGTCATTAAAAGGGGAAGTCCAAAGGAGACCCAATTTGGAAGCAGGAGGCCAGAAATCTGGGAGAGCAAGAGCCAATCAACCCAAGTGAGGAAAGGAAATGGGGCCTAGAAGAGGCTCGTAGCGAGGCTGAACCTCAGGGCATCGGGGCGGGGGGGGGTGATTGAGAAGGGTAAATACAGGTGTCCCAAAATGAGCCCGCCTTGGGTAAAGAGAAGAGATCTCATGAGGAAGACACGGAACCAAAGCCAATCCTGTTGTGATCTGGAGAGGGATGAGATTTGGGGGCAAGCACAGCTCAAGAGGGGACCCCCCCCTGCAGCGGAAGGTGGGGCTGTCCACTGGCAAGCTGTTGCCATGGGTAATACCATGTCTGAGGTGTTTGGGGGTAATACTGAGTTTGACGAACCAGAGCAGTGCTTCTACCATGTTGGAGCATAGCCCTGCTCTGGGGACAACTTGACCAGGGGCAAGACAACAGGAAGCTTTGTTTGGGCCCATCTGAGCAAGACTGACCACCTAGCAGGAGGAGGCAGAAGAGACCAAAGCAGGAAGAGGGGGTTCCGAGATGGGGGCTACCAACTGAGACTGGGCCAACCACCACCTTCAGGGAAGTACAGTTCCCTGGGGTCCCCTCTGACACAGGCAGTCTTGGTGGTAGCCAAGCTGGGGCTAACCAGGGCCTGGCCCTTGAGCAGTTGGCGAGACCGGCAACAGGCCTCCCCCATCTGTAGGAGTGGGAGTGGAGGAAAGGATCATGGCTTCTCAAGCCATCCACTGCCTAGCAACATGAAACCATGTGCCTGGCAGCAGATAGTAATACCTGACCTGAACCCTGCTTTGCAGTACTTTTGGAAAGGAGAGAAGCTGGGGTCCTGCCCCCATCTCCTCCCCCACACTTGGCCAGGGCCCCCTCTCCAGACCAGCTGTTATGACATCATGTGACTAGGAAAGTAGACTCTGACTTAAGCAGCTGGTTGCCCCACGACCGAGTCAATAGAATTTTGGGAACATATATATTGGGCATCGTTGCTGTGACCAAAGGCATTTGTGACCGAGTATCCCAGGTGGCAAAAGCTCCTGATCCAGACTCCATGGCTAGTCCAAGTACCTATGAGACAGAAGAAGCCATGCTGGCCCCATCAGGGGAAGGAGAGCCAGCAATAGGTGTCCCATCTGTCTCACCCCTGGATCCAAATGTGGATCCCAGGGAGATTCTGGGGACCAGTGGCGAAAATGCTGTGAGCCAAGGTCCGGGCCCCCAAGACAGTCCACAACCGCAGGACCCAAGCCAAGGTGCTGCCAATGTGGACGGAAACAGGGCCATTCTTGGGCTCTCCTTCCCCAGAAAGCTCTGGATGATAGTGGAAGATGTCACCTTCACATCTGTGTGCTGGAATGACGATGGAGACGCCATGATTATCGAGAAAGATCTCTTCCAGAGGGAGGTTCTTAGCCGGAAGGGCGCAGAAAGAATCTTTGAAACAGACAACTTGAAGAGCTTCATCCGCCTGCTGAACCTCTATGGATTCAGCAAAATACGCCCAAATGACCCTTCAGTTTGCTCTGCAGGGAACAAGACAATGATGGTAAAGTAGAAATCCTCCCCTTCCCCATGTTCTCTGTTACCCGAACGACTTCTTAGTACGGGTAACAGAGAACAGTGCTATACAAGAAGAATGCTATCCTGAAAGGGTTTCATTTCCAAGGATAACTCTTTTTCACATGAGACAATATTTACCAAAAGTTGAGAAAGTATAGGTTTTCATATGAAACTATAACCCCCTTAGAGATAACCTGATGAGATGACTAAAGACCCTAAGGGGCCATTTAATGTCAAATAGATGTATTTTCTCCCAGAATGACTAACATGATTAATTTTGTTTCAGATCTACCGCCACTGCAATTTTCAGAGAGGCAAGCCTCTGCTCCTCGAGAACATCAAGAGAAAATGTAATCTGATGATTATTACTTGCCCAGGGACGAGCGTAGCCATTCCAAAGAGAAAGAGGGAGGTAACCCCTACACGACGCTCCCAAAGAATCCAACTCAAGAAATGCGCCAACGAAGCTGACAAAAAGACCCAGAAAGAAGGCCCAAGAGCCCGGGGACCCAGTGGCACCCGGTCATTCATATTGCCTGATATCTGGTTTATGGGCAATATAGCTGCACGTGCCATGGAAGACCCTTCCTCAAGTGAGCCAGGTGGCCCAAGTGGGGAGGGCACATCTAGGAACATCATGTTTGCACCCAGGGCTACTGCCATAAGGGATGGTGTCGGGGAACTGCCCTCCCACCCCCCAGATCATAGTTCAGTGATATCTTTGTATAACACCTGTTATTCCTTCCTGCTGGCTGCCCTTTCAGTCAAGGCCCCACGCGAGGCCCCGGAGGAGGACGACGAGGAGGAGGGCACCTCAGATTACAAGTGCGCACTCTGCGAGCATATCAAGGACAGTCCAATTCCACAAGCCACTGGCCACTGATCAAATCACCACTGTGTAACTGGGGAGGATTTTCAGCTTTAATAAAGAAAAGCAAAACTGCACGTCAGTAAATACACATTGCAATGAGAATTGTGAGTCTGTTCTTTGTTCCCATGCTACACACACCTCATCAGATGAGACCATGAGGCTGGAAACCCGGGCCCAACACGCTTTGGTCCCCATTGTCCTCTTTCCTTTGAAGCAGCAGCATTTTCACACACTCAGCTGAGGATCAGGTTGGGAAGCCCTTAGGCAAGCCCTGGAGTACCTGGTCCGCTGAGCCTCACTTGCTGGTCAGAACCCAGAACAGGCTGGCTCCTGACCTTGGGGGAATCCCCCTATATTATTCATGCATCTAGAAAAAGGAGTGTCTTTCCTCATGGGACCCCTAGGACGCCAGGGAGTTACTGATCAGCAGCTGAGCGACTCTAGCCGAAGTTCCAGGGGCCTTCTAGAGAGGCCCCTAAAACTAGGGCCAACACATCTGCCCAGGGGGTGTATGACCACCACAGTCTGGCTCAGAAGACGGCTCAGAAGACCAGTTCTCCAGTGAGGGGCAGGAAAAGGCAGTGCCTTTCTAGGATGGCTCCATGTATACAGGTGCGAGAACAAGGACAGACATGAGGAAACAGGCAATCAGTCAGGCCTTGCTGTCAACTGCCACCAACCTGGCTAGTCCTGCACAAAACTCATCTGGAGACTTGTTCTGTCTCTAATACAAAGAGTTCACACCAGACAGAGAGTGTTTCAGGTTGACTTTACTGCCACAACTCCACTGTGGGGGGGGGGACAGCGATGTCCGAGAGGTGATTTGGCAGGTACGGTAGAAACTAGAAGAAATCCCTAGAGATCAGGTCTCTGGGCCCACAAGGAGGGGAGTGGAATTGGCTGTTAATGACGATGGCACGTGGTTCCTGTGGAAAAGCCCTTTTCACCCAATGGCCCGGTGCCATTCTTAGGCTCCAAGGATTCACTTTCTAGAGTCCCCTTAGCTTTGGACAAGTACAAAATGAGACATCAACAGATAGGTGAGTTTCTCCTCTGCTCCCTGTCCCTCCACTTGGGGACTGGGGGTGGCCTTTGGGCAAGAACAGGGCAGGCATGAGAGTGTCAGTAAAATGCTTGGTTTCAACAGAGCTGAATGTAGGCCAGGTCCCCGAATCAGTCATTAAAAGGGGAAGTCCAAAGGAGACCCAATTTGGAAGCAGGAGGCCAGAAATCTGGGAGAGCAAGAGCCAATCAACCCAAGTGAGGAAAGGAAATGGGGCCTAGAAGAGGCTGGTAGCGAGGCTGAACCTCAGGGCATCGGGGCGCGGGGGGGTGATTGAGAAGGGTAAATACAGGTGTCCCAAAATGAGCCCGCCTTGGGTAAAGAGAAGAGATCTCATGAGGAAGACACGGAACCAAAGCCAATCCTGTTGTGATCTGGAGAGGGATGAGATTTGGGGGCAAGCACAGCTCAAGAGGGGACCCCCCCCTGCAGCGGAAGGTGGGGCTGTCCACTGGCAAGCTGTTGCCATGGGTAATACCATGTCTGAGGTGTTTGGGGGTAATACTGAGTTTGACGAACCAGAGCAGTGCTTCTACCATGTTGGAGCATAGCCCTGCTCTGGGGACAACTTGACCAGGGGCAAGAAAACAGGAAGCTTTCTTTGGGCCCATCTGAGCAAGACTGACCACCTAGCAGGAGGAGGCAGAAGAGACCAAAGCAGGAAGAGGGGGTTCCGAGATGGGGGCTACCAACTGAGACTGGGCCAACCACCACCTTCAGGGAAGTACAGTTCCCTGGGGTCCCCTCTGACACAGGCAGTCTTGGTGGTAGCCAAGCTAGGGCTAACCAGGGCCTGGCCCTTGAGCAGTTGGCGAGACCGGCAACAGGCCTCCCCCATCTGTAGGAGTGGGAGTGGAGGAAAGGATCATGGCTTCTCAAGCCATCCACTGCCTAGCAACATGAAACCATGTGCCTGGCAGCAGATAGTAATACCTGACCTGAACCCTGCTTTGCAGTACTTTTGGAAAGGAGAGAAGCTGGGGTCCTGCCCCCATCTCCTTCCCCACACTTGGCCAGGGCCCCCTCTCCAGACCAGCTGTTATGACATCATGTGACTAGGAAAGTAGACTCTGACTTAAGCAGCTGGTTGCCCCACGACCGAGTCAATAGAATTTTGGGAACCTATATATTGGGCATCGTTGCTGTGACCAAAGGCATTTGTGACCGAGTATCCCAGGTGGCAAAAGCTCCTGATCCAGACTCCATGGCTAGTCCAAGTACCTATGAGACAGAAGAAGCCATGCTGGCCCCATCAGGGGAAGGAGAGCCAGCAATAGGTGTCCCATCTGTCTCACCCCTGGATCCAAATGTGGATCCCAGGGAGATTCTGGGGACCAGTGGCGAAAATGCTGTGAGCCAAGGTCCGGGCCCCCAAGACAGTCCACAACCGCAGGACCCAAGCCAAGGTGCTGCCAATGTGGACGGAAACAGGGCCATTCTTGGGCTCTCCTTCCCCAGAAAGCTCTGGATGATAGTGGAAGATGTCACCTTCACATCTGTGTGCTGGAATGACGATGGAGACGCCATGATTATCGAGAAAGATCTCTTCCAGAGGGAGGTTCTTAGCCGGAAGGGCGCAGAAAGAATCTTTGAAACAGACAACTTGAAGAGCTTCATCCGCCTGCTGAACCTCTATGGATTCAGCAAAATACGCCCAAATGACCCTTCAGTTTGCTCTGCAGGGAACAAGACAATGATGGTAAAGTAGAAATCCTCCCCTTCCCCATGTTCTCTGTTACCCGAACGACTTCTTAGTACGGGTAACAGAGTACAATGCTATCCAAGAAGGATGCTATCCTGAAAGGGTTTCATTTCCAAGGATAACTCTTTTTCACATGAGACAATATTTACCAAAAGTTGAGAAAGTATAGGTTTTCATATGAAACTATAACCCCCTTAGAGATAACCTGATGAGATGACTAAAGACCCTAAGGGGCCATTTAATGTCAAATAGATGTATTTTCTCCCAGAATGACTAACATGATTAATTTTGTTTCAGATCTACCGCCACTGCAATTTTCAGAGAGGCAAGCCTCTGCTCCTCGAGAACATCAAGAGAAAATGTAATCTGATGATTATTACTTGCCCAGGGACGAGCGTAGCCATTCCAAAGAGAAAGAGGGAGGTAACCCCTACACGACGCTCCCAAAGAATCCAACTCAAGAAATGCGCCAACGAAGCTGACAAAAAGACCCAGAAAGAAGGCCCAAGAGCCCGGGGACCCAGTGGCACCCGGTCATTCATATTGCCTGATATCTGGTTTATGGGCAATATAGCTGCACGTGCCATGGAAGACCCTTCCTCAAGTGAGCCAGGTGGCCCAAGTGGGGAGGGCACATCTAGGAACATCATGTTTGCACCCAGGGCTACTGCCATAAGGGATGGTGTCGGGGAACTGCCCTCCCACCCCCCAGATCATAGTTCAGTGATATCTTTGTATAACACCTGTTATTCCTTCCTGCTGGCTGCCCTTTCAGTCAAGGCCCCACGCGAGGCCCCGGAGGAGGACGACGAGGAGGAGGGCACCTCAGATTACAAGTGCGCACTCTGCGAGCATATCAAGGACAGTCCAATTCCACAAGCCACTGGCCACTGATCAAATCACCACTGTGTAACTGGGGAGGATTTTCAGCTTTAATAAAGAAAAGCAAAACTGCACGTCAGTAAATACACATTGCAATGAGAATTGTGAGTCTGTTCTTTGTTCCCATGCTACACACACCTCATCAGATGAGACCATGAGGCTGGAAACCCGGGCCCAACACGCTTTGGTCCCCATTGTCCTCTTTCCTTTGAAGCAGCAGCATTTTCACACACTCAGCTGAGGATCAGGTTGGGATGCCCTTAGGCAAGCCCTGGAGCACCTGGTCCGCTGAGCCTCACTTGCTGGTCAGGACCCAGAACAGGCTGGCTCCTGACCTTGGGGGAATCCCCCTATATTATTCATGCATCTAGAAAAAGGAGTGTCTTTCCTCATGGGACCCCTAGGACGCCAGGGAGTTACTGATCAGCAGCTGAGCGACTCTAGCCGAAGTTCCAGGGGCCTTCTAGAGAGGCCCCTAAAACTAGGGCCAACACATCTGCCCAGGGGGTGTATGACCACCACAGTCTGGCTCAGAAGACGGCTCAGAAGACCAGTTCTCCAGTGAGGGGCAGGAAAAGGCAGTGCCTTTCTAGGATGGCTCCATGTATACAGGAGCGAGAACAAGGACAGACATGAGGAAACAGGCAATCAGTCAGTCCTTGCTGTCAACTGCCACCAACCTGGCTAGTCCTGCACAAAACTCATCTGGAGACTTGTTCTGTCTCTAATACAAAGAGTTCACACCAGACAGAGAGTGTTTCAGGCTGACTTTATTGCCACAACTCCACTGTCGGGGGGGGGGGGACAGCGATGTCCGAGAGGTGATTTGGCAGGTACGGTAGAAACTAGAAGAAATCCCTAGAGATCAGGTCTCTGGGCCCACAAGGAGGGGAGTGGGATTGGCTGTTAATGACGATGGCACGTGGTCCCTGTGGAAAAGCCCTTTTCACCCAATGGCCCGGTGCCATTCTTAGGCTCCAAGGATTCACTTTCTAGAGTCCCCTTAGCTTTGGACAAGTACAAAATGAGACATCAACAGATAGGTGAGTTTCTCCTCTGCTCCCTGTCCCTCCACTTGGGGACTGGGGGTGGCCTTTGGGCAAGAACTGGGCAGGCATGAGAGTGTCAATAAAATGCTTTGTTTCAACAGAGCTGAATGTAGGCCAATCCCCGAATCAGTCATTAAAAGGGGAAGTCCAAAGGAGACCCAATTTGGAAGTAGGAGGCCAGAAATCTGGGAGAGCAAGAGCCAATCCACCCAAGTGAGGAAAGGAAATGGGGCCTAGAAGAGGCTCGTAGCGAGGCTGAACCTCAGGGCATCGGGGCGGGGTGGGGGGGTGATTGAGAAGGGTAAATTCAGGTTTCCAAAATGAGCCCGCCTTGGGTAAAGAGAAGAGATCTTATGAGGAAGACATGGAACCAAAGCCAATCCTGTTGTGATCTGGAGAGGGATGAGATTTGGGGGCAAGCACAGCTCAAGAGGGGACCCCCCCCTGCAGCGGAAGGTGGGGCTGTCCACTGGCAAGCTGTTGCCATGGGTAATACCATGTCTGAGGTGTTTGGGGGTAATACTGAGTTTGACGAACCAGAGCAGTGCTTCTACCATGTTGGAGCATAGCCCTGCTCTGGGGACAACTTGACCAGGGGCAAGAAAACAGGAAGCTTTCTTTGGGCCCATCTGAGCAAGACTGACCACCTAGCAGGAGGAGGCAGAAGAGACCAAAGCAGGAAGAGGGGGGTCCGAGATGGGGGCTACCAACTGAGACTGGGCCAACCACCACCTTCAGGGAAGTACAGTTCCCTGGGGTCCCCTCTGACACAGGCAGTCTTGGTGGTAGCCAAGCTAGGGCTAACCAGGGCCTGGCCCTTGAGCAGTTGGCGAGACCGGCAACAGGCCTCCCCCATCTGTAGGAGTGGGAGTGGAGGAAAGGATCATGGCTTCTCAAGCCATCCACTGCCTAGCAACATGAAACCATGTGCCTGGCAGCAGATAGTAATACCTGACCTGAACCCTGCTTTGCAGTACTTTTGGAAAGGAGAGAAGCTGGGGTCCTGCCCCCATCTCCTTCCCCACACTTGGCCAGGGCCCCCTCTCCAGACCAGCTGTTATGACATCATGTGACTAGGAAAGTAGACTCTGACTTAAGCAGCTGGTTGCCCCACGACCGAGTCAATAGAATTTTGGGAACATATATATTGGGCATCGTTGCTGTGACCAAAGGCATTTGTGACCGAGTATCCCAGGTGGCAAAAGCTCCTGATCCAGATTCCATGGCTAGTCCAAGTACCTATGAGACAGAAGAAGCCATGCTGGCCCCATCAGGGGAAGGAGAGCCAGCAATAGGTGTCCCATCTGTCTCACCCCTGGATCCAAATGTGGATCCCAGGGAGATTCTGGGGACCAGTGGCGAAAATGCTGTGAGCCAAGGTCCGGGCCCCCAAGACAGTCCACAACCGCAGGACCCAAGCCAAGGTGCTGCCAATGTGGACGGAAACAGGGCCATTCTTGGGCTCTCCTTCCCCAGAAAGCTCTGGATGATAGTGGAAGATGTCACCTTCACATCTGTGTGCTGGAATGACGATGGAGACGCCATGATTATCGAGAAAGATCTCTTCCAGAGGGAGGTTCTTAGCCGGAAGGGCGCAGAAAGAATCTTTGAAACAGACAACTTGAAGAGCTTCATCCGCCTGCTGAACCTCTATGGATTCAGCAAAATACGCCCAAATGACCCTTCAGTTTGCTCTGCAGGGAACAAGACAATGATGGTAAAGTAGAAATCCTCCCCTTCCCCATGTTCTCTGTTACCCGAACGACTTCTTAGTACGGGTAACAGAGAACAGTGCTATCCAAGAAGAATGCTATCCTGAAAGGGTTTCATTTCCAAGGATAACTCTTTTTCACATGAGACAATATTTACCAAAAGTTGAGAAAGTATAGGTTTTCATATGAAACTATAACCCCCTTAGAGATAACCTGATGAGATGACTAAAGATCCTAAGGGGCCATTTAATGTCAAATAGATGTATTTTCTCCCAGAATGACTAACATGATTAATTTTGTTTCAGATCTACCGCCACTGCAATTTTCAGAGAGGCAAGCCTCTGCTCCTCGAGAACATCAAGAGAAAATGTAATCTGATGATTATTACTTGCCCAGGGACGAGCGTAGCAATTCCAAAGAGAAAGAGGGAGGTAACCCCTACACGACGCTCCCAAAGAATCCAACTCAAGAAATGCGCCAACGAAGCTGACAAAAAGACCCAGAAAGAAGGCCCAAGAGCCCGGGGACCCAGTGGCACCCGGTCATTCATATTGCCTGATATCTGGTTTATGGGCAATATAGCTGCACGTGCCATGGAAGACCCTTCCTCAAGTGAGCCAGGTGGCCCAAGTGGGGAGGGCACATCTAGGAACATCATGTTTGCACCCAGGGCTACTGCCATAAGGGATGGTGTCGGGGAACTGCCCTCCCACCCCCCAGATCATAGTTCAGTGATATCTTTGTATAACACCTGTTATTCCTTCCTGCTGGCTGCCCTTTCAGTCAAGGCCCCACGCGAGGCCCCGGAGGAGGACGACGAGCAGGAGGGCACCTCAGATTACAAGTGCGCACTCTGCGAGCATATCAAGGACAGTCCAATTCCACAAGCCACTGGCCACTGATCAAATCACCACTGTGTAACTGGGGAGGATTTTCAGCTTTAATAAAGAAAAGCAAAACTGCACGTCAGTAAATACACATTGCAATGAGAATTGTGAGTCTGTTCTTTGTTCCCATGCTACACACACCTCATCAGATGAGACCATGAGGCTGGAAACCCGGGCCCAACACGCTTTGGTCCCCATTGTCCTCTTTCCTTTGAAGCAGCAGCATTTTCACACACTCAGCTGAGGATCAGGTTGGGATGCCCTTAGGCAAGCCCTGGAGCACCTGGTCCGCTGAGCCTCACTTGCTGGTCAGGACCCAGAACAGGCTGGCTCCTGACCTTGGGGGAATCCCCCTATATTATTCATGCATCTAGAAAAAGGAGTGTCTTTCCTCATGGGACCCCTAGGACGCCAGGGAGTTACTGATCAGCAGCTGAGCGACTCTAGCCGAAGTTCCAGGGGCCTTCTAGAGAGGCCCCTAAAACTAGGGCCAACACATCTGCCCAGGGGGTGTATGACCACCACAGTCTGGCTCAGAAGACGGCTCAGAAGACCAGTTCTCCAGTGAGGGGCAGGAAAAGGCAGTGCCTTTCTAGGATGGCTCCATGTATACAGGAGCGAGAACAAGGACAGACATGAGGAAACAGGCAATCAGTCAGTCCTTGCTGTCAACTGCCACCAACCTGGCTAGTCCTGCACAAAACTCATCTGGAGACTTGTTCTGTCTCTAATACAAAGAGTTCACACCAGACAGAGAGTGTTTCAGGCTGACTTTATTGCCACAACTCCACTGTCGGGGGGGGGGGGGACAGCGATGTCCGAGAGGTGATTTGGCAGGTACGGTAGAAACTAGAAGAAATCCCTAGAGATCAGGTCTCTGGGCCCACAAGGAGGGGAGTGGGATTGGCTGTTAATGACGATGGCACGTGGTCCCTGTGGAAAAGCCCTTTTCACCCAATGGCCCGGTGCCATTCTTAGGCTCCAAGGATTCACTTTCTAGAGTCCCCTTAGCTTTGGACAAGTACAAAATGAGACATCAACAGATAGGTGAGTTTCTCCTCTGCTCCCTGTCCCTCCACTTGGGGACTGGGGGTGGCCTTTGGGCAAGAACTGGGCAGGCATGAGAGTGTCAATAAAATGCTTTGTTTCAACAGAGCTGAATGTAGGCCAATCCCCGAATCAGTCATTAAAAGGGGAAGTCCAAAGGAGACCCAATTTGGAAGTAGGAGGCCAGAAATCTGGGAGAGCAAGAGCCAATCCACCCAAGTGAGGAAAGGAAATGGGGCCTAGAAGAGGCTCGTAGCGAGGCTGAACCTCAGGGCATCGGGGCGGGGTGGGGGGGTGATTGAGAAGGGTAAATTCAGGTTTCCAAAATGAGCCCGCCTTGGGTAAAGAGAAGAGATCTTATGAGGAAGACATGGAACCAAAGCCAATCCTGTTGTGATCTGGAGAGGGATGAGATTTGGGGGCAAGCACAGCTCAAGAGGGGACCCCCCCCTGCAGCGGAAGGTGGGGCTGTCCACTGGCAAGCTGTTGCCATGGGTAATACCATGTCTGAGGTGTTTGGGGGTAATACTGAGTTTGACGAACCAGAGCAGTGCTTCTACCATGTTGGAGCATAGCCCTGCTCTGGGGACAACTTGACCAGGGGCAAGAAAACAGGAAGCTTTCTTTGGGCCCATCTGAGCAAGACTGACCACCTAGCAGGAGGAGGCAGAAGAGACCAAAGCAGGAAGAGGGGGTTCCGAGATGGGGGCTACCAACTGAGACTGGGCCAACCACCACCTTCAGGGAAGTACAGTTCCCTGGGGTCCCCTCTGACACAGGCAGTCTTGGTGGTAGCCAAGCTAGGGCTAACCAGGGCCTGGCCCTTGAGCAGTTGGCGAGACCGGCAACAGGCCTCCCCCATCTGTAGGAGTGGGAGTGGAGGAAAGGATCATGGCTTCTCAAGCCATCCACTGCCTAGCAACATGAAACCATGTGCCTGGCAGCAGATAGTAATACCTGACCTGAACCCTGCTTTGCAGTACTTTTGGAAAGGAGAGAAGCTGGGGTCCTGCCCCCATCTCCTTCCCCACACTTGGCCAGGGCCCCCTCTCCAGACCAGCTGTTATGACATCATGTGACTAGGAAAGTAGACTCTGACTTAAGCAGCTGGTTGCCCCACGACCGAGTCAATAGAATTTTGGGAACATATATATTGGGCATCGTTGCTGTGACCAAAGGCATTTGTGACCGAGTATCCCAGGTGGCAAAAGCTCCTGATCCAGATTCCATGGCTAGTCCAAGTACCTATGAGACAGAAGAAGCCATGCTGGCCCCATCAGGGGAAGGAGAGCCAGCAATAGGTGTCCCATCTGTCTCACCCCTGGATCCAAATGTGGATCCCAGGGAGATTCTGGGGACCAGTGGCGAAAATGCTGTGAGCCAAGGTCCGGGCCCCCAAGACAGTCCACAACCGCAGGACCCAAGCCAAGGTGCTGCCAATGTGGACGGAAACAGGGCCATTCTTGGGCTCTCCTTCCCCAGAAAGCTCTGGATGATAGTGGAAGATGTCACCTTCACATCTGTGTGCTGGAATGACGATGGAGACGCCATGATTATCGAGAAAGATCTCTTCCAGAGGGAGGTTCTTAGCCGGAAGGGCGCAGAAAGAATCTTTGAAACAGACAACTTGAAGAGCTTCATCCGCCTGCTGAACCTCTATGGATTCAGCAAAATACGCCCAAATGACCCTTCAGTTTGCTCTGCAGGGAACAAGACAATGATGGTAAAGTAGAAATCCTCCCCTTCCCCATGTTCTCTGTTACCCGAACGACTTCTTAGTACGGGTAACAGAGAACAGTGCTATCCAAGAAGAATGCTATCCTGAAAGGGTTTCATTTCCAAGGATAACTCTTTTTCACATGAGACAATATTTACCAAAAGTTGAGAAAGTATAGGTTTTCATATGAAACTATAACCCCCTTAGAGATAACCTGATGAGATGACTAAAGACCCTAAGGGGCCATTTAATGTCAAATAGATGTATTTTCTCCCAGAATGACTAACATGATTAATTTTGTTTCAGATCTACCGCCACTGCAATTTTCAGAGAGGCAAGCCTCTGCTCCTCGAGAACATCAAGAGAAAATGTAATCTGATGATTATTACTTGCCCAGGGACGAGCGTAGCCATTCCAAAGAGAAAGAGGGAGGTAACCCCTACACGACGCTCCCAAAGAATCCAACTCAAGAAATGCGCCAACGAAGCTGACAAAAAGACCCAGAAAGAAGGCCCAAGAGCCCGGGGACCCAGTGGCACCCGGTCATTCATATTGCCTGATATCTGGTTTATGGGCAATATAGCTGCACGTGCCATGGAAGACCCTTCCTCAAGTGAGCCAGGTGGCCCAAGTGGGGAGGGCACATCTAGGAACATCATGTTTGCACCCAGGGCTACTGCCATAAGGGATGGTGTCGGGGAACTGCCCTCCCACCCCCCAGATCATAGTTCAGTGATATCTTTGTATAACACCTGTTATTCCTTCCTGCTGGCTGCCCTTTCAGTCAAGGCCCCACGCGAGGCCCCGGAGGAGGACGACGAGGAGGAGGGCACCTCAGATTACAAGTGCGCACTCTGCGAGCATATCAAGGACAGTCCAATTCCACAAGCCACTGGCCACTGATCAAATCACCACTGTGTAACTGGGGAGGATTTTCAGCTTTAATAAAGAAAAGCAAAACTGCACGTCAGTAAATACACATTGCAATGAGAATTGTGAGTCTGTTCTTTGTTCCCATGCTACACACACCTCATCAGATGAGACCATGAGGCTGGAAACCCGGGCCCAACACGCTTTGGTCCCCATTGTCCTCTTTCCTTTGAAGCAGCAGCATTTTCACACACTCAGCTGAGGATCAGGTTGGGATGCCCTTAGGCAAGCCCTGGAGCACCTGGTCCGCTGAGCCTCACTTGCTGGTCAGGACCCAGAACAGGCTGGCTCCTGACCTTGGGGGAATCCCCCTATATTATTCATGCATCTAGAAAAAGGAGTGTCTTTCCTCATGGGACCCCTAGGACGCCAGGGAGTTACTGATCAGCAGCTGAGCGACTCTAGCCGAAGTTCCAGGGGCCTTCTAGAGAGGCCCCTAAAACTAGGGCCAACACATCTGCCCAGGGGGTGTATGACCACCACAGTCTGGCTCAGAAGACGGCTCAGAAGACCAGTTCTCCAGTGAGGGGCAGGAAAAGGCAGTGCCTTTCTAGGATGGCTCCATGTATACAGGAGCGAGAACAAGGACAGACATGAGGAAACAGGCAATCAGTCAGTCCTTGCTGTCAACTGCCACCAACCTGGCTAGTCCTGCACAAAACTCATCTGGAGACTTGTTCTGTCTCTAATACAAAGAGTTCACACCAGACAGAGAGTGTTTCAGGCTGACTTTATTGCCACAACTCCACTGTCGGGGGGGGGGGGACAGCGATGTCCGAGAGGTGATTTGGCAGGTACGGTAGAAACTAGAAGAAATCCCTAGAGATCAGGTCTCTGGGCCCACAAGGAGGGGAGTGGGATTGGCTGTTAATGACGATGGCACGTGGTCCCTGTGGAAAAGCCCTTTTCACCCAATGGCCCGGTGCCATTCTTAGGCTCCAAGGATTCACTTTCTAGAGTCCCCTTAGCTTTGGACAAGTACAAAATGAGACATCAACAGATAGGTGAGTTTCTCCTCTGCTCCCTGTCCCTCCACTTGGGGACTGGGGGTGGCCTTTGGGCAAGAACTGGGCAGGCATGAGAGTGTCAATAAAATGCTTTGTTTCAACAGAGCTGAATGTAGGCCAATCCCCGAATCAGTCATTAAAAGGGGAAGTCCAAAGGAGACCCAATTTGGAAGTAGGAGGCCAGAAATCTGGGAGAGCAAGAGCCAATCCACCCAAGTGAGGAAAGGAAATGGGGCCTAGAAGAGGCTCGTAGCGAGGCTGAACCTCAGGGCATCGGGGCGGGGTGGGGGGGTGATTGAGAAGGGTAAATTCAGGTTTCCAAAATGAGCCCGCCTTGGGTAAAGAGAAGAGATCTTATGAGGAAGACATGGAACCAAAGCCAATCCTGTTGTGATCTGGAGAGGGATGAGATTTGGGGGCAAGCACAGCTCAAGAGGGGACCCCCCCCTGCAGCGGAAGGTGGGGCTGTCCACTGGCAAGCTGTTGCCATGGGTAATACCATGTCTGAGGTGTTTGGGGGTAATACTGAGTTTGACGAACCAGAGCAGTGCTTCTACCATGTTGGAGCATAGCCCTGCTCTGGGGACAACTTGACCAGGGGCAAGAAAACAGGAAGCTTTCTTTGGGCCCATCTGAGCAAGACTGACCACCTAGCAGGAGGAGGCAGAAGAGACCAAAGCAGGAAGAGGGGGTTCCGAGATGGGGGCTACCAACTGAGACTGGGCCAACCACCACCTTCAGGGAAGTACAGTTCCCTGGGGTCCCCTCTGACACAGGCAGTCTTGGTGGTAGCCAAGCTAGGGCTAACCAGGGCCTGGCCCTTGAGCAGTTGGCGAGACCGGCAACAGGCCTCCCCCATCTGTAGGAGTGGGAGTGGAGGAAAGGATCATGGCTTCTCAAGCCATCCACTGCCTAGCAACATGAAACCATGTGCCTGGCAGCAGATAGTAATACCTGACCTGAACCCTGCTTTGCAGTACTTTTGGAAAGGAGAGAAGCTGGGGTCCTGCCCCCATCTCCTTCCCCACACTTGGCCAGGGCCCCCTCTCCAGACCAGCTGTTATGACATCATGTGACTAGGAAAGTAGACTCTGACTTAAGCAGCTGGTTGCCCCACGACCAAGTCAATAGAATTTTGGGAACATATATATTGGGCATCGTTGCTGTGACCAAAGGCATTTGTGACCGAGTATCCCAGGTGGCAAAAGCTCCTGATCCAGATTCCATGGCTAGTCCAAGTACCTATGAGACAGAAGAAGCCATGCTGGCCCCATCAGGGGAAGGAGAGCCAGCAATAGGTGTCCCATCTGTCTCACCCCTGGATCCAAATGTGGATCCCAGGGAGATTCTGGGGACCAGTGGCGAAAATGCTGTGAGCCAAGGTCCGGGCCCCCAAGACAGTCCACAACCGCAGGACCCAAGCCAAGGTGCTGCCAATGTGGACGGAAACAGGGCCATTCTTGGGCTCTCCTTCCCCAGAAAGCTCTGGATGATAGTGGAAGATGTCACCTTCACATCTGTGTGCTGGAATGACGATGGAGACGCCATGATTATCGAGAAAGATCTCTTCCAGAGGGAGGTTCTTAGCCGGAAGGGCGCAGAAAGAATCTTTGAAACAGACAACTTGAAGAGCTTCATCCGCCTGCTGAACCTCTATGGATTCAGCAAAATACGCCCAAATGACCCTTCAGTTTGCTCTGCAGGGAACAAGACAATGATGGTAAAGTAGAAATCCTCCCCTTCCCCATGTTCTCTGTTACCCGAACGACTTCTTAGTACGGGTAACAGAGAACAGTGCTATCCAAGAAGAATGCTATCCTGAAAGGGTTTCATTTCCAAGGATAACTCTTTTTCACATGAGACAATATTTACCAAAAGTTGAGAAAGTATAGGTTTTCATATGAAACTATAACCCCCTTAGAGATAACCTGATGAGATGACTAAAGACCCTAAGGGGCCATTTAATGTCAAATAGATGTATTTTCTCCCAGAATGACTAACATGATTAATTTTGTTTCAGATCTACCGCCACTGCAATTTTCAGAGAGGCAAGCCTCTGCTCCTCGAGAACATCAAGAGAAAATGTAATCTGATGATTATTACTTGCCCAGGGACGAGCGTAGCCATTCCAAAGAGAAAGAGGGAGGTAACCCCTACACGACGCTCCCAAAGAATCCAACTCAAGAAATGCGCCAACGAAGCTGACAAAAAGACCCAGAAAGAAGGCCCAAGAGCCCGGGGACCCAGTGGCACCCGGTCATTCATATTGCCTGATATCTGGTTTATGGGCAATATAGCTGCACGTGCCATGGAAGACCCTTCCTCAAGTGAGCCAGGTGGCCCAAGTGGGGAGGGCACATCTAGGAACATCATGTTTGCACCCAGGGCTACTGCCATAAGGGATGGTGTCGGGGAACTGCCCTCCCACCCCCCAGATCATAGTTCAGTGATATCTTTGTATAACACCTGTTATTCCTTCCTGCTGGCTGCCCTTTCAGTCAAGGCCCCACGCGAGGCCCCGGAGGAGGACGACGAGGAGGAGGGCACCTCAGATTACAAGTGCGCACTCTGCGAGCATATCAAGGACAGTCCAATTCCACAAGCCACTGGCCACTGATCAAATCACCACTGTGTAACTGGGGAGGATTTTCAGCTTTAATAAAGAAAAGCAAAACTGCACGTCAGTAAATACACATTGCAATGAGAATTGTGAGTCTGTTCTTTGTTCCCATGCTACACACACCTCATCAGATGAGACCATGAGGCTGGAAACCCGGGCCCAACACGCTTTGGTCCCCATTGTCCTCTTTCCTTTGAAGCAGCAGCATTTTCACACACTCAGCTGAGGATCAGGTTGGGATGCCCTTAGGCAAGCCCTGGAGCACCTGGTCCGCTGAGCCTCACTTGCTGGTCAGGACCCAGAACAGGCTGGCTCCTGACCTTGGGGGAATCCCCCTATATTATTCATGCATCTAGAAAAAGGAGTGTCTTTCCTCATGGGACCCCTAGGACGCCAGGGAGTTACTGATCAGCAGCTGAGCGACTCTAGCCGAAGTTCCAGGGGCCTTCTAGAGAGGCCCCTAAAACTAGGGCCAACACATCTGCCCAGGGGGTGTATGACCACCACAGTCTGGCTCAGAAGACGGCTCAGAAGACCAGTTCTCCAGTGAGGGGCAGGAAAAGGCAGTGCCTTTCTAGGATGGCTCCATGTATACAGGAGCGAGAACAAGGACAGACATGAGGAAACAGGCAATCAGTCAGTCCTTGCTGTCAACTGCCACCAACCTGGCTAGTCCTGCACAAAACTCATCTGGAGACTTGTTCTGTCTCTAATACAAAGAGTTCACACCAGACAGAGAGTGTTTCAGGCTGACTTTATTGCCACAACTCCACTGTCGGGGGGGGGGGGGGACAGCGATGTCCGAGAGGTGATTTGGCAGGTACGGTAGAAACTAGAAGAAATCCCTAGAGATCAGGTCTCTGGGCCCACAAGGAGGGGAGTGGGATTGGCTGTTAATGACGATGGCACGTGGTCCCTGTGGAAAAGCCCTTTTCACCCAATGGCCCGGTGCCATTCTTAGGCTCCAAGGATTCACTTTCTAGAGTCCCCTTAGCTTTGGACAAGTACAAAATGAGACATCAACAGATAGGTGAGTTTCTCCTCTGCTCCCTGTCCCTCCACTTGGGGACTGGGGGTGGCCTTTGGGCAAGAACTGGGCAGGCATGAGAGTGTCAATAAAATGCTTTGTTTCAACAGAGCTGAATGTAGGCCAATCCCCGAATCAGTCATTAAAAGGGGAAGTCCAAAGGAGACCCAATTTGGAAGTAGGAGGCCAGAAATCTGGGAGAGCAAGAGCCAATCCACCCAAGTGAGGAAAGGAAATGGGGCCTAGAAGAGGCTCGTAGCGAGGCTGAACCTCAGGGCATCGGGGCGGGGTGGGGGGGTGATTGAGAAGGGTAAATTCAGGTTTCCAAAATGAGCCCGCCTTGGGTAAAGAGAAGAGATCTTATGAGGAAGACATGGAACCAAAGCCAATCCTGTTGTGATCTGGAGAGGGATGAGATTTGGGGGCAAGCACAGCTCAAGAGGGGACCCCCCCCTGCAGCGGAAGGTGGGGCTGTCCACTGGCAAGCTGTTGCCATGGGTAATACCATGTCTGAGGTGTTTGGGGGTAATACTGAGTTTGACGAACCAGAGCAGTGCTTCTACCATGTTGGAGCATAGCCCTGCTCTGGGGACAACTTGACCAGGGGCAAGAAAACAGGAAGCTTTCTTTGGGCCCATCTGAGCAAGACTGACCACCTAGCAGGAGGAGGCAGAAGAGACCAAAGCAGGAAGAGGGGGGTCCGAGATGGGGGCTACCAACTGAGACTGGGCCAACCACCACCTTCAGGGAAGTACAGTTCCCTGGGGTCCCCTCTGACACAGGCAGTCTTGGTGGTAGCCAAGCTAGGGCTAACCAGGGCCTGGCCCTTGAGCAGTTGGCGAGACCGGCAACAGGCCTCCCCCATCTGTAGGAGTGGGAGTGGAGGAAAGGATCATGGCTTCTCAAGCCATCCACTGCCTAGCAACATGAAACCATGTGCCTGGCAGCAGATAGTAATACCTGACCTGAACCCTGCTTTGCAGTACTTTTGGAAAGGAGAGAAGCTGGGGTCCTGCCCCCATCTCCTTCCCCACACTTGGCCAGGGCCCCCTCTCCAGACCAGCTGTTATGACATCATGTGACTAGGAAAGTAGACTCTGACTTAAGCAGCTGGTTGCCCCACGACCGAGTCAATAGAATTTTGGGAACATATATATTGGGCATCGTTGCTGTGACCAAAGGCATTTGTGACCGAGTATCCCAGGTGGCAAAAGCTCCTGATCCAGATTCCATGGCTAGTCCAAGTACCTATGAGACAGAAGAAGCCATGCTGGCCCCATCAGGGGAAGGAGAGCCAGCAATAGGTGTCCCATCTGTCTCACCCCTGGATCCAAATGTGGATCCCAGGGAGATTCTGGGGACCAGTGGCGAAAATGCTGTGAGCCAAGGTCCGGGCCCCCAAGACAGTCCACAACCGCAGGACCCAAGCCAAGGTGCTGCCAATGTGGACGGAAACAGGGCCATTCTTGGGCTCTCCTTCCCCAGAAAGCTCTGGATGATAGTGGAAGATGTCACCTTCACATCTGTGTGCTGGAATGACGATGGAGACGCCATGATTATCGAGAAAGATCTCTTCCAGAGGGAGGTTCTTAGCCGGAAGGGCGCAGAAAGAATCTTTGAAACAGACAACTTGAAGAGCTTCATCCGCCTGCTGAACCTCTATGGATTCAGCAAAATACGCCCAAATGACCCTTCAGTTTGCTCTGCAGGGAACAAGACAATGATGGTAAAGTAGAAATCCTCCCCTTCCCCATGTTCTCTGTTACCCGAACGACTTCTTAGTACGGGTAACAGAGAACAGTGCTATCCAAGAAGAATGCTATCCTGAAAGGGTTTCATTTCCAAGGATAACTCTTTTTCACATGAGACAATATTTACCAAAAGTTGAGAAAGTATAGGTTTTCATATGAAACTATAACCCCCTTAGAGATAACCTGATGAGATGACTAAAGACCCTAAGGGGCCATTTAATGTCAAATAGATGTATTTTCTCCCAGAATGACTAACATGATTAATTTTGTTTCAGATCTACCGCCACTGCAATTTTCAGAGAGGCAAGCCTCTGCTCCTCGAGAACATCAAGAGAAAATGTAATCTGATGATTATTACTTGCCCAGGGACGAGCGTAGCAATTCCAAAGAGAAAGAGGGAGGTAACCCCTACACGACGCTCCCAAAGAATCCAACTCAAGAAATGCGCCAACGAAGCTGACAAAAAGACCCAGAAAGAAGGCCCAAGAGCCCGGGGACCCAGTGGCACCCGGTCATTCATATTGCCTGATATCTGGTTTATGGGCAATATAGCTGCACGTGCCATGGAAGACCCTTCCTCAAGTGAGCCAGGTGGCCCAAGTGGGGAGGGCACATCTAGGAACATCATGTTTGCACCCAGGGCTACTGCCATAAGGGATGGTGTCGGGGAACTGCCCTCCCACCCCCCAGATCATAGTTCAGTGATATCTTTGTATAACACCTGTTATTCCTTCCTGCTGGCTGCCCTTTCAGTCAAGGCCCCACGCGAGGCCCCGGAGGAGGACGACGAGCAGGAGGGCACCTCAGATTACAAGTGCGCACTCTGCGAGCATATCAAGGACAGTCCAATTCCACAAGCCACTGGCCACTGATCAAATCACCACTGTGTAACTGGGGAGGATTTTCAGCTTTAATAAAGAAAAGCAAAACTGCACGTCAGTAAATACACATTGCAATGAGAATTGTGAGTCTGTTCTTTGTTCCCATGCTACACACACCTCATCAGATGAGACCATGAGGCTGGAAACCCGGGCCCAACACGCTTTGGTCCCCATTGTCCTCTTTCCTTTGAAGCAGCAGCATTTTCACACACTCAGCTGAGGATCAGGTTGGGATGCCCTTAGGCAAGCCCTGGAGCACCTGGTCCGCTGAGCCTCACTTGCTGGTCAGGACCCAGAACAGGCTGGCTCCTGACCTTGGGGGAATCCCCCTATATTATTCATGCATCTAGAAAAAGGAGTGTCTTTCCTCATGGGACCCCTAGGACGCCAGGGAGTTACTGATCAGCAGCTGAGCAACTCTAGCCGAAGTTCCAGGGGCCTTCTAGAGAGGCCCCTAAAACTAGGGCCAACACATCTGCCCAGGGGGTGTATGACCACCACAGTCTGGCTCAGAAGACGGCTCAGAAGACCAGTTCTCCAGTGAGGGGCAGGAAAAGGCAGTGCCTTTCTAGGATGGCTCCATGTATACAGGAGCGAGAACAAGGACAGACATGAGGAAACAGGCAATCAGTCAGTCCTTGCTGTCAACTGCCACCAACCTGGCTAGTCCTGCACAAAACTCATCTGGAGACTTGTTCTGTCTCTAATACAAAGAGTTCACACCAGACAGAGAGTGTTTCAGGCTGACTTTATTGCCACAACTCCACTGTCGGGGGGGGGGGGACAGCGATGTCCGAGAGGTGATTTGGCAGGTACGGTAGAAACTAGAAGAAATCCCTAGAGATCAGGTCTCTGGGCCCACAAGGAGGGGAGTGGGATTGGCTGTTAATGACGATGGCACGTGGTCCCTGTGGAAAAGCCCTTTTCACCCAATGGCCCGGTGCCATTCTTAGGCTCCAAGGATTCACTTTCTAGAGTCCCCTTAGCTTTGGACAAGTACAAAATGAGACATCAACAGATAGGTGAGTTTCTCCTCTGCTCCCTGTCCCTCCACTTGGGGACTGGGGGTGGCCTTTGGGCAAGAACTGGGCAGGCATGAGAGTGTCAATAAAATGCTTTGTTTCAACAGAGCTGAATGTAGGCCAATCCCCGAATCAGTCATTAAAAGGGGAAGTCCAAAGGAGACCCAATTTGGAAGTAGGAGGCCAGAAATCTGGGAGAGCAAGAGCCAATCCACCCAAGTGAGGAAAGGAAATGGGGCCTAGAAGAGGCTCGTAGCGAGGCTGAACCTCAGGGCATCGGGGCGGGGTGGGGGGGTGATTGAGAAGGGTAAATTCAGGTTTCCAAAATGAGCCCGCCTTGGGTAAAGAGAAGAGATCTTATGAGGAAGACATGGAACCAAAGCCAATCCTGTTGTGATCTGGAGAGGGATGAGATTTGGGGGCAAGCACAGCTCAAGAGGGGACCCCCCCCTGCAGCGGAAGGTGGGGCTGTCCACTGGCAAGCTGTTGCCATGGGTAATACCATGTCTGAGGTGTTTGGGGGTAATACTGAGTTTGACGAACCAGAGCAGTGCTTCTACCATGTTGGAGCATAGCCCTGCTCTGGGGACAACTTGACCAGGGGCAAGAAAACAGGAAGCTTTCTTTGGGCCCATCTGAGCAAGACTGACCACCTAGCAGGAGGAGGCAGAAGAGACCAAAGCAGGAAGAGGGGGGTCCGAGATGGGGGCTACCAACTGAGACTGGGCCAACCACCACCTTCAGGGAAGTACAGTTCCCTGGGGTCCCCTCTGACACAGGCAGTCTTGGTGGTAGCCAAGCTAGGGCTAACCAGGGCCTGGCCCTTGAGCAGTTGGCGAGACCGGCAACAGGCCTCCCCCATCTGTAGGAGTGGGAGTGGAGGAAAGGATCATGGCTTCTCAAGCCATCCACTGCCTAGCAACATGAAACCATGTGCCTGGCAGCAGATAGTAATACCTGACCTGAACCCTGCTTTGCAGTACTTTTGGAAAGGAGAGAAGCTGGGGTCCTGCCCCCATCTCCTTCCCCACACTTGGCCAGGGCCCCCTCTCCAGACCAGCTGTTATGACATCATGTGACTAGGAAAGTAGACTCTGACTTAAGCAGCTGGTTGCCCCACGACCGAGTCAATAGAATTTTGGGAACATATATATTGGGCATCGTTGCTGTGACCAAAGGCATTTGTGACCGAGTATCCCAGGTGGCAAAAGCTCCTGATCCAGATTCCATGGCTAGTCCAAGTACCTATGAGACAGAAGAAGCCATGCTGGCCCCATCAGGGGAAGGAGAGCCAGCAATAGGTGTCCCATCTGTCTCACCCCTGGATCCAAATGTGGATCCCAGGGAGATTCTGGGGACCAGTGGCGAAAATGCTGTGAGCCAAGGTCCGGGCCCCCAAGACAGTCCACAACCGCAGGACCCAAGCCAAGGTGCTGCCAATGTGGACGGAAACAGGGCCATTCTTGGGCTCTCCTTCCCCAGAAAGCTCTGGATGATAGTGGAAGATGTCACCTTCACATCTGTGTGCTGGAATGACGATGGAGACGCCATGATTATCGAGAAAGATCTCTTCCAGAGGGAGGTTCTTAGCCGGAAGGGCGCAGAAAGAATCTTTGAAACAGACAACTTGAAGAGCTTCATCCGCCTGCTGAACCTCTATGGATTCAGCAAAATACGCCCAAATGACCCTTCAGTTTGCTCTGCAGGGAACAAGACAATGATGGTAAAGTAGAAATCCTCCCCTTCCCCATGTTCTCTGTTACCCGAACGACTTCTTAGTACGGGTAACAGAGAACAGTGCTATCCAAGAAGAATGCTATCCTGAAAGGGTTTCATTTCCAAGGATAACTCTTTTTCACATGAGACAATATTTACCAAAAGTTGAGAAAGTATAGGTTTTCATATGAAACTATAACCCCCTTAGAGATAACCTGATGAGATGACTAAAGACCCTAAGGGGCCATTTAATGTCAAATAGATGTATTTTCTCCCAGAATGACTAACATGATTAATTTTGTTTCAGATCTACCGCCACTGCAATTTTCAGAGAGGCAAGCCTCTGCTCCTCGAGAACATCAAGAGAAAATGTAATCTGATGATTATTACTTGCCCAGGGACGAGCGTAGCAATTCCAAAGAGAAAGAGGGAGGTAACCCCTACACGACGCTCCCAAAGAATCCAACTCAAGAAATGCGCCAACGAAGCTGACAAAAAGACCCAGAAAGAAGGCCCAAGAGCCCGGGGACCCAGTGGCACCCGGTCATTCATATTGCCTGATATCTGGTTTATGGGCAATATAGCTGCACGTGCCATGGAAGACCCTTCCTCAAGTGAGCCAGGTGGCCCAAGTGGGGAGGGCACATCTAGGAACATCATGTTTGCACCCAGGGCTACTGCCATAAGGGATGGTGTCGGGGAACTGCCCTCCCACCCCCCAGATCATAGTTCAGTGATATCTTTGTATAACACCTGTTATTCCTTCCTGCTGGCTGCCCTTTCAGTCAAGGCCCCACGCGAGGCCCCGGAGGAGGACGACGAGCAGGAGGGCACCTCAGATTACAAGTGCGCACTCTGCGAGCATATCAAGGACAGTCCAATTCCACAAGCCACTGGCCACTGATCAAATCACCACTGTGTAACTGGGGAGGATTTTCAGCTTTAATAAAGAAAAGCAAAACTGCACGTCAGTAAATACACATTGCAATGAGAATTGTGAGTCTGTTCTTTGTTCCCATGCTACACACACCTCATCAGATGAGACCATGAGGCTGGAAACCCGGGCCCAACACGCTTTGGTCCCCATTGTCCTCTTTCCTTTGAAGCAGCAGCATTTTCACACACTCAGCTGAGGATCAGGTTGGGATGCCCTTAGGCAAGCCCTGGAGCACCTGGTCCGCTGAGCCTCACTTGCTGGTCAGGACCCAGAACAGGCTGGCTCCTGACCTTGGGGGAATCCCCCTATATTATTCATGCATCTAGAAAAAGGAGTGTCTTTCCTCATGGGACCCCTAGGACGCCAGGGAGTTACTGATCAGCAGCTGAGCAACTCTAGCCGAAGTTCCAGGGGCCTTCTAGAGAGGCCCCTAAAACTAGGGCCAACACATCTGCCCAGGGGGTGTATGACCACCACAGTCTGGCTCAGAAGACGGCTCAGAAGACCAGTTCTCCAGTGAGGGGCAGGAAAAGGCAGTGCCTTTCTAGGATGGCTCCATGTATACAGGAGCGAGAACAAGGACAGACATGAGGAAACAGGCAATCAGTCAGTCCTTGCTGTCAACTGCCACCAACCTGGCTAGTCCTGCACAAAACTCATCTGGAGACTTGTTCTGTCTCTAATACAAAGAGTTCACACCAGACAGAGAGTGTTTCAGGCTGACTTTATTGCCACAACTCCACTGTCGGGGGGGGGGGACAGCGATGTCCGAGAGGTGATTTGGCAGGTACGGTAGAAACTAGAAGAAATCCCTAGAGATCAGGTCTCTGGGCCCACAAGGAGGGGAGTGGGATTGGCTGTTAATGACGATGGCACGTGGTCCCTGTGGAAAAGCCCTTTTCACCCAATGGCCCGGTGCCATTCTTAGGCTCCAAGGATTCACTTTCTAGAGTCCCCTTAGCTTTGGACAAGTACAAAATGAGACATCAACAGATAGGTGAGTTTCTCCTCTGCTCCCTGTCCCTCCACTTGGGGACTGGGGGTGGCCTTTGGGCAAGAACTGGGCAGGCATGAGAGTGTCAATAAAATGCTTTGTTTCAACAGAGCTGAATGTAGGCCAATCCCCGAATCAGTCATTAAAAGGGGAAGTCCAAAGGAGACCCAATTTGGAAGTAGGAGGCCAGAAATCTGGGAGAGCAAGAGCCAATCCACCCAAGTGAGGAAAGGAAATGGGGCCTAGAAGAGGCTCGTAGCGAGGCTGAACCTCAGGGCATCGGGGCGGGGTGGGGGGGTGATTGAGAAGGGTAAATTCAGGTTTCCAAAATGAGCCCGCCTTGGGTAAAGAGAAGAGATCTTATGAGGAAGACATGGAACCAAAGCCAATCCTGTTGTGATCTGGAGAGGGATGAGATTTGGGGGCAAGCACAGCTCAAGAGGGGACCCCCCCCTGCAGCGGAAGGTGGGGCTGTCCACTGGCAAGCTGTTGCCATGGGTAATACCATGTCTGAGGTGTTTGGGGGTAATACTGAGTTTGACGAACCAGAGCAGTGCTTCTACCATGTTGGAGCATAGCCCTGCTCTGGGGACAACTTGACCAGGGGCAAGAAAACAGGAAGCTTTCTTTGGGCCCATCTGAGCAAGACTGACCACCTAGCAGGAGGAGGCAGAAGAGACCAAAGCAGGAAGAGGGGGGTCCGAGATGGGGGCTACCAACTGAGACTGGGCCAACCACCACCTTCAGGGAAGTACAGTTCCCTGGGGTCCCCTCTGACACAGGCAGTCTTGGTGGTAGCCAAGCTAGGGCTAACCAGGGCCTGGCCCTTGAGCAGTTGGCGAGACCGGCAACAGGCCTCCCCCATCTGTAGGAGTGGGAGTGGAGGAAAGGATCATGGCTTCTCAAGCCATCCACTGCCTAGCAACATGAAACCATGTGCCTGGCAGCAGATAGTAATACCTGACCTGAACCCTGCTTTGCAGTACTTTTGGAAAGGAGAGAAGCTGGGGTCCTGCCCCCATCTCCTTCCCCACACTTGGCCAGGGCCCCCTCTCCAGACCAGCTGTTATGACATCATGTGACTAGGAAAGTAGACTCTGACTTAAGCAGCTGGTTGCCCCACGACCGAGTCAATAGAATTTTGGGAACATATATATTGGGCATCGTTGCTGTGACCAAAGGCATTTGTGACCGAGTATCCCAGGTGGCAAAAGCTCCTGATCCAGATTCCATGGCTAGTCCAAGTACCTATGAGACAGAAGAAGCCATGCTGGCCCCATCAGGGGAAGGAGAGCCAGCAATAGGTGTCCCATCTGTCTCACCCCTGGATCCAAATGTGGATCCCAGGGAGATTCTGGGGACCAGTGGCGAAAATGCTGTGAGCCAAGGTCCGGGCCCCCAAGACAGTCCACAACCGCAGGACCCAAGCCAAGGTGCTGCCAATGTGGACGGAAACAGGGCCATTCTTGGGCTCTCCTTCCCCAGAAAGCTCTGGATGATAGTGGAAGATGTCACCTTCACATCTGTGTGCTGGAATGACGATGGAGACGCCATGATTATCGAGAAAGATCTCTTCCAGAGGGAGGTTCTTAGCCGGAAGGGCGCAGAAAGAATCTTTGAAACAGACAACTTGAAGAGCTTCATCCGCCTGCTGAACCTCTATGGATTCAGCAAAATACGCCCAAATGACCCTTCAGTTTGCTCTGCAGGGAACAAGACAATGATGGTAAAGTAGAAATCCTCCCCTTCCCCATGTTCTCTGTTACCCGAACGACTTCTTAGTACGGGTAACAGAGAACAGTGCTATCCAAGAAGAATGCTATCCTGAAAGGGTTTCATTTCCAAGGATAACTCTTTTTCACATGAGACAATATTTACCAAAAGTTGAGAAAGTATAGGTTTTCATATGAAACTATAACCCCCTTAGAGATAACCTGATGAGATGACTAAAGACCCTAAGGGGCCATTTAATGTCAAATAGATGTATTTTCTCCCAGAATGACTAACATGATTAATTTTGTTTCAGATCTACCGCCACTGCAATTTTCAGAGAGGCAAGCCTCTGCTCCTCGAGAACATCAAGAGAAAATGTAATCTGATGATTATTACTTGCCCAGGGACGAGCGTAGCAATTCCAAAGAGAAAGAGGGAGGTAACCCCTACACGACGCTCCCAAAGAATCCAACTCAAGAAATGCGCCAACGAAGCTGACAAAAAGACCCAGAAAGAAGGCCCAAGAGCCCGGGGACCCAGTGGCACCCGGTCATTCATATTGCCTGATATCTGGTTTATGGGCAATATAGCTGCACGTGCCATGGAAGACCCTTCCTCAAGTGAGCCAGGTGGCCCAAGTGGGGAGGGCACATCTAGGAACATCATGTTTGCACCCAGGGCTACTGCCATAAGGGATGGTGTCGGGGAACTGCCCTCCCACCCCCCAGATCATAGTTCAGTGATATCTTTGTATAACACCTGTTATTCCTTCCTGCTGGCTGCCCTTTCAGTCAAGGCCCCACGCGAGGCCCCGGAGGAGGACGACGAGCAGGAGGGCACCTCAGATTACAAGTGCGCACTCTGCGAGCATATCAAGGACAGTCCAATTCCACAAGCCACTGGCCACTGATCAAATCACCACTGTGTAACTGGGGAGGATTTTCAGCTTTAATAAAGAAAAGCAAAACTGCACGTCAGTAAATACACATTGCAATGAGAATTGTGAGTCTGTTCTTTGTTCCCATGCTACACACACCTCATCAGATGAGACCATGAGGCTGGAAACCCGGGCCCAACACGCTTTGGTCCCCATTGTCCTCTTTCCTTTGAAGCAGCAGCATTTTCACACACTCAGCTGAGGATCAGGTTGGGATGCCCTTAGGCAAGCCCTGGAGCACCTGGTCCGCTGAGCCTCACTTGCTGGTCAGGACCCAGAACAGGCTGGCTCCTGACCTTGGGGGAATCCCCCTATATTATTCATGCATCTAGAAAAAGGAGTGTCTTTCCTCATGGGACCCCTAGGACGCCAGGGAGTTACTGATCAGCAGCTGAGCAACTCTAGCCGAAGTTCCAGGGGCCTTCTAGAGAGGCCCCTAAAACTAGGGCCAACACATCTGCCCAGGGGGTGTATGACCACCACAGTCTGGCTCAGAAGACGGCTCAGAAGACCAGTTCTCCAGTGAGGGGCAGGAAAAGGCAGTGCCTTTCTAGGATGGCTCCATGAATACAGGTGCGAGAACAAGGACAGACATGAGGAAACAGGCAATCAGTCAGTCCTTGCTGTCAACTGCCACCAACCTGGCTAGTCCTGCACAAAACTCATCTGGAGACTTGTTCTGTCTCTAATACAAAGAGTTCACACCAGACAGAGAGTGTTTCAGGCTGACTTTATTGCCACAACTCCACTGTGGGGGGGGGGGGGGACAGCGATGTCCGAGAGGTGATTTGGCAGGTACGGTAGAAACTAGAAGAAATCCCTAGAGATCATGTCTCTGGGCCCACAAGGAGGGGAGTGGGATTGGCTGTTAATGACGATGGCACGTGGTCCCTGTGGAAAAGCCCTTTTCACCCAATGGCCCGGTGCCATTCTTAGGCTCCAAGGATTCACTTTCTAGAGTCCCCTTAGCTTTGGATAAGTACAAAATGAGACATCAACAGATAGGTGAGTTTCTCCTCTGCTCCCTGTCCCTCCACTTGGGGACTGGGGGTGGCCTTCGGGCAAGAACAGGGCAGGCATGAGAGTGTCAGTAAAATGCTTTGTTTCAACAGAGCTGAATGTAGGCCAGGTCCCCGAATCAGTCATTAAAAGGGGAAGTCCAAAGGAGACCCAATTTGGAAGTAGGAGGCCAGAAATCTGGGAGAGCAAGAGCCAATCCACCCAAGTGAGGAAAGGAAATGGGGCCTAGAAGAGGCTCGTAGCGAGGCTGAACCTCAGGGCATCGGGGCGGGGGGGGGTGATTGAGAAGGGTAAATACAGGTGTCCCAAAATGAGCCCGCCTTGGGTAAAGAGAAGAGATCTTATGAGGAAGACACGGAACCAAAGCCAATCCTGTTGTGATCTGGAGAGGGATGAGATTTGGGGGCAAGCACAGCTCAAGAGGGGACCCCCCCCTGCAGCGGAAGGTGGGGCTGTCCACTGGCAAGCTGTTGCCATGGGTAATACCATGTCTGAGGTGTTTGGGGGTAATACTGAGTTTGACGAACCAGAGCAGTGCTTCTACCATGTTGGAGCATAGCCCTGCTCTGGGGACAACTTGACCAGGGGCAAGAAAACAGGAAGCTTTCTTTGGGCCCATCTGAGCAAGACTGACCACCTAGCAGGAGGAGGCAGAAGAGACCAAAGCAGGAAGAGGGGGGTCCGAGATGGGGGCTACCAACTGAGACTGGGCCAACCACCACCTTCAGGGAAGTACAGTTCCCTGGGGTCCCCTCTGACACAGGCAGTCTTGGTGGTAGCCAAGCTAGGGCTAACCAGGGCCTGGCCCTTGAGCAGTTGGCGAGACCGGCAACAGGCCTCCCCCATCTGTAGGAGTGGGAGTGGAGGAAAGGATCATGGCTTCTCAAGCCATCCACTGCCTAGCAACATGAAACCATGTGCCTGGCAGCAGATAGTAATACCTGACCTGAACCCTGCTTTGCAGTACTTTTGGAAAGGAGAGAAGCGGGGGTCCTGCCCCCATCTCCTCCCCCACACTTGGCCAGGGCCCCCTCTCCAGACCAGCTGTTATGACATCATGTGACTAGGAAAGTAGACTCTGACTTAAGCAGCTGGTTGCTCCACGACCGAGTCAATAGAATTTTGGGAACATATATATTGGGCATCGTTGCTGTGACCAAAGGCATTTGTGACCGAGTATCCCAGGTGGCAAAAGCTCCTGATCCAGACTCCATGGCTAGTCCAAGTACCTATGAGACAGAAGAAGCCATGCTGGCCCCATCAGGGGAAGGAGAGCCAGCAATAGGTGTCCCATCTGTCTCACCCCTGGATCCAAATGTGGATCCCAGGGAGATTCTTGGGACCAGTGGCGAAAATGCTGTGAGCCAAGGTCCGGGCCCCCAAGACAGTCCACAACCGCAGGACCCAAGCCAAGGTGCTGCCAATGTGGACGGAAACAGGGCCATTCTTGGGCTCTCCTTCCCCAGAAAGCTCTGGATGATAGTGGAAGATGTCACCTTCACATCTGTGTGCTGGAATGACGATGGAGACGCCATGATTATCGAGAAAGATCTCTTCCAGAGGGAGGTTCTTAGCCGGAAGGGCGCAGAAAGAATCTTTGAAACAGACAACTTGAAGAGCTTCATCCGCCTGCTGAACCTCTATGGATTCAGCAAAATACGCCCAAATGACCCTTCAGTTTGCTCTGCAGGGAACAAGACAATGATGGTAAAGTAGAAATCCTCCCCTTCCCCATGTTCTCTGTTACCCGAACGACTTCTTAGTAAGGGTAACAGAGTACAATGCTATCCAAGAAGGATGCTATCCTGAAAGGGTTTCATTTCCAAGGATAACTCTTTTTCACATGAGACAATATTTACCAAAAGTTGAGAAAGTATAGGTTTTCATATGAAACTATAACCCCCTTAGAGATAACCTGATGAGATGACTAAAGACCCTAAGGGGCCATTTAATGTCAAATAGATGTATTTTCTCCCAGAATGACTAACATGATTAATTTTGTTTCAGATCTACCGCCACTGCAATTTTCAGAGAGGCAAGCCTCTGCTCCTCGAGAACATCAAGAGAAAATGTAATCTGATGATTATTACTTGCCCAGGGACGAGCGTAGCAATTCCAAAGAGAAAGAGGGAGGTAACCCCTACACGACGCTCCCAAAGAATCCAACTCAAGAAATGCGCCAACGAAGCTGACAAAAAGACCCAGAAAGAAGGCCCAAGAGCCCGGGGACCCAGTGGCACCCGGTCATTCATATTGCCTGATATCTGGTTTATGGGCAATATAGCTGCACGTGCCATGGAAGACCCTTCCTCAAGTGAGCCAGGTGGCCCAAGTGGGGAGGGCACATCTAGGAACATCATGTTTGCACCCAGGGCTACTGCCATAAGGGATGGTGTCGGGGAACTGCCCTCCCACCCCCCAGATCATAGTTCAGTGATATCTTTGTATAACACCTGTTATTCCTTCCTGCTGGCTGCCCTTTCAGTCAAGGCCCCACGCGAGGCCCCGGAGGAGGACGACGAGCAGGAGGGCACCTCAGATTACAAGTGCGCACTCTGCGAGCATATCAAGGACAGTCCAATTCCACAAGCCACTGGCCACTGATCAAATCACCACTGTGTAACTGGGGAGGATTTTCAGCTTTAATAAAGAAAAGCAAAACTGCACGTCAGTAAATACACATTGCAATGAGAATTGTGAGTCTGTTCTTTGTTCCCATGCTACACACACCTCATCAGATGAGACCATGAGGCTGGAAACCCGGGCCCAACACGCTTTGGTCCCCATTGTCCTCTTTCCTTTGAAGCAGCAGCATTTTCACACACTCAGCTGAGGATCAGGTTGGGATGCCCTTAGGCAAGCCCTGGAGCACCTGGTCCGCTGAGCCTCACTTGCTGGTCAGGACCCAGAACAGGCTGGCTCCTGACCTTGGGGGAATCCCCCTATATTATTCATGCATCTAGAAAAAGGAGTGTCTTTCCTCATGGGACCCCTAGGACGCCAGGGAGTTACTGATCAGCAGCTGAGCAACTCTAGCCGAAGTTCCAGGGGCCTTCTAGAGAGGCCCCTAAAACTAGGGCCAACACATCTGCCCAGGGGGTGTATGACCACCAGAGTCTGGCTCAGAAGACGGCTCAGAAGACCAGTTCTCCAGTGAGGGGCAGGAAAAGGCAGTGCCTTTCTAGGATGGCTCCATGAATACAGGTGCGAGAACAAGGACAGACATGAGGAAACAGGCAATCAGTCAGTCCTTGCTGTCAACTGCCACCAACCTGGCTAGTCCTGCACAAAACTCATCTGGAGACTTGTTCTGTCTCTAATACAAACAGTTCACACCAGACAGAGAGTGTTTCAGGCTGACTTAATTGCCACAACTCCACTGTGGGGGGGGGGGGACAGCGATGTCCGAGAGGTGATTTGGCAGGTACGGTAGAAACTAGAAGAAATCCCTAGAGATCAGGTCTCTGGGCCCACAAGGAGGGGAGTGGGATTGGCTGTTAATGACGATGGCACGTGGTCCCTGTGGAAAAGCCCTTTTCACCCAATGGCCCGGTGCCATTCTTAGGCTCCAAGGATTCACTTTCTAGAGTCCCCTTAGCTTTGGATAAGTACAAAATGAGACATCAACAGATAGGTGAGTTTCTCCTCTGCTCCCTGTCCCTCCACTTGGGGACTGGGGGTGGCCTTTGGGCAAGAACAGGGCAGGCATGAGAGTGTCAGTAAAATGCTTGGTTTCAACAGAGCTGAATGTAGGCCAGGTCCCTGAATCAGTCATTAAAAGGGGAAGTCCAAAGGAGACCCAATTTGGAAGTAGGAGGCCAGAAATCTGGGAGAGCAAGAGCCAATCCACCCAAGTGAGGAAAGGAAATGGGGCCTAGAAGAGGCTCGTAGCGAGGCTGAACCTCAGGGCATCGGGGCGGGGGGGGGTGATAGAGAAGGGTAAATACAGGTGTCCCAAAATGAGCCCGCCTTGGGTAAAGAGAAGAGATCGTATGAGGAAGACACGGAACCAAAGCCAATCCTGTTGTGATCTGGAGAGGGATGAGATTTGGGGGCAAGCACAGCTCAAGAGGGGACCCCCCCCCTGCAGCGGAAGGTGGGGCTGTCCACTGGCAAGCTGTTGCCATGGGTAATACCATGTCTGAGGTGTTTGGGGGTAATACTGAGTTTGACGAACCAGAGCAGTGCTTCTACCATGTTGGAGCATAGCCCTGCTCTGGGGACAACTTGACCAGGGGCAAGAAAACAGGAAGCTTTCTTTGGGCCCATCTGAGCAAGACTGACCACCTAGCAGGAGGAGGCAGAAGAGACCAAAGCAGGAAGAGGGGGGTCCGAGATGGGGGCTACCAACTGAGACTGGGCCAACCACCACCTTCAGGGAAGTACAGTTCCCTGGGGTCCCCTCTGACACAGGCAGTCTTGGTGGTAGCCAAGCTAGGGCTAACCAGGGCCTGGCCCTTGAGCAGTTGGCGAGACCGGCAACAGGCCTCCCCCATCTGTAGGAGTGGGAGTGGAGGAAAGGATCATGGCTTCTCAAGCCATCCACTGCCTAGCAACATGAAACCATGTGCCTGGCAGCAGATAGTAATACCTGACCTGAACCCTGCTTTGCAGTACTTTTGGAAAGGAGAGAAGCTGGGGTCCTGCCCCCATCTCCTCCCCCACACTTGGCCAGGGCCCCCTCTCCAGACCAGCTGTTATGACATCATGTGACTAGGAAAGTAGACTCTGACTTAAGCAGCTGGTTGCCCCACGACCGAGTCAATAGAATTTTGGGAACATATATATTGGGCATCGTTGCTGTGACCAAAGGCATTTGTGACCGAGTATCCCAGGTGGCAAAAGCTCCTGATCCAGACTCCATGGCTAGTCCAAGTACCTATGAGACAGAAGAAGCCATGCTGGCCCCATCAGGGGAAGGAGAGCCAGCAATAGGTGTCCCATCTGTCTCACCCCTGGATCCAAATGTGGATCCCAGGGAGATTCTGGGGACCAGTGGCGAAAATGCTGTGAGCCAAGGTCCGGGCCCCCAAGACAGTCCACAACCGCAGGACCCAAGCCAAGGTGCTGCCAATGTGGACGGAAACAGGGCCATTCTTGGGCTCTCCTTCCCCAGAAAGCTCTGGATGATAGTGGAAGATGTCACCTTCACATCTGTGTGCTGGAATGACGATGGAGACGCCATGATTATCGAGAAAGATCTCTTCCAGAGGGAGGTTCTTAGCCGGAAGGGCGCAGAAAGAATCTTTGAAACAGACAACTTGAAGAGCTTCATCCGCCTGCTGAACCTCTATGGATTCAGCAAAATACGCCCAAATGACCCTTCAGTTTGCTCTGCAGGGAACAAGACAATGATGGTAAAGTAGAAATCCTCCCCTTCCCCATGTTCTCTGTTACCCGAACGACTTCTTAGTACGGGTAACAGAGAACAGTGCTATCCAAGAAGAATGCTATCGTGAAAGGGTTTCATTTCCAAGGATAACTCTTTTTCACATGAGACAATATTTACCAAAAGTTGAGAAAGTATAGGTTTTCATATGAAACTATAACCCCCTTAGAGATAACCTGATGAGATGACTAAAGACCCTAAGGGGCCATTTAATGTCAAATAGATGTATTTTCTCCCAGAATGACTAACATGATTAATTTTGTTTCAGATCTACCGCCACTGCAATTTTCAGAGAGGCAAGCCTCTGCTCCTCGAGAACATCAAGAGAAAATGTAATCTGATGATTATTACTTGCCCAGGGACGAGCGTAGCAATTCCAAAGAGAAAGAGGGAGGTAACCCCTACACGACGCTCCCAAAGAATCCAACTCAAGAAATGCGCCAACGAAGCTGACAAAAAGACCCAGAAAGAAGGCCCAAGAGCCCGGGGACCCAGTGGCACCCGGTCATTCATATTGCCTGATATCTGGTTTATGGGCAATATAGCTGCACGTGCCATGGAAGACCCTTCCTCAAGTGAGCCAGGTGGCCCAAGTGGGGAGGGCACATCTAGGAACATCATGTTTGCACCCAGGGCTACTGCCATAAGGGATGGTGTCGGGGAACTGCCCTCCCACCCCCCAGATCATAGTTCAGTGATATCTTTGTATAACACCTGTTATTCCTTCCTGCTGGCTGCCCTTTCAGTCAAGGCCCCACGCGAGGCCCCGGAGGAGGACGACGAGGAGGAGGGCACCTCAGATTACAAGTGCGCACTCTGCGAGCATATCAAGGACAGTCCAATTCCACAAGCCACTGGCCACTGATCAAATCACCACTGTGTAACTGGGGAGGATTTTCAGCTTTAATAAAGAAAAGCAAAACTGCACGTCAGTAAATACACATTGCAATGAGAATTGTGAGTCTGTTCTTTGTTCCCATGCTACACACACCTCATCAGATGAGACCATGAGGCTGGAAACCCGGGCCCAACACGCTTTGGTCCCCATTGTCCTCTTTCCTTTGAAGCAGCAGCATTTTCACACACTCAGCTGAGGATCAGGTTGGGAAGCCCTTAGGCAAGCCCTGGAGCACCTGGTCCGCTGAGCCTCACTTGCTGGTCAGAACCCAGAACAGGCTGGCTCCTGACCTTGGGGGAATCCCCCTATATTATTCATGCATCTAGAAAAAGGAGTGTCTTTCCTCATGGGACCCCTAGGACGCCAGGGAGTTACTGATCAGCAGCTGAGCGACTCTAGCCGAAGTTCCAGGGGCCTTCTAGAGAGGCCCCTAAAACTAGGGCCAACACATCTGCCCAGGGGGTGTATGACCACCACAGTCTGGCTCAGAAGACGGCTCAGAAGACCAGTTCTCCAGTGAGGGGCAGGAAAAGGCAGTGCCGTTCTAGGATGGCTCCATGTATACAGGTGCGAGAACAAGGACAGACATGAGGAAACAGGCAATCAGTCAGGCCTTGCTGTCAACTGCCACCAACCTGGCTAGTCCTGCACAAAACTCATCTGGAGATTTGTTCTGTCTCTAATACAAAGAGTTCACACCAGACAGAGAGTGTTTCAGGTTGACTTTACTGCCACAACTCCACTGTGGGGGGGGGGGGACAGCGATGTCCGAGAGGTGATTTGGCAGGTACGGTAGAAACTAGAAGAAATCCCTAGAGATCAGGTCTCTGGGCCCACAAGGAGGGGAGTGGAATTGGCTGTTAATGACGATGGCACGTGGTTCCTGTGGAAAAGCCCATTTCACCCAATGGCCCGGTGCCATTCTTAGGCTCCAAGGATTCACTTTCTAGAGTCCCCTTAGCTTTGGACAAGTACAAAATGAGACATCAACAGATAGGTGAGTTTCTCCTCTGCTCCCTGTCCCTCCACTTGGGGACTGGGGGTGGCCTTTGGGCAAGAACAGGGCAGGCATGAGAGTGTCAGTAAAATGCTTGGTTTCAACAGAGCTGAATGTAGGCCAGGTCCCCGAATCAGTCATTAAAAGGGGAAGTCCAAAGGAGACCCAATTTGGAAGCAGGAGGCCAGAAATCTGGGAGAGCAAGAGCCAATCAACCCAAGTGAGGAAAGGAAATGGGGCCTAGAAGAGGCTCGTAGCGAGGCTGAACCTCAGGGCATCGGGGCGGGGGGGGGTGATTGAGAAGGGTAAATACAGGTGTCCCAAAATGAGCCCGCCTTGGGTAAAGAGAAGAGATCTCATGAGGAAGACACGGAACCAAAGCCAATCCTGTTGTGATCTGGAGAGGGATGAGATTTGGGGGCAAGCACAGCTCAAGAGGGGACCCCCCCCTGCAGCGGAAGGTGGGGCTGTCCACTGGCAAGCTGTTGCCATGGGTAATACCATGTCTGAGGTGTTTGGGGGTAATACTGAGTTTGATGAACCAGAGCAGTGCTTCTACCATGTTGGAGCATAGCCCTGCTCTGGGGACAACTTGACCAGGGGCAAGACAACAGGAAGCTTTGTTTGGGCCCATCTGAGCAAGACTGACCACCTAGCAGGAGGAGGCAGAAGAGACCAAAGCAGGAAGAGGGGGTTCCAAGATGGGGGCTACCAACTGAGACTGGGCCAACCACCACCTTCAGGGAAGTACAGTTCCCTGGGGTCCCCTCTGACACAGGCAGTCTTGGTGGTAGCCAAGCTGGGGCTAACCAGGGCCTGGCCCTTGAGCAGTTGGCGATACCGGCAACAGGCCTCCCCCATCTGTAGGAGTGGGAGTGGAGGAAAGGATCATGGCTTCTCAAGCCATCCACTGCCTAGCAACATGAAACCATGTGCCTGGCAGCAGATAGTAATACCTGACCTGAACCCTGCTTTGCAGTACTTTTGGAAAGGAGAGAAGCTGGGGTCCTGCCCCCATCTCCTCCCCCACACTTGGCCAGGGCCCCCTCTCCAGACCAGCTGTTATGACATCATGTGACTAGGAAAGTAGACTCTGACTTAAGCAGCTGGTTGCCCCACGACCGAGTCAATAGAATTTTGGGAACATATATATTGGGCATCGTTGCTGTGACCAAAGGCATTTGTGACCGAGTATCCCAGGTGGCAAAAGCTCGTGATCCAGACTCCATGGCTAGTCCAAGTACCTATGAGACAGAAGAAGCCATGCTGGCCCCATCAGGGGAAGGAGAGCCAGCAATAGGTGTCCCATCTGTCTCACCCCTGGATCCAAATGTGGATCCCAGGGAGATTCTGGGGACCAGTGGCGAAAATGCTGTGAGCCAAGGTCCGGGCCCCCAAGACAGTCCACAACCGCAGGACCCAAGCCAAGGTGCTGCCAATGTGGACGGAAACAGGGCCATTCTTGGGCTCTCCTTCCCCAGAAAGCTCTGGATGATAGTGGAAGATGTCACCTTCACATCTGTGTGCTGGAATGACGATGGAGACGCCATGATTATCGAGAAAGATCTCTTCCAGAGGGAGGTTCTTAGCCGGAAGGGCGCAGAAAGAATCTTTGAAACAGACAACTTGAAGAGCTTCATCCGCCTGCTGAACCTCTATGGATTCAGCAAAATACGCCCAAATGACCCTTCAGTTTGCTCTGCAGGGAACAAGACAATGATGGTAAAGTAGAAATCCTCCCCTTCCCCATGTTCTCTGTTACCCGAACGACTTCTTAGTACGGGTAACAGAGAACAGTGCTATCCAAGAAGAATGCTATCGTGAAAGGGTTTCATTTCCAAGGATAACTCTTTTTCACATGAGACAATATTTACCAAAAGTTGAGAAAGTATAGGTTTTCATATGAAACTATAACCCCCTTAGAGATAACCTGATGAGATGACTAAAGACCCTAAGGGGCCATTTAATGTCAAATAGATGTATTTTCTCCCAGAATGACTAACATGATTAATTTTGTTTCAGATCTACCGCCACTGCAATTTTCAGAGAGGCAAGCCTCTGCTCCTCGAGAACATCAAGAGAAAATGTAATCTGATGATTATTACTTGCCCAGGGACGAGCGTAGCAATTCCAAAGAGAAAGAGGGAGGTAACCCCTACACGACGCTCCCAAAGAATCCAACTCAAGAAATGCGCCAACGAAGCTGACAAAAAGACCCAGAAAGAAGGCCCAAGAGCCCGGGGACCCAGTGGCACCCGGTCATTCATATTGCCTGATATCTGGTTTATGGGCAATATAGCTGCACGTGCCATGGAAGACCCTTCCTCAAGTGAGCCAGGTGGCCCAAGTGGGGAGGGCACATCTAGGAACATCATGTTTGCACCCAGGGCTACTGCCATAAGGGATGGTGTCGGGGAACTGCCCTCCCACCCCCCAGATCATAGTTCAGTGATATCTTTGTATAACACCTGTTATTCCTTCCTGCTGGCTGCCCTTTCAGTCAAGGCCCCACGCGAGGCCCCGGAGGAGGACGACGAGGAGGAGGGCACCTCAGATTACAAGTGCGCACTCTGCGAGCATATCAAGGACAGTCCAATTCCACAAGCCACTGGCCACTGATCAAATCACCACTGTGTAACTGGGGAGGATTTTCAGCTTTAATAAAGAAAAGCAAAACTGCACGTCAGTAAATACACATTGCAATGAGAATTGTGAGTCTGTTCTTTGTTCCCATGCTACACACACCTCATCAGATGAGACCATGAGGCTGGAAACCCGGGCCCAACACGCTTTGGTCCCCATTGTCCTCTTTCCTTTGAAGCAGCAGCATTTTCACACACTCAGCTGAGGATCAGGTTGGGAAGCCCTTAGGCAAGCCCTGGAGCACCTGGTCCGCTGAGCCTCACTTGCTGGTCAGAACCCAGAACAGGCTGGCTCCTGACCTTGGGGGAATCCCCCTATATTATTCATGCATCTAGAAAAAGGAGTGTCTTTCCTCATGGGACCCCTAGGACGCCAGGGAGTTACTGATCAGCAGCTGAGCGACTCTAGCCGAAGTTCCAGGGGCCTTCTAGAGAGGCCCCTAAAACTAGGGCCAACACATCTGCCCAGGGGGTGTATGACCACCACAGTCTGGCTCAGAAGACGGCTCAGAAGACCAGTTCTCCAGTGAGGGGCAGGAAAAGGCAGTGCCGTTCTAGGATGGCTCCATGTATACAGGTGCGAGAACAAGGACAGACATGAGGAAACAGGCAATCAGTCAGGCCTTGCTGTCAACTGCCACCAACCTGGCTAGTCCTGCACAAAACTCATCTGGAGACTTGTTCTGTCTCTAATACAAAGAGTTCACACCAGACAGAGAGTGTTTCAGGTTGACTTTACTGCCACAACTCCACTGTGGGGGGGGGGGGACAGCGATGTCCGAGAGGTGATTTGGCAGGTACGGTAGAAACTAGAAGAAATCCCTAGAGATCAGGTCTCTGGGCCCACAAGGAGGGGAGTGGAATTGGCTGTTAATGACGATGGCACGTGGTTCCTGTGGAAAAGCCCTTTTCACCCAATGGCCCGGTGCCATTCTTAGGCTCCAAGGATTCACTTTCTAGAGTCCCCTTAGCTTTGGACAAGTACAAAATGAGACATCAACAGATAGGTGAGTTTCTCCTCTGCTCCCTGTCCCTCCACGTGGGGACTGGGGGTGGCCTTTGGGCAAGAACAGGGCAGGCATGAGAGTGTCAGTAAAATGCTTGGTTTCAACAGAGCTGAATGTAGGCCAGGTCCCCGAATCAGTCATTAAAAGGGGAAGTCCAAAGGAGACCCAATTTGGAAGCAGGAGGCCAGAAATCTGGGAGAGCAAGAGCCAATCAACCCAAGTGAGGAAAGGAAATGGGGCCTAGAAGAGGCTCGTAGCGAGGCTGAACCTCAGGGCATCGGGGCGGGGGGGGGGTGATTGAGAAGGGTAAATACAGGTGTCCCAAAATGAGCCCGCCTTGGGTAAAGAGAAGAGATCTTATGAGGAAGACACGGAACCAAAGCCAATCCTGTTGTGATCTGGAGAGGGATGAGATTTGGGGGCAAGCACAGCTCAAGAGGGGACCCCCCCCTGCAGCGGAAGGTGGGGCTGTCCACTGGCAAGCTGTTGCCATGGGTAATACCATGTCTGAGGTGTTTGGGGGTAATACTGAGTTTGACGAACCAGAGCAGTGCTTCTACCATGTTGGAGCATAGCCCTGCTCTGGGGACAACTTGACCAGGGGCAAGACAACAGGAAGCTTTGTTTGGGCCCATCTGAGCAAGACTGACCACCTAGCAGGAGGAGGCAGAAGAGACCAAAGCAGGAAGAGGGGGTTCCGAGATGGGGGCTACCAACTGAGACTGGGCCAACCACCACCTTCAGGGAAGTACAGTTCCCTGGGGTCCCCTCTGACACAGGCAGTCTTGGTGGTAGCCAAGCTGGGGCTAACCAGGGCCTGGCCCTTGAGCAGTTGGCGAGACCGGCAACAGGCCTCCCCCATCTGTAGGAGTGGGAGTGGAGGAAAGGATCATGGCTTCTCAAGCCATCCACTGCCTAGCAACATGAAACCATGTGCCTGGCAGCAGATAGTAATACCTGACCTGAACCCTGCTTTGCAGTACTTTTGGAAAGGAGAGAAGCTGGGGTCCTGCCCCCATCTCCTCCCCCACACTTGGCCAGGGCCCCCTCTCCAGACCAGCTGTTATGACATCATGTGACTAGGAAAGTAGACTCTGACTTAAGCAGCTGGTTGCCCCACGACCGAGTCAATAGAATTTTGGGAACATATATATTGGGCATCGTTGCTGTGACCAAAGGCATTTGTGACCGAGTATCCCAGGTGGCAAAAGCTCGTGATCCAGACTCCATGGCTAGTCCAAGTACCTATGAGACAGAAGAAGCCATGCTGGCCCCATCAGGGGAAGGAGAGCCAGCAATAGGTGTCCCATCTGTCTCACCCCTGGATCCAAATGTGGATCCCAGGGAGATTCTGGGGACCAGTGGCGAAAATGCTGTGAGCCAAGGTCCGGGCCCCCAAGACAGTCCACAACCGCAGGACCCAAGCCAAGGTGCTGCCAATGTGGACGGAAACAGGGCCATTCTTGGGCTCTCCTTCCCCAGAAAGCTCTGGATGATAGTGGAAGATGTCACCTTCACATCTGTGTGCTGGAATGACGATGGAGACGCCATGATTATCGAGAAAGATCTCTTCCAGAGGGAGGTTCTTAGCCGGAAGGGCGCAGAAAGAATCTTTGAAACAGACAACTTGAAGAGCTTCATCCGCCTGCTGAACCTCTATGGATTCAGCAAAATACGCCCAAATGACCCTTCAGTTTGCTCTGCAGGGAACAAGACAATGATGGTAAAGTAGAAATCCTCCCCTTCCCCATGTTCTCTGTTACCCGAACGACTTCTTAGTACGGGTAACAGAGAACAGTGCTATCCAAGAAGAATGCTATCGTGAAAGGGTTTCATTTCCAAGGATAACTCTTTTTCACATGAGACAATATTTACCAAAAGTTGAGAAAGTATAGGTTTTCATATGAAACTATAACCCCCTTAGAGATAACCTGATGAGATGACTAAAGACCCTAAGGGGCCATTTAATGTCAAATAGATGTATTTTCTCCCAGAATGACTAACATGATTAATTTTGTTTCAGATCTACCGCCACTGCAATTTTCAGAGAGGCAAGCCTCTGCTCCTCGAGAACATCAAGAGAAAATGTAATCTGATGATTATTACTTGCCCAGGGACGAGCGTAGCAATTCCAAAGAGAAAGAGGGAGGTAACCCCTACACGACGCTCCCAAAGAATCCAACTCAAGAAATGCGCCAACGAAGCTGACAAAAAGACCCAGAAAGAAGGCCCAAGAGCCCGGGGACCCAGTGGCACCCGGTCATTCATATTGCCTGATATCTGGTTTATGGGCAATATAGCTGCACGTGCCATGGAAGACCCTTCCTCAAGTGAGCCAGGTGGCCCAAGTGGGGAGGGCACATCTAGGAACATCATGTTTGCACCCAGGGCTACTGCCATAAGGGATGGTGTCGGGGAACTGCCCTCCCACCCCCCAGATCATAGTTCAGTGATATCTTTGTATAACACCTGTTATTCCTTCCTGCTGGCTGCCCTTTCAGTCAAGGCCCCACGCGAGGCCCCGGAGGAGGACGACGAGGAGGAGGGCACCTCAGATTACAAGTGCGCACTCTGCGAGCATATCAAGGACAGTCCAATTCCACAAGCCACTGGCCACTGATCAAATCACCACTGTGTAACTGGGGAGGATTTTCAGCTTTAATAAAGAAAAGCAAAACTGCACGTCAGTAAATACACATTGCAATGAGAATTGTGAGTCTGTTCTTTGTTCCCATGCTACACACACCTCATCAGATGAGACCATGAGGCTGGAAACCCGGGCCCAACACGCTTTGGTCCCCATTGTCCTCTTTCCTTTGAAGCAGCAGCATTTTCACACACTCAGCTGAGGATCAGGTTGGGAAGCCCTTAGGCAAGCCCTGGAGCACCTGGTCCGCTGAGCCTCACTTGCTGGTCAGAACCCAGAACAGGCTGGCTCCTGACCTTGGGGGAATCCCCCTATATTATTCATGCATCTAGAAAAAGGAGTGTCTTTCCTCATGGGACCCCTAGGACGCCAGGGAGTTACTGATCAGCAGCTGAGCGACTCTAGCCGAAGTTCCAGGGGCCTTCTAGAGAGGCCCCTAAAACTAGGGCCAACACATCTGCCCAGGGGGTGTATGACCACCAGAGTCTGGCTCAGAAGACGGCTCAGAAGACCAGTTCTCCAGTGAGGGGCAGGAAAAGGCAGTGCCGTTCTAGGATGGCTCCATGTATACAGGTGCGAGAACAAGGACAGACATGAGGAAACAGGCAATCAGTCAGGCCTTGCTGTCAACTGCCACCAACCTGGCTAGTCCTGCACAAAACTCATCTGGAGACTTGTTCTGTCTCTAATACAAAGAGTTCACACCAGACAGAGAGTGTTTCAGGTTGACTTTACTGCCACAACTCCACTGTGGGGGGGGGGGACAGCGATGTCCGAGAGGTGATTTGGCAGGTACGGTAGAAACTAGAAGAAATCCCTAGAGATCAGGTCTCTGGGCCCACAAGGAGGGGAGTGGAATTGGCTGTTAATGACGATGGCACGTGGTTCCTGTGGAAAAGCCCTTTTCACCCAATGGCCCGGTGCCATTCTTAGGCTCCAAGGATTCACTTTCTAGAGTCCCCTTAGCTTTGGACAAGTACAAAATGAGACATCAACAGATAGGTGAGTTTCTCCTCTGCTCCCTGTCCCTCCACTTGGGGACTGGGGGTGGCCTTTGGGCAAGAACAGGGCAGGCATGAGAGTGTCAGTAAAATGCTTGGTTTCAACAGAGCTGAATGTAGGCCAGGTCCCCGAATCAGTCATTAAAAGGGGAAGTCCAAAGGAGACCCAATTTGGAAGCAGGAGGCCAGAAATCTGGGAGAGCAAGAGCCAATCAACCCAAGTGAGGAAAGGAAATGGGGCCTAGAAGAGGCTCGTAGCGAGGCTGAACCTCAGGGCATCGGGGCGGGGGGGGGGGTGATTGAGAAGGGTAAATACAGGTGTCCCAAAATGAGCCCGCCTTGGGTAAAGAGAAGAGATCTCATGAGGAAGACACGGAACCAAAGCCAATCCTGTTGTGATCTGGAGAGGGATGAGATTTGGGGGCAAGCACAGCTCAAGAGGGGACCCCCCCCTGCAGCGGAAGGTGGGGCTGTCCACTGGCAAGCTGTTGCCATGGGTAATACCATGTCTGAGGTGTTTGGGGGTAATACTGAGTTTGACGAACCAGAGCAGTGCTTCTACCATGTTGGAGCATAGCCCTGCTCTGGGGACAACTTGACCAGGGGCAAGACAACAGGAAGCTTTGTTTGGGCCCATCTGAGCAAGACTGACCACCTAGCAGGAGGAGGCAGAAGAGACCAAAGCAGGAAGAGGGGGTTCCGAGATGGGGGCTACCAACTGAGACTGGGCCAACCACCACCTTCAGGGAAGTACAGTTCCCTGGGGTCCCCTCTGACACAGGCAGTCTTGGTGGTAGCCAAGCTGGGGCTAACCAGGGCCTGGCCCTTGAGCAGTTGGCGAGACCGACAACAGGCCTCCCCCATCTGTAGGAGTGGGAGTGGAGGAAAGGATCATGGCTTCTCAAGCCATCCACTGCCTAGCAACATGAAACCATGTGCCTGGCAGCAGATAGTAATACCTGACCTGAACCCTGCTTTGCAGTACTTTTGGAAAGGAGAGAAGCTGGGGTCCTGCCCCCATCTCCTCCCCCACACTTGGCCAGGGCCCCCTCTCCAGACCAGCTGTTATGACATCATGTGACTAGGAAAGTAGACTCTGACTTAAGCAGCTGGTTGCCCCACGACCGAGTCAATAGAATTTTGGGAACATATATATTGGGCATCGTTGCTGTGACCAAAGGCATTTGTGACCGAGTATCCCAGGTGGCAAAAGCTCGTGATCCAGACTCCATGGCTAGTCCAAGTACCTATGAGACAGAAGAAGCCATGCTGGCCCCATCAGGGGAAGGAGAGCCAGCAATAGGTGTCCCATCTGTCTCACCCCTGGATCCAAATGTGGATCCCAGGGAGATTCTGGGGACCAGTGGCGAAAATGCTGTGAGCCAAGGTCCGGGCCCCCAAGACAGTCCACAACCGCAGGACCCAAGCCAAGGTGCTGCCAATGTGGACGGAAACAGGGCCATTCTTGGGCTCTCCTTCCCCAGAAAGCTCTGGATGATAGTGGAAGATGTCACCTTCACATCTGTGTGCTGGAATGACGATGGAGACGCCATGATTATCGAGAAAGATCTCTTCCAGAGGGAGGTTCTTAGCCGGAAGGGCGCAGAAAGAATCTTTGAAACAGACAACTTGAAGAGCTTCATCCGCCTGCTGAACCTCTATGGATTCAGCAAAATACGCCCAAATGACCCTTCAGTTTGCTCTGCAGGGAACAAGACAATGATGGTAAAGTAGAAATCCTCCCCTTCCCCATGTTCTCTGTTACCCGAACGACTTCTTAGTACGGGTAACAGAGAACAGTGCTATCCAAGAAGAATGCTATCCTGAAAGGGTTTCATTTCCAAGGATAACTCTTTTTCACATGAGACAATATTTACCAAAAGTTGAGAAAGTATAGGTTTTCATATGAAACTATAACCCCCTTAGAGATAACCTGATGAGATGACTAAAGACCCTAAGGGGCCATTTAATGTCAAATAGATGTATTTTCTCCCAGAATGACTAACATGATTAATTTTGTTTCAGATCTACCGCCACTGCAATTTTCAGAGAGGCAAGCCTCTGCTCCTCGAGAACATCAAGAGAAAATGTAATCTGATGATTATTACTTGCCCAGGGACGAGCGTAGCAATTCCAAAGAGAAAGAGGGAGGTAACCCCTACACGACGCTCCCAAAGAATCCAACTCAAGAAATGCGCCAACGAAGCTGACAAAAAGACCCAGAAAGAAGGCCCAAGAGCCCGGGGACCCAGTGGCACCCGGTCATTCATATTGCCTGATATCTGGTTTATGGGCAATATAGCTGCACGTGCCATGGAAGACCCTTCCTCAAGTGAGCCAGGTGGCCCAAGTGGGGAGGGCACATCTAGGAACATCATGTTTGCACCCAGGGCTACTGCCATAAGGGATGGTGTCGGGGAACTGCCCTCCCACCCCCCAGATCATAGTTCAGTGATATCTTTGTATAACACCTGTTATTCCTTCCTGCTGGCTGCCCTTTCAGTCAAGGCCCCACGCGAGGCCCCGGAGGAGGACGACGAGGAGGAGGGCACCTCAGATTACAAGTGCGCACTCTGCGAGCATATCAAGGACAGTCCAATTCCACAAGCCACTGGCCACTGATCAAATCACCACTGTGTAACTGGGGAGGATTTTCAGCTTTAATAAAGAAAAGCAAAACTGCACGTCAGTAAATACACATTGCAATGAGAATTGTGAGTCTGTTCTTTGTTCCCATGCTACACACACCTCATCAGATGAGACCATGAGGCTGGAAACCCGGGCCCAACACGCTTTGGTCCCCATTGTCCTCTTTCCTTTGAAGCAGCAGCATTTTCACACACTCAGCTGAGGATCAGGTTGGGATGCCCTTAGGCAAGCCCTGGAGCACCTGGTCCGCTGAGCCTCACTTGCTGGTCAGGACCCAGAACAGGCTGGCTCCTGACCTTGGGGGAATCCCCCTATATTATTCATGCATCTAGAAAAAGGAGTGTCTTTCCTCATGGGACCCCTAGGACGCCAGGGAGTTACTGATCAGCAGCTGAGCGACTCTAGCCGAAGTTCCAGGGGCCTTCTAGAGAGGCCCCTAAAACTAGGGCCAACACATCTGCCCAGGGGGTGTATGACCACCACAGTCTGGCTCAGAAGACGGCTCAGAAGACCAGTTCTCCAGTGAGGGGCAGGAAAAGGCAGTGCCTTTCTAGGATGGCTCCATGAATACAGGTGCGAGAACAAGGACAGACATGAGGAAACAGGCAATCAGTCAGGCCTTGCTGTCAACTGCCACCAACCTGGCTAGTCCTGCACAAAACTCATCTGGAGACTTGTTCTGTCTCTAATACAAAGAGTTCACACCAGACAGAGAGTGTTTCAGGCTGACTTTATTGCCACAACTCCACTGTGGGGGGGGGGGGACAGCGATGTCCGAGAGGTGATTTGGCAGGTACGGTAGAAACTAGAAGAAATCCCTAGAGATCAGGTCTCTGGGCCCACAAGGAGGGGAGTGGGATTGGCTGTTAATGACGATGGCACGTGGTCCCTGTGGAAAAGCCCTTTTCACCCAATGGCCCGGTGCCATTCTTAGGCTCCAAGGATTCACTTTCTAGAGTCCCCTTAGCTTTGGATAAGTACAAAATGAGACATCAACAGATAGGTGAGTTTCTCCTCTGCTCCCTGTCCCTCCACTTGGGGACTGGGGGTGGCCTTCGGGCAAGAACAGGGCAGGCATGAGAGTGTCAGTAAAATGCTTTGTTTCAACAGAGCTGAATGTAGGCCAGGTCCCCGAATCAGTCATTAAAAGGGGAAGTCCAAAGGAGACCCAATTTGGAAGTAGGAGGCCAGAAATCTGGGAGAGCAAGAGCCAATCCACCCAAGTGAGGAAAGGAAATGGGGCCTAGAAGAGGCTCGTAGCGAGGCTGAACCTCAGGGCATCGGGGCGTGGGGGGGTGATTGAGAAGGGTAAATACAGGTGTCCCAAAATGAGCCCGCCTTGGGTAAAGAGAAGAGATCGTATGAGGAAGACACGGAACCAAAGCCAATCCTGTTGTGATCTGGAGAGGGATGAGATTTGGGGGCAAGCACAGCTCAAGAGGGGACCCCCCCCTGCAGCGGAAGGTGGGGCTGTCCACTGGCAAGCTGTTGCCATGGGTAATACCATGTCTGAGGTGTTTGGGGGTAATACTGAGTTTGACGAACCAGAGCAGTGCTTCTACCATGTTGGAGCATAGCCCTACTCTGGGGACCACTTGACCAGGGGCAAGACAACAGGAAGCTTTCTTTGGGCCCATCTGAGCAAGACTGACCACCTAGCAGGAGGAGGCAGAAGAGACCAAAGCAGGAAGAGGGGGGTCCGAGATGGGGGCTACCAACTGAGACTGGGCCAACCACCACCTTCAGGGAAGTACAGTTCCCTGGGGTCCCCTCTGACACAGGCAGTCTTGGTGGTAGCCAAGCTAGGGCTAACCAGGGCCTGGCCCTTGAGCAGTTGGCGAGACCGGCAACAGGCCTCCCCCATCTGTAGGAGTGGGAGTGGAGGAAAGGATCATGGCTTCTCAAGCCATCCACTGCCTAGCAACATGAAACCATGTGCCTGGCAGCAGATAGTAATACCTGACCTGAACCCTGCTTTGCAGTACTTTTGGAAAGGAGAGAAGCTGGGGTCCTGCCCCCATCTCCTTCCCCACACTTGGCCAGGGCCCCCTCTCCAGACCAGCTGTTATGACATCATGTGACTAGGAAAGTAGACTCTGACTTAAGCAGCTGGTTGCCCCACGACCGAGTCAATAGAATTTTGGGAACATATATATTGGGCATCGTTGCTGTGACCAAAGGCATTTGTGACCGAGTATCCCAGGTGGCAAAAGCTCCTGATCCAGACTCCATGGCTAGTCCAAGTACCTATGAGACAGAAGAAGCCATGCTGGCCCCATCAGGGGAAGGAGAGCCAGCAATAGGTGTCCCATCTGTCTCACCCCTGGATCCAAATGTGGATCCCAGGGAGATTCTGGGGACCAGTGGCGAAAATGCTGTGAGCCAAGGTCCGGGCCCCCAAGACAGTCCACAACCGCAGGACCCAAGCCAAGGTGCTGCCAATGTGGACGGAAACAGGGCCATTCTTGGGCTCTCCTTCCCCAGAAAGCTCTGGATGATAGTGGAAGATGTCACCTTCACATCTGTGTGCTGGAATGACGATGGAGACGCCATGATTATCGAGAAAGATCTCTTCCAGAGGGAGGTTCTTAGCCGGAAGGGCGCAGAAAGAATCTTTGAAACAGACAACTTGAAGAGCTTCATCCGCCTGCTGAACCTCTATGGATTCAGCAAAATACGCCCAAATGACCCTTCAGTTTGCTCTGCAGGGAACAAGACAATGATGGTAAAGTAGAAATCCTCCCCTTCCCCATGTTCTCTGTTACCCGAACGACTTCTTAGTACGGGTAACAGAGAACAGTGCTATCCAAGAAGAATGCTATCCTGAAAGGGTTTCATTTCCAAGGATAACTCTTTTTCACATGAGACAACATTTACCAAAAGTTGAGAAAGTATAGGTTTTCATATGAAACTATAACCCCCTTAGAGATAACCTGATGAGATGACTAAAGACCCTAAGGGGCCATTTAATGTCAAATAGATGTATTTTCTCCCAGAATGACTAACATGATTAATTTTGTTTCAGATCTACCGCCACTGCAATTTTCAGAGAGGCAAGCCTCTGCTCCTCGAGAACATCAAGAGAAAATGTAATCTGATGATTATTACTTGCCCAGGGACGAGCGTAGCAATTCCAAAGAGAAAGAGGGAGGTAACCCCTACACGACGCTCCCAAAGAATCCAACTCAAGAAATGCGCCAACGAAGCTGACAAAAAGACCCAGAAAGAAGGCCCAAGAGCCCGGGGACCCAGTGGCACCCGGTCATTCATATTGCCTGATATCTGGTTTATGGGCAATATAGCTGCACGTGCCATGGAAGACCCTTCCTCAAGTGAGCCAGGTGGCCCAAGTGGGGAGGGCACATCTAGGAACATCATGTTTGCACCCAGGGCTACTGCCATAAGGGATGGTGTCGGGGAACTGCCCTCCCACCCCCCAGATCATAGTTCAGTGATATCTTTGTATAACACCTGTTATTCCTTCCTGCTGGCTGCCCTTTCAGTCAAGGCCCCACGCGAGGCCCCGGAGGAGGACGACGAGCAGGAGGGCACCTCAGATTACAAGTGCGCACTCTGCGAGCATATCAAGGACAGTCCAATTCCACAAGCCACTGGCCACTGATCAAATCACCACTGTGTAACTGGGGAGGATTTTCAGCTTTAATAAAGAAAAGCAAAACTGCACGTCAGTAAATACACATTGCAATGAGAATTGTGAGTCTGTTCTTTGTTCCCATGCTACACACACCTCATCAGATGAGACCATGAGGCTGGAAACCCGGGCCCAACACGCTTTGGTCCCCATTGTCCTCTTTCCTTTGAAGCAGCAGCATTTTCACACACTCAGCTGAGGATCAGGTTGGGATGCCCTTAGGCAAGCCCTGGAGCACCTGGTCCGCTGAGCCTCACTTGCTGGTCAGGACCCAGAACAGGCTGGCTCCTGACCTTGGGGGAATCCCCCTATATTATTCATGCATCTAGAAAAAGGAGTGTCTTTCCTCATGGGACCCCTAGGACGCCAGGGAGTTACTGATCAGCAGCTGAGCGACTCTAGCCGAAGTTCCAGGGGCCTTCTAGAGAGGCCCCTAAAACTAGGGCCAACACATCTGCCCAGGGGGTGTATGACCACCACAGTCTGGCTCAGAAGACGGCTCAGAAGACCAGTTCTCCAGTGAGGGGCAGGAAAAGGCAGTGCCTTTCTAGGATGGCTCCATGAATACAGGTGCGAGAACAAGGACAGACATGAGGAAACAGGCAATCAGTCAGGCCTTGCTGTCAACTGCCACCAACCTGGCTAGTCCTGCACAAAACTCATCTGGAGACTTGTTCTGTCTCTAATACAAAGAGTTCACACCAGACAGAGAGTGTTTCAGGCTGACTTTATTGCCACAACTCCACTGTGGGGGGGGGGGGGACAGCGATGTCCGAGAGGTGATTTGGCAGGTACGGTAGAAACTAGAAGAAATCCCTAGAGATCAGGTCTCTGGGCCCACAAGGAGGGGAGTGGGATTGGCTGTTAATGACGATGGCACGTGGTCCCTGTGGAAAAGCCCTTTTCACCCAATGGCCCGGTGCCATTCTTAGGCTCCAAGGATTCACTTTCTAGAGTCCCCTTAGCTTTGGATAAGTACAAAATGAGACATCAACAGATAGGTGAGTTTCTCCTCTGCTCCCTGTCCCTCCACTTGGGGACTGGGGGTGGCCTTCGGGCAAGAACAGGGCAGGCATGAGAGTGTCAGTAAAATGCTTTGTTTCAACAGAGCTGAATGTAGGCCAGGTCCCCGAATCAGTCATTAAAAGGGGAAGTCCAAAGGAGACCCAATTTGGAAGTAGGAGGCCAGAAATCTGGGAGAGCAAGAGCCAATCCACCCAAGTGAGGAAAGGAAATGGGGCCTAGAAGAGGCTCGTAGCGAGGCTGAACCTCAGGGCATCGGGGCGTGGGGGGGTGATTGAGAAGGGTAAATACAGGTGTCCCAAAATGAGCCCGCCTTGGGTAAAGAGAAGAGATCGTATGAGGAAGACACGGAACCAAAGCCAATCCTGTTGTGATCTGGAGAGGGATGAGATTTGGGGGCAAGCACAGCTCAAGAGGGGACCCCCCCCGCAGCGGAAGGTGGGGCTGTCCACTGGCAAGCTGTTGCCATGGGTAATACCATGTCTGAGGTGTTTGGGGGTAATACTGAGTTTGACGAACCAGAGCAGTGCTTCTACCATGTTGGAGCATAGCCCTACTCTGGGGACCACTTGACCAGGGGCAAGACAACAGGAAGCTTTCTTTGGGCCCATCTGAGCAAGACTGACCACCTAGCAGGAGGAGGCAGAAGAGACCAAAGCAGGAAGAGGGGGGTCCGAGATGGGGGCTACCAACTGAGACTGGGCCAACCACCACCTTCAGGGAAGTACAGTTCCCTGGGGTCCCCTCTGACACAGGCAGTCTTGGTGGTAGCCAAGCTAGGGCTAACCAGGGCCTGGCCCTTGAGCAGTTGGCGAGACCGGCAACAGGCCTCCCCCATCTGTAGGAGTGGGAGTGGAGGAAAGGATCATGGCTTCTCAAGCCATCCACTGCCTAGCAACATGAAACCATGTGCCTGGCAGCAGATAGTAATACCTGACCTGAACCCTGCTTTGCAGTACTTTTGGAAAGGAGAGAAGCTGGGGTCCTGCCCCCATCTCCTTCCCCACACTTGGCCAGGGCCCCCTCTCCAGACCAGCTGTTATGACATCATGTGACTAGGAAAGTAGACTCTGACTTAAGCAGCTGGTTGCCCCACGACCGAGTCAATAGAATTTTGGGAACATATATATTGGGCATCGTTGCTGTGACCAAAGGCATTTGTGACCGAGTATCCCAGGTGGCAAAAGCTCCTGATCCAGACTCCATGGCTAGTCCAAGTACCTATGAGACAGAAGAAGCCATGCTGGCCCCATCAGGGGAAGGAGAGCCAGCAATAGGTGTCCCATCTGTCTCACCCCTGGATCCAAATGTGGATCCCAGGGAGATTCTGGGGACCAGTGGCGAAAATGCTGTGAGCCAAGGTCCGGGCCCCCAAGACAGTCCACAACCGCAGGACCCAAGCCAAGGTGCTGCCAATGTGGACGGAAACAGGGCCATTCTTGGGCTCTCCTTCCCCAGAAAGCTCTGGATGATAGTGGAAGATGTCACCTTCACATCTGTGTGCTGGAATGACGATGGAGACGCCATGATTATCGAGAAAGATCTCTTCCAGAGGGAGGTTCTTAGCCGGAAGGGCGCAGAAAGAATCTTTGAAACAGACAACTTGAAGAGCTTCATCCGCCTGCTGAACCTCTATGGATTCAGCAAAATACGCCCAAATGACCCTTCAGTTTGCTCTGCAGGGAACAAGACAATGATGGTAAAGTAGAAATCCTCCCCTTCCCCATGTTCTCTGTTACCCGAACGACTTCTTAGTACGGGTAACAGAGAACAGTGCTATCCAAGAAGAATGCTATCCTGAAAGGGTTTCATTTCCAAGGATAACTCTTTTTCACATGAGACAACATTTACCAAAAGTTGAGAAAGTATAGGTTTTCATATGAAACTATAACCCCCTTAGAGATAACCTGATGAGATGACTAAAGACCCTAAGGGGCCATTTAATGTCAAATAGATGTATTTTCTCCCAGAATGACTAACATGATTAATTTTGTTTCAGATCTACCGCCACTGCAATTTTCAGAGAGGCAAGCCTCTGCTCCTCGAGAACATCAAGAGAAAATGTAATCTGATGATTATTACTTGCCCAGGGACGAGCGTAGCAATTCCAAAGAGAAAGAGGGAGGTAACCCCTACACGACGCTCCCAAAGAATCCAACTCAAGAAATGCGCCAACGAAGCTGACAAAAAGACCCAGAAAGAAGGCCCAAGAGCCCGGGGACCCAGTGGCACCCGGTCATTCATATTGCCTGATATCTGGTTTATGGGCAATATAGCTGCACGTGCCATGGAAGACCCTTCCTCAAGTGAGCCAGGTGGCCCAAGTGGGGAGGGCACATCTAGGAACATCATGTTTGCACCCAGGGCTACTGCCATAAGGGATGGTGTCGGGGAACTGCCCTCCCACCCCCCAGATCATAGTTCAGTGATATCTTTGTATAACACCTGTTATTCCTTCCTGCTGGCTGCCCTTTCAGTCAAGGCCCCACGCGAGGCCCCGGAGGAGGACGACGAGCAGGAGGGCACCTCAGATTACAAGTGCGCACTCTGCGAGCATATCAAGGACAGTCCAATTCCACAAGCCACTGGCCACTGATCAAATCACCACTGTGTAACTGGGGAGGATTTTCAGCTTTAATAAAGAAAAGCAAAACTGCACGTCAGTAAATACACATTGCAATGAGAATTGTGAGTCTGTTCTTTGTTCCCATGCTACACACACCTCATCAGATGAGACCATGAGGCTGGAAACCCGGGCCCAACACGCTTTGGTCCCCATTGTCCTCTTTCCTTTGAAGCAGCAGCATTTTCACACACTCAGCTGAGGATCAGGTTGGGATGCCCTTAGGCAAGCCCTGGAGCACCTGGTCCGCTGAGCCTCACTTGCTGGTCAGGACCCAGAACAGGCTGGCTCCTGACCTTGGGGGAATCCCCCTATATTATTCATGCATCTAGAAAAAGGAGTGTCTTTCCTCATGGGACCCCTAGGACGCCAGGGAGTTACTGATCAGCAGCTGAGCGACTCTAGCCGAAGTTCCAGGGGCCTTCTAGAGAGGCCCCTAAAACTAGGGCCAACACATCTGCCCAGGGGGTGTATGACCACCACAGTCTGGCTCAGAAGACGGCTCAGAAGACCAGTTCTCCAGTGAGGGGCAGGAAAAGGCAGTGCCTTTCTAGGATGGCTCCATGAATACAGGTGCGAGAACAAGGACAGACATGAGGAAACAGGCAATCAGTCAGTCCTTGCTGTCAACTGCCACCAACCTGGCTAGTCCTGCACAAAACTCATCTGGAGACTTGTTCTGTCTCTAATACAAAGAGTTCACACCAGACAGAGAGTGTTTCAGGCTGACTTAATTGCCACAACTCCACTGTGGGGGGGGGGGGGACAGCGATGTCCGAGAGGTGATTTGGCAGGTACGGTAGAAACTAGAAGAAATCCCTAGAGATCAGGTCTCTGGGCCCACAAGGAGGGGAGTGGGATTGGCTGTTAATGACGATGGCACGTGGTCCCTGTGGAAAAGCCCTTTTCACCCAATGGCCCGGTGCCATTCTTAGGCTCCAAGGATTCACTTTCTAGAGTCCCCTTAGCTTTGGATAAGTACAAAATGAGACATCAACAGATAGGTGAGTTTCTCCTCTGCTCCCTGTCCCTCCACTTGGGGACTGGGGGTGGCCTTCGGGCAAGAACAGGGCAGGCATGAGAGTGTCAGTAAAATGCTTTGTTTCAACAGAGCTGAATGTAGGCCAGGTCCCCGAATCAGTCATTAAAAGGGGAAGTCCAAAGGAGACCCAATTTGGAAGTAGGAGGCCAGAAATCTGGGAGAGCAAGAGCCAATCCACCCAAGTGAGGAAAGGAAATGGGGCCTAGAAGAGGCTCGTAGCGAGGCTGAACCTCAGGGCATCGGGGCGGGGGGGGGGTGATTGAGAAGGGTAAATACAGGTGTCCCAAAATGAGCCCGCCTTGGGTAAAGAGAAGAGATCGTATGAGGAAGACACGTAACCAAAGCCAATCCTGTTGTGATCTGGAGAGGGATGAGATTTGGGGGCAAGCACAGCTCAAGAGGGGACCCCCCCCTGCAGCGGAAGGTGGGGCTGTCCACTGGCAAGCTGTTGCCATGGGTAATACCATGTCTGAGGTGTTTGGGGGTAATACTGAGTTTGACGAACCAGAGCAGTGCTTCTACCATGTTGGAGCATAGCCCTACTCTGGGGACAACTTGACCAGGGGCAAGAAAACAGGAAGCTTTCTTTGGGCCCATCTGAGCAAGACTGACCACCTAGCAGGAGGAGGCAGAAGAGACCAAAGCAGGAAGAGGGGGGTCCGAGATGGGGGCTACCAACTGAGACTGGGCCAACCACCACCTTCAGGGAAGTACAGTTCCCTGGGGTCCCCTCTGACACAGGCAGTCTTGGTGGTAGCCAAGCTAGGGCTAACCAGGGCCTGGCCCTTGAGCAGTTGGCGAGACCGGCAACAGGCCTCCCCCATCTGTAGGAGTGGGAGTGGAGGAAAGGATCATGGCTTCTCAAGCCATCCACTGCCTAGCAACATGAAACCATGTGCCTGGCAGCAGATAGTAATACCTGACCTGAACCCTGCTTTGCAGTACTTTTGGAAAGGAGAGAAGCTGGGGTCCTGCCCCCATCTCCTTCCCCACACTTGGCCAGGGCCCCCTCTCCAGACCAGCTGTTATGACATCATGTGACTAGGAAAGTAGACTCTGACTTAAGCAGCTGGTTGCCCCACGACCGAGTCAATAGAATTTTGGGAACCTATATATTGGGCATCGTTGCTGTGACCAAAGGCATTTGTGACCGAGTATCCCAGGTGGCAAAAGCTCCTGATCCAGACTCCATGGCTAGTCCAAGTACCTATGAGACAGAAGAAGCCATGCTGGCCCCATCAGGGGAAGGAGAGCCAGCAATAGGTGTCCCATCTGTCTCACCCCTGGATCCAAATGTGGATCCCAGGGAGATTCTGGGGACCAGTGGCGAAAATGCTGTGAGCCAAGGTCCGGGCCCCCAAGACAGTCCACAACCGCAGGACCCAAGCCAAGGTGCTGCCAATGTGGACGGAAACAGGGCCATTCTTGGGCTCTCCTTCCCCAGAAAGCTCTGGATGATAGTGGAAGATGTCACCTTCACATCTGTGTGCTGGAATGACGATGGAGACACCATGATTATCGAGAAAGATCTCTTCCAGAGGGAGGTTCTTAGCCGGAAGGGCGCAGAAAGAATCTTTGAAACAGACAACTTGAAGAGCTTCATCCGCCTGCTGAACCTCTATGGATTCAGCAAAATACGCCCAAATGACCCTTCAGTTTGCTCTGCAGGGAACAAGACAATGATGGTAAAGTAGAAATCCTCCCCTTCCCCATGTTCTCTGTTACCCGAACGACTTCTTAGTACGGGTAACAGAGAACAGTGCTATCCAAGAAGAATGCTATCGTGAAAGGGTTTCATTTCCAAGGATAACTCTTTTTCACATGAGACAACATTTACCAAAAGTTGAGAAAGTATAGGTTTTCATATGAAACTATAACCCCCTTAGAGATAACCTGATGAGATGACTAAAGACCCTAAGGGGCCATTTAATGTCAAATAGATGTATTTTCTCCCAGAATGACTAACATGATTAATTTTGTTTCAGATCTACCGCCACTGCAATTTTCAGAGAGGCAAGCCTCTGCTCCTCGAGAACATCAAGAGAAAATGTAATCTGATGATTATTACTTGCCCAGGGACGAGCGTAGCAATTCCAAAGAGAAAGAGGGAGGTAACCCCTACACGACGCTCCCAAAGAATCCAACTCAAGAAATGCGCCAACGAAGCTGACAAAAAGACCCAGAAAGAAGGCCCAAGAGCCCGGGGACCCAGTGGCACCCGGTCATTCATATTGCCTGATATCTGGTTTATGGGCAATATAGCTGCACGTGCCATGGAAGACCCTTCCTCAAGTGAGCCAGGTGGCCCAAGTGGGGAGGGCACATCTAGGAACATCATGTTTGCACCCAGGGCTACTGCCATAAGGGATGGTGTCGGGGAACTGCCCTCCCACCCCCCAGATCATAGTTCAGTGATATCTTTGTATAACACCTGTTATTCCTTCCTGCTGGCTGCCCTTTCAGTCAAGGCCCCACGCGAGGCCCCGGAGGAGGACGACGAGGAGGAGGGCACCTCAGATTACAAGTGCGCACTCTGCGAGCATATCAAGGACAGTCCAATTCCACAAGCCACTGGCCACTGATCAAATCACCACTGTGTAACTGGGGAGGATTTTCAGCTTTAATAAAGAAAAGCAAAACTGCACGTCAGTAAATACACATTGCAATGAGAATTGTGAGTCTGTTCTTTGTTCCCATGCTACACACACCTCATCAGATGAGACCATGAGGCTGGAAACCCGGGCCCAACACGCTTTGGTCCCCATTGTCCTCTTTCCTTTGAAGCAGCAGCATTTTCACACACAAAGCTGAGGATCAGGTTGGGATGCCCTTAGGCAAGCCCTGGAGCACCTGGTCCGCTGAGCATCACTTGCTGGTCAGGACCCAGAACAGGCTGGCTCCTGACCTTGGGGGAATCCCCCTATATTATTCATGCATCTAGAAAAAGGAGTGTCTTTCCTCATGGGACCCCTAGGACGCCAGGGAGTTACTGATCAGCAGCTGAGCGACTCTAGCCGAAGTTCCAGGGGCCTTCTAGAGAGGCCCCTAAAACTAGGGCCAACACATCTGCCCAGGGGGTGTATGACCACCACAGTCTGGCTCAGAAGACGGCTCAGAAGACCAGTTCTCCAGTGAGGGGCAGGAAAAGGCAGTGCCTTTCTAGGATGGCTCCATGAATACAGGTGCGAGAACAAGGACAGACATGAGGAAACAGGCAATCAGTCAGTCCTTGCTGTCAACTGCCACCAACCTGGCTAGTCCTGCACAAAACTCATCTGGAGACTTGTTCTGTCTCTAATACAAAGAGTTCACACCAGACAGAGAGTGTTTCAGGCTGACTTTATTGCCACAACTCCACTGTGGGGGAGGGGGGCACAGCGATGTCCGAGAGGTGATTTGGCAGGTACGGTAGAAACTAGAAGAAATCCCTAGAGATCAGGTCTCTGGGCCCACAAGGAGGGGAGTGGGATTGGCTGTTAATGACGATGGCACGTGGTCCCTGTGGAAAAGCCCTTTTCACCCAATGGCCCGGTGCCATTCTTAGGCTCCAAGGATTCACTTTCTAGAGTCCCCTTAGCTTTGGATAAGTACAAAATGAGACATCAACAGATAGGTGAGTTTCTCCTCTGCTCCCTGTCCCTCCACTTGGGGACTGGGGGTGGCCTTCGGGCAAGAACAGGGCAGGCATGAGAGTGTCAGTAAAATGCTTTGTTTCAACAGAGCTGAATGTAGGCCAGGTCCCCGAATCAGTCATTAAAAGGGGAAGTCCAAAGGAGACCCAATTTGGAAGTAGGAGGCCAGAAATCTGGGAGAGCAAGAGCCAATCCACCCAAGTGAGGAAAGGAAATGGGGCCTAGAAGAGGCTCGTAGCGAGGCTGAACCTCAGGGCATCGGGGCGGGGGGGGGTGATTGAGAAGGGTAAATACAGGTGTCCCAAAATGAGCCCGCCTTGGGTAAAGAGAAGAGATCGTATGAGGAAGACACGGAACCAAAGCCAATCCTGTTGTGATCTGGAGAGGGATGAGATTTGGGGGCAAGCACAGCTCAAGAGGGGACCCCCCCCTGCAGCGGAAGGTGGGGCTGTCCACTGGCAAGCTGTTGCCATGGGTAATACCATGTCTGAGGTGTTTGGGGGTAATACTGAGTTTGACGAACCAGAGCAGTGCTTCTACCATGTTGGAGCATAGCCCTACTCTGGGGACCACTTGACCAGGGGCAAGAAAACAGGAAGCTTTCTTTGGGCCCATCTGAGCAAGACTGACCACCTAGCAGGAGGAGGCAGAAGAGACCAAAGCAGGAAGAGGGGGGTCCGAGATGGGGGCTACCAACTGAGACTGGGCCAACCACCACCTTCAGGGAAGTACAGTTCCCTGGGGTCCCCTCTGACACAGGCAGTCTTGGTGGTAGCCAAGCTAGGGCTAACCAGGGCCTGGCCCTTGAGCAGTTGGCGAGACCGGCAACAGGCCTCCCCCATCTGTAGGAGTGGGAGTGGAGGAAAGGATCATGGCTTCTCAAGCCATCCACTGCCTAGCAACATGAAACCATGTGCCTGGCAGCAGATAGTAATACCTGACCTGAACCCTGCTTTGCAGTACTTTTGGAAAGGAGAGAAGCTGGGGTCCTGCCCCCATCTCCTTCCCCACACTTGGCCAGGGCCCCCTCTCCAGACCAGCTGTTATGACATCATGTGACTAGGAAAGTAGACTCTGACTTAAGCAGCTGGTTGCCCCACGACCGAGTCAATAGAATTTTGGGAACCTATATATTGGGCATCGTTGCTGTGACCAAAGGCATTTGTGACCGAGTATCCCAGGTGGCAAAAGCTCCTGATCCAGACTCCATGGCTAGTCCAAGTACCTATGAGACAGAAGAAGCCATGCTGGCCCCATCAGGGGAAGGAGAGCCAGCAATAGGTGTCCCATCTGTCTCACCCCTGGATCCAAATGTGGATCCCAGGGAGATTCTGGGGACCAGTGGCGAAAATGCTGTGAGCCAAGGTCCGGGCCCCCAAGACAGTCCACAACCGCAGGACCCAAGCCAAGGTGCTGCCAATGTGGACGGAAACAGGGCCATTCTTGGGCTCTCCTTCCCCAGAAAGCTCTGGATGATAGTGGAAGATGTCACCTTCACATCTGTGTGCTGGAATGACGATGGAGACACCATGATTATCGAGAAAGATCTCTTCCAGAGGGAGGTTCTTAGCCGGAAGGGCGCAGAAAGAATCTTTGAAACAGACAACTTGAAGAGCTTCATCCGCCTGCTGAACCTCTATGGATTCAGCAAAATACGCCCAAATGACCCTTCAGTTTGCTCTGCAGGGAACAAGACAATGATGGTAAAGTAGAAATCCTCCCCTTCCCCATGTTCTCTGTTACCCGAACGACTTCTTAGTACGGGTAACAGAGAACAGTGCTATCCAAGAAGAATGCTATCGTGAAAGGGTTTCATTTCCAAGGATAACTCTTTTTCACATGAGACAATATTTACCAAAAGTTGAGAAAGTATAGGTTTTCATATGAAACTATAACCCCCTTAGAGATAACCTGATGAGATGACTAAAGACCCTAAGGGGCCATTTAATGTCAAATAGATGTATTTTCTCCCAGAATGACTAACATGATTAATTTTGTTTCAGATCTACCGCCACTGCAATTTTCAGAGAGGCAAGCCTCTGCTCCTCGAGAACATCAAGAGAAAATGTAATCTGATGATTATTACTTGCCCAGGGACGAGCGTAGCAATTCCAAAGAGAAAGAGGGAGGTAACCCCTACACGACGCTCCCAAAGAATCCAACTCAAGAAATGCGCCAACGAAGCTGACAAAAAGACCCAGAAAGAAGGCCCAAGAGCCCGGGGACCCAGTGGCACCCGGTCATTCATATTGCCTGATATCTGGTTTATGGGCAATATAGCTGCACGTGCCATGGAAGACCCTTCCTCAAGTGAGCCAGGTGGCCCAAGTGGGGAGGGCACATCTAGGAACATCATGTTTGCACCCAGGGCTACTGCCATAAGGGATGGTGTCGGGGAACTGCCCTCCCACCCCCCAGATCATAGTTCAGTGATATCTTTGTATAACACCTGTTATTCCTTCCTGCTGGCTGCCCTTTCAGTCAAGGCCCCACGCGAGGCCCCGGAGGAGGACGACGAGGAGGAGGGCACCTCAGATTACAAGTGCGCACTCTGCGAGCATATCAAGGACAGTCCAATTCCACAAGCCACTGGCCACTGATCAAATCACCACTGTGTAACTGGGGAGGATTTTCAGCTTTAATAAAGAAAAGCAAAACTGCACGTCAGTAAATACACATTGCAATGAGAATTGTGAGTCTGTTCTTTGTTCCCATGCTACACACACCTCATCAGATGAGACCATGAGGCTGGAAACCCGGGCCCAACACGCTTTGGTCCCCATTGTCCTCTTTCCTTTGAAGCAGCAGCATTTTCACACACAAAGCTGAGGATCAGGTTGGGATGCCCTTAGGCAAGCCCTGGAGCACCTGGTCCGCTGAGCATCACTTGCTGGTCAGGACCCAGAACAGGCTGGCTCCTGACCTTGGGGGAATCCCCCTATATTATTCATGCATCTAGAAAAAGGAGTGTCTTTCCTCATGGGACCCCTAGGACGCCAGGGAGTTACTGATCAGCAGCTGAGCGACTCTAGCCGAAGTTCCAGGGGCCTTCTAGAGAGGCCCCTAAAACTAGGGCCAACACATCTGCCCAGGGGGTGTATGACCACCACAGTCTGGCTCAGAAGACGGCTCAGAAGACCAGTTCTCCAGTGAGGGGCAGGAAAAGGCAGTGCCTTTCTAGGATGGCTCCATGAATACAGGTGCGAGAACAAGGACAGACATGAGGAAACAGGCAATCAGTCAGTCCTTGCTGTCAACTGCCACCAACCTGGCTAGTCCTGCACAAAACTCATCTGGAGACTTGTTCTGTCTCTAATACAAAGAGTTCACACCAGACAGAGAGTGTTTCAGGCTGACTTTATTGCCACAACTCCACTGTGGGGGAGGGGGGCACAGCGATGTCCGAGAGGTGATTTGGCAGGTACGGTAGAAACTAGAAGAAATCCCTAGAGATCAGGTCTCTGGGCCCACAAGGAGGGGAGTGGGATTGGCTGTTAATGACGATGGCACGTGGTCCCTGTGGAAAAGCCCTTTTCACCCAATGGCCCGGTGCCATTCTTAGGCTCCAAGGATTCACTTTCTAGAGTCCCCTTAGCTTTGGATAAGTACAAAATGAGACATCAACAGATAGGTGAGTTTCTCCTCTGCTCCCTGTCCCTCCACTTGGGGACTGGGGGTGGCCTTCGGGCAAGAACAGGGCAGGCATGAGAGTGTCAGTAAAATGCTTTGTTTCAACAGAGCTGAATGTAGGCCAGGTCCCCGAATCAGTCATTAAAAGGGGAAGTCCAAAGGAGACCCAATTTGGAAGTAGGAGGCCAGAAATCTGGGAGAGCAAGAGCCAATCCACCCAAGTGAGGAAAGGAAATGGGGCCTAGAAGAGGCTCGTAGCGAGGCTGAACCTCAGGGCATCGGGGCGGGGGGGGGTGATTGAGAAGGGTAAATACAGGTGTCCCAAAATGAGCCCGCCTTGGGTAAAGAGAAGAGATCGTATGAGGAAGACACGGAACCAAAGCCAATCCTGTTGTGATCTGGAGAGGGATGAGATTTGGGGGCAAGCACAGCTCAAGAGGGGACCCCCCCCTGCAGCGGAAGGTGGGGCTGTCCACTGGCAAGCTGTTGCCATGGGTAATACCATGTCTGAGGTGTTTGGGGGTAATACTGAGTTTGACGAACCAGAGCAGTGCTTCTACCATGTTGGAGCATAGCCCTACTCTGGGGACCACTTGACCAGGGGCAAGAAAACAGGAAGCTTTCTTTGGGCCCATCTGAGCAAGACTGACCACCTAGCAGGAGGAGGCAGAAGAGACCAAAGCAGGAAGAGGGGGGTCCGAGATGGGGGCTACCAACTGAGACTGGGCCAACCACCACCTTCAGGGAAGTACAGTTCCCTGGGGTCCCCTCTGACACAGGCAGTCTTGGTGGTAGCCAAGCTAGGGCTAACCAGGGCCTGGCCCTTGAGCAGTTGGCGAGACCGGCAACAGGCCTCCCCCATCTGTAGGAGTGGGAGTGGAGGAAAGGATCATGGCTTCTCAAGCCATCCACTGCCTAGCAACATGAAACCATGTGCCTGGCAGCAGATAGTAATACCTGACCTGAACCCTGCTTTGCAGTACTTTTGGAAAGGAGAGAAGCGGGGGTCCTGCCCCCATCTCCTTCCCCACACTTGGCCAGGGCCCCCTCTCCAGACCAGCTGTTATGACATCATGTGACTAGAAAAGTAGACTCTGACTTAAGCAGCTGGTTGCCCCACGACCGAGTCAATAGAATTTTGGGAACATATATATTGGGCATCGTTGCTGTGACCAAAGGCATTTGTGACCGAGTATCCCAGGTGGCAAAAGCTCCTGATCCAGACTCCATGGCTAGTCCAAGTACCTATGAGACAGAAGAAGCCATGCTGGCCCCATCAGGGGAAGGAGAGCCAGCAATAGGTGTCCCATCTGTCTCACCCCTGGATCCAAATGTGGATCCCAGGGAGATTCTGGGGACCAGTGGCGAAAATGCTGTGAGCCAAGGTCCGGGCCCCCAAGACAGTCCACAACCGCAGGACCCAAGCCAAGGTGCTGCCAATGTGGACGGAAACAGGGCCATTCTTGGGCTCTCCTTCCCCAGAAAGCTCTGGATGATAGTGGAAGATGTCACCTTCACATCTGTGTGCTGGAATGACGATGGAGACGCCATGATTATCGAGAAAGATCTCTTCCAGAGGGAGGTTCTTAGCCGGAAGGGCGCAGAAAGAATCTTTGAAACAGACAACTTGAAGAGCTTCATCCGCCTGCTGAACCTCTATGGATTCAGCAAAATACGCCCAAATGACCCTTCAGTTTGCTCTGCAGGGAACAAGACAATGATGGTAAAGTAGAAATCCTCCCCTTCCCCATGTTCTCTGTTACCCGAACGACTTCTTAGTACGGGTAACAGAGAACAGTGCTATCCAAGAAGAATGCTATCCTGAAAGGGTTTCATTTCCAAGGATAACTCTTTTTCACATGAGACAACATTTACCAAAAGTTGAGAAAGTATAGGTTTTCATATGAAACTATAACCCCCTTAGAGATAACCTGATGAGATGACTAAAGACCCTAAGGGGCCATTTAATGTCAAATAGATGTATTTTCTCCCAGAATGACTAACATGATTAATTTTGTTTCAGATCTACCGCCACTGCAATTTTCAGAGAGGCAAGCCTCTGCTCCTCGAGAACATCAAGAGAAAATGTAATCTGATGATTATTACTTGCCCAGGGACGAGCGTAGCAATTCCAAAGAGAAAGAGGGAGGTAACCCCTACACGACGCTCCCAAAGAATCCAACTCAAGAAATGCGCCAACGAAGCTGACAAAAAGACCCAGAAAGAAGGCCCAAGAGCCCGGGGACCCAGTGGCACCCGGTCATTCATATTGCCTGATATCTGGTTTATGGGCAATATAGCTGCACGTGCCATGGAAGACCCTTCCTCAAGTGAGCCAGGTGGCCCAAGTGGGGAGGGCACATCTAGGAACATCATGTTTGCACCCAGGGCTACTGCCATAAGGGATGGTGTCGGGGAACTGCCCTCCCACCCCCCAGATCATAGTTCAGTGATATCTTTGTATAACACCTGTTATTCCTTCCTGCTGGCTGCCCTTTCAGTCAAGGCCCCACGCGAGGCCCCGGAGGAGGACGACGAGGAGGAGGGCACCTCAGATTACAAGTGCGCACTCTGCGAGCATATCAAGGACAGTCCAATTCCACAAGCCACTGGCCACTGATCAAATCACCACTGTGTAACTGGGGAGGATTTTCAGCTTTAATAAAGAAAAGCAAAACTGCACGTCAGTAAATACACATTGCAATGAGAATTGTGAGTCTGTTCTTTGTTCCCATGCTACACACACCTCATCAGATGAGACCATGAGGCTGGAAACCCGGGCCCAACACGCTTTGGTCCCCATTGTCCTCTTTCCTTTGAAGCAGCAGCATTTTCACACACTCAGCTGAGGATCAGGTTGGGATGCCCTTAGGCAAGCCCTGGAGCACCTGGTCCGCTGAGCCTCACTTGCTGGTCAGGACCCAGAACAGGCTGGCTCCTGACCTTGGGGGAATCCCCCTATATTATTCATGCATCTAGAAAAAGGAGTGTCTTTCCTCATGGGACCCCTAGGACGCCAGGGAGTTACTGATCAGCAGCTGAGCGACTCTAGCCGAAGTTCCAGGGGCCTTCTAGAGAGGCCCCTAAAACTAGGGCCAACACATCTGCCCAGGGGGTGTATGACCACCAGAGTCTGGCTCAGAAGACGGCTCAGAAGACCAGTTCTCCAGTGAGGGGCAGGAAAAGGCAGTGCCTTTCTAGGATGGCTCCATGAATACAGGTGCGAGAACAAGGACAGACATGAGGAAACAGGCAATCAGTCAGTCCTTGCTGTCAACTGCCACCAACCTGGCTAGTCCTGCACAAAACTCATCTGGAGACTTGTTCTGTCTCTAATACAAAGAGTTCACACCAGACAGAGAGTGTTTCAGGCTGACTTTATTGCCACAACTCCACTGTGGGGGGGGGGGGACAGCGATGTCCGAGAGGTGATTTGGCAGGTACGGTAGAAACTAGAAGAAATCCCTAGAGATCAGGTCTCTGGGCCCACAAGGAGGGGAGTGGGATTGGCTGTTAATGACGATGGCACGTGGTCCCTGTGGAAAAGCCCTTTTCACCCAATGGCCCGGTGCCATTCTTAGGCTCCAAGGATTCACTTTCTAGAGTCCCCTTAGCTTTGGATAAGTACAAAATGAGACATCAACAGATAGGTGAGTTTCTCCTCTGCTCCCTGTCCCTCCACTTGGGGACTGGGGGTGGCCTTCGGGCAAGAACAGGGCAGGCATGAGAGTGTCAGTAAAATGCTTTGTTTCAACAGAGCTGAATGTAGGCCAGGTCCCCGAATCAGTCATTAAAAGGGGAAGTCCAAAGGAGACCCAATTTGGAAGTAGGAGGCCAGAAATCTGGGAGAGCAAGAGCCAATCCACCCAAGTGAGGAAAGGAAATGGGGCCTAGAAGAGGCTCGTAGCGAGGCTGAACCTCAGGGCATCGTGGCGGGGGGGGGTGATTGAGAAGTGTAAATACAGGTGTCCCAAAATGAGCCCGCCTTGGGTAAAGAGAAGAGATCGTATGAGGAAGACACGGAACCAAAGCCAATCCTGTTGTGATCTGGAGAGGGATGAGATTTGGGGGCAAGCACAGCTCAAGAGGGGACCCCCCCCTGCAGCGGAAGGTGGGGCTGTCCACTGGCAAGCTGTTGCCATGGGTAATACCATGTCTGAGGTGTTTGGGGGTAATACTGAGTTTGACGAACCAGAGCAGTGCTTCTACCATGTTGGAGCATAGCCCTACTCTGGGGACCACTTGACCAGGGGCAAGAAAACAGGAAGCTTTCTTTGGGCCCATCTGAGCAAGACTGACCACCTAGCAGGAGGAGGCAGAAGAGACCAAAGCAGGAAGAGGGGGGTCCGAGATGGGGGCTACCAACTGAGACTGGGCCAACCACCACCTTCAGGGAAGTACAGTTCCCTGGGGTCCCCTCTGACACAGGCAGTCTTGGTGGTAGCCAAGCTAGGGCTAACCAGGGCCTGGCCCTTGAGCAGTTGGCGAGACCGGCAACAGGCCTCCCCCATCTGTAGGAGTGGGAGTGGAGGATAGGATCATGGCTTCTCAAGCCATCCACTGCCTAGCAACATGAAACCATGTGCCTGGCAGCAGATAGTAATACCTGACCTGAACCCTGCTTTGCAGTACTTTTGGAAAGGAGAGAAGCTGGGGTCCTGCCCCCATCTCCTTCCCCACACTTGGCCAGGGCCCCCTCTCCAGACCAGCTGTTATGACATCATGTGACTAGGAAAGTAGACTCTGACTTAAGCAGCTGGTTGCCCCACGACCGAGTCAATAAAATTTTGGGAACATATATATTGGGCATCGTTGCTGTGACCAAAGGCATTTGTGACCGAGTATCCCAGGTGGCAAAAGCTCCTGATCCAGACTCCATGGCTAGTCCAAGTACCTGTGAGACAGAAGAAGCCATGCTGGCCCCATCAGGGGAAGGAGAGCCAGCAATAGGTGTCCCATCTGTCTCACCCCTGGATCCAAATGTGGATCCCAGGGAGATTCTGGGGACCAGTGGCGAAAATGCTGTGAGCCAAGGTCCGGGCCCCCAAGACAGTCCACAACCGCAGGACCCAAGCCAAGGTGCTGCCAATGTGGACGGAAACAGGGCCATTCTTGGGCTCTCCTTCCCCAGAAAGCTCTGGATGATAGTGGAAGATGTCACCTTCACATCTGTGTGCTGGAATGACGATGGAGACGCCATGATTATCCAGAAAGATCTCTTCCAGAGGGAGGTTCTTAGCCGGAAGGGCGCAGAAAGAATCTTTGAAACAGACAACTTGAAGAGCTTCATCCGCCTGCTGAACCTCTATGGATTCAGCAAAATACGCCCAAATGACCCTTCAGTTTGCTCTGCAGGAAACAAGACAATGATGGTAAAGTAGAAATCCTCCCCTTCCCCATGTTCTCTGTTACCCGAACGACTTCTTAGTACGGGTAACAGAGAACAGTGCTATCCAAGAAGAATGCTATCCTGAAAGGGTTTCATTTCCAAGGATAACTCTTTTTCACATGAGACAATATTTACCAAAAGTTGAGAAAGTATAGGTTTTCATATGAAACTATAACCCCCTTAGAGATAACCTGATGAGATGACTAAAGACCCTAAGGGGCCATTTAATGTCAAATAGATGTATTTTCTCCCAGAATGACTAACATGATTAATTTTGTTTCAGATCTACCGCCACTGCAATTTTCAGAGAGGCAAGCCTCTGCTCCTCGAGAACATCAAGAGAAAATGTAATCTGATGATTATTACTTGCCCAGGGACGAGCGTAGCCATTCCAAAGAGAAAGAGGGAGGTAACCCCTACACGACGCTCCCAAAGAATCCAACTCAAGAAATGCGCCAACGAAGCTGACAAAAAGACCCAGAAAGAAGGCCCAAGAGCCCGGGGACCCAGTGGCACCCGGTCATTCATATTGCCTGATATCTGGTTTATGGGCAATATAGCTGCACGTGCCATGGAAGACCCTTCCTCAAGTGAGCCAGGTGGCCCAAGTGGGGAGGGCACATCTAGGAACATCATGTTTGCACCCAGGGCTACTGCCATAAGGGATGGTGTCGGGGAACTGCCCTCCCACCCCCCAGATCATAGTTCAGTGATATCTTTGTATAACACCTGTTATTCCTTCCTGCTGGCTGCCCTTTCAGTCAAGGCCCCACGCGAGGCCCCGGAGGAGGACGACGAGGAGGAGGGCACCTCAGATTACAAGTGCGCACTCTGCGAGCATATCAAGGACAGTCCAATTCCACAAGCCACTGGCCACTGATCAAATCACCACTGTGTAACTGGGGAGGATTTTCAGCTTTAATAAAGAAAAGCAAAACTGCACGTCAGTAAATACACATTGCAATGAGAATTGTGAGTCTGTTCTTTGTTCCCATGCTACACACACCTCATCAGATGAGACCATGAGGCTGGAAACCCGGGCCCAACACGCTTTGGTCCCCATTGTCCTCTTTCCTTTGAAGCAGCAGCATTTTCACACACTCAGCTGAGGATCAGGTTGGGATGCCCTTAGGCAAGCCCTGGAGCACCTGGTCCGCTGAGCCTCACTTGCTGGTCCGGACCCAGAACAGGCTGGCTCCTGACCTTGGGGGAATCCCCCTATATTATTCATGCATCTAGAAAAAGGAGTGTCTTTCCTCATGGGACCCCTAGGACGCCAGGGAGTTACTGATCAGCAGCTGAGCGACTCTAGCCGAAGTTCCAGGGGCCTTCTAGAGAGGCCCCTAAAACTAGGGCCAACACATCTGCCCAGGGGGTGTATGACCACCACAGTCTGGCTCAGAAGACGGCTCAGAAGACCAGTTCTCCAGTGAGGGGCAGGAAAAGGCAGTGCCTTTCTAGGATGGCTCCATGAATACAGGTGCGAGAACAAGGACAGACATGAGGAAACAGGCAATCAGTCAGTCCTTGCTGTCAACTGCCACCAACCTGGCTAGTCCTGCACAAAACTCATCTGGAGACTTGTTCTGTCTCTAATACAAAGAGTTCACACCAGACAGAGAGTGTTTCAGGCTGACTTTATTGCCACAACTCCACTGTGGGGGGGGGGGGGCGACAGCGATGTCCGAGAGGTGATTTGGCAGGTACGGTAGAAACTAGAAGAAATCCCTAGAGAGCAGGTCTCTGGGCCCACAAGGAGGGGAGTGGGATTGGCTGTTAATGACGATGGCACGTGGTCCCTGTGGAAAAGCCCTTTTCACCCAATGGCCCGGTGCCATTCTTAGGCTCCAAGGATTCACTTTCTAGAGTCCCCTTAGCTTTGGACAAGTACAAAATGAGACATCAACAGATAGGTGATTTTCTCCTCTGCTCCCTGTCCCTCCACTTGGGGACTGGGGGTGGCCTTCGGGCAAGAACAGGGCAGGCATGAGAGTGTCAGTAAAATGCTTTGTTTCAACAGAGCTGAATGTAGGCCAGGTCCCCGAATCAGTCATTAAAAGGGGAAGTCCAATGGAGACCCAATTTGGAAGTAGGAGGCCAGAAATCTGGGAGAGCAAGAGCCAATCCACCCAAGTGAGGAAAGGAAATGGGGCCTAGAAGAGGCTCGTAGCGAGGCTGAACCTCAGGGCATCGGGGCGGGGGGGGGTGATTGAGAAGGGTAAATACAGGTGTCCCAAAATGAGCCCGCCTTGGGTAAAGAGAAGAGATCTTATCAGGAAGACACGGAACCAAAGCCAATCCTGTTGTGATCTGGAGAGGGATGAGATTTGGGGGCAAGCACAGCTCAAGAGGGGACCCCCCCCTGCAGCGGAAGGTGGGGCTGTCCACTGGCAAGCTGTTGCCATGGGTAATACCATGTCTGAGGTGTTTGGGGGTAATACTGAGTTTGACGAACCAGAGCAGTGCTTCTACCATGTTGGAGCATAGCCCTGCTCTGGGGACAACTTGACCAGGGGCAAGACAACAGGAAGCTTTCTTTGGGCCCATCTGAGCAAGACTGACCACCTAGCAGGAGGAGGCAGAAGAGACCAAAGCAGGAAGAGGGGGGTCCGAGATGGGGGCTACCAACTGAGACTGGGCCAACCACCACCTTCAGGGAAGTACAGTTCCCTGGGGTCCCCTCTGACACAGGCAGTCTTGGTGGTAGCCAAGCTAGGGCTAACCAGGGCCTGGCCCTTGAGCAGTTGGCGAGACCGGCAACAGGCCTCCCCCATCTGTAGGAGTGGGAGTGGAGGAAAGGATCATGGCTTCTCAAGCCATCCACTGCCTAGCAACATGAAACCATGTGCCTGGCAGCAGATAGTAATACCTGACCTGAACCCTGCTTTGCAGTACTTTTGGAAAGGAGAGAAGCTGGGGTCCTGCCCCCATCTCCTCCCCCACACTTGGCCAGGGCCCCCTCTCCAGACCAGCTGTTATGACATCATGTGACTAGGAAAGTAGACTCTGACTTAAGCAGCTGGTTGCCCCACGACCGAGTCAATAGAATTTTGGGAACCTATATATTGGGCATCGTTGCTGTGACCAAAGGCATTTGTGACCGAGTATCCCAGGTGGCAAAAGCTCCTGATCCAGACTCCATGGCTAGTCCAAGTACCTATGAGACAGAAGAAGCCATGCTGGCCCCATCAGGGGAAGGAGAGCCAGCAATAGGTGTCCCATCTGTCTCACCCCTGGATCCAAATGTGGATCCCAGGGAGATTCTGGGGACCAGTGGCGAAAATGCTGTGAGCCAAGGTCCGGGCCCCCAAGACAGTCCACAACCGCAGGACCCAAGCCAAGGTGCTGCCAATGTGGACGGAAACAGGGCCATTCTTGGGCTCTCCTTCCCCAGAAAGCTCTGGATGATAGTGGAAGATGTCACCTTCACATCTGTGTGCTGGAATGACGATGGAGACGCCATGATTATCGAGAAAGATCTCTTCCAGAGGGAGGTTCTTAGCCGGAAGGGCGCAGAAAGAATCTTTGAAACAGACAACTTGAAGAGCTTCATCCGCCTGCTGAACCTCTATGGATTCAGCAAAATACGCCCAAATGACCCTTCAGTTTGCTCTGCAGGGAACAAGACAATGATGGTAAAGTAGAAATCCTCCCCTTCCCCATCTTCTCTGTTACCCGAACGACTTCTTAGTACGGGTAACAGAGTACAATGCTATCCAAGAAGGATGCTATCCTGAAAGGGTTTCATTTCCAAGGATAACTCTTTTTCACATGAGACAATATTTACCAAAAGTTGAGAAAGTATAGGTTTTCATATGAAACTATAACCCCCTTAGAGATAACCTGATGAGATGACTAAAGACCCTAAGGGGCCATTTAATGTCAAATAGATGTATTTTCTCCCAGAATGACTAACATGATTAATTTTGTTTCAGATCTACCGCCACTGCAATTTTCAGAGAGGCAAGCCTCTGCTCCTCGAGAACATCAAGAGAAAATGTAATCTGATGATTATTACTTGCCCAGGGACGAGCGTAGCCATTCCAAAGAGAAAGAGGGAGGTAACCCCTACACGACGCTCCCAAAGAATCCAACTCAAGAAATGCGCCAACGAAGCTGACAAAAAGACCCAGAAAGAAGGCCCAAGAGCCCGGGGACCCAGTGGCACCCGGTCATTCATATTGCCTGATATCTGGTTTATGGGCAATATAGCTGCACGTGCCATGGAAGACCCTTCCTCAAGTGAGCCAGGTGGCCCAAGTGGGGAGGGCACATCTAGGAACATCATGTTTGCACCCAGGGCTACTGCCATAAGGGATGGTGTCGGGGAACTGCCCTCCCACCCCCCAGATCATAGTTCAGTGATATCTTTGTATAACACCTGTTATTCCTTCCTGCTGGCTGCCCTTTCAGTCAAGGCCCCACGCGAGGCCCCGGAGGAGGACGACGAGGAGGAGGGCACCTCAGATTACAAGTGCGCACTCTGCGAGCATATCAAGGACAGTCCAATTCCACAAGCCACTGGCCACTGATCAAATCACCACTGTGTAACTGGGGAGGATTTTCAGCGTTAATAAAGAAAAGCAAAACTGCACGTCAGTAAATACACATTGCAATGAGAATTGTGAGTCTGTTCTTTGTTCCCATGCTACACACACCTCATCAGATGAGACCATGAGGCTGGAAACCCGGGCCCAACACGCTTTGGTCCCCATTGTCCTCTTTCCTTTGAAGCAGCAGCATTTTCACACACTCAGCTGAGGATCAGGTTGGGATGCCCTTAGGCAAGCCCTGGAGCACCTGGTCCGCTGAGCCTCACTTGCTGGTCAGGACCCAGAACAGGCTGGCTCCTGACCTTGGGGGAATCCCCCTATATTATTCATGCATCTAGAAAAAGGAGTGTCTTTCCTCATGGGACCCCTAGGACGCCAGGGAGTTACTGATCAGCAGCTGAGCGACTCTAGCCGAAGTTCCAGGGGCCTTCTAGAGAGGCCCCTAAAACTAGGGCCAACACATCTGCCCAGGGGGTGTATGACTACCACAGTCTGGCTCAGAAGACGGCTCAGAAGACCAGTTCTCCAGTGAGGGGCAGGAAAAGGCAGTGCCTTTCTAGGATGGCTCCATGAATACAGGTGCCAGAACAAGGACAGACATGAGGAAACAGGCAATCAGTCAGTCCTTGCTGTCAACTGCCACCAACCTGGCTAGTCCTGCACAAAACTCATCTGGAGACTTGTTCTGTCTCTAATACAAAGAGTTCACACCAGACAGAGAGTGTTTCAGGCTGACTTTATTGCCACAACTCCACTGTGGGGGGGGGGGGACAGCGATGTCCGAGAGGTGATTTGGCAGGTACGGTAGACACTAGAAGAAATCCCTAGAGATCAGGTCTCTGGGCCCACAAGGAGGGGAGTGGGATTGGCTGTTAATGACGATGGCACGTGGTCCCTGTGGAAAAGCCCTTTTCACCCAATGGCCCGGTGCCATTCTTAGGCTCCAAGGATTCACTTTCTAGAGTCCCCTTAGCTTTGGATAAGTACAAAATGAGACATCAACAGATAGGTGAGTTTCTCCTCTGCTCCCTGTCCCTCCACTTGGGGACTGGGGGTGGCCTTCGGGCAAGAACAGGGCAGGCATGAGAGTGTCAGTAAAATGCTTTGTTTCAACAGAGCTGAATGTAGGCCAGGTCCCCGAATCAGTCATTAAAAGGGGAAGTCCAAAGGAGACCCAATTTGGAAGTAGGAGGCCAGAAATCTGGGAGAGCAAAAGCCAATCCACCCAAGTGAGGAAAGGAAATGGGGCCTAGAAGAGGCTCGTAGCGAGGCTGAACCTCAGGGCATCGGGGCGGGGGGGGGGTGATTGAGAAGGGTAAATACAGGTGTCCCAAAATGAGCCCGCCTTGGGTAAAGAGAAGAGATCATATGAGGAAGACACGGAACCAAAGCCAATCCTGTTGTGATCTGGAGAGGGATGAGATTTGGGGGCAAGCACAGCTCAAGAGGGGACCCCCCCTGCAGCGGAAGGTGGGGCTGTCCACTGGCAAGCTGTTGCCATGGGTAATACCATGTCTGAGGTGTTTGGGGGTAATACTGAGTTTGACGAACCAGAGCAGTGCTTCTACCATGTTGGCGCATAGCCCTGCTCTGGGGACAACTTGACCAGGGGCAAGACAACAGGAAGCTTTCTTTGGGCCCATCTGAGCAAGACTGACCACCTAGCAGGAGGAGGCAGAAGAGACCAAAGCAGGAAGAGGGGGGTCCGAGATGGGGTCTACCAACTGAGACTGGGCCAACCACCACCTTCAGGGAAGTACAGTTCCCTGGGGTCCCCTCTGACACAGGCAGTCTTGGTGGTAGCCAAGCTAGGGCTAACCAGGGCCTGGCCCTTGAGCAGTTGGCGAGACCGGCAACAGGCCTCCCCCATCTGTAGGAGTGGGAGTGGAGGAAAGGATCATGGCTTCTCAAGCCATCCACTGCCTAGCAACATGAAACCATGTGCCTGGCAGCAGATAGTAATACCTGACCTGAACCCTGCTTTGCAGTACTTTTGGAAAGGAGAGAAGCTGGGGTCCTGCCCCCATCTCCTTCCCCACACTTGGCCAGGGCCCCCTCTCCAGACCAGCTGTTATGACATCATGTGACTAGGAAAGTAGACTCTGACTTAAGCAGCTGGTTGCCCCACGACCGAGTCAATAGAATTTTGGGAACCTATATATTGGGCATCGTTGCTGTGACCAAAGGCATTTGTGACCGAGTATCCCAGGTGGCAAAAGCTCCTGATCCAGACTCCATGGCTAATCCAAGTACCTATGAGACAGAAGAAGCCATGCTGGCCCCATCAGGGGAAGGAGAGCCAGCAATAGGTGTCCCATCTGTCTCACCCCTGGATCCAAATGTGGATCCCAGGGAGATTCTGGGGACCAGTGGCGAAAATGCTGTGAGCCAAGGTCCGGGCCCCCAAGACAGTCCACAACCGCAGGACCCAAGCCAAGGTGCTGCCAATGTGGACGGAAACAGGGCCATTCTTGGGCTCTCCTTCCCCAGAAAGCTCTGGATGATAGTGGAAGATGTCACCTTCACATCTGTGTGCTGGAATGACGATGGAGACGCCATGATTATCGAGAAAGATCTCTTCCAGAGGGAGGTTCTTAGCCGGAAGGGCGCAGAAAGAATCTTTGAAACAGACAACTTGAAGAGCTTCATCCGCCTGCTGAACCTCTATGGATTCAGCAAAATACGCCCAAATGACCCTTCAGTTTGCTCTGCAGGGAACAAGACAATGATGGTAAAGTAGAAATCCTCCCCTTCCCCATGTTCTCTGTTACCCGAACGACTTCTTAGTACGGGTAACAGAGAACAGTGCTATCCAAGAAGAATGCTATCCTGAAAGGGTTTCATTTCCAAGGATAACTCTTTTTCACATGAGACAACATTTACCAAAAGTTGAGAAAGTATAGGTTTTCATATGAAACTATAACCCCCTTAGAGATAACCTGATGAGATGACTAAAGACCCTAAGGGGCCATTTAATGTCAAATAGATGTATTTTCTCCCAGAATGACTAACATGATTAATTTTGTTTCAGATCTACCGCCACTGCAATTTTCAGAGAGGCAAGCCTCTGCTCCTCGAGAACATCAAGAGAAAATGTAATCTGATGATTATTACTTGCCCAGGGACGAGCGTAGCAATTCCAAAGAGAAAGAGGGAGGTAACCCCTACACGACGCTCCCAAAGAATCCAACTCAAGAAATGCGCCAACGAAGCTGACAAAAAGACCCAGAAAGAAGGCCCAAGAGCCCGGGGACCCAGTGGCACCCGGTCATTCATATTGCCTGATATCTGGTTTATGGGCAATATAGCTGCACGTGCCATGGAAGACCCTTCCTCAAGTGAGCCAGGTGGCCCAAGTGGGGAGGGCACATCTAGGAACATCATGTTTGCACCCAGGGCTACTGCCATAAGGGATGGTGTCGGGGAACTGCCCTCCCACCCCCCAGATCATAGTTCAGTGATATCTTTGTATAACACCTGTTATTCCTTCCTGCTGGCTGCCCTTTCAGTCAAGGCCCCACGCGAGGCCCCGGAGGAGGACGACGAGGAGGAGGGCACCTCAGATTACAAGTGCGCACTCTGCGAGCATATCAAGGACAGTCCAATTCCACAAGCCACTGGCCACTGATCAAATCACCACTGTGTAACTGGGGAGGATTTTCAGCGTTAATAAAGAAAAGCAAAACTGCACGTCAGTAAATACACATTGCAATGAGAATTGTGAGTCTGTTCTTTGTTCCCATGCTACACACACCTCATCAGATGAGACCATGAGGCTGGAAACCCGGGCCCAACACGCTTTGGTCCCCATTGTCCTCTTTCCTTTGAAGCAGCAGCATTTTCACACACTCAGCTGAGGATCAGGTTGGGATGCCCTTAGGCAAGCCCTGGAGCACCTGGTCCGCTGAGCCTCACTTGCTGGTCAGGACCCAGAACAGGCTGGCTCCTGACCTTGGGGGAATCCCCCTATATTATTCATGCATCTAGAAAAAGGAGTGTCTTTCCTCATGGGACCCCTAGGACGCCAGGGAGTTACTGATCAGCAGCTGAGCGACTCTAGCCGAAGTTCCAGGGGCCTTCTAGAGAGGCCACTAAAACTAGGGCCAACACATCTGCCCAGGGGGTGTATGACCACCACAGTCTGGCTCAGAAGACGGCTCAGAAGACCAGTTCTCCAGTGAGGGGCAGGAAAAGGCAGTGCCTTTCTAGGATGGCTCCATGAATACAGGTGCGAGAACAAGGACAGACATGAGGAAACAGGCAATCAGTCAGTCCTTGCTGTCAACTGCCACCAACCTGGCTAGTCCTGCACAAAACTCATCTGGAGACTTGTTCTGTCTCTAATACAAAGAGTTCACACCAGACAGAGAGTGTTTCAGGCTGACTTTATTGCCACAACTCCACTGTGGGGGGGGGGGGCGACAGCGATGTCCGAGAGGTGATTTGGCAGGTACGGTAGAAACTAGAAGAAATCCCTAGAGAGCAGGTCTCTGGGCCCACAAGGAGGGGAGTGGGATTGGCTGTTAATGACGATGGCACGGGGTCCCTGTGGAAAAGCCCTTTTCACCCAATGGCCCGGTGCCATTCTTAGGCTCCAAGGATTCACTTTCTAGAGTCCCCTTAGCTTTGGACAAGTACAAAATGAGACATCAACAGATAGGTGAGTTTCTCCTCTGCTCCCTGTCCCTCCACTTGGGGACTGGGGGTGGCCTTCGGGCAAGAACAGGGCAGGCATGAGAGTGTCAGTAAAATGCTTTGTTTCAACAGAGCTGAATGTAGGCCAGGTCCCCGAATCAGTCATTAAAAGGGGAAGTCCAAAGGAGACCCAATTTGGAAGTAGGAGGCCAGAAATCTGGGAGAGCAAGAGCCAATCCACCCAAGTGAGGAAAGGAAATGGGGCCTAGAAGAGGCTCGTAGCGAGGCTGAACCTCAGGGCATCGGGGCGGGGGGGGGGGTGATTGAGAAGGGTAAATACAGGTGTCCCAAAATGAGCCCGCCTTGGGTAAAGAGAAGAGATCTTATGAGGAAGACACGGAACCAAAGCCAATCCTGTTGTGATCTGGAGAGGGATGAGATTTGGGGGCAAGCACAGCTCAAGAGGGGACCCCCCCCTGCAGCGGAAGGTGGGGCTGTCCACTGGCAAGCTGTTGCCATGGGTAATACCATGTCTGAGGTGTTTGGGGGTAATACTGAGTTTGACGAACCAGAGCAGTGCTTCTACCATGTTGGAGCATAGCCCTGCTCTGGGGACAACTTGACCAGGGGCAAGACAACAGGAAGCTTTCTTTGGGCCCATCTGAGCAAGACTGACCACCTAGCAGGAGGAGGCAGAAGAGACCAAAGCAGGAAGAGGGGGGTCCGAGATGGGGGCTACCAACTGAGACTGGGCCAACCACCACCTTCAGGGAAGTACAGTTCCCTGGGGTCCCCTCTGACACAGGCAGTCTTGGTGGTAGCCAAGCTAGGGCTAACCAGGGCCTGGCCCTTGAGCAGTTGGCGAGACCGGCAACAGGCCTCCCCCATCTGTAGGAGTGGGAGTGGAGGAAAGGATCATGGCTTCTCAAGCCATCCACTGCCTAGCAACATGAAACCATGTGCCTGGCAGCAGATAGTAATACCTGACCTGAACCCTGCTTTGCAGTACTTTTGGAAAGGAGAGAAGCTGGGGTCCTGCCCCCATCTCCTCCCCCACACTTGGCCAGGGCCCCCTCTCCAGACCAGCTGTTATGACATCATGTGACTAGGAAAGTAGACTCTGACTTAAGCAGCTGGTTGCCCCACGACCGAGTCAATAGAATTTTGGGAACCTATATATTGGGCATCGTTGCTGTGACCAAAGGCATTTGTGACCGAGTATCCCAGGTGGCAAAAGCTCCTGATCCAGACTCCATGGCTAGTCCAAGTACCTATGAGACAGAAGAAGCCATGCTGGCCCCATCAGGGGAAGGAGAGCCAGCAATAGGTGTCCCATCTGTCTCACCCCTGGATCCAAATGTGGATCCCAGGGAGATTCTGGGGACCAGTGGCGAAAATGCTGTGAGCCAAGGTCCGGGCCCCCAAGACAGTCCACAACCGCAGGACCCAAGCCAAGGTGCTGCCAATGTGGACGGAAACAGGGCCATTCTTGGGCTCTCCTTCCCCAGAAAGCTCTGGATGATAGTGGAAGATGTCACCTTCACATCTGTGTGCTGGAATGACGATGGAGACGCCATGATTATCGAGAAAGATCTCTTCCAGAGGGAGGTTCTTAGCCGGAAGGGCGCAGAAAGAATCTTTGAAACAGACAACTTGAAGAGCTTCATCCGCCTGCTGAACCTCTATGGATTCAGCAAAATACGCCCAAATGACCCTTCAGTTTGCTCTGCAGGGAACAAGACAATGATGGTAAAGTAGAAATCCTCCCCTTCCCCATGTTCTCTGTTACCCGAACGACTTCTTAGTACGGGTAACAGAGAACAGTGCTATCCAAGAAGAATGCTATCCTGAAAGGGTTTCATTTCCAAGGATAACTCTTTTTCACATGAGACAACATTTACCAAAAGTTGAGAAAGTATAGGTTTTCATATGAAACTATAACCCCCTTAGAGATAACCTGATGAGATGACTAAAGACCCTAAGGGGCCATTTAATGTCAAATAGATGTATTTTCTCCCAGAATGACTAACATGATTAATTTTGTTTCAGATCTACCGCCACTGCAATTTTCAGAGAGGCAAGCCTCTGCTCCTCGAGAACATCAAGAGAAAATGTAATCTGATGATTATTACTTGCCCAGGGACGAGCGTAGCAATTCCAAAGAGAAAGAGGGAGGTAACCCCTACACGACGCTCCCAAAGAATCCAACTCAAGAAATGCGCCAACGAAGCTGACAAAAAGACCCAGAAAGAAGGCCCAAGAGCCCGGGGACCCAGTGGCACCCGGTCATTCATATTGCCTGATATCTGGTTTATGGGCAATATAGCTGCACGTGCCATGGAAGACCCTTCCTCAAGTGAGCCAGGTGGCCCAAGTGGGGAGGGCACATCTAGGAACATCATGTTTGCACCCAGGGCTACTGCCATAAGGGATGGTGTCGGGGAACTGCCCTCCCACCCCCCAGATCATAGTTCAGTGATATCTTTGTATAACACCTGTTATTCCTTCCTGCTGGCTGCCCTTTCAGTCAAGGCCCCACGCGAGGCCCCGGAGGAGGACGACGAGGAGGAGGGCACCTCAGATTACAAGTGCGCACTCTGCGAGCATATCAAGGACAGTCCAATTCCACAAGCCACTGGCCACTGATCAAATCACCACTGTGTAACTGGGGAGGATTTTCAGCTTTAATAAAGAAAAGCAAAACTGCACGTCAGTAAATACACATTGCAATGAGAATTGTGAGTCTGTTCTTTGTTCCCATGCTACACACACCTCATCAGATGAGACCATGAGGCTGGAAACCCGGGCCCAACACGCTTTGGTCCCCATTGTCCTCTTTCCTTTGAAGCAGCAGCATTTTCACACACTCAGCTGAGGATCAGGTTGGGATGCCCTTAGGCAAGCCCTGGAGCACCTGGTCCGCTGAGCCTCACTTGCTGGTCAGGACCCAGAACAGGCTGGCTCCTGACCTTGGGGGAATCCCCCTATATTATTCATGCATCTAGAAAAAGGAGTGTCTTTCCTCATGGGACCCCTAGGACGCCAGGGAGTTACTGATCAGCAGCTGAGCGACTCTAGCCGAAGTTCCAGGGGCCTTCTAGAGAGGCCCCTAAAACTAGGGCCAACACATCTGCCCAGGGGGTGTATGACCACCACAGTCTGGCTCAGAAGACGGCTCAGAAGACCAGTTCTCCAGTGAGGGGCAGGAAAAGGCAGTGCCTTTCTAGGATGGCTCCATGAATACAGGTGCGAGAACAAGGACAGACATGAGGAAACAGGCAATCAGTCAGTCCTTGCTGTCAACTGCCACCAACCTGGCTAGTCCTGCACAAAACTCATCTGGAGACTTGTTCTGTCTCTAATACAAAGAGTTCACACCAGACAGAGAGTGTTTCAGGCTGACTTTATTGCCACAACTCCACTGTGGGGTTGGGGAGGGACAGCGATGTCCCGAGAGGTGATTTGGCAGGTACGGTAGAAACTAGAAGATATCCCTAGAGATCAGGTCTCTGGGCCCACAAGGAGGGGAGTGGGATTGGCTGTTAATGACGATGGCACGTGGTCCCTGTGGAAAAGCCCTTTTCACCCAATGGCCCGGTGCCATTCTTAGGCTCCAAGGATTCACTTTCTAGAGTCCCCTTAGCTTTGGACAAGTGCAAAATGAGACATCAACAGATAGGTGAGTTTCTCCTCTGCTCCCTGTCCCTCCACTTGGGGACTGGGGGTGGCCTTCGGGCAAGAACAGGGCAGGCATGAGAGTGTCAGTAAAATGCTTTGTTTCAACAGAGCTGAATGTAGGCCAGGTCCCCGAATCAGTCATTAAAAGGGGAAGTCCAAAGGAGACCCAATTTGGAAGTAGGAGGCCAGAAATCTGGGAGAGCAAGAGCCAATCCACCCAAGTGAGGAAAGGAAATGGGGCCTAGAAGAGGCTCGTAGCGAGGCTGAACCTCAGGGCATCGGGGCGGGGGGGGGTGATTGAGAAGGGTAAATACAGGTGTCCCAAAATGAGCCCGCCTTGGGTAAAGAGAAGAGATCTTATGAGGAAGACACGGAACCAAAGCCAATCCTGTTGTGATCTGGAGAGGGATGAGATTTGGGGGCAAGCACAGCTCAAGAGGGGACCCCCCCCTGCAGCGGAAGGTGGGGCTGTCCACTGGCAAGCTGTTGCCATGGGTAATACCATGTCTGAGGTGTTTGGGGGTAATACTGAGTTTGACGAACCAGAGCAGTGCTTCTACCATGTTGGAGCATAGCCCTGCTCTGGGGACAACTTGACCAGGGGCAAGACAACAGGAAGCTTTCTTTGGGCCCATCTGAGCAAGACTGACCACCTAGCAGGAGGAGGCAGAAGAGACCAAAGCAGGAAGAGGGGGGTCCGAGATGGGGGCTACCAACTGAGACTGGGCCAACCACCACCTTCAGGGAAGTACAGTTCCCTGGGGTCCCCTCTGACACAGGCAGTCTTGGTGGTAGCCAAGCTAGGGCTAACCAGGGCCTGGCCCTTGAGCAGTTGGCGAGACCGGCAACAGGCCTCCCCCATCTGTAGGAGTGGGAGTGGAGGAAAGGATCATGGCTTCTCAAGCCATCCACTGCCTAGCAACATGAAACCATGTGCCTGGCAGCAGATAGTAATACCTGACCTGAACCCTGCTTTGCAGTACTTTTGGAAAGGAGAGAAGCTGGGGTCCTGCCCCCATCTCCTCCCCCACACTTGGCCAGGGCCCCCTCTCCAGACCAGCTGTTATGACATCATGTGACTAGGAAAGTAGACTCTGACTTAAGCAGCTGGTTGCCCCACGACCGAGTCAATAGAATTTTGGGAACCTATATATTGGGCATCGTTGCTGTGACCAAAGGCATTTGTGACCGAGTATCCCAGGTGGCAAAAGCTCCTGATCCAGACTCCATGGCTAGTCCAAGTACCTATGAGACAGAAGAAGCCATGCTGGCCCCATCAGGGGAAGGAGAGCCAGCAATAGGTGTCCCATCTGTCTCACCCCTGGATCCAAATGTGGATCCCAGGGAGATTCTGGGGACCAGTGGCGAAAATGCTGTGAGCCAAGGTCCGGGCCCCCAAGACAGTCCACAACCGCAGGACCCAAGCCAAGGTGCTGCCAATGTGGACGGAAACAGGGCCATTCTTGGGCTCTCCTTCCCCAGAAAGCTCTGGATGATAGTGGAAGATGTCACCTTCACATCTGTGTGCTGGAATGACGATGGAGACGCCATGATTATCGAGAAAGATCTCTTCCAGAGGGAGGTTCTTAGCCGGAAGGGCGCAGAAAGAATCTTTGAAACAGACAACTTGAAGAGCTTCATCCGCCTGCTGAACCTCTATGGATTCAGCAAAATACGCCCAAATGACCCTTCAGTTTGCTCTGCAGGGAACAAGACAATGATGGTAAAGTAGAAATCCTCCCCTTCCCCATGTTCTCTGTTACCCGAACGACTTCTTAGTACGGGTAACAGAGAACAGTGCTATCCAAGAAGAATGCTATCCTGAAAGGGTTTCATTTCCAAGGATAACTCTTTTTCACATGAGACAACATTTACCAAAAGTTGAGAAAGTATAGGTTTTCATATGAAACTATAACCCCCTTAGAGATAACCTGATGAGATGACTAAAGACCCTAAGGGGCCATTTAATGTCAAATAGATGTATTTTCTCCCAGAATGACTAACATGATTAATTTTGTTTCAGATCTACCGCCACTGCAATTTTCAGAGAGGCAAGCCTCTGCTCCTCGAGAACATCAAGAGAAAATGTAATCTGATGATTATTACTTGCCCAGGGACGAGCGTAGCAATTCCAAAGAGAAAGAGGGAGGTAACCCCTACACGACGCTCCCAAAGAATCCAACTCAAGAAATGCGCCAACGAAGCTGACAAAAAGACCCAGAAAGAAGGCCCAAGAGCCCGGGGACCCAGTGGCACCCGGTCATTCATATTGCCTGATATCTGGTTTATGGGCAATATAGCTGCACGTGCCATGGAAGACCCTTCCTCAAGTGAGCCAGGTGGCCCAAGTGGGGAGGGCACATCTAGGAACATCATGTTTGCACCCAGGGCTACTGCCATAAGGGATGGTGTCGGGGAACTGCCCTCCCACCCCCCAGATCATAGTTCAGTGATATCTTTGTATAACACCTGTTATTCCTTCCTGCTGGCTGCCCTTTCAGTCAAGGCCCCACGCGAGGCCCCGGAGGAGGACGACGAGGAGGAGGGCACCTCAGATTACAAGTGCGCACTCTGCGAGCATATCAAGGACAGTCCAATTCCACAAGCCACTGGCCACTGATCAAATCACCACTGTGTAACTGGGGAGGATTTTCAGCGTTAATAAAGAAAAGCAAAACTGCACGTCAGTAAATACACATTGCAATGAGAATTGTGAGTCTGTTCTTTGTTCCCATGCTACACACACCTCATCAGATGAGACCATGAGGCTGGAAACCCGGGCCCAACACGCTTTGGTCCCCATTGTCCTCTTTCCTTTGAAGCAGCAGCATTTTCACACACTCAGCTGAGGATCAGGTTGGGATGCCCTTAGGCAAGCCCTGGAGCACCTGGTCCGCTGAGCCTCACTTGCTGGTCAGGACCCAGAACAGGCTGGCTCCTGACCTTGGGGGAATCCCCCTATATTATTCATGCATCTAGAAAAAGGAGTGTCTTTCCTCATGGGACCCCTAGGACGCCAGGGAGTTACTGATCAGCAGCTGAGCGACTCTAGCCGAAGTTCCAGGGGCCTTCTAGAGAGGCCCCTAAAACTAGGGCCAACACATCTGCCCAGGGGGTGTATGACCACCACAGTCTGGCTCAGAAGACGGCTCAGAAGACCAGTTCTCCAGTGAGGGGCAGGAAAAGGCAGTGCCTTTCTAGGATGGCTCCATGAATACAGGTGCGAGAACAAGGACAGACATGAGGAAACAGGCAATCAGTCAGTCCTTGCTGTCAACTGCCACCAACCTGGCTAGTCCTGCACAAAACTCATCTGGAGACTTGTTCTGTCTCTAATACAAAGAGTTCACACCAGACAGAGAGTGTTTCAGGCTGACTTTATTGCCACAACTCCACTGTGGGGGGGGGGAGGGACAGCGATGTCCCGAGAGGTGATTTGGCAGGTACGGTAGAAACTAGAAGATATCCCTAGAGATCAGGTCTCTGGGCCCACAAGGAGGGGAGTGGGATTGGCTATTAATGACGATGGCACGGGGTCCCTGTGGAAAAGCCCTTTTCACCCAATGGCCCGGTGCCATTCTTAGGCTCCAAGGATTCACTTTCTAGAGTCCCCTTAGCTTTGGACAAGTACAAAATGAGACATCAACAGATAGGTGATTTTCTCCTCTGCTCCCTGTCCCTCCACTTGGGGACTGGGGGTGGCCTTCGGGCAAGAACAGGGCAGGCATGAGAGTGTCAGTAAAATGCTTTGTTTCAACAGAGCTGAATGTAGGCCAGGTCCCCGAATCAGTCATTAAAAGGGGAAGTCCAAAGGAGACCCAATTTGGAAGTAGGAGGCCAGAAATCTGGGAGAGCAAGAGCCAATCCACCCAAGTGAGGAAAGGAAATGGGGCCTAGAAGAGGCTCGTAGCGAGGCTGAACCTCAGGGCATCGGGGCGGGGGGGGGGTGATTGAGAAGGGTAAATACAGGTGTCCCAAAATGAGCCCGCCTTGGGTAAAGAGAAGAGATCTTATGAGGAAGACACGGAACCAAAGCCAATCCTGTTGTGATCTGGAGAGGGATGAGATTTGGGGGCAAGCACAGCTCAAGAGGGGACCCCCCCCTGCAGCGGAAGGTGGGGCTGTCCACTGGCAAGCTGTTGCCATGGGTAATACCATGTCTGAGGTGTTTGGGGGTAATACTGAGTTTGACGAACCAGAGCAGTGCTTCTACCATGTTGGAGCATAGCCCTGCTCTGGGGACAACTTGACCAGGGGCAAGACAACAGGAAGCTTTCTTTGGGCCCATCTGAGCAAGACTGACCACCTAGCAGGAGGAGGCAGAAGAGACCAAAGCAGGAAGAGGGGGGTCCGAGATGGGGGCTACCAACTGAGACTGGGCCAACCACCACCTTCAGGGAAGTACAGTTCCCTGGGGTCCCCTCTGACACAGGCAGTCTTGGTGGTAGCCAAGCTAGGGCTAACCAGGGCCTGGCCCTTGAGCAGTTGGCGAGACCGGCAACAGGCCTCCCCCATCTGTAGGAGTGGGAGTGGAGGAAAGGATCATGGCTTCTCAAGCCATCCACTGCCTAGCAACATGAAACCATGTGCCTGGCAGCAGATAGTAATACCTGACCTGAACCCTGCTTTGCAGTACTTTTGGAAAGGAGAGAAGCTGGGGTCCTGCCCCCATCTCCTCCCCCACACTTGGCCAGGGCCCCCTCTCCAGACCAGCTGTTATGACATCATGTGACTAGGAAAGTAGACTCTGACTTAAGCAGCTGGTTGCCCCACGACCGAGTCAATAGAATTTTGGGAACCTATATATTGGGCATCGTTGCTGTGACCAAAGGCATTTGTGACCGAGTATCCCAGGTGGCAAAAGCTCCTGATCCAGACTCCATGGCTAGTCCAAGTACCTATGAGACAGAAGAAGCCATGCTGGCCCCATCAGGGGAAGGAGAGCCAGCAATAGGTGTCCCATCTGTCTCACCCCTGGATCCAAATGTGGATCCCAGGGAGATTCTGGGGACCAGTGGCGAAAATGCTGTGAGCCAAGGTCCGGGCCCCCAAGACAGTCCACAACCGCAGGACCCAAGCCAAGGTGCTGCCAATGTGGACGGAAACAGGGCCATTCTTGGGCTCTCCTTCCCCAGAAAGCTCTGGATGATAGTGGAAGATGTCACCTTCACATCTGTGTGCTGGAATGACGATGGAGACGCCATGATTATCGAGAAAGATCTCTTCCAGAGGGAGGTTCTTAGCCGGAAGGGCGCAGAAAGAATCTTTGAAACAGACAACTTGAAGAGCTTCATCCGCCTGCTGAACCTCTATGGATTCAGCAAAATACGCCCAAATGACCCTTCAGTTTGCTCTGCAGGGAACAAGACAATGATGGTAAAGTAGAAATCCTCCCCTTCCCCATGTTCTCTGTTACCCGAACGACTTCTTAGTACGGGTAACAGAGAACAGTGCTATCCAAGAAGAATGCTATCCTGAAAGGGTTTCATTTCCAAGGATAACTCTTTTTCACATGAGACAACATTTACCAAAAGTTGAGAAAGTATAGGTTTTCATATGAAACTATAACCCCCTTAGAGATAACCTGATGAGATGACTAAAGACCCTAAGGGGCCATTTAATGTCAAATAGATGTATTTTCTCCCAGAATGACTAACATGATTAATTTTGTTTCAGATCTACCGCCACTGCAATTTTCAGAGAGGCAAGCCTCTGCTCCTCGAGAACATCAAGAGAAAATGTAATCTGATGATTATTACTTGCCCAGGGACGAGCGTAGCAATTCCAAAGAGAAAGAGGGAGGTAACCCCTACACGACGCTCCCAAAGAATCCAACTCAAGAAATGCGCCAACGAAGCTGACAAAAAGACCCAGAAAGAAGGCCCAAGAGCCCGGGGACCCAGTGGCACCCGGTCATTCATATTGCCTGATATCTGGTTTATGGGCAATATAGCTGCACGTGCCATGGAAGACCCTTCCTCAAGTGAGCCAGGTGGCCCAAGTGGGGAGGGCACATCTAGGAACATCATGTTTGCACCCAGGGCTACTGCCATAAGGGATGGTGTCGGGGAACTGCCCTCCCACCCCCCAGATCATAGTTCAGTGATATCTTTGTATAACACCTGTTATTCCTTCCTGCTGGCTGCCCTTTCAGTCAAGGCCCCACGCGAGGCCCCGGAGGAGGACGACGAGGAGGAGGGCACCTCAGATTACAAGTGCGCACTCTGCGAGCATATCAAGGACAGTCCAATTCCACAAGCCACTGGCCACTGATCAAATCACCACTGTGTAACTGGGGAGGATTTTCAGCTTTAATAAAGAAAAGCAAAACTGCACGTCAGTAAATACACATTGCAATGAGAATTGTGAGTCTGTTCTTTGTTCCCATGCTACACACACCTCATCAGATGAGACCATGAGGCTGGAAACCCGGGCCCAACACGCTTTGGTCCCCATTGTCCTCTTTCCTTTGAAGCAGCAGCATTTTCACACACTCAGCTGAGGATCAGGTTGGGATGCCCTTAGGCAAGCCCTGGAGCACCTGGTCCGCTGAGCCTCACTTGCTGGTCAGGACCCAGAACAGGCTGGCTCCTGACCTTGGGGGAATCCCCCTATATTATTCATGCATCTAGAAAAAGGAGTGTCTTTCCTCATGGGACCCCTAGGACGCCAGGGAGTTACTGATCAGCAGCTGAGCGACTCTAGCCGAAGTTCCAGGGGCCTTCTAGAGAGGCCCCTAAAACTAGGGCCAACACATCTGCCCAGGGGGTGTATGACCACCACAGTCTGGCTCAGAAGACGGCTCAGAAGACCAGTTCTCCAGTGAGGGGCAGGAAAAGGCAGTGCCTTTCTAGGATGGCTCCATGAATACAGGTGCGAGAACAAGGACAGACATGAGGAAACAGGCAATCAGTCAGTCCTTGCTGTCAACTGCCACCAACCTGGCTAGTCCTGCACAAAACTCATCTGGAGACTTGTTCTGTCTCTAATACAAAGAGTTCACACCAGACAGAGAGTGTTTCAGGCTGACTTTATTGCCACAACTCCACTGTGGGGGGGGGGAGGGACAGCGATGTCCCGAGAGGTGATTTGGCAGGTACGGTAGAAACTAGAAGATATCCCTAGAGATCAGGTCTCTGGGCCCACAAGGAGGGGAGTGGGATTGGCTGTTAATGACGATGGCACGTGGTCCCTGTGGAAAAGCCCTTTTCACCCAATGGCCCGGTGCCATTCTTAGGCTCCAAGGATTCACTTTCTAGAGTCCCCTTAGCTTTGGACAAGTACAAAATGAGACATCAACAGATAGGTGATTTTCTCCTCTGCTCCCTGTCCCTCCACTTGGGGACTGGGGGTGGCCTTCGGGCAAGAACAGGGCAGGCATGAGAGTGTCAGTAAAATGCTTTGTTTCAACAGAGCTGAATGTAGGCCAGGTCCCCGAATCAGTCATTAAAAGGGGAAGTCCAAAGGAGACCCAATTTGGAAGTAGGAGGCCAGAAATCTGGGAGAGCAAGAGCCAATCCACCCAAGTGAGGAAAGGAAATGGGGCCTAGAAGAGGCTCGTAGCGAGGCTGAACCTCAGGGCATCGGGGCGGGGGGGGGGGGTGATTGAGAAGGGTAAATACAGGTGTCCCAAAATGAGCCCGCCTTGGGTAAAGAGAAGAGATCTTATGAGGAAGACACGGAACCAAAGCCAATCCTGTTGTGATCTGGAGAGGGATGAGATTTGGGGGCAAGCACAGCTCAAGAGGGGACCCCCCCCTGCAGCGGAAGGTGGGGCTGTCCACTGGCAAGCTGTTGCCATGGGTAATACCATGTCTGAGGTGTTTGGGGGTAATACTGAGTTTGACGAACCAGAGCAGTGCTTCTACCATGTTGGAGCATAGCCCTGCTCTGGGGACAACTTGACCAGGGGCAAGACAACAGGAAGCTTTCTTTGGGCCCATCTGAGCAAGACTGACCACCTAGCAGGAGGAGGCAGAAGAGACCAAAGCAGGAAGAGGGGGGTCCGAGATGGGGGCTACCAACTGAGACTGGGCCAACCACCACCTTCAGGGAAGTACAGTTCCCTGGGGTCCCCTCTGACACAGGCAGTCTTGGTGGTAGCCAAGCTAGGGCTAACCAGGGCCTGGCCCTTGAGCAGTTGGCGAGACCGGCAACAGGCCTCCCCCATCTGTAGGAGTGGGAGTGGAGGAAAGGATCATGGCTTCTCAAGCCATCCACTGCCTAGCAACATGAAACCATGTGCCTGGCAGCAGATAGTAATACCTGACCTGAACCCTGCTTTGCAGTACTTTTGGAAAGGAGAGAAGCTGGGGTCCTGCCCCCATCTCCTCCCCCACACTTGGCCAGGGCCCCCTCTCCAGACCAGCTGTTATGACATCATGTGACTAGGAAAGTAGACTCTGACTTAAGCAGCTGGTTGCCCCACGACCGAGTCAATAGAATTTTGGGAACCTATATATTGGGCATCGTTGCTGTGACCAAAGGCATTTGTGACCGAGTATCCCAGGTGGCAAAAGCTCCTGATCCAGACTCCATGGCTAGTCCAAGTACCTATGAGACAGAAGAAGCCATGCTGGCCCCATCAGGGGAAGGAGAGCCAGCAATAGGTGTCCCATCTGTCTCACCCCTGGATCCAAATGTGGATCCCAGGGAGATTCTGGGGACCAGTGGCGAAAATGCTGTGAGCCAAGGTCCGGGCCCCCAAGACAGTCCACAACCGCAGGACCCAAGCCAAGGTGCTGCCAATGTGGACGGAAACAGGGCCATTCTTGGGCTCTCCTTCCCCAGAAAGCTCTGGATGATAGTGGAAGATGTCACCTTCACATCTGTGTGCTGGAATGACGATGGAGACGCCATGATTATCGAGAAAGATCTCTTCCAGAGGGAGGTTCTTAGCCGGAAGGGCGCAGAAAGAATCTTTGAAACAGACAACTTGAAGAGCTTCATCCGCCTGCTGAACCTCTATGGATTCAGCAAAATACGCCCAAATGACCCTTCAGTTTGCTCTGCAGGGAACAAGACAATGATGGTAAAGTAGAAATCCTCCCCTTCCCCATGTTCTCTGTTACCCGAACGACTTCTTAGTACGGGTAACAGAGAACAGTGCTATCCAAGAAGAATGCTATCCTGAAAGGGTTTCATTTCCAAGGATAACTCTTTTTCACATGAGACAACATTTACCAAAAGTTGAGAAAGTATAGGTTTTCATATGAAACTATAACCCCCTTAGAGATAACCTGATGAGATGACTAAAGACCCTAAGGGGCCATTTAATGTCAAATAGATGTATTTTCTCCCAGAATGACTAACATGATTAATTTTGTTTCAGATCTACCGCCACTGCAATTTTCAGAGAGGCAAGCCTCTGCTCCTCGAGAACATCAAGAGAAAATGTAATCTGATGATTATTACTTGCCCAGGGACGAGCGTAGCAATTCCAAAGAGAAAGAGGGAGGTAACCCCTACACGACGCTCCCAAAGAATCCAACTCAAGAAATGCGCCAACGAAGCTGACAAAAAGACCCAGAAAGAAGGCCCAAGAGCCCGGGGACCCAGTGGCACCCGGTCATTCATATTGCCTGATATCTGGTTTATGGGCAATATAGCTGCACGTGCCATGGAAGACCCTTCCTCAAATGAGCCAGGTGGCCCAAGTGGGGAGGGCACATCTAGGAACATCATGTTTGCACCCAGGGCTACTGCCATAAGGGATGGTGTCGGGGAACTGCCCTCCCACCCCCCAGATCATAGTTCAGTGATATCTTTGTATAACACCTGTTATTCCTTCCTGCTGGCTGCCCTTTCAGTCAAGGCCCCACGCGAGGCCCCGGAGGAGGACGACGAGGAGGAGGGCACCTCAGATTACAAGTGCGCACTCTGCGAGCATATCAAGGACAGTCCAATTCCACAAGCCACTGGCCACTGATCAAATCACCACTGTGTAACTGGGGAGGATTTTCAGCGTTAATAAAGAAAAGCAAAACTGCACGTCAGTAAATACACATTGCAATGAGAATTGTGAGTCTGTTCTTTGTTCCCATGCTACACACACCTCATCAGATGAGACCATGAGGCTGGAAACCCGGGCCCAACACGCTTTGGTCCCCATTGTCCTCTTTCCTTTGAAGCAGCAGCATTTTCACACACTCAGCTGAGGATCAGGTTGGGATGCCCTTAGGCAAGCCCTGGAGCACCTGGTCCGCTGAGCCTCACTTGCTGGTCAGGACCCAGAACAGGCTGGCTCCTGACCTTGGGGGAATCCCCCTATATTATTCATGCATCTAGAAAAAGGAGTGTCTTTCCTCATGGGACCCCTAGGACGCCAGGGAGTTACTGATCAGCAGCTGAGCGACTCTAGCCGAAGTTCCAGGGGCCTTCTAGAGAGGCCCCTAAAACTAGGGCCAACACATCTGCCCAGGGGGTGTATGACCACCACAGTCTGGCTCAGAAGACGGCTCAGAAGACCAGTTCTCCAGTGAGGGGCAGGAAAAGGCAGTGCCTTTCTAGGATGGCTCCATGAATACAGGTGCGAGAACAAGGACAGACATGAGGAAACAGGCAATCAGTCAGTCCTTGCTGTCAACTGCCACCAACCTGGCTAGTCCTGCACAAAACTCATCTGGAGACTTGTTCTGTCTCTAATACAAAGAGTTCACACCAGACAGAGAGTGTTTCAGGCTGACTTTATTGCCACAACTCCACTGTGGGGGGGGGAGGGACAGCGATGTCCCGAGAGGTGATTTGGCAGGTACGGTAGAAACTAGAAGATATCCCTAGAGATCAGGTCTCTGGGCCCACAAGGAGGGGAGTGGGATTGGCTGTTAATGACGATGGCACGTGGTCCCTGTGGAAAAGCCCTTTTCACCCAATGGCCCGGTGCCATTCTTAGGCTCCAAGGATTCACTTTCTAGAGTCCCCTTAGCTATGGACAAGTACAAAATGAGACATCAACAGATAGGTGATTTTCTCCTCTGCTCCCTGTCCCTCCACTTGGGGACTGGGGGTGGCCTTCGGGCAAGAACAGGGCAGGCATGAGAGTGTCAGTAAAATGCTTTGTTTCAACAGAGCTGAATGTAGGCCAGGTCCCCGAATCAGTCATTAAAAGGGGAAGTCCAAAGGAGACCCAATTTGGAAGTAGGAGGCCAGAAATCTGGGAGAGCAAGAGCCAATCCACCCAAGTGAGGAAAGGAAATGGGGCCTAGAAGAGGCTCGTAGCGAGGCTGAACCTCAGGGCATCGGGGCGGGGGTGGGGGGTGATTGAGAAGGGTAAATACAGGTGTCCCAAAATGAGCCCGCCTTGGGTAAAGAGAAGAGATCTTATGAGGAAGACACGGAACCAAAGCCAATCCTGTTGTGATCTGGAGAGGGATGAGATTTGGGGGCAAGCACAGCTCAAGAGGGGACCCCCCCCTGCAGCGGAAGGTGGGGCTGTCCACTGGCAAGCTGTTGCCATGGGTAATACCATGTCTGAGGTGTTTGGGGGTAATACTGAGTTTGACGAACCAGAGCAGTGCTTCTACCATGTTGGAGCATAGCCCTGCTCTGGGGACAACTTGACCAGGGGCAAGACAACAGGAAGCTTTCTTTGGGCCCATCTGAGCAAGACTGACCACCTAGCAGGAGGAGGCAGAAGAGACCAAAGCAGGAAGAGGGGGGTCCGAGATGGGGGCTACCAACTGAGACTGGGCCAACCACCACCTTCAGGGAAGTACAGTTCCCTGGGGTCCCCTCTGACACAGGCAGTCTTGGTGGTAGCCAAGCTAGGGCTAACCAGGGCCTGGCCCTTGAGCAGTTGGCGAGACCGGCAACAGGCCTCCCCCATCTGTAGGAGTGGGAGTGGAGGAAAGGATCATGGCTTCTCAAGCCATCCACTGCCTAGCAACATGAAACCATGTGCCTGGCAGCAGATAGTAATACCTGACCTGAACCCTGCTTTGCAGTACTTTTGGAAAGGAGAGAAGCTGGGGTCCTGCCCCCATCTCCTCCCCCACACTTGGCCAGGGCCCCCTCTCCAGACCAGCTGTTATGACATCATGTGACTAGGAAAGTAGACTCTGACTTAAGCAGCTGGTTGCCCCACGACCGAGTCAATAGAATTTTGGGAACCTATATATTGGGCATCGTTGCTGTGACCAAAGGCATTTGTGACCGAGTATCCCAGGTGGCAAAAGCTCCTGATCCAGACTCCATGGCTAGTCCAAGTACCTATGAGACAGAAGAAGCCATGCTGGCCCCATCAGGGGAAGGAGAGCCAGCAATAGGTGTCCCATCTGTCTCACCCCTGGATCCAAATGTGGATCCCAGGGAGATTCTGGGGACCAGTGGCGAAAATGCTGTGAGCCAAGGTCCGGGCCCCCAAGACAGTCCACAACCGCAGGACCCAAGCCAAGGTGCTGCCAATGTGGACGGAAACAGGGCCATTCTTGGGCTCTCCTTCCCCAGAAAGCTCTGGATGATAGTGGAAGATGTCACCTTCACATCTGTGTGCTGGAATGACGATGGAGACGCCATGATTATTGAGAAAGATCTCTTCCAGAGGGAGGTTCTTAGCCGGAAGGGCGCAGAAAGAATCTTTGAAACAGACAACTTGAAGAGCTTCATCCGCCTGCTGAACCTCTATGGATTCAGCAAAATACGCCCAAATGACCCTTCAGTTTGCTCTGCAGGGAACAAGACAATGATGGTAAAGTAGAAATCCTCCCCTTCCCCATGTTCTCTGTTACCCGAACGACTTCTTAGTACAGGTAACAGAGAACAGTGCTATCCAAGAAGAATGCTATCCTGAAAGGGTTTCATTTCCAAGGATAACTCTTTTTCACATGAGACAACATTTACCAAAAGTTGAGAAAGTATAGGTTTTCATATGAAACTATAACCCCCTTAGAGATAACCTGATGAGATGACTAAAGACCCTAAGGGGCCATTTAATGTCAAATAGATGTATTTTCTCCCAGAATGACTAACATGATTAATTTTGTTTCAGATCTACCGCCACTGCAATTTTCAGAGAGGCAAGCCTCTGCTCCTCGAGAACATCAAGAGAAAATGTAATCTGATGATTATTACTTGCCCAGGGACGAGCGTAGCAATTCCAAAGAGAAAGAGGGAGGTAACCCCTACACGACGCTCCCAAAGAATCCAACTCAAGAAATGCGCCAACGAAGCTGACAAAAAGACCCAGAAAGAAGGCCCAAGAGCCCGGGGACCCAGTGGCACCCGGTCATTCATATTGCCTGATATCTGGTTTATGGGCAATATAGCTGCACGTGCCATGGAAGACCCTTCCTCAAGTGAGCCAGGTGGCCCAAGTGGGGAGGGCACATCTAGGAACATCATGTTTGCACCCAGGGCTACTGCCATAAGGGATGGTGTCGGGGAACTGCCCTCCCACCCCCCAGATCATAGTTCAGTGATATCTTTGTATAACACCTGTTATTCCTTCCTGCTGGCTGCCCTTTCAGTCAAGGCCCCACGCGAGGCCCCGGAGGAAGACGACGAGGAGGAGGGCACCTCAGATTACAAGTGCGCACTCTGCGAGCATATCAAGGACAGTCCAATTCCACAAGCCACTGGCCACTGATCAAATCACCACTGTGTAACTGGGGAGGATTTTCAGCGTTAATAAAGAAAAGCAAAACTGCACGTCAGTAAATACACATTGCAATGAGAATTGTGAGTCTGTTCTTTGTTCCCATGCTACACACACCTCATCAGATGAGACCATGAGGCTGGAAACCCGGGCCCAACACGCTTTGGTCCCCATTGTCCTCTTTCCTTTGAAGCAGCAGCATTTTCACACACTCAGCTGAGGATCAGGTTGGGATGCCCTTAGGCAAGCCCTGGAGCACCTGGTCCGCTGAGCCTCACTTGCTGGTCAGGACCCAGAACAGGCTGGCTCCTGACCTTGGGGGAATCCCCCTATATTATTCATGCATCTAGAAAAAGGAGTGTCTTTCCTCATGGGACCCCTAGGACGCCAGGGAGTTACTGATCAGCAGCTGAGCGACTCTAGCCGAAGTTCCAGGGGCCTTCTAGAGAGGCCCCTAAAACTAGGGCCAACACATCTGCCCAGGGGGTGTATGACCACCACAGTCTGGCTCAGAAGACGGCTCAGAAGACCAGTTCTCCAGTGAGGGGCAGGAAAAGGCAGTGCCTTTCTAGGATGGCTCCATGAATACAGGTGCGAGAACAAGGACAGACATGAGGAAACAGGCAATCAGTCAGTCCTTGCTGTCAACTGCCACCAACCTGGCTAGTCCTGCACAAAACTCATCTGGAGACTTGTTCTGTCTCTAATACAAAGAGTTCACACCAGACAGAGAGTGTTTCAGGCTGACTTTATTGCCACAACTCCACTGTGGGGGGGGGGGAGGGACAGCGATGTCCCGAGAGGTGATTTGGCAGGTACGGTAGAAACTAGAAGATATCCCTAGAGATCAGGTCTCTGGGCCCACAAGGAGGGGAGTGGGATTGGCTGTTAATGACGATGGCACGTGGTCCCTGTGGAAAAGCCCTTTTCACCCAATGGCCCGGTGCCATTCTTAGGCTCCAAGGATTCACTTTCTAGAGTCCCCTTAGCTTTGGACAAGTACAAAATGAGACATCAACAGATAGGTGATTTTCTCCTCTGCTCCCTGTCCCTCCACTTGGGGACTGGGGGTGGCCTTCGGGCAAGAACAGGGCAGGCATGAGAGTGTCAGTAAAATGCTTTGTTTCAACAGAGCTGAATGTAGGCCAGGTCCCCGAATCAGTCATTAAAAGGGGAAGTCCAAAGGAGACCCAATTTGGAAGTAGGAGGCCAGAAATCTGGGAGAGCAAGAGCCAATCCACCCAAGTGAGGAAAGGAAATGGGGCCTAGAAGAGGCTCGTAGCGAGGCTGAACCTCAGGGCATCGGGGCGGGGGGGGGGGTGATTGAGAAGGGTAAATACAGGTGTCCCAAAATGAGCCCGCCTTGGGTAAAGAGAAGAGATCTTATGAGGAAGACACGGAACCAAAGCCAATCCTGTTGTGATCTGGAGAGGGATGAGATTTGGGGGCAAGCACAGCTCAAGAGGGGACCCCCCACTGCAGCGGAAGGTGGGGCTGTCCACTGGCAAGCTGTTGCCATGGGTAATACCATGTCTGAGGTGTTTGGGGGTAATACTGAGTTTGACGAACCAGAGCAGTGCTTCTACCATGTTGGAGCATAGCCCTGCTCTGGGGACAACTTGACCAGGGGCAAGACAACAGGAAGCTTTCTTTGGGCCCATCTGAGCAAGACTGACCACCTAGCAGGAGGAGGCAGAAGAGACCAAAGCAGGAAGAGGGGGGTCCGAGATGGGGGCTACCAACTGAGACTGGGCCAACCACCACCTTCAGGGAAGTACAGTTCCCTGGGGTCCCCTCTGACACAGGCAGTCTTGGTGGTAGCCAAGCTAGGGCTAACCAGGGCCTGGCCCTTGAGCAGTTGGCGAGACCGGCAACAGGCCTCCCCCATCTGTAGGAGTGGGAGTGGAGGAAAGGATCATGGCTTCTCAAGCCATCCACTGCCTAGCAACATGAAACCATGTGCCTGGCAGCAGATAGTAATACCTGACCTGAACCCTGCTTTGCAGTACTTTTGGAAAGGAGAGAAGCTGGGGTCCTGCCCCCATCTCCTCCCCCACACTTGGCCAGGGCCCCCTCTCCAGACCAGCTGTTATGACATCATGTGACTAGGAAAGTAGACTCTGACTTAAGCAGCTGGTTGCCCCACGACCGAGTCAATAGAATTTTGGGAACCTATATATTGGGCATCGTTGCTGTGACCAAAGGCATTTGTGACCGAGTATCCCAGGTGGCAAAAGCTCCTGATCCAGACTCCATGGCTAGTCCAAGTACCTATGAGACAGAAGAAGCCATGCTGGCCCCATCAGGGGAAGGAGAGCCAGCAATAGGTGTCCCATCTGTCTCACCCCTGGATCCAAATGTGGATCCCAGGGAGATTCTGGGGACCAGTGGCGAAAATGCTGTGAGCCAAGGTCCGGGCCCCCAAGACAGTCCACAACCGCAGGACCCAAGCCAAGGTGCTGCCAATGTGGACGGAAACAGGGCCATTCTTGGGCTCTCCTTCCCCAGAAAGCTCTGGATGATAGTGGAAGATGTCACCTTCACATCTGTGTGCTGGAATGACGATGGAGACGCCATGATTATCGAGAAAGATCTCTTCCAGAGGGAGGTTCTTAGCCGGAAGGGCGCAGAAAGAATCTTTGAAACAGACAACTTGAAGAGCTTCATCCGCCTGCTGAACCTCTATGGATTCAGCAAAATACGCCCAAATGACCCTTCAGTTTGCTCTGCAGGGAACAAGACAATGATGGTAAAGTAGAAATCCTCCCCTTCCCCATGTTCTCTGTTACCCGAACGACTTCTTAGTACGGGTAACAGAGAACAGTGCTATCCAAGAAGAATGCTATCCTGAAAGGGTTTCATTTCCAAGGATAACTCTTTTTCACATGAGACAACATTTACCAAAAGTTGAGAAAGTATAGGTTTTCATATGAAACTATAACCCCCTTAGAGATAACCTGATGAGATGACTAAAGACCCTAAGGGGCCATTTAATGTCAAATAGATGTATTTTCTCCCAGAATGACTAACATGATTAATTTTGTTTCAGATCTACCGCCACTGCAATTTTCAGAGAGGCAAGCCTCTGCTCCTCGAGAACATCAAGAGAAAATGTAATCTGATGATTATTACTTGCCCAGGGACGAGCGTAGCAATTCCAAAGAGAAAGAGGGAGGTAACCCCTACACGACGCTCCCAAAGAATCCAACTCAAGAAATGCGCCAACGAAGCTGACAAAAAGACCCAGAAAGAAGGCCCAAGAGCCCGGGGACCCAGTGGCACCCGGTCATTCATATTGCCTGATATCTGGTTTATGGGCAATATAGCTGCACGTGCCATGGAAGACCCTTCCTCAAGTGAGCCAGGTGGCCCAAGTGGGGAGGGCACATCTAGGAACATCATGTTTGCACCCAGGGCTACTGCCATAAGGGATGGTGTCGGGGAACTGCCCTCCCACCCCCCAGATCATAGTTCAGTGATATCTTTGTATAACACCTGTTATTCCTTCCTGCTGGCTGCCCTTTCAGTCAAGGCCCCACGCGAGGCCCCGGAGGAGGACGACGAGGAGGAGGGCACCTCAGATTACAAGTGCGCACTCTGCGAGCATATCAAGGACAGTCCAATTCCACAAGCCACTGGCCACTGATCAAATCACCACTGTGTAACTGGGGAGGATTTTCAGCGTTAATAAAGAAAAGCAAAACTGCACGTCAGTAAATACACATTGCAATGAGAATTGTGAGTCTGTTCTTTGTTCCCATGCTACACACACCTCATCAGATGAGACCATGAGGCTGGAAACCCGGGCCCAACACGCTTTGGTCCCCATTGTCCTCTTTCCTTTGAAGCAGCAGCATTTTCACACACTCAGCTGAGGATCAGGTTGGGAAGCCCTTAGGCAAGCCCTGGAGCACCTGGTCCGCTGAGCCTCACTTGCTGGTCAGAACCCAGAACAGGCTGGCTCCTGACCTTGGGGGAATCCCCCTATATTATTCATGCATCTAGAAAAAGGAGTGTCTTTCCTCATGGGACCCCTAGGACGCCAGGGAGTTACTGATCAGCAGCTGAGCGACTCTAGCCGAAGTTCCAGGGGCCTTCTAGAGAGGCCCCTAAAACTAGGGCCAACACATCTGCCCAGGGGGTGTATGACCACCACAGTCTGGCTCAGAAGACGGCTCAGAAGACCAGTTCTCCAGTGAGGGGCAGGAAAAGGCAGTGCCTTTCTAGGATGGCTCCATGTATACAGGAGCGAGAACAAGGACAGACATGAGGAAACAGGCAATCAGTCAGGCCTTGCTGTCAACTGCCACCAACCTGGCTAGTCCTGCACAAAACTCATCTGGAGACTTGTTCTGTCTCTAATACAAAGAGTTCACACCAGACAGAGAGTGTTTCAGGTTGACTTTACTGCCACAACTCCACTGTGGGGGGGGGGGACAGCGATGTCCGAGAGGTGATTTGGCAGGTACGGTAGAAACTAGAAGAAATCCCTAGAGATCAGGTCTCTGGGCCCACAAGGAGGGGAGTGGAATTGGCTGTTAATGACGATGGCACGTGGTTCCTGTGGAAAAGCCCTTTTCACCCAATGGCCCGGTGCCATTCTTAGGCTCCAAGGATTCACTTTCTAGAGTCCCCTTAGCTTTGGACAAGTACAAAATGAGACATCAACAGATAGGTGAGTTTCTCCTCTGCTCCCTGTCCCTCCACTTGGGGACTGGGGGTGGCCTTTGGGCAAGAACAGGGCAGGCATGAGAGTGTCAGTAAAATGCTTGGTTTCAACAGAGCTGAATGTAGGCCAGGTCCCCGAATCAGTCATTAAAAGGGGAAGTCCAAAGGAGACCCAATTTGGAAGCAGGAGGCCAGAAATCTGGGAGAGCAAGAGCCAATCAACCCAAGTGAGGAAAGGAAATGGGGCCTAGAAGAGGCTCGTAGCGAGGCTGAACCTCAGGGCATCGGGGCGGGGGGGGGTGATTGAGAAGGGTAAATACAGGTGTCCCAAAATGAGCCCGCCTTGGGTAAAGAGAAGAGATCTCATGAGGAAGACACGGAACCAAAGCCAATCCTGTTGTGATCTGGAGAGGGATGAGATTTGGGGGCAAGCACAGCTCAAGAGGGGACCCCCCCCTGCAGCGGAAGGTGGGGCTGTCCACTGGCAAGCTGTTGCCATGGGTAATACCATGTCTGAGGTGTTTGGGGGTAATACTGAGTTTGACGAACCAGAGCAGTGCTTCTACCATGTTGGAGCATAGCCCTGCTCTGGGGACAACTTGACCAGGGGCAAGACAACAGGAAGCTTTCTTTGGGCCCATCTGAGCAAGACTGACCACCTAGCAGGAGGAGGCAGAAGAGACCAAAGCAGGAAGAGGGGGGTCCGAGATGGGGGCTACCAACTGAGACTGGGCCAACCACCACCTTCAGGGAAGTACAGTTCCCTGGGGTCCCCTCTGACACAGGCAGTCTTGGTGGTAGCCAAGCTAGGGCTAACCAGGGCCTGGCCCTTGAGCAGTTGGCGAGACCGGCAACAGGCCTCCCCCATCTGTAGGAGTGGGAGTGGAGGAAAGGATCATGGCTTCTCAAGCCATCCACTGCCTAGCAACATGAAACCATGTGCCTGGCAGCAGATAGTAATACCTGACCTGAACCCTGCTTTGCAGTACTTTTGGAAAGGAGAGAAGCTGGGGTCCTGCCCCCATCTCCTCCCCCACACTTGGCCAGGGCCCCCTCTCCAGACCAGCTGTTATGACATCATGTGACTAGGAAAGTAGACTCTGACTTAAGCAGCTGGTTGCCCCACGACCGAGTCAATAGAATTTTGGGAACCTATATATTGGGCATCGTTGCTGTGACCAAAGGCATTTGTGACCGAGTATCCCAGGTGGCAAAAGCTCCTGATCCAGACTCCATGGCTAGTCCAAGTACCTATGAGACAGAAGAAGCCATGCTGGCCCCATCAGGGGAAGGAGAGCCAGCAATAGGTGTCCCATCTGTCTCACCCCTGGATCCAAATGTGGATCCCAGGGAGATTCTGGGGACCAGTGGCGAAAATGCTGTGAGCCAAGGTCCGGGCCCCCAAGACAGTCCACAACCGCAGGACCCAAGCCAAGGTGCTGCCAATGTGGACGGAAACAGGGCCATTCTTGGGCTCTCCTTCCCCAGAAAGCTCTGGATGATAGTGGAAGATGTCACCTTCACATCTGTGTGCTGGAATGACGATGGAGACGCCATGATTATCGAGAAAGATCTCTTCCAGAGGGAGGTTCTTAGCCGGAAGGGCGCAGAAAGAATCTTTGAAACAGACAACTTGAAGAGCTTCATCCGCCTGCTGAACCTCTATGGATTCAGCAAAATACGCCCAAATGACCCTTCAGTTTGCTCTGCAGGGAACAAGACAATGATGGTAAAGTAGAAATCCTCCCCTTCCCCATGTTCTCTGTTACCCGAACGACTTCTTAGTACGGGTAACAGAGAACAGTGCTATCCAAGAAGAATGCTATCGTGAAAGGGTTTCATTTCCAAGGATAACTCTTTTTCACATGAGACAATATTTACCAAAAGTTGAGAAAGTATAGGTTTTCATATGAAACTATAACCCCCTTAGAGATAACCTGATGAGATGACTAAAGACCCTAAGGGGCCATTTAATGTCAAATAGATGTATTTTCTCCCAGAATGACTAACATGATTAATTTTGTTTCAGATCTACCGCCACTGCAATTTTCAGAGAGGCAAGCCTCTGCTCCTCGAGAACATCAAGAGAAAATGTAATCTGATGATTATTACTTGCCCAGGGACGAGCGTAGCAATTCCAAAGAGAAAGAGGGAGGTAACCCCTACACGACGCTCCCAAAGAATCCAACTCAAGAAATGCGCCAACGAAGCTGACAAAAAGACCCAGAAAGAAGGCCCAAGAGCCCGGGGACCCAGTGGCACCCGGTCATTCATATTGCCTGATATCTGGTTTATGGGCAATATAGCTGCACGTGCCATGGAAGACCCTTCCTCAAGTGAGCCAGGTGGCCCAAGTGGGGAGGGCACATCTAGGAACATCATGTTTGCACCCAGGGCTACTGCCATAAGGGATGGTGTCGGGGAACTGCCCTCCCACCCCCCAGATCATAGTTCAGTGATATCTTTGTATAACACCTGTTATTCCTTCCTGCTGGCTGCCCTTTCAGTCAAGGCCCCACGCGAGGCCCCGGAGGAGGACGACGAGGAGGAGGGCACCTCAGATTACAAGTGCGCACTCTGCGAGCATATCAAGGACAGTCCAATTCCACAAGCCACTGGCCACTGATCAAATCACCACTGTGTAACTGGGGAGGATTTTCAGCTTTAATAAAGAAAAGCAAAACTGCACGTCAGTAAATACACATTGCAATGAGAATTGTGAGTCTGTTCTTTGTTCCCATGCTACACACACCTCATCAGATGAGACCATGAGGCTGGAAACCCGGGCCCAACACGCTTTGGTCCCCATTGTCCTCTTTCCTTTGAAGCAGCAGCATTTTCACACACTCAGCTGAGGATCAGGTTGGGATGCCCTTAGGCAAGCCCTGGAGCACCTGGTCCGCTGAGCCTCACTTGCTGGTCAGGACCCAGAACAGGCTGGCTCCTGACCTTGGGGGAATCCCCCTATATTATTCATGCATCTAGAAAAAGGAGTGTCTTTCCTCATGGGACCCCTAGGACGCCAGGGAGTTACTGATCAGCAGCTGAGCGACTCTAGCCGAAGTTCCAGGGGCCTTCTAGAGAGGCCCCTAAAACTAGGGCCAACACATCTGCCCAGGGGTGTGTGACCACCACAGTCCGGCTCAGAAGCCGGGAGGTTCCAATCATCGCCTTGGGGGAGAGCCCACCATCCTCACAGGTAATAACCACGAATCACTTTGCCAAGAATTGACCCCAAACAAATAAAAGATTGTCCACAAAACAAACAACACTGGTCATCACTTTCCCATCAGAGCTGTATTTCAGACCCTTTCCTTGATCATGACATAGTTGGGTGACATGTCTACCACATGGCTTCATGAGACAGGGACAGTTTTACAACAAAGCAAGAGTCACTTGCTGGGACAGACAGGTGCTCTGTCTCCAAGTCTGATGGCCTCTTCGCGGTGAACGGGCCATCCCTGGCTGGTCACCCTCTGGCAGTCATTCCGCGCCCACTCCCAGCCCTCCCACAGGCTCCCTGGATGCTCTTGAAACATCCTGGGAGTACGACCAGAAGAAAGAGAGGGGAAAACGTGTAAGGGAGCCCCGAGTACTAACCAGTTTCTTTAACACATATTTCTTTGTACCACCCAGGAATCAGCAGGGCCCAAATCAGTGGCAACGCCAAGACATTTAGCGGCAGCTTTCCCTGTTTCCTAAAGTTCAAAGTGCTTGACACTGTCAATGAGCCCAGAAGGGCACCCCAAAGGAAGGTCCCCTGCATCTGAGTGGAGAAATCTGTTTACACAAACAGCCCGTGGTGGCTAATGCTCTCCGTAGCACGGCCAATTCAGATCGAACCCGACCTCTATGTCCATCCGCAGCACGATGGAGAGTTGATGGTCACGCTTCAGCAGGTACCTCAGTCCCCACCCTCTGAAGCGCCGCTTCCGTCAGGCCTCCTGCCCCAAGGGGATAAGGTGCTCTGGGATGTCTACCTGGAAGATATCCTTTCCGCCTTTCCTGGGTATGGCCTCCAGCAACCACCTGGGGTTTGAAAGTGCAGTCAGGTACTTCTGCCTCAGGTTGGTCAGTACAGCTTGATTTTCCAGTTCCACGATATCATCTGCAGCTAAGTTTTCTGGGCACTGCAAAGTTTCCCCAACGTCAACGAGCCCTGTGCAGGAAGACAGAAGCATACAGGTGTGTTTCCTTCTGGAAACTAAGGCCCACCTGTGAGAGAACACGGTTATTCAAAGTGCCAACCACCAGAGACTAAGCTGGTATCACCCAATGGACATGGAGTGAACTGGGGCCCTCTGAGCACTTCCAACATGCCAAACTCTGTTCTGGGAATTCTGGGTGAGGCTGAGGCAGAACAAGGAAGAGAAGAGGGCCTCGTTCTCAACAACCCCACCTAATGCTGGGCAGTTCCCAGCCAGACTGCGGATGGCCGCAGGTACAGGTGAGATGGGCCTCGGCTGCTGCGGGGAACTCACAGGCCATCAGGCGAAAGGAGCTGATGTGGGACGTCAACCAGTGAGGGGAGGGATGCAGTGGGCAGTGGGAGTGGGGCCGCGGAGTGCGGTCAGGCCGGCAGCGTGAGTCTGGAGGCCAGCGGGCGCTCTGTGAGTGCTGTGCGGCCTCTGGTCGTCTGTCACGTGGACACACACACGCACACACGTGCAGACATGGACCTCTCGCTGCCTCTCAGGTCATCAATGGGAATGAGGCCGAGTGGACAAGGGTGAATGGACAATTCACCAAAGTCGGGGAAACTCAGATCACCACCCCCAGCCCGGGGCGCCTTGCTGCCCCTTTGAAGTTGTGCTGCTTAAAGACACCACGGCCCAACCCCAAAAGGTTCAAAAGCAAACAAGCCGCCAACTCCTGAGCAAGGCCTTGGGGGTCCCTTGCAGGTGTCTGAGCAGCTCAGGGCGTCGTCACTTGCCAGCTATCACTCCACGGCCATACTTCTCCCCTTCCTGAAGCAAGGCCTGGATCTGAGCGGGGGTCCTGCCCAGCCTCTCCAGCAGCAGCTCCCTCCAGGAGGTGTCTTCCCAGTCCCTGTGAGCAATGTGGATGGCCAGGGTACAGTGCTGGTGGCTCCTCAGTAGGGGCCGCCAACGTGTCTCCAAGGTCTTGACCCCATTTAAGACAAAACCTGCGTAAGGCTGCCGGAAGGAGAGGCAGCAGAACTTCATCTTCCCAGAGACCCGTGGGGCTCAGGCGGCCTGCGGAAACACAGAAGCACCAATGCCAATAAGCATCACGCATCAGTCTTCCCACCTCATGGCCCTGAAACCCCACTGACTGGGAAGGCGGGGAAATAGAGTGCTGGCTCCTTCTTCTATCACCACGTAGTTGGCTGACAGGCCCAAAGGAAGGGGCTAGTCATTGGGATGCCTCATCCATCAGATGGAGTCTTTGGGGAGCTCAAGGACGAGGATAGGGACAGCTAGAGAGACATTCAGCGCAGCATGTGTTCAGTTCTGCAGAGTAGGTCACTGAGCCCCCGTAGCCCCCGTGGAGCACAGAGGAGGGACGGAGGGAGGGAGGGCCCCTTGGCTTCATACCCCGTGGGCAGGTTATAGCCCCTCCCAGCACAGACAGGGACCATCCTGGGCTTTGCTTCTTCTCCCTCCCCCAGCACCCCAATACTCAGCTCTGTGGCCCTGCCACCTCAAGGCACTGCAGGTCCGTAAGCTCCATGGTACCTCCCCCAGGGCTCTTCAGCACAAACCCTTGGGATCTAATTCCTTGTTTCCTCCCAGCCCCTTTGGGTGCCAGCCTCCTCCATCCCCTTCCCATAGCACTGCTGTCCACTGTCAGCAGATACCCCCAGCCCTGACCCGAGCTCAGAGAAACTAATAAGGGTAGTAGGACAACTGGCACTGGTACGCATGCACTGTCTCCATGCTAGAACCTGGGATGGGCATGATCCAGGGATGGGAGAATTCAATCATCAATTAACTGCATAGGGACAGCTCCACTGTCACCGCACTCTTCACTTGAGAAGGCGGCACCGAGGGATGAAGTGATGGCCCATGATCATAGGGGCCATGACTACATCATCTCTGTCCTTGTCTTTTTTCCTTGTACTTGGGGAGGCCCTCCTCCTTGCCAGAGGACAGAGCTGTGCAGTGCGACGAGCAGGGCCTCGGGGCCGAATGTCAGTCCAGTCACAGCAGCTGGCAGAGCCACAGAGTTCACGTGGCTGTGAGTACCTGGCCCCTAACAGGACAGTCACAACTGGTGGCTGCCCATCACGTCATCGTCACCATCATGAGGCGTGGACTCTGTACTGCAGCCATGAATGAGTCCTCCCACTCTGGTTCGTTTCCATCCTCCCATCTTCAAGGATGTAAATCTCACCTCAGCTATGTCCTTGTGTTTATGGAAACCCACCCACTCAGGAAGACAAGGCCCAGAAAGAACGTAGCCTGCTGTTCACTCCCTTCCCAACCCACCGTCCTGCCCGTCCCTGCACCCAGCTCCTCCACCTTCCTTCCCTTTCTCAGGCTGAGCCACCGTCCCCTGTGCTCTGGACACCACCCCTTTGCTCTCTCAGGGACCTGGCTCCCGTGACCTTATCCATAAGGAAAAGGTCTTTCCATAGGTAATCAAGCTACAGCGAGCTCATTGGGGTGGACCTCGTCCTATGACTGCTGTCCTAACATAAAGGGGAAGCTGGAGAGACACACATGCGTGGAGAAGGCTGAGCTGTGGAAATGAAGGCTGAGAGCCAGAAGCCAATGGATGCCAAACCTTGGCAGCAAACCCCCAGAAGCTTCGGGATAGGGATGGAGCTGATTCTCTCTCAGCCCTCAGAAGACACCGACTCTGCAAATACCTCAATCTCGGCCTGCCAACCTCCGTAACGGTCAGACGTCACCTGTTTATTGTTTCAGCCACCAGGGCTGTGTCCCTTTGACAGGACCACCCCAGCAATCGACTACAGAGGTGTAAGCTCTTTCCCAGTATCTCCACAGGCTACAGCATGGTCTCGCCATTAACAGCACCTCCAGCACATGCCTTCATGTGTGTCCGTCTTCATGTATCCTAGTTTTTGCTGACTGTATGGTGTCCCATCGCTGGTTGTCCCCTACTGTTCTGACTTTCCCGTGTGGATGAAGAGTCACGGACTGCTTTGCACTTTCTGCCACTATAAAGGACATTGCCGCAAACACTTGCTGACTGAAGATATGTTAGGAGGAGGCCTGGGTCACGTGCATGCACACCTGCGATGCCAATACACGCCAGCAAACAGCCTTCCCTGGGGCTTACCCACATATGCTTCACCAACCACGGGCGACGGTGCCATTTCCTCACATGCTTGGCAGCCCCAAGCAGCAGCACTGAGCTTAACCTTTGCCCACCTGATGGGGGAGCAAAGTGTCACCCTACGTTTGGGTCTGGATTCTTTATGAGGGAGGCCGGATGCCCCCCTGGAGCCTGGCCATTTCTATTTCTTCCATTGGGGTGTATGACTGGACTGCAGCATTGCCTGGCTCCCACCATCCATGTCCTTGGCCCTTTTATCATCAGCATCACACGAGCACAACAAGGACACTGAAGTGTGTGGATGGAATTCCTCGAGAGAGCTGTGGGAACTGTATATAAAGCCAGGAAATGCCCTCCTGCCTCACCACACAGAGTACCTGCTTTGCGGCCTGAGGAACAACTGCTCTTCCACTTGTGTCAGCTTCTTCACCTGCACAGACAAGAGGAACGATGACGACAGGTCATTAGGGACAAGACATCAGTGTCGCCTAACGCACCAGTCAGTCCTCTACTCAGCAGGGACTGAAGACCACCAGGACCCAGGCCCTTCCCACTGATGGGAAAGACATCTCACTCATGGTTTGTTCTACTAATCATGCCAGTGGCTCTCTGCTCCCCTGCCTCCTTAGGGACCACGTGTTGTCCCGCCCCCAAGCCCAGAAAATGACTTCCCTTAAGTGGGTCGTGTTCTTCTAGCCCAGTAGACCCCGTGTCCAAGAGGAGATAAACGTTACGTCCGCTCACATAGTCACATGGGCTGGATTCGGGGACTCTACAATCTACAATTCACTTCCTCTCAATGTGATCCTGAGCAGGTCCCACTGGGAGGTGTGCCATGGGCAACCAGCTGAGCCCAGCACAGCACAGCCTAAGGGTCCCCTGAGGAGGGTAGGAGAGAGGGCAGACCTGTGCATGCGGACCAACACACTCGCGTTTGTATGGGCAGTGGCAGGTCACAGGCACACACACAAGGATGGTGGCAAGTGACGGGAGGAAGGGACAGGAAAGTGCGACCTCGGTCGTCCTGCAAGCGCTCCCAGCCCCACAGTCCGGGAAACCCCAGCTCACAATCACTGTTCCCCGGAAGGGCCTAGCAGGCCGGCAGCTGCACCGCACATCCTGCTTCCCTTCTGGTGACGCTAGTCTCCCGACCCCACCCGCCATGCAAGTCACCAGCACGCTGGGCCAACCCGGCTTTGGCCAGCAGGCTGCACAGTCCTCCGTCACAGGCGCCGGGAATACTGCCTCCTACGCTCAGGTGAAGTGACAACCCGGGGCGCGGAGAGACTAGGAGCATGCAGCCCGCTTCTTGCCTGCGCTTCCGTCGCCCCAGGACTCAGGAACTCTGACAGGTGACAGGCGCCGGCTGTGTATAAACCCGCCCCTTTTGGGCGTGGCTTAGAATAGCACGTAAACGAGTATTTAAATACGCAGCACGCCTGTACGCCACGCAGCCCGCCCTGACGCAACGTAGCTCGCCCTTACGCAAGGCAGTTCGCCTGCACGCACGAATCTCCCCCAACGGTACGCAATTAAGCATGCTGGTACGCACCGCAACGCACCGGTCGGTGCGCGGGCAGCACGCCGGTACGCAACGCAGCACACCCGCCGTTACGTGACGCAGCACGCTAATACGAACGCAACCCGCCGGCGTGCAGCGCGTACGCGGGCACCGAGCACTCCCCCTGCAGGCACGCCCGTCGCAGGCACGCCCACAAGAGACACGCCCTCACCTGGCACGCCCACAGCAGACACGCCCGTCGCAGGCACGCCCACAAGAGACACGCCCTCACCTGGCACGCCCACAGCAGACACGCCCACAGCTGGCACGCCACAGCAGACACGCCCATCGCTGGCAAGCAGCCAGGCAGTGACGAGCACACGCACAGACGTACACAAGCTAATGTGCACGCTGGCCACGGTCGCTAGGAGACGCTCTTGGACTCGCCAGACGCTGTGGCGCGCGGGACCACCCGGCCCGGTCCAGGGCTCCGGACTGGCGGCTGGGAGAGTGACAGGACGGGGGAAAAGTAACTGCGGGGCGGGATGGCGAGAGGAAGGTGCGGGGGTGGGGTGAGGCGGGCCATAGACATGCAGGAAGGAGGCAGAGCTCGCGGACCAGTGTCTGGCGGCTGATCTGGGGGAAGGCGCTCGGTGAGTAGCTGGGGATGCTCTGTGAGAAAGCTGGGGGAGGAGGAGCCGCGGGAGGGGGAGGCGGGGCCGTGAGAAAGAGCTTGGGAGGAGCTGTGGGCGGAGCTGTGAGAGGAGGGGGTCGGAGCGCTGGGGAGTAGGAGCTAAGGCGAGAGGAGGCGAAGCTAGGCGAGAGCTGCAGTGGCAGAGCTAGGGTAGGAGCAGTGCAGAGCGGGGCGATAGTTGGGGAGGGAGGATGCAGCTGGGTTTACTGCGGGGGGCACACGGTGGAGCTGCGGGGAAGCTGAGAAGGAGGAGCTGAGCGGGGGTGGAGCCTCGAGGGAGCTTTGGGCCCTGGGAACTCCATGGCAGCTGGGCTAGGGCTGAGCCGTGCCAAGGCCAGGCGGTGCCCTTTAGACTGCGGTGACATGTGGTGCCCAGTCCGCACTGCACCATAAGCCTGACTCGAAGTGGCGGCCCAGTGTCCTCAGTGACCTAAGCCGACCCTAGAATGGACCCCGGGGACAGCGATGTGGAGAGAGGGCAGGACCTCTAGCAGAGTCCCGCACCTCAGGACGGGATGCCCACACCAGTTGTCCTTCCTGCCAGCTCCCCACCACCCCCAGGACTGCGAGCAGATTGCCTCTTTTTTGCAGGCCAGGAGGAAAATCCCCACTGTTTCCTGCTGCCCCTCAGAGCTGACAGGTCCCAAACAAAGGCAGCTTCCCTGTCACAGCTGTTTCCTCTCTTGTACCTCTCAGGTAGGGCGCAACCCTCTCAGTGCCTCCACACTTCGCTCCTCGTGTCCCCTTACCCTCACCTTCCTCGCTTTCACCTGATGACCAAGCCCTGTGTCCCTGCCTCTGAAATGCCCGGTCACCATAAATGCTCCTCTTCCTATCCCTGCTGCTACTCCCTGAGTTCAGGCCACGTGGTCTGAGGCCAGTGCTATTACCGGAGACTCCGCACTGGCTGGGACGCCCCTGTCTTTCCTCCTCCAGAGGGTCCTCCACACGCCTTTGAACTGCACACGGGCCCCATCAAGCCTGGACTGGAAACGCCACCGCGTCCTCTCCTGTTTAAGCCCAAACACCTGGGGGCCTTGGGATGCTCCTTCCAGTGTCCCCCACTCTCTCTCATCGCCCACCACTCTGGGTCACTGTGCTGCAGACCCCCTGCACCCTGGGCGCACACACGTGTGCTACCAGCACACCCCCTTTGGCTCTTGTGGTTGCCCAGGCCTGGAATGCCGCCTCCTCCTGCTCTGGCAAACTCTTGTCCTCTTTCCAGGCACAACTTGAACAATCTCTTCTCTTCCCCACCCCAAAGCATCGGGCACTCTGGTCTCCCAGCTTTGGTAGCACCCTGTACCTTCTCACCCACCTTCCTTCACTGGGTGCTTGTCTCTCAGGGTTGTAACTACTCGCTGCTGAGAATCTGGCCCCCTTGGAGCTCTGAGTTCCTGGAAGGCAAGGCCTGTGTCTTACTGATTTCTGTAAGCCAGACGTCTGAGACACAGTAGTTGGGTTAGTAAATGTGGAATCAGCAGAGGACTTCTTTCTCTTCCAGTGAGCTGCACCTACTCTCTCCTTGCAGAAGCTCGAGGCAACAGAAATGCTGGCGATGAGGTGAGGGGCAGAGTGCGCCTTCATGGGCTTTGGGCCTCAGGACTGCAGGGGCCTTAGTGACCATCAGGTCCAGCTCCATCCCTGCCTTCCCCCATCCTCAATCCTCGCCCCAAGAATGGTTACCAGCTGCTTTCAAACACCCCAGAACTGCCTCTTAGGGGTTTCAAGTCACGTGGGAGGGTCCCCTGAATGGTGGGCTGTTGGTGTTCCTCCTGAATCCTGTGGACTGATAAAATAGAAGTGTCCAGTGAGCCAGCGGCATCCACTCTATGGCTGCTAGTGTGGGGCAGCAGTGATGGCATTACAGAAGGACTGTTTTCTCACCCTTGTGTATGCGGAGAACCAGGTGACAATCTGCCCGGGGCAGCGGAACAGTAAAGGTGGGGAGTGTGGTGTGATGAGGGGGAAGTCCAAGGAAAGTGGCTACAAGGCCAGTTCCCTTCTGGGTGGGGGACCCAGGAAGTGGCCTGGCCATGTTGCCGGCGGGGGTGGCATGGTATTGGGCTGCCCCTGTCAAAGGGACCAAGTGGCTACTCAGTCTTGAGTTTTAGTACAAATAAGACATTGGCTCCAAACCCTAAGATGATCTGATTTGTGACCTGTAGGTGACATTGTCTTCACCAGTTGGTTCCCATTCCGTCTCAGGCACATCCTGGCAGGGACAGGCCTTCATTCCCTCCCCCTCTGGTCATCTCCGCAGGCAGTTCAGCCCTGGTCTCCCGGACCCGACCCACTCACGCCTTCCACTGCTTGGCCTTCCTCGGGCCTCCTGGAGCCCCGGCAGCTGTCAGTGGACATAGGGGCCTTCTTGGGGCCCCTTCTGTTTCCTTGAGCCACTGTGCCTGGGGTGCTGCCCCTCACTATTACCACAGTCCTGGCCTCCGGGACAGGAGAGAGGGTCCTACTCAAGCTGTTCCCCACAACACAACCCATCCTCTGTTTATGACGTCCTTACCATTTCTGCCCTTGTTCTTTTAAGGGACTGTGCCCATGGATGTCACCTCCTCTTCTGAGCCCCGGGCACCTGCTGAGAGTCGGCCGTCCTTTCTTGTCCCCCCGGAAGCAACCGGCAGAACACACTGTCCCCAAGTGCCATCGGAGCACCTGCCGTTGCAGGTCGCTGTCCCTCTCCTCCCCACCCTGTGTGCTTCTTTCCCTCTGAGGCCCTGGGCGGGTTGCCGTTTGCTCCTGCCACGGGTTTTGCAGCACCCCAGCTCTGGGACCTGCTTGACCCAAATTCCTGGTTTCCCTTCTCTCCTTCTTGGTAGTTCCAGTTTCCTCCTCTGAGAACTGCGTTTGGCCCATCCTCCTATTGAGCTGCTTGTCTTCTTTTGTGCGGAGTTGTGGGGCTCTCTGAAGTCTGGGTGCTAATCCCATCTTGGTGGTTTGTGTTTCAGATTCCTCCTCCTGCCCCTTGGAGCCTGTTTTCCTCCTCCTTGCAGGCCTGCTTGGGAGGTAGTATTCGCCTAGATCCTCCAAACTGTAAGTGACCCCACAGAGACTGTCCCACTGCCCCTTCGTCTGGAGGCTGGCCGCCACCTGGGATGAGTGGTGCCTGAGGAGGAGGTGCCCTGGCATCCAGCACTCTGCCCATGAGAAATGGCTGCTTGTCTCTGTTATTCCCTTGGTCACAGGTTGGCCTTAGTTCTGAGCCCCGGACTCATGAAGAAACCCCAAGGACGCTCTGCAGCTGCGGGAAGAGAGCGAGCCTTGTTTCTTTTTCCCAGGCTCTCCCATTTGACCTCCCGAGCCTCTTCCGGCCTGCTTCCAGGATGCATGTTCCCCTGTCCCCGTTTTCCTCTCTGTCCCCTGGGCAGCTCTGTTTGTCTGTGTCCCTCTCAGCAGGGCCCAGATCCTGTGGTCCAGCCTGGGAGCCCTACTGAATTGTGGTTTCGTCTTCCTGGCACTCTAAGGCCACAGGAAGAAGCTGCCCCACAGGGAACCTGCAGAAACAAGCAGGTGACATGGATGCCCTGCTTAGGTGTGAGGCCTGCTGGCAGAACATGGCACAGTGGAGTTGGAACATTGGGAGTTTTTGTGACTTCTGGCACCTACCGCTTGCATTCATAATACAGACCATTATATCAGCCTTAAAGGGGGGCAGGCAGATGCTCGTTTCCATGTTTCCATCATTCCTGGGCTCTTCCCTCTACACATTCTTTACTGTCCCCAGTCTCTGAGCACATGAGCCAGGACCCACGTTCCCGGCCCTTCCCAGCTCCGGGGTGGGCTTCCACAAGTCACAGTGCAGCTCCAGCCAATGCGCAGTCCAGCTGGTTTGTTTACTAATTTGGTGGGCAGGACCTGGAACACTTGTGGCCATCCCATAACCACGGTTACGGGGCCCTCAGGGGCACACTCATGAGCCCAGTACAGAAGATGCATTCAGCCCCCTCTTGAGTATCTGCATACTCACTGTGGCCACTTTGGAGAAGCTAGAAATCACCTGAAGAATCAGGACAGGTTGCTCATAGGCTTTATCTGGAGGCAAGAACGTTCCCAACGGGCGCGTTCTTCAGTTCTTTTTCCATGCATTTTCTCTTGACTCAGTTGAGTTCATGCTGTGTTACCATTTTGTCTTGTACCGTTTTTATTTCATGTTAAGTATTATCTCATGTTCGGAAAGATCTCTCAGAAGACATCTCACTAAGCTGAGCACCTCGTTCTGGAGTACATCCGATGTTGGGTTCCCCTTGTTCAAGACAACTGACAGACCCTCGGGACTGGCCCAGGATACCTTGGACCAGTGACATCCTGTGATCAGAAACTCTGGCACAGGGGGTCCTCCTGAAGCAGACGCAGAGACAGGGTGTATTGAGTCTCCCAGATCAGTGTTAAGTTGGACACTGCCCGACAACGTTGAGCAGTCTGGTTGTCCCATTTCCAAGGTTCATTCACTCACTGCATAGCCAGAGGTCCCTTTGGGAAGGGCTGGGTGATCATTCCAGTGTCTTCCTGCCATGGTGCTGCAGTGGCCTTTACTTTGGGGACGGGGCCAACTCTGTAGTTTACGGTTCCAGGTCTGGAAACTGGCTCGGGCAGGACCTGGACCTGGGAGCATGACTTGTTTATTGGGATGGCTGCTCTCAGCTTCTTGCTGTCTATTCTTGCTCTTTTTAGTATCCATTTGAGGCTGTCCCTTGGTCAGTTGCCCATCCATTTGGCCCCCTGGAGGGCCATGTGGTGGTTACCTCCTCCTCCACTCTGTGGGTCAGGCCTGCTGATCGGTGGTGTCTGTCATCATGAGCCACTGGCTTCTGGCCCTTCTGTGCCACCCGTGGACCTCTACTGCACTTCTGGGGGGTGTTAGGAGATGCAGTCCCTTTCCTCCCTTACCAGGCTGGCATGCTGGGCCTGTGTTGTGCTGTGACTTATCTCTGATTGGGGGCCTGACATTAGGCCGCCACCTCTTCCTGGCTTCCCTGTGACTCTCCCAGTTGTAGCACTGCTAGTCCTGCAGCAAATCGGGAGGGTTACCCCACCTCCTGGTATGGAGGGCACCTGTGGGGAAAGGTGTGTGTGTGTGATTTTTTGCTCCCTCGGGTGAGGTGGGAGCAGTAGCTGTTTTTAGGAAGGGGTGGGCTACTGCTGCAGGTTCACTGGTTTCAGAGACATCTGGGGAGTCCAGATCTTTGCCCAGATGTTTCTGCTCCTTGTGTCAACGGTGTAGGTTTTCCCAAGTGCGCTTCTGATGTTGGCATGACAAAGCTGCTTGGTTGAACGTTCAGTCACCTTCGATGTTCAGCCACTTTTATGGAGTCCTGGGTTTGGCCTTGGTCTAAGGCCCGAGATGGGCCTCCTCTGTGTGCTATTGAGGAGATCCGGGGCTCTCAGTTCGTTTTCGCTTCGTTAGTCACCCGAAGATTCTTATCCCCCTGTGAGTCATCAAAGCACAGAAGTCACTTCCATCTATACCCATACAGCCCATACGTACACCTGGATCTTCTCACCTGCCAGGAAATTCCTCTCCACCTGTCAGTACAGTGAAAAGTCCTAACGTGTGAGTTCTAGCAGCGGGGCTGTGGCCTTGTGCCTGTAGCTGTCTGCACACCACCAGCCTCTGGGATGGGGTCCTTATTTCCAGTGGTTGGGTGAGGAGCAGTGATGTACCAACACCCCATCTTACCACCTGCTTTTTGGACCAGTCCAGAACCAACCATCACAGGTTAGGTCCTTCAGGAAGCTGATGCTGAGGAAGTTAGGAGAGCCAAAGGCTGATTAGGGACTAACACCCACTAAGGGAGCAGAGAGGAAGTGGGATTGGGCAGGGCTTCCCTTTAGCCTGCGACTGGGACCTGACAGTTCCTACCTGACAGTCACTCAGGCATGACAGTCCCTCAGGGAGCCGCAGAGCCAGGATCCTCATCAGAGGCCCACAGGGAGCCTGGCAGTCAGGCCCTTGCAGTGCCTCAGGCTGTGCAATCCATGTGGACGGAAGGGGCGAACCAACATCCGGACTGGACTCGCCGGGAAGGGGAGTGTGCTGAGCAGCACACACAGGGCGCCAGCTGCCTTGATACGGGCAGAGCTGGCTGCACCCTGGGGCTGGCAACTGCTGGGCCAGGAAGGGGGTGCACTTCCAGGGCATCTGCCAGCATCTGCGTCAGCACAGCCCGATGGGAGAGGACATATCTGGGTACAAAACATCCTAAGGCACAGCAGATTGATGTGAGCGGGCACCCGCCCTGTCAGAGGCTCCTGGATCGTGCGGGTACACAGGTGCGCACTCCCCTTGGTGGTGCTCAGGCCGGGTGTACCTTTCAGGCCCACCTGTAAACTGCAAAGTGTGAGACTAGGTGGGAGGAGGTTAGGTAAACATGAAGAGGAAGGACCCACTGCCTCAGGGCAAGAAGCTGCCAAATGCTTCAGAGAGGGCCATTGGAACCGGGCCTTGAAAGTAAAAGGGGTCTCCTTACGTGGGATATGGGGGAAGGACCCTTTGAAAGGGCCAGATACATTTAGAGAACTCAGAGAGGTTTCATGACTGGAGCAGATGCATTTGTGGAGTGAGGTCATTGGAGATGGGACTGGGACACTAGATTGGGTCCACCTCACAGAGGCCACGCTTAGGAGTCCGGGCTGTGCCCTGGGTGCCGCTGGTCAGCGCCCTCCCTTGCTGGTTTAATGGCAATGTTTTGCTTCTGTCCCTGGAAATAATTCAGTGATCACTCAGTTGGTCAGTCCATCATTTGACAAATGTTTGCATGCGTGTGATGAGCCAGGCAGCGTGTAGAGATGGGTCACCCAGGGAAATAAGCTGCAGCCCTGTGTGGCTCAGACAGCCCTCCACGGACTAGCAGTGCTTCCTGCAGCATGCCCCTGTCCTTGCTGATTGGACATTCGGGCCTTTTCCTTTGCTCATTCTCCTGGCTGGTGATGAGGTTTCCAATTCTTGTTCCTGACTTTAGAAGGAAGTGTGGAGACATGCCCAGTCTGAGCAGAGTGGCTGCTGACGACCCAGAGAAAGAAGGCATGGGGTGGGCTTGGCCATGTCGGCTCTCGGATGGCCTGAGCTATGACAGCGTCCAGGGCCAGGAGGGATTTGGCAGTGTGGGCCCCTCTCTCACTACCTCTGGACATGCACTCTTTGAAGGAGGAGGGGAGGGGATGTGTAAAGACAAGGACGAGGGAGTCTCCTTGGCATGTTGTGTCATTCAACTAGGTGTTCCCAAAACTGATACTTGGAGAAAACTTCAGGAACGGGGCCCGCAAAGTGTCTAAATGACACTTAACTAGGGTTTGACAATAGTAACGTGCTGCAAGCTCGTTGTGCCATCTGCTGGCGGACTCATCCAACTTCACTTTCAATGAAAGGGGATAGGTGATCAGAGGCTTGATCAAGGAGTAGCTTCTGTAGCAGAAAGCTCTCTATGCAGGGTAGGGTGGTGGCGGGGGTGCAGAGAGAGTGTAAAAACAAGGGGCTAAGACTAATGTGTGGATACATGGTACAATATCTCCTCTCCTTTCCTCCGACCACTCCTGCCTTCTTCATCTTCTTAACTTTCCCAAGGCATAGAAATGTCAGATATAGAATGATGGATATTAAACAAATTTGTAATGCTTGTTACCATGAAGATACAGCAACCCAGCTTGCATTTTCCTTGTGTAGAGCCTATACTAAGAGCCCAGGTGTTGGCATGGGAGCCCATTGTTTGCGTCCCATGGGTCCATGAGGATGGAAGTGCTCCCTTTTTTGAGTGGACATGTGTCTGTGTAGCTCATAGGGCTGGGCCAGTGTGTAGAGCACACAGAGGGGCTGGGGGGATGATGAGTTCTAGAGCCTGGGCCTTGAGGGCTGGGGGCCTGGATTGGGATGTCAGTTCCTCTCATCCTACATGACCTTGGCACTTACTATCTCCATGTCTCTCTGTCCTCTCTTGTAAGCCAGGTGGCACAGATGCCACACACCTCACAGGGCAGTTGCCAGGGCACAGCCTTGAACATCGTGTTCTCTCCTGGAGGGGCTCAGGTTCTCAGTCTTTGCTTCTACTTTTGCACGTTGGAGGTAATTCTAGCAACATTGACTGAAGATTTTCCCTGATTACCAGGCTTTGTAAATTTCAGTGTTTGTTGTTGTTGTTGTTTTAACAGCATTCAGGGGACTATGATGTGATCCTGGCAAAAGTCCTTTATGCTCTTTGGGAGATCTCCGTTTGTGCCATATAGAAAATGAGATGATTGATCTAGAATAATTGTTCTCAAACCTTTGTGGCCATGGCATATCTTGGTGTGAACCTCTCAAACAGATCAGGAACACACCGCTCAGCTGAAGTGAGGCCCTATCCCCAAATCCCTTCCCATCTCTTCATGGCCCATTCCTCATAGAGGCCCGTAAAGCATGCCCCAAGACAGTTTGAAAACCAGTGCTCTAGATCCGTGATTCGAAAACTTACATGGCACATTCAGATCTCTCAGAGATCTTGTCAATTGCAGCAATTCTGGGGTGGACCTGAGAGTCTGCATGTCTAACCACATCCCAGGTGATGTCCAGGTGGCTGGCCCATGGATGGCGAGTCTGATCACAGAACACTGCTTACCTTTTACAGCCTTTGATTTTGAGTTCTTTACTTACTGATACTCTGATTATATTATCAATCGACAATTTGTGTAGAATGAATGTCTCTATGAAGCGCGAAATCCTTGGTTATGCAGATGTGGAAACTGACCTTCTGGGATCTGAGGGAGACAGCAAGTATTTGTTTCTCTCCTAACTTTGAGTGTATGGAGCATCTGTAAAATATTTTGTGAAGAGCACAATTTCGGTTAAGAAGCTGTTGATTTAGCCATGCAATTAGGGAGAGTTGCACTTTGGTTTGGTTGCAATTTGGATGCTAAGGAGGTCTATTTATGAGAGGTAATGGACACTTTTCCAAGGTTGCTTCTGGCAGAAACAGGTGTGACCTGCTTTCAGACCCTGGCCAAGGCATGTATCCATGCTCTAAGTCTAAGGAAAGGTTGAGAATTGTGGACAGCTATCCGTATATCTGGCATCGATGTGCTTTCTTGATAATCTTAATGATATGCCATCCAGAAAGAAGCCTTCCTGTAAATGCCCTCCATCCTTTCTATCCAGTACTGAGTTGAGTGCCCCAAGTTCAATGTTGGTAGAGTGCTCTGTCTTCTGGATTCTTCGCCGGGACTCCTCCTGTGTGTGTCCTGCTGCTTTGAGAGTTATAGGGCTTCGCTCAATCAGGCTTTGTTTCACTTCAGCAATGTCATGGCTAAGATGGGGAGGCCACTTTCACAAGGGGACAAATAACCCAGCTGCTAGAGTGGCCAGTGGGTTTAAATGTAATTTGTCCTATGTGGAATATGGCAGAAGAAAAGAGTATTCATTGTGGCTTTGCCCCAGCCCTTCATTAAAAAGGATGAAAGCTTTCCCATGGTGGCAGAGGTGGTGTGTGCACCACCTAAGAAAGTGAGGGAAGACTGACTGTCACATAGGTGGGATCCAAACGCAAAGGTGTTCCTTTTGTGCCCGATTGGTGAGGAGAACATTCTAGTAGATGTGTGTTCTGGGTGCTTGTCGATGGGCGCCTTTAGTATCAGGCATGTAGGGGGCACAGAAGGAGTGGGCCTAGCTTTTTCTTGCTCCAAAAGCTGACAGTCTGCTGACTGCTCCATCCATTCCACCATCAGTGGCCATCGGTGACAATCGTGCCTTCCTTCCTTCCTTGATCTCTTCACTCTCCGGTGTGTGAGTACCTCCTTTGTGCTGGGCATTGGGTGTACAAAGATGGAGAAGACAGGGAAGTTGCTCACAAGCCACAGACAGGCAGACAGTGTGAGGGGCCTTAAAGAAAGGCACAGTTGAAATGTTCTGGAATCTCCAAGGAGAGAGACAAAACTTCGGCTGGGGATGGTGGGGTTGGGGCTGCGGAGCTCAGTGTAGGGGGAGGTTTGATACAGAATGCACTGTATTCTCGTCACTTCCCCCAAATATTCAGCTCTCCACAGGTACCTCTGAAGGGCCTGCAAGTGAGCCTTCCCTGGGTACCTTTTATAAAGCACAAGAATCTCTTTTCCCAGCCACCCCTCTTCCACTCAGTTTTCCACCCCTGGGACAAAATCAACAGTGAGAAGTAGAGGGACCACATATAGAATCCTTAAAGAAAAGTTTCTGAAAGAATATCCTGTTCTTCTGGTGTTTCCTGAGCTCTCTCAAAGCTGGGGCCTTTGCTCCCATGACAAGCAGATTTCTAATTCCTCTCCGGCCCCCTGGTGATCTCGGCCTCCCTTGTAGCATAACCGTGCTTCCGAAAGCACAACTTTGTCCAGGGGTTGCCCTGGCTCGTGGTGCTTGGCATTCAAGTGCCGGAACCTGTCTAGCCTCAGTTTGCCCACCTGTCAAATGGGAATAATAAAAACGGTCTTCAACTCGTGGAGTTACTATGAGCACTAGATGAGCGTGGGCTCAGCCATCACTCTGAGCTTCATCAGGCTATGATCATAACGTGGCTTTGTTCAAGGCAGTCTTCCCCTGCTTCCTGGGTCATAGTGGCCCCTTCCACTCCCCCAGTTTGTGCTGTTCCCCGGTTCCTAACACTCGGTGCCTCCGGCCTCCGTACGTCCCGTGTTCTCGTGAAGCCTCTGGAGTTGACTTCCGGGACTGCTCCTTCTTCCTGACAACCTTCCCGACAGACTTGATGGAAACTCTGTTCCCTATCTGTCGCACTGTACTACTCCTTTGGTGCAAGGTTACACTGGGCAGTTTCAGCTCTCTGTGTGCACGTGTGCGCCCTGTTACCCCAGCTAGACCAGAATCCTTCTGAGGACAAGGACGCTGCCTAGTTTACCTTTATACTGTTCCCAGAGCCTGCCTCTGCCAGAGGAGACATTCCGGAGATACTGACGGATGATGGCAATAAACTGTTCAGTTCGAGTCATCCAGCATCCATGGATTCTACCGTGACAAGGTGCTGGACCACACTGGACTTGGCAGATGAGTGAGATGAGCCCCGGCCTGGAGTCATGGCATGCTGATGCTAGTGGGGTAAGAAAGACAAGTATGTCCGTAGCTCTCCTTTGAGGCAGGACCAGACACCAAGCACAGAACTACCTGTGACATAGTTGGAGGCCCAGGAGAAGCCAGGACGCATGTCCCTGGGAGATCAGGAATGCTCCAGAGGGAGGCTGGCTCTGAGCTGTGCACTGAAGATAGGTGCTGTGAGATCCATTGGATGGATGTGGAAACTGAGAGCACAGAGGCCAAGAGACTTGGCTAAGTGCTCTCAGTCGGATAGGGAGGGTGGGATTCAAACCAGGATGGGCCGACACAGAGGCCGTGTGACCGCCAAACAAGTTGGGAACATGGAGCTTGCACTGAGCTGTGCTCCTGAAGTGTGGGGCTGGCCCTGGCTCGTGCGTGTGTTCTTGATCGAGTCCCTTTGCTACACATGTCATTTCCCATCTGCAAAGCAAGGGACTCAGCCTCAGTGACCACTTCAGGTCCTTCCAGGTCTGGTGCAGTGTGATTCAGGGTTTTGAATCATGCTGCTTATCTGTGAGCCAGGCCACATCGTCCTTCAGAGTGCAGGAGGCACTGTTGCCCTTGAATCAAATGAGTATGCATTTCACAGAATATGCTTCATGATGGCAACCCAAGAGTCAACTGTCTTTATTCATCTCTGGCTGGTCCTCTGTCCAGGGGAAGGGGAGGCTGAACCCCAGGGGAGATAGAGGGCCTGCTATGCTGCACAGCTGTCTGAAAGCACCACCCTTAAACTTGCACCCCCAACACTGCAGTTGAGAACGGCCAAATTCAGCCTATGCATTCATCCCCACACTTGAGAGTCCTGCTGAAGGATTCTCCACAATGACCTGGGCTAACAAGTGTCCACCAAGTCTGTCACTTGCTTCTGCGGATCTGTGCAGTCCAAGGCCATGTGACTTTAAAAACTGCACATCTCTTTACTTTGCTGCCAATCCCTGCATGTACATCTTCCTACTGGGGCACAGCAGGGTGTGGAGATGGGGGGGGGGAGATGAGGGAGTGCAAGTGTCATCTGTAGTCACAGCAAGTCTGCCCTCACTTCCTCCCTCTCTTTCAGACATCTGGACGCTTGCTTGTGTCCCCTCCTCCCTCCTTTCTCCTCCCTTCCTGGCAGAACTACTTATTGGAGTACATCCTATTTGTTAAATGACTGCTGTTTATACCAAATCAACCCCAAAGCAGTACTGTCAGTTTCCCCCCGAAATATCAACAAGGCCACCACTTGAAACTGCTTGTACGTTCGGGAGAGAGGAGAGTCAGGGAGAATTGGTGTGTTCTGAGCATCCCCACTGGACCCAGAGAGGCAGTTCAGCACGCCTGCTGTGCGTCGTTTCCTCCATAGTAGGCGCAGCTAAGATTCCTGCAAGGCCTTGCAGCTCACAGCATGCTTGCCCATGGGTCTTTGCGTTCCAGCTCAGGGAGGATGCCTCTCCGGTCCTTTTCCTCATCCTAGTGCTATATCAGATTGTCCTCAGGCTCCTGGGACTGCATTATCATTCTCTCCACTTGAGGCAGCTGAGATTCAGAGAGGGAAAGTGACTAACCTCCGTTTGCACAGTATGTGACCAAGGCAGTACTCAGCCAGCCCTTCTGACTCCAGCTATGGTTATCTGCTCCCTCTACCCACAGAGAATGGAGGGTAGACTGTAGGTCCTTGGGTTTCCCGAAGCCCAAGCTCGGGAAACATTTGCTGCTGTGACTGTACCTTTTGGGAATTCAGTCCTGACCAATTCAGAAGGTTAGCTTTCTTCGCTGTCTCTTTGATCCCTGGATTGCTCTGTTCAATTCTGAGCCTGCCCAGCACAGCTCCGCTCTGCCTGTGGTTCGTGGTTCAGGAAGCCTGACTCGGAACTAGCTCTTCCTCCTGTCCACTCAGTGTGTACCTAACCTCACGCAGATTTCTTACCTCAGCCACAGAAGAAAGACAGCTCTTAGTTTGACTCCTTGTGTTGTGTGCCAGCTCAGGCTGTCATTTTATTTCTAGGTCACATGGGGGTCACTCATTCCCAGGTACGTTTGCGCTCTGGTTATCTGGAATTAATTCTCATTTCCTTATTTCCTTGCTTCTGCTTACGTACTCTCCTTTCTTCTGCATTGTTATCTGGGCCCCAAGCCTTTTATGAGTGTCTGGTTTCCCTTCTGTGACTCTCTGGACCAGACACAGATGCACAGTGAAGCTAACGAAGTTTATGATTAAGCACCAAGGTCACTGCTTGCACAGGCCTAGAAGGGGCCATAGCAGTCTGCTTTATGCTAGTCATATGGCTCGTAAAATCTACAAAAGATTTTTCAGCTGCAGTTGGTTCAGGGTGCCTCTCTTTTCATTTTGCTGTATCTGTCTCTCTTGCTCTTATGTTGGGTGGCAATGCAGTGGCCATGGGCATATTGGGAATCTGGCCAAGGGGAGGTTAAATTAGGATAGGTTGACTTTGAATTTGGAGAGACGTATTTAAGGGTCTCCCAACCAACTCCGCACATAGTCAAGTTACTGCTAACTGCCCTATCTTGAAGTTGCTTTCAGGAATACCTCCTCGTGTGCCAGTGCACCCTGGATCAGGACAAGGGCAGTGAGGTGGGAGGGCACAGTGTGATGTCACTTGCTTCCCAGCACTAGGTGCCTGAAGGATGTTGGCTGTGGAGAAGGATCAAGGTTTGCAATGTATGGAACCAGAAGCTGATCTGCAAAAAAAGTCTTCCAGTCATGAATCAGGTATGTGAAACTGACAGACACATTCTTTCATGTCCAGAATATATTCAGTGTGCTGTGTATGTGGTTATAAACCCAACAGATTTACGTTAAAATTTGGATGGGGTTTGTATGCAATAGCATTCTTAAAAAATGCTGTGATTGTGAGTCACAGATGGGTAGCAGGACTACAAACATTGAGTAGTGTGCAGAAAAGAGGGAATTTAGCAGGCCTGAGACTGCTTATAAGGGTGCCACCCCTCCGCTGGCATCTGAGGACTTGGCTGTCAGAGTGTCCCCAGTTAGCAAAAACCTGATGAGATTAGCTCGCTTGTGTTTCGACTGTTTTTGAAAACAATGTGGTTCATGCTGAATCTCTGTTTTCCTTCTGGGGGTCTGGACCTTTGGGGCACACTAGGCAGAGGGTGCTTGTGTGACCAGCCCTGAATAACAACCGTGGGCATTGAATCTAGCCTGCTTTGGGCAGAAATATCACACATGTGTCTCTGCATTTTCGTTGCTGAGGGAAGAATGTTCTGTGGCCCCTCATGAGAAGCAGAGAACATACGGAAGTCTGCACATGGGTTCCTCCAGGCCTGTGGTTTTTCCCCTTGTGATCCACCCATGTGTCCTTACTACATTGCCATAATAAATTTTAACTGTGAGTACAATTTGCTGAGTCCTGTGAGTCTCAAACTATAGCAGACAGAAAAAGTAGGAATGACATATTACCGAGGTGTGTCAGGTAGTTAATAAAAACTATGCTTGTGTCATGTCATTTTTCTTGAATTTTGAGATGTGTCTAACATTTGCTGACTTTTCAAATATGTGCTCTATTGTATTTCTTTTCTCATTTTAAGTATTTACTTTCATTCCTGATTTTGTATTGGTAATTTTATATTCTCATCCTTAAAGAGGGCCCCCAGCGTTATAAGCTTCAGGCCCCACAAAAACTGAATCTGCCTCTGTCATGAATCCAAGACTTGCCACCTCTTGTTGACTTTGTTATTGTCACCCCATATTTCATAAGTGGGGTGATTAAAACCCAAAGGTCTAAGTCAAGTTTACTTGGCAAAACTGGGACAGGATCCAGGTTTTCCAATTCCCAATTTAATGCCCTTTTTCCTCCATTCCATAAATTGTTTTGATGAGTTGTCTGTAAACCATGGTCACAGTGCACCAGCCATATACTGAATGGCACTTAGGAGGCTGAAGTTCTAGTCCCTTCTCTTTCAGTAGGTGGGTAATCTTGAATGAGTCCTTTTACTTCTGGGACACGTAAAACACGTAAAATAAAAGGGCTGGCCTAGATGTTCTTTATAGGCCTTTCTCTCTCTGATATTCCCTGAGTTTGTCATTCTAGAAATGCTGAATCACATAGTAATAGTTGAAACCTTCATCTTCTTGTCCCTGGTTCTTCACCACCTCTAAAATTGGATAAAATACCTACCTCTCTTGTATGTACGTACCACCTCCTCTTTCTCCATTCATCCATCAATGGACACCCAGGCTGCCTCCACATCTTGTCCATTGTAAACAATGCTGCAATGGACATATGGATGCGCATGTCCACTCAAAGTATAGGTTTGGGTTTCTTCAGATAGATACCAGGAAGTGGGATGACTGGGTCCTTCTTTGTGTCTTATTATAGCCTTTGTTTTAAAGTCTATGTTTTTCTGGTGTGAGTATTGCTACCGCAGGGTTATTTTTTGTTTGTTTCCATTTTCATGAAATATCTTTTTCCATCCCTTTACTTTATGTCTCTGTGTGTCTTTCAATCTGAAGTGGGTCTCTTGTAGGCAGCATGTGTAAGGGTCTTGTTTTCTTATCCAGTCATCTAACCCTATGTCTTTTGATTGGAGCATTTAATCCATGTACATTTAAAGTGATTATTGATAGATACATAGTTATTGCCATTTTATTCATATTTATGCCCCCCCCTTCTTAAAGAAGTCTGTTTAACATTTCTTGTAATACTGGTTTGGTGATGATGATCTTTTTACTTTTTTTTCTTTGTGGTTTGTGAAGCTCTTTATCTCTCCTTCAATTTTACATGATAGCCTTGCTGGGTATAGTAGACTTGGTGGTAGGTCCTAGCTTTTCATCACTTTGAATATTTTGTGCTTATCTCTTCTTGCCTGCAAAGTTTCTATTGAGAAATCAGGTGACAATCTTATGAGAGCTCACTTGTAGGTAACTAGGTACCTTTTTCTTGCTGCTGTTAGGATTCCCTCTTTGTCTTTAACCTTTGCCATTTTAATTATAATGTGTCTCGGTGTGGGCGTCTTTGGGTTCATCTTGTTTGGGACTCTGCACTTCCTGAACTTGTGTGTCTGTTCCCTTTGCCAGGTTAGGGAAGTTTTCGGTCATTATTTCTTCAAATAGGTTTTCAATCCCTTGCTTGCTTTCTTCTCCGTCTGGTACCCATATGATGCAAATGTTGTTATGCTTAATGTTGTCTCAGCGGTCTCTTAAACTATCCCCATGTTTGTTTGTTTTTAATTCTTTTTTCTTTTTGCTGCTCCAATTGGGTGTTTTCTACTACTGTGTTTTCTAAATCGCAGGTTCGATCCTCTGCTTCATCTAATCTATTGATTCCCTCTAATGTAGTTTTCATTTCAGTTGTATTCTTTATTTCTGACTGGTTATTTTTTATGATTTCGACGTCCTTTTGTATGCTTACTGTCTCTTTGTTGAAGTTCTCACTCAGTTTATCTATTCTTCCCCTAAGTTCATTGAGCATCCTTATAACCATTGTTGGGACTCTGTCTCTGGTAGGTTGCCTGCCTCCATTTCATTTAGTTCTTTTTCTGAAGCTTTCTCCTGTTTTTTATTTATTTATTTATTTATTTATTTATTTATTTATTTATTTATTTAGGACTTATTTCTTTGTTTCCTCATTTTGGCTGTCTCTCTGTGTTTTGTTTTTTTCTATGTATTAGGTAGATCTGCTGCATCTCCCAATCTTGGCCAGGTGGCCTTGTGTAGCAGGTGCACCGTGGGGCCCTGGCACAGTCTCCCCAGTCATCTTCTCCAGGTGCTTCAGGAGTGTCCCTGGTGTGTGTTATGTGTACCCTCCTGTTATAGTTGAGCCTTGATTGCTATTGGCACATCAGTAGGTAGTATTGACTCTCAGGCTGACTGGCTGAGGGTTATGGTCATGTCTACAGCTTATGGGCTGCTGTATGGGGGGGCTTACCCCGCAGAGCAGGATTCACCCTAGTGCACTCTGCTGCCTGCTGATACTGACCTTCTGGGTGTGCTGCTTGTGGGGCTAATTGGGTTGTGCTCTGCTGTGGTCTGAAGTTGACCTCCAGGTATGTTTGTTCTGGGGCCTCTTGGGAGGGGCTCCAATGCAGGCCAAGGTAAGCCATTCCCTGTGACTGGCTGGGGAGTACCTGGCAGGAGCTGCAGTTGGTCACCCCCTGTGCTGGACCTGGAGGCATGTTGGAGAGGCCACACTGCAAACTAAGGACAGCTGCCAACAGTACCTGGTCTGGGGTAGTTCTGCAAAAATCCTAGTGCACCCTGAGGCCTTCTGTCACCTGCCAGCTCCCATAAGGCTCAACGGCTGATATAGCCTCATGGTACGAGCTGAGTGAGGCAGGGTCCCAGGGAGTCAGGAGGGTGGGGCGAGCAGAGCTCACCAGGCCAGTGCAGATTTAGATTTGGCCATGTAGGGGAGGGCTTTACACAGGAAAGAGGGTTCTAGCTGCACAGGAAGAGGGTTCTACACAGAGAAAGTGGCTACTGTTCCTCTAGTCCTTGACCTGAAGTCACACAACTAAGTCTCTCCCTGTATGTCTCTGACTCCTCCCAAGTCACCATACCTCCACTAGAGTCCAGGGTGAGTGCCTGCGAGTAAGTTTGTGCACTGGCCCTTTAATAGGACCCCTGGGTTTCCCGCAGCCTTCTGCCTCATTTGGATAGTTGGAATCCCTGCTGTTTTTCACAGCCAGATGTGGGGGCTCCTCTTTCTGGCACCGGTATTCCAGGCTGGGGGGCCTGGTGTGGGGCTGGGGTCCCTCGCTCCTTCTTGGGGTGGGGCTCTGTGGCTAAGATATCCCTCCCAATTCTCAACTGCTACATGCAGGTGTGTGGCTGGCTATTTCATGTCTCTGCCCCTCCTACCAATCTCAATATGGCATCTTCTTTATGTTCTTAGTTATAGTACTTCTGTTCAGCTAGACTTCAGATGCTTCTCCAGGTTGATTGTTCTATATTTTAGTTGTAATTTTAATGTGGTTGCAGGAGGAGGCAAGCAGAATGTTTATCTGCCATCTTGGATCTCAGGAATCAGAATTTTTGATGGTCATTGATCTAAGCTGCCTAGCAGGTTTACTGGAGCCTCACCAGATTGATTAACCTGTGAACTCTCTCCTATGTAACTTTAAAAGCCAAGAAGCTAGTCTTCAGCACGTGCAGGGCCTCCCTTGGGCACAGCCTGGGTCTGAGCCTCTCTGCTACCTCAAAAACCCGGAGAAGGGAAATCCAGACCAGTCCTGGAGTTGCCAGCTTGCACACTGGGCATGTGCGGGGGTTAGACCTCCAGGTTGGCTTAGGGAGCCGTGAGGATTCTGGAAGCTCCTGTGCGCACCTTCTGCATGAGACCTAGTTCCATGTCCTTCAGACTGGAGTGGTTTGGAGAGAACCCTGGGTGGGACCAACCCAGCATCCCTCAGCACTGCAGCAATGTCCAGCAACAGCTTGGCTTACAACGAGCACTCCAGGGGAGGGGAGGCAACCTCAACTATTTCCCATTCCAGTGCCTTCAGCCTCTTTAGCAGTGATTTGAAGAAGTGAGGAGATAGGGTTTAGGTGTGGGGATGGGACTGAGAAGCTGAGGATCCCAGAGGAGCAGGCCCCGGGCTCGGACTCCCCCAGTAGTGTCAGTTTTTAGCTAATGTATTTTTAAGCTCCATTAAGTGCACACACATTTAGGATTTTTATATCTTATTGGTAAGTTGACCTTTTTATTATGTAATGTTCTTCATTTCTAATCATATTTTTTGTTCTGAAGTTTTTGTCTGATGTTACTATAGCTACTCTGGCATCATATTTTGCTATTTTTGCTTTAGACAGTCATCTTTTAGATCAATTAAATATTAAAGATCAATTTATTTTACCTTAATTTATTTCTTTTTAGCATTTTTGATTTGTGTGTGAAGATCCACATTTCAGCCTAATATATTTCTTCAGCCTGAAAACTCCTTTAAGATTTCCCGTGCAGTAGTACCACTGGCTGTGATTTTCATTTTTATGTTTGTTTTTCCGAGAAAGTTTATTTCTCCTTCATTTTAAAAGTTAGCCTTATGGAGATATAATTTACATACTGTACAATTCACCTTTTAAAGTGTACACTTCAAAGATTTTTAGTGAATTTACAGTTGTGCAACCATCACCCAAATCCACTTTTCAAATGTTGCCATCATCCCAAAGATCCTTCACACCATAAGTAAATCACCTTCCCGCCTCTTACCCTGGGGAACCACTAATCTGCTTTCTGTGTGTATAGATTTTCCTTCTTTGGAATTTCACAAAAATTGAATCATCCAATATTGAGTCTTCGAGGCTCCTCCATGTTGTGGTACGTATCAGTATTTTGTTCCTTTGTATTGCTAATAGTATGCCATTGTATGGATGTACCATGATTTGTTGATCTGTTTATTAGTTGATGAACATTTGAATGTTTTCACGTTTTGGCTGTTGTGAATAATACTTTTTTAAAAATTAAAGTTTCTTGGGGTGACAATTGTTAGTAAAGTTACATAGATTTCAGGTGTACAATTCTGTATTACATCATCTATGTACATCATTTGTGTGTTCACCACCCAGATCATACTTTTATGAACATTTCCTTACCAGGCTTTGTGTTGACGTACCTGGAAATGGGCACACATCTTTTTCCGGTAGGTCTTTAGAGCAGAGTTTTGCGTTAACCTGGTTAGCAATTGGACTGGGTTTCAGGTTGTTGTTGGCGTGTCTCTGCTCAGCGCACCACAGGCTTTACATTCCTGTAGTGATTCCTCACGCTTAGGGGGAGAGCAGGTTTTCCCTAGCCATGTCTTTTCAACACCGAGCTTTGGGTCTTCCCTTTACACTGTGGCTCAGATCATCTCTTTGTATGCTCTTCTTCCCCATCTCTCCCTTTCCCAGTAGTATTCCGCTGTTACTAGTTGCTTCATTTGGTTTGTTTAGTGATTTGGGGAATTGGAAGGGGGGCATTTTCTGTTGTTCAGCTTAAACCTTGGTCCTAGGTACTATGTCCCTCGGCAAGCCTTTTGCCTCATGCCTTGTGTGGTTCTGGGCCCAGCACATATTTTTGACTTTCCCCTAGAAGTAGTTCTTTTTCTGTTTCCTTCTCCTAGGTGCAGTGCATTTCCACCAGTGCCCTACAGGTGACAGAGTTTGTTGTCCTTTCCCCCACAGAGTAAGGCATTTTTCCCTAGGGGAGATGGGGGAGTGCATGGGAATCTACCCCTTCTGCATGGCTAGTGTTCCCCTTTCCAAGGTCTGTACCTCGGTGGTCCATTCTTAGGGCTCTTTCTGATCTTTTCCGAAAGCACCCAGTGCGGTTCATGGAGAAAGAAATCTTCCAGATAATTGAGTGTTCACATCTCCTTTCCTCCTGCAGGGACTGTATCCTCAGATCTTGGGCAAATTTGCTACTCTGCAACCTCAGTTCTAATGCATTAGAAAAAAGTCACGAATTTGAAGTTAGTCTGGCCTGCATTTTGTTTTAACTACGGGAATGATGTTTCCTCTAGCATCCTGCATCCCAGAGTGGAAGCTGTCTCCGGGCTGATGAATTGTCAGATTTCCTCGAGCCCAGACTCCTCAGCTCCTCAGACCTCTCGTACTCAACTCATACAATGGAGTGTGCAGAACTCTTCCTTCTTGTGACTCTTGTCCTAAAAATGTCGTGCCCGGCTTTGCAGTAAGTACATGTCGACTATTTTGGGCTACTCCTATTTTCAGGTATTTCAGCCGCTGCTATTTATTCTTTCTGCTTCCTCTCAGCTGATGCTGATACTATTCTGTCTTGTAGATATTAGTGAATTATCTCCACCTGGTCTTATTTTGAGTTTCACGGAGAAGTACCTTTTCACCTAGTTTTGTTGTAGATATTGTTTATGGGTTTGTTTTGCTCATATTGCAGCACTCTGTTTTACGTGGGTGATTTAGGGAGATTAAAAAACTGTTCTGCCACTGCTGCTACTTTCCCCCAAAAACCTTTCCTTCTGTCACGCGGGGGACCCTGCTCGCTGTGCCATTTGTCGTGCAGGGTCTCTGCTCCCGCTCCCCGCCCAAGAACGCAGGACACGGTAAGGCCAAAAAGGAACACCCATGGAGCCATAAGTAGGGGAGTCAAACCAATATATTCTCGCTGGCGGCTGGGCTGGAGACACAGGAAGCAGGATCTACATAATCTGCCTAACAGCAGTCCGCGCTTGCCAGCCACCATCCTCTTGCTAGCCCCCATTCCTTCTCTGCTAGCGTAGCCACAGCCGTTATATTAGTGGCCAATGGCTTACGGGTTACAGCTGACGGCCAACTAGCCACAGCTGCTGGCATCTGATCACAGTTGATGGCCATTTACTACCCGAGCCAGCACCTTTCTATGTGAGGCCGAGAGCCTGGAAACTGTTTTTTGGGGTTTTGTCCCCACACTCCACCCCTACAGGGTCTCGCCTCACAATCTACGCGACAAGCGTCTTCTGCGAGGGACCCTGTGCAAGGAGCCTGGAGGTGAATGCACTATCCCGAACACAGCCAGGCTCTCTGGGCACAGCCAGGGTTTCTCAGGGCACCACCAGTACTTCTGGGCACAGCCAGACATCCTGGGCTTCTTAGGGTACCACCTGTCTCCCCGGGCACAGCCAGGTTTTCTCAGGGCACCACCCCAGTACTTCTGGGCACAGCCAGACATCCTGGGCTTCTTAGGGTACCACCTGTTTCCCCGGGCACAGCCAGGTTTTCTCAGGGCACCACCACAGTACTTCTGGTCACAGCCAGACTTCCTGGGCTTCTTAGGGTACCACCTGTCTCCCCGGGCACAGCCAGAGTTTCTCAGGGCACTGCCACTCTCTCTGGACACAGCCAGACTTCCTGGACACAGCCAGGGCCTCTCAGGGCACTGCCACTCTCTCTGGACACAGCCAGACTTCCTGGACACAGCCAGGGCTCACAGGGCACTGCCACTCTCTCTGGGCACAGCCAGACTTCCTGGACACAGCCAGGGCTCTCAGGGCACTGCCACTCTCTGGACACAGCCAGACTTCCTGGACACAGCCAGGGCCTCAGGGCACTGCCACTCTCTCTGGGCCTCTCGGGGTACTGTGCTGGAACAACAGCGGCTCACATCAAGGTGCTTACATATTATCAATGGCGGCCAGTCAAGACACAAAAGCAAACATCAAACCAGTCCCACTACATGATGGTATGTTCCCAAACAGTCAAGCGTCCATTAAATCAGGGATAGAAGGCAATTCCCCATAGTCCATAGTCATTCGCCAGGGCTGTCCTGGGGGTGAGGGATGACCTTGACCTCACCCTCATCTCCCACGGAGGACTCAGCATGCATTTCCTCCTGGGACTAAAAGTCCTGCATCCGGGCTGCCTCAGCAAGCAGTTCCCAGCCCACAGGGCGGCAACAACCTTCGCTTTCTCCGCTTTCTCCGGCCTCTGCTGGTTGGGGAACCATCCACGTCTTTCCACCCCTCCACGGGAATCGAGCTCTCCAGCAGCTGCTCCTCCTGGTCTTCCTCAGACTGAGCTTTCATACGCACAAACTGCTCCACTGCCCTTCGGAAAGCTTTGGCCAGCACCGTATCCTGCCTACCACGCCAAGTGTCACGCAGGGGATCCTGCTCGCTGCGCCATTTGTCGTGCAGGGTCTCAGCTCCCACTCCCCACCCAAGAACGCAGGACACGGTGAGGCCAAAAAGGAACACCCATGGAGCCATAAGTAGGGGAGTCAAACCAATATATTCTCGCTGGCGGCTGGGCTGGAGACACAGGAAGCAGGATCTACATAATCTGCCTAACAGCAGTCCGCGCTTGCCAGCCACCACCTTCTTGCTAGCCCCCATTCCTTCTCTGCTAGCATAGCCACAGCCGTTATATTAGTGGCCAATGGCCTACGGGTTACAGCTGACGGCCAACTAGCCACAGCTGCTGGCATCTGATCACAGTTGATGGCCATTTACTACCCGAGCCAGCACCTTTCTATGTGAGGCCGAGAGCCTGGAAACTGTTTTTTGGGGTTTTGTCCCCACACCTTCTTTTATGAAACATATTTTTGCAATGTATAAAATTCTAGTTTCACAGACATTTTCTTAGTTTTTTGATTATTGCAGTTTCAGAATTCAGTACATAGCTTGAGGGACAAACTGACAGAATATTGGCCTCAGTTTCCCCCTTCTTCTCACCAGAATCCCGGCTCTTCAAGCTTCAAATATTTTTTCTCTGTCCCCAAAAGACTACACCTAAAGCTCTGCTGGTTTCTTTCCTCTTAGTATAGGCCCTCCGTCCAGGCCCTTGCTCATATTCCCACCCATTTACCACATGCCCAGAATGAGCAAATGTCCTGAGGGGGTGTGGGGACAAAACCCCAAAAAACAGTTTCCAGGCTCTCGGCCTCACATAGAAAGGTGCTGGCTCGGGTAGTAAATGGCCATCAACTGTGATCAGATGCCAGCAGCTGTGGCTAGTTGGCCGTCAGCTGTAACCCGTAAGCCATTGGCCACTAATATAACGGCTGTGGCTACGCTAGCAGAGAGAATGGGGGCTAGCAAGAAGATGGTGGCTGGCAAGTGCGGACTGCTGTTAGGCAGATTATGTAGATCCTGCTTCCTGTGTCTCCAGCCCAGCCGCCAGCGAGAATATATTGGTTTGACTCCCCTACTTATGGCTCCGTGGGTGTTCCTTTTTGGCCTTACCGTGTCCTGCGTTCTTGGGCGGGGAGTGGGAGCTGAGACCCTGCACGACAAATGGCGCAGCGAGCAGGGTCCCCTGCGTGACAGGGGGAAAAAAATGATTGCAGTGTTATCGCTTCTCTTTCCCAAAGTCCTGTTGCCTGACCATTGCTCTCGTGTCTTCAAACAGATGTTTTAAAATGTTACCTGGTTTTCCTAGTTATTCTCAGTAGGAATGTTAGTCTGCTACAAGCTACTCCATCACAGTCATAATCAGAGGTCCACCTACACAGTAAATATTTGCAAACTAAAATGTCTTCTTTGTGAACTGGAGAAATAACTGAGGGGATACGTTTTAGGATATTCCTTTTCAGGTAGATTCATCACTGCTCTTCAAGATGAAAGACTCTCAAAGATGAACAAACATGGCTGAGACTGAGTTATGTTATTGCATAGTTTCCCTGACCTCTGTTTTAGGGCGGAAAAGGTAAGGACATATTTAAGTTAGTACCAGATTAATTAGGTTAGAAAACTAGTGTTTCATAGACATTATAAAGATAGATATGGTGCTAACTTGTACACTTTTAGGGTCTGAATGAATGAGGTGCTACTACCTTCTGGTCATTACAAAGCCCACAGTACTGCTGCTATTTAAAATTATTTCCTCTTGGTATGTTTATTGTTCTAGTAAAACACAAATAATCCTCTGTTTACTTCTCAAGGACTCAGACATAGGCACTCACAATAAATCCAGGAGTAATGTCCCTCTTTGGAGATAGAGAGCTCCATGCTGAGAAATCTAAAAAGGAACAGGAACTCCCTCGAGAGTAGATTTTACTCTGCTAATTATGCTTCCTGCCATAGTAACACAGACGCCCTTCATCGTGTATTCCACAGCTGTGCAGAAAATTCCCCAAGAAGATTAGATTGTGTCTTCTGCAAGGTCTTCATCTTGGAGTCTCTCCAGAAAGGGTGATAGGGCCACAGGAAAACAGAAGATTATCTTTTGTCCTCAGGCCTTGTATTGCCAGGAAAGCAGTGTTTGGGTCTTAGCTCTACTGTTCACCAGCTGCATGACTCTGGGCCACTGACTGACCTGTGTGTGAATAAATTTCCCATCTCTAAAATCGTCCTAACAATATTGGCTTCATAAAGGTATTGTGAAGAACAACTGTAATAATGGAGGAGAAAGTTGTTTGTAAATTTTTAAGTGCAGCATACCAGTCAGGGATTGGTGTGATTGCTCTTGTTTCGTCCCCCTTCAGTGTTCCTGGAGTCCCAGGGCAGGATGAAGTCTAATCCCATATTTCATGCAATGCACTGATCTTCTTGTCTATGTCCCAGAAAGGTGGCGTTTGAGCTTCTGCATGCAGAGCTCTTTTAGACATAGAATAGCTTTCCCTTATGCTTGTCTGGCAACTAATGTGCCAAGTCTTGGGAGATCTGGAACTTATGATCTCTTATGGCTGAGGAGGCAAGAGCAATGAAGACTTCCGAAGCCCACTGCTGTGCTGTGTGTTTAGTTTTGCGAACTAGTGTCTGATCTGGGAAATAAGCAGCCTCCTGTCAGGATGTGTAAGTGGCTCTGAAAATGGGTTTGGTTTCATCTAGACCCCCTTTTCTAAACATGTGGAAATTCCTAAGGGAAACCAAGTGCTAGTTCATCCCTCCAGGGTTTCTTTGGGTCTTTGGAATGGTCCTTCCTCTGAAAGGTCAAAGTGACCTGATTCTGGGAAGAGCTGGAGGCACCTAGTGACCTAAGCAGTTACTCAACAGGATGCAGAAGAAGACATACTTAAGAAGCAGGAGGGACTGTTTCTCACTCAGATTAGCTAACCTATGCTGACCTTTTTCATATGCAAAAATAGTCATAGAATCTTAAAAAGTATTTAATCTTATTGTTTGAGATTGTACACATGTTTTTGTTTACTTCATAATAGTTATTTTCATCCGAGGTTACCAAGTGGTAACCTTCTTAACATTAGGCCTACATAAAAAATAGCATAAATCTTTGTTTTCTGTAGATAGGCTATAGCAAATGATCTCTAGAGGTCTTTTCTGGCTCTGAGATAGGTCTACAATTCTTGGATTCCTTCCTATAATCCTTTTAGAATGACTTGGATTCTTTCCCAGTCTACTTGGGATGGACGGGCTTCTTGTACAGCCTGGAGGCAGAGCAGCAGGCTGCATGGTCTGTCACCTTCCCTTTGCTCTGAGACTCTCTGGTGCCTTATAGACCTCTTATTTACAGTTACAGTTATAGGCTACGATGGGAATTCTCCACAGACTACTGCTTGGAGAAGTTCAACCTTTTAGAGACAGTTGCAATAAAAGAATTCTATCAAAAAGAACTCGCTGAATTGCGATTATGGACAAAATGGCTTTGTGGGGACAAAATGTATGTTTGTTTTCCAGTCTCTCCTCCCATTGCTTCACTTATAATCTCTTTTCAGAAAGAAACATTTCAACAGAGAAGGCCATGGAAATTGAGACAGGTTATCTTCTCCGAGTCCTGACCTCCCATCCCTACCCCAGAAGGAACTCCTCTATTCACAGAAGCTAAAGCCAGCTCCAAATCCAGCTCCTTCCCAAGGGCAATTCTGTTTGGAAGTTGGGTGCACACCTTCCAAAGCATTGTGGTCTCCCAGTGTAAGTTCAGTAACATAATGTCTTTCTGCAGCCTGAAAGAACTTTATGTCTTTGTGCTATCAAATAATGTGATAGTGTCTCAAATTTTGTTGGTAATATTTAGAATGTTTACTATCATAAGGGAACTTTGGAGTTAGGTTTAAATTGTTTTATCTGGGTTACATATGACTCCTTCATTCTGGGGAAAACAAAGTTCTTTATATGCAGCCTATGTTCTCACAACATCCAGGCTGAGAGACTTGGGGAGAGTAGGAGCATCATTCATTCTCATTCTGTAGGTGAAAACAATAAAAGCATAGGGAGGCAAACATATTTGCCAAGACAGTGATTCTCAACCCAATTTTAAGGACATTCCAGAGTGGCTCATAGGATCTCAAAGTGCCTCAAAAAATTGCTCTAAAATTCTCAAAGCCAAATTCATCTGAATTGACTTTATTATCTTCTTGAAGTTATAGCCTTTGGGGGTCAGTGAGTTTTACGAAAATAATACCAAAAAAATAAGCAAATATAAGAACCAGTGAAACGTCAAAACTCAAAAAACATTTGGGAAACAGTGGACTAGTCAGTACTTGAGCAATCATTAAATGACCCAGGTGAGGTGCTGAGAGGTATAAACTCTTTTTTTTTTTAATTAATTTTATTGGGGTGACAATTGTTAGTAAATTTACTTAGATTTCAGGTGTACAATTCTGTATTACATCGTCTATAAATCCCATTGTGTGTTCACCACCCAGAGTCAGTTCTCCTTCCATCACCATATATTTGATCCCCTTTACCCTCATCACCCACCCCCCACCCCCTTACCCTCTGGTAACCACTAAATTATTGTCTGTGTCTAGGAGTTTTTGTTTCTCATTTGTTTGTCTTGTTCTTTTTGGTTTATATACCACATATCAGTGAAATCATAGGGTTCTCTGCTTTTTCTGTCTGACTTGTTTCACTTAGCATTATTCTCTCGAGATCCATCCATGTTGTCACAAATGTTCCTATATCATCTTTCCTTAACGCCGAATAGTATTCCATTGTGTATATGTACCACAACTTCTTTATCCATTCATCTATCGAAGGACATTTTGGTTGTTTCCATGTCTTGGCCACCGTAAACAAAGCTGCAATGAACATTGGCGTACACGTGTCTCGCTAGAGAAATGCTTTTATATTTTTGGGGTAGATACCCAGGAGAGCGATTGCTGGGTCATATGGTAATTCTATTCGTAATTTCTTGAGGAACCTCCACACTGCCTTCCATAGCGGCTGCACCAGTCTGCATTCCCACCAACAGTGTATGAGAGTTCCTTTTTCTCCACAGCCTCTCCAACACTTGTTACTATTTGTTTTGTTGATGAAAGCCATTCTGACTGGGGTGAGGTGATATCTCATTGTGGTTTTCATTTGCATTTCTCTGATGATTAGCGATGTTGAGCATTTTTTCATATGTCTATTTGCCATTTGTATATCCTCTTTGGAGAAATGTCTCTTCAGGTCCTCTGTCCATTTTTCAATTGGGTTGTTTGTTTTTTTGTTGTTGAGTTTCATGAGTTCCTTGTATATTTTGGATATTAGCCCCTTATCAGAGGAACTGTTTGCGAAAATCTTCTCCCATTCAGTTGGTTGTCTCATTATTTTGTCAATAGTTTCTTTTGCTGTGCAGAAGCTTTTCAGTTTCATATAATCCCATTTGTTTATTTTAGTTTTTACTTCCATTGCCTTTGGAGTCAAATTCATAAAATGCTCTTTGAACCCAAGGTCCATAAGTTTAGTACCTATGTTTTCTTCAATGCAGGAGGTATAAACTCTTGACTTGTCATCCAATGGATCTGTATTTACAAAGACTGTGTCTTGTGTCATGGCACATGTGAAGATACTTCTTTTCTGGGCAGGCCATTTATAGCACTTGGGAATGGTCCTAATGGCCTTTAGGGGTGATTTGATTTCTTTCACTGATGGAGTGGTAAAAAAAATATATAGTGATACCCTTGAAGAGTGAACAATGTAGTTTGTTGGAGCATGGGCTCATCATGGGTAAATGATGTCAAATATCTTTGGCAAGTTAGCTTGGGGCCACATTTTTGAGGGCCTTGACTACTACAAGGCCAGACAATTAAGTTCGCGAACTCATCCTAGAAAAAGTGCTACATACCTCATTGCTGAATATCACTATGGTCACCTTCGAAGTCCTCCCCTTGGGAAGCTATGCACCGATGCCAGTGCCTAGTCCACCCTTCAAAGCAATTGTGGAACTCTTTCTGGAATGGCCATCAGAGCTGTCATCATATTACCCTCGATGTCCTGAATGTCACCAAAATGTCTTCCTTTCAATATTTCCTTTATCTTTGGGTAAAGAAAGAAGTCATTGGGGGCCAGATCAGGTGAGTAGGGAGCGTGTTCCAATACAATTATTTGTTTCCTGGCTAAAAACTCCCTCACAGACAGTGCCGTGTGAGCTGGTGTATTGTCGTGATGCAAGAGCCATGAATTGTTGGTGAAAAGTTGAAGTCGTTTAACTTTTTCATGCAGCCTTTTCAGCACTTCCAGATAGTAAACTTGGTTCACTGTTTGTCCAGTTGGTACAAGTTCATAATGAATAATCCCTCTGGTATCAAAAAAGGTTAGCAACATCAGTGCAACAGGTTCGCGAACTTAATTGTCAGACCTCGTATACTGAGGTGTTTCGACTTTTTTCCATAGGCACTTTGTTGGCATTCAAGGTTTTTGAACAGTGGTTGGAGGAGAAATATGAAATGGCCAGAATTAGACTTTAAGAATGCTCGTATAGTTTTGGCCTAACTAGGACAAGTGAAGACAAAGAATTCAGTCAGAAACTTGCCACAGTCTAGAGGAAAGGTGTTATGGAGGTTGCCCCACTTTACTCTGAGCTCTGTTATTGTGCTGGTGTTTAGAAGCAGGGGAGGTGTTACCTCTTGAGTTTCACAGACTTTCTAGTTATGCCGGCTAGGATTTCTAGTGGCTCAACTAAAAAAGAAAAAAAAAAAAGATCCTGTGCCTCGCTTTTCAAGCATACTTGTCCAGAATGGGCTTCTCAAGCCGTGTATAGGATAGTAGTTTTTGCATCATGAAGTCTGTGTGATTCTGTGAAGCTCCAAGTCCAAATTGACTGCCTCCAGTTCATTGCATTGAAAGAGAGGGCATCGCTTGACACAGGCCAAGTCTGGGGTATTTAACACACACAACACTTTCAGGCTTGTTATGTGTGAGCTTGAGTAATGGGGACTCGTTCTACTCTGATGTGAGAGGAAATTGAGAAGTTTCCCTATGTTCAGGTTGACAGCCCCTACTTGCCTCATATTTGAAGAGGGAAATATAAGGACTGTGCAATTTTGACATGAGTTTTTCTGTTCCTAAAAGCTTTTTTTCTCAAAACCCTAGTCTGTGGCTTGGGATACCCAGAAAATAGTGAAAGGACTAATTTGTTTCAGTGGAAAAAGTTATTTTTTCATATTTTTCATTATATGAAATTTTAGCAAAGGCGATTTTTCCCTTTACATACTTTTTATGATAGACAAATTCCATCATCTCCCTACTAAGTAGGAAATAATGCTGAAAATGGTAGAATAATTTTAAAGTTATGGGAGTACCATAGCATCCACAAAGATCTTGAGTAAGCAGTATGAAACTTGACCCTTACGGTTAATTTGTAAGCCCTTGGCAGTGTGATGGGATGTGTTCCTTCACTTTGAAACAAAGGAAACCGATTGTGTCACAGGTAAGCTTGTATATTGATGCCATAGGGACTTCATCACTGCCATGTCCTTACCCAGACAGTGCGTTGGTCCCCACTGTTCCACTTACTGTGATGATTTGTATTATTTTTATTTCAAAGATCTGTTTGAACACTTTTATCATGGGCAGCCATGCCTACTCCATTCCACTAGGTGGCATTCTTTACCCATGAGACTATCACAGCCATGCACCTACAAGAAGTCGCCAAGCAATGGGCTGGGTTCAAACACTTCAGGGTTGGAAACACACTGCGGGTATCCTTGCTCCTCTACTCCCAAGTCTGACACCAAGATACCGTTTCATACCTGTCGGCCTTTCAAAGTCTCACAAATGTTCATTGACTATCCACTCTGTTCTATGCCAGGTGCTGTGGTAGAGGCAAGATTTGAGATAAACTACCGTATGTCCTAGCCCTCCAGGAGCTCACATTCTAGAGGCAGGGGGAAGATGGCATAAGAGCCAGAGTAGAGGGCCATGGCAGGGGAGAGATGCGTCTGCCTGCAGACTGCGTGACTGGGGGTTCTGAAGGCCTGGAGGTACATGACCCTGATTTCTGGGGCTGTTGGTGTAGGGTGAGCGACTCCCCGGCATGCAGAGGAATGGAGAGACTTGCATCGTTGCATTATTTAACTGGTAGTTTTCCCATGTTCAGCCCCAAAAGCCAGGGGAGGAAAGCAGCGGCTATGAATGCTCCCTCCTGTTCCAGGAATGAACTGGGCTCTCCAAGAAGATCAAAAATGTCCTTACCATTCCAGGACCAATGAGCGGAAGTATCCATAGCCCTCTCATTTGGTTTTATTTACCTTACTTTTTATTTTTAGAAAATAAAAAAATAGAAAATCATACCTCCAAAAGTAACCTTCAGCCATGTTCCTACCAATAAGAATGAACCATTCTTAACATCTTGATATATTGGTTTCCAGAGTTTTCTATGTTTATACTTATTGTTATGTTCTACCTTTTCTCTCTCCTTGCTTCTCAAATGCAAACTTAAGTTTTTGGGTTTTTTCCTGGAGTTTAAAAATAGGTACGTTGTGAAAAAGTGTAAAATGCAGAAAAATGAAAATAAATCACCTGTGATCTTATCACTCGCAGCGAACAATAGTTGTTGTTCATTTTGGTATATTTCCTTTTAGCTTTTTCTACATGGATTTTTTTTAAAAAAATAGCTTTGTATTATATGTATTGTTTTATAATCTGCTTTTTTCACTGAATTTTAAAATGTATTTAAATATTCTTCTACCTCATGATTTTTAATAGTTGCCCACTTTTCCATTCTATAGCTATATTGATAGTTGTCATACTTTATAATTACTATTGCTCAATACTTACTTGTTGTTTTTTCCCCCGCTATTACAATAATGTATGTTCTTGTACATAAAATCTTTATGTGGATATCTGACTATCAGGATAAGTTTATAGAAGTGGAACTTTTGAGTTTAATAGTATAGGCATTAAAAGGCACTCTTTTATTGAATTTTTCTTTAGCAAAGTGATACATATTTATTGTAGACCATGTAGAAAACACAGATAAACAGAAAGAAAATGTGAAAGGATATAAAAGTCACCCGTATTCTTACCACTCAGAGGCAATCACTATTAACAATTTATTATAACCATTCAGTCTTCTTCTCTCTATATTCTATATACTTTCATAAGCTTTTTACTTAATGTATTCTGAACATTCTTTTTAAGTTCATTATTCTTCTATACCTTAAATGCTCATATAGAATTTCGTTGTATGAAAGTACCACAATTTATTTGACCAACTCACTACTGTTGGACACTTAATTTATTTCTGGTTTTTTTCTAGTATAAACAATGCAAAGATGAGAATTCTGTGGCTAAGACTTTGTGAAAATCTTTAATTGCTTCAATTGAATACATTCCTAGATGTGTAATTGTTGATTCCACACGTGTGCCCATTTTTAAGGCTTTGGATGGGTTTTGCTGAGTAGCTCTGTAATAATTCTCATCTTAGAGGCAGAACGTGGGCATGCCCTCTTTTTGATATGACTGAGTGTTTTTGCCAATTTGACTGCAAAGAATTAGTATCTTATTTTAAAATTTACATCTATTTAATAGCACTGAAGCTGAACTTTTTTCTTTACTCTTTTGTCTAATTTTCTATTCTGGTGTAGATATATTTCTTATTTTTTAAGGGATTTTTAAAATAAATTTAAGATACTAAATTTTTGTCATTCCTACATGTTTTCTTCTTTAGCTAATTGTTGTGATGAACTATATGTCTAGATTTCCTAATATTAGATTGCACTCCTGGAATAATCCCGCTTTTCTTATAGTGTAGTATTCTTTTTGTCTTGCCAGGTTTGGTTTGCTGGTATTTTATTTAGGATTTTTGCATCAATACCTGTAACTGACATTAGTCTTCAGCTCTCAATCAATCTGTCTCTCTCTCTCTCTCTCTCTCTCTCTCTCTCTCTCTCTCTCTCTCTCCATCATATTTTATGGACAGGATAACTTTAGTTTTATAAAATGAATGGGGTTTATTTCCTTCTTTTCCATCACACTGGAAACTACTTTTAGAGCATGGAAATTTTCTGTTCTTTGTAAGTTAGAAAAACTTGCTCAAAAAACTCTCTGGGCACTCTAATAACCATTGGAGGAAATGTTTTTTAACAGCATAGTTTCCCCCCATGTTTTCTACTTCTTTGTAATTCCAATTTGCTAAGTTTCCTAGAAAATCATCCATTTTATTGAGATTTTCCAATTCATTAGCATTTTTCAAGCTTTTCTGAGATACAATACATATATCATACAATTCATCCATTTAGAGTGGTTTCTAATATATTCACAGAGCTGTGTCTCCGTCACCACAGTACATTTTAGAACATTTTTAAAACCCCCGAAAGAAACCCCATAGCCATTAGCAATTGCTCTCCATTTCCCCTTAGTCCCCCCTGCCAGCCCTAGACAACCACTCATCTACTTTGTGTCTCCATAGATTTGCCTACTGCGGACCTTTTGTATAAATGGAATCGTACAATATGTGGTCTTCTGTGACTGGCTTCTCTTCATTAGCATAATGGTTCCAAAGTTCGTGCATGTTGTAACGTATACTATAATAGTACTTCATTCTCAGTTTTGTGTTTAATTAATAGACTTAATGTCTTAGAGCAGTTTTAGGTTTACAGAAAATTGAACGGATCATACAGAGTTCCCATATATGCCCCTGTCCCCACTCCCTTGACCATAGTTTTCCCCCACTAACATCTTGCTTTGGTGAGATACATTTGTTATAATTGATAAGCCAGTATTCTTACATTATTATTAACTACAATTCATAGCTTACATTAGGGTTCTCTCTTTGTGTTGTGCACTTCTATGAGTTTTGACAAAAGCATGATGCTGTGTGTCCATCATTACAGTATGATACAGAATAGTTTTCATGAGTAGTTGGAACACGGGATTTTTAGTGCAGTCCTTCCCTTCTCCCACAAAACCTCGGGCAACCACTGATCTTTTTACTGTTTCCATGGTTTTACCATCTCCAAGATGTCATAGACTTGGAATCATACAGTTTGTAGCCTTTTCAGATTGGCTTCTTTCACTGAGTAATACGCATTTAGGGTTCTTCCATGTCTTTTCATGCTTTGATAGAGCAATTCTTTTTAGTGCTGAATAATATTCCATTATCTGGATGGACCACAGTTTATCTCTTCATCTGCTGAAGGACAGCTTGGTTGTTTCCAAGTTTTGACAATTATGAATAAAGCTGCTGTAAACATCCATGTGCAGGTTTTCGTGTGGACATAAGTTTTTCACACATTTGGGTAAGTAGCAAAGAATGTGATCACTGGATCGCATGCTAAGATATGCTTAGTTTTGTAAGAAAACACCAAACTGTCCTCCAAAGTGACTGTACTATTTTGCATTCCTACACGACGAATGAGCATTTTTGTTGCTCCACATCGTTGCTTGCATTTGGTGTTTTCAGTTGTTTGGATTTTAGCAATTCTAATAGATGCATAATCGTATCTCATTGTTGTTTTAATTTGAAATTCCCTAATGGCGTATGATGTGGAGCTTCTTTTCATGTGCCTGTTTGCCGTCTGTATATCTTCTTTGGTGAAATATCTGGTCAGATCCATTGCCCATTTGTAAATTGGATTGTTTGTTTTCCTGTTGAGTTTTAAGCGTCCCTTGTATATTTTAGATACAAGTCCTTTACCAGATATTTATTTTGCAAATATTTCCCCCAGTCTGTGGTTTCTCTTTTCATTCTCTTGACAATGTCCTTCACAGAGCATACTTTTAAAAAAAATTTTTAATACAGTCCAATTCCTTTTTATAGCTAAATAATATTCCTTCGAATGGACATTTCATTTCCTGTTTATCCATGCATCAGTTGATGGACACTTGGGTTCCCTTTGGCTATTATGAATAATGCTGCTATGAATATTTGTGTACGAGTTTTTGTTTGGACATATGTTTTCATTTCTCTTGGGTAGATACCTAGGAGTGGAATTGCTGGATTATATGGCTACTCTATGTTTAACTTTTTGAGGCACTCCTAAGCTGTTTTCCATAGAAACTGCCTGACTTTTCCAAAGCATCTGCACCATTTTACATTCCCACTAGCAATGTAGGAGGATTCAGTTTTCTCCATGTCCTCACCAACACTTGTTATTGTTAGTCTTTTTGATTACAGCCATTGTGGTGGATGTGAAGTTGTAGCTCATGTTTTGATTTGCATTTTCCTAATGACTCAGTGTTCAACACATTTTCATGTGTTTTTTTGGCCATTTGCATATCTTCTTTTCCTCTTCACTTTTGATAGTCTCTCCCATAGGAATTTCATGGATTCCACTAATACCTTCATACAGATGATTTCCAAATATTTACTTCCAGCCCTGACCTTTCTTCTGAGATTGTCTCAGATTCCCATCTGCTAACTAGAAATTGATGTTCTGATTGCATCTCAGAATTAGTATATTCCAGCTGAAACACAACAGCTTTCCTCCCTAGCTATTTACTCTTAACTGTGTTCCTAATTCTGTTAATTATACCATTACTCTTCTAATCATTTGAAACTTGGCATAATGTTTGATTGTAAGAGAAATGGGATAGGGAAGAGTCAATTCATTGCCAAGTTCTATGTTACTTTCAGAATATTTTGCATCTTTTTTCTTTTCTCTCTCCTTTGTCTCTATCCTTTTTTGACTTTCTCGATCCCTCACTCTCCTGGTTCTCTTATGTCTGATCATTTATCTCAGGCTGTTTTTACCTGCCCCCTATGAATGGTCTGCCCCTTTCTTGACCATCTTCTGCAATCAGTGAATACATTCTGCCATGGTTATTTTTATGGAATCCCAAGATATGAACTATCATTTACACACATATAACTCCCAAATATGTATTTGTCGTCCTGAAATGTCTTGAGAGCTTCAGACACATCCATCCAACTATCTCTGCCGGACATCTCCTTTTCACAGACTTCTCAAACTCAGCATGTCTAAACTGAATTATTCCCATCCCCGCTGCCCCCAAACTTGTTCCGCCTGTCATATTTCCAGTCGTTGGCAACGCCATCCGTCTGGGGTTCTCAGGACAGAAATCTGGCCATCATTCTTCCTCTCTCCCTCTCCGCCAAAGCCAAATAGTCACCAAGTCTATTCTATCCTAATATATATCTTTGAAATCTGTTGTTTTTATCCCCATGCTACTTCTTTGTTGAAGCTTTTGTCATCTCTCATTTAGACTGTGGCAGTGATCTTCAATCTTGTCTTTCCATTTCTGGTCTCTCGCCATGCCCCCAAAAAACCCTCCCACGTAGTCTACCAACATAAAGTGATTTTTCCAAACTGAAAATTTAGTCATGCCATTTCACTGCAAAGAATACACAAAAACAAGTACAATAGGAACAACAACAAAGTGAAAAAAAACAAAACAGGAAAATATTTAGAGTCTCCCTGGTGGCTCCTCACTTTCCTAAAGCCTATAGTTCAAGCTGCTTAGATGGCATATTGATGTGCTTCCTTTAGCTTCATTTCTCATTCCTCTCCACCCCATCTCGTCTCAGGCTCCAGCAATATTCTGCTGGGATGTTGAACATCTTCCCTCTGCTCAGACACTTTTTCCTGCCTTATCTGCCTTCATCCTTTAAAACACTTTGGATGTTCCCTCCCCTGCAAAGCCTTTTCTGCGGATTCCAGCACCATGAACTACATTTAGTTCTGGAATTCTTCTGAACTTTACACAACATCATATTGCAACTCTTTTGTTTATATGTCTGTCTTCCCTACTAAGCTGTGAGCTCTCCAAGGATAGATTTTGGCTGATTTTCCAGCTATATAGTAGGTGCTCAGTAAATATTTAGTGAACGAATGGTTAAGATAGTCTATGGGCTGATCTGTGATTCCCTGAAGTCTAACTCTGTGTGGCACTGAGTGTACAGTAACGTGATAACACAGGTTGCGTCTCTTTTATTTTTTGTCAATCAAAGAGCCGAAACCTTGTAATTTCTTGGTGGTAGGTATGATCACCTGGATGGTATCCAGAGGGAATTCTTGATAACAACATGCTTCAGTTAATGTAGACTTATACTTTCTGGGGACTCTGTATATATAAAAAAATGCTTCCATCTCCGCTTTGTCTGGCTCTTGGAATAACTTCTGATAGTTCCCCTACTCTAGGAGTTACTTCTGGACCAATGACAGATCAGATTCCTTTAGGAATATGGGCATTGGGTCATATGTTGTCATTGCTAGATGCCTGCAGAGCTTGGGGTTCTAAGTAGTCATCTGTGGACAGGAGCTTTCCTCTATAGGAGGGAATGGGAGTTTAGGCCAAGGACTTTGGGGAGTTCATGGTCCCCTCTGGGCCTGCAGGATATGAGCCCCCAAGGACAACAGTGTAGTCGGTAGAGAATAGCCCAGGGCTGCTCTAGGCTCACATTCCCCAGGACTAGCAAGTCAATTTGGTTTCCCTGGGCCCTGCGGGCCTGAACTTTAAGACTGCTGCCCCTGGGAGTGACGTCCGCAGGAAAATCTCAGGGGACCCAATACTCACCTGAATAAACAGGCTTCAGGAAGACTTGGATGAGCCTTAGGAAGTCTGGTTGTTCAGCCCAGTCTAACCTGCTGCACCAGGCTCCACACCCTTTTCCATGGAAACCTGAGCACAGGTTAGGCAGATGGCAGTGGAGAGAAGGATTGGGGCTCATTGACCTTTCCTCAGTGTTGCCCAGCTGTGTAGCCTGTGTCCTTGGGAGATTAGCACTGCACCTGTCAGAGTTGGTTCTCAGTATGGTATGCTTTCCCAGAGTGCACCTCCAATCCTGGTTAGGCCAGTGTACTTTCCCCCTGGGCTAAGTGACTTTACCCTGATACCTTGGTGACCCTACTGGACACTACAGCTTAGTAGACTTTGTTTTTATGGAATGAAATTGTTATTTCTGGTTCCGAAAGACGAAGCAAAAGCTAAAATTACAGAAATATAGTTGCAATACTATGTAAGAGTTTACAAAAAACCTTCACATATATTAACTGATTGGTTCAATCTTCACACAACTCAGTGTCTGGCACTTGGTAGACAGTTACATGTTTGGCATATGAATGAACACGTGAATTTTTATCCTATTTTACAGATGTGTGAACTGGGGCCTAAGCAGGTGGATTGAGTTTCCTAAAATCCAAATCTACAGTTAATTAGTGTAGAGCCTTGACTTGAAATCAAGCTCATTTCAGGTTGATGTTTACTGAGCACTTATTACATGACAAGCACTTGTCAGTGATGAATAAACATGTTCCTTCGTCTGAGGAGCTTGTAGGCTTGTCAGGAAGTCAGACACCTACGGAAATAACTTCACCACAGTGTGCTAAGGGCTGCCTACGATACAGACCTCTGCAGTGCTCTGGCGTCACAGACGGGGGGCATCTAATTCAGTCTGATGAGATCCTGAAAGACTTCTTGGAGAAGTGACACGTGTGTTATGTTTTGAAGGTTCTGTAGAGATTGGCCAAGGGTAGAAAGGACATTCTAGGCTGAGAGTCAGCCTCAGTGGCAGCGCAGAGGTGTGAGCCAGCATGGTGTTTCTAGGATTGCTCGAGTTTCGGGAGTGATGACTAGGGAGGTGGGCAAGAGTCAGATCATTGCCTTGTACACCATTAATTCCCAAGCATTGCTGATTCATTCAAGGAAGCTAGGGAGCTTAAAAATATAAAGATGTCTCACCCACATGCCCAGTGATTTTCTGGATCAGCTGGTTTGACAGTCACTCAGGAGGCAACAGCAAACCATTGCAAAGTTGGTAGCAGGGAAGAGACAGATTGCCGTATTGGATCACTGGGATCACTGGATCTCTATGGAGGCAGGTGGATTTGGGAGGGCTGCTGCTGGAGGCGCAGAGACCACTTAGGAGGCTGTTGAATTTAAGATTTCATGGTGGATGGAATGAGGTAGTAGCAGCAGTGATGGAGAGGAAGAGGCAGATAAAGACATTTCAAAGTGGTCAGATTCTTATGATGTGGGGAGGGGAAGTGAGGGAGAGAGAAGTGTCTAGGCTAATCCTCCAGGTTTCTGGCATGGCTGCCTGGGTAGAGGGGGGTTATTTCTGACCAAGATTGGGAATGGAAGGTGGAGAGAGAATGGGGAACAATTAATCAATTCAGCTTGGAACCTGCTGAATTTGAGGTACTGTGGGACATCCAGATGGGAAGGTGACTCTTTTGTTCCAGAACTCAGAATAAGTGCCTGAGCTGGAAATACAAACTTTGGCCCCTCTGTATCAGGGATTTAAAGTCATGTGAGTGGCAGACAGCTCTCAGGGAGAGTATGTAGAGAGTGTACCTTCAATTATTCTACGCCTTTCCGCCTTCAAGGGTTGTTCTCATGGGGAAGCAGAAGGTTTTATTTATTTGTTTTTAATGTTTCACCAATGGCAACTGGGGTAGTGGAAATGGCATAACAGGTGGAGTTAGAAAACCTGAGTTGAAGCCCTGCCTCTGCCACTTTACCCCTCTGCAACCCTGAGCAGTAACTGAGGCTCTCTCAGCCTCCAGATCTTTCTCGATAGAACAAGGGTAGTAGGAATATCTGCCTCACAGGGTTATTGAGAAGGTCCAGTGAGAAGACATATGAGAAAAATTTCGTGTAAAGAACCATAAAGACATAAGGAGTTCCCTCCCCCCCCCCAGGAAACCTGGACCGATATGGAGGAATTACAGGGAGGCAGATTTTGACCCAATGTAAGGAAAGACTGTCTAATATCTTGAGCTGTTGGATGATGGGAAGAATTTTTGGAGAAGGGAAGCTCTGAGGCTCTGGAGGTCTTTAAGCAGAAGCTCGGTTTCTGGGCTTCTGCTGAGAGTTTTGTTGCCCGGGGTGGGGTCACCCTGGATGACCTCTGAGCTCCCTTTCATGGCTCTGATAGTGTTTGAATTACTTGGACACTTCTTTACCCTTTTCTTGAAAAATTTATACTACTTAGTGTTTTTTTTTTAGTTTTTTTTTTTTTTAATGAAAACAATAGAGGTTCATGGTTGTTTGTTTTTCTTTCAAATCTCTTAAAGCCTTGAACATTTTGGTTCCTAAGTGGAGTTTTGGTTTTTATACCACTAATAACCTGGCAAAGTGCTTCAGATCTAACTGCACGGGCATTTATAGACATGTTTATCCTAAATGCTCTTTAACGAGGATTCGGTGGATGCTGAAATGTGTCTGTGTAGTGTAGTTAGACCTCTCTGATACAGACCGGAGTGAAAGGGGGAGGGATGGGCATTCTGATACCGTGACAATTCCGAATCATGGGTTACTTTAAATGATGGATTTTTATCATTTGCAAGCACAAATGATATTGCAAACCCCTAACAAAATATTGCCAAATAGAAGTCTTGATGGAGTGTACTCCAATGAGTAGGTAAAGATCATTTGAAATCACTACACTAATTATTTATATGCAAATTAATGTTGTCAGAGAGCTTAGGAACAAGTTGTTCTCTGAACTGGGTTAAACACCCCCTAAGAGCTCATGTTTATACTCTTACTCAGAAACCTGTTGTTGCTATTTTTCTTTAATAGAGGAAAGGTAAAACATGCCAGCCAGCCCGTGATTAAATTATCATAAATTTTGCAATAGTTTGCATGGAATTACATTTTTATATATTTATGCTGTTGCCAATCACTAGTACCGTACACATGTGCTAAACAAGGCCTAATTTTGTTTTTGCTAACATTATCTACACAGAGATTATTTCTCGAAAGATCTCCACCCATGATGAGGAATTATCTTTATGATAGTTTAGGTGACTTCTGAGCTCTTTTAAAATCATCACCAAAACAATTGCCTTAAGTAATAGTAATTTCATACCTAGCAAATATTCTAGCTAGAAACAAAGGTGCTATAAACCATAGAAATGTGAACAATTTTGAAAAGCCAAGAATATAAGAAATGCATTGAGTCCTAATTGTGGGTAAAGCTTAGCTTCCTCTTCTCATTCAGCAGGCCTTTCATGATCTTTGCAAGGACCCGGGTTAGCTTTGGATTATCCTTTTACATTGCACTGTAGCTAGGCCAAGGGGTACTTGATAGAAGCTTCTAGCCGATATTTTGAAAAAGTGAGTGTTCGTATATTGTTGCCTACCCCACCTCATTCCCTGTTCCTGGTCCTCATCCCCAGGAACTGGTGGACCAGGGGAAAGAGAGAACTGTGCCTGTGGTGGCCTGGACTTCAAATCCTGAAATGAGAGGGCCTGGTGGGGCAGCAGTGGGGCGGCAGACTCATGGAGAGGGACTATGGTGGCATGGAAGTTGGGAGGAAAGGAGAAAGAATGGGTATCTGTGACAGAGCCGAAGTGAGGAGCCAAGGAGCGTCAGGTCATGAGCCACACTGCAGGAAGATGGGTCAGAGTTAGGGGTAACATGAGGAATAAGGGGGCATAGTTCAAGTCTAAGCCAGTCAAACCCTGTTTGGGCCATGGTGTCCCAGCAAGTTGGTTAGCTTTGGTCTCACTACAGAGGGAGGCTGAGCAGCCCAATAACCAGGTCATTCTGTAAGAGCCTTGGAGTTTATGTTCACTTACAACATTTCCTCATACCAGTAAATTACTCCATACGACTGACTGCTTGGACATAGTCTAGCAAGTTGACTTTAGGGGGCCATGTAGCGTGTTGGAAAGAGCCCTGCCAGGAGGGGGAAAACTTGGGTTTTAGCCAGTGCTCTGCCACTAATTGGCCATGAAACCTTAGGCACGACATCTAATCCTTCAGAGCCTCCATTTCCCTATCTTAAAAGGAGGATGATCGAGGGGATAAAGATGTATAGCTCATCCATCAGTTGTGAGTTCTAAAGCATAGAAAAGAATTCCGTGGCCTGTGGCATTTGGCTTGTTTGACTTGAGGAAAAAAAATATATGCCCTCTGCACTACAGTTGAGCTGAACGTAGGGAAACCCCGAAAGTCAAAATCAAGGTATAAATAGTCAAGTCCTTTCTCCAGTTTGTTTGCCAGAACCAGGGGTGTTGAAGACAGTCTGTGTTCTGTTGGGCTATTTAGCAGTTGTGGAAATGGCTCGAAGCAAACTGAATAGGGTTGGATAGTTGCGCTCCTCAGCCTGTGCAGATGCAGTAGCTCACATACCTGTGTTAAACCAGAGGACCTCTGTGTTCCAGGCATGTGAAGGTGGCTCATAGCCCCTAGTGATACGTACACCACTGGCAAGCCAGAGACCTTCAGTGCTTTGCCACAATCACACATGGCTCATTTGCTGAGGGCTGCGGTAAGATCGAATGCCTTTTCTGAACGGCCCACCCTGTCAATCCTGCTGATCCTGCCGGTGTGAGACAAAAGACATAAGGACTGCCGGTGGACTTTTAAATGTTAATTTAAAAATAGCCCTTAATTATTTTTTAAAAATGGCCTTAATTATAGCTTCCCACAGGCAGGCCATGCATTGCTGAGTAGTTTTACAAACAAGGGAATAAGTGAATAGTTGATAGGTGCTGGTGAGTTCTTTATTTGCGTGTTGTCTGTCCCACATGCAGATTGTAGTACTGCAATATCACAATTTGCAGCCAAATTAGAAGCACAATAAATTAACCCAATTTGTTCATTTCCTTTTCAATTGTACTACAAGGAGGAGTATTTCTGTCTTTTGCCTTTTTTGACATAAAGGCTTCATCTTAAAAAGCGGAAAGACTTCCATATAGCTAAATCTATGTGTATGACAAATAAAGCTTGTTTTTATTTTCCTTACACAGCTGGCTAAGATTCAAACATTAATTTTTCAACCGACGCATCTTAAACATTCTAGTTAAAATACACACTGCTGGCCAAGAATTGTTCAATCCATAGCACACTTTTCTTTGCCTGCAAGCAATAGGTAGTCAGAACTGTAAATGGGTAAACTCAGTCTTCCCATGTGGCGAGGTCAACAGAACTCATGGTGAACCTACAAAGGATAGAGAACTAATTATTATTGAGATTCAGGTAAGTGATTTCTTAGGCATTTTAGCTGTCACGCTGTGGAATAATTGTAAACCCACCAGGAAGGAATTGCAAAACACAATCTACTTATCCTTTCCCTAATGGCTACATAGAATTTTTTTTTCTGTTCTGCAATTTGTTCCAACCCTCTATTTAATCATTAAAAGGAATGTTATTTTAAGTATTGCTTCCTCAATAACAGTGTTTGACTAAAATTCTGCAAAATGGTGACTTTGCTTAGAGTGCAACTTCAATATACTGGCATGATTTCAGGCAATCAGAGCTATTAGTAATGGAATGCAGAGCTCTGTGGCAATTTTATTTAAAGTTTTGTTTAAGTTAATATTACATCTGACTAATGTAACCATCTGTATCCAGTCCCATCAGTGACAACATAAAATTGTTAAACACCATTTCATGGGCATCAACTGATTTGGCTTGGGTATAATTTTATGATCGTGCCTTATTGTACTACTTTATTACTATCATTTAAATATCAGTAACAGCAGCAGCAAATATTGTAAGCATGCCACCAAAGCCAAGGTAGTCGGTATGCCAGCTTTGTGACTAAATTCTTCCTGCTCCTAGGTCTTCAAATATCCTTTGTCCAGGAATGTCCTTCAAGTCTTGGTTTAAAGGCCTTTTTGAGAGGTCCGCCTTCCTCGCTCTGGCATTCTTGACCACTGTACCCATTTGTTTCCTTCATAGTATTTATTACAATTGGAAATGATATCTGTATCTTTTTTCTTGTTAATTGTCTCTCCTGCTAGACTGTCAGCTGTACAAGAGCAGAGATCATATCTATTTTTATTTACGTATGTATCCCCTTGCCTAGCAAGTAGGGGACTCTAAATACTTTTTTTGGGGGGGGCTCTAAATATTTTAGTGAATAAATGAGGTGTAGCATGGCAAAATTACAAGGTGGCAGGGACCCTAGTTACAGGAGGCTGAGGAATTCCAAGTGAATCTCACGGTTGCATTTGGTCCTGCCTGGACTTGTACGTGGACTTGAAACCATGCTCGACACCATTTCCACCTGGTGATCCACAGGCATCTCACAGTCAGCGTTCCAACCTTTAATTCATCGTCTTGCCTCAACTCTTTTTCGTTCTCAGAGCCACAGCTTGGATAATGGCACTGCTTGGATAATGGCACATATCATCACCCAAGTAAACGACGTGGCATTCATTCTCCCCCTCGCACCTCCTCAACTCCATCACCCAGGGCTGTCAGTGTGTCCTCCTGAATACCACTTGGATCTGTCCTCTCCTTTCCACCTCCATGGACATGACTTTGGTTCAGGTCCTTATTTTCTCTTATTTAAATTACTGCAAATGCTTCCTAATGATCTCTCTGATTCCCTGGTCTTATACCCTAAAGACTACCTCCTTTCCCCCAAAGAGTCAAATACTATTCTCTCTCTTTCTATCCAGAAGTCAATAAAGCAGGCAATGTGCAGAAGCAGCTGGAACCTTACTGAGCAAGAGATATTCAAAGATTGCAGACATATGATTTCTTCAAGATTAATTTCCTTTTTGTTTTTCTGCTATGAGTCCAACGGAATAAGCTATTAAAATGCTTTGAGCTTCTGAACGAAAGCACAGAACTGTGCCAGCAGAACAACACAAAGTTTTCCTTCCTTTATTTTTTTTCCTCTAAGCATTTTATCTGTGATGGATGATATGACCATGAACCTTCACTCAAATATGAAATCCTGAAGTATCCCAAAATCCCAGAGTGTCAGAGATGGACAAAGGCCGTCTGGATCCTACATCTGAGGCTAAGAGAAGAGAAGGGCCTTATTTAAGGTCACAAAGTGGGTTAGCTGAAGAATTAGGACTCAGACCCAGTTCTCTGTATCCTTCAAGTGATCATGAGGCTTCATTTGGCTATATTGTTAAAACATTTGGCAGCCTTATAACCCACTCCTCGGACCATTGTGGCATGACTTCATCTTTATTTTAATTTTATTTCATTTCTTGCTTCTCTTGTGTCTAAGTGCTAATCAGTAATATTAGGAGGAAAGTCTGACCTTAATAATGTGACATGTGTTTCAGTGGTAATTTTTAAAGGAGCATTTTGGAGCACTAGATATTTCTTGAACCTGCCTTGGGGGCCTTTGTGTGTATCAGTCAATTGGGTCCCAAGTAAACAGGGCTCTGGGCTGCCAACCCCATTTCATATTCCGTACAGAGTTTTGTTTTCATGTTTTATTTGGGCTCATACTACTATCGGATTTAAATGCGTTCATGCTGACAAGGTTTTTTTGTTTATTTTAAGATTTTTTATTAAAATACAGCTAACATACAATATTATATTACTTTCAGGTGTATAGCATAGCTATTCAACAGTGCCCACCTAGCTCTATTCAGTGTTATTACCACATTATTGATTATATTCCCTGTGCTAAAGACGTGATCACCATGAAAAGTCCAGCAAGCATCTAACACTGTACCACGCTATCACAGTATTATCGATCTTTCCCCCCTTTTTAAAATTTTCAATTAGAGTTGACATTCAATATTATTTTACATTCGTTTCAAGTGTACAGCATAGTGGTTAGACATTTATATCATTTAGGCAGCGATCCCCCTAACTAGTACCACCTGGTATTTAGAATCGAAGGACAGCTGAAGAGCTTCCCAGACAGAAAAAAGCTAAAGGAGGTCATCATCACCAAACAAGTATTACAAGGAATCTTAGAGGGACTTCTTTAAGATGGGAGGGGGGTTAGGGATAGATGAAAAGGGGAAGGGATCAAGAAGTACAAATGGGTGTTACACCGTAGTCATGGGTATGTGGGCCACAGCATAAGGAATATAGTCAATAATATTGTAATAACTATGTATGGTGCCAGGTAGGTATTAGATCTATCAGGGTGATAGATGGGAATGGGGTTGGGGGCAGGGTGAAAAAGGTGAAGGTATTAAGAAATACACATTGGTTGTTACAAAATAGTCATGGGGATGTAAAGTGTAGGACATATAATCAATAATATGGTAAAAACCATGTTGAAAAGTTTTGAAAACTGTGCCTCAGGAATGTATGTGGTGGTTTTCTCCCCCAGTCAAATATTGCAATTAAACAATATTTCTGTAGTTTTGCGTTTATTTTTAATTTTGACCCTTCTCTTATAATGATAAAAGACAGAGAAAACTGCAGGCTTGCTCAGGTGGGTGTGGTAATTCGAATATAGATTGTTTGTAACTAGGCAGTGGACAAGTGGCTGGGGTTTTGTGGCTGCTCGGCTACGTGTTACTGTGGATGAGTCAGGTCCACCCTAAAGGGTCCCGTCCTCCCTCTCAGGCCACAGAGTTCATGGGACTGTGTTGTGCAGGACGGCCTGCGGGGTCTCTGCTCCCGCTCCCCACATAAGAATGCAGGATATGGTGAGGCCAAAAAGGAACACCCACGGAGCCATAGATGGGGGAGTCATACCACTATATTCTCGCTGGCGGCTGCGTTGGAGACACAGGAAGCAGGAGCCACACTGTCTGCAACCTGCTGTCCACTTCTCTGCAATCCGCAACCCACACTCTGCCATGCTAGCTGCAATCTGTGCTTGCTAGCTCAGCCACCATCTTCTTGCTAGCCCCCCCATTTTCTGCTAGCATAGCCACGGCAGTTATATTAGTGGCCAATGGCTCACTGGTTACAGCTGACGGCCAACTAGCCACAGCTGATGGCCATCCAATCCCAGTTGATGGCTATTTACTACCCAAGCCAGCACCTTTCCACATGAGGCCGAGAGCCTGGAAACTGCACTCCTGGCTCTGTCCCCACAGACTGCTTGCTGGAAAGTATGTTGTCATTAAGAATGTAGTGTCTCTTGTCCAGCTTACTCGCATTCCATATCTTCAGTCTTTGATGCTGACCAGTGGTGAGCAAGGTGGAATGGCTGATTTCGGAGAGCCAAACACTGTGGTGGGGTAGTAAAATACTTCTTGGCGTGGTAACAGGCAAGGCCACCCCTAACTTTGGTGGACCTGGGGTCGGGGCATAAAATACAGGCTCACTGCCAGCTCCCCCTTCTCTCCAACCTCTTGGCTCTGTCCCTTACTTTGACGGGCCTTCCACACATGTGTGTAAACACCAGCCTTGCTCGTCAAAGCATGGACCCTGGTCCACAGCAGCAGTATTATGTGAGTGTTGGTTAGAACGGTGGCTCGCAGGGCCCACTCTAGGCCCACTTAACCAGGATCTGGATTTTAATAAGATCCCAGGTGATCCACAAGCACATTCAAGATTGAGAAGAACTGCTGTAGCCCACATGTTCAAGTTCCACCATCACTGGATGGAAGGGCAACAGCTGCCCCATGGCCACCCCTCATTCATTCTGCAGTCCTAGGTTGTGCCCACCGTGGTTTGGTCCATCCTTAAAAAGGAATTAGGGAAGAGGATTGCACAGGCCGTGAACACAGGCTTGGAGCACAAGGGCGGGGATTTGCAAGGTCTTTGGTGTGAGAGTAGCATAGAAGAAGGAAGCAGAGACTTCGGGTGGCCAAGTCCCCTTGGCCCCCTAGACTCCTTGCCCTATGGGGAGGAGTATGGCTAGAGCAGGGCCAGAGCAAGGCCATGGAAAGTACGGGACCTGGTTGCCCTAGTCTAAGAGTGATACCGTTGAAAGGTGTCCTAGTTGTCTACGTGGGTGGGCGTAGTTCATGGCTCCTCGAGGTACTAGGCAGCGGCTGCACCTTGCTGGTTCTTTGGGGTGTGGGGAAGTAGTAGTGTGGCCATTACTGCTTTAAGAGAATCAAAGGGAAGTGGTCTAAGCAAACCCTTTAGTAGCTGGGAGATCCATATGTTGACTTATCTATAGAAGGTGTACAGGGAAAGTGCCTCTTTTGGTGCCTAATGACAATTCAATTCGATTATCTGTTGGCCTCCAGCAGGAAACAGGTGGATGTGGGTGTGAAGGGCTTTGAACAGCTGCCTCCAAACCTAGGATGCAGGCAGTTTTTCTCTATGAATTAAGAGCGGTGGCTGCTGTGGATGGCGTCAGGTAGCTGTGGAGGGGTAAAGTCATATGTCATTGTGTGTCCACTGCCACCTGGATACTGCCGTGGTTGTGGGATAGGAGCAGCTCTGAAGTGAAGTCCAATAATAGATTGCCGTTCCAGCCCTCAAACCTCAGCTTCTTCATCTGTAAAATGGATCTAACAGTCTTTACCCTGCCTGCCTTGCAGAGAGGCCATGGGGTGGCTCTAGCAAGACAATGAATACCAAAGTGCTTTGTCATCTGCCAAATGGGGCACACATGAAGAAACGATCACCCCAACGTTTGCTGCTTTTCCTCTGTGAGTGTGCTTTCAGCTGCACATGAGTTTCAGATTTAGGTTGTTCTCCCCTTAGCAATGTCAAGTCTCCATGCAAAGCCATCCCTGCCCCTCTGCCCCAAGGCCTTCAAGCCCCTTCCATGCACATACACTGTTGGGATTCTTGTTTTTTGAGCTCCATTGGAAGGGAGGGAGGATTTTATATTGGCAAACATTTGTGAAGAGACAAATAATTGCCTCTGGAAAGAGAATTATTTTCTCTTCCAAAAATTCATATTTGCTCGTTTAAATTGATGTGACTTTATTTTTTGGCTAGCGCTCTGCAGTGTTCCACTGAGCCATAATTATTCCTTTAGTGTTGCAGGAGTTTGCTGAGAGAAGGGAACTAGATCTAAAAGAGTGAATCCATCTGGTACCTATGTTGACACTCTCTCTGAGGCCACTGACACTGAAATGTTAGTGCTCGAATCTTATCTATTGGTATCATTTAGATATTGATAAAATGTGAGCTAGTGTCCTGGGTTGCTGAATCAAAAGCTGAATTCCATTCCCTTACATGGTACTGGCCCTGCACAGCAGATTGATGACCTTCTTGGCAGAGCACAATGGTAAGACAGACCCTACATTCCAGTCCTGCCACCTGATTGTCAGACTCCAGGGGCCCCAGCCCCAATCAGTAATTGCTAAAGGTTAGCAGCCAAAAGACATAGAGAATCCCAGGACCGGAAACATCACGAACTAAGCTTGGCAAGATAGTAGAAGTCCCCCTCCACCCACCACCACCAGTACATGGCAAATGGAATTAGCCTGATACCTCGAGGATTCAGTGCCTCTGGGAAGAGCCCCTGAGTCCCATGGGGGCTCATTCATCCCCAGCCTTCCTTGTTACATTGTGGTGTGGGTGATGCTAGGATGTGTTCCAGGGACCCACTGAACACTTATCCTGCTTGGCTGGGGCTCTGACCTCCAGCCTGGGCTTTGTGAGGCCTTTCCCTGGGGGTGCTGGGCTCTGTCTCTCTACCAGGTTGCCAACTCAGGTCCAATCCAAATAAAACCTTGAAGAAACATGGTACTGCCACCTGCCTGATGCCCATGCTGCTAGGTCTTTCTTAACCAGATTGCCATCGGAAACAGCCAGCTTGAATTTGTCATGGTTTTTGATCTTTGTAATTTGGAGTACCAGGTTAGCCCCTTTGGGGACAACTCTGTGGCCCTCCCAGTTCTTGACTCTACTTGATCTGTGCTCATTCTCCTTTTCCTGCTCTCCTGGCAATGAAGTCTTTGGAGTCTCCACTACCGCTGTAAAAGCTTTGCTGCAAAATACGGGAAATCGTCTGCTTTATCCCATAGTTCAGTGACACATCCACGGGAAGCTGTGAACATCTCACAGTTTACTCAGGATTTAACCCTCTCACAGTTTCTGCCTCGTCTCTCCAGGAAGCATTAACCAAAGAAGCCACAAGGGGATTTATTTGCCAGCCTCCTGTGAAATAAAATGCTGTGCACTACCAAACAGCCAACTATCTAGATTTATTAGCAAAATCTGGCTGCTGTAGCTTTTTGACAATTTTCTTTTTCCTCTGTAGTCCAGCGTGAAATAGACTCCCCAGGATGAATTGTTATTGGGAGGGATTCAGAGCTGCCGTATGTCATTGGTACATGGCTGAGGAGAAGCCAACAGAAGAATTACCACCATTTTCCCCAAAAGCTGTGAGGGAAGGTTATTGATTATTTTTCAAATATCTTCCACCTTCATCATAGGATACCGTGGTCATTAAAGAGGCATTGTCATATATATACATACATATATATATAAAATGGTGTTCTCCTTTTTGTTTTCTTAATAGTCACTGTGCCCAGGTCCCTCTTTAGAGCCCAAAGGTCATGTTTCTTTCTTTTCCCATAGACTTTGTCCTTGCCCTTCTGGCAAATGGACTTGAATTGCTACTGCTTCTGTCATTTGGCAGCTGGGTTTACTTAAAGGTCTTTGGGAAGGCCAGACAAGTCCAGTAACAGAAATCATTGTTGACTGCTGTCAACCTGCTGTCTGTCCCTCTGTCCCACACTTCTTTTTCTACCCCTACCTCTCATGGCTTTCCATATAGGGTTGGAGGTACCATTTTTCTTTCAGAACTCCAAGTTTTGGGGTAAATATTATGTCTAAAGGTACATATCAGAAGACTTTTTGGTGACATGTAAAGTAGAGTGGCATTTGATCCATACGGAACCAGCCCTCCATCATACATAGATTACATGTATGGTGCTTAAGCCCTCAAACCAATTCATGGGGGCAGCTGTGGTAGCAGTGCTGCCCCGTGGGTGTAGTAAATGTCGGGGTTTGATCTTTTTATTACCTCCTGGGCCATCCTTCAGGGTTGTTGTGGACCCCCTGGACTTCTGTGCCACCCTTTCGTGTTGAGAGGAGAGGGTATGTTTTGTTTCCTTTTATTCTGCATTTGTTTCAACACAATGTGCATCAAAGATCTGCTAATTAAGAACTATGGCTATGTTCTCCTGCCACAGTTCTGATTTCTCAATGTCCAGGTGAGAAACAAGAGTCCTATCCAGGGTACAGTCATTTGCTCCAGGCTCAGAACACCCGGAGGGCCCAGAAACATATGGTGCACTTTTATTTTAGAGTCTAAAGACTTCTGTGAGCCTCTGCTGCCTTCCAGCCACACCAAAGTGAGGTGTCCTGTTGTGACAGAGCTGCTCCCGAGGAGCCCTTTTCTGCTCAGCCCCGGGAAGAAGGTACATTTTCTTGAATTTAGCATGATGGTTTTATAACACAATCTCCAAGTTTTTCTGATAGACTGGTGCTAAGTATTTCTGGTTACTTAAGTGTAAAAATTCTATTCATGCCTCCATTTCTAATGTTTTTATCATTGCTGCTTTTGGAATTAGGATCCTGGAGGTAAAAGTCCTGCAAAATGTCTAGAGTTAGCGTTTAACTTGGAAGCACCTGTCTTAAGGGTCAGGTGGTAATTGAGTTTCTCTATTAAATACAATGTAAGCTAGACCCTGTTTTCTTCTTTAGGAATCCTGAGCCCTGGAGAGTCGATTCACACCACAACTCTGCTGCTGCCAGTATCCTGTTCCTCATACTGGGTTGCCACTAGAATATGCATATATAGAATGGTTTAAAATTCTTTTCTCAATGTAGTAGCACAAAAAAATTTGCATGAGGCTTCTAACAACACCGACAACAAAAACAATCAGGGCAGCACCGCTCCCTCTTAAGTCTGCTTCTCTGGAGCAGCCCCTTTTAAAGCTGTGTTAGCTATTGCTTTTGATATTTACCTTCATATTTTATATAGTATATTTATAGTGGTATTACTTGATTCATTATTTTAGGTGTTTGTCGACTTCCTCTGATGGTAGATGGGAATCTAGCTGTCTCGTCGCCTATTGTCTGTCAGTCAGACTTGGTTAGTTTATGTTGCAAAGAGCTTGTAATTACCAGTGGCTTTACACAACAAAAGTTTATTTCTTGCTCATGCTACATGTTCAGCATAGTTGGGCAGGAAGCCTTTGGCTCATGTCAGTCCTCCAGGCTGATGGAAGTTCCATCTTAACACCTGACTGCATGATCTTTGTAATAATGGCAACTGATAGGATGATTGGGCTCTCAAAGTTTCTGGCCCGTTATGATGCAAGTCCGTTTCACTCACATTTTGTTGATCAATGCGAATCATATGGCCACACTTAATCTGAAAGGAGACCAGGAAGTGCAGTCCTACCATATGCCTGAAAGGAGATACCCTGGAATATCTGGGAACAGCCCTAATGACTGCTATATAGCCCCCTCCACTTTTCCCTCCCCTATTGCCCTAATATAAGTAAATCATATATTTTTTCAAAATCAGTATTCGATGCTTATATTATTATAGCTTTACAAAGATTGTCCACTGCCCAGCCAATGCATTATGTTTGCATGTCCTTGTTAAAATAATATTTCCCCCCCCTGGGGTCAGTAATTAATATGTATAAAGATATAATAGATACAAAGTTTTCTTCTATTCCTGCACCATCTCTGTTTTCTCTGGGTTCCCTTCTCCAGTTTGTTTGATTTGGTCTCTCTCATGTGAGAGGCTTTCCTCAAATGTCTTTTAATCCTTGGCTATCTATTCATATTTAAACGTGGAGCCCTCAAACGATTGGAAGTTTTGGATGGAAAAGCAGAGCTTGTCAACTAGTGTGCTTTACTATAGAGAGAGATTGGGCAGCAACTGACTTCATTGGAGGACATCCAAATGCCAGGATATAGAGGAATTTCCTCTAGTGACCTCCACTTATTTAAAGATGGAATCCTTTAGTCTGCCTGCAGGTATGATGGGATTTGGAGTAGGCTGCCTGGTTCTTGCCATTCCACGTATAGACTTTCACTTGATCCCTCCATTTTCTGGCACGTGCCTCACATCACCATCTACTATACCTGACGTTCCCAGTGCCCTGAGTGTGTTTGATGCAGTGTCTTCAGAGAGTACATCTCTTGTTTCCTGGGAGCAAAAGGGGTGGATAGAACAATTACCTGGCTAGCTGCATGGGATGGAGGAAACGGGGCAGTCTGTTCCTCCTTATACGGGCTTTGAATTCCTATTTTCCTGTATCTTACCCCTAGCATCTATGGTACCTAACATTTCTAAATCCTAAGCCTTCCCAGGATTCTTTGTCTACAAAACAATGTAATAGACATTTACACACCTCAGAAAGTGATAACCCCCTCCCCCAATCTACTACCCCTCTGACATCATACATGGCTGTTACAGTTCCATGGACTCTATTCCCTATGCTGTACTCTACATCCTGTAAATATATATATATATATATATATATATATATGTATGTATATTTATATTAAATTATAGTTGACATTCCATATTGTTCAGCTTCAGGTGTACAGTGCAGTGGTCAGACATCTACACTGTCAATGAAGTGGTCTCCCTAATAAGACAAGTGCCCATCTGATACCCTATAAAATCTTTACATTATTGATTACATTCCCCAAACTGTCTTTCATATCCCCATGGCAATATTGTAGTTACCAGTTTGTACTTTCTAATCCCTTTACCTTCTCCCTCATCCCCACCCCCTCCCATCTAGCAACCATCAGTTTTTTTCTCTATATGTCTGAGAATACTGTGTTTCCCCCCAAATAAGACCGGGTCTTATATTAAGGTTTGCTCCAAAAGATGCATTAGGGCTTATGTTTGGGGATGTCATCCTGCAAAATCATGCTAAGGCTTATTTTCCAGTTAGGTCTTATTTTCGGGGAAACACTGTTGAGTCCACAGTGGCTCACTTTTCATTGCCATCTCCTTCCATGGGCAATTATGTCATAGCTTCCTCCACTCTTCTAAATTGATATACATTCCTCCATTCACTTCCCATCTTCAAAAAATCTGTTGACAGTTCTCATCCCTAAGGGTCTACTTTCCTGTTCTCTGAATCTGTGTGGACCTATACTTCTTTCTTCTTTCTCTTGTTGTTTTCTATTATAATTCCTTTACTGTTGTTTTAATGGGGCTTCAGGAGAGAAATAATTACATGTGGTCAATCTGCCATGTTTAACCAGAAGTCAAGCTGTGGAAGAACTTTTAAAACATAATTTTCTTTACCTCATGCTAAACTTAAACTCATACCTTAAAATACGCCGTTGATCTTCTAAATAAAAATAGCTTTGTACTTGGATGGGTGACATGCTTTCACTAACAAATTTTAAAGACAAAACATGAATGTTGATGGAAATTAAAATGTGTTTAGCACGTTTTGACAGTGAGCATGGCAAATAAATAAACGAGACAATCAATAAGGAAAGGGAAAGACGATATGATGTATTCTCAATTTCCTACTTCAGATCCTCTCTTTACCCTTCTCTACTCTGCTCTGGGCCCCTGGAGGCTGACTTCTACAGATTATATCACCCAGGCTCCCTTGCCCTCTGGCTTTCAGTGGGTTTGGCCAATGGGAGAGATCCGTGGGGGAGGGAGGAAAGTCAGAGAGTTGAGAGGAAAGAGAGGACTGGGTATTTATTTTACCATGTTCTGCTCTCCTTCCCACTTCAGGCCTAAGGATGGCACAGCTTCTTCCTGTTGCCCAATTGCTTGTCCCCTGCACCCTGCCCACACCTTCAATTGCACCTTTTGAATGTGCTCTGTTTCCTGCCAAGACCCTGACTGGTACAAATGCTATAGTAGAGTTATCTCATCACCATCTAGGTGCTTTTGGACAAAGTGCTTCACTTGATGGGCCAAGGATTCTGTATCTGAAAAATGCCGAGGTGGCAAAGGGTGGTCTGGTCTCTTGTCTGAGCGCCCCTTCCAGTAGTTCCACCATAGGCACTGTCCATTGGCAGCTCTAGCTCCAGTTCTGTCCTTCTGACTCGAAGGACCACTGTGGATAATCCTGAGTGGTGAGTGATCACGACACAATTCCTTTCTTCCTTTGGGAGGCAGTTTGCTAGAGTTAAAAGAGTACAGACTTTGGAATCAGATCTGGGTTCAAATTCAGGCTCTGCCACTTTCTTACTGAGTTACGTTGAGTACATTAGTAAACCTCTCTAAGTCTCAGGTTCTTCATCTTAAGATGAGGGTATATGATGGACGCTATTAGTTACCTACCCAGTAGCCATTTTCTTCTTCTTTGTTAAAATAATGCTGATGTTTATTAGGTCGGAGCTGAACTTTTGCTTGGGTGTTTTGATACTTGCAGCTTGTGGTAGACGTTGCCAGTGTGAGTATTTACTAACATCTGCTTTTCTCCTCCTGGGAACATGAAAGACTAACTTCCAAGCCTTCTTGTAGTGAGGTGGGGCTATGTCATTAAGTCTGGTCAATGAGCTGTGAGGGGAAAATGGCCTGTGTCACTTCTCCGCTGAAGCAGAGAAGAACACGTGTGCAGTCTCCATGGGCTCTCTTCTCCCTGCTGCGGCAACTGGGAACCATCCTCAGGGTGGAGCCTCCATGGCTCGGGGCCCCTGAGTGAGTGTGCAGAGCACAGACCCTCGTCACTTGCCATGAACACGTCACATGAGTGACAAGCGAACTGTCGTAGTGTTAAGCCAATGGAGTTTTGTTTTTTTAACTTATGTTTCCTGTTACAGTTAGCATACAGTATTATGTTAGCTTCAGGTGTACACCACAGTGATTGGACATTTATATCACTTACGAAGTGATCACCCCATAAGTCCAGTACCCATCTGACACCAAGCCAGTGCAGTTTTGAAATTAATTTTTCAGTTAATCCATAGCTGAAACATCCTTGTAGGCATAGGACACTGTTTTCCTTGAAGGGTTGTATGGATCAGACTTTCTGGGTTATATTCCTAGCTCTGTTCTTTATTAAGTTGTATGACTTTGGTCAAGTTACTTACATTTTGTGTGCCTTGGTTTCCTCATCCATAGCACAAGGTGTCTGATACCTCCTCCCTCATGGAGTCTGCATGGGTAATGAAGAAATTAACATACATGAAGCCCTTACAACAGGGCCTGGCAGGCGTAAGTGCTAATCAGTGTTCGCTGTCAGAGAGGATGTATTTGAGTGTCCAGCAGTGTGTGGCTCTCATCGACAACTGTCACTGGGACTTGTATTGCTGTTATAAGGATTACAATGATCCATGGAAAGTCTTGGCACATCGTGGGCATTTAGAACAAGGTCCCTATTATTTGGCGATTGTGCTTTTTTACTTACATCTAGATAGATGTCCCTCGTCTGTTAGTTATCTTCGAATGATAGAAGCATTGCTCTCTAAGACTTCCCTTACAACGTAGGCCGTATTTAAGTGTTTGGATTTCAAAGGACATTCCTGAATGCAAAGTAAAGAACACATTGAAATGGCAGCAAAGCCTTTGTTAAGCAGAGAAGGTACTAATCAGAAGTGGTACTATCCATAAGTGTGAGGGCACAGCCATCCACAGAGAAGTTCCACTTATGAGAATCCTCTTTTGGTTAATGACTATTTGACTGCATTTGTCATCCAGAGTCCCTAACCACTGTCTAACTGCACTCTTCAGTTTGCAGGTGAGAAACCTTAAGCCCAGGGAGGGAAGGGGCTGCTCCGGGATGATACAGCCAATAGCATAGGCAGGACTGGAGCCAGATTTTTGGACCCCAAATTCAGTGCTAGGTCGAAAAGGCCAGATTTGGTCTTTTAACATTTGTGCCCTTTGGAAACTAACACTGAGCAACCAAAACTCTGGACTTGATGAGAACATTAAAGTATTTCTGCTTTCCACTCTGCCCTTTGCATGGCTCATCATTATTTTGTTGGTGCTGGTGAGCTAATGACTTTGAATACATCGGAAGTGGCTTGATTTTTCTCTCTCCTTTGATGTCTCTTCGTTGGCTGCAAGAGTGTCCTGTCCATTCTAGCTTTTGGATGGGCTGCCCAGCAAATCACCACCTACGTCGCTTCTTAGCCAACTAGAGGAAGGCAGAAATGAAAGAGGCCTGCCAGTATGTTTCCTTGGACACAAATACACGAGGGGAGTTTCTGTGGAGCAACTAGTCTCCCCCCATTTTGGATTTCGGTGAGGCAGGTAGTTGAACCCTTTGAGGAAGTCTGGGTTTTCTCTGTCTCGGGAAATTACTGATAACATCAGAGCCAGAAGGTGAGTAAAATGGAAAAGAAAATTCATAAGAGTCACGCCAAGATTCAGATTGCTAGCCCCACCCAATTCTCCCCCAGTTCTCCTTTCAGCTGTGACTGGCTTCCCAGGAAAGAGAAAACAATAGTCTACTGATTGAATTTCTGTCTAAACTTCAGGCAATTAAAGGTGAGGGAAGTAAAACCTAGTTACATTTAGAATCAAAGTCCATATATCTCCATTGGGAGGCATAGTCTGTGTGTATACTTTGCAAGAGGAGCCTGGTTCTGAAGCGAAACTTGGAAATGCATTTGTTTGGGTAATTATTCTCTTTCTCAAAGTTTCTAGCTGGTCTTTCCAGGAAAGTGCAAAGGTCTTACAGTAAAGAGAAGAAAAAGCAGATTAATTGTAACTGGACTGAGTCCATATCGTGAGAACTGGAAAAAACTGAGATCTTGGGATAAAGGGAAAGCTATGGGACAGCTGGACTTCATGGTCGGGGGCATGGGGTAAAGACTCAGTCATTCCTTTCTGACACGTGCCTCCTTCCTTCCCCCCCGCCCCCGCAAAGAGGTTAAGTGTCTTAGGTACCATATTATTTAGAAAAGTACACTCATTTATCTGGAGTTCTCTCGATGTATAACAACCGGCACTTGGAAGTCATCGTTTTCTTTCTCTGCCAGCCCTTGCTCCTATCCTACCCTCTAGCACGCGTTCCTTTGGCCAATGAATACATACGAGAGGTCCAGTTGATTGTGCAGACACATTGGCGGCCCTGTGGGTGTCATGGTGACTAAACCAGTGCGCCTCTGACGTACTGCTGTGCCATATACCACCCTGAGAACTTCCTGGCTTGGGGCATCCATCGTTTTTACAATATCCCATGATTCAGGAATCCAGGCAGGACTCAGTGAGGTGATTCTTGTTGTCAACAGAGATCACTCAGCGGTATTCAGCTGGAGGATGGACTGGTCTGGTGAGCCCATCACAGCACTCACACGTCTGGTACAAGGATGGCTGGCAGGCTAGGCTCAGCTGACCCTGTCAACCAGAGCACCTACCTACCTATAGCTTTGCAGCATGGTGAGCTCAGTGTGATGGGAGGGCTTAGATGGCAGTGCAGGGCTCTAAGAGCTAGTGTTTCTGTGACCCAGGAGGAAGATACCTGGCCTTTTCTGACTGAGCCTTTGATGTCTCAGAATGTCACTTCCGCTGCATTCTCTTGGTCAAACAAGACGCTAAGGGCCAACCCATATTCATGGGGAGGGTGATTAGACTCTACGTCTCAATGAAAGAAATAACTATGGCTTGACAGATATCTTGAACAACACAGACAGACAGATGCTTTCCTCGAGGAGATTATCTGCCATTGGAGCAGGAAGCAAACTGGTCAGCAACTACTAAAGAGGCCCAGCCCCCCTTGAAAAAGTGACTAGAAAGCCTGTTGAGTTGTACAGTGAATCCTCTTTCATAACTATGCAGCAGAGGGCCTTGGGTTGTGCTTTCCTGGAGGGTTCTTAGGACACCCCCACCTCTTGCTCAGCATTCCCTCTCATGCCACAAAACAACCAACTCTGCTGGCTAACACACATTCACAGGGCACGGTGGACAGCCTTATGTCCACACACAGCTGCTTCCATCATTCTCATTGGTTAAAATACAATTGTTTGACCCGAGGGTTTGCTAAGAACTTACTAATTATTCAGAGTTGTTCAGTCAGAATGTTGACATTGTTGTTCCATCCACCAGGACACTTTCCCCTCTCCTTTATTTTGCTAATTCCTACTTACTCTTTTTTTAATTATTTCTTTTTTTCAGTTACAGTTGACATTCAATATTATTTTATATTCGTCTCAGGTGTACAGCATAGAGGTTAGACATTTACAAAATTTATGCAGTGATCCCCCCAATTAGTCTAGGACCCACCTGGCACCATACATAGTTATTGCAACATTATTGACTATATTCCCTATGCTGTACTTTACATCCCCATGACTAGTTTGTAACTACCTATTTGTACTTCTTAATCTCTTCACCTTTTTCACCCAGCTCCCCAACCCGTCTCCCCGTATCTGCACCCCTTTGTTCACTGCAGCACTATTTACAAGAGCTAAGATATGGAAGCAACCCAAGTGACCATCAATAGACGATTGGATAAAGAGGAGGTACATGTATACAATGGAGTATTACTCTGCCATAAAGAAGAATGAAATCTTAAGCATTTACAACAATACGGATGGAGCTAGAGGGCATTATGCTGAGTGAAATAAGTCAGACTGAGAAAGACAAGTACCATATGATCTCACTTATATGTGGAATCTAAAGAATCAAATAAACGAACAAAGAAAACAGAAACAGACTCATGGATACAGAGAATCACTTCTCTACTTATTCTTTAGAATTAAATATGAGGAGCTGTATGCCAGATTCTCTCTGAGAGAGCTACAGATACTGGGGTGATTCAAACTGATACCCGTTCCCTACAAACATGGATCTCCCAGGTGAAGGCAAATATTTAAAGAATCATTGCAAATGCTTTGAGTGTTCCACCAAAATACCCAACATGTCTGAGACACACAGATAGAGATAGGGATATGCCATTGTTTGTGCTGTTGCCATGGTGCTTGACATATAATAGTACTTCAATAAATACTTAGTAAGTGCAAGAGTGAATGTCGATGGTCCATTCGTTGAACACATGGGTAAAATTCTGGTGGTGGCAGAATGTTATTTCTCTTCCTGTTAGAGCCCCCCACCTAAGATTTTGCCAGGCTGGACTAGGATCCCTTTCCTTAAGGAACAATGGGGGCAATGCCAGCATCTGGGCAGTTCAACCCCTTTCCTGCCAGCCAGATATGCTTGCCTCTGCTCATCCCTGGGTCAGTCTGATGTTTGGGGCTGGAAGGTGTTACCTCTTACATCAAGGTTTGCTCTTCTCTCCGGTTCATCTTTGACTTCAGCTATCATGACCCTGTTGATAGATGAAGCTCAGGGTTGATGGTTTCCTGCTGCCCATGTCCTATCTTTTGGAATAATTTGTGGCAGCCTTTAACTTGGCACCATGTGACCTAGACATACCTTGCCCTCTACCACCTTCTGGTGGACCTAGCTGACAGCTGTATCGATCCTTTCTAGTAGACTCTCCTTCCAGTACTGGCTTTCGCTGCACTGAATATGGTTTCTAGATCCCAGGTTCTTAGAACAAAAAGGGCATAGTCTGTGGAATAAGACATAATTGGTTTTGAAGGGACTGTTTTACTTTCTAGTTTTATCCCTCTGAGCTTAATTTTCTCATTTATAAAAATAGGGATAATAATCATGACCTAGTAGAGTGGTTTTAAGTGTAGTGCCTGCCATGTAATTACCGAGAAAATAGTTCCCACCCATGTTCCATCACAGTGTATTAACTTTTGTATTCGAAGACATTATTGATACCTTTCCTTTCGGTATGTTATTTACTTTAGGGTGTTTTCCTAGATGGCAATGGTGATTTGCTTCTAGGGCTGGTTTGACCACATCAGGATCAGACCTTCTGGACTCTGTAGTCACATGGCACGTATTATATCTGTCACTGAGATGAGGTTGTCATCATATAGGACATACGTGGCCATCACAATTTCAATGCCCATTGTTACAATAGAGTTCAGAAAAAGTTAGCAGACCTTTGGCAAGAACTTATGCTTAATGTGTACTAAAAGACCTAATTATCAAAACAGTCTGTATTAGTCAGGATTCTCCAGAGAAACAGAACCAGTAGGAGGAGTTCCATGATCTACCATCTGCAAGCTGAAGACCCAGTAATGCTGGCGGGATAGTTTGAAGACCTGAGAACCAGAAAGCCAGTGGTCTAGATTCCAGTCTGAGTCTGAAGGCCTGAGAACCAGAAGAAGATTGCTATCTCAGCTCCATCAGTCATAAAGAGATGGAATTCAACCTTCCTCTGCCGTTTTGTTCCATTCAGAGCCTCAAAGGATTGGATGAGGCCCACCCATATTACGCAGTCTACCAATTCCAATGCTAATCTCTTCCAGAAACACTCTCACAGACACACTCACAAATAATGTGTAATCCCATCTCTGATCTCTGAAGGCCCAGAGAGTTGGACACATAAAATTAGCCATCACACTGCCAGAAAACCTCGTTTGCTCTGTCTCACCTTCTGTCCAGCCAGGTATTTTCATTTACACCCATAGTCATCCAGCTCAGGCTTGCTTGGAATTAATGCAGCACGAAAGGAAGAGAATAAATACAGGTACCTGCCATTTGGACAGCAATACCCTCAGGGTCAGGGTCAAAGGGCCTTGCCTTGTTCTCTGGCCTGCCTTGTTTGCTTAGGCCAGGAAACCTTGCTGGTTTTCTGGCCCTTGAGGATCTTGTGCTGTTCCTTCAACATCTTCACAGTGACTGACTTGTCTCCTTTTTTTATCTTTTCTTGTTGTTGTAAAATAAGACATACATGATCAAATGCAAAGAGAATAAGTGTATTCAGTGAAATATAAGCCCCTCTCTCCTACATGATCCCATGTTCCCTAGTTCCCTCCTCCAGAGGGAACTGCTCCAGCCAGTGCCCTGTGGTTCCCTCCAGAGTGAGTGTGCACACACAGAGGCGTACATGTAGAGATTTGCATAGACTCGGGGCTTCCCATCCTGCTTTGCCCACCAGTTTGTGTGACCCTTTGCTTCCCATTCATTTTGGCACCGGTCCTGTCTGCCACCCTCTTTCGGCTTCATGATTCTCTACTTCTCACCTGCCCTGACCTGGGAAGACCCTAATGTGGAAAAGGAAGAAGTAGAATTCATCATTTAGAAAGATGAAAGCGTTTCTAGTTTCGATTTCCATTCGATATTGTCTAACCCTGCAAAATTAAATTACTCCTGTTCATCTGCTACTGACTCACTGGATTCTGTGAGCAAGGCATTTGCATTTTTCTTCACAACAACATCTTTCTCCTCAGGATGCTGTGGCAACTAATGTTTTAAACTTCTCAGAAAAAGTCATAATAATAAAACCTTTCCATTCTAAGCATCTAAAAATTAAATTGAGACCAAAGCATAGAGAAGTATTATTAAAGAAGCTAAATAGTTTACAAACTCAACCATGCCACATTGAGGATTAAATCCAAAAGGCTGGGAATTCATTTAGGGCACATTTGCATTTTGTGTTCCCAGGCATGGACACGTCCACAGTTCACCAAATGCATCACCACGTAATAAGATGTGTTGAGGTATTTAGAAAATAGTAGCACCACACAGATAAAGAAGCTACTCATTCTGTCTGGGGAGGTATTGAAAACCTACGGAACACTGGGTTAGACTTTGATGGCCGAATGGGAGTTTTTCAGGTCAATAAGAGAGGGGTGGGCCTTCTAAGCAGAGGGGGAAGTAGAAGAAGAGTGCACAATTGCAAACATATCCTGGGATATTCTGACAGTGGTAGGCAGTCCGCTTTGACTAAGGTTTCGAGTGTATGGACGGAAAGACAGGCTTAAGACAGGCTTTGAAAGACTTCCATTCTGTGCTAAGAAAACTGGGGGATTGTTTTCCTGTAAAATAGGAGGGCACTGGAGCGTTTTAAGAATGGAAATCATACTACCAACTTTTTACTTTAGATTATTCTGGCAGCAATCTGGAAATTGGATGGAGGGAGAGAGACTAGAAGCTGAGATACCAGTTAGCAGCTGTTTTAGTCCCAAATGAGAAAGAATAGGGGCTTGAACTAAGGCAGGGACAGTGGGGACAGAGAGCAGGGTAAATTTAGATGACCTGTCTGACTTATGACTTTATATACGACTATTTGAGGTGGATGTGGAAGGCAAGTGAAGAACATGAGAGGACAGACGAGAGGGATAGAGTGTGGAAATGAACCCATAAAATTTCAGAGTTGGAAGGGGCATGAAAGGTCAGCTAGCCTAGGCTAAGTACCTTTGATTGCATCCCTACAAGTGATAGTCTAGTCTCTTCTGTGAATACTTCCAGTGACAGAGTGGTCCTTATATTTCAAGGCAGCTTACTTCATCTTCAGGTTGTTCTATTAGAAAGTTCTCTAGGCTGCACCAAAATCCATCCGCTAGTATCTTCTACTATTTGGCTCTAGATTAAACTCCTTGGGGCACTCCATCTTCTTTATCCATTCATCCATCGATAGACATTTAGGTTGTTTCCATATCTTGGCTATTGTAAATAATGCTGCAGTGAACATGGTACATATATCTTTTTGAATTAATGTTTTCATTTTCTACAGACAGATACCAGTAGTGGAATCGCTGGATCATATAGTAGCTCTATTTTTAATTTTTTTGAAGAACTTCCATTCTGTTTTCCATGGTGGCTGCACCAACTTACAATCCCACCAACAGTGTGCATGAGGGTTCCTTTTTCCCCACATCTTCACCAACACTTGTTATTTTCTGTTGTTTCCATAATAGCCATTCTGACAGGTGTAAGGGGATTTGAATAGACCTTTTTCCAAAGACATACAGATGGCCAACAGGCACATGAAAAGGTACTCAACATCACTAATCATCAGGGAAATGCAAATCAATACCACAATGAGATACCACCTTACATCTGTCAGAATGGCTACCAGAGTTATTTACAAGGAAGTATCCATTACCAATTTGTTGAAACATCAATGGAACAACCTCAGTAGGGGTATACGAGTGATTTTTTTTTAAAAGTCCATTTAAACTCAGTTATAGATTGTATTTCCCAGAAAACGTGTACCATAAAACATACCAAATCTGAAGAGCAAATTAACGTTTGAGAGAAAAGAGTATAGAAAACCTGCTAAATGCCATTTAAAAAATGGGCCTAGGTCTATTTTCAGTCCTACAAGATAGCCTCCCATTACAAACCCATGCCATAATTTATACAATATTGATTTTATTGTCACAGCTTTGGAAATACTCTGTCATGTATATTTATGATGGTCCGTAAATGTTCAGAATAACATTTGGACACCAAACCACTATTCAGAGTCAAGGAAATAGGGGACTGTGTAGAGAGGTTAGGGCCCATTAATGGGCCAGTATGTAGACCTGAGAAACCTGCCTAAGACAACTTCTCTTGAAAAGCAAACAAAAGCCCTCAAGTAATTCAGGAATTCAAAATGAAAATTCAAAAATGGAAAGCTGTGTAGCCTGAGGTGATGAATCCATTTGAAAGCCCTCATTTTGTCCTGTCCAGGAATCCTCAAATGGTATGTGTGTCAGAGCAATTGACACGCAAGCATTCAGCTATACTAGGCATCCAAATTTTCTGGTTGAGCAGATTGCAGCTTCAGCATATTGGCACTTCCTGAACACATAACTCCCAGTTCTAGACCTGGAGATGCTTGCGTCATGAAATCAATACCTTGGGGACTCACAGCTCCAGTGGTATCGGTGCTAGTTGGAAAGTCAGTATGTGGACAAACCCAGACTAGCTCAGGAGCTTTGGTCCTGGGAGGGCGTGGGAGAGAAAGTGACTGTTTTGTTCCCATTTTGCTCCCATCCTGCATTAGAAACAAAGCAAAAAGTTGGCTGGGATCAGTGTTAGCATTGCCCACAGCTGCTGAACTCTGATTTAACCAGATGCCATAACTATAGCAACGGGGAAATATGGGAATATTGAGATTAACATGCTACTGAAATGTACTAAATATAGCACACTTTGTGGTGGGGTGCATATTGTAGATATTTCCTTTATTTATCAAATGACAAAGTAAGTCAGGCTTTGGAAGGAAAGTTAGTTTATTATATATGATGGCTGCTGAAGTCTCCCTACGTCCGTGGTCTACATCCATATATGTGTGTTTTGAAATCAAATCAGATAAGTCGGGTTGATTGTCCAAGGCATGAATGGAAATTGGGCTATCATAAAGCTGTCTTCTGATTTGTGTGGGTGTTGGAATATTCATCTTTGGAGTTCAATGGAAAGAACCTCAGGCTGAAAGACAGGAAACCTAAGTGCCAGCCTCTACTATTAAATCACGTGATCTTGGACAGGTCCTTAAAGGGACTCTGGGTCTGAAGTTCCCCATTTTTTCAGTGCTTGGGGCTCAACTCTTCCAGCTGTCCCATTCTAGGACTCTGAGATATTTAGGGTTATGATTCTCTCTCCTTTGGAGGGTTCTTACTGACACCCTGCAGAATGAGAAAGAGAGATTCACATCCCAAGACCCCTGGGTCAGAGAGGTACTGATGCTTGCAACTGGGCTCTCCTTACAGGTTTTCTTCTGGTTGGGGAAGTGCTCTCTCTACTCCATAAGCTCGATAAGGAGACTGACTATTGACTACATGCTCCTTCGGTCCTCCTTTCCTTACAGCTGGGCCTGTGTGGCCTCCAGATACAGGCCGTCACCCCATTCCACCCTATCTCATTCAGCAAGGTTCTGAGCTCCAGCCTGTCCATAGTCAAAGGAGATAAAGAGTCCAGGGTCCTTGAGACCGCGGAGCTGTAAGTTCTGCTCAGGCTCTGTGCCTCAGTCCTGATGAATAGATTCTTGATGCCTTCCCGTGACTAATCCTGGCCTTCTGTTCCACATGCAGGAGCTCATTCCTTGTCTGTTACCCACTCTGTTTTACTAGGCAGCCTGGGGCCCTGCCCTAATTAGCTTCGTACTTGGTGTCCTTTTCCTTTGAAGACTGGAAATCTGTTGCTTTGCACAATCTTCTTTAGGTCTGAGCTTGGCCACTGCCAGACATCTCCGGTTTTCCCATCAGCCTGTATGAAGACATCTCCGTCTATGGTCGTGTCTGAGGCTCGATGACACCGCATAGCCTAGCCAGCACAGCCCCGTGTTGCTTACTGCCGTTGCTCACTGGAGCTGCTGCCTGCCTTGCCTGGATCGCTGCCTACTGTTTATTCCCAGACCCTCTTAAGGAGTGCTCCTTCTGCTATCTGGGCACATGGCCCTGTTCCTCACTTCTGGACTGTCCTGGCACTGGCTGTTCGCCTCTGCTTCTCACATCTCATTGGAGACCCTACCCTCAAAGCCTTCCAGGGCCAGACTGGTCTCTGGGTTCTGGATCTCCCCAGGTGGGTCTATCCCAATCCTAGCCAGTTTCCAGTTACTGTCTACAAAGTCTTTATGGACATTCCTTGGGCCAGGTTGTCCTACCTGGGCCCATCTCTCAGGATGGAAGCTACTGTGTCCAGACTTACTGCCTATGTGCCTGTTAACAAACAGCTTGTGCAGCAAATGACTTTGTAGGCTAAATTCAAGTTAAAATTCTGAGATGGACAGCGAGGGAGAATTTCTGTATCTGTCTGTAACCTAAGGTAGAGAGGAGGAATGCTGTTAGGAATTTTTGAACCAGCAAGAGATAATTAGGTGAAAAATGCCTTTTTGGAAGCAAAGTTGCATGTGAACTAAGGTAACATTGTTATTGCTATTAGTTGGCAGCCTAGTAATACTGAACTCCTTGCAAAGGTGCTTCTAGTTTAATGGAGTAACCCAGAGTCCCGGCGCCCATAGCAGGGGCACGTGTACTGGCTGGCTACATGCCCTTGTGCCGAGGACTCACTTTTTCTGAACCTCAATTTTCTCATCCGCCAAATGAGGCTTTGTAGAGATAATATCTTTGCTCTTTTATAAGCTCTCAGGGTGGTGGCAAGAATACCAGTTAGTGGATAGTGGCTGTGAAAGTGTTTTAAGAACTAAACTACAGCATCCAGATTATCCAGATGGGTGGGGTCCACAGACATAGGGCCTCTTGCCCAGTTGTTGGACAGCAAAGATTGGTATCAGTGTCTTAAGGGAATAGTAGGTCAGAAATAAGTCAAACGGCCTACTATGGAGCCAGATGAGACCAGGGACACAGTCCACAAAACCAAGTGCTTTGGGGAGCCAGCAAAGCCCATGCATGGGGAAGCTCGAAGGAGGGGAATTTCCTGAGTGGAGAGGAATTTCATGAGCTAGAGTACAGGGGCTGCTGACTTCTTTTTGTTTGGTGCCTTCTGTTGCTGGTCTAGCAACTTAGACTGAAACTATTTTGGAAGCAGTTAATAGGGTAGAAGAGCAAACCAAGTGTGAGGGCCTGTTCTCTTGAGATCTGGCAGGATTTAGGGACCAGGAAAAGGGTACAAGGCCAGTATCAGCTCAAGTTAAACCCAATTCAAAGGAGAATAGTAAGTGGCCAAGGTGAGCAGCCAAAGCAGCCATGTTTGGACACTGTGATGATTAATTTTATGTGCCATTTGGCCAGGCCGTGGTGTCCAGTTGTTTGGTCAAATACTAGTCTAGATGTCGCTGTGCAGGAATTTTTAAAGATGTGGTTAACATTTGAATCAGTCAACTTTGAGTAAAGCAAATTGCCCTCCGTAATGTGGGTGGGCCTCACCCAATCAGTTGACGGCCTTAAGAGCAAGGATGGAGGTTTCCTAAAGAAGAAAGAATTGTACCTCAGAATTGTAACATAGAAAACCTTCCTGAGTTCCAGCTGCTGGGCCTACCCTGCAGAGTTTGGACTCAAGACTGCAACATCAATTCTTACCTGAATTTCTAGCCTGTTGGCCTGAGCTACAAATTTCAGACTTGTCAGCCCCTATAATTACGTGAATCGATTCCTTAAAAGAAGTCTGTATATATCTATATATCTAGACATGTAGATATATACATGTATATGTGTGTATACACACACACACACACACACACACACACACACACACACGAGACCTGACAATTAAGTTCACAAACTCATCCTAGAAAGTGCTACATACCTCATTGCTGAATATCACTAAGGTCACCTTCGAAGTACTCCCCTTGGGAAGCTATGCAGCGACCCCACTGCCTAGTTCACCTTTCAAAGCAATTTGGGAACTCTTTTTCTGGAATGGCCCTCACAGCTGCCATCGTATTACCCTTGATGTTCTGAATGTCATCAAAATGTCTTCCTTTCAAAATTTCCTTTATCTTCAAGTAAAGAAAGGTGTCATTGGGGACCGGATCAGGTGAGTAGGGAGGGTGTTCCAGTACAGTGATTTGTTTCCTGGCTATAAACTCCCTCACAGACAGTGACATGTGAGCTGCTGCATTGTCATGATGCAAGAGCCACGAATGGTTGGAGAAAAGTTCAGGTTATCTAACTTTTTCACGCAGCCTTTTCAGCACTTCCAAATAGTCAACTTGGTTCACTGTTTGTCCAGTTGGTACAAACTCATAATGAACAATCCCTCTGATATCAAGAACATTAGCAACATCATTGTAACACGTTCGCAAACTTAATTGTCAGACCTCATATATATTATGTGATGTGTATATATGCCTCTATATCTATATTTATCTACCCTGTTGGTGCTGTTTCTGTGGAGAACCCTAACTGAAACTGACACCATGAAGATGGCAGTGCCGTGTAGAGCAGAGACAATTGCAGGATCATGGAGAGCCTCAATGAGTTGTCCTTATGAGTCCTTTTACTGAAGTTGTCACTGGATCGCAAAGTAGTCATTGAAGCTCTGCTCTGTCTACTAAGTGAGCAGCTATTGTGCCATGGAGATTGGTTGGCAGAACCTCTATCAACCCAGATCCCTGAGAGATCGACCCAGAACCTGAGTGGAATGCTGTTACTTCATGTCAGAGAAGCTTTACTATGCTGAGGAGAGCACTGAAGCCTGAACATTCTCCCCCAGGGGGTGGGGATCCGACTAGAGAGGGCCTCCAGCTCTGTCAGGTTGATAATGGGGTCAAGGAGGACTTCTGTGGGTCCTCTCACTCAGACGTAATAGAGTGAGTGCCACTGAAAATTAAGTTAGCAGTCATTTGGTCCAGCTCCTCATTGTGCAGATGGGGAGAGTGAGCCCAGGAGAGGAAGAGCCACTTACAGCAAGTTAGGCGTGCCCAGACCTAGCATTCAGATCTTTAGATAATAACTAAGGAAGAGAAGAAAGGGGAAGGAAAGAGAAAGTTCCTTTGATAAAGAGAAGTCTGGATTCCCATTGTGCTTTTTCTATGGGCCATTCAGTGAGTAATTATCCCAAAGTTAGGAAGCATCCTATTTTTCACAGCTGGGTAGAAAGGAAGGAAAAGAGGAGAGAGTCTAAAAATCAAAGTGAAATAAAATAGAAAACCTATTTCTAAGGGCCCTCACTGCTAAATAACAAAATTTAAGATGATCAGTATAAGGGGTCTCATTGAAGAGCAAAGAAGCTGTCCTATGGAATTCTCTAATAGCAAGATAGCCACTGCCCTTGGTCCGGTCACCTGATCCCCTTGGCCAAAGAGTGTTTGCCCTTGTTAAAATAAAGGCACACTTAGATTGCTACAGGACCAGATCTCCCTATTTCTTCCCATATTTGCTCAGGAATTTGGTTCTCTCCCATGAGCATACAAAATTGAATTGATCAATGAAAACGGCATATGTGTTCATTTGTTTTAACTTGACTCTTGATAGCTTTATCCATTAAACTTTCAAAGAAGTTGTAATTCTTTCTAAAAATATAAATTAAAAAAACATGCTGGCAATTCATAATCACTTTGGAATGCTTCAAGATGAATTAGTAAAGGTGACTCTCTTTCCTTTGCATTCAGTATTGCTGCTTTGTGCCTGTGTTTCCCATTTAGGATTTATTAGTGTAAATCCCCCTTATACATCATTGAAAGTGTTAGGATTTATATGGTGGAATATAGTCTGTGTTCGGCCTTCTAAGAGAGAGTGTATGACCTAGTCGGGTTTTATACCTTTAATTTCTACTGTTCTTTCTGGAAAGGCTTTTCATAATAAACTATCGTATTTGCAAAAGCAATGTTTCAGCAATGGCATATATTATTACCAATATGGGATGTTTTACTGCACTTTCCATGGAGTCCCTGGGCTTCTCACTGAGATGCATTCTCATGGCAAAGCATGTTTCATGGCCCAAAGGAGAACATTAGCCTCTGCTCTGCCCCTTCCCTATTGGGAGCACAGCACAGCTTTGATCAGCTCCTTGAAGATCCTTCTGTTTACACCCTCTCATAGATCTGCAGACAGCTTTGCAAAGCACATTGGAATTTTGGCCAGCCGCACTACTGGAGTGGGGAAGGTGCTCATGAGCTATTTCTTTGGGTAGCTTTCCTTCTAGTTTTTCTCCTTTGAGGTAGTGAAAACCTCCTGCAGGTTGCTTCTGTGATCTCTGTATTCTCCCCTTTTATTTCTTTTTTCTCGATATCTTTTTCTCCCTTCTCATATACCAGCTGGTGGGGTGATTGAATAACTTTTATCCATTCATTCAAGCATTTACTGAGTCCTACTTCATGCAAAGCCCTGTGACATAGTCTGAGTTTTTAGAGTTACTGTTTTCAGGCGTTGTTCCTTTTTAAATTATAAAAGGAATATATATTCATGGCAAAAATACAAACAGTACAAAAGGATACGAAATGAAAATAAGAGCCCCTTCAAGCCCCTAGTCTCACTGCTTAGGTATAATCATCAGCAATGATCTCTTGTATGTCCTTCCAGAACTTTACTATGCATGCAAAAGTGTGTAGGCAAATTCACTCATACTCGCGTATATGCACATAGGTACATTTGTACACATACATGCTTTTTCAGGAAACACCCATCAGAGCATGCTAAAAACAGTTTTGTCCATTTACTTCCATGTATATCTTTGTATGCTTTCCATGTCAGCACATGCAGTCCTGCTGATTCCCTTTAAGGCTGCATGGTTGAAGTGTAACTTGAAGAAAGCTAGAAGTTTGGATGAGTTTTCCATAAAGGGCACTAAATTTTGAATGTATAAACTCAGGTTTCATTCATTGTCCTCAGGTTTTTAATTTTGTCTTTATATTGGGAATATTACTCACTTATGCATTCTGATAATTGAAGGATTCTAAGGGTTTGCAAATGCTTCGGGGACATCAAAATTAACTGGATTGTTTTCCTTCCCCACACACCATGTGTCTACTCTGGCCCTGGACCCAAGGTGGTTCCTCAAACAGTCTCCAGAGCTTGTCCCTATACTTGAGGACAGTTTCTTTTCTCCTTTTCCTAAGAGCTTTCTCCTCTAATATCAGCCTGTGTTTTCTGGTCTGGCCTCGTTGACTATAAAGCTCTTGCTTATTTGGACATGTTGCGTCCTCTCTGGTTTTCATTTGTCCACGTGCAATGCGACTCTTCTCTCAAAGAGCTGCTAATTCTAGCTCACTCTTACTTGAGCCTTTGCTATACATTAGATATTGTAATCCTCACAACAAACTCATGAGGGAGGCACAATAATTACCCCCAAATGACAGGTGAGGCACATAAAGGTTAAGGACATTGTCCAAGGTCACACCGCTACCGTGTTTTCCCAAAAAGAAGACCAAGCTGGACCATCAGCTCTAATGTATCTTTTGGAGCAAAAATTAATATAAGACCTGGTCTCACATAAGACCGGGTCTTATTTTACTATAAATAAGACCAGATATAATATATTATAATATAATATAATATAATATAATATAATATATAATACCATGAATAATATAATATAATATAACATAATATAATATATACCGGGTCTTATATAATAGCAGATATAATATAATACCAGGTCTTATATTAATTTTTGCTCCAAAAGACACATTAGAGCTGATGGTCTGGACAGGTCTTATTTTCGGGAAAACACAGTAGTAGGTGGAAGAGCTAGAATGTGAACCCAGGTTTACCTGACCCTCGAAACTGCTTTTTAGCAGCACGAGTACTGTCTCCCTTAAGTCAGCAAGGGTTTGCTAGCCAGCCAATCATACAGAGCAGCCCTAGCCTTTCTGTGAAGCTGTGATTCCCTAAAGACAAGCCCCAACAGCCGCTCCCTGAGTAAGTACTGCATGACAGGCTCTGCAAGAGGGTCCCAGTGGCAGTTTTCTCATGCTGGAATGGCATTTTCTTACAAGTGAAACCATGGGAGGGATCCTGGGTGGGAAGAAGTACTTCCTGCTTATAATTCGAGCTAAAACAAGATGCCCACATGATGAAGCCCCACGGTCCTTCTTGTGAAATACAGTTCTAAGGCCTCAGGCAGAATCAGCAGCTATTGGACAGTTTTGCTTCCTCTCTTCTTGCTCTACTTCAGAGACACAGGCTTGCGACCCCTATATTGACCCCAAACACCAATATACGTGAGGGAAATGGTCTTTTATTTGCCAGACCAGAGTTCTCCAGTTTTCCTATCAATTCTGCCCACCTTGGGTGTTCCTCCTTGAATTCAGATTTATCTCAATGAGGTGACTAAGAGAAGGTACATGGTAATAGAAGATGATTTTTATCCCGGTCTCCTGCTTTTGGTGATCTCCATTCCTGATTCTCCAACTGCCTTGTCATTATCATGTTCTAGGGATTCAGAATGTGGATGTGGTCATGGCCGGTTGCTGAACTGGGCATTTCTAAGTCCCTTGGAGTCCAAAAGAAAGGTCATTCCACATGCCAGGTAAGTGCATTTTATTTCTTCACCATTGGTAGAAAGGGAATGGATGGAAGTGTGTTTATTTATTACTTATTTTCAGATGTTTAGTTTTATTCTGTTTTGTTTTATTCCCAAGACTGGAAAATAAACCTGAAAGTCTGGAAAGGGAAAGGCCACACCAATAGTAATTGCCCTGGAATTGTGGACATTCTCAATAATAAATGTCTAGGTGGTGTGTTTATTCCTGTTCCAGTCTAATTGAATTCAACAAATATCTGTCGAATGCCTGCTGTGAAAAAGATAAAGAATGAATAAGACATGGCTCTCACCCTCCAGGAGTTCACAGTCTAACAACAGGGAAATCAACATGTACACTGTTAATTCTCATACAAGGAAGACAATAATCAAGGTAAATATAGAAGTTTAAACATGGTGTTATGGGAGTATTGGAGGAGTGAAAAATTAAATTTAATTAGGGAATCTGGAAAGATTATGTTTGAAAAAGAAGCTTTTGAGCTTGGTCTTAAAGAATTGATGAGATTATTTACAGAAACACATTGAGGTGAAAAAGTGTAGGCTGAGGGGGCACACACTGTAGAGGTGAGAAAGCTCAGGGAAGGGCAATCGGTCTGGTAGGGTGGACAGCAGTATGAAACACATACATCTGGAGAGGTGAGTCTGACCCAGTTTATGAAGAACCGCAACACTAGGCTAAGGGTTTGAACTTGCTCTGTAGATTGAAAAAGTCTTAGATTAGCACTCTCAACCCTAAATCATAGAGGAATCTCCCCTATCATCACAACTTCTGGGTGTTTGTAAGTGGTCTCTTTGTATAGAAAATGCCTTCTATTGCATTCATATTCATTTGATGAAGGTTCTCCATATGAGAAATACTTGACTTTAAAAATCACACAATGTGGGATTGATTTAAATGGTTCCAATATATCAATAATGCATTTAATTTATTTCTCTCCCCACTCATGTATATAAGTACATGTACTTTGATTAGCTTGACTAAGATCACAATCCACACTGCTATAACCCAGGAGTAGTTATTTCATGATCTGAGTGGTACTGCATTTGAAATTTATCCTACTCTGTCTTCACTTCCACTCTGAGCTTGTACCAAACCAGTTCCAGCTGTTCCATCAGGTGTCTCTTTTACTAGCTCTATTTGTTGTCTTTCTCCGGTATTCCTATAAGAATGACAGATTAAATTATATCAGTGCTTCTTTCTCTAAGATATGTTAACTTTGTGCCATCCTCTTTTACCATTCAGCTTGTCATCCTATCATGAACAGGAATTAGCTTCATTTGGCATGATTTGTGTTTGAAGAATCCATATTAACTACTGTTTATCACTCAGGTTTCCCCTAGGTACTCATAAATGACTGCCTTAATAATTGTCCTCACAGCTTACCAGATATTGAAATTAAATTTATGAGTTTAATTCCCTGAGTTCCCTGGGGATTTCTTTTAAAGAAAAATGGAACAAGGCAGTTTCATGACTCACAGCAACTCTTCCATAATAAACCAGTGTGATAAAGAAAAACATTTTGCAAGGAAACAAATGTCAGTTTTAGCCTTCCCAAATTACTATTATAAAAATTAACAAATAATAACCTTTTTTTGAAATACTAAAAGACATCCTGTGTCCTTTCAAACTATTTATTGCACTTATGCATATTTTTAAGGGCCCTAACAGATGCCTAAAAATGTTAATCCACTAGTTTATAATCCTTACTTGGTGAAATTTAGTCTTTTTATATTCAAATTGTCTTACACTTGGAAAATAGCCCAATAATGACACTTTTAAAAGGTTATTTTGTAAGTACTGTTGGTTGGACATATGCTAAAGTAGTTTCAGGTTTCCAGGCAACCTGCCTGCCACAATTGTGGTTAACTATTTACAGCTTAATCGTAATGCACTAACCTGAGGCCCGAGTCGTATGTTCCCTGAATGCACTGTGGGAGTGCTGTAGGTAGGCTGTAGGTGCACCATAGCTAACTCTAAAATTGGTGAATGACTGGGAAGGGATTGCCGCACATTTGATAGCAAACTGTAGGATGCCTGGAAAGCGATGGGTGCATAGAATATTAAATAACATCAAGAATTTAATCATGTTTCGATTTCTATAGTTGCCCAGCCAAGACTCTGCCTGCTACTGCAGCTAGAAATGTGTGGAATGACTAGTTGACATCAGTCATTGTAGAGAAGTAATTGATTTACAGTGACTGAACAGTTTGGGCCCAGGGAAGAAAAACCTGCTGATGCTACTGTCCCCCTTTTCTTAATGTTCCATTGAAAAGTCGTAGGACATCTTTCTGAGCTGGGACCAGCCTCTTTCCCATGGCTTGGTCTAGAGGCAAATGATGTTTAAGAGCATTTGTGATGGGTAATCTTTTTCAATAGGTATGACAGGTATTCTGGAAGCTGTGGTATGGTGCATTTTGTTTCAGTCCCTGTCATAATTGTAATGCATAGGTTTTTTGACTTGTTTTTGTGAATGTTTTTATTTCAAAGACTGCTATGTAGGGCCATGCAGCAACAGAGCAATGAGAAAATCCCCCACTATGCAATCATGGTCTGGGATAATATTTAGGATGAGAGAACATGTATAAGTTGCCTATCAACTTGACAGGAATAGACTCCAAATCTGGCATATCATGGCCTCACTCCTCACCCGTGTGCCCCTCAAGGGCAAGCCCATGGTGAACAATTCAGAGTTTCTTAGTGGGAGGGAAGCCTTGGGTTTCTGGACGAAGTCTTTGGATGGCTTTTGAAGAAGCCATTCCATTTTTGGTAGAGTAGACAAGCCTTGTGGTACGCTCTTTTCTCTAGATGAATACAATGACTGTCTCTCTCGCATTTTTCTGATATTTATTCTGCAAATCAGCTACATGAGCCCCTGCACTCTCCTGAATAAGCTTCCAGGCATTACCTGCATGCTGTGTTCCTATGGAGGGATGGCAGTAATCTCTGCTAAGATAAACTGGAGCTTTTGTGGATAAAGCATAAACGCAGTGAAGTGTGTGTGGCTGTAAGATTTAATACCTCTACAGGTAATTTTTTTGGAGGGAGGATCTGGCATTTAATCAAATCCAGAGTCATTATGTAAATTTAATCACCTTGCAACACACTAGTAATTTTATTATCCCCTTTTCATTTGACAGTGCTTAGATACAAGTTGAGCTTAGAATTCCAGAGGTAGAACACTGCTGACGGACGCATATTAAGGAAAATGTATGGTGGAAATGAGATAAAACCTTTATCCTTGCTATTGATTGTCGTCTTTGTATGTGTACAGGTGTCCAACAAAGGGTTTTTGGAATGAAGTGTGCCTGTTTAAAGTTTTCCACCTTTCTTAAAGCCCCCAATGAATTGCAAAGAGCCTGTTTTGAATGGACTGTGTGAAATCTACTCCTGTCAAATGGAAAACCTTAGCATTGGATGTGGTTCAAATTCTCCCTAAGACAGGGGCCTCCTTTCCATTTGTGTAGCCCATTTTGTCTTGGCCTCTGGTTACTAGAATGATGTCTGATGTTGGATTATTTAAGCCGTAAAGTCTATTTAAAATATTTCCATTCGTCAACATCAGTTTTGATAGATGTTTAAAAGGTCCATAACCAAATCACTGTTCATATTATGAGACCGAGGAAGAAAAAAACCTGGTTAAGTTGGATTTTCCCAAAGTGCACTTGGGCTTTTTGACCCTGTGATTCACACTAATGATAGTGTCTTAATGAAAGTAATGAAGCTAGCTACTTAAACTACTTAAAGAGTAAAATTAGAAAGGAAGCCAGAGGGAAGACCTGATAACGTGTTCAGCTGAATGTGAACACTTTTGCTAAGGCAAAAGAAATGGCATTTTGGATATCTTTTCTTCCACTTCTCTGTTTTACTTTCCCCATTTTCTCTTATCTCTTAATCTGGAAAAAAAAACTCCTGAGAATACCCCTTCTCCTGCAGACAGAGACTCCATGAGCTCCTCCATCCATACGGGGGAACGTGGAGGCCCCTAGTCAGCCAGGAAGTCTTTCCTTTAATCACCTGATGTCTCTCCTGCTGTATCTTGCAGGCATGGAAACCAACAACTCAGGCAAATGCCCTTAATTTGGGTTCAATTCAGATCACCAGGTTTCCCCTACCTAGAGTGCTACTTATTCCAGTGAAAGCTTTTCTTTTTTTTCTAAAAACCCTCTTACTAAGTCCATGAATCATAACATGGCCTCATACTGAGAAATCAAAATGATATAATCTTGGATTAAGATTGAAGTGCCTTCCTATCCAATTTCCCATTGATTTATTGTAATATCTGCTCTCTTTTTACCACTGGTGCCTCAGCTTTCTCATCCTAAAATGGGGATAATAATTGCTACCTATCTCTAAGGGTTGGTATAAGGATTCAGTGAAACATTGGATGTGAAAGTAGCCAGCTCTTGGTCTGGCCCTGAGCACATGCTAAGTAAAGGCAGGTTGAATCAGAATGGTTAGGAGGATAAAGGGCTGACTTTTGAGAGGTATTTATATATTACATACGATGTGGTTTGAAAATTCTCCCAGTCTATAGCTTGATTTCTCATTCTCTTAACAGTGTCTTCCACAGAGCAAAACTTTTAAATTTTGATTAAGTCCAATTTATCAACTTCTTTTTTATAGATCATGCTTTTGGTATCTCTACCTAACCCAAGGTCATGAATATATTCTCCAATGTTTTTTTTTTTCCCTAAAAATTTTACAGGTTTATGTTTTATATTTGGATCAATTATATACCTGGATTTAATTTTTATATAAGGTATGAGCTTTAGGTCAAGATTACATGTTTTGCCTATGGGTGTAAAATTGTTTTAGCACCATATGTTGAAAATGCGATCTTTTCTCCACTGAATTGCTTTGCACTTTTGTCAGCAATCAATTGGCCATATTTATGATTCTATTTCCAGACTCTCTGTTCTGTTTCACTGTTCTATGGCTCCTTTCCTTTGTCAATACCACACTGTGTTGATTAGTGTAGATTTACAGTAAGTCTTAACATCAAATAGTGTTATCCCTCCAATTTATTCTTTTTCAAAATTGTTTCAGCTTTTAGTTCCTTTGCTTTTCAGATAAATTTTTTTTAATTAATTTTATTGGGGTGACAATTGTTAGTAAATTTACATAGATTTCAGGTGTACAATTCTGTATTACATCGTCTATAAATCCCATTGTGTGATCACCACCCAGAGTCAGTTCTCCTTCCATCACCATATATTTGATCCCCTTTACCCTCATCACCCACCCCCCACCCCCTTACCCTCTGGTAACCACTAAATTATTGTCTGTGTCTATGAGTTTTTGTTTCTCATTTGTTTGTCTTGTTCTTTTTGGTTTATATACCACATATCAGTGAAATCATAGATGAATGGATAAAGAAGTTGTGGTACATATACACAATGGAATACTATTCGGCGTTAAGGAAAGATGATATAGGAGCATTTGTGACAACATGGATGGATCTCGAGAGAATAATGCTAAGTGAAATAAGTCAGACAGAAAAAGCAGATAAATTTTTATCTGAAAATACATATTAATTGGAATTGCATTAAATCTTTAGATAAGTTTGGGAAGAATTGACAGTTTTACTGTTTCTTTTAATCCGTGGACAGTATGTCTCTCTATATTTAAATATTTAAAAAATTCTTTCATCATTGATTTATGATTTTCATATACAGAGTCTGTACATATTTCATTAGATTTATACCTAAGTATTTCCTTTTGTTTGAGCTATTGTAAATCGTATGTATTTTTTTTCAAATTTTGGTTTCCAATGTTACATTGGGAATACATAGAAATATTATTGATTTTTGCATGTTGAACTTGTAACTTACTACCTTAATGAATTCATTTATTATTTCTAGGAAGATTTCTTTTGGTAAATTCCTTGGGATTTTCTGTGTAGACAGTTAAGTTGCTGGCAAATACAATTTTATTTCATTTCCAATATTTATGCCTTTTCTTGTACTTATGTACTTTTCTTGCCGCGTTGCATTGGCTAAGACCTCCAGTATGATGTTGAATTGGTGGTGAGAGAGAACACTTTGTATTGCTCTTGGTCTTAGAAAGAGAATTTAGTGAATAAATTTAGAGAATTTATTCATCAAGTATGATGATATCTATAGGTTTTTTGAAGATGCTCTTTATCAGGTTGGGGAAGTTTCCTTGAATTTGCTGAGAGTTTTTATCATTAATATATGTTGACTTTTCTCAAATGCCTTTTCTGCATTAATTGATATAGTCATGTAGTTGTATTCTTTAGATTGTTAATTTGGTGAATTATGTTGATTGATTTTTCTATTATTGAACCAAACTGGTAATCCCTTGATAAATCCAGTTTATTGTGGTATACTATTTCTTTATATATTGATGGATTTCATATGATAATATTTGTTAAGGATTTCATGTCTATATTCATGAAGGATATTAGTCTGTAGTTTGCTTTTTTGAAACAGTTTTTATCTGATTTTGGTATCAGTATTAGGTTGCCTCATTAAATATTCTGGGAAACATTTCCTCTTTGTCTATTTTTTTTGGAAGATATTGTGTAGAACTGGTATTATTTGTTCTTTAAATGTTGTGTAGAATTTGTTAGTGAAATCATCTGGGCCTGAAGATTTTTTTCAGAAGGTTTCAACTACAAATTCAATTTCTTTAATGATTATATGACTGTTGTTTATCTATTTCATCTTGGGTGAGTTTTAGTAGTTTGTGGTGTTTAAGGACTCATTGCTGTTTTGATCTTTACAATTATTCTGTGAAGTAGATGAGACAGGTAGTCTTTACTCACTGCTCAGTACAGTTCCACATGCATAGTAGAAGCTTAGTTAATATTGGGAGGATGAATTTGTTAAATGAACTCCATTTCACAAATGTGGAAACTAAGGTTCAGAGTAGTGAAACAACTTGTTCAAAACTATTTAGCTCTTAAGTGGCAATGCCAAGACTCAAACCCAAAAACTAAAATAGCTTTCGAAGAAGGGAAAGTGAGAAGGGAACTAATTCAGCATCTATGTTGTGCTAGACACTGCTGGATGCTTTCATATAACTTGTCTCATGTAAATTCTAACAATAACCCTGTGATACACATGTTGCTATTTCTATTTTAAAGTCAAGAGTAGTAAGGCTCTGTATTAGTTAGGGTCTTAACAGGAAATACATGGCATACTCAAATTAGGACAGTTTGAGGAGGATTTAGTAAAAAGACTATTTACAAGGCATAGGCAGGGTATAGGGAAACTACAAGGGCTAATGAAATACACTGGGGCTAGTATAGTGAGGTTCTTACCCCACAACCACCACCACCACCACCCAAACCCAAAGGGGTGAAAGAAAAGAGAGTCTCAAGAGAGAACATCTAGAAGAAGAGACCTCTAGAGCAGGTAGCTTGGAGATGAACAGTAGTCTTTGGTCAAGGGACAGAGCTAACTCACAGCGTGATTCCACAGGGAGGAAGCTAGGAGGAAGCTACACTCTTTTCCCAGTTTTTGATCACTGGCCAGAGGTCATTTCTAGCCAAGCTCTACCAGAAGCCAGAGGCTGGTGAAGCCTGTTGATATAATCCATACCAGCCAGTTTCCTGGGGAGGAAAACAGGATAGAGAGTGAATCTAGAGAATAAAGATGTTAAGTAACTTGTCCAAGGACAACTTCATAGGCATATGGCCAGTGCAATGACACAGGGTCCCATGCTCAGAAGGGGGTCCCATGCTAGGGCTTTAATGCTCGGTGGTTGCCCTTTGAAAATCTGAATAATTTTATCTTTGAACCTGTGTTTTGTAAAGGAAGTCCAATGAGACAATAGAGCGTACACTTGGGGATTGGAACCTCCGTTATTCATATATTGCTCCACCTCCCATGATCTCCGCATAGCTTCAAGATGGGTTCTCCACTGCCACTCCCTTGATTCCTGGTTCCCTGGGCCCCTCTTCCCTTCCCGCACCTGTGTCCATCTATCCCCAGAGAGAGCCTAGATGTGGGGAGGGTCAAGATCAGATACTTGCACGCTGAAGCCCCTCAGGGTGGAGCATGGCGATGACCATCCTTGTACCTGGTTCCTAGCACCAGGCGTGTTCAGTGGACATCTCAGTGGGGGCGAGCCTCTTGCCCATTCCTGATCCAGGTACCTAGTGTATCCTTGTGGAGAGGTTGTGATACCCTTGGGAGATGCCTATATGCTGTTGGTTGTGGTGGCAGGTTCATGGGAAGTGGGGGATGATGCCTGGCTCAAGTCCCCTGCCCTCTGACAAGGCACAGCATGTCAATCCAGCAGCTGGTGGAAGGGGGGACCCAACAGTTGTCAGGCCCACGCACACACATACGACACAAGTCATGATGTGGGATTCTCAGGCTCCTATAAGAGTCTACCTACACTTGCCCCATGAGTATCTCTGTGACCTAGAGAGTGTCCTTTGGGCCTGTCCCATATATGGGGGAACTTCTCTTCCTCCTTCCAACTTTCCTGACTCTGAGTCTGGCGTGTGTTCGTCTCTTCTGGCCAGCTCGAGGCACCTTCCAGGGATGAAGCACTAAATACAAATTGCATAATTTCGGTGATTCCAAATATGAGTTAAATGCTGATGTTTTTGTTTAAAACTGTTATTTCAAAATATAAAGATGAATGGTAAAAATACATGTTAATAATTTAAAATTTTGCTTTTTCTTGACTTAGAATGACACTGAATAGCAAATAGAAAATACCATAACAAGTTGAATGGAAAACTGTAAAAGAAAGGAAAAATATTTGTATTTTAGTACCTTGAATGACACCTTTTTCTTGCTTTTTGAACAAGGGTCCCCACATTTTCAGTTTGCACTGGGCTCGACAAATTATGTATCTAGTCTTGCCTGGGTGTATACTTACAACATATAGATTCATCCAACCTTATTGATATTGTATAGGGCTCCAGGAATCTGTATTTTTACCATGTTTCCCTGAAAATAAGATGTAGCTGGACCATCAGCTCTAATGTTTCTTTTGGAACAAAAATTAATATAAGACCCGGTCTGATATTATATTATATTGTATTATATTGTATTATATTGTATTATATTATATTGTATTGTATTATATTATATTATATTAATTATATTATATTATAGACCCAGTCTTATATTAAAATAAGACCGGGTCTTATATTAATTTTTGCTCCAAAAGATGCATTAGAGCGGATGGTCCAGCTACATCTTATTTTTAGGGAAACATGATAAAGTCACATCAGAGAGTCTGTCATAGAAAGAAACTACAAATAAGCAAGGAAGGAAAGCTAGAATAAACTTTGTGGTTTTATATTAGAGTCAGGGCTATCCATATAAAAACATATAAACGTATCTATACCTATATATACATATATAAATATATATGTGTAAAGATAGATACAGAAATACTGATACATGTGTATATATGGATTATTTTACATGCATGTATTTTCTACCTCAGTTCTCTGATGTGTCTAAGAAAAGTCACTGATTTTGTTCAGTTTGTCCAGTTTTTCTTGTAAGGATGGGAATGATCACTTCTAAGCTCTTATCAGAGCCGAAATCAGAAGATTATTTCAAAATTTGTATGAAAAGTCACAAATCCTAGAATAGGTAAACAATAGCTGAAAAAGAAGACTAAAGGAGAAAGAATCAGGCTACCTGGTTTCAAGATTTATTATATGGCTACATTAATCTAGACAGTGTGGTTTGGCAGAGGAATCATTGAAACAGAAGAGAGAACCAAGAAATAGACCCACACAAATATGCCCTACTGGTTTTTGACGAAGTTGCAAAAGCTACTCAGGGAAGGAAGGATAGACTTTGAAACAAATGATGTGGGAGCAATTGAACATCATAGGCAAACAAAACAAAACAAAACACCCTCATACCTTATGCATACATTATCCCAAAATGGATCATGTAAGTTCGCAAAATGTAAAACTATAAATATTTCAGAAAACAAACATAGGAGAAAATCTTTAGGATCTAGGGCTAGGCAGATTTCTTAAACCTAACACCAAAAGCAGTCCATAAAAGGAAAACAAAAAGATAAATTAGAGCTCATCAAAGTTAAAAACTTTTGTTCTGTGAAAGACCCTTTAAAAGAGGATGAAAATACGAACTATAAACTCTGAGAAAATATTTGCAAACCACATATCCCACAAAGAATAAAGAAGTCTAAAAACTCAACAGAATAAAACACAACTCAATTAGAAAATTAGCAAAAATAGAAACAGACATTTCACTGAAGAAGGTATATAGATGGCGGAGAGGTACATTAAAAGATGTTCATGGGTGTGGGGGGGGGGGTTGGGGATAAGGGGAAAGGTGAAGGGATTTGGAAGCAGCTGGTAACCACAAGATGGCCTCAGGGTTTTTTTGAAAATTAATTTGGGGAAGGTATTCAATAATGTTGTAAAGATTTTGTTGGGTATCCGATGGACATGCGTCCTATTTGGGAGACCACCTCAGGGATACTGTGGATACCTGATCATGGCATTGTACACCAGAAGCTAAACATTAATGAATGCCAACTATAATTTTATATATATATAATGTGATGGTTCAGTGTGAGGTCGGAGGGATAGTGGATGGGGGTAGGGGGGTTCACAGTGTGAGGGATATAAATGATGAACGTCTAAGTATTACCTTGTCTTGTACACCTGAAACTAATAAATAAATAAAAAAAAATAAAAGATGTTCAGTATCACTAGCCATACGTGTGTGTGTGTAATAGTTGACATTCAATGTTATTTTACATTAGTTTCAGGTGTACAGCATAGTGGTTAGACATTTGTATAATTTATGAAGTGATCCCCCAATAAGTCCAATACCCATCTGATACTCTACATAGTTTTTACAATATTATTGACTATTCTCCCTATACTGTATTTCACATCCCCATGACATTCAATATGATTTTATATTAGTTTCAGGTGTACAGCGTAGTGGTTAGACGTATATACTAGACCTCTTTGTATTATATTTGCAACTTCATGTGAATCTACAATTATATCAACATAGTAGTTTTTAAAAATTGTAGCTTTACAGTAGAGAGACCTAGAAGAAATCTCCTTAACCAAATAATCAAGGCTAATGTCACCAGTATGTCATATTGATATCATGTACCTCCTGATACTACGTTATGAGAAAGGCATTTCACCTCCATGCTATCCTTCCCCCAAAATACATAATCCCAATTCAATCATGAGAAAATATCAGACAGACCCAAATTGGGGGACATTCTGAAAATACCTGACAAATAATATTTAAAATTGTCAAGGTCATGAAAAACAAGGAAACACTGAGAAATTGTCATAGATTGGAAGTAAGTAGGAAGCTGTGATGACTACATACAGCACAGTATTCTAGGTTCAATCCTGGGACAGAAAAATGGCATTAGTGGAAAAATTTGTGAGGCACATCATACAAAATAATTGATCAGAGCTCTTCAAATGTCACAATCATGAAAACATGAAAGGACTGATGAACTCACAGATTGGAGGAGACTAAAGACATACGACAAGTAAATGCAACGTGGTGTCCTGAATTTGATCCTGGAACAGAAAATGGACATTAGTGGAAAAACTGGTACAATTCAAATGAAATCTATGGTTTAGTGAATAGTTAATTTCTTAATTTTGATAACTACCATGGTTATATAAGATTTTGACATGGGGAATGCTGGATGAAGTGTATGTGGCAGCTGGCTATGCTGTTTCTGCAACTTTTCTGTAGTTTTAAAATTATTTCAAAAAAACTTAAAAAATAAAGCCTCCCCGGAGATTCTAATTTGTAACCAGAGCTGAGAACCACTGCTAGCTCATCTATTAGATCCTGCCTCATGGGTTTCCACTGTATTCTCCTACTCTCTAGCCTGCCCTTTCTCCATCCAAATTGACCTGCTCTGGAGGGATTCGTTTTCAACTGGCTGCTGGCCTAAATAAGATGAGGCAAAAAAAAAAAAAAAAAAAAATCCACAAAAGTTTATACCACTATCCCAGTGGGAAACTCATTCCAAAGTTTCTAGCGTGGGAACTATCCTATCTGCTCTAGCCCGGTGCCATTATATAGTAAGAATTTCCACCTCAGAGATTTATTCCTTTGCATAAAGCATCATTACATTATCATTTAATAAGAATTCTTAGTCATGTGAATTGGTACATCAGGGATTTTTCTTTTTTTTCAAACAGTAAAATTTATTACTGATTTTAAAATGACCAATAGAATCACATCTTGAAGATAACATTGAAAACAGCAAAATTTGAACTCAAAATTTTATGTAAAACACCAGAATCTTCACAAAATTTTGATCTGATACTTTGATTCAGGAGAATTTTTCTTGCTAAAAATAATGGCCGAAGGGAAAACTCTCAATAGCAAAAGTTATAATCAGGCAAGCCAGATAGGAAAAAAATGCTAATTGGTTGAGTCTTTGTCCAAAAATGCATATGGAAAACATTGACCTTAATATAAAATTTTTTTCAATAAAATAAAAACTTTAATTGGAAAAATGAAGGAAATGTGTTGTATGGAAAACTGTTGAAGATACTATATTGGTTTTACCAACTGCCCTTTTCCCAATAACACAGAAAACCTATATCAATAACCTAGCATGTATCCTTCCATACATTTCTCCATATCTGTATAATCTTACATACTGGTATTCATATGGCAGAGGCTTTTCATTATATTATAAAAATTGAACCATGTTATATACATTTCCAGGTATTTTGTTTTTCTCATTTAACATTACCTTACAGAAATCCTTTCAAATCAGAATGGGTTCATTTGTATACAAGAAGGTCCATGGGAAGGATTGCGAGGTTGAACGGAAAAAAATATATATTTGTTTAAAAGAAGTTGCAAGATTACTTTCCAAAAGGACTGAAAAAATTCACATTTCCTTTAGCAAAGTATGCAAGTCCCTCTTTCTCTGTATCCCACCAGCAGTTGGCATTACTATTTCTTTCCATCAATCTGGCAGAGGTAATGATTAATCCCAGTGTTACTTTAATTTGCATTTATCTAACTCATAAATTTGGGCACCTTTTCAAGTTTCCTGGCAACTGGATTTGCTGTTCCACAAAATGCCTCTTTATATTATTTGGCCATTTTTTTAAGACTTGTAAGGAGTGTTTATTCTGTTACAGGGTAAGATTCTCTCTCTCTCGATATAGACATAGTATACATATAGATATAGATGTATGGAAATTTATCTCTCTCTCCATATATATTAATATAACATGTATAATATATAATATATAATACATATTATATAACATACATTATATGTATTATATATATTATACATATTATATTAATATATATATGGAGATACATATTATATTAATATATTTGGAGAGAGACAAATTTCCATATATGTATATATTATATAATATATATGATGTACATTATATTATATATAATATACATTATATAGTGCATATATATAATTATATACATTATATATTATATACATTATACATTATATATTGCATATATAATGTATATTATATATACACACACACACATATATATCCCTTTAAAATGCATAACATGAATGTTCAACTCTCTACCTGGCTCCTTATACTCTCTCCTTCCTGACTTGGGCTAAAGGAGCCCCCTCCCTCCCCTGAGTTAGTTCAGAGACGAGAAGTGACAGCATCCCAGACATTATTTTTTTCAACTACAGTTGACATTCAGTAGTATTTTATATTAGTTTCAGGTGTACAGCATTGTCATTAGACATTTATATAATTTACGAAGTAATCCCCTGATTAGTCTAGTACCCACTTGGCACTATACATAGTTAGTACAATATTATTGACTATATTCCCTATGCTGTACTTTACATCCCCATGACTATTTGGGATCTACCTATTGGTATTTCTTGATCACTTCGCCTTTTTGACCCAGCCCCCCAACCCCTCCCATCTGACAGCCATTAGATTGTTCTTTGTATCTATGAGTCTGTTTATGTTTTGTTTGTTCATTTATTTTGTTTTTTAGATTCCACATATAAGTGAGATCATATGGTATTTGTCTTTCTCAGTCTGACTTATTTCACTTAGCATAATACCCTCTAGATCCATCTATGTTGTTACAAATTGTAGGATTTCATTCTTTTTATGGCCAAGTAATATTCCATTGCCTCTTCTTTATCCGATCATCTATTGATGGGCACTTAGGTTGCTTCCATATCTTGGCTATTGTAAATAATGCTGCAGTAAACATAGGGGTGCATATATCTTTTTGAATTAGTGTTTTGGATTTCTTCAGATAAATACCGAGAAGTAGAATTGCTAGATCATAAGGTAGTTCTATTTTTTTTATTTTTTGAGGAACCTCCATACTATTTGCTGTAGTGGCTGTACCAATCTGCAATCCCACCAACAGTGCCCGAGAGTTCCCTTTTCTCCACATCCTCGCCAGTACTTGTTGTTTGTTGATTTATTGATGATAGCCATTCTGACACATGTGAGGTGGTATCTCACTGTGGTTTTAATCTGCAGTTCTCTGATGATTAGTGACGTTGAGCATCTTTTCATATGTCTATTGGCCATCTGTATGTCCTCTTTGGAGAACTGTCTATTCAGGTCCTTTACCCATTTTTTAATTCGATTGTGGGATGTGTTTGGGTGTTGGTTATGTAAATTCTTTATAAATTTTGGATACTAACCCCTTTTCAGATATATCATTGGCAAATATCTTCTCCCATTCAGTAGGTTGTCTTTTCGTTTCATTGATGATTTCCTTTGCTGTGCAAAAACGTTTCAGTTTGATGTAGTCCCATTGGTTTATTTTTTTATTTTGTTTTCCTTTCCTAAGGAGATAGATCAGAATAAATATTATTAAGAGCAATATTAGTCATAGTGTTTACTGCTTATGTTTTCTTCTAGGAGTTTTATGGTTTCAGGTCTTACATTTCAGACTTTAATCCATTTTGAGTTTATTCTAGCATATGATATGAGAAGGTGGTCCAGTTCCATTTTTTACATGTATCTATTTACCCAACACCATTTATTGAATAGACTGCCTTTACCCCATTGCACATTCTTGCCTCCTTTGTCATAGGTTAATTGACCATATAGGTGTGGGTTTATTTCTGGGCTCTCTATTCTGTTCCATTGAGCTAGGTGTCTGTTTTTATGCTAGTACCATGCTGTTTTCATTACTATAGGCTTGTAGTACATTTTAATATCAGGTAGCATGAAACTTCCAACTTTATTCTTATTTCTCAAGACTGCTGTGGCTATCAGGGTCTTTTGTGGTTCCATATAAATTTTAGGATTATTTGTTCCAGTTCTATGAAAAATGCCATTGGTATTTTGATAGGGGTTGCATTGAATCTATGGATTGCTTTGATGATTTTAATTCTTCCAATCAGTGAGCACGGTATATGATTCCATTGATTTCTATGTTCTTCAATTTCTTTCTTTAATGGCTTATAATTTTCCAAGTACAGGTCTTTTACTCCCTTGATTAGATTTACTCCTAGGTATTTTTTGATGCAATTATGAACTGTATTTTTTTTAAAAATTCTCTTTTTGATAGTTCATTGTTGGTATATAAAAATGTAACTGATTTCTGAATATTAATTTTGTATCCTGCTACTTTACTGAATTTGGTAGAATCTTTAGGGTTCTCTCTATATAGTATCATGTCATCTGCAAATAATGACAGTTTTACCTCTTCCTTTCCAATTTGGATGCCTTTGATTTGTTTTCCTTGTCTGATTGCTGTGGCTAGGACTTCCAGTACTATGTTGGATAAAAACAGTGAAAGTGGACATTCTTGTCTTGTTCTTGATCTTAAGGAAAATGCTTTTAGCTTTTCACCTTTGAGTATGATGTTAGCTGTGGGTTTGTCATATATGGCCTTTATTATCTTGAGGTATGTTTCCTGTGTTCCAACTTTGCTGAGAGTATTTTTTTTAATTTATTGGGGTGACAATTGTTAGTGAAATTACATAGATTTCAGGTGTACAATTGAGAGTATTTAATCATAAATGGTTGCTGAGTTGTGTGAAACATTTTTTCTGCATACCCTTTTTTCTGCATCTATTGATATAATCATATGATTTTTATCTTTCATTTTGTTTATGTGGTGTATCACGTTAGTTGATTTGCAGATATTGAACCAACCGTGAATCACAGGAATAAACCTCACTTGATCATGGTATATGATCTTTTTAATATATTGTTGAATTCAGCTTGCAAATATTTTGTTGAGGATTTTTACATCTATATTGGCCTATAATTTTCTTTTTTTTGTAATGTCTTTGTCTGGTTTTGGAATCAGAGTAATGGTGGCCTCGTAAAATGAGCTTGGGAGATTTCCCTCCTCTTGAATTTTTTATAGTAGTTTGAGAAGGATAGGTGTTAATTCTTTGAAAGTTTGGTAAAATTCACCTGTGAAGCTATCTGGTCCAAGACTTTTGTTTGTTGGAAGTTTTTTGATTACTGATTTGATTTCATTAGTAATAATTGTCAGTTCAGATTTTCTCCTTGTTCTTGATTCAGTAATGGAAAATTGTATGTATCTAGGGATTTATTTATGTCTTCCAGATTGTCCAGCTCTTAGTTTCATTGATCTTTTGTATTGTTTTATGGGCTCTATTGTGTTTATTTCCACTCTGATCTTTAGTATTTCCTTCTACTCACTTTAGGCTTTGTTTGCTGTTCTTTTTCTAGTTCCTTTAAGTGTAAGATAAGATTGTTTATTTGAGATTTTTCTTGTTTCTTCAGGTAAGCCTGCGTTGCTATGAATTTCCCCCTTAAGAGTGCTTTTGCTGTGTCCTATGGATTTGGGGTCAGTGTGTTTTCATTTTTATTTGTTTCAAGGTGTCTTTTGATTTTTTCCTTGATCTCATTGTTGACCCATTTAGTATTTAGTAGTATATTGTTTAGCCTCCATGTGTTTATGTGTTTTTCAGTTTATTTTTTGTAATTGATTTCTATTTTCATACCATTGTGGTCAGAGAAGATGTTTGATATGATTTCAGTTTTCTTAAATTTATTGAGGCTTGTTTTGTGGCCTAACATGTGGTCTATCTTGGAAAATATTCCATGTGCACTTAAAAAGAATGTATATTCTGGTGTTTTGGGGTGAAATGCTCTAAAAATACCAATTAAACCATCTGGTCTAGTGAGTCATTTAAGTCTGCTGTTTCCTTATTGATTTTCTGTCTGGGAGATCTATTGATATCAGTGGGGTGTTAAAGTTTGTTACTGTGGCTGTATTACTGTTGATCTCTCCCTTTATGTCTGTCAATATTTGATTTCTATATTTAGGTGCTCCTATGTTGGAGGCATAAATGTTTACAAGGGTTAAATCCTCTTGTTGGATTGATCCCTTTATCGTTATGAAATGTCCTTTGTCTTTTATTATAGTCTTTGTTTTAAAGTCTATTTTGTCTGATATAAGTATTGCTACCCCAGATTTTTGTTGTTGTTGTTTCTATTTGCATGAAATATCTTTTTCCATCCTTTTCCTTTCGGTCTGTGTGTGTCCTTTGACCTGAAGTGGGTCTCTTGTAGACAGCATATGTGTGGGTCTTGTTTTCTTATCCTTTCATCTACCCTATGTCTTTTGATTGCAACATTTTATCCATTTACATTTAAAGTGATAATTGATAGGTATGTTGTTATTGCCATTTTATTATTTATATTTATGTTATCCCCCTTTTGTCTTCTTCTTAAAGACGTTCCTTTAACATTTCTTAAAATACTGATTTGGTGGTGATGAATTCCTTTAGCTTTTTCTTGTCTGGAAAATTCTTTGTTTCTCCTTCAGTTTTAAATGATAGTCTTTCAGGGTAGAGTTGTCTGGGTTGTTGGTCCTTCCTTTTTATCACTTTGAATATTCCATGCCAATCCCTCTGGCCTGCAAAGTTTTTGTTGAGAAATCAGGTGACAGTCTTATGGGAGTTCCCTCGTTGGTAACTAGCTGCCTTTCTATTGCTTCTTTTAAGATTCTCTCTTTGTCTTTAACCTTTGCCATTTTAATTATAATGTGCTTTGCTGTGGGCCTCTTTGGGTTCATTTTGTTTGGTACTGTCTGCACTTCCTGGACTTCTATATGTTTCCTTCACCAGATTAGGGAAATTTTCAGTCATTATTTCTTCAGATAGGTCCCCAATCCGTTGCCCTCTCTTTCCTCCTTCTGGTACCCCTATAATGCAAATGTTGTTACACTTGATGTTGTCCCAGAGGTCCCTTAGACTATCCTCATTTTCAAATTCATTTTTGTTTTGTTTTGTTTTGTTTTTTTCCCCCACTTTTCTGATTGGGTGTTTTCTGCTACCTTGTCTTCTCAGTTGCTGATTTAATCCCCTGCTTCAGTTGATCTGCTATTGATTCCTTCTAGTGTGTTCTTCATTTCTAACTTTTTTTTATGGTTACTATGTTGTTTTTTTAACCCTTGCTATCTCTTAGTTGAAGTTCTCATTAAGTTCGTTGAGCATCTTTATAATCAGTGTTTTGAACTGTGTATCTGGCAGATTGCTTGCCTCCATTTTGTTTAGTGCTTTTTTTTCTGGAGTTTCTCCTGTTCTTTCATTTGGGACATGTTTCTTTGTTTCTTCATTTTGGCTGCCTCTTTGTGTTTTTTCCATGTATTAGGTAGATATACTACATCGCCCAATCTTGACATAGTTACCTTATTTAGTAGCTGTCCCGTGGGCCCCAGTAGTACAGTTTCCCTTGTCACTTGCACTGGGTGCTCCAGGAGTGTCCCTTGTTTGTGTTGTGTGTGCCTCCCTTTTATAGTTGAGCCTTGATTGCTGTTGGCAAGTCAGTGGGTGGGCATCACCCTCAACCTGACTGGCTATGCAAATTTGGCCACAACCACAATATATGAGCTGCTGTGCAGAGGCTGACCCCATGGAGCAGGATTTGCCCCAGTGGGCTCTGGTACCTTCCAAGACAATGCTTTGGGTGTGCTATTTGTGGGGCTAATCAGGTGGTGCTCTCTTGTGGTCTTAAGCTGGCCTCCAGGTGTGTTGGTTCTTGGACCTCTTGGGAGGGGCTCCTGTGCAGGCCAAGGTCAGCTTTTTCCTGTGACCAGCCCAGGGCTACCTGGAAGGAACTATAAAAGTGATCCGTGGTTGATAGCTGCCTTTGTTGGACCTGGAGGCACATAGGAGAAGCCACAATGTGAACCCAGGCCAGCTGCCACGAGTACTGGGCCTGGGGCAGCTCAGCAAAAGGCCCAGGGAACCCTGAGTCCTGGTACTGATGGCTGGCTGCCCGTAACATGCAGCTGCTGAAAGAGCCTTGGGTGATATGTGATTTGGGTGCAACAGGGTCACAGAGAGTCACCAGGGTGGGATGATTTGTGTTCACCAGGTTAATACAGATTCAGATATGGTGCTAGTGTTGAGCCTGGGGCTTCTCAACAAGAAGCCTGCAGCACGGGACAACACCAGCTGCCTGCTGCTGAAGTTGCTTTGGGTGGTGCATTAGTTGCATGGGGTGGCGTCCCAGGGATCACCAGGTGATCACCAGGTGAAGTGAGCAGAGGTCAACAGGCCAGTGCAGATTCACATTTGGCCATGTGTGTTTGTGTAGGAGGGTGCTCAACATAGGAAAGATGGCACCCTCCCACAGGCTGCAAAGGAGGAGGGCTCAATACAGGGACAATAGTGGCAGTTTATCCAGCCCTTGTCCTGAAGCTACACCAAACAGTCTCTACCTGTATTTCTCTGGCACCTCCTGAACCACTGTTCCTCCTCTGGATCCCAGAGTGAGTGCCTGGGAGTGCGACAGTCTGTGTGTGGGCCTTGAAGAGAACGCCTGTGTTTCTAGCAGCCTTACATCTCACCCAGATGGATGGAATCCATGCATATTTTCACAGCCAGATATTGTGAGGGCTTCTCTTCCTGGAACTGGTGCTCCAGGCTGGGGAACCATGTTTGGGGCTGGGACCCCTCACACCTCAGCGGGGACCTCTGCAGTTGAGAAATCCCCTCCCATCCTCAACTGCCACATGTAGATGAGGAACAAGCCCATTTCACATCTCTGCTCCTCCTACTAGTCTCGACATGGATTCTTCTTTACATCCTTAGTTATAGGACTTCTGTCTATCAGAGCTTTTTCTGCAGCACCACAAAACACTGGGCATCGGTGGAGGAGATCTTTAATATTGTCAAGGTCATAAAAAACAAGGAAACATTGAGAAATTGCCATAGATTGGAAGCAATTAAGCAGATATGATGACTACATACAGCACAGTATTCTGGATTTAATCCTGGGACAGAAAAAGGGCATTAGTGAAAAAATTTGTGAGACACATCATACAAAATAATTGATCAGTGCTCTTCAAATATCACGATAATGAAAAACATGGAAGGACTGATGAACGGTCATAGATTGGAGGAGACTAAAGACATATGGCAACTAAATGCAATGTGGTTTCCTGAATTTGATCCTGGAACAGAAAATAGACATTAGTGGAAATATTGGTACAATTCAAATGAAATCTATAGTTTAGTGAGTAATTTGTTGATTTTGATAACTGTACCATGGTTATGTAAGATTTTGACATGGAGAATGCTGGATGAAGTGTGTGTGGCAGCTGGCTATTCTGTTACTGCAACTTTTCTGTAATTTTAAAATTATTTCAAAATAAACTTAAAAAATACCCCCCCACACACCCGACAGAAGATTCTAATGTGTAGTCAGGGCTGAGAACTGCTGCTAGCTCATCCATTAGATCCTGGCTCATGGGTTTCCATTGTATTCTCCTACTCTCTAGCCTGCCCTTTCTCCATCAAAATTGACCTACTCTGGAGGGATTCATTCTAAACTCGAGTCCCTTGCAATCCATTTTAGCTTTCTTTCTAAACATGGAAAGCCAGCCCTTGTTTGGAGGCAGGAGGCTGGCATTGTGGGTGGTTAGAGCCAGGTGCTTCATGACAGTGAGAAGCAAGAAGCCTCACAGGGTGATGCTCCATTCTTAGAGATCTGCCTTAGGTAGAGATAGTCAACATCTTGGATCGCAAATTCCTGTTGCTATGACAGCTTCCAAGAGCACACTTGTCTCATCAGAGCCTGGGGCTTATTCAGTTGGCTCCACCCTCTTCCTGGAGTGCTCTGTTTATTAAAAGGGCCCTTCCCTTTATTTTGCTAGGATTAGTCATTATGGGTTGGTGCACTGCCCTTTTCCCCCCTCCACCCCAGCTTTTCATCTGCACCCTAGAAGGGAGGGCTGTGTCTTTGGGCCTGCTGAGAGTCCTTCAAGAGAGCTGATCTGAGAGAAAATTAAGAACAGCTGGGGGTAGACACAATGACATCATATGCCCCTAGCATAAAAGGCAGCTCAGAAAGTCTGATTCAAGAAGAACAGAAAAATAATGGGAATTGGAGAAAGGGGCTGAGATTTGGAAAGTATGTAAAGGCTGATTATTGAGGACAAGAGAGAAGACTAATCTCAGAGTACAAGAGCTAGCTGAGACATTGAAACTCTTAGTAAGGATCTACTAATCTAGTATTAACACTTGGAGTCTATAGATTTAACAGCTAAAGCTAAACAAGGACAGATTGGTGAATGCTGTGATAATGCCCTGAGGCAACCTATGGTTAGAAGTAAGATTAACAAAGGAAATGGTTAGAAACAGCTATATTGCAGAGTAAGTTACAAATTGGACCCTTTGCTTATAGACTTTCTTCCTTTCTTGATTGTTCTGTATGAGATTGCATGGTTTTCATATAAAAGTACATTAATTTACTTTATCATTTATTGTAAAGCAATAGATTCCTCTACATAAAATACTGATATTTGTTTGGAGTGGTATATCCTATGAAACTGAATGATAAATTAGTTCAGCTTGAAGGGATGTTAAAGATAATGTAGTTCAAACCTAATTTTATAAATGAGGCAGTTGAAGCCTAGAGAGTTAAGTGATATGTCCAAGACCACACAGCTATTACTATGTGACAGAGTCATGGTTGGAGCTTAGGTCTATCAATTCCTAGGCCAGTGCTGTTTTCAACCCACATCTTTCTTACTTAGTTTAGCCATGTCCAAAGGGAGTCCAAGCTTCTATCCCTGTATTACTACTCGTGACTGTCAGTGATCACAGGTAAAAAGCAGGCCACCTGGGATAATCAAACTGCCTCTACAGAATTTTTCTCAGAATCCTTAACATACTGAGCATGATGTGAAAAATTCACAGTGAAAAACAAAATACCAAGATGCACTTTGTTTGGCATTTATTTTATTATATCTCTATGTGCCATTTTTAAATATAGTGATGTTGCTCTGTTTAGCAGTTTTTTTAAAACATTATGTTATCAAGTTTAAACAGCAATATCTGGCAATACATAATTACATTGTCTGTTTCAAGTAACCACACTTAAGTTGTGCAACTATGGGAGTACTACTATTTGGTGATACCTTATCTTAATTGCAAGTTTGTCTCTTTGATGGATAAATACACCTTTGGAAGAGTGAAGGTACAACCTAAACCTAGTAGAATGTCAGTAGAGTTATTAACATTAGTCTGAGAAATCTGATCGAAAGTTATAACCCAGGTAGTATGCTCAATCAAAAACCTGCTTTTGTAAACTTAGAAGTTACTGAACATTAGTCCTCTTAAATAGCATGTCTTCTAAGGAGTGCACCTATTCCAAAAGAAAGACAACAAACTTAACAGACCTTACCAAACAAAGCAGAGTTAATAAAGTAGTCAAAAGAGTAATTGAAAACAAACGAATATCATTGACAAGCTAAGGGAACGTATTGGTAGCATGAAGCAGGAATAAACAGTTACAAAGAAGATGCATTCTAAAATATAAGCTATGAAAAATATGAGTTAAAATAAAGAATTTGACATACAATATTATATTAGTTTAAGGTGTACAACATAGCAATTAGAGATTTATGTAATTTACAAAGTAATCAACCTGATAAGTCTAGTACCCATCTGACACCATACATATTTATTACAATATTATTGACTATAGTCCCTACACTGTACTCTACATCCCCATGACTATTTTTATAACTGCCAATTTGTACTTCTTAATCCCCTCACCTTTTTCACCCATTCCCCCAACCTGCTCCCATCTGGCAATCATTAATCTATTCTCTGTTTCTATGAGTTTGTTTCTGTTTTGTTTATTTGTCTTATATAATATTGTATGTCAACTGTAATTGAAAAAGTAAAAAAATTTGTATATTAAAAATGAAGAAATAAAAATAAAGAACTTGATGGAGGGAGGCAAAAAACAAGATAGATATGGATGAAGAATGAATTAATGAGCTGAAATACCAGGTTGAATAACTTTCCCAGAAGGCATCAGAAAGGGATAAATAGTGGAGGGAAATATTTCTTAAAAAATATAGAGACATAGAGAATGGAAAGATTAGTGTCAAGTCAGTATACTTTGAGTCCAAGAAGAAGAGAAAAAAAGTTAGTAGAAGGGAGCTAAGTGTTTGAAGAAATAAACACTTCCCCAGTCTTAGTGGAATATGGATGACTTCAGTTTAAGAGGATTTAGAGTTTGTCTAACAGAATATATAAGATAAAACCTATATCTAGAAACAGTAGTAAAAATAAAAAATATCAAAGATAAAGAGTAGCCTTCTCAGCAAGGAAAAGCAGATCACCTACAAAGGAACAAAATCATATTGATGTCCCAGTACTCAAAATACCAGAAGATAGTGGCATGCTAATTTTCAAAGTACTGATGGGGGGGGACTTAGAACCTAGAATTTTATACCCAGCTAAATATAATTTAAATGTAAGATTGAAATATTCTTAGTCATTCAAGGCCTCAGATATTTTACCACAGAAAGACTCTTTGAAATTAATTCAATAAAACAGTATATGCAATGAATAAAAATGGATGGACTTCTCCAGAAGCCTCTCACAAATATTCCTTTAATTTCTCAGACCCATCAACCCTCCTCTTACTTTGGTAGCATCTCCAGGATTGAGTTATTTGGAGGAAGCCAGTGTGTGGAGTTTGTATGCTATTTTGTAGGAACCTTGAGCGGCTCATTACTACAGTCTTATCTTTCCTGTTAAACTTATAAACTACATGGGAACACAATATTATTCATTTCTCTGTTCCCAATAGTATCTGTCATAGGGCTTTCTGTATGAGATAGGTATTCATTAAATGTCTATGACCGGAAGGGAGAGAGGGAGGGAGGAAATTTTAAGGCTGGAACATGAAGCTATGATTGCTTCAATTCAAGAAAACAGCTGTTCTTGCCTGTCTTTGTGACATCCTAGTGTGTGTCAGTATTTTGCACTGCAATGGACCACGTTTTCCATGTTAAGTCAGACTATGAGTGACTTGAAGGTAATTGAGCATTATTCATTTAACTAACAAAATATTAAAGGCAACCTGCTTATTTTGACTCCTCTTGATCATTTACTTGATTTTCCATTACCCTCAACCTCCCTGAGTCATTAACGATGGAGAGTGATATGTTCACTTACCAGTAAACATTCCCAAGTCAGGAATAAGAAGGGAAAGTAACCCATAGCATTTTATTTTGTCTGGAAATTGTCAATACATCTCCACAGTGCTGGTGAACATCTCTCCCCCTACTTCAGCAAGGTAGTTCTTTTTGCTCATGTGTGACTGTGTAAGTGCCACTCAGGCAGTATGGGCAATGCCCACCTGTTGGCGTCCAAACCCTAAGAATTCAGTCTTGAATCAAACACTTTTGCCTTTCAGGGAAGAATTACATGGGTGGGTAGTGTTTCACACTTTTCTTTCCCTTGGCATTATTTGTTGGTGTTTGGAGGCGGGAAGAGCAAGAGACACCAGAGCTGAGAGAGGTGTCAGAGTTATTCCTTTATACACTTCCTGTAGTCAAATGTCATCTTTTCCACCTATCTAAAAAGCATTTGTGTATGTGTAAGATGTTTACCTGCGAACTTACTTTCTATAGTTGTCATTTTGTTGCAAATGCCAAAGAAAAGGAGCTGGACAGAACAGAGAATGACAGTAGCAGGCCCCCAAAACAGATATATGACACATACACGTCTCAGAGGCCATCATTATTAGCAGCAGCAAATGTCAGCAGAGTTCCTTACCATCATTCTATGCTCTATGCTTTCTCACCCCTGATTCAGTTCTTGGCCATGTGTTTTTAACATTGAGTTGAGGTTGTTAACAGAAACTCTAGCATCTGGAATTAATTGAGTTATTGCTCAGGTACTTGGAATTCTTACTAAATTTTTTAGAAAATCATGTAACTTTTTGACACTACATGGATTTAATTCAGTTACTAGACGTGGAGCACCTGCTCATTGCGGGCTCAGCTCTGGGCAATGCCCAGGTACACTTACCAGTGTGAAGGAGCCTTGGGGAGGAGTACAAATAAGCTGGAAGTTTGAGGCAGGGATATAACATATCTTGGTGGAACAAAAGGAAAGACTTCTTGACAAGGTGGCTTTAGGGACTGGCCTTAAATGATGGATAGAATTTCTACAGGCAGTCATTCCAGGGAGCAAGAACAGCTTGAGTAAAAGTAACAAGGTGAGCAATCATAGATAGTATCGACTTAGGGCTAGTAATAGTCCTCATGTATTGAGTCATTACTGTATACTCAATACGTGAGTATACAGTAATGACTCTATTCATGTATTGAGTATACAGTAATGAATCATGTATTGAGTCGTTACTATGCCATGCATAGTGTTAAGGGTTTTCCATGTATTCTCTTGTTTCATTGTCACCCACAACACTCTCATTGGTTGTAGGCAGCAGCATCCCTACTGTACAATTCAGGAGATTAAGGCTCACAGCAATTAAGTAAACTTGGTTACCTGCTAAGACATGGCTGAACAGGGATTCAAACAGGAATTTGGGTTCCAAAGCCTCTATTCTTTTCTCTCCTCTCCTCTCCTCTCCTCTCCTCTCCTCTCCTCTCCTCTCCTCTCCTCTCCTCTCCTCTCCTCTCCTCTCTTCCCTTCTCCTCTCTCTCGCTCTCTCTCTTTCTTCCAGTTTTATTGAGATATAATTGACATGCAACGCTGTATTAGTTTAAGGTGTATAATACAATGATTTTGTATAGGTATGTATATATTGTGCAATAATAACCACAATAAGTTTAGTTAACATCCTCCACCTCACCACTAAGCTCCATGCTTCAGAAATAAACATATGACTGGAAAAAATGATAGGACCATGATATGGAGAGTTTTAGGTGTTAAGTAAAGGATCCTCAACTTAAGGCAGTAGACTGTAATGTTAAAGGGAAAGGGATTTTCCTGTAACAGGAAATGAATGGTCAGTAAGGGATCAGCAGATTAGAAACCAATAAATAGTTCCAAAATGCTCTTCTTTCTTCATTTGTTCTGCCCCTTCCTGGGAGAAGAATCAGCTAAACAGGAAAGAAACCTCCTTGTTCCTCTAAGGACTCTTGTGGAGAACTTCCAATTTTTTGGTACTTTTTGTTATGCCCCATTTTTTGCCACGCACATGGTCTTACCTCTGGAACAGAAGGTCAGAATCTGAACTTCTTTGACTGGAGAATAGGATTACTTAAATTTTTGGTTCCTATTGTGTTATCTTGGATAACTGAAGCCCCTTTTGTTTTTTTAATTAATTTTAAGGTTAAAGTAGATCTTTTATGTAGCTTCTCCTCAGTCATACAAAGAGGATTCATTAATTGCCCATGGTTATGACCTTTTTTTTTTCAATCTTATCCAGACTGGAAGGTCCTCTTGCCTTCACTTGTAAGTTAGCCACCTATTTACCAGCCTTGGTTTGGGGTCCTGAAGAGCAAGTTCTTGGGGTCTTTAGATTCTCCAAGCTGCAATGCAGTTTTTGACCTTCCACATCAAAGATAACCCGAGGAGCCCTTAATGAATTTGGTGTTAGTTCAGGCAGAAACATTTTAAAAGATTTTATTTTTAAAATAATTTTAGACTTGCAAAAATAGGACATAGAATTCACTTCATCCAGCTTCCCCAAATGGTAACACCTCACATAATCATAGTAAAACTACTAGCAGGTCCAGGATATTAACATTGGTACATTATTATTAACTAATTTACAAATCTTATTCAACTTTCTCCAGTTGTTCTACTAATGTCCTTTTTTCTGTTTGGGCATCTAATCCATGATCCCACTCTAATCTGGAACAGTTCATCAATCTCTGTCTTTTATGCCCTTGGCACTTTTGAAGAGTACTCCAGTTATTTTGTAGAATATTCTTCAATTTGGGTTTGTCTGATGTTTTCTTATGATTATATTGAGTTTATGCTTTTCTGGCAAGAATATCACAGAATTACGTGTTTTCTTCTCAGTGCATCATATCTGGGAGCGTGCATGATATTGATGTGTCTCATTATTTGTGATGTTAACTTTGATCATTTGGTTAAGGGGGTGTCTCTCAGGTTTCTCCACTATAAAGTTACTGTTTTTTCCTTTGTAATTAATAAGAATCTCATGGAGAGATAGTCAGTTCTAGACTATCCAAATATCCTACTTATCATTATACTTTTGCCCACTAATTTTTGCATTTCTTAATCTATCTTAAAAACCATGTGTTTATTCTGATGCCTTTTATTCTAACCTAACTGCCCCGGGGGTAATTCAACCCTTTCTTCTTTCCTTATTTTTAACTCCTCTCTTTAATGGTAAGAAAGCTGACACTTATTATCTAAAATACATTCACATACTTGATCAACCCTAATATACAATGTTCTTGCCTCTCTTCTTTTCACCCTGTTCCTGACTACCCCCTGTAGGTAAGCAAGCTCATTCGTTTCTGATTTATCATTTATGTATTTCTTGTTGCACAAACAAGCAGATGCATGTAATTTTTTTCCCATGTTTCCCCCAAAATAAGACCTAACCGGAAAATAAGCCCTAGCCTGACTTTTCAGGATGACATCCCCTGAACATAAACCCTAATGCATCTTTTGGAGTAAAAATTAATATAAGACCTGGTCTTATTTTAGGGAAAACACAGTATATCCCATTTTTTTCCTACATGAAGGATAGCATACGATAGAAATTCTTTTGCAATTTGCTTTTTCTCACTTAACAGTGTATCCTGGAAACCACTCCATGTCAATCCATAGAGATCTTCCTTATTCTTTTATTACAGCTACATTAGAACTCCATTGTGTGGATATATCATAGCTTATTTAGTCGTCTATGTATGGGCATTAGGGTTTTCCAATATTTTGAAATGACAAACAACACTGTAATAAAAAACCTGGTACATATGTATTTCTGTATTGTCAGACATGTATCTTAGTGGTTAATTCTTAGAAGTAGGACTGCTGTGTCAAACGGTAAGCGCATGTTGGTTTTGTTAGCTATTGGGAAATTCTCCATGAGAATTATACCAATGTGTATTCCCACCAGCAATGTTTGAGAGTGCTAGTTTCTCTGCGGTCTCACAAATAAAATGTGTTCTCGTACTTTTAAATTTTCATCAATCTGATAGGTGAGAAGTGGTATCTTGGCGTTGTTTTAATTTGCCTTTCTCTAATTTTGAGTGAATTGGGACATCTGTGTGTGTGTGTGTGTGTGTGTGTGTGTGTGTGTGTGTGTATACTGTGTATATGTGAATTATCTGTTCATGCCACTCACTTTTTTCTTCTAGGTTTTTGGTCCTTTGTCCCCAAATTTTTGAGCATTCTTCATATTTTAGGAAAGTAGCCTTTTGTGATACATGCTACAAATATGTTCTCCCAGTTTATCAATTGTGCTTTTACTCTATTTTTAGTGGGGTTTTTTTTGTTGTTGTTGTTCTCCTATGATTATGTGCTTTTATGTACCTGTTAGAATGGCTAAAATAAAAATAGTGATAACACCAAATTTTGCTGAGGGTTGGAGAAATTAAAAGTTTCATACATTGCTTGTGGGAATGTAAAATGGTAGTCACTCTGGAAAGAAGTATGACAATTTCTTATAAAACTAAACGTGCTATCACTATATAACCTAGCAATTGCACTTTTGGGCAGTTATCCCAAATAAATAAAAACTCATGTCCCGTGAAAATTGTGCACACAAATGTTCATAGTATAGCAGGTCCTTGAATAATGTCTTTTTATTCAATGTCATTTTGTTATAACGTTGATAAGATGCCATAGGAACTTAACTCGTGTTTGTATCAATTAGCCTGTGGTAAAATTGGTTTTGTTATGTGTTACTTTGCTTAAAGTTGCAGAACCTATCAATGATGTTAAGTGAGGACTTACTGTAGCTTTATTTATAATAACCCCAAACTAGAAACAACCCAAATGTCCTTCATTTGGTGATAGATAAACAAACTCTGGTACATCCATCCCATGGAATACTACCCAGGAAGAAGAGAACGAAGTATTGAGATACACAAAATCCTGAATGGGTATGAATGACTTGATACTTAGTGAAAAAAGCCAACCTCAAAAGGTCAATATGGTATGATACCAATTATATAACCTTCTTGAAATGACAAAATATATAGATAGAGAATAGATGACTGGTTGCTAGGGGACAGAGACGGGGGGGGAAGTTGATATGACCATAAAGGAATAGCATGAGGGAATACCTTTGTGTTGATGTAATAGTCTTTTATCTTGATTGTGATTACAATTGCATGGATTTTATTACACGTGTAATTTTATTACACGTGTAATAAAATTACATAGAGCTGTAATCCTCTCACACATATGTGAGTGCATATAAAAACTAATAAAAATTGAATAAGCTTTGTAGTCTAATTAACTGTATTTTGCTATAATCATATAAGATGTCACCATTGGGGAAAGCTGGGGGAAGCAGCCAGTGCACTCTGCGAACTATTTTGCAATCTCCTGTTAGTCTATAATTATCTCAAAAGAACAAGTTAAAAAAGCAATGCCAGAGTTTTAATTGGAATAACATTAAATTACACATTAATTGAGGGTGGGGGCAAGGTGCAAAGTCCTGTGGTCAACTGACATTAGAGAGATAGGATGAGAATGGCCTTGTGATAGTTCCTAACCAAGCTGCTTATTTTCCTTGCTCCAGAAGGAATTGCAGGGTGTTCTCCCAAGACCCAGGTCAGATTATGGTCAAGCCTTGACTTAAGTGGCCCATATGGAGACAAAAGAGGTCATTGCGTTTCTGTATGATGGAGCTATTCTCTTACACATTTAGAAGTTCTTGTAGTTCAGGTCTGCTGGCAAAAATATTTTAACTTTTGTTTTACCTGAAAGTGTCTTTGTTTTGCCTTCATTCTTGAAGAATGTATTTGCTGATATAGAATTCTGGGTTGGCATTTTTTCCTCACTTTATAAATGTTGATCTTCTGTCTTCTGGCCTCCATTGTTTCTGATGTCAGCCATATTTGAAACATTGCCCCACCACCACCACCCATATATAGGTGTTGTTTTTCTCTGGCTGTTTTTATGATTTTCTAATTATATTTGGTTTTCAGGAGTTTGACTGTGAGATTCCCAGAGTTTTGTTTTCTATCCTCCTGGGGTTTGCTGAGCTTCTTGAATCTTTAAATTTATGTGTTTCTTTAAATTTATGTGTTTCTTTAAATTTGGGAAAATTAAAGCTATTGCACATTCAATACTTACTTCTACCCCATTCTCTCCCTCCTACCCTTTAGAACTCTAATTTCATGTAGGTTAGACCTTTGGGTATTGTCCTATATGTCCCTGAGGCTCTGTTCATGTTTTTGTTTCCTAAAATATTTTTCTCTCTGTTTCTCATATTGGATATTTCTTTTGTTTTACCTTAAGTTTACTGAAACTTTTCCTCTTTCATTTCCACTCTGCTGTTGAGCCTATCCGGTGATTTTCTTTTTAAGTCTCAGCTATTTTTCCAATTCAGAAAGTTTTATCTGGTTCTTTTCTTTTTTAATGGTTCCTATTTCTCTGATGTGATTTTCTATCTTTTCATTCATTGTGAGCATATTTGCTTTCCCTCCCTTGAGCATAGTTATAGTAATTGCTTTAAATTTCTTGTCTGCTGATTCCAACATCTGGGTCGTTTCAGATTCTCTGCTGATTTTTTTAAAAGATTTTATTGGGGAAGGGGAACAGGACTTTATTGGGGAACAGTGTGTACTTCCAGGACTTTTTTCCAAGTCAAGTTGTTGTCCTTTCAATCTTACTTGTGGAGGGTGCCGTTCAGCTTCAAGTTGTTGTCCTTTCAGTCTTAGTTGTGAAGGGCGCAGCTCAGGTCCAGATCCAGTTGCCATTGCTAGTTGCAGGGGCGCAGCCCACCATCCCTTGCGGGAGTCAAACCAGCAACCTTGTGGTTGAGAGCCCGTGCTCTAACCAACTGAGCCATTCGGGAGGCAGCTCAGCTCAAGGTGCCATATTAAATCTTAGTTGCAGGGGGCGCTGCCCACCATCTCTTGCGGGACTGGAGGAGTTGAACTGGCAACCTTGTGGCTGAGAGCCCACTGGCCCATGTGGGAATCGAACTGGCAGCCTTTGGAGTTAGGAGCACGGAGCTCCAACCGCCTGAGCCACCAGGCCACTTCTGTTGATTTTTTTTAGCTCTTGCAAATAGATTGCAATTTCTTAATTCTTCGTAAGTTGAATAACTTTGGATTGTATCCTGGATATTTTGAATTTTATCTTATGGAGACTCTGGATTCTGATTTACTCCTCTGAAAAATATTAATTTTATTGTTTTTGCAGATAGTTAATGTGGCGAGATTTAAACTCTAAACTCTGCCCCTTGGGTGGTAGTTGAAATATTAGTTCAGGGCTTTGATCTTTATCTGATGTCTGTCCCACGTAGGTGTGGTTTAGGAGTCAGTTGAGATTGGGATAGCCTATAGACAGGAATTGGGGCTCCCTCTGGCTGTCTGCTTTCCAGGATCCTCCCCCCTTTACTTTTTAATGGCTGTGCTTTTCCTGAGCTCTATCCTATACTCTTCATTACCAGAAAGATTGTGGGTTTACTATTGGTGTCTTACTCTTGGTGTCTTAGCCACTTGGCAGCTTTAGTTTGCCCTCAGTCTAAAAGGTGTAAAAATGAGTAATTCATCTTGTGCCACCTCCTCTTCAGAATATGCCTGCTTCTGTTTACTTCCCAATTTCTTTATATTGTTGTTTCTTTATTTTTTTCCCCAGTTTATATTTGCTCTTTACGGGAGGATCAGACTTAATAGTTTACTCAGCAATATCAGAAACAGAAGAAACTATCCTGTTCACTTTTGATTTCACCTCACCAATTTGTCTTTAATGTGGGATTCTGTCCTAGAGGGAAGACTTGGCAGGTCAACTTTGAGAGTTCATCGGGGCTAGATTTCTCTAGCCTCTTTAGTCCCTCTTGCCACAGGCCTCTTGCACTCACTTGCTATTAGAGAGTGTATGACCTCTCCCAGTTTAAGCTGCTATTCTCAACTGTCCCACCATGCTTTCAAGTGAATACCCCTTGTGAGTTCCTGTTCCACCAGAGTTATTGGCTACCTTGGATTGTAATGTATAACGGTGGGCAGAAACTAAACCTTAAGTCTTTGCTGGTGCGCCCCAGTGAGTTTGACAGGGGAAGATATGCCTCGGAGAGAAAACCTCTAATGTTTCAAATGATAACTCAGTCTTGACATTGCTTTCCTTCAAGAGAAGCTTCTCCCAGTTGTAGTTTTCTAGCTTTGGGGGTAATGGTGTGTGGATGCAGGTAGGAAAAAACTCGTAAGTGCCAGCCAATCTACATGCACCTGTTACTTATCACCCATCATCCCAGCCAGCCCTGAATTCTACCCCGAAGTTACCAAAACAACCCTGGTGGGCACTGGTCTACCACTTATATGCTTCCCAGTGGTGAAGGGGCAGAAAGTGGTCCTCTCAGGGCAATGATAAGGAGAGAAAAAGAAGAATATTTTTAAAAATTTCCCCTTAACTCCTGTACATTGTTCTTGTCCTTCTTTGGCGGGGAGGCTATCTTTCCCTGAGTCCCACAACACTCAGCTCCCTGATCCATCTGCGTTTTGTTTTCCCAGAGGTTTTCTCACTGCTTTTATGCTGTTTTGAAAGAACCATCTATCTCTGGATTCTGTGACATGTCCAAGGTTGGCTTCTGGAGAGAGGTCCAGTTTGTAATTTTGCAATTTGATAAGAACTAGGATAAATACCTCTTTATATAAAAAAATGAAAATAACTAAAATTCTTCAGGTACATATTTTAGGACATTGAAACTTATCAACAAGGGATTCCTTCTGAACCCTAGAAGACCCTTGAGAATTTCAATCAATGAAGAATAATTGATCATCAGCTTCGGGTGCTTTCTCAGTTAATGACATAGACAGAATATTACCACCTGGAGTATAAATGTAAAATGAACCTTTATAGAAATATATTCTAACAGTACAGGAGACAATTTTTATTTTTATAAAATGTTTCATCAATAGTCTGGAAAGTAATGAATGACTTTTCCTGTGACATTATTGACCAGATATAGGGCTGTGGTTGCAATATTTGTTATCTAATAAAACAAACAATATGTGATTAATTATCTTTTCCTTTGCTTGTGGGCTTTGTTTATAGTCTGATGAGGTAAGTTATAATTTATAGCGTCTAAAGAGATTGGGATGATAGAAACTTTGAATGAAAAAAAGCCATATAAAATCCCTCTAGTTCTTAATTTTGTCTGACCTATTACAACCCAATTAAACACAGACCAAATTCCTGTTTGTTAGAAGTCTTACAAATGAGTGCTAACATAGTTATGGGAGTCCATTGCTTTCTATTCTATACAGTCTTCTGCAAAAAGGCATTGCGTCATTTTAATAACAAGTGTGTGTTCCATGAATATACTCATTCACATTGAGAAAACAGCCCTAACCATTTACAATCCAGTAATTCCAACTGTTCAAGCAAATGAGTGCATGAGCCATTAGCCAGCTTCTTTCCTTCTTACATCTTCTCTCTCATTAGTATTCCATCCCCACCCCCATGCCTGTGGAATCACTATTCATGGCCTCCAGGACCTGCTCAAAGAGTATCAAGCCCAGACCCTCCTCCACAAAACCGAATTGATTGCTTCCTCCTTTATTCTTCTCTTTCTCTAACACCGAGCCTAGAATCTGGACTGTAGTAAATGTTAGGTGAATGCAGCAAGAGTAAAACCAACTGTGAAATGTTATCATTTTTGGAGATTGGCCACAAAGATGGTGCTTTCAAAAAGGCCTTTCTTCTTTACTGCCAAGACCCAAGCCAGCATGCTAAGACAGACTGCTTGTCTAAGACTTGCTGTGTCTATTTATATCCGGAACAGAGGGAACCAAGAAGCATGGCATTTACTGAGCTTGTGGATGCCGGCATTAGTTTGCTTGGTCTAGGGGGAGTAGGGCAAGGTACTCCTGATTTGTGTTCTTGGCCAGGTGATGCCATGGGCATGGAAACACTCCTCTTCCATCAATCACATGCTTCTGCAGCCACCGTTGTCCAAAAGCAGAGAGATGGATAACAAATGTGTTTTGGTGATATTTTCAAGGGGGAAAAGGAGTGTTATTAGAATCTAAGGTGTTAATTTTCTTTCCTGTTTCATCAGAAACCCTTCAAATTTTGAGACCTTCTAAATTAGAAGTATCAGAGATGCCTTTTTAGTTACATTGATGAATGAATTATTCACCTCTACCCCCTCCCCATTATGTTCTTTATTTGAGGCAAATAAGATGTTCATTTAACTTTTGCATTCTCAGATTAACTGCAAGTGGAACAACCTAATGCATCTTCCCAGTGTTGGAACTTAAATTCTGAGGACATCATTTTTCATTTTCAAATGACGCTGACTTCACGAAAGAACAGCAGACCAAGCAGCAATGCTGGCCTTCTGTTCTGCGAAGCATCTCTTGTAAGAAAAGAGCTTGTGGAATTTGGCTGCATCTCCCACAGCCATGGGATAAGGGTCGCCTGTAAATAATAATATCCTGTGGTACTTGGGCCTCATTTAACTATCTTTGTTGGTTTAGACAGAATTGCCAAGTGGGGTGTTTCTCAGCGCTCATGCTTGACATTCCAGAAATACTGTAGGGTCTACTTCAAAGATGGTACTCACACCGCCAAGCCTCTGATTGTTGGCACACTCTCGATCATCACCCGGCTTCACGTAGACACATTCTTTCAAATCACATGGGAAGTGCACCCTCCGTGAAGAATGAATCTAGTACTCCGAGGGCAGGCCTGTCATGGCAGGAGGCTTTTGCACTCATCACTTGGGTGTTTTCCTGGAAAGTTGTGGTAGCACTGAGCCTAGGATGAGTATATTTGCTGAACTAGAAACAGTGAGGTGATTTTTGCAAGGTAAGCTGTTGTGTTGTTGATAGAACACTAAGCTGGGAGTCAGGAGACTTGGGCGGTACTCTCCAACTAACTAGCTCTTTGAACTTGTGAAATGTTCTTGGTTTCTCTGGCCTCGGTTTTCCAATTTTGAAATAATGGGATTATACTACGGAATCTAAGTTCTTTCCCAGCCCTAAATTGGATCAGGTGACATAAAACAGTAAACTCGAAACAGGGAGTCAGTAAACACAAGTTCCCAGTCCAGGCTCTGCTGCTCATTAACTGTGATTTGGGACAAGTCACTTAGCCACCCGGCCTCAGGTCTCCATCTCTGGGGAGAGCCGTGTCTTCTCTACCTGCCTCACCTGGTGGTTGTGCAGATCTGGTAAGGAAACGTTTTTTTCACTCAGCACTTCCTGAGCACTGATTTGGGGGCACCAGCTGGACAGATGGTGAAGATGTAGAGGTTATTGGATTATCTTTTACTATGTCTAATATTAGCTGCAATATAGTGAGCTTTTCCTATCGCCAAGTACTTAGCTAGAATATCCCATTTAGTCTTCATTTTATGGATGAGGAAATTGAAGTTCAAGAAGGTTGAATAACTTGCTCAAGACATGCAGCTAGACAGAGCTGACATTGAGATTTGTACCAGGGTTCTGTTCTTTATTTTAAAAATGAGAAATGTCTCACCTTCTGCCAAGGAGCTCATGTTACTATTATTATTCCTCTGCTGGGTCACAGTACCCAAATCCCATGACCTGGAAGCTGGGTGCACGTGGGAGGAGACTGGCCTTGCTGGGGCTAAAGGAGAGTTTCTCTTTGCATACACTACCTGAGGCAGCACAGGTAGTGAAAAGACCTGAGGGGCAGCCCAAGTCCACAAGCCAGAGGAAGTCCAAGTGCATTGCCCAGACTGAGGGACCAAATGCAACAGGCATTAAGGTGGTAGTGGCAGAGTTTGTAGAACAGAGCATTAAAGATGAGAGCAAGTCCTGTGAGTCACAGGCCAGGAAGGAGTGCTTTGGGCCAATTGCCGAGACAAGGTGTCCTTTGAGACTAGTTTTGGAGTGCTGCTTATGGCCTGGCATGTGAATAGGCCAGTTCCACATTCAGAGCCAGGCAGAGGGCAAAACAAGTCCTCTGTTTGCTCACTTGTAGAAGAAAGGCAGTGGGCGAAATGAGCTCTGAGGGCACCACATGTCAGGCATTCCCCAAGTCAGCGGGTCTGCAGAGCTGGGCTCGTCCGGGGCTCTGAGCAGCAAACAAGTGCTCTTGCTAGGCCATTGTTCTCTATTAGAATGTGACCCTGAGTCTCTGAGATGCTAGGGTTCTGTTTTTGTTATGTCAGGAGTTGTACTGGCAGAATCCCTGTCCGCAATGAAGCAAATAACCCAGTTGCCTTTCTGCTCTTTTGCAAACTCTTCGCAGGGTGGCTCTACCATCAGGGAAAGTGGTATTTCCAGCCTTTGGAAAGTTGTCCAACCACACCTAGTTCCCAGAGACATGGCCCAGCTTTTTGTGCCTCTGCTTTACTCCTCCAAGCCTGCTGCTTTTCTGAATCATATGGGTGTTTTCCCCACCTCCACTCACTGTGGGGACCGCCCAGCCCAAGAGAGAACAGTCTGCTTCCTCAAACTTTGGTTGTTAGAAGTGGGTGTTTGTCCGAACATAGGACTGGTACACCTGGAATGCTGGGCTCAATGGCAGAAGCAGGCTAGGCAACGTGGAGAGGGAACTGAGCCCTGGTGCTAAGTAGAACCACTGGGCCAGGATACATGCTTGGGGAAGTGGTCTTGTCATCGGCAGAAGCAAGCAAGTGTGTGAGGGCAATGGTCTCCGAGCCCAGGTGCCACGATGACATTCTCGGAAATGGTCAATACTGAGGAGTCCAGGATAACAAACTCAATAATGATAACAATGGCAAGAGCAGACACTTATATGGGCACTCTGCCAAGCGCTTAACAGAGATTCACTTTTGATCTTCACAGCAATCCTGGGAGGAGGCAATGCTATTTTGCCACTTTAGACATAAGGCAACCAAGACAAAGAAAGGCTCAGTAACCTGCTGAAGGTCACACAGCTAAGGGGTGGGTATGTGGCTATTGCTTGGATCTTCAGCCAACTGGGTAATCATCATCAAGAAGACCCATCCCTAGTGGCCAAACCCATCACTGGGTCAAGGTGCCAGTTCCAGAGAGAAGGGTGGACGAGAACAAGGCAAGGCAGTGGGGCTCATCCAACCAGCAGGCAGGCATCGAGGACCATCCTCTGGGCCTGGGGTGGAGGAAGAGACAAGTAAGATAGTGCCTCATTCAGGCCAGGGCTCCAGTTCTAACAGAGGCTGAGCTAGTAAGCAGGACTTAGGGGCAAGAATCAATGCAGAAAGCCAGATGTTAAGACAGCATGGTGTGAGAGATAGGCGGAGGAGGAATTTGGGTCTGGGAGCATCACAGCCTCTCAAGCGGCTGTTCTCAGGGTACCAGATCTGGGAGGCAACCTATTCCTAATTCCCCGGGCCAGGGCTGAGACCGGACAATTACCTGGGCCTGTGGATGGGTGGGTCTTGGAACTGGACTAGGCCTGAGCCTCTAGGTGGAAGGGTCGGTGGGTCCAGCTGTGGGGATCTGAGTAGAGTAGTGGAATTGAATGGGGGACCGATGGAACAGAATCCAGCAATGATACCCCAGCTGCCGTGGAGCCTGTTTTCCGTCTACTACCGTGTTTCCCTGAAAATAAGACCAAGCCTGACCATCAGCTCTAATGCGTCTTTTGGAGTAAACATTAACATAAGACCTGGTACTATATTATATTATATTATACTATACCTGGTATTATTATATTATATATTATATTATATTATATTATATTATATTATATTATATTATATTATATTGTATGCGGTATTATATTATGTTGTACCTGGTATTATATTATGTTATGTTATGTTATATTATATAAGACCCGGTCTTATATTAAAACAAGACCCAGTATTATATTATATCATATCATATCATATCATGTTATATAGAGCCGGTCTTATAGTAAAATAAGACCAGGTCTTATGTTAATTTTTGCTCCAAAAGCTGCATTAGAGCTGATGGTCCGGCTAGGTCTTATTTTCGGAGCAACACCGTATTGCTCTGGAAGCATTGGACCTAGCGGTGGTACAAAGGGAAATGAATTTGGAGCCAGGAGATCTGGGCTCCATATGTTAGTAGAAACTGTGATGTCTGGACATTCCTGTTGGGATAGCTAAAATTCTTAGTAGAAATTCCAGGAAGACCAGAGGACATCTGGGAGATACATGTGGATTACGATAGAGAAAACTACTTAATCTTCTGGGGAAAATCTCCAGGCTCAAGAACCAGCTTTTTTTTAAAGTATTTTCTCCAAAGTAATATGTTAATTAAGTACTGTATGTGAAAATCTTTGTCAACTGTAGGTCTGGACCTCTGTGCAAGGCCTTGTTACATCTTCGGTGTTACAGATCCGAAGACTGGCAACCTCAGCAGTTCACAGGAGGAGCTTGAAGTGTCGCCCCTCCCCACCCCAGCACCTTCTGTCTGAAACCCAAAAGAATCATTGGTAGCATATTCTTAGTTCTCAGCTGTGCTCACTACTCTCCTATACAGCCGTCAGCCAGGGCCACTGCCACCTGCAGGCAAGGCTCGAATGGGTACGGGAAGAGGAGGGCAGAGCCCCTTGTTCTGGCAAGCTTAGCCCATCTTAGGAAGACCCTGAGACTTACCGGTAGTAAAGTGTAGAGGGTCAGAGCTCTGCCTGGTGGAGGGGAGGGGCAGGCTGCCAGAGTTCAAACCTTGGCTCTGTGACCTTAAGTCCAGTAAGTTACTTAACATCTCTGGGGAATGTCTACCAAATGGGGAACTTAATATGAATATCTGCCTCATAGGATGGTTGTGAGGGTTACCTGACTGCCTGGAAAGCACTCAGCCCAGCACCTGGCCCTCAGTCAGCATTTGGTAAATGTTGACTGCCACTATTCTCCTTTCCCCTTCCTTCTCCCCTGCTCTCTGTCTTCCTTCTCCTTCTCTTCCTCCTCTCCCTCCTTCCTCCCCTTCCATCTTCAGAGGGCTTTCTGGAGCCTCAAGCTAGTGGCTTGGCAGACTCAGGACCCAGTCGGCCTGGCTGGCTGTCAGTACTTTGACCTGGTGGCCCAGTTTGAGTAACTAGATGTGGGTCCCTGAACCCCTGCATTCAAAGCATGAGCCCTATAGGGTTGGGACTTTGCCTGGCCCTTGCCTCTCCCCCTCCCAGCCCTGTACTGAGGCTCTGCGCCCTGCTCTCAGAGCTCCCTGATGCCAATCACTAGCTAGCCCAACACACTTGTTGGCTATACCTTGTCTTTGGGGAATAGTGGCCCACACAGCACACATCCTCACCTGCCACCCTACACAGTGACCTCTAATGAGTCTAGTCCTCATCTCAGTGAACCTTTCCAACAATGCTGTGAGGTTGTGTAGTTCATGTATTCATTCAGCAAACTCTCATTGTGCACCTGCTCTGTGCCCCTGGAGATGCAACCAAGAATAAGGAGTCTTGGAAGAGGCATTCAGGCTGTATGACAGAGCGGGTAAAACCTGAACTCCTGAGTCTCACAAACCCTGCTACTCACACCAGTGTGGCCTTGGCCAAGTCACCTCACCTCCCTTACCTCAGTTTCCTTGTACATAAAATGGGCATATGAATAGCTCCTTTGTCCTATAAGCCTAATTTCCTGCTCTGCACTCTCGTATACATTCCTTTTCTTTCTAGTTCTTTCTGGTTCACACAGTGTAATTCCATCTGCCTTCCAAGCTATATTCTAAGCTCCCGTGGGGAGGAACCATTTGTTTATGTTTGTACCTCTAGTACCTCCCACAGTGTCTGGCCCAAAATATGCATTCAATAGGTGGTTGCTGAAATGTTAACACCATGTTGTTCTTTTTCTAGGTCTGCCTTCCTCAGTAAGCTGTGAGGTTCTAGAACACAGATATTTTGTCCCAGGGTCTGCTAACAAAACATGGGTTTGGCTTGGAGCAGGGACTCAGTAAATGGCGGTTAAATGAGTGGCTGGATGCGTAGATGAGTAGGGAAGAAATGAAGGAACAGAGGGAGGCTGAGGATTGAGGCAGTTTCTTACAGGTTCACTGTAATTAGCGAAATTAATTGTCAGCTTGAAATTAATTTGGATACATAGTAAGAATGTGGGGTGTGGGATAGTTCCATTTTCTGAGGTCTCCTCCTTCTCAGTCTTGTTCTAGGATTTAACACTGTGGACTACCCTTTCCTTGAAGTTCTTTCCTTCTTTAGCTTCCATGAGACCGAACTAGTTTGGATTTCCTTATGCTTTTCTGACTCCTTTCTTGTTCCTTGTTTTGTTTTGTTGTTGTTGAGTCTTCTTTTTCCTCTTGCTTCCTCACCACCCCCTCTTCCACCTCCACTACCAACACCCTGCTATGATGTAAATGTTCCTAGAGTTTGGACCTGACCTCCCTGTCTTCTCCTTTCCCAGTGAAATCAATCCAATCCCAAGGCTTTGCTCTTTAGAGGTAACTGTGTGAATGACTCCCCAATCTCTCCAGCTCTCACTTTTCTTCTGAGTTTCAAGTCTGAATCTTCAAGCTCCTGCTACCCACCTATACCTGGTTCTTTGGCTGTCTTGCTGAAATTCAGGTCTAAAAATTCTTATTCTTTCCCCCCAGGCTGACCTTTTTCTTCCATCTCCTCTATTCTCATTAGCAGAGCGCTATATATATATATATATATATATATATATATATATATATATATATATATATATACACACACACACACACACACGCACATATAGATGTGTATATATAGATATACAGGTACAGTGGTTATAAGATACTATATAATCAAATATACTATCTTTTTAATATATATTACATAATATATAACTACTGTGCCATTATCACATCTAACAAAATAAACAGTATTTCATTAATATCATTTAATACCTAATCCATATTCAAATTTCCCTGATTTGCTCAAAGATGTCATTTTATAGTTAATTTGTTTGAATTGGAATCCCAACAAGTCCCACACATTGCACTTGCTTATGTCTCGGAAGTCTTTGATTGCTATGAGTTGTTGTATAAACCAGGTCATTTGCCCTGAAGAATGTCTCACATTCTCCATTTGCTTGATTTTCTTGTGTTGTCATTGAACTTGTTTCTCTATCCCCTGTATTCCTGTAAACTGGTAATTATGTCTAGAGGTTTTAATTAGATTCAGGTTGAAATTTGGGGGTAAGAATGCTTCATAACCAGTGCTGTGTGTTTTCTATCCCATCACCTCCTGAGGCAAGTGATGTCTGGTTGCCCCACTTTTAGTGATACCAAGATTGATGAGTATATTCAAATGGTGTCACCTGCAGCCCTCCACCTGATGGTTTTCATAGCCATTGGCAATTCCTGATGAGGTCCATTATTTCATTGAGTTGCAAAATGGAATTTTTCTAGTTCTGTCATTCCCTCTGCATTCATTAATTGGGATTTTTCTATAAAGAAGATTTTTATTCATCAACCATTTAATTACCTCAAATTACAGTCTATACAAAAAAAAAGTTAGGATAAACCTTTGATACCTTCCCTTTAAAAACATCAGTTTTCAGAATGAGTTGGTATCCTAGCAACCTCCCGTGGTGATGAATCAAATCTCTTAAGTATTGTTATAAACTCAGGGATTTTTATGTATTTAATGTGTTTCGATCTATTGTAGCCATCTTAGGCCAGTGGAGGTCCTTTCAAGTTGACTTCTGTTTCCTTTTGTCATGATAGATTTCTTGATTTTGGGTTTGACGAGACATTTCAAGCTCATCATGTGTATTTCCAAACCAAGACCTAGAGTCAACCATTTCTCCAAGGAGCTTTAGTCTTCTTGATGGTAAATGGTATTAGGACAGTACAGTCCGAGGGCTGTTTCCTCACTGCTACTAGGTTGTCAGGTCTTTTCTTTTAGTGAAAGAGATAGAAAATGCATACTTTTTTAAAAAGAAAAAATAGTAAGTTCCTACTGACATTTTAAAGTTGAATTTAGGAGTGCAAGACTTTTACTTAACATCTTGGATTTTGTAACTGTTTTCTCTCCTAAAGTCTTGGTTCCCAGTGATATTAACATAATTATTTGCATAACCATTTCAGAAGACCAATTTCAATGTTATTACTAAAACCACCAAATACAGTTTAAGATGCCTTGACTCTTCCTTTTGCCCTTAGAATAAGTTCTACTAAGGAAGTAGTCCAAGTATTATTTTAGAGTCACTTCTTTGAAGTAATTTCTTTCTCTTTGTGGTTACGTTACCAACTTGATACACAGTTTGATTCATTTGCTTCACTTTTTTCTCACTTTTAGGGATTATTTTCTTTCCCTTTTTAAATTTAATTATACATTTAATTGATGTAAAGCATTTACATGGTTCCAAAATCAAAACCACATAGCAGGAGATATTCTAAAAATCTTGCCCCCTTCTCTCCCCATTCTTGCCCCCTCCTCTCCCCCCCATAGTAATCATGTTTATTAGGTCTTGGTTTATCTGTCCATTGTGGGTTTGAATCTTAAATAAATGAGAATAAGTAATTATGTTTCACCCCATTGCTTTGTGATTTTTCTATTTTTTTCCATTTAAACAATTTTAAAATATGTATTTATTTTAATTGAGGTATAATTGTATATTATAGGAGGTTCCACATCACAGTACATTAGTTTCAGGGGTACTGCATAATTTGTATTCATTGCAAAATGATCACCACAATAAGTCTAGCTAACATCCATCACCTTACAAAGTTACAAAAAAGTATTTTTTTCTTGTGAGGAGAACTTTTAAGATATATTCTCTTATTAACAAGTTTCAAATATGCAGTACAACATTATTAACTATAGTCACCATGCTGTACATTATATCCCCATGACTTATTTATTCTGTAACTGGAAGTTTGTACCTTTTGACCCTTCATTCATTTCTCCCAATCTTGCACCCCGACCCCTGGCAAACATCACTCTGTTCTCTGTACCTATGAACTTTTTTAAAATTATATATATATATATATATATATATATATATATATATATATATACATATATATATATGTATATTTTAGATTCCACATAGAAGTAAGATCATACAGTATTTGGTTTTCTCTGTCAGGCTTATTTCACTTAGCATAGCGCTCTCAAATTCCATCCATGTTGTCACAAATGGCAGGATTTGCTTCTTATAGTATTCCATGGAGTGTTTTATACACACTCACACACACACACTGTGGAATACTGAATAGTATTTTTTGTCAGATTAAAAAAAATTCTTTATCCACTCACCCATTGATGGACACAGGTTGTTTCCATGTGTAAACATGGGGGTGCAGTTATCTCTTCTGGATATTAATTTTGTTTCTTTTGGACATATACCCAGAAGTGGAATTGCTGAATCATATGATAATTCTATTTTTATTTATTTATTTTTTTAGGAATCTCCATACTGTTTTCCATAGTGGCGGCACCAATTTGCATTCCCAGCAACAGTTAACAAAGGTTCTCTTTTCTCCACCTCCTCGCCAATACTTGTTCTTTCTTGTCTTTTTGATGATACCCATTCTAACAGGTATGAAGTGATATCTCATTGTGATTTTGATTTACATTTGCCTGATGATTAGTGATGTTGAGCATCTTTTCACGTACCTGTTAACCATCTGTATGTATTCTTTGGGAAAATGTCTATTGAGATCTTCTGCCCATTTTTAATTGGATTATTTGTTTTTTGTTTTTTTGCTGTTGAGTTATATGAGTTCTTTGTATATTTTGGATATTAACCCCTTATCAGATATATGATTTGCAAATATTTTATCCTATTCCATAGGTTGCCTTTTCATTCTGTAGATGTTTTCCTTTGCTGTACAAAGCTTTTTGGTGTGGTGTAGTCCCCCTTGTTTATTTGTGTTTTTGTTGCTTTTGCTTTCGGTGTCGTATTTAAACACCACCGCCAAAGCCTATGTCAAGGGGCTTACCACCTGTGTTTTCTTTTTTTTTTTTTTTAATTAATTTTATTGGGGTGACAATTGTTAGTAAATTTACATAGATTTCAGGTGTACAATTCTGTATTACATCGTCTATAAATCCCATTGCGTGTTCACCACCCAGAGTCAGTTCTCCTTCCATCACCATATATTTGATCCCCTTTACCCTCATCACCCACCCCCCACCCCCTTACCCTCTGGTAACCACTAAATTATTGTCTGTGTCTATGAGTTTTTGTTTCTCATTTGTTTGTCTTGTTCTTTTTGGTTTATATACCACATATCAGTGAAATCATAGGGTTCTCTGCTTTTTCTGTCTGACTTATTTCACTTAGCATTATACTCTCAAGATCCATCCATGTTGTCACAAATGTTCCTATATCATCTTTCCTTAACGCTGAATAGTATTCCATTGTGTATATGTACCACAACTTCTTTATCCATTCATCTATCGAAGGACATTTTGGTTGTTTCCATGTCTTGGCCACCGTAAACAAAGCTGCAATGAACATTGGATTATATGAAACTGAAAAGCTTCTGCACAGCAAAAGAAACTATTGACAAAATAATGAGGCAACCAACTGAATGGGAGAAGATTTTCGCAAACAGTTCCTCTGATAAGGGGCTAATATCCAAAATATACAAGGAACTCATGAAACTCAACAACAAAAAAACAAACAACCCAATTGAAAAATGGACAGAGGACCTGAAGAGACATTTCTCCAAAGAGGATATACAAATGGCAAATAGACATATGAAAAAATGCTCAACATCGCTAATCATCAGAGAAATGCAAATGAAAACCACAATGAGATATCACCTCACCCCAGTCAGAATGGCTTTCATCAACAAAACAAATAGTAACAAGTGTTGGAGAGGCTGTGGAGAAAAAGGAACTCTCATACACTGTTGGTGGGAATGCAGACTGGTGCAGCCGCTATGGAAGGCAGTGTGGAGGTTCCTCAAGAAATTACGAATAGAATTACCATATGACCCAGCAATCGCTCTCCTGGGTATCTACCCCAAAAATATAAAAGCATTTCTCTATAGAGACACGTGTATGCCACCTGTGTTTTCTTCTAGGAGTTTTATGATTTCAGGTCTTATATTCAAGTACTTAATCCATTTTGAGTTCATTTTTGTGGCGGGTGTAAGACAGTGGTCCAGTTTCCCTCTTTTGTATGTGGCTGTCCAGTATTTCCAACACCATATGTTGAAGAGACTGTCCTTTCCCCGTTGTATATTCTTGGCTTCTTTGTCCTATATTATTTGACTGTATATGTGTGGCTTTGTTTCTGGGCTCTTTATTCTATTCTGTTGATCTGTGTCTCTGTTTTAATGCCAGTACCATAGGATGTTTTGATTACTTGACCCTCATTTCTTACACAAATGTAGCATGTACCATCAACACTGCTCTGCTCCCCTTTCTTCATTGAACATGTCCTAGAGATCATCCCATGTCATTGTATGGAGATCGTCCTTGCGTCTCTTTTATAACTGTATAGTATGCCATCCTGAAGAAACACTGTATTTGTTCAACCAGTCAGTACTTGTTGACAGATGTTTGGGTTGGTTCCAGTCTTTTTCTATTAAAAAGAATGCCACCATAAGTCGTGGAGGTGTCTGTCTCATGGTTCTTCTAGTTCCAAGTCTCAGTGGCATTCTCAGTTCTCTCTTTGCCTTCTTATGTACATCTAATCACTTCTGAACCCTAATGATCCTTTGTACTCTTCTCTGTTCCTGTATTTCTATCCCTGTTGTTCCCATTCAATTTCAGACACTAGTTATTTTGGCCTGTATCATAGCAATAGCAGTGGAATCCCTACTTGTTTTTATCTCCAGTCCAGTCTGTGCTGCACATTGCAGCCAGATTCATCTCCTAAAAGAGTGCTTTCATCACGATCTCTTGTCATCCTACACCAAAATTGTCAGTAATAGCACAAAATCCAAATTCCTTAATTTGGTATTCAAGGGCCTCCACGAATGGACCTAAATCTCCTTTCCAGCTATTCATTCCCTCTCTTTTTGTCCATTGCTCTGCATATGTGATTTCCCAAGCATCATGTTAATTATTACTTTTTTATACCTTATCTTTCTTCAAAGTGCCACTCAAATTCCAGATCTTTGAAAACCCTACTGGGTTTTCAAACCCTCCCTCCCTCCCTCCCTCCCTCCTTCCCTCCCTTTCTCCTCCCCGTTCCTCCCCTGAGCTCCTATGCTTTGTGATATCCATTGGAAACTGAGCATAGACTTAGCCCCCAGCCAAATGGAAAGATCTCATTGAGTCTATCTGGTCTGAGAAATTAATTGATACAATCGTCAAGCATTAACTGAACATCAAGACAGCATCAAAAAGTGAGGGAAGTAGACCCTTAGATTGGTTAGGGTTCTTTCTGATAGTGACCCAGAAGGCTGTGGGATTCTGTCTGTCAGGTGGCACAGCTAGGAAGATGTTCCAAGATGGCAATACTTGACTGAGAGCTATGGGGGTAGACTGTGTGTCCTTTCCAAAGGTAGATTTAATTCCAGTTCAAGGAGAAGAAGTTGGACTTTTATCTGAGTACAGGTTTGTCCAATGGGTATTGAGTCAAAAGTTACCAAATGTGGAGAAAGCACTGCTTTTTCCACCTTTTGTTAGGACTCATACAAGCCTGACTGTATCTTGGGCCACCCATGTGACAGGGTGGTTGGTTCATCACACATTACGGAACCCTGCATTTTATACTGCTTTCTTTCTGTACTTTTGTTGTTTGGGTTGCATTAACCTTAGTTTCTAAAAGTTCCCTTTAAAACTTCACCACCTGGGGCTAGAATTATTTTCAGTTTATTTCTTTACAATTTATTCTTTCCTCTTTATTTCCAAAAGGATTTGCAGAAGCTTACAATTTTAAACATAATGCAAAGTAAGACATAGAGCACAATTGTCTATTTCAAGAAGCAGTAGATATTTCTAGATACCTCGGATGAGTGGAATGGTATGGTTGTTGAGTGCTGGCTTTCACTCTGATTTTTTTGGTAGTTAAGGATAACGGTTACAGTGGTATATACTAGGGGTGCCAACAAAATGTATACACATGACTTGTATTCATCTTTTGTTATCGGTATATAATGAGTATTACAATTAATAATTTTTTCCTTTCTTAAAACGTATATACATTTTTTGACACCCTCTGTATTATCTAAGACCCAGAAAGCAGATCTGCTCCTCCGTGACATGAAACTCAGTGGGGATTTGTCCCAGGACCCGTGTATGAGTGTGTTAGGTAGTGCAGTGACCCATGTGTTTAACTTTAATTTTTACAAATTAAACACAGAATATAACACAGGAATACCAATTAAATAACTGCTTATATGAATTGAACAGTTTTGTTTTTCTTGTTATTGTTTGTTTGAAAAGTTAATTCAACTAGCATAGTGCTAGCTGAAGGATAAACTGATATAAACACTTTAGGATGCTGTTTGTCAGTATCTAATAAAGCTAAAGAATGTCTACCCTATGTCCCAGCAATTGCACTGCATTTGTTCACCAAAAGCCATATGCAGAAATGTCCAGTATAGCATTATTTAGTACAAATAACAGAAATGACCCAAATGCCCATTGACAGTGAATAGATGAATAAATTGTGGTGTATTTATACAATGGAATACTCTATAGTAATGAAAATTAAAAATTAGAGCTACACGCAAGAACATGGAAGACTCTTACAAACATATTGTTCAAAATAATTCAGAGTCTAAGGAATACACACTGTCTAATTCAATTTCTATACAATTTGAAAACAGACAAAACCAAACTAGAATATTAAAAATCAGGATAGTAGTTAACTTTCAGGAGGAAGGGGAGGAAAATGATGAGGGCCTGATGGGACTTCTAGAGACTGGTGTTCTAGAGTGTTCTATTTTGGGGCCTAGTGGTGGTTACTTGGGTATGTTCACTTTATGCTAATTCATTGAGTTGTACCGGTATGAACAACACACTTTTCTACAGTTATGTTACATTTAAGCAAAAGTTTAAATATTAATACACGCACATGGTAAGATTTCAAACTATAAAGAAGAGCACACAATGAAAATTTAATTACCCTCCTACTCCTATCCTCTAAACTTCCATTCCCTGTCATGATAGTCTTTCACTGTTGCCAGTTTCTTGTATAGTCTTCTAGAAATATCCTGTAATAAAAGAGCAGTGCTTTGTATGTATCTGTAGGACGACCTCTATTCCTTTTGTTATTTACAAAAATGGAAGGACACCATATACATTGCTGTGCCACATGCCTTTTTCATGTAACACTATGTGTTGGACATCTCCTATCAGTGAATGAGAACTATGTAGCTGCTTCTTTGGAATGGCTCCATAAGGTATTCCACTCTGGGGATTCACCATGTTGAACCATTCATCGTCTGTTAGTGAACATTTAGGATTTGCCCAGTATTTAAGATACTATAATTAAACTTTAAGCATTGTTGTGCATATGTCCTTGCACACATGTATGGGGTACAGTGGACTTGAGCATCTTTTGTTAGATTATTTAACCAGCACATGAGGTGAAAATCCCATAGTCAAAACCACCCTTAAGACTCCATTTGGAAGGCTCATATACCGTGTCTTCATTATTCCAGCGGAGCCTGTTTGCCTCTTTGTCCCCCAGTTGAAGTCCATTGCTGAATCTTTGGCTCAGCACCAGGTGCACAGGTGAGCTTGTGGTCATCAGCCATGCTGAAGCACACGTGTGTCTTCAGACACCAGCATCACAGTGAGATGCTGACTCTATGAGAGGCGCATGGGGAATGAGACTTACTGAGGAGATAACAGAACCACCATTTCCACCTTACAGTCTCTCTAAGGCACAGTGGGGTCCTTGAGCAGAATTGTAGGCACAACCTGCTCCACCATTTCAATTATTGTCTCCTGTCTCAACTCTATCTTTCTGCTGATGTTCTGTCTCTGTCCTCCTCTGTCTCCCCTTCCTCCTCTCTGCTCCCTCTGTATTCTGAGTGCCTGGGTTTGAATTTGCATGACTCATATATGCCTATGGTGTCATTCCACTACATATCCATAGGATCAATTCCAAGACGCGGGATTTTGGCACATACGTGCATGCATGTGTGTATGTGTATGTTTTAGATAGATACATCTTTTTATTATGAAAATTTTCAAATGTATACAAAAGCAGATAGAATTAATTATATAACGAGATCCATGTATCAATCACCCAGCCTCAAAAATGATCGACCCACGGCCACTCTTCTTTCACAATACCACATCCACTGTCCCTTTTTCTGTAATATTTTAAAGCAAACCACAGACGTCATAACATTTCATTTGTAAATAATTTATTATGTGTTTCTAAAGGATTAAGACTCTTTAAATAATCCACAATACAATTACCACCCCTCAAAATGAACAAAACTTCATTAAAATCAACAAATATCCAGTCAATGCTCCAGTTTCCAATTATCTTACAATTAGGATAAGTGGATTTTTGCTTGTTTGAATAAAGCTCTAAATAAGGACTAGATACTATAATTGACTGGCATAGCCTTTTAGTCTCTTTCAATCTTGCAGTTTATTTCTTGAAATAAAAAAGGATGGCTTTCTCTGTAGTATTTCCCACATTCTGGATTTCGCTGATTGCATTCCCATTGTTAAGTTTAACACTTAGATACTCTAACTATCCTCAGACTTCTGTGTTTTCTCTAAATTAGTAGTTGATTTTAGAGGCTTAATCAGACTCAAGTTTCAGGATGGTTTTTTTGTTTGTTTGTTTTTTGTTTTTTTGCTTTTTGCTTTGTTTTTGGTGAGACTACTTCATATATGGTTTTGTGTGAGACACATACAATCTGGTTGTCTTTGTTTTGTGTTAGTAGCCACTGATGATTAAGTTTAGGTTTCATTCATTCATTAAGTGTTGCAAAATGTTGACATTCTTTTTTCATTCCTTCTTTATTTTTCTAGCTGGAATTTTCTGTACATTTATTACTTGCTTGTCCAAGGGTACAGTTTATATAAGAAGACAAGCTAAATGCCGATTCAGAATAATGAGCTAGTTCATTGGCATGTGCTAATAAAGTCAATGAGTGATTATTTTTAAAGCATAATGATGAATTTGTGGATTTAAATGTATTTTATGGGCTTTAATTCATTGTTCTTATTCATATGGAGGTTTGTGTTGGCCATTGGGGGCCCCTTTCGCTTGGCTCCTTGAGTCCTTTTTATCTGAGTCTAGTCGTCTTTGGAAATGTCCTTGCTGGATACTATGATAAGGTAGTCCGAGATCATCAGATACATTTCCTGCTCCAGACCCGAAGAACCCTATTGTTAGATAGTTACAGAGTACGTACTATAGTGGAAAGAACAGTTTTTGGAGTCAGAGAGATGAGGATTAAATCCTGGCTCTACTTCACACTGCCTGTCTGGCCGTGGACAACCTACTTACTTACCATGTATCCATTCACATTTCTTCTTTTGTTAAATGAGCTAGTAAAGCCAATCTGCCATGCTTTTTAGAATTCAAGTTTCATATATATATATATATATATATATATATATATATATATATACATATATATACATATATATAATATGTACATACTCATATATGCATACATACGTATGTCTGTGTGTGTGTATATCTATCTATCTATCTATAGATATATATAGATATATATAGATATATATATAGATATATAAGCTAGTTCACTGGCAGGTGAATGGCATATATATATATGGAGAGAGAGAGGGGGAAAAAACCTAGCATAGAGCTTCACACATAGTAGATACTCAGAAATTCAAGTTTCCTCCCCATTTCCTGTTATCTTCTTACTCAAGTGACAACATCACATCTTCGATGATTACTTAGGTTTCTATGTCTATAATGGGGACTGTTCTCTTTCATGTCTGGTTGATATTTAATACGTATGTACAAATTTACTGAGGATTAGATGCCATGAAATACATGATGCCCGCATGTGAAAGTCGGCATTGTCTCAATGCAGTTGTTTTTAAGAAACATTTTTCCTTTACTTTTCAGAGTACCCACTCACAAATATTAATAAATAGATCCCTTCTCACCATCTCTGCTGCACCCCCCAGAATTGAGGTGATGCCAGCTTTCAGTTGTGTTAGAGAAAGAAAAGAAGCATGGATAATGCAAAAGGATAGTCCAAGGCAGTGAGGCACTACAAAGCCACTCACTCCAGTTTGAAAGATGTGCTATTTGATATATGTATAGCAGAGTTCCCTTCTTAAATTAGCTTTACTTACACTCTTATTAAAATGGCTTTATATTCCTCGAGGTCCCAAGCGCTAGGGAGGGTAATACATCCCAAATGTACTAAACAGAAGCCAACTTGAGATAAGGTGTTTACCCTAGATATTCTGCACTCAGACTCAAATGTTGGTCTGACACTGTCCTTGCCTTAGGATCAGAATTAGGAAATTGTCAGGCAGCCTCAGTGTTCCAGCCCTAGCAGCCAGGGGAGCAGCAGCTGCTGCAAAGAGCACAGCCTTTTGACAATTAACTAAAAGATACTGGATGAAGGTGGAAACAGTGGTGAGGGCAAAAGTCACCTCAACTAAGCAGTATCCAGTGACGGCCTTCAGCATAGCATCTATTTGAGTGTGAACTGGGATTTTGCAAGAGTGCACTGGAGAATTCTTTTCCCTGGCAGCTGCGTCCCCCAAAATACCAAGTGAACAGTTCATCACATGGTACTATTCACTCAGAGGTGCTGCTTTTTGACTAGGGAAAGCTGTTTGACCACCTAGCTTCAAGCTGTTTATTCGGTTGTGGGATGGAGGCAGCTGGCTGAGGTCCCTGGAGAGCCCACTTGTGTTTCCTGAGAGTTAAGCTCTGTGGCTATGTCCTGTCATGGGATGGCTACGCAGTATCCCTTTTCCCGTAAGTCCCAGGGGTAGACCCCTAATAAACATAAGAGCTTACTCTGTACCAGAGCCTTATGGGGCCCTTTGCATGCATTCTGTCATTGAATGTTCATATCCAAGGTGGCAAGGTGGATATTAGATACACATCTCATAGACCAAAGAATTAAAGATTCACAGAGACTCAGTGACATTTAACAGGTGCTTGTCTTCCCTTGCTTTGCCCTGGCTGCTCTTACCCCAGGTTCCACTTCCTGGCTGACACTTCTTGCATTTCAGGGACTTCACTGCCAATCAGCCCTTAATGGGAAGTAGGCAAGGAAGAGCAAGGATACCAACTAGGGGAAGGTGACCAAGGTCTGGAAGCCTCACACAGTTGTTTTTTACCCCATTTACTGCACATCCCATCTCTTCTGGCAGGATCTGAAGTCTTCTAGCCTTGACATTCAACGTCTAGAGCCATAATCTGACAAGAACAAATGTATTTGGGGCCTGGTCAATGAAGCCAACCTGTGGAAGTGGCCTGTCCCAGAAAATTTGGTGTTCTTGTTTAACCGGGCTTGGCGTCCTCACTAACTTCTTTCCTGCTCTCTTGTCATTTACTCCAGTAGCCTCCCAGGAAAGATGAGGTGTTCCCCCGGGGTTCGGGGCTTCAGGATGGTCGGGCTGCTTGCTGAACCCTGCCCAGACTGCATCTGTAGTTCACCTTCCAATATCCAACTGAGACACAGTACATTAGGACTGATTGTGGGACAAAAAGGTGTGTCTTCGTGTAAGCTTGTGGTCAAATAGAGAAGGAAACAAAATTGGGGCATGAAATATTTAACCTGAGAAGCAACGAGCTAATTAGACCCTTGGAAACACTATGTTAATGCCAAGTAACTGTCAGGAGTAGAAATTATTTAAACCCATGCTCGGTATATTTAGTAGTTTTCTTTTTTGTTTTATTTTGTGGTTAAGGATTGCAAATGAATGAAAAAAAAGTGAGAAGGAAGCACATGACTGAAGTTTTACATTGTCTCAGACAATTATTTTCATCACAGGGCATCTTTAAAATAGGTAATAACCAGTATTAAATAGAAAAAAATGTTGAGAAAAGAACCCAGTTAGGAAAGAGTTTCTTTGGAAATAACATTAAACATTATATTTCAAAAATACTATTTTTCCTACTTTCAGGTTACTCTCTCATGCTTCCTTTCTGTCAATACTAAACAGTTATAATAAATCATGCTCTCTTAACAGAATTATCCTTTTTATTCTGTCATTTTTTATAACCACTTTAGTTTATAATACTGTGCTCCTCTGTATGTATATATGTATGTGTTTTAGCATAATGACCAACGATTTTGAAATTAGATTTAATTCATTGTCTTTGAAACCTGAAAGCTCCACAGCTCTGAGTGTTTCTACAGATAGCCCCTACCTTGCCAGAAGGGCATAATGAAATGTCAGGGGGTGGCTGTTCATCTTTCTGTTTCTGGGATTTTTGTCTTTTACATCCTTCATGCTACTTGATCATCCTCTGCTTGGGCAGACCTAACATGAGGAAGTATTGCTATTCTTTCTTCATTTTAGAAGATCTCGCCATCATGAATTCTTCTCCAATACTGTTGCCCAGTGGGGGACATGCTCATATCTTCTACTCCTACTACATGAGATGCATCTCACGTTCATGAACCTGAGCTAACACAAAATCATCTCTTACAGCTAAGATCTGCAGTATGGGTTGGCAAACTATAGCCCACCAGCCAAATCTGCCCCCACCGCAACCCCCACTTTTGTAAAGTTTTATTGGCACAAAGCCACACTCATTTGTTTACATGTTTTCTACGATTGCTTTTGTGCTGCAACAGCACAGTCCAGTTGTCACCAGACCAAATGTCTTGCAAGAGCTAAAATATTTACTATATTGCACTTTGTGGAAAATGTGTGCTGACCCCTGCTCTAGAGAACAGATCTTCACCTGTACGTGTACCCAAAACATCTTGGGTTCTGTTTGCAGATATTTTAGAGGTGAGAGCAAAAGACTATGAGGAAGATAATAGCAAGAGCTCTCAGGTGAGGAGATCCAGTCCTTGCTCTGGTGCTACTTGCATCAACTTGGGACGATCCCATTCCTGGTTCAAGTTTGCCTAGAAGGTAAAATGAAGGAATTGAACCAGGTGATCTAGAGCAGCTCTTCCAGCTCTGAGATTCTGTGGTTCCAATGTTTAACCTATTAAGATTTTTTTTAATAATACACAGGTGTATATCTACAGTTAAGACTAAAGGATACTCCAATTTTTAAAACCCTTTGATTTTGAGATAATTTTAGATTTACAGAAAAGTTGAAAACGCACAACAGGGAACTGTCACACATGCTTCAGTCAGCTTCCCCCATGTTGACATGTTACGTAACCATTGTATAGTCCTCAAAATTAAGGAATTAACCTTGGTATAATATTATGAATTAAACTGTGGACTTTCCTTAGATTTTACGAGTTTTTACACTAATGCATTTAGTCATCATATCTCCTCAGTCTTCTCCAGTCTATGACAGTTCAGCAGTCTTTCCTTGTCTTTTATGACTGACACTTGGAAGAATACTAATCAAGTATTTTGTAGAATGCCCCTCAGTTTAGTTGTGTCTCAATTTTTCTTGTGATTACTTTGAGATTGTGCATTTGGTGAAAAGCTACCGTAGCTACCGGTGAAGTGCCATTATCGGTCCATAATATCAGGGGGACATGGTATCGATACCATGACCTGGATTACCTGGCCAAGGTAGTCTCGGACAGGATTCTCCACCATAAAGTTATCATTTCCTTTTCACACTCCTGTACTTACTAAATATTTTGAGGGAAATACCTGGAGGTTATACAGACATACTGTTTCTACTTAAACTTTTTTCCCACTCATGACAGCATCCTTTGCTGGATCCCACCTGCGGCATCACTGTGGTACCCTAATGGTGGTACCCTAATGGTGATTTTCTATTTCCTGCATTCCTTCTGTCTATTAATCGGAATTTTCCCATTAGGAAGCACATACCTTCTCCCACATTTATTGATTGATATCAGTATGAATTCATGGATTTTATTTTATGCTCATTGCTCATGGGTATTTTTTGCTCATTGCTTAAGTTGCTTCACCTTTGACCATTGGTAACTCTTTCAGGTTGGCTTCTGTGCCCCTTCAATATGCTCCTTTTATGTTTTTTTTTTTTTGAAGCTTCCTAACTTATATATAAAAAAGAATGGTCTCTGGGTTGCTACAGTATTGAAAGTTTGGTTCTTAAGTGAGGTGATTTTGCTACCCCACTTCCACCCTTAGGGACATTTGGCAATGACTAGACACATTTTTGGTTGTCACAACTGCCAAACATCCTACAGTGCACAGCACAGCTCCCCACATCCAAGAATTTTTCAAAATATCAATAGTTCTGAGTTTGAGAAACTGGTCTAGATCATTATTTTCTTGATGGACCAATAATGACACCAAAAATAAATACTGTCAGGGACAAAAATTAAAAAAAGCAACCAGAGGAAAAGAGACATATTACATGAGAAAAGAAGATAAAGATTACATCAGACTTCTTGATTGAAACCATGTAAGCTAGAAGACAGTGTAGTGGCACATTAAATGTACTAAGGGAAAAAAAAAAGTCATCCTAGAAAGCTAAATGCAGTGAAAATATCTTTCAAAAATTAAAATAATTTTTAGTAATGTTTTTTCTGGTCTATTTCATTTATTTCTCATCTAATCTTTGTTATTTCCTTCCTCCTTGTAATTTCAGGCTTAGTTTATTCTTTTTCTACTTCCTTGAGGTGTAAAGTTGGGTTGTTTGTTTGAGATCTTGCTTTTTTCTTAATGTAGGCATTTATTGCTATGAACTTCCCTCTTAGAACTGCTTTTGCTGCATCCCATAAGTTTTGGTATGTTGTGTTTCTATTTTCCTTTGTCTCAAGATTTTTTTTTTATTTCCCCTTTGTTTTCCTTGGCCTATTGGCTATTCAGGAATGTGTTATTTAATTTGCAAATATATGTGGATTTCTAATTTTCATCTTGTTATCCATTTCTAATCCCATACCATTGCAGTCAGAAAAGATAGCTAATGTGACTTCAGTCTTCTTAAATTTGTTAAGATTTGTTTTATGACTTAACATATAATCTATTATGGAGAATGTGCACTTGAACGTATGTGCTGCTGCTGTTGGATGGAATTTTCTGTATATATATGTCTGTTAGGTCCATGTGATCTATAGTGTTAATCAAGTCATCTGTCTCCTAATTGATTTTCTATCTAGATGATCTATCTATTGTTGACAGTGGGGTATTGAAATCCCCTACTATTACTGTACTGACGTTCATTTCTCTCTTCAGTTCTGTCAATGTTTGCTTTATATAATTAGGTGCTCCAATGTTCGGTACATATATATTTATAATTGTTATATCCTCTTGGTGAATTGACCCCTCTGTCATTATATAATGACCTTCTGTGTTTCTTGTTAGAGTTTTTGACTTAAGGTCTATTTTGTCTGATACAAGTATAGCTACCTCTGATATCTTTTGATTACCATTTGCAAGGAATATCATTTTCTATCTCTTCACTTTTAGCCTATGTATTTCCTTAAAGATAAAGTGAGTCTCTTGGAGGCAGTGTATAGTTGTACCTTATCATTTTTTTTTTTAGGCATTAGAGCATTTGTTACGCTTCTGGAGTCCCCAAGGTGGGCTAGTTGTATCTTATATATTTTATCTATTCAGACACTCTATGTATTTTGATTGGAAAATTTAATCTGTTTATAGTTAAAGTAATTATTGATAGGTAAGGACTTATTATTGCTGTTTGTCATTTTTTCCTGTTTTGTAGTTCCATTGTTTCTTTATTCCTTTCTTGATGTCTTCTTTTGTGATTTTTTAATACTTTTCAGACAAAAGCTGAGAGAATTCATAGCCGACAAACATGTACTACAAAGAAATGTTAAAGAAAGTTCTTCGTACAAAAGGAAAATGATAGCAAATGAAAATTTGGATCAAACAAAGACATGAAGAGCACCGAAACTTCTAAATGTGTGAGTATATATAAAAGACATTTTTTTAATTTTCTCCTTAAATGAAAATTAACTGTTTAAGTGAAAAATAATAACAATATGTTGGAGTATTGATAATATATAGAAATGAAATGTATGGTAACAATAGCACAAAGAACAGGAAAGGGAGAAGGGAAGTATGCTGTTTTAAGTTCTTAGAGCATATGTGAAGTGGTATAATATTGCTTGAAGTTAGATTGTGCTAAATTAAAGACTTTCTTGAAAGCCCTAGAATAACCAATAAAAATGAGACAAAGAGAGCCATTAAAGCCAATACTGGAGATTAAAAGGAATCATAAAAATAACTAATTAAAAAGAAGGCAGGAAAAGAGAAGAAAAAATAAGACCAAGATGAAACAAATAAAAATCAGATAGCAAGGTTGTAAATTAAAACCCCACTAAATCAATAACTTAATTAAATATAAATGGTCTAAACACCCCAATTAAAAAATAAAGATTGTCATTTTGAGTACAAAAGCAAGACTTAACTATATGCTGTCTATAAGAATTCCGCTTTAAATCTAAAGATGCATACAGCTTAAAAGAAAAAAATAAACACAAGCAAACACTAATGAAAAGAATGTTAGAGTAGCTATATTAACACCAGGCAAAGTAGATTTTGGTACAAGGAATGTTACCAGGAATAAAGGGAATAGTTCATGATAATAAAGAGGTCCATTCATCAGGAGGATATAACAGCCTTAAATGTATATGCATCTAATAGGGGAGATTCAAATATGTGAAGTAAAAACTGAAAGAAGTATAAGGAGAAATAAGCAATTTCACAATTATAGTTGGAGATTTCAATACTCTTCTCTCAGTCATTGATAGAACAAATAGAAAGAAAATCAGTAAAGATACAGAAAACCTGAATCGCGGTTTCATCCAAATTTATGTAATTGACTTTTATAGAATATTCCATCCAACTAGAGCAGAATATATATCATTTTCAAGTGCACACAGAACATTCACAAGGACCATATTCTGGGCCATAAAAAAAGTCTCCATAAATTTAAGAGAATTTAAATCATGTAAAGGATGTTCTCTAGCTGCCAAGCAATCAAACGAGAAATCAGTAACATATAGAAATCTGGAAAATTCCCAATATATGGTTTTTAACAGCTTTTTAAAGAAAAAATTCGCCTATCATGCAAGTCACTCATTTAAAGTATACAGTTTAATGGGTTTTAGCATTTTCAAAGATATGTGCAACCATCACCACAGTCAATTTTAAAACATTTTCATCACCTCAATAAGAAACTGTATCCTGTAGCTATCATCTCTCTACCTCCCCAAATATACGTAAGCAACCAATAATCTACTGTCTGCCTCTATAGATTTCTCTCTTCTTAACTTTCATATGAATGGAATCCTATAGCATAGAGTCTTTGGTGACTGGTTTCTTTCACTTGGCATGCTGTTTTCAAGGTTTATCTATATTGCAGCATATATCAGGACTTATTTCTTTTTTATGGCTAAATAATGTTCATTATATAGCTGTACAGATTTTATCTATTCATTCATCCATTGATGGTTATTTGAATTGTTTCCACCGTTGGGGTATATTGCTGATATAATTACTCATGTACAAGTTTCTGTATGGACATATATTCACATTTTTATTGAGTACATAAAAGGAATGGAATTAGCTCGGTTGCATTGTAACTCTTTATTTGTTTGAGGAACTTCCAGATTGCTTTTCCAAAGCAGCTGCACCATTTTACATTCCCACCAATATCGTCTGAGGGTCTGGTTTCTCCGCATCCTCCCTAACACATGTTGTTATCTGACTTTTTGATTCTAGCCCTCCTAGTAGGTGTGAAATGATATCTCATTGGGGTTTTGATTTACATTTTCCTGATGACTAATGTAGAACAGCATTTCATGTGCTTATCGGTCATTTGTATATCTTCTTTTAAGCGATATCTGTTCAGATCTTTTGCCCATTTTTAATATGTTTATTTTTATTGCTGAGCTTTAAGAGTTCTTCATATATTCTAGATACAAGTCCCTTGTCAGGTATATGATTTGCAAATATTTTCTATTCTGTGGGTCACCTTTTTATTTCCTGATGACATCAATATATGGATATTAAACTGCACTTTTCTAAGTAACATATGGGTCAATGAACAAATTTCAAGAGTAATTAGAAAACATTTTGAACTAAATAAAACCGAAAACACAACATTACAAAATTTGTAGGGTGCAGCTAAAATGATACTTATAAAGAAATGTTTAGTATTTAGTGCTTAATTTAGAAAAGTCTAAAGCGAACTATCTAAGCTTCCATTTGAAGCAATTGTTTAAACATTTATATACTAGACATTGTCAGATCGGTCTCCAAATTGTTTATGCCAGTTTGTGCTTCCAACAGCAGTGCATATTCCTATCATCAACATTCCTGATATTGTTAGATGTTATTATTTGGCCAAATGGATGTGAAATTTGTGTCTTCTCCCAGTCTGTAGCTATCTTTGAATTTCATGTTGCCTTTGTTGTAGAAATGTTTTAATTAGAAGAAGTCCAATTTATTAGTACTTTTAAAGTATGACTTGTGTTTTTTTTTTTCTCTTAAGGAATTCTATCTTATCGTAAATATACCATGTTTCCCCGAAAATAAGACCTAGCTGGACAATCAGCTCTAATGTGTCTTTTGGAGCAAAAATTAATATAAGACCCGGTCTTATAGTAAAATAAGACCTCATAATATATTGTATTGTATTGTATTGTATTGTATTGTATTGTATTGTATTGTATTATATTAGACCCAGCCTTATATTATAGTAAAATAATACCGGGTCTTATATTAAATTTTGCTCCAAAAGACGCATTAGAGCTGATTGTTCGGCTAGGTCTTATTTTCAGGGATACATGGTAGTCTCCTAAATGTTCCTTTAAATTTTTTAATGTTTTAGTTTTACATATTGCTTTATAATTCACCTTAAACTTATTTTTTTGTATAGGATTTACTTTTTTTCAGAGGGCTATTGAATTATCTATGCACCATTTATTCGTGTTTCCTTTCCCTACCTCTCTGCTATTCTACCATTGTCATGTATCGTTTCCCTACATCTGTGGGTTACTTTCTGAGCTTATTGTTCTGTTTCACTGCTCTGTTTTATTTTGTCCTTAAGCTTATACCACATAGTTCTATTACTGTAAGCTTGTAATAAATATTGCTATCTGGTAGCATGAACCACCCCCACCCCTCACCCCCCCACCCTCCCACCCCCACCCCCACTCATTCTCTCATTCTTCTTCATGAGTGTTTTAACTATCCTTGGTCCTTTGTTCTTCCATATAAATTTTATGGTCAGCTTGTCAAGTTTGGCGAAAAAAAAGTCTGTTAGGATTCTATTGGAATTGAAATGAATTTATGGATTAATTATGAAAGAATTGCCATCTCTGTAATACCAAGTCTTCTATTTTATAAAAAGAATGTTTTTGTCTTGTTTTGTTTTGTTGAGGGATCTCTTCAGCTACCTAAAAGTGGTAGGCATGCCACCTCCAGGCATCCAGCTCACCGAAGGCCAGAGCTAATAATACTTCTGGTGAAGGACCTTGTGTAGAATTTAGTCTGAGTGCTTTGTTCCCTAATTGTCAGTTGTGCATATAAGATCAACCCAGTGGTGTTTTTCTGCTTTGTTCTTTTGTGTGTTTCTTGCCATTCCTGTTTGGTTGCTCCAAGTTCTAGGAATTCAAGGAGTTAGCACAAAAACCTAGGCTGGGAAGAACAATAAGAGCCTAAAGAGTTCCACTTGGTAAATACCTACCTCCCCTGCCTTTAGTGGGAAAATCATAGGAACTAATGGTCTAGATTGAAAGGGAACATTTTAAAGTGTTTTGACAACCGTAGAATGACAACTATTCTGTGAGTTTCTAGTTTGTTTTGCTTCTTCCATTTCATATGGTTCTGTGGCTATTGTTTAGATACACAGCATATCACAGAAGACTGACTGCATGATGCCTAGATAGGGCTATTCCTAAGTATTGAGATACATGACCTAATTGTTTGGTGATCATTCACATGAGTCGGTGCAGACTTTTAGCCAGGGTTTCAGAGTCTACCCGGCATTTGCCTTTTTGTCTGTTACGAAACAGAAGTTTTCCAGCTCTCTACTGCTTCCTTCTATATCTGGACTCTTAGGCCTATTCTGTTTTGTTGTTGTTTTTTTTAAATTACTAGACTTTATTTTTTAAGAGCAGTTTTTAGGTTTACAGAGTTCCCATATACTCCCTCAGTTTTCCCTATTATTAATATCTTATATTGGTGGAGTACATTTGTTACAACAATGAACCAATGTTGATGCATTATCATTAATTTAAGTCCATAGTTCCCCCTTTGTGTTGTATATTCTGTGCTTTTTGACAAATGCATAATGTCATGTATCTACCATTTCAGAATCATACAGAATAGTTTCACTGCCCTAAATATCGCCTGTGTTTCACCTCTTCATCACTCCCCCACTCTCCTCAAATTTCTGGCAATCACTGATCTTTTTATTATTTCTATAGTTTTGCCTTTTCTGGAATGTCATATAAATTGAACTATACACTAGTATGTAGCCTTTTCAGACCGACTTCTTTCGCTGAGTAATATGCATTTAAGGTTTCTCCATGGCTTGGTAGCTTATTTCTCTTTGTTGTGGGATAGTATTCCATTGTCTGGATGTACCACTTAGGTCTATTCTTAACCTCTTGCTCTTTGATGATTTGGCTGTGACAGCCCCCAATTCTACGTCACAAAGCCCCCCAGGCCAACGATAGTCAAGGACCTATTTGAACAACCAGTCCATTTAGACTCATTTCCTGGCCAATGCAAGCCGCTGATCATTTGGGTAAGGAAAGGAATCAGCCAAATTAGTGGTCACTGACTTGACCTGACAGCTCCATCAAGGTGGTCAAACTGGCTGGATCAATGGGTCTAACCTCAGAGGCAGGCGACATGGTCCAGTGGAAGGAGCCCGGACCCAGGAGTCAAATGTTCTGGGTTGTACTAACAGCTTCACCATCAACCTGTGCTTAGCTACTCCCCTGTGGACCCAATTCTTTGAAGGCCTTGCCTGCTTTGCTGAACACAAATGCCAGAAGAGCTATGAGTACTCTCTTATGATCAGCCCTCTCATCTGTAGCGTGGAATACCACTTACATGCCAAAGCACTATCTACTGGGACAGCAGGACCGAGGACTCACAGATACATTCTTTGCTGTGTGGGCATCTTTCTGAGACTTAACTTCTTGCCGGGGTATGGGGCTCATGCTGCATGCCCCTGAGGGCTTTGCAGAACTTTCACATGAAAGGACTCATGGTACATACTCATCCTGGGGCCTGTTGGAGCTGGGCAAAGGGTGACATTCTGAAAATAGCATTTTCCTTGGCCCTGAGAAGGCCTTTTCTTCCTGTATTATTAGGCCAACACTGATGCAGAGCCATTGATGATTAATGCTGCTAGATGGAGCTGGGTCACTTTAGATGAGCCTCCTTCCCTTGTGCACAACTGTGTAAATCACTGCACGCTATTGTACTTCCTAAGTTTAAACTCTTCTTTGTTATCAGGAACTGGCTTCCCTGAGTGCTTCTGCAGTTTGGGATTTAAATATTACCTGCTTTTCACACTGAAGTCTCCCCACTCTTCATTGCCTGTATCTTTTGAGGGGCAGAATGTCTTTCTACAGTGTTAAAACAGAAACTTAGTGGGGCGGCCGGTCAGCTCAGCTGGTTAGAGGGTGGTGCTCTTAACAGCAAGATTGCCGGTTCGATCCCCATATGGGCCACTGTGAGCTGCATCCTCCACAACTAGATTGAAACAACTACTTGACTTGGAGCTGAAGGGTCCTGGAAACACACACTTAAAATAAATAAAAGGTTTTTTTAAAGCCCAGAAGCTTCACATTCGTTTCTTCTGAAAATTAATTTGGTTCACCTTTCCTAAGAGACTCTTCACTCTATGCTGGGCCCTTGGGATGAGATTGGCAGTGGGCTCCATGGAGGGCATGGAAGTTCCTCTGATTTTGGGGAGCACACAGACAGGGCTGGACATTTTCAGGTCTTGGCCGGGAGGCCCACTATATCCCCAGCTGCTCAGGGAGAAACTCTTCCCTCTCCCTTGGCTGCCACTCACCATTTGACTTCTGGGGTGTCAACTACCTATGTCTCCCATTGATGCTGGCAGAAACCCCCTTTCTTGTCCCCCTTGCTCCAGGTTATTCCCTACACTACCCCTAGTGTGAGAGAGATTCTTCCCATTATGAAGTCATGCCTTCCACTCAGGAGGCTAGGATCTCCACTGGCTTCCGGATTAAGTTGCAACTTAGGCTTGGTGTGCAGGGCCCTCCTCACCCCAGCATTCAACCTCCTGTTCAGCTCTCCAAGATCTCGGCCACGCCCTTCCCACAATCCTCGTGCTTCAACCATCCCAGACCTGCTTCTGTCCCGAGCATTCCATGTACCATCACATTGCTCTACCTTGTTCGTGCTGTCCCCGCTGTCTGCAATTCTTCTCCCCTTCCCCACATTCCTTTCCTAGGCATTCTTCAATCTGCAGCTCCCACATCACCAACTGTATAAAGCCTTCTGCAATCCCTGAAGAGGTCATTTCCTCTCAGGTTAGGGCCGAGTGAGACCAGAAGTGGATTCTCAAGGCCTTCACCCCATGCTGTTGGGTGAAGAGAACTTGCACTGAGTGTTTCCCAGAGTGACCAGGAGTCTCCAGGAGCATGGGATACTCAGTCTCTTTGCTGGCTTCTTGTGCAGCAGGTGGCTAGAGTTGCTATACCCTCTTCCATGAGGAAGGATGCCCTCTTCGACTGGCAGAACATCTAGGGACGAAGGTGCCAGCAAGTAGGCTTCCCAGACTTGTCTTGAGAGGAATGGGGCAGCCAGCTTCCCAGGCTATTACCTTTCCCTGGACAAGGTCACTTCAGGAACTCTTGACTGACCGTCCACTGGACACCAGGCACTGGACTGGTTGGTGCTGGACTCCTGCCCTCGAGGAGTTCACAGTCAAGTAGGGAAGATAGAGTTCTCTATATGGGTATCTTCATTTGCTACGATTGCTGTAACAAAGGACCACAGACTGGGGGACTTGAACAACAGAAATGTATTGCCTCACAGTTCTGGAGGCTGGAAATCCAAACTCAAGGTGTTGGCAGGGTTGTTTCCTTCTGAGGAAACAGGGAGGCAGCTCGGCATACCTAGCTCTGGGGCCCAAATGGTGGCAGGACGCCTGGAACAGAGCAGAAACGCCATAGCCCCAGGATCTGGCAGCCAAGTCCAGGCCACAGCTTTGCCCTGCCTGGCTCTTGGTTTTGCACAAATCCCTGCCCCTCTCTGGGCCTTGGTTCCTCTAGCATCAGACTGAGGACGTTGACCCATGCCATCCGTGAGCTCCCTTCTCACTCTAAACCTCCCTGCATCCAGGCCGATATCGAGCCCTGAGATCAGGGAACTGAAAGGCCTTTCAGTCAGGCTAGGAATTGTTCTTCTGCCAGCCCAGTGGAGGGTTTCCTGTGGGTCCTGCCCATGCCTGCCTCATGCCTACTGCTGATCAACCATCTCCTCAATCCAGAACAGACACACATTCATTGTCCATAGAGACAAATTCCAGGTGGGAAAAGTATCATGCTTTTAAGGAGCCAAGCAGCCACTAGGCTCCAACCTGTTTCTTCACAAAGAGTTTTTACCTCTTGGCCCATCTGCTTCTTAGTAACCTGAAGCACAACAAAGATAGTATGAGGCCCAGCCATGGATTGGGCCACTAAGCCTGCCTTAAAAACCCACATCACGCCTAGCTTTCCCCCTCAGCAATAGCTCGTCCTAAATGACCCTAACTCCTTCCCACATATACTTGGCCCAGTAAAAGCAAACATTTCAAGAGTTAACTCTCTCACTCCAGTCCTTCTCTAGTCATGTTAAATCCCAGTTTAGGAGGAAAAAAAATATTTATCACATTCTTCCATGGCCATTCTACACCACATTGAGTGGGTGACAGGCAGGGAAACTGGAAAGGAAATGCCTATAATATTTAGTAATGTGGTCATCATATTTGATTTGGCTGCATGTCCCCAAATGCAAATACAAATATCCCACTTTATTTGCATGTGAATCTTTTCTTCCCCAGAGGGCAGGGTGGAGATGCTGGAGCACAGTGAGGTTTAGCTGAGACTTAGAACAGTGGTGCTGGGCCCCAGGTGGCTGGCAGTGTAGTCTCTAGGAAACTGCTAAGGAGACAAACTGAGGGCAGCTTGGAAAATACCACAATTCAGTTTTGCAGGAAACCATTTCACCGGTGCCTCTCACAGAAAAGGCCGGGGGGGAGTGGAAAGAGCACTGGGCTGGGAATAGAATCACTCAATTCAAATTTGACTTCTACCACTTGATCTTGGGTGAGTTTCTTAGCTTCTTGGAGCCTCAGTTTTCTCCTTGGTAAAAATGGGCTTAAAAATCCCTGCTCTGCTGACCTCATAGGGCTGTTGTGAACATTCTAGGGAAAAATGCACATGCAAGCTGTTGTCAAATAATTTAGGAACGTGATATATTACTATGACTGTGATTGTTAATAGGTAAGGAAGTTAGAGAAAGTCTATAGAGCAAAATCAGGCAACAGTTCTGGTTTTAGGTGATCTGGACTCAAAACAACTCATCCAAAAGAAGTGTTTTAGAACATGTAGAATTGTTCTTAAGAACTTATTAACCCTGGGCTTTAGGCCAGAGAGCAGCTTAACACACTCTGTAATCTAGGAAGGGAGTGCTACTGCCCTCCCTGCCCCGTCTCACTTTCCCCATCCCCGTGTGGGGCTGGCCTAGCCGTTCTCTCTGGCCCCTGGGAGCCTAAGGTAGCCTCGCCTGCTCGATGGTACAGACTGAACACATTTTCACTTCACATTTCACTGGGCCTTTGCAGGGAGGAATTTCCACGTTTCTGTAGGCCTAGCCTTTTGAACAGCAGGTTCATTTGCAGCTCTGGTCTACTTGAGCCTAGTATTTACTAGAAAACCGGCCAGAGTTGTGGGCGAATACCATGAGATCTGGAGGGAGAGCCATGGGATCCTATTCAACAGTCCTGTAAGCCTCAGCCATCTTGACCGCAGGAGGCACAAACAAATGCAAGGGGCCTCTGCCTGGCTCAATTCTAGAAGCAGTCTACCAGGCTTCATCAGCCCTGAGATCAAAGAGACACAAGACCACAGGCTCAGGACAGTTTTCCAAAGAGCCTCCCAAGCAGAAGAATCAAGGCATTTGGATGAAAATTGACATATTTCCAACAGGGCTGATTCAATTATGTAGCAAATTCATTACTGATCATTGCAAATCATGTTTTAAGGGCTTATGTTTTTCTTCCACTTGGCTGCTACCAGACCATGCTAGAAGCAGTCAGTTCTGCAGAAATTTTACCTTGAGTCTCCTCTTAGCCTTGCCTAGAGGCTTGGCTTCCTAGACACTCCTGTTACTCACTTCCCCCCGGTCCTCATAAAACCCAGAATCCAACATGCTGCCCAAGTTGAAGCCATTTTGATAGTGCAGTTAGAATAGTTGCCACTGCTAAAAGCTGGGAGTTTCCCCATTCTCAGATTTCACTCTTTCAACCTACTGCCCTGCTTTAGATCACCTCCGAGGAGCAGGACCTCCCCTACCTGCCATTCAAGACCTTCCCTAATTCATCCCTTCAGGGTAGAACAGTGGGGAAGACTGCTGGCTTTAGATGCCAGCAGATCCGAGTTTGAATGTCAGCTTTATCTCATACCTGACCTTAGACAATCACTATGCTTTTCTTTCCAAGCCTCTATGTGTTCATCTTCAAAGGGAGATAATAATGTCTCGTGGAGCTGTTGCGAGGATTGAAGAGATAATAATAAATGCAGAGCATCCGGCCCGTGGTGGTTGCTCAGTTGTCAGTGGCCGTGAACACTGCAATTCTATCGTGCACAGTCTGGCTCCAACCTCCCCTCCAACATTTCATCTTCTCTTCCCCGCACATCCTATGCTCCAGCCAGATGGAGACTTTGCCGTTACGCTAAGAGTGTCTAAGACAGGCCTTTGCTTTGACTTCAGGCCTTTGCTTACGCCCATCCCTTTTCCCTTCTATTCACCTGTCTCAAGTAAAGTCTGTACTTCAAGTCACGGCTCAGAGAAAGTGCATCTGGACCCCCAGCCTAAGGTGATCATTTTTCCTCTGAGTCCCTGTTGCCCTTCAGCCCTCCTTTGTGGTGCTCATCATGATTCCGGCCCAAACCACTGCTCCATCTCAAGCCCTGTACTTGGTGCTGCAGTGTATCCTGAGGTGATTCTGACTCAGTAACTACCTTCGAGGAGCTCAGTCTGCTGAGCAACCAGAGAAACCAGGCCACTAAGATACACTTAGCAGCGTATCTATGTTTGGATCCTAAGTAGCTGCCTCATGCTTGCCTACCCACAGACAGACCCACAGGTTATTCTTTTGGGGAAAGCCAGAAGCTCCCAGGGATACCCTTTGCCCATTTTCCCACATCTTAAATCATCACAGACTCCATCTTCTTGTGTTGCTTTAAGCGTCTGGTTCAGACAAACTGAGCCAGCCCAAGGACAATGTGACAATGAGAGCTAAGAAACTGGGGTCAGAGAGAGGTGATTCTTCCCCCTTACTAGCTGTGTGACCTTAGGCAAGTCACTTCAGCCTTCTGTCAAGTGTTTCTGAGGAGTAAATGGGAAGGACCAGTTACGGGGTGGGTAGGGCACATGGTGGATACTCAATGAAGGGTCATTACTGGGCTAGTGGTATTTATTCTGCCGCCATCGAGGGTACTTCAGCATAGATGGGCTTCTCTTGGATCCCATTCAAAGGAACATATATCTGGGAGTGCCCAAGGACTTTTTCACAATGAAGCTTTTCCCGTGAGGCTACCCTGAGACCTGGGCCTTGAAGGGAGTAGTTCAGAGAGGCTCCCATTGCTGGGAACGGTGGCTATTACTGAGGACGCATTGATATGATGTCAGTTTGTAATGATCTCATTCAGTAGTATGGTGACAGCTGTCCACTCAGATGTCAGTGGTGTGGAAGGAAAAGTGTGTCTTTCAGGAAGAGCTGCTTTTGACCAATGTGATCGAGTGGTGATGGGAGGCGATGAGGAGGATCTGGTGGCAGGTGCCCCATTAAATCTGACATAAGGATGATCTCGGCAGAGCTTCCATTTAATGCTTAGTGCTTTGTCCTCTGTGGGTTGGGGGATCCGGTTTCCAGTCCCTGGGCAGCATCTTGGATGGGCTTAGCTGTGGGCTGACCTGTGTCCTTAGCAGGTTGGACTGGTGGAGATGAGGAGGCAGCTGGGGCTATAGAGACAGGTCCCTTTACGAGCTGCTGAGAAGCCCAGGCGTTATCAAAAGTGGTGAGCCAATGTGGGTGTGGTTTGTGCAGGTGCTGGTATCTGAGGCAGGGCTCATCTTTTTGAGTCAGTGTGGCAGTGGGAGCTTGGGGACGCTGGAAGTCTAGAGCTTGGAGATACATTGTCAGGCGCTGAACCATTTGCAGCAAAAGCCTGCTAGCAGCTGGTGGGGAGAGGGGGACTGTCATCACCTCTGGTGGAAGGGCCAGACAAAAGCGGGTCAGGGAGACAGGACCTGATCCAAATATACTGGAGCTTAGGGCCAGGCTTCAGGTCCTCAGCAGAGAAACCGAGGCAGAAGCCCGTGTATGTGGACTTGGTCAATATGGCTGCGGCGGGGACAGGCTGTGCTTCTGTAAGCACAGGAGAATGGGGCTCCCCCAGCCCCCTTGACTGCCTGCTTTTCACAGCAAGACAGAAGAGGCTGACTGGGTCCTACTGGGATGGGGTCAGGTCAGGGCTGGGACCGTAAGGAGAGGCTCTGAGCCTGGCTGTGAGGGGCAGGGACCGGCAGGGACCAAGAGACTGGCTGACCCAATTCTCTCTTAGTTATTTGCTAATTTTCACTTGGGGGCCGTATTAGAGTTTACTTGGCTACATTTTTCTTCATTTTTTCAACCAGTATTTATTTCCTGGGCACCTGCTCCAGTCAGACCCTCTGCTCTATTCTAAGCAGACTAGTGACACTGAGACCATGGCTCTCTCCTCAAAGACCTCCCGCCGTCTCCTGGTGTTGGCAGATGAGGAAACAGACACTTAGAGCACAGCGTGGCAAGGGTAATGTTAGAGTCTGCACGGGGCAACACTGGAGCCCAACAGAGGGCGCCCGACCGGGCTGAGGCACCTTCCTGGAGGCAATGGACAGCTCACTAGCGTGCTTCTGGCCATGATGCAGTAGCCAAGTTGGTCCCTACCTCTGCAGAGTCTTCTCAAACACAGAACTTTAAGGTGGCAGGGGGCATGGCAAAACAAAGTGTGGGAGATTCTAAGCTCCTCCCCAGGACTGATTTGATTGAATTCTCACAGTTGGGACCAGGAAGTAAGCCCAAACACTCAGAAAGGTAACTGATGATGAAAAAGCAATCTCTGTATGGACTACCTCTGACACAGGCCAGAAACTAGACGGATGGGAAAGAACCTTAGAGGCAAAAAGGCAGAAATAGCCAACTTCACTTGGGGCCCAGGAATTTTCTCAAAGTTGGCAGCAAAGCCTTATGGGAAAATGAAGCTCCCAACGAGGCTCACGCCCCTTTTCCCTCTGAGAGTTGTTCCTGTGGAGAAGGATATATGAAGGCCCTAGGTCCTCCTGGGAAAAAAGGTTTCCCTTCTAATGATCCAGGGACTAGGATTTTATTCTGAAGTGGGATGGCGAATGGTTAGCATGGCTGGCTGGGGACTGAAAAACACAGGGCCCCAGAAATTCAGGAAAGGACAGTAACCCCCTGTAGCTGAGGCCCTTGTGGGAGAAGACCATCACTAGAACTGCTTAGCACCCCAGGAAATGCACTGACATCTCCTCCCACAGAAGAGGGTTGCAATGCAGGGAAATTCACCAAAAGCAATAATAGAGGTCACTAGTACGAAACGCTGCTTTCCTTTTAAAAACGGTTCAACAAGTATTGGGAGGAAAATTATACTGCGTCAGAACCCAGGGCTTGCAAAAGAGGAGGCAGCTCTCCGTGGGCTTTCTGGCCTCTTTCCATCCTAAAATGCCCTATTTTTCTACATAGAATAAGAAAATTCACTTGTCCCCCTCCCTCTTGCCTCCCGCCCTTTCTCACTTTGTTCCAGTTTCATAAAGCCATTGTGAGGAGCAGCCTGGGTGCAGCCTGAGGAATCACATGCACGCCTCTGTGGCCATCTTCTCTTTAGTATCTTCTCCTAGTGACCCATCCAGACCCATTTACTTGGCTTTCAGGACTCTGAGAGCCACCTCCTTCCTGGGCCAGTGCTATCATTTGTAGAACAGCTCAAAGGTACCCCTGTGCACCCCCACTGGACAACACTTCCAATTGCTAATCCTAGGAAAGACCAGGATTCACAAAACCCCTCTGAGAGTAGCCCTCTATCTTCTGTTATCACTGTGCCCGTTTTACAGATCGACGAAGCCTAGGGCCTTAAAGGCTACGATACCTGAAAGGCCAGTGGCACCAGACTGCACCGGATCTCAATATTTGTACAGTCCGTTGTTGACTACAAAGCAAAGTTCTGGGTTCAGCTTGGAACACACAGCACGCAGATCCCTGTTTTCCCCAAGTTCAGACTGGGAATAAGGACGATGTAGACAGTCAGGAAATTATTTTGAACATGTAAGAGATATCTCTAAAGTAATGTGACTCGTTTGTGTTCATCCTGGAGTGGTAGAAAGATTGAGTTTGGAGGGAGAAGGTCTGTGTTCAACTCTCCCCTTTTCCAGGGACTAGCTATGTGACCTTGGGAAAGCTAGCCACCCTCCCATTAGTAAAGGGATGGTAAAGCATCTAGCCACAGGCTTGTTGATGACAAAATGAGGTAAGAGGGGTGGCAGTACTGGGAAATGGCAGCAGGCTCATCGTCATCAAGCACCCCATGTGGATCTTTAGGTGGGTGCTTGGTGCTCATACCATCTGTGGGACTTGTCTTAGGCCTCTGCCTTCAGAGCTGGCCAGCCATTCCTGAAATAGTTCTCTATCATTTGAGGATGGGTATGATTGTCAGTAGCCCAAAAGTCTTCTGAGAGAATATGGAGAAGGTGGCTGGTGAAACCAGAGAAGGCTGGATTTGGCTACAGAGGGTGGGGTGACCCATAAACTGTCTCCAACAACCTCTGCAGCCCCATGGTGTTTGAGCAACAGCAGCTGTGAGAACACTCGTAAACCTCTTAAGCAGATGACTTTGAAGGGAGCCATTTCCTTGATGGTGTAAATTCTGTGCTTAAAAACAGATTCTTTATCATGACTTCCTGTATAAAAGAGCATCCATGTCAATGCCTAGCCAGTTGCACCCTGTGGGCCTCCATTTTTCAATTGACTAAGGCTGATGGGGACTGGATGCTCTTCAGAGTTGCTTCCAGTTGTTATGTGTTCCAGTTGAGCTTCTGCTTCTGGGTGGGCTGATATGAGCTTGCCTCAGCAGTGATCACGGCAGGATGCTGGGAAGAATAACAAACATGTGTAGAGCCTTACTCTTCCCACCGGGTAGGCACTATGATCATTCCTATTTTACGGATGAGGAAACTGAGGAAGAGAGGTGAAATGATTCGCCTTGGGTCACACAGCAACTAGAAGTGGTAGAGCCAGGATGTGAACTCAGGGAGCCTGGCTCCAGAGTTCATGCTTTGTATTGGAGGGGGTACTGTGAGCTGAATCTTCCAGAATGCTCTTATCCAATAAAAGCGATGAGAGCAATAATTGCCCAGACCATAATCTCCCTTTCAGTGCTTCCAATTTGTTCTTGGAAACACAACAGCTCTGGGGGCGGGGGAGGGAAGGGAGTATAGTGCTTTGAGTGGTGTCCCCCCAAAGATAGATCCTCTCAGAACCTGTGAACGTGATCTTATTTGGAGAAAGGGTCTTTACAGATGTAATTAAGTTAAGGATCTCGAGATGACATCATCCTGGATATAGGGTGGGCCCTACAGCTAATGACAAGTGTTTTTATGAGAGACAGAAGAGAAGACACAGAGAGAAGAAGGCCATGTGAAAAATGGAGGCAGAAGTTAGACCCATGTGGTTACAAGCCAAGGAATGCCAAGGATTGCTGACAGTCACCAGAAGCTAATAGAGAGCCATGGAACAGAGTCTACCCCAGAGCCTTTGGGAGAAGTGTGGCCTGGATGACATCTTGCGTTTGGACTTCTGGCCTCCACTGACAGAGTCCACTTCTGTTGTTTTAAGGCACCCAGTTAGTAGCAACTTATATGACCGTCCCAGGAAACAGATACGGGGAGTGAGCCCCCAAGAAGAGTCTTGATGCACCATTGCTCCTCAAAGGCATTGAAGGGTCAGTATGGAGATGGGTATCAGTACTACCAATTCTTCAGAAGTGTCTTGGAGAGTGGTGAAGGTTGGCATTGGCTCCTTCAGGCCCAAAGCCCTCTCTACTCAGAGGCTTCTTGCCTATTGCTCAGAGGTCATCATGAGTGGCAGAGCCATCTGCCAGATGAGCTGCTCAAGAGGGGCCTTGGTTCCCGGTGGTATCCAGGAAACCCCAAGAGTGGCCAATCGTAACAGCCCTCAAGAGGGCTGCTGCATTCAGGTAATTTACCTCTCAGCTCACTTGACCTGTATTTCATCCCTTTTGGCGTATTTTGTTTTGTAATTGATAAAAGGGAAGGAGAACTAGGCAGTATGAGAGAGGGAATATTTGTTTGCTTGACATTTTCACATTATTGGCATTGGCATCGTTCTTGCCTGGGGACATATTGAAAGCAAGGGTCTTTGATGTTCTCAAGACTTGAAGGTCACCTACTAAGTTCGGCCCTCCTTCCCAGGCTCCATGGTTCCCACTCAAAGGCTGAGCTGATGGGAGCTGCCGTGTGGTTGGAAATAACAAAAGGATAGCTGAGAGGCCAGGGACTTGAATCCCAGACATCTGGGACTGGACATGCCTGTAGGGCTCGTGGGGTCCAAAGCTCTTAGCACACACTGGAGAAAACAGGCCCAGAGGGAAACAGGGACTCATCCCAGGCTGCACGCTTTGCTCACTACCAAGCTGGGACTGGGAAACAGGACTCTTTCTGACCTGTGTTGCCAGGCGAGCTTAAATCCCTTTTCTGGTCACCATGAGGAGCCAGGGGGTGGGCAAGCCTCCAAAATTCTTTTTCTTGCTGTAAGTCCCCTATTCTCCTTGCAGCCTCTAGTCTAGTGCTCTGCTGTTCCTGGGGCACTGTGACTGCATTCCACATGATTACTTAGGTCCCTGCCTTGTCCCCTCTGCTGGACCACAAGGCTCAAGGTCAGGGCCTAAGCCTGCTGTGCACCTATATTCTCCCAGTTCCTGCCAGGGTGCAGCCAGGGCCTGGCGTGGCAACAGAGCTCAGCACATGTTTATTGAATACATGAATGAATGAATGAATGAATGAATGAAATAGATATGTAACAGTAAGTCTTTTGTGCTAAGGTGCATACTAAAAGTGAATTAGAATGGACACATTTTTATATTAAATTACATTAGAAATACATTAGCATTTCAGATTTTAGTGGAGAAGAAATTAGAGACAAATCCATGCATTCTCATTCCTCAGGGACGGCTGAGCCCCAAAGGTTTAAAGGAGAAACGGTAACCTAATGTCATTATGTTTTTCTCTCCTTCTCTTTTGCTGCTTGACAGCTGTGGTACTATGCATGTTTTGAAATGCATTTTCTATCATTTCAGGACTCTTACATGAGTTCATAAAATTAACTCCCAATCTTACTTTTCTTTTCTTCTTTATTCTGGCATTGTGTGGTTAACACACCGTTTTACCATATTGAAAAGCAAAGTTCATTAAATGGCAGGAGCCCCACATATGGCTCTGTAGCTCGCTTCATGGTTGCATGTGCTTGGCTAGCTCTGTGGGGTACAGTGTGAGCAGGGCCCAGGGTGGATCTGGGCTCGTGGGCCTTGCCGTCCTGGGTGTGGCAGGTTGGGTGTGGGAAAGCCCTCAGTGTGGTCTGGTGGCTTACCTCATGAAAGGGCCTCTCTCAGGTAAGACCAGCAGGGGAGGGGCCCCCATGCAGAAAGTCTCACAGGGGTGGAACCAGAGGAGGCCACATCGTGGGACTCGTGCTTGGGCTTCCTGCGTTACCACCGTCTGTGGGAAAGTCATTTCACAGCCAAGCCTGCTGTTCAAGAGGCAATAGTGGGGAGCAGTGCAGCAGAAGCACTTAGGAGGGGGGATCCTGAACTCCCACATTTCCTAAGCAAGAGATGTGGGGCAACTTACTCCATGTCTCTGAGCCTCTGTTCCCTCTTCTGTAAGTTGGAGGCCATAGCACCAGCCAGCAGGAGTTTAATCTCTGTGCGCACTTGGCGCAGACCCTCGTCCATGAGAGGCAGCCTGTATGTGCGTCCTGTGGTGGGGATGGTGGTAGGTGGTGGCGGTGGTCACCATAGTGTGGTAACACCAGTTGCGAATTGAGTGCTTTCTGGGTGGTGGGCAGTAGTGCTGCTCTCCTCTACCCCTCGACAAAACAGGCTCTGCGAGAGGAGGGGACTTGCTCGGGGTCACACACCCCCCTTCCAGGGCTTTCTCAAGGGTCTAGTGAAGTAACAAAGGCCGCGAAAGCCATGTCATCCACGCTTCCTTCTTTGCTCCTGCGTCATCCAGGCCATTTAGAGGAGCAGATTCACCTAAACTTGCATCTCTCTGGGGCTTGAGGAAAGGTTTCCTGAGAAAGGACGCTCCACCGGCTGTCAGTGAACTATGTCAACCATCAGCCAGCAAGACATCAGGGCTCGAAGTGTAAATTGTATTTGCTTGAAGAAGGGAAAAATTATACCACGCAGACCTTCAATGTCAGATTGACTTAAAGCAGCAAAGCAGTTGGCTTGAGGTGTTCTTGCCCCGCACTGGCCTTCCTGGGGAAGGGCTTTGGAAGCATTTTCTAGGTGAGAAAAAACCAGAAGGGGTCTACAGAAGGGAGGGGAGACATGCAGCCGTTGGGTAAGGGGCATCGGGGATTTGTGACTTCCAGATCTCAATTAGGTTTTGTACTTATCTTCCAGAACCACACAGATGTGTCTGATATTTAAGGTGGGGTTCTTTTGAGGAGATAAATCAGGGCAGGTTGAAAGTTAGGAAGGAAGGCCTAGCAGGAAGCAGGCCGAGCTGTCAGCCCAACGAGAGAGACTTAGCTGCTCCCAGGCCTCTCTGTCTCTCATGTGCCGTGATCTTACGGGCTGTTTAGTGAGCCGGAGCCAGCCACAGTCTGAACAAGCTAGTGTACTCCTCCTGACTCTGGAATGTTCTCTAACCTCCCTGCCTCGATCTCCTCATCTGCAAAGTAGGCTCAATCAAGAGTGTATGGTTGTTAATGAGGCTTGTTTTAGGGCAACTCTGCAGGGGTGGGGGGACAGAAGGAAGGCCGTTGCCTCTGGGTGACCCTACTCGGCTTTGAAATTAACTTGGGGGACAGGCAGTGTCACTGGTTGGTAACCTAGACATGTTGAAAAGAGAGGGAAACTGGGCCACGGTACCTCTGCTCCCAGAATGCAGCACTGAGGAGACTAATCCATTTGTCATGGTGCCACAGCCTGTTTAGGCAAATCTGTTAACCTTTACTTTTCATTCCATGGAGCGCTGATGAATTGTTTGGGGTGATATCCATGGACACACTTCAGGCTTCATGGATTCTGTGTGTTCTCTCTGATGTTGCATTTGTCAGGGAGCTGAGAAGAATTGGTCCCTGGACTGACACTAATTTCTTTCTCTATTTCAAGTCCAGACAGAGAAGAGCACTGATTGACTTGAACTTCACAAGGCTGCTGAAGGTATCCGACACAACCTAGAATCAGGGAGGGGCCCGTCAGTTCCAAACCGCTCAGCCGGGTGCAGGAATCCCCTCTTCAGAATTAGGTTTCTATTGGATTACCTCTAAGCGCACGCTTCTCTCTGCTTCCTAAGGCAGCCTGTTCCAGGTTCAGACAGTGCCAATTCTCTGGCATGTTTTCCTAGGAGCCGAAATCTATCTCTCTGAAACATCTACCCACTGTCCTGGTCCTGTTCTCTGTGTGCACCTGTCCATGACCCCTCTGGATGTAGGTAAAGATGGCAGCCATGGACCCCTCATCTTCTTTTCTCCAGCCTTATCAGTCCTTCCTCTTATGTCATGATTTCAAGACCCTTCACCAGCCTGTTCTCCCTTCCGTTTTCTTCTGGTTTCTCCCCATATATGTAATTCCGTAACCCATCTGGAATAAATTGGATTGTTCAAGGAGAGGTAAAGATTTCAGTGGATTTCCCTCATGTTCATATCCAGGTTCCCCCAGAGCACTTCCTATATAACCTTTAACTTTCTTGAGCTTTTCTTTCACCTGGTTGGGTGCCATTTCTGAAATACATTTCATACCTGGCTTTATGTTTCCTTGTTTTGCTCAGACTCTGTATTAGTTTCGTATGGCTGCTGTAACAAAGTACCACAAATTTAGTGATTTAAAACAACACACATTTTTTATCTTACAGTTTCAGAGGCCAGAAGTCTCACTGGGTCTCACTGGGCCTCAATGGGTCTCAATGGGTCTCTCTGGGCTAAACTCAAGGTGTGGGCAGAGCTGCGTTCCTTTGGAAGGTTCCAGGGGAGGGACTGCTTTCTTGCCCTTTCCAGCTTTTAGAGACCACCCCTATTCCCTGGCTCATGGCCCTTCCCTCCATCTTTAAGGCCAGCAACATAGCGTCTTCAAATTTCAATCTCCCAAACACTTGTCTCTCTCTGACTCCACTTCCATGGTGCCATGTTACTCTGACCCACTCTTTGGCCTCACTCTTTCACTTACTGGGATCCTAGTGAGTACATTGAACCCACCCAGATAATCCAGAATACCCTCCCCATCCCAAGATGTTTAATATAATTACCTCTGCAAAGTACCTTCCTCCACGTAAGGTAACATAGTCACAGGTTCCAGGGATGAGGACGTGGACGTCTTTGGGGAGCTATTATTCTGTCTTCCACAGACTCCTTCTGCTGGCAAGGCCACAGTGTTAGCAGCATGAGCTTGGTTGACCATGGATAGATTCATCTGCAGCCCCCACCCACTTGTGCCCGTCCAGGCTTTGGCCTCCCTTTGCAGGGAGGTGCTGCACTACCTGGGGGCAGGGGAATGAAGTATGAGCAACTCCAGGGCCCAGAATCAGCCCCACATGTGGTATTTGAAGCATCTAGTTCCCAGAAGCTCTTCTTTTAGGTCCATGATGGGCCTGGCTGGAGTAAGAATTTAGTGAATGAATGACTGGCTGACTGGCTAACTGAGTGACCTGCTGCCACATCCATCATATTCATATGACCTTCATACATCACCCATCAGCCCATGTGAGTTCTCCAGAAATAGTCGGTGGCATCCCTGAGTGCTCAGATTCAATCCCAGACTCGTCCACCTGGCCCATGCGACCCCAGCTTACTGGTCCAGCTTCACCTCTCACTGCATCGCCCTCCTCGAGCCCCGCCCTCTGGGCTCACTGGACTGAGTAGGAATAATAGTAGCTTGTCAAGCACGTACAGAGAGCTTGCCAAGTCCCAGGCCCTGTTCTGAGGGCTTTACCTGAATTAACTCATTTAGTCCTTGCAACAACCCTGTAGGTAAGTACAATAACTGTCTCCATCCATTTGACAAATAAGTAAACAGGCTTGGAGCAGTGCAGTAACTTACCCAGGTTCGTGGTCAGTTAGCAGTGAACAGAGCCAGGATTCCAACTTGGGTGGTTTAGTTTCGGAGCACATGGTTTTAACCATTCGAACCATTGCACCACCTCTCAAAATATCCTTTGCTGCTGTGTCCTATGTCCTGTGTCCTTTTGTCTTTGCTGCTCTGACCTGTGGGGAGCCAGTTTCTCTTTCAAGGTACAGTCAGTTCTGCCTTGACTGTCTCTGCCCTCACCACACCCCCACCCCCACTGTTCTTTCCTCTGGTCTTCACAGTCACTGCAGTTTTGGGTCATTCTGCACTGCAGTGTGGGCTGCTCCCACGTCTGGGGTTCTGGGGCTCAGCTCAGGGGCCTCAGGAATGTCCACGTTCTGACATCTCAGAGCCCCATGACCTGCTGGGCTGGTTCAGTGCAGGCCCCACGTGAGAGGAGGTAGCTGGTTCTCAACTCAGCTCCATGCACTTCCCAGCTGAGAGAGAGAACCCTCTAGTTCGGAGGTTCTTAACTTTTGCTGGGCCATGGAACCTTTTCAAGACTCCCATGGAAGTCACAGGAGCTCCTCCCCAGAAAAACACTCATGCACGCACACTGTAGACAATCTCTGAGTGTTCCAAGCACTCCTGAAGCCCATCTGGGACCCCTGGTTAAGAAGCCTTCCCTAGCCTTAAAAAAAAAAAAAAAAAAAAGAAGCCTTCCCTGTGGAAGGAAAGCTGGCATTTACAGAGCCCCTTGTGGGCACCAGTCATATTGCCAAAGCCTTGCAAATGCATTGTCTCATTGACCCCTCTCAGGCACACGGGAAGCAGTGACCCCGGCTATCTCCTCAGCATTCTGGGAAAGAATCTGGGGAGCAACTCTTGTTGTTGGCCAGGATGCTGGGGACCCTGAGCTTTGGCACAAGGGTAGAGCAGCAGGGGGATGGGCTGGCAGCAAGCCTGTCAGAGCACAAGAGCCCGGATGCTGGGAGGAAGCAGATAATGGCCAGAATGGGATTTCCTGAGGTGCCTGCAAGGTCAGCGGGGAGGGCCTAAAGCCAGAGCGGAACCTGGTGTTTCAGTGGGGAACAGCTCTGCTCCTCTTCCAGCTCCGTACCAGCACACAGCGGCCAGGCCAGAGCTTTGGCGCTGTCCCCTGGGGCCCTTGTGGGCTCTGGCATTGCTGGTCAGAGGACAGGACAGGGTACAGAATCACCCAAGGTCAAGAGGTATGAGGTCTGGGTCAGGTCAGGCTCGATCCCTGGCGTGTTGGGTGACTTTGGGCCATTCCTTCCTGTCACTAGACTGCAGGCCCCCATCTGTCCAATAACTACGCCGTCTCCAAGAGTCTCTCCATAGTAATGGTATCTTTACTTCTAGGATCTCTGTCCCCACCTCAGTCAGGGACCTGGGACAATCCTCCCTTACTTGAGCCACCAAGGACGTCATCTGTGACAGAGCAAGAGTACATCATTATCAGTTCAGCGTGCATTTACTGAGGTAGCCTGTGGGCAGCCACTGGGCTGGGGGTGAGGCTCCAGGAAGAGGCTCGCCCTGCCTCTGTCTTGGGGAGCTCCCCACTGGGTAGGGACACCTGGCATGTGAAACCAACCTCAAAATCTGCACGTGCACCTTGGACGCTGACAGTCATCCCTATATTTGCCCAGGAGCTGGGTGTTCCTGGTCCAACTGCAGAAACGGCCTGTACTCGCACATTCATTGGACGTGGGCACAGACAAACACCACATGGAAGCAAGGTGACAGGGGAGCCACATGAATGTCATTCTGCTGGAGGATCTCAGGCTGGGAGGCTGGAGTGAGACGCAGCATTGGAACAATGCACCTTACAAGGCTGTTGTGGGGCTGGAATGAGAGAATTCCTTTACACACCCAGAGCCTGGCCAAAGCAGATGTTCCACAAATGATGACTTTTATTGGCTCCATTTTCCAGACAAGACAATAGAGGACCAGTGAGGTTGCAGTTACTTGTCTAAGATCAGAAAGGAACTTCATGGCAGAACTGAGATTCTCACCCAGATTGGACCAGCTTCTGACCACGCGCGTGTCCTCGTACCACTGGGCTCTATATTACCTTAGGTTGATTCTGAAATTAAAAAATCTGTCATTCAGATTTTAAAGCTGTGCCAGCATCATTAGTTTTCACAAGTATGTCTGGGTCCTGAGGACACTTCCCCCTAGAGAAGCTTATCTTTGCTGGCCCTTGCCTCTGAAAGCCCTTGTCTGTGCCCACCTTGAAGCTGGTGCCAGGCTTCTGGGTAGCATGGACTTCCATTGCATGTACATACACACACACACACACACACACACACACACACACACACACACACACACCCCACCTTGCTCCCTACCTTCTCTCCTTGGCAGAAAGTGAAATCTTATCAGCTGCAGTGCTCTGCCCACAGCAGAGGTGGTAGCTTGGGACACGTGTGCAATTCTCATCTGGCTTCTTCCTCTCTGCCCTCAGTGGCACCTGAGGCCCACAGGCTCCCTCAGTCGTGGGGGAGATCACTGACAATCCTAGGCCCAGCCACACTTGTCGGGCAGCCACAGGTGAGAGTTGGAAGAAGCCACCGCAAGAAATGGGCGGGGAGGGCCCCAGCCCGCAGCCCCAGCTTTATCACCATCTTCTGGCCTGGCCCTAGGCAGGGCCTTTTCTCTATTCTGGGTCTTGGGGTGTGGTTGTGTAAAATCAAGGGGCTTGAAGTAGAGCAGCGGGATCCAAACCATGTTGTCTAACATTCTCAGAGTAGTACCTTGGGGGAGCAAGGATGACGCTGAGGTTGTGGCTTCTCCAAAGAAAACAGTTCTCCTGTGGAAGATGGAATGTCACTGGGCCCTCTCCATGTCTGACATCCCATAATTTGTGTTTGTGTGTGAAGAGGGAGAAAGTGTGATTTATTCTGGCATGTTCATACATTACCTGTGTGCTGGGGATGTGTGAGTGTATTAATGCTGTGTCACCTTCCCTGGACCTCAGTAACGTTATGGACGCCCAGTCCCCCACGGTCGCCATCACATTACCCTGGATTTTGTCATCATAACACTTATTATGGAATTATTATTCAGAACACTTCTTATGAAATCATTATGTATTCGTTGACTTCTTGTTCTCTCCTCCCCAAGTTCAATGTCTGTTCTCAGAGAGCAGGGATTGTGTCTGTCTTGGCCATCACGTTGTCCCTAGCACATAACCCAGTGGCTGGTATTCAGTGAGTGTATGAGTCAGGCGTGGCTCTGTGTTTGGAAGGGATGGGGATATACTGGCTAAAGGGGTAGTCAGAGGACTCCTCTGAACCTAGCAAGCCTGGACTTGACCTTGGTCTAAATCTTGAGCCAATCCTTCATCCTGGCTGCTGCCTGGTCCCTCAGGGGGAAGATTCGACTGCTAGGAAAGCACCAGGCAGGGGTAGCGATGAGAAAGGCAGAGGAGGGAGGTGAAGGGGTTAAACTTCATCTATGTACTCTGCCACCTTTACTTAGTTCGGAGTCCTTCATTGGACTTTTCTTCTGTGCTCTGCATTAGCCATTGTCAATTCTGATTCATTGGAGGGTCCTTGCCGCTTCAGCTTGTGTGGAGTGGAGATGAGGTTTGTAACAAAGAAATTAGGCCTCTGATATGCTGATTCGTTGGATCCTTGGCCTCACATCCAGCATGTCTGGGCACCAGCTCGTAGGCCATTGTCCCAGGCAGGTGGTCTTTCTGGCTTCAGAACAGCTTTTATTGTACTGGCTGGCTGGCTGGCATGCGGCAAGCACTCTCAACTAGAGGTCCGATTAATGAATACAGTGCAGACTTGTGACTTGCCGCTCTTCTCCATTCAGACTAGCGTGACCTCCACAAATAACGAATCGGACTGCTAGGCATGTGCAGGGGCCTAGGGAAGGATTCAAGGCAAGTGTGTCTCCATGTTTCCTGCTGGTGGCCTTGGAAAGGGCAGGAGAACGCTGTGCTTCCAGAGTTGACCCAAAGATGGGGTCAGTGAGTGAGTGGGTACTATTTGGGCCAAGCTTATCTTGTTTGACCTTCCCCAGAATGTATTCCTGCAGACTGAACAGTGTACGAGAAGGAGCACTGGCTCTGCACTACCCACAGAGATCATGACGGGCATGCAAGTTCAAGTCCTGGCCCTGACACTGGCCAGCTCTGTGAACTTAGGGCAACTCGCTTTGCCTCCCCAAGCCTCCGTTTTCTCATTTGATGAGTGAGAATAAGAAGACCAGCCTCTTGCAGCTGTTTGGGGGAATTGACTTCTACATATTAGGTGTATGTAACCAAGCGCAATCCTGCATTAGGCCAGAGGTAAAATGTTGGATCAGTCTGATTGTGGCAACATGTCCCACACTCGGACATGGCACCAATGCAGTTACTGCAGCTATTGTTACTGTCATGTGTTAATGAGTGTCACAACCACAAGGAAGCATCTTCAAAGAAGACTCTCCCAGCCCTGTGCAGAAAACAGAATTTTACAATTTGGGGAACTTATTTGCTAACTGGTAAGCTGATAGAAGCTCCTTCATATGATCATGAACTTTGTGTTTATCAAGTCACGTATATGCAGAGGGTGCCAAGAAATGTATACACATTTTAAGAAAGGGAAAATCTGTATTACAATTACACTGATGGTCACCACTTTGAGCACCTGTTGTCATTGCAGAAGTCAAACGTGACTTGTATTCATCTTTCGTTATCGGTATATATTGAGTATTACAATTTTAATACAGCTTTTTCCTTTCTTAAAATGTGTATACATTTTTTGGCACCCTCTGTATGTGTCTATCGAGCCATTCAAGAATCACCCATCAATAAAACCATCTGAGGACTTCTAGCTTATCTATCCCTTATTAGCTACAACTTTCCACTCTGTCTACATGACAGTACATCATTACCTGAGCATAAGAGGAGCTGGTAACAGTTTGTGTTGATGATAGAATTTTCTTTAAGAAAGCAGAGTGAGTTACTTTAGGTTTGATTATCCTAACAGCTTCACTAAGTAGTTGGCATTCCATCTTAGCAGCCACTGGGAAGTGAATCAGAGGTCTTCTCTGAGGGCAGTGGTACCAGGCAATGTGTTACAGTCCTGGGTTTGAGTCCCAGTTCTGTCATTTGATGCTCTTGTTACTGAACATGATTTACATGTAGCTAGCACTCTCCAGGCCAGATAGAGCTCTCAGTGTGTTTTTTTGACCTCGGGACAGTTTGGGGAGGCAGGCAAGACAAGGATAATTCTACTCCGTATTGTTTTCCACATGAGGAAGTGGAGCTGTAGGGAGTTTAAGTGGGTTCCACAAGGTCCTGCATTTGGTTGGTGGTGAGGTGAGGCAGTGGCATTTGAAGCACCGCTCTCGTGCACTCAGCAGCTTTTCATGGGCTGAAAATCTCATACTTGACTTCAAACTGAGGGCTGTCTGCCAGCAGCTGCAGGAGTAACTCCTGAAGAAGTCTGCCGAATACCTCACAGCATCTTTTCATGTGTTTGTCAGTCGTTTGGATATGCTCTCTTGTAATATGCCTGTTAAGTCATTTTCCTACCTTTTCTATTGGGTTGTTTGCTTTTTTCTTATTGATCTGTGGGAGTCTTTATATAGTATGAGATACTACTCCTTTGTTCCTTTTATGTTCTCCCAAACTGTGGTTTGGCTTTATTTTTCAAAATTTTGTTATGAAAATTTTCAAACAGACAGGCAAGGTGGAAGACTTTTACAGTCCACAGTCATACTCGTATATGTGCCTTCTAGATTTGACAACTAACATTTTACTCTACATGCTTTATCACTTATCTATCACCCTCACTATCCATCGGGCCATCTTATTTTTGATGAGTTTCAAACTTGCAGTCAGTATGAGTACCATTAATATTTATTTACAGTTCGTTTTTAATTCTGGCACGAAATTTGCACATATGAAATGCACGAATCATTAGTGTTTCATTTGACAAGTTTGGAAAAGTACATATACCTGTATAACGAAAACTCTATGGAGAATTAGAGCATCACCGCATGCTGGCAAGTTCCCTCATGCTCTTTCCCAGTCAGTCCCTATGCCCAGATTCCGTTGCCAACTAGTGTTCTGATTTTTTTCACCATAGACTAGATTGACCTATTCTAGAATGTCATATAAATAGATTCATACAGTATGTCCTTTCTTAATGTCTTCTTTCATTCAACATAATGACTTTGAAATTCAACCATATTGTTGCATATGTCAGTAATTTGTTTCTTTTTTATTGCAGAGTTGTATTCCACTGTGTGAATTTAATTTCTGAAACAAAAATTACAATTTGTTTATCCATTCTCCTATTATTGATGGACACCTGGGCTGTTCACAGGTTTTGAATTTTGTGAATAAAGCTGCTATGAATGTCCTGTCATAAAACTCTTTGTGGACATTTGTTTCCATTTCCCTTTAGTAAATACCTAGGAATGTAATTGCTTGGTCATAGGGTGCATGTTTAGGTTTATAAGAAACTGCAAGCTAGACCATATTCTGAAGTGGCTGTACCATTTATCATTCACATCAACACTGTGTAGAGTTCTAGTTGCTCCATAACCTTGTCAACACTTGTTTTCATTCTTTTTACTTTTAGCCATTCAAGAGGGTATAATGATATCTCATCGTGGTTTTGATTTGCATTTCCCTAATGACTAATGATGTTGACCATCTTTTCACATTCTTATTGGCCACTTGTATATCTTCTGTTTAAATAGTTTTATTGAGTTGTCTTTTTATTATTGAGTTTTAGAAGTTATTTTTTGTTTTGTTTTGTTTTTTTAATATCCTAGATCATAGTTTTTCATCAGATACTTTTTTCATCAGATATTTTGCAGATACTTTCTTCCAGCCAGTGACTCATCTCTACATTTACTTAATGATGTCTTTTTAAAAATAGGCTTTGTTATTTAGAACAGTTTTAAATTTATAAAAAAAAATGAGAAGATAGTACAGAGAATTCCCACATACCTCTCACCCAGTTTCCTCTATTATTAATGCCTTACATTATTATGGTACACTTGTGACAATTAATAAACCTAGATTGGTATATTATTATTAATAAAATCCATACCCATACTTCATATTTTCTTAGTTTTTACTTAATGTCCTTTTTCTGCTCCAGAGTCTTATCGAGGATATCACATATTACCCTTAGTTGTCCTGTCTCTTTAAACTCTCCGCTGTTACAGTATCTCAGACTTTTCTTGTTTTTGATGATCTTGATAGTTTTGAGGAGGACTAGTCAGGTATTTTGTAGGATGCCCCCATTGGGATTTGTCTAATGTTTTTCTCATGTTTAGACTGGACTTACGGAGGTCCAGTGCCATTTCATGACATCATATCAACATGTTGATGTTGACCATGACCCCTGGCAGAGTTAGCGTTTGTCAGGTTTCTCCACTATAGCGTTACTCTTTCTTTCCCCCTTTCCATACTGTCCTCTTTGGAAGGAAGTCATTATGAGCAGCCCATACTTAAGGAGTGAGGGGTTATGCTTTTCCTACTTTAGGTCAGAGTGTCTACATAAATTATTTGGAATTCATCTGCATAGATCTTAATGTCATTTGAGGAGCTTGCTTACTCACAAGTCGTGAACATTTCTCAACCCATACCCATATCATACACAAAAATGTAATTTGAGATGTTTCACAAAACTGATCATAAAAGCTAAAACCATAAAGTTTTTACAAGAGAATATAGGTATTAGGGTCATGCTGGCCTCATCAAACAAGTCGCGTCCCTTCCTCCTCTATTTTCTGAAAGTATTTGCAAGATTTTTCTTTCTTCCTTAAATATCTGATAGAATACACAGGTGAAACCATTTGCCGTGGAGTTTTCTGTGTGGGAATGTGTTTGATAATAAATTTGACTCCTTTAATAGATACGAAATGCATATTTTCTGTTTCATCTTCTGTCCATTTCAGTAGGTTATTTTTTTAAAGATTGTTCATTTCATCCAAGTTGTCAAATTGGTTGACATAAAGATGTTCATGGTATTTCATCATTATCCTTTCAATGCTATGGAATCTGTAATGATATTCCCTTTTTTACTCTTGATATTGCTAATTTGCGCTCTTTTTTCCTTGATTAACCTACCCAGAGAGTTAGCAATTTTTGTTGATCTTTTTACTTTGTTAATTTTCTTTGTTTTCTATTTCATTGACCTCTGCTGTTCTTTCTATTATTTCTTAACTTGCACTTAGTTTGGGTTTACTTTGCCCACCTTTTTCTTCCTTCTTAGTGAGGAAACATGTTTCTTACATAAGCCACTTTTCTAATATAAGCATTTAAAGTTATAACCTTTTCTTTAAGCACTGCTTTACCTGCTTGTCACAAATTTGAATGTTAGTGTTTTTATTGTCGTGCATTCAAAATGTTTTCTAATTTCCCTTATGATTTCTTTGACCCATATGTTATTTAGAAGTGCATTGTTTAATTCTCATATATTTCAGAGTTTTGGACTATGTTGTTTTTATTGACTTTTTATTTAATTCCATTGTGGTCTGAGAACATTCACTGTATGATTTCATTTCTGTCAAATTTACTTATACATAGTATGTACCATGTATACTTGAAAAAAATGTATTTTTGGGGGGGTGGCATGGTGCTTTGTAAGTATTATTTAGGTCAAAATGATCAATAGTGTTATTCAGATCATCTATGTCTTTACTAATTTTTCTCTAGTTATTTTATCTATTACTAAGAACAGATTGTTGTCTTTAGCTATGGTATCTCTTTAATTCTGCCATTTTTCACCTTGTTTATTTTGAAGTTCTGTTATTAGGCACACACACATTTATGAATGTTAGTGAATGTCTTGTCTTTCTGATAAGTTAATCTTCTTTCATTATGAAATGTCTCTCTTCACCTCTGATAAGACTCTTTTACTTGAAGTCTACTTTATCTGATATTAACTCTTTCATTGCATTTATTGATTTCAAGTTTTTTTTCAAAATGTGTCCGAAAGCCACAAAAACCAAAAAGTTGATATTTTGACTGTTTTATGCATTTAATAACAATTTGAGCTGCTTTGTAAATAAATGGCGTTATTTTTATGTGTAAAAATTTTCTATTGTTATTCATTCTTGAAAAACACAAAAATATAGAAAAATGTACATCTGCTTTCCTAAACTTCCTTTCTGGAAATTTCCATCTGCAGTCAGCAGATGGAAGTATTCGTTTGAATATATCTGACCATTGCGGCAAAAGAGCTAATACAGCCCTTTTGCAGCCTCCTCATACTTCAGAATATAGATCCATTTCCATCCATTTACTTTCAGTCTGTCTCTATACTTAAAGTGCATCTTTCCCAGCAAGTGTATCACACTGTCTTGCTCTTTTTAATCCATTCTGACATTCTGCCTTTTAATTCAAGTGTTTAGTCCATTAACATTTATTATTAGTATGGTGGGGCTGCTGTAACAGACTGGGTGGTTTAAACAACAGAAATTGATTTCTTCACAGTTCTAGAAGGTAGAAGTCAAAGGCCAAGGTGTCAGCAGGGTTGGTTTCCCCTGAGGCCTCTCTCCTTGACTTGCGGACAGCCACCTTCTCGCTGTGTCCTTACATGGACTTTTCTCTCTTCAGGCGCATCCTTGGTATCTCTGTGAGCTCAAGTTTTTTCTTCTTATAAGGAAATCAGTCGGATTGGATTAAAGTACACTCTAATGACCTCATTTTAAATGTAATAATCTCTTCAAAGGCCCTGTCTCCAAATACAGTCACAATTGCAGATACATGGGGGTTAGGGCTTCATCATATAAGTGTGAAGGGGAGGGACCCAATTCAGCCCCTAACAATATTTAGCATAATTTTTGATACATTTAGATTCAGGTCATTTTTTTACTATTTGTTTTCTATGTCTCCCTTCTCTTTGCTTCTATGTTCTTCCTTTTCTGCATTCTCTTGGATTATTTGGATATATTGTAGATTTTATTTATTTGTTAACTATACCTCTTTACTGTTGTTCAAGGGATTGTTATATACCTTCCTATCTTTTCAGTCTATTTAGAGATAATATTGTACCACTTCATGTCAAATGTGGAAAACTTGCAACTTTGTATCCACCCTCTCCAAATGGTTATGCTGTAATTGTCATGTTTACATCTTATTGACATTATACATTCCATAAATACGGTGTTATAATTTTTGCTTTAAACAATCATAGGTATTTTTAAGAAATCAAGAGGAAAAATTACCATTTGTATTTACTCACATAATTACCATTTCTAATACTCTTCATTTCTTCTGTAGACCAAGGTTTCCATCTGGTATTATTTCCTTTCAGCCCAAAGAATTTCCTTCAGCATTTGTTGTAATGCAAACCTGATGGTGATTAATTCTGTTAGTTATTGTTTATCTTAAAAAAAAATGCCTTTATTTCACCTTCATTCCTGATTTTTGCTGCATTTAGAGTTCTTGGTTGTTTTCTTTCAGCGTTTAAAACATGTTGTTCCACTGTCTTTGGGCCTCCATTTTATTTCATGTGTAGTGAGTAGTCACTTGAATTGATCCCTTTGTATATCATTTTCCTCTAGCTTCTTTAAGATTTTATCTTTATCTTTCATTTTTAGCAGTTTGGCTGTGATGTAGTAGGTGTGATTTTGTTTGTGTTCATCTTACTTTGGATTCACTGAGCTTCTTGAATCCGTGACTTTATGTCCTTCACAAAATTAGGGAAGTTTACTTCTATTGTGTTTTCTGGTTTATTATCTCTCCTCTCCTTCTAGGTCTCCAACTATATATACTTTAGATATTTTTATAATGTTCCATAGGCCTCTGAGGATCTGGGGTCATTTCTTTATTTTTTTTCTCACTATTATTCAGAATGGATCGTTTCTATGAATCTATTTTCATTTTTTCTGACTCTTCTGTCATTTCCATTCCACTGTTAAGCCTGTCAACATAAGAAACATCCAAACCTGTAGAGAATTTTTATAAGAATTTATTTGAGCCAAACTCACAACATGCCAGGAAGCAAGATCTCAAATGCTCTGGCAAATGACAGTTTTGTGGTCATTTTATACATTTGGAATTGAGGAGGGAGTGTAAGGAAGGTTACCTGAAAATGATAGAAAGTAAGGAGGACACATCTCTATGAATGGATTACAGGATAGTTAGTAAGATTATGTGTCCCCTTGAGAGTGGTTACTCCTCTGAGGTTTTTGGAAAAGAAGAAAATAACTACGGCATTTCAAAGGTGGGTTAACTTAGATGCACAAGAACAATGAACAGGTCTTGCTTAAGGCAAGATAAACCTTTTACTAAAGAAGTTATAGGCCTGGGGCGGGGCTACCCACCATGACCTGCCCGATTAGGAATTTGTGATCAGATCCCCCTGTGAGGTTAATTTCAGTCACTGGATTTGTCAGATTTATTAGAGTCCCTTTTGGTTCACAAGCCTACTCAGCATATTTTTATTTCAGATATTGTATGCTTCAGTTATAAAATTTCCATTTGGTTCTTTATTATAATTTTTATTTCTTTGCTGATATTTTCTGTCTTTTTATTCATTACAAGCATATTTCCCTTTATATCTTTCAGCATAGCTGTAATAGCTACTTTTCAAACCTTTGTCTGCTAATTCCAACATCTGGGTTATCTCAGTTGATTCCGTTTTCTCTTGAGTTTTTCTCACATTTTTCTGGTGGTTCTTGTGTGTGGAGATTCTGCTTTTGTTCTGTTCCTATGATAAATGTTGACTTTTTGTTTGTTTATTTCATTTGTGTTAGTAGGCAATTAGATTGGCTGGACTCAAACTGCAAGCTATTTTTTCCCTATTGTGGGCAGCAGCTCAAATCACAGTTCAGTTCTTTTAGTCTTAGCTGAGTGTGGTATAATAAAAATAAATGTTTGGTCTTTGCCCCTGGTTCCTGGTACAGAGGTCCTAAAACCCTTGAAATTCCCTGAGTGATTGGACTGTCTTGTGCTATTCAGAATGAGCTCCTTTCAACCCTATCTGAATTTATCCTGAGATGGCTTGGGATGAGGGCTGGTCTCCAGAAAGACTAAGGGGGTGATTAGAAGGTTGGGACTTTCAGCAACACCCCTCCTCCTTCAGGAACGGGGAGGGAGGCTGGAGATTGAGTTCAATCACCAATGGCTAATGATTTAATCAATCACTCCTACATAGAGAAACTTTGATGAAAACTCTTGAACAATGAGATTCAGCGATGGTAAACACATTGATGTGCTGTTAGGGTGGCTTACCTGGAAAGGGCATGTAAATACTGTGTCCACACTCCCCCTTCCCTATACTTTGATCTATGCATCTCTTCCATTTGGCTGTTCCTGAATTGTATTTTTATAATAAATTGCTAATTGTAAGTAAAGCACTTTATTTTAGTTATGTGAGTCATTCTAGTGAATTATCAAGCCTGAAGGGGTGTCATGGGAACCCTGACATCTGTAGTCAGCTGAGCAGAAGGGGGGTGGTAGCCTGGATATCCCATTTGTGGCTAGCATCTGAAGCGATGGCGGACTTGTAGGACAGAGGTCTTAAACTAGTGGAGTCTGACACTAATTCCATATAGTGTCAGAATTGAGTTGAATTGTAGGACACCCAGTTGGTGTTGGAGAATTGGAGAATTGGTTGTCATTTAGGAAAGACACATTTGGTGTCAGAAAAAACATACACTGGTATCATTGAAGTCTGTCCCACACATGCATGGTCTGAGGTCATCAGAGAGCTGAGTATAATTTAAACATAGGATTTGAGGCTTTTTCTTTCTGGTGCTCTCATTTTGGGGGACTTGCTTCTTACTATTTGGCTGTTGTGGTTGCTCTGAATTCTATACTCAGGTTCTTCAATCTGGAAAGGATTCAAGTTTTCCATCCGAGTTTTAGCTGGCCTGCATGGTGCAGACTGGGTCCTGTTCTCAAGCTAAACACTGTAAAAAAGTGACCCAATGTCATTTTCTTCTTCCAAGTGTTTACTACCCTCTAGTATCTGTCTGCTTGTGATCTCTCCCCACCGTGTTCAGATAGTGTGTTCTTGTTTTATTTTGTTTGTTTATTCTCTAGAGTTTTTAGTTTTTATCTGCAGTAGGATTCAATAAGAGTTTGCTTGTCCATTGCTGGAGATAGAATCTGTGGCTTTAAACAAAAATCTTAATCATTTTTTTTATTAACAGGGGTTCTTAATTTGAATGTAGTTAAATCTATCTTTTTATTTACAGTTAATTCCTTTTATGTCTTATGCAAGAAAGTTTTTCCTACCCCAAGATCATTCATACATTCTCCTATATAATCTTTCATAGAATTTGCCTTGTACATTTAGTTTTTTCTTTCTTTTTTGGGGGGTGGGATTGATAATGATTATTGAAAGATGATTAGACATGGTTGAAGAGGAAAATGGAGAAAGGTCAGGAAACAGAAGTTCATTCACACAGAACTTTGTATTTCCCCACATTTATTTTTCTTGTCTCACATTTTCAGTGAAGCTTTTAGGAAATAAAAATTTTGAGGCTTATTATCTAGTTACTAAAGATCCAAAAAGGTTATGGAAAGTTTTCTTGGCTTTTTTTTAACATGCTATGCTTATGGGACTGAAATGCACAGAATATTAAAAGTGAAAATAATTAACACGTGTTGAGTTCTAAGTGCTGGAATGCATTCTCAGTTAACCCTCATAACAAAACTATGAGGTAGGTTTTATTATAGTCTTTTCAGTCTTCCTTGAATTGATTTTTAACTTGTTTTAAAATAAACTTTTTAAAATTTTAAAATAAATTTAGATTTACAGAAGCATTATAAAAATTGTACAAAGAGTTCCCGTATACCCTGCACCACTTTTTACCTATTATTATCATCTTACATTAGTATGGTACATTTGTCACAATCAGTTAACCAGTATTGATACATTGTTATTAGTTAAAATCCATATTTTATTCATATTTCCTTAGTTTCTACCTTGTTCCTTTATGTTCCAGGATCCCATCCAGAACACCACATTGTATTTAGTTGTTATATCTCCTTAGGCTCCTCTTGGCTATGATGGTTTCTCAACTTTCCTTGTTTTTTTATGGCCTTGACAGTTTTTAGGTGTATTGATCATGTATTTTGTAGATTATCCATCAATTTGAGCAAATTGAGTCTGAAGTGTTTCTGATGGAATTGATTTTTATTTTTATGTGTATTATGAAATAAAGGTCTAATTTCATTTTTTCCATTATAAATAGGGTATTTTCCCCATTCATTGAAAAGTCCAATATGGCGTGCTGTCATACATCAGGTGTCAATGTGTGTGTGCATGTATTTCTATGCTTTATATTCTGTTTCATTGGTCTATTTGTTTATTCTTAAGACGGTACTACACTATCTTAATTACTATAGCTTTATAATCAATCTTGATGCCTGGTATAGCAAGCTCTCCAATATATTATTTTTCTTTGAGAGTATCATGGCTATTGTTGACCCAGTCCATATACATTTTAGAGGCAGTTTTTTCAACCTGTACACACACACACAACACAAAAACAAAAACAAAAACAAAAAAACCCCCACAACTCTTAGGATATGGCATTGAATTAATAAATCAATGTGGAGACTATTGATTTCTTTATAATATTGAATCTTTTCATGAACATGGTATACATTTCCATTTATATAGACCTCTTTCGTTAGATTTTTTCCCCAATTATTTAATTTTCACATACTATCTTTTTTCCCAGTAATGCTTTGATTAATTACAGGCTGGATCAATGAATAAAATCTCTGTACTAGAGTCTGTGAGAAATACCGAGGGCAAAAGGAAGGAAGGAATGATTGTTGAGGGCCAAATACATGCCAGGTACTATTATAGATGCTTTACTTACTTTTTTTCTTATTTAATCATTTCAACAACCATGTCAACACTCTAATAAATACCTGCATGTATAGATGAAGAAACTGAATCTCTGGGAAGTTCAGGGACTTGCCTAAGGTAATGAAGCTAAGAAGTAGTAGAGCTGGACTTGATACTAAATCTGCCTAATTTTAGTGTACATGGTGTCTACTATAACACTCTGTCTCCTGTTGACTCAACCATAGCTCCTCCCCTACAGGACCCTACATCTTTTGGGGGAGTGCAGGATAGAAAGTGTGTATCCAGGCAATAAGACTGAGTACTGCAGATGAAGTGATATAGGCATTCTGAGGAAACAGTCACTTTGAGCTGAGGGGCTCCCCTAAGACAGACTTCTTGCAAGAGGGAACTTCGTCACTTAGTCACATAGGCCAGAGACGATTTGGGCACACAGGAGTGGAAGGCCACAAATGTCAGGGATGCTAAAAAGATCAGCTTCAGGATAACGGATGCTGAGAGTGAGTCTGATTCAGGAGCCACAAAAAGGAGGCGGAGTGACAAACTCACACCGTTCTATAAAGCCTAATGAGACCGGCTTCCTCATTAGGTTCCCTTCTCATAGACCTGCCTCAGGGTTCATGGTACCACAGACTTTAGACCTACCTCTTTCTCTCTTGGATACAGGAGTAATTAAATGGACAAGGTAGGCTGGCTTCTGCAAATAGTAGTGGCTTTGCTTCAGTGACTTCCTTGGGTATTGCAGGCAGCATCCAGCCAGGGCAAGCTGGGAGGAGCTGATAAGGCTCTCAGCACTGCTTTCCTGACAGTGAGGTAGAAAGTGGAAAAGAGCTTCTAAGAGGAAGCTCAGTTCTGCTCAGCCCCATCTGAGCTTTGGCACCTGTCCAGCTTTCCATGGCTCTTAAAGGTATCCAGCTCCTACAACGTGGTGTTCAAGGCCACAGCACCTGCTCCCAGCCCATGTGTCTGGTCTCCCATGTTTCCCTTTCTCCCAACACTAATTTACCTTATGCATGGGCCACACTCCATCATTCTGCATTTCTAGCACTTTCCCACTCATGGGCCACTTGCTCACACTGTTTCTTTGGCCAGGGATCCCTTCACTACCTCCACTCCCACTGAAGGGTTCAACAAATTCATAGTACCACGTGCCAGGCACTCTTCTGGTGCTGTGGCACCAACCTCTACCTGGTCACCCAGACCAGATTTCTCAGCACCACCTATAACTCCTCCCACCACCCACCCACCCACCCCGCCTAATCAACCACCAAGTTCTGCCAGTTTACCTTCAAATTGTTTCTAGAATGTATCGCCTCCTCAAAAGCACTCCCACGACTGCTCTGATTTACGTCTTTATCATGTGTTACTCTATTTGTCCCCTCAGTGGCTCCCCCTAGAGCTTCTGCTATGCATCAGCAGGAGTGATTTACTTAAAATGCTAATTCAACTACATCACCTCCAAGCTTGAATGGCTCCCTGTGGGGACAGAGCCCCAGAAAGCAGTTTCCAGGCTCTCGGCCTCATGTGGAGAGGTGCTGGCTCAGATGGTGGATGGCCGTCAGCTGTGGCTGGTTGGCCATCAGCTGTAGCCATTAAGCCATTGGTCACTGATATAACTGCCTCGGCTACGGAGGGGAGCCGAGGAGAGTGAAGGAGGAGACTGAAGGAGAGTAAGGAGAGTCGAGGAGAGTTGGTCGGTTAGCAGCAAAGCAGACAACAGGTCGCACGTCGTGTAAACCCAGCCTCCACTGAGACCATAGTGGTATGACTTCCCTACCTGTGGCTCCGTGGGTGTTCCTTTTTGGCCTCACCATGTCCTGCGTTCTTATGTGGGGAGCGGGAGCAGAGACCCCGCAGGCCGCCCCGCCGGACACACCGCACGACACTCCCCAATCTGAAAAATCGGGAATTTTAGAGACAGCCCTTCTGAAGGTGCTACAAGCTGATGTAGTGTGACCCTGCCACAGACTCCCTGGGTGAGCTCAGGGAAGTCCCTTTACTTCTCCGGGCCTCAGTCTCTTCATCTAAAATACAAGGGGCTTAGATAGTTCTGTTTCCTAACAGGTACCGTCTGGACTGCTAGTCTCGTGAAATGCTTTTTCCACATGGGTCGGAGTCCAATATGTTTGGGGAATGCTGGGTTCTCTAGTCCCCACTGGAGAGTCACAATATGCCTTTGCATGTCGCAGGCTCTGGGAAGTCTGGCAATCAAAAAAGCTTGCTAACTTTCCTCCACTCAGCTTTACTCAAACTTTTGTCACCACACAACCCCTTTGGAGTTGAGCATCTGTTAGAATCTTTGGAACCACCATCTGTGGAACATGCTTTGGGAAATGCTGAAGTGAATGATTACCCAGGACCCACCTTGCTCTGATAGGTGGTGAGTCCACTGAAGTTACTATTTGAGGGAAGACGACAACTGACATCTGTCTCAGGTCTGCTTCTGCCACAGTAGGTACCCCGACAGTGGACGTTAAACAGGGGGTGTAATAAGGACGGAGTGGCTCGTTTGGATGCAGACAATGGATTCTCAGCCATGAGAAGAGAGCAGATTGTTCCCAGAAAGAAACGAGTAGCAGGCTTGATGGGGAGAGCATGTTAACCACTATGTGCCTGTCCGCTGGCCGTGTCAGTTCAAGGCCATTCTCAACTGATAGTTCCTCTGGGAAAGTTTACCCAGGGACTCTGAGGTAGCAGGAAAATGAGCTGCCCCACTCATGTTCCTTGCATTGCATATCAGGCATTGTTGGCATTGGTAAATATTGACTCTAAGGAGGTCTACTATTAAATCAGCTATATATATATATATATATATATATATATATATATATATATATATATATATAATGTCTGGACCATGCCCGAGACAAGGCAGAAGGCTTCGTGGCACTGGGTGTGGGGCCTGGCCTGCTGTATCCCTCAGCTGGGCCTTCCATTAGCACTGATTGCTGGCAGGCAAGGCTGTCGGCCCAGCGCTGTGTTTTTCTAATCAAGGAGGCCAGTTTAGCAGTTGGGAAAGACTGGTCAGCTGGGCCACGTTACTTTTCCATCCTAGTAGAAATAATGTCGCCAGAGATGGTTTTTCAGGCAGCCTCAAGTTGCGGAGACCTTCTCCTTACCAGGCACTTCAAGGGTGCTCACTGGAGTTCACCAACAGGCCTTTCTGTCCTGGGGCTGGTGGGAGAGACTGGGTCCTCTTCTCTGCTGCTCTCCCAGCACCTCTCACTGCCCAGGGAAGAGGAGGGCAAAAAGCATTTCCGGATCCGTCAGGCCAGGAGGACTGGGGTTTTCTTTATTCTATCAGAGTCCCTCAGGATATTTCATTCTCTACCCTGTGTTAGTAATACGATGTCACTACGAGTAGCTGAGATGTATTGAACATTTACTTTGCTATATGCCAGGCCGTGTGCTGCATGCTTTCTGTGCACTGGCTCATTAGATCTTCATAATAATCCGACAGGAGTATTAATATTATGGTTAAACCAAGGTGTCACACATGGTTACAGGCGGGGTCTCTTCTGGGGTCTCTAGTCCCGCTCCCCGCATAAGAACGCAGGACATGGTGAGGCCAAAAAGGAACACCCACGGAGCCATAGATAGGGGAGTCGTGCCACTATAGTCTCGCTGGCAGCCAGGTTGGAGACACAGGAAGCAGGAACCCCACTATCTGCAACCCGCCGTCCACTTCTCTGCCAACCAACCAACCCCACTTGCTAGCAGCAATCCGCCCTGCTAGTTGCAATATGCCGTGCTAACTGCAATTCGCGCTTGCTAGCTCAGCCACCATCTGCTGCTAGCGTAGCCACGGCAGTTATATTAGTGGTCAATGGCTCACTGGTTACAGCTGACGGCCAACTAGCCACAGCTGATGGCCATCCAATCACAGTTGATGGCCATTGACTACCTGAGCCAGCACCTTTCTATGTGAGGCCGAGAGCCTGGAAACAGCACTCCTGCCTCTGTCCCCACACAAGGCAAAGAAAAGACCTGAATTAACTTGCTCAAGACCACTCAGCAAGGACATGCAAAGCTTGGATGTCAGCCTGCTTTGCAATGCGCCTACGTACTCTTGACCATGACACCACATCGCACCCCTGTTACTTGTGTATTCATTTGGCTCTACCAGAGGGGGTGGGCTCTTTGAGGGCAAGGGCTGCGTCTGGCTCGTAGCAGGACCTGGCACGTGGCACTGAGGGGAGCCTGGTAGTCAGTGCAGGGCTGCCTTTGTCAGAACGTTGTGGGTCCCTCGTCAAGGCTGTGGGGAAACTTCCGTGGCATGTAGGCTCAGAGAAACAAGTGCATCTGCTCCTTAGTTTCCAAGCCTGGCACCCCCCAAAGATAATTACTGTGGACTTTCAGCTGTTGGAGCTCAGAGCCTATTCCACACGGCTCAGTCTGTTTCCCAAAACAAGTCTGCATTGTTTTGAAACCATGGTGCAGGGCACCCAGAGAACAAATAGAAGCTGATCCCCACACAACAGGCAGTAACTAAGGCACCAAGAGTATATGGGACAGCCTTGGGCAGGGAGTGGGGGCTGAAGGAGAAGGCAGGCTAGTGTTGAGGGTATGCACATTTCAGAAAGGGTCCCACCCGTGCAGAAGGCGGCACAGTTAACTGAAGCAGGAGCTCTGGGGCTATTCCTACCCTTTAATCCAATAATTTCCCCTCCTGAGATTTTATTCCTCAGGAAGCATTTCAACAGAATTGAAAAGATACATGCATGAAGATGTTCATGGCAAGACTGGCTGTAGTAAGATAACAGTGGGAACAAATGAATCACCCAACAATAAGGGGCGGTTAATTAAATTATGGCCTATCCATTCCATTGCATATTATGAGGCCATTTAACATGCTCATTCTGAAATCTACAGCAGCCTGAGGAATAAATGCATGGAACAGAAGGTTTTGTAAAGAGAAAAGTTCCATTGTATTTACATTGTGATCTTGCAACTTACACTTTCTGCACAGTAAATAATCCACGTATAAAGAGCTCTGTTAGGGTGATGGGATTTGGGTGATTTCTTTGTAAAAAAAAGTCTTGATCATAGTTATATTGTTCTCACATTTCCAAATGGAATTTTGTGTGTGTGTGTGTGTGTGTGTGTGTCTGTGTTGGAGGAATCAGCACATAATGTCTCCCCAAAGCTAATTTTGTTTGCAGTGATTCCTACATCTTCTTGAGAATAAAAGTGTATACCGTGTTTCCCCCAAAATAAGACCTAGCCAGACAATCAGCTCTAATGCGTCTTTGGGAGCAAAAATTAATATAAGCCCCGGTCTTATTTTACTATAAGACCAGGTATAATATAATATAATATAATATAATATAATATAATAATATAGTATAGTATAGTATAATATAATATAATATAATAATATAGTATAGTATAGTATAATATAATATAATATAATATAATATAATATAATATAATATAATATAATATGCATTCGAGCTGATTGTCCAGCTAGGTTTTATTTTTTCGGGGAAACACGGTATATGAGGAACAGGGACAAGAAGAAAACAGGTGCTGGCACCATTTGATGCATAATCCGGACCATGACATATTATTAAGAAGAAGCCTGGATCCTTGCATGGCACAGCTGGCTAGGCATGAACCTTTGAAATGGATAAGGCATCTGGTCCATTGTTGCCATTCCTATATTGCCAGCCAGCCCTCATCTGACGTCTTTAATTTGCAAATGGTTCCTGCCTATCAGTGAACAGGGGTGAATCCAGAACCTTTCTCTCAGACGAACCACAGGAAGTGGGCACTCCTCCCCAAACAGCAGAAAGAAGCTTGTCCCAAGTCTCAAGCTTGAATGCCCATTGGTCTTGTCAGGGTACCTGTGGGCAGAGAGCTCCCCAACTGCCACTACCAGACGGGGTCCCCTTTAGCCCAAAGGTAGCAGAGTACGTGACAGAGCAGTTTTTGGAGGCAGCAGTGGTGACCGCCATCTCAAGCACAGGCCTTTGGTGCTGATGCTCTGCTCGACCTGGCAGATATCAGCAGCGTTCCACTTCCCCCAGCCTGCCTCCCTGACTCGTGGGTAATACACCTTGGGACCGTGTGCAGTGATGTTAGCAGTGGTTCAAAACCTTTGGCTTTCATACCTCTTCACTTCCCCATTTCTGCTACCTGCTTCCTAACTGGCACCTTTCAGATGCTCGGCTTGGACTAGCTAGTATGCAGACCCTCATATCACCATGCTAGTTCCCACTCAGCAGCAATGGAACCCAGGGATGACTAGGTGTGGGAGGGCCAGTGGGCTGCCTTAAGTAGAGGCCTTCGCTGTTCCCACTTCGGGACTTGACTGCACTTGCCCTTCTTAAAGGCTGGATTCGTTTGCAGAACGATATAGACATCTAGATACATCCATTCTGACTCTCATTGCCCCCGATAGCCAGGGCTAGTCATAAAGAAACTAATGCTGAGAAGTGAAACGCCCTGTCCGAGGTCATGTATGTAGAAGTGACATTGCTGGTGCCTTAACCCAGGTCCGTGGCCTTTGGTGGGTGGCCCCTGGGGAATATGCTCTGGTTTGGGCATGCCTTAATGGCAAAGCCTAATACCACCAGTGCATCCTTAAGCCTCAAGTGGGTACGCAGTGGGGCAGCAGAGGAGAAGATGCATTGTCCAGCCTCGCATGCAGCTGCCCCCAGCAAGTCCAGTGATTGCCCTTGCCGCTTGCTCTGTGCAGCTCTCAACTTTCCTGGCCTCATTCCCCTGGACCAGCCCTCAGCTTGCCTGTCAGTTACCATCTTTGCTCTTCTTTTTGACTGTCTTTAGTTGTAAAATATGACACCTAAACAAAAAGTTACATAGCCTAAACTTACAGATTAACAAATTGCTATAAAGCAAACGCTCATGTAACCACCATCCGGATCAGAAAGATAGTGCTGCTAGCCCCCCACACACCACCCACATATGCTTTCCCAGTCACTATCCCCCCACTCCCTGCTACAGGAACCCACCCACCTGGCTTTGCCAGCAATCACTTCCTTGCTTAGCTTCTTAGTTTTACCACTTAAGGTTGGATCCCTAAGCACTGTGCTTTAACTTTGCCTGCTTTTTGGACCTTAATATAAATAAAATCATGCAATATGTATTTTTTGTGCATAAAAATATGTGAGAAAATCTGTTGTGTGCAAGATTGATCCGTGTAATTGATACAGAACATTTCCATTACCTCAAAAAGCTCCCTCGTGCCCTTTTGAAGTCAAACCCCTCCCACCCTGGCCCCAGGCAAGCGCTGATCTGCTTCTGTCACTATTGATAAGTCTTGCCTTTTGTAGAATTTCATATAAACAGAATAATACAGTGTATATGCACCCTTTTGTCCCGGGCTTCATTCGCTCATCAGTTTGGGGGGGCTCATTCATGTTGATGTGTATACCGCTAGTTTGTTTTTGTCCCATGCTGTGTAGCATTCCATATTGTGCATATACTACAACTTGTTTATTCGTTTTCCTGTTGATGGTATTTGGGTTGATTCCAGTTTTGGACTATTACAAATTATGCTGCTATGAACATTTGCGTGCAAATATCTGTGTGGACATATGTTTTCATTTCTCTTGGTTCATATTTAGTAATGGAATTGCTATGGTTAGTGTATGTTAAACTTTATAAGAAATTGTCAAAGCGTTTTTCAAAGTGATCATGCCATTTTGCATTTCCACAGTGCAAAGTTTAAGGGATGCAATTGCTCTGCATCCTTCCTTCCGCTTGTGATTATCCAGTTCTTTAATTTTTGCCATTCAAGTCAGTGTGAAGTGGTATCTGTTTGTGTTTTAATTTGCATTTCCCTGAGGACAAATGATGGTGAGTATACTTTCATGTGCTTCTTGGCCATTTGAATGTCTTCTTTTGTGAAATGTGTATTTAAATTGTTTGCCCAATTTTAATTGGATTATTTGACTAATATTAAAGTATAAGTGTAATTTATATATTCTGGATGTAAGTCCTTTTTCACATATGTCATTTTAAAATTTATCACTTAATTTTCTTTTTTTTTCATTTAATTTTCTTAGTGGTCCTCTCGTAAAGTAGAATTTGAAGAAATTTAATCTATCATTTTTATTTCTTATGTGGTTCATCCTTTTTATGCCCTATCAAGAAAATGTTTGCCAATCCTAAATTTGGAAGTATTTTTTCTATTTTTTTTCTGATTTTTTATAGTGTTAGCTTTTATGTTTCAGTTTATGATCCATTTCAAGTTAATTTTTATATATGGTATATGATAAGGGCTGAGGCTCATTTTTCGCCATATGAATATTCAGTTGTAATCACACCATTTTTTAAAAAGTCTGTGACGTTACCCACTAAATTACCTTGGCACCCTTGTTGAAAATCAATTGGCCAAATGTGTGTGAGGCTATTTCTTTTCAATTGATCTATTTACCTATCCTTGCACCAGTATCACACTTTCCAAGTATTCAATCTTCATAGTGAGTCTTTAAGTCTATCAATGTAACGCTCATTTTAAAAAAATTTATTTGTAAATCGACATTTTTGTATATAGTTCTGTGCATTTTAATGTAAAGATAGATTGGTGCAATTACCACCACAAATCAAAATGCGGAACAATCTAATTTGGGCAGCTTAGCAAGACAGAAAACTTTTAGAGAATGACTGTTTTACTCTAGCCAAATATCACAGGAAAAAACTGTATAGGCCTATTTGTGTATATATAATTTATATATTTACATTACTATATAATGTTATTATATTACTGTATGTATAATGTAATACCTAGAGCAACCACTTAAATAGCTATACAAAAATATGTACTCAGACACTACAGGTAAATCAAAATGGATGTTCAATATCATTCGCCATCAGGAAATGCAAATTAAAACCACGATGAGATATAGTTACAAACTTGTCAGAATAGCTAAAATGAAAAAACAAATGGTGATACCACCAATGCTGGGGAGGATGCAGAGAAACTGGATCACTCATGCACTGTTGGTGGAACGTAAAATGGTACAGACATTCTGGAAAATAGTTTGGCAGTTTCTTTAAAAACTAAACACGCAAGTACCATACAACCTAGCAATTGCACTCTTGGCAGTTATCCCAGAGAAATAAAAACTTACGTCCACACAAAACCTGTACACCAATGTTATAGCAGCTTTATTCATAATAGCCTAATATTGGAAATGATCCAGATGTTCTTCAACAAGTGAGCGGTTAAACAAACTGGTGTATCCATACCATGAAATACTTTCTAAGAGCTCTCAAGGCACGCAATAAATCTGAATGAATCTCCAGAGAATTATGCTAAGTGAAACTGCCAATCCCATTTATGATTGGCTTTTTATATGTATGATTTTATTTATATAACATTATTGAAATGACAAAATTATGCAAATAGAGAATAAATTGGTGATTTCCCAGGTTAAGGAGGGGTGAGAGGAGGAGAGAAGGGGGCGTGGCTATAAAAGCCTGGCGATAAAAGTGATTTTTTTTTAAATTTATTTTATTTTTTGGCCTATGGAGATCCAATTGCTCCAGCACTGTTTGTATCCTTGTTTCTTTGTATATAATATATATATTTTTTCTTCTGGCTTCTTTTGAAATTTTCTCTTATCTTTAATGTTCAGTGGTTTGACTATAATGTGACTAGGCATGATTTTCTTTGTATCTATTCTGCTTGAAGTTCACTGAGCTCTTTGGTGCTATAAATCCTAATTTTTATCAAACTAGGAAAATTTTGTCCTTTATTTCTTAATCTATTTTTTCTGCCTCATTCTCTCTCTCTTCTTTTGAGACGTTGTATGAGAGTTGTATGCATATTATACTATTTGATGTCTTACCGATCCCTGAAGTTCTGGTTTTTGGTTTTTGTGTGTTGTTTTTTTCTCTCTGTTCTTCATATTGGATAAATTCTGTTAATTTCTCTTCAAAGCTACTGAGTCCTTCTCCTGTCTTTTCCAAAATACTATTAAGCCCATCCAGGGAATTATTCATTTCAATTATTGGCCTTTACAGTTTTAGAGTTTCATTTGGTTCTTTTGGATAGTTTCCATTTCTCTGCTTAGACTCCCTGTCTGTTCACTCATTGTTGCTATGTTTGCCTTTTATTCTTAGAATATATTTTTTCATAGTTGTTTTAACGTCTTCCCTAAATTCAGCATCTCAGGGTTGGTTTCAATTGACTGCTTATTTCACAATTTCATGGTTCCTTGAATGTGTAGTAATTTCTTATTGTATACTTGATATCACAGATGATATCTTGCCCTGCCTATTTATAGCCCAAATTCTGCCAAAAACTTTCAGGGAACCACACCTGGATTCTTATGTTAAATTGTGTTCCCTCCAGATTCACATGTTGAAGTCCTAACCACCATCAGTACTGCAGACTAATTTTGTACCATCATTTTGTCTGTGGATCTGCTCTTCTGGCCAACAAGCCTGAATCTCTAATTATCCCAGCAATTCTGTGAGCTACCCAATATCCTTTCTATAAATTCCTTTATCTAAAGGCCCCAAATGTTGTATTTGTCTTCCTGATTCTGTGTTCCTAGAGAGCTTGCCCCCATTACCCCTATTATCTTATGAGATTTTTAATACTTTACAGAGACTATTTTTTATTTTTTAACTAGAATTTTTATTTCTCTTTGGTAGGATAGCTAATCCTCCATTATCAAATATGGGAGCCTCAACTTTTCAACTCTGATTTCTCCATCATGGTATATAGAGTCAGTCTGGTGAGAATAACTCTGTTGGCACCACTGAGCAGCAGACCTTGTAGTTTGTCCACTAATATCACCATTGAGGGCCTCTGGCACCACTGGCACGACTGCTCCCGGAAATGGGACGCCGTGGTAGATTTTCTACTTCATCATTAGCACCAACCGAAAATTTAATGGCCTAAGCCTCAGTCAGATACTGTGTCCTCGCCTCAAAAGGAAGCTAGGAGAGTAACTGATGCTTTTAGCTTCTTCAAACCTTGGCAGGGAGTGAAATGCTGGGAAGCCAAAAAGAGGTAGTCATCCACCACAAGCCCAAGTCAGGATTGTGTGGCCATAGGCCACCTGGGAGCAGCCACTCACATCCATGCCCTCCCATGCCAGGCACTAAGGCTCTTCCCTCTTGTGTGTGGGGATCATGCAAAGAGGCTGTCCTCTTTAGGTTCCCTCTCCCCACCATGTCTCCTAGCACATCTCAAGGTACGTGCATCCCTTGGGATTCGGAAGCCAGCTTGCCTCGAGTCTTTATACAGAGTTCCTCTCCCATCATCTGAATCCCAGCCCACATCCTTGCTCTTCTGCCTTCAGCACATGCAGTGCTTTCCAAGGGCTTGTCTCCAGTATCAAGGGCTGAAGCCAGACACTTCTCCTACTTATAGCGCATCAAGTACTAGTCCTACGAGCAGAGCTGTTGTCTTTTGTGAAGTTTGGAGGGCTGCAGAGCAAGGCGGATAGTCAAAGTCCTCTGCCCGTTCTGTAGTCAGTGATTGCAGCCAACTCTGGGGCTTTGGTGTTTACTGTGATGTTTATGTCATTATTTGATTTCTTGGCATCCAACATCCTCATTAATATACATGTGTGTCTCCCTGTGGAAATGAAGGAGCGTGTCCTGTGTGTATGTACTCACATTTCTTTATTTAGCCTGGCACCTGCCTTCTTCCCCAGCATGTTACTTTAGCATCCATGCTGTTCCCTTGCAAATCTCTAGAGCTTGCAGTTCTTAGAGGAAATGATTTATTTATGTCTAGGAAGATTTTTCTTTTTTCCCTTTAACTACCTTTAGGGCTCAATAAAGCCTTGTGCTACAGGTGGGTGAGCTATGCCACCAACTCCAGCAGATGGGGCCACTGAGCGCCCCCTCCTTTCAGTAGAGGGAGGTATCCTAGGCCAGAGTGACTGCTGCTTCCGTGTGCCCTCTTATGTCGAGCTCAGAAAAGTTCCAAGGATGATTCACTTGCAAGGGTTCCTGTCACCTGAACTGGGTAATGCTTTATGCCGGCTGGGCTCCAGGCCAGCTCCGGGCAAGAGAGAAGGTATGACTGGAGCACTCCTGGGTGCTTGCTGTTCACCAGGTCCCAAGAGAGCTGGCACTTGGATTTTAGCAGTTACGAAGAGGGAATGAGACTCTCTGTCAGTAGCCCTCACAGGAGCTGGGCCCTGAGCCAGGGGACTTCTGCATGGATTACTGGCCTATCAGCTGGGTGATGGACATTTGGGGCCATTCCTTACAAGCATCTGCTGGGCTGGGCTGGGCTGGGAACAAGTTGTCAGCCTGGCCACTTGTGCAAGTCTTCACCTCTGGAGGTGACTCAGAGGGGACAGCATTGGGTGAGTGTCAAGCCAGGCTACAGACTCAACCAGACCTGCAGTTGCATGCCAGCTTCACCACTTACTTGCCTTCTGGCTTTGGGCAGGTTTTCTCCCTTAACTCAATGTCTGTCTCTTCATCTGGAAAATGGAAGGGTTCAGGGAGAGTGTTCAGCAAGCACCTAGGGCAGTGCCTGGCTTGTGGAAGGTACTTAATCATCCAAACTCATTGTTATAAAAATAACACTGAACCTAAAGCCTGAAATTTTAGCCCCAACTGCCTCACTAAGGATGAGCAAATCACTGCCCCCTGTCTTCGCTTCAATGGAAAGGAGAAATAGCCCCTGCCCTGCCTCCCTCCTTAGAACTCTGTGAGTTGAAAATGAAATAAAGAACACGAAAGCGCTTTGATTCCTGTGAAGTGCTGCCCCAGTGGGAGAGAGGATTGTCCCAGGATTAAGTTAGGAAGACAATAGGAGCCAGTGGAAAGAAAGGTGCGGTCATAAAGAGCCAAAGAGACAGAAATGGTCACAACTGAAGTAGGCCGAATGCCGTCCTGCTGGCTGGGAGGACACTAAGGGACAAGTGCTAAGAAGTCAAGTGGGTTTTTTCTTCCACAATGAGTCTTTCCATCTCCCAGCTAGTGCCTATTACCTCTGCATTCCCATCAGGGCGCAGGAATGTTCACCTGCTGGGCAGGCAGAAAGGGGACCGCACTCTGCCCCTCCCTTTCCAGTCACGTAGCCTTCCACCTTTCAGCGTCCTCCTTTTATTCATCTGCAAACGCTGGATAGTAGTGTCCACCACTGGATAGGGGTTTAAGCAATAGTGTGAATGTGGAAGTGCTTTGGAGTCTAGAGAGCATTTGATAGAAAGGTAGGAGTTTCTTTCTACTTTGCATCTTCATTAACATAAAATAGAAAGGGAAAGTGGATTTAAATCCAGCTAATGTTTTGCACACACAGACCCTGCTGTGCCCTGCTTCTCCAGGAACACATCTCCTGTGTTGCAAGCCTCAAAAGGGGAATTTGTACCTATAGGCTGGGTGGGAGATGTGTGCGTGTGTGTGTGTGCACATGTGTGTGTGTGCACACAAATGTATGAGTTCTCTGGGGCTGCCGTAACAAAGTACCACAAATGGGGGGCCTTAAACAACAGAAATGTATTGTCTCCCAGTTCTGGAGATCAGAAGTCCAAGATCAGGTGTGGGCAGGGTTGGTTCCTTCTGAGGCCGTGAGGGAGAATCTGCTCCTTGCCTCCCCCCTCATTTCTGCTGTTTGACTGGCCATCTTTGGCGTTCCTGCTTGGGGAAGCATCCCCTCCGTCTCTGCCTTCATCTTCACAGGGCCATCTTCTCCCTGTGTACGTGTCTGTATCCAAATATCCTCTGTTGATAAGGACACCAGTCGCATTGGATTTGGGACCCATTCTACTCCACTGTGACCTCATCTTAATTTGTCTAATTCCATCTACAACAACCCCATGTCCAAATAAGGTCACATTCTGAGGTATGGGGTGTCAAGACTTCAACATATGAATATGTGGGGGAGGGATACAATTCAACCCGTAACGGTATTGTGTGCTTTGATGAAACACTGTCTTTGAAGGATACCCACGTGGCTGCTTTCCAAGCCATTGGGGCCTCTCCACTCTCCCAACTCCAGTGTTTCCTCATCCCCAGTGTCTTAGCCCTAGGACAGGTGAAACAAAGCTTGGGCTCCATGCAGGGGGCAGGGGGCTGAGAGAAGAAGCATGTGAAGAGCCAGAGAACGGTGAAGCCTTATAGCCTTATAGGCCTGCACGCCTGCCTGCCTGGACCAGGACAGAGCTCCTGGCATTCTTTGAACTAACTCTGTTCTGTTCCCTACTGATGCCAGTAACCCCCATGATTGCCGTGGCCTGATCATGTCCTGAAGGAGAACTTTCCAGCTCCTTGACCTCTGCAGCCCTACTGGACGTGTTCTGTCACATGCCTACCCTAAAAAGTGACCTTATCGGAGACAGCTGGTGTGGCCCTGCCTCTGAGGTCTCTAGCACAGCTGCCCCCAGGGCAGGTCTGGGTCTATATGACGGCGGCATCTCTAGGGTGGAGCCTTGGCCACGCACGGGGCTCCCTTTCCTCTGAGCAGACTTAGCAATGATGCGGCAACATCTCCCCGTCTCCTGCCATCCTTGCTCACTTCTTGAGCCAGAAACTTTCCTATTGACAACGCTGGTCAGAATCTGGCCCCATTGTTCCTGTGCGCTGGCTGCCGAGAAGCTCAGAGCCGAGCATATTTCCATCTCAGTGATCTCACCTATGGGTCTCAGCAAAATGACCTCTCTCCTTTCTCTGAACATTGATGACTCCTATCTCAAAGGTTTATTTCCACTGCCCTCTTTATTCTGTGTTTCCATTGTAAGCCACCTCAGATCTTTAGAGAAGTATGTATAAGATGGTGTTTTTCTTACTACAACTTGGGCAAAAAAAGGGCGGGTTCACAGACTTTATTTATAAGTGAGCTGGGTGAGCAAGCAGAAAGGATCTTCACAGCATATGGTCAGTCTGATGGAAAAGGCCCCGGACATAGAATCTAAAGGTCTGGGATTGATTCCTGGCTCTACCACTGACTAACTATATAAAATCAAGACAATCACTTCATCTCCCCAAGCCTCGATTTTCTGATCTATCAAACAGACTAATGATCTTGCCTTTCCCATTTCAGGAGGACTTTGTGGATCCTGATAAGATTTTTTAAAAGTAATAGTCAATACTTTTATAGTTTGTGGTGTATGCTAGGCACTGTTCTAAACGTGTTATACATGTTATTTCATTGAACTCACAACAACCCTAAGAGATAGTTTCTATTATCGTCCTCATTGTGCAGAAGAGGAAACTGAGGCTCAGGGAGATTAAGAGACTTGCCCCAGCTCACACAATGAGTAAGTTTCCGACTCAAGGAGTCTGGTTCCTGATTAGCTGCTCTTACCCACTGCACATCCTGCTTCTCACGGGGCAAGTGAAATTTCCTCAGATGGTGAGAGGTTTTGTGAATGATAAGGTATGATTCCCAATTCAAAGGATACTGCCTATGTTTTTATTTATTCTGGGACTCAGCTTCTCCATCCCAAAAGTGTAGAGGTCAGCCTCAAGGTCCCGCTGGCCTCTTCCCTCTCTGACAAGCTGTCAGTCTGTGTGTGTCTTGTGGAATATCCAAAAAACAGATACACAAATGTGTTATTTATCATACTTCTGAAATGATCATATTTGTTGCCGGGGTGAAGCGATACTCCTGTTAGAAGTTGGCGTGCTGTTTTTATTTTTGGCTGCATGATTTGATCATGAGACAAAAATCACAAAATAGCTTGGCACCAACCAGAACATTCTAGATGTGTGTAAGGCCCATTCCCCAGAGACCTGTCAAAAGTTTTGGCTCTCCCAGCCCATAAGCATGTGTTGCTACCAGAGAGTAAGAGTTTGTGCCATCTTGGCATTCATGCCAAGCCTCTTGAGGATACGAGCAGGCTTGCTTCAGGAGACCGATACTGGCCTGCAAATACCCTCCACCCAGACAGGAGTGTGCAAGGAAACACACATCCCCAGAAGGGCCTGTCTTTAGCTGCCCAATGAGAGTGCCTGGGAGGAGTGCTTATTTCTAAAAAGTTAGCCTTTTTATGGAAAGGAATGAGGTTAAAGACCTTCGGGATTCATCCGCGGTGTCTTCTAGAGGCTGAAGCACTGCCAGTTTCCCTGGCCCCAGTTGTCCCCACCACAGAAGCTGAGGCCTTTCCAGTCCCATCTACAGGCCGATTGCTGCATGCACACTTGAGCAGGCTCTTATACCCTCCTAGGTCCCTTGCACACAGGACATCATGCTGTCAGATGGGCTTCTTAGTCATGAGGCCCGGGAGCCGACCATCAGCCTGCCGCTCAGGAAGTCAGAACCCAGAAAGCAGAGGTTTCGGTGCTAAACACTAGCAGAGAGCTTCCAATGGGAGATAGGGCAGGAAGGGGGGCAGAGTACGGTCCTGGACCCAATTCTTGAACTTGCTCCTTGCTCCCCTGACTGTCTGACATTGGGTGCCTGGTGTCGGTGTGCTGGTGTCTCTCCAGTGCCAGGGCCCAATATGCTGGAGTCCCACTCTGCCTCTCCCTATCCCTGTGCACCCAAGGAATGGGGCCCCACAGTTACTTCCTCCCACGGTGGATTCTCCAGCCCAACCCCAATGCAGGAGCCATATGCCTGTGGTCCCCGTTGGTGTGGGTCGCTTGCAAAGACTTTGCTAGATCCTGAATTTCAAAAGCGGAACCATGCAGTAGGCATGAGAGCTGCAGGACACTCTCCTTCATGCTCAGGAGGTGCGAGAGGCTGGTTGACCCTCAGATCACTGGTACCACTTCTCTGCCAAAGGCTGCTCGGCTGTGCCAACATCCTCCTGGGCTGAGCACGTAGCCACCAAAGCGGGCTCCACTTGGCTCCTGTTCCCCGGGAGTTTTGCAGGGCTATGAATTCCCAGGACTTCTCCCCAAACGGCCTGGCAAAATGAGCCATTTGAACCTCTTCCTGATTTTTCACTGTCTGTATTGTTCCAGCACAAGTCGGACTGTGTTATGCCCTTGCTCAAATCATTGCATGGCCCTCACAGCCTAGAGGCTGCAGTCCACAGCCAGAGGCCACTTCTGCAGCCCTCTGTGTGTATGTTGAGCCCGTGGGCCCATCCTCCTCTTTCATGATGTCGCATACTCCCCATGGCCCACTGGAGACTGCCTAGTCTCTCTGCCCTGCCCTGGCCGAAGCTGCCCTTCTCTTTCCAGATCTAAAGCAGCCTACCCTTCTCTCTCATGCTTCTAAGAAACTCTCCTTTGTGGTAAGGCCCTCGCATGTCTAGGTATGGACTGTCCATGACTCTGAAAACCAAATCAAAATCCGATCACGACTCAAGAGGCTATCAAAGGACTCCACCTGTCTACCCCGAGGAAAAGAGGGCCACAGCTCTTTTGTTGGAAGCCAGAAATGTCTCTTCAGTGCTGTTATCTGCCAAAATGTACTCACATCACTCGCTGGTATTTAGGAATTTGAGAGGAAATAAAAATGAGACTTGACCGTTGAGGCCTGACAGCTGAGAGCTGGTGGCTGCAGGGGCTTGGGAGAGAGAGGAGTACTGGAGAGAAGTGGTGTTTCTGTGGAAAGCCAGTGATTCATAACGCACGTGTTCCAGCCAGGTGGAACCTTCTGGCCCCGCGAGGTGAACGGCTGCCTGCTCAGGGGCTGTGGCAGGCCTGTGATGCAGAGTGGATACTGAGTTGTCTAATGGCTTCCGTTTATGGGACCTCCCATGCTTCACATGAAGGACAGTAAGGCAGGAGCAGGAGGTGGCATGGGAGATGGGGGAAGCTCTGGGAGAAGCCAAAAGGGTAAATGGGCAAAACAGGCAGCTCAGAACGAACTGTATCAGTAGTCTCAGATACTGCAGAAAGAGAAAGAAAGGAGTCTTTTTGCGGTTTCAGCTTGAGATAAAGTCTACGGGCCTGGCTTTGAATGAACAATAGCCTTTTCTATTTTCCTCGTTCCATCCTGTCTATATGAGCACACACACACTCTCTACCCCCGTCTCAGACTCACTTTCAGAATGAGATACGTCTCACGAGGAGCGAAGAGTACACGGCGTCTCGGTGTTATTTGTTCCAACTGCTGTAAATCTACTTTTACCTCCAAACAAAAAGCTTAATTTGAAAAAAAGAGAGATGAAAGGAAGTAGTTTCCTGACTGTGGGCACCTCAACCCAATCCCTTCCTTCTCTGGACCTCAGTTTCCTTCTTTGTAAAATGGGACTATTGGAGTAGCTGATCTCTGAGGGCTCTTTCAGAGCTCCCATTGCCAGAACTGACCACTGAGGACGTAGGAGAGCCCTGGGTACCCGTTCTTCTGGGGGCGGCCATGGGACAGTCTGACCAGGGGCTGCACCTCCACTTCACAGAGCGGACACCAGATTGGGTCACCCAGCCTGTGGGAACGAGGCTGAGTTTGGGAGTGTAACCTTGGTCCAGTTATCAAAATTGGGTAATCAACATTGATACAATACTTTTAACTAAACTACAGACCTGAGGATTGTGGTCTTATGTTGCCATTTTACAGATGAGACAACCGAGGCTCAGAAAACTGAAGTGACTTTACCCCTGGAGTAGTTACATGCTCCAAATGGGGAGGAGTCCTGCTGCAGGCGTTTTCTCCTGGAGCTTGTCCCCATTTCATCCTTGATGACACAAGGCAGCCCAGAAAGACAGGACATGAACAAGGAGGAGATACTGAAAGGTGAGTTATTGTTATCCAGCACCAGGGGTGTCCCTTGGCCACACTGGGGGTCAGAGCTTCACCTCAGTGACGAGCTCCCTGGTCCCACTGTGTGTGTGGCCCCACTGTGTGTGCATACTGCCGGCAGCCCTGGTGCAGCAAGCTCATTTCCTGTCTTTCCCACAAAGATTGTTTAGTCTGGTGCCTCCCTTTCACCTTGGGGGATAGCTCCTGGGGATTGATTTTTCTGGGAAAATATGTTCAGTGTGGCCAGCTCTACTGGAAGAGACAGCACATGCACTTTTTAAGTCCTCTGTTAAAGGAGGAAAATAGAGCAGCCTTGCCCTGTCACAGCCAAGTGTCTTTTAAAGCAGAGACCCCACCATGTGACTATGGATTTTGCAGTGACGCTGGACCTGGCGTTTGGTGACGCTCTCTGAGACTGCCCTGTCTTTGCAGTGGCGTGCAGAGTGGCTAGGCGATGCCTTATGCGAAGGTACCTGAGCTCCAGGCTACTCAGAGGCCCCCCAAGGAGAGCATCTTCCCTTCTGCCCTGGAAGGGGACAGATGGGGAGTACCACCAGGACCAGGTCCACCACAGCATGGCTTCTAGGAAGGAGAGGCCACCCTCCTGCCACAGAGGCCCCAGGACTGGGGTGGATGGCAGGGGAGTGGGTGCTCGCTCCTTGCCAGTGGAGCCTGCAGCCCCTCGGGCCCAGGCAGGTAGGATAGGATGACGCAGGCTGGCTTGTCACCAAGGACCCTTTCCTCTGCGTAGTCAGAATAGCTAATAACAATGTGACTCCCCCACCAGAAAGAAATCAGCAGGCTCCTCACCGGCCAGCATGATGTCATATATCCCCAGGGGACATGCACACATTCGGGCTATTTTTGTAATCGACAGTAAAAGCCCCTGCGTTAGTCATGCCATGGATAGAAATCTGTCTCATTTCACTTCTGAATCCTCGCCTATAAATGCGACAAATGAAAGGTGGCCCTGGAGAGAACTCCTGAACTGGGCTTCTGCAGTGGGTGGGGCCCAACACTCCAGGCCTCACTCACTGGCTCCGTCATCCCTTTTAGCACCATTTCCTGTGCCCCAGCCTGTGTCAGGAGCTGGGGGCCGAGGTCTGGACTTTATCCTCGAGGAACACATCATCCACGGGTGGGCAGGCCTTAAAATAATCTTAGTCTATCATGCTGAGTGCTGGGGTGAGACAGGGGCCTCCAGAAAGGGCTGGCTCATTCGGCCTGAGGCAGGTGACTTCGAAGGGTGCCTGGAAGAAGTGGCACTTTGCCAGATCTGGACGCTGTGTGTGCCTATGTTTCGGAAGGATGGGGTGGGGTTGGCAAGAGTTGAATGGGACTGGGAGGGCAGAAAACAGTCAGGTTAGTGTGTCTGGGGCCACAGAGGCTTGGTGTGGTGACAGGGCAGGGCCAGCTCTGGCAGGGCTTTGTCAGCCCCTTTCAGGACCTGGGCCTGGGTCCTCTTGCTGGAGCTCCTATCATATTTTGCGTTATCTCTAGGATAGTAGCGCTGAATGAATACGGGGGCAAGGGGGGTGGGGACCGCCCTGGACCTGTGCTTTCTAAACACGGTAACCCCTGCTATTTAGGGGCAGTCCCCACAAGTCTTCCGTTGCCCTGAATACCTTCCAGCCCACTGAGTTCTTTCGAGATTGGGAGGCTCGCGTCTAGACCTAGGCAGTCTCCTAGTTTAAGGGCCCTGAATCCACAATGGGACTTTTAAAAGCAAAGCATCTTGGTTAAAGAGCAAATATCTTTTCGGGTCCTGGGAGCCGCATGATAAAATGGTTATGTTAAGAAAGAAAAGGCCAACAGCCTGTTGACTATGAATGTTCAAGAGATGAAATCTTGCCAAGATGTAGATCTTGTACTCCAGACCTGGCCCACCACCTACCTGCCCAAGAAGAGAGCAGGCCAGACCACTCCCAGCAAGCCCCCCACCTGAAGGAGACTCCCCACAAACACCCATCTCTCTTTGCCTAGGCTGTTTCTGGCATCAACTGTTTCAACTGCAACCCAAACCTAGCAAGGATCTTGTACTGAACACTGTATCCTTTCCTCCCTGCTCACTCGGTACTTTTGATGGGATCACCCAGGAAGGACGTGCATCTTTGGGGCTTTCTCTGTAGTGTTTCTGAAGGTAGCGTGTCACCTCACAGCAAAGGCAGACACTAGTAACTGGTATTGTTTGTTCATTGATAACCTACAGTGTGCCCAGAACTCATCTACAGTCCTGACAATATCCCTAAGGGTTGGGATGTTTAAAATTTAAAAATAATTTAAAATTAATGCAAATCAAGAAATACATTCAAATTGCACATCATTTTAGACAACTTGAAAAAGTAGTACAGGGAGTTCCTGTATACCCCTTGCCCAGCTGCCCTCGTGTTAACATCTTGGGTAAAATTATCAAAAGCAGGTAATCAAATTGATACAATACTATTAACTAAACTACAGACTTGAAGATTGTGGTTTAATCTTGCCATCTTACAGATGAGGAAACTGAGGCTCAGAGAAGTGAAGTGACTTTACCCATCGCTCCACTTTCAGAAAGTAGAGGAGTTGGGATTCAAACTCAGGGTTACCTGCATACTCTGTCTACTTTAGCACGTGCTTCCACCAGTGACAGGTGGTGGTTGTGTGTCTGGTTGCCCATGTTGTCATTAGCATGTCCCCAGTAGGGCACAGGCCCCAGATCAATCTGACATCTGCAACGCCATGATGTCCAAAGCTTCCACTATGGCTGGGAACCCCAAGGCTGCCCCAAACGTGTGGAGCCCTTTGGAGTCTGTTCCGGTTCTTATTACAAGGTATGCCCAGACCACCTTGTCGGGGGGCCTAGGATGGATCCTGCCGCTCCCACTCCTGGACTGGATCAGATAGAGCCACAACCCCCACATGGAGCCCTGAGAGGCCACTGGATGGACCTGGGGCAAGGTGGCTTGCAGAGATCCATGGAAACCCAGCCTCATACTGGGAGCTGCAAAGCCAAAAAAAATGGCAGTTGGCCACCGAGCTGGCTCTGGCCTAGGAGTCAAGCAATGCCAGCATCCCAGGGAAGACAGCCCCACACCACTTTGCCTTTAGCCTCCCACCCTTGGTAGGCATTCCCTGGAATTCCCATGGTGGTCCAGTCTTGGCTTGAACCCTTTCCCATGATGAGAAATTCTCTCCTCTGTGACATGTGTGATTAGAAACAGGCCTCTCTGGCTCCAGCTTCCATAACCTCGGCTAATGTGGGAATCAGTATTTAGGGCTTGTTCACTAGTCATCTCTCCCCTGCTCCCTGGCTACACGACCCCCTGGTTAGTGGCCAAATAAGGCTACATACAACTCCATTTTCAGAACTACCTTGCAGCCCCAGGCCTTCTCTTGGAGAGAGTCCCAGCTTGTGGTCCCAGGGGCTCAGAGCAAAACAGGAGGCCAGGCCAAAGGCGCAGATTCTGATCACTGGTCCCTGCTGCCCAGGCCAGGTCTTCAAAACAGAGGTCCTTGGAGTTGGGCCACCTCCCCTTCTCCAGGAAGGAGGGCCAGGTACCACCCTCTGGGGACCTATTGTGTATCCTGTCCCAAAGTCACTGAAGGGGAGGGCAGTCCCCCTGGGGAGCTGGTCTTGGGAATAGCTGAATTATCACCAAAGGAGGCAGAGGAGATGCTCTTCTGCTCTGACTGCAGGCAGAATGAACCAACAGAAAAAAAAGAAAAAAATAACACAAAATCTGTCCTTGCTACCAGAAGGTTCAGCTAGACATTTAGAGCTGATGACTCACTTTCTCAAACCCAGAGTGTCTTTATTCCTTTCCAGGGAAAAGTTTCACTCCTTTTGAATGACTTCATGACTGCCAGGCCCTGGGAGAAAGGACCAGTCCCTCAGTAGCCACTGCGTGGGGCTCCCCTGGGGCCAGCAAGCGGGGACACATCTAGCAGACACACATTTCCCCTTTCTGCTCCCCAGGATCAGGAGTGACAAAGGGCCAGAGACAGAAACCTCCCTGCTGGGAGGGCTCACCCTTTAGCCAAGCTGACATTCCCCAGGGAACACCAGGACCTGGTAAGGCATTTCTAGCAATGGAGTTGTATGTGGCCTCATTTGGCCACTCTGCCTGGAGGGCATTTGCCCCTCTCTGAACTCCAGTTGGCAAGTCTGTAACCTCTTGGAATAATCTCCAAGATGCTGCTACAGCGCTCCCCATCCACTTGTGTGTCCTGTGAGGTGGGACCAGTCATCTCTGCCCCCTAAGGAAGCTGACCTGGTACCTACGAATGGCCGACCTCTGGTCTTGCATTATTTCATGTAATCCTCACAGCTCAGTAAAGGATGGGAGATAATCATTCCCCTGCTACAGATGAGAAACTGAGGCAGCTGTTCAGTGACAGAGCCAGGGTCTGAGTCCCAATCTGTAGTGCCCCCCTTTTTTGGAAGTCTGTTCCCACGGCCTCTTGACTAGCCTGGAGGGCTTTCCCAGGAGCCTGGACTGCCACCTCCTCTTCTGTGTTCTGATTTTCCAAGCTTGCTGAGATCTTGAAGGTCTTCACAGAGAGCACCCCTCTGGGTTCCTCACACTGGGGGTGGGGTGGACACCAGATAGCTTCTGAATAGTGAGAACTTGCAGCTGTGCCAAGCGTCCAGTGCTGAGTAGCAGGGCTGGGAGCCCAGCTAGCCTTCAGCAGCAATGGCTTAGAAAGGGAGAAGGGCAGGGATGTGGCGCTGACGGGATGGGCAGAGGAGGGTCCGGGTCACACAGTGTGGAGGAGGGAGTCAGCTCTGAGAAACAGCAACGGTGAGGGAGGAGATGGAGCCCAGAGGACAGACTTGTGCAGAGCTTGCAAATCATTGGCCGCGGAAGCCAAGTAAATGGTGGACGTCTGAGGTGATCCCAGGTTTCTGCCTCAGGCCGTTGGGTGGCTGGTGCTGTTGTTTATAAGAAAGGGAACCCAGCAGGGGCCATATTGGGAGGTGAGGGTGATGGCAGTGGGTTCGATGTTGGAAAGTTTGTAGTTTGGCATGCCAGTAGAGCACCCAGGTAGAGATGCTCGTTAGGCATTTGGGTATCCAGGAATGAGACTCAGGGCAGAGGGAAGGTCTACGCTAAAGTTACTGATTTGGAGGTCCTCGGTGTCTAGGCTTGTGTTGTCCAAGATGGGGGCTACTAGTCACATGTGACAGTTCAAGTTTAAACTGATTTTAATTTTCAAAAACTGAGTACAGTTTCTGTTTGGGATGATGAAAAAGTTCTGGAAATAGATGGTGATGGCTGCACAACACTTTGAGCGTAATGAATGTCATTGAATTATACACAGAAATAACTAAAATGGCAAAGTTTATATTATGTATATTTTACTACCACTTTAAAATGAGGAAAAATATGAATTACAATGAAAACTTCAGGTCTTCATTCACGTAGCCATATATCCAGTAGCTCAGTAAGCTACATGTGACTTGTGGCTACTATACTGGATGGTGCGCATGTGAAACATTGCCATCGTCACAGACATTTCCATTCGACAGCCACACTATAGAGAGTAACTGGAGTCTTGGGGGTTGCTGGGATTCCTGGGGACTGTGGAGTGAGAGGATAAGGGAGGAGGAAGGGGGCAGCCACGGACAGCAGAGGAGGAGCCTGGAACAGGGACCGGGGGACAAATGCTGATGGAGACAAGTACGTAGTTCTAAGGGAGCCCAGGAGACAGCAACCAACCACTTTCCAGAAAATATGTGGGACTTGCTGTTTCAAAATAGTCCGTGCTTTCCCACCCCACCAGGCCTTCCTTCATGGGGTGCCTTCTGCTGGGAACACTCCTGTTGCCATCCCCCACCCCTGTCCAAGTGCTGTCCACGATTCTAAGGCCCCACACAGCCCCTCTCCACACGGCTGTGAACCCAGAACCTTGTCACCCGAGAGAAACAGAACCAGACACTAGTGGTTCTGTCAGATTTATTAGGAAGACTTTTTTTTTTTACAGATTGTGACCTGCAGAACAGTTTATACAAGGGAATCAGTTCATGTGTGTGGGACTCTGTCCAAATCTGAGAATGCCAGGCTTCTGTAACCCAGCAAAGAGGAGCTGCAGAGTGGCTTTAGGGTCAGGCAAGAGACTCAGAGAGGGAGGGGCTGAAATGGGGCCATGGGAGAGTCCTGCAGGCAGTGGTAGGGAAGAGTGGAGGCAGCAAACTTACACTGAGCGGGGCGGGGGGCGGGGTCCAGACCTGGGCAAGTCTGCACACATCGGCAGTGCTTTTCCAGCTGGACTGCATGTACGTACGTCCTGGGCTTGTGTTCGGTGCTCAACAATAGTGAGGCGCTGCCAGGGCTCCCACATGGGCTGCACTGATCCAGGTGCATCCCGTGGGTCGGGGAGATGCAGCCTGCAGCCCATTGCAGCAGCTCTGTCTGCCTCCCTCAGCAGGGCTGAGGTTCCTGGAGGAGCTCCACTTGCTGTGGACACGGGGCAAGTCTCCACAAAGATCCCCTGTTAAGTGTAACACAGTGTTCTCTTGCAGTGGCTAGTTCTGAGCTGATCCAGGTGCTGGCCATAGGGACAGGCAACGCGGGCAGATTAGAGGGACGTCGATGAACAGTTAGAGTCCACCTGTAATGCATTGCCCCGTGCTGATCCAGCTGGAAGCCACACTCCATGTACACACAGGCTGCATATCCACCAGCAGCCGTGGCTCGTCCAGGTACTAGCTGTCATTAGGTACGGCGGGGCTTTCCGTGCTGATCCAGGTGGCGGTCCCCAGTGGGGCTGTGCACACAGTACATACAGGCTGTGCCCCCAGCAGATCGCCTGGTGCATGTATGCAGGCAGGAGGTTGGCCTGTGCTGGGCCAGGTTGCAGTTCCTTACAAAGCCTCACTTTCTGTGGAAGCTGTGTGCTGTGGTGGAGACACTGCCTGGTTCTCTGCAGACGCAGCCTCATGCTGAGTAAACGTAGCCTCATTCTCTACAGGCACAACTTTACTCGGGACAGATTCAACTTCATCCTGGGCAGGCACTGTCTCGTCTTGGGTAGATGCGGCCTCATCCGAGGAACGTGCCACCTTGTCCTGGGCAGCCATGGGCTGGTTCTGTGCAGACCCTGCCTGTGTCTCCACACAGAGTTCTGGCTTCTGTAGACACAACTTCTTTCCGCTTGCAGAGCAGCTGTCCACACAGCTGACATCTTGTTGTGGAGTGTCGCCCTGGACAGATGTAGCTGGACTGCCTTGTAGATATGGTTTGCACCTGGAGCTAGAGCGTTCTCCTTGGTGGCCGTGGCCTGCCTCGGCCTGCTGAGGCTCATCCTGGGTGCATGTCACCTGCGCCTCTTCGCTCAGCCTCCTTGCATGAATGCGTCTGCGCCTCCTTAGGAAGTTTCGCTTGGTGCTGACGCAGCCCGCACCAGCAAGCAGAGCTGTGCGCCATGGAGAGCCCCAGGAGGTTTTGAAGAGCTGCATGCGCAAGTACTGCAGCCGCCGACGCCGCCGGGCGTTGCGTCGTTCCCGGATGGACCAGCCATCAGTGCTCTGCAGAGCTGTGGTCCATGCAGTGGCAGTCTGCGTCGCCTGGCAGAGCCACAGTCCCTGGCGTCGGTGCTGTCTGTGTCTCCGGGGTGGACACTGTTCTGCGTTTGTTCTGTCTGCCTCTCCTGGCAGATCTGGGCTCTGTGTAGATGCGGTCTGCATCTGCCTGCTACGCAGGGCTCCATGTAGACGCAGCCTGTATCCCTTTGCAGAGGCTTGTCCTTTGAGGACACAGCACTCTTTTCTTTGGGGAGTCTTCTCCTGGGTGGACAACATCTGCATCTCCTTGGAGGGCCTGGCTCCACGCACATGCAGCCTGCGTCTCCTGGCAGAGCCTCGTGCCATGTAGACGCAGCCCACCCCTCCACATGGAGGCTCAGTCTGTGTAGACATGGTCTTGTGCAGTGGGGCTACCTGTGGATCCCAGCTCCTTCTGGTCGATTGCCTTACCTGCTGCCCCAGGTTGCTCAGGTGGCCTGGTCTGCAAGGCTGTTCTCTTTGCTGCGACATCTGCTCAGGCAGCTGTGGGCTCAGCTCAGTGCTGTAGCCCCAGTCCCTGCTCAGGGCCTCCACCTCCTTGGGGCCCGAGCCGGTGGTAGCACAGCCTGCCTGCATCTCAGCTCTGTCTGACCAGACCGGAGAGGCTGCTCTTCCAAAGTCGCTGAGAGTGCAGGGGTAGGACGGCAGGTGGGGGAGTGGGCAGCTGAGAGGAGCAGGGAGCACTGAGAGGTGTGGGAGGCTGGCAAGAAGGAGACAGAGGAAAGAAGCAGGAGCCGGAGAGAGGGACGAGGGGAATGAGAGCTGGCAGTAGAGCCAGGCAGCTGAGAGTGCACGCCTTGGCTGAAGAGGGTGTCTTTATACAGTGAGAAAGTAGGTGGGGAAAACCCCGTGTGACTCCCTGATTGGCTCCAGCCCTGGTCAGAATGAAGCCTGGAGAGATTGCCCAGCCTGCCTACTTTCTGAACGGATTTAAGGCAGCCCTGGAGAGTTGTTCCTGAGGAATAGACCCTCATCTAAACGGTGGCCCTGTCCAGGTAAGCTGTAAACCTCTGACTCCAGAGAAAGGACCCCCCAGAGAGCAGAGCAGGCCGTAGCCGCTCGCCACGATCATCCAATTAGAGCACTAGGGGGGCTGAAAACCACAGGCATTCAGAACCCACAGTATATGGAGCATGCAGTATGTCCATAGTATCCTTAGGCTAAGTTTCCAGAGGTCCCTAAGACCTGCCAATAAATTGTCCCAGGCCCTAACTGAGGTCTATTCCCCATACTCACCTGCTACCATTCCCCATCAACAAATACACCAATCTGCCTTTGGCTCACTGCCCCCATGGGTGCCCTATCTGTGTACGACTACAGAGCAGGAAGATACTCCCTTTCCATTGGGGTGAATATTGAGGGCGGCTGGCTTTCTCTGTGTTATGTGATGACTTATGTCACCCACTCCAGGTAGAATTGGCCCTTGCCTGTTTCATTCAGATCCTCGGGACCAGAACAAGGCTCTCCATGGCAAAGTGAGTCAGGTACTCTTTTTGAGGGCTCTGGAAGGTGAACATTCAGTGGTGGTTGCTCCCTGACTAATGCTGCCTAAATTCCAATAACCCAGCGCTAGTCCAACCTTCTCATTCTTCAAGTGGGGGAAACTGAGGCCCAGTCCTCAGCAGGGTTGACTCCAAGTCTCTTGGTTCCCAGTCTTGTCTTCTCTCCACTCCACCACGCTACCTGCCCTTTGGGGATGTGGCTGAGAGGGCCAGCCTTCCTCAGCTTACCACTCTCAAACTGACTTTGACAAGAACTCAGACTTCAAGTGGGGTAAATGTGGCAGTGAAGGGTAGCTGAACGGTGGCATCTCTAGCTTCATGGGGATCAGCCTATAACTGCAAGGCTCAGAGCCAACAGCTGCAGGCCTGATAGGACTGCATCCACATGCCAGTGGCAGTGGAGACAGATTTACCCCCAGGTGCCCTGAACCGTTGGAATGGACTCCGGTAGCAGAGCAGTCTCCTTCCTTTGCTAAATGAAGGCAATGTGTGGGGGTAGCCATGGGGAGGTACCAGGCGTGTATACGAGATCAGACAACTAAGTTCGTGAACTCATCCTAGAAAAAGTGCTACATACCTCATCGCTGAATATCACTATGGTCACCTTTGAAATACTCCCCTTGGGAAGCTATGCACTAATGCCAGCGCCTAGTCCACACTTCAAAGCAATTTTAGAACTCTTTTTCTGAAATGGCCATCAGAGATGTCATTATATTACCCTTGATGTCCTGAATGTCATCAAAATGTCTTCCTTTCAATATTTCCTTCCTCTTCTGGTAAAGAACAAAGTCATTGGAGGACAGATCAGGTGAGTAGGGAGGGTGTTCCAATACAGTTATTTGTTTACTGGCTAAAAACTCCCTCACAGACAGTGCCGTGTGAGCTGGTGCATTGTCATGATGCAAGAGCCATGAATTGGTGGCGAAAAGTTCAGGTCATCTAACTTTTTCACGCAGCCTTTTCAGCACTTCCAAATAGTAAACTTGGTTAATTGTTTGTCCAGTTGGTACAAATTCATAGTGAAGAATCCCTCTGATATCAAAAAAAGTTAACAACATCATGGCAACAAGTTCACGAATGTAATTGTCCGAGCTCGTCAAAGCACCTCTCAAGTTTGGGTGCCTAGGGTCTTTCCAGGTGTCCTGGAACTTCTACCAGCCAGTTGTCAAAGTGCCCTTTAACCAGCTAGGTGCAGAACTAGAGGACTGGCATGTCCTCTGGGGGTGGAGGTGTGATACAGCTCTAGCAGGAAAGCTTAATGCAAGCTTCTTTGCTCTTCCAAAGCCCAATTAGCCTGTGCACAGAAAGCCACCAAGCAAAGGCAAAGCCCCTTAGGGCACTGCGCAGATGGTGCTGCCATGCTCTTGCCATCTCCTAGGAAGAGGGGGTTATGGGCCCATCACCCAGATAGCCTAGAGGAAGGACCAAGCCGTAGTGGTGACTCCTCAACTGCACACAAGACGTGAGAGCCAAGAGGCACAGTGGCAGCATTTTCATGCATGTCATTGTCATTATTGCAACCCCCGCCACGGCTGTCTGTCATTGAGAGCCTCCTGTGTACTGAGAATGTTGTCAGCATTCTCTCCTCCATTGACTCTCACAACTACCCTTTGAGATGGCTATTATGATTAGCTCTATTTTATAGATGAGGAAAGCAAGGCTCAGAGAGGTAAAGTTACTCACCAGTGTCTCACAGCTCGGAAGCAAGTGGCAATGAGATGAATAAGACTTGGCTCTTGTCCTCAATATATTACCAGTCACATCTAGAGACAGAGTGTACAGAAATGGAATCAATGTTTCTTCCCAAGGATTGATAAGAACTCCCATTTACTGAGTATCTACTATGCTCCAGGAACTTTACATGCATTTTCCCATCTCAGCCTCACAATAGGGCCATGAAGATGCTACTATTACATCCATTTTGGGGGTCAGGAAAATTAGATTCCTAGAAGTTAAGTGACTTGACCAAGGTATCACAGCTAATAAAAGCAGAGCTGGGATTTGAGCCACTAAGCCAGTGATTCTCCAACTATTGGGTTTCAGACCCTGTTGTACTCTTAAAACTTGAGGGTAAATCCTTGGAGACAGAAAGCAGATCAGTGGTGACCAGAGACTGGTTGGAAGAGAGAAAGGGGTGTGACTGCTTAATGGGTATGGGGTTTCCTTTGGAGGTGAACAAAATGTGCAACTAGATAGCAGTGATAGTTGCACAATATTGTAAATGTCCTAAATGCCAATGAATTGTACGATTTAAAATGATTAATTTTATGTCATGTGAATTTTACCTCAAACAAAAAGCAGAATACAATGAGTAAATCAGCAAAAACAATTTTTTGAAAACCCCCAAAGCGCTTTTCTTTACGTGAGTTATAGCTCTTCACGTTAACCATATTAGATACAGAATTGTTAAAATATTTGCGTATCTATTAATAGTGAAATTAAAATAATAATCTCATTTCACATAAATATAAATAATATTTTAATGAAAATAACTATATTTTCCAAAACAAAAACATGTGTTGAAAAGAGTTGCATTGTTTTACACTTTTTTCAAATTTCCCCAATATCAAGCTTGATAAAAGGCAGCTAGAGTTTCACATCCAGTTCTCTGTTCGGTTATGATATCTCATTATATTTGAAGTATATGAAGGAAATCCAGGCTCACATATGCGATGGGAAGAGGGAGGGATATTTTAATAGACTTTTCATATAATTGTGGACATTCTTCTTTGGAGTGATACCAAAACTTGACCATGGTTGTTTCTTACAGGTTAACTGCAGTGCGGAAATGTGTATAAGTGAACTTTCCGTACTCAGTTCCATGAAAGTCCACAGAACTCTTTTATCCTTTGAATGGATGTTGTTGTTTTTTATTAAATTTATTGGGGTGACAATTGTTAGTAAATTTATATAGATTTCAGGTGTACAATGGCTTTCATCAACAAGACAAATAGTAACAAGTGTTGGAGAGGCTGTGGAGAAAAAGGAACCCTCATACAATGTTGGTGGGAATGCAGACTGGTGCAGCCGCTATGGAAGGCAGTGTGGAGGTTCCTCAAAAAATTACGAATAGAATTATCGTATGACCCAGCAATCCCTCTCCTGGGTATCTACCCAAAAAACCTGAAAACATTTATACATAAAGACACGTGTGCTCCAATGTCCATTGCAGCTTTGTTTACGGTGGCCAAGACATGGAAACAACCAAAATGTCCTTCGATAGATGAATGGATAAAGAAGTGGTGGTACATATACACAATGGAATACTATTCGGCGGTAAGAAAAGATGATATAGGAACATTTGTGACAACATGGATGGATCTTGAGAGTATAATGCTAAGTGAATGGATGTTTTAACCATTGGTCGTTTGGTACCATCATGCATCGGTCACTTGGAAAATATGGACGCCCTGACTTATGCATAGCTTCCATATGTTGACACATTTCATTCTACAACATTAAAAATAATCACATTTGTTCTTACAACCACCTGTCTCATTGGAAACAGTCTTTAAGTATTGGGAAGCTATCAGGCTCACCGTGGTGGATCCAAGCTTTGCAAAATTCTAATTTTTGCTTTAAAGCTGAAATTTTATCATTGGCAAAAAATACTGTCAGTTGTTTTCCTTGAAGTAATAGGCTCACTTCGTTCATTTACAAGAAAATGCCTGCCAAATACCCAAATCTGAGTAACATTAGTCATTCTTGCAAGTAAATATGATGTTCTATGAAAAACCAGCAAGTTGAGCTCCCAACTCGTAATAACATGAGTGTTTTGCCTTGAGTCAACCATTGCACTGTGGTTTCCACACAAGTACTTTAAGCAGATTTTCCATTTTGTCACATGGAATTTTTAAAATACAGGTATTCAAGGATCAGTATTTAATAAATTTAATTATTACTACTTTGCTAACAACATTCTTTTCTTTAATTAAACGTATTGGGGTGACAATGGTTAGTAAAGTTACATAGGTTTCAGGTGTACGATTGTGTAATACATCATCTATATCTCACATTATAAGTTCACCACCCAGAGTCAGTTCTCCTTCCTTCACCTTATATTTGACCCTCTTTTCCCTCATCTACCATGCCCCTCCCCCTTTACCCTCTGGTAACCACTAAAATATTGTCTGTGTCTATGAGTTTTTGTTTATTTGTCTTGTTCCTTTGTTGCTTTCAGTTTTATATCCCACATATCAGCGAAATCATATGGTTCTCAACTTTGTCGCTAACAACATTCTTTTTTTTGTTTTGAACGTGTTTGTTTTTTTTTAATTTATTGGGGTGACAATTCTTAGTGAAATTACATAGATTTCAGGTGTACAATTCTGTAATACATCATCTATAAATCCCATTGTGTGTTCACCACCCAGAGTCAGTTCTCCTTCCATCACCATATATTTGATCCCCCTTACCCTCATCTCCCTCCCCTCACCCCCCTTACCTTCTGGTAACCAGTAAACTATTGTCTGTGTCTATGAGTTCTTGATTCTCATTTGTTTGTCTTGTTCTTTTGTTGTTTTTGGTTTATATACCACATATCAGTGAAATCATAGGGTTCTCTGCTTTTTCTGTCTGACTTATTTCACTTAGCATTATACTCTAAAGATCCATCCATGTTGTCACAAATGTTCCTATATCATCTTTCCTTAACGCCGAATAGTATTCCACTGTGTATATATACCACCACTTCTCTATCCATTCATCTATCGAAGGACATTTTGGTTGTTTCCATGTCTTGGCCACCATAAACAAAGCTGCAATGAACACTGGAGCACACGTGTCTTTATGTATAAATGTTTTCAGGTTTTTTGGGTAGATACCCAGGAGAGGGATTGCTGGGTCATTTGGTAATTCTATTTGTAATTTTTTGAGGAACCTCCACACTGCCTTCCATAGCGGCTGCACCAGTCTGCATTCCCACCAACATTGTATGAGGGTTCCTTTTTCGCCACAGCCTCTCCAACACTTGTTGCTATCTGTCTTGTTGATGATAGCCATTCTGACTGGGGTGAGGTGATATCTCATTGTGGTTTTTACTTGCATTTCTCTGATGATTAGTGATGTTGAGCATTTTTTCATATGTCTATTTGCCATTTGTAAGTCCTCTTTGGAGAAATGTCTCTTCAGGTCCTCTGCCCATTTTTCAATTGGGTTGTTTGTTTTTCTGTTGTTGAGTTTCATGAGTTCTTTGTATATTTTGGATATTATCCCCTTATCGAAGGCACCGTTTGCAAAAATCTTCTCCCATTCAGTTGGTTGCCTCTTTATTTTGTCCATGGTTTCTTTTGCTGAGTGAAAGCTTTTAAGTTTCATATAGCCCCATTTATTTATTTTAGCTTTTACTTCATTGCCTTTGGAGTCAAATTCATAAAATGCTCTTTCAAACCAAGGTCCATAAGTTTAGTACCTATGTTTTCTTCTATGCAGTTAATTGTGTCAGGTCTTATGCTTAAGTCTTTGATCCATTTTGAATTAATTTTGGTACATGGTGACAGATAGTCCAATTTCATTCTTTTGCACGTGGCTATCCAATTCTCCCAGCAACATTTATTGAAGAGGCAATCTTTCCTTCATTGTTTGTTTTTAGCTTCTTTGTCAAAAATTATCTGTCCATGTTTATGTGGTTTTATTTCTGGGTTCTCAATTCTATTCCCTTAGTCTATGTGTCTGTTTTTCTGCCAATACCATGCTGTTTTGATTATTGTAACCCTGTAGTAAAAGCTAAAGTCAGGGAGTGCAATACCTCCAGTATTGTTCTTTTTTCTTAAGATTGCTTTGTCTATTTGGGGTCTTTTGTGGTTCCAAACAAATCTGATGATTTTTTGTTCTATTTCTTTAAAAAATGCCATTGGGATTTTGATGGGGATTGCATTAAATCTGTATATTGCTTTGGGTAATATGGCTATTTTAACTATGTTAATTCTTCCAATCCATGAGCACGGAATATCTTTCCATTTCTTTGTGCCTTCTTGAATTTCTTTCATAAATGTCTTATATTTTTCAGCATATAAATCCTTCACATCCTTGGTTAAATTTATTTCTACGTATTTTATTCTTTTTGCTGCAATTGCAAAAGGAATTGTTTTTTGTATTTCTTTTTCTGAGATTTCATTGTTAGTATATAGGAATGCAATGGACTTTTGTACGTTGATTTTGTAGCTGGCAACTTTACTGTATTCGTTGGTTCTTTCTAATAACTTTTTGGTGGAGTCTTTAGGGTTTTCTATATATAGCATCATGTCATCTGCAAAGAGTGATAATTTAACTTCTTCATTCCCAATTTGGATGTCTTTTATTTCTTTCTCTCGCCTGATTGCTCTGGCAAGAATTTCCAACACTATGTTGCAAAGCAGAGGTGATAGGGAACAGCCCTGTCGTGTTCCTGAACGTAGAGCAAAAGGCTTCAGTTTTTCACTGTTATGAGATTAGCTGAGGGCTTGTCACAGATGGCCTTTATTATGTTAAGGTATTTTCCTTCTATACCTATTTTATTAAGTGTTTTAGTCATAAATGGATGTTGTATCTTGTCAAATGCTTTTTCTGCATCAATTGACATAATCATATGATTTTTGTCCTTTATTTTGTTTATGTGATATATCACAATGATGGATTTGCGGATGTTGAACCATCCTTGTGCCCTGGGGATGAACCCCACTTAGTCGTGATGAATAATGTTTTTAATGCATTGTTGTATTCAATTTGCTAGAATTTTGTTTAGGATTTTTGCATCAGTATTCATCAGAGATATTGGTCTGTAGTTTTCTTTTTTTGCGTTGTCCTTACCAGGTTTTGGTATCAGGGTAATGTTGGCCTCATAAAATGAGTTAGGGAGTACTGTCTCTTCTTCAATTTTTTGGAAGACTTTGAGCAGGATTGCTATTACATCCTGTTTGAAGGTTTGGTAGAATTCACTAGTGAAGCTGTCTGGTCCTGGACTTTTGCTTTTGGGAAGGTTTTGGATGACTGATTCAATTTTGTTACTGGTGATCGGTCTGTTTAGATTTTCCAGTTCTTCATGGTTCAGCCTTGGAAGGGTATATGTTTCTAAGAACTTGTCCATTTCTTCTAGGTTATCGAATTTGGTGGCATATAGTCCTTCCTAGTATTCTTGCATGATCCTTTGTATTTCTGTGGTGTCCCTGATAACTTCCCCTTTTTCATTTCTGATTTTGTTAATTAGTGTCTTGTTTTATCTTAGTGAGTCTAGCCAAGGGTTTGTCGATTTTGTTAATCTTTTCAAAGAACCAGCTCTTTGTCACATTAATTTTTTCTATTGTCTTTTTGTTCTCTATTTCAGTTAGTTCTGCTCTGATTTTTGTAATTTCCTTTCTTCTGCTGACCTTGGATTTCACTTGTTCTTCTTTTTCTAGTTCTTAAGGTGTAACATGAGGTTATTTATTTGGGATTTTTCTTGTTTCTTGAGATAGGCCTGTAATGATATAAATTTCCCTCTTAAAACTGCTTTCGCTGCATCCCCAAAATTTTGGTAGGATGTATTTTCATTGTCATTTGTTTCTATGTATCTTTTGATCTCTCCTCTAATTTCTTCTTTGACCCAGTCGTTCTTTAAAAGTATGTTGTTTAATCTCCATGTATTTGTGTTTTTTCTTGCTTTCTTTTCGCAGTTGATATCCAATTTCAAAGCCTTGTGATCAGAGAATATGCTTGGTATGATTTCAGTCTTCTTAAATTTGCTGAGGCTGATTTGATGTCCCTATATATGGTCTATCCTTGAGAATGTTCCATGTACACTAGAAAAGAATGTATAGTCTGATGTTTTAGGATGAAGTGCTCTATAAATGTCAATGATGTCCATTTCATCTAATTGTCGTTTAGGGCTGCTATTTCGTTATTTATTTTCTGTTTGGATGATCTATCCATAGCTGTCAATGATGTATTTAAGTCCTCTAGTATAATTGTGTTTTGGTCAATTTCTCCCTTTAGTTCTGTTAGTAGTTGCTTGGTATATTTTGGTGCTCTCTGATTGGGGACATAAATATTGATGACTGTTATGTCTTCTTGTTGTATAGTCCCCTTTACCATGATGAAATGTCCATCTTTGTCTCTTGTTATCTTTTTCACCCTGAAGTCTGTTTCATCTGATATCATTATGGCTACACCTGATTTTCTCTGGGTACAATTTGCTTGGAGTGGTCAATTTCCACCCTTTCACTTTGAGTCTATGCTTGTCCTTGTAGCGGAGATGTGTCTCTTGGAGACAGCATACGGCTGGGTTTAGTTTTTTGATCCAATCTGCTACTCTGTGCCTTTTTATTGGTGAGTTCAGTCCATTTACATTTAGGCTGATTATTGACACATGAGGATTTCCTGTCATTCTATCTTTAGTTTTCTGGTAAGGCTGTGTCTCCATTGTTTCTTTACCTTTTTGTTGTTGTCTATTATTTCTGTGTGGTGGTATTCTACAATGTTTCCATCTATTTCTTCTTTTATTACAGTATATATTTCAGATCTGGATTTTTTTGAGTGGTTACCCCTAAGTTTATGTAAAAGAAAGTTTAATATTTAGAGTATTCCATTTTCTTCAGCACGCTTACTTTCTCCATTCCCATATTCTGGTTCTGGCCTTTACTCTCCCCCTTTCTATGTTGCCACAAATTGTCCCTGTTGATGGTCGTCGAGTAGCCTTGTTTAGTATTTCTTGTAGTGCAGGTCGTGTATTAGAAAATTCCCTCAGCTTCTGTATGTCTGGAAAGGTCTTTATTCCTCCTTCATATCTAAAGGATATCTTTGCTGGATATATTATTCTTGGCTCATCATTTCTCTCTTTCAATAGTTTGAATATTTGGTTCCATTCCCTCCTGGCTTGTAGAGTTTCTGCTGAAAAATCTGATGATAATCTAATGGGCTTTCTTTTGTAGGTTACCGTCTTCTTTTCCCTGGCTGCCTTGAGGATTCTTTCTTTGTCTTTGATTTTAGACAGCTTCAATACAATGTGCCTTGGAGAAGGCCTGTTGGGATTGAGGTAATTAGGTGTTCTATTTGCTTCTTGGATTCGAGGATCCAGTTCTGTCCACACGTTTGAGAAGTTCTCATCAACAATTTGTTTGAATATATTCTCTGTTCCCTTTTCTCTTTCTTCTCCTTCTGGTATGCCCATTATTCTTATATTGCTCTTTCTGATAGAGTCAGAAAGTTCTTGTAGAGTTCTTTCATTTCTTTTAAGTCTCAAGTCTCTTTCTTCTTCCATCTGTGTAATTTCCAGGTTTCTATCATCAATGTCAGTGATTCTTTCCTCCATCTGGTCAAATCTATTACCTAAACTGGTTATTTCATTCTTAATTTCTTCTATTGAGTTCTTAATCTCCAGAAATTCCATTTGGTTCTTTTTTAAAATTTCAATCTCTTTCGTAAAATGCTCTTGTTCTTTGATTGCATTTCTGAGTTCATTAAAGTGCCTTTCTGTGTTTTCTTGCATCTCGTTGAGTTTTTTCAGAACTGCAATCTTGAATTCTCTGTCATTTAAGTCACATATTTCCATCTGTTTAGGCTCCTTTTCTGGAGACTTTTCACTTTCTTTTTGAGCTGTCTTATTGCCTTGGTTATTCATGGCAATTGCTGATTTATTATTTCTCTTCCTAGACATCTACAGGAGTGGCTTCTGCAACAGGTTGATAGGAAGAGGTCTTTCTTTTGTTTTCTAGTACTTGTTGGTAGAATGTTTTATTTTCTCTCGGACTGCAGCCTTTTTTTCTTCTCTCACACAGTAGTGCTATGTTTTCTCTGCACTATTCCAGCTTCTCACAGAATGTGGGGATTCCCTGGGAGATGGGCTTCTCCTCTGTTAACAGTTTGCCTGGGTCATAGGGCACCACGTCCCTGAGGGGATGTGGAGAGCTTTTGAAGTTCCAAAGCTCTTTGTGAACCAGATTCAGAGCCCGTATGTTTCAGCAGTTCTGTTTACTCCTGCAGGGATCCACTCAGATAGGTGGGGCCAGGGGCGAGGTGAGTTGTGAGAGGTGGCCCAGAGCAATGGCGGCGACCACCACCACAGCCGTCCTGCTTCCACAGCTCCCACCCCTTTGCCGGAACTAGTTGGGCTGCGAATCTGTTCTGCGGTCCACAGTTCTCAGAACAGCAAATTTTCTGTTCTTTTGATCTGACACTGCTACTGTTCCGCTTCTAGCACTGGGCAGGTGGGGGCGGGGCGAGCTCTGGGAGGGTAGGGAAGGGGCGGCTAGTCTCAGTGCCTAAGGCTTCCAGTTCTCTGCTTGGCAGTGAGGGCTTAAACCACCGTTTTCAGCCTTCTTCCCTCAGTCTTTTCTCCGAGGTCTCTGCCGTGAGCGTTGGGTTCTGCCATGTTATATGCTGCCGCTTCAGCCCTGTGGGCCATAAGCAGAGTCCTAGCAGTCTGAGTTCTTCCCTCTTCCGCAGCTGCGGTAGTTCCGGGATGCAGTGATCTCGGAGCACTGAGCTAGGTCTGCGTTCTGCGCCCGCGCGGCTCCGTCTCCGCACTTCTCCCTTCCCTCCTCCCCCGCTCGCCCGATTCGCCCACCTTTAGGTGACTTCAGTAGTGGGCCTCTTCGTCTTGCCTGTCTGCTGTGCAGGGAGTCCTTTGTGGAGTTATTGTTGTTCGATTAGTTGTAAATTCCAGGGGAGCTTTACAGAGGCTCACCTCACGCCGCCATTTTGATGACCAGTCCGCTAACAACATTCTTAAGTGAAGCTGGCGTTTTGTTTTATAACTACAAGTGCATGGTTGTGGAGAATCCAGTGGCGGTTAGTACAATTTGGTGCCATTGCCCTGATCCCACCAGCAGTACCAACGTCAACTCAGTGGAAATGTCCAAAAGCATTTTAGTGTTACAGTGAAAAGAGTTTAGACCTCCTCGCACAACTTCTAAAGGGTCTTGGGGACCTCTGTGGGTTCACGGATCTCACTCTGAGAAGAGCCATGTGAGGCTATGCATACATCTGCTCCTGCCACCTCCCTTCATCAGGACCTCTGATGGCTTCCTATCACCTACAGAACCAAGCCTGACCTCAGCCTATGATGCCAGCCCGGGACCCAGGGTTCCAGCCTGATGGGCTACTCGCCATTATCCAAGTTTGTCCTTCCATGCCCTTGCCCATCCTTTTCCCTGCCCTGGGAAATGTCCTCATCACGATATCTGGCCATTGAAATACTACTTATTCTGCCTCTTCCAGGACACCTTCAGAGGGTTTTAAGTGAAAACAATTTTGTTCTCTGAACTTCCTGAGCCCACTCTCAAAATGTCTCTAGCACGTAGCAGACTGGTTATTATATTAGAAGGAGGTGTTTCCTCATCAGTACGCTTCCCAGGGTCAAGCACCAAGTCTTTCCATTTCCCTGTGGTTCAGCCTTGTTTATCCCTGGGGTAGGGGTCATTTGTTCAATGGTACTGGATTGCAGGGATTCAGCTCCAGTGCCCATAATGTAAAACTGGAAAATGCCATGTGGCTGCAGCTGTGAATGCTCAAAGCTCACGGAGCATATTTTGCCTTTTTTCAGTCCCCAAAGAATGTCACAATGGGTGTGAATATTTGGCCATCCTTCTTAAAAATGATCTTATTTCACAGATAGGGAAAAGGGGTTACACTTCTGGACTACTCCAACCCCAGGAATCTCACCTCCTCAAGCTGGAACGATCCTTAAGAGGGAGAAAGTCTCCATGGCACCACTGTGCTGAAGGTGCTATGTTTCTTGCCTCCATTTTTCAGGTGATATAGTGCATGCTCTGGCATGCCCAACACAAGCTCAACTTGGGCTGGAAGACTTTATCTCATTTGAAGCTTGTCTTACAACCTTGCAGAATCACACTTGATGCCTGCGAAGATGCACTTGTTTGTTTCAAAGGCCAATTTAATTTTGATGCATTTGGCCTCAATAGTTGTTTCCTGATTTCCAAGAATTGCTCTCAATTTAGCGGTTGCCAGCTCACAGCTTTCTGCACCAGCCCTTTGCCTGCCTGCTGTGCTCTAACTTCTCTGTCTTCAATGATCATGTTGGCTGGCAGGGGTATGGAAGCGGGAGAAGGAGGGATCTGCACAGGCTGGAGCATGGAGGAGAGGACCTGGGCAATGGAGACGGAGGGACTCTGAACCAGGGTCCAGAGAACACATAGAGCAAGACGTGGAGATGGGCAAGGTAAATAGTCAGCCACTCAGTATGAGTTGGTACCAAAATTGTGTGGCCAGATACATAATCAGGGCCATGGGCTCTATCAACAAAGGCAAAGTATTCAGAACAAGGGAGGTGAGTGTGCTGCTCTCTTCTGCAATGTAGTGTGTAAGACATGGGCTCTGGAACCAGATTGTTTGATTAAACTTTTCATTCTCTGTGACTTTGGGCAAATTACTTAACCCCTATGAGACTCAAATAGTGTTTTTCATGTTTTCAATGGGCACGATAACAGAGACAACTTCAATGTGCTGTTAGGAGGATCCAGTGAGATCCTAGATGTCAAGTGGTGTGTACAACCCTGCTCTGCTCTGCTCTGGCCAGACACCAACCAGATATTTTGGCTGGTTCTAGAGCATGTGTAGAGGATGGAAGGCCATGGGGTGAGGGACAAAAGAAATACCATTTCCCCAGTGGGAGAGAAGGCATCTCCTGATGTGGCTAGCAGGTTCTTTGACGACAGCGATGGGGGTGGCAGAAGTGACGGAGATGCAGGTTCTGGTGTCATGGGAAAGCAGACATCTCAAGAACTCAGTCACGTGACTATTGGTTACTTCAGGAGTGAGCAGGTTCCTTTTGGGGGAGGCATACCACCAGGGACTAGCTGTTGTAGGAGAAGGGAAGCATCAGGCTGCAGCCAGGCCTGGGCCGTGGAGATGGTGGAGCGCAGCCCCAGACTGCAAATGCCAAAGGCTTTCTGCTCTGGCTATGTTGCCTGGGAGGCGTACAGGCCATTCCTAGGGACCCACAAGTCACCGGCCAGTCAAGGGCCTCCCGGTTAGAATTTCAGTGTGTTTGCTCTTGGTGCCGTAGCAGCTGGAGTCTGGTGGATCGCGGAGCTGCTGCTCACCTAGCTGATCGTCAGCCATACCGAAAACAATGGGCCACTGTGGTCTCCTGGGCAGCCGTAGGCATCTGAGCTGGGAGACCACCCCGAGATCCTTACTCTAGCCTCCTCCTTTTCCAGCTGAGGGGGCTGAGGCCTGTGAGAAGCAAGGCCTGCTCATGTAACACTGAGATGGACTTATACAGCCGCCACCCCAAAGCCCAGCCCTGCCATGGGCCCAGGGACCCTGAGGGCTTGCTCTCCTTACAAATGCCGGTGCGGTGTAAATGAGTCGGGCCTGGCCCTGAGCGCAGCAGGCTTCTCCAGGCAGTAGGAGCCTAGAGACCAGGTGCCAAGTCCCTGGTCTGTCCCTCCCTTGCCAGGGGACCTTTAGGCAAGGCAGTCTTCTCCCTTCAGGCCTCAGTGGCAGTTGGTCTTGTCAATGACAGCTCTGACAGCCAGATTTCAAGGAACTCAGGGACCTGTGATCCAGTGGTGGGGATGGACGTAGCGGGGTGAATAGTGGCCTACAAAAAAGATACGTCCAAGCTCTACCTCCAGAGCCTATGAACATGAGATTATGTGGGAAAAGGGTCTTTGCTGATGTAATGAAGTTAAGGATCTCCAGATAAAGCCATCCTGGATCATCTTGGTGAACCCTAAATCCAATCACAAGCGTCCTTACAGAGACAGAAGAGGAGAAAGACACAGAGCAGAAGAGACAGCCTTGTGAAGAAGGAGTAAGAGATTGGAGTGACTCAGCCACAAGCCAAGGAATGCCAAGAATGCTGGTGGTTACCAGAATCTGGACGAGCCAAGGAAACCCCCCTCTAGAAACTTCCGAGTGTGGCCCTACCAACACTTGGACTTCAGACTTCCAGCTTGTAGAACTATGGGACAATATTCATATTTCTGTTCTTTTAAGTCACACAGTTTGTGGTAACTGGTTACAGTAGCCCGAGGACTCTCATGGACTGGGCCACGCTGCTGCCAAGACCCGGAGCCCATGGGCCATCCAAGGGCTCAGACCCTGCCAAGTGGCTCCCAAGGAGCTCCTAGAGGCTGACTGTGCCTTGCTGGGTAGACTCGCTGTACCGTTCACTCACGGCTGAGGCAGTATGACTGGCTCAGTCTCCTGTCAGGCCCACTCAGTACCCGTGAACTTCCGGCTGAAGGTCAGGTGCTGCTCCAGCTCATTGATGATGATTGGCAGGAGCCCGTGCTGATACCTCCGGGCTTACACCTCTAATTCCTGAGTCCTGCTTTGCTTTGCCACAGTGCCAGCCCAAGGTGTAGTGGTAGCAAAGAGATGCTCTCCGGGGACCCTTGCCTGCCCCACTGCTGTCCTCTTTGCCTCAGACCGGCTGCCCAGTGTGTGGCAGGAAGTACCCAGAAGGTGTGACTAGGCCCTGGCTTCAAGAGCCACACACATAGCCATGCTGTCCACAGGCCATGGGTGTCCTGGGTGCCCCCGGAAGGGGGGAAGAAAGGCGCATGGCCCACAGGCAGCAGGTGGCAAGCCAGAGCTACCAAGAGCCAGGGCTTCCTGGGCTGCCAGCTCCGTTCTGAAAATGACAGCTCTGATCCCCGTGCGTCAAGAGACACTGGTAGCTGGGATTCCATTTTCGAGCCTCCCCATAATAAAAAGCACTGGCATTCGGTGGTGGACCCGGGTGATCAGGGAAGGCAATACTACAGAAGTTCCCTTTGACCTTTAGAGTGAGTTTTTACCACCTCTTATCATACACTTTGGAAATTCTGATTACATTATTAACAGCTCTTAATTGCTTTTTATTCGTAAGCCTTCATGCAGAGGCAGAGATGGCAGAAGGGTGTGTGAAGGGAGGTTATTCTCTGTGCTCGAGGAATAACAGACAGCATAGTATCATCCTGAGTGAGGCCCAGGTAAAAATCACGTCTTCGTTAGCTTTACCAGTTCCTTTTCTGTTACCAGTTTATTCTAGGAAGTACAGTATATTTACGTTTAGTCAAGGGTGGAGGGAATAGGAGGCCAAAGCCACCTTTCAGGAATCTCAGGCTAGCTGCCCATGGCCTTTTTGGAGTTCTCAGGGCTTACCTGTGCCAGTCCCCAGAAGAGCTGATGGGGTGCCTAGAAAATGAACACTGTTGAGCTTCCAGGCGACACAGGTGCTCGGGGTTGGGAATCTGGGCTCCTCACCTTGGACTGAGCCTGTCAGCCAATGGAGGGTGGCTGCCTTTGAATAGGGACACCTTTCCCAGGCTGCTCAGTAAAACGGGGCCTGAATGTGAGGACTCAGGGGGGCCCCAGCTGCCACTTCTTGAAGACAAGGCCACATTTTTCTGCCTTATATGTGATTGCTCTTGTAGCAATCCTCTAAATATCTTTGTCACATAACGAGACCCTGGGGTTCAAAGGGAGCTCTGAAAGGAGCTTTTGTCTGCTGATTTTAGACTTTTATGAGTCACAAGCAGTAATGAGCTTCCCTCCACCAGCCTGGAGGCACATTCAGCTAGGCAAGGCACTGGGGAAGGTGGACGCCACCCAAAAGCCTGGGGAATACAGTCTGCAGATGTCAGAGCAGGCGGAGGGGTGGCAAGGCTTTGGGAGTCAAGGTCCCAGGTTCAGGCAGGAGTGAGGAGCAGGGACGAGGAGCACTCTGCAGCTCCCCACACTCCACAGAAGCCAAAGAAGCCCTATTTGGACAATGTTAAGAGTTGACTGGCTGTTTAACACTCCTTTTGGTCCAAAGCAAGCTTCTACTGTAAGAAATTTATAAGTAACTACCCTCATCTGCTCTGCTGTTAAGACACGAGCACACTGAGGCCCAGAGAGGGAAAGAAACGCCCACGGTCACCCAGCTGGTGTCAGAGCTGGAGTGGAACCCTGCCCTCCTGATCACAGGTCGCCAACCTCTCTAGATCATGCGTATGTGGCCTGCACCCACTGTGTGGGGGACAGACTAGGGTCCATGTCGGGTGGAGAGGGCCCAGGTTCCCCAGGAGTTCACATTTCTGGCATGGTGGTTGCTGCTATGTGCCACCCCAGCCAACATACCTTACTCACTTGTCCACTGTATTAGGGGGAGAGACAGACACACACACACACACACAGAGACAGAGGCACACAGAGATTTAGGTTAAGGAATTGGCTCATGCAACGGTCAGGGCTGGCAAGTCGGAAATCAGCAGGCTGCAGATTCAGGCAGGAGTTGTTGCCATCTTGAGTACGAAGGCTGGAAACTCAGGTAGGGTTTCTGTGCTGTAGTCTGGGGTTAGAATTCCTTCTTTGGGGAACCTCAGTCTTTCCTTTTAAGGCCTTCAACTGATTGGACGAGGCCCACCCATGTTATGGAGGATAATCTGCTTTACTCGGACTCGACTGATTTAAATGTTAATCACATCTAAAACATACCTTCACAGCGGCATCCACGCTGGTATTTGGCCAAACAGCCGGGCACCATGGCCTGGCCAAGTTGACACGTAAAATGAGCCATCACATCCACAGTGTCTTCTGCAGCAGCCCAGGGAAGCAATTATTGGCTTTGAGAGCAGAACATGCTGCTGGATGGTGGCCTGCTGGTGAAGGCAGAGGAAGTAGCCTGACCAAAATCTCGACAGCCCGAGGTCCCCTGCCTCCCCACCTCCTGCAGCTGCCCTTGGCCTAACATTCTGGCCTCTCCCAGAGATCAGCCCCCCATGAGGGAAGCTAGTGGGCATAGAGTCTCTGTTAGAGCCCAGGCTTGGGAGCTCAGGGCTTGGCCCCACTCTACCTTTCTCCCTGGGGATACCCATCCCTGCATTTCCCTCCTGCCCAGTGCATGGTGGCCACACCTTTGGATTCCAGCCCATAACTCCACCTTCCATCAAGAGGAGGGAGCAGCTGCAAGGCCCCTGAGAGCAGGTTGCTCTGTACTGGGAAGTCAGATTTGTGCAAATGCACCCTCCCCCAATAAACCCTGTCAGCCCAGTCACTCCCTCCGGGGTCCTCTTCTTCTGGCTCTCCCCTGTCTTCTGTCTCAAGTGATGAAGCTCTCTTTGCTGTTCTCTCATCTTCTGCATGTTCCTTGGGCACCAGATGAGAATGGCTCTCTGAAAAACTGCTCTGGCAGCCTCACCCCTGCACCAGTGCTTCCTTGTGGCTCATCTTGGTAGAGTTCTCTCCCCCAGGGGGCATGCTTGAAACTGAGCAGTTCAGCTTCAGCCACCAGGTCAGCAGGTCTAGTGGGGTTTCTCTGCTGCAAGGAAGAACAAGAAGAGGGCTACAGAGTCTTCAGATGAGATGCCCCTCCGTGCCCAGCCTTTCTGCCTCTTGTTTTAAGGTCATCGCAATCCTAAGGTAGGGATGAATCATATCCTCATTTCATGGACGAGCAGACTGAGCCTCGGACAGGGTGGGCTGCTGGCCCAAGGTGGTGCAGGGGATAGAGATGGGCTGAGTGGGAATCCAGAGCCCCACCACTCAGCACCTAGGGGTTGTGCTAGCACCCCCTCTGGGCACACAGCCCGGAATGGGCTTCTTCCCAGCTCTAAACAGAAACCAGCAGATGGGTGAGCAGGCTTGCTGGAAGCCCCAGCTCTGGCCTCAAGCCATTAGGGCTGCCTTCCCAAATGCGGAAGCGATGTCTTCGGTCACATACTGATAAATGGGGACAACCTGAAGAGGAGAGACTCTGAGTTGAGGAGCAGAGGATGCCCCCCATTCCCAGACCCAGTGCTGCAGCCTTGAGCTCACAAAGCTCTGCTACCACTGTCTTCTGATCCCAAGTCTGTCATGGCTCTGTATCTAAATTGGGCTCCTTAAGAGCTCAAGGACCATCCCCCACCTCAACCCCTACCACCCCAGCACCTCGATACCCCAGCTCCTCCAGGATATGGCTATGATCACCTCTCCCACCTAATCTTCTAGAACATTCCTTTTCCCTCCACAGTGCTACTCCCACCAGGCTTCTTCTACTTCCCTGCACTTCCCACCCTCACCCTCCTAACGCAGGGCCATAAACTGCCACCTCCTCCCCGATACACTTCCCAGTGTAGTGCTCAAAGCCCAGCAGTGTCCCCACCACCCCGGCTTTCCACTGTGCCAATCAGAAGGATGGACATTTCCAACTGCCATTTTGCCCTGCTTGCCCAACACCCTCGGCTTGCACCTCAGTGTTCCGGCCTCTGTCACAGAGTGTGTGGCTTAGACGGGAATTGTTGCAGGTGGCAGCGTCTGCCCACCCTAGGAGACCAGAATCTGCTTTCGAGCAGTGACCACCTTGACCTGAATCTGCATATCCCACGCCTGGGTACACCCAGGACTTGACCCAGAGTTAAGTGCTCAAGGAACAGAAAGTAAGCTGGCCCTTCTTTCAGGGAACTTCTTGGAACTTGCCCAGCAAATACTTCAATGGTCATTCTAGAATCCTAGAACCCAAAGTCTGGGGCAGTGGACAGGGCCCTCAAAGCAGCTCATGCAGAGTCTCCAAGTCAAGCTGAGCAGCCGGGACACTGGGGCTGCTGATTACAATGCAGATTTCCTGGGCCCTATGCCAGAGGTACTAAATCAGAATCTCCATGCGGGTGGGGAATAGCCAGCTGCATTTTTAAGAGGACTCCACAGGTGGTTCTGATGTATTCCACAGATTGGACAGGCCAGGGCCCTGGCTTGCACAGCGAGTCATCGCAGACTGGGACTGGAACTCTGGCTCTTGGCTCCCAATGTGGGGCTCTCTCCCTTATGTCATCAGGCCCAGCCAGCTGTCAAGGCTAAGGAGCTACATCTGAGTCACTTGCTAACAAGAGGCATCCTGCCTCAAGGGCATGAGTCACAACAGAGCCCCGCTGACAGTGGTCAACTCCCAAGAATCAACAGGAAATGTTGTGGATGCCTCGTCTGTGCTGCTGCCTGAGACAGAACAGTCTGGGCTCCTTGGGCAGGGGTGCCTGTCTCTTGTTATGAAGCCTGCGCAGCCTTCAGTCCTTCAGACCAGCCTTCTGTCTGCTGCTTCAGACCCAAACATTCTGTTTGTCTAGCAGCCATCTAGGAGCTGGATCCACGGCCGCGACGTGCTGTCAGGAGACTGCAAGGAGCAGGAAACCCATCATCACTTAGAGGAGGTACAGCAAGGGGAGGTGCATGATGGCCTCTGTGCATGCAGATGGGTCAGCCTGGTCTGTGGGCAGGCACACAGATGGAGGAGGATGAGGAGGTAGCCACAGGGGCCTGGCCAGGGGACGTGGGCCACTGCAGGCAGAGAGAGCTGTATATGTGCAGGCTCTGTATGTGTACGGGCATGCGCAGAAGAGGGAGGCTGGTGCGGCCGGCGCCCAGAATGGAAGTGCAGGACCAGAGGGGCATACAGTGGGGCACAGAGAGGTTGCAAGAGGGAAGGGGGCAGGTCCTTTGAGGCCCTGATAGGGATGTTTTATTTTATCATAAGAACAATGGGAAGGTCCAACAAACATGAAAAGATGCTCCACATCACTAGTCATTGGAGAAATAGAAATCAAATCCGTGAGCTACCACCTCACACCTACCTAGATTTCAAAAGAAAAACTAAGTGTTGATAAGAAAGTAAAGAAATTGGGATACTCATGCATCGCTGGTAGGAAAATAAAATGGTGCAGCCACTGTGGAGGACAGATTAATGGTTCCTCAAAAAGTTAAACAAGGGGTTGGCTGGGTGGCTCAGTTGGTTAGAGCGCGAGCTCTGAACAACAGGGTTGCCGGTTCGATTCCCACATGGGCCAGTGAGCTGCGCCCTCCACAACTAGATTGAAGACAACAAGCTGCCACTGAGCTGCCAGAGGGGTGGCTGGATGGCTCAGTTGGTGAGATCGTGAGCTCTCAACAACAAGGTTGCGGGTTCAATTCCCACATGGGATGGTGCAACTAAAGATTGAAAACAACAACTGGACTTGGAGCTGAGCTGCGCCCTCCACAACTAGATTGAGGGACAATGACTTGGAGCTGATGGGCCCTGGAGAAACACACTGTTTCCCAATATTCCCCAATAAAATTTTTTTTAAATGTTCACTGGCAAATTTCATCACACACACACACACACACACACACACACTAACCACAACTTTAAAAAGCAGCGGGAAGAACACTGGGAAGGCGGAAGGCCGGTTGAGGGCCGGAGGAAGGCTTCCTGCCAGTTCTGAGTACTTTGGTGTCTGTACCCCTGTCTCTACCTTCCAAAGCTTCTGGGCGCTCGGAGCTTGCTTGTCGGTACTGTGGGCCTGGCCATGGTTTGGCCCTGCTGCTGGGTTTCGATGGGACAGTGTGGGGGATGTCCTGGCTCATAGGACATGTGTAGCACATGCCAGCCGCTTTCCCTGGGAGGCACATCATACAAGGAAAGGGCGGTTTGGAGGGGTGGAGTGATCAGCTCATGCCATGCAGCTAAGAAGGGACTAAGTCCCGAACTCTCTAGAATCGCACTGCTTGGTTCCTTCAACCCTTGGAGCCGCCATGTCGTTGTACATAAAATGCAGCTGCTAACAACAGTCTTACCAGGAAGCAGTTTTCTCTCAGAGGACCACGCCTGGCTCACTTCCTTGGTGAAGGCGAAAAGGGCTCCACTACCAAGAGACTTCCAGATGGGTCATCATCACTCACTTCAACCACAGGAAACATACAAAAATGTTCTTATCTCGTGGCCCCTGCTGTTGGCCTGGGGGAGATGAAAATCACTGAGAGAAGAAAATCAGAGGCATGTGCAGGCTCTTTTCCTAAAAGGTGTTAGGGAAGATGTTAACTTTTACATCAGGTTCTGTGCTGTTGTTCCAAGGTTATCAAACTATCAATAGAAGATGGTTCTAGAAGAGCAAATTTTGAGAACACAGGGAAACGTGAAGGGTCTCTTAGCTACTTTCACCGACTACTGGGTCCCTTCTGCTCCCTTGGACTCTCCCACTCCCTGCCAGCCTGGTGCCTCCACTTCTGGTCTAAAATGGGTTTCATGGGAAGATGAAAGGATTAAAGTTTAGCCCGATGGTCAACTTATATATAAGTGCTCAGTAAGGTTAGCTATAAAGACAAGAATTTTAAATAATAAAAAAGCAGTGTTGGTTTTCCTCATGGACCTTGTTCTCTTCCACATAATTGGTCATCTACATTGTAAAACTTTATCTTTTTGCATGGGATTCAATAGACTTCTTTTTCATGACAAAGACATTTTAAAAGCAGTCGGTCCACCCTCTTCTTGGTGCTGATTCAGCTATTCCAGGAAGAAGGTTGTTCCTTCTTGTCCTGGACACCCTCCAAGCCACTCGCACGGCTGGCAGGAGTCTCAGGGCTGTGGGCTAGTGAGCCCCAGACCCCCTTGGGGCTGACTTCTCCATTAGGCATAGTAGGCACTAGGGCCATGGGACATTTAGGGGCTCGTGAAAACATTTTAATTTCTTTTCAAGTTGGAAGATAAAATGAATTTTTAGAAGGAAGAAAATATTTTTAAATATACTATTAATGTGAATTAATGTACATTAATATGAATTAATGTATTTGTCTTTATACAATCACAAAATGTAATTTTTACTTATTTTCTTTTTATTAAGGAAAGGGCCCACAAAGGCAGCAATCCCCAGGGTCCACAGACATGAAAATGCAGCCCTGGGTCTTTCCTGCTAGGTTTCTCTTTTCCGATTCTGTTCACTAACACCAGGCCCCGAAGGTAGCCAGGATGGTGAATCTTTCCCCACTCTCCACAAAAACAGGCTGAGGTTTGAAAATAAGAAGTGACTAGGCTGGTTATCACCCAGAGCTTTCTACTGCCCCTCATGGCCATTTGAGGGCCCTTCCCTGCCAGGGAGACTAAAGTGGAGGAGTCCCTATGCCTGAGAGGAAAGCCTCCTCGACCTGCCCCCAAGCCTCCCCTGACATGTCCCTCAGCTATTTCTGGGCCATTGGGAAGAGAGCTGGAGGGTCGCAACAGTGCAGGTAAATGTTAACCACCAATCCTGGTCAGAACCATGGCTGCCAAAATCTCTATAGAGCTGTGAAGCTGTGGTCAAAGGGTTATACTCGGTGCCCTGGGGATGCCCACAGACTCCTCCACTGGCTCAGTCAGAGTTCCACAGAGAAGCAGAACCAATAGAAGATTAGATAGACAGACAGAGGTGGATGGATGGATGGATAGATGAGAGAGAGAGAGAGAGAGAGAGAGAGAGAGAGAGAGAGAGATTTATTTTAAAGAACTGGTTCATACAACTGTGGGGCCTGGCAAGTCCCAAATCTGCAGGGCTGACCAGCAGGATGGAACCTCAGGCAGGGGTTGATGCTGTAGTCTGGAGACAGTCTTCTTTGGGAAACCTCAGTGTATTCTCTGTAGGGCTTCAACTGATTAGACGAGGCCTGCCACATTATCAAGGGTTAGTAGTCTTCTCAAAGTCAGCAGATTGTAGATGTTAACCACAACTACAAAATACCTTCACAACAACACTCAGATTAGTGTTTGATTGAATAAGTGGGGACTGTATTCTGGCCATCCATGATCCGTGCCACATTGGCCGAGGTAAGGCCTTGCTGGCTTATTTGACCACTTGAATCCTCTGTAATTTTTCTCCTGCCTCCCCAAGCAGGAAGGCCCAAGTCAGGTTCTCAAGTAGAAGGGATTTTGAACCGAAGTCCAGTATCTGGCCCTTTGGCTGGGTCACAGTGATATGGTGTCCCCCAGGCTCCTCAGCCCAACGCATGGCCCCTTGCTGCCAGCACCTGCCCTGCCATAGCAATTGTAAACAATGGCCCAAAGCATGTGCTGTCACTGCCTTCCCTGGGGAGTCCTGGCTTCCTAGACTATGCAATCCTAGGTGCTATAGCAGAGAGGAGCCTCCAGGAGGATTCTGCTTTAGGGTCTTGGGCTCCCCCACCCCCGCTGGGGGAGGGTATGATGTCTTTGCCTTCCCAGCAGGGGGGAAACACAGCCCCTCCAGGGGTCCACACTCAGAGGAAAACAATTATCACAAGCCTCTAAAACCCCCATGGGGTCCAGGGGCTAGCTGGATGCACTGGAAGCATCTAGAACTGTTCAAACTGCTACCTATGACCCACTTATGGTTGTCCTAAAATCAAGTTAGCAAGTCTCGACCAGAGAGTGCCCCCCAAAAATGTATACATGCTTTAAGAAAGGAAAAAAGAAACTATTAAAATGGTAATCCTCAGTATATACTAATAACAAAATGTGAATACAAGTCGTGCATACATTTTTTGGCACCCTCAGTATTTGGAAAAATGAAACAGTATAAGAAGAAAGTAGCAGAAAATATCTAAGTGCATTGTGTTAGTCCATTTGATAGTTATAACAAAAATACAATAGACTGGGTGGTTTTCAACAACCAACATTTATGTCTCAAGACCAAGGCACCAGCAGATTGGGTTTCTGGTGAGGGTCACAGATGCCCACTTTCTAGCTGTGCCTCCCAGGGTGAAGGAACGTGGGGTTTCTTTTATAAGAGTACTAATCCTATTCATGAGGGCTCCACCTTCATGACCTCATCACCTTCCAAAGGCCCACCTCCTAATGTCATCACCTTGGGGACACAAACATTTTGTTTATGACATGACGCCCCTGGCTCCACACAATTCACATCCCTTTCACGTGCTTTTAAGATGCCTCAATACTCACTTTCACAGTTTGCTTTTCATATGAATGCACCACTCTGTTGACCCATTTGACTGCAATGGACAGTTGGGTGGTTTCCAGGCTTTGTATACCTTGGTCCATGTCTCCTGATGCACGTGTGTACTCACTCCCATAGCATATAGAACTAGGAGTGGAATTGCTGGGTCATCGGGCGTGGCCATCTTCAACTTCACTAGGTAATACAAACTTTCCCAAAGTGCCTATCCCATTGCACACCCCCAAAGCAGTATGAGTGACTGTTCCAGGGGTTCCCCATTCTCACCAACACTTGTGAATTTTACCTTTTCTGGTGGGTACATCGTGGATCTCTTTGAGGTTTCCATGTGCCTTTCCCTCATTACTAGAAATCAAACTGCATTTCACACATTTATTAGCCATTTGGATTTCCTGGCTTACAAATTATCTATTAAGCCTTTTGCCAATTTTTCTACTTGGCCATCTGTGTTTTTGTTAATAACTTGTAGGACTTAAAAAAAAAAATCTGGATATAAGCCCTTTGTCAGTTTTATGTGTTCCAGATCGCTTTTCTCAATTTGTGGCTTGCTTTTTACTCTCTTCATGCTATCTTTTGAAAAATATGAATTCTTCATTTTAATGCAGTCCAGCTTGTCCATCTTTTCCTTATGCTTAGTGTTTTTCCTGCCATGTTTAAGAAATCTTTCCCTACCCTTAGGTCATGAAGATATTCTCTTTTATGCTCTTCGGAAAGCTGTGTAGTCTCACCTTTCACATTTAAGTCCTTCATCCACCTGGACTTGATTTTTGTGTGTGATGGGGAGTAGGAGCCCTACTTCATTTTTTATCCTTACGGATCCCCTATGATCCCTGCACAATTGACTGAGACAACTATTCCCTCCTCACTCCCGTGCAAGGTGTCCTGTCATAAATCAGACTATATACGCATGGGTCGTCTGTGGGCTCACTCAGCTAGCCCATCAGTCTATTCAGCCATCCTTGAACTGAAACCATAGCAGGCAGATATCTCCCAACACTTATTGACCCAGGCTTTCCTCACGAAAGATTAGAAGGCTAAAAGTTAGCTGTAGCCAGATTGGTAAGGATCTTGAAAATCAATTGGAGAGGCCTAGACTTGACCTGGGGAGCAAAGGGGTTCCCCAACATGTCAGGAGGCAGAAGAGAGATCCTGGATGAGTGTCTTAGGAAGATATTTCTGGGACTCAAGTGTCAGCATGGGAGCGTGGGGCCGAGAAAAGAATGTGGGGGTTATGGCAGTGGTTTAAGACGAAGATCACGGGCCTGGATGAAGGAGGTGGCCGCAGAAACAGAAAGGAAAGGATGTGTCCTAGAGACATTTAAAAGAGAAAATGGAAATGATAGTATTTTGTTGAGTCACAGGCAGAGTGAGGGCTTTGGAGACTGAAAACTGATGCAAAGCTTTCTAGCCCAGAAACAGAGAGGACTCTGGTCTGATGAAAGAGGCCCATAAAGTAATTGGGGGAGTGTGTTTTTTCCACCACTCCATCCTGAAAGTTCAGTTAGTGTTCCAGAAAATCAATCAGAGTAGTCCTGACAGTAAGCCTGTTGAGCAGTGACACGTCCATTGCCCATGGCTTTGGGTTTTGAGAGTTGCAGCGAGACTTTGAGCCGTGTTCGGGCACCCCTGGGCATCGTTGATTGGATTTGCTTTGCAGTCTGAATCCAGTTGGATCATGAGGACATCCTAAAGCAATTTGATAAACAACTGCCTTTCCAATGGTTAAAATGACAGATTCAAACAAGAGCAGTAACAAAAAGAATGACCAAAACTAAAGGGAAAAGTAACTTAAAAAACAAACAAACAGCTAGCCCTAGGCCAATAACGTATGGAACACTATGAAATATATCTAAAAGGTACAGTGAATACTTGTAAATACTTGTAATTGTTCTTATTTCTGTTGGCGTAGTATGTACGCCATACTACATACTGTAAACGCGTGTAGCAACCTTCCTCTCAATCTTCCTATCCCTGCTGATATGCGCCAAAGCGTGCAGGTCTAATATTATTACTGAAAAGCCAAAAGCATATTTACAGAGACTGAATGTGTATGAAGAGCAGATAAATCAAGTCTCTTGGAAAAATAAAATCCCATAGCCGATTATGTTGTGAAAAGACTAAAATAGTGTTTGCAACTCAATTACACCACCAATTGGATTTTTAAAAAGAGGCCATTCACATTTTAGGTCATAAAATCACTCCCTTAATCCTTTAAACATCAAATAAAATTAAGATTTTAGGATAAGATTCACTTGGTTAAAAATAATATGAAAATCTTTGGTAAATAATTAAAAGGGATTTGGCAACATCATAACCAGTTAACTCCAGCACAGATTTAATAAAGAATGGGTTCTGGGAGGAACTGGTATTTACTTTTTTTTTTTCTTTTCTGTATGGAAATACAAGAGTCCCTGATTCTGAGTACTACTGATATTTGCAGATGAAATCAAATGAAAGGTGCTGTGAGAGTCTGTCCTGGGCATGAGGGGCAATCAGTAATCCTGGGCCCCTGGAGATGTCTTCCCCTAAAAGACAAGAGTCCACAGTCAAATAAGGCTCCACTGTGGCACAGGCCATGACGTTGACATCCTGACTTTCTATCACCACCTCTCATTTGTTCTGTGGTATGAGAGCCAATGCTGACTTTTCTCCTGGGTCTCAGAAATCCTATGCTCAAGCCACCCAGCCTTCCAACCCAGAAGCCTTGTTTCACAAAGGCCAAAACACACAAGTGTTGTGAGCCTAGATACTCATCCTGTCCCCCATTCGCTTAGTCACTCATCTGTCCACTCACTCTGTCGTTCATTCACTCACTTATTTCACAAACATGTCTTGAGTGTTTGCTGTAGGCCTGGTGCTGAGGGGAATACAGAGCAGAACAGGCGTTAGCAGGACTCTCATGGAGCTCACCCCCTAGTCATCAGGAGACAAAAGTACAAACAAAGTAACCACACCACAGGGCAGAGGAAAATAGGGCAACAAGGAGATACGAAGATTCAGGGAGGGCAGAAAGAGAAGCTAATTTCACCTCTAAAATTCTCCATCCTTTACTTGAGTCCTTTATTGTGTCCCTTCCCCATTAAAATATCAGCTTCGTGAGGGCAGAGGTATCTAAACACATTGTTGTATCCTGTGTACTAGAAAAGTACCTGGCACTTGATGGGTGCCCAGGAAAATGTCTGTGGTATAAATGAGTGAATTGTAGGAGAAGGAGGGAGAACATTGATGGAGCTCTCTTTGGAAATGCTTCGTAGAGAAAATCCTCGAGGTGGGCTTTGACACAATGAAATAGCATCTTGGTGGAAGGGAACAGCTGGAGCCCAGGGCTGAGAAATTGCATGGTGTGTTCGGGGAACAGAGTTGTCCAGTGTAGAGAAATGTAGGACACGAGGGGAGACCAGATCACCGAAAGCATTCAAAGCCAGGCAGAGGTGCTGTGTGTTCTCCTGTGAGTGCTGGGGTCTCTAGAGAAGGAAATGGACAGCCACTTACTGAAAAGGCTAACTGCCTGGTGGATCCAAGGCTCGTACCTGGGGAGCCTGCCTAAGAGCTCCGATTCTCTTTACCAAGGACCTAGTGAGCACCTGCTATGTCTGCCAGAAAAGACAAATAGGGTGGAAAGAACTAGTAGCAGAACCTATAGGAGGAAGGACCCCATCAGGGAGGGAAGTAGGGGGTAGGCCTCAAGCTGGGCCTCCCAGCCTGGCTGGCAGCCCCCTGATGGGGAAGGGCCAGCTGATCCGAAAGGCCCCCACAGCCCTGACATTCTGGGACTCTAATTATAGAAGTGAAAGCTTCATTCCAAGATAGCTGGGCAAATCCTGAGGTTCAGTTTCATCTCCCAGGGGCTGATAGTACAGCTGGCACTGAGGCAGTTAAAAAGGAATGGACTGGAAATCCAGCGAGTCTGCATCAGCCTAATTGTCTCTCCTCCGACTTGTTTGCTTCTAGATGTCAGCAACTCTTTCAGGACAGAAGCCTTTGCACAGGCAAGAGTCTGGGGTCTGGTTCCTGAGCTTTGCTTTTGGCATTGTGAAGGGGACGGGTCCTGGAGGCCAAGAAGAAATCAAAGACGAGGTTCCTTCCGATCTCTGCTTCTAAAAAAGCAAATAAGAAAGGTAGAGCTGAGGTCTGATGGACGAGGGGGGCAACCTTGTCATAAACAAGTCTCAGTTTTCACGGAAGTCGATCCCATGGGCAGCTGAGAGAGAAGCCCCCATTCCCAAAGACTGAGCTGGGCTGTCCTTTCTGTGCAAGGGGGACCCATGGGAGACCTGTGCCCTGGGGCGTCATTCCTGACACTGAGGCTGTGCTTGCACAAAGAAACCAGCTGAGGGAAGAAGTCTATGACCAGCCAAACAACTGGTTACTAGAAAATCACCAGAACTAGTCATGAAAAACGAAAGAAGCACACACCTCAAACTAGCTCTAATTGGTTATTTCTGTGGTTTGAATTCCACTGCCTGAAAAGTGTGACTGTAGCATGGTCTGAGCTGGGCACCAACACCAAGGAGGCCAGGCAAAGCCACTTGATGGACTTAAGGTTGAAAGTTAAAAGCTGACCATCAGTGCAAAGGGATAAGGTGTGATAAAGTGGGGAGGTGAGGGAGGACGCCCGGGGGGGCGGGATGAGCCAAGACTCTGGGTGCTGGTGGCATTATTGCTACATGGGGAATAGAGATGGGGTCAGCGGTGAAAGGCAAAAGATCCAGCTGTGGAGCCCTATAAGACTAAGGAGTCCATGGGTCGTCCTGGAAGACAGGCCAGGAAGGAGTTGGGAGGACAGCTGTGGGCTCCAGACAGAGATTGGCGGGCTCCCTTCAGACACTGGTCTGTGTGTGGGGGGAGTGGGCGGTGGACTGAAGTTCAGCTTTGGCCACGGTTGGAGGAGCTTAAGAAATATCTGGGTGGACATGTCCAGCAGGCTGTTGGATATACAACTCTACTGCTGATGGAGGAGGGCTGGTGAGCCTGTGCCGGGAAGCCAGGGGAGTGACAGTCCCCTCTCCCACCCTCAACCTCTCCTTTGTCACCATAGCCGCCAAGTTTCTGGTTCAGCCAAACCCCTCTGGATCACTGGTGCCCTGAGCCCTGTGCCTGGGGCCTCGGGTGCCTCTGCTGCCCTAGTGGGAGGGGGCGTCCTGGGGTCCCCAGCTGCCTGCCCCTAGTGGGTCCCAGGGGCCCCAGCCAGGCTGGCCTCTTCCTGTCCCCGTGCCTCCATCCTCAGGCTCATCCTGTGGAGGCCTCAGCCTCTAAGGCCTGTCCTTGGCCCTGGGTTGCCCCCACCCCCGCCTTCCCTGGAAGGTCAGGTGACAGCTCGGTGGGGAGGAGAGGCCTGGACTGCAGCTGTGTCTCTGCACTGTGTTCTCGCCATGTTGGGAACGCAGCTGAGCTGTCTGTGTGCTGGGCTGGGCTGGGATTCTGCCAGTAGAGCGACTGGTTACATCAGAAGCCCCTTGCACACCTTCGCCAGGCTGGGACCCGCCTGTGGGCCAACGACCAGTGTGGCCTGCTCTCTGCAGAGAGGGCCAGCAGCGGGGGGGGGGGCGGGGGGGTGCTGGGAAAGCCACGGGCCTGCAAATGGCACTGCCCTTTCACGTGTGGGGAGCGGCCCCTCTGACAGCCCGGGAAGCAAACAGAGATGAAAGGAGGGAAGGCAGGGAGGGAAAAAGAGAGGGAGGGGCTGCCCATGGCTTCCCTGGGCACCCGTGGTAAATGCCCCGTCAGCCAGCACCAGGGCCAACACAGGGCCAGGGCGACTGCTTCTGAGATGCGTCCTGTGTCCTCGGGAACCAGGTGCTTAGTGGATGCCGCCTTTGGCAGGTGTCCAGCTCACCAGGGCAGGCCATGTGTCCCCAAGGAGAAAACCTCACGGAGGCCCGAGTGTTCGACCTGTTAATCCCGGTGAACTTGGAGGGGCTGCCAGGTCCTCCAGAGCCCGTGGGTGTCTGGGGGAGTGGGGCCTGCTGAGAGTCCTGGCTGAGGATGCTGGGACCCTGGGCCGACCCTGACTTGCATGTGACCTTGGGCACAGCCCTGGGCCCTGTGGGCCTGGTCTCCCCTCCCCGTCTGTCAGCAGCTTGGGCCTGGGGCCCGGCTGACCTAAAGGGCCCTGCCTGTCCCTCCCACAGGCTTCCTGGGACCGACCGGCTCAGGGCTGCAGGTGCGCCAGGCCACCCTGGGTCTGCTCTGCTGCACAGGGACCAGCCGTGGGCCCCTCTGTCCCCTCATCCCCAGTCGCATCCCAGCTCCAAGGACAATGTGCTTCTTCCCATTGTGGGGATTATAAAGAGTACTGCCCTCAGCTTGTCATCACTCCAAGGGCCACGTCAGTTTGGGCATACCTCAGAGAGCCCAGAGAGGCCAAGCACCCTCCTGGACCACCCAGTGTGGACCCCTGGGGCTGAGGGCTGAGCCCTGAGCAGAAAATGTCCTTTGGTTGGGTGGTGGCTGCTTGTTTTCTGTCTCTTGTTCATGTTATTTTTAGCCCACTTTGCGAGCACTCTCTCGGCCTTGGCAGAACGAGAGCGTGCCCAGGGAAACTAGTGGGCACATTAGCAAGGCAGACGGACCAATGGGTCTGCCGAGGGGCTGGGAGGCCAGCGGAGAAATTGTTTGCTTGGCTCCATCTATTTATTAGCGTGCTCAGAGATTGCTATTTATATTTTAACCCCCCCCAGGGACAGCCGTGAATCTCTGGATGAAAAGAGTTGGTGTATTTGCAGCCTTGAAAGTAAAAAATAATCAGTAGTCACAAACCAAGCCAAGACTGCCAAGGGTGGGAGGCTGTGGGGGGGGTGCGGCCCTGAGAGGCCCGGAGAATAGCTACAGGACAGCTTGCAAGGTCTGTGTTCTCACATGTTAATTGGGCTGTTGGTGGTGCGGATCAAGATAAGCAAAGGACAGAGAAAGCCTGTGAAAATGTGGCCTGGCAATTGCAAAAGGGTTTCACACCTCAGAAAAGGGGGACTGTTTCCCAGCCCTACCCCAGCAGCTGTAGAACATGCTGGAGGTCCCATGGGAAGTGGAGTGGCCAGGCCGGGGCCAGAGTCAGGGCCAGGGTTCCTTCCGTCTGAGCAGGAAGGCAGCGTTCACAGGCCTAGAAGCCCACTCTCTCCTTGCCCCAGCCCCTAGAAGCATCCGTGGGGCGTAGACCACCCCGGCCCAGCTCCCTCTGTGCAGCTGTCAGGCCAAGGCCGGCTCAGTCTCTGGGCCTCAGAGGCCCCTATGGGGTTGGTGCAGGAAGAGGGTTTGGATGAGTCTCTCTTTGAGGGAGGGCCATTCCAGCTTGAATCCACCCTGATCCTGCTGACCCCAAAGGGCCTGCCAGGTGGGAGTGAGGCCACCAACAGGTCAAGCTGGGGGTGGGAAGCAGGGGTTGTGTTGGGGCTTAGAACCTCTTCAAAGGTCTGAGCCTAGTTTTTTGAAGCAAACTAGAAACTTGCAAATATTAAGACATTTCCACTGTGAGCTGTTTGCATCTCAGACGCCCTTGTATTTAGTCTGTTATAATGGAGATGTTTGGGGATGCTTATCAATAAGCATTTTAACAATTTGCAGCAGCCCGCTTGTGGTTTTAGGAGCACTGGCTGCTGTCTCTGGAGCTTACTAAGGGGCGACAGTTTAAGGACGTGTGTAGACATAACTGACTTCTTCCTGGAGTAAGACTAGCTTGCAGGCATCTCAGAACTTGACTGGAGAAAAGTAACCCAAACCTGGCACCCCTCCCAGGAGAGTTTTCCTTCCTAAGGGGACCCAGCAATGTGCGTTTCAGCTCCTGGCGGGGGGTTGCTGGGGAGTCTGACAACTCTAATGGTCTTGTTTGCCACGTGCTCAGGCATCAGGCGCCTGCATGGTCTGTCCCTCTAGTCCCTTGGCGGGAGGGGGGGAGGGGAGGAAGCCCAGGGCCATCCTGCCCTGGCGCCTGATGAAAGCTCAGGTTTTAGCGCAATTAACATCTCTGGCCCAGAGTTTATGGCTACATCTCCATACATCACAATCTAAAAGCAAACATTTGCCTTTGATACCTCTAATTTATGCATAGAATCAGTTGACTGGTCACATCTTAATTGTTATTTTTTTTGAATAGCTTCACAGCGGAAAATCAAAGCCGTCTGAGTTTTCTAAGCTGCAACTTATTTTCTTGGTGGTTTTTTTTTTTTCTAACGTAAAACATCTAATTAATCCATGTAATCTGGATACTTTATGTTTAAACCTTTCAGGCTCCTAAAACAAACTGAAGGAAAATGTAGCTAATTTGTATAGAAGCTTTGTGTCTTTTTTCTCTCTCTTTCCTCAGATACATCAGCCAATACATGGTGAGAACGGGAGGAAGACTGTGAAAGAAGAAAATGAATGAAATTCCAGTCATAGATATGTTAAAGGAGCTTTACTTCCCTGGGAAAATATTAATATTCGTAAGTTAACCCAGTGCTAGCAGGGGCACCTTTCTCCCTTCGCCTTCATTTCAGAAAGGGTTTGCCTAAGGGGGGTCCCTTAGGCCCCACAGAGTTGGGTGAGGGCCCAGCAGCCAGGCAGCGCTGGGCACAGGTCAGAGGCATAGCAGAACCAGCACCCGCCTGCCCCAAGCCTGCCTTCTCCTCGGCAGAGCCTCCAGCCAACCTCCTTGTGAGTCTGCCTGAGGACCCTTAGCTGCCCAGTGAAGAAGCCAATAGCCGATCTGAAAGCTACCTGACTCCAGATCTTAGCTTTTAGGCTCCATGGCTAAGAAAAATCCCTTAGGATGTCAGTCCTGAGCTTAAAGACCTTTAAGGCGCCTCCGAGGTCAGAGCAGGAGCTGGAGGCTGCACAATAGGAGCACGTCTCTGAGCACGTCTCTGGGCTTTGCAGACGCATCTCAATGGAGCAACCTCTGCGGCCCTCCCCTCCCTCCTGAGCCCCAGCCCTGTCAGTCCCCATGTTCTGCCTTGGCTGGGGACTCAAATCCCAAGAAACAAAGAGGGTATTTAAGTGCAATATCCCTAGTGAATAAAGAAAGGAGATTTGCTTGCCAGACTATTTAAGGCAAGTTCTCTAAGCCATTTCTCCTTAGCCAGCACGTTGGCCTGGGGGGCGGTAAAGGATCTGAGCAGCTCTCAAAAGCCTGTCTTCAGAATCCCTCCTGGAACCACTACGTGGAAGGAAGAATTGACAAACAAATTACAAATTATTACCATGGGCAGAAGGCAAAGACACCTCCAGACAGGATATGGGGAAAGCTCCTGGGAACAGGCTTATTCCACTACACTCTTCCCAGCACACAGATTACAACTGGCCAGGGGACTGAGGGGGAGGAAGTGGTCAGATGGCACTGGGCTCCTCCCAGGCCCCTGCTGGAGGGTGTCTGCAGGAGGGCTACTTGCAATTCTCTGTCACCACCCACACCACCACTGCCTACCTGGTGTGCTACCTTTGGCAGAGGGGCTGGCCGGGGTCCAGGATGAGTACGTGCTGCACTGGAGGAAGGCTGTGTCTTGGGCCTTCTCCTGTTGGCTTCGAAACAGGCTCTGAGGGAAAGGAAGAATCCCAGGGCTGGGCCTCATTTCCTCATCTGCCATTCTCACCTCCACACCAATATGAAAACGTTTTGCAGACTCCACATGACAGCAACTAGTGGTACTTTTATCATCTGCTAATCAAGGAACACAAAAGTACCAGAGAGCCAGTATTAATGGGCTGACAGCCAGTGTCAGCAGGGCTGTGCTCCGTTTGAAGGCGCCAGGGCCTGATCCTTCCTGCATCTTCTCATCCAGCTTTTGGTGGCCCCAGATGTTCCTGGGCTTGTGGCTGTGTCACTCCAATCTCTGCTTCTCCTTTCCATTTTTTTTTTCTTCTTAGGGCACTTGTCATTGGATTTAGGGCTCACCCAGATAATCCAGGAGGATCTGATCTGGAAACCCTTACCTTAATGACACCTGCAAAAACTTTTTTTCCAAATAAGGTCACGTTCATGAGTTCCAGGTGGACTTATCACTGCAGTACAAATGTGTAGAGTGCTGGGAAGCACACAGTTTTCAGTGCTCAGTCTTCCCAGACTGATTGACCGGGCCCTCCTGCCACATGGCCGGTGTGGAGTGGGCAGTCCATATGTCACCTGAATTCTAGTGTGGTAGAAACTGGAATCTATATTTCGTCTGAGTTGGTTATTTGTCTCTCCCAGCCACAAAGCTTCCGGAACGGAAAGGAAAGGAAAGGAAAGGAAAGGAAAGGAAAGGAAAGGAAAGGAAAGGAAAGGAAAGGAAAGGAAAGGAAAGGAAAGGAAAGGAAAGGAAAGGAAAGGAAAGGAAAGGAAAGGAAAGGAAAAGAAGGGGAGGGGAGGGGAGGGGAGGGGAGGGGAGGGAAGGGAAGGGAAGGGAAGGAAAAGGAAAAGAAAAGAAAGGAAAGAGGAAAGGAGAAAACTACATGCATATTCCTCCACTCAGCCACTAGAGGTGTTATCCCAAAGGGCAGCTTGGCTCCTGCCCTTGCTGATTAGCCTTTGATGGCTCCCTGGTGCCTGTGAGATGTAGTCTGAGCTGCTCAGCCTGGCACTCAAGATCAGGAGGACGCAGCCTACCTCTGGACCATCCCTGTGGGGACAGAGTCCCAGACAGCAATTTCCAGGTTCTTTCTCGGCCTCACGTGGTAAGGTGCTGGCTCCGGTAGTAGATGACCGTCAGCTGTGACTAGTTGGCCATCAGCTGTAACCAGTTAGCCATTGGCCACTAATATAACTGCTGTGGCTGAGCTAGCAAGCATGGAGTGTGGATTGAAGGTTGCAGAGGCAGATTGCAGCTAGCAAGTGGGGTTGGTTGGTTTGCAGAGAAGCAGACGGCAGGTTGCAGATAGTGGGGCTCCTGCTTCCTGTGTCTCCAGCCCAGCCGCCAGCGAGACTATAGAGGTATGACTCCCCTATTTATGGCTCCATGGGTGTTCCTTTTTGGCCTCACCATGTCCTGCGTTCTTATGTGGGGAGCAGGAGCTGAGACCCCGCATGACAACCCCTCTCTCCACCCCTCACCCATCTCACAGAATACCCTGCCCTCCTCTGCCCCGAAGTTTCTGCTGACTTCTTCCTTGCCTGGGATACTTTTCCACACCTGCTTGCCTTCTTTCCATCTTACAAGGCTCAGCTCAAACTTGACCACTTCCTACTGTAGAAGCCTTCCCAGACTAGCAGAGTTGAGAATGACACCCTCCCTCTGGTCCAGTACCTTCTTAAGGGTCCGTATCAAGATCACACTTAGACTTGTGGCCAACTCACCTAATCAAGGGTCTCTGTCTTGTTTCAACGGACGGAGTTGAACTATCCCTGGGGTCCCTGACACCTCGCACATGGTAAGATATTCAATTGTTTTTGTTGAATTGAAGGGATGTGCACATATTATTACTTCCTCTGTTACTTAGTTGGCAAGGAAATTGTCCAATTCCAAGAGGGGAAAAAGGAAGGAAAAGCAGCTGAGAGAGAAGGAGTCCAGACTCACCCAGCATAGCAGATGGCATGCAGAGATTCTGACCTTTGCCCTGGCCTCTCCTGCTGTCCCTTTTCTGCAGGGTGCCCCTGGTCCAGTGTCTCCGGCATCCCCCTTGCCTCCTCTTTGAAGAACTGCAGTTGTCTTGGCATAGGGACTGGGGGGTCATTCTGTCGACACCTGAGATAAGTGCAGATAGCTATTGCTCAGATTGCCTCAGCCTTCACAGATGTCCCTCACATCCCCTTCCTGCTTCCTCCTCGCTTTAGCCAAGGCCAGACCTCATCCTTTCAGCTCCTCTAGCTGTTGGGAAAGTACGCCTCACCCCCAAGCTCACAGCTAGACATCATACCCAAACCCCAAGTAAACATCACCCCTGGACTCTGTCCCCAGAAACCCCCTGACTCAGCCCTGCTAGTCAGGATGCGCAGCCCACTCAGAGACTAGCTGTCTGTGTTTGTCCACAGCTTTTTCTCAGCCCCTCAGGCTCTTCACACTTACTCCCATAGGAGCGTCAGCCCAAAAACTCCATCCTGCCATCACTACGGTGTGGGCAGCGGACAGAGCATGAACTCTGACATCAGCTGGTGGGGGGGGGGGCGGCGGCGTGTCTCAGCTCTGCCCTTTATTAGTTTGGAACTTTTCTGAGCTTCAGTTCCCAATGAACTCATTCATTCACTTACTCAGTAAAATACACACACACACACACACACACACACACACACACACACACACACGAAGGTCAGACAATTAAGTTTGCGACATGTATAGCACCTACTACCGTGTTTCCCCAAAAGTAAGACCTAGGCAGACCATCAGCTCTAATGCATCTTTTGCAGCAAAAATTAATATAAGACCCGGTCTTATTTTACTATAACACCGGGTATAATATCATATCATATCCTATCATATCATATCAGGTCTTATATTAATCCCTGCCTTCCATGAGCTCAGGCGTTGGTCCTGGGCGAGGTGCTAGCCAAATAAGCATGATAGATAAAAAACTAAAATAAAAAAAACAAGGATGTAATGACAGGCAGTGCTCGTCTCTGATGGGACTGCTGAGCTCCTAAACATTTTCCGTTCTCAATCATTATATTATAAAAACACAGCAAAGGGCTAGGGGCTAGAGAATTCTAAACTTGCAATAAAAAGTTACTTTTCCTGCAAGAATTTTAATAAGGAAGATTAAAAAAATAGCTGTGGGTGTATTTGACTATTACAGGCTAAAATAATCAGCTGCTCCAGATGTCCTGAACAGCCCATAAAAACAAAGTCAAGGTTCTCGGCCATCCAAATACTGTGTCCTCAATTTAGGACAGTGTGATTGATAAGATGCAAATACTTGCATAATGGTTTTTCAGACAGAAATAAAGAGGAAACCAAACGGCACTAAAGGTGCCCATGGAGAGCGAGGAGCATTGGTGTTAACACGTGAGAAAGCATGTGGGTCTGAAAAGCCTCTTTGCCGCCAGGCTTCCAACCACCAGCGACTGAGGTACAGCCAGCCGCTCTGCCAGCACAGCTTGCTTCTTCCGTCCATCAGTCACAAGCGACACTTCTGCCCCCTCCCCACCCTGGTAGCTCCAGTTCCCGACTCGAATCATGCCATCACCAAGAGCAAGCTGAGTAAATAATGCAACTGGGCCGTACTGGTGATGCTTTTCTGTTCCGTGAGAGTCAGTGCAGGAACATGCTTGTGGGTGCAAATGGGGGACAAGGGAAAGAAGCAGCCACATGCATCCCTGGGAGGGGTCCGAGGCCTGGACTGAAGTGGCAGGGAAGCCAGCAGCATGAGGGGACTATTTAGGAAGTGAACTGACGGAACTGGTTATTGAGAGGCTGTGGAGAGAAAAAAAGATTGGGGGGGGGGTGCATTGGAGGTGTGTCCAATTCCTGGCTGATTACTGAGAAGTGTGAAAACGGTGTGGGGAAGGCCCACCTCAGGGCTAGGTCCAGTCCCCTGCGGCCAGCTCTGTGGTGTTTGCAGAGGGACTGAAAAGGTGCAGTTGAGCTGGGCTGTCACTATTCCCTGCCTGAAGGCCAGCTCCATGGCCATCTCCTCCAGGTGTCTCTCCTGAACCTGCAGAGACTCTGGGTTGTTCTTTGTGCTTCTCTGACAACCCTGATCCTACCTTTCCCCATCTGAAGTGCACAGTTAGTGCAGACTGCTGGCAGGGCCCCCAAGCAGCCCTGCTGGGATCGCTACCTTCATGACGGGGGAAGCCTGCAGTCCCCCTGTTGGGGTTCCCATCCTGGGTCCACTTCTCTCTGTGCACGGGGGCTGTGGGAAGGGCCTGCTTCCTATAATACAGCCATGACATGGGGTCGTGGTATGAGGGCACCAGGACAGTGCCTGCCTGGCCCTGGTGTCTGCCTGGCCGTGGGTGTCTGCCTGGCCCTTGGTAGAGGCTCAGTAAGTGGTAGCTTTGTTTCTGATTGTGTGTTTTTTCCTCCTTTCTTCCTTCTCCCTCTCCTTGGTATTGTTGCTATGGTATGTCTATTGGTTTCCTGTTGCTGCCCTACGAAATTACCACACATTTGTTGGCTTAAAATAGCAGAAATGTATTCATTTATGCAGAAATTTATGTATATAATGTATTTATCCTCTCACTGTTCTGAGGCCACAGTCTGAAATGAAGGTGTCAGCCAGGCCACATTCCCTAGGAGGGTTCTAGAGTAGATTCCTTCCTTGCCTCCTCCAGCTTCTGCTGGCCCCAGGCTTCCTTGACTTGTGGCCGCATGATTCCACCTCGGCCTCCTCCACATGGCTGTCTCCCATGTTTTTCCAATCTCCTTCTATGCCCCTCTCATAAGGACACCTGTCGTTGGATTGAGGGCCCACCTGGATAAACCAGAATACATCAGCTCCAGATCTTTCATTTCATTACATCTGCAAAGACCTTTTGTCAAAGAAGGTCCCAGTCCTAGGATCTGGGTGCACGGATCTTGTCGAGGCCACCATTCAACACACTACAGTATGAGTATTCGGATTTCCCATCACCTCCAAGATCACAGGCCACCCCACCTGGGTTCCCTTTGCTGAGCCCCGGTAGGACACTCACAGAGCTAAGTGCCTGCAGCTGGTCTGGACTCCCCAGAACTGTAGGGAAAAGTGGCCCTGGTGAACAGGTTGTTGCAAAGCCATCACTAACCTGGCAGGGGAAACAGAGGACTCTGTAGGAGGCCCTCGGCAGGGGCAGGCTATTCCAGGAGGCTTTGAGCAGGAGGCTTTCAGCAGGCTTTGAGAAGGCGTCTCCTGTGTGCCTGGCTGATATTTGTTGCTGGGACACAGTGTTAAGTCAAGCCCCCGAGGCCCCTCCCAGCAGTCACAGGAGTCTTGCGTTCCTGCTTCTGCCCTTGGGGCTACCCAGACTTCCTTAAGGGACTGCAAAGGGGCTCTCCCCTGACCCTACAGAAACACACACCCACAGGAGGCAGTGGGCCCTGAAGCATACAGGGTCCCCACCCGTTCCTGGAACTACAGTCCTGGATTTGAGCTCTGACTAGCGCGTCTGTCACTTCAGGCCACTTCATGGAGGTAAAAGTGGCGGCAGTGAGCCTGATAGGGTGTGAAACACACGCAGAGAGGGAAGTGGAAGCATTTTACAACCTGCAAAGGGCCCTGCAGGAGGCATTGTTGAAGATGCCAGGCCACTCCTCACACCTGTGTGGCCTTGGGGCCACGGCTGATCCGATGTGTCCTGTGTCAGACAGGACAAACTGATGCTTCCATGCTGGGGCAAAAGTGAGGGCCCGAGGGGAGGGCGAGCCCCTGCAAGACGCAGTCCCCCCCCCAGCACATTTCTGAGAAGGCAGAGATGGAACAGAACAAGAGAAAGACCATGTTCTTTCACCAAATGGGGGAGGGGACAAGCCAGTGACCAATTTGGGTGATTAGCTGCAAGAAGAGGGCCCTTTATTCCAGGCGTGTGTATGCCTTTTAATTTGCTCTTGTGGGCTCCTGAGGGGGCTCAGTAACCGTGCCATTTGTATTCTTTGCCAGCCTTGGAGGATATGGGCACACTCTGGGAGATGGCTCCAGGTGGTACCGAGTGCCACCTGCACTCCCAGTTTCCCGATTAACTGCTCTACACCCACCTCCACGGGGCGGGGGTGGGGAGGCGGCAGGCCCACTGGGTCTGCTCCAAGGCCCAGGTGGGCCTTCTCCTGGTCTGGAGGCAGCAGCAGCGAGGTTTGAGTTGATGGTGGCACTTTCCCAGTTTTGTACTAAACAAAATAAAAATGTACTATTGGTGACAAAGGGACATGGTCCTCTGAAGCAATTAAAGGCACCAGAGTTACCAAGCAGGCCAATTAAGTGTGGGTGATTTGCATTACAAGAAGACCCTTTGCTTCATAAAAGGAGTTCTCAGGGGGCTGCAATAGATGGCGCCTCAGGGGGGTTAAAGATTCAATTTACAAAACACCAGTCTACAGCAGCACACTCCGTTGTGTAAAGCCAGGGCGTCTGCACTGACTTTGGACCCTCCTCCCAGCCCCGAGATTTGTGGCATGGCAGAAGACTTGAGCAGCCTTTCTCCCAGCTCACAGGCACACACCCCTTCTTTGCCGCACCCTGGCAATTTCTCAAAAGCAGAACACATGATTCCTCTCCAGGCTGGCCCAGCAAGTTGCGGGGCCTGTTCACTCTTTGAGAGGGTGAACCACCTTCATAGAACAGGGGAGGGTGGACAACAGTAATCTCCCAAGGTACTTCCAGCCTCACGATTCCAGGAGCTCCAGTCCTGGGCTGGCTGGGTGGCCCTGGGGGTACCCTTGACCTGTGAAGTGGGACGAGGATATGGCCCAGGATAATGCACACAATAATGGCAGTGTGGAAATGAAATATGTTTGTGAAAGTACTTTAGAAATGATATGTTTCACAGATGCTGGAGATGCAGACGGAGGTGGGGTGGCCTGCGTTCCTAGAAAAGGGGCAATGTGACAAGTCACCTGCCCCACCGCCTCAGCGCTCAGATGGTGTAAAACCTGCTCGGTTGGCACATGTGTGCCAAGTGCTGACGCATGCCAGGGTCCAGCTTGGCAAGCTCTAGGATGTTTCCATTCCAGTCAATGGTCAGTGGAAGTCAACTCCTTCCCTGCACTGTGAACTTTAGAGAAAAGCAGAGTCCCAAAATGCAAAGTTTGTGTTTCAGAGAAGTTAACTGAATCTTAGTTTGGAATATAGTGGAAGCTTAAGGAAATGACTTGGAAGTGCCTGTTCGAGATAGAGCCTTGAAATTGGAACTTTCATGGATTTTTCGAATTGGCCCAAGCTCTGGAACTTGCTAGGGTTTCTCGAGGGGCTGGTGGAAGTTGAGGGATGAGGTGAGAGCAGCCCCCATGTAACTTTGTGGTGCTGGTGGCCAAAGGTCCCAAAATGTGTCTCCCCAACTCCTGCCATTGCTCAAATTGAGAAGCAGTTTCTGCCCACCCCCTGTCTTGTAGACACCTTAAGGATTCAAAGTAGGGTTTTTTTTTAAGATTTTTTTAAGAGGTTGTTTTTTAAAGATTTTATTGGGGAAGGGGAACAGGACTTTATTGGGGAACAGTGTGTACTTCCAGGACTTTTTTTTCAAGTCAAGTTGTTGTCCTTTCAATCTTATTGTGGAGGGTGCAGCTCAGCTCCAGGTCCAGTTGCCGTTGCTAGTTGCAGGGGGCACAGCCCACCATCCCTGCGGGAGTCGAACCCGGCAACCTTGTGGTTGAGAGGATGTGTTCCAACCAACTGAGCCATCTGGGAGCTCAGTGGCAGCTCAGCTCAAGGTGCCGTGTTCAATCTTAGTTGCAAGGGGGTGCTGACCACCATCCCTTGCGGGACTCGAGGAGTTGAACCAGCAACCTTGTGGTTGAGAGCCCACTGGCCCATGTGGGAATCGAACCGGCAGCCTTCAGAGTTAGGAGCATGGAGCTCTAAACGCCTGAGCCACCGGGCTGGCCCCCAAAGTGGTTTTTAAAAGTTTTGCAATCGACCAAAGAGTTGTTCTCAGAGCTCGGAAGTTTGAGGCACTTAAAATGAAGCTGGGGAAAAGGCAACAGAGCAAGAGCTAGTAAAGAGAGAGGCTCCGAGGAAGGGAGATGGGGAGGGACTTGGGAAGAATATCGAACTCACTCCTTCCCATTCTGGCCTGCTCTGGAGGTCACACTGGAAGGAAGAATCCCCTGAAAGTCCCAAAGGTCTCCTTTCTTCTAGGAGAATGGCTGGTTTTAACCCCCACTGGAGGGTGAGTGCTGTGTCAAACTGCCCTCCTGGACTGTCCTTACCTCAGTGCCGCAGGAACCTGGAGTCAGACAGAGGCCACCTGAGGTCAGCAGGTGCAACTAGGAGTCAGTGAGGGAGGCGGTGACAGAATCCAGAAGTCACTGGTGCAGTCTCAGTCAGCAAGATTGTCATCAGTCAGCAATGGACTAACTGTCCCAGCCCTTCGGGCCAAGGACAGGCCTTGGCCTCTATGCTTCTAGTCCCTTCCTTGAAGCGTTCGGATAAATCAAGTGACGAGCCTCAAGCAAGGGACTTCGAGCTGGTGGCTCCCGGCAGCTTCCTGCTCCTGAATCATCATCATCTCTTCTGAAGTCTTCCCATCCTCCCCCCACATGCATGCAGGCCCTGGGGAGACTTTGTCAAGAGTAGACGGGGGCTTCTATCCCTGTCTGGGTGATGAGAAGGCTGCCTTCTGTCCCAGCTTTGCTACTAGCCACCAGTATGGGTTTCCTGAGGTTGCTGTAACAATTGACCACCAATTTAGTGGCTTAAAACAGTGTAAATTTACTGTCTTATAGTTCCGGAGAGCACAAACCACTTTCGCTTGAGTGAAGTTAAAGGGTCAGGATGGCTGGTTACTGTTGGAGGCTCTGAGGGGAGAATCCATATCCTTGCGCTTTCCAGCTTCTAATGGTGCCTACATTCCTTGGCTTGTGGCTTCCTCCTCCATCTTCAAAGTGATCACTCCAATCTCTCCTTCCGCCATCACACTGCCTTCTTCTCTACTTTTTCTCCCTCTTATAAGGCCCTTGTGATGGCATTTAGGGCCCATCAGAAAACCCGGAACCATCCCTCCTTATCAAGGTATTAATTAATCACATCTGCAAAGTCCCTTTTGCCGTGTAACAGTCACAGGTTCCAGGGACTAGGACGTGGATACCTTTCACGGCCAGTATTCAGCCTCCCACCCCACCTACAGGTCTTTGGGCAACTAAGTCAGTGCACTTCTCTGACCCTGTTTCCTCATTTTACCAATGGGATGAGGATTCTGCCCTGCTGACCTCGTGAGCTTCATGGGAGGTTCCAGGGAGACTATGAATGTCATGGCATTTTGTAAGCTGTTGCGTGAAGCCTGCCAGCTCTGAGGCTGCTTCTTGTTGCCCTTCCCATGGAGCTCCAGTCCCCTCAGTTCAGTCACCCATGGCCCAGGGACTCTGCCTCCATTGCCTTCTCCGGCATGTCTTGATAAATGCTTTCCAAGCTGAACTTGCCCCTAAGCTGACTAGCTCCTCCCACCCTGTCCCAATGAATGACAGTGGAGAGTACAAGGTCCCTGGGTGAGTGGCAGCCATTTGGGCTTGGATTTCAGGCACTAGCCAGAGATCATCTCCATTGGCCCAAATTTCCCTACCTGCTCTGCTGTGTAGTGGTTCCAGGGAGATTCACGTATATGTACAGAGGGTCATGAATATGAGGCCCTCAGCACAGTGGCACAGGAAATGGCACAGTCACTGTTCTCTGCGCAGCCATTACAGCATTCTGTGCTTGTCACCCCTTCGCTGCCCGTGCAACCATCCTTTACTTCTTCCTCTGCAAGATACCATAAGATCGTGGCCAGCAGCCTTGGCGTTGGTGCCATTCTGGCCCTCTGCCAGTTGCTATCCACAGTCATTTTGATGAATCAGGCCCTATCGTCGTCCTCAGCTGGCCAGCCTGCCTGGGGCCAGCTCACAGGTTTTGTGCATAAGCTAAAAGGTGGTAGGCAAGGGACAGCAAAGCTCCGAATGGAAAGATTGGCAAAGCCACCTCCGTGCACGACCACAGCTGGCTCCCGGGGCTTGGCAGAGACCATGGAGATTACCAGCAAGCTTTCAAAGGGAACCGATTGTCTCTCTACCCAAACCCAGTAAAGTCACATCTGTTACTACCTTTGGTGGGGAGAGGCTTCAGCTAAGCTTGTGAGAAACTGGGAACACAAAGGCCCTCTCTGATTATGGCCTTCCCTCCCCCTCATCATGCCAGTGTGGAGACGGGATCCACAGAGAACAGGGGAGCTGGGAGAAATGTCGGTGTGGACAGGACCTGGCTATTATTCCGCAAGACAGCCTGGGGCCACACAGCAGTTTTGGCTGAAGCATTATCAGCTTACTTTCCTTACGCAGGCGTTCGGAATGCAACCCACTCTAGAGCAGCCTTGCCATTTCTAAGGCCCATTCCACATGACGTTGATGTCTGCATTAGGCATTCCCTTCCTCAGACAGGAAACTGAATATACCTTTTCTGTATTTGTTTGCTGGTTTCTATTGGTTGTTTTCTTCCTCTGTGAAATGTGTAAGGCAAGTTGACACTAGTGACAGACCCTGAGTTGGTAGGTGGACCAAGTCATTTCTGTGGCCCAACCCCAATGCAAGGTAAAGATTCTGGAAATAAAACTATTCACTTCTTTCAGGATTTGGGGGTGGGGAAGCTGCCCCCTCCCGGGAAAAGCTCAAGCATCAATATATAGCCAGCTTTTGGGGAGCAGGATACCTGGTCTAGGACTTGATCTCGAGTGCGGATTGCAGTGTTCAGTAACAGAGTAACGTGGGGACACAATTCCGGTGATTCTAGAGCAGTGCTTCACACAGTGTGGTCCAAAGCCCATAAGGGTCTCTGAGAACCTTTCTGGGACCCACAAGATCAAAACTCTTCTCACAGTAATACCAAGATACATTTGTCTTTTCTACTTTCTTTTCTCTCACAATTGCACAGTGATTTTTTTGCTGGAGACAACACAACATGTGACATTACTACAGATTGAATGCAGAAGCAGATAGAAGAATCCAGCTGTCTTCTATTAAGGCTGACATTAGAGAGATTTGCAAAAATGTAAAAACAATGTCAGTCTTCTCACTGATCATTTGTGTTTGGGAAAATATAGTTGTTTATGTTACCATGTAATGGGTTTATTACTGTTATTTTAATATGAATGAATAAATAGTTTTCTCAGTTTAAATTCCTAAAACTGTAAATATCAATAGATAGAGCCAAGAGTTCTTTGGGTCCTTGATAATTGTTAAGAGTGTAAAGGGATCCTGAGACCCAAAAGCTTGAGAATTGCTGTCCTAGAAATCAGGGAACCCTCCCATTGGGCATTTGGGGACACTATGTGGGGCAGAAGTTGCCCCAGGTCACCCAGTGATTTATTGGATTTATGGAGAGAAACAGGACTTCAATCCAGGTCTTCTTATGACCCAAGTCTCGATTTTCAGACTATTTTTTGTCAAAAGCTTCAGTGACTAGGCTCAGGGGCAAAGGCCTAAAGAACCAAAAGTGCCATACTTTCCCCAGCTACCTCCAGAGCTTGCACCTCCAGAGCTCTTTACCTACAAGGGGATTTTTACCTACCTACCACCTTGAAGAATTGTGACGTGAGTGAGAATCTCACTGGACATGCAACAAGCCAGTGGTCCAACATAACCTGGATCTAGGCTTCAAACTCCCCTGTTAATCACTGTTGTACTGGGGACTTTTGCCCCCAAAAGACTCTCCCTGAGCCAACAAAAAGCATTAAAATTGGCCAGGGCTCATTAAAGTCAGCAGACTCTTGAAAAGGCTGAGTGCCCCCGCCTCAGCCCTCTCCCCAGCTCCATCCATCCACAAGAGGTTTCAGCTACATCTTACCTCACTGCTCTGAATTGCTCCTGCATTCTAGGAATGGAAGTGTATTAAACACATCCACCTACACACAGTATCTCATGGCGCGAGACTGTCTGAAATCTGTACACACCAGGTAATTCTCTTAAACGCCTTTGTTCTTTCATCAATTTCCATGCCACCACCATGTAACCTGTGTGCACAGATTGTTTAAAAAGGGCTGTCTCCGTGCTCTGTGGGCCCTTCAATCAAACCTCATTTGATTTTAATAGCACTGATGCCTTGCGTTCTTCTAAACATCAGACTGTCGGAGCTGTAAAATTGACATGCTCTTTCTCTATGAATTGTTCCCAAAAGATGAGAGGGGAGGGACCGCCTGTGACTTGGGTACTACTGATGGTTTGTGTTAGTAATGAAACCCCAGCTGCATACTCATTAAACATCGTGGCTTTTAAACAGGCTTCACATAGGAGCCTTCTTGCTGGTATTCTTCCAGCCCATTTGCAAATAGAGAAGGGAGCTGGTGAATCTTGCTTTGTAATAGACTTCTGTGGCATTCTGGCCTGGAGTTTTCCATTTCCTAGTCTTCATGGTGGGTCAGGTTGAGCTCCACATTGCAGGGAGGACTGGCTGAAGGGAGAAAGGAGAACACACTCTGGAGGAGGAGTGGCCCAATTTCTCTACTACCCCTGACATGTATCATTAACTATTAATCGAGAATCATTATTTTTGTGGATTTGTCACAATTGCCTTCTACAACTGGCTTTCTCAGTGCTCTGCTAATTATCCATATGTGCTCCAAGGCACATTTGTGAATGCCAATCATTTATTGCCAATTTACATAATTATGGAGGGCTGTTGATAACACAGAAATGCTTTAGAGTCAATGCATTAGCATTTGTCTCCAGGTCGTTTTATGCTCTGACTTGACAAGTCCATTCCTATCATAAATATACTTAACCTTTTGCATCTGTGGACAAAGCACAGAAACTGGCTACATCTCTGCCAAGGTCATTTATCTGACATGATATCCCAAGGTTGGTGTTCTCATGTGCTTAGAGGTTTATTTTTCTTATATTTAAAAAACGAAATAGATACAACTTCCAAAGCTGACAGAAGAAGAAACAGAAATTTTGAGTAGTCCAATATCTATTAAAGAAATTAGATATTAGTTAAAAGCCATCCCACAAAGAACCCCCAGACACAGATGAATTCACTTGAGAGTCCCTCCAAACATTTAAGGAAGAAATAACACTAACCTTACATACTTGTAAGCTCTTGCAGAGAAAAGAAAAAAGGAGGATACCCTTGATTCCAAAACCTGACAGGATATTACAAGGAAGGAACATTATAAACCAATTTCTCTCTTGAACATAGTTTCACAAATCCTAAACAAAATATTAGTCAATTAAATCCAGTACATATATACATACAGTATGTATTGATGTATTTATTTATATACACATGTATAATATATACATATAGCTATATCTCCATTCAAATTTCATTCACATACATGCTTATGGATAATATATATATTCATGTAAATTTATTGCCCAATTGTGTGTGTGTGGAGAGAGAGAGAGAGAGAGAAAACACTTCACATTCATATTCCTTCTCGTGTTTTCAGGAATCAACTCCTTGTATTCCAATTCTTCATCTAGTGCCTGCTTCTGGGGTACAAAAAACAAAACAAAACCTAATTCAACAACCAACTGAGGTTTATTCCAGGCATGAGTGGGTAGAAAAATCCATCAATCATATTAACAGAGGAAAAGGAGAAAATCATACAATTATTTAAATAGAAGAGAATTTGACAATATTCAACAGCCATCCATGATAAAACAAACACACACAAACAAAAATCTCTTCACAAGCTAGGAATAAAAGGGAATTTTCTAACCTGAAAGGAAGCTACAAAAAGCTACCGTGTTTCCCGGAAGATAAGACCTAACCGGAAAATAAGCCCTAGCATGATTTTTCAGGATGACATCCCCTGAACATAAACCCTAATGCATCTTTTGGAGCAAAAATTAATATAAGACCGGTCTTATTTTGGGGGAAACACAGTATAGCAACCATCATAATCAACCATAAAATATTAAAAATTTCCCCATAGTTTGGAAATGAGAAAAAGTTGCCCACTATCACCACTTTTCTGTTCTATATTGTACCAGAGGTGTAATCCAGTTCAGTAGAAAATAAATCAGTCTCTATTCACAAACTACATAATTGGATACATAATAAACCCAGTGGAATCTACAGACAAACTATTAGATTCATAAAGTAGCAGGTTACAAGCCAATCTATAAGAATCAGTTATATTTTTACATATCAGCAACAAAAAAGTAGAAAATGAAATTAGAAAAGATACCATTTACAAAATCATCGAATACCTAGAACTAATCCTAGAAATAAATGAAAGATGTGTAAAACTTCTACACTGAAAACAAGCCAACATTATCAAGAGAAATTAAGACAATCTAAGTAAAAGGAAAGATATGCCATTATTAATAGGTTGGTAGAGTAAATACTGTAAATATATCTGTTTTCTTCACATTAGTCCACAGATTCGACACAATCGCAGTAAAAATCCAGGCAGCCTTTATTTATTTGTTTATGTATTTTACACTGCCAGGCATCAAGCATGCTATAATAAATAAGACAATGTGATAAGGATGCAAGGATAGTCAAGTCAATTTGAAAATGTAACAGAATAAAAAAGCCAGAAATAGACCCATACATATACTGTTACCTGGTTTATGAAAATGATTGTGTCTTCAATAAATTATTATGGGTCAATTGAATATCATGTGGAAAAAAACACACTGTGACTCCTACCTCATGTCATACACCCAAACCAATTCTAGGTGAAGTGTAAAAGGTAAAAAAGTAAATATTTTAGTGGAACACAAGAGAACGTCTTCAGGACTTTAGACAAAGATAGCTTTAGTGGGATACTAAATGCACTAAACTTATTAAAAATATAATAAATTAGATATATAAAATATAATACATTAAAATTAAAATTGCATCCAAAATGAAGAGTGGGAAAAGGCCATCCTCAGAGAGGGGAAGAGATATTTGCCATATGTATGTATATATATTTAGGTCCTTTGGCAAATTTTTTTGTTGAAGCGTCTGTCTTTTTCATACTGGTTTATAGAAATTCTTTATATAGTATATATTCTAGATAGTTTTTGAGATAGATATATGTCCAGCATATATAGCCGAGAAAACTATCTAGAAAATATAAAGCATTCCTATACATGTGATCTGGGCACATTTCTGAATATAATACTTTAGTGAAATGATCTTGAAAAACATAAAAAACACACAGATGTCTGGAAACTGGCAGAAGCAGTGACCTGAGCTGTGGCCAGGGCAACATTTGAAGCACCCCAACGTTTCAAGGCCAGCCCCCACATTTGAGAGTACTTAGGCTCCCTGCTCCATGCATCCTGACCCCTGAGGCCTTGGCCTATTGATGGGCGATGTGGGGGTAGCCATGGTTTTGTTATTACTGAGTGGGTGGCAGCTTGAGAGGGGAGACAATTCTCTGTGATGAGTCAGTCAAGATAGAAGCAGGGCACTTGGTGTTGAAAATAAAAAGCCTTCTTTCCTGTCTACTGGAGAGGTTCAGCAGGTACGCTCTTTGATAAATGGTCACAGTAATGAAATTCACACTCTTTAATCACAAGGGCTATAACTTAATTAAAAACACATCGAGGATTGATTTGGATTGGAGAGCTCTCCCAGTTCCTGGGCTTTATTAAATTCGGTGTTTCTTTTCTCAACCTCATCCGACATGCTTAAGTGCAGAAGTTGATGGCTGAGGAGCTGTCGTTGTCCTGATGGGATAAACGCCATTGTGGTGCCTTGGACAGATCTGGCTAAAGGGAGATGGGGGGCTGGGTACCCAGAGCGGGGGGGGGGGGGGGGGGGGGCTGGCCTGAAGCCTCTCCCTGCCTTTGCCTACAGCATCTTCTAAGCAGACTGTAAGAGGTCAGAGTCTTAACTTTGGTGAGTCCGAGGCAGGGCTCTTCTTGAGCCTTGTGACTTTGGTCTCGCAGGACACATCTGATGTTGGGGAAGTCAATTTCATGTGAGATAGGAACTGTTGCTGTTTCCATTTTATATGTGTGGAAGCCTAGTAAGAAGAAAGAGGGGGAATGAGTGGCCCAGAGGGCTGAGATGCAAGCGCCCTGGCAGACACCATCCGTATACAACTGCCAAACAGACACACCCCTTCCACCCCCCCACACACACAGATGGATTTCCCTCCCATCTGCACCCGTGCAGATACACCTGGGTACAGATACACATCTTCACACCCATTTGCACTCTCAACACACACACGCATATACACACGCACTCCATACCCCTGTGCAGATACACCCAGATACAGACACATACCTACACATTCATCTGCACGCCCAACACACGTGCACATACATGCACTAAAATACATAACTTTCATACACCCGGTCAAATATACATACACGTACCTGTGCAGATACATCTGGATACAGGCACACCTCCACACACACCCTCATGCCCTCCCCACACCCACACTTGTACAGATACACCCAGTTACAGACATATAGCTACACACAGACATACATATCATACCTCTATATACCTTTATAAACATCTACACCTGTGCAGATACAGTCAGGTATATGAGTATACATGCACACACGTGCATACTGCCTCCAACACACACAATGTGTATTCCATGCCTACACTCCAGATACACGTGAAGTAGACACACATTCATATACCCATCCACACCCTACTCAGACACAGACACATAGCTGCATCTCCTCCACACAACTATACCCCTGAAAATCCACCCAGATACAAACACATCTGCATGTTCGTACATACCCACACGCCCCTCACACTCATACTCGTATGCACATGTATACACATCCATCCATGCCTACACATGAACACACACGTAAAGTCACATACATACACATAAAACAAGCACACATATACACAGGGATAATCTGTGTACAACATGTACACATATTCACACACACATATTGATACACTCCAAAATAAACAGACACACAAACATATACACCTACACATATACATGCACAAAAATACGCACAACAAATAGATGTATGTGTGTGTGGAAGATGTACCTGCATGTCCAAATTTTCATATTGGTTTATGGAGAAGTCTGAAGTCAAAGTACCAGCAGAGCTGGGTCATTGTCAGGGCTGTGAGGGAGCATGCGCTCCAGGCCTCTCTCCAAGCTTCTGGCAGCCTCAGCTGTTCCGTGACGTGTGGCTGCTGTTCTGCCCGTATCTGTGTCTGTCTGTCTGTGTCCACATTTCCCCCTTTGATAAGGACATGGGTCATCCTGGTTGGGGCCCATCCTAAACACCTCAGCTTAACCTTTGTAAAGACCCCATTTCCAAACGAGGTCACTTCCACAGGTACTGGGAGTTAGGACTCCAACCTCTTTTGGGGGGCACATAGCACTTGTCGAGTTTCTGCTATGAACAGGAGCTCACGCGGCCCCTCCTGGGGTGAGGCAGCAGCGGCAGAAGGAAGCAAACTGCTCAGTCCGGGCTGGGAGCCATGTCCCACCAGGGAAGACCTTCCCCGGAGGCCTGGAACCCTAGTGCGAGGCAGGCCTCCCCTAAGGAGCCTGTGGATGGAGAGCAGAGGCTGCCGGGCAAGTGTTGGGGCAAGTCGCAGAGAGGGAGGGCTGCATGAGTGGCAGCCGAAGCCTGGGAGATGTGCGAGACCCTCCCTCCCTGGGCCTTCTTCAAAGGGAATTAGGACACTTGTGCTAGGAATGGGCATTTCTAGGCCACTGGACTATGGGCTCCAACAGAGGGGAGCCCAGGTTGTGAGGGAACAGAGCTGGAGCATGTGAGTGTGCGTGTGGGAGTGTGTGAACAGGGCTGCGTCTGGGGGCACGGGTTTGCGTGTATGTCACCTTGTACAAGAGCATGTGTATCGGTGAGGGCATGCCTTTGTGGGTGCGTGCATGGAGGTGGGGGGCACAGGTGGCCAGAGAAGGTTGACAGGGGAGCTGCTCCCTAAGCTGTAGCTAAGCTGGACTTTAAACTCCTCATAAAAGCATCCGGTGGCCCCCTGCGTCGCCCCTCAGCCACCTTAATCCCTCTCCGCCTGTCCCAAGTCCCTCAGATGCATCTTCTCTGCAGGGTATGGCGGCTGGCATGAGGCCTGCTGGGTCCCCAGCCGCCTGTGCGTGTGGTTGCTAAGCCTTCGTAGGCCACATTTCAGTTGTTATTTGTTTTCTCACTTATAATCCAGAAAGGGTCTGGCTGCTAAACTGAACGCGCTCACTGGGAATGGAGGTTCCCTGGGGTCAACCAGGGCCTGGGCAGGGCTGCAGTGCGGGGCTTGCTTGCTTCCTCAGTGAGGTAGAGAAGATCCGGGCTGCATGCCTGTCAGTCCAGACCGGGGAGCAGACACACAGGGAGAGTCAGAGACACAGACTTCAGGTCTCTCTCTTCTGCTAACCCTTTTGTCCATGGAAAAGCAGAGAGAAGCTCAGCTCACGCATGTTGATCACAGTTTAGTGTGAACAGGAGCTAAGTGATTAGAGCCACCACTGGCTTTCTCTCTAACAGAGGGACAATGGCCTTTGCCTCTAGGTAGAGTCCTTTAAGTGTCACTGGCTAGGGGACAAGTACCACGGGGGCTAAGAAAAGAGGGCAGCCCTGGGCGCAAGTTCCGACTCTGGGGCCTCTCTCCAGTTGCAAGACCTGGCTGTGCCAGTTTCCTAATCCATAGAGGGGGGATGTGAGTAAGAGGTGGGCCATCCACCTTCCATTGTTGGGAGGGCCAGATGCAAGGAGGGCCGGAGAAGTGTTTTGCAAACCACTGATATCTGTGCAGATATAAGGACTTTTTATTGTTTGTAAAGGAAATTACGATGTTGAGAAAGTAAGCACGAAGCCCCAAGAAGCAAATACTTCTAAGTCTACAGCATGGCTCATATGTGCCCAGGCATGGGGCCCCTGATGCCTCTTCCATCTCCCAAGTAACTGAATGCCCAGGTACCCTCTGCCTCAATCATACTGTATAACCTGGAACCTCCTAAAGAGCTAGCTCCATTTTGAAGTCCGTCTCCAAAGTTTATACCTCAGCAGCATTTCCCTTTTCCCAATGACACTTTAGAATCCCCTTACATTGCTCAGAAGGCTGGAGGGAGGCAGCCATTTTTCAATGCTTACTTTTTGCCCATGTTGCATTTGGTACAATTATTTACCAGGTTGCTGACAAACTTGTGGCCCCACTGCACCTTTGCAAATGAGCACATTGCTACCTCCACTTGGAAACGTCAACCTCTAAACTGTATGTACTTGATTGAAATGCTCCATGTGGCTCTGGCTTCTGCGTGTGTGTGTGTGTGTGTGTGTGTGTGTGTGTGGAGAGAGAGAGAAAGAGAGAGAGAGAGAGGAGATGAAGGTGATTGTTTTGGTAGAAACAATCATAATCCATTAGCAAGTAGACCTCTCTTGGGCTGGGGTACCTTGGGGAGTGTCTTTTAGGGTCCATGCTGTTTCCCCCACACTTCTCATTCTTCCTCCTGTGCTGTCATCAGGAGTGGTAGGAAAGAGCCTCGTGCTCACAGGGAATCATGTTGTGCCTCTAGGACTGAGATGGATGGGAAGAAGCCAAAGGTCAGGGTTTGGGAATGATCTCCCTTCATCCCAATAATAGTGCAAAAGATTCTCAAATATTTTGGCCTCTGTATCCCCTTTACATTCGTATGAACATTATATCTTGATATTTAATATGTCAGAAATTAAAACTCGGATCATTTTAAAACATTTATCAATTCATTTAAAAATAAAAAAAATAATCCATCTGTGATGGCTAAAGTTTATGTCAACTTGATTGGGCCATTGAGTGCCCAGACATTTGGTCAATCATTATTCTGGGTGTTTCTGTGAGGGTGATTTTGGATGAGATTAACATTTAAATTGATGGACTGAGTAAAGCAGGGTGCTCTTCACCTTGTGAGTGGGGATTATCCAATCCAGTGAAGGCCTGAATAGAACAAAAAGATGTCTAGAGTAAAAGTTTTCTTCCTGCTTGACTGCCTTTGAACTAGGACTCTGGCTTTCTCCTGCCTCCAAACTTGAACTGAAGCCTTGATAACCACTAGTGAAAAAAAAACATAGCTATAAATATAGATATAGATAGACATAGATAGATATAGATATAAGCACCAATTGACAAGTGTGGAGAAGAGAGAGAATGGAATAATAAAAAATCATCTAAAAGAAGGCAAGAAAGAGAAAAAGGACTTGTAGGACTGTTTTATATTCCTTAGATACAAATCCCCTATCAGATAAATGATTTGCACATATTTTCTCCCAGCTTGTAACTTGTCTTTGTTTCTCTTACTAATGTCATTTAAAAAGCATAACTTGTGAAGTTGGAGCCTTCCGGCCTTTGGACTGGAGCCACCCATTGTCCTGGTCCTCAAGCCTTCAGACTCAAACTGGAACTACATCTGAGTCCCCAGCTTGCCAAAGCACCCTGCAAATCTTGGGACTTGTCAGTCTCCATAATCATGTGAGCCTCTCATACCGCGTTTCCCCAAAAATAAGCCCTAACCGGAAAATAAGCCCTAGCATGATTTTTCAGGGTGACATCCCCTGAACATAAGCCCTAATGCGTCTTTTGGAGCAAAAATTAACATAAGACCCGGTCTTATTTTGGGGGAAACACAGTAGTAAATCAATCAATACACCCCCATCTTTCTCTCTCCTATTGGTTCTGTTTCTGTGGAGAACCCTAACACACAATTACATGTCAACACAAATAACATTTGTTTCATGAAAAATTACTATATTATTCTAAACAAAAATGTAACGAGAAGAGTGGTATGGTTTTACATTTTTGTAAAGCTCCTTAATTTCTGGCTTAATAGAAGAAAGCTGGATTCTCATATGTGCTCCTGCATTCAATCTGTTGTGAGCTCTCTTGGGCTGGGGTACCTTTTAGGGGTCCATGCTGGAAAATCTTTTAGGGGTCCATGCTGGAAAACTCCATTGTATGCTTATGAGAGTGGAAAAGGCAGCTAACAGCTTAGTATTATTATGGAAATAGTTTTAATCTCTCAGACGCTGAAAGGTTCTTGGAGACCATGGGTGTCCTCAGACTACTAGGGAGAACGGCTGCTCTAGAGAGTATAGCATTCATCCTTGATTTATAAGATTCATCCTTGACTTAACAAAGTCTAATGTTAATTTGTACCTTTACTCTCTTCCCATGCAATGCAAAGACCTTAAAATACTTTAATTCTGCTTCCCCCTTTCAACTTATATGCGATTGTATTAGTACATTTTAATTCTATATGCACTTTAAATCCCCCATAAATAGCATTTTTTATAAAGCCTGTGTTTATTTAGATTTGCCTATATAGTTACCCTTGATCCAACTTTTTCTAGCTGTTTTCATTGAGAAGAAGGATCCGAATTACCTAGTCCACCATTGTCAGAAGTAGAAATCAATAAAACTTTTGGTATGCTATTCCTTTGGCCTGGAATCATGCTTCCCCCAGTTACTGTTTGTCAAAGCCATATCCTTCAAATTGTTTTTTACTCGGTCCACATTCAGAAGAGATCCATTGAGTGCCTACTATGCACCAAGCATTCTTCTAGAACGGTGCTGTCTCATAGAACCTTCTGGGATGATGGACACATCCTATATCTGCACTGTCCTGTCGGGTAGCCACCACGTGGCTCTGGAGCACTTGAAGTGTGGCTAGTACAACTGAGGAACTAAATATTTAACTTAATTGAATTTAATTAATTTATATTTAAGTAGCCACATGTGACTAGCTGCTATCAGAGGGGGCAGCAGTTCTAGACAATAGAAATTGAAAATGGCAAAAATCCCTGTTGTCATGGGGCTCATATTCTAGTGCAGGAAGATGACAATGAACAAATCCTGGTCTAATATTGCTCAGTCAGGTGCTCAGTGCACTGGGATTGAGTGAGGTAAATAGGTGCTGAGTCCCAGGGGAGGTTTTATGGGGAGGATTTGAATTACCGTCCCCCACCCCAGGGATATAGGGTAGAGCAGTGGAAGGAACATGGCTTTTTGAAGTGAAGGTTCTGGGTTAGACTCCAGCCCCTGGCCACTTACTAGCTCTGCGATTGTGGACAAGACACTGAAGCAAGATGCTGACGTTCCTGAGCTTCAGATACCCCACTGGGGAAGCCTGTTAATGACACTTGCCAGACAGAGTGGCTGATGACTGAATGCAGAGCACTCCAAAGTGGCTCAAATATCCTTTCACCTTCCCCTCCCCCCAGCCCATTCTATTATTTGTAGCTGTTGTTCTGGCCTTGCCCTTGATCCCCAGGCCATAAACATGCAGGACATTAACACAACCAAGGAAAAGTCACATTAGCTGCTTCAAAGGCACAGGACTAAGCCACAGAGGAGATGGGGCTGCCGAAGGGGTGCAAATGACCACAAGAGGAATGTGGCCTTGGGGAGGGGTGGGCTGAACTCTTGCCTGAGTGTGTGAAAGACCTGGGCATTTGCCCCCTTGACCCAATCTCCCAACACAACGTGGAACCAAGTGAGAGGCCAGTTCTTCCCACCGGCCTCTGCGTGGAGGGGACATGAGCAAGAGATGCCTTTGAATGGATACTCGTTACCTTCTCTCTGAGTAGTTGGATTTCTAGGGAAAAACACGTTTCAGCCTTACTTGTGAGTGCAGTGTTGGGCCCAGGAAATTGCCTTGTGATCTGGGGGTGCAGCCCCAGTTTAGTCCCCCAGGCTCTGAGGTCTGCCCTGCTCCTCTATGAGGCCTTCCTGGGACTAATGGCTTGCTGTTCCAAGGGACCCCAGGGGTAAGTCAGGCCAGGCCAAGAGGGAAGGCAGTGAGCTAGGTAGTGGGAAGTTCCTGCTGTTATTTAAGTTGCTGGAGGGAGAGTGTTAGCAAAGCATTCTGGAAAGGGGATAAGTCAGGCTGTGGTAGAAATATCCCTGCAAACAAATAGGAAAGCTGGCTTCAAAATCAGTGAGTCCAAAGAGCAAGAATAACTTGCATTTTGTAGGGGCTTATGGCAAAACTGTCCTGTGTTCCAATCCCACCCTGAAAAACTCAGAATACCTTGCTCCCCCACTCACCCTGGCCCCACCACTGCCCTGCTGGCACTCCATACTGCTGTCTACTCCCCACCTACTACTCTACTAGCTTTTCACCTGGATGCTTTCCATGTTTTCCATCTATGAGCCCAGCCCTTACATTGCCAAGAGAAAGCCTCGGTGGCTGATAACAACCTTTCCTCAGCCATCTGCCTTATAAAATGGAGGGCCCGGTGCTTTGCCTCTTGTAGAGACTTGTGTAAAGCACGTGCTGGATACAAGGCATGGGGCACCCACTGAGGGAAGGCACCGCTGCTGACCTGATGGCTTTCAGGTTGGCAGGGAGTCCCCCAAATCCCAGCATGGTGTGTGGCAGCCACAGCCTAGAAACCCTGAGCCTAGAAGTGCTGGGAAGGAAGAGTCTAGGTTTGCTTTACTTCTCACTGGATTCCCCAGTGCAAAGGCATGCAAAATCTCCAATGGAGTGGGCCTCAAAGATCAAGAAGCAAAGCTCTGACAAGGTCAAAGTTGCAGGAGGCCATTCCCAGTCTTCCTCCTGCTCTCCAGCCCACTCCCGGCCCAGTGACCTCTGCAGCTCTTACCTCCATCACACCCTTCCTTCTCATTCAGCTGAAGGGACTCCCCCGGGAAGCCACACACACATACACACACGCACACATGCACACACACAGCTGCGGGCATAGGACACACCAGTCAGGATGCCGTAAGATGCACTAAGAGAGCTTTACCATCCTTCCATCCTTTCACGTGCATTCTTCCAGAGCCTCAAAGCCATTCTACCTGACAGGGGTATTAAGCCCACTTTCCCCATAAAGGAACTGAGGCTCAGGGAGATTCAGTCCCGCAACCCTAAGTCACACAGCTCGGAAATGGGGGACTGGGATTTCAATCTATGCTTGGCTAAGTCCAAAGCAGTGCTTCAATCAGAGGAGAAATGGATGACCAGAAGGAAGCAGAAGGCCAGGGATCCGGACTCCTAACCAAAGTCGCACACATGCTAATGGGCTGCCGCTGGGGGCATGTGGTAAGTTCTGCCTCTCTACTTGCACTACTTCCTTCCAATTCCCTGGGGGCAGCCAGAGCCCTGGGAGAACCTAGCAAGTGCCAATCAAATAGGCAAAAAAACTTGGCAATGCCTAAGGAGGGGAGTGCAGTGAGGTGGGTGGAAGCGGCTCAGGGAGCCTAGTGACCGCTCCCCACTTACTGGTCATCAGAACTGGCCTTTCAGTTGCCTCCTCGGATAAGAAGCCAAGTCACCCTGTGCCTTTCCTCTCCCGCTGAAGAATGAAGATATGTGACGGCCTGGACTTCGAGGGCCAGTTTGGAGCCAAGTGTCACAGGATCACACACTGAGCAGAGCAGGAAACACCATATCCTTGGGAGGAAGAAAATTGGTGTAAGTCGGCCTTCTCCTCCTCTCAGTAGTGTGACTTTGAGCAAGCTGCTCTCAATTTCAGAATATTCTCAGCCCCAGCTCTGTCCATGATGAATTTGTTTTGGATTACTTCTTGGGTTCTTTAAGATTAGAAACTAGATCCAGCTATGTCAAGGAGAGGGCTCTCGGTGCCCTCTGCAAGCCAGCACATTTGTCTGAGTGTTGCTATGACTTGAATCTCTACATCTAGAAACAAACTTGCCCACCCATCCAGCTTGCCCCATCCCACTGTCACTCACTGGGTCTATGGTGAAGCCTGGCCAGTTTGGGGGGGGGTCTCTGAAGTAAGGCCTGGTTTGGGGGGGTCTCTAATGTAAGGCCAGGATAGTCTGGGACAGCAGGACTGCCTGTGGAAGGACTCTTTTCCCCAGGGATGTCCGGGCTCCAAAGACTAGGAGGGTGCGGGACATTGAAGGGGAACAGAATTTGTCACCCCAAAATATGCCTCTTTGGCATGAAGATTATTTTAGGCTGGTTATTTTTAAGAAACAGCAGTCTTAGGAGAAGCTGTGAAAACTCAGTAGAAGCTGCCCTTTTGTAAGAGCCATTTACATTTATAAGGGAAATCTCCATTTGTAAAGATGTCATTCTCTCCCTAGAAACTCTTATTGAGGCAGAACCGCAGGACCTAAATCTGCATAATAGTCATACCTTTGTTTACTGTGGTTTTCCTGGTCACCTCCCATAACTGACCCCCCACCCCCAATGCCTTCTTTTGTCTTTAGCTGCAGATGGTATTTAAGGTGATGGCTTGGAGCCCTTACTGAGTTTTTTTGGGTCACTCCCATGTATACGGAGGTATTTTTGTTAATAAATTTATGTTTGTTTTTCTCCTGTTAATCTGTCTTTTACTACTGGGGGGTCTTGGCCAAGAATCTAGAAGGGTAGAGGGAAAATTATTTTTCTTTCAGAACGCACAAGGAGAACTGGGGGCTGCAGTGTGAAGGCCAAGGCCTTCTATGGGAACTCCCCCACCCCCATTCCATCTCCTACTCTCCCCCCTCCCACCGCCTCATCCCCCGCCTCCATGGAGCTTCCTCTCTGCTGAGGCAAAACCTTGACTAAAATCAAGTTCTCTTCTTTTTGTCGGGTTTTGGGGCAATCTGGTTTTCCAGCCACTCATTTGATTTGTGTTGTAAATGTTTCTTTTATGGGACTTGACGTGGATTGGTGAGGATAAAAAAACCCTGACATTTGATTTATAGGCAGGGAGCAGGGCACACAGGATAAATAACTCAGTGACGCTACTGGGGACCGCTGGCTTGGGGTCCTGGTCTGCTCATAGTCCAACGCCACTGAGCAAGTGGCCAGTTTTTGAAGTGTCTGACACATCATACTTCCACGGAGCTTCTTCCTTCCAACTGTGGGATGATGAGTGTGTTTGTGCAGGAATTCAGCAGCCAGAGGCCACTCCTACTGCCTTGTGTCTCATCCCAGAAGGTCCACAGTGTGGACGAAAGGGGATTTCTCCAAGCAGGGCAAAGCACTTCTTTGCCATCCTTGACTTAATCAAGAGGAAACTACTCTAAAGTGACCAATGTTAACTTATGGATGTGCATTGAATTTGGAGACGAGGATCTCCCACTTCTTTATTTGGGATTGCTTCCAATAACGGGTTGACTCTACATGTCAGATGCATTGGTTTGCAGTTCAATGGTGACTGCTGATAATAAATCAAAGTGTGCTTTTCCTGTGCGATGGCGTTTTACACAACGCCTCTGACGTCCCTGCAGTGTGAACACTGAGCTGACGGGGCTAGAAGCCTTGAGGCTGAAGGTCTGAACCTCATGAACTGATGAGATGCCAAATAGTTGCCTCTTTTTGAAAGGTCAGTGAAATCACTTATACAAAGCGTAATTGCTGCCCTTTTTGCCTGCCCTAACTTGCTTCACATAGCAAATTAGTGATCTTTAGTTTCCTTGGCTAAATGGTGACAATGGGTACCCCATCTCACCCTGGGCTGGATGGGGAGGTGAAGTAGGGTGGTGACTCTGGGAACTTCCTGACTTTTAACCCAAATTGTACTGCAACCAAGCCTTCCCTTGGGGTGTCCACAAGTGTCCCAGAAACAAGGTAAGAAGGCTGAGGGGTGCTCCCAGGAAGGGAGGCGTGCTCCCAGGAAGGGACAGGCGGAGATATCAAGGTGGAACCCAAACCAGCACAAAGTGGGGCAAGCAGCAGTCAGTGGGGACCACTATGCATGCCCAGACACCATGGCCAACCAGGAGAACCAAAGATGGGCCTTTGAGACAATGTGGAAGGCCCAGAGAAGCAGCCCAGTGTCCTGGGTGAGAGGGGCATTGGGAGCATTGGAAAGAGGAGAGAAATGGCTGCTGTAGAAGAAAGAACTCAAAGGTGATGCAGAAGGGCCCAGCTGATTTTTGTCTTAAATGTGGCAAAAGGAGATATGGATACTGCAATTTCCTTTTGCTTTTTCCTTCTTACTTAAAATGTCAAAGGAATTAAGAAAACGTGTAGGAAACTAATAAGCATAGTCAAGAGCTAGAGTGCCTTCTTCTGTCTAAGGAGTCCATACTCTCCTTTGGATGTTTCTCCCTAAAGTCCCCCAAGATTTCCCATGTTCCATTATTGAAAGTTGTGGAACTGATTTGCATGGATACCTCATGGCTGGCAGCCAGAGTGATGCCACCCTGGGAGCCACTCATATTTCTGGTGTGTTCCATTGGGGAGACAGTTTTGGGTGGTGAGGGGCCACATGTGTATGAGAGTAGTGCTAGAATTTTCTGAAGGAAACAAGAATACCTTTCAAATTCGACTGGCAAAAAATAACTCTTCAGAAAATCCACACAAAGAATGGTTTATTTGGGGCCGGCCCGGTGGCTCAGGCAGTTAGAGCTCCATGCTCCTAACTCTGAAGGCTGCCGGTTCGACTCCCACATGGGCCAGTGGGCTCTCAACCACAAGGTTGCCAGTTCGATTTCTTGAGTCCCGCAAGGGATGGTGGGCTCCGCCCCCTGCAACTAAGATTGAACACGGCACCTTGAGCTGCCGCTGAGCTCCCAAGTGGCTCAGTTGGTTGGAGCACCACAAGATTGCCGGTTCGACTCCCACAAGGGATGATGGGCTGCGCCCCCTGCAACAACTAACAACGACAACTGGACCTGGAGCTGAGCTGCGCCCTCCACAACTAAGACTGAAAGGACAACAACTTGAAGCTGAACGGCACCCTTCACAACTAAGACTGAAAGGACAACAACTTGACTTGGAAAAAAGTCCTGGAAGTACACACTGTTCCCCAATAAAGTCCTGTTTCCCTTTCCCCCAAAAAAAAAAATCTTTAAAAAAAAAGAAAGAACGGTTTATTTGGGAAAAGGAAAAAAGAAACAAAGCCACCAAGGAGTGTGTATATGCACACTCACCGGCCAGTGTCCCAACCAGCCGCTCAAGTGGAAAAAAAAAAAAAGGGCTAGACCAACATGGCTTCCCCCTTTATTTGTATCCCTCTCCCAAAAGTTACCACAAAGTTCAACAGGAAGTCAGGACTAGAGAGTTAACAAGGGGCCCAGCTCCACCCATAGTCCTCCCAGCTCTATGGTTAAGCATTTTAAGATGCCAGTTCACTTTTATCACAAATTATTAGTGTACTTGATTCTATAATCCATTTTCCCCACTTTCAATATGAACTTTGACAAGAAAGATTTGTTTATGCGCTCACATGACTCAGTCTTAGTAATTAGACCTGTTAAAGTGACTTTTCAACACAATTGAGTTTGTTGTGTTTTTGACATTTGACCTGTGGGGGGGGGGGCTGTTGTATGTAAATAGCTGGAAAACCCAGTGATAAAGCAGTATGATCATTATCTTTGAGGTGGCATTTGGCTTTGTGGGCAAAGGGTTTCTTGTGGAGGTTGGAGCCTGGATTCTCCCTACAACCCTTGTGGCCAACTCCCCATTTATCTCTTGTCTCTTCCACTGCTCCAGCCTCCTCCCTGGTCTCCCTAAGTCCAGACTGACACTCAGAGAGCAAGGCTTCTTGAGCCCACAACTGCCTGTGTTACTTCCCTTCCATTGTGTCCCACTGTGTATGGGACAAAAGCCAAACCTGCTACAGAGGGTCCTCCCTGACCCATTTCCGGCCAGCCAATCTGGCCACACCTCCCTACTTCCCTATGTTAACCGCAGCAGAAGTGGGTCCGCGGGTGCCTTGACCACAGCCACTAATAGGGCTGGCCCAACTGAGCACTGCCTGTCACCATGCACCCCACAGGGCCACTAGGCCCATGACCGGTCCCCATCTCACCCTCTAGGGAAGGGATCTAATTAGATCATAACAAACTGCGAGTGAAGCTGGATGGTCCCTATCAGCTTTCAGAATAGCCTCTCTATTTGCTATTGCAATTTTGTTCAGAAGTGTTTGGTGGTCCTGAAACAGTGATAGAAAAAAGAGCCTTGGTATAGAAGTCAGAAGTCCTTGGTTCCAGTCTCCACTCTGCGTGTAACTCCTGGGGAGTCGGGGTGGGAGGGTGACACTGGTTAATTCCCTTCTTTGTGCCTCTGTTTCCTCATCTGTGAAATCAGAATATAATAACACTACTTAGCTACAGGCAGTGTTGCCCTCTCCTCTTCCTGGACCATTTGGTTGAATAATTGCTGAGGCTCAGGGATCTTTTTTTCCTCCATTTACATTTTACGACATGTTTTTGTTAATTCAGCTTCTGCCTGTGCATATAGTCAGATTTTGTTTCATTGTGAGTCCCTTTAATTCATCACATGCTGCACTGAACACTCCAGCATTTCACTACAGTCCCTTGGCTGGAGACCTGGCTCCTTCTCATGACCCAGCAACTTCTGGGCCGTTATGGAAGGTTGTTTCTTTACGATGTACATGACAGCTTGGTCCATGGGGGTGTGGTGGGGTGTGCGAGGTCTCCTGGAACAGTATAGGCACAAGTGTGAACGTGGCTTGCTCCCTTCCCTCTCCTGGCCCTCTGGACTGAACTTGGGAGACAGATCCAACCTGTTTGGTGGAAACTTCCGAAGCCAGGCTCAAGGTGAATTGCTGCTGGGTCCATGGACTTCAGATCACTCCCATCCCTGGCTTGAACCCTGCCTCCCATGTTGCCCACAGAGCCCACCTCACTTTCTCTACCCTCCTCAGGGCTGCCCACCACCTTCCATTATCTTCCTTGGTCCAGGGGTGCTGAGCCAGCTCAGGCAGAAACTATTGGCTTCATGAGGGAAAGGAGGGAGGATATAACATTGGAAAAAGGGAACCCCGGGGAAGCCTTCGTTGTCGGAATATGTAATAATACACACACACACGCACACACGCACACACACACACACTCACATGTGCAGGCATTCATGCATTCACACATATGCGTGCACATGCTCATATGTACACACGCTCTTACACCTGTGTACTTGTAGACATGCACAGATGCACGTATGTACATGAACACACAGACCCACACATGTCCCTCCACACATACACAGGCACACATGCTCATGCACACAGCCAGCTTTGCCGTTGCACCTTCTGTCCTTGTGGGCTGGCAGCTGCCACTCCTGCTGTTTTCTAACGCACCGTCCTCTGCTGCAGCCCTCCAATCTGCAGGCAAGATGGACGTGCTGGCCTTCTCCGCCACTGCATGCCTAATCCAAAAAGCCTGGCCATGGGTTTCTTTCTTCTCTGCTTTCTCTTTATCGTTTATGTTGTTCTACTTCTGCCATCAAGTGGGGCCCCACTGGACAGAATCAGGGGACTTCATGGATGGTGTGTTACCATCCCACAGCTTCACTGGCCACTTGGCCCTGTTGTTTCATCATTTAGTGCAACCTTGGAGCTTGGGTCCCGGGGGCTGCTCTGGGGAAGGCTCAGGGCTGCACAGCCAGCCTTGGTACTTGCTGTCCCAGCAATTGGCTGGAAATGGTATGCTGCTTCCCCTCATCTGTGCCTACCAAGGGAAGTCAAGAGGAGGAAGAGTTCAGCCATTCCTAAACCATGGTGTCACTCTTTGAAATGTAGTCAACGTGCCCATCTGAGCCCCCAACTCTTGGTCTTTTCCATTTTGTAGCTTGGAAAAACATTTCGGATTCCAAGTCAAACATTTCTCCCGTAGCCGTCTTTGTGCAATGTCCACGGGATTGGGTTTTTAAGTTTTGTTTTGATTTGTTTGTCCTAGCTTTTTTCCACCCTCTCAGCAACATCCTCCATTTTCCTGGGCTTGTGGGGAAAATGGGACTGGAAAATGGCCTGAGCACCATGAAGAGGACTGAGTTTGACTTGTAATTCTGTCACATATGGTACGATGTCAGGCAAGTCGGGGAACAGATAGTAACCACCCTCAGGGCTCCTGGAAGGCTGAGCAACAGATTCAGATTAAGAGTGCTATAAAGCATAGTCACACCTAGCTTTGGTCATTGTTATTGCTTGCTATAACTCTCACTTGAGGTAAAGCAACTGTATTTGGGGCCTGACCTTCTGGAATCCATCAGGATAGGCCTTCTGCCATCCTTGTACCAAGAGGGCACGCTTTTGCTTGGCGTGGTAGGTCATCCTGGGCTATTGGCTCATTTAAGGGGGCTGTCCAGGAACCCTGACATAGCTCAGATGTACAGCCTGACTCCTCAAACTTGAGACCATCCTGCTCCACTGGGTGCCTAACTGGCTCCCGTCCACAAACCGAGGACCGACATGGGGCTTTTGTGGGCATCTTGCAGACCCACTAAGACCACAAAGACCCAGGCAGCCCCGGCAGCCATCTGAGAAGGCTGGCGTTGCCCAGTATGGCTCTGACTCGGACGGCTGAGCTGCTGCCACTAGCTTCTGTTCTATTCTCTGGATTCCTGTGCTCGTTTCCCTTAGTGTCAGGTGTGGCCCCCGAAAGGGGCTGTGCTCCCATTCCTTGCCTGCCTTGGCTTTCAGTCCAGCTTGTCATGCGCCTTTTTAAAAAAGATTTTTTAATGAAAAATATAGCTAACATACAGTATTATATTAGTTTCAGGGGAACACCATAGCTATTCAACATTTATCAACCTAAAGAAGTGATCAGCATAAGTCCAGCAACCATCTGACACTGTACCATGCTATCACAATATTATTGACTATATTCCCCATGCTGTACATTACATCCCCAAGACTTTCTGTTTTATACCTGGAAATGTGAACCTCTTATTCCTCTCTTTTTAAAATTTTTCAATTGCAATTGACTTTCAGTATTATTTTATGTTAGTTTCAAGTGTACAGCATAGTGGTTAGACATTTGTATAATTTAAGAGGTGATTCCCCTGACTAGTCTAGTACCCACCTGGCACTATACATAGTTGTTGCAACATTATTAACTATATTCTATATGCTATACTTTACATTTCTATGACTATTTTGTAACTACCAATTTGTATTTCTTAATCCCTTCACCTTTCTCACCCAGCCCTCCAATCCCTTCCCATCTATCACCCCAACAAATCTAGTACCCATCTCACCATACATACTTATTACAAGATTATTCACTCTATTCCTCATGCTATACCCTACATCCCAATGACCATAACAACCAATTCGTACTTCTTAATCTCTTCCCCTTTCTTCACCCACACCCCCAACCCCACTCCCATCTGGCAACCATCAAAATGTTTTCTGTATCTATGAGTTTGTTGATGTTTTGTTTATTTTGTTCTTTAGATTCCACTTATAAGTGAGATCACATTGCACCTGTCTTTTTCTGTCTGACACTCCACTCAGCACTGTACCTTCCATGTCCATCCATGCCGCTGCAGATAGCAAGAACCCATTCCCTTTCATGGCTGAGCAATATTCCACTGTATATACATACCACCTCTTCATCCATTCCTCCATCGACAGACACCCAGGCTGCCTCCACATCTTGGCCATTGTAAACAATGCTGCAATGAACATATGAATGCACAGGTCCCCTCGAAGTAGCGTTTTGGGTTTCTTCAGATAAATAACCAGAAGGGACATTACTGGGTCCTTCTTTGTCTCTTGTTGTTTTAAAGTCTATTTTTTCTGGTATAAGTATTGCTACCCCAGATTTTGTTTGTTTGTTTGTTTCCATTTTCATGAAATAACTTTTTCTATCCCTTTACTTTCTGTCTGTGTGTGTCTTTCAATCTGAAGCGAATCTCTTATAGGCAGCATATGTAAGAGTTTTATTCTTATCCTTTCAGCCCTCCTATAGCTTTTGATTAGAGCATTTAATCCATTTGCATTGAAAGTAATTGTTGATAGATATGTAGCTATTACCATTTCATTATTCATAATTTTGACCTCTCTTTTTTTTTTCCATCTTAAGGAAGTCCCTCTAAGATTTCTTGTAATACTGATTTGATGAATTCCTTTAGCTTTCTCTTGTCTGGGAAGCTCTTTATCAGTTCTTTGTTTCTAAATGATAGCCTTAGTGGGTAGACTACCCTTGGTTGTAAGTCCTTTCTTTTCATCACATTGAATATTTTGTGCCAATCCCTTCTGGCCTGCAAAATTTCTGCTGAGAAATCAGCTGACAGTCTTATGGGATCTCCCTTATAAGTTACTACTTGTCTTTCTCTTGCTGCTTTTAGGATTCTCTCTTTGTCTTTAACCTTTGCCATTTTAATTATAATGTATCTTGGTGTGGGCTTGTTTGGGTTCATCTTGTTTAGGACTCTCTGTGCTACCTGGACTTGTAGGTCTATTTCCTTCACCAGGTTAGGAAAGTTTTCAGTCATTATTTCTTCAAATAGGTTCTCAATCCCTTGCTTTCTCTCCTCTCCTTCTGGCACCCCTATGATGTGAATGTTGTTACGATTGGTGTTGTCCCAGAGGTCTCTTAAACTATCCTCATTTTTTGTGGATTCTTCTTTTCTTTTTGCTGTTCTGATTGGGTGTTTTAAACTACCTTGTCTTCCAAATCACTGATTCAGTCCTATGCTTCATCTAGTCTGCTGGTGATTCCTTCTAGTGCATTCTTCATTTCAGTTACTGTATTCTTCAGTTCTGATTGGTTCTTTTTTTATGGTTTCCATGTCCTTCTTTTTTTTTTTTTTTTAATTAATTTTATTGGGGTGACAATTGTTAGTAAATTTACATAGATTTCAGGTGTACAATTCTGTATTACATCGTCTATAAATCCCATTGTGTGTTCACCACCCAGAGTCAGTTCTCCTTCCATCACCATATATTTGATCCCCTTTACCCTCATCACCCACCCCCCACCCCCTTACCCTCTGGTAACCACTAAATTATTGTCTGTGTCTATGAGTTTTTGTTTCTCATTTGTTTGTCTTGTTCTTTTTGGTTTATACACCACATATCAGTGAAATCATAGGGTTCTCTGCTTTTTCTGTCTGTTTCCATGTCCTTCTTAATGCTTACTATCCTCTTGTTGAAGTTCTCACTAAGTTCCTTGAGCATCTTTATAAACATTGTTTTGAATTCTGTCTCTGATAGGTTGCTTATTTCCATTTCATTTAGTTCTTGTTTTGGAATTTTTTCCTGTTCTTTTCATTTGGGACATATTTCTTTGTTTACTCATTTTGGCTGCCTCTATGTTTCTATGTATTAGGTAGATCTGCTATGTCTCCCAGTCTTGGCTGGATGGTCTTATGTAGTAGGTGCCCTGTGGGGCCCTGGCACAGTCTCCCTGGTCACCTGAGTCGGATGCTCCAAGAATGTCCTTATGTGGGTTGTATGTGCCCTCCTGTTATAGTTGAGCCATGATTGCTATTGGCATGTCAGTGGGTGGGGATTGGCCCTTAGGTTGATTGACTGTGTTGTTTTGCCACGTCCACAGCTTATACATAGTGGGATTCGCCCCAGTGGGCTTTCATGCCTGTTGAGACTGTCCTTTGTGTGTGCTGATTTGGGGCTTAATTGGATAGTGCTCTGCTGTGATCTGAAGCCAGCCTCCAAGTATATTGGTACTGGGGCCTCTTGGGAGGGGCTCCAGTGCAGACCAAGGTCACCCACTACCTGTGACTGACTGGGTACTACCTGATAGGAGCTACAAAGCTATTTGCAGTTGTTTACTGCCTGTGCTAAAGTTGGAGGCACGTGGGAGAGGCCACACTGCGAACCAAAGACAGCTGCCACTAGTACTGGGCCTGGGGTAGCTCTTCAAAACGCCAGGAAACCCCAAGGCCTGCTCTCACCTGCCAGCTTCCTTAAGGTTCAGCCACTGATAAAGCCCTCAGCGTTATGAGAGTTGGGTGAGGCAGAGTCTCAGGGAGTCACTAGAGTGGGAAGAATTGTGGTCACCAGGTTAATGTAGACTCTGGTTTGGTGCCAGTGCTGAGCCTGGAGCTACTCAGCAGAACTCTCAGAGCACACCCAGGCCAGTCGCCACCTGCCTGGAGCCCATGGACTCTGACAGTAAGCGTACGATGTGGGTGGGGCTGGCCACTCTTGGAGAAAGTCTCTCTGGCATTGGGGGAGTTAGGTGGAGCAGAGTCCCAGCTGAATCAGCAGGGCGGAGCTCCAGAACTCCCCAGACCAATCAGATTCAGATTTGTCTGTAAGCGTAGGGGGTCGAGCTCAGCACAGGAAAGATGGCACCTGACTTCTGGCTGCACCAGAGAAGACCACTCACAGGGAAAATGCCTTTAACCCTCCTCCTGAAGTCACACAACTCAGTCTTCCCCCACCCCCCACCTCTCCCGTATGTCTCTGACACCCTCCGAATTTCTGTCCCTCCTCTGGAGACCAAGGTGAGTGGCTGTGAATGAGAGAGTCTGCGTGCGGGCAATTTAAGAGGACACCTGGGTTTCCCGCTGCCATCCATCCCACCTGGATGGTCTGAATCCCCACTGTTTTTCACAGCCAGATGTTGTGGGGACTCTTCTCATTGGCACCAGAACTCTGGACTGGGGAGGTTAGTGTGGGGCTGGATTCCCTCACTACTCTAAAGGGAACCTACATGGCTGAGATGTCCCTTCTGGTTCTCATCCACCACACGGAGGTTTGGGGTTATCCAGTTCTGCATCTCTGCCCCTCCTACCAGTCTCGGTATGGCTTATTCTTTATATACTTAGTTATAAGACTTCTGTTCAGCCAGACTTCAGATGGTTCTCCAGGCTGATTGTTCTATAATTTAGTTGTAATTTTAATGTGTTCATAGAATGAAGCACGCACAGTGTTTATATACTCTGCCATCTTGGACGTCCCCTTGCCGTATGCCTTGATGGGTACACTTGTCTCATTTTTCCTTATTTCTCTTTTACATAAAAACCAACAAATTGTTTCAGATGCCTTTTCAAAAAGAGAATACAGGAGAAGAATTAGATTTTTACCGTATAATGTATTTGAGAGGCACTTTGACATTTATTCCAGAAAATTCCTTTGAATGTTTAATACCCATTGTCTGGCTGTCAATATAGGTGGTTTGCCAAGGCTGCCATATTGGTTTGCTAAGGCTGCCATAACAAAGGCCCACAAGCTGGGAGGCTTAAGAGAACAGAAATGATTGTCTCCCAGTTCTGGAGGCTGGAAGTCCCAGATCAAGGTGTCATCATGGTTGGTTCCTCCTATGGCCTATGAATGAAGGATCTGTTCCAGGCCTCTCTCCCTGGTTTACAGATGGCTGTCTTTTACCTGTTTATTCATGTGGTCTTCTCTCTACGTCTCTGTGTCCTAATATCCTCTTCTTATAAGGACACCAGTCATAGTGGCATAGGATCTACCCTAATGACCTCATTTTAACTTGATCACCTCTATAAGGATCCTATCTCCAAATGTGGTCACATTCTGAAGTATCTGAAGGTTACAACTCCAACAGATCTTTTTGGGACAAATGGGGGACACAATTGAACATACAGTGGTGGCTCTCAGAGCATGGGTATTCTTAGTTCAGGGAGTCTTCCCTAGCTCAAGGACGGCAGGCTCACTCCATCGTCAGAGTGGCTATGGTGTCAACTTGAGCAGCTACGCCAGAAAAGGGAAGGACATTACTCTCCTGTAAGTCCAAGAGGAGGCTTGGGAGGTGGCTCTGAGGAAATCACAGAACAAGGTGCTGAAGCCTCAGATGGTGGGAGCTCTCTCTCTTCTTGGGGACCTGGAAATAACTCTGAGCAAGGACAAAGGGCAGCAACTCAGTCCATGGGCAGTACTAAAAGGGGCCTGGGACCAGGAAAAAGATAGGCAATACTTGGTCAAACATGGAAATTGTGGTAAAAGCAAAATTTGGAGGACTACACTGTTTCTCATCACACTGATTTTCCCAAGGTGGGATTATAAAGAGAGTTTAACTGTAACCCCTCCATATCCAAATGCTTTGCACACATTTGAAGGAGAGCTGTGAAGTGCTTGTTGGCCTCCCCATACTCTGCGGCCAAGGGGGATGGATTTGGCTTGAGCGAGGAATAGCCAAGCTGAGTGAGATGCTCAGTGCGGTATCTATCAATTGGGAAACAGCTGAGATGGGGTCTCATTGGTGGGGCTACTCCCTTCATGAGGCACTCCTGACGTCCAGCCTGTTTTCTCAAGGGAGGAGAAGTAGTTGTCCATAGCCTCCTACTAATCAAGAGAAACCAGTAAACACAAGCTCTTGAAGATGGGCCCAGGCACTGCTAGCCCTGTTTCAGTGCTTTCTTTCTGGGACTTGAGCTCTTTCTGAGCTAAGTTTATAGTGTCACTAGATCATTATGCCCATAGAATAGGACCCAAACCACAGGGGTATCAACAGTGAAATATGCTTTTGGTTTACTGCAAAGGAATTTTGAAAATGGTTCTTCCAAACCTGTTGCTCAGTGGTTGAAATGACGGTGTTTTGTTTTTTTTCTTCACCGATAACAGTGCTGTGATCTCCTTATTGGCAAGAATTTGATCTAAATGCAGAAGGCAGCCAGCCTCAGTAACAGCTTAACTCTCATTTTTCACGTTTCTTGTGTTTTTGTTGCTTTTCCCTCTGGGAGAGACTCATGAGGAAGCAATCCTTGTTCTCTCAGGGGTGGGGCTGAATTTGCTCTGTCCCTTTCACTCCTGATCCATTCTGGCCATGTGGCATGGCACAGGTTCAGCAAGGCCCCTACGTGACACCTCAAAACCAAACCAGCAAATGTTCTGTTTCCGTGGCAAAGGTATGGCTCCAGATGGAGGATCTATGGGGCATCTTTGGCAAAACATCTGTGTGGGGACAGAACCCCAGAGAGCAGTTTCCAGGCTCTCGGCCTCACATGGAAAGGTGCTGGCTCGGGTAGTAGATGGCCGTCAGCTGTAACCAATTGGCCAATTAGCCACTGATATAACTGCCGTGGCTACGTTGGTTGGTTGGCTAGTTGGCAGGCAGAAAAGTGGATGGCAGATTGTGGATCATGTGGATCCTACTTCCTGGGTCTCGCTCGGCCGCCAGAGAGACTGTGGTGTAAGAAGACTCCTTGTTGGGGTACTGGCGGATGTTTGCTTCTGTGTCTCCAACCCAGCCACCAGCGAGAATATAGTGGTATGACTCCCCTATCTATGGCTCCGTGGGTGTTCCTTTTTGGCCTTACCACATCCTGCGTTCTTGTGTGGGGAGCAGGACCAGAGACCCCATGTGACACTCTGCATGACAATCTGCTTTAGTGTGTCTCTACACCCTTTGAAGCACAAATACATACGGTGCACACTCCAGGGGCAGACCCAGGCCATTGTAGGGTCCGTGGTAGCAAAAGGCCCAAGTTCCTGGCTGATGTGGACACTGGCTTTCCAATCTTATCATTAGCCAGGGAGATCTGGCTAAAGGCAAGCAGCAGTGAGTGAGGTGGACAGGTATTTCCCAGGTACTCCAGGTGCTTTACAGATTACAGCACAAGACTGGGAGAAATGTGATCATTCTTGCAATATCTAGTACTATTTGCTAGTTACCCTTTACATTGACCAGAGTCTGGGATTTGGGCACAGTCGGATGGGATCTTCCTGTTATCATCAGTGTCACATTGTGGTTTCTCAACTCAGGGTCTTGTTTGGCAACTCGTTTTCAATGAAGGTGCTTCTATCTTCAAGCAGGCCCTGTCACAGCCTGGCCATTCTCCTAACAAGCAACCAAGTTGCCCTGCCAAGTGCCACCTGTGTTGGTGAGGCAGTTCGCTAATACTCAGCCCGTGGGAAGGAGCTCCCCAGCTGGAGCCAACACTCTGTTTAAGTGGACGAAGCTAGTTTGTTGAGGCTTTGCTGTGACTGAACACGTGTGTTTGGGATGAGATTTAATTTAAATTTAAATCTCATTTGTAATGTTTCGGGGGTAAGACTTTCCAAACTGAGGAGATGAACGAGGTGATTCATGCCCTGGGTGAGGAATGGAATTGCTCCTTTGAGTGTTGCAGATTTGGTGGGTTGTTTGTTAGTTGGAGGTGGTTATCTCTGGATGGTTGCTTTGTTTTATTTTAATCTATTTTCCATAGCAGACTGGGGAGAGGTTACTTTTGACTAAAAATGTTTTTTAAAAGCAAATTGCCTTTGCCATCAGTCTATGTCCTGCTTCCACCCAGTTGCCATGACAGCAGTCGGTGTATCCTTGAAGGGACATTCAGGTACAGGGGGGTAAAGAGACCAAGTGATCCCACAGGATCCTCTTCCCACCTCTGATGTTCCCAAACTATATGAACCAAAGGTACTTAGTGGGGGAAAATATTTGTAAGCCATATATGTCACAGGGGAATTGTATCCAGAATGTATGAAGAACTCAACAATAAACATACAAATAACCCAATTAAAAACAGGCAAAAGATCTGAATAGACATTTCTCCAAAGAAGATATGCACGTGCACAATGAGCACATGAAAAGATACTCAGCATCACTAATCATTAGGGAAATGCAAATGCAAATCAAAACCACAGTGAGAGAACACTTTACACCCACTAGGATGGCTATATTTTTAAGAAAAGGAAAATAAGTGGTGTGAGGATGTGGCGAAATTGGAACCTGTATATATTGCTAGTGAGAATATAAAATGGTGTAGTCACGTTGGAAAATAGTCTGGCAGTTATTCCAAAAATGTAAACGTAGGGTGACCATATGACCCAGCAATTACACTCTTAGGTATCTACCCAAAAGAACTGAAAACCTATGTCCATGCAATAAGTTGTACACAAATGTTCATAGCAGCATTCTTCATAAGAGAAAAAAGTGGAAACAACTAAAATGTCCATCAATGCATGAATGTATAAATGAAATGTGGTATATTCATATTATAGAATATTAATCAGCCATGCAAAAAATGAAGTACTGATACATGCTACAAGATGGATGAATCTTAAATACATTAAGTGAAAGAAGCCAGTCAGGAAAGGCTGCATATTGTATGACTCCATTTATATGAAATGCCAACAATAGGCAAATCCATAGAGACATAAAGCAGATTAGTGGTTTTCAGAGGTGGAGGGAGGGGAGAATATATTTAAAATTATACATTTTCAAAGGGTGAATTTTATGGTATATGAATCATATCTCAATTTTTAAAAATACAATAAAATTTAAAAAAATCATTTGCAACTCCTCACTGCCTGTCAAAGAGATGCATGTTAGGTGTTAACCTTGGTGAGATCTGGGATCTGTGCCCTTTGGTCGCTGTTCTTTCCACCTTCCAAAACTTGCTTTCTAAGGCCTCTTTGACCTTGATCTCTATGATAAGCTGCAGGTGGGGGCAGGGATAACATTTAGGACTGGACCTTAATTCTCCATTGTCGAGGAGGCCCAGTACTTAGGGAAATAACGTCTCTCATGAAGTTTATAGAGGATGCCTAACTTTATGGTTAAGAATCAATATTCTGGATTCTGGAGTTAAACAATCTGGGGTTGGGATTTTAGTGTCCAACTTTATGGTTGTGTGCCTTGGGCAAGTCACTTAACTTCTGTGAGCCACCACATCCTCTTGTGTAAAACCAGTCATCTCAGCACCCACTTCCCCAGTGCCTGGCGAATGACTAGTACTTAATAAATGGTCCAGATGACTGGGTTGGGGGAAGGGTACCACAGTGGGCAGTAAACCAGTGCACTTGATTTAAGGGGTTCCAGTCCCTTCTCTGTCATTTACTAGCTATGACCTTGGGCAATCGCCTCCCCTCACTGATCCTCAGTTGGTTCATCTGTAAAAGTGAATACTCCTCTTGCTTTTTCACCCATACCAGCCTGCCTCTGGACCCCTTTTAATGAGGAAAAAGGGTGTGTCTGGCTTTGGCGAAGGGAGTTTCTGTTTCAAAGAACTTGGTTGCACATACCTCAAAATGGTACCCTCTGAGCCAGTTTCTGCCCTCTTTTCTAGCTACACTCTGTTCCAATGGCCCAAATGCCTAAGGAAGGGCACTCTACCCACGCAAGGCTACAGCTGCATGCTATAGACTGGGGTACCAGTCCAGACTCCTCCGTGGACTCTGTGATCGTGGGCAGGGTCTCCACTTTCCCATCTGGTCAGAGACGGACCTACCTTGATGGTGTGTAGGGCCCGTCCAGCTCGGATTTCAGTAATCCCTATCTGGCATGCCTCCATTCCCTCCTGTCTCCCCTGCCCTGGAGGGGGAGGGTGGGCTGAGGGCCCAGCCCAGCCTCTGTGTTGTTTGTTTTGATCCCCAGTCTGTGATGAGGAGCCCACTTGTACAGCTCTCATATGAGCACTCACCGTTTCCCCCAGCTCCCGAAGCATCACAACCTCTCACACCATCCAAGTGTCCTTTTGGCCCTGCTCCAAGTACTTTCAGAAAAAATGTGTCCCCAACTGAAGTGAGTGTGATGCAAGATTGACCTAAGTATGATTTACTTTGCCTGTCCCTCGTTCTTGATTTCGAGTAAAATCGAGTGGGGCTCTTTCTTTAAAATGTTTTATTGTGGTAAAATACATATAACATCAAATTCACCATTTTAACCATTTTGAAGTGTCCGTCCAGTTCAGTGGCATTAAGTGCATTCACATAGTTGTGTAGCCCTCACCACCATCCGTCTCCAGAACTCCTTTCATCTTCCCAAGGGGAAACTCTGTTCCCGTTAAACAACCAATTTCCCTCCCCCCACCCCTGCTCCCAACCCCTTGTAACCACCGTTCTACTTTCTGTTCCTATGAATTTGACTATTGTAGGGACCTCGTATAAGTGGAATTATACAGTATTTGTTCTTTTTTGTCTGGCTTATTTCACTTAGCATAATGTCCTCCACGTTCATCCATGTTGTAACATATGTCAGAATTTCCTTCCTGTTTAAGGCTCAATAATATTCTATTGTATAGATACACCACATTTTGTTTATCTGTTCCTCTGTCCATGGACATTTGAGTTGTTGCCTAAGTGGGGCTCTTTGATTTAAGAAGTCCAACGGTGGAGGAAAGAGGGGCAGACACAGACAAGGGAAGAGTAGGAAATAGGGTGTCAGCCTATCCCAGGGCTCACCCTCTTCCCCTGCCCCTCAGTCACCTTGCAAACTTGGCCCTGGATGAGGAGGAAGGAAAGAAGAGGGGTCCTTAGAAGGACATTGAGCTCAGAGGTAGGGGGCCCTCTCCCCTCTCTCCCTAACCAGGCAGCAGTGACTAAGGTGAGACTTCCTCTGGGAGCCTTACTGGAAGAGAGATGCTGTGATTCTCCCTGTCCTGGAAGCCACTCCACCAGAACGCACCCTTTTAGCCCTTGATCTGGAAGCTTCTAGGAGAGTGGCCTGCCTGTCAGTCAGAGAGCAATTTGGGAAGACAAGAAGGCTTCCATGTGCATCTGTCTTCACAAAAGTCTTTAGTGCTAAGCAACCTGGTGGACTGATGCTGAGGCTAAAAGAATGAGAACAATGGTTCCCAGGTCAGTTCATGTTAAATACATCACAGCCATCACACAACTTGCAAATGGACTTTGACAGTAGCCCATTGGCCAAATCTGAAATATCTGATTATAGCCGCCTCTGTTGAAGAGCAGCCCCCTCTAAAACTCTTTGCCCAGAACCTTGAATGTACACATATTTGTGGAGTTGCAAAACCTCCCCCTCCTTTCTTGTATACTTGCCCCTTTTCTTCACAACATCCAGATGCCCACACCCACGTCCACAATTGATGGGTTTTCTGAAGCATTTGCTGACAATTCCTAAACTAAAGGAGTATGCCGTCCGTGGGTCTGTCCTGTGTTTTATGGCCCCTTTTCCTATATTCAAGACAGATGGGGAAGTGGGGGCTCAAATGTCCCAGAGTTACAGCTCGTGTTTTCATAAAGCACAACTTTTCCACCGTGGGGTATGTCAGTTCATCTCGGAAGACTTTTTATCATGGACTGTGTGTGATACAAGCATTCTGCTTGGTGAGCCTAAATCTAGACACGAGCTGCTAATTTTCTGATGAAACCATCAGTGTTGAGAGTTCTCTTAGCTCTCAGAGCCCCCACATAGAGTTCCTCAAATTAATCATGTTTGGAAAAGAAGGTTCAAGACACAAATTGGACAAAGGCTGGGCTGGAAATTTGTGTGCAAAAAGCAAAATGCTTCTCTTCTTGAGCGAACATATTTCAAGGTCCTGCCCATCAATTGCTCCCATGGCTAGTGGTTCAGATGGCTCTGTCTCCTGCAGGGATGGATGGGCTGGAAGTGGGGAGACACACTGAGGGCCAGGGAGCAGGAAACCAGGTGTCAGGACAGGTCTGTAAGGAAGTGGACCATTTCACTCAGTAACATTTCCAGAGATCCTACGGTGGGTTCAGTGTCATGATGGGATTGTGGGAGACCAAGTCACCATGATGGGTTGGGTGAAGATTGGGAAGTAGACTGGAAGATGAGTGAGTTTGGCAGGCACCCCAGGGGTGTCACAGGCCAGTGACTCTGAAGAGGGTCTCAGTCAGCCCAAAGGTGAGGGGACAGGAGCACTGGGGATTTGATTCAGGCTTACTCTTTGAGGCCAAGCACTTTTGTTCTTTCTGGCCCAGTACCAGCCCAGGACAGGGATGGGTAACACAACTGTACCAACTGCTGTTGGGAACCTCCTCTGAAGACAGGGGAGCCTACCCCCCCACACACTGAATGCCTCACCTATCTCTCCTCACCACCTGCCCAGGACCTTTTTTGTAGGAGCTGGAGGAAATGAAATGGCTTTATACAAGTCCACAAAGTGGGCTTTTTCCCTTGGACATTCTCTGGGGAAGCTGATGGGGTGAGGTAAGAGGAAAGGTAATTTCAAGGTCCCCTCAAAGCCTTTAAAGAAATTTAAATGAACTATTAGAAGTCCTGAGGAAGGGACTAGTGGTTCAATGGGCTGGGCAGATAAGGGGACCCCTGAAAGGAATACAACTCATCCTGTGAGGCTCAAATGTAAATATAAGGCTTTGCATTAATAAAACGCTCAACGAAATGAATAATTTAGTCCAGCCATGCCTTTTGTTTTGATCCTAAGTGGGAAGACTGTGGCAGCTCTTAACAAATGGCTCCCAACGACTTCCTCTGCGGCCAGGACATGCCCCAAGTGGTGGACTTGGCCCCCACCCGAGCCTACTGCATTCCCAATTAACACTTTTCAAAATGAAATTTAGGGTGCTTTTTTTCCTTTTACCTAATGAGGTTTCTTCCTTCCCTGCTGTCTTGCTACAAAGCTTGATGCCGTCTGAGTGTGTTCATATGGTGCTCGAGTGCGTTATCTGACCTTGATTGGTGTTTGGGGAGCCGGTTAAATAGATTACATGGGGGTTACCTTGGCAACTGTCTTCGCTGATTTAGCAATGCAGTTCATTCTTGGACACAGGACTCTCGGCAACTCTGCAAACCCACCACTGCGTGTTAATCATTAACATAGAGTTGGACATCGGCTCTGTCAGGCAGCAGCCAGGAGGAGTCTGGGGAAGAGTGGACAGTCTTTTAAGCTATGACTAAGGTGCTCACAATGGGGGCCCTAAATGTGGGGGCCATGAGAGGAGGTGGCCAGGAGCCACCCTGAGATCTCTGTCCCTTTGCCCACGGTCCTGAAGGGTGTTGAGAAGGATCACATAGCTCGGTCCATTGGACCACAGCTGGGTTTGTCATAGAGGAGTTGCCCATGCCCCCTTCCTCCCTAAGCTGGCTGGGTGGCCATGCTGTGGTCCTGCGGCCAGCTGGTGCCTCCTCCAGCCATGTGTGGCGGCAAAGAAGCAGAGACAGGCTTTGTGGTGTGGAGGCTGTGGTCCCGCTCTGCCCCTTACTTGCTGTATGACTTTGGACAAGTCACCCCACATCCTGGAGCTTCGGCTTCCTTTTCTGTATATAACATGGGACAACAGCACTGCCTCCGTCCTCGCACAGGTGAAGGTGCATAAAGCAGCTGGCACGCAGGCAGTGCTAATGATTTTTGTTACCCGCTCCCTGGCTAGCAGAGTAGGTGCCCGGTCATTGTGTGTTGAAACTGTTCCTTATTTAATCTGAAGCAAAAACTCACCCTGTGCCAAAGTAATTATTAAGTCTATTTTACGGATGAGGCTGAGGCTCTGAGCGGTTAACTAGTCCAGGTGGTGCAGCTGGTAAAAGGCAGAGCTGGGATGAGAACTCAAGTCTGTCTGATTTCCATCTTGAGCTCCAGAGGGATGTCTGCCTGGGAGCAGTCAGATGGTAGGGCCAGAAGTACCCACTGTTCCCCTGGAGTGGGCATCAGAGAAGTAGCCCCTCTCTGAGCTCATGGTTTGAGGCCCCAGGCAGGAAGCCACTAGAGAATTAGCCCCCCAGGCCCATGGCCTGTCTCAGCTGATAAATGTCAAATGAAAAGGGACAACATGACCACACCGCCAGGGACTTGCACCACATCTGACTCTCCCGTTTTCGGGCTGGAAGGAACTATTTCTTCTGTGCTTGACACTAACAGGCAAATAAGAGGGTTCTGCCTAATAAACCCATAAAACACTTCATGGTGTGCAAAGCACGTTCATGTCCAGTTTTCCCTAGACCAGTCCAACAATGCAGGGAGTGAATAAGGCAGGATATCATCTTCCCATTTCATGAACAAGGCACTGACGGTGAGAGAACTTACCTCTTTGACTGTGCACCTTCTGGGACACACACTCGTGTTTCCTTATGAATAGTTGATGCCTCGGCATTAGCAGATCTGAAAACGGGCCTCAACAAGGACAGATAGGCAGGCGAATGGCCTCCCAAGTCTCAGAGTTTGTGATCGTCCAAGCTAGGAGTGCTCTTAGGGAGCCCCCATCTAAGGCCCAGTTCTTCTCTTTGTTTATTGCATGGCAGGGCGCCTGGGGGCTGATGTGGATTGATTGCAGTGTAGGGAGGACTTCACTGGTTTTGCAAACCTCACATGCCCACTGTCCCATCTCACGTGGTAAGGAAAAGGAGCTAGGGCTTTAAAGTCAAGTAGAGCTGACTTGGCTCCTCACTCACTTCGTTTCCTCTCTGAGCATCAGGTTCCTGGAATAATAGCTGCTTTCCTGGGTTGTTATAAAGAATGGAAATAACGTATGCAAATTACTTTATCATGTAGGTAATGGAATACTCTTGAACATTTTTTTTAAAGCAAAAGTAGCATGAGATCTGTGTTTTAAGAGCACATGAGCTGTTACAAAGAGGATAGAATGCGAGGGGATTTGGGATAAGCCAGGCAAAGATGATGGCTTGGACCAGGGCAGCAGCAGTGAGATGGAGAGAAGTGGGTGTATTCTGGACATTTCTAGGATGTAGAATGGGAAGTACCAGACGAGGGAGGGAGAGGAGTCAACAGTGACTCAACTTTCTGAGTTGAGCCACATGGGGGGCTGGTGGTGTGAGGGGACCACATGCTGACATGGGAAGCACTGGGGAAGCAAGATGAAGCAAGTTGGCTTGAAGAACCTGTAGAGCATCCAGGGAAGATATCTAGGTGACAGTTGGTTCTGCAGACTCTGAAGCTCGGGGCTGGAGATACACCTGTGGAGGGAATCAATGAGCAAAAGAATGTTAACTAAAATCATGGGATTGGATGAAACTGCTCGGGGAGAGTGAAAGCAGCAGGGAGCCCCAGAAGAGTTTCAGGCCAGAGAGTAAGATGATTATATATTCAATTTAGAAAGGTCATGTCATGAAATGTAGAGGATGGATTGGAGGGGGAGAGACCATAGGCAGGGAACCAGTCAGGAGTTTACCGTAGGCCAGAGAGGTAGTGGCCCTGGGCCTGTGAAGGAAGAAACAGCTCCCAGACATGGAAGATGAGGATAGACCACAGTTGGTGACTGGTTGGCTGTGGAAAATGAGGGCGAGGGAAAATTCAAGGTTTGACTTCCAGGTTTCCAACTTGAGTGACAAAGGAGGGGCCATTTACTGAGGCGAGGAGCACGGGAGGAGGAACAGGTTTCAGGGGACATTGTGAACTGTGGGCGCCTGTGGGAACTCTTGGAAGAAATGCTCATAGCCAACACCCAGTGCTTAGGGCAGATGGTAGGGTAGACGGCAACCTGTAGCATCTGCATCAGCTCTCACCTGGGGACCAAATAATGAGGTACCACAACGTGACAGGCCTGCCTGTGGCAGGTGTTGGCAGCATTCAGTCCCAGGGTCAGAGGACCCCTCCAGTGACCCAGAAGGGAAGCCGCCTCTCTCATTTGTGGAGCACCCATGTTTTCTATGTACTCCCCTGGCTATTGGCTTTTAACGTCCCAAAGCCTTCAAGGCAGGCAGGCAGGCCAAGGACTATTTTCACCATTTGATCGCTGGGGAAATTGAGGCTCAGGGCAGGGAATGTAAGTTCACAAGGATGATGTAATGAATCCAGGTCCATGGAACTGGTCCTGGACCCAGAACTCCTGCCTCTCAGCCTGCTGCAGTTCCCATTTGATCACTGAGCCCAGGCAGTGGTGTGCTAGAGCGGTTCTAGACTGCTTCTCAAAGATGACCGTGCAACTTTCAAAAATTCTGGAGCCAGCTGAGAGTTGACATCACGTTGGTATTTTGAAATCAGCCATGATGAGGATATTTATGCCGTGAGAAATGACAAATGCTGCTAGCGCATCACTCACCCCATGTCACTGCAGACTCATTTGCTAGCACTTCAGGCTGTGCCCACTGCCAGGGGCTGTAAGTTATGGTTTGGTAGCTGTGTGTGAAGAACGTCCATCTTGGAATTAGATGGTAAAGGGATTTGGGGGTCAGCGCTCAGGCCTGGGCCTTATGAAGTGTTTCTAGCACCTGCCCCAGGGACACCCAGCTGGTGACACTGGTTTACTGCTGAGATCAATAACCCAGAAAGAATTTCTACTTCCTCCACTTGCCACACCAAGACTTAAATGATGAGTTAGCACAAAGGGGGACTCTTTTCAGTGCATGGGGTCTCGTTTCACTTCCACTGTATTAGTTTGGATAGTGAATACATCTGTCCTGGACTTTTAGACTGGCTTAGATCATTATGGAAAAGGAGAACCATGTGAACACCAAATTCCAAGGAGGAAGATTCAGGGATGTAAGAATCCCAAGCAATGAATGACACCATTTAAAAAGGATTTAAAAAAAAAAAAAGAAAAGAAAAAATCAGAGCTCCACAAAAATAGGTATATTATTCACTGTACATCATCTTATTTCATATGTAAAAGCAAAAAGAACTGGGGGTTTTGCAGGCTCTTGGAGTGAAAGGAGTTACAGACAGTTTCTGCTGTTCACCCTTAAATAAATAGCTGCTGTTCTTGCTTGTTAAAATGTAAAATTTCCAGATCTAAATGTCAGAGAATTCTAGGAAAAAATGTAAAACCATTACTTCATAAACATGTAATTGTGCTATTACTGCTAAATGCGATGACATTCTATAAATATCACAGTTCAGGCCTCATAGTCTATAAATAGACCTAGCTAATCACCGGAAATATATTTTATTTCTTGAATTATAATGGAGTAAATTACAGACTCTTCATTTTCCAGTGGCAGAGTCCACTCCCAGTTTTGGTGGTATCTTTCCCTCTGCTTGGGCTCCTCCAGCAGCTATAAATACTCTCCAGCAAGTATTAGGACAAGGACGATGGGGGGAGGGGATCAGTTCCACTTGCCAGAGCCCCAGTCTAGAACCCTGGGATGTGTTTAGACTACATTGCTGAAGCCTGTCACCTAACACTGGGATGGATGGGTGTTGGAACAGCTGGCTGTACTGCTCAGGGTGCCACTGTTAGGGGCACATGGGAAGCTGATTAGATAAGCACAGGATGGTCTGGAGTCAGAAGCGCATGGAAGGGCAATCTGGAATGCCTCCTATTCAGCACCAAGCCAGGCTGGAGGGCTGACTCAGGCAGCCTCTCCCAAGTGGTTGAAGCTAAAGGCCCTAAATCTGCTGTGGATGATTTCCCAGAATCCCCTGCTTGTGTCTGGCCGCTATAAACACTTGACTGTGCCACGGATTTGGCTATTTTGTAGCTTAAGCCATGTCCCAACCTACACAAGAAGACTGGTGCACAGTTGACTACGGAATAGAACACGTGTCCCCCTCCACACACACGCACTCCTTACTATACACACTTCAGTGCCATGATGGGGTTAGAGCAAGAAGTTGAACGTCTTTTGTGGTCCCAGGAATTCTCTGGTCAAGGGAAGTTATCATCAGCTACTTGCTCTTTCTGGACCTCAGTTTCCCCATTTGTAAAATTGGAGGGCAAGAGGGCTGTGGTGAGATAGAGCGGTAACTGAGTCAGAAGAGATTCGTTTCAATTCTGACATCACCTTGGGCCATGACCTTGGGCAAGTCTTCTCTCTTCTCTTGGGCTCAGTTTCCCCAGCTGTATTGTGGCAAGGAAGAGGGAGAATCTTGGCCTTTTGCCAATGCTTCAGGCCTGCACAGGGGCTCAGTCAGTCAGCCACCTCTTCTAAGAGAGCCCCCTGGAATCCTACTCTCTGAGCACATAGCTGAGTTATGATTATTTTTCCAGAAAGACTTTTCTGAAAGTATTATTTATATATCCCTATCCTGGTATAAACAATTGAGGGAGTAGGGTGAGCCTTGTCCTATTTAATAAAGTAGGAACACTGAGGAAAACAAAAAAGAATTAGGGGAAAAGGGAAGAAACAAATCTGAAACTTCCAAGGATTAATCTAATTTGGGGACTAAACATAAAATTTAGCCAGGAGCTTACTGGCAACTAGAGCAAAAAAGAAAACAACAGAAACAAACAAATAAACAAAAACCATGTGGAACTCCAGAGTTTTCATCATCAGAAAAAAAGAAGCATATTTTTATCTTCAGAAGGACATATTTTTTCCTAATGGCTCCAAATTCAGAAAGAAAGGCATTTTTATAAAACCTGGGTATTTACAGTTAATATACTCAGTGGAACACTAATCAAGAGTTTCAAAGCAAATTCAGAAGACATTCAATAAGGTAATTTGTAACCAAGAGCAATTTGTAACCAAGCCTAGGGCTCAGTATTCAAGCAGAGCTGGAGGGGCAGGGTTCTGCCAGGGCTGGGCTTGGCAGGCTCCCCGGCCTTTTGGCTCGAGGTCAAATGTGTTGCAATATGGCTGTCTTTGTGTGGTACCCTCAAATAGGATAATTATTTCCCCTTGACAAATGCATCTTCTTTCCTTTGAGTTGGCAACTTGTAGCAATTCGTTGCAATGATGGGAGTCAGTGTGCATTTGAAACGGTCAGCACTGGCTAGGTCCCATAGGCTAAGAGGGTACCATGGGCTCAGCCATCAAGGGGCTTGTGCTCTAGGCAACAGAAAAGACTTCTCTCAGGGTGGTCCCATGGTGTCCCCGAGATGCCAGCCTTCTTGGGAGAAGGACCTGCTTTTCACTACTTAATGCTGACCAAAGCCAGGGAGGAAAGGGAAGGCTGGCAGAAGTGGCAGCAGTGCTCAGCACACCACCCAGGGTGGGCAGTAACTGGATGTTCACCAGGCTTCACTCATGGTGCTTCTGGGTTGGCTCCATCTTGCAGGCCATGATAGCAGGACTCTTACACGGGACACTCACTGTGGAGCCCAGGGCGTCCAGGCTCCCGGGGTCAGAATTTCATAGGTCTCAATGAGGTCCTGAGTCCATTGGGTGGGAGAGGTGATGTAAACAGCAGCCCCTTGGTGACATGGGCTGTAATGGGCTCTTTTCCTGTGTCACTCAATGTGGGAAACAATCATGTGGAAGCACGGTCTCTGAGATCCATTCCACAAAGCTGTTTTGATTACCTACTTCATCTCTGTGCCAGGCAAAGAGGGGTTTAGGCAAAGGAAGCCACTCACTGCTATCAGACTTCATAGTCTAATGGGGGACACAGCCACAGGAACAGATCACCCCAGTGCTGTGGTGGGAAACATGAGAAGAATCCTGAAGCAAGTGTGGAGGCAGACGACTAGGGCGGCTGGGGGACAGGTAGTGGTGGACCCTGAGTGCCAAGCTGTTGAAGGGCCAGATCCTGCAGGGTCTTGCAGGCCATTCTAAGGTACTTGGAATTTAGCCTGAGGACAGGGGGAAGGCATGGTAGGGTTTGGAGCGGTCACATGGTCAGGACTCCATGTGGGACACACCTTGGCTGCCATGTGCAGGACAATCTGGAAGAGGTGTTGGAGTGGACCCTCAGAGATGCTGCACGTCCCGTGGCTCTTCTGTTGGTTGAATAGGTGTGAGACTCCTGTATCCCAGTGGCACAGCCCTTTCAGCTCCCTGATACGTCACTGGCCCCGGTCCTTCTGTTCCTCACCAAAGGCCCAGGAGATGGGCTGAGCAGAGTTCCAAGCACAGGTCAAGGGCCATCTCCAAGTCACCCAGCCAGTCAGGACAGGAGAAGGGATGGCAGAGCCAGGGTTCACTTCTAGGTCATCAGGCACCCTAGCCAGGTCTCTGACTCGCTTTGCCCTGCCACTAGATGTCAGCCCCTCCTCGTCGGGGTGCCTGCATGCGTGAATCCAGAAAAGCAGGGAAGAAAGTATTTAGACAATAGCCAGTTCCTTAAGGCAAAGAGCAGGGTACACCCATGACCGACAATGGCCTCCCTCGTTGTCCCCGACCCCCTCACTGCCACCCCCACCAGCTTGCGCCTCTTGTGCCTTGCTCTGGGAAAATCACGCTGTGGGTGTGGATGTGTTTACTCTCATCCAACCTGATGCACTTTTCAGTTAGAAAATATGTGTGTCCCCAGAGGCCCAGCTGGCTCTTTGTTCTCTTTGTTTGGAAATTAGTTTAGAGATATCAGCTAGCAGATTAAAAAGCCCATATCAGATCTGCTAAAATCTTTTCCCTTCCAGATTTCATTTCTGCTCCTTCAGGAAATTTCTGCTGTTCTTTTAGAATGATGAATTCTCTTCCTGTTTAACTGCCGGATCAGATGACTCTTCTTACAGAGGGAGTCTGTTGAGGCTCTGCTGGGGATGGTGAGGGGCTGCAGTAGGACTCACCTTGCCCTCCAGGTCTGCGGCCTCAGTGGGCCTCATCTCTGAGGTTCCATAGTCCGTCCTGCACCCCCCCTTCTCACTTTGCTCTGCTTCCCAGCAAGGCTCTTGAGCAGCAGCCCCTTTCTCCTGTCCTTTCTACCCCTGCCTACCCCTACCAAGCCCTCTAGGAGTGTCACAGGTCTCGTGCTTTTGCCCTGAGGATGTGAAGTGGGAAATGGGTGGGTGGGATGCATGCTGCTGCCTAAGCCTTTGAGTAAAATTACTTCACAGTGCTTCGAGCACACACTGGCATGTCCCATTAACCAGACACATATCCCCTCTCTCAGCAGATTTCTGGGGATGGTGGTGGTGGAAGAAGGCCCTACTGGCCACAGCTGCTTCTTCCATCAGCTGCTCCCTCAACCTAGTGGCTTCAGGGAGGTGTGGGGTTCAGAGCAGGAGGGACATAGATGCCTTGAGGTTTGTGGTCCTTTCTAAGAACTACACTCAGAGGGACAGGTCACAGGGATTCACCACGGACCCAGAGTAAGATGCCAGGCTGTGATTCACAGCCAGGTCTCTCTGGTACCCCAAACAGGGCTTGCTCTACTACACCACAGCTGGCCACTTGTGACCACAGGATGGGTGCCAGGGGCTGTTTGCAGACTTGGCAGACCTTCTGAAACCTCAGCATGAAGAACACCCTAATGCTGAGGAACAGTAACGAGCTGAAGATGAGGTCCCCTCGTGGACCAAATGCAGTAATTACCCAAGAGACCAGCAAGTATGGCACCAAGCAGCTCGGGGCAGCAGGGGTTCTGGGGACGGAAAAGCCCAGAGGATGTAACTTCACCAAGGAAGGCACCAGTGGAAACTGATTACCTCGCCCAAAGAGGTTTGAGGGGAGGAGAGCAGAGACTGGGGACTTTGTGGGCAGGCAAGGCCAAGTACCCAGTGCAGAGACAGTTAGAAATGGGCAGGAGGTCCTATTGGGTGGACACATAAGCCAAAAGTCAGAGGCTCAGCAGCATCCAGTTCAGCCTTTTCCTGCTGAGCAGCTTTGGCTTTCTCATCTGTGGAGTGGAACTAGAAACCTGTCTGGCAGGCTGTGGGGTAGAATCAAAGAATGGAGAAGTATGTTGCACATAGGATTGCGTACTGCCAGTTTGAGGGGCAATTAGCTGATCGGTCACTCAAGGAATGTCTTTTGAGCCCCTGCTACACACACTAGGCTGGGCTCTGTGGATACTTCCCAGCCAAACACATCAAGCTCTCATACCTCCATTCTTTCTGTAAGAGAAGATATGCCTCATAGCCAGAGAGGTAAAAGATTCTAGGTAGAGGTGAGAGCAGCTGATTCACTCTTTCTGGATTAAAGAGAAGCCTTTGGCTGGGACAGGGAATTGGGGTTCTTTGGAGGCCCCTTCTCCTTCTCTCTTGGAATGACAGCGTGTGAAGGATTGGGGCTCAGGTGGTACGGAGACTGGCTCATTCTTGGGCTCTGAGTTCAGTAACCTGGATATCCATCTTCCTAGCCAGCTTTGCAGTCCTTTTTCCCATTCCTCTCTCCAGGAATCACACCTTTCCCAATGTTTGGGCTCTTTCTTTCACTAATCTGAAATTATCAGATCTAGTTAGAGTTGTAACATTATGTATTCAGGAGCTGAATCCTTCAGTTTAAACAAAATTGCACTTCTCAGAAGCCACAGGCAAGAAGAAAGGCAAGGACCATCTTGACCTTGAATCTAACCAGGACATATTGTCCTTACTTCCCTTCATCCAGGTGTACTCAACTCAAGCATCTATGCCTTGCAATAAAGGTCTTCTGTAACTTGACCCTGCTCACTTCTCCAACTACATGTCCCCGTGTTCCAGCTGCCCCAGGGTTGTCTCCATTCCCCAAGTTCTCCTTGTACTTTCCAGCCTGTCTGACTTGGCTCGTGGTGTTCCATCTACCTATAATTTCTTTCACTTCTTTCTCTACCTATGTGAATTCCACTTTTCTTTTAAGGCCTAGTGCAATGCCAAGTCCTCTAGAAAGCTTTCCCTGATGGCATGGCATGTAAACTGATTAATACAGTGGTCAATAAATCTCTGTGTCCATTCCCTTTGCTGACTGCTGCTCCGTCCTAAGGAATTGTTAATCTCACATTTCTCTCTGGTCCCATTTCAGTTTGCTAGTTCTTAGATCTGAGAAGACTTTCATCATCGAGGTTAATGATAGGGGTCTGGAGCCAGATAGCCCTGGGTCACCTACTAACTGTGTGACCTGAGGCAAGTCATTTCAACCCTGAGACTCAGTTTTCTCATCTGACAAATGGGGATGCCAATATCTACTTCACAGCATCGTTGTATTGATGGAATGAGATGATATACAGATAGTTTTTAGAAGACAGAGCATTTTGTCTATAGCAACCATTTAATATGGGGTTGTTGTTCTTATTATTGTTATTTCTTTAATAAAGTAAAGGGACCTCAGGTCTGGCCAAGAAGGAATAGCCCTATTCCTCCTAGGTCCTAGTATCTGTAACAATGAATGAACCCTGGATGTAACAAAACAAACAAACAAACAAACATGGAAAAACTGCAAAAGGTGGAAGAGAGAAAGAAGACTCTCTAGGGACCTTGGGACTTGAAGAATAACCTGGTGGTGAGTTCCCTGGGTTTCCTTATTGCCTCCCATATATCCATGAAAGGGTGCAGTAGATACCCTTAACCTGAAACTCTCAACAGACACAGACTAAACAACCCAAGAAAAAGTCTTCTCCCTCTAGCCAAACACCTGGGAAAAAGATGACCTAGCAAAACAGAAACATGTTTGATGTGACGTGTCCTACTGCAGCCACACAAGAAAGGAAAAACAGCTCCCTCTCTGCAGTGTCAGCAACATCAAGTGGGGAGCAGAATTTCCGGTTCCATCCCTATAGCAAAGAGGTGGAACAAGAGTGAACAGTGGTGCTAGTTGGTACTCCACGGTCCCAAACATAGTAGTGTCAGTGGTGTCCAGCAGGAAAATGAACTTCCACTCCCACCTAATGGCCACACGCCAATGCAAGGTGGTGAAATTTGGCAGTCTACTTTTGGCACTGTCAGGGCCCAATGCAGAGTAGAGCATCACCACCACCTGGATCTACATGCAATGCCTCCAAGCGTCACTGCCTCCAGAAACAAAGATTACATAGGATCCAAAATCTCTCAGAATGACACACTCGTAATGTCTGGGATACATGAAAACATCACTTGTCATACTGAGGACCAGAAAAATTACAACTTGAATGAGAAAAGATAATAAACAGAGGTCAATACTTAGATGACAGAGGGGTTGGAATTATCTGACGAAGATTTTAGAGCAGCCATAGTAAAAATGCATCAATGAGCAATTATGAATATTCTTGAAACAAATGAAAAAGTAGGAAGTCTCAGTAAAGAAGTAGAAGACCAAAGAACAAACTTAAATGTTTAGAATTGCAAAATACAATAACTGAAATGAAAATCTCAGTAGATGAGCTCACCAGAAGAATGGAGGGGACAGAGGCAAGAGATCAGTAAATTTGACAATAGAACAATAGAAACGACCTAATCTGAACAAAAGAAATAGATTGGATGATAGATTGAAAAAAATGAACAGAGCCTCAGGAACATGGGGGGGCTATAAAAAGATCTAACATTAATATCATCAAAGTCTCAGAAGGAGAGGGAGAAAAAGAGAGTGGAACTGAAAGTATTGGAAGAAACAATGGATGAAAAAAATCCCAAATTTGGTAAAGACATAAACCTTCAGATTCAAGGAGCTGGGCAAAACCAAGCGGGATGAACTCAAGAAATCCATGCCAACACATCACAGTCAAACTTCAGAAAACTAAAGAAAAAAAAAAGAATCTTAAAAATAACTAAAGATAAATGAATCATTACCTATAAAAGTATGTCTTAGTCTGCTCAGGCTGCTATAACAGAATACCACAGACTGGGTGGCATAAATAACAGAAATTTATTTCTCATAGTTCTAGAGTCTGGGAAGTCTGAGATCAGGCTACCAGCATGGTTGGGTTTTGGTGAGAGCCCACTTGCTGGTTTTGCATATAGCTGTCTTCTTGTTGTGTTTTCCCGTGGTAAAGAGATCATCTACCTCACGTCTCTTCTTATAAAAGCACTAATCTTATTTATGAAGGTTACAACATCATGACATCATTACCTCCCAAAGGCCCCACCTCCAAATACTGTCTCATTGGGGATTAGGATTTCAGCATATGAATTGGGGTGGAGGCACACAAACATTCAGTCCATAGCAAGGTACAATGTCTTTCTCCAGAAATCATGGAGGCAAGAAGGGGTTGGCACAACACTTTTCAAGTGCTAAAAGAAAAGTACTGTCAACCCAGAATTCCTTACTCAGAGAAAATAACCTTAAGGAATGAAAGTGAAATGAACAAATTCTCAGTTGAAAGAAAACCAAGAGAATATATCACCAGCACACTTACCTTAAAAAATGGCTTAAAGGAAGTTCTCTAATCTTCCTTTATAAATGATGCAATAAGAAAACCTCAAACAACAGGAATGAAGAACAGCAGAAAGGATAGCCATGTAAGTGAAAATAATGCACTGTTCTCTCCTCTTCAATTTTAAAAATTATGTTAGATGATTGAAGCAAAAGTTATGACATTATCTGATGGGATTCTAAACACATGTAGAGAAAATATTTAAGACAATTATACTATAAAGTGAGGGAAGGCAAAGAGACATAAATGGAGGTAAGTTTTCTACATTTTACTTAACCTGGTAAAGTTTTGATACCAGTAGACCACAATACAACCACTAAGAAAACTATACAAATAGGTACTCTCAAAATCACTATGATTAAATCAAAATGGAATTCTAAAAAGACAGATCTTGACGAAATGGATTGAAAAACATGGCCCAACTGTATGTGTCTACAAGAAACTCATTTGAATATAACAATATGGGCAGGTAGAAAATGAAAAGATGGAAAAACAATATCATGCAAACATTTATCAAAAGATAGCAGGAGTGACTATGTTAATATCAGATAAAGCAGACTTCAGAGCAAAGAAATTACCAGAGACAGAAAGGAACATTATATAATATTAAAAAGGTCAATCCACCAAAAAGACATTGCATCCCTAAATGTGTACAAACCAAGCAACTGCCCTGCAGAATATGTGAAGCAAACACTGGTAGACTTGAGAAGAAAAATAGACAAATCTACAATTATAGTTGGAGATTTCAACAGCTCTCTCTCAATAATCAACAGAAAAACTAGAGGGAAAATCAGCAAGGATGTAGAAGAACTCAACAACACCATCGTTCAGCAGGATCTGCTTGACAGTTATACAACACTCACCCAACAACAGCAGAATATGCGTTCTTTTCAAGTGTCTATAATATTCTCCAAGGTAAATTGTCCTCTGGGTTATAAGACAAACCTAAACAAATTTAAAATAATTGATAATATACAGAGTGTGTTCTGTGACCACAATGGTATCAAAGTAGAAATCAAAATACAACGTATCAAAATTTGTGAGACACAGCTATCGCAGTGCTCAGAAGGAAATTTATAGCACTAAATGCATACATTAGAGAAAAGGAATCGTCTCAAATAAGTAGTCTAAGTTCCTACTTGAAGAACCTAAAAACAAAGAGCAAAATAAACCCAAAACCAGCAGAAGGGAGAAATAACAACAATCAATGAAATTGAAAACAGAAAACAAGACAAAATCAATGAAACAAAAAACTAGTTTTCTGAAAAGAACACTAAGGTTGACGAATACCTAGCAATACTGACAGAGAAAAAGAGAAGACACAATTTACCAATATCTGGAATGAAATGGATATCACTACAGGTGCCACAGTCATCAAAAGAATGGTAAGGGAATACTATGAACAACTCTACACACATAAATTTGACAACTTAGATATATTGGACCAAGTCTTTGAAAAGCCAAACTACCAAAAGTTCCCTACGAAAAAGATAATATGAATAGCCATATGCCCATTAAAGAAATCGAATCCATAGTTTAAAAACAGTCCTGAGAAATAAATCTCGAGACCCAAATGATTTAATTGGCATCTTCTACCAAAGGTTTAAAGAATTAACACCAATTTTACAGTCTCTTCCTGAAAAGTAAAAGTGGAGAGAAACTCCAATCTCATTTTATGAGGCCAGTCTTATCTTGGTACAAAGCCACAGACAGGACAAAAAAGAAAACTACATATCAATATTCTTAATGATTGTAGATACAAAGAGGGTAAGGGGGGAGGGAGGATGGTAGAACAGGGTAAAGAGGGTGATATATATGGTGATAGAAGGAGAACTGATTCTGGGTGGTGAGCACACAATATGATGTATAGATGATGTATAACAGAATTGTATACTTGGAACCTATGTAGTTTTGTTGACCACTGTCACCCCAATAAATTTTAATGTATATATAAATATAAAATACATACATTTTAATGCATATATAAATATATATACAAACATACACCAAGGATGCCAAAAAATGTATACAAGTGGACACCTTGGTCAGCGTTGCTCAAGCTGTAGTGCACCATAATCAGAAGTATCTGGATGTTGATGGTAACCACTCTGAACACCTCTTGTCATTGCAGAAGTCAATCGTATTCATGTTTTGTTATCGGTACATATTGAGTATTACAATTTTAATACAGTTTTCCTTTCTTAAAATGTGTATACATTTTTTTGGCTCCGTGTGTGTGTGTGTGTGTGTGTGTGTGTGTGTGTGTGTATGAATTAGAATTCAGTAATATATAAAAACATTTAGAAACTATGACTAAGTGGGGTTTATTCCAAGTATGCAAAGCTGGTTCAATATTTGCAATGAATGTAATCCATTATACCAACAGGCTAAACGAGAAAAATCACATTAATCAATGCATAAAAGCATGTGGCAAAATCCAACAACCATTCATGATTTTTAAAAAACTCTCAGTAATTTAGGAATAAAGGGTGTTGTGGACTAAATTGTGTCCCCCTAAAATTCATATGTTGAAGCCCTAACCCCCAATGTCACTGTATTCGGAGAGAGGGCCTCTAAGGAGATAATTAAGGCTAAATGAGGTCATAAGGGCAGGGTTCTTATCCAATAGGACTGATGTCCTTATAAAAAGATAGACACCAGAGATGACTGACTCTCTCTCTCTCTCTCTCTCTCTCTCTCTCTCTCTCTCTCTCTCTCCTTCCTTCCTTCCCTCTCTCCCTCTGTCTCTCTACATGGCATGTGCACAGAAGAAAGTCCATCTGAGGACACAGCAAGTAGGTGGTATCTACAAGCCAAGTTTGAGAGACCTCACCAGACACCAACTATGCTGGCACCTTGATCTTGGACTTCTAGCCTCCAGGACTGTGAGAAAATAACTGTCTATTGTTTAAGCCACCCAGTCTGTGGTATTCTGTTATGGCTGCCCAAGCAGACTAATACAGAGGGGGAACTTCCTCAGTTTCATAAAGAGCATCTACAAAAAACCTACAGCTAACATCACACTTAGTGGTGAAAGAATGAATATGTTCCAAGATTAGGAAGAAATAAAACTGTCCCTATTTGCAGATGGCATGATTGTCTATGTAAAAAAAAAAAAAAAAAATCCCAAGGCAACTACAGAATGAGTAATGAGTGAGTTCAGCAATGTTGCAGGATACAATATCAACACACACAAAATCAATTCTATTTTTTATGATGAGGAAACTATAATTAAAAACACAATACCATTTACAATCACTCCAAAAAAACAAAGAAATACTTCTATAAATCTAACAGCACAAGTACGGTACTTTTATGCTGAAAGCTACATAATGCTGATTACAGAAATCAAAGATTGTCTAAATCAATGAAGAGACATACCATGTTTGGAGATTAAAAGACTCCACATAGTAAAGATGTCAGTGCTCCCCAAATTGATACACAGGTAAAATGCTATTCTTATCAAAAATCCCAGCAGGACTTTTTTTTAAAAAAAATATAGGCAATATTATCCTTAAATTTATATGGAAAAACAAAGGAACTAGAATTTTGAATTTTGAAAAAGGAAAAGGAAAATAAAGTAGGAGGAATTACTGTGTTCAATAGTAAGACCTTTTCTATAAGCGCAATAACCAGGACAGTGTGGTTTGGACAGAGGGACAGACACAGATGAATGAGAAAAGACAGGGAACTCAGAAATAGACCCACACAAATATAACCAACATATTTTTTACAAAGTTGCAGAAGCACTTCAACAGAGGAGGGATAGTCTTTTAAAAAAATTTGTGCTGGAGCAACTGGACATCCATAGGCAAAAAAAAAAAAAAAAAAAAGAAGAAGAAGAAGAAAGAAAGAAGAATGAATGAAAGCAAGAAAAAAGAAAGAAAAGAAATCTAGACTTAATCTCCACACCTTATATAAAAATGAACTCAAAGTGGACTTAAACGTAAAGCATATAACTATAAAACTTTCAGAAGAGAACATAGTAGGAAATCATTGGGACCCAGGGCTTAATGAACAGTTCTTAGCCTTGATACCCAATCCACAATCAATACAAGAAAAAAAGATTAATTCCTCGCCACCATCATGAACCACACAGTAACTATCTGGACCAGGAAGTTCATGACCAATAGACCACTTCAACAGAAACAGATGGTCATCAACTTCCTTCACCCTGGGAAGGCAACAGTACGTAAGACAGAAATTCAGAAAAAACTAGCCAAAATGCACAAGACCACACCAGATGTCATCTTCGTATTTGGATTAAGAACTCACTTCGGTGGTGGCAAGACAACTGGCTTTGGCATGATTATGATTCCTTGGATTATGCAAAGAAAAATGAACTCAGACGTAGACTCGCAAGACATGGCCTGTATGAGAAGAAAAAGACCTCAAGGAAACAGCGAAAGGAACGCAAGAACGGAACGAAGAAAGTTAGTGGGGCTGCAAAGGCCAATGTTGGTGCTGGCAAAGAGACAGGTGGAGATTGGACGACAGGAGTGAAGATTCGTCAGTGACTTTGTTTGTGGTGAGTGAGCAGATTTTTCATGGGAAGACTAATAGACCAAGAACTTGTAAAAAAAAGAAAAGAAAAAAGGATTAATTGAATTGCACCAAAACTAAATACTTCATTTGTGAAAGAACCTGTTAAGTGGATGAAAGACAAGTTACAAACTGGGAGAAAATATTCATAAACCACATATTTAACGAACGACTTGTGTCTTGGATATAAAAAAAAATCTATCAAATACAAACAGTAAAAAAAAAAAAAAGCCCACTCCCATTAGAAAATAGTCAAAAGACATGAAAAGATATTTCACAGAAGATGATCCATGGATGGTAAATAAGCACATGAAGAGATGCTCAGTATCATTATTCATCAGGGAATGCAAGTTCAAACCACCATAAGATATCATTATACACCTATCAGAAAGGCTAAAATAAAAAAAAAAGTGACAACATCAAATGCTGGAAAGGATGTGGAAAAACTGTACCACTCATACATTATTGGTGAGAATGCAAAACACTACAGCCCCTCTGGAAAACAGTTTGGCAGTTTCTTATAAAACTAAACATGTAACTACTACATAACACAGCAATTGGTCTTTGGGAGCATTTATCCAGATAAAAGGAAGCTTATTTCTCTCTCTCTCTCTCTCTCTCTCTCTCTCTCTCTCTCTCTCTCTCTCTCTCTCTCTCTCTCTCTGTTTCTCTCTCTCTCTCTCACCCAAATCTATACACGGATATTCATAGCAACTTTACTTGTAATGGCTCCAAACTGAAAACAACCCAGCTATCTTTCAGTGGGTGTAGGGTTAAACAAACCGTGTCCCTTCCACACCATAGAAAACTACTCAGCAATAACCAGAAATGAATTGATGATACATGCAACAACTTGGGGGAATCTCAAGGGCACTGAGTGAAAAAAAATCTATTTACATAACATTCTCAAAATGAAAAAATTATGGAGGGGTGGCTGGTTAGTTCAGTTGGTTAGAGCACGGTGCTAATAACACCAAGGTTGCTGGTTCAATCACTGCATGGGCCAGTGTGAACTGCGCCCTCTTTAAAAAAAAAAAAGTATGGAAAAGTATGGAGATGGAAAACAGATTAGTAGTTGCCAGGGGTTAGTGATGATGGCATAGAGAGAGAGAGAGAGAAAGAGAGAGAGAGAGAGAGAGAGAGAGAGAGAGAGACAGACAGACAGAGAGACAGAGAGACAGAGAGGTGTATCGAAAGGGGTAGCACAAGGAAGATCTTTGTAGAATGAAATAGTTTTCTATCTGGATTGCAGTGGTGGTTACTGGAGTCTACACATACTTCTGAGGCAATGACACAGAAATATACACAAGTTGTACCAATATCAATTTCCTGCTTTTGTTATTGTACTCTAGTTGCAAGAAACATAGTAATTAGGGGAAACTGGGCAAAGGGTACACAGGACTTCTCTGCAGTATCTTTGTAACTTCCTGTGACTCTATAATTATTTCAAAGTTAAAAAGAAAAAAGTAAGCCCCTAGGTGTGCTACAGTGGGCAGAACATGCACTTTGAACATAGCCAGTCCTGGGTTTGAAGCCTGTCTTGACTTTTTACTAGCAAGTTACACCATTTCTCTGAGCCTCGGTTCCCTGCTCTGTAAAATGGGGCTAATAATAGGACCTACACCACAGGATTTGGGGGAGGATCCTGACTGATATTAAAGTGCTTGGCTCAGGGCCTGGCCCATAATAAATACTCAGGGAAATGAGCTACCTAAAGGTGAACGGATTTATTGTAACGTGGTACTTGTTTCCTTTGTTCTAGTATGAAAGAGATTGGATGGCTGGGCCAACTGCCACCGCCACACAAAAACCACCTTAGGCGTTAAGTGTGTACCATTTGGCTTTGTGCACTGACTCCAGGCCATTCCCCAGGCCCTTGAATGGTATGTCCAACAGAGACCCCAACTACAGGCACTGCCCAGGATGGCATGGTCCCTGTTTCTGTGAGTGAGGAGCTCAGTAGCACGAAGGCTTGGCGTGCTCTGAGATGTGGGCACAACCTCATATGAAATGTCCGCTTTCACAAGTTGCCTCAGAGTCTGTGCCCCACAACTTGGTTGGGCCCATTAATCATGGCAGGCTTTCAAATTGCTTGTCTGGAAATGCACAGTGATAACAGATGTTATCAAAGTGTTTTCATGAAGGATGGTCAGAGTACAAAATAATCCCACTGTTTGATTACTCTGGTGATATTGTTCCCCCCACCCCGCTTTTGCTCCAAAATGCCACTTCACTTCTCTCTCAAGAGCCCTTCACCCGGGCTTGCAGGTCTTTCTCCCTGAGGCTCCAGCCTACCTCCCTCCGTCTACCACTACTCCCCTTCTCACACACCTCCTCTCCACTCTCAGCAAAAGCAGCTGCTCCTTCTGCCACAGTGTAGCCCTCCACGCCTTTACCTGCGCTGTCCCCTTTTCCCAAATTGCTTTCCCCACCCCACTATGCTCTGTACATACTCGAACCCTGCCAGCTCCTCTCCCCTCCCCCAACATCTGGCCTGGGTTTGTACCTTCCCTGAGTGTCCCCAGCCAATCAAACTGTGCTTATGGATTCCCCGGCTTCCCTCAGCCCTGCACCGAACTGGTGAGCTCCTGGGCACCTACTTACTTCTCAGGAAATGTTTGTGGAATAAGTACTCAATGCCTACAGCTTGCATACAATGAAGAGTGGCCCAAGTCCTGCCAGCCAGCAACTGTGCTTGCAGTGTCCCCACTTACGTTATGGAAGATGGAGACTTTCCAGTCAACACGAAGGGGGAGCAAAGGCCGGAGAGTGTGAACGCTGTCATTGGCTTGGCAGTTACCCAGCATGCCCCTGGCCAGGAGGTGGCTGGGCAACCCTGGTCTCACAGACAGCCATTGAGCAAGCCTTATAAAGGGGGTCTGTGTCCATAGGCCTGACACATCTGGGCCGGGTGCTTGCAAAGCCAGTTGATATGCTAGATGGCACAGGCAGTTTCCTGTGAGTTGTTGTGGCAAAGGACCTCCCCCTCCCCCCGCCCCTTTAAGCTTCAGGCAGACTTACAGATATTCTGTTTGGCTGCTGTGGGCTGAGAGGCAACAGACGGGGAAAGAGCACTAGACTGGGAGGCCATCTAGATTCGGTATGCAGCTCTTAACTGATAAAGACTTTTTAGAGACCATAGGTAGTTTACATATGCACGTACCATACTGATGAACAGTTGCACTCCTGAGCATTTATCCTGCAGGAATGAAAGTGTGTGCTCATGAATGGTCATAACAGCTTTATGTGTAATAGCCCAAACTGGAATCAGACTAGATAGCCTTTGATGGGAATGGTTAAACAAGCTGTGGTACATCCATCCGCAGCATGGAATACTACTCAGCCACAAAAAGAAACAAACCATTCACACCCACAATTTGGATGCATCGCTGGAGAATTGTGCTGAGTAAAAAGTTCAGTGTCTGGAGGTTACATACTGGATGGATCCATTTATATGACATTTTTGAAATGACAACATTTTGGAAGTGGAAGACAGATTGGTGGTGGCCAGAAGTTAAGGACAGTGGGGGGGGAGAGTGAGTGCTGATATGAGGAAGCCTTGTGACAGAATTGTTTGGTATCCTGACTGTGGTGGTGGTGGAAACACCAACCTATACATGTGATAAATTTGAGTTGTATAGAACTAAACACACACATGCACTCACAAATGATTACAGGCAAAAGTGCAGAAATAGGAATAAGACCAGTGGATTGTATCAGTGTTCATCACTTCATTGGAGGTGGTCAAGTGCTGATATTCTACTTCTCCCCTTCCTTCTTCATTTATTAGCTGGAATACTTCCATAAAAAGACCTTCCTTCACCAACTCTTTGGTTATCCGGAAGTATAGTTTACATAGGAAAGGCAGGACAAATGTTTCATTCTCTCCCTTTATTTACCAGTTTTCAAAATAAGGAGTTGATTTCCTAGTATCCTCCAAAGATGAGAACCAATGGGACCAATGCCTTTTTAAAACCTTTGGCATCAGTAGGATCTCATAGATTTACATAGATTTGATGTGCTCCTCGTTGAGGCTCAAATTGTCCCATCGTCGGCCAGTGGGGAGCTTATACAGATTGGTTCCTGGGTTCTTTTGCCATGACCTTGGTAGTCCTTGACAGCTTCCTTGCTATTTCTCCAAGGACCTCTGGCTCCTTTTAGTGGCAAATGGTATTTCGAAATCAAGTTCTGGGTGCTAGAGGTATCATTGCCAGTGGGTTTGCCATTTGTTTCCAGGTCTTTTCAGAGACAGGTAGGAAATATTTTTTAAGATAAAATAAGTTATGGATTCTTATTTAACCTCTTCCATCCAGTGAAACCAGCACACTCAGTTGATTTATCCCACAACACATCCACAAAAGTCCCAGAATAACAAAACTAACACTACCACCAACAATAACAGTATGATTTCTGAAAACAGTTTAAGAAATTTTTGCAGTTTTTTTCCCCCCAGGATAGATCCAATTAGGAATGCTCAAATTACTGTGTTTTAAAAGTCACTCGAAATACTTCCTCTACTCAATTTCATGTTGTTTTTGATTTTTGTTTTTCATTTTTCTTTTGACTTTTAGGGACTGCTTTTTCATGTATTTAAATTTGGTTCATAATTATGTAAACGATTTTCTTGGCTCCAGAGTCAGTCTTTGGGAGTTTCGTCTCTTTGTGGTGACAGCCACCCCCCTGTAAGGAAGCCTGGTTCTTTTGGTTTATTACAATTGTTTGTTAATGTATCAGTCTCCCCTACTAAGCTGTCAGCCCCATGAGGCAGGGTCAACAGGTGTCTTGGCTACCTTTGGACCCCACTACCTGACATAGAGCCTGGCACGTGAAGCAGTGCTCAGTAAATATTGGTCGGGTGAATAAACCTGGAATGAGAACCCTAGGGTTTGGAACAGAGATCATCTCTGTGACATCATCTTGGGATTCCTTACCAGCTTCCAAGATCAGGCATTTAGAGTTCCCTCGGGCCTCTCTTAGCTGAGGGAGCATTTCTACCTAATTCTCCCAACCGTCAGCATATTCTCAAAACTCCTAAATACCAGTGTAACAGGAACCCAAAATGCCAGTCTGGAGATTTCTCTCAGGAGACCTAGAGACCCTTAAGGAAATAAGACTCTAGGTAGTCAATCTGACTTTCCAGAATTCTTAGGAATCCAATTAAATGCAAACTAGGCTCTCCTCTGTAAACAGATAGCTAAAACAATCATCGTATCAAATATTCCTGTGTTTCTATAGAGAACGTATTCTAGAAAAGGCTAAAGCTCGTCCCATAAGTTTTCCATACTGATACACAGCATTACATGGAGATGGAATTAAGACTGTCTTGATTTCCTGGTTGTGTGGATTTTAGATTTCTTTTGTTTGTTTCACACCCTGAAGTAGGAAACCAAGAATAGTTATTCCCGAGCTGCAGCATGGATCCAAGGCTCCAGTTCTTTGCCAGGGATAGAAGCAGCATGGTTCAGTCCAGTGGGAAGATTTTAAGGATTAGCAGCCAGGAGCTCTGGGTTCTGGCTTGTCTCTGACTCCGTGGTCCCACCTATGCCCCATGGAGGGAGAATGAGGTGGTTTCCAGGGTTTTCCTATCCTTCCAGGTCTGGTCAGCTGAAGCCTCTTTGATGACCTGCTCACCATTAGAAACTCTACAAGTGGGAATAGTTGAAGACTCTTGGAGGGGGGGTGGAGGGGTGTCTGTCAACATGTTCCCCGTTCTTCAGCTGGGCATGGCCTGGATCCCTAAGCTCATCAAGACCCACATGCTTTCTCCAATGCTTTGAATTATTAAATTCAACCAGTACCCCCCACACCAAAAAAGGTATTATTTATCTTGAAAAGTGTTCTCTTCCTTCCCACAAGGACAGCCCAGGTAGATGTGGAGCTGTAGCCAGGGAAATTAAAATATGCAAATGAAAAAAGCTAGGCATCGCAAGTCCTGGTGTTCCCAGGGTTTTCTTGAATAGCAACAAATTAAAGAAATGCTATGTAATCAAAGTTTATACCAAGCCTTAAGAAAGAAAAACTCCATTATCTCTAAATATAGCGATGTGTTTCAATGTGTGCTTTCGCGTCTTGAAATTGTGTATGCCTCGCTGAGCCAGTGCACGCACAGAGCATTGGGTTTCCTTGGAATGTGGGGTGTGGGGAGCATCTCCTTTTTCTATCTCTTTTTCAAATGTAATTAACAGATTACAATTAGCAGAGAAATGTAATTTGCGCTACAAACCCTTTTGGCCCAGGTTTGGCCCCAGTTTTTCCTGTCGATTCGATTTGCCGATTCTCAGTTTAAATTCCAAACTGAAGAGAGTGGGGGTGCTGGGACAGGAGCAGTGAGTAGGGCTCTCTACATACAAGCTGACCCCCTGGTCCTTGTTTGGCAGGAGTGGTTTTAAGTGTCAGCCTCCTGGGACCACCTGGGCTGCTTGGACTTCCCTGGGGATTTGCTCATTGTCACATTGGTTTGGAATTTGCAGGTGTTACATTGAACAAGTCTTGCATTTCGCTTCACACCACGAATCCAAGTTAGCCAAGATTTTCACCTCCAGTATCTTGATAAGACCTGGAGCTCTTATCAAAGAACTTGGGCCCCAAAGGCTGAGCAGCAGCATAGCTCAGCAATGAGTTCATCCTGCTTTCATTGAAGGAAGCATTTGCTTTGGGCATTTGGTAATGCCTGATACAAGCAAGGTTGATGTTTTTGACTAGGGCTTGAAATGTCAGCCCCTAGTAGCAGAGAACTTGGAATGCTGCACTGTTAGGAATAGCTTTAGGCACAAGAGAATGAAGAGGGCATAAGAAGGAGACAGGAAAAGAGCGAACAATAATGCTCCTGCTTCTAAACCAAAGGAAGGCTAAAAACCAGGGACTGTTTATAAGTGTCTCTCCATTTGCCCTAAATAGAAATCACAGTTCCTCCAAAAGTGTTTATACAACTTTCTGATTTTCAGACCAATCTTGGGTGATCTGTCTGCTGCCCAGGAAAGCAGGTATTTTTTTTTTCTGCTTTACTTTTTTTTTTAATTGAATGTGTCAGGGTGACATTGGTTAGTAAAATGATATAGGTTGCAAGTGTACAATTCTATACTACGTCATCGATATATTGCGTTGCAAGAAGTTTTTTGCTGCTTCTACAAATCCAAGGTGAAATCCCCAACTCATTTATTTATATATTACTTAACCAACACTATATAGCACTTAGTGTGTGCACAGAACTTTTCTAAAACCTTTTCAAATATCGACTCATTTAATCCTCGCAACAATCCTGTGAGATAAGCACTATTATTGTGATCCACAGAATAGGACACTGAAGCACTAAGTGATTCACACAGCTGGTCAGTGGGTGAATGGATAAAAACTGTGGTACATCCACCCCATGGAACTATTCAGTAATAAAAAAGAACACACTATTGAGACTCAAAAACTTGATGGATTTCCAGAATTATGCTGAGTGTAAAAAGCCAATCCGTACGGCTCCTGGCACACGGCCTGCTGGGAGGTGGCTGTGGTCTGAAGCCAACCTCTAAGTATATTGGTCCTGGGGCCTCTTGAGAGGGGCTCCCGTGCAGGCCCAGGTCACCCACTGCCTGTGACCAGCTGGGGACTACCTGGGAAGAGCTACAGTGATCCATGGTTGGTTGTTGCCTGAGCTAACCCTGGAGGTGCGTGGAAGAGTCCATGTCTGTTAGCAGTACCAGGCCTGGGAAAGCTCCGTAAAATGCCAGGACACTCCAAGGCCTTCTGCCACCAGCCAGTTCCCTTGAGGTTCAGCCACTGATAAAGCTTCATGCAGTATGGGAGTTGGGTGAGGCAGAGTCTCAGGGAGTCACTAGAGTGGGAAGAATTGTGGTCAAAAGGTTAATGTAGGCTCTAGTTTGGTTCCAGTGCTGAGCCTGGAGCTACTCAGCAAAACTCTCAGAGCATACTGAGGCCAGTCACCGCCTACCTGGAGCCCTGGACTCTGACAGTAAGAGTGCAATGCGGGTGGGGCTGGCTGCTCTTGGAGATAATTGCCTCTGGTGTTGGGAGAGTTAATGTGGGGCAGAGTCCTAGCTCAGTCAGCAGGGCGGAGCTCCAGAGCTCACCAGACCAATCAGATTCAGATTTGGTCGTAAGCGTAGCGGGGTGGGCTCAACCCAGGAAAGATGGCAGCTGCCTTCTGGCTGCACCAGAGAAGATCCACCCACAGGGAAAATGCTGACTGTCCTCCAGCCCTCCTCCCGAAGTCACACAACTCAGTCTGCCCCCATATGTCTCCAACAACTTCTGAGTTACTGTCCCTCTGCTGGAGCCCAAGGTGAGTGCCTGAGAATTAGAGCATCTGTGTGCGGGCCATTTAAGAGGACTCCTGGATTTCCCACCACTTTCTGTCCCACCTGGTTGTCAGAATCCCCACTGTTTTTTACAGCAGATGTTGTGAGGGCTCCTCTTCCTGGCACCAGAACTCTGGGCTGGGGTGGCAGGTATGGGGCTGGAGTCCTTCACTCCTCTAGGAGGATCCTCCAGGGCCGAGATGTCCCTTCCCGTTCTCAACCGCCACACGGAGGTTTGGGGTTAGCCAGTCTCTGCCCCTCCTACCAGTCTCAACGTGGCTTCTTTATAGCCTTAGTTCCAGGACTTCTGTTCAGCCAGACTTCAGATGGTTTTCCAGGTTGATTGTTCTACAATTTAGTTGTAATTCTAATGTGGTCACGGAAGGAAGCAAGCGCAGTGTTTATCTACTCTGCCATCTTGGATTCCCTGTTATTTTTCTTTTCTTTATTTCTTTACTGTCATCTATCTGGGATTTGAAGAAGGAGCAGAGGTAAATGTCGATGTTCTATTCATGGTGTTTAACCAGTAATCCTCAAGAGACTCTTGAGGACAACCGTTTGGTTAGAAAGGGAAAAATGTCTACCTTTTGGTTACAACAACTGCTCCTGTTCCCACAGGGCACTCCCCCCTTCCAGGCCCATCATGAACATCCTCTCTTGGTCAAATGCAACACATTCAAGCCAGACTGGTCAGTTAAAGATGTCCAGGGACTTTGGACCTTCTAGGCCACCAACCTGACTGATCACAGCAGAATTTGCTAGGGCCCAGGAGTGGCAATCACTTAGAGGCTTTCAATCAGGAAGAACAGTGGTCTGTCTCAAGGGATATTGATTCAAGAAATAAAGAAATAAATTTGACTCAGTTGCTATGGAAGACAGAGGCCACAAGGGAATACAGGAAGAGGCATCTTATTCTGGTAACTCAGTCTTCTTCCCTGGAGAAAAATGCCAGCCCTCTTGCCTGGGTCACTGTACCTTTAGAGCCCAGAGCCCCTGCTACCATAGTGATGAAAGCACAGACCTATATGGCATTTTTGGAAGTGGAGATTGCCAGTGAACTCCTGTCTCCCACTTGCCTCCAGCACAGAAAGAATATCACTTGGGAATGGTAGTGGGGATCAAGGTGACCTGGCTGCAGAAAGCCAATGAGATTTTTATTATTATTATTAGTTTCAGGTGTACAAAATGATGTACTATTTAGACAGTTACACCCCTCACAAAGTGATAACCCTCCTCCCCCAATCTACTACCCCTCTGACATCGTATATGGCTGTTAAAATTCCAATGACTATTCCCTATGCTGTACTCCACATCCTGTGACTATATATATATATATATTCAAATATATATACATAATACATATATTCAAATATATATATGTGACTATATATATTCAAATATATATACATAATCAAATATATATATTCAAATATATGTATTCAAATATATACAATCAAATATATAGGTATATATACATAATTATAGTTGACATTAAATATTATTAAGCTTCAGCTTTAGGTGTACAATGCAGTGATCAGGCATCTACATCTTCCCTGAAGTGGTCTCCCTAGTTAGACAAGGACCCATCTGACACCCTACAAAATCTTTACAACATTATTGATTATATTCAACAAACTGCTTTTCATATCCCTGTGGCAGTATTGTGATTACTAATTTGTACTTTCTTATCCCTTTACCTTCTCCCCCATCCCTACCCCCCTCCCATCTAGCAACCAGCAGTTTTTTCTCTATATCTCTGAGTCTATTTCTGTTTAGTTTGCTCATTCATTCTGTTCTTTAGATTCCACATATAAGTGAGATCATATGGTATTTGTCTTTCTCAGTCTGACTTATTTCACTTAGCATAATATTCTCTAGATCCATCCATGTTGTTGCAAATGGTAAGATTTCATTCTTCTTTATGGCCGAGTAATACTCCATTGTATAAATGTACCAGTTTCTTTATCCAATCATCTACCAATGGGCATTTCATGTTTCCATGTCTTGGCTATTGTGACTAGTGCTGCAATAAACATAGGAGTGCATATATTTTTTTCAATTAGTGGTTTGGATTTCTCTGGATAGATGCCCAAGAGTGGAATTGCTGGTCATAAGGTAGTTCCATTTCCAGTTTTTTGAGATACCTCCACACTGTTTCCCATTGTGGCTGCACCAATCTGCAATCCCACCAACAGTGCACGAGGATTCCCTTTTCTCCACATCCTTGTCAGCACTTGTTGTTTGCTGATTTAATGATGATAGCCATTCTGACAGGAGTGAAGTGGTATCTAATTGTGTTTTTTATTTGTGTTTCTTTAATGCTTAGTGATTTTTGAGCATATTTTCATATGTCTGTTGGTAATCTGTATGTCCTCTTTAGAGAAATGTCTCTTCATATCCTCTGCCCATTTTTTAATTGGGTTGTTTGGTTTTTTTGGTGTTGAGTTGTATGAGTTTCTAAAGTAAATTTTGAAAATTAACCCCTTTTCAGATGTATCATTGGCAAATATCTTTCCCATTCAGTAGGATTCCTGTTTGTTTCATTGATGCTTTCTTTTGCAGTGAAAAAACTTTTTAGTTTAATGTAATCTCATATGTTTATTTTTTCTTTTGCTCCCCTTGCCCAAGGGGATACATCAGTAAAAATATCACTAAGAATAATGTCTGCAAATTTACTTCCTATATTTTCTTCTAGGAGTTTTATGGTTTTGGATTTTACATTTAAGTCTTTAATCCATTTTGAATTTATTCTCGTGTATGGTATAAGGAAGTGGTCCAGATTCATTTTTTTGCATGTATCTGTCCAGTTTTCCCGGCACCTTTTATGGAATAGATTGTCTTTACCCCAGTGTAAATTCTTGCTTCCATTGTCATAGATGAAATGACCATATAGGTATGGATTTATTTCTAGGCTCTCTATTCTGTTCCACTGATCTTTGTGTCTGTTTTTATGCCGATACCATGCTGTTTTGATTACTATGGCCTTGTAGTATGAGTTGATGTCAAGTAGCATGATACCTCCCACTTTGTTTCTATTTCTTGAGATTGCCATGCTATTCGGGGTCTTTTATGGGTTCTATATACATTTTAGGATTATATATTCTACTTCTGGAAAATGTCATTGGTGATTTGATAGGGATTGTGATGAATCTGTATATTGCCTTAGGTAGTATGGACATTTTAACTATATTAATTCTTCCTATCCATGAGCATGTTGTTTCTATTTATTTGTATTGCCCTTAATTTGTCTCTTCAGTGTCTTATAATTTTCTGAGTACAAGTTTTTTACTTCCTTGGTTAAATTTATTCCTATGTATTTTATTGTTTATGAAGCAATTGTAAATGGGACTGTTTTCTTAATTTCTCCTTCTGATATTTTATTATTGGTATATACAAATGCAACTGATTTCTGAATATTAATTTTGTATTCTGCTACTTTACTAAATTCATTTATCAGTTCTAATAGTTTCTTGGTGGAATCTTAGGGGTTCTTTATATGTAGTATCATGTCATCTGCATATAACGACAGTTTTACTTCCTCCTTATCGATTTGGATGCCTTTTACTTCTTTTTCTTGTCCGATTGCTGTGGCTAGAACTTCCAGCACTATGTTGAATAGAAGTGGAGAAAGTGGGCAACCTTGCCTTGTTCCTGATCTTAAGGGGAATGGTTTTAGCTTTTCCCCATCGAGTATGATGTTAGCTGTGGGTTTGTCATATATGGCCTTTATTATGTTGAGATATGATCCCTCTAGTCCCACTTTCTTAAGGGTTTTTATCATAAAGGGGGTTGGATTTTGGCAAATGCTTTTTCTGTATCTATTGATGTGACCATATGATTTTATTTTTCATTTTGTTAATGTGGTGTATCATGTTCATTGATTTGTGGATGTTGAAGCCAATGAGATTTTTAAGCATAGCATGTGTCATCACCCTACTTGACATGCGCTGCACATCCCTGTGACCCCTCTTGACCGGGAATGGCAAGACCCCTAAACACACGCCATCATCCCCTTTCTGATGGCCTGGCAGAGATTGCTAATCAATCACGGTGTTCATGTGCATCTCACTGAGCCTGGACTCAGCCACTTCAGTCTGTCAATGTTGGAACACAAGTAGAAACCCATGTACCAGCCTTGTCCTAGAATCTAAAGGTCTTAGTCATTGAGAGGACCTGCTCCTGTCAGCAGACAGAAATGCCTCCAAAGTGGGGGCTGCAGATGTCTGCCAACCAGTCTGTCTGCCCCACACTCCTTCCTGGTGAGCCACACCAGAGCCAGATCACTGCTGAGGTCAAATGGGAGTGGGACCTTCTTACCATCTCAGCCTTCTTACCATCATGGGCCCTGAACCCCTAAATGTGGGTGGGGGAGAATGAGTGACGGGATAGACTTTCTGAGACCCCAGCCAGGAATCAGACTGGCTCCATGCCCTCAAGAAGCAATGAAGTAAATTGGGTATACACACCATGTTTAAAAACCTTGGCCTCCTAGATGAAAAGCCCCAACTCTCAGATGGCTTTAAGGTCCCTGCACTCCTAACAGAGTGATGGGTCCATCTGTCCCCTGGTCAAGCTTGTCAATCTCTGGATGCTATTCCTGTCAGGAGTATGGCCAAGACTTCTCCACCTCAGTTTGTGGCCCCAAGAGAATCACCAGCAATTCCCTGGTGGGGGTGTGTGTGGTGTGGTGAGTTCCCTGTGAAACAAAAATTCTGCCCCCTGAATCCCAGGTGGTATTGCTGCCTGGTGGGCATTTGTTGCTCCACTTCTGATACATGAGCAAGGGCCCACCTTACAAGGATGAGAAAGGGCTCCTAGCTGGGGGTCAGGGCTAGAAGTGAGAGGGAGAGCTTCATCTTCTCAAATTCTCTGTCCTCTCCTCCTCCCCACTTCCCGGACCTCCTTGAAGACAAATGCAGAGAGGAGTGCTGAGCCCGTTCAACTGGGCAGTCTGGGGCTTCGCTTCCTACAGTGTTCTGTATGCACCTGCCTCCCCACATACAGTGGGCTCCAATGGGCATGGACCTCAGGAACCAGGCAGCCTGGACTGTGTCAAGGCTGTAGGCACCAGGCCAGAAACACAAAAGTACAAGCCAGTGAGTCAGCCCCACACCAGGGGGCATTAGCATGCTGATCAGCGAAGTCACCCAAGCCTCCTACTGCCCCAGGAGCCAGGGATGCAGCCCAAGAGAGCATAGGGCTGGCAAATAGAAACCCAAAGGCCAGACAGAGCTCAAGAGCTAGCCCAGACTCCATAGGTTTCACTGGTGGCATGGCTTCCCAGCAGCACTCCTCTTGGATTCTGGTCCCCAGCTCCTCACAAGCACCCACTCCTGCCCTGAGAGCTCAGCTGGGAAGAGGCATGGTGGGTCTGTGGCTCATACACCACCACCCCGTGTGAGCCCATGCCCAGCACAGGGCCAAGCACCGGAGATGCCCCACATTCCTTGAGAGTCCTTGCCCAGAGGAGCCCTTGCCCTGTGCCCTGGGAAGGCCTGGCAAAGGAGACTGGGCTGGCTGGGGAGCTGGGGCTCCGTGCCTGCAGGAACACTCTCAGCTCAACCTCTTTCAGACAAATTGGAGTCAGGCCCAAAGAGGAAAGAAACTGTCAGCTGCTCAGGCAGGACTCAGGCATGGGGAAAGTGAGGCGAGGCAGAGAGCTCCAATTTCTTTTCCATTTCCTGTAGATTCTGCACTGCTTTTAGTGTTTTAATTGATTACATCAACTGTGCTCATTTCCCTGGACAAATTGGTCTTTACACAGAAGAGGCAATTACCTGGGCTCGTTCCATCCCGATCGGCAGAAGCAGGCAGGAGCCTCCTTGGGGCCACACAAGATTATCTGAAAAGACTTTGTGATTCAAAATGAGGACAATTATTTCAGCCTTATAACCTTTTTTGTTTGTCTAAAAATATCTCGTGCTGATGTGGGTCCTACAGGGTAGGAAGAACAGTGGCCTAAGTCTATCTGAATTTAGGCCTCAAGCTCAAGGGGCTTTGCCTGGTGGCTGTGGACAGGTGGGCAAACAGCAGATGTGGGGAGGAGAGGCATAGAGGATGAAGAAAGAGGGTACATTGAAAGTTGGGTTTAATTCACGGTTCTGCACCTGTAGGCTGTGTGGCCTTGGACAGGTTGCTTCCCCTCGGCTGCCTGATCTGGGCAAGTAACTAAGATTCTCTGCCTTGCCACCATTAAAAGATGGCTGTAGGACTCCATGAGATCCTTGGTGTCAATGTGTTTTGTCACCTCTCAATGCTTTGCCCTTGGGAGGGCAACCCAGGCCCCCAGAGGTAACTGTGGGAGCAGGAGGCCCCAGGTCTGATGGAGGAACCCTCAAGATCAACCTGGAAGCCACTGGAACTTGGGTCTGTGATAGAAACAAGGGTGAGGACATGAGGCATCTAAGGAGGGCCTCACCTCAGGGCTGTACACATGCAGGGGCAGCACCCAAGAGTAGATGCCTCAAGAAGTTTTGCACCCTGTACACCTCAGGCACTTCACCCTAGTCCCAGCCCCAGATGGAGCGTTTACGTCCAGCCGTCATAGCCAGGCAGGGCTTGCGCTGAGGCAGACATGGGCTGTTTGCTTTGGATCTTGACTGTTGTAGAAAGTCTTCTGGAGGACGGGGCATCCATCAGGACCTCCATCGCAAGCAGATATGCTTCTCGGGGAATGAGAGACAGGGGCTAGCAAGGATAGAGAGCAAGCCCTGGGGTTGGGAGGAAGAGGCTGGCTTCTAGGTCACGTTCTGTCATTGGCTGATCCCATACCTGTGGTTACGGCCACACCTTCTCTGGGCCTGCATGTGCCACGGGGAGGGACATGGCCTCGATCATCTCCAACGCCCGTCCTAGTTCGGAAATTCTCCCAAATGATGACCTGGAGGGGTACAAAACTTTCTGAACCTTTAGGCCCTGGCCCGGCACAGACTGGCTGTCAGGCAGTACAGGGTATACTGGGTACCCATCCTCTGACCACTGGCTGCAACTGTCGGGGGGAATGTTGTGCTCGTGCCCAGGCAGGACTGGTTGCCTTGTTCTGACCAGATGGAGTCCAAAGCAGATGCTGGGTTTGGGGCTGGGGATTTGTGTTTTTTGTTTTGTTTTAGTTTCAGGTGTACAAAACAATGTAATAGTTAGACCTTTATCATTTATATCCCTCACGGGGCTTGGGTTTTTTAAACTCTCAAAGGAAACAGGGCCATCTTGTGAAGGAATTGTTGCCCAGTTTTCTTTTTTGAAAATCAGTGCTTTCTTATTAAAAAAGGTTAGAGATACTTTTTTGTGCAGACTTTAATGTAGATAAACCTGTAGACTTTAGAAATGATTTTATGGAGTTTGTTTTCAAAGGATGCTTGCAGCCAAAGCAAAGTGTTGTGAGTCAGGCCCCTTCAAACCACACTTCATGTAAAACTTCGAAATCCTGGAGAAGCAAGGTCTTTAAGCAAAGTGCTAACCCAGGTGTAATATGGAGCCCCGAGCCCCCATGCTCTCTTAAAGGGGACATTTCATGAGAATGAGCTCCAGCTTGTCAGCTCCTGAGCTCACAATACAATAGCTCTGGAGCAGCAATGTCTTGGAACACGTGTGACAGTCTGAAGACCCTCAGCTGACCCCTTGGCTCCTAGTCAAGTCTTCACCACTGTTTGCTCAGACAATGGCCACAGCTTCCTACTCGTTTCCTGTTCCCACACTTACTCCTTCCAATATACTTCCCATCCTGCAACTGCTGTCACTGTGTATATACCCTTGAGCCTGACCCTGGCATGCCCCTGCTTATAACACTTCCACGGCTCCCCTTTGCCTCAGGAGCTCTTAATGGTGCTCAGCAAGGCTCAACTTGCTTCTGCAGCCTCCTCTCCTGCTGCTTCCACCCTCAGCCCACAGGCAGCCACCCTCAACCACCCAAGGCTCAGTGGGCACTTTGGTTCCATCATGCCTCTGGGCCTTTGCTAAAGCTCGTCCCTCTGCTCACAATGACATGCGTTTGAAGATGCAACTCTTCCTTTATAGCCCAACTCCACCTGGCCCTCCTTTGAAACCATCGATGTAGGAGAGAAAGGAAGTAGGGGCTGGGAACCAGGCAGGGCCTGACCCCAAGCCTCATCCTCATTCCAAGAGAGCTACAGCATCTAATTTGGGCATGATTAGATTTGAGAAAGGTCACTCTATCGCTCAGTCAAGTCCATTTTGCCAACACTTATTGAATACCTGCTGCAATTCAGACCCCCAAGCTGGGGGTCAAGCAGTGACGAGCAAGGCTTGGTCTCTACCCTCCAAACCTGTAGAACAATCAACACACACACACACACACACCATGATAACTAATCATGCAGAGGTAATTTTTTAGTCAAAATGAATTAAAACAGGTTCTAAAACATCAGGAAAGGCTTCCTGGACAAGGTAGCTCCCTGAAAGACTGGGAAAAGATTTAACTTAGCAAAGCAGATGGCATCCCACGTGAGAGGACAACAAAGGCTCAGAGGTGGGGTGAGCACAGCATTGTCTAAAAGACTTTGAACTGCCAGTCTGGCCCGTGTGGGAGATGGGGATGTCGATGAATCAAGGAAAATCAGATGATTAGCAGAGGCAGACAGGGCTAGCCCTCACAGAGCCTTCCGTTCCCCTTCAAGGATTCTGTACTTCATACTTTATCCAGTGCTTCCTCACTGGTTGTCCTGAGTGGCCACAGGCAGAGCCAATGGCCAACTGGTCCACCCACAAGGCCTTGCCAAACAATGCTATTTGATTGGAGAGGCCAGTCCTCCAGGTTTTAAGTAGTTTCATATGCTGGACAGCTCCGATCTCTTTCTAGGATATCCATAATGTATAAAGAATTGTGGAGACTTTTAAAGCAAAGAAATAGGCTACATGTTCCTTAGTCTGCTGGTGGTGGGGAGGGGCCAGGAAACATGACAGGAGGGTCTTCCACTGCTCCCAGGGTGGGGGTAGAGTACGAGTGGGGCTTCAGAGTAGCTGGTTTGGAAAGGGAGGAAGAAAGGACCACAGAATCTTTCTTTCTTGTTTACATAATAAGACAGGGAGTCCTACCGGAGACAACCTCTTGTAGGCCAAGTTCTAATGCCATCTATACCCGAAGTGTTGCATAGCTTCATGTGCTGTGGGGAGCTGGTGGGTCCCTTCTGGAAGCTGTGAACATGGAAAGTGGAATCGCGGCCTTCCCAGGATGGTGGCCAGAAGCTGAGCTAATGGGGGATCCTAGCGATGTGTAGTGGGTTGAATGGTAGCCCCTAAAATATGTCCATGTACTCATCAGCAGAACATGTAAATATTGTGTCATATGGCAAGAAACACGATTTAGTTAAGGATTTTGAGAGGAAGAGTTTATCCTGGGTTATCTGGGAAGGCCCTAAATGTAATCACACATATCCTTATGAAACAGACACAAGAGGGAAGACAGCCACCCGAAGAGGGAGGCAGAGACTGGAATGATGAGGCCACAAGCCAATAATTGTCTGGGGCCACCAGAAGCTGGAAGAGGCAGGAAGCATTCTCCTCTAAAGCCTCTAGTAGGAAGTGGTGATCCTGCTGACACCTTGGTTTCAGATTTCTGGCCTCTAGAACTGTGAGAGAATGCCTTTCTGTTGTTCTATGCCACGCCGTTTGTGATACTTGGTTACAGGAGCCACAGGAAACTAACAAAAGATGGGAAGTTCATGCCAAGGGGGCACAAATCTGGCCCTGGTTCTAGAACGAGATCCCCTGGGACAAGACCCCCATTAACCCAATCCTAACCAAAAGGCTTTTTAGCTCAGACATATAGAAAATCTCTTTTTTTCCTATGGAAAAAATACATGGCAATCAATGAAAGAATAAATATTGCTCTGCAGAGATGCCCATTGCAGGCAACTTTACTGTAATATATCCATTCCCTTGGGGTGGGGAAACACTGCTTCCTTTCAGAGTTCTCACTATGCAGGTATGCATTTTGGGTTCAGGATTCCCATAATTGGTTAGGGGAGTGGAACCTCACTCTGGAGGAGGAGAGAGAAAATATGAATGTCAAATATGGGTGAGGCCGAGGTGAGAAGGACAACCAATGTATCCAACGCCCAGCCACAGAGGCCCCAAGGGGTCTGGGCCAAACAGAACAAAATCATAAGGAGAAGTATGAGATCCTCTAAATTGAGAGGCCCTAAGCCAAGTGCCCCAGAATCTGGCAGTGGAAGTGGGCCTTCGGAGGAGGGCCTTGGTGGCAGCTAGATAAGCCATGGTATATACCAGGGGTGCCAAAAAACTGTATACAAGTGGACACTTTGGTCAGCGTTCCTCAAGCCGTAGCTCGCCGTCATCAGAAGTTTCTGGATGCTGATGGTAACCACTTTGAGTACCTCTTGTAATTGCAGAAGTCAAATGTGACTTGTATTCATCTTTTGTTATCAGTACATGTTGAGTATTACGATGTTAATACAGTTTTCCTTTCTTAAAACATGTATACATTTTTTTGACCTCCTCTGTATTAATAGAGGTAGAGGCCCCAGAATGAAAGAGGTGGGAGTCCTGTGACCATCTGTCTCTTGATGGCTCAGTTTGCTCTGGGTCCCATGCTATAAGAGGCCTGGGGACAAACAACAATGTTTTTGGGGAACAGGCCCCAGAGGGGAAAGGGACACGAGCCTGTAGCATCTGAGGTGGGCATTAAGAGTGATGCCCTCGGCTCTCTGGAGGGTCTGAGGGCCCAGGGTTATATCTCAGGGGTGAGAAGTGCTGTGGAAATACCCAGAAGCTGATTGACACTCCCCACAAAGAAGCACTTGATGCCAACAGAGCTACCAAAAGGTGAAAGTTTCTGTCATCTCTAGAACCATTTTCAAGGTCAAGTTGAGCATGGGGTTTAATCAAACTTTAGTGCTTTCAAAAGTAAAAAGCAACACCTCAGGAGACAACGCCGCCTCTCTGGAGCAGTGAATGACTGGGTCTCCCGACAGATGTCTTCTCCGGGACACTGGGCAGCAGGTGACAGTGTGTCTCTGAAATATTAAGAAGTCTCAGCTGAAGATTTCAGAGTAGATTGGTGAGAATCGTTTGCACATGAGAACAAGAGGATGGTCACCTTATTTATTCAGAGTCTAGGCTTCGTTTTTCTAGAGATTTACTTGTTAAAATCCAGAAGGACAGGGTCCTTGATAGTTAGCATCTCTCGTAGGCATGTATTTTTAAATGAGCGGTGGTACCGTTTCCATATCTTTCTGAGGATACATGTAGAAAGGCTGGCTGGCACAATGCTGGCATGATGGTGGCTGTGGGGCCGTCCTGCGGAGCAGGTAGTCAGCTCAGGACGTAGGTGAAGCCACGTGCAGCCAGGAACCAACCCGGAGTCTCCAGTGGTCAGTCTGCTGAACACCCACTACGTAGCAGGCTGTGTGTGAGCCAGGAAGGCTGCTATGCCACTGCATAGGGGGGTCAGAGAGAGTGCCAGCCAGCCAGCCAGCCTGTAGTCTGCTCTCTTGGTATTTGGACTGAGCTGTACTAGAAAGATTACAGCCAAAAACATGGCGGGGGGCTGGCCCCAGCACTGGCTGGAAAAGGAGAGCACACCCCTTGAAGCTGCAGACCAGAGCCATCTTTTGTGTATTTGGGGTTAATGCCGATGTTATTTAAGTGTGTCCTTGTGGCAAATGAGCGATTGCCTGTGAGAAAGCAACAGCTACTCGAAGACAAATTGTCTGGGGGTGCGGCAAGGAGTGCTGGTACAGGGAGTTGGGCAGCCTGGAGTCAGGCAGAGTCTCGAGACTGAGTGAGGGAGGGGTCCTGCCCACGGGAAGCTGGAGGCCTGGACCAGAGACCAAGGCTATAAAGAGACTGATGGTGGGTAAGCCACAGTCAGAGGGAGGTTCCTGGGGAGAGGGAAGGATAAAAAGCAGAGAAGGTAGAAAGCCAAATCCCTTGGGAAGAAGTCATGGACAAGTTGCACCCCACCCAGCTCAGGAGACTAGAGTTGGTCTCAGCTGGCCAGCACCTCACTGTGGACCCTCGCTGAGACCCTTACCCTCTCTGGGCCTCAGTTTCCCCATCATTAAGCAGCCTTGATCCAGATGATTTTTCCAGCCCCTTTCCACATCATTTTCCCTCCTTTTGCCAGAGAAGGGCACACCTGTGTTCATTTCCTGCAGCTACGGTAACAAAATATCATTAACTGGAGGGCTTAAAGCAACAGAAATCGATTTTCTCACAGTTCTAGAAGCCAGAAGTCCAAAATCAGTAATGGACAAGGTCACATGTCAGCAAGGTCAAACTCCCTCTAGAGGCTCTAGAGGAGCTTCTGGTGGCTGCTGGTGCTACTTCCAATCCCTACCACCATTTTCATTTTGCCTTCTGCTCTGTGTGTCTGTGGCAACTTCCCTACCTCCCTCTTTTAAGGACCTTTGTGACTGCATTTAGGGACCACTGGGATAATCCAGGGTAATCTCTCGTCTCATGATTCTTCCATCCGGTCTACAAAGTCCTCTTATGCCATATAAGGTAACACTCACAGGATCATAACACGACTTAGGTATCTTTTGGGGGACATTTTGTGGCCTGCCATACCACCATTTGGGCGTTTCTCGGTTATTTCTACATCCTTCCCATGTCGACTCAAATGTTTTCACAGGATTCACCTGTTGTCAACTGTCAAAAGTCCTTACAAAAACACCTGTTTATATCCAACAGTTAACCATGTCCTGATATATTCGCACAAATATCCCCCATGGCCCAGTTCAGCCCTCACCCACCAGAGCGTACTCTTCAGCTGGAACCCAGCTGCACCTGTCACAGAATCCAAGTCCAAAGACTCTGAAGACCTCAAAACATTCTTCATAGCATTTGGCAAGGCTGTGCGTATGTGTGTAGGCTGGGTAGGGGGCAGTGACCTGCAGAGAAAGTTTTGAAAACGCTGAGGTTCTGGACGTCGGTTGGCTTCTTGCCTTGCAAGGAACCCTTCACATCCTAGGTCTGGGACGTAAGGCTGACACAGTTTGAAGCCAAGCCATTGCCACATCATGTAGCTAAAAGACTGAGAGTCTGAAGTAGCAAGCTGCATCAAAGGGAATGGGTGAATCTGACATGTGTTATCAGAGAAGGAGACTGAGACATTGGAAAGTGCCTACCAGATTAAGGGGCAAAAATGGGGGAAATTTGGAGACCCCGAGAACCCAATTTCCTTGTCTGCTTCCCTGTGCCCACCTCCCACTATTTAGGGAGAGTGTGCTCAGGAAGATGGAGTTTAAAGTGTGAACAGGAATTCAGCCTCCAGCTCCTGCTCACCTTGTGATAATGCGACTTGAAGGCCACGAAAGATGCTATCACAATCTCACATCTGAAGAACAGCACCCAGGCTCCTGGGATGTGCTTCTACAATCAGAAAGCTGGCTCTCACCAAAAGTTGAGGGCAGCTGGGGATGTTACAGAGTGGACAACGTCAAGGTGTCTGTGAGGGTTAATAATATGTCAATTTGGCCAAGCCAGGCTGCCCAGATGTTTGGTCAAACGCCAGTCTAGATGCTCTTGTGAAGGTATTTTGTAGCTGTCATTTACATTGAAATGAATTGACTTTGAGGAAAGCAGATGTCCCTCCATAATGTGGGTGGGCCTCATCCAATCAGTTGACGGCCTTAAGAGCAAACACAGATGTCATGAAGAGAAAGGAATTCGACCTCCAGACTGTAGTATAGAAACCCTGCCCAAGTTTCCATTACTTAGCCCCAACACTGCAACATCAACTCTTTCCTGAGTGTCTAGCCTGCTGGCCTGCCCTACAAATTCAGACTTGCCAGCCCTCCCATGAGCTAATTTCTTAAGAGGCATAGCTAGGTAGATAGATGATAGATAGATATATAGATAGATAGATAGATAGATAGATAGATAGATAGATAGATAGATAGATAGATAGATAGATAGATGAGAGAGAGAGAGAGAGAGAGATGATAGACAATCTCCTAGTGGTTGTTCCTCCATAGAACCCTGACGAATGCAATGCCTATGGGGTCTTGGAGGGCTTCTGAGTTCTGAGGAGGAAATAAGTGGGCCCTGGCTACAGTCTCCACAGTCCACCCTGTATGGAAAGGAAGTGCCTTTGGGCCCTTTTCCCTCTCATCCCTCCAAGCGGCCCATCTGCCCCCTGACCCAGTCCCACATTGTGAATACGATGGTCCCGCCCTTCAAGACCCCTGCCATGCACACTCACACCATGATGGGACTTGCCTTCCACAGCCAGCTACAAAGTTCTCCCTGGTGGGCCCAGCCATGGGGAGCTCGCTGCCCCCTCATTTGGAAGAACTGGAATTCAAGTTCTAGCCATGTCCACGTCACCTCCCACAGAGGAGGGCCCTACATTTCACAATACTCATGAACTCATTCAGTTTTCACAATAAGCCTATAAGGTAGGGACCATTACACTCACATTTTCAGACGAGGAATATGGAGGCTCAGAGAAGTTATATGCCTTGCCTAAGTCACACAGCTAGCAGGAGGTAGCTGAAAGCCAAGTGCCTATCTGTGTCACTCTAGAACCCATGTTCTTTCTACTACATCTAACACCCAGGATTGCTATTCTCTGTAGACACAGCTTAAAAATAAGGCACAGACTCGTAGAGAGGTTGCTTCAGAAATGTGCTCTGCCTTCCAGAGTCGCACAGGGGCTCAGGCTCAGATACAAGGCACGTACCTGGTGTGCAGTGATTACCTATGTGTGGCTGAACGATGAGGCTGTTGGGAGCTTCAGGCTCTCAAAACCCAGAGATCGCTTCAGAAGGTGGATTGTGCTATCGGGAGTGACAACTTACCGCTGCTCATTTGACCAAGTTGAGGAGGAGTCTAAATAGAACGAGTATCTGAGAAAGAGAGGATGATTTTCTTCCAATAACAGTGTTGTTATTGAGCTTGGATTTCAATAGAAGTGGTGAGGGCTCCGTGGAGACCGGGACATGCTCTCTGGGGGAAGAAAAGCCTGAATTCAGTTCCAGCCAGGATAGTAGCCATGCTGGAGCAGAATTCAAGAGAGACTCTGCGAGGCCTCCCCGCCAGGTGTCCAGCCTTCTCTGGAGGAAAAGGCACAGAGGCCTTGCTGGGGACGGGATAGGAGTGCCCATGACGCTGGTCCCAGGGCTGTGCAGAGAGAGGAAGGTGGTCACCCAGCTGACATCTGAGCTTCGTCGTCACCGGGCTGGTGAGTGGAGCTCAAGAGCCTGTTGATTGTACTTCCAAAGGCGTTGCAGCTCTGAATCCGAATCAAGAAGCAAAGCAAATGAGAAACACCAAATGGAGGGAAAGTGTGACCTTGGCTTAGGGAGAGAACATTCTCCAGGGAGAAATGCAAACAGACAGGATGAAGGGCTCAAGGCTGGTTGGTGGGTCCCACTGGTTCTCCATTTGTCCATCTATCTTCCCGTCTTTTGGTTTATCCACCCATTCTTCTGTCTACTCTCCATTCCATGCCTCCCTTTAAGCCTGTCTGAACCCTGGTTCTAGGTTGGACCCTGGGCAGGACTGTTTTGTGGAAAGCACAGGGAGGAATCTGATGCAGATCCTCATTCCAGAGCAGGGCACCCTCTCCCTGCACCCCTGTCCTGACCTGCCCCCTCCACCCCAGCAATGCCCAAATGCTCATAACTCCATCATGCCTCTTCCCGGAAGCCATTCCCCACCTCATTCCTGGAGAACTGGCAACAATAGGCCCTGTGCGGCAGGTGGGGAAATGTTGACTGAAGACATCAGGCCCAATCCCTCAGAACCTGTGAGTGTTCCTGTATGTGGCCCCAAAATGCAATTAATTTCAAGATCTTGAGATAGAGAGATGATCCTGGATTATCCAGATGGGCCATAAATGTGACCACAAGGGAGATTTGACACACATCGAAGACAAGGTGGTGTGACCACAAGCCAGGGAATGCCTGGAGCCACCAGAAGCTGGAAGGGGCAAGGAACAGATTTCTCCTCTGGAGCTTCTGGGGGGAACGTAACCCTGCTGACACCTTGATTTAGCTCAATGATACTGATTTTGGACTTCTGGTCTCCAGACTGTGAGAGAATAAATTTCTGTTGTTTTAAACCTCCCAGTTTATGATAATCTGTTATAGGAAACTAATACACCCTGGCAGGTTGGTTGTAAAGGTTCACGAACAGCCTGTATTTATATGCAGACTCTGGCATGTGGTATGTGCTCAGCGAATGGTGACTTAACTGAACATTAACAGAATGTAACAGGCCAAGGGGTTACATATGCAAAGTCCAATCGAGAATTGCAAACTCTCCAGCCTCCCCAGGTCTGGGTAGATGGAAATGCTCATTGTTCGTTGAGGAGACTTAAGAAACCTAAAGTTGACTTGATTCATAAGTAAAAGGCTTTCTTCTTTCTAAGGACACCTTGCCACCAAACCTTCAAATATCTGAGGGTTCAGAAAGGAACAGTTCTGAACTTCAGTCACATATAGTGTTTCTGGGGAGGCCCCTCCCAGGAGATAGTGAGGCTTCATTGGAAAGACAAACAGTAGACATGGAAGTGACGCAAACTTGGGTCACTAGAGTCGTGCTGCCATCACAGAGCCAGCTCCCCCCACCCCACCCCTGGTTTTTCACCACACAGGCTCCCAGAGGGAGGGGCTCCCTGAACCTACAGTCTGGTCGGTTTACCCCAACCGGTCAGGTGGCAGGCCCGGAGCCTCAGGGGAAGCAGGCTGTGAGGATTGTCTCCCATGCTGCCCTGCAGGCTTGGCCAGCCCTCCAAGCATAGCACCTTCCAAGCCCTGTTTCTAGAGCCCTGACCCCTGGACTACGAGGAGAGAACAAGGACTCTGTCTTCCCTGAGGCTTCAGGCCTGGCTAGTAGGCTTTGGTCAGAGGGAAGAATCCTGTCAGAACGTGCCCCACACAAGACAAGCCTCAATGGCCACTTGATGAAGGTAGCCTCTTACCTCAGCCCTGAAGCACTCACCATACGAAAGCCACCAGGAACCCTGTCATTACACATCCATTCTACAATGCTTCAAAATAGCTGCCCTCCTGCCTGGACACAGAGAAAAACATCAGAGAATTACTGTGTGTGTGTGTGAGAGAGAGAGAGAGAGAGAGAGAGAGAGAGAGAGAGAGAGAGAGAGAGACAGAGAGAGAGACAGAGACAGACAGAGACAGAGACAGAGAAAGAGAGACAGAGAAACAGAGAGACAGAGGCCATGCACAAGTTGCTGGGATTATTAGATGCTACCAAGTTCCTCGTTGTGGAGAAGCCAGATGAATCCTCTTCCTCCAGTCTCCTCAGCAGCTGCCCGCTCAGACCAAGCAGCAGTTTATTATGAATCTTATCCGATAGAAATATTTCTATTGAGTAGCAAATATATAAGCTTGGCTTGGTCCAAAAAGATGTACTATGAGATATGTCTGCTCTACCCTGTAATTGAAGACGTAATTAGCATGATGTCACCAGCTTGGTCCCGCTTAAAGGGCATTGGGAGCGGTCTGAAGCAGGGGTGCTGCTAAGGGCCCCCCATCAGGAAACATTTCCTAAACACTAGGGAGAAGGCAGCAAAAGAGCCGCACCCCCCACCATTGCCCATGGATCTCCTGCTATGCCACTGTGCCCTCTTTAGCTTATACCAAGCCTTGGACCATCCATCCTCTGGTCCCTCTACAATGGGACGCCACAAGTCCCAAGGTCAGCAGAACTGGTTATAGTGGACTACTCCCTTATATTTGCCTTCTACCCACACCTCAAGCCCGGCTTCCTGGACACAAGTGAGATTTGGGACTGCCTAGTAGGTGCCAGCCCCCACCTGACCCCATCCACAACTGAGTCAGGATAGGAGGGAAGCAGAAAGAAAATTCTCCCTCACCTCTGTGCCAGGCACTGACCTAGATGCTGCTGGTGACTCAGCTGAATCAGGTAGAGTAACCCCCACCCAACAGGGGAGCCATATGCATAAGCATTTAGGAACTATAAACTTTTTTTAAAAAAAATTATTATTTTTTTAAAATTGTATTGGGGAACAGTGTGTTTCTCCAGGGCCCATCAGCTCCAAGTCATTGTCCTTCAGTCTAGTTGTGGAGGGCGCAGCTCAGCTCCAACTCCAGTTGCCGTTTTCAATCTTAGTTGCAGGGGGTGCAGCCCACCATCCCATGTGGGAATTGAACCGGCAACCTTGTTGTTAAGAGCTCGCGCTCTAACCAACTGAGCCATCCGGCCGCCTCTGGAACTATGAACTTTTAACAAGTGGCTTCACCTCTCTGGACCCGTGTCCTCACCTGTAAATTGGAGCTACTAAGAGTAACAGAAGTTGAGTTTCTAATGAGATAAGACATGGGCAAGTGCCTCCAAGAACTTAAAGCAGCAGTGAGTGTTATAGGTGAGCCCTGCCCATTTCTCACCATGCCCACAAGTGCCCAAGAAGCAAGAGAAGGGGCCAGGAACGCTGCCACACATCCGGTCTTTGGAAATCCCTGTAGCACTTTGGCTTGGCTCTCAACTTGATGCTCTCTTGGACTGCCTGTCCATGTCCTTCCAGCTTGTGAAGCAGAACCCTCTGCTGAGAAATGTAGATAGGCAATAGGTGCCACATTGTCCACAAAGGTGGGCATGAGAGAGGTTACCATTGCCTCCCCTGAGAGAGTATGGGGAAGCAGAGCCATTGCCTACTCCAAATTGGCACCAGAAACCACCATGTCTGAGAAAAACCTCCCCTGCCTTGAAACTCCACACCTGCGGCGCACACTGGGCCCATTCTCTGTCAGCAAGTCCACTAGTTCTTCACCACCTCTCTTCTCAGCTTCCTGGTGACAAGCTGAAGTCCTCTTGCTATGTCCTGTCAGTTTAGTTGGCTATCAAGAAAGTATGGAACAGCCCACTAGACCAGCATACAAGGTAATAGCGCCCAGTGAGGCAGGAGGGGAATGGGCTCCCGGGAGGCCAGTGGGGAGCAGGGAGGGCTGTGGGCCTGGGAGGGCCAGAGTACTGGCAGGAAGCACAGGGAGTCAGTCTCACGGGGTGAGCCTGGCCTCTGCACTTCTCTGTGCTTTTGTGTCCTGGGCGCTCCCGGCCTGCATCCCTCCCGGCCTTCATCCCTCCCAGCCTGCATCCCTCCCCACCCCGGCCTGGCTTCCAACCACATTGCAGATGGATCTGGATCTGAAATTCCCAGGAGCGAAGGAAATTGGTTTCCGAGGAGGCCTGGGTGAAGGGGGCAGTGCCTTTTACCATTTCCTGACATTAGCCCAGCTTTTCCTTTTTAAATAAGAAGTGAAGATGTTAAAGATATCTTTTCCAGAGCAAGAAATGGAAAATACAGACTTCTGAAAACATCTATTGAAAATGAGGAACTTGTGATTGGATCGTGTAGTTAGTCTTCAGATTCCAGGGATAGGGATTATGATTCCTTTGTTTTCCCCCTGTTGGAGGACAAACAGCTGTGCTATATATTATTCAGGTTGTAGTCTCAGAATGCCCAGGGATATGAATGGATATTCATTGTGTGATCTCCAGATCATTCTCATGTTCATCAAAAAATGTTGGATGTAGCACAAGAATGACTCTGAAAAAGGAGTTTGGAAGTGGCCACATTAAAGATGAAGTATATGGAACAGTAAAGGAAGATGTATTATTACATGGATGTAAAATATATTTGCTGTCACAATCTTCTCCTGCCCCGTTGACTGCAGCTGAGGAAGAATTACAACAGATTAAAATTAATGAGGTACAAACTTATTTGGGTGTGTGGACACTAAGCATCAAACACTGCAAGGAGTAGCATTTCCTATTTCTCAAGAAGCTTTTCAGGCTTTGGAAAAGTTGAATAACAGACAGCTCAACTAAGTGCAATTGGACATAGATATAACAAATGAAATCGTAATTTTGACCAACACAACAATACAGAACCAAAAGATTTGCCAAAGAGGATTCCCAAGGATTCAGCACATTACCATTACTTTCTGTGTAAACATTCCCGTGAAGTGGACTATTTGGAGTCCATAGTTTTTATTTATTCAATGCCTGGCTGGATAAGAGACACGCAGCGTAAGAGAACGGATGCTGCATTCTAGCTCCAAGAGCCCTGTACTAGAAATCACAGAAAGACAACTACAAATTGATGTCATTAGAAGACTGAGACAGACAATGGAAATGAATTGACTATAGAATTCCTTTATGAAGAAGTACACCCTGAGCAGCATGTACATAAGCAAAGTTTTGCAAAACCAAAAGGTCCAGCAGGGAAAAGGAATTTGAAGACTAATTAGGGATACAGCTGAAACTAAAGCCACAAATGATTAATATCATTATATCAATTCTTATAATACTAGCTTTTACAAAGTCTAGCTTTTAGTACAGGAGAACTGAAATCATTCCATGTTGATGTGTAGTTGGGAAAAAATGTACTTTTTGAAAAATAGCACCTTTCACTTCTGTTTTTTTTTAAAATTAATGTTATAGAAGTCTCATGATTTCCAGTTTTGACTTAAAGCTAGAAAAGGGTTCAACATAGTGATGTTTGATTTTGTAACCATGTTTTCATGGTGTGATGATTCCACACTTTCACATAATTCTTAACGTTTTATACGGTTGGGCCAATTCCAGGAAGTCTAATGTCTAAAACTAAAATATATTTCTTATTATTCTTTAGTGAGTCATCATTTTTTTTCCTCTAAGGGAGAAAGACCTTAAAATATTCGTACTACTTAATGAATATGTTAAAGACCAGGTTAGATTATTTTCTAAAGGGGAAAACTTAGTGTGCCTAAGAAGAGGTGGAAAGTTGCTTACTCTGATGAGCACTGCTGACTGTCAGACTGTGGGATCACATCCACAACTCAGAAATAGTGCTTTATTGTAGCGGTCTTCTATGTGACTCTTTGGTTTTTTAAATGGCATTAAAATTTCAGAAGATCAGTTTACTCTGAAATCTTAAAGGTACAAGATATTTTCTGTACCTCAGGATTTCTGATGGCATTGAAAGACACATTTAAATAGCTTCAGTAACTTCTCTTTCTAGCGCCTTAAAAAGTTTCTATTTCAAAAGTAAGTCATGTCATTATAAGTAGTGAGGACAGATATTCATATTCAGTTGAATATTAAATGAATATCATTCAAAAGCAAACAAAACTAAAGTCAGCAATGTTGAAAAAGTTTTAAACATCAAGATTGATTTCTCTCCAAAAGCATATGTTTATAGGCAAATTATGTTCTTTATCACCTTTGAGGAAATATTCAGATTTAATAAAATTGTTTTAAAGTCCTAGTACTTATCAGCCTAACACAGATAAACACTTAAGGATCTTGTTTCAATTTATATCTTATTTCAAAACACGTTTTACTGTTTTCTAAAGCTTTGCATTTTCAGCTACAGCCTACAGAGATTTTGAGCCTCATTTCTTTGCTACTTGAAATAGAGGGAGCTAGAACACTTCAGTATGTGTAATCTGGTAAACCTGCTGCAAGAGTCATAACTTGGAGGTATTTTCTGAATGAACTGTGGGGATCCAGGATGTACAAGTTTTTGATCTAAGCTTTATATTGCATAAAACAAATATCAGAAATGTACATTTCATAGTATAAGATATGAAATACTAATTTTTACACCTTATCATCTAAGGTGATTGAATTTATCAAACATGCTTAAAACAAAAATATAAAAATCTTAGCACAGGCTTAAAAGATACAAAAGAACTCAATGAAAATTTAGATCTGAAAAATGCAATAATTGAAATACACATCTTTCTGGATGGACTCTATAGTAGATTGCAGATGACAGGAATTATCAGAGAACTTGAAGATAGAACAACAGAATTTATTCAATCTGAACAATAGAGAAAATTGGAAAAAAATATAAACAGAACCTCAGGGACCTGTGCGACTATAAAGAAAGATCATTATAATGAAAGATCATTAAAGATTCATGTCATTAAATTCCCAGGAGGAGAGAAAAAAGAGTGTGAGTCTGAAGAATTATTCAAAGAAATAATAACTGAAAAATTTCGAAATTTGTCAGAAGACATAAACCTACAGATTCAATAAGCTGAGTGAACCCCAAACAGGACAAATTCAAAGAAATACATACCAAGACACATCACAGTCCTGAAAAATAAAGACAAAGGAAAAATCTTGAATGGAGTGAGGGAGAATGATACGTATAGGGGAAACACAATTTGAATGAGCGGATTTCTCATTAGAAACCATGGAGGCTAGAAAGAAGTGACACAACATTTTTCAAGAACTGTTAATTCAGAAATTTAAATCCAGAATAAATATCTTTCTGATGGAAAACTAAAAGAATTTGTCACCAGCAGACCTGCCTTAAGATAATGGCTAAAGTACATTCTCTAAATAGAAAGGAAATAATAAAAGAAGGAATCTTGGAAGGACAAAAGGACAAGAGAAAGAGTAAAAACTTAGGTAAATACATCAGACATTCCTCCTCTATAGTTTTCTGAATTATGTTGATAGTTGTAGCAAAAATGACAACCCTCTCTGATGTTCTGAATGTATTTAGAGGAAATAGTTAAGATAAGTGTTAAAAATGGAGGAGGGTAGAGGAGCAAACGTGCTATCCATACCAACAGGCTGCCAATTAATGATGAGTCGATAAAGTTTCCTTTTTTTAGTTAAAAAGAAAGTCCATGAAGAGTCTTTCATGGGGCAATTGCTCAATCAACATCAGTGGCAGGCAGTGGTAACATTGCTAATGTCCATAAAGATAAACAACATCAGCTCATTGCTGGGGCCTGAAGAGACCAGGTTAAATCACACACTGGGTCCTGCCTTCAGGTGGATTACAATCCAGTGGGAGAAACAGACTCAGAAACAAACAAACAACAACAACAAAAAAAAAAAAACAAGAAAGAAACAACTGGCTCTAGTTGAAGTCTGACGGAGAAGTGATCTAATATACAACAATTTGTGTTCAGTGGTTTAATAAGCTGAATTGTGTCCTCCCTCCAAAATTGTATGTTGAAGTCCTAACCCCCAGTATCTCACAATGTGAGTGTATTTGGAGATAATGTCTTTACAGTGGTGATTCAGTTAAAAGGAGACCCTGAGGGTAAGCCCTCATCCAATTTGACTGTTAACCTTATGAGACAGAAAAGGGACAGACACCAGGGGCATACACACACACACAGAAAAGACCGTTTGAGGACACAGGGAGGAGGCAGCCATCTGCATTGTATATCCATGAAAAGAAATGATTTAAAAGCATTTTTAATGATGTGGGGCAATACATAGGCTACAATGGTAGACACATCTGATGCCTCATATCACGTCCCCTCTGGTTTCAACCACAGTGCAGTGGACACTTCCGTGGGAGCTCTGACAGTTTTCTCCTCTGGCTGGAGCTTGGGTTTCATGTCTTCCTGTTTTGAACTCCAGAGCCTTTCTCAAAGCAGTGGGCATCCCCCAGCCAGCCTGCAAGCATGATCCAGAAGTATAGTGTTGTGAATGGCTCCAGGAGCCAAAGGGTAAATACTTCAACCTCTCACCCTTCAGGTGGGCAAGCACCTATGGGAAGCTTTTAGGCGTTTCCCGGAAAGCCTTGATGGAATCAAGACATTCTTGCCCACAGCAAGCCCCTCATAATACTTTCTGACACTGACCTTCCTTCCTTTCTTGTCTCATGCTCCCTGCCCCCTCACCCCTGCTTTTTGAGATAGCCTCCTGTATTGGTCTGTGTTCTCCAGAGAAACAGAACCAATAGGAGTTGTACATATAAATATAGAGAGGGTTATTTTAAGGAATTGGCTCATAAAGTTTTGGAGGCCGGCAAGTCCAAAATCTTCAGGGTGGGCTGTCAGTCTGAAGACCCAGGGAAGGAAGAGCTGATGTTGCAATTCATGTCGAAAGGCAGTCTGCTGGCAGCATGCAGTCTAGCTCTGGCGAGGTCAGTCTTTGTTCTATTCAGGCCTTCAACCTCTGGGATAAGGCCCACCTACATTGCAGAGTATTCTTTTACTTAATGTCCAGTGACTTAAATGTGAATCTCATGCACAAAGGCACTCTAACAGAAACATCCAGGATACTGTTTGACCAAACATCTGGGCACTGTGGCCCAGTCAAGTTGACACATAAAATTGGCCATCTCACTTCCCAAATAAACTACCTTCACCCAAGTGCTGTCTCAGGCTCTGCTTTGGGGTAACCAAACAAATAGTGAATGAAAATAAGCAGGATCCAAACACAGCAAGGAAACAATGTATGGACACACAACTGGAGAGAAATATGGGAAAATCTTAACAGCAGTTGTTTCTGGGATAGGGAATTGTGGGTGGTCTCCCCCTTTGGCTTCTTTGTTGATGCTTTTCTGTTTTTGCATGAATTGTCTCCATAAGCATGCTTGGATAATCAAAGAAAAATGAATGCATACGACAGATCAATGAAGAATTTATTAGATAAAAGCAAATTGCTCCCAGAGAGTAGAGAAGGGAGTGATTCATTACCCTTGGGGGAATTTAGGAGGACTTCATGGAAGAGGTGGCATTTGATTTGCCATATGGAAGGATGGATGGGGCGGAGAGGGCTAGGGAGGACATTCCAAGTTGGAGAAGTAGTGTGAGGAGAATCACAGAGATAAGAAAGTAGAGGACAAAGATGAAATCACCCATTGTGACCAGCCTGAAGGACTTCTGAGGGACTTAGGTGAGTCACTGTCATTATGGGAAGGGTTCCCAAGGGGTCTTCTGTACTTGGCAGGCCCCAGCATAAAAGGCAAAGCATATGTGAGGTTTGTAAGCTGAGGCCTTAGGACAGTGGTTCTTCTGGTAATGATGGGTGCCTGCTTTTGGGCCCAAGCTTGCTAACCACAAATGCACTCGCCTAACCAGCCGTCCATCACAAAGGAAACGCAGGGGCTCAGTCCTAGCCTGAGCTATGTCCCTCCTGTATCTTCCTGCATTTTCTTTTTCCTTCCTCTTCTCCTGAGAGTGTAGCTTCCCTCTGGGGGAGTATGAACAACAACTCAATTGTTTTCCCCATCTGCTCTCCCCACCACAACCAAACACATTTTCTCTTTCCCCTTCTCTCTGACACCACATTCTTTTTCACACTAAGACAGGCTCTTACCAGCTCACATGAGACTCACCTCTCACACAGGCGCTCTGTCTCTCTCTCTCTCTCTCTCTCTCTCTCTCTCTCTCTGTCTCTCTCTCTCTCTCTGTCTCTCTCTCTCTCTCTCTGTCTCTGTCTGTCTCTCTCTCTCTCTCTCTCTGTCTCTCTCTCTCTCTCTCTCTCTCTCTCTCTCTCTCTCTCTCTCTCTCTCTCTCTCTCTTTCTCTCTCTCTCATCCTCCCTCTGAGTGCTCTGGAAATGATCCAAAAAAGGCAGGTACCAGCATATGTCTAAAGATGTGAAAAGGAGCTCGATTAGAGAAAAGTATTAGAGGTGCCCATCATACCAATAACAAGACAGAACGAGTGGGAACTTGGATTGATATCAACGAGAAGGTGGTGGTCTGTCCTTGCCCTTGTAAGAAAGTGGAAAGCCTTTGCTAGAGGATTCTTTTAAAGGAGGATCTCTAATAGTGCATTAAAAAGACATTTCTGTGGAGCTGGGCTAGTTTGCACCTCCGTTTTGTGCTATAACAGAAAGCAAACTCCCAAACAAGTCACTCACCGGAGCTGGTTTTGCAAAGAATGAAGCACAGCCTCTGCTTTGGAGAATCTGTGAGCAATGGGCCAGAAAGCAGGCTAAAAGCTGAAGTTTTTCAGTCGGCCCAGAAGGTGAATTGTCACATCAAGGCTTTGCTAGGCCAGAGCCACCTGAAAGCTAGGGGAGAGAGGTGAGCAACCAAGAGAGAGTTTGGCAGCCATGAGAATGCACCCCACAATACCCCACTGCAAGGGCATTTCTGACCTGGGGCCCTGACTCTGTCCTTTGAAATCCATCACTGTGTTTGTGCTGAGGCCCCGGGCTGTTCCCAGCCAATGACTGGACTAGTAAGGATGCTAATTTAGACCTGCTTCTGAGAAACATGGGTCTCCTCAGGTGCTCAACTCTTGCTTGGGGGCTCCCCGATACCCTTGGCAAGCCTTCCTGAGACTGCGTGACAGTCTTAATGTTTCCGTGTAACCCTTCTTTCCTCTCTCCTTCACTCAGGGTCAGATTACACTGTGGTCTGACAGCTCTTCAGACTTCTCCGGCCCCCTCCCCATTTTTTCTCACAGGTGTTTCCACTAATGAAATCCTAGCATAACAGTCCTACGTTGGCCTCTGCTTCTTGAAGGACCACAGCTAGCACAGCATGAGAACTTCTGTGGTGACACTCCCATTAGCTTTGTCTGTCCAGGATGGACTTTCATGAGAAGCAGGCCAGTTGCAGATGAGAACCATAGTGGAGCCTGAACCCTCAGGTGAGCATGTGTCTTCCAGCTCAGGGTGATCACCGGCGCCAAATGCCACCCCATCCTACCCAAGATACATGAAGTGTTGCTCGAAACCGATTCTCCCGCTCTCTCTCCTTTCCTATCACTAACCTTTCCCTCCCTCCTGCTTTCTCCCGCAAGTAACCTGAGCCATCTGATCAAGGGTCCTGAAGTACAGAGATGACTCAGACTGAGCAAGAGCCCCTTACCATCATCACGAACTCCACTACTTTCTCTTGTATCACCATCTCTACTTTCACTTCCACCACTGCCACCATCATCTCCATCACCTCCACCTCCTCTACCACTGCCAACTCCATCTCTACTTCTGTCTCCATCACCACCACCGTCACCTCTATCATCTCCACCGTCACCCCTATCACCACTGCTGCCGCCACTTTTCTCTCCCATCTGTGCTTCCACCTCCATCGTCACCACCACCACCACCATCACCACCACGACCTCTACCATACCCTACATTCCCTCGACTACTTTCTGTAAGACTCCGGAAAGTGTTCTGAGCACATTCGTGTGCCACCACTGGCAATGTGATGGTATGTACTGGACCACGCATCTAGTGTAAGGTCGATCTGAGTTCAATTACTGGATCTGTCCCTCACAGGCTACGTGACTGAGACCAGATTTACCTAATTTTGCTAGGCATCAGTTTCCCAATTTGTAAGGTGAGGGTAAAAACAGTATTGTTGCAAGGACTACGTGAGATCACCCACACAAGAGGCTCCAAATGAGCTGTCCTCATTACTATAAGAACCATCAACATCATTATTCTCACTTAGCAGACAAAGAAAATGCAATTCAGGGAAGTTGAGGCTCACTGAGGCTAGCGGAGCTTTTCTTGTGTTTATTCAGCATTCACTGCACGAACTCTGCGGCAGACCCCTGATTCGATGCTGGGCATTCAGTAGCACAGAAGGAAGAGCCCATGGCTGTATAGTTTAATCTCTAGGGAGGGACATATTCATACAATAGAGATAACCACTCTGCCTGAGAAGTAGTGGGAAACAAAGGTTTGGCCCAGCCTGAAGGTCAGGAAAGGATTCCCCCCAAGGATCCAACTTTTAGGCTGAGACCTGAAAGGGAAGATTTCCTTAGGCAAAGGAGGGGTAAGATATGGGGCGGTGTGTGTGGTGGGCTCAAAAGGCATGTATCTGTGGACCCCCTGTGTTGCACACATTGTGCCGTGCTGTACTCTCCTCTCCACCCTCAGTGCTTTTCAAAGCATTTTCACCACCATTCGATAGTTTGAACCTTACAACAGTCCGAGGGGGTGAGAATGCTCATTGTCCCCATTTTTGAGTTAAGAGCACTAAGGCTCAGAGAGAGGTCGTGACTAGCCTGCAGGTACAGAGCTCACAAGTGACAGAGCAGGGACAGGTATTCAGGCTGCTGATGCCAATCTGGTGTCCTCTCCTGAGCACTGGACTGCCCTCAGTGTGGTCAGGGATGGCTTCACCAATGCCCTCTGAATAGCCATACAGGCTCTGGGAAGCTTTTTTCCTTACCGCTCTGCCCTCAGAGTTTTGTATTTTCGCAGTAGAATAGCTTTCTGTCTCTTCCTCTGTCTTTCTTTCTCTGTCTCTTTCTTTCTCTTTCTCTTAATTTTCAGCTCAACAACTAAATCGAGTCCGGGTAGTACAGCATAATGAATGCCATCTTTCTCTAGGGTCAGAGGCTCTGAGTGTTGTCATCCTGACTAATTCTTCACCACAAGCAGGATTCTGGCTCAGAAGCCAGATTCAGGCTGCCAGTGATGGTGACATGGGGTAAGCCCCTTGGAAGGGGCAGACCTGACCCCAGCCTCCCTCCAGGGAGGGCCTCTCGTGGGATTTGCTCCTAAGCCATCTCAGGAGCCATGGGGGCTTCCCAAGCCTGAAGCCCAGCTCCCTTCCAGGGCAGACCTGGAGACGGCTCCTCCAATGGGCTTCAGGAAAACCACTTCCCTGGTCATCAATCTCCTCAAACTTGGGTCTGAAGTGATCATCTTGGGGATCTAGGCAGGGCTTCCTGTTTCCAGCCATTGTCGGGTTGGCTGAAATGGGGAGTTGGCATCTCTTGTCTGTCGGCTTCCTGTTCCTCAGCCCTGGAGCGGCCGCGGCTGCTGCTAGGCACCCAATTCCTGAGGAGCTGGGAGGTAGAGCTCTCTCTCACCCAAGCAAGTCCTCCCCCGCCCTCCTCCACCCTGTTATCAACCTGGCAATTTGTATACTTAATAGTATGACTAAGTGACGATGACAGAACTCTCCCGCCTGAAATGGAGATAGAAAATGTTGTGGCTGAGGTATTTTCGTTTCTTACTTCCCAAGCTTGCCAGGATGTCCACATGTAAGAGCTCTCATTCTATTTTGGGTTGGTGCTTCATAAATAAAACAGGATATTCTGCCAAATTCAGAACATACCTTTCATCATGCACTGGGAGGTCAGGTGGACCTGCCCATCCTCCCCCGACCCCCGAATCAGCAATACCCAGCCCGACCCAGCAGAGAACAGGAACTTCCTGCACTAACCAACTTGCTTCAGGCTCCGAAATTCCCCTGAAGTGAGGGCAGAGAACACACTTCCTTTGATGACAGGCGACCTGAATGCTGATAGCAGGGGTTTCCTGCCCACTTGGCTTTCAGTTTTTTCCTTGGGTGTGGAGTGGGGAGCAGAGCCGGGGCTAGTGGGTGGTGACTGCAGTCCCTGCTGACTCCATCCCCAACTTTTAGCAGCCAAGGGTGCCAAATCGGAGCCTCCTCTGCCTCTGATGAGCAGTGTTTCTAGGAGCCTGGTGTGGCTCTGCTGGGAATTAGTTGTGTGGCTTTGGACCAAACCCTTCACCTCTCTTGCCTCCATCTGTTCTCTGTTAAAGGGCAGACACACCACCCTCAGAGGCTCCTATAGAAAAATAATGAGACACACGGGCACATGGACCCGTCCGTGTGTGCTGGCTCCAAGCTGCGATGCCTCAGAATGCTTCATTCCATCTCCTGTGAGCCCAGAGCTGAGCCATCAGCTTTCTCGTATGCTAAGCTCCGCCCCTTGTCTAGATTCCTGACTTGTGTTTTTCTGCTTTGGGAGGTTAGGGCTCATCGCCCACATCATTCTGGGTTTGCCAAGTTTGAGCTCCAGTAAAAGTCCTTTGCCAAACACACTCCCTCAGCTTGGGAAACAAGTGATATCAGAAGGGACATTTTATCTCCATGTGTTTATGTGATTTATACTGAAATCCTTGAAGTTGAACCTCAGGGTGAAGCGCTGTCATGAATCGCTAGAGAGACCCTTCCCTTGTCCTGATATCAGCCCCTCTTTGCAAAGGGTACAACACCAAAGGTCAGCCATGCCACAGCTCATGCCAACCCTGGCCATGTGGAGCAGGCCATAGGTATGGAGCAAGGCACCCAGCTCCTCCCCAAGGAGCTGATGGGGAGGCCACCACAGCCCTCCCATGGGACAGGACACTTCCAGCTCCCGTCCAGATCCCCTTCCTTTACTGGTGGAATGTCTCAGGCTCCCCCTGGAGACACTGAGCTCTGTCATGAGGATGGACATTGGCACAAGTAATTGGCCAATTTTTCTTGGCTACAGGCTGAAGGGTGCAAGATGCTATCAAGTGCTAGGGTGAATATCGGTAAGAACAGAAAAGAAGACTAGACGATTATGTAGAGAGGGAAATGTGTCTATGAAACCTTAGCACAGAAGACATTAGAGCTTTATTTAAGGGGTGCTGTCAAGTTGAGGTTTGACTAATTCTACGGAGGGCAGAGATGGCTTCAGTTTCCGAGTCCACAGAAGGCAGGCCAGGGCCTGAAAATCTCTACTCCCCCCCCGCACCCCCCGTCCCCCCCGCAATTCACCCCACACGTTGCTTTAGCTGGATCCTTCTGAGGCCCACACTGTTCTGTTTGCTGCCCTGCAGAGAGACCTTGAAGCTCCCATGGCCTTCAGAGGTTCATCCAGAGGGTCTGGAGAAAAGTCCATGGGTTCACAGATGAAGGACTTCTGAGGTCAAAGCAGCTGGCAAACTCTGCATATGCAGTTCTCGTCTTGGAGAATCCCAGTGCACACTGCACAGAAAAGGACCTTAATAACTTAACATTTCTCAAATGTATGAGAGTCAGGACATTTTTGGGTGACACTCCTATTAACATGGTATCCATAGAATGAGACGGGGACACAGGGGCAGACACCACATGCAGGAGAGGTTGAAAAAAACATGGAACTAGGAGTCAAGAGACCTTGATTCCATTCCTGTCCCCATCACTGACTTGCTAGGTGGTCTTGAGTGAGTCTGTCTCCTGTAGGGGCCTCTGTGGGGCCTCTTGGCTCTGAGAGGCTCTTCTAAAGAGGAAAAGGAAGGAGATAGTGAGCCATGCCATGGGCATGGGGGTCCCGAGTACCTGGTCCCAGGACTAATGCCCACTCCCTTGTTCTGCTCTCTGTAAAAGGCAGCCCTTTGCCCTCTTTGGGCCCCAGCTTCCTCTCTGAAAGATGAGGGATGGAGCCAAATTGGCTCGAATCTGGGGTTCCTCTGATCTTGCTGGGGGGTTGTGCATTGGAGGGCAGCTATGCTGGCTTTGTGACCTTAGGATCCTGGCTTAGGGCAGGGTGGTTTGGGACAAACTCCACCCCATATCCACTTCTATACGGGACCCATAGCTCTTTCTACCTATACCCTCCCAAGTGCTTCTGGGGCTGTGGTTTGAAAGAGGGTCCTTTCCTGGTTCCCATTTATTCCATAGAGGTACAGAGCCCAGGTAGGGCCTCCTGTGTGGGCTATCACCCCATTGTTACAGATTGAATTTCAGTCCCTTAAAAGACACGTTAAAGTCCTAATCCCCAGTACCTGGGAATGTGACGTAATTAGAAATAGGGTTGTTACAAATTTAATTAGTTAAGATGAGGGCATGCTGGAGTGGGGTGGGCCCCTAATCCAATATGACTGGTATCCTTATACAAAAGAGATCTTTAGAGACAGACACACATACAGGAGAACTCAATACGAGCATGGGGGCAGAGATGGGGTGATGCTTCCATCAGCCAAGGCCAACTTCATAGGTGTGCAGTTACATAGGGCCCCATGTTCAGAGGGGGGGCCCAGGATTGATTGAATGCTCTGCTGATGCTGTCCTGAAATTCTTAAGAATTTTTGAAGAAGGGACCCTGTCTTTACATTTTGTACTGAGCACCACAAATTATGCAGCCAGTCTTGGCTGGGCCCTACTCCCGGAGTCTCTGTTTCAGTGGGTCTGGGAGGAGTTGGGAGGCCCAAGAATTTGCATTTCAAAGAAGCTCTAGGTGATACTACCGTGTTTCCCCGAAAATAAGACCTAACTGGAAAATAAGCCCTAGCCTGACTTTTCAGGATGACATCCCCTGAACATAAGCCCTAATGCGTCTTTTGGAGCCAAAATGAATATGAGACCCGGTCTTATTTTCGAGGAAACATGGTAGTACTGCTGGTTTTTGAACCACACTTTGAGAACCACTGTATTAGAATGACAAAAAAAATTGCAGTAACTAAATAGCTTCCAGGTACATTTAAGGCTGTATTTACAGACCATTAATACATTGATGATCAATCAGAAGTGAAGATGGGGGGCTTCCCAATGATCATGTAAGTCAACTTGAAACCCCAACATGTGGTTCAAAGAAAGTTGGACCCTGGAAACTCGTGACCTGTCCAGCATATGGCTTAGCACTCGTCTTAATACACTCCCTGTGGGTTCACATCTCTGGTCAGCTCCTTTGAACTGGCAACAGTGGGCAAGCTGCTTATCCTGTCTCCATCTAATTTCCTTCATTTGTGAAATGAGGTAATAAGATCTGCCTCTCAGAATTTTGGGTGATGGTCGAAGGCCTTGAGGCTCTAACTCATGATTCTTGTGGTACATGTTCTCCTGGGTGGGTGGGGGGGAGAACCTTAGCTCCTCTGTCTGTCCTCCAATACTCCAGTGAGTTCTCCCTGGGAGCAGGACGGCCCACGCTGACCTTCTGGGGTCCGCTAGTCGGTCCGTGCTCAGAGGCTCCTGAGGATGGAGTAGGACCCTGGACGGGAGGTAAAATGGAACTACTTTCCACAAGGCAAGGGAGTTAGAATCTGCAGGAGAATCTGCGGGAGAGCCTATGGGGTCCCCAATGAGCCAGATCCCAGAAAAGGGGCTCCCAGATTCTTGTGGTGCTGTCCCAAATGGTGCTATGAGTCCATCTCTGACATTACCCCAAAAGAGGGTCCCTGCAGCAAGAGGAACGGGCAGGACACACATGTAGGAGGGTCATGTTTGGTGACATGGAAGCATGCGTATCTCTGCTCTGGCTGTTTTCCCCATGGGATAGCAGGCAAAGGTGAAGATGGCATGGGCAGCATGAGAGCCACTTCCCTTGTCACAGTCTGGACAGTCATTATTCAAACAGGTCTTGCGAGGGCCCGTGAAGAAATTCACTTTGCCACATAGGCCACCATGCCAATGGGCGAACTGGGCATTGCCTACGCCTGCTATTGAATTAGGTCTCTTTGGTCCATAAATCAGGGCTCTTGGTCTCAGCCGCCAGAAGGAGTGAGCTACTGGCAATCAGAAGCCTCAGGCTCTACCTGATCTGACACTGACCCAATTGAGTGACGTTTGGCAAAGGCCATGTCCGTGTCTGAGGCTCAGTGTTCAGTCTGCCACGGCCTCGGAGCACAGATGGTTGAGACTCCCTTGGTTTCAAGGGACATGATGAGGCAGGAAGAGGCCCTTTGGCCTCAGCAGGGCTGCCTCACAGTTTGTGAGCTCACAGCTCCAGGAGGCGTCCTCACCAAAGCTTGGAATCAACGCCCAGGCCTGGGTACTGCAAGGGCATCACTGCTGGGGCCAGAGGTGACCAGAGGACCCTGAGGCCCGGCCCCAGGCCTCTGGGGAAGTCAGTGATAGAAAGCGAGCCAAACCTGATCCAGAACAGCCCCTTCCGTCTCCGGTGCTGGAATAAGTACTTGTGAATCTAGTCTCTAATCTTGGTGCTTCCTTGCCCCCGGCAGCAGTTGAAGAGTAGATGGCCTAGAGCTCAGTAGGCCCGGGACCAGTCCTTGTGCTACCACATCTCTGCTGGGTGCATACAGGCAAGCTGTTCCTCCATGAGCCCCATCTGTAAAATGGGCATTATAGTAGGAGCTTCCCACACCCACAGGGACCATTCCGTGCATCAAATGAGGCAGTGGGCAAGATTCCTGGAGCACAGGGCCTACCTAGCCCATGATGAGGGCTTAAGAGTGAACTCCTTTCTATATCCGTTTGGTGGCTTCAAACAACATGCGTGTGTGCTCTTACTCTTTTGGAGGTCAGAAGTCTGAATTGGGTGTCACAGGGCTAAAGTCAGGACAACAGCAGGAAGGCCAGTGGCTCTGCTCCTTCTCTTTTGTTACCCTTTCTTCCAGTACTAGAGGCTTGGAACTGCTAGGAGGTAGAGGGGGCCCCTTTTCCAGAGGGGCAAGGCCTTCTCAAGGCAATATCTAAGACCCCTTGGCAATCTCCAGACCTGCACCTCAGAGGAGATGGTAGGGGGTACCCATGCCGACCCTGCCCAAGCCTCCAGCCCCTGTGATAGACTCTGAGGCCCCAGGACATCTTCATCACTCCCCTGGCCTGCTCACAATCGTTCTGTCATGCGCACGTTACAGTGGACCCCAGTGGCAGGTAGCAGTGGCTCAGCATTTCCAAGGGGCTAAGCAAGGGCTGCTGCCTACAGTTCACACACATAGACACACGCCTGCACCCTCACACATAACCATACTTGTATATACGCACACACAGTCACACACATACATACTCGTATATACCGTTCTCACACGCACATGCGCACACACTCACAGAGGCCACATGCCTCTCCCATGGGCCAGACTCGAGGCTGCCTTTCCACCCTTCACCCCATAAATGCAGTTGCTGCCTCCTCTGCCCTCACCATGTGCCCCTTTTCCGGCACTCCAGGGCAGGTGGAAGTGGGGTGGGGGAGTGCAAGCTGAGATGAAAGAATGAATTTCGATCCATCCCTGTTGGACTGGCTGTCCCATCTCTGAGACCGGGGACAGGATTTTCCATGCTTTTCTGAAAGAGCCGCTCAGAGTCTCAGTGCATTGAATGAATGGGACACTGAGGGTCTGTTTCTGACTTGGCTTCCATTCACAGAGTACAGCCTTTTGACGATATGCCCAACAGCCAAGAGGTCTGGGCTACTGTGGAAAGGGGAGAGGGGTCAATGTGCACATGCTGCGTGCAGTCATCTGTGGGCATGTGCGTTTGTGTGTGGATGTGCCCTTGTGCACGCTCTAGATTTGGACCCATGTGTCTGTGGGTGGACATGGAAACATTTCTCTGGGTGTGCAGGTGCACGTGTATGCACGCCCATCTGTAAGTTGTAATCATGTGTGTGCACATGAGTGTCTATGTGCATGCATGTGTGCACAGGTGTATATGTGTCTGCGTGTGTGCCTGTGTCAGTCAGCTCAGGCTCCTATAACAAAATACCACTGACTGGGGGCTTCAAGGACACATTTATGTCTCCCAGTTCTGGAGGCCGGAAGTCTAAGAGCAAGGTGCCAGCAGATTTGGTTCCTGGCATACAGAACGCGTCTTCACTGTGTCCTTAGAGGGTAGAGAGAGTACACTCTGGTGTCTCTTCCTCTTCTTATAAGGGTCCTAATCCCATCATGAGGACCCCACTCTCACAACCTCATCTAAACCAAATCACCTCCAAAAGGTCTCATCTTCTAATGCCGTCACATTGAGGAATAGGGCTTGAACATATGGATTTGGGGAGGTGACACACATATTCAATGCATAGCAGTGCCCATGTGTGCAGGTGTGCCTGTGTGCCCACATGTGTGCATACATGTGTGCATGTGTGTGTGCCAGAGGGTTAGCGCCTGCGTCAGGCTGCTGGTACCACTGCCCCCTCTAGATTTCCATGCTCGTCATTCTCTCTGCTTCTCCTGGTAAATGCCTATTTTTCCTTTCAAGCACAGTTCCATGCCCCCTCCCCAGGAAGCCTTGCTAGTCTGGCAGCTTGTACCCCGAAAGGCTGAGTCACTCTCCTGCCTGAGTTCCCATGGTGCTTTGCATACACTGTTCTTATAGCACTTGCCAAGTGCTAGTTTAGACATTTCTGCCTCCACAGCTACCAAGGCAGAGTCTGACGCCAGTTCACTTTGTCATGCTAAGCACCTATTTGTTGAGAGACTGAGAGCATAACTACTATTGTCCCATGAAGAGCCAGGGGGCCATGTCCAGGGGGACACATGCTCACGGGGACACAGTTCGCTGGCCATGCCCTCCCACTGGGTACCAACCCCTGATGAAACAGAGCCATAAGAAACTGGGCTGGTCAGGAAACATCGTGCTGTGGTTGTGTTCTCTCTCTCCATCAAGCCAGCCCAACCCACTGGCAGCACAGAACATGGAGGCAATCCGTGCTGGGGTTGAGGGTGGGTACCCTCTATATCCTCCCACCCTGGCCAGGAAGCCTGTAGTTCCATAAACATTGGAGCGATCACAGGTCCAAAGACTGCTGCCCCTCTGGATTGATGGGAACACCATGACCCAGGTGGACAGGACTTTACTAGAGTCTCAGCAGGGCAGTGACAGAGCTGGGCCTCAAATCCAGGCTTAACGCCTGCCCTGTGTGACACAAGAAAGGCCATGCCACAGACTTGCCCTGCTGCCAGGGAGCAAGGGCTCCAGCTGCTTCCTTTCCTGCCGGGAATGTGGATTCCAAATAGACAGGGCAGCCAGGTCTGATGTTCTGGAAACGCTGCGACAGCACAGGGCACGGCAGCCACGAAGGCGATGAGCCTACGGAGCTCCGCTGGCCATAAGCCCTGAGTCCTCTGAATGGGACCATGTAGAATGAGCTGCATACCATGCTGCCTGTGCTGCCAGTTACACCCCTCCCCATCACCAGCCGCATTCCTGGGAACTTTCAAACAGCCAATTTCAGAGGACACAGGGACTTCCGATTCTCCACTGCAGGTCAGGAGAAGCACCCCCAGATGGTCCCATCTGAACTGGTCACACAGGGAGTCCAGCCGAGCCAGAACCCGACCAGAAATGGCAAGGTAGGGGCAGAGTGTGGGGAAGGAGTCTTTGGAGGTTTGATTACTTTGTGCTTTGTGATGGCTGGCTCCGAGCCCACACACTTCTTGAATACATAATAGGGAGCTGGGCAAGACCGCAGAAATAAATTTTATTAACATACAATCACTGCAGTTGCAGACAGGGCCTTCTTTCACCAGGTTGGGTCAATTAGCAGAAGAATGCCAGGCAGGTTTTCCTTTTAAAGGGTTTAATTAAAGTTTGGGTACGATGAACATGTAAGCCACCAATCTGTCTTTCAAGGCATGTATTATCTGGAAATTGATTGTAACTTATACTCATTTCTAGAAGTGTAATTCCTTGGAAGACGCTGAAGGTACCCTTCCCCACCCTCCCACCTGCCCCATCCTGCCTCTCCTGCTCTAATTTAGTGAGCAGTGTCCAGGTTTTGCATGGGGTTCAGTGGTTCTGGGGTTCCTTTAGGATCTGACATGCACTTGGGCTTTTTCCTTCGTTCCGAGAGCTGAGACAGCTTTCCTCACCCTGCGACAGCCCAGGATAGCAAGTGTTCCTCAAGCCAGCCCCTGCTGCCTGGTGACAGCCTCTTGGTGCAAATAGGCCTCCCTTACCTTAGGCCCTGGGATCAGGACAAGCATGTAAAGCGTACCGCTCCCCATCTAGCTGGATGGGTGGCTCCTTGGGTCACGGCAAACCAGGTGAAGGTCAGCCCCAGCCAGGGGGAGTGCGAGCACCTTTCGTCTCTGCTGCTCCATGTGCATCTGTGGCTTCCAGTTATTATTCCCGTCAGAACTCTGCTTGCCCTGTGAGGAGTCCCAGGATCAGTACCGTCCACCGTGGAACGGGCGGCTCTGCAGAGTACAGGGAGCACACTGTCCCTGGAGCTGGGACGCGACTGGGGATGAGGGGACAGAGGGGCCCACGGCTGGTCCCTGTGCAGCAGAGCTGACCCAGGGTGGCCTGGCGCACCTGCAGCCCTGAGTCGGTCCCAGGAAGCCTGTGGGAGGGACAGGCAGGGCCCTTTAGGTCAGCCGGGCCCAGGCCCAAGCTGCTGACAGACGGGGAGGGGAGACCAGGCCCACAGGGCCCAGGGCTGTGCCCAAGGTCACATGCAAGTCAGGGTCGGCCCGGGATCCCAGCGTCCTCAGCCAGGACTCTCAGCAGGGCCCACTCCCCCAGACACCCATGGGCTCTGGAGGACCTGGCAGCCCCTCCAAATTCACCGGGATTAACAGGTCGAACACTCGGGCCTCCGTGAAGTTTTCTCCTTGGGGACACATGGCCTGCCCTGGTGAGCTGGACACCTGCCAAAGGCGGCATCCACTAAGCACCTGGTTCCCGAGGACACAGGACGCATCTCAGAAGCAGTCGCCCTGGCCCTGTGTTGGCCCTGGTGCTGGCTGACGGGGCATTTACCACGGGTGCCCAGGGAAGCCATGGGCAGCCCCTCCCTCTCTTTTTCCCTCCCTGCCTTCCCTCCTTTCATCTCTGTTTGCTTCCCGGGCTGTCAGAGGGGCAGCTCCCCACACGTGAAAGGGCAGTGCCATTTGCAGGCCCGTGGCTTTCCCAGCCCCCCCCCCCGCCCGCCCCCGCTGCTGGCCCTCTCTGCAGAGAGCAGGCCACACTGGTCGTTGGCCCACAGGCGGGTCCCAGCCTGGCGAAGGTGTGCAAGGGGCTTCTGATGTAACCAGTCGCTCTACTGGCAGAATCCCAGCCCAGCCCAGCACACAGACAGCTCAGCTGCGTTCCCAACATGGCGAGAACACAGTGCAGAGACACAGCTGCAGTCCAGGCCTCTCCTCCCCACCGAGCTGTCACCTGACCTTCCAGGGAAGGCGGGGGTGGGGGGAACCCCGGGCCAAGGACAGGCCTTAGAGGCTGAGGCCTCCACAGGATGAGCCTGAGGATGGAGGCACGGGGACAGGAAGAGGCCAGCCTGGCTGGGGCCCCTGGGACCCACTAGGGGCAGGCAGCTGGGGACCCCAGGACGCCCCCTCCCACTAGGGCAGCAGAGGCACCCGAGGCCCCAGGCACAGGGCTCAGGGCTCCAGTGATCCAGAGGGGTTTGGCTGAACCAGAAACTTGGCGGCTATGGTGACAAAGGAGAGGTTGAGGGTGGGAGAGGGGACTGTCACTCCCCTGGGCTCCCGGCACAGGCTCACCAGCCCTCCTTCTGCCCTCAGCACTAGAGTTGGGGCTAGGGATACAGTTTCATAGTTTCCGCCCCTTCTTTCCTAGACCCCAAAATAAAGAGGAGGAATCTGAGAGCTTAAAGAATTCCTCAGATTCCTCCCCCGCCAAATTTAGCCCTGGAATGGGCCAGACACTTCATGACAGAGCTGCTGAGATTTTCTGGGTAATGACCATGGGCTGTCATTTCCAGGAAGGCTGGCCTCCTGGCCTGAAAGCATCAGGTTGATCAGAGCAAAGGTAGGCCTGAGTGCCAGGGGTCTGGGGAATGCCTGTTAACCTGTCCCAAGGAGGAAAGGAGGCTGATGTGTCTAGTCATAGGGCTGAGGGACTGGGCTTCCCACTCTGGGGGTACACAGGGGACAGTAGGCCGAACTGCAGGGAGAATGGGATCCATGTGGCAGCAAGGGAAACTGCTGCTTTAGTGTGAGAGGGCTGTCACAGAGTTCCAGATTCTTCTGTGAAGTTCTGGGGAACATGGTTCAGCTGGTGAGAGCCAAGCCCCCACTCTGCTTAAAGGCATGCACGGACCCTCAATGCAGAGCAGAGAAGGAACAAGAACGTGGCTGGGAGACCGGGTGACCTTGGTCATGTGTCTTCCACTTTGTGCCTCCAGATTTTATGTAGGACTGCCAACCAGACTTTCCACAGAGGGTACTTGTCAGGGTGACTTTGGACAATCAGGCAAGTGGCACAGAGCTGGACGGGGGTAGAGATTGTGGGGCAATGAGGCCAGCTCTTGGGGAGATTTGACTGCCATTCTAAAACATCTAAGGTGAGTGTGCAGCAAGGGTGAAGCAAGTGAAGAGAGCACACACCCTGGAGGACCCTGTGAGCAGTCCCTCGTATGGAGCCACCTAATCCAGGGCTGTAAGGCCACCCTGCCACCCAGCCAGCCTTGCTTTCCTGCTCCTTTTTCACACTCTTTGACGCCCTCCAGAGTCCTTTATGCTAGGGCAGTCAGCGTCACGCCCTGTTCCCTCCAAAACCCTCCAAAGCAGTACGGCATGATGCAAGTGACACAGAATGAGGAAGTGGAGTCTGCTCCCAGCTCCATCACTTACTGGCCAAATGACACTGGGCAAGTCACATTCCTACTCATTTGAAGCCTCAGCTCCCTTGCTTGTAAAATGCAGTCTTATTGCATATAAGAGGGCCCCAAAGTTGGTTGTTTCCCTCTACATCCTAAGCACGCTAAACACAGGGGTTTCCCACACCACCACCGAGGCAGACCACTACTCCTTCCCCACAGCCCCAGCCCAACAGGCCTCCCTTCAAGTTCCTTTAACCCTGTCCCACTCCCAGGTATCAGAAGCTCCGGGGATGAGACTGGCCAAGGAAGGGCAATAAGCTTGTCCTGGTTGCCATAGCCTGGCCTTCTCTTCACTATGACAAAGATCGTAGTTTTGTCACCTGTTTTGGCAAGAGGTAGCTAGAGTAGGACCTTGTCATTGGCCAAACTTATTATATGAATGACAATCCAATTGGCAGCAGCTGGGGGTGGGCGGAAGAAATAAGGGGTGGCCAGTGAGGAGAGGTAGAGAAAGCCCTGAGCAGGGAGGTAGGACACCTGGTATCAAATGTTCTCACTCTGCCTTGTTCTAACCACACAGCCTCAAGCATGGTGCTCCCTGCCCTCTTTAGGAGCTGCAGTAGACTCCCATAGTCCTTGAAAAATTTAGCTTTCTTGGAATTGTTTGTTCCTTGTTTATCTTCCCTGCGAGGTGGCAAGCACCAGGAGGTCAGGATGAGGTCGATCTTGGTCACCACTCCACCTCCAATGCTGACATGCGACCAGCACATGGTAAATATGAGTATATAGTGGGCGTAAGAATGAACAGATGAATAAAACGGGCAGGAATATGCTTGGTAATCTGTAAGGCACTGTGCATACCCCAGGGAGCTGTCTTATGGAAGCCCAGTGGGTCTAAGGCAGGAGCAAACACATAGGCTTCTAGGCTCTTCTTCCTGAGACAGCCCAGTAGAGGGTGACTTCTGGGAGTGCCAGCTCTTCCTCCTAAACTTGGTGTTGTTCAGGGCTGCCTTCCAGAGTGTCACCTGCATTTCCTACGATAAGAGTTGAGGTCCAAGGATCAGCCACCCTGGGGCGCAGAAGGAAAGAGAGACTGAAGCCTGCAACACACCCATCTTTAGTCATCTGCTTTGAGGACAAGCTGCTACTATAGATCTGGGCCCCAAGGTCAACACACATTTGTACTGCGCCTTGCAATCCTGGCATTTTTCTTTTGGAATAATGGGGGAGTGTGTGTTAAATGTGAGGGGGAGGAAGGGGAAGAATGCTGTTGTTCATCCCCCTCCCCAGTCGCTCCAAGGACATGCCTGCTGTCCTTGTTCAGCTGTTCCAGCTGACCTGTGCCTGAGGTCAGATGACAGACAGCAAGGAAGGGAGGGAGGATGGGAGGGAGAGAAGGAGAGAGCAAAGTAGGAGGGAGAAAGGAAGGAAGGAGGGAGAAAAGGATGGATGGAGGGAGGAATCTTAGTGGTTGTATCTCCTAAAGTTCCTGATTCCTTCCAAGTTTTATTTGTCTCAACACTGCCATCCCTTGCTCCTAGAATGGTTTGCCCTACTTTGGGGTTTTGTTTGTTTTATACAAGAGTGCAAACAAGCAAAGCTTAGCTATTAGCAGTCTCTAGCCAGTTCCTGAGACCCACCTCCAGAAAGAGTCCTCAATACACCCTTCGGGATTGCCTCTATAAGCACCTGGGAAAGAGAAGGAAGTAGCTTCAACCTCTGCTCTTGCAGACCAATTTTAAGATGGACAGCACACTAAGGATCATTCTAGTCTTCCCCTCTCTTCATACAAATGATCACTGATGCCGGAGAGGGGCTAAGCCTGACGCAAGGGACAGCCCCTCATCAGCTCTGAGCCCCTGCCTCATCTGGGAAATCCGTGGTCCATGGTCCTGGCTTGAGGTCGTAGTGGGACAAAATCCTGGAGTTTTAAACTTTGGGATGATTCGCAAGCAGTGCTGGAAGCACAGGTACATGGAAACTTCACAACCAACGAGGCAGCAAGTATACGTCTCCCGCTACCCCTGTGGGCCTGAGAACACACATCCGGAGATACTTCCCAACAAGCGCACAGGCAACTAAAGCCCTGCAGGCCTGGCCCAGACAGGTGCGAAGCTTCTGCTGCCTTTGTAGCAGTGTCTCCTGTCAGTGAAAATTCTTGGGGGGGGAGGGTAACAGCACTCCAGCCTGAGACTGTGGATGGCCTTGGGCTGCTTATCCTGAGACCTGTGACTTTTGGTCAGCAGGCTGCTCTGCGAGGTGGCCTGCCATAGTGGTAAGAGCACCACCTGAAGTTAGGCTACCTGTGTTAAGATCCTGCCTTTGTGACTGGCTAGCCATCTGCCCTAATCAGTTGAAATGCCCTAATAGCAAAAGTGTGCTTTCCCTGAGACAGAAGAAATTCTGCCTTGAGACTGCAGCATCAATTCCAGCCTGAGTTTCCAGCCTTCTGGCCTGTCATGTATATTTTGGACTTGCCAGCCCGCACAATCGCATGAGCCAATTCCTTAATATAGTCCTTATATATTTATATCCTACTGGCTCAGTTTCTCTGGAGAACCCTGTCTGATACAATGAGTAACTAAAGTATTTGGGGTGGCATCTGGGACACAAGTAAGCACTACATGCGGGATTGTAGAATAGACATCTGGCAGCTTGGGCCAGGGCGGGGGTGGGGACTGATAGAGGGTACAGTGTCTGAGTACTCACGTTTGCCCCCACCCTCCACTCATCTTCAAGGAAGCTCATGTGCTCAGCAGAGTTCTTCAATTAAGTGGGGATGAATGGAACTTCCCCAAGCTCAGGAAATGATTTCCGAAGCAAACCTGGTCAACAGAAGACTGTTATTCTGCCAGATACTCTGCAAAGGAATTTCATAGTATTTTAAATATAGTTGGGAAACACTCTGTCGCCGTTCTGAAAATTCAAAGCCTCCATGATCTAATGAGGACTCTAGAAATTCTCCTGGAAAGAGAATCATTTAACGTTGTTTAAACCGATCTTTTCCAAAGATCTTTGATCTCAGAATCCTTTTTTCTCAGAATAGCTATTCTGTTCACATCTGGTAAAACTCATGCTCCACAGAACACATTTCTGGAAATATTGGACTCAGTGGCCTTTAGATGGCCTTTCAGCTTCAACAGGTTAGGGGGATTATTTTTTTCAATTTCCACAAGACTCATAAACCTGGTTGGCTCTCTGTTAATTGTCATGCATTCATTGGGATTCTGGGGATTGTTTTGACTCACAGATGGGATTCTGGCTGAGTGCAAATACCTGTGGCCACAGTACCCTTGCCAGTGGCCCAGGGACTTGAGAGCAGTACCCCTTTGACTGTGTGGATTTGACACTCTGACCACAGATGAGTTGTGCAGGGCCCAGGCCCACGGCAGGCTGTGTCCACCAAGAACATTTAGAGCAGTGGTTCTGGGCTGCTAATTAGAAGGTTATAGATCTTTTTAAAGACCTGAGAAAAGTTATGGAACTTCTCAAAAAAAACACACAGAAGCCCACATATGTGTACACGTATGTGCTCACAATATCTGCATCAAAATCCAAGGGACTCGTGAATGAGGTGAAGCCCTTTTAGGGGTGTCTGGACTTGGCTTAAGAACCCCTAGAATGGCTTTGGGCTCCTGATGGGGGCTCACCTCTGACACTCTTTGACCTCCCAAGAAGTCTGGAGACTTCTTACTCTCTAGGTGTGCCGTGCGGGGGGCCAGGAGACTCAGCCCCTGCCTTTGGAGCTGGCCCTCCAACGAGGGCCCTGAGATAGGCACTTGTTGTCTCCTGGCCCTGGCTGAATTCCGAAAGCAACAGGAATTGTAGGAGTGCATTGGACAAGAGGGATGGTATTGGGCTTCTATGAGAGGTTTGAGAATGGTCACTATTTAATCACAAAGATAGCTCCTTAGAGGTGGGGCTTTGAGCTGCGATTTGAAGAATGTGGGTTGTGGCTTGTGGAGGGGCGGGGATCTAAGGCCAGTTGTTCCTTGCACAAGGGACAACTCAGGCGAAGGCTAGGTGGTGGGACAGGGGGATGCATTTGAGAGTGGGGGTGGCAATAAGAAGGAGAACCAAGTATGGGTCAAGTGGAGGGTAATCGTGAACTCATGGCAACTCAGGCCACAAATGGCAAAGCCACTCTACACTCAACAAACATCCTGGGGCCCTCCTCTATGCAAAATGCCCTCTGGCCTGGCAGGCAGGTAAGGCAGGCGCCCTCCGTCCTCAACTCAATCCCTCTGGAATTCCCCACAGCAGCTGTCCTGAGTCTTCACCACTAGCCTCCTCCAGCCCTGGCCCCACCCACCTCTGCCAGCAGCAGGCTCAGCTCAGGCTTTACAGAGAAGACAAAAGTCGTCCAACTTGAGGCTTCCATCATCCTTGCCACTCCAAAATCACTGCATGGAAACAACTGAAGTGTCCTTCAATAGATAAGGATAAAGAAGATGTAGTATATATACACAGTGGAATATTACTCAGCTATAAGAAGAGATGAAATACTACTATCTGCAACAACATGGATGGATCTTGAGATTATCATGCTAAGCAAAATAAGTCAGACAAAAAGTCGAGAACCATATGATTTCACTGATACGTGGGATATAAAACTAAAAGCAAAAAAGGAACAAGACAGACAAATGAAGGAACAAAAACTCATAGACACAGACAGTAGTTTAGTGGTTACCAGAGGGTAAGGGGGAGGGCACTGGAGGTAAAGGGGGTCAAGTATATGGTGATGGAAGGAGAACTGACTCTGGGTGGTGAACACACTATGTGATATATAGAGGATGCATTACGGAATTATACACCCGAAACCTATATAACTTTACTAACCAATGTCACCCCAATAAAATTAATAATTAAAAAAAATCACTGTAAACCTCCCTCTCTTCCTTCTTTCTATTCAATCTCAGAAGAAAAATGGCTGCTCCTTCCCCTGTGCATGGTGGCACATCCTCGGTCCTGGACCCCATCTTGTCCCATCTTCTCTGTGTCCTCCTTCTAGAAAGAGTGCTCCGCTATGACTACCTCAACCTCCCCTACATCTCCACAACCGCTCCTACTTATAAGGCTGAAACATTTGATGAATGTAAAACCCTGCAAAAACACCCACAAAAACGCTGGTACACACCCCTTTCTCCTGACAAACTATCTGCTCATGCTTCAAAATTGAGGGAAGCCTTCCGAATCCCCCGCCCCAGATGAATCAAGACTCCTATGATCTCCCACACTCCTACTGCATTGGGCACAGCCTCTGTACAGGGTGCATTACACCAGGTGTATGAATGTCCTGTGTTTGTCTCTCCAGCCAGTCTTAAGACTCAGTGAGGGCAGGTGTGTACCTACTTTCTTAGCCTGCACTCCCCCAAAAGTCAAACTGGAGGCAAAGGCTTATGTGTGAGTGCTTTGGGGGAGAGAGTGACCCCAGGGAGCAGAAGTGAGGGACAAGGGGAGCAATGCAGAGAAGAAAGGGAAGTCAATACAAGAATGTGTTTATCAAGTTGGCCAATGTGAAAGGCAACCGACTGCTTGAATTTATGGTACCATCTAAGAAGCCCTGCAAAATGCATCTCAAGATTACCCATGCTTGAAGAAAAAGAGAAGCAGTTGTCTCATGGGGTGTTAACACCCCCAAATACAAATGCGCATGTGTGGGTGCAGAGAGCTGTTTTATAAAAGGAGAACAAACCTCTGGCACAGAAGGCATATCCTTGCTCCCAAACCTGAGGAGTCTGCACTGCGACTCTGCTATTAGAGTTTGCCAAAGACTCCACACAGCATACTTGTCTACCACAGATACCCCTAGTGCCATTGAACCTCATGAGTCATTAGGCTCAAGAGGTAGAGTAGCTTGTACTTCAGCGTGGGCCTGCAGCACAGCCCTCTCTTGTTCTAAACCCCGCTTGAAACTGGCAACCTCTGAACAAGTCAATAAATATCTTGGAGCAAAATTCCCAACTGCATTCTATGCTATCTCCAAAACCTTAAAAGACCCACCAAGCATTGTGTCTCTTTCTTAGTGGTAGGCGATTCAAGGTAAAATAATTTGTCATTTTTCATAGAGGAGATGTCATAGCATGTTTTAGATCATTAGGCCCCTACAAATTTCACTGACATAGCAGGCCCATGCATCTTCTTTGGGGTCTATCTCCCACACTCTTATTTGCTGTGTTTTACAAGAACATCCGAGATACTTATCATCTGATGCCCACCAGGTCCCATTAGCATGATGTCAGCAATTTCATCCATATGATGGACTGATGTGATATTCTGGGAAATGTCAAGAAGATCAAGGTCCCTATAGACTGCATTGTGACAGAGTAGCGAGCAGAGAGCCTACTCCTGGGGTAAAATAGTGAATATGTGCTGCTGGCCTTCTCATGTAAAGGCAAATTGCATTTAATCCCACTTCTTGATGGTAATTAAAATAATGCATTCTCCAGACTAATAGCCACACATCAAATGCCAAAGGCTCTTCTGGTCTGCTTTAGTAAAGATAGCACACCCAGCAGTTCAGCCACAGCTGGAACAACCGCCTGGTTAGGTTTGCCGTAAGAGGTGTACCATTATCTGCCACAATCCATCTTTTTTTTTCTTTTTTGCTGGAGCCATACAGCTGAATCAAACAAGGATCTGACCACTATCTTTGCGGTCTTTGATAGTGGAACTAATTTTTGCGACTTCTCCTAGGCTTGCTTCTGATTTACTATCTTGGCTGAGGGGGCAGACGGTTTCAGTGCTTTCTACTTGATTCTTCCTATCAAAATGTTCTTATTCCACAAGTTGGGGTACCAATGTGAGGGTTCTTTTACTTGCTAAAAATATCTACCCCAATTATATACTTGGAGGCCAGGGAAATGACTACAGGGTGGGTCCACGGACCCATTAGACAATTGGGCTAGAACTCCATTTATCACCTTACTTCAGTAAGTATCCACTCTAACAAGAATGACATGATGGCATTTTGCGTTTCCTGATACTAGTGTAAACTCAGGCCCTGTATCCAACAGACATTGGAAAGTATAAGACTGGGAGAATATTCATCATGTGTAATTGTGGTGGCACTATAGAATTCTTCAACAAACAGCCCTTTCAATCTCGGCTCTGGATTTGGAAAGTAACTTAGATATGGAAACTGAGTAAGGAACTGTGTTTTTCATTGTGCTGGCTGACACCTGCCTTCTGCTCATAAGCTTTACATTTGTTTTTTAAATTATACGAATTAAGTGACACCCTAGTCTTTTCTCCATCTATCTGCCCTAGGAACACAAAGGTCTGCTGGTTATCACACAGATCCCAGCAGGTATGGTGCCCCTGTTGCTACTCTGACTTTGCTTCCCATTACAATAATGGCTAAGTTGACACCTGGCTCCTCCCATTCTAGAGTCTCATCATCTTCACTGATACTAGGGAACCCAGTTTCATAGTCGTACCTCATATTTTAAAACTCAACCTAGAGAGAACAGTTACCTACCAAGCTTCTCAAACATGCTAGTGCCCCTCTTACCTATTGCCTTGGGGAAGGGAGTGTTCTTTGGCCCACCCAAGGAACACAGTCAAATGGTAGGTTCTCTGGTATCACCTAGTAAATCTACTCCAAAACTTCTCTGAATATTATGATTTCTCCCTTGATACTATACCAACAAAGTTACAGCAGCTCCATCTTAATTATTGTAGGCTTTTGTCATATCCAAGTTTCAAAGAGCCATCCCAGCAGAGTGTTAGGACCCATTTCTAATGTCTTTGTCTAAACTTCGAATCCCTGGGCACAAGTGAGTGCCACTGTGTCAATAAATTCTCCTCTGTCTACTCCCTGGATCCAACACCTTCAACATTCAACTCCCATAACTGTTCTAACAACTGCTACTTGTGTATATTAGCCAGTTTTTGCAATTCCTTTGGCATGTAAGCTATTTTCTTTAAGAACAAGAATTGTCCTCTCAAGCTTGGACTATACTGAGATATGACCCTGGTTATCAGCCTGGAGGCAATGAAAGGTACTAGAGGTGGGTCTTAAGGAAGAGTACCAACTTGCAATTCACCTGCATCAGGTGAGTTCACTTCAGCGTCACCACACAGAGTCAAGCCGCTCTCCTCTGGCAAAAGGAAAGAGGCTGCCAGTGTGGAGGGTTCTGGAGAATATTGGGGTCCCAGATTCTCAGGCTTATCCACCCAAATAGTCCCAGTCCAGTTCTCAAGTTCTCACCATTGTCGCATCAGGACCCTGACATAAGAAACTATTGAGGCTGGGGTGGCCAGTTAGCTCAGTTGGTTACAGTGTGGTGCTGGAAGTACCAAGGTTGCTGGTTCGATCCTCGCATGGGCCACTGTGAGCTGTGCCCTCCTTAAAAAAAAAAAAAAGAGAGAATCAAAATGGCAGTGTGAGGCGAGCCTCTGTAAAGCTCCCCTGGAATTTACAACTAATCGAACAACAATAACTCCACAAAGGACTCCCTGCACAGCAGACAAGCAAGACGAAGAGGCCCACTACTGAATTGACCTAAACGTGGGCGAATTATGTGAGCGGGGGAGGAGAGAAGGGACAAGTGGGGAGACAGAGCCGAGCAGGCACAGGACGCAGACCTAGCTCAGTGCTCCAAGCACGCTGCATCCCGGAACTACTGCAGCTGCGGGAGAGGGAAGAACTCGGACTGCTAGGGCTCCACTTATGGCTCACAGAGCTGAGGGGGCAGCGTATAACACGGCTGAACCCAACGCTCACAGCAGAGACCTCGGAGAAAAGACTGAGGGAAGAAGGCTGAAAACAGTGGTTTCAGCCCTCATTGCTGAGCAGAGAACAGAAGCCTTAGGCACTGAGACTAGCTGCCCCCTCCCTACACTCCCAGAGCTTGCCCCGCCCCCACCTACCCAGTGCTAGAAGCGGAACAGTAGCAGTGTCAGATCAAAAGAACAGAAAATTTGCTGTTCTGAGAACTGTGGACCACAGACACAGATTCCCAGCCCAACTAGTTCCGGCAAAAGGGGAGGGAGCTGTGGAAGCAAGATCGGCTGTGGTGGTGGTCGCCGCCATTGCTCTGGGCCACCTCTCACAACTCACCCTGCCCTTGACCCCACCTATCTGGGCGTATCACCGAAGGCGTAAACAGACCTGCTGAAATATATGGGCTCTGAATCTGGTGCAGGAAGAGCTTTGGAACTTCAAAAGCTCTCCGCATACCCACACGAACACTGCGCCCTGTGACCCAGGTGAACTATTAACAGAGGAGAAGCCCATCTCCCAGGGAATCCCCCTGTTGTGTGAGAAGCTGGAATAGTGCAGAGAAAACAGCACTACCGTGTGAGAGAGAAAAAAAAAATTCTGCGGTCGGAGAGAAAATAAAACATTCTATCAACAAGTACTGGAAAACAAAAGAAAGACCTCTTCCTATCAACCTGTTGCAGAAGCCACTCCTGTACATGTCTAGGAAGAGAAATAATAAATCAGCAATTGCCACGAATAACCAAGGCAACAAGACAGCTCAAAGAAAGTGAAAAGTCTCCAGAAAAGGAACTTAAAGATATGGAAATATGTGACTTAAATGACAGAGAATTCAAAATTGCAGTTCTGAAAAAACTCAAGGAGATGCAAGAAAACACAGACAGGCAGTTTAATGAACTCAGAAACACAATCAAAGAACAACATGAGCATTTTACAAAAGAGATTGACATTTTAAAAAAGAACCAAATAGAATTTCTGGAGATTAAGAACTCAGTAGAAGAAATTAAGAATGAAATAACCAGCTCAGGTAGTTGAGTTGACCAGATGGAGGAAAGAATCAGTGACATTGAAGATAGAAACCTGGAAATGACACAGATGGAAGAAGAAAGAGACTTGAGACTTAAAAGAAATGAAAGAACTCTACAAGAACTTTCTGACTCTATCAGAAAGAGCAATATAAGAATAATGGGCATACCAGGAGGAGAAGAAAAAGAGAAGGGAACAGAGAATATATTCAAACAAATTGATGAGAACTTTCCAAACTTGTGGAAAGAACTGGATCCTCGAATCCAAGAAGCAAATAGAACACCTAATTACCTCAATCCCAACAGGCCTTCTCCAAGGCACATTGTATTGAAGCTGTCTAAAATCAACGACAAAGAAAGAATCCTCAAGGTAGCCAGGGAAAAGAAGACGGCAACCTACAAAGGAAAGCCTATTAGATTATCATCAGATTATTCAGCAGAAACTCTACAACCCAGGCATGGAACCAAATATTCCAACTATTGAAAGAGAGAAATTATGAGTGAATAATATATCCAGCAAAGATGTCCTTTAGATATGAAGGAGGAATAAAGACCTTTCCAGAAAAACAGAAGCTGAGGGAATTTTCTAATACACGACCTGCACTACAAGAAATACTAAAGGAGGCTATTCGACCACCATCAACAGGGACAATTTGTGGCAACGAAAACATAAAAAGGGGGAGAGTAAAGGCCTGAACCGAAATATGGGAATGGAAAACGTAAGGGTGCTGAAAAAAATGGAATACTCTAAATATCAAACTTTCTTTTACATAAAATTAAGGGTAACCACTCAAAAAAATCCAGAACTGAAATATATACTGTAATAAAAGAAGAAACAGAGGGAAACATTGTAGAATACCACCACACAGAAATAATAGACAACAACAAAAGGGCAAAGAAACAATGGAGACACAGCCTTACCAGAAAACTAAAGATAGAATGACAGGAAATCCTCATGTATCAATAATCACCCTAAATGTAAATGGACTGAACTCACCAACAAAAAGGCACAGAGTAGCAGATTGGATCAAAAAATTAAACTTAACCTTATGCTGTCTCCAAGAGACACATCTCCGCTACACGGAGAAGCATAGACTCAAAGTGAAAGGGTGGAAATTGACACTCTAAGCAAACGGTACCCAGAGAAAATCAGGTGTAGCCATAATGATATCAGATGAAACAGACTTCGGGGTGAAAAAGATAACAAGAGACAAAGATGGACATTTCATCATGGTAAAGGGGACTATACAACAAGAAAACATAACAGTCATCAATATTTATGCCCCCAATCAGGGAGCACCAAAATATACCAAGCAACTACTAACAGAACCAAAGGGAGAAATTGACCAAAACACAATTATATTAGAGGACTTAAATACATCATTGACGGCTCTGGGTAGATTATCCAAACAGAGAATAAATAACGAAATAGCAGCCCTAAATGACACATTAGATGAAATGGACATCATTGACATATATTGAGCACTTCATCCTAAAACATCAGACTATAGATATTTTTCTAGTGTACATGGAACATTCTCAAGCATAGACCATATATTGGGACATAAAATCAGCCTCAGCAAATTTAAGAACATTGAAATCATACCAAGCATATTCTGTGATCACAAGGCTTTGAAATTGGATGTCAACTGCAAAAAGAAAGCAGGAAAAAACACAAATACATGGAGATTAAACAACATACTTTTAAAGAACGACTGGGTCAAAGAAGAAATTAGAGGAGAGATCAAAAGATACATAGAAACAAATGACAATGAAAATACATCCTACCAAAATTTTGGGGATGCAGCGAAAGCAGTTTTAAGAGGGAAATTTATATCATTACAGGCCTATCTCAAGAAACAAGAAAAATCCCAAATAAATAACCTCATGTTACACCTTAAAGAACTAGAAAAAGAAGAACAAGTGAAACCCAAGGTCAGCAGAAGACAGGAAATAACAAAAATCAGAGCAGAACTAACTGAAATAGAGAACAAAAAGACAATACAAAAAAATTAATGTGACAAAGAGCTGGTTCTTTGAAAAGATTAACAAAATCGACAAACCCTTGACTAGACTCACTAAGATAAGAAGAGAGAAGACACTAATTAACAAATTCAGAAATGAAAAAGGGGAAGTTACCACGGACACCACAGAAATACAAAGGATCATGCAAGAATACTACGAAGGACTATATGCCACCAAATTCAATAACCTAGAAGAAATGTACAAGTTCTTAGAAACATATAGCCTTCCAAGGCTAAACCATGAAGAACTGGAAAATCTAAACAGACCGATCACCAGTAACGAAATTGAATCAGTCATCCGAAACCTTCCCAAAAGCAAAAGTCCGGGACCAGATGGCTTCACGAGTGAATTGTACCAAACCTTTAAAGAGGATCTAATACCAATCCTGCTCAAACTCTTCCAAAAAATTGAAGAAGAGACAGTACTCCCTAACTCATTTTATGTGTCCAACATTACCCTGATACCAAAACCTGGTAAGGACAACACAAAAAAAGAAAACTACAGACCAATATCTCTAATGAATACAGATGCAAAAATCCTAAACAAAATTCTAGCAAATCGAATACAACAATGCATTAAAAAGATTATTCATCACGACCAAGTGGGGTTCATCCCCGAGGCACAAGGATGGTTCAACATCCACAAATCCATCAATGTGATACATCACATAAACGAAATAAAGAACAAAAATCATATGATTGTATCAATTGATGCACAAAAAGCATTTGACAACATACAACATCCATTTATGATGAAAACACTTAATAAAATAGGTATAGAATGAAAATACCTTAACATAATAAAGGCCATATATGACAAACCCTCAGCTAATCTCATAAGTAATGGTGAAAAACTGAAGCCCTTTGCTCTACGTTCAGGAACTTGACAGGGCTGTCCCCTATCACCTCTGCCTTTCAACATAGTGTTGGAAGTCCTTGCCAGAGCAATCAGGCACGAGAAAGAAATAAAAGGCATCCAAATTGGGAATGAAGAAGTTAAATTATCACTCTTTGCAGATGACATGATGCTATATATAGAAAACCCTAAGGACTCCACCAAAAAGCTATTAGAAACAATCAATGAATACAGTAAAGTTGCCGGCTACAAAATCAACATACAAAAGTCCATTGCATTCCTATATACTAACAATGAAATCTCAGAAAAAGAAATACAAAAAACAATTCCTTTTGCAATTGCAGCAAAAAGAATAAAATACTTAGGAATAAACTTAACCAAGGATGTGAAGGACCTATATGCTGAAAACTATAACACATTTTTTAAATAAATTGAAGAAGACACAAAGAAATGGAAAGACATACCATGCTCACGGATTGGAAGAATCAACATAGTTAAAATGGCCATATTACCCAAAGCAATATACAGATTTAATGCAATCCCCATCAAAATCCCAATGGCATTTTTTAAAGAAATAGAACAAAAAATCATCAGATTTGTTTGGAACCATAAAAGACCCCAAATAGCCAAAGCAATCTTAAGAAAAAAGAACAATACTGAGGTATCACACTCCCTCACTTTAGCTTGTACTGCAGGGCTACAGTAATCAAAACAGCATGGTATTGGCAGAAAAACAGACACATAGACCAATGGAATAGAATTGAAAACCCAGAAATAAAACCACATAAATATGGACAGACAATTTTTGACAAAGCTAAAAACATACAATGGAGGAAAGACAGCCTCTTCAATATATGGTGCTGGGAGAATTGGATATCCACATGCAAAAGAATGAAACTGGAGTGCTGTCTGTCACCATGTACCAAAATTAATTCAAAATGAATCAAAGACTTAAGCATAAGACCTGAGACAATAAACTGCATAGAAGAAAACATAGGTAATAAACTTATGGACCTTGGGTTCAAAGAGCATTTTATGAATTTGACTCCAAAGGCAATGGAAGTAAAAGCTAAAATAAACGAATGGGACTATATGGAACTTAAAAGTTTCTGCACAGCAAAAGAAACCATCGACAAAATAAAGAGGTAACCAACTGAATGGGAGAAGATTTTTGCAAACAGTGCCTCTGATAAGGAGCTAATATCCAAAATATACAAGGAACTCATGAAACTCAACAACAAAAGAAACAAACAACACAATTGAAAAATGGGCAGAGGACCTGAAGAGACATTTCTCCAAAAAGGACATACAAATGGCAAATAGACATATGAAAAAATACTCAACAACACTAATTATCAGAGAAATGTAAATAAAAACCACAATGAGATATCACCTCACCCCAGTCAGAATGGCTATCATCAACTAGACGAATAGTAACAAGTGTTGGAGAGGCTGTGGAGAAAAAGGAACCCTCATACACTGTTGGTGGGAATGCAGACTGGTGCAGCCCTTATGGAAGGCAGTGTGGAGGTTCCTCAAAAAATTACGAATAGAATTACCGTATGACCCAGCAATCCCTCTCCTGGGTATCTGCCCCAAAAATCTGAAAACATTTATACATAAAGACACGTGTGCTCCAATGTCCATTGCAGCTTTGTTTACGGTGGCCAAGACATGGAAACAACCAAAATGTCCTTCGATAGATGAATGGATAAAGAAGTGGTGGTATATATACACAATGGAATAGTATTCGGCGTTAAGAAAAGATGGTATGGGAACATTTGTGACAACATGGATGGATCTTGAGAGTATGATGCTAAGCGAAATAAGTCAGGTAGAAAAAGCAGAGAACCCTATGATTTCACTGATATGTGGTATATAAACCAAAAACAACAAAAGAACAAGACAAACAAATGAGAAACAAAAACTCATAGACACAGACAATAGTTTAGTGGTTACCAGAGGGTAAGGGGGGTGGGGGGAGGGAGATGAGGGTAAGGGGGATCCAATATATGGTGATGGAAGGAGAACTGACTCTGGGTGGTGAACACACAATGGGATTTATAGATGATGTAATACAGAATTGTACACCTGAATTCTATGTAATTTCACTAACAATTTTCACCCCAATAAATTTAAAATAAAAATAAAAACTAAAAAAGAAAAAAGAAAACTATTGAGGCTGTATACAATCTCATTTGCAACACTCCCTTCTTACAATTTGATGTTGGGTCTGATTTCCATCCAGTTCTCCCCTAGTTTCACAGGGTGTTTTCAATTGATGGTTGGCTGACCAAAGCTTGCAATTTTCTTTATTGCATGTTTCTCAAGGTGATGAAAACTAGACAACCTCCAAATCCTTATGGTTACCATTGTACCCATGCTATGTGAATGCTTCAACTACCACATAACCATATACTTCACAAGTGACAGTCCGGGGTTATCACCAGCCGTTTTCCCACCAGAAATGGAGTCAATATTATTATCTGACTGGTAAGAGATCCAGCTCCAAAATCTCATCGTCAGAATTTCTAAGACCCTTCCTAGTACAAAGTATCTGGATCCCCAGAACGCAGAGCATAAGACAAATGCTTATATACAATATCTTTATTGGGAAATGTTATTCCAGAGAGCACGAGTCAGAAATGGGGTTGGGCAAAATAGGAAAAGAGGAAGAACCAAAGCAAGGCTTTGCATCTTGATGTGTCGCTGGCTGCTTGAGTCCATATAACCTTACGAGAAGCCAAATGAAATATGTATCAGAACTGTAGGGGGAGGAAAGGGGAGCAGTTATCCCCTGTCTCCTTTCCCCATTGGCTAAAGTTTCCCTTCATGGGAACTTAGCTCCCTGGCTTGTGTGCACACCGAAAAAAGTCCCCCTGGCATTCCATGCTACAGTGTCAAAAGAGAAGGCTCCCCAGAATAGAGGCATGTGATGTAAGCCTGAGGTAAGGTGCTGTCAAGCTGTACCTGCATGAAGTTTGTTGGACCTCACACAGAAAAAAGTGGTTGCTTCAAAGGTGGCTGGAATAAGACACAGGTGACGCTAAGTGAATTGGATATGGTATATAAGAGGTGTTGGTAGCCCTCTTTTTTTTCCCAATAGATCTTTCTTCCATGACTAGTGTGGTGGTGCTGGAGCAAGCTGCTCAGAAGATGCTTGGGAGAGAGTGAGTGCCTGTTCCTTCTCAGGCTGAACACTGGAGCTGGGAGTCACAAACAGGGTTGAGGAAAGTAGTTGGACCACCTGGCTTAGGATTCCAGGTTTAAGGAGCCTAGTGGTGGGAAGGATCAAGGTCTCAAGACAATACAGACTACTAGCCCAGAGGCTTCGGCTCCCTTCCTGCCAAGAGATGGAGACCACCATTTTCCAAGCTGAGGGACAATGGACCATTTGGGAGAAGTAGGAATCCTTTAACAGGGAGTAAAGGAGGGAGGCCTCTGGGGACCGAGAGGGCAGAGTGGGTCCTGGGAGGTGGGAACAGGATCCAGGGCCATGAAAAAACATCATAATAGCAGCCCCTTAAATCTACAGATGTCAGCTCCCATCTGGAACTGGACCTCTAGAGGAAGTGAGATGGAGGGTTCTTCAGGAGACAGTGAGTGGAAACCAAGCCACAAGAAGCAGCACGAACTGCCTCTCTCAGTGCTTTCAGCGATGGATGAACTCCTTGCATCTGAGCCCATGGCCTCAAGCAAATGGACGGAGATCCATGGGCAGGATGGCTTCGATTTGCTCCATGCCACAGTCCCAGGAAACCACAATTGAAAATCAATAATCACTAATAAATCACTAAGTAATGTTACACTGGCAAAATGGCCATTTCATTAGCAGGTACAAGCCCTGAGGAGAGAGCAAGAGGAGTTGGCATGGAGTTTGGCAGGGGATAGCTAGTTCTGGCCCATGTCTGGGGCAGGAAATGTTCTGCTTGCTGTTCATTCTACTATAGAGAAATATGGTCCCTCATGGCCGCAGTATCTTAGGGCTGCAGAAGCTTCTCAAGGCTTCTGTTCTGATTCCCCCAGCCTCACTGAGCCTACGGAGTGGCATAGTGGGGAAGTGCCTGTGAGGTGGCACACTGCCACATTTGCTCTTCAGGAACGAGGAGCCAGTGTGTGACTTTGGCTTTACAGACAGGGCCAGGATGCTGGAGGGACAATGCTGCATCCTGGGAAGGAGGATTTCTGTGAGACAGGGCTAGGGACAGGCCACAGCGGGGAGGAAGTCAAGCCATGCATGGCCACCTGGGGCAAGCTTTGAGATACCCGCTGCAAGGGTCAGAGCGGCACCATATCTAGCTTGTTTAGAATGCCATAGCTCTAAAGCAGGGCACCATGGCCCTTCTAACCAGCCAGGCATATGCCACTAGGTCCAGGGGATTTGATTACTAAAGCCGTTTGTTTTGCCGCTCATGCAACGTGACACCAGTCTGCAATGTGATGGAAATTTGGCTTCTGCAAAAGGCACCGACTTTGTCTTCTCTGAATCTCCTTTCTCTGAACAGCAGGGACATTTCAGTCCCATGTAAAGCACACACTGTCTTCCTCTTGGCAAATGCCCAGTACCTTACAGTGCCATCTTGGCAGTGCCTCAGGTAGCATCTCAGGAGCAAGAAGACTGGTCTGCATGTGAGGTCCGGAGGCGGTGGGGGGAGTGATGAGGCACTCAGAGAGAATGCACTTGGGTAGCAGAGCATCTTCTGGCTGTACTCGTCTCTGTGCTCAGGAGAAAGCGTTGGGGAGACAAAAGTCCCAGCTCACAGGCAAGAAGAGCAAGCCACTTCCTTGCCCTTTCATTGGGTTACTCAAATTGCGCCAGGGGGCATCTATCCTCATTCCTCCAGGCAGCAGGGCTTCCTTGCTGGCAGACATGCTGTGCACAAGGCAGGATGGGGAAGCCATAACCACAGCTCCAACACAACTGGAAGCCACCTGCAGCCCAGGACTGGTGTCTCAGCCTCCAGTGCAGGTGGAGGCCTTTATGGAACATGCCACAGATGGGAGGCCCAATCCTCTGGGATAGCCAGAACCTGAAGCCCACAGAGAGAAAGGAGCTGGCCCCAGGCCCAGGCTGGACCAGCTGCAGGACTGAGCCAAGAACCCAGGGTTTTGCCTCCCAGGCCGCACCTCTTCTCATTTGAAGGCGCTGCCACCGCCAGACACCCTGCGTCACTGGCTCTTTAGGGGCCTGCCCCCTCCGCACATATACACCTTTATTTGTCCATGCTGCCTGATGGTGCACTAAAGTCATTTCATGGACAGGACAGATGTACCACACTTAAGAGCTGGAGGGGCCCTGTCACTGGAAAGATGAGCAGGCTTTGCCCTCAGCAAGTATTTACAGCACATGGAAGTTGGCTACACCTGAATGACAGCTAATATCTGACAGATATTAAGTCACTGAAACCTTACTCCACCCCTGTGAGGTAGCTACCCTCATTAGCCCCATTTTACAGATGAGGAAGCACGGGCACAGAGAGGGTAAGCAAGTTGCCCAAAGTCACACAGCTGGTAAGTGGAAAAGCCTGGGTTGAAATTAAGTTGGCTCTTGGCTGCTTGCATTTCCACTTCATTGTGTAATCTCTCACAGGGGCAGTGGGAGGGTCCGATGAGTTACTCTGTGTCAGGTGCCAGTACCTGCTGCTAAGCGCCCCTCCAGCTCTCAAGTGTGGTATATCTGTTGTCTCTAATGATGAGTGTTAGACAGTTTGTCCTTGTTCCCCCCACCTCCACACCCGCAACGCTGTACAACCCAAGTCCAGTGCTCTGTGCGTCTTAGGTGTTCAGAAAAGTCTCCCTGGCTCAGTCAATCACTCGGGCACACAGGCATTTATATGTTGCACAGCAGCTGTGTGCTGGAGCCTGTGCTGTGAAGACAGGATAAAGGAGACCTGGTGCCCAGAATCAAGCAGCACCTAGCCTAGTGGGAGACAGTGGGTCTGCAGTTGCAGGCCAGAGTGGAGAAGACGCAGGAGAGTGAGCTCAGATGTCGGAAGCGCTTGCTGTAAAAGCAGCTCCTTCTCCTGGCCTCAGGAAGAAGGGCTGTTACCGAGGGCCGCACAGCAGCGAACTAAAGCTTCAGGTGAGGCATGCTGGCTGCAGAGGAGTGCCCCAAGTGAGCGGGGAAAGCCCAGAGGGAATGCCATATGCACTGCATGGACTGGTGAAAGACAATGTGTTGGGGAATAATCGGTTGTTTGCTGCGTCCACCACAGGAGCTGTCTTTGTGAAGGTTGAGGGGCAAAAGCGGAGGACACACCCCTGAGCCAGAGAATCATTCTCAAGCTTTAAAATCAAATGGAATTTCCCTTGCTAGGTTTCAGACTTTCTTGGGACTCACAATCCCCTTTTTCCTTCTGATTTCTCCCTTCTGGAATGGGAATGTCTCTCATATGCCTATCCTTCTGTATTAGTCACGGTTCTGGAGAGAAACAGGACCAATGGAATACATAGATAGATGATAGATAGATAGATAGATAGATAGATAGATAGATAGATAGATAGATAGATAGATAGATGATTGATTGATAGATGATTGATTGATAGATTGGTGATAATAGATAGATAGATAGATGATAAATAGATGATAGATTTATGATAGGTTTGGCTCATGTGGTTATGGAGGCTGAGAAGTCCCACAACCTGCCGTCTGTAAGCTGGAAAATCAGGAAAGCCAGTGATGTAATTTAGTCTGAGTCCAAAGACCTGAGAATCAGGAGGACACTGGTCTAAGTCCCGGAGTATGAAGGTTTGAGAACCAGGAGCTCTGAGGGCCAAGGGCAGGAAAAGATGGATATCCCAGCTCAAGAAGAGAGAGGGAATCTATCTTTCCTTTGCCTTTCTGTTCCATTCGGGGCCTCGGTGGATTGGTTGAGGATGGATCTCTTTCCTCAGCCTACTGATTCAAATGTTAATCTCTTCCACAAACACCCTTGCAGACACACCCAGAAATAAGGATTTACCAGCTCTCTTGGCAGTCCTTAGCCCAGTCAAGTTGATGCATAAAAATAATCACTACACCCATCATTACATTTTGGAAGCAGAAAACTTGTTACTTGGTTTCACAGGTTCACAATTAGAAAGGAATTTTGGCCCAGGATGGACGGTACCCTGAGTCTCACCCATACCTGATTTAGATGACATTTGGATGAGATTTTGGGACTGAGAATTGTTGCTGGAATGGGTTAAGGCTTTGGGGGATATTGGGATGGGAGGTTGGGTGTATTTTGCATGTGAGAAAGATGCGTGAACTTTTGGGGGCCAGAGGGCAGACTCTGATGGGTTGAATTGTGCCCCACAAAAATTCATGTGTTGAAGTTCTAACCCTCAGTGCCTCAGAATGTGGAACTAGGGTAATTGTAAATGTAATTAATTAAGGTGAGGTGATATTGAGGTTGGGTGGGACCCTAATCTAATATCACTGGTGTCCTTGTAAAAAGGAGGAAATTTGGTCACAGAGGCATGCATTGAAGGAAGACAACGTGCAAAGATACAGGGAGAGACAGCCATCTACCAGCTAAGGCGAGAGGCCTGGGACAGATCCTTCCCTCAGCCCTCAGAAGGAACCATCCTTACTGACGTTTTGATTTCAGACTTCCGGCCTCCCTGGGGGCTAGTACATTTCTGTTGTCTAAGCCCCCCAGTCTGTGGTACTTTGTTACAGCAACCCAAGCAGAGGAAGAGATTTTGGTACTTTGGAGCAGGGACCTTTCCCCCAGGATAATAGGGAGCCATGGAAATATTTTAAGAAGGGGAGGAATGAGGTAAGATCTATATTCTAGAAATTTACCCTAGGAGCTGGGGGGAAGATGCACTGGAGGGGGCAAGACTGGAGGCAAGGAGACTGTTAGGACATGTTGTAGTCTAGATGGAAGCAGAAGGCTGCTGCTGCTGCTGCTGCTGATGATGATGTAAAAATTCCAACACTAGCTGATCACTTATACTGCGCTGGGTGCTTTACATAGATTATATTTAACACTCACACTATTGTCAGTTCCATTTTGCAGACTAGGAAACTTGTCCCAGGCCACACAGTAAGTGGTGGGGCCAGGCAGTGAGGCTGTCACACCTGCATACAATGGTATGTTGGTAAATGTTTACCAACCAGACCTGATTTGCAGCATTTGCCTATTTCTGTGGTGTAGATACTCCCACCAGGGCCAATTCCAAGCTATCAAAGAGTCATCAACAGCTTCACAAAATGGCTGAAAATGTAGCTGTTGTTTCTTACGAGCTGGTGAAAGCCAGCCAGCCAAGCCAGCCGGCTAGCAAAGTGCCAGGCACAGAGCTAAAAACACGGGAAGTGTGTGTTACCTCCCTCCTCCCTGGTAAGCTTGTCTTCATGGGATTCTGTTGAGTTTGCTGAGCCCCAGAACGCCTAGGGCATTCAAATCTTGGTTTTACCAGTGAGTAGCTGTGTGATCTCAGACAAGTTGCTGAACCTCTCTGAGCCTGTTTGTTTAGTTCTGAAATTTGTTTTTATGAGGCTTCCTTGAGTTCATGGATGTGAAGCATAGAGCCTGCCACATAGTAGGTGTGCCCCAAGCTTTAGCTGCTTTTACTGTTACTATGACTGTGTTTTCCCAACCCAGACCAGTGGGAACACACCGTCTGGTTTTTCTCCAGATGGACATTGTGCCTGGACTAGACTGGGCCTCAGGTGGCTCCCTGGTGTTAGGTCATATTAACCTTCGGAGTGGCTGTGGCCTTAGTGGTGCAGCACTAGCCTTGCTGCTTGCTAGGACAGCCACAGGCTTGAGTGTCCGTGTGCATGTGTGTGTGTGTGATCACAAAATTGCAAATGGCCTGAAGTGTCCTAGAACAATGGAAGGGGCCTCGTCCTGTGTGGGGCCTGAGTCGTGCCTGTGCTATTGGAAAAAAAATGTCATTGCATGGAGAGTAATAATTAGCAAGGCATCTGCATACTTTTTTCTATATAAAAGCTTTGACAATGTCTTTCAGTTGTATATATGGTACAAGAGGAAAACTGGCAGCCATCTGGATTTATGTAAATTCCCTAAATCATTGCTCCATCTCTGTTTAGATAACCATTTCTCATCCTTATCTATGCTTTGATGGAATTGCCTATGCATTCTGGAAGTGGCGCTCATGGTAAGCCAGGAGTTGTGGGGGAAAATTGACTCGTAGCCACAGTTTGCTGGTTGCATGGTGAAATTGATGCAGCCATTCTGCAGCCTCTTAATTAACTGCTCGCTTGCTAATGAGGGTTTTTCTTCTTAAAGGTTCCTTTTTTTTTTTAAGTTGGTGAAGTCGTCAGGAAATGACAATCAATATTTTAACAGTTTCCCATTCGTTCCCATGTGATTCTCAAAAATACCACCCCTAATGTCTCCGAGAAAATGAAAATTGTTTGTTTAAGAACACGATGAAGGGGAACGGTCTGACTCATTTCCCAGTGCCTCTCCTCCACTCTACCAGTACAAAATGCCATGTGTCCCCCTCAAGTGCCCCAATCAGGCTCCTCACCTGGCAGAGACTCACCTTTTGCCAGAGATATCAGAATGCTCACAGTTTGCCCAATATCATAAGGTGTTTGGACATGTGCAGGGAACCTGAGCTTTCATCCTGTGCGTTTCATCTAGTTAGATTCAACATCTGCCTCCTGTCTTTGGGGGTATTTACCATAGCAATCCTAACAGGAGCCTCTTCTCTGAGGACTAACAACCTATGCCAGGCACCCTGCCACGGGTGGTCCCATGCATAGGGGGCTGCAGCTCTAACTACACCCCAGTAAGGCAGGTGCCACTATGACATCCAAGACTCAGGAGGTTAATACAGCTAGGAGGCTGCAGAACCTGGATATATGTATACCTGGACCTCTAGTCTCCCCGATTAAGTTGTACTTTCTCTGCATGGGGCAGTCACCCCCTTGGGCCTCCCACGGGCATTTATCTGTCCTGGTTCCTATCAGTTGTGGCCTGCAGTGTGCTGTGGTCAGAGAACGCAGATCACCACTGGGGTTGGGAATGCAAGCAGAGGAGGAGTCAACAAGTCCTGAGTGAATGCCTCAGGAGCCTAGAGCTCAGAGACTGGGCTGAGGTTGGTTGGCGGAGGGCTCTGCATGAGTGGGGTGTGACTGCTGGGAGCCAGGAGAGAGGCAGGGAGAGCAGGTGGCCTCCAGTTAGGCACAGCCAACAGACTCTGCACATAAGCAGAGGTGGGGGAATCCAGGCCCCATGCTGAGTCCTGCCACATCCATCACCCCATTTCCTCCCTCTGCATCCACATTCTGCCATCCGGAGAAGACCCGAACCCCCATGACCCAGTCATAGGTCAGCCATGAGTTCATCAGGGAGGCTCTGGGAGAATCCTGAACGTGTCTGGTAAAACAGTGAAATAGGAAGCACTGAGGGCGAAGGCCCGCAGAGTCGGAGGTACAGACAGGGCTGTGGATGGCCAAGGAGGGCGGGCACCCATGCTGCCATGGGACTCAGGCCAGGCTTCACAGAACAGGAGGCTTTTAAGACTAGCCCTCAGCAGGCATTCTAGGTGGGGAAAATGCATGAGCAAAGGTGGGGAGGTGGGAAGAATTGGGAATTGTCCAGTCAACAGCCCAGCCAGCCGAAGCCCCGAAGGCATGTGTGACAGCACCAGGAGATGAAGCTGATGGAGGCTAGGGCCTGCCTATAGAGGGCCTTGAATGTCAGGCTGCGGAGTTCAGATTGAGTGCTGTCAGAAGCGGGGAGCCATAGGAGGCTCTGGAGCAAGGGAGTCACCACGAACAGAGTAACTGAACATGTGCTTCTTATCTGCAGTCAGCGTGTCTGTTCTCCCTGGGCCCGACCTGTGCAGGCCACGCACAGAATTCCAGAGGCTGCCTGGTAAGCCCCCAGTACTTGATATGTGAACTTGGGAAAACTCAATATACGTTCACAAGAATATGACGATGATGGCTGATTGTTTTCTAGCTCCAGGTTTGGGTCAAACCAAAGGCAGGCCTACATGGGCCTTGGCATGGTGTCCCTGGACCACCCCATATCCCAAGCCCAGTCCTTTGCTTGGCAGCCTTCCAGTAACAGAGCCAGGAGAGTTCCCTAGGAGCCCGGTAGCCCCCTGAGACTCCAGTGGGATTCCTCTCCCCAACATGACCATGCACGCTAAACTTGAATGGCCGCAGGGCAGATATGGACAGCCCAAGCTTTCAAGCCCAATTGCTTACTGCTCTGCCACTCTCAAGCTGTGTGACCCCGGGCACATCCTTTCACCTCTCCGAGCCTCCCATTTCCTCCTGCAGAATGTGGAGATGACAGAGGCTTACACTTCATAGGGTATATGGGCTCATGCAGATAAAGCACATGGTAGGCCTCAGAAAATGGAGAGAGATGTGCTGTTAGATCAAGATTTGGTCTGCATTTGGGGTGACAAAAGGGTCTCACAGCCAGTCCACTCAGTGTGGAGAAAGCCCTCACCCTACCCGTTTTTGGCCTCCTCTCCCATTTCTCCATTAATCTTGGGGGTACCCAAGGTGAAAACCTCAAGGGAACCTCTGTTTCCAACAGTCACTGAAAGAACCAAATACATCTATGCCAAAGTGCCCCTTGGTGACATGACTCTAGGCTGGTTTCAAGGCACAAACAGAAAGCTCTTCACCTGACCTCCATCCTTCTTAACTTTTGTTCAGGTCATGAACCTCGTTAAACTTCAATGAAATTAATGAAAACTATGGGCCCCTTTCCCAGTGTGTGTTTACAATCCTGTGGTCCCCAAAGTTTCCAGAAAATTCCAGGAAAACAGAATCCTACGAACATTCACTGAGCAGACACTTCATGCCAGACGCCGTACTAGGAGCTGGGAATACAGCTGTGGGCACAGATCACGGCTCTCTTGGCGTCTAACCTATAGAGGAGGATGTGGGGTGTGAGTGAAAGAGAAGAATCAAGGAAGAGTCCAGGGCATTTGGCCTGGGCAAATGGAAGGATGAAGCTGCCATAAACTGAGGTTGCTGACTATGGGAGAAGCAGGTTTGGGGGGTGACCAGGAGCTCTTCTCCGGCCATGTGGAATTTGAGATGTCTAGTGTCCACCTGGGTGGTGATGCCGGGTAGGCAGTTGGCCATCTGACACAGGTGCAGCTGTGATGTCACAGACTCCCAGGACATTGGGCGGAGTGGGCATCACCCACACCACTGGGGAAGCAGAGGGGTAGCGACATGAGGGTGGAGTGGACATGTCTGGGAACAGAACCCTGTGTTCCAATTCCTTGACCAGTGCACTTTGGGGGGATCAAAATTTAAAAACACGCTGCAATGCTCTGTGACAGACACAGTCGTCTCAGGTTCCAACTGCTTTGTTCAATAGGATCCCTTCAAGATACTCAAGAGCTATCTCTAACTCTACGGGTTCATGGTGGCTCTAGGATGACTACCCCTGCCTACAGGACCCCAAAGGGCCAGGGGCCACAACTCCACCCAGGACTCCACTGAGGCCTTATCCGGAGTGAAGGTGAGGATTGCGATGTCACCAGAAAGAAATAACCTTCCCTGGCCGCTGGTTGCAGGCCCGCTGCAGAGCAGCCCCAGCTGGGCCCAACCAAGGTAGATTGCTTCCCAGCTGAGAGCTATGCACGCCCACCGCGCCCCCAGGGGCCCTGCTCGCCCTGGTACCCGGGTGCTGGGCAGGAGTCTGACACCTGTGCACCGCAGTTGGCCCAGGCCGTTGTCCGTCAGCTGGGGAACTTCGGGAAACCTGAGGCCAGCGCCTCGCTCCGTGGTGCCTACTCAGTCTATGAGGGGACAGCGCTAGGTTTTCAGAGGGCCTGCGCTGTCCGCGGGCTCGTGGCGTGGGCGTGGAGGGAAGGAGGGGCCCAATGGGCGGCGGGCCCACCCCTTCAATCCCAGCCCGAGGCTCGGCCGAGTGCGACCAGATGTGGTGGTGACAGGTCGCTCCTCAGAGGTGCTGGCAGGAGCCGTGAGCGGGCTCTGGGGCTTCGCCCACCAAGTGCTGCTACTGTCGGACTGGACGCGGCGTCGGCCCGCGGGCTGAGCTCAGCGAAGTCCAGGTTAGCAAAAGCAGCCCAGGCATGGACCCCTGAGAAGGGGCGCAGGCCAGCCCCTGGGTGGGGGAGGGGAGCTGGCGGCCCGGGAGCCAGGTGGATTGCACACGGAGCTCTCTGGTCCGCGCGGCAGTTCACTGGCAAGCCGTGTGCCTGCAGAAGCCGCAGGTGTCCGCTCTGGGATAACCCGGGGCTGAGAGCGAGCCGGTGCAGCTGGGCTAGGGCAGGGGCTTCGCCGCTCCTAGCCGGGAGGGCGGGAGACTGGCTGGCGCGCCTGGGCTCCTGGCGGAGCACACCCGGGGGCAGCACAGACAGCGTCCCCGCGGAGACGGCGGGGGCGGGGGGTAGTGGCGGGCGTAGGAGGAGAGGAGGGGCAGAAAAAGCGGGAGAGGGCGGGGAGGGGGAGGAGGAGGGGACGGGGGAGGTTAGGCAGCACGGTGGCGGGTGCAGTTCAGTAGCCGCCACCTGAGAGCCCTGGTCCCTACTGCTGTCATAGCAGGTCGGCTGGGCTGTCCAGCGGCAGCCAGCGAGCGGACTCGTCGGCAGTGGGACAGGCGCTACCCATCCAGCGCCCCCGACTGAAGGTGAGCACCCTCCCGGTGGCTAGCTCTTGGGCCAGCCCCTGCTGAGAATGGGACGGGATAGGGGTATCGAGTAGGCTACTTTACGACGAGGCTCTGGTCCCTGTGACGCAACGGAGCCCTCCAGGGATCTGCCATCTCCCTCTCTCTCTTCCTTGGTGTCTCTCTTCCACTCTATCACCGTCATTTTCCCTCGGTCTCTGTCTGTCGGTGCCTCTCTCTCTCGGTCCCCGTCACTCGCGCGCAGTCTCGCCTGTCTGTGGTGAGTGTTGGCTCTCCCGCGCTCCCGGTTGGCCCCCGGTCCGTCAGGGGCGCGCATAGCTCATCCGCTCGCTCTGCCCACTCTCAGGAAGGCTACCTGCCGCCTGCGGGTTTCCCAAGCGCGCGGGGCTGCGCCTGTGGCCCTCCGGCGAGCCCTATCCGCTCGTGCCCGGGGGCGCTGGGTCACCCCGCTGTCCCCTCTCCCCATCAGCTCACCGTCTAGGCGGGCCACCTGCCGCCGAGGACACCGAGCGCCTCCCGCTGCGTTCGGATACACAGAGGTAAGTGCCCCCCTTGACCCTTCCTCATCTCCCGCTCCTCCCCAGCTGCTTGGGTTCGAGTGCACTGGAGAAATGAGGCGACCACAGCAAAGCCTGCCTGCGGCCGCTTTCCCTTCTAAAAAGTGGCCGAATGGCCTGGGAGGCCCCTTGGGAGGCGGCCGGACTTCCTCTGCCCCTGGCCCCATCCGGGCCTGGAAACTCAGCATTTCGGGGCTCAGAGCCCCCGGGGTCGCGGGCGGGGCAGCGCGGCTTCCCCTTTAAGGCCGGAGCCGCTCGTCGCCGCGAGTGTGAGGGTGTGTGAGTGTGCGGCGTGCGTGTCTCCTCCTCCCCGAGTGACACAGCAGTGAGAAATGCCTATCAGTAACTTAAACCCCCGAAACTCCACCTTCCGGGCGCACGGCGCGGAGCCGGGCGGTGGGAATGGAGCGAGCAGATTGAGGCCGCCGCTGCAGCGCCGCCGGCATGAACTTGGCCACGAGCTGAAGCGGCCGGCGGCGGGGGGGTGGGGGGTGCCGCGGGGGCACCGGCCGCTAGCCAGGGGGGTGATCTGCAACCGGGCCAGGCCACTCGGCGGGCGCCTGAGGCCAGGCTGCCCGCGCCGGCGGCTGCCCGCCCCTGGGGCACTGCCCCCGCCGCCGCCGCCGCCGCCGCCGCGGGAGCTCCGCAGCACGGTAAGGCAGAGGCAGGCGCGGGAGGTCCAACTGCTGGGGGGCTTCGGGGGGCACTGGTGGCCCCGTTTGTGATACCCATCGCGGAGGAGCCGGGGCCCAGGGGTGCTGATAGCTGGGGGACCCCAAAGTTTGCTCCAAGCACACGGCCCACCTGGCGCAGCGCGCGGCCGCCCCCCTCTCGAATAAGCCCGGCAGGGCTGAGCGCAACTCGCTTTGCCAGTGACTGTGGCCTCTTCCTGCTCCCCTGAGCCCACTGGGCGTCTGGAATCGGGCAGGGATAGTCAAGTACTAGAGAGGGAAGTCAGAGGGGCTCGAGCCACGCGGGGTTCCTGGCTGAGTCGGGCGACCGGGAGGCTCCCACTCTGTCCCTGTGCCCCTGGGCCGCTTGCAGCCCGGATGCCCCCGGCTACACTGCCTTCGACTGCCAGCTTCCTGAGCCTGGGCCAGTCGGTAGTGGGCGCCGGGCGCAGGATTCCCCCCCTCACCCAACCGGGTTTGCCGCCGCCGCCGCTGCCGCCGCCGCCGCCGCGAGGGAGTGTGGAGTGTGCGCGCGCCGAGGCGGCTGCCTCGCGTTGGCTCCCCTGCCAAGTCCTCCCCTGGAGAGCAGCTCCGAGCAGAGCTGGCGGCTCGAGGCAGCCCCGACTGGGCTCCTGCCCGAGCTCCCGGCGCCCCCGCGCTCCGAGCTCCCAGGCCTCGGAGCCGGCAGAGCCCGGCGCCGGCAAGGGCGGGCGGGAAGCCCCCCGGAGCGCCGCCAAATACTTTTCTGGGCCAGTTGGCTCGGCCAGGCTCCATCCCGATGCAGCGTGTCCGAAGCCGCTTGGAAAGCTGGCCATACCGTCTGATTTTGATCCATGATGAAATGCGGACTGAGCATACACTAATAGGATTAGCCTGCCAGAAAAGTGCCCTGAAGTCGTCGGAAACTGAGCATACGGGCGCACCTTGGGCCGGGGCTTCCCCCCTGCACTCCTGCAGCTGGGTGCGGCTGCGCAGGGCACCCCCATTGTGGGCGTGCGTGCCCAGGAGGGAGCACAGGACGGCTGGGGCACGTTGGGAGAAGGGACCCCACTTGCTGAGGTAGCTTGACGTTGTTTTTGGCAGCAGAAAGAATCCCCGGGGCGACTTCTCAACGGCGAATTGGCCGTTTGCGGGTAGCCAACCTAGGCTGGCTCCGGGACCTTGTGAGGGCGAGCGAGACGAGCATACGACAGGCGGGCAGCCACGCTGGAACAAAGACGCAAAGTCTTCCCGAGCCCGAGCAATTTCGAAAGAGTTAGATTGGAAGAAGGCCCGGCTCTCCCAGGGGAGATCCCCGCGGGAATCGCGCTGCCCCCACCGGCCCCGGCCCCGAGGCCCGGGCGATTTTGTTCCCGGGCTTTGGTGAGCCAGCGAGCAGCACTGTCCTTGGCAGGCACGGGCCGCCGCCCGGGTACCCACGGGCCGGGCGGGGTAAGCTACGCACCCATGGGGGCTTCCCAGCGGCCACCGCCCGCCGCTCAGGGCTCCCAGAGGCCGCGCAGCTTCTTCCCCCACCCCACCTCTTGTCTTTATAGATCCTCCTCCCTCCCACCCACTGCCGCCACTGCGACCAACAATCCGCTTTCTAAAAAGCCCCTTTGTTTCCCAGGAGGCTGGAGAGAGGGAAGGGGAAAGGGACGCAGAGGCAGAGGGTGGGGGCGGCTGCCTCCCAGTGGCTTCCAGCGGCTTGGGACAGGAGGGCATATGTAGGCAGTGGGGGAGGGGGCTGTGTTTCGAAGACCCTGCACAGGAGTCCCAGAAGGCGTAGGAGCCCCTGGCTCCTGGCGCCCACCGCGTGCCCAGTCTGTGGGCGGTGGACACCCTGGGCCCCGGCAGCCCGGACGGCTGGGCGGGCGGGGGCAGAGGCCAAGGACCAGGAGCGCTCTGCTGGCTGGGCAGACACGGCTCGCCGCTGCACTCACTGGGCGCGGGCAGAGGGGGCGCCCTCTCCTAGGTTTCGCTTTGCAGCCCCTGCCCCTTGCCGCCTGGGCTCTGGGTGGCTGTGGTGCCCGCCCATGTGAGACAAGGCAGAGAAGACATTGGCGACTCTGAGGCTCTGGCCACCCCGCGGTTACACTCTTCACTCCTTCCTGCGCGCTCCTGCCGCCAACCCCTTTCCCACAGGCTCCAGAGCTCCTCGGGGGTGGAGGGGGGCATTGTTTGGAAGCAGGGAGGGAGTTGTACCGCCACCTCTGAGGTTCATGCAGCCTGGGCAGGGAGTGGGGACGAGGACGCACCTTCTGATCGTGCGTCAGCCTGCCGCCTCTGCACAGACCCGGCGCCTCCGGGCACTTGGGAGTGGCCAGGATTTAGTTGGCCCCTATCCCGTACACCTGTCCTCCCCTCCAAACTTGCGGGACCCGGGAATGTTATACATAAAGTGAGAAGTAACCTTTCACCAGCCTGGAGGCCTGCCCCGCCCCGGTCCCCCAAAGCGCCCCGTTTCTCTCCTCGTAAAGTTTGTTTGGAAAGGCAATGCTGACAATAGAAAAATTGACAAATGAGGAGAAGTGGGCGGGGCCCAAACGCCACTGGTGGGTCTCCGGAGCAAAGTGAGATTCCTCCTGCTCTCTCACCGCCTCCGCCCCCTCTTCCATCTCTTGGCGACATATTATTTGTGCCTTTCCGCATATCTTTCCCCTATCCCATTCCCTTCCCCTCCCCGGAGATTATTCGTAAGTGTTGGTCGAACATGTGTTCTCTGGTCTTTAGAATAGAATGCGAAGCGTTAACATCCCTCCCCCCACCAAACACACACATCCCAACTGCATCTAAAACCACAAGAAAGTGCTCAAAGAGTAAACCACGAGCTCTACCTTCTCCTCCCCCCTTTGTGCTTCCCGTCTGGAGCAAGATCATTGGAAAATAAAGCTGCTGATGTGCGAGATGGAACATATGGTGCCTCCATAAGAGAGAAGCTGAAATGGCCTTGAACCTGCCGGACAGACCAGCTGTTTGCTGCCAGCCGGAGCAGCTAATCAGCTTCTTCCCCTTAAAGTAACAGCCCTCTTTTCTCTTGATGACCAGTTTGCATATTAAATAGGATATTCTCCAGAGGAGAAATTTGATGGGCTCCTATATTGCTTTGTGCTTTGGTGGTTCTCTGCAGCGCCTGTCCCTTGCGCTGGGGGCTGCCTTAGCCTCTCCCCACATGTGTGTGTTTCCTCTGGTGTCAGAATGTTGCTCAAAGTGGAACTTGGGAAGAGAGACAGGAAAAGGGAAAGAGAGAGGGACTGACCAATTCCCAGATGCCAGGGAGGAAATCTCTGTTTTGCTTGTACTGGCTTTGGAAAAACTAGCAGTCCTCCCCCCACTTAAATATATCACAAGGAGCTGCAGTTCTTCCTTATAAGATCTCCTTAAAAATCATCCTCTTCCGGTTGTGACCATTTTCAGTTTTCCTTCAGTACAGTGTGTTTGAGAGGGGGAAAAAACCAGTTTGGCATTGGAAGAAGAAAGGCTCGAGGAGATAGAAGGAAATTCCATGTTAGGAAATCATTAGCAAAGGGTGACTTCGTCTGTTTTCCTGCTACTGACGCCGATAGTGACACAGATGTGTGGGTTGAAACAGGAACGTCATTGAATTCTCAACTCAACCAGGAAGTAGCCTATTGCTGGGGTGGGGGTGGGGGCTATACATTCTCTGCATCTTAAGGTTGTCGCTTCTTTTCACTAAGGAAAGGGAATTTTTCAAGCTTGGCCAGCACAGTTAATACCATTTCTCCCCCTTTTAAGCTGATCACCTAAAGGCTTAAAATGCACCTGTGTTAGTAGAGCATCCCTAGGAAACTCAAGCACCGCTTAGGCTTATGGGATGGGCAGCGCCTGATCTTCCACAAATGGTTCTTTCAGATCGTAGTTGGACTACTCTCTTTCTTTACAGGGGCTTCCCATATGCGGCAAACCTTTTTTCTTTTTCTTAAGATTCTGATTTTTTTTTCTTTCTGCAGCGGTGTGTTGGAGAGATAATTACCCTAGAAGCTGAAAAAATTGTGTACTAGAACACTCTCCCTACTAATTAGTAGAGTGAATCTTGAGCAAGTCCATCCTAACCCCTTGTTCTTCTGTCTCCCCTCCATGACCTTGGAGTCGAGAGTTCCTTGTAGCTCTAACGCACTGTGCCTTGTGAATGAAACAGTCATTTTCTGGGAAAGTGAAACACCATTGAGGAAAACAGCTGTGTGTATGTGTGTGTGTGTGTGTGTGTGTGTGTGTACATATATATAAATGAGGCTGAGATTTTGAGGGGCAGTGGGAAAAAGGAGTAAAAACTGGCAGAAGCCCAAGCAAAATAATATACAAATGGGAAATGTTCCTTCTGTATCTTCTGCCAGTGAGAACTGCTAACCCAGAATCATGGATGGTGGAGGCTGAGAAGCAACTTAGAGGCCTTCTTGTGCAATCCCCCTAATCCAGTGACCGCAGGGCCTGTTAACGACAGGCCTCCTATTCGTTGGGTTAGTTTACAGATAACTGGATCTAAACTCTTTGAAATTAGACTGGCATGTTTCCAAAGGACTCATCTAATATAGAGCAGATTTGCTGTTTTGTAGTTATTTAGCAAAGGTTTCAAGGACAAGAAGGCTTTCCCTCTACACACACGTGCCCCACTGGAGTATGGGCTCCGAACTCACTGTCGAATCTTTTCTTCCTAGTCCAGCTGGGTCTTTTTTAAAAATCACATTTCTAAGTTTGAGGATGCAGCAGCCATGAAAGAATCTGCCACTGTCCTGCTTGATGTTAATATTGATTTTTTTTAAACGGATTGGGGGAGGGGTGGACATTATGAAGAAGGACCTTTTATCCTCCGAGCTCTTTGGCAATTATCTTGCTGCCATAAATGTTGATACACATATAATGGATGTAACTAAAAAATCTCCTTATCCAAGCAGAAAAGGCTGAGTGTTTGTTGGAGCAGATAGAATGCTGAGAGTGTGAATAGACCAACCCAGATGTGGCTGGGGAGGGAGATAAATGATGGGGGAACAGGAGTCGGTTACTATGGATCAGCACAATAAACCAATTCCCATCATACACCTCTCACAACACCACCAAGGAGTAACCTAGGCAGCACCAGTCAACTGTATGGCAGGAGCAAAGCCTCGCAAAGCTCAGCTGGAAGCAGTCTGATTTGTCAGACACTGAGTCCTTAAATATCTTCTGGACTTTGAAGAGGGAAACTTCATAAATCTGCATGAACCCGATGGGTTTTATTGCAGTGCTTACTACTGGTTTTGTCATCTCTGCTGTCGTCATTTAGAAAGGAAGAGTGGGCCCATGGCGCCGGTTAGCAGTTAGTCAGGTGTTGCGGGGAGTGGTGGGCTGAACAGCAGAGTCCTGGGGGGTCCCGCTCCCAAATGACCACCCTGGGGCTGAAGCCCCAAAAGCGTTTTTGGCAAGGAAAGGGGATGGAAGCAAAAGAATTAGGTTCCTCCCCTCCCATACCCCGTTGCTTTACTTTTTCTCCCCATTCAGAGAGCCTTCCTGATTTCCTTCATGCTTCAAGTCCCCTCCTAAAATCTGACCTCTTATAATTTCCAAAACAGATATGTCACAAAAGATCCCCCTACGTGAGGCATAGTGAGGGGCCTTGCTGGCTGTGGGCAGCAGACTCCAGGAGTAAATGTTTCCAGATACAGGGCCAAGGAGCACCGTAAGGAAAAGGCCCTTTGCACAGTCTCGGAGAATTGTCCTCATCCAGAGGGATTCCCCCAGATCTTCATGGAACCCCAGCTTCAGACTCCCCCTTCCTCCCTGGCCTATGTGACGGTGGACTCTTCCTGACCCTGGAGGAGAAGCCTACACGTTGCAACCCAGTCCTGCCCTGGTTGCCTTCCAGCCCTAGGGTCGCCAGCACCCCTTTCTGCACAGCCCGAGACCTAGTTTCAAAGTGTCTCCACTTTCTGGAGGGGTAGGGACCCAGCCACCTTCCCCTCCCAGTGTACCCAGCTGCTCGCTCTGCCTAGTGGACTTGGGGAAATGCTGTTTTCTTAAGGCTGAGAACGATTTCACGAGGCCCAGAGGAGGATGGGGCCAATCATGATTTGATCATGCTAGAAGGGGGCCTGGCCAGCTGGTCATTGTGTTGACCCCATTTCCTCTGCCTGTGGGAGCACCTGGACACTAGGCCATCAGGACACATTCTGCTGGTTCTAGAAGAGACCACTGGAGGCCTCAGAGCCCGAAATGGTGAATGGCGTCTTTGGAGGGGACGTGTGGGCTTTCGAGAATCAAAGGCAGGATAAAAACTGAGTTTTTTGGAATGCTTTGGGCAATCTCAAGTCCTTGGTCCAATCGTCTTGAGCACTGCTCTTGCCCAGTGAATAGTATGTCTGTATTTTGTTCAACATTTGAACCTGAACCCGCCACCCCTGGCTTCCTTAAGAGCTCGATGACACAGAAGGTGGAGAGGGAGGAAGGAATGCAGGATCCAGCTCTGCCTTCCTTTTGGGGGCACCGTTAGCCAGTGGACCACGGTCCTGCACATAGTTGACGGAACTGCCCCAACTCCCCTACAGACTCAGATGCTGAAAGCTGGAAAGTTTTTGAGCTGAAAGAGTAAATCCCTATGATTTTACAGAAGAGGAAAGTTAAGCCCAGAGAGATGGCCCAACTTGCGTGAGGAGACACAGTGGAGGGAGCCCAAAGTAGATAGAAACCTGGTCTCCCACTGCCAGTCAAGTACTTAGGTCCCAAACGCCCATTTTGCACTCATGCTGAGGAAGAGCAAATATGGTGAGAGGAATGTGGCACGCAGAGAAGGACCATTGTTAACTGGTGCTAATATAATCCGCCCGTGTCAGTGTGTGCTTTGCTTAGCATTGTTGGGACAGTAGAGGGGTGCATTGGAATCAGAACTCCAAGTCTAGAACTAGCTGAAGGTCATTGAAGGTTATAAGTTAAGGATCAGTCTGGGGCTCAGGCATTGGTACCTCAGAAAGGAATGTCTGGTCTTGTTTTGTTTTCAAGTTGCTGATGGAGAGTTGGGCAGCCAGCCCCCTGGAGGGCTGAACTGGGTGGGCTCTGTTGGTGGTTGCGGGTTGTTTGGGTTTTATTCTTAATGTTATCTCAGTGTTAATATCTGCCTGGGGAAGTTCCAGTGTCGACCTCGGAATTTTAAGTGGGACAGTAGTTTTGGGGCAGTTGCCAATGTCACATGCTTTGCATGTCTAATTCTGAAAGACTGGCATGCATTATGCTAGCTTTGGGGAGGAGGGCATAGCGTTTCTAAGCCACTTGTCTGTCAAGGATTAATTTAACCTCTAATTACTACATTTTCTTCGCAGTTTGCTGCACGAACATGTTGTAACAAAAGCTCAAAGAAGTATGCTATTTCATTTCGCTGCCACTCTGAAATTAATTTGGGGGATATGGAGTCAAATCTGACACACTTGGTGTTAAAATAATTGTGCTGACACTTGAATTAAAGTGAACAATCTGGTTGTTTCTAGTGATTCCCCAGCGATGGGGTACAGAGCATTATTGTGTTAGTCGTAGCCACAGCCCTCAAAATGAGTCGTGATGATGTGGAGGAGTGTCACTGCACTAATCCCACTGGACATCGTGTGTTGCCTTCAGAGCGTGATTAATGGCCTGCGTAGTGGGGCAGCCAGGGAGCCCTTCCTACACACTAACAGGGCAGGTGGTGAGGTCTCCTCCCACAGCAGAGCTGAGGCCATTACCAAATCAGAGCCTCCCAAGGGCCTGTTCCCAAGGCAAAACCTGTTCAGAGCCTGGCGACGATGAAATTGTAAGATTAAACTGCCAGAGATTCTCCAAGTAGGCTTCTCTCCCTCCTCCTCCTCCCTGCCCCCCCCTACTCTTCCAGGGGAGGCCCCTTGGCAGCCCTACCAATATCTTTTGATCCTCACCTCCCCAAACAGCAGCAGTGGATGAGGGAGCCGCAGGCCCATTCCCCACTCTGGGGTGGCTGGAAAGTCTGGCTTCTCAGACCCTGGGTGGGAATACTTGGCAGCATGGTTTGGTTCCTATTATGAAGTCCATGAAAGTAAACTTGTGGGATGAGGGTGATGACCAGTTTAGCCAGTTGATGGGCTTCATCTCCTTGCCTGGGCAGTTGTGGGGAGCCAGACTTTACACTCACACACGGACCCCTACCTCAGTAGCAAAGAAGCATGATCAGGGCTCTTCATTTCCTCCCAGGAAGGAGAGGCACTTTGTAGGCTTTTAGAGTACACTTTGTCTTTTAAAGTACATTTTGCCCCTGGATTTGAGAACTAGAAGCTGACATCGTCTCTCTTATCCTCAGCATATCCCTTCTGAAAGGTCGTACCCAGATAGAAAGGGCTAGATCCGAAGCCCTTGTTCCCCATATGGATGGGGACAGGCTGTCTGACATTTGCAATCATGCCTTTGGGTTGGGACTTTGCCAAATCCTGCGCAAACCAAGTTCAGGTTCATTCCCCCGACCTCGCCCTTCCTGAATCTTAGACCTTCCCCTTCCCTGGAAAGGCAAAATGCTCAGCCCTCCGTGTCTTAGTGTGACTCCTTTCCTCGGGAGAATCTGGAACCTCTAACTTGAATTATGGGATGTAAGGGTTACCATGCCTTGGAGAGCATCCCCTTTTAGGGCATAGGCAGGAGGTGCGCAAGGGTTAGGGAGGCCTTCTTGGCGCCCCCAAGTCATACCATGCCTGGCAGAAAGCTGGTTCTGTTCATGAGATTGGACAATGGCTAGGAGCAGCCCCTGGGTGCTAAGGCTGTCCTGAACTCGCTCCCAGAGAAGTGGATGGTACCTGGTATCCTGAGCCCCGAATCATAAAAAATGATTCCTGTCTCACGGAAGTAGGGACGGCTCTTTGCCTTTTGTGGGTCACGAACTTCTTTGAGAGCCTGATGAAAATTGGGAGTCTTCTCCTTAGACCCCCCCAACAAGTATATGCAATGTTGCATCCAATTTCAGGGGCTCAGAGACCCTCTAGAAGCCTATTCATGGTTCCCTTGGGGACCCTTTGAGACAGGTTAAGAATGCCTCGATATCTAGCTGTGCCAGCTTGCGTGGTCATGCCTGGTCACCACATGGGCATAGAAGCACCATGACGTGGTGAAGGAACATGAGCGGTGCTTTCGGCACAGGATATTGACTAGCTGTGGGATTTTAGGCAAGTCCCTGAACCTACCCGAGCTGCAGTGTCCCCAGTTGTCAGATGGCACTATGAGAATGCCAGTCCTACCCAGCTTAACGGCACCAGGGGAGATTCAGATGAGCTGGTGTTGGAGAGACGGTCTGGCATACATAAGGCACACTCTTGGGTTGCTCTCTGTGGTGCCACTGGTCACTCCTCCTTTTGCCTTCCCTTTTTGCCTGTGAAATTGAACAAAAGCAAAGCAGGTTTCTTTTGACATGAAAAGTCCTTTTGTCCCTTCCTTTGACATTGTGTAAGTTACACCCAAGCAAGCTAGCATAAAAGAGTCTCTAGATCGGGAGGGACCTCCACGGGCATGCAGTGTGTCTGGGATCTCGGCAGTTCTGGAGGCCCTGCCTGGTTAGGGGTCCGGCTTGCCCAGTCCTCGGCGGCTCCCGAGTGGAGCCAGCATGTGTATACCTGGCCCAGTGCCCTGGAGGAGGTTTCATGTCAGCTGGCCACGGACGTTAGCAAATGTGGTCTGACAAGGCAAATGATTTGGTTTTCCACATTCCAGTACTGTCAGGCTTGGCATACGGAAGGTAAAAGTGGATCCTTGAATCTCCCCCACATCGGTGGAAAGGTCCAGCCAGCTCCTTGTGAAAACTGGTTGGTGGACCTTCCCCGGGCTCTGGCCAGGGCCCTGTCCTGAGGGAGAGAAGCAGTTCTTTTTGGAGAAAAGCCTCAAGAGGGCTCTGCAGGCACTTTGGTGGGGGGGGGGGGATGTCAGCCTGGGAAGAAAGAGGCCTGCTGGACTCAATTCAAATAGCCCTCCTCCACCGCCCACGTCCGACCCTGGCAATGTGGAAAGACTTCTCATGGCAAAGCCAAGAGGGCTGCTAAATTACAGATTGGGAAACTGAGGCCCGAGAGGGGGCCAGGCTTGCCCAAGGTCAAATGACAAGTCAGGAGCTGGCCGTGCGAGAACATAGATGAGCGTGAAGCCATGTTCTTGGTCGTTGTCGGATCTGCCTTCCCTCCAGGCTCTCTGGCTCCTGGCAATAGTATCTTTTCACCTCTTTTAATAACACAACCCCGTCTTCAGATTCACCTGGCCCTAATGAATGCTCAGGTTCTCAAAGTCAGTTTGAGAGAATAAATAGCTGGTTTGGAAAGCCCTTTGAACCCTCAGAGGACGATCCTGGGTCATGCTGAGCCTGTTTGTATGCAGTTTAAGAGTCGAGGCAGCCATACTTATGTAGAGCTGGTTATTCCCTCCCTCTCTCCACCCCAAGTTAGGAACTTTTTGGAAGAGAATTTGTTGTTAGGAGCTTAGGCTTTCCCTCTCCTTTAGAAAGAGAAGAGAGCTGTTTTGCTTTGAACTAGCTTGCAAACAGATTGAAGGGTCCCCTCCTTTCTTTCTTTTGTTAAACCAGCCAGATTTGCCAGGGCTGGTTAACTGGAGATCATGTTGAAAATGAGCGTTCAGCACTGGGTCATTATGCAGAGTGGCGCCAATACCCATCCTTTGCTAGAGTGTCTGGGTCTTAAGCTTCATTATTCATCTAGAGAGGGAGGAATCCTGCAAATCGCTTGAAAGTAGATGCCACCCAGCAATTTTAGGCATCCTCACATAATTATCTGAAACTATACTGGTCTGTAAATGGGGAACTGTGACAGTTGGCGCTCGCCTTTTGGAAGAGTCACTGTCTGGGAGGGATCCCTAGGGCAATACTGGGAAGAACGGCCAGCTGGGGGACAGCCAATGTGTGCTCTGGGTCTGGCTGTGAGCCTCAGTTTCCCCATCTGTACAGTGAAGGAGTTGACTAGGGGCATCTGAGCGTGCCTCTAGCTCTGACATTCTGAGTTGCAAATTACACTCTTAAGTTACCTAAATTATAATTTTGTTCTTGAAATGACCAGAGAGACATGAAACCTTGAGGGTTTCATTTTATTTTGGTAGGTGAGGCCTGTGACTGTTATATAAATGAGGACAGTTCTAGAAGTTGGAGTAAAGACAAAAAGAGTTATGTATTTACGTAGGACCGAAGAATGGGAAAGTGGACGTTTCCTTAGAGATCCTGGTTTTTACACACGAGGATGCTGGGACTGGACGCCCCCTATAACTGCTAGGAGGTGAGCTAGTCCAGCACTCAGACATTCACACTCTCAGCCCGCTGTGGGCTATCTCCCTACCCATAGATCACACACCCTTACAGAAGAAGCATCCAGACGTCCAGCTCTTGGGTCTGTAGTCAGCAGAATATTAGGCTGTGAGATTCTGATTTCTAGCTATCAAGTAGCAGCTTATCGAAAAGGAATTTTCCCCCTTCCCCTGCCCCCAACAGCCAAGAGTTGTTCTCAGCTAAAGTAAGTATTTAATTTTGTTGGTCTTGTACCAATGCCTAATGTAAAATAAAGCAGATTTTTAAAAAATAATGGGGTGTGGTCCTTGGGGAGCTTGTTATTTGGAATTACTATTATTTATTTATTTTTTTAAGGGAGGGCACAGCTCACGCTGGCCCTTGCAGTGATCAAACTGGCAACCTTGGTGTTATTAGCACCACGCTCTAACCAACTGAGCTAACCGGCCACCCCTGGAAATATTTTAGTTTAAACATATGGGCTGCTTTAGGCTTAACTTCACATATGCTAATTTTCATTATATATATATAAAAATACCCTAAGCCACCCCGCCCTTATTTTTTTAATGAGTAACAGTTTGTCTTGTCTAAAAGAAGCTTTTAGTCTCTCAACTGTTTGCACCCACAGTACTTGGCATGTTCGCTTGTTTGTTTTTAAATCACATACATATGTTGACCACGACTAGTTCATGGGGTACTTACAAAATCTGCCTGGCTCCTCTCCACAAAGCCACCAGTTCTGGACAGTTTTTTTCTTTCTTCTTTTTAAATAAATTTTATTGGGGAATATTTGGGAACAGTGTGTTTCTCCAGGGCCCATCAGCTCCAAGTTGTTGTCTTTCAATCTAGTTGTGGAGGGCACAGCTCAGCTGCAAGTCCAGTCGCCGTTTTCAATCTTAGTTGCAGGGGACCCAGCCCACCATCCCATGTGGGAATGGAACCAGCAACCTTGTTGTTGAGAGCTCATGCTCTAACCAACTGAGCCATTCAGCTGCCCCTCCGGTGGCTCAGTGGCAGCTCATTGTCTTCAATGAACTTGTGGAGGGCACAGCTCACTGGCCCATGTGGGAATCGAACCGGCAACCCTGTTGTCCAGAGCTCGCACTCTAACCAACTGAGCCATCTGGCCACCGAAGGACAGTTTCTTTCAGCTCCAACCCAATCACCTGTTATCTGTGCCCAGCCAGCCCCTCCTCAGGCCTGGTGTGTGGCGGGGGACCACTGTGTGGCGAGGAGTTAGCCTGGGTGCCAGGCCCATCTCTGCTACCTCACTGTGTGACCTTGGGCAAGTCTCTTCCCCTCTCTGGGTCCCCCATGGTTCCCATCATGACAATGAAGGGGCTGGCCTAGAGGCGTAGAGCGCTCTCTGAGATTTCCTTCTTATTGAAAAGGAAATAAGGGGTTGGATTGTTATATTTGGAGGCTGATTTGACCAGTGGAGTATATGAGCTTTAGATCCTTTCTAGAAGTAAAATTCAGTGATTGTCTGCACTGAAAGAGGTAGGTAGACATCAAGTCCAAGAAAAGAGAAACATACTAGCACTATTAAGTGTAGATACTTCTCTGCCCACATAGTTCCTGATGTCTGGCTGCCCTTTGGGGAAAAAAATGTATCTATTCCCTTCCTCTTACTCAGATTTGTTAAGACACTTGGCTTGAAATCTACAAAAAGGGAGGTGGGAAAGGAAGGCAGTACCCAAGACCTTTCTTTCTACTGTGGACCCTTGCCAGTGGTGGAGCCCATTGGGCTGCCTCTCCCCTCCCACTTGGACAGGTCAGTATGAAACTGGATCCCAAAGTAATCCAAAATTAGAACTTGGGTGCTGGTCATTTTAGGAACGTGTCAAAAGTCATTTTGAAAAACTGATTCTACAAAGATGTTTTATATGTCTACTATATGCCAGACAGTGTTGCAGGAAGGATGGATGGATGGATGGGATGAATGGAAGGAAGGATAGACAGATACATGAAAGTTAAGATGTAAAAGACTACTAAATACCCAATGTAAAGAACTTACACAAATTAATAATGTGTGAGGTTGATGATACAAGAATGAATGAAACAGACGAAACAGTCTCATGGAAGGTACCTAGTGCGGGAGACCAACGATAGACAAGATTAATAAGTAAAAAATACAGTATGTCCGAGGTGATGAGTGTCTTGAAGCAAAATAAATCACAGAAGGGAGTTGAAGAGTGCCAGGGAAGAGTGCACTTTTAAATAGGATGGCCAGCGAGGACCTTGTTGAAAGGTGAGATTTGAGCAAAAACTTGCAAAACCATTTATCAACCAGGCCAGTGCTGTCCAATAGAAATATAATGCAAGCCAAAGATGCAAGCCACACATATTATTTTAAATTTTCTAGTAGCCACATTGAAAAAGAAGCAAGTGAAATTAATGTAATACATTTTATTTAGCCCAATCTATCAAAATCTAAAATAGTATTTCAACATGCAATCGACTTAAAATTTACTGTGATGGGGCACATTCTTTTTATCATACTAAATCTTCACATTCCAGTGTGTAGTTTATACTCACAGCACATCTCAATTCAGACTAGCCACATGTACCTCATGACTACCATATTGGACAGCGCCTAACTACTCTCTAAGTTAAACGTTCCTATTTTAGCAGGTCCCTGATAAACTACTTTATAGGGTGCCTTCTTTGCTGACTGGCCTGAAATTATTGACAATAATGGATGTTGTTAATCATCATTAATCTGCATAAGTTCTTTCACTGTGAGTATTTGGTAACCTTTTACATCTTAACTCTTCGTGTATCTACATATACCTGCCTATCCCCCCATCCATCCACTCTCCACAGTGGCTTTACCTGAACGATGTCCTCCAGTTCTCAGTTTTTCTGCCTTGCGGGCTGGGTTCTGAATGGGCATCTGGAGGAAGTTCAGTGGTCCAGCTGGTGGCTGCCACACTGAGCAGAGTTTTGGAGGAGCATTGGCAGCAGATCTTTTGTCAGAAGGAAGGCTCCAGTTTTGACTTGAAACGTATGAAAACAGCAGTTCCCTGAATACCTGTAGGTGCCTAGAGACTCCTGTCTTGGTGCCTCTTGGAAACCCATGCATCAGCTGAGAACGTTTTCTAAGGGTTGGCCCTCAAGTCTGTGTTCTTTGCCCCTGCATCTTCTCCCTGGGGGGTTAATTGATCACTTTTAAGCTTTATTTAAATGTTTAGTTTGACTTAAATTCAGACTTCAAGAAAAGTTGGAAGAATAATACAAATAATTTCTGAGTACTGTTTACTCAATTCCCCAAATGTTAATATCTTACCACAGTTTCTTTGTTTTATCCACTCTCTCTCTCTCTCTCTCTCTCTCTCTCTCTCTCTCTCTCTCTCTCTCTCTCTCTCTCTCTCTCTCTCTCTCTCTCTCTCTCCAGCTTTTTCTGAATTGCATGAGAATAAATTGCAGCCATCGTGCTCCTTTATCCCTAAATAGTTGGATGTATATGTTCTAAAAACAAAGACATTCTGTTGCATAAGTTTAGGATATTGATCACATTGTTACCAATCAGATCTAAAGATCTTCAGCCTTATTCAGATTTTGCTGATTGTCCCAAAAATGTCCTTTATAGGAAAATAAAACTCCAGGATCGTATGTTGCATTTGGTTATTATGTTCCTTTAGTCTCCTTTAATCTGGAACAATTCTTCACTCTGTCTTTGTGTTTTGTAGCATTGGTATTTGTGAAGAGTACAGGCCAGTTATTTTGTAGAGTGCCCTTCATTTTATGTTTGTCTGGCGTTTCCTCATGATTAGATTCAGGTTCTGCACTTTTGGCAGGAATACCACAGAAGTGATGCTGTGCCCTTCTCAGTGTGTCATATCGTGAGGTACGTGATGTTGATTTATCTCATTATTGCTGGATGGTTAACGTGGTGTCTGCCAGATTTCTCCACTGTCAGCTTACTATTAATATTTTCCCCTTTGTAATTATCTTATGGGAATGTATTTTGAAGATATGTTCATGTCCCGTTACTCTGCAGACTTCCACTCACGAGTTTAACATCCATTGATGGTCCTTGTCTGAGGCAAGTTTATTATGCTTGTTGCCAAACAATGACTTTCTAATTCTGTCATCCATTCTATCCTTATTATTTGGCTTTCTAATGTAAGAGAGTTTTCCTTCCTCCCTCATTTATTATATATTTATTTATATCAGGTCAACTCATAGATAATTATTTTGTTCAATGAGTTATAATTCTTTACTCATTATTTATTGTGATGCTCAAATTCTCCCAGGTTTGGCCAGTGGGAGACACGTTATGCTGCCTTTTATGTCTATTTGACGTGTCCCTAATCATTCTCTGAGGATGGCCTTAATTTCTGGCACAACGAGATGCTCCAGGCTCATCTTGTACACTTGCTGACTCGGCCCTAAAAATCAGCCATTTTCCCAAGAAGACCTAGTGTCTTTTAGTGGAGAATGGTATTTACAAACCAAGATCTGGGCACTAGATAGATGTATGCTCATTTCTACAGGAATATCATTGCGAGTAGACCCTCTCAGTCCACAAAGCTAGGAAATTAAGTATTTAATTAACTTACATCTAGACTTCATTTTATTTTGTTATTCTATTCATTTTTATTATTGTGGCAACTTCTCTATTTATCATGAGTTTACTCTGATACCTCTAAATTCCATCCAACAGCAAAGTTCATTCTATCTTTCCCCTTTCAATATTTGTAACTCCCTTTTATGACAGTGACAAATCGCTCTGCTATTATCCATAATATATTTGCCCATTTACTGAATCCTAGGATACACAGAAAGTAGTTTCAGAATTGCTAACCCATCACTCTGTGAAAACAAACCTATTAACTAGAGTGCAATATTTGTTTAGAATTCATTTTGTCTTTAGTTTAAGGATATATTGTCCAAAGACTGTTAAAAATTACCTGGCTCCAGTGTGGTCATTTGAATATGGTTGAGTTCACTTGTTCCTGTTTAGATTCCTGGGGTTTCTGTTTTCCTATACTTGTTAATTTATATTAAATTTATTGAAGTAACATTGGTTAAAAACATTTTATGAATTTTAGCTGTACAACATAATTCGGTATCTATGTACTCTAATACATGTTCACCACCCCAAATCTAGTTTCCTTCTATTACCATATATTTGACCCCCTTTACCCAAGTCACCCTCCCCCAACCCCCATCACCTCTGATGACCACCATTCTGCTGTCAGTATTTATGAGTTGTTTTCGTTTGTTGTGTTAGTTTGTTTAATTCTTTCTTTTTTGAGCTTCTGAAATAATAGCATAATTCCAAAAGTGAGAACTGGACAGAAGTGACACCTCCCGTTACTTCTATCCTTTCCACCTCATTCCATTCATCCTATCTAAATAACCAACCTCATTTGTTCTCCTGCTTTTCTTTTTGCACAAATGAGCAGATATTTGTGCATTTTCCGACATTCCTTTCTTTCTCACATGAAGGGTGATAGGTACTCTTTTGGGCTTTGCTTTTTTACATGATAGTACATCCCAGCAATCACTTCATATCCGTTCGTAGAGATCTTTCTCTTTTATTATTGCAGCATAATATGGCTTTGTGTATGTAGATGTACCATAGATTATTCAACCACCCTGCCATATATGAACATGTAGCTTGTTCCCAGTATTTTGCCATTACAAACCATGCTGCAATCAACAACCTGATGCATATATATTTTCAGTTTGTTAGACGTGTATCCTAGGGGTAGAGTCCTCGAAGTGGAATTGGTGTGTCAAAAAGTAAACACATATATAGTTTCGTTAGGTATGGCCAAATTCCCCTCCCGACAGGTAGTACCAATTTACATTCCCATCAGAAATGTGCGTCTTTATCTCTAAAGCCTTGCCAATAGTGTTTAGTATACTTTTAAATTTTTGTAAATCTGATAGGTGGTAAATGGTATCTGATTAATTTTAATTAGAATTTTTCTAATTATAAGTGACGTGGGCATCTTTTCATATGCTTTAAAAGAGCCATTTTTGGTGGGTGGGTGTGAATTATTTGTTCATGTCTTTCTCCCTTTTTCTGTTTTTTTTTTTGTATTTTATCCTCAATTTTAAGAGTTTTTGTATTAATGATACCAGTTTTTTTTTAACTTTTATTTATTTTAAGTGTGTTTTTCCAGGACCCATCAGCTCCAAGTCAAGTAGTTGTTTCAATCTAGCTGTGGAGGGTGCAACTCACAGTGGCCCATGTGGGGAACTGGCGACCTTGGTGTTAAGAGCACCGCATGTGGGGAACTGGCGACCTTGGTGTTAAGAGCACCGCGCTCTAGCCAACTGAGCTAACCAGTTGCCCCCAATGTTATCAGTTTTTTTAAAATATAATGTATCTTGCAAGTAATTTTCCCGATTTGTTTGTCATTTTTTGATGTTTGTTTTTCTTTGCCACGCAAAAGTATTTTATGTAGTCAAACATCAATCTTTTATTTTATTGCATCTGGATTTTGAGTCACAATGACAAAGCCTTTCCTCACACCACGGTTAAAGAGGAATGCACCCATTTTTCTTCCAGTATTTGTAGGGTTTCAGGTTTTACATTTAGATTCTTAATCCGTTTGGAGTTTATTCTTGTGAATGGTTATATGGCATGGATCTTTGCCTATTTCATATGGCTATTCAGTTATTACAACCCCATTTTTAACTTTGTCCCCAGTAATTTAAAATGTCACCTTTATCATATATTCAATTCCTATATATAATTGAGAATATTTCTAGATGTATGTTTTATTCCGCTGGTCGATTAATCTGTTCCTCCTCCAATACCACAGTGTTTTAATCATAGAAGACTTACAGTATGATTTTTAAAACCTTTTTATTTTTACTTAATTGTAGATTTACATGGTGTCGCAAATGGTAAGATTTCGTTATTTTTTATGGCCGAGTAATACCATTTACGGCTACATGGATGGACCTGGAAGGTATTATGCTAAGAGAAATAAGTCAAATAGAGAAAGACAAATACCATGTGATCTCACTGATATGTGGAATGTAAAGAACAAAATACACAAACAAACAAAACAGAAAGAGACTCATAGATACAGAGAACAAACTGATGGTTGCTGGATGGGAGCAGGGTTGGATGGCTGGGTCAAAAAGGTGAAGGGATTAAGAAGTACAGATTGGTAGTTACAAAATGGTCACGGGGAAAATACAGCATAGGGAATAGAGTCAATGATATGGTAATAACTATGTATAGTGCCAGGTGGGTACTAGACTATTCGGGGGGGATAAAAAATTGTAATTTTATGTGCAATTGTAAGAAATGGTACAGAAAGTTCCTGTGTAGCTGTAGCCTCACCCGGTCTCCCCCAATGGTAACATTTTGCATAACTCTAGTGCTCTCATGCCTAGGACAGAAACATTGATACAGTCCATCCAAAACAAAATCCAAGTTGGGTTTTGAGAGTTCTTTATACATTTTACATACTTGTCCATTGTCTGATGTGTACTTTGAAAGTACTTTCTCCCAGTCTGTAGCTTGTCTTTTCATCCACTTAACAGGTTCTTTTGCAGAAAGATTATTTTCAGCCCATGCTTTTGTTGTCAAGTCTAAGCAGTATTTACTCATCGAGTCTTCTAATCAGTGAACATAGTATGTCTGTCTATTTAGATCTTTATTTCTTTCATAAGCATTTTGTAGTTTTTTTGGATACAGATCCTATGCACATTTTCTTTGATGTAATATTTAAGTATTGCATTTTCTTTATAGCAATTGTAAGCGGTATTGTGTTTTTTAGACACAGTTTTAGTGATACAATTCACATACCACAAAATTAAAGTGTTCAATTCAGTGTTTTTTAGTATGATCAGAGAGTTGTGCCACCATCACCAATATCTAATTTCAGAACATTTTAGTTACCCTGAAAAGAAACTACATACCCGTAGCAACCATTCCCCATTCCCCTCCTCTCAGCTCCTAGCAACCATTAATCTGTTTTTGGTTTCTATGGATTTGCCTATTCTGGACATTCCTATAAATGGGAGCATACAATAGGTAGCCTTTTGTGACTGATGTCTTTTCCTTAGGATACTATTTTTAAATTTTATCCGTGTTTTAGCATGTATTAGTACTTCATTCCTTTTTGTTGCCAAATAATATTCCATCGTATGGATTGATGCCATTCTGTTTATTCATTCACTAGCTGATAGAAATTTGAGTTGTTACCACTTTTTGACTGTTATGAATGATACTGCTATGAACATTCACGTATAAGTTATTGTGTAGACATAGCTTTTATTTCTCTCAGGTATATACCTAGGAGAGAAATTTCTGGGTCATATGGTGACTCTGTGTTTAACATTTTGAGGAAGTGCCATAATGTTTTGCAAAACAGTTGCACCATTTTACAATCTCACCAACAATATATGAGTATTTCAATTTCTCTGCATCCACACCAACACTTGTAATTTTCTGTCTTTTTTAATTTTTATTTTTTGATAGCTAATCACATCTATTTCAGGGCATAATATGCTTTTTAGACACATGGGTGATACTGAGTTACAACCCTTTTTAAATATCCATGGGGTATTTTATTTTTGCAAAGACAGGTTCTAAAAATCATAAAACCAGATAGATTAATAATACGCTTATCAAAATTAGATTAAAAATTAGTCATGGCTCTCATTCACTCTGTCCTGGCATTAAAGATGTTATAAAGATTCATAGAATACCAGCAAGTATGCCAACATTTATAGACAGTGGTGTTGTCAAAAAAGTCTTTCTCTGATTTTAGCAAAGAGAAACCATCCAAATTTTATTCTCTGTACTACTGACATGATTTAACTTTGGTACATGGTATTATTATGTCTCCTACTTTAGCAAAGTCTAGTTTTCTCAAGGCTGTTTCCCCAACTTTTCTGGAAGTAAAATATATTGTTTCCAACCTTCAAATTAAAATGTTATCCTCATAAATACACGTATATACACCAGGTTGGTATATTCACATACAACCTTTCCAATTTCAGGCTAAGCAAAGACATACATGTAGAGCTATATTAACATCATTAAAGCAAAAGATAATCCAACTTAACGTCAAGAGAAAACGTGACCTTCCATGCAGTGTTTGATATAGAAAATACTGAGTTTTGTCACATTTTATTCAAATACCAGTCTGATCACACATGGTCCAAGAACATTCAAATAATAAACCTAAAAGAAACCGATGTTAACGATTGGTCTTCGAACATTATAGCCAATGATGCCACGCTTGCCTGTGATCTCACCAGCATCAGTGGTGACCAAACCATCCAGCAGACCTTCCTTAGCTGTGAGCCATTTGAAGCTACCAGTTTGAGCACCACTGACTATTTGTTTCAAGCTCTGAATAGCTGTAGGGATCTCAGCAGGGGTTGGAGGAACCAGCCCAACCTTGGCATTCTGCCAAAATGTGGCCAATGGAGACTTCGAGTAACTCACAGCAGTGTTTAACAGCGCCGGGGCCTTTTATAGACAAATTGGGCCATGGTTCTAGGATGGAAAAATCCATGGCCTTGAATGGCCAGCTGAATGTCACCCCCTCTCTGTCTTTGTTATTATAACCGATGATAGTAAGCATCATTTCATGTGTTTATTGGCCATTTGTATATCTACTTTGGTGAAATGTTTACCCGGACACTTTGCCCATTTTTAAATTGGTTTGTCTTTCTAATGTTGAGTCCTAAGCGTTCTTTATATATTTTGGATACTAAACCCTTGTCAAATAGATGAATTGCAAATACTTTCTCCCATTCTCTGGGTCATTTTCCACTTTCTTGATGGTATTATTTGTAGCACACAAGTTTTCATTTTGATGAAGTTTACTTTATCTAGTTTTTCTTCTACCACTTATGTTTTTGATGCCATATCCAAGAAACTATTGCCTAATTCAAAGTCACAAAGATTTACTGCTATTTTTTCCCCAAGAGTTTGGTAATTTTAGTTCTTATATTTAGGTCTGTCATCCATTTTGAGTTAATTTTTGTGTATAGTGAAAAAGTGGTCCAATATCTTTTTTTTTTCATGTGAATATCCAGTTGACATAGTATCATTAGTTGAAAAGATTATTATTATGTCTTAGCACATTTGGTAGTTTGCTAATAGATTGTTAATGATTTTTGCATTTTTATTCATGACGGAATTTGGTCTCTAGTTTTCTTTTTTGTGCTGTCTTTGTCTGGTTTTGATGTTAGGGTAATGCCAACTTCATAAAATGAATTAAGAAAGTATTCCCTCCTTTATTTTCTGGAAGACGATGTGTGCAATTGGTTTTAATTCTTGTTTAATGTTTGGTAGAACTTTCCAATGAAATTATCTGGGTTTGGTGGGTTTTTTGGGGGGTGGAGGGATTAAATTATGAATTCAATGTCCTTAATAGTGATAGGGCTATTCAAAAAAATCTATTTTGATTGTGCTTTACAAGGAATTGGTTCATTTCATCTAAGTTGTCAAATTTATTGCGTGTAGAGTTTTTAATAATATTCCTTTATTATCCTTTTGATGTCTGCCAGGAATGTAAGTGATACCCCCTGCTTCATTTCTGATATTGGTAATTTATGTCTTCTCTACTTCTTTTCATTCTTGCTAGAGGTCAATTTTACTGATCTTTTCAAAGAACCAGATTTTTGTTTCATTATTTTTCTCTATTGTTTTTCTGTTTTCAATTTCATTGATTTCTTATCTTTTTTATTACCTTCTGCTTTGGGTATATTTTGCTTTTCTTTTCCTACATTCTTGAGGTGTAAGCTTAGATGATTGGTTTAGCTTAGATAGTAATTTGAGACTTTGCCTCTTTTCAAATGTATGCATTTAGTGGTATACATTTCCTTCTAGCACTGTATGAACTGTGTCCCACACATTTATATGTTACATTTCCATTTTCATTCAGTTCTATGCATTTTTTAATTTCCTTTGAGACTTCCTCTTTGACCCATGGATTATTTAAAAGTGTATTGTTTAATTTCTAAGTGTTTGGAGACTTTCCTGATTTCTTTCTGTTACTGATTTCTAGTTTGCTTCCGTTGTGATTGAAGAACATACTGTGTGTGAGTTCAGTTCTTTTAAATTTGTTGCAGTGTGTTTTAGGGCCAAGGATATGGTCTACCGTGGTTATATGTTCCATGGGTCCTTGAAACGAATGTGTAATCTGCTATTGCTGGATGGAGTGTCATCTAGATCCTGTTCGTTGATGGAGTATTTTTGAGTTCTTCATCTTTGTTGATTCTGACGAATGGTTGTATCTATTGCTGAGAGTGAGGTGTTGAAGTCTTCAGCTCTCACGTGGATTTGTCTATGTCTCCTTTTAGCTCTCTCAGTTTTTGCTTCATTTGTTTTGAGACTCTGCTGTTTGGTGCAAACACATTTAGGATCATTATGCCTTACTAGTAGATTGACTCTTTTATTATGTAATGTCTGTGTATCTCCAATAATTTGCTTTGCTCTGAAGTCTTTTTCTGATATTAATATAACCACTACTGCTTTTTTAAAATAATGTTTGCATGGTGTATCTTCTCCCTTCCTTTTGCTTTCAACCTACCTATCCTGTTGTAGTTGGAGTATCTTTTAGATAGACTGTAGTTGGGGCATTTCTAAAATTCTACTCTGCCCATCTCTATCTTTTAATTGCTGTGTTTATACCGCATAAATGTACGGTAATTGTGGATATGTTCTATCTTAAGTGTGCTATTTTACCATTTGTTTTCTGTTTGCTTCCTCTGGTTTTGGTTCCTCTGTTTCTCTTTCCTTGCATCCCTATGGGTTACTTAGACATTTTAGGATTCCATTTTGATTTATTTAGTGTTTTTGAGTATCACACTGTAGACTTCTTAGTGACCAGTTAGTGTTACTCTAATAACTGTATACATAAGTAATTTATCACAGTCTGCAGTTTATCACTTTGAACAAAGTATAGAAATCTTACTTCCGTTCCGATCTGTTTACCCTCCCTACTTTTTAAATATAATTGGTGTAACTATTCTTCTATACAGGCTGAGTATCAGAGGAGATGATGTTATATTTTGGTATCATCTATCAAATATGATTTAAGAAACTCGTGAAGAGAAAAGTTTATTATACTTATCATCTATTCTGAATTTCTTCTTTCCTTTATGCAGTTTCAAGTCTTTTTCTGTTATTTCCTTTCTGCTTAGAGAACTTCTTTTAGCGATTCTTTAATGGTGGGATTATTAGCAATAGTGTCTCAGTTTTCTTTCATCTAAGAATGTCTTGATTTCCCCTTCATTCTTGAAGGGTATTTTTTACTAGATATATAATTTTGAGTTGACCGTTCTTTCTTTCAGGACTTGAGAAATGTTTTGCCACTTTCTTCTGCAGGAGCTACTCCATGGTTCCTAAAAAGAAATCCCTTGTCATTGGAAGTGAGAGTTCTCTATAAGTAATGTGTCATTATTGTCTGATTGTTCTCAAGATTTTTTTTTCATTTTAGTTTTTAGAAGTTTAATTATGAATGTCTTGACATGGATTTCTTTGGGTTTTTCCTGTTTGGATTATCTTGGACTCTAGAGTCTCTAGGTTTATGGTTTTGCCAATTTTTGAAAATTTTCAGCCATTATTTCTTTGACTAATTTTTCAATCTCACTCTTCTTCTGTGCCTCCAATGATACAAATGTTGGATCTTTTGTTGTTGTCCCACAGGTCCCTGAAGGCCTGCTCTTTACCTTCCTTTTCCTCCTTCTCCTCCTTCTTTTTTAGTTTACTTTCTCTCTGTTGTTCAGATTGCCTGAATTCTGTTTATATGCCCTCAAATTCATTAATTCCATCTTCTCTCATCTCCACTATAATAATTAGCCCTTTAGTGAGTAATTTCATTTTTTTATTGTATTTTTTTAGTTCTATAACTTCCATTTGATTCTTTTTTATAACTTCCATTTCTTTGCTGAGATTTTGTATTTTGTTAATTTGTTTGAAGAATATTTGTAATTGTTTGTTGAGCCAAGACTACCCTGGTGGGGGAATGGGTGCATGCTTGTACTTTTGACACCTCTGGGCAGAGGAATCAGAGTATGGCCATCTGTTTACATGGGGTGAAGGAGGGGGGTGGAATATCATCTTCCTACTTTGTCTGGCTGGCGGTGGCTTTTCTCTTCATGTTGGCTGGAGTAGTGTGGGGGTTTTCAGGAAAGTTTTTTGTCCTTTAGGCCACCTTTCCCACAGTGCTTTGACTAGTGGGAAAAGCCTTTTAATTGAACCTTTTTTTTTTTTATTGTACCTGCTGGCAGTTCCAGGTTAGAGGCTTCTGCTGCGTCCTGTCTAGTATGTATAGGAGTCGATAAGGAAACCCAGGGAATTCACTGCTGTGCTATTCCTCAAGTCTCTAGGTCCCTACGTTGACCACCTTTTCTTTCTGCCTTCTAGACCTCTTCCTACGATTGTATGTCATATTATGTTCAGGTTTTGTTTGTTTCTGCAGTTTGCTTTTTGAAAAGTTTCTAATTGTGGTAAAATACTTGTGAAATGTATCATCTTAACCATTCGGTATTGTTAAGTGTATTTACATTGTTGGGCAATGTGCAGGTGATTTTAGTGGTAAGATGGAGGACCGGGGAGGAATCTGACTACTATTCCATCCTGGTCAGAACCAAAAGTGTCCTATGTTTTCCTGCCTATTCTTGTATGCTTGTATTTCCATGAGAAATTCGATATCAACTTGTATAGCAGTGTTAAAAAAAAAAAAGCTGTTGGCGATTTTTTTTTATTAGGATTGCATTTGATATTGATAAGCTAAAAGAGAACTGATATCTTTTTGATGTTAAGACATTTTATTCTAGTGCAAAGGGTATCATTTCATTTGTTCAGGTCTACTTTTCAGTCTTTCTGGAGTGTTTTAGCATTTCCTTCATAGAGGTTTTATACGTGCTTGTTCCTTTTCTCCCTAAGGGTGTTGTTTTGTTTGTTTTTGTAAGTAGAGGTTTTTTCCTATTGTGTGTGTCCCTTCCCTGGTTGATTGAGTCATGAAGTAAACCAGTGACTCTCAAATCTGGATCTCCAGTCTGTCACCTGACCTCCAGACCCAGATTTGTAACAGTTTTATCCTACCTGCTTACCTGGCTAGCCCTCTCACACCTTCAATTTTAATGTCTGCAAGGATCCATTTTTCTTCTTCCCTGCTCTCTTCAACCCTCACTCCAATAATAGTAACACCAGAAACTGTAGAGCTATTTCCAACTCATCTTTTTATACCCACTCACCAGCTAATTGGTCATTCAGTCCTGATATTCTAGCATTTTAGAAGTTATGATCATGAAATCTCCATGTTAGATGGAATTAGAGTCATGTAGCCTAACCATACTTCTGATGCCTAAATTCTCTATTCAGTGTCTCCATTATGTGGTTTCTGGCATGTGCTTGAACATATATTTCCAGGGACAGGAAACTTCCTTATGTGGCAGTCTATTTTATTTCTGGATACACACACACACACACACACACACACACACGTATATCTTTCATCACCTCCTTGCTAAAATCATCACCCTGTGCTTATTGAGTACCCACCTGAACCCATGACCCTATGATCCTTGCCTAGACTGCTGCTCCAGCCTACAATGGTTCTTTCCGATCTCTGTGGACTTCTAATGGGGTTCTCCTGCAGCACCATCACAGTTCTGGCCATGGCTCTGCCAGGTTCTAGTACACAGACTAAAAGCCAAACTTCTTTGCCTAACATCCAGGGCATTTTCGGAGCTGAACCCCAGCATTCTCCCATATCATCTCCAGCTACTCTGGGTGGTTGGAAGAAGAAAGAGAAGAAGGAAAAGAAGAGGGGAAGGAGGTGGAGAAGAAGCAAGAATACACTAGTTTTCCAAAGTCCTATATCAACATTCATTGCGGGTAGTCCTTCTTTCCTTCTCTATCAGTAGAGGTAGAGAACTGGCAGCATTGGAATGTTAGCAGGAAGGCTGTCAGTGACCATTACACTGAAGCCAATAAATAAATGGAACATCAATGACCATGAATACAAAGCCAACTCTAGAACGCTGCCTCCTCCATGAACCCCCCGTAGGACATTTCTGTTTTCTAGAGGTATTGATTGTTTGCAGCTTTGTAGTATAATTATTTGGAGAAGGTTAATTCCTTTAGCACAGGGACTGTGTTGGATCCATCTCTGTATTTTCCACTCTGTCTTCTTACCAGAATTCCATTCACTCACTAGGGTCCCACTCAGAATGTCACTTTTTCTGGAAGTCTTTCTGCAGTCTCTTCAGCAGAATTCATTCCACAAACATTTCCTGAGGACTGAGTATGAAATGCTGGTGAGGCATGCTTTCTGCCCTGGAGGAGCTTGCCATCAGCTCAGGCTTTATGACCCTCAAAGCCTTTGTATATTGGTGTCCAGCACCGTGTGATGTGTGTCAGACGTCAACTTCTCCCACTGAGCTCCAAGCCCAGTGCCCAGCCCTGAGTAAACTCTTAGGGGGAAGGATGTTTCCAGACGAAGTGATATGGACATCGAGGGAAAGGAGAGGATGTATGGCTCAGAGGTCACTTGCAGTGGAGAAGAGGTCATACAGAGCAGAAGCCATTACTCAAGCAGCTGGACCTGTGCCTAGGCCTCACGGTGGTGAGTCTGCGAGCAGTAGGGGGTCCAGATGGTTAAATACAAGACAGAGAGGGGCTGGAAAATGTGCAGGACTCCAGAGGCCATGCTCTGGAACTTTCTCTGTAGGGAGTGTGGCACCACTCAGATTTTTGAGCAGGGAAGATGGTCAGATCAGTGTTTTGGAAAGATTGCTCTGGCTGCAGATAGAGGATAAATTGGAAAGCAGAGACTGCAGACAGAGGTGGTCTCCTGGGAGGAGGCTGTGGCAGGAGTCCAGGGGAAAGATGATGGGGATAAACCAGGGCAGGGGAAGGAGATAGACCTGACAGATGGTTGAGAGGCAGAATCAACAGATGGCTATTACTCTAAAGACAGGCTTGACTGATGTTTCATCCATACAGAGACGTGGGCTAGAATCTGTGATAGAAATACTTTATTAACAACTGTGCAGGGTCTCAGCTCGGAGACTTGAATGGTATTGTGGGTTGAATTGTGTCCCCCAAAAGATATGTCGAAGTCCTACCCTGCACAACCTATGAATGTGACTGCACTGGGAAATAGTCTTGGCAAATGCAATCAAGTTAAAATAAGGTTATTAAGTGGGCCTCTAATCCAATATGACTGGTGTCCTTATAAAAGAGGGAAAGTTGGCATAGAGACACACAAGGAGGAGAAGGCCATGTGAAGGCAGAGACAGATGGAGTGATGTACCTACAAGCCAAGGAACACCAAGGATGGCCAATAGCATAAGAAGCTAGGAGAGAGGCATGGAACAGAGTTTCCCTCAGAGTCTACAGCAGGAACCAACGCTGCCAACACCTGGATTTGGGACTTCCGGCTTCCAAAACTGGGAGACAATTAATTTCTGTTGTTTTAAGCCAGCCAGTTTGTGGTAATTTGTTATGGCAGCCACAGAAAATGAACACAAATAGTATGAAAGAACAATTACACAGGCTCTCAGGGACTGTTGCGAGGATGATAAGGGGATATTCATGGTATAAACTCTGGCAGTAGCTGTATTGGTGGCTTGGGAAGAGCTCGTCTTGTATTTTGGACCCAGCTTGTCCCATGGCTCTTTTGAAGGGAGCCTCATTAGAAAAAAAAAAATATTGGGCGTTGCTCCGAAGTTCTCACAAGCTTTTGTCAGAGAAATAAGATGGTTTCCTAAGACAGCTCCAAATTCATTGTGCCCCGTGGCTTAAGTGGTTGGTTCTCTCCTGGTCACAGACTGGAAGTTCCTTGGGGAGGTTAGAACCCCGCCCTCCCGGGGGGGGGGGTGTTCCTTTTGCTCTAGCCCCCTCCTCATCCCTTATTTGTGACAGTTACAGACTTCAACTCATATGTGTTCTAGCAGAGGATTTTGATTTAGAAAGCAGAGAAAAGGCGAAAATATTAAGTCATTGTAGTTCATACCCTGGAATGTTATTCAGCCTTGAAAAGGAGCGAAGTCTTGATATATGCTACAACATGGATAAACCTCCAAGACACACTTCTAAGGAAAAGAAGCCAGCCACAAATGATCACATATTGTATGACCCTATTTATATGAAATGCCCCAAATAGGAAAATCCCTAGAGACAGACAGCAGATTTATTTATTTATTTATTTTTTATTTTATTAGTTTCAGGTGTACAAGACAAGGTAATACTTAGACGTTCATCATTTATATTCCTCACACTGTGAACCCCCCTACCCCCATCCATTATCCCTCCGACCTCACACCGAGCCATCACATTATATATATAAAATTATAGTTGGCATTTATTAATGTTTACCTTCTGGTGTACAATGCCATGGTCAGGCATCCACATTATCTCTGAGGTGGTCTCCCAAATAGGACGCATGTCCATCGGATACCCAACAAAATCTTTACAACATTATTGGATAAGTTCCCCAAATTAATTTTCAGAAAACCCTGAGGCCATCTTGTGGTTACCAGCTGCTTCCTAATCCCTTCACCTTTCCCCTTATCCCCAACACCCCCCCCACCCCCGCCCATCTAACAACTCTCGGTTTTTTCTTTGTGTCCTCAAAACTGTCTCTGATCAGTTCATTCACATACTCTTTTCTTTAGATTCCACATATAAGTGAGATCATATGGTACTTGTCTTTCTCTTTCTGACTTATTTCACTTAACATAATGTTCTCTAGATCCATCCATGTTGTTGCAAATGATAAGATTTCTTTCTTCTTTATGGCTGCGTAATACTCCATTGTATAAATGTACCACAGCTTCTTAATCCAGTCATCTACCAATGGGCATTTCGGTTGTTTCCATGTCTTAGCTATTGTGTATAGTATACAGCAGATTTATGGTCGCCAGGCTGGGAAATGAGGAATGGGAGATGGGGAGTGACTGCTAATAGGTCCAAAGTTTCTCTTTGGGGTGATGAAAATGTTTGGGGACTAGACAGAGCCTATGGTGGCACAGCATTGTGAATATACTAAATGACACTGAACTTCACGCTTTAAAATGGCTAACTTTATGTTATGAGACTTTTACCTCAATAAACAAAGTCATTGCAGGCTTGAAAACATGTTTTACGATTTAATTTCTGAAAATTTGGAGACTAGTAACCCCATCTGTGGCCCTGAGGGGGGCAGGGATGGTCTCTCCACCTTTAGCTACGTAAGTAGAAGGCGGCATAGAGGGCCCGGTGAGCAAACATTCGCTCCCATTTGTCCACGTGGAATGAAGTGCGGGGAGCCCCGCCCTCCTGAGAGCCACCTCAGGCTGCCCATATGGTAGGACATTACATGCTTCCATCTGACTTCTGAGTGAATCAACTGTACCCTGTGGTGGAAAAAGGATAAGAGGGAAGTGTGAGGAGGCAAGGCCTCCATTGTTGTTAAAGGATCGCTCCCCATGGTTGTGATTTTAAAGAACAATTTCCTTCACAATCAGCTTCTCCCTAGGCTGTGGCTTCCTGGGAGCCCTCCAGAAAATGTCAAGGAAAATGTATGGGAGACCCTCATCCAGAAAGCTGAGCAAGCACAGGCCCATCAGAGTGATGAGCATGGATGAGACGTCGAGAATTGCCCATATTCCCATCCTCTGAGGCTCAAGGATATCACCGAAAATAGGAAACTGAGAAGCTGGGGGTTATTTTGCTGCTTTGTCCAGATAAAATGGTCATAGAATAAATTGCACGTATTTAAAGTACAATTTGGTTCGTTCTGACACGTGTATGCCATCACCATAGTCAAGGTAATGAATATGCCCATCAAGCCCCGAAGTTTTCTTGTGCCCCTTGGTAATCCCTCCCTCTTGCCCCTCTCCACTGTCCCCAAGCAACCACTAATGTGTCTTCTGGCAATCCTGAGTACTTCGCGTTTTCTAGAATTGTGTATAAATGGAATCATAGAATAGGAACTCTTCTGTTTTTTTGGTCTGGCTTCTTTCATGTGGCGTAATGATAGATTCAGTCATGTTGTGTGTATCAGTGTGTCATTTTTATTGCTGAGAATTATTCTGTTCTATGGATTGTGCTGCAATTCATTTATCCATTCACCTGTTGATGGGCATTTGGGCTGTCTCCAGTTTTTGGTGAATATAAATACAGCTGCTGTCCACATAAGTGTACAAATGTTTATGTAGACATACTCTTTCTTTCTCATGGGTAAATAGTTGGGTTATAAGAGTTTGTTTAACTTTTGAAGACATTCCTAAAATGATGTTTTTCAAAGTACCATGTTTCCCCGAAAATAAGACCGGGTCTTATATTAAGGTTTGCTCCAAAAGACACATTAGGGCTTATGTTCAGGGGATGTCATCCTGAAAAATCATGCTAGGGCTTATTTTCTGCTTAGGTCTTATTTTCAGGAAAACACGGTGGTTGTACAATATTCCATCCCATGCTGGTGTGATGTTTTAAAATCCATGGCTTTCTATGGGGTTGGAAGAGGTTCGTGGTTTTTCACACATGTTCTGCAGCAAATTAGACGTTGGGCTGGGTCCAGAAATAACCTTTGTTCTATGTTATGAAACAAGATTGGAAGGAGTGGCAAGTGGTGAAGGGAAAACTAGATGTGGGGGACAGAGGTTTGGGAATAAGGGAACATCCGCAGGAGTCAAACTGGCCCTTTTGAAAGGAAGATTGAGAACTGCGGGTGGCTGAGGGAAGGGAGGGGACAGCCAAGTATTCAGAACCTTTCTCCTGGCTGCCTGCTGGAGAACTGAAACTCTCTGGAAAATGAGTGGGCAGTTTTTCCGGGCACCCACTCCTAGGCTCTGGAGCCCACCTGTGTGACCATGTTATTGCCTGGGTCTAGGAACCATTGCAATGGGGCAGCATGTACTTGGCCTACACCTTGGAATAAGCCAGAAAGAGAGGGCAGTTGTGGCATTACCTGTTTTCCACCCTTCCAGTGCTTGCTGTTTTGTACAGCCCTTCTTCTCTTTCCTGTTATCTCTTTAAAGGCTGATTGGAGAGAGGCGAGGTGGGGAGGGGGTTGAGTGATACCACAGGTCCCCCTGTCAGACAGAGGCCTTTGTGCCTCTGTCGCTCTTGGGAGACTGCCAGACCTGGAGGCAGCAAACTTCTGTTCTACCGCTGGCTCTTCCGGAGCTGTCGGGCTGCTCCCCTCCCTGGGCCTCAGTTTCCCCATGTGCAGGATATGGCTCAGACTAGGTGGTATCTGAGGGTTCTTCCAGTACTTGACTCCAGATGATAACTTGAGCCCAGCTTCAGGGCCTCATCCTGGTCTTTGAGTTGCCATAGGGAGGCTGTTGCAGACATTTTTTATCATACCTCTCTTCTTAGAAATTTACTCTAACTGCACCTAATGGAGTCTTTTGTGCCCTGGTGAAGTGAAGTTCAGTCTCCTCGGGCTATCCTTGGGTTTAAAGTGATGGGATGAGGAGTAAGAGAAAGGTCTAAACACTTAACTGGGCTTGTCCTCTCAGCCACACATGTGTGCGAACTTTCTTCATATGCTAAGAAGGTCCGTGACAGTATCTCGTCCTCACCAAGTCTGGATTGGACATGGTCCTCAGAACTTTACACTCAGTGGCTCTTTTGAACCCTCACAGAACCTGGTGGGTAGATGCTATTATTATTGCCTCCATTTTACAAAGGAGGACGCTTAGGCACAGAAAGGGTCACGTCCTTGCTCCCTGTCACATAGCTGGGGCATGGCAGCGCTGTTAAGCAGAAAACGGATTCATGCAAGGACCTCCTTTCCCAGCAAGATGCAACCCACTCAGGCAAGTCAGAAAGGGAAGGCACACTGCCCTCGTCCCTGCATCACCTCGCAAAGCCTGGCTAGAAATGAACCCAAATAAGGGCCACCCAAACTGAACTACTCTGACTCTCAAAGTGCAGTTTTATTTCCCTCGTGTCCCTGGGCTCATCTGGGTGCCTACAGGAAACCTTGAGGCTCAAGCCAAGAGGAGGTGGGTCCCATGTTCCCTGAAAGATCCACCCTATTAGTATTTTTCCATCAATATAGTAACACACTTGTTCTAGAATTTCTCTGTGGCAGACATTGGCTGGGTTTGGGGCTGCACTGAGGGAGACACATGCAGAGAAGTAGAGCCTCCCTGGAGTCATTTAGGCCAAGAGGGGAGGACAGTGCCCCTTTTCCATGGAGCGGGGCTTCTAGAATAGCCTAGAACAGGGGTCCGAGGTCTGACTCAGCTTCTCCCTGCCCCTCCCTCAGTCTCCGTCTCCACTTCGTTTTCATCTCTGAAAGCTGCTTCTCAGCCGTTTCCCAAGAGGGTCTGACTCATGATCCCAAGCTGTCTCACCGGGGAAAAATGTTGGAGTGCCCGGCGACAATTACAGGCCATGGACACGGCCTCCATTTGAATGGGCCCAGCCATCCCAAATACACCAGCACGCCTGTGTCTGGAAACCAGACATGGGGCTCTCAGGAGACCCTCTTCCACCAGCCATCAGAAGGCTCATTATACCTGGACACGGGTAGGGGAGGGTCCTTATAGCACTTGTGACAGGTACTTTCTGAGCTCTCTGAGGCCAAGCTGGTTCTCAGACTTTCTGGAAACGAAGAGGATCAGTATTGGGTGCAGGAGAATGACTCAAAGGTCAGGATTCCTAACCCTTGCTGTGCCATGGATGCCCTTAGCTTTCTGGTGAAATGTAGGGACTTTCTCAAAAAAAAAAAAGTTTTTAAATGCACACAACAAAACAATGGGATCACAAAGGATACCAGGTAGATCAAAATAGTTATCAAAATACTTATATTAACAAATTTGTGATGTTTATTTAAGTGCTTCTTAACACATTATATAGATCTAGCAGTAGGTCTTACAACTAGTGCAATTTCAAGGTACTGATATTTAGAGATTCCGGCTCTGACTAATGTGACATAAAAATATCTGTGATTTCTCTTGGCAACAAAGTCACAGGTTCTGTAAATATTACTGTGGCTTATTGCCAGCCTCCATAATTGAAGGAAATGCTAAATTTCAGTTACAGGTTAGTGAAAATAGAGATGTAATCTTTTCCCCATTTGAGTTTGCAGATTTCTATCCATGAACCTTAGGTTAAGAACCCCAAGCTAAGGCAACACTGAAACTTATGTAATTGGGTGGGATGTTTTTTTTCCCCCTGATTTCTCAGCTAAGTCAAACTGTTGGCCTTAGAACATTTGCTTACACTCTACTTTCTTCTTACTGCCAGCCAGAGAACTTAGGTTCCAGTCCTAGCTCCCCCACTTATGAGCTGTGTGACTAGGTGAGTTGCTGACCCTCTCTGAATATCAGTTTTGTGCTCTGTCAAACGGGGATACTGGATACTAATAGCATCTACCTCCTAGTGTTGACAAGAGGATTAAATGAGATAGTGCTTATGAAACATCCTGGCACTGTGTTAGCCCTTCATAATGATTAGCTCTAATAATTATTAGAGGGTACACACAGGCAGGGGAGGGGGCAGTGGTGTGCTGAATCTGGCCCCCGAAAGCCAACTGTTACATTTTCAGCAATTGTTTTTCACTTTCTGACATCATGTTGGTAGCTTAGAATTGGCCGCAGTGAGAGTATTTACAACAGAAATCATCAGTTGCTGCAACAGAGCTTTGAAGCAGAGCTTTTTTCCCTGGAGAGCTGCTTGTTAAACATTTATGACCGCAGCACTGGAAGAGGGTTAGGGGGCTGCTGTTCCCACAGTGGTGGTAGGCCAACCTTTCTGTATCCTGTATCTGGGGAAACTGTGAAACATCAGATGGGTTTTGGGGGAGAAAATGAAATGTTCCTTGTGGTGCAAGTGAATTTCATTTGTAGTCTATTGGTTCTTCCATCTACACAGTTTTGCGTCAAGAAGAGAACAGGTTTTTCTTGATTAATCTTCTCAGTTCTTGATAATTACTTCCATTTCAGCCATTCTGCAAAAGGATCTGTTTTCAGATAAGGAAAAAGCAATTTCTGTTCTCTTTATCTGTAGAATACAATATTTTTTTTCTTAAAATCCAATATTTCTATGTACTGGTAACTTATTTCCATGTCAAGTTTTATCTGTAGGATTCTAGTACATTCTTCCCGGAGAGTATTGCAAAGACACGTGGCGGAAAAGTGAGTTGACCGATTATGCAGCCCGGTTAGCATTAATTGAGTCGAAATATCGGCTTTGATGGTGTTTTCAGGGAGAACTCCTAAGTGGATGTTTATGTCTGCAAATGGAAGCGCTGAGTAGCTAGACTCTGCAGGGCCTGTGCTGGGGAGTCAGTCCTGGGTGGTAGTTTACTCACACTGGCATTTGGTTACATGAGCTGTTTTCATATGCTTCTCTGCTAGATTGCCACAACTGTATCAGCCACTTCTGTATGCTGCTGTCCACCTGTTAACTGTGCTGACACATGATGGAAAAAGAAGATACAATGGGGGTGGCAAACAAGAGAACGTATAACTATGGAGAAGTGGAATGTGGCAGAGAAGGGCGTTCCCATCGGTCCTGTCAGGGACTAGATGAGCTCTTTCGTGGGGATGCTGTGGGGTGCTCCAAAAAGGCAGGTGTGCTGCAAAAGTCCCTCTGGCCTTGAGGAGTTCCACTGAGATGTTGGATGGCCTGCTCAGCTATTGTTCTGACACTTTCCCCACCCAGTGCAGTTTCTCTTGGATTGTATCGTTTTTTTATGAAATGTGCGTATAATCAGTTTGGTGCTTCTCTTGCTGGGTCATCAGCACTATTGTGGTCTATACACCAGTCACGTCTCTCACTTTGCCTCTTGTTAAAACCCCATTCGATGGGAGAATACCTCTGGCTGCCTGCTCGGCAGCAGGTAGATGAGCCAGCCTCGCCATCCAGACTGGTCATTAATATTGTGAATAACCAAAGATGACAAGTTACGGATGGGGACCATGGCTGCCAAGGTGGGATCTGGTTTCTGGAAGCAAAAGTGGTAAAATTAACAATCTAAAATAACACGAGCCACTTGACTAATCTGGGCTCATCCTTTTCTCTGCTATGGCACAATCTGTGCACTTCAGATAAAGTGGCCAGCTGAGCTGCCTCTCCACGGAATACATCCTCTCAGAAGCACATGAAACAGCGGTCTCTATTTGTGTGTTTAGGTCTGTGGCAATTTGAAATCGTTCTCGTCAAAATGAACCTGTTTTCTAAAGTGTATTTTTAAAATATGTTTCACAGTTAGGAATGGGGGAAGGGGAAGTGAACATGCTATAAAGCGAGCCAGAGAAATTGGCTCCTATAATTGATATAGAAATGGTATGTGGATATTGCTCTCCAAAATTGAACCTGACCTTGAACTTGATAGTGAGCCCAGGCCTTGGGACTGGGTGTGTCCCTTCCCTTCTTGTTTTGCTAGTGCAGCTATGTGTGCTTGGCCCTGATGGGAAAGGGACTTCCTGGAGGGCACAGAACAGGGTCCCACCTTACATTGTTTGTCATCCAGATGGGACACTGAAGCCCAGAAACAGGCAGGGAGCAGCAGAGCCTCTCAAAGTCCAGCCCCCAGGCTCTTGTGCCAGCTCTTCACTCTATCCCAGTAGAAGGGCTGAAGCCTGCTTTGGTCTCTTTTCCTCTCTGCCACCCAACTGTGTTTGCACTCTTGTTAGTAATTTTTGAGTGTTGGGAACTTTCCAGAGGCATCTGCCGCCGTGGTGGGGGAGGGGGCGGAGGTTCCTGCACCCGCCCCTTCACTCATTGCTGATGGACCTGCCCGGTGGCAGGCTTTCTTCTAGAGACTGGCATTCAGCATGGGGCTCATATTCTAGTACAGAGAGACTAGACAGAAAATCAATGTATCAGGTTGGTGCATAAGTAATTGCGGTTTTTGCAATTATTTTTAACCTTTCAAATCGCAATTACTTTTGCACCAACCTAATGGTTTTGTGCTCCGTGACAGTGTTTCATTCCACCCAGCAGCTATGGCCACAGCGGCCAAGTGCTGTTTTGCCAGGACCCAATGGGGGCCTAGAGAAAGACAGTACAACTAGCCAACATTTGGTGGGGTTTACTATGAATCAGCGAATGTTCTGAGTGCATTACAGATACCATGCCTTTGATCTTCACCATAACCACATGGAGCAGATGCTATTATCTCTCTTTTATACATCAGGAATCAGATGCACAGAGAGGTTGAGTAACTCCCCCAAAGCCACACAGCCAATCAGTAGCAGAGTTGGATTCAAAATCAGACCATTGTGTGCCATAGTCCATGCTTTAATTGCTCGGCTACTACACTGCCTCTCAGGATGGCACAGAATCTGAAGTCTAGACCCTACCAAGTTCAAGGAAGGCCCAAAAGCCAGGCCAGGATCCAGCCCTGGGTTCTCCCTACTAAGGGTGACCACCATCAGCCTGGAAGGAACTCCGAGGCAGCTATGTGTTAGCTGGATACCGCCAGACCTGGCCAGTGCCCCATTCCCCTTCCTAGCCAAAGCTAGGATAGGAACCCCAGTCCCATTTGCTTCACAGAATGATTGTGAGGCTCTGATCACACCAGTTCCCTCCCCCCTCCAAGATTATCAGCACTGACCGACCCCCACACTCCCTTTAAGTGCCAAGCTGGGGCACTGGGTTTTTCAAAGAACGGTGCATTGTTCTCTTGCTGGGGGAGCTGGTGGCCACCACTACTTGTGCTTTAGAGCAGTCTTACCAGCTGCAAGGACATTTCGGCCTTTGGCATGCATGTTACATTTGGCCTTCAACACAGCTGGACTGACAAGCTGTAGCCAAGGCCACGGTGATGAGAAGAGGAGAAATGTACAAGTTGTACCACAGGCTGCCCACAGGCTGTCTGCCAATGTGTCTGGGATGCTGTCACCACATCCCACACTGCCCTGATCTCAAGATTGCCCGATAAGCCAACCCAACAGGACCCTTTGCTGCCAAGACATCTTTCTCTGGCCTATTTCCTTCTTTCTTGGGTCCCCAGCAAGCCAGCTGTTGGGAGCTCTCAGAGCCCCAGGAGCAGAAACTAGACTTACTGATGGGAGAAGCAAGCAGGCTGCCAGTGAATTGAATCCACTTGATTTAACTGGCCCATTTGCTTTACAAATCACATTCTTTTTAGTCAAATTTGGGGAATCAAAGTGCAGTAATTAAAACCATATCATCCAGGACCATTAAAAATCAAGGATTTAAACGTTCCCAACACAATATTCTCAAAGCTAAAAATGGTTTTAGTGTGGTGATACGGATTTTCATAGAAGGAAGCAATCTCTCATTAGCAAGAGAAAAGTCCATGTGTCAGCAAATCAACAGTACTCAGAGTCTATTTGGTAATTTTAGCTGCGGACGATAATGTGGGGACCCTGAGACGCTGGACCCGACATCAGAACACATCAAAACAATCATGAGTGTAAGAGGGAAAGCTTCCAGGGCTCCCCAGGGTTCCATCATTATCTGAGCAACAACATGTGAAGCTCTCCCCAGTCATCCTTGCATCGTACCCTACCCCAGCACACCCCTTCCAGGCTCCTGCTAACTCAGCCTTCCACACAGATAGAGGACCGCCCACCTCTCCCGCAGAGCCTCCTGCTGTCCTCAGGCTTTTTCCTTCTTACATCCCTCCGGGTGGACTCCCCTTCTTGGCCAGCTCCCTGCCAGTCTGCAACTTTTTGTTGTGTTCCCCTGGCCAGCCCTTCCCCTGGTTCAGCCGTCCATCTTGTTGGCTACTTTAGCCCAACCCACTGGTCACCACACGGACTGACGGGCTTTGCCTCAAGTCTATATGGAGTTGTGACAACTTCCCCCACTAATTTGATTTCACAGCTGCTTTTCATTCTCTCTCCCTCTCTCAGAAATAGCCTTGTGAGTTTGTTTTTAATTAAAGTGAATACTGTTGATTTTATTCCCATTGCAGTACTCTTTTAGCTACGTGAGGTGTTACAAACCCACCTTTGGAATTTTTGAAATGTTCACTTGCTGGTCCCTATATTTCGAGTTACTGTAGGTGATCAGATCATCTGTCCTACCTACTGAGGGATCTTGAGAAATCATCTGAGATGTTTGTTGTTGTTTTTTTCACTGACCACTTGGTTGTCCCCACTTGACTTCTTGCGCAGTATTTCTCAGATCTTTCCCTTCTGTGTAAGCGTCCTATGTTTCCTGTTTTGGAAATGCAGTGATGGACACTCAGCTATCACTGGAAGGCTGTGAGCCCAAGGCAATTCATAATAACCCCAACCTGGCCATTTATGAGTTTGTTATGGAGGTGTGGCTTCTCCCTTCCCATGTTACCCAGAAACACTCTTCTGAAGATTCAGTCAGGAACATGAAGAGAGGCGGAAGACAGGGCAGATGGGAAGAAAACCTGTTCCATTACCAAGAAACAATCAGTTTAAGGCTCATCACACCAAGAGGAAGACTCTATACCTTCTGGAGAGGCGGCAGCATTTGAGAGGCATCAGTCAGGGGTGGAGAGCTGGGGATGTGCCTCCAAAAGAGAGAAGAAGAGACACTACACCCCTGGAGTCCCCGGTTAGTGAAGAGACTCGTCCCACAGAAGGAGGCTCTTTGGAGAAAAGCTTCAGGCTTCTTTGTAGAAGAGATTGATCTTTAACCTGTGGGTAATAGATCGGGTCATGTTGCTGCTCTGCTAGACTTGAAGACTGATGGATGAAGGGATTGAGAGGGCTGCCTGATTGACAACCAGAGAGAGAGAGAAAGAGAGAGAGAGAGAGAGAGAGAGAGAGAGAGAGAGAGAGAGAGAGAACGCGCTTGCTAACAAGACTGTGAACCTTTATCATGGAGCATTAAAGAATCATGCAGAACTGCAAAAAAAGAACCATAAACCCCAGATAGGCACATACTTCCAAGTATCCAGACCACAAAATTCCTTAAACTGGTTATCTTAGGTAGCTATACTTTTTGATGTGGCTCCCTGGAAAAATTGTAGAACATAATGTGAGAGAACTAGTAAGTGTGTGAGTGCTCAGAAAAGAAAGCCAGTAAAAAAAAAAAGGGTCTAAAACAGAAGCAGAAGGAGCAGGGACCCCTCTGAGCTGTCATGGGTTCATCAGGAGCAGCTAGTGGTAGGAGAATAGCTTCCTTTTCTCTTGGAAGAGCTCACTGGGCAGGTAGGTCAAAGAAAAGCAGGCAAGTGCTTTTGGACCTCAGCAAAGCATTTGGCAGCGTGTGTTGTGAAACCCTCATTTACAGCCCAGTTATGTGATTGTGTAACCAATTAAAGGACTGTATCCAAAGACCATGGATAATGGATTAATGTCTTCTCTTGGAGAGGGAAGTCTAGAGGCACATCCCAGGGCTCCCTCCTGGCCTGCTTCACTTTTTCTCAATGACCTGAATGAGATAGAGAAATCACTCTCAACCAGATTTGCCCCTGACAGAGTGCCAGAGGGTGAGAATTCTCTGTAGCGTGGAATGGGACAAGCTTAAGATCGTCATGGGAAATGAATAGGGACAGATGGCAGGTCCTACATTTGGGTCCTGGACCTCGTTTGCCCGCGTGTAGAATGGGAGAACCATGGCTTCAGAAACAAACTAGGGGCCCCTAATTGACCGTGCTCTCAGTGTGATTCAGCAGTGAAGTGGCCTGCTGGCAATGTTACCACAGTCTCAGGCCGCAGTGCCAGCCATGACCTGTGTGGTGCTGCTCTGACTGCCCGCTGGAGCCTGCTTCTCCGTTGGCATCAAGCGATATAGATAAGCCGAGGTGGCCAGGCTGTGAAAGTCAGTGTGATGAGGATGTTCAGAACTCCATGCGTGCAGCCAGTGACCTCCCCATGCTGGAACTTGAACCCAGGGCTCCTGATCCCAACTTCAGAGCTTTTTAGTGAAGGCCTGTGCAGAACCCTGTAAGCAGCATACTGAATACCAAGCCTTGAATTTGTTTCCTTCTGCTGCTTCTGGGGCTAGTGACAAATACTTTGAGAGCGGGAAGACGTTTTTATGGCACACAGAGAACTTATTGGCTGTTATAGATGTGTGGGCTACCCCCTCTAACTTCTAGTGCCCAGGAGAAATGAGCAGACATACTTTCTCATGAAAAGCAATTTCTTAAATGAATATGAGATGAATTTCATAAACTACCAGAGGCTTCTTAACTATTTTGAAAGGTGAGCATTATTAAAACAATACCTTTGGAAACACAAAGGTTATATGGCTTAGAGGACTTGACTGGACCTGAACTTCACTGCAATACAAAATGAACATATTGTCTCTTTTCCTATACCTTCTCTACAACTCTCTCAAACTTGCTTTGTGTAAGGAAAAAGAGGAAGGATGACTCAGTATGACAGGCAGCTCGATTGGATGAATAAATGGATGGCTGATTTGATGAATGAACTGCAAAGTCTTGGCACAGAAGTGTTTACTTGGAGTGTTTCTGAGTTCCTAATCACCTCTGTGCACAGTTGAGGAGTGGTAATGGATGGTACTCCATTGAAGAGTCTGGAGCTCTGGGGATTTGTGGTGTGCTGTAGTAATATGCCTGTCAAGCTCTAGCTGTTTGAATCCTTAAACTCCAGAAATATACGTTTGTGTTTGATCCCAAGATGGAGGTAAATATTTATCCTTGAAGGAATTGGAGCAAGAAAGACTATTGAAGTCGTGGAGGTGGTACTGATTTGGATTTCCATTAACCAGTCCAGAAGAAATACACACAGTGGATAAAGTCAAGCTCAGGTGAACAGAGCTGGCTGGAGCCCCTGAGTAGGATGGAATAAGCCTGAAGGAGGACTCCGGTTGTTTTCCTGAAACTTCCTTCTCCCGGTAATCTAGCACACCGCACATGTGACCTCCACATTTTTAAACTCCAGCCAATGGCATGTTTTTGGTTTTTTATGACTCGGGAGACAGATTTGACAAAGAAAAGATGTCATATTCGCTCCAGTTATTAACATTTGGGCTTATGGGATGGAGTAGTAGCAGCGGTGGGTCAAATGACTCACATCTAAGATCGGCTTGGGACCCGGCAGGTTTTCCGTTGCTCGCGGTAGATCCAGCAATGGAGCTTTGTGTTTGCTAAAGAGGTGAATCGGGCATAGGGCCGGCAATAGAAATGGACTCATAGAGTTCGACTTGTGGAAATCTGCTCTTGCTATCAACCAGAGTAGCCTACCAAAAGTATTCGTGTCAGTTTTCCTCTGCAGCTCTTTTAGAAACCAAAAGCTGGCTGTTTGCACAACATTGGTCTTGCCTGTTTTTCGTGCCATGCAGCTGAATGGCTGCCTAGTAAATTGCATTCGTCTTTCCTGCCCACTTGTATGCATTTTGTTGACTGTGTTCTCAAAGGGAAGTGTCTGGGAACCATTTCCGAAATGCCCAGCAATTTTCCCACTGTTTTTTTGGAAACCACAGCCATCGTTGTCAGCTCGTCATACGTATCTTGAAAATTAGATTGTTTCCTCCAAAGCTGATGGTAGTAGCTTTGACTGTTTTCTTTCATTTGTGAAATAATAGCTAAAGTATTTGCAAAGCATTTCCAAAAATGGAGAGAATTTCGTCATAATAAGTACTGAAAGCACATTTTCCTGCCAGCAAATGAAATTCCACGTGAAGTCTCTAAGTGCAACACTAGAGTTTTTTCCTATTATTTGAAATCCATCTAAAGAGTGGAATGCATTAAGGAAGACAAGCAGAACATGAACTGTTCACAAATCTTTCCTTGATTAGTAATAGTCTTTATTTTTTTAGAAAACTGGCTGTTGTGTTTCTTCTTTTAACTCACTGCTCCTTTTGGTTGCTTGTTAAGTATCCTTCCCTTCCCCAGTCCACCTTCTTAGGTAGTTTTCTCAGTTGGACCCACCACAGTATAATTGGAGACACAGGCTGGACAGTGGGTGCAGACCTACAGGGACACCTCCTTGCAATGCCTGGTGACAAGTGCCCACGTTTCTCCCCCAGCCGTGGCCTTGTTCCCTCCCACTTCCTTTTAATGGAACTTTGGGCTCTGAGGATGATGAAGACTTCTTGAGCATTGTCCAAATTAATAGTCCAGGGCTCTGATCCCCCAGATTGCTTTGTTTAGAATCGGGGGAGGGGGTCATGAGCCTTTGGTATAATGTGGAAAGAGAGCACCCCAAACTCTATCTAGCCCCACTGGGAATCTGGAGCCGATCTAGGTTCTGTCCAGCAGCCCCTGAAAAGAAGTCTGTTTGTCTACTCTGGCTGAGGAGTCATAATAAATGGACGGCCATAGACGAAAGCCGATGGAGAATGGCACCAGCTGGCAAACCACGTAGGGTCTTCTAAGCCAAACTCTTTAGTATATTGAAAGAAAGTGAAACCCAGAGAGGTGAAGCGACTGGCTCGTCAGCCTGGGCGGGGAGAAGGCTGCAATCTTAAACTTGCTGACCCTTATTTAAAGAGAGGCAGTGCCACCGGAACCGGACAGCCTAGGAGGTTGCCTCGGGGATTTATTAGGCTTCTTCTGCCCAATGCCTTTCCGAGTGACTACTTGACCGAGTGTCTGTCTTCAGTCCAGCCCACTGCAATCATGCCGTGACTTGGGGTTCAGTGAACCTGACTTCTAGCGTCAGCTTTCCCTGTCCATCGTTCCTTGTGATTTTGGACAAGTCTCTGCCTCGATTTCCCTATCTGTACAAGAAGGGGATTACCTTATAATCTCTAACTTTCCTTCCCCCTGTTAACATTCCAGTATTCTAAGCAAGCTTGATCATAAAGGAGAGGGAGAACAAAAAGGGGAGTGCTGGCTCCATTTCTTGCATTGCAGACAGGGGTGGCCCGGTCCCGCACCTCTATCCCAGGGGCTTTCAGATTCAAGTTCTCATCTGACCCTCACACAGTACATGTGAGGGGAAAAGAGCAAAGGGGTCAGCCCCATTTTGCAGGTGAGGCGGAACCTGAGACTCAAAGAGGTTAAGTGAGTTGTTTAAAATGGAAGTGGTCTGTCCACTGTTTCACGTAGACCACCAGCTAAAAGCACTTTGCAAACCTTTATTTGGCTTGCTTCGGCCTGCTGTTATGGCTGGCACCTGGGCCCAAGTGGCACATGTTTACAAGCTATTTCTATACTCTGTAGCTATTAACTGCTGAAATTGCTACAAAATCAAACCATTTCCAATGTTTTCCTTCTCCCTTGCCCAGCATTTCCAGTTATTCTTGTATGATAAGTCTAGGGACAGCATTGTTTTTACAATCATTTCAAGGAGAAAAGAGCCTTGCTTGTGTGTGTGACTTCAGGGCCAAAGCCAAGTGGTGGGCAGGGTCCAGGAAGGAGGAGGTGAACTTTCTTTTCCTCTGAAATCTTAAAAGATGTTGCTTCATGTAAAAGGAACATCTTTCTAAAACCACAAGTTAGATTAAGAAGTGATAACAACTTGGGCTTTATAAAAAAAAAAAGCTTAATTAGTATATAATTCACATACCATACAATTCATTCTTTGAAAGTGTACAATTCACTGTGTTTTAATGTACTCACAAAGATATGGAACCATCACCACAAATTCCAGAACATTTCCATCACCCTCAAAAGAAATCCTGTATCTATTAGTAGTCACTCCACATTCTTCCCCCACCCCCTTCTGTCCCTAGGCAACCACAAATCTACTTTCGTCTCTATGGACTTGTCTGTTATGGACATTTCTTATAAATGGAATCATGCAATATGTGACCTTTTTAGTCCGGCATTTTCCACTTAGCACAAGGATTTCAAGATTCATCCATGTTGTAGCATGGATCAGCACTTCAGGCCTTTTTATGGCTGAATACTATTCCATTGTGTGGATATATCATGTTTTGTTTATCCATTCACCAGTTGAGGGACATTTAGGTTCTTTCCACCTCTTGGCTATTATGAATAGTGCTGCTATGAACATACATGTACACGTTTTTTTGTAGACATGTTTCCAATTCTTTTGTCTATATATTCAGGAGTGGAATTGCTGGATCACATAGCTACTCTACTTTTAACTTGTTTAGGAACTACCAAACTCTTTTCCAGAGTGGCTACACCATTTTACGCTCCCATCAGCAAGACATGAGCGTTCCAATTTCTCCAGATCACTGCGGGCTTTTTCAAGTCAACTTTTAAGAAGTGAAAGTGGTGTTTTAGGGTATTGCTATATTTATGAGCACAAGGCTATAATTGTGTGCTTTGCAGCTCTTGTGTACTGCCAGAACAGCCCTTTGAAATGCACAGAAATATTGAGCAATGTATTATGCATTCCTAAGGACACATATTCTCCAACATACCAAGTCATCAGGGCTCTAGGCTGACGGACTCCTTCAGAGGCTTGTAGTCCAGCCCTCCACCCAAGCTTGACGCCACTCTGCAGATCCTCTCAGTACATGGTTCGCGATTCCCCTACTGCATGCCCTGAACACTAGGGAGCTGCACACACACACAAGGCATGCTTCCTTCCCTCAGAGAGCTCATAGTCTAGAGGGGGAACCACATGCTAGACAAGTACACATACCTCCTGCCAAGGGCAATGGGAACACAAAGGGAGTTATTTACATGTATCTTGTAGGAATGCTGCAGAGAGCCAGTGAAAGGCTCTATGTCAATCACTAAAGTAGATGCCTGGTTCATAGTGGCCACCCAACGGTAGCTGTTATATTTCTGTATAGAACTTTGCATTTTATGCATGAGGAAACTGAGTCTTTAAGGTTAAAGAGTTTTCCCAGAGCCCTATACCTCAGGACTGAGAAGCTGGCCTTTGTTGGGCTCCAAAGCCCTGACTCCACTGACATCTAGACGCCTGGCCTTCTTAACCCTTGACCTGCCTGTCTCCAGCCTGGGCTCTTACCTGCCTTTCCCAGGTCTGGCTCCTGCTGCCTCAGGGCATCCTACTTGACTCATGCCCAGTTTAGCCCTAAGAGTGTTGGTGGCAGATAGTAATTAGTAACCGTCAGCCAGTCCCTTTTAGAGCAGGGCGATATGCTGTGATTAGAGCCCAAAGTGGCCATGGTTGATGACAGTAAGTTGATGTTTCTATTCCTCATGTGATGTTCTCTTGCCTGTGAGCAGCCCCACACTTCTTCCCACTGTCCAGGCTGGAAGTCTGGAGGAGGAAGTGGTTTTAGCCTCCTGGTCTGTATGCAGCCAGCCATCAAGCCATGTGAATCTTCATTGGAGGTGCTTCCTTCCCATTGGTTCCTCTCCATTCCCATATGAACCCCACAACCAGTTTTATTTACAAAATTTGTAAAGAATTTGCCGTGAGAAAAGCACTGTGTCAGGTGCTCCAGTTCTGAGTTACCTGGAATAGGTAACTCTGGCTTCAGGTTGGTGGGGCAGGCAGAGTACTAAGAGCCCAGAACTGGGTGTTCTCTAAATGCCGAGAGCCAAAGACTACCATGGGCTTGGAACAGTCCAGCTCTTAGTCATCGTAATGAGAGATGAACCTTTACCATAGGAGAGTAACTAAGCTCTGAAGCTCACACAGGCTAGTCCTTACTGGCATTGGCGCCTTCCCTGTAGAAATATTTTTATCCCCAGTGTATCAGTCTGCTAGGGCTGTGTAACAAAGTAGCACAGACTGGGTGGCTTGAACAACAGACACTTATTTCCTCACAGTCCTGGAAGGTAGAAGTCTGAGATCAAGGCGTCAGTAGGGCTACAGTCCCTCTGAAGGCAGCATGGAAGGATGTGTTGCGGGTCTTTCTTCTAGTGCTTCGTAGTTCCTTGTCTTTGGCAGCACAACTCCAGTCTTCAAATGGCATCCCCCCTGGGTGCTTGCCTCTGTGGCCAAGTTTACCCTTTTTATAAGGACATCGGTCATACTAAATTAGGGGCCCATGCTACTCCAGTATGATCTCATCTTAACTAATTACATCTTCAATGACCCAAGTTCCAAATACAGTCACATTCTGAAATACTGGAAGTCAGGACTTGAATATATGAGTTGGAGGGGGGAGCTGCAATTCAACCCATAACACCAGTGTACATATTTGAAGATAGATTTGAATGATTTTGCCATCAACTTGACGTCCACCCAACTAGATGGGTCCCATTCCTCTTTAAGTCCATGTGAAACCCAGAGGTATTTTAGCTTTTTCTTTGCTTTGGGGGCTAAATTTCGAGCTTGAAAATGAGGGCTCTAACATTGAATATCTTCTATCCTGACCGGAAATCTGTCCAATAACCCAGAGACTTGGCTGGGACATCATGGCACCTGTCTCCTCATCCTCACTCCATCTAGGGAACACAGAGGAAGAAGCAGTTAGGGTGACGAACACACTCAGATATGTCGGGTACAGCTCAGAAGTAGGCACCCAACTTGACTTCTCCATGCAGCTCACCTTTTAAGCCTTCCAGCCGAAGCCCAGGCTGTCTCTGCACCTTACTGATTTGTCCTCTGACGAATTTGGCAAGAGCCGGGGGACGGGGGACTGAAGGCTTCAGGGGTGTTCCATCAATATCCTCATGCCCGTCTTCCTTCCTTGCCAAGTGCCTTTGATTTGGCTACTCCTTCCTCTCTTATGCTCGGAGTCAGGTAGCAACGAGGTAGAGCTGGCCCCAGCTGGCACTTTTGCGATGGACATTGGAGATCTGAGAGTCCATGGATCTGGGAAGCAAGAGATCAGCTCCTAGATGCCTTGACTAGCACGGGAGGGGTGAGCCAGTGAAGATCCCAGCGGTACGAGATGCCTCCAGAGCCCACGCTGATAGTGCCGAGAAGGTATCACCCAGGTGTCCTCTTCTGGTGTAGATGGTAGGGGCTCTCAGGTGTATGCTTAGAGCCCGAGGAAGAAAGAGAGCCTGCCCACAGGCCTCTGTTCTGATCCGGAGGGATGAGTATGCCCCTCGCTCCCCCCACCTTCCCATGTGTACAGGCCACACAGCCACACAGCAGCACGTCTCCCTAGGGCATTGAGTTACTTGAGGATGGGGCCATTTTCTCTCTGTACTAAAGCCAACGTAGATGTAGGAGGAAATAGAAAGTTGAATTTGCATGGATTTAGGAGGCTGAAATTCAAAGTGTGTGGCAAATGGCTATGGACTTCACCTACATCCTTGAATTGTGCTTGGCTGACAAAAACTTCCAGGCAGTGGTTTATTTTTATGGGGGACATAGGCTTCCTGGACAGGATATGCTCATGGATATGCCAGGGGAAGAGGAGCCTAAGCAGGCCCTGGAGTAGAAAGGTTGTGTGCCCCTGCTATGGACAGAAAGGTCCGCCCAAGGGTTGTTTCCCAGGCCCAGATTCATGGCCAGAGGCTAATGTACTGAGGGTGGGAGACCCCTTCCGGCTTAGACCAAAAAAGGCAGTTTCCAGGTGGGAATCACTTACTGCCATCCCCTACGTTGACTGGGCTCCCAGGCCGTCGGCCCACTTGGTACAGGAGCACCGTGATGTGGTAGTGGGCCAGTAGGCTGCTACTGCACACCAGAGAATCAGGTCTTTGTTCAGGAAGTTTTGGCCACTGCCCCCTCCTGTCCCCTTTACGTTGGCTGCTGGGAGCCACAAAGGGGCAGGGCATGAAATCAGTGGAGTGGAGTCTTTAAAAGCCAAAGTGGCATTTTTTTTTTGGCCTTTTTTCTTTAGGGCTGAATAGGTAGCTTGTTTGATGTTGATAGGTTTTGTGTTGCCAGCTCTGAAATGAGATCTGGGCCTCCATCCCCCATACAGGCTAGAGATGTTGGGCCATTACTGATGGCCTCAGCGGTAAATGAGGTCTTCTTTTCTCCATTTTTATTTGGGTGCATTGTATGTTATGTGCCACTTTTTCCTCATTGGGGTGTCTCTAGCCCCTAATATTTGAGCGAGGTCACAGCTGAGGCCTCGGAATTGACCCTTGAAATACTCAAGGAAGATTTGGGTGAGAATTGTTTTTTAAAGAATAAAAAGGTCTGTACAAACTTCTGTAAATTGCTGGAAAAAAAGAGTGCTACTTGGGACAAGTCCCAGAAGCAACGAAAAAGAAGCAGTGTCCCCGTGGATCTGGACATTGGAATCTTTTTTGAATGGCAGTTAGCTTCTCATTTTGAAATAATTATAGATTAACAGGAACTTGCAAACATGGTACAGAGAGGCCCTTGATGGTTACAACTTATATAAGAGTTGTACAAATATCCAAACCGGGAAATTGATATTGCTACAGGTTTTTGTGTGAATATAAATTTTCATTTCTCTGGGATAAATGTCCTAGAGTGCAATTGCTGGGTCATACAATAGTTGCATGTTTAGTTTTAGAAGAAACTACCAAGCCGTTTTGCAGAGCGACTATATCATTTTCCATTCTCACCAACAATGTATGAGTGATATAGTTTTTCCACATTCTCACCAGCTTATGGTGTTGTCAATATTTTTATTTTTTTCCCCATTCTTGTAGGTATGTACTTGTATCTCATTCTGGTTTTAGTTTGCAATCCTCTAATGGTTAATGATATTGAACATCTTTGTATGTGCTTGTTTGCCATCCATAGAAATTCTTCAAGGGAATGTTCTTTCATGTCTTTTGCCCATTTTCTAATTGGATAGCTTGTTTTCCTACTTTTGAGTTTTGAGATTCTTTGTGTATTCTAAATACTAGTCCTTTATTAGATATAAGGTTTGCAGATATTTTCTCCAGACTGTAGCTTATTTTTCATTCTATTCACAGGGTCATTTACAAAACAGATCTTACTTTTGATAAGGTCTAATTTATCAAAATTTCATTTTTACTGGTCATGCTTTTGGTGTCAAGTCTAAGAATGAACGTTTGGCCCTACTCTACATCCCAAAGAATTTCTCTTACTATTTTCTAAAACTTGTATACTTTTGCATCTTACATTTAACTGTATGGTCTATTTTGAGTTAATTTTTGTGTAAGGCATGAGCTTGAGGTTTAATTTTTTTGCCTATAGATATTCAATTGTGCCAGAACCATGTGTTAGAAGTGCTGTCATTCCTGCACTGAATTGCTTTTGCACTATTGTCAAAAATCAGTTAGGCATATTCCATCCTCCACCCATACTACATACTTTTCCTAAAATCTCTCAAAGATCCACAAACCCCAAACAAGCAGTGGCTGGCCTTGGCATGTCCTATACCTATTGCTAAGTGGCCCCAAGCCCTACACTAGTGGCATCCAGCCTCAGTTCACAGCATAACCACTCTCAGGTGCCTCCAAGGACAGCACAGGCAGTTACCAACTTCAGATCACTTTGTAGCTCCTACCAGGTGGCCCTGGGCCAGACACAGGCAATGGCTGACCTTGACCTGCACCAGAGTCCAACCCAAGAGGCCCCAGAACCAACACCTGGTAGCCGGCTTCAGGCTACACCAGAACACCATCCAATTAGCGCCACAAACAACACGCCCAAAGGGTGGACTCAGCACGTACCAGATCCCCACAAAAGCAAATCCTGCTCTGTGGGGTCAGACCCCACACAACAGTTTGTCTGCTATAGTCTCAGCCAGTCCTCACAGCTAGTTAGGTTAAGGGTCAACCTCACCCACTGAATGTGCCAACATCAGTCAAGGTTCAACTACAACAGGAGAGAACACACAACCCACACAAGGGACACTTCTGGAGCACCCAGTGCAGGTGACCAGGGAGACTGCCACTGAGCCCCACAAGACACCTACTATACAAGGTCTCTCTGCCAAGACTGGGAGACATAACAGCCCTACCTAATACATGGAAACAAACACAGGAAGGCAGGCAGCCAAAATGAAGAGACAAAAAAAAATTGTCCCAAATGAAAGAACAGGACGAAACTCTAAAACAAAAAGTGGAGGCAAGCCATATACCAGATGCAGAGTTCCAAACACTGGTTATAAGGATGCTCAATGAACTTATAAAAGAATAGACTATCTCATCAAAGAGGTAGGAAACATAAAAATGGAGATAGAAAACATAAAAAAGAACCAGTCAGAAATGAAGAATATGAAATTAAGAATACATTAGATGTAATCAACAGCAGATTAAATGAAGCAGAAGATCAAATCAGCGATTTGGAAGATTAGGTAGCAGAAAACACCCAATCAGAATACAAAAAAGAAAAAAGAATCCCCCAAAATGAGGATAGGTTAAGGGGCCTGTAGAACAACGCCAAGTGTACCAACATTTACATCATAGAGGTACCAGAGGAGAAGAGAGAGAGCAAGGAACTGAGAAGCTATTTAAAGAAATAATGACTAAAAACTTTTCTAATCTGGTGAAGGAGATAGACGTATAAGTCCTGGAAGCAGAGAGCGTCCCAAACAAGATGAACCCAAACAGGCCCACACCAAGATACATTATAATTAAAATGGCAAGGGTTAAAGACAAAGAATCCTAAAAGCAGCAAGAGAAAAGCAGTTAGTTACCCACAAAGAAGCCCCCATAAGACTGTCAGCTGATTTCTCAACAGAAACTTTGCAGGCCAGAAGGGATTGGCATGAAATATTCAAAGGGATGAAAAGCAAGGACCTACAACCAAGGTTAGTCTACCCAGCAATGCTATGATTTAGAACAGGAGAGATAAAATAAAAAGCTGAAGGAGTTCATCACCATCAATCCAGTATTACAGGAAACGTTAAAGGGACTTCTTTAAGAAGAAGAAGATTCAAAAATATGAATAAGAAAATATCAGAAAGAAAAAAATTTTCATTGGCAAAGGCAAACACAGAATAAAAGCAGTGGACCAACCAATACTAAAGCGAGTACAAAGATTAAAAGGCAAAAGTAGGAAGACCATGTGTAATTACAGCAGTAAATTTAGGGATACACACAAACACTCATATACAAAAGAAGTTGAAAATAATGACAAAACAAACATGGAGAGGGTGAGTAAATATGGTAGATTTTAGAATGAGTTCGAACTTAAGTTGCCATCAACTTAAAATAGACTGCTATAAACATAGCTTGGTACATATGAAGCACATGGTAACTACAAACCGAAAATCTGCAAGAGATACACAAGAAATAAAATGAAAGGAGTCTAAGCACACCACTACAGAAAGTTATCAACAGATAAGAGAAGAGAGCAAGAGAATAAGAAAGGAACAGAGAACTTCAAAAATAATCAGAAAACAATAAAATGGTAATAATTCCATACCTGTCAATGATTACTTTAAATGTAAATGGATTGAATGCTCCAATCAAAAGACAATTGGATAAAGAAGAGGTGGTACACAAATACAATGGAATATTACTCGTACGTAAACAAGAACAAAACCTTACCATTTGCAACAACATGGATGGACCTAGAGGGTATTATGTTACGCGAAATTAAGTCAGACGAGAAAGACAAATACCATATGATCTCACTTATATGTGGAATCTAAAAAAGCAAAATAAATGAACAACCAAAACAGAAACAAACTCATAGATACAGAGAATAAACTGATGGTTGCCAGATGGGAGGGGATTGAGGGAATGAATGAAAAAGTTGAAGGGATTAAGAACTACAAATTGGTAGTTACAAAACAGTCACAGGATGTAAAGTACAGCCTAGGGAATATAGTCAATAATATAGTAACTGTATAATATCAGATGGGTACTAGACTTACGGATCACTTTGTAAGTTACATAAATGTCTAAGCTCTATGCTGTACACCTGGAACTAATATAATATTGAATGTCAACTGTAATTGAAAATTAATTTTTTTTAATCAGTTGGGCATTTTTGTGTGCGTCTATTTCTGGATTCTCTGTTCCATGCCAGTTATTTATGTGTCTGCCTTTCTGCCAGTGTCACACAATCTTGATAAATGTAGTCATACTATACTAATTCTTGAAACCAGGAAGATGGATTCCTTCCACATTCTTTTTTTTTTTTCAAAATTGTTTCAGCTCTTCTACTTCCTTTGCCTTTCCATATAAATTTTAGAGTAATGTTGACTAGAGCTACAGAAAGTCTTGCTGGGATTTTGATAGGAATTGGTTAAAGCAATATGTCAATTTGGGGAAAATTGACATTTTACTATGTTGAGTCTTCCAATCTACGAACACGGAGTATCCCTTCATTCATTTAGATCTGCTTTAATTTCTTTTATCAGTGTTGTATAGTTTTCAGCATACAAGTTCTGTACATGTTTTGCTTGATTTTCACCTAAGAATTTTTTGTATTAAAGTTTATTGGGATGACATTTGTTGGTAGGAATGCAGATTGGTGCAGCCACTATGGAAGGCAGTGTGGAGATTCCTCAAAAAATTACGAATAGAATTACCAGGTGGCTGGTTAGCTCAATTGGTGAGAGTGTCATGCTGATAGCACCAGGGTTGCCAGTTCGATCCCCACATGGGCCACTGTGGGCTGCACCCTCCTTAAAAAAAATAGAATTATCATATGACCCAACAATCCCACCCCTGGGTGTATCTACCCCCAAAATCTGAAAACATTTATCCATAAAGATATATGTGCACCTAAGAATTTTTTGAGCAATAGTTAAATGGTATTGTATTTTTCATTCCAGGGTCGATGTGTTCATTGCTGGTATAAATGGAATTGATTTTTATGTGTTGATCTTGTATTTGAGACCTTCATGAACTCATTAGTTCTAGGAGTTGTTCTGTAAATGTATTAAGACTTTTCATGAAGACAGTTGTGTCAACTGCAAATAGAAATAGTTTTACTTATTTTTTTCTCTAATATGCATGCTTCTTATTTCATTTTCTTGCCTTACTGGACTAACTAGATCATCCAGTACTGTTTTTGTTTTTGTTGGTTTTTTAATTGAGATATATTTGACATATGACACTGTGTAAATTGAAGGTGTACAGCATATTGATTTGATACGAGCAGACTTCCTTGCTTTGTTTCCAATCTTTGTGGGAACTATTCTGTTTTTATCATTAAATGTGGTGTTAGCTGTAGATTTATTTTAGATATTCTTTATCAAGTTGAGAAAAGGCCCCTCTATTCCTGATTTTCTCCAAGTTTTTATCATGAATGGGTGTTGAATTTTGTGAAGTGCTTTTTCTGTATCAAATGATATGATCATGATTTTAATTAACTGTTTGTTTTGAGATAATTGTAGTTTCATATGCAATTGTAAGAAATAATGCAAATAGATCCCATGTACCCTTTAGCCAGCTTCCCTTAATGATAACATCTTGCAAATATATAGTACAATATCACAACCAGGAAGCTACCATGGCTACAGTCAAGGTACAGAGCATTTCCATCGTCACATGTGTCCCTCATGTTGCCCATTTATGGGCACAACCACTTCCTTTCCACAGACACCCCCTTCCTTAATCCTTGTTAACCACTAATTAGCCTATTTCTATAGTTTTGTCATTCCGAGAATGTTACATAAATGGAATCACACAGTATGTAAGTTTTGGGGATTGGCTTTTCTCACTCAGCATGATTTTCTGCAGATTGATTCATTCAGATCATTGTATATCTCAATAGCTATATCTTTTTATTGCTGAGTAGTATAACACGATATACATGTACCAGTTTGTTTAACCATGCATTCATCGAAGGACATCTGGGTTGTTTCCAGTTTGGGGCTATTATGAATAAAGCTACTATAAACATTCATTTGCAAATGTTGGTATGAACACAAGTCTTCATTCCTCTGGGATACATACCCAGGAGTGCAATTGCTGGGTCATATATTAGTCATGTGTTTAGTTTACTTTAGTTTAGTTTTTTTTTTTTTTTTTTTAAGAAACTGCCAAACTGTTTTTCAGAGTGGCTGAACTATTTTTTATCCTCATGAGCAATGTATGAGTGATCCAGTTTCTCTCACTGTAGCCAGTATTTGGTATTGTCCCTATTGTTTTTTTAATGATTTCTAATTGTGGTTGACATACAATATTATAATCATGTAGTGATTCAACATTTACATACCTTCCAAAGCGATCACCATAAGTCTAGTAACTATCACCATACATAGTTATGATATTATTGACTATATTCCCTGTGCTGTACATTATATCTCTGTACTTATTTTATAACTGGAAGGTTGTGCTTCTGAATCCTTTTCTGTCCATCCCCCACTCCCTCCCCTCTGGAAACCATCAGTTTATTCTCTGTATCTACATGTTTGAAACAAGACACATTAATTACAGAGAGGAGATTTTTCCTTGGAAACAAACTAAGTGATGACTGTAGCAACATTTTTAAAGTACTGAAAGAAAAAAAGCCAAACCTATCATCCTAGCATTCTATATGCAGTGAAAATATCTTTAAAAGAAGTCACTGTTTTTTTATAAAGGGGAAATTTGCATAATAATCCAGTGGCATTTATTACATTTGCAGTGTATTAAACCTTCACCTCTATCTAGTTACTAAACATTTAGATCACCCCCAAATAAAATTCCATACTCATTAAGCAGCTATTCCCCATTCTCCTCACCCCCTCATTCCTGGCAACCACCAATTTGCTTTGTGTCTCTGGATTTACCTATACTGGATATTTCACATAAATGGAATTATCACAGAATATGTGACCTTTTGCGACTGATTTCTTTCACTTAGCACAATGTTGTCAAGGTTCATTGTACTCGGTCATATATTATACTTCACCCCTTTGTATGGCTAAAACTGCCCATAGTATGGGTATACCAAAGTTTGTTTATCCATTTATACATTGTTGGACATTTAGGTTGTTTCCACCTTTTGGTTATCATGAATAATGCTGCTACAAACATTTGTGTAGAAGTATTTGAGTACCTATTTTCAATTCTTTTGGATATATACCTAGGAGTGGAATTATGAGATCAGGTGGTAATTCTACACTTAAGTTTTTGAGGAATCACCAAACTGTTTTCCACAGCAGCTGTAACATTTAACGTTCCCTCCCTCATTTGAGACCTTCCTGGAGGTAATCATGTACCTCCAGCAATGTACAAGCGTTCCAATGTCTCTACATTCTTGACAGCACTTGGTATTTTCCTTGTTTTTATTATGCCATCCCAGTGTGTGAGAAGTGGTATGTCCTGGTTTTGATTTACCTTTCCCTAACGCGTAATGATATTGAGCCTCTTTACACATGCTTGTTGGCCATAAGTATATCTTCTTTGGAGAAATGTCTTCAAGTCCTTTGCCCATTTTTTGTTTTGTTTATCTTCTTATTGTTGAGCTGTAAGAGTTTTTAATACATTTTGGATCCTAGATCCTTATCAGACATGTGATTTGCAAATGTTTTCTCCCATTCTCTAGGTTGTCTTTTCACTTTCTTGATAATGTCCTTTGATACATGAAAGTTTTCAGTTTTGATGAAGTCCATTTTATCTATTTTCTGTTGCTTATGCTTTTGGTGTCATATCTAAAAATCCATTGCCAAATCTAATGCCTTAAAGACTTTCCCTTATGTTTTTCTTCTACATGTTTTAGTTTTAGCTCCTATGTTCAGATCATTGACCCATTTTCAGTTGATTTTTGTAAATGGTAGGTAGTAAGCGTCCAACTTCATTCTTCTGCATGTGACTATCCTTCTGTCCCAGCGCCATATTTAAAGAAATTACTCTTTCCTCCACTGAATCATCTTGACACCCTTTTTGAATATCAATTGTTTGTAGACTTAATGAGTTTACTTTTGGATTTTCAAGTCCATTCCATTGGCTTATATGTCTGTCTTTATGCCAGTACAACCTTGTTTTGATTGCTGTAGCTTTGTACTAAGCTTTTCAATTGGAAATTGTGAATCTTCCAACTTTGTTCTTTTTCAATGTTTTTGGAGGTAATCATGTTTATTCTTTTGCTTGTCAATATGATGGATAATGTGGGTTGACTTTTAAATATTGAACTAGCCTTACATCCCTAGAATATACCCAACTTGATCATTATGTATAATTCTTCTCATACATTGCTAAAACTTTGTTAAGGATTTTTGTGTCTATATACATGAGAAATATTAGTCTATAGTTTTCTTATTTTGTACAGCCTTTGTTTTTGCTGTCAGAATAATACAGTGAGTTGGGAAGTGTTCCTTCCTCTTCTGTTTTCTAAAAAGATTATGTAGGATTGGTGCTAATTCTTCTTTAAACAATCGATATAATTCTCTAATGAAATCATCTGACCTTGGTGTTTTCCTTTTCTGCAACTTTTTTTAGTTATGAATTTAATTTCTTTAATAATTACAAGGGTAGTCAGATTATTTCATATTGGGTGAATTTTGGTAGTTTGAACTTTAAGAATAATTGGTCCATTTCATCTAATTTGCAAATTTATGTGGAGAGTTGTTTGTAGTATTCCCTTATCATCCTTTATATGTCTACATATTCAATAGTAATATATGCCCGTTTTCATTCCAATATTGGTAATTTGTGTCTTTTTTTTTTCTTTGTCAGTCTTTCTAGAGGCTTGTCAGTTTTATTATTTTGTCAGAGATCTTCCTTTTTCCAATTGGGTTTCACTATTTTTTTTTCTGTTTTCAATATAATTTTAATAAATATCCGTTTTTCACATTCTCTTCCTTCTGTTAGCTTTCAATTTCTTTTGCTCTTCTTTTTCTTGAATTTCCTAGGTGTAAACTTATAGTATTAATTTTCGACTTTTCCTCATTTCCATTGGAAGCAGTCAGTGCTATAAATTTCCCTCTCAGCATACCTTTTAGGTATGTTCCACAAGTTTTGATATATTGCATTTTCATTTAGTTCAGTGTTTTTTTTATTTTTTCAATTATCGTTGACATACATTTTATTAATTTCAGGTGTACAATGTAATGATTACACATTTGTATACTTTACAAAGTGATCATCCCAATAGGTCTATTCTTGTATTTTTTAAAAATTTCTCTTGAGAATTCCTCACTGGCTCATGATTTTTTTTTTTTTAAGTGTGTTTAGTTTTCAAGTGTTTGGAGATTTTCCTGTTATTCTTTCTTAATTTGATTCCATTATAGTCAGAGAAAACACCATGTATCATTTCAATTCTTTTAAAATGTGGGTTGTTTTGTACTTGTAGTCTAGAATGTCTGTCTTGGTATATATTCCTTGGGTGCTTGAAAATAATGTATTTTGTTACTGTTTATTTGGTGGTGTGTTCTATAAATCTCAATCAGACTTTGTTAGGTGATGGTATTGTTGAGTTCTTTTATATCCTGCTAAGTTTTTGTTTAATTGTTCTATCAATTGGTGAGAGAGGATGTTCCCAAAAAAGGGAACGGAAGTTTTCTATTTATCCTTTCAGTTCTTTTTTTTTTTTTTTTGCTTCATATATCATCTGGCTCTGTTGTGTGGTGCATACGCATTTAGGATTCCTATGTCTTCTTGGTGTATTGATCCTTTTGTCATTATGTAATGCCCTTCTCTGTCCCTAGTAACTTTCTTTGTTCTGAAGTTTATTTTATCTGCTATTACTAGAACCACTGCTGCTACGTGTTGTTTTTTTAATTAACATTTGCATGATAAATCTTTTTCCATCCTTTTACTTTCAACCTGCCCATATCATTATATTTGAGATGAGCATTTTGAAGACAGTATATAGTTGGATCATGTTTTATTATCCACTTTGCCAGTCTCTGTGTTTTTATTGGTGTATTTAGATGATTTCCACTTAATGTATTTACTGATAAGTTAGTACTTAATTCCGCCAATTTATTTTTATTTTCTGTTTGTTCTCTGTTTTTGTTTTTCTTTTTCCTGCCCTCCTGTGGATTACATGAATATTTTTCAGAATTCTATTTGATGATTCTTGTATAGCTTTTTTTGTGTGTATCTTTTAGTATAGCATTCTTAGTGGTTTCTCTAGGTATTACATCATATATACATAGCTTATAACAGTCTACTGGTGTTAATATGATACCATTTCCAGTGAAATATAGAAACCTTTCCTATCTTTCCACCCCTTTACCCTCCTCTGTTTATAATGTAATTATGTCACATATTTTCCATATACATTTAGAACAACAGCATGCAATGTTACAATTGGTACTTCAAGTATCAGAGATAATTTAGAAATCATGAAAAAAGAAGGAAAGTCTATTATATTTACACACACACACACATATGTATATATTTCTTTCCATTATTCTTTCTTCCTTTGTGATGCCTAAAATTCTTTTATAATTTGCTTTCTGTTTAGAGAACTTCTTTTAGCCATTCTTTTAGGAGAGGTCTGTTGTTGAACAATTCTCTTAGTTTTCCTTCATCTGAGCATATCTTGATTCCCCTTCCATACCTGAAGCCTATTTTCACTGAGTATAGGATTCTGGGTTGACAGTTCTGGTACTTCAGCACTTAATTAGATCTTCTGTTTTAGCTGACTTCCTATGACCAATGGTCCAGCCCGGAATGGGGGCACCATCTCATTTCTGCCATGTGTATCTAGAAGTCCAGGCTCCCTACTTAGCCTTCATTGACACCAGGGAGGTTTGAGCTCCTCATTACTGCTGAACAGTACTGATAGTTACAGCTCCTCACTAGTCTTCCACTGATGTCACCCTGGCTGGGATAGGTAGGAGTGCCTAATTCCTCCCATGTGATCTCACTAACATTGGCAGGGATGGGATGTGGACTCATGACCTGACTCTTTGTTAGGCCTACTCTGACACCACCCTAGTGGGGAGAGGGAGAGATGAATCATTACTGTCAGATGGGGGTGGAGTCTAGGCCCCTCAGCCTTTGCTGCTGGGACTGGAGGGGGGTAACCACACTTTCTTCTGTGGTGCTTAGCTGAATTAGAGCACTTCTTGTAAAAAAAAAAAAGTCTTCTGTCTTGGTAGGCTGCCACTTTCCTGGTTCTGGGTCTAAAGAGAGCAGGCTTTTATTGGGGACTTTTTGTCCGAGTCCATTGGCATTTGGGGTTGCAGCCTTCTTCAGGTTCACATCTGGGATGTATGAGGCAAAAAGAAAACTCAGGGAACTCACCACTAGGTCATTCTTCAGATCCTAAGGACCCTATGCAGTCTACTCTTTTCTCCCCGCCTTTGAGGGTCTTCTCTTTTTTAAAATGATTATTTTATTTTTTAAATTACAGATGACATACAATATTATATTAGCTTCAGGTGTACAACATAGTGATTACACATTTATATAACTTACAAAGTGATCACCCTGATAAATCTATCAGGATCTATCTGCACCATGCACAGTTATTACAATATTATGCATTATATTCTGCATGCTGTACTTTACATCCCCATGACTATTTTGTAACTACCAGTTTGTACTTCTTAATCCCTTCTCCCTTTTCACCCATCTCCCCAGCCCCCTTCCCATTGAGCAACCATCAGAATGTTCTCTGTATCTATGAGTTTGTTTCTCTTTTATTTGTTCATTTATTTTATTGTTTAGATTCCACATATAAGTGAAATCATATGGCATTTGTCTTTGTCTGACTTACTCCACTCAGCACAATACCCTCTAGGTCCATCCATGTTGTTTCAGATGGCAAGGTTTTATTCTTTTTTGTGGCTGAATAATATTCTATTGTACGTATGTACCACTTCTTTGTTATCCATTCACCTATTGATGGACACTTATGTTCCTTCCGTATCTTGGCTATTGTAAATAATGCTGCAATGAACTTATGGATATATATGTATTTTCAAGTTAGTGTTTTGGGTTTCTTCACATAAATACCTAGAAGTGGAAGTTCTGGGTCCTTCTTTATCTCTTGTTATAGGCTTTGTTTTAAAGTCTGTTTTGTTTTGTCAAGTATAAATATTGCTACCCTACCTTTTTTTGTTTCTATTTTCATGAAATGTCTTTTTCCATCCCTTTACTTTGTGTGTGTGTGTGTGTGTGTGTGTGTGTTTCTATCTGAAATGAGTCTCTTGTAGGAAGCAACTGTAAGGATCTTGTTTTCTTATCCATTCAGCCACCCTATGTCTTTTGATTGGAGCTTTAAACCATTTACATTTAATTTAATTGTTGATAAACATATAGTTATTGCCAATTTATTATTCATATTTTTGGTATTTTTCTTCTTCTCCTCCTTTTTCTTCTTCTAGAAGTGCCTTTCACATTTCTTATAATACTGGTTTGTTGGTGATGAACTCTTTCACCATTTTCTTTTCTGGGAAGCTCCTATCTGTCCTTCAATTCTAAATGATAGCCTTGCTAGGTAGAGTAATCTTGGTTGTAAATCCTTGCTTTTCATCACTTTGAATATTTTGTGCCAATCCCTTCTGATCTGCAAAGTTTCTGTTGAGAAATCAGCTGCCAGTCTTATGGGGGCTCCCTTGTAGGTAACTGCTTTTCTCTTGCTGCTTTTAAGATTCTTTCTTTGTCCTTAACCTTTGGCATTTTAATTATGATGTTGTCTTGGTGTGGGCCACTTTGAGTTCACCTTGTTTGGGACTCTCTGTGCTTCCTGGGCTTGTATGTCTGTTTCCTTTGCCAGGTTAGGGAAGTTATCCAACATTATTTCTTCAAATAGATTTTCAATTCCTTGGTCTCTCTCCTCTGGTACCCCAGTGATGTGAATGTTTGTATGCTTGATGTTTTACAAGAGGCCCCTTCAGCTATCCTCATTTGTTTTTTTGGATTCTGTTTTCTTTTTGCTATTCTGATTGGGTATTTTCTGCTACCCCGTGTTCCAAATCTTTGATTCAGGCCTCTGCTTCATCTAATCTACGGTTGATTCTCTCTAATGTACTCTTCATTCAGTTATTGTATTCTTCATTTCTGATTGGTTCTTTTTCATGTTTTCTATCTCTATTTTTATGTTTCCTATCACTTTCTTGAAGTTCTCCCTGACATCACTGAGCATCCTTATAACCAGTGTTTTGAACTCTGCATCTGGTAGATTGCTTGCCTCCATTTTGTTTAGTTCTTTTTCTGGAGTTTTGTTCTGTTCTTTCATTTGGGACATGTTTGTCTCCTCATTTTGGCTGCCTCCCTGTGTTTGTTTCTATGTTTTAGGTAGAGCATCTACATCTCTTGGGCTTGGTAGAGTGGCTTTATGTAGTAGGAGTCTTGTGGAGCCCAGGGGCACACTCTCCCTGGTCACCTTTGCTCAGTGCTCCAGGAGTGTCCCTTTTGTGGGTTGTGTTTGCTCTCCTGTTGTAGTTGAGCCTTGGTGGCTGTTTGTATGGCAATAGGAGGTATTGGCCCTCAGGCTGATTGTTTGTGAGGATTGGCCGTGACTACAGTGGACAAGTTTTTGTGCAGGGGCTGACCCTGTGGAGCAGGATTCACTTTAGCAGGGCTCTGGTGCCTGCCAAGCTTGCCCTTTGGGTGAGTCATTTGTGGAGGTGGTTAGGTGGTGCTCTGGTTTGGTGTGAAGCTGGCCATTGGGTGTTTTGGTTCTGAGGCCTCTTGGGAGGGCCTCTGGTGCAGGCCAACATCAGTTGCTGCCTGTGTCCTGCCCAGCAATATTGTATGAGCTACAATGTTATCTGTAGATGGTTGCCGTTTGTACTGGGTTGGAGGTCCCTGGGAGAGGCTAAGCTTGAACAGATGTCAGCTGCCACTAGTGCTGCACATGGGGCTTGGCAAAGAAAAGCAAGAGGTATGGGGCACACTGAGGCCAGATGCTGCTTGTTTGGGGTTTGTGAACCTTTGAGAGATTTTAGGAATGTCCACAGCATGAGTCAAGACAGGCTGTTTGTATGGAAAAGCCACTGGAAGTGGCTTGGATGGTTCCAAAAGTTGGGTGTGGCAGAAGTCTCAGGGAATCACCAGAACAGAGCAAAGTATGGTGTAGGTAGATTGATGGAGACTCAGATATGGTGGCTGTCTGTGTGTGCAGACCTGGGGGGAGGGCACAACAGAGGAACAGTAGCTTCTGCCAATGCTTCTGTCTGGGAGAAAGCTGCCCTTCCAGCCCTCACTCTGAAGCCAGACAATTCAGTTCTTCCCCCTATGTCCCTTTCAAGCTACTGCCCCAGCACTGGAGCTCAGAGCAAATGAGTCTGTCAGCTAGTACACACATGTGTAGGCCTTTTCAGAGGAATAGCTGGGATTCCAGCCGCCCTCTGTCTCACTCAGCCACAGTCTATACTGGTTTTAATAGCCAGAATTTATGGGGACGTGTCTTCTCAGCACTGGAATCCTGGGCTGGAGAGTCTGATGTGCGGCTGGGACCCTTTAGGGGCTACCTCTACAGCTGAAATATCCTTCCAGATTTTAAACCACCACACGTGGATCTGGGACCAGCCTGTTTCGCATCTCCCTCCCTTCTGCCAATCTCGAGGTGACTTCTGTATATCCTTAGTTATAGGACTTCTCTTCAGCTAGACTTCAGGCAATTCTCCATGGTGGTGGTTCTGTAGTTTAGTTGTAATTTTGATGTGATCTGGGAGCATTTATCTACTCCATCACCTCGAGTAGAAGCCCAGGGTGTTCTTATGTTTGTTTTATATATAATGTCTAGAGGTTTTAGTTGTACTCAGTAGGAAAATGGAAAAAGTAATTCTCCATTATTCCAGAGGCAGAAGTCTGGACATTGAAATGTTAGAGCCTGATTCTATACTGCCAAGGAGAGTTGTGGGAAGGATAGTTTTCCTCATATATGAATGCCTCAGTAGAGTTCTTATTTCATGTCTGCGTCATGAAATACAATGAAATGAAAGAAAGCAAAACTCAGGTTTACCTGAGTTTGCACATGTCTGCTCATCTGTCATGGAGGGCACACATTGGGGTAGCCGTGATCACATCCTTCTCGGTTAGGTTTTTATAAACCAGTGAGTGCACGGGGGTTGCATGAGCCCCTTCCAACATTCATTGCTTCCTTCCACTGACTGTCAGGTTTTGAACTGTTAGCTCACTTGGCTAGGTGCTAACAGGCAGGAGTGAGAGCTGCTCCTTCTGTGGGCCATAAAGCTTACTCTAGTAGAGCTGAAGGAGCTGGCCGTAAGCCATCACCTGACCCAACCACCATGGTTTTCATATAAGAAAGCTGTGTCAGAAATAGAAGAGCCTTTACCCAGGTCTCACTACATACCACACAAAGCAAAGCCAGACCTAGAACCCTGTCTTTAAGCCCAATGTGATTTTAGTTACATCAGGCTCTTTTTCCACCCATCCCTCAGCTCACCAGTGAACTTTGCTCAGCCCCGTGGCTAGAGACTGCCATCTCATCCCTTCCAACTGCCTCACAGAAGTGCCCCTCATCACTGGGGGAGGGAGGAGCTTAATGAGGGTGGTAGGGTGGGGAGAGAGACAGGAAAAGGAATGTGGCCCACTCTGCCCAAATCTGTCCTCAGAGTAAAGTTTGTGATTCACGCGGTCAATGGTCTCATCTTCGAATCTGAAAGACAGTGTACTTTTTGTCTCCCTAAGCCCTTTTGTCTAGGTCGTTTGGGAGGCGCCTTGGAGAGTCAAGAATAAAATTGCAGGTCAAACAATGGATGACTGGAAAAATCGGCTTGTAATCAAGAGCATGCTTCCCCATTTCGCCATGGTGGGAAATCGTCAGGAGCCCAGAAAGCTCCAGGAATCGGTCAGACAATGGGCTATTGGAGGGAGGGGGGTGTTGAATGCTTCTAATCTTAAACCTGAATGTAAGATGTATTATTGAAATTCTGTGTGCAAACTTGATGGCAGGGAACCCACCCAAAAGGAACTGGAATCTGACCTAGAAAAGCTATAGAAGATGTGCTGATTTTTGTCCTTTGGGAGTTTCTGAAAGAGTAGTATACACAATGCAAGGCTTCATCTGGATTCCCAGTCCAGCGATGTCTGCACTGCACCCCTTCAACTGGAAAGAGAGGAAGGGTGAGAGGGAAGAAAAGCCTGCTTCTTCTCTTAATAGAAGCCAGGAATTTGGGAATGACAGGCATTAGATGTATTGCATCAGCTTTGTAGTACCACTGAGAACATGAAGCCAAGTGAGGAGGGCACAGAAAGAGATTCCCATTCAACTCCCTGGCCCTTGAGTCCTTTTAAAAACTCATGTGACAAATTTCTACTTCCCTCCCTTGGAACTCAGACATTATCCATGTGTCTGAAACTCAGGGTTAGGGATTCCAGTAGTAGTTCGAGGAGCCAGGATTACCAAAGGGGCCATGAGAGCCGTTGGTTAGTTTAATTTGACAATAAAAGCCTGCAACAGCACCAGTCTACCAAGATTAGTTCAGTTGGTAGGAGTTGCAGAAAACACAATGGCTGTTATCTCAGTGTACTAGGTCCACAGACCTAATCTCCAAATTAATAGAGCGGAGAGGAAATGGCTCTTATAGAGCTGTGGGTCTGTTTCCTTCCTGTTCAAACAACTGGGAGCTCAGGGCTCTGAGGTAATGTCATTTTACATAACTAGAGGGCTTGCTTCTCCAATCCCAAGGGGAATGTACTTTCAGTAAGTCAGCTTTCTATTTAGTCTAGGATTCTCTTACGTGCACAGGGGTGGTGGCAGGTTGTTGAAGCCTTGCTTCCTTTTTTTTTCCCTCATGTCTTCCACCAATAATGTATTGAGAATGTGGTATCAGATTGAGTATATGGACACTGACAAAACTTTGTTTCCTGGAGTTCCAGCTCTCAAAGGGATGGGCGTCAGGTGGGATGGCAGAGATGGAGCAGTTACTTGGCCAGCAGCCTGTTCTGCACATTGTGAGCCCTTCCGTCAGGCATCGTCTAGAAGGCAGTCTCTAGCCTCCATCCCAATTACCATTTTATGTCTTGCTTTTCTTTTATGGTCAGCAACTCAGTCAGTGAAGCAAACCCTCGTGGTAATGCATCCGGAGCCCATGATCAGATTCAGCATGACTTTCAGTTTCTCCTTTATGTCATAGTTGTTTCCATTCCTAGGAGAAAACAGTGGGTGAGTTATAGTTGCACGGGTCCTCTTTCCCTTCTCCTCATGGGCCCCATCAATACCCTTTAAAAAAGTGTGACTAGTAAAGAACTGCTTTGGTTTTGATCAGCATAGATCTCAGTGCTAGAAGGGTTTTACTTCGATGGGTTCTTGTAGTAGCCATTTGTGCCCGCACTCTGAAGCAGTTGCCATCGCTCCACCAATTCCAGGGTTGGCTTTTCTTTGCAGATGGCCTTTAGACACCCTTTTAAGCCTTGCCAAAAATTCACCTTCATAGCTTTAGAGTTGTACCTTGGACTTGATCAAAATCAGCCCTTCTCCCTCCTCCGTGTGCACACCTTGTTCTCCGTCTTTGGCTCTGAGTGACCTGTTTCTGAAACTCCAAGCTGTTCTAGAAGATCCAGAGTTTGCCCCCATTGACGGGATCCAAAAATATGTCTCAGGCTCCAAAAGCAACTCACTCAGATGAGCCCTCTTCACAGTAAAAACCACAATTTGTCTTCTTGAAAGACTCGTATGGTCTCTGAAGAGGACGACAGTGAGGGTGCCCACTCCTTTGTCTGGGCCCTATAGTACGTATGCGTGGAGCCTGGGTAAGGCAGATGCTGCTGCTGTCATCAGCCAGCAGCCAGGGCAGCTGTTGGTTTGAGCACCGTGAATGTTCATGGCTGATCAATCCCTGCAGCCTCAGGAAGATACCCTGTGCTAACCGGGACCTGTGCTGTACTCACTGGGGATCTCGGCAGCCCTGGTGTTTGCCAACTGAGGGACAGAGACGGGCAGATTAAAAGCAGATTGTCCCATGAGTCCACCATGAAATGTGCTGTCTAAACAAGTTATTTCAGGCCCAGGAGGTGAGCAGCAGCAGGAGATCCTTTAGAGGACATGGGCTTGTCCTTTCAGGGTGTGGCCTGAACTTGATCTCAGCTGTTTCTGTTGCTTGCTCGCCCTCTGATGCTTCCTGTCATCCAGGGATGACAACCTGCAGCCCAGTCCCAGGGAATTGTATACACTTGAAAGCACATCCCATGCACCACTCTCCCCCATCCTGCAAGCATCCTCAACAAGGAGATCTGATTCAGACACTCAGCTTACCTGCTTCTCTTGTCCTTTCCCCAAAAAACAGACTAACTAAGTAACTAACAACAACAACAAAAACATGTTTCAAGTCAAGATCTGGTAATAAAATTCTGTCAGTCCCAAAGGAGAGTTTTTGTAGCCAGCCCTGGGATTTCCATGTGAATAATTGGCACGCCCCTTGCAGGAAAATGTCCATCTGATGCGACGACTGTTCTTGGCCTAAGACCAGGGTTCAGGACACCTAGATTCTAGTCTTGATTCTGCTCCTAACTACCTGTGGGGCTTTGTCCATCCTTTGCCCTCCCCAAGGACAAAGGTCAAATGAACCAGGAATAAGAATAGCCACCTTTAGTTGAACATTGACTAGCTCCAGGCGCATGCTAAGCGTATGAGGGACGTTAGCTCTTGTAATCCTTAGAATAACCTTGAGATGAAGAGGCTATCTCCAGGAAACTGAGGCTCGGAGAGATGAAGCAATTTGGCCAAACTAACCGAGCTAAGAATTAGCAGAGGTCAGAGCCTGCTGTTGTCGCCACTGCACTCTGCTGCCTCTTAGATCTAAAGTACGTTGAAAATCGCAAAGCACTGAACACGTATCAGGCAGGAGTAGTCAACACAAGAAATCTCAGCAATGCAAGTAAACTTTCCAGCCTATTTTTATTCATTCAGCAGCATGGTTGCTTAATGACTCTTGTGATCAGGAGAAAAGAGGCATTTTACCTTTTGAACATTCGGGCATCCACCCAAGGTTAATAAGGCATCCAGTGTCTGCAGTTAGTGTATGGAGTTTTATAACAGGAGGCAAAAGGCAGAACGTTCGGTCCTTCCCTTTGAAGTTAAGATCTCCATTCCTCCCCCAGATCGGTGGGTCTATTGATTACTAGTGCGAGAATATCTAAAGCACTAGCTCTCCAGATGGGAGTGCTCTGGAGCCTGCATGGAATTGGAATTCAGTGTGTCCATCACGTGTCGTCTCTGTCTCGGTTGACACCCCATTGCCAGTTGTAAAGATTCCCCAGCTCTGAGCAGTTACCTATTCTGTTCACGAGACTGTGCCAGACAAAATGGGGGGTGCTGAGGGCATTAGACAGACAGTTGGAGAAGGGAGGAGACACTGTGCTCATTGCTCACTTCTGTGTCTCATCATGGAATGACAATAAGTGGCTCACTCTATAGGTTACAGTGAGTCTGCATACCTGGTATTTCTTCTGAGCTTCCTAACCATTCTCCCTCTAGATGGATGAGGGCACTGAGGTCTGAGAAATCCAATGACCTGCAGAAAGATGGGAAACTACATCAAGGGTCCCCATTTGGGTGCAGCCTGCTTGGTACCCACAATATAGTCAAAACCAATTCCTCATGCCTTCTTCTTCTCACCTCTAAATGCAAGTGGGCCACGGAAGAGGGAGAGAGGAGGCCTGAGTGTAACAGGGAATGTGGAAGCTTGGATGGCGATGAAAATACTGGCCTCCTTCTAGCTGGCCCTCTTCTGTAGACTGGTGACCTTAGAAATACGCAGCAGGAGGAGGTCTGTTCACCTCCTGCTGGATATGTGATTAGGTATAAGGTCTGTTTCCACCATGTTTGGAGGCCCATGCTTTTCCTTGTACACCGAGCATGGCAGTCAATAAGGGGACCTCAAATTTGATCCCAGGGTGGTAATTGGCGCTTTTTGAGACATGTAGCAAGTCCCTTTCCTCTTGAGGCCCCATCTCTGGGGTCTCTCCTGTGTGCCCAGCCCTGGTCTAGACCCTGGGTTACAAGAGTTCACAGTCAAGGAGCAAATGGCTTCCAGGTTTCCTCCACTGGGAACAACTCTGTCCTGTTCTGTAGTTCTACTTGTCCCACCCTAGAACTGGGAGGAGAGGATGATCGATGGCTCGCTCGTGTAAGCTAGTTTGTATGTATTAGCTCATCTACTCCTGTGACGTGGGGATTAATATTCCCACTTCACCAGTGAGGAGACTGAGGCTCGGAGAGGAGCTGGGCTTTCTCGGTGTTACACAGTCAGTAGGTGGGAAATTCAGACTGCAAACCTAGGCTCCCTGACTCCGAAGCTCTTCCCTTTCTGCTGCTTCCCATTCTCTGCTTAGGAGCTCAGATAGTTAGGCCTTCTGAAGGCCAGCACTACCCTTGGGGACAAAACACAGTCCCAGAGACAGACCACAGAGAAAGAGTGGAAAGGTCTTCTTCATCCTGGTGGCTCCCTGGAACCTTCTGGTCAGGATCAGCCACTGTCCAGCCTGTGAGCAGCAAGCCGTGCTGATTAAAATCCTCACAGGGAGGTCAGGAGAGCCAGCTGGGACCTGGGCTGTGTTGTTTAAACAGCCTTCTTGGAAGCCTGGGGAAGAAGCCCAGTATCTCCTGCTCCATGCAGGCTGTGGGCATGTTGCAGGTGCAGGTCTGGCCCCAGGAAAGGGGAGCTATGTGTGTGGCCGCATTTCCAGGAACCGGGTGGTCCAGGAACCAGCTCATCAGGGAGGCAGCTGTCCCTGACACTGAGATCTTACATGAGTCTCGGTTTCAGTCCCCACGCTGTAAAATAGGGTTAATGATCTGCTCTCGGCCCACGTCAGCGTTTCTGGAAACGATGAACAAGATGTGGAGATGAACATGGTATAAACCACACAGGGTGTTACTTCTGTTAGCACTTACTTGTATTGTTTTAATGATGAGAGATTGGCACTGGCTCAGAAGGGCTGTGGGAAACGTGTGTCCTTGGAACTCAGGTAGAAACACACAGGACCCCTGAGGATATCTCACTCTCATCAACAGGCCCTCTGCACTGAAGAGAGCTGGATTTATGGTGTAGCTCTGAGCATTCTGGGTCAAGGCCTGCACTGCGTATGCGCCTTTCTATTTTGGGGATCCTCCCCATGGAGCACGCAGCTGTTCACTCCCTTTGCTCTCTCCTTGTCCTCCTGCAGTAAGGGTCCTTTCCTGCTCCAGACACCCAGCCGGGCAGGCCGCCAGGCAGAAGCCTTGCCTTCAGACGGTTCTCTTCCGCCAGGGCTGAGCAGTGCTTGGCTTTCACCACACCGCTGGGCTCTGCGTCTGGGTCCTGCCTGTATAGTCCAGTTCAGCAAACTGGTGACCTGAAAATTGCAGTCTGTTTGAAGGAGAGAATGCCGGGAGGGGGAGTTTCATGTGGCAGCTGGCTTGTGCTGGCTTCTGGGAGCTTGGCACTGCCTATTTCTGGACTTCCAGGAGCCCACGCTGGCCTTGTCTGCATTCCTGCCTGGCTCCTACCCCCAACTTCCTTGACATTAGGCCCAAGGTGACAGGTGTCTGGAGCGTGAGCTCCCCAGGGAGGAGAGTGGGCACTGTTGGACTCCAGGTTGGGGCTGAAGGAGAGACCAACTGAGCTAAGGCACAGGCACCCCCCCCCCAGGGTGCGTGCAAACTCGGGGGGCATCCCTGGGTATGCAGGCTTGAGACTCACAGAACTCTGGGCTGGTCTGTGACAGCTGAGGACTCTTGCTTTTGCTGAAAATCCCCGGTAGGAAAGCTCAGTGTGACTGCTTGCAGACAGATATTTGGGCTGTAAGCTGCCCCTGAGGTACCGAGTTCCACGATCTTGACGTGGGGGAAAGCATGTGCTTCTAAGTTTTGGGCTAAGAATTTGATTTCTGCAGTCAACGTAGAATAATTTGTCCAAACGCTCCCTCCTCCCCTTTTGCCTTTCCTTCTCCTCCCTTTCCTTCCTGCCTTCCCTTCTCCTCTTCATTTCCTGCCTTGCCTCTCACCAAATCTCCAACCTCCAAAGTACCAAAGTTAGAAAGACAAGCGGGAGCCACAGGCTGCTGGACCTGACTACTGGAGCCCCAGACCCAAGGCCCAGGCGTGGCTGCAGTTCCTGCTACCTTCTACCCACCCCCCCCGCCCCTCCACACAAACTTGCCTTTGTCTGCCTCCCTCTAATGCTGTGGGGTTCAGTCACTTTCCTAACACCCTACCCAGAGCTGCTTCTCGATTCGGTTGCTTCCTAAGGCCGTCAGCTGGCACAGCTGCTCCTATGACCCTGATCTCTCCCGCTCTTATGCCCCTCCACCCATAGCTCGATACCTGGCACATAGTAAATACTCAATAAGCAGTGGCTATTGTTCCTCTTGGCCAGAAATCATCCCAGCCACCTTTCTTATTGAACCCAAGAGGCCAAGAACACACAAAGGAGAAGGGGTATGTCCAAGGTCATTGGGCCAGTTAGTAAATTCATTATAGTTTCAGAAAAGTGGTTGTCTCTTGGCCTTGTGCTAGAAATAGGAAAAGAACAAGATAATTTGCAGGAAACCTTTTGCTCCAATGGTTAATTCAAATCTGCAGATGCCAGCTGAGCCCTGTCATGAGGCTAGGTGCTCTGGGGGTATAGAGATGAGGAGGAAACAGCCCTGGCCTTCAGAGAGCTATGCTGTGAAGATGGGAAATGCATAGCCCTAACATGTTGGCCTTGCGGTTGACCAGCAGAGCACCTGGGCTGGGAATGGAAAGGATAGAAGGTGAGACTGTATTATCATAGAGATCTTTGAAGGCCTGAGGGAGGAGGGTGTGCTTTGATCTGCTGGACAACATGAGAATCGTTCAAGAGTATAGAAAGGCTGTACGAGCAAGGCAGGTGGGCGTTCTGGAGGAGGTGGTGGTTTCACCTTTCACTGGAACCTGCGGAGCACCGCAACAGATGCTCAATAATAACAATTGTCATGAGTGAAGGTGAAACTTGGCGATATTACATACTTTGTCCAGTTTAGAAATGGTCACCTAACTTGTATGATGGTCAGAACCTTGAAGCTTTTCAATTCCAAAAATGTTACCTACAATTCTCTTGTGAACAGTCGGCCTGTGTGGCCCCCTACAGTGTGAAGAGGGCAATTTGGAAATCACTGTTTCCCTCGGGGAACATGCTCAGCTCGTGCTCTAGATCAGGGGTTGGCAAACTCCACCCCATGAGCTAAATCCAGTTCGCTGCCTGTTTTTGTAAATAAAGTTTTATTAGCACACAGCCACATTCAGTTGTTAACATATTGTACACTACAGAGTTGCAACAGAGGCCACATGGCTTGCAAAGCCTAAGATATGTACTATTGGGGCCTTCACAGAAAAAGTTTGCCATCTCCTAATCTAGGTCCCTGGGCTTTGGTTTATTTTTTCCAAGGCCATGGTTTCCCCTAATAAATGGCTACTCCCCTTTGTGATGCTTGAGGGAAAATCACAGATCTTCATACCTCCCCAAGGATTCTGCTTCCTTTCTTCTGCCAAAGCTGGCCTGACCCCTGCTCTGGATCCTGTCACTTCTCCAGAGTCCTTGCCTTGGTAACTACCCTTGTCTTTCCTACAACATCCATTTCTCCCTCTTCCATCAGCATCTAGAGAGACCTTTTTACGAACAGATCGAGCCAATCATTTCTCTGCTTAACCCTCCACCCAGTGGCTTCCTACTGCCAACAATCTACAATCCACCCCCTCCCTGTGGCCAGCAAAGCCCTCTTCGAGCTCACAGTTGCTTCCCAGGCTTGCTGTGCACCAAGCCCACTGGCCACCTCCCTTCCCTGGAATATGCCAAGAGCTTTCCCCCAGGGCCTTCTTACTTCTGCCCTCTTGCCTGGAGCGTTCTGTCCCTAGTCTGTCTCCTGGCCTGAATTTAGATGTCCACTTAAATGTCTCTTTTTCAGAAGAGCCACCTGGACACTCTGTCACATCACTGTTTCTTGAGTCCTCTGAAGAATACTGCTTGCACTTTATTAGTATTAGTGTTATTCTCTTATTGTTTGTCCCACTAGAATTCCAACTCCTTCTCAGTCTGGTTCACCACTTCCATCCCTGGTGCATACTCATTCTAGGGGGATTTCTGTTCTGGGCCTCCTAGACAGCCCTGCTTTGTACAGTTAGAAGCCTTCATCTTTGTAGTAGACAGAAGCCCAGTGCCATTCTTTAGCTGCCTCTTTTTCTAGAATAAGCTGCAGGAGCTGAAGTTGTCTAGTGTTAGGGCTGCCTGTGTGGCACTGTTATAAAATCTGAACATTTTCTTGTGTCTTTTCCTCCTCTAAGTCAAGCTTTTGGAGTTTAGAACAATGGAATTAACCAATATAATATACCTCCAGGAAGCCAGCCCCCAAACACCAACACCCGACATCTGCATTCTGAATATATGGCTTCAAAGAGCTAAGTGTACAGTAGCTAATTGCATCCTATTTTTTTAAGCCACATGACAGCTAAGGAACTTATAAATGCCTTGCCCTTTCCTGTAGTTAAATCTGACATGAAATTACTTTATTGGCATCATTTTAACAAACAAAAATCTCCTGTTTTCACCAGCAATTCAGCTTCAATTTCCAGGTGAGAAAAAGATAATTATGAGTGATTGCAAGGAGACAGTTTTGAGGTTTCTGTTAATAACACATTCAGAGCGAGTCTTTTTCGTCTGGCCCAGTCACTGGAGCTTCTTACAGAGAAATATAGAAAGAAGGAAATGTCCTATAGGAACACTCCCTGATCGTCAGCAGCACTACCACCACCGCCACCATCACCATCATCACACGTCCAGACCTTTACTATCACTACTACAACTGTCATCTCCACCGCACTGTCTTCTCCATGACTACCACCATCACCTCTTCCACTGCCACCACCTCCACCATCACCACCACCTTCTCCAACACCACCTCCATCACCTCCACCATCGCCACCACCACCACCACCACCACCACACACACGCACGCACGCACGCATGCACACACGTGCATGCAGGGGAAATTTGTCAGATGGTGTAACACATTCCATGAAGCAATCACAGACACTTTCCACATACAGTTAAAGAAAGAAATATTTTTAGGTTGTCGTTATTTTCAGTATGTAATCTACTCCTGTTGCTAAGTGTTTTGGGGGCTATGGGACATCAGCATGTGTTTGTGGCCAAAATTAAATTAGGATTAATTACAAGAAAGGCCAACATTCCCAAGTGCAAAGCACACCTTAAAAAAAAAAAAAAGATAAGTTGGATGAGAGAATTTTCACTTCATAAAAGGATTTACTGAGGATTTTCTTTCAATGGTAAATTCTTGTTGCATATTATTACGATTTGGTTTACAAAAGTTAGCCTTGCACACAGCTGTTCAGGAGTGCAGCCAATGAATAAAGGCAGATCTGCCTTGAATGGCAAATGCTGCTGAGTAAACCATGTTAAAGGCTATTTTAGGACCACCAAGAATGTGTTTGCGTTTTCAAGAGTAGAAAGAGAGAATATTTATTTGGTATGTATATCATGCCAGGCAGTATGCTCACTTTACATTTCTAAGCTCATGTGATCTTTATAACAAATTTGTGAAATGGGCCTCACTCTCCTCATTTTGGTTGCACAGCATTGTGAATGTACTAAATGCCACTGAACTGTACACTTAAAAAGAGGTTAATTTCATGCTCTGTGAATTTTGCCTCAATTTACGAAAAGAACTAAATCGTTTCACGTGTGTGCAAATATTAAATCATCACATTGTATACTTTTTGAAAATCACATTGTACAACCTAAATATATGCCATTTTTGTCAATCATACCTCAATTAAGGTGGGAAAAAAGAGGACCTGGACCATGGGGAGGGTTTCTGAGCTGACCTGATGCTCCTTATGCCATGTCCCCTCCCAGCCTCTACTTCTATGGTACCAGAGCTGAAACAGCTTGGCTCTACAACCTCCTAACTGGGGTGTGTCTCTCTGCAGACAGTTAATAGATTTTATAGCCAGAAGTTGTCACTCAGCAGCTAAAATGTGCTTATTCTGTAAGCATGACCTCCAGAATGCACTAGGCTGCCCAGGTGTCTGGATTCTTCTCCCACCTACACAGTTGTCGGGCTTCTCATGCAAGCAAATTCCTGCCATGGTCTAAAGCCTTTTGCCATTTTGTTGAGCCCATTGTCGGGGCATAGGCAGATAGATGTAAAGTTACAAAACTTTAAGACTCATCCTTCAGAACTTCCGAGGCTTGGTACCTCATTTTGTCCTTTTAACCTTTTATTCTCTTTCATAAAGATGAACCCCTCCCCCCAAAAAAAACCAGATTGTATAAACTTCAGTTCCCATAAATCAGAAATCTGTACCTGGTTACAACGGAGAAATTACTGAGTAATCAGCAACTGTTTTTCTCTTCGCCCCATGTAAACTACTCAAGTTGATGTCTTAGGGATGGGGAGGAGTGCCTCCCAGGAAGTCAGGATTATCATCTTGGTCCTGATCTTGCCATTGCAATCCAATGGGGCCTTGCCACGAGGAGAGAGATTGCTGCTGTGTTCACCCAGTCACAAGAAGAAGTCTTAAAGATTTTTCTGGATGGAAAGCTGTGGCTACCCCATATGGTGCATGATTCCTACACCGGTCAAACTACCTCTTCTGCCCTCTTCACATGTAGAAATCCAGGTCTGCTCAGTGGCTCTGGCAACCTCCAACCTCTGGTCTGTGGCATTAAACCTTCGCTCTGCCTCCACTTTCTTTTTCTCTGCATGATTTTGGACTCATCAATTCAGGTGAAATACAGGTGCTTGTTAACTTGTGTCCTGCACAGACGGGGTCCTCTGGACTGGGAGAGTGCCCTTGCCTTTGACCTTCAGCCTCTATTCCAGCCCCCAGGCAGAACCTACTTCATCTATAGGCCAGCCTTACCAAATCCCTTCAGCCATTTGAAACAAACTCTATCTTTCTCTTTTCCCCCAAACAATCATCTTCCCACGCTCCATGTGAATATGTTTGGAGGTGACTGGCTCAGGGTTTCTTCCTGTGAAAAGAGGTCAGCCAGGGTATCAGAGATGCTGATACATGGAGACATCTCTTCCTGGCTCTGGGCCTCACCAGCCCTAACAAGAGTGGGAGACCTCTAAAGGCATGGCATTCTGACAGCCCAGGAGTGTAGCTTAGTGCTCAAGAAAGGCTGTTCAATGACAGAACGCTTCACATCTTCTCAGGGGGTGATACAGTACGAATCATGAGCTCGTTAAATCCATGTGCATCTAGAGTTGCCGATTCTTCTAATGGTGTGTCTACATTACAGAAAGGGAGAACACAGTTCTAGAAAACCCCCCACCCAGGGCAGCTCATTTCTGCATTTGTTGGGGCTACCACTCAGATAGCTCTGCTTGAAGCTGGTTGAAGCATCAAGTCGTTGGGGTGGCTGAGTGCTGTAGACAGTGTGGGGGAACCGAGAGTGGTGGGTGGTGGTGGGCAGAAGGAGGTGGAATTTTAAAGGCAACACTGCTGGCTGTCAGGTCAGTGCCCTCAGGACTAGGCCATTCGCCTCCCACCATCCCCACCCTGATGCCCCATCCTAATGGATGTGTCCTTAGTTGTCAAAGAGCAAGCCGAGGCCCATGCGGAGGGAAATAGGGCAGCTTGGGGACCCAGAGCCTAGAGGAAGACATCAGTAACAATGACTGCTCCCAATGTGCATGCTTCAATGACGATGTGAAGCACGCGGGACAGGCTGACACCCATTTTACAGAAGGATAAATTGAGGCTCGGAGAGAGGGAGTGACTTGCCCATGGCCACACAGCAGATGGAGGAGCTAGGACTTAAATACAAGTTTTCTGGTGTCTGCTCCAGTGCTCCCTCTGCCTGCATTGGGTGCTGAACATTCAGTCTTCTGGCTCAAGGCAAGCCAGAGACACCAAGAAATCCCCTATTTGTAGGTCGAGATTCTTGCTCCAAACCACCTGTTAGCAGAGATTTGTTCCTGAGACAAACTGACTCTTCTTAAAGCCAATCAGCATTCAGGATTTCCTGCCATTCCCAGCTACCCTGGATTCTCCAGAGCCTCATATCTTGCAATTCTAGAAACACTGAAAATCCTGTTTATTCTATAGAAAGGTCAGTTTCAGTTTGTGGGGATATTCTTCTGAAAAACAAACATGCAAATAACACATATGCCCAAATATAGGCATTTCTACTATACACACGGATACTCATCTGATCTCATATAATATATATATATCCATATATCCAGGCATATTTTTTTTCTCTCTCTCCCCCCCACCCCCTTCTTCCTATCCCTTCTCTCTTCCTGCAAACCCAATCCTGATGAATTGGGTTTTATCTCTTATCTCTTGGGTCTTATCTCTTCTGGGGCTACCTCTACCGTGCGCCATGATGTCTTTATTTCTTCTGAGCAAGTCTACTGGGGACCACCCTTGTCTCAGAGGGCTTGAAATCTAATCTAGTTGGCCAACATCAGTGTATTGGAAAGTCATAAGGGGAACATGAAACAGTATGGAAGAGAGTTGTCGATGGAGTACAGATGTACTTGTGAGAGAGAGACTAAGAACCAGCCAAGTAGACTGTCCTGAGCTCAACTAGAGAAGGCATTAGTGAGGGAGAAAGGGGAGACTAATAAGCCATAGGTGATTTCCCCCTTTTTGACAATTTTGTCCAGGGCCCTCTGGAGGGAAAATGAGTCTCCATGATCTGATTTTTCCTGGATACCTTCAGTCTCCTACATTCTTATCTACTAAGAACTGTGCATATTTTTGCTGGCCTTTCATTGGTGTCCATGTTAAACCTCCAGCTAGAGTGTCCAAAATTAAGTATTTAAGTGTTTGGGAAGAGTAATATATATATATATATATATATATATATATATATATATATATATATATATATATATATATATATATATTTCTTTATTCTCCTTATGACCATTGTATGAGTCTGGACTGTACTCTTATAGACCTTTTCCAAAATTGTTTTGCCCTTTTTGCCATTCTGGACTAAAAGAGTAGAAAAGGGAAGAATTGCCATATGTTACTGTTCAGAGAGAACCAGAAATAATAGTGACTTCAGAGCTGAACTTGATCCCTATCAGAAGGATTACCTTTGTTTTCTCATCATTTAGGGGTTGAGAAGCCATCACATGCTTTTAAATGCATTTTACTGAATGTTTATCAGGTTGTGGGGATCACATTGGTGGCTTTGTCTGCCTGATTATGAAATGGAAGCCTTTAGGCAAGACCTGTGAGGACTCAGGCTGGCGGTTGGTACAGCTGGGCTCTAGTGTTGTCATTATATCCTAACTAGCTGTGGGACCACAAGCAAATTGTGTCCCATTCTGTTTTGTATAAAAAGAGGAGGTTGAGATGTACTGTCTAGAAATCTTGCCAGCGTCTACTGATTCACTTATTGTAAAATTAAAAAAGAAAAAACATCTCACTATGAATGTGCAGGATGGTGGCCTGAAGGAAGTAGGGGCTGGCTGGTAGCTGGGACCCATAACTTGCTGTCACAGGGTCCACAGAGAGTAGAAAACGGCACATGCGTGAAGCTGGAAGTTTTGTTTAGAAGGGTCTGGAAACTTGATTGGGGACCTGCTGCCCCAATGCCAAGTTGAGAAGGGAGGTTTTTCCGGAGTAGCAAGCTATCTGCTGCATTTCATCTAAAAAGATTGGCCATGGGAGTCATTCAACACCCAGCCCAGGCAGGCAGAACTCAATCCAGTACCTACTGGCCTAGGTGACCCGGCGAAGGTGTCAGTGTGCACTGGGCATGGGGGAAAGCCCAGCTGGCTTCTCACCATTGAGATGAGTAACAAATCATGGAACTGCACAAGAAGGGGCACTGAGGTGAGCCTGTGTCTAGGGACAAAATTAACTGGATAATAGATCTCCAGGCCTCACCAGTGCCTGGTGAAAGCAGATGCATTTAGAGCAAGGCTGAGCAGTTCTGTGTAAACACAGCCACCTTCCCCATTCTTGTTTAGGCTTGGCTGGGGTTCTGGCCCATCAGCCAGGGTACTGCAGGCTAACTGTTGACAGCTCTCCCCATCCACTCCGAACTGCAGAGCTGCACGGCCTCGAACAAAGTGGAGTCTCCTTTAGGTCCATTGAAAAGAGGAAGTTCAGAAGAGGCTCCCGTTTGCCCCTCTGCTAAAACCGTCACTTCAGCCTGCACCCCCTTGGATCCCCGGGACAGCAAGGCCAGCCTGTCCCCTGATTAGGTGTGCTCCCAAAGCATTCAGTGACGTGACCATCAGCGGCAGTTCAGCTGCAGACTTGCCACAGCCAGAGTGGTACCCACTCCAGCAAATGGGCTCCAGCAGCAGTAGGACTGCCCTGAACACCCCACACGGACATCCTGTGGTTCTACTTTGTCATTGAGGAGCTGGTTGGGGTCCAGCATTGGAATTGAGTAGGGCACATTGGCTTCGTTGCACTTGACTTTGCCTGAAAAGTTGTGTACATACACTCTCCCATTTCAGAGAGCTGGAAACCCCTGTCTTTTGCCAGTGGTTCCTAATATTACCTTTAGCATACAGGGGTCATGCCCTGCTTCCCTCACCTCCTGCCACCTTAGTCCCAACAGGTTAATGGCAGACCAACAATTAAAATGAGAACTCCCGTAGGCCACAGAATCTGCCAGGGATTGCAGGCCGCTGCAACTCACAGCCCCTGCCCTCCCTCCCTTCCCATCCTCCAATCCCATCCTTCTCCTGCCTGGTTCTACATGGACTCCCTGCAGGGTATCGTATGTAAAATCCACACCCATTCATTCCTTATTGATCTATTTCACACATTTCTTTTTTTTTTCCTTAAAGATTTTACTGGGGAAGGGAAACAGGACTTTATTGGGGAACAGTGTGTACTTCCAGGACTTTTTCCAAGTCAAGTTGTTGTCCTTTCAATCTTAGTTGTGGAGGGTGCCATTCAGCTTCAAGTTGTTGTCCTTTCAGTCTTAGTTGTGGAGGGCGCAGCTCAGCTCCAGGTCCAGTTGCCGTTGCTAGTTGCAGGGGGCACGTAGCCCACCATCCCCTGCGGGAGTCGAACCAGCAACCTTGTGGTTGAGAGGACGCGCTCCAACCAACTGAGCCATCCGGGAGCTCAGCGGCAGCTCAGCTCAAGGTGCCGTGTTCAATCTTAGTTGCAGGGGGCACTGCCCACCATCCCTTGCGGGACTCGAGGAATTGAACTGGCAACCTTGTGGTTGAGAGCCCACTGGCCCATGTAGGAATCAAACCAGCAGCCTTTGGCGTTAGGAGCACAGAGCTCCAACTGCTTGAGCCACTGGCCAGCCTGCTATTTTCAATATATTGGATTCTTTGAACTCTTTGGGACAATGTGGAAGAGACTAAATTTCAGTTTGGGACCCAGTGGCTTGTTTGTGGGCTGCCCTGTAATTGATTGAATGAATGGCCAGGAAAACATGTGGCCTGATCATTTCGAAAGAAAAGGCAAACAAGTAGGCAAGTGCCCTCACTCCAACTGGTGGAGCCCCTTCTATGGGGACGAGGCAGTTGGTGTCCTGCCACTGTGGTGGATTAAGGCAGTGGGTCAGGAGGCAGCTGAGTGGTCATGGAGGAGCCCTGCATCTGCCCTCCAGTTGAGCACCTCTGGGCAAGCCCTGCCCCCTTCCTAGGTTTAAGGGTCCCTGTCTTTAATAGGACAAGATTGGACATCCAAGACCTTTCCAAATCTGCCCTTTGTAATGTCAGCTACCAGTTGTGAGGACCTACTATGTACCACAGAATCTGCCCCATTCCACTTTAAGAGTCACAGCAACATCACAAGAGAACCAAAATTATGCACTTTTTGCCAACGAAGAAACTGGGACTCAGAGAGGTTCAGTGGCAAGGCCAAGACCGAATTGTGTCTGCCTCAGCACCTGGGCCCTTTGCCACACTGCCACCGTCCATACTCTGGGCCAGTGGTTCTCAATCTGTCTATCCACTTCGAGTCAGCCAGAGAGCTTTGAAAACGCTCAGATGCCTGGGCCCCACTCCAGATGAAATTGAAGCAGTTCATTTGTGTTGAGATAGCCTGGGAATCTGAGTGTTTCTAAGTGATTCTATTGTGCAGCAAGGCCTGAGAGGTGTAGCCCTGGGGGATCTCTTTTGACATTCCACCTGCCATGAGAGTCACGACCACTATTGTTCTAGCAGGTGTTCCCTAGGCATGTGGTAACCGCCCACCCCCTGCCAGAGTGCCAAACATGAGGGGACATCAGAGGACCAGCACAGGATGTCCTAGTAAGACGTCCAAAGCTGAAATGGGGATTCTTACATGAAAAACTGCTTCAGGAGAAATACACAGACGGTGCCAAAAAATGTAGACACATTTTAAGAAAGGAAAACTTAAAATTGTAATGCTCAATATATACTGATAACAAAAGATGACTACACGTCACGTTTGACTTCTGCAATGACAAGAGGTGCTCAAAGTGGTTCCCATCAGCGTCCAGACACTTCTGATTACAGCAAACTACTGCTTGAGCAACGCTGACCAAAGTGTCCACTTGTATACGTTTTTTGGCATCCCCAGTATCTGTTAGGCTATTGGCATTTAGGGAATTTCTAAGCCCCTCTTTACCCACCCATATTCCTCTACTCCACTCTACTCTGCCCCTTTACTTCCAGGTCATAGTTACTAACATGGCAGCCACAGGTGATTGAAGCTTGAAAGAGTAGGAAATACTGCATTACTAACTGCTTTGCGCCCAAAGGTATGCATTTATAAATGGTGGGCAGTTCCCTCAGGGTGCAGAACGAAGACTGGGGCCTTTTCCTGTTGTTTCATATCTCCCCAACCTGAGGACGCATCTGTAGAGAGGAATCTCTTATTTAGGTAGCTCTCTCTATGTATTTTTTTGCATTATAAGTCACTCCCATGAAAACAAACAAGCAATACAAAAATGTAGAGAATAGAAAGGGAATTGACAGTCCTCCCCAAGAGGTCACATCTCCAAACAGTTGCATATAACTTGTTCTCCCAAGTTATTTTTGTATGCTCATAGCAATGTGTGTGTAAAAATAAATGGAATCATGCCCCAATGACTGTTCTGCAACTTGTGTTTCCTCTAAACAGTGTATTTTAGACAGCTGCCCAAAAGAACACACCCAAATCTCCTTCATTCCTCTAAAGGCTCTGTTATATTCCATTTTATCAGTGCAGCCTAATGCATTCAACCAAGACAGGGAGGCAACCTAAAAGTTCAATGTCTATGTTAACACTTTTCCTTTTAAAAAATCGAAGTATCTGTAGGTAGGTAGGAATTGAAAATACCTTTGCTCTCAAATGCCTTTCTTTGGCACCACAGTTGATTTGGTGACTTCTGCATAATTTTATTGAACTCTCCTTTAAGTGGGCAAAGAATATCCTGAGTGACTTTCTGTTATATTTAGTAGACAGAGAGCACAAAACAGGGGTGTCCAAACTACGGCCCGAAACAGGGGTGTCCAAACTACGGCCCGCGATCCATTGTTAATTGGCCTGCAGCAAATTCCAAAAATATATTTAGTTTACTTAAATAAAGCAGGTGAGGCAATACGTACTTCACCTCGAGTGAGTGGCCCGGCTGTCTGTGTATTTTACCGCATATGGCCCTTGGTGAAACACGTTGAAAAAAGTTTGGACACGCCTGGCATAAAGCCTTATTTGAAATATAACAAGACAGTTTACATGAAGCATGACAACAAGGAAACAAGCATTATGGTTCCAAAAATAGGCTGTGTGGTATAGTTTTGACAATTATAACTCCTGAAACAGATATCTGTTTTATCTTGCAAGTTTCCTGTTCATTAGCTTTAATGTGCCAAGCCTTTATTTGAAAAAAATCTCTCTCTCTCTCTCTTTCTCTCTCTCTCTCTCTCAGTCACAGGGAGCCATTAAGAGGAAACAGGAAGGAGACAACTTCCAGTTTCCAGACATGGCTGATGGGGGTTACCCTAATAAAATCAAGAGACCTTGCCTTGAAGATGTCACCCTTTCTGTGGGGCCAGGTGCCCACCCCAGCATGCCCTGTGCAGAGCTGCAGGTTCCTCCACTGACAATGAACCCTAGCCCTACAGCTATGGGTGTAGCGGGCCATTCGTTACTGCTCGAAAATAATCCCATGAACAACAACGTAATGGGCTCACCATTTGTTGTACCACCGACTGCAGAAATGGGACTGAAAGGGTCCGTGGCTCCTTATTACGACAAAACCAACAGCACGCCGGCTGTGGACCAGGAACTTCAAGATCTGCTGGAGGAGCTAACAAAAATTCAAGACCCTTCTCAGAATGAGCTAGACCTTGAGAAGATACTGGGGAGCAAGCCAGTTGAACCACTGGTCTTAGATCACCCCCAGGCAACCCTGGGCACAAGTCGCAAGCCTGCAGCTCAGATGCCACACTTGGAGAGCATTGCTTCCAGCAAGGAGTTTGCTTCTGGTTGCAGCCAGGTCACTGGCATGTCACTTCAAATCCCGCCCTCCTCTGCAGGGATCAGCTATTCGATTCCCTCCACCAGTAAGCAGATGGTCTCACACAGTTCTGCAACGACACAGTCCAAGAGCCAGGTCCCGGTAATGCACCCCGTGGCTTTGCCCCCACTTCCGGGCCCTCAGTGGCATCATGCCCACCAGCTGAAGGTGTTGGCGGCCAGCAAGCAGGGATGTGCTACGAAGCAGCCAGGCCCTCCCCCCAGTTGGTCTGCCCTGCCTCCTCCAGGCCTCTCCCCACCTTACTGCCCAGTGCCATCACCACACCCGCCGCCGCCGTTCAGCCCGCAGAGTCTCATGGTGTCCTGCATGTCGTCCAGCAACCTGCAGGGGACCGCTCTCCAAGGCTCTCCCAATGCCTTACTCTCAAGCATGGCGTCCAGCAGCAATGCTGGCCTTGGGCCCAGCATGTCCTATGCTCCCGAGAAGCTCCCCAGCCCATCTCTCAATCATCAGCCGCAGTTCAGCCCCCAGAGCTCCATTCTTGCCAACCTGGTGTCCTCGACCATCAAAAGCCCTCAAGGCCACCTGATGTCTGCTCTGCCCACCAGCAGCCTGGGGCCCTCCCCACCCTACCGCCCAGAGAAGCTCTCCAGCCCAGGCTTGCCGCAGCAGTCTTTCACGCCACAGTGCTCCCTGATCTGCAGCCTCACACCCAGCAGTAATGCCCTAAGCCAGCAGCAGCAGCAGCAGCAACAGCAACAACAGCAACAACAGCAACAACAGCAGCAGCAGCAGCAGCAGCAGCAGCAGCAGCAGCAAACAAATGTCATCTTTAAACCCAGGGCCACCAACTCACCCAAGACCCTGAACATTATCATGCAGCAGGGGCTAGCCAGCCCCAGCCCAGGAGCCCCAGAGCCGTATACTTTTGGCAACACGAAGCCCTTATCACATTTCGTTTCTGAGCCGGGCCCCCAGAAGTTGCCCTCCATGCCTGCCACCTCCAGGCAGCCTTCCCTGCTCTACTACCTGCAGCAGCCGATGCCCAAGCAGGCTTCTTCTGCCACTGCGTCCTCCACTGCCACGGCCACCTTGCAGCTGCAGCAGCAGCAGCAGCCTGACCGTTCTTCGTTCCTTCTGCACCAGATGATGCAGCAGCCCCAGCGCTTTCAGCGAAGAGTCGCCTCGGAGGCCATGCCACCTCTGCCCAGACAGGTAAGACAGTCTTATATCTGACTGGGTTCCTTGCTTTTGGAAATAAGAACTGTGTCTCGTGCTATTGATACCTGGCTTTGGAGGCAAATCCAGACTAGCCCTCTCTGAGACGGGGCTTCACTCTGGAAAAGTATTTCAGCCAGCTCATTCTGTGTGGTTAAAGCACAGGCCAAGGTTATGCTTTCAGTTCCTGTGCAGGAGGGAAACTGCACCCACAGGTGCTGCCAGGGGAAGGAATCAGGGGAGACAAGTCACAGTCACACAGAACTACGTTCCCCTGCACTCGGCCATGGAACACGTTCCCTCACACAGGACCAGTGAGGCTTTGTAGGATGCAAGAAGGGAATTGCACTAAAGGACTGAAATTTTGTCTTTGCTGGCACAGCTCGCTGCATGCTGAAGCGGGTCCTAAAGGGAAAGGACAGATGCATGTAAGGCAGTTACTCTTACCATCTCCATTTTACACACGAAGAAACAGAGGCTCAGAGAGCTAAAATGACTTGCCCAGGGTCACACAGTTAGCAAGGGCCAGAGCAGGAACTTGGAGCCAGGCCATGTCACTCCAGAGCCTGTGCTCTTCTCCAGATCACTGTGACTTCTCTCTCTTCCACACTTTTTACGGTCTTATCGGTCACTAAATTCAGCTGATTCTGGCTAGGTGGTGTCAATCACAGTTCTCACGTTTCATTGTTCTGATCCCTACTCGTATCCTCATGGTTTCTGTGGGTGAGAATCCTGGCATGGCTTAGCTGGGTCTTCTGGTCCCAAGTCTCTCGTATGGCTGCAGTCATTTCAAGGCTCAGCTGAGTAGGATCTGCTTCCAAGCTCACTCCCATGGCTGTTGGCAGGGAGCAGTTCCTTGCAGATTGTTGCCATGGGGGCCTCTTCATAGAGCATCTCACAATATGGTAGCTGGCTTTATCGGCGTGAACAAGAGAGAAATATGCCAGCAAGAGAGGCAGGGGGAGTGCCAGCAAGTCAGAAGTCACATTATTTATAACCGAGTCTTGAAAGTGACATCCCATTACTTTTTCTGTATTCTGTTCATTAGATGCAAGCGCGAAGGTGTGAATACCAGGAAGGGATTACTTGAAGGTGTGAATACCAAGAGGCAGGAATCACTGATGTCGGCCAGAATACTGTCTATCTTGGTCCCTCTTTTCCATTGCTCTCATCCCTGCCCATATTCAGGCCGTCTTGATTCTTTGTCTGAAGTCGTATAGTTGACTCTTAGACTAGTGTCTCCCAATAAAGTATTACTTTGCTATAACAGAGACCTGATCATGGTTCATACTTGCTCAGAAGTTTCCAGAGGTCCATACATAACCTGGCTCCGTCTACTTCCTTAGACTCAGACTCCATTGGGCCCTGCCTGACACTTCATTTCTATAACCCGGAAGTGCTTGCAGCTCCTGACCTACTCTGCATTCCCAGCCTTTACTCCTGCTGTTCCATGTGCCTCCCCTTCCCTTCACACCTTTTCTTTCCTATCCCACTCTTATAGCTCCTCAGGCTCCCTCCCCTCTAAGAAGCTTTTCCCTGGCTGTCCTTACTACTTCTGTCTCCCAATCTGCTTCCCTCTTCTGTAAAGAAGCCAAGGAGGAGATGGCCGTAAAGTGCTTGGCTGGGGACCTGGCCCAAGCGAAGCACCTGTTGGCCTGCCCTCTTTTTTGAGGGCCCTGGGTGAGCATGGTCATGGCAGGCCCCAGAGGGTACAGATCATGTCCTGTTCATCCGGGTCTCATGAAGCATAACCAAGCAGAATGATCCACCACCAGGGAACTGCTCCTTTCATGGATGAATACAGCAAGCAGAGCTCCCATGGGGGTGGCTAGGATGAGTGGCAGGCCCTTATCCACAGTTCAGGAGTACTTTGGTTTGGTTTTGTTGCTATAGGCCCGTTGCCATCGGTTTTCATGGATTCGTGGCACCAGCATCAGCACTGGAACTCTTACCCTAACAGGCAAGATTCTCAGCCTGGAATCATGTCACCATCTAATATTATGAGCCTTTTTGGTTTTTTATGTCTTCAATGGGGTATATTTGTAGCCTGAGTATGTTGCCTCAGCCCTGGATCAGCTGCCTCACAGGGAGAATTCTTAATGATTGGGGTTGTCAAAATCAAACCTAAGCAATTAGCTAAGTGGGGTTGGAGAAAGTGTTCAGGAGAAAGACCAAGCAGCTACGAAGGGCCCAGGCTGCCTCCACCAGCAGAGGTGCGAGGCTGGACTCCCCAAATGGAATGGTACTGCTGCCAAGAGCTGCCTTCCCAGCCAGCGCTGGCTGGGAGCCACAGGCCAGGCATGCAACCCAGTACTTCAGCCGCCTTTTCTCATTTTAATCCACAGAGGTAGAGGCTGTTACCATTCCCTTTAAAGCTGAGAAGATTGAGACACAGAGAAGTCACTGGAGTTGCCCACAGGCACACAGTAAGTCAGGGACAGAGCAGGAAGCCTAGCTACAGAGCCCACACTTGTAACCCTATGCACGGAGCACTGCCTCCAGAGCCTTCTGTTCCTGTGTTAACCTCCTCATTATTGCCTCTTCTACAAAATGGGCATGATGATAGATTGAGGATAAAATGCATTAATACATCTAAAGCGCTTTGAACAGGGCCTGGAACAAAGTACCTGCCAACAAAGTTTGGCTGTCACTGTCGCTCTTAACTCCTGGCCCTGAGCCTCCTGATGTGTTTTCTGGGGGCTAAGATGTGGCTCTCAAAACCGGTGCTGTGTCAAGACAGAATATGCACAGTGCTCTCTCTTTAGACCCCATGCCCGCCATGAGACTGATAGGAGCTGTGGGGCCTACTAGCCTTGTGGGCCCTTCCTGTTCTACGCCCTGCACCACTTAGACAACTCCAGGCTTGATGGGAAAGGAAACAGAGCCATCTTGACCCGGGTGGCTGGGATTGTGCCTTCGTTCTTTCTGGAGCTCTCTCACACTCTCACTCCACCCTTCTCCCTAGCACCCTGTTCTGTCCATGGCATTCTTCTAGCCAAAACACACTGAGCAGACCTCCGTGCTGGGCTCATCAACAGCTCTGATGTTCCTTCTTGTAGCCTTTCCCTACTCACTTCAAGGCCTAAGAACTCATCCCTGATCAGTCTTCCAGGGGTGAGAAAAGAAGAAAGAAGAGTTGAGTGTTTGAGGAAAGAGCTAGGTCATGCATGGAAGGACAGGCAACAGCCCCAGTGCTGGGGGCTGGACGTGCTTCTTGCTTCCAGCCGGGTGAACTTGTCACATTGTACGATGGCCAAACTGAGCCTCAGCTGACACTCCTTACTGACGACGTGGCATTGACTAGCTCATTGTATTTCTGTGGATGATGGTGGTCATCGTGAAAGGACTAGGCATTCATTTTGATCCAGATCTAGTTTGTGTTTAATTGTGTTCTAGTTAGTTTTTTTTAAAAAAAAAACAAAAAAACACCTTTTATTTATTTATTTAAGTGTGTTTTTCCCGAACCCATCAGCTCCAACTTTAGTTGTTTCAATCTAGTTGTGGAGGGCACAGCTCACAGTGGCCCATGTGGGGATCGAACCAGTAACCTTGTTGTTAAGAGCACCGCGCTCTGACCAACTGAGCTAACCGGCCGCCCCCAGATATAGTTTTTTAAAGGTGTAGTTTCTAAATGTAAGATGAGACACCAACTCATTCGCAAGCAAAAGTGCCAAATCCAGCCGTCTGTAGGAGCCCATTCTTATTTGCAGACTTGTATTTCTCATCTTGGGGAATTTTACTTTACCTGTTAAGTGACCAATCCAGTTTCAGTGGATCCTTTGCTTGAACTGCAGGTAAAAGACAAATGCCCTCTGACCTCAGGACAGCAGTTCAGCGTGGTGGTTTCAGCAAGGGCACTGGAAACAGATAGAATTGGGGTTCAAGTCCAGGCACCAACACTGACTGGGCCATATGCCGGAAGCAATGTCACTTACTGCCTCGAGCCTCAGTTACACATGGAGAAAAGAATTATCCCCATGTCTTAGGGTATTGGAAGACAAAGGAGACTCTCATTGAAATTGCTTTGACCCCTGCCCGGCACACACCACATGCTCAGTCAGGGCTGCTGCAGGCTCCCAGTCTTGGGTCTGAGACCCCTGGGCTCAGATACATTTCCAAATTCAGGGCATCTGGGACTATAGAAAGGTAACATGGTGCATATACCAAATATCACACAGCCCTCCAGTGGTATCTGGGCAGCCTTGTATTATTTTTGCAAAGAAATATGAATATTTAACTAAGTCCAGGTCAAATTACATCCCCAAATAAATTTTGGCATCGAATTTACAAAAATAAAATAAGCTTTCAGAGCTTTTTAGACTTGAAATTACAGATAAGGGATGTGGACCTGGCATTACTAAGGGGGGACTCTTTTTGGAGTTGTGACCCCCCCCCCCAGTCCCGGTGTGTTGGATTTTAGTGACCCCAAATTTCCTTACTGGATCCCCCATGCTGCTCCTAAGGCTGGGTTACATCTCTCTGTTTTTAATCAAAGTGAGGCAAAATGAATTGTGTTTCCATAACTTAATGCCCCTTCACCCTGAAGACTTGGAGATACCTTAAAGTATTGGAAAAAATCAAAACATTGGGGTTGGGATTTCAATTTTACCATCAACCACTGGCGAATGGAACTCAAAGAGAGAAACAGGTCCATCGAGGAGATGGGAGCGTGGGGATAGCAAGCAGCAGCCAGAGTGCCCTCGGGGGGAGGAGGGATGGGGAGGGTGGCCAGTTGGAATAAGAACAAAAAAGCCTGAAATCTGATCCTTGAGGCAGGCTGAGGCACAGAGGGAAAGGGGCAGCTGCAGAGAAACAAACCAGAGGCACATGATACTGTTTGGACAGATTTTGAGAGGGGCAGGAGACGGGAAACAAGCCTGCCTTGGGGAAGGCTGGACTTGGCCCCTCCTGAGTTTGCTGTACTTTCTACCTTTAACATAAGCACCCCCATATCCTTAGCATAGGCAGCCGTGAACACCCAGCAGTTGTGGAGATGGTGGGTGTGTCGAGAGACCTTGACATCTTCCCTCCTTGAGGGATTGGACCTGTCTGTGATGGGCATTTGAGGAGACGCCTTAAAGAAGCCCTCTCGCTACCCATGGGTCCTTCTTGTCCCTGGCAAACTGAGCCCTCTGAAGTGCAGCACTCCCAGGGCCGAAGGGAGCCAACACAGGGCAAGGGACACCGAGATTTTAGCCCTTGGCAGGGCATGGGTCCTGGGGGCTGGACTTAAGATCGGCCTTGAGAGGAGAGTCCAGGCTTTGAATCACTTGGTTCCAAATCCGGCTCTGCCTCATTTTCATTTGGCAAGCTGTTTACCATCTTCAGGCTTCAGTTTCCCCAGGTGTAAAATGGAGATACCAGTATGCCTATCTAATGGGGTTGCTGGGAGGATTAAATGAGATGAGGTAAAAGTGCTTGGCATGGGGCCTGGCACACAATAATGCTCCATCGGTGTTGGCTGCTACTATATCAAGAAAGTTCCTGAAACTCCGAACACCGGTAACTCAGTGGAATGGGTTTAGACTGCCTCAGTGTCCGAAGTTCTTCCTCAGCTGCCGGGGTGAGTGGTGACTTGGAGAGTAGGGGCAGAGGCTTGCCCTCCTACGGATGTCAGGGAGAACATTTGCTAGGTGGCTGAGGAGAAGCCAAGGGGCAGACATAGGTTGATGAGCCCAGACAGCAGGCGAGTTGCCAGGAGCCATGTGGGGCTGCACATCCTGCATGGATGCTGAGTAACAAATGGACCCTAGGACAACTTTAGGTAGGCAGAGAGGAGGGTAAGGAGCAGCCCAATTCCGCCTGCAGCCGCCTAGGTCCCAACCCTGCTTCCTGCTGCAGGCTGATGGCTGCCCACCACCGTTTCTAGATCCGGAGAGAGGGCCTGCTACTGAGAGGCAAAGAGAGCAAATGGGAAGGAGCGTGAGGACCAGCCTTGTCAGCTGCCTGGCACCAGTGCCACCAAAAACATGAGTTCTGCTTGGTCACTGGCACTGAGGGGTTGGTGTTTCTCACCTACACTTTTTTTGGAGCCTTGCTCAAACCCGGCCCTGGATGGATGCCATAGCATGCAGAACACCCATGCTGAACCTCCAGGGAGGCCTTCCCACCTCTCCTCTCCTTCCTCTTCACTACTCACTCCCACCTCCAAAAAGAACCTTTGCAGAAACTCAAGATTCTTTTTGGTTTGGATTTCCAAGGCTGGACTCACCTGCTCAGTAGAGCAGAACCTTTAATTACTGCTGTCTCAATTAGCACTACAAATTAAAGTCTTTATATTTGAACCATGACCTCCCACTGAAAACAAAAATGCTAAAACCAGGTTAGTTAGAGCAAGACAATCCCCTTTTCTTGTCGGAGTTACATCAGCTCCATTTTCCACTGGAGAGTAAGGAGCTACGGTGGCCAGGGAGCCTTCTCCTATTCTCAGAATTGTTCATGGACATTTAAAAATAAGTGACCTCGGTCTGGCGGAAATACTTGACCCCTCCCCTCCTGCTCCAGAATCAGATGCACCACATATTGTCAAGGACGGGCCTGGGACCTTGGACTTGCAAGTCCCTTCTCTGCCTTCTCTTAATGCGTCTCTCATTTTGAGGATAGTGGTTTGGGGAAAGCAACACTGCTCCTCATGTTGTGAGAACAGTTTCTGTGCATTTGTCTTTTACTAATTCTGGCAAGGGGCATCACAGATTTCATTTCAGTGGTTAGTCCTGCTGAAATGCAAGAGCAGAGGCCTCTGGGGGAAGCTCTGGGCTGCACTAAGGAAGGATGGGGGTACAGACGAGTCAGGTTTCAAAGAGCCCATGGGTCCTGTCCTGCTCGGATCTTCTCTACCAGACATGACAATATTTTCCTGAATAAGCATCTTTAGTTTGTATTTAAGCACGATTTTACGTACAAGCTTGGTTTTTCCTTTCTTTCTGAATTGGGCCTCAAAGAGCTATTTAGTTTGGGGAAACTTTTTTTTAGCTGGTTTTAGAGGAAATATAATTAGATGCAGTGTAACATACATTTTGAAAATTTAGGCACTGGTGTCTCTGTGTAGAGCAAGTTTTGTGTGAACCACTCTGAACTGTCAGGAAATGAAACTCCATAGGCTGTTGGGGAAATGCAGGCTCAGCACTTAATACTAATGTTACCAAGAATCAGATTTTTTTTTCAGTTTCTTTTGGTTTCTGAGATCCATTAATGATCCTCTACCTCAGTGCTATGTGTTGTTTTTTCAAAAAGCAGAAATTTAAAATGAGCGGCTGATCAAATGCTAGCCTTTTAAACGTCAACCTTTTTTTCTGTCAGAAGTTGAAGAAGGATTGAGATGACGTGTTGTGATGAGGCAGCATTACATTTTGGCCCTGGAGTCGCCATCCATCACTCAGTGAGGTCGACATCAAAATTTATGGGGATGCAAGAATCCCCCCAATACAGATGCCTGAATAATGCAGATCAATCAATATAATTTTGTAATTGCTTAATAATTGACTTACGAAAGCTGAAAAGGTAACCATTTTCAGAAGCTTCCTGTCAAGCTTTTTGTTTCGTTTTTTTTCACTTTGTCTTAACATACCTGAAGGGAAACAATGAACTTTTCTGAAGTTGGGGTGCCCAAAATGAGACATTTTAAAAGCAAAGTGTATGATTAATTTTATACTGAGTTCATTGAAACAACTTGCTTATTTGTCACTGTAAAGCAAGGAAAGGAATCTCATTTCCTTTTTCAAAGAGTAGAAGAGGGCAGAAATTAATCATTATGTTGTGCTCCTTTAAACTGTAACTCTGCATGAATGTGTACAAACCCAAAATGAAGAACAGCACATGAAGAGGTAATCCTGTTCCAGATTATAACCCCGAGTGAAAAGTGGGAAAACTATGAAAAAACTGTCTAGGATGGATGGAAAGTCACAGTGGACTTGCTCCGTTCAGCTGTGGCCCTAACGCCTATAGGTAGTATTGTCACTGAGTGCAGGAGTGGATGGCGGCAGAAGTGGCCATGTGAGTCAGAGATGTGACCCATCCAGGCAGGCAAACGATGGGTGTGAAGAGGGCTCGATGGCATCCCTCCCCTCCTTTCTGCACCTCCAGATTTCCTCTCTCAAATCCATTAATGGCCCCATATCACAGATTTATGGAAACCTCTCCTGAGTCCATTTGTACTCTTAGCCTCCTCTGTCCCTGGGGGGTTGAAAAACATCCCACGACCTGGGCCTGCTGCATAAAGCAACCATGTGTGTGTTGCTTGGCTACTTCTGAGCTTGAAGGGGGCAATAGAGGGTAGAACACTGCTTACAGTTAAATCACCCCACCTATACTCCCCAAAGAAAAACATTCTGCTTTTTCCTGAGAAATGGAAAAAGTTTGGATTTTTATTTGATCTTGATCATTTGCCCATAGTAACAAATGCTACTTTCTCTGTTTTATTGTTGTTAGATGAGGGCATATCATGTTAGTTCCTCCATCAAAAGCAGTGAGGTTATTGAAAGCTCAACGTAAGGATCCACAAGGATCACATCCCTTCCCCAGGCTCTCATCTGTGGCCATGCTAACTAACAGTCCAGGAACGGCCCTAGCAGAGCCTGTCTTGCCGCCTTACTCCCAATGGAATAGCAGCTTTTAAGACAGAGAGTGGAATAAAGGCATAACGTTGATCCATTTCTTCCATATATTGGTTCTTCTCCCCATGTTAACCAAGTTTCATGTTAGATTAGAACGTGAGCAGCTTGGAATCACACAGAGCCCTCAGACCTTGATTCTGTTATTGGAGCTAGGTGCACAGGAAGAAGAGAAGTGGGCACTTCAGGAAATTATCATATAGTCCTGGCCTAAATTATCGTATAGCCCTGAAACCTGAAAGATACATACCCCTACTTCATCAGAAATTATTCCAACTCGTGCTTTGCTTTGTGGAGCTTTGGATTTGAGGCTGAACACATGGGTTCTACCAGGCTTCCCTCTCTGTCACCTGCTACCACGTTTGTCCATCCTTCATTTTGGAACAGAGATGACGAGCGTAATTGTGGGGATCCAGACTCTTTTACAGGCCCATGTCTGGGGGGCACATGAGAATTTTTCAAAGCAGCTGACTCAGTAGGCCAATCAATGAAGGTAGATTCCTCATTTGCAGCTTTGAGTAATGATCGTTTAGTTCCATGTGGCAAAGCTTTGGAAGGTGTGGGAGGCCCCACCCACCCTGAGTGGGAATAAGTGGGAACAATTCCATCATCCTTTCCTTCTATTAGGCAACATTTTCAAAAATGAGCTCTGGAAAATAGGAACAAGCAAAGCACTCAAATATGGCTTTCTACTTTCTCAACAACAACAAAAATTGACACCCATTAGGATGGCTATTACTTAAAAAAAAAAAAACAGCAACAACAACAACAAAAAAAAACCACAAATAAACCAGTGTTGGCAAGGATGTGAAGAAATTGAAAACCATGTGCACTGTTAGTGAGAATGTAAAATGGTACAGCCACTGTGGAAAACAGTATGGTGGTTCCTCAAAAAAATTAAACATAGGACTGCCTTATGATCCAGCGATTCCACTCCTAGGTATATACCCAAGAGAATTAAAAGTAGGGTCTTGAACAGATACCTGTTCACCCATGTTCAAAGCAGCATTACTCACAATAACCAAAAGGTGGAAACAACCCAAAAGCCCATCAAATGATGAATGGACAGACCAAATGTAGTGTGTTCATGTTACGGAATATTATGCAGCCTTAAAAAGGAAGGACATTCTGACACATGCTATAACCTGGATGGAACTTAACCTTTATGCTTAGGACATTCCTTCTTCTAAGTAAAATAAGTCAGATACAAAAGGGAAATACTGTACAGTTTCACTTACATGAGGTCCCTAGAGTAGTCAAATTCATAGGAACAGAAAGCAGAATGGTGGCTGCCTGGGGTTGGAAGGAGGGAGAATGAGGAGTTAGTGTTTCATGGGGACAGAGTTTCAGTTTGGGAAGATGGAAAAGTCCTGGAGATGGAGCAGGGGTGATGGCCACACAACACTGTAATGGAACTGTGCGCTTAAAATGGTTACAATGGCAGATTTTACCACAGTCCATAAAAGAAAAACTGAAGTTTTCAAACAGTTGCTCATCCTCTCCTAATCAAAAGCAGTATTTTATTTTCAAATAACATTAATGCATGACGTAAAGGCGGCAACAAGCTGAGCTGCCTGTTTTCTGTTGGAGAGAGGAGTCGTACTGACTGCATGTACACTCATCATTTGTGTGGCCCAGCTGGATTTTCTGGACGTCTTAGTGAAGTGCATGTTAAACACTCGGGATAGGGTTCCTGGGCACAGCCAGTGCTTAGAAATAACTTTCCTGGTAAATTGAATGCAATTTCTGTCCTTTTCTGGACATTTTGGAGAAATGACAACATGTGGGTGGGGGAACAAAGAAATGACTGTACACAGGAAGGGACATGATTTCTGCTTCTGAATGGGATAAGAAACCCCACTTGCTTCAGTGGTTCTCTGGTACATCTGCAAGTCTGGAAATACTAGGATGACTCACAGTTTGCTGATTAATACAAGAGCCAACACAATGATGTTAAAGACTTGCGGTCTGTGATTAGCTTTCTGTGCAAATTGTCCCTGAGGAGCAAGTGCTAGGCTCTGGGGTAGAATTCTAGAAAAGGTGAAGGACCTGAACTACAATGAGAACCAGCTCCTAAGGTCTTGACACTGGCCCTCAAAGTGGAAAGCAAGAACCTCTGACCAATGCCCAAATACCTTTTGGAAAGCTGACACACCTGAATGAATGAATGAATGAAAGAAGGAATGAACTGATAAACGAATTGCATCTGCTAACCTTTACAGAATTAAGTTCTTGAGACTCTTTTGAGTGTTTTAGAGTAATTATTGATAGAAACTCCCACTCATCAAGACCTGGAAGGCCGAGGAACTCATATTTCCACATTGGGCTGAAGGGAAGACTCTGCATCTGTGCATAGGGCCCCCAGCCCCTGACTGTGACACAGTTTTCTGCTCCAGTGGTGCTCTTATCCTTCTACAGCACTTAGGAAACACTTGGCTACCATTCTACAAGTGTGGTATCTGACTACATGTGATTTCTTGAACCTCCGACAAATACCCAATTATAGACCTCCAGTGATAATTTGCACTGGTTTTTCTGTTGTGGTGGTGTCATGCATTTTAGAAGGACAAAACAGGACACCCTGCCATTTTACATACCACAGTGACAGTAGCACGTGATATAAGAAAAGCAAAAATGGCTTAGAAATTCAGGACACTCATTCCATTGCTTTTTTCCCCAGTTAAGATTTGTTCATGTCACTCTGTGACAGCACCAATATTCCTGACAAACCAATCGATTTCAGTCAATCCTGAGAACAGTGAGTGGTATTCACTTACACAGTTCTTTCTTTTTAGTTTTTCTCTTTTTAAAAAAAAACTAACACAATATTAAGTGAACATGTTTTGAAGGCTGTTAAGCATATGTTCTTCTCCTGTCAAGCTTAAAATGTAACTTAAAAAGGACACGGTTGTAGTTGAATAAGCTGCCACCATTGGTTTAAAAATTTAAAAAAACCAAACATTGAAATGTGTATTTTACTAGTTCATGAGCACAGATTTTTACATCCTTTGTGGAAATGATCTTTCAGGGGTTTGGGTTTGATTTGTTTGTTTTTGTCATTTTGACAGCTGTATTGGCGGTCTCCTATTTGCTTTATTAACTTTTCATGTGGAAAATGAATAATTACATCATAAGGCGATTCCTTCCCACCCCCACCCCCCAGAAAGGTCTCCCGCCTTTCTTCATGGCTCTATTAACTGCTATAGGTGAAGATTGATGAAGATCAAAGAAGCAGAATGGCAATGGTCTTGACTATGTTGACTCCCGCTGAACTCGTATAGATCTAGAATCATCCGCTATCTGTTCTGCCTGGCTGTTCCCTCAGCAGCTGGTGGGCAGGACCACACTTCTGAGCTCTGTCATTAAGTCTTTACCCCACACTGCAAAAGGCAGGCTTGTAAAGGAGGACCCATCCCTTGAGCAAAAGACTTTCCAAATGATAGCGTAGCCTCAGGCACTTACTGGACTCCACTTAAGTCTCTCCTGTAAGCAAGAAATCAGCTTGTGACTTGTCAGAGCTACAGTGACATCCAGTTTAGGGTTTAGGATTATTCACCGTGCCCCATTTTCGAGACAAGTTACAAAACCTTGATGTTGATCAACATTCTAGTCCAATATGCTCCACAAGACTTCAGAGCCCTGCAGAGATTGGAAGACAGCTGTGATGTTCCCAGCGAGTCTTCCCTCCCCTGCCCAATTCTTTGCCTCAGTCCCGGTTGCTTACTTCTGAACTGAGCACAGGGTATTGGAGTGAGCCTATCTGGGTGGGTAAGGCTCTACTAGACTAACCAAAGTGCTGCAGGTGCACCAACTCTGCACAGAGGAGAGCAGGAGTTTCACTCCCGTGTTCCCAGCAGTACTGCTTTGTTCCTGCCCCCCCCCCATCTCACTGGCAATGGTGATAGCCACATCCCTCATCTGCCTGCCTGAACTCGTTGTCCAGGCAAACTCCAGTTTAGAACTACCCCCTCACAGAGGAGGTTCTTGAAGGCTAAGTATTTCTCTGTCACCCTGCACTTGATCGATGTCTATTTCCAACTATTTCCTGGTAGGTGGAGTTTTTGATATAATATTGGACTAAGGATTGTGAAAGAGAATGAATCCTCATGATTGTTTCTAGAGCCATCAGTGTCCTACTCAGCAATACCTCTTACAAGATTTTAATTTTTTTGTTTACAGTTATTATCTCTGAGATCAAATCTCAACTTTCTGGTATGTTCTTGGACTATTTAAGGGATTTAAAAATTCAGGAGCTTGGTGCCAATAATTGCTTTTAGGAGCTAGCACTGCCTGTTTTCTATAGATGAATTGCAGTTTGGATCATCAATTATTTTCTTCACAGAAACCCACAAAGTACATATTCGCGTTTGCTTTGGAATTGAATATGATCTAGAAATCCTTAATGTTGTTAAGCTGGGCTATTGCTTCTAAAATGTGTATCACATTCAACTAATGCAAAATAGAGTATTTAAGAGCTTGAGTACCACACTTGAGATCTGAAGGAGGAGCCCAAGATGGTGATATTTGATCCACACTAGATGTGTTTGCTGGAGTATGCTTTATAGACAGGTCAGTTGTATTGGATATCTCTTTAAATGACCTGGTCTGTGAATAAAGGAGCATGCCTCAAAGCTGAGCAGGGTTCAGCAGGCCCCATGCTTCATCATCAGAGATAGGATGTTCTCCAAAGTGAGGCTAGAGGTGTAATGCAGTTCTCATGAACTCAGAGGTCTGAGGAGCCAGGTTGGATTCTTTATCAGTTAAGATATATTGAGTAGCAAGTAGCAGAAAAACCAATTCACACTGGCTTACACAATAAAAGGAACTTACTGGTTCCTGTAAGTGGAAGTCCAGTGGTTAGGCAGACTTCAGGGGTGGTTTGAATCAAACGCTCAACAGAGTCACCAAAGATGCTATTTCTTTCCAGCTGTCTAGTCTGCCCTTGGTAGCATCAGTTTCATCCTAAGGTTGGCTCCCCCTGCTGGGCACACGATAGCTGCCAGCAACTCCAGGGGCTACAAGCTTCCTCCTGCCCTCAGCCAGGGGAGTAGGAGAGAGAGTTGCATTCTAGAAGCTGTCAATAGAGCAAGGCAACTTCTTTCCCAGAATCCCCCCCGGAACTTTGGGCGTAGTAACCTTGAATTAATCACGTGCCTACTATGTTGCTTCATGTTAGCTGAGCTAAGTGCCCGACCTCTAGAACCCTAGGTCGAGCCAGGTTTCCCCAAAGCATACAGGAAGTATGAGTCAAGCGAGGCTGCCTGAATGAAAACTGGGGAAGGCACCAAGAGAAGGAAGACTAGATGTTGGCTAAGCAACTATATTTGCTATAATCAACCTCTTTGGCCATCCACATCCATATTCCCTCTCCTTCCCATGCTTATGCCTCCCAAAATGCTCAGCCCACAGAAAAGCCATTCATTCCCTCCCCAAAGTGGTTCAGCTCCAATCTAGAAACTCTGGATAATGTGCCATCCTCTCAGTTTGGTCACCGCGTAGCTCGTTGTGTTCCAGGGATCCCTGGCCACCATGCTCACCTTGGCAGAGAAAGAGCAGGAATACAGGAAAGAGAAAAACAACTCCCATTTGGCAAAGAGGGAGCTGGAAAGCAACTCACAGTGGTCACTGACCCAACATCCAGATTATATCCTGCTGGACAGGGGTCAAGTGCTCCTTCCTTCTCTGGGACTCAGTCTCCTATTCTGTATGATGAGAGGGTTGGATTAAGCCAGTGGTTCTTGGCTTGAGTATGCCCTGGAGGGCTTGTTAAAATGCAGATTACTGGGTTCCAACCCCAGAGTTTCTGATTCATAGGCCTGGGTGAGGCCCAGAAATTTGCATTTCTAACAGATTTCAAGAGAATGTTGCTGCTCCAAGGACCCCCACTTTGAGACCCTCTATTGTAGATGGCTCCTAAGAGCCCTTCTGATTCTGATATTTACGATGCAGATTTTTGTCAGCACTCTCTTCTGCTCTACATGGACTTACAACAGATTGTTTTCATGAATGGGACACACCCAATGCTACCATGTGAACAGCTAGAAATATCTTGGAGCTCCAGCTTTGGTTTGGAATCTAATTTTCAACAAGCAGGGCTGAAAGTGAAGGACACCTTAGGGCTTCAGGAAAGTTGACAACTTTCTTGGCTTTAATAAGTTAGGAACAGAAATAGGAAGATTGTTCATCCATCCTCCCTGCCCGCATCCATGTGGTAGCATAGCACCCTTTGAGATGACTATGTGGCTCCAGAAAACAGCCTTTCTCCAGGGAGAACCCTGATCCTTGGGCCTCGTTTTGCAAGCATCCTCTCTCCATAACCCGGGTACCCATCAGGTCTTGGAAAGGGAGTGGCACTGGGTGAGACTGTGATGTAGATAACACTGATTGGAGAACTTTGCCAATTTTCTGCCCAGAGCCCAACACCGGGCCAATATCTATTCATCCTTTAGGGTACAGCCTGAAGCTTAGTTCCTGCCCCCACCCCCGGCCAAAAAAACCTCCTCTAACCAACCACCCTTCCCAGCCTAGGTTGGGCTCTCCTGTTATTTGTTCTCTAGTACTCTGCAGAGTTCTCATATAGTGTTTATCAATCTGTATTACAAATTCTTGTTGAAATGCTTCTCCATATATGAGTGTGCCAGCCCTAAAAGGGTGAGGACCATGTCCCCCTTGGCCACCAATGTTATCACAGCACAGGGCCTGGATCATGATAGGTGCTCAGTAAATATGTGTTGCACAACTATCAGCAAAGGCAGACTGTGAGCAGATTCTAGCCACAGTAGTTTGTTACAGTGGAGAATGACTGAATAATCTACACTACCGTGTTTCCCCCCAAATAAGACCTAGCTGCACAATCAGCTCTAATGCGTCTTTGGGAGCAAAAAATAATGTAAGACCCAGTCTTGTATGATAGTATATAGGACCCAGTCTTATATTAAAATAATACCAGGTCTTATATTAATTTTTGCTCCCAAAGATACATTAGAGCTGATGGTCCGAGTAGGTCTTATTTTGGGGGAAACACGGTATAAATGTTCCACAATGTATGATGTTGGGTGCTTCAAAAGAACAAAACAGAGAAGTCCTCAGAAAACAAACAAACACACAGATGGAGAACCCCAGTGCTCCTGGCAACTTCAGCCAACTCTTTCATAGCCTCACAGCCATTCTCTCTGGGAACCTTGTACCTCAGGGGCCAGGGTATCTCCCTACCTACCAGGCAAGCTGAGCCTCCTCTCCAGACAGCCGTCCGTTTAGCACCCAGCAACCTTCTCTACCACACCCATACAGTTTGTAAATAGGTACTTGGGTGAATGCAACTGAGGCTTCTCCAATGCACAGCATACCCCAGCCGACAGGGCCTAGATCTGGGTGAACCGTGCCCCCCCCCCATTTTCTCACTGGGGTGGTGGAAGTTCAGCAAGGTCATGAAATGACTGGCCCTGAGCAACAGCTTGAGTCTCCTGACTTCAGACTCGTGCATTCTGCATCATGAAGCAGGCAGGCAGCTTCAGTTCTGGGAATGCGATATAAGCTTTCCACACTCTATAGTTTATCATCATTGCTGTAACTCTCTGCTCTGACCAAAAATTATAATTAAATCAAACCAAACTAAACATGAAAATAATTTACTTAGAGAAGGCAGATTATTTATGATAGACAAAGTCCACCAACTGACTAGAAGTATATCCTGCATATGTTGACTTTGAAGATTGTGCTTAAGTTTAATGTAACTGATCAATCCTGATCTCATTGGATGGTCACATATTCAAAAGGATGTCTATTTTACCAAGTACAGTGGTAGACGAGACTATGCTTGCCTTTTTAGTTCCCAAAGCTGTTTCTTCTCCCTTCAAAACAGACCCATAATCTAGCCATGTACTAGGTTGCAAGGCCCTGATGAAGGAGAGAGCAATATGGTGGAGATCAGAACCTTCTCCGTAGGGCACAGTGTACCGTGTTGACTGAGGGCTGCTGGATGTGGGCAGATGGAGACAGTCCGAGGCCCCGACAAAAGTCCAAGTTAGCCAGGTATCCTGGGAGAGTAGACTTGTCCAGGGTTTCCCCATGACTTGCATTGTCTTTCTTAACACAACCAATTCACGACTGGGGTGAGGAAGGAAAATAACAGAAAAAGATAGCTAGCCCAAGAAATCTACAGAAACTGCAATAAAGCACAGTCCAAAATGAACTCTCTGAGCTGTGAGCCAAGTGCTTAAGGGAAGAGGCAGGAGGGTACTTCACATGTTACTCACCATTGACCATGGTCGTTCACTGGGGCACTGTGAGGAGTGGCAGAGGGGTGAAGAAAAGAGGTATATTTTCTCTTTTTTTTTTTTTTTGGCAGAAAGAAGAGCTACATAGCCAAGCGTTCCTTTGTGTCTGTTTGGGTCTGCCAAAAGGCAGAACCACCAGTACGAGGTTAGACGCGTAAGAAATATATTGGGGAAAAGCCTGTGAAGGTAAAGGGGGAGGGAAGAAGAGAAGGTGGGGGAGCCTCAGACCAACCACAATGCAGGTGGTCTGGCCTCTGCCACAATGCAGGAGGATTGGGTAAGACGAGGAGTCTCAAATCACAGTGCAGCTCCAGGAAAGATTCAGTCAAGTCAATGGAGAGTCCTTGAGCCAAAGTTACCATTGAAAGAGTTACCACCTTACATCTTCAGTCATTGGTTGGGAGTGGGGTCTGGGCCAAATGCAGTAACAGATTTAAGGGAACGGTTTCTGGGAGGCTATCAGTCAATTATGCTCCCGGTGGCAGGAGATCAGAGCAGCTATTAGTATGGCTAGGACAGCCTTCCTTCAGTACCTGTGCCTGGGGAGGCCATTTCCCGGGTCCCTGGTGGACAGTAGGTAGCTACAGTAACAGAAGCATCAGAAGGAACTGCTTGATTACTTTGAAGGACAAGGCCAAGGCTGGTTTGATTGGTTTGTAGCTGGACTGGGCTTCTTTATTGCTTATTCACTCAATGTTTGGGTTCTTGGTTTTTCCCCCTTTCCCCTTGTTTGTTCAATTTCCCCTCTGACCCCAGGTCTAGGAAAATATAACCATGTGCATTTGGAAGAAGTTTAAAATGAATTCGCTGACAGGCTTTATTTCATTTCCATGCTAAGCATCTAAAGATGACCAGGCCTTGGAAATGGGGCAGATTGAAGAGACTAAAGTTACTTGAGAAATAAGCAAAATGGATATTCTGCCTTTTAATTGTGTTAAGAAGAATCTAAGTTTTGTCCATCCGGTGCCTAAGAATCACTATTTTTTAGTTGTCTTAGTGTCATAAAATTAAAGAGCATGAATACTGAAAGAGACCTTGGAGATTGTCTAGTTCAACTACATGATTTTACAGATGGAGCCATGAGACCCTAAAGGGAGAAGGTAGACCACTATCACTTAGGAACAGAGATGCAGAAATTCTCAACGAGACCCAAGCAAACTGAATCCAGTAACATAAAAAGGATTATACACCATGACCAAGTGGGATTTCTCCCAGGAATGCAAGGCTGGTTCGTGTAGGACAATCAATCAATGTCATAAACAATATTAACAGAAAAAAAGACCAAAAAATGCATGATCATCTTAATAGACACAAAAGTCCAAGGGACTTTCTCAAGCTCATAAAGCTAATGGTAAAGCCCGGGCTAAACTTGGATCACTTGACTTCCAGGCCAGAGCTCTTAATAGTCATAGGCGTGGGTATGGAAGGTGGGAGTATCCCTTGCACACATGCGTGCACTGCACTGAGCCCTGTATTGAGGACTTTCCCCTTGTCCTTTCATATTGTCCTCACAACAGCCCTTGGCAGTAGGCACTGTTGTTATCCCTACTTTCTGCATAGGGAAATTGAGGCTTAGAGAGATAACTCGAGTTGCCTGAGGCCACCCACCTGCCAAGCAAATGAAGGACTTAAACCTAGACCCTAGGTCTTCACCCCTTTGGCACTTTCTCTTACCTCTCATTGATTGGTGCCACTAGGTTAACCTGGTTCTATTAATTCTCAGATGATCTTCTGCCCAGCCAAGTTGATGGGCTTTTTCTCCCCATAAATGGATGAAAATGTCCTCCAGATTCTCTGGGAGAAGAGCCCCCTCTCCTGTGCCAGTGTGTGACAACTCTCCCAGCCCAGGCTGTTGACCTACTTCAGTGTAGTCTGGCCATTTACATATGCTAATAACTAGGACATCTGTGCAAAAACTGGAGGACCCTAAGTAAGCAAGCAGCTCTGGGGAAACCAGAAGCTGAATGGCTGGGATCTGGAGGGCAGTGGGGAGAAGAGAGGAATGATGATGCTCTTGGCTCCTGGAGAAGCTCTTGGCTCCTGGGGGCCCGGCTGGCCTCACCTCAGGGAGAGGCTAACCCGGCGAGAACTCTTGCTTCCTAATGGGGCAAGAGAAAGAAGGCAGACATTTCAGAGAGTCAAGGAGAGAGAGATGCATCTGGGCCAGTGCTTAGTAAAGAGAATTTTCTTTTTGGCCTCATACCTGGGCATCCCAGCTGGAGCTGTGCTGAGGGTCCAGTTAGTCTAGATTCTTCCAGATGTGCTTCATAAGGGCCTTGCTGGGCCTCTGAGGAGTCCTCCCAGCTGAGATTAGGGAGGTTGCATTCCAAATGGCCAGCTGCCTGAAATTGCACTGCTGTTGCTGTTGAGGCACTGGAGGGATGGCATGCCTGAGACTCTTCCCTGGAAGGGCTCCAGGAGTCTTTGGATTGGAGCCAAGAAGAAGGAGGCCTGACATTTGGCTATTGTTCCTCTATCTGGTTCACCATCAAGGGGCCCTCCACTTCACCCATTTTACCCCTTCACCCCCATAATGGGCCTCCAAAACCTCTTTCATCTCTTCAAAATGCGTTCTGTAAAGGTCCACCCCAGAGCCAGGCACCGAGGCTGCAGGCCATTTCCAGGGGCATAACCCTGGGGGTTATGGTGGGGGTGTAGTAGCTTTCAGCAGTGCGCAGAACAGGGCTTTTCCAGCACTGGGCTGCCTGTTCAACTCAGAAGTATGGAGTATCCTTTTTACTTACTCTCAGGGAGAGGTTGATAGAGGTCAGCTCTGTGTGGGACACCCTCTTCTCTCCTTTTCTTCCTCATGCCATGGGCTTTTCATATAGATGTGAAAAGGCTGTTCATTAAAGCTGTGTACTCTAGCTTCCACCCTCCTCTCCTCCATTCCTGCCATTCAGACCAGGGAAAGTGGCTTCCTTTGGGATAAAGGGGTTGCAAGAAGGCATCCTGGGCTGGGAACTAGGAGTGCTGAGTTCTAGTCTGCTCTGAGTTGGCCAAGGCCCTTCCTTATTGCAAGCCTCAGTGTCCTCACCTACCAAGTAGGGAGTTGGTAGCAACCAGTGTTTCTCAGAGGATGGTATTGCAGGGTTCCAGTCCCAGGGACTGATCCCTAGGAGACAATGGCGATAGATGTTCTCTGTAGGTTACTCTGACTCTCAGACTCTGTCTTGCTTGATAGTGTTTCTCCTCAATTATTTTTATTGTGGTAAAATACACATAACACAAAATTTATTATCATGAGCATTCTTAAATGAGCAGTTTAATGGTATTAACTACATTCCCATTGTTGTACAACCATCACCACCATGCATCTCTGTAACTCTTTTTATTTTGCAAGACTGAAACTATGTCCCCGCTAAACAATAATTCCCCACTTACCTGGCAGGGGAGATAGTATGATCATGAAAGTGGTTTTCCCAAGGCAAGGCTTATTTATTGCTTGGCAATCTTGAGCAAGCCATGGACCTCTCCCTCATGTACTGAGAATGATGGCTTGAGTAGGTGATTTTACCTTTCCCAAGTTGTAAAAAGTGCTAGGGTAGTAGGGAGATGAGTAGCTCCAGGGAGATAGAGTGGGTCAGAAGAAGGCAGAAGATGAGGCCTTCAGTGAAAGGAAATTAGAGAATGATGCCCCTCCCCATCCCATACAGGTAGGGAAGGAAGATGACCAGATAGGTAGCCATGAGAGAGAGGAGTAGTGGGAAAGCATGGGTTCATTTATAGTTGGAATTCCAGAATACCTACTTGTGTGTCTCTGTGGACAAACATCTGAGGGAAGAAGGCAGGCCCCAAATCCTGAGCCTTGGAAGTGGTGGCATACCTGATAAGACTCAGAGAGCCAACACCAATTCAGCCCTAAATTCCATGCAGAGTATGCTGGGCTAGGTCCTTGCAGCCTTGACCCCACACTAATTTCCTATCCAAAGTGACTTTCTTAACCTCTACATGATGATGATTTTATATGAACTTGAATTGTTGCTTTGACATAGCACAGTATTTTCTGCTTACATAATTCCTGTTTTTTAAAATCCATATGATACATACAGAAGAGTGTATAAAACATATAATAAAACTGACACATAGGTACCCATGAAGCAGGTGAAGAAATAGAACTTTCGAAATATCTTTGAAGTCCTTCCTCTTCCCAGAGATAACAATCATCCTGATTTCTGGGAGGGAGCCGACTCCAGGAGTACACCCTAGGCTCTTCGGGAGTGGTGAGCTCGTCCTCGTTAGATCGGGCACACCGCCAATCTCTTTAGACAGGTATCTTCCGCGTGGATTTCCAGATGGCTCATTCCATCTGTCTTGTGTTGATCTTCATTAGTTTCAATCTTAGATGGGGACTTTGTCTTTTTAAATGATTTTCTGATTATAAGAATAATATGTGCTCTTTGTAGTAAACTTGGAAAATACAGAAAACATAAGTATATACTGTAAGTCAGGGGTAACCACTGTTAATGTGTTGAGGTACAATATTTCATTATTTTTCTATGCAGCAATGTATATTTCACATTACTGACATCAGTTACATACATACATATATATATTTGCTTTTTATTGTGAAATATAACAAATACAAAGTAGTGTGCAAGGTCTATATGCACAGTTTAGAGAAGCGTACTGTCACCACCAATTAGGTTGAGAAGTAGAACATTGTCAACCCCCAAGAAGACCTTTCCCTCGCCCCAGAAGTGACCACTGTCTTGATTCCGACAGTCATTCTCCTGCGTTTCTCTCTCTCTCTCTCTCTGTGTGTGTGTGTGTGTGTGTGTGTGTGTATGTAGGTTCACCACTTATTCATGAACTGAAACAATTGCTTCATTTTGAAGAACTGAGTGGCAAGCACAATCTAGGTGTATCTATAAGCAGCAAAGTGTCACAGTGCCACTATTAGATGAAGGCTTCAAAAAGAAGAGCTGCCCCGGCTCCCCTCTTGGGGACTCGGTGGCTACAAGCATGTTCCCTCCCATAAAGGGAATGTATGGAGCTCACCACCATCAGACGCCAGGCAGAATCACGGCCGTGGCACTGGACACCACACGTATGGCCAGAGGAATTGGGCTGCTCTGTGTTTGCTGTCAAGTTCCCAATCTGCCTTCAGGAACTCCAGCCTCCAGTTGTGTAGGTCAAGGCAGAACACCTCTGTGGGGTGAAGTGAGCTCCCCACCTGATCCAGACAGCAGGATGTAGAATGCAGAGCAGGAAACGCAGCAGCAAAGATCAGCCCAGATTTTTTCCAGGGTGAGGGAGAGACAGAACCCCAAGGTCGTGGAGTCAGGGAGGCGATCCAGGGATCTACCCCGTTATATTGGCCACCCCTATCCACTTCACCTCCCAGTGGCAGGGACAGCCTGATGAAGATTCTGTCATGTAGACCAACCTGCTTTTCCACTTTCCCCTCTGCCACCTTATGATTCAGTTTCCCTGGAGCTGGGTAGTCAGTTGACTCTGATCTAGCTACTTTTGAGCTTGACGAGTTATGATGCTGTTATCTCCTGGAGTGGTCCCCTTATCATTGCGGGATCATATCTTCACAAACAAAACCAGACCCTTACTGTACATTTAGTGGGAACTTGGGAGGGATTTGATTTAGATGCATGCATTAAATCTGTTGTCTAAATCCGGAAGTCTCCAGAGGAAATCCTGCCACTCCCTTCCTTGGTTGCCTGAATGTGATAGTTAGTTGGATGGCTCCTTTGGAACCCCAGGACCTGTCAGCAGTGCTTACTGTACCCAGCAGGGAGACACTGGGGGAAATAGGGGGAGAGGATATGCATAAGCATAAGGGTTAGACTTTGGACATTGCATTTTTAGTATTTGTGATTAATAGCCTGGATTTTGGAGTACATCAGACACAGGTTCCACTTACTTACCATGTGACTTTGAGCAAGTTTCTTTGCTTCTGTGAACCTTATTTTCCTCACCTATAAAATGGGGATAATAATGGTACCTATCTTTCAGGGTTGCTGCGGGGATTAAGGGAGATAAAAACTACACAGTGTTTCATTCAGTGCCTGGCACGTTGTACAAATTCAGTACATGGTAGCTGTTATCATCATCACCATCATCATCATGAGACAAGAGCAACCTTCCAGAAGCTGTCAGAGCCACAGTCTCTCCTAGCTACTGAGACTCCAGATTCTGGAGATCCTTGATGTCCTTGCCCTTTGACCTAGCCCCTGGTGGTCCCCACAATAGTGCTCTTGACCTGAACTTGCTCCTGAGATGATTCCCAGTGGCCCAACTAGCCTGACCAACTACATAGTCTTCCTACCTCATAACCCAGCTTTACTGACGACAGGCTCAGCACTGGCCACTGTGCACACCTGCCCCACAGAAAACAGCCGAGTATACTGCAGACCTGCTCTGTGCCCAGCACTACGGGAGGGTCTGCCACAGTCTCTACCCCAGGGAGTTAATCGGCTACTTGCTTATTCATTGGAATTATGGTGCAGAAAAAGATGTGTATTTCTTCCTTAATTGATTTATACATTATTGATTTTACCTTTTTGTGTTCTTGGGTTATTTTTTTTTTCTCTAGGCAAAGTAGCAATTTCCCAATTCAGTGTAACCCTGTGATTAAATTCCAAGTCTGAGAACTTGATTGAATAAGTGAACTTGATTTTGGTCCCCATCAATTGCAGTCAGCCTTAGACATTTAAACTTTGAAATATTAAGGTTAAATTACATGCATTTATAGAGGAAAAATCCAGAAAAGCGCAAACTCTTCCAGCTCTTGCATAGAGAATTCTCTGCTCCAAGGAAACTATAACAAAATGCAAATGTACAGAAGATATGCAGGAAATGGGTAGGATTGGTGCTATCCTAGAGTTCTTTGCAGAATCTCTTTAGTGAGCCCTGTCTCCTTCCCATCCTCGATACCACATGTATCATAACAGAACTCCCCCAGTTTGGAGTTGCCCTCATTTTACGATACAGTTGTAAAAATAAAAGAACACTGGGTCACACAGTAGCCAGCCCAGAAGCCATTGCACAGCTGTGGAACCTAGCGGCCCTCCAGAATCTTCTTGCTGCTGGTCTGCTTATACCTATTGCAAAAGTTTCATTTGGGCAGTGTGTTCAAGCAAAACTCAGGGCATGGACTTTGAAGTCAGACAATATCTTGGTTCTAGTCCAGGGTCTGGCAAGGTCACTCATTAGTAGTGACCTTGGGCAAGTTGCTTAACCTCTTTGTGCCTCAGTTTCTTCATCTTTACAATGGGAGCATAATAGTACCTTCCCCATAGGATTGTTTTGAGAATTGAAATGACCTCAAGAAAGGGCTGAGCCTAGTGCCTTACGTTGAGGAATTCTCAATAAAGGTTTCTAATTTTATCAAAATGATCATTTATCATCATTATTAGTCTATTTTGCCAAAAGATAAGAGATATGATGGCCTTGCTGAACTGTGTTGGCCAGACCACACCTTAGAGCAACCTGTCCGATTCCAGGCTCACCCATGTAAAATTCACAGGACAGTGCCTGGGGCATTGTAAAAGTGCTCGATATATGGCAGAGGTGTTATTATTAATTAAGACTACCACTCATTAGCCTTCCGAGAGAGCATATGTGTTAATTCAATTATTCTTTATAACCCCTACCATTCTATGAGTAAGGTACAAGCATTACCTCCCTTTCATAGATGAGGGAGTTAAGGCACAGAAAGGTTAAGTTACATCCCCACAATTACATAGCTAAGAAATGGCAAATCCATGATTCAAGCCCAGACTTTCTTTCTCCAAAGCCTGCCATTGTGCCAAAGAGCTGTGTTCTCCAGTATTGTAGCCAGCAGCCATATGTAGCTTTTTAAATTTAAAGTAAATAAAAGTAAGAATTTACTTCTGCATTGCACATTTCAAGTGCTCAATTGCCACAGGTGGCCAGTGACTACCACATTGGACAGTGCAGGTATAGAACATTCTGTTCTTTCTAGGATGATGATTCAACATCATCTCAGAAAGTTCCGTTGGAGAGTGCTGCTTATAGCACTTCTGGGATTCTATTCCCTATAAAATCTCAGACTTGAGTTGTATAGTTTTCTTGTTATTAATAGGCACATGGTTGTGATATAGTGAAATCCCATTTGCACTTGGCCAGGTAGGGTAATAGCAAGCAAGAGACCAAGAAGTCTGGCTCACATTAAATTTTCCTGCTTTTCCAATGCATGACTTCAGATTTACAAAATCGTTTCCTGTCACCTCTGTTCGACAGATAGGAACATTCACCAATTCGCCCAAAGATCCAGCTTCTTCCACAGCTCTGCCTTGACCTCTTTGGGCTATCTAGAAAACATTTGGTATCTTAAAATGTTCATCTCACTAGTGACCTGAACAGCTGGAGCTGGCTTCTGAAGTCAGGTCAGCCCTGAAGGACCTTGAGCCTTGAGAGTCTCCGACATATGTACCAAGTCTCCAGTTCCCTCTTCTGGGCTTTCTCTGCTCACCTCCATTATGTGGTTATTAAAGACCAGAGAAAGGAAAGAGAGGCATTCCGGATTTGTTTCCGGAACCCCTTGGTGATTACGTCTAGAAATCTTTAAGCTCCCAGAAGCCAGTAGAATTATACTGTGTAACTATAGCCTTGCCAACGCATGTATACCTCCTTCTGAATCTCCATGGTGGAGAAGATTGGACCAATCTCTCATCCAGTCAATAATTTAGAAAATCTGAGCAGTTTGTGTCCATTTCTTGCAGAGCAGCTGAATATCTATGGGGGTCAGTCATAATCTTAGCTTCTTTCACCAGAGCCCATTTGAATATGGGTGGTGCCACTTCCGTGTGAATGAGGACAGCTGACTGTTCCTCCCCATGTGCAGAGAAGGAGCCTTTGAGCTTCCAAACCCAGGAGTTACTTGGGTTTTAGTCACTCTGTAAATCAAATCCGGGTTTTACCCCACCCTGCCACTGTATGTCCTGGGTAAGCCTATCTCCACTTTCTTGTCTTGTAAATTAAAGACAGTCTCAAATGCATGTGTGCACGGAGTTCAGTGCCCAGCACACAGTATGTGCTCAATAAATGTGTTAACCAATGTTACTTTCATGATGTCATTATGATCCTTCTCTGTTCTATTGATGGGTTTTATTAATACAACGGCATTGAAAAGGGATGAGTAGATGTACTTAAATGAGGTTCAAGGTTCGGTTTATCATGAACATTCATCCCCAAAAGAGGCCAGTGCACTGATCACCAGATTGTTATCTCCCAGGTGCCTGGGACATCATGCTAAATTCATAATAGGGTAAAGTTGATTGACTTTTCCAAGTATTTGCTGGACCCCTCACCTGACTCAGGCACTGTCTGGGCTCCAGAAGGATTCAGAGGTAATGAAGACTTGGCCCAGGAAGACTATTCAGTCACCCAGAGGTTCAGCCACGGGAGTAGGACTGAAGGAGAACACAATTCCCATGGTGGAGGAACTGAATCTTGAAGGACATGCAGGATTACCAGACTGCAAACTTGGAGAAAGGGCATTGCAGGATGGGTGAACCAAGGAGCACAAGATGAGAGGGCTGAAAACATGTGGCAGCCTGTTTGGAAAGCTCTACGAAGATCAGTGTGACTGAAGGGTAGAGTACATGACACTATGGAAATTGAAACCTGGCTTCCAAGCAGGTGGGAAGTCAAGGGACAGAGGGACCCTGGGCCAATTTCATTCCAGCAAGCCCTCTACTAATTATGGGTAGCCCCCAGTCCCGGGTGCTGAGTAGGTGTGAGCTTTCTGAAATCAGATACCGCTGTTAGACACTACCCATCCCATGGTCTAAATTCTATGAAATTTGGAATCGAATGGAATCAGCCAGTCCAAGAGCTATTAGTCATGGCCACCAGTTACTGACGGACATGCTTTACTGAGATTCTCAGTGATTTCAAGGAGAGAGATAGATGTACCTTATTTTTGGAAACCTCTAGGAGTAGAAATGTTCCTAACAACCTTTTCTTTGGAACTTGGGCCTCACACTTAAAGGGTGGGTGATATGCAGTGTCTTTTCCAAATTATATAAAATGGAGGAGGTGCACAAGCATCAACTATAAAGCTCCTAGTCAATCAGAGTCGAGATCGAATCTCATCTATTTTATTTCTTTTGTTTTTTAACTGGGATTGGACTGGTCTGTGAACTGCCTGCTCCCATTCTCTTCCACTTGAATGAATGGCTCCAGGCCCATTCCCAATTGCTAGTGAATAGAACTGCCCACACTGTGGGGGCATCTTCTGCTGCTGGTAATTCCCATGTGCCATCTGCAGTTGTTTCTGCCTGAGGAACTACTGAGCACTGCACGCGTATGTTAACGCCGATGGGGGGGGGGATCTGTTTCTTGACCCATCATTGATATCCTACAATCACATGAAGCTAGCCAGGATTCTTGCGCAAGAGCTTACGAATAAGCCCCATTCATCTCTTTTAGAATGTGTCGTCATGGAATGGGCCAGGAATCAGAACTCTAGCAATGTTTGCAAATTGGGATTGTTAAAAACTCCAATGTGGCTGTAAAGTTGTTTTTAAGGTAATCAAGGAGCTAGGTATGCTGGTACAAAGAGTTGTCAATTGTAGAAAGTGTCATTTCTTTTCATGTCCAAGATGACTTTTACCCAAGGACAAGTTGAAACTTGGTGCAGTGAAGCTGGAGGGAGCCAGTGAGCTCAGCTCTGTGCTGAATTATCCCAAGGGGAGGGGCACTGGGCCCTCCACAATTGGTACACAGTCAAATGGCAGGGAAGTTTTCTTTCCCAAGTGCATTTTTTTTTTTTACTTGCTAAGAATGTTTCCTGTTGTTTTTTCGTTTTGTTTTGTTTTGAGGAGGGTGTAATCTGTAAACCTCTTCCTAGACCCATCTTTAAGTAGTTACAATTCACTCTTAAAAATGTGTCTGGAGCCCTCTTGTAAAACTTAGACTGTACTTTTCTCAATGGCATATTTTAACAGTCTACATTTCAAAACTTGTTTTCCATATGGCAAGTTAATGAGTAAGGACACACACACACACACACACACACACACCAAGGCAAACTACACATGGGCCTGGGAACCAGGTAAACCTGCATTTGCATTCTCTCTGCTACTAACTAGCTGTGTGACTTTGGGCAACTCAGTTAACCTCTCCGGGCTTCAGTGTCCTTATCTGTAAAATAAGGACAGTAACAGTTCTTGCCTCATGCACGGCTTTTTAAAGGATTGAGTGAGATTGAATCTTGAAAGCACTTGGGTTCGTGCCTGGTGCATAGCAAGGAATAAAAAAAATTAGTGCTGGCAATTTTTTATTGTTGCTCAAATAATGCATCCAACTATTTACCAGCCTGTCATCCACTAAAGAGACTTGCCCACAGTAGGTGCTTAGTAAGTGCTTATTGCAATGAATCGAACTGACTCCAACTGTTTAGTTTAGATTTGGGGGATCAGTATTTCCCTTTCTACCGGAGTGTTTGGTAGGAGACACAGCTGATCACTTGCAGCTCAGGTGTTAAAAGCATGAGAGTGAAGAAGCTGACTCAAGTAGAAAGAACTTCTTGTCAAGCAGACATCCCCCTGGTCCTTTTGGACACCACTGTTGCCAAGCACTTGGTGTGTTCACGAGGATGTCAGGAGCTCATTTGAGTCTTGAAGCTTTCTCTGGCATGGACATCAAGTGTGGGTTTTTTAATTGTTTTGGCTGAAAGAATTGGGTCAAAGATCAGTTCTGATGAAATTCCTGTCTTCTGAAACATGATGGAAAGAGGAGGTCCCGCACACACACAAATCCCAAAAACTTGGGGCCCTAGCAAGAAGTGTAGTGAGGGCTGCAGTTCAGGACATGGCTGTTGTGAGATTTCCACTTGACTGTTTGGTTTTGCACTCACCATTTGGTTTTGCAGATTCCTCAGCATGTCTACACACATACCTACAAAGCAGTGTGCTCTGCTGTGGGGGGTGGGGGTGGGGAGTGGGGAGGGATCGGGCTTGGTCAAGGTCATTGCCGATGAACCAGCTATCTGACCTAGCTTTACTCCCGTTTCCAACACGACAGTGACCGGTCAAGGCAGAGGATCCTTAACTGAGATCCACGGATGGGTATTAAGTGGTCCAGAAAACCCCTGAAATTATATGTAAAATGTTGGTGGGCTGAGAAGGGGGAGACACCATTGTAAATGCTTTTTCTGTGGAGAGAGACCATAGCTTTTAACTGATTCTCAAAGGAGTCTGTGACCCAAGACGATTAAGACTGCAAAGCTGTTTGGTTTTGTTGCCCAGACCAGTTGGTGTGTATAACCACGACACCCAAACGACCCAGCTAGGCAGTCAGGGAAGTGACAATATCATTCAGAACCATTTTGTGGCCAAGCAGCTGATGGATTGTTCAATCGGTTGTTGTAGACTCATGTAGACAAAGCCTGCAAGCTTTGGGAAGCCAGCCCCCCCCAGGTCAGCCTCGGGCGGCAGCCCCCATCCTGCCAGGCCCTGGGGAGTGAGTCCTTCCTGCCCGGCAGCTCCTTTGCTCATGAGCTGGCCCGAGTCACCTCCTCGTACGGCACCTCAGAGGCAGCGCCCTGGGGCGGCTGGGATCCGAAGGCCTGGAGGCAGGTGCCCGCTCCACTACTGCCTAGCTGCGACGCTGTAGGTAAGTCACTTCCCCTGAGCCTCGCTTTCCTCATCTGTCAACTGGAGCACAGCCCCCTGCTCAGCCTTCCCGCCTGCCTCACAGGGTTGTTGGGTGGAACACAGGAGGTGACAGCCCATAAAGCTCTGTATACCTAGGAGAGATTTCTCTACTGTGTCCCCACCAGTCTTTGGCACAGAGAACAGCCAGGCAAGCAGAGTGCTCCAGGTGCCTCAGCCTCACCTCCAGGGAAATGAGTGTGGATTGCCCCGAGTGCAGTTGCTCCCTCCCTGCTGTTCACCTCTCGGTACCCAGTTCCTTCCCTGCCTGTCTGTCCCTGTGGCCAGACTGTGAGCCCGAGGGGGACAGGGGCTGCGCTTCTGCACCACGAATCCCCCCAGTGCCTGCCTGCTCCATACCTCGCGGATGCTGAGGAACTGCCTCTCCTGACAGCAACCCATTGTGGACTCTGCACTCCAAGGTGGTCCTTCACCCCACCCAGGACTCGTGTACCCTACAAGTGGGCAGTTGGATTTCCCCACTGGAGGACTGGCAGCCTGAGAAAGGCAGGCAGAAGGAATCCAAGCCAAGCCTGTTCAACATGGCTGTGAGTTCGGATCATCCTGCATAATCTAGAAAGAATGGCTTGACTTGCCCTAAAGAGCCACATAACTGGTTGCAAGAGCAAGATGGTGTGTACTAGCCAGAGTGGGCCTTTGCGGAGAATTTCATTTTGATCGTGGAGTTGTTTTTCTGGCACATGAAATATCAGTGCGCACAGTACATCTGCCCTGTCTGCAGAGAAGACTGGAGAAATGAACATTGCTAAATGATAGTGATCAGAAGATGGTCATCAGGCTGAAAGGGCCTCCGGGATTCAGGCCTTTAATGGAAATTCTGCTTTGGTACGTACTGCCTTGTTCTCTTTATCTGCCTGCCCTGGCCTGGAAGAACAAGCAGTGCTTTCCGTTTAAGGGCTATTGATTTTTTTTGTCTTTTTCCCGTTTTCCGTGTACTCTCGGAATCACAGTGATCTTCAGCTGAAACCTGAGAAATCTTGTCGAGCACAACAGTGCCAGGGAAACAGAATTTGCCAAAACAGATGGGGACATCATCCCCTCAGGATGTCTCTGTGTCCCACCCAGCCCTTCCCTATCCTCGGAAGTCAAAAAACGAGATCCCAGCTAACTTGCCTCGCAAATTCCTATCTCTTTCTTGTATGTCTCTACCCAAGCCAAGGCCTTCCACCCAGCAGTGAAGGGTGGGTGGAGCAGGTGCTCAGCCCCCAAATCTTCCCTACTAAGCTTTGGAAGTGAGGCCCACCTGGGGGCTCTTTGGGGTACAGGATCTTGCAAGTTCAGCCAGTGACTCAGGAAGGCCAAACAGAGGATGCAGGCACCACAGGGGGAAAAGAAAGGGGAGCTACAAGGATACTTGTTTCCTCCGCCCTGGGATATTTCCAGCATTGAGACCAAGCCCTTCCTGGAGCGGGCAGCCCTGAAACCACCAAGGAGACTGGGGAAGAGTCAGAATAGAGTTCATGCAGTCAGAGGTCAAGTGGAAAGACAGAAAATGGAGAGTAAAAAAGCTGACCTAGAGCTCTCTGCTATTTACTCTCGATGTCATTGATTTTATGAAGCCCCCACTGACAGCTTCAGACCGGTTCAGACCCCAGGGCAGCACCATGATGGTGGGGGAGGTCCCCAGTTCCTGTGCCAGCAGCCCAGAGGGGCAAAGAAAGACCCTAGCAGGCCAGTGCTGCTCCCGGTCTTGCCCAACTTAGAGAACAGTGTGGTGGGTTCTGATTTACCTTCAGGACCCCACGTCCTGACCCGAGGTTTCTGCCGTGCTCCCCACCCTGCCCACTCCCGATCCCTTCACTCGTCATCATTTCTTTAGAAGATGTGTAACCATCTGAAATGATCTTTGATTGACTTATTGTGTCTTGTCAGTCTCCCCTCCATTGCAAACTCCGTAAGAGTAGAGATGCACGGTGCTGTCCTCAGGTAGACGCACGAGAAATGTCTGTCAGCTGACTAACAAGTAAACCCTCTCTTCCCATCGGGTATTTGGACAGGTTCCTTGAGGGCCCCAGAGTGTGAGGCCCAAACCTCACTGGCTGCACTAGGGCCCTGAAAGGTGTTGAGCAAAGGTAACGCATAGGGCAAGTGTTCAGTAGCCTCCCCTCACCAGCCGCCAGATCTTGGCCTCAGGGATTTGGAGGAAGGAGAAGTGATGGCACCTCATCACTCCCAATGCTACTGCCTCCTCTGGAGGCATTCTGAAGAAACTGAGTCACAGGCTCTGAGAGTCAGCAGGGACTAGGAAAAGAACCTCGCCTGCCTTCACTGTACGAAGTTCTTGCAGTTTCTGAAGAACACCTGAGGAAAATTTTCACTTAACAGCATCCACACCCCCTCAAACGGCTTCCGATGTAGTGTCTATGTTGCCTCCATCCATGGACTGTGGCAAGTCTGAGGTGTCCCCACCCATATGGGTGTGGGAGCCCCAGAATTCAGGTCTGGATTTCTTGATCTCCACTCAGAGCACCGTCTTCCTGGCATTTCAAAGGAAAAGTCAGAAGGGTGGGTGAGGTGTTTCCAAATCTGGCTTCCAAAAACTACAAAAGAAGGTGCTTTCCCTAGTGGAGTAATAAACGAACCCAGACACTAGAGCTCATTAACCTTTGAACCTCTTAATACGGAGCTAAGTGCCTTCCTCTGCTTGGCAGGCTGGCTCTGTGTGGGGGTGCTCACAGGCTGCATCTGCTGGGAAAGGACGTGGGTTCCCTAGTGATGGAAAAAAAATCTCTCCTTCCTCCTCTCCATCCTCCTCCCCCTCCTCCTTATTGTCTCCCCCTTCCTTCCTCTGTGCCTCCCTTTCCTTCCCCCTTCCCTGTCTTTTCCCTCCCTACCTCCCTCTCTCCTTCCCTCCCTACTCTCTTTTCTCCTTCCCTCCCGTCTCCTTCCCTGCCTCAATGTGCTGTACTCCATACGGCTTCATCCCGTGGCGTCCCCCAGAAGACAGTCCATGGGAGTCCCCTTCCCAATCAGAGTGCTCTCCTCCTGAGGATAACGGCGCCGGTAACTTCAGTCTGAATCCGGCTGGAATCCAGGAACCCTTTGCGGGCACCTGCGTGTGAGTCCTGCTGATCCTCTGTCCTTAGGCCTCGGCCCCATCCCCACCCCCCTTTGCCAGATTAAATGGTTGCATCAGTCCTGAGACCATTCTTCCCCTGCTGTGGTGAGAGGAAGCATCTAGGTGATTCCACGGGACTTAAATGAGCCCTCCACCTATGGTGGATGAAGGTCGAAGCTGACACAGCACCTGGCTTGGCCTGCTGGGAGGCCCTGCCCTCAGCTTGCCGTGGGCAGCAGTGGAGCTTGGGCCAGCCGTTTGCCTCTTTCTCCTGACTAGCACATGGATGAAGCACTAGCTCTGCTATGGGCCCCCATACATGGACCAGGGCTTTACAGCTTCCTGAACATCAGCAAGAAGCTTCTAGAAAAGGAACTCCATGACTTCCCAGGTCGCCGTCCTGGCTGGGACTTGTCTATGAATGTGGCCCCTTGGCCCAGTGGGACCAGGAGGAAGTATGACAGGGAAGAGCCACTGCCCGAGTTCTCTGAGAGACTTTCTGCTGGCACCAACCTAGGCTCAGCATGGTGAGCAACATGAGAGAAGCACACCTAGGCTTGAAAAGGGCACACTGATGTTGCCCTGTCACTGTCTCCTGGCACAATATAACTTCAGCCCTAAACATGCTTGTGAAAAGCCACAGGTTGCCTGGGCCATCATTCATGAATGTCGCTCACTAAGCCACAATTTTCAGCCACAACTTCCTCCTGGTTACTGAAAACATTTGTCATTTCCTGATGTCTCCATTTTCCAATGATTATCATTGTCAGTTTCAAAGGCACCCACTGTTTTCTTGGGGCTTATCTGTGGAGCACAGTGATGGAAAACAAAGGAAGCAGCCCCCTAGGGAGGCCTGGAGAGAAGGTTCTGGCTCACTGGGCCAGGGACAACAGGACCAGGCTGGGAGCAGAGGGCTAGTGGTGCCCCGGACTACCTCAGCGGTATGAAGAGCCCCCGCTTGACTGCAGTGCCCCCAGACACCGGAGGGCCGGGCCTGCAAGCTGAACGTCACGTACGCCCTTTGGACTTGGGAGTTGGTGTAACCATGCTGCTGGACAGGTTTTCCCTCCAACTCTGGATGCACTGGGTTTGGTGTCTCCTTGGATGAACACTAGCCAACATCCCCCTTATCCTGTAACCCTGGGCTGTGTGAGAAGCACTCTCTTTTCTCTGGCAGGCACTAGCCGATTCCTCCGCCCTCTGACTTTTGTCTCCCATGCCCTTGGATGTCTTTCCTTTCTGCCTCTTTCCTGTTGGGCTCTTCTGCTCTTCCGATGCATTTCCTTTGCTCGTACTCTATGGCCTCCACCTGTCCCCCTGCCCCCAGCCCTGTACAACTATTATTTGATGAAAGTAACGGGGCAGTGGGTGAGGACGGACTTAGGGTCGGTGTACACCTACCTGGCCACAGGAGCAGGTTCCCTGAAGCAGCAGGCTGGACAGGCAAAAGCCACTGGGTCGGCCTGCAGTTAGGAGACGCGGCACTTCCCAGCCATGTTGCCTTGGGCAAGTCATGTAACCTCTCTGTCTGAGCCTCAGCTGTCATGTCATTAAACTGGGATCTGTAGATTTTCTGCCCAGATCTCCTAGAGCTGGTGTAAGTATGGAAGGGGAGAACAGAAGTGAAAGGGCTGCCTCAGAAATGCCTGCCCACCCTGAGCATCTCAGGCAGATCCAGCGCTCCCCCACTTCCTGAGGGTGTGGCCTGGGGAGGTCATAGGGCCTCTGTGCTCCTCAGTGTCCAAATCAGTATCCCTTGGATAATAACCTGCCTACTTCAAAGGTTGTTGTGAGGTGATGTGCGGTAATGGGTACAGAGCGCTCTGTACAGTGAGCACGCATGAAGGAGGTCCTGTTGCCTCCACACGATGCTTTAGCAGGAAGAGGGCACCTCTGTGGGCTGGCTGAGAAACAGCACCCCCGCTGCCCACATCCCAGCAGCCCCGGGGTGGGGGCAAACGCTCGGACAGGAAGCAGGCTAAGGGCAGGATGGTGAAATTGCTTCTAGTGTAAACTGCCCAGTGCCATGTGTTTGTCCTCTCTGCCTTGGCAGGAACTGAGGCCAGGAACTGCCGCCGGGCCTGAGAGCTGGGCACTCTCCCAAGTGCTGGCTCCGCCCACCGCCATCCCACACCAGCCCTTCTGAGTGCAGAAAAGCAGGCCAGCCCATGTTGTAGGGTCTTCTGGCGTCTGGGGGGACACAGCTCAGAAAGTGGACTCGGGGGTGTGTTCCCTGGTGCAGCTACCTTGGTGGTTGGCACACTAGCGAGCAGGCTTCTTGAGAAGCGGGTAGAGATGGCAGTAGGTAAGCACTGGACTGGGAGTCAGACCTGGGTCCCAGTCACAACCTGGCACTGAATGGCTGAGGGTCTCCAGGTGAAGGGCAAGTTGCACCTTCTACATGCCCTCATCTAGTTCTTTCCAGGCTGTCCCCTTGAGCTGCTCCCACACTCAGTGCTGGGACGGCAGCCCTGAAGTTTGGCTCCTCCTCCTGCCCACCCAGCTTGGAGACAGAGACAGAAAGCTCGTCCCAGTTGCTCATGCTGCAGCCAGTCAAAAGAACGAAGTGAAGTTGGCAATGAGTGGTTACTCTGGGTGTTGGACAGTACATCTGTGTGACCAGGTGGTCATCCTGCTGTCCATGCCAGGACCACCCAGAACAAGCGTCAGCCCTTTCCCCGTGACAGGCCCACAGAAGCTGGGCACCTACCACCACATAGCCCAGAGTCGGCTCTGCCCCAGCCCCCCTTGTTTGCTCAGCCATTCTTGTCTGTGTGGTTTGGAGTCTGAGCCCTACCCCCCATCACTTAGTGTCCTCTGAATGCAGCCAGTTCATCTGGTCTCCCTGAGGCTGGCATGCCCAGACTCTTGTCAATACTATAAACATGATTTAGCCAAGGCAGAGTAGTATAGGACTGTCACCTCCCTCCTACTACATACTCTGCTTCTATTAATGCAGCCTAATGTTACATTTGCTCTTTTGGTGACCACATCTCACTGCTGACCCATCCTGAGCAGAAGGACATCCAAAATGCCTAAATCTTTTTCTACGTGCTCTCGCTGTTTAAGCTCTGTGTCTCCCACCCCATCCTATGCTGTTGCAGTTGGTTTTTTAACCCAGGTTGAATCCTACTTTTATTTATATCTGTGGAGTTTTGCTCGGGAGGGTGAGGCATGCATGCAAGTGTGTGTTGGTGTGTTCACTCATGCTTTCTGCTACACCAAAGCCAAGTCCTGGGTCCCCACACAGTGATCCCAAAGCAATTATTTCTTGGTAGTTGTAATCTAACACGTCTTTTTCATCTTCTGTTTAGCAAGAGAAACAGAGATCAGGTCTTATGGCAGTGACCCCTGAAAAGCGGAGTGCATATGTCACCCAACAGATGAGTGAATTTCAAGGTAAGCAGTTAAGGTCAATATTCCCAAAGGGATAGACCAGGGTGTATGTATGTGAGGGTAAGGTGAGAATTCACCCCAGAATAAGCCATTACTGTGGATCCCAATTGAAGGCCAGGTATTAATGACTGACGTCAGTGTTTAATTCAAGACATTGACTAAACTGAGTCAAGCACTTTAAAGCAGTTATTCTCAATAAGTGAAGGGCACACACCCTGGAGTTTTATCAGAATCAACTGAGGGCTGCCACAACCCCAGGGTTCTGATCCTGCCCTCCCCACAGGGACCTCCCATTCTAATGGGCTCCTGGGCCATCTCTCAGGTGTGGGCCATGGAAAAGGGGTTGGAGAAGTTCTGCCTCAATGAGTCTGTAGTGGAGCGTTCCCAGAGCCTCCATAGACAGCGAGGGGCCCCACCCTACCATGGCAGCTATGAATGTAATCACCATGTATTGGCCTGGGTTTGCAAGAAATCAGGCATGGTCCCTACTCCACAGAGCTTCCGGACTAGTCAGGTAGAAGTGTACAAAGCAAAATAAATAAATAAATAAATAAAAGGTGTGCTAAGTAACCCTTATCAGCCAGTCATGATGTTGTGCTAGGCCAGGGTTACTCTCACCTGGGGTTCAGCAAAGGCTGCTTGCCTTCCAACAGGAGGTCAGCACCTTCATTTTAGCCAATGCCACCATCATGCCATTGCGTCTCTATTCTCGTGCAAAACCCCTGTTCCTTTGGGCCTAATACCAACTGAATGTCCCACCTGCCCAGATCAGGCATGCTTCAACTGTAGTCGGAACAAAGCAGACAAGGTCCAGGAAAACCATTCCATCTGTGAAGGGGTGGGCAGTGCCAGGCCTCCGTACAGAGAACTGAATATAAAAGCAGACCTTGACTGTGGCCTCATGGAGCTTACAATCTACTTGAAAAGACAGATGGAGCTGGCTTTTTCAGACCAACGTGATTTGCACTTGGTGGGTGGGGCCTGTGAGCACAGACCCAAGAGTCTAGGAAGGCTCCCCAGAGCAACTGTGGTCCAGGCTGAGGATGGAGGAACAAGGGAAGTTGAGAAGATTTGGGGAGCAGATGATGCTCGGTAGGAGCTAAGGGCGAAAAGTGAGAGGTCGGTGCTGGGCTGGTAGCTCCTTGCTAGCCGCTGCAGTCTGCGTTGAGGATGCCTTTGGAACTGACCCACCTTCTCTCTTTCTGTAGCCGTCCAAGAACAAATCACCTCCAATTGTAGCCGGACCAAGGCGAGCCCCCCATCCAACCAGCACATGATGCCACCCAGAGCTGGGTTCCTTCAGAACAATCTGAGTCCAGGAATGATCCCACCTAGAAGGCACCAAAGCCATGAGGGCATGAACTCACCAACCCCAGGCAAACGGCAAGGAATTTTCAACTCTAGTCCCCTGTTTCCCATACCCTTGTGCTCTGGCCAGAATCTCCTGGGCAGCCTCGGCTCTGTCTGCCGGCATACACAGATGCCCAAGGCCGCCCCCTCGGGAGTGCGCCTGCCCGGGTTCGGTCCCAGCCCCCTGGGCAGCCAGTCCCTGAGTCCCCACCAGCTCAGACAGCCTTGTATGCCAAGAATGCCCACGATGGTCAGTGGTGCTGCATGGGCGGCGGCAGCAGCAGCAGTAGCTGCAACCCCAGTGGTCTCGAGGGAAGCACCCCCAAGCCAAGTAAATAATAGCATCCAGCAGCATTTTGATAGCAACTCGATCTTCGCCAAGGCGCCCATGAGACTCCCCCTGGTAGCTCCAGCCTGTCCATCACAGCAAGCAGTCATGCCCCCCAATCTGGGGACCCCAGGAGGCAGGCCTGGCCATAAGGTGAGTGCTGCCCTGGCCAACCCCAGGTTCAGCCTCAGACAGAGCCCAGTGCGGGGTCCCGTGCCTGAGCTGAATGTCACCAAGTCCCTCCAGCAGGGCATAGCTAGCTTTGGCCACATGAGTCCCATACAGGGTATCGAGCCGCCGCCAAGCTATGTGGCTGCTACTGCCGCCTCCGCCACTGCCTCTTCCATTGCTGCCAGCCAGTCCCCAGATCCATTCAACAAAATGGATACCTCCCGTGAGCTGCCACCCTATTACTTTTTGCCCCAGCCCCAACCCCCACTAAACGATCTGATTTCACCACCTGACTGCAGTGAGGTGGATTTCATTGAAGCGCTCTTGAAAGGCCCTGGCGTGAGCTCAGATGAAGACTGGGTGTGCAACCTGAGGCTGATCGATGACATTTTGCAACAGCAGCACGCTGCTGCCCAAAATGCCGCAGCCAAGAATGCTGGCCAAGTCACCCAGAATAGCCAGAGTAACACCCCACACGTCGACATCACTCTAGGGAGTGGCGTGAACCCATAGCAAATTCACAACCGGCCCCAGACAGCCACACAGTTGTTTCCTTGAGTAGCAACCGTCCATGCCCCCCATCCGTCTCTCTCTGTGACAAAATGGAAAGCTGGTGATTTTTCAAGCTACCTGTACATATTTAAAAATTTTGTAAATGGTTTTCCTAAACATGAATGACAGAAGTATTTATACTTCGTTTTGTGACTTTGTAAATAAAGTGACAGCTTTCGTTTCAGTACAGTTGTGTTTATTATGCATTGTTTGTTTATTATACATTGTTGCAAAAACGCAGACTGTGTTGTTGAGTCGCTTATGGTTTTGATGCAATGGGAGATGTGGATGTGACCAAGAGGTGTCGTGCAAGCTGATAAATGCCAAATAGAAAACCACTTAGCCATTTATTTCCATTTTCACTGAACATCCGATCGCCTTGTGTGATTCTTAGTCACTTTTGTAAACTTTCAGTCTCCCGCTAGCTCTTTCCTGATGAGCATATTACAGCAGACGCTGTTGCTATCGTGTGCCCCGTCTAGGACATTTGCGATGAGGCTGAGTGTTCTGTAGATTTCGGAGAGGTGAAGAAGGAATGTGTGACCTGAACACTGTCTGAGCTGTCCACCTTGAGGACCTAGAGTGTCCTCGCAGTCAGACAGGAGAAAAACTCAGAAAACCAAGCTTTGTAGCTCTCCAAGCACCCTTGCAGGGTGAAGGTGAGATGTTCCTGGTTGAAAGCCTTTCAGGATTTATTTCGATGTAAGGCTCTGGTGGTTTGGGGGGGAAAGGTCTGTACACATTAATACTTGATTTTTGATTTGTTTTTGATGGTTTCTATCTGCAATTATCATCATGTATATTTCAGTGTCTGTTAGAGAAAACCCACGCCCACTGTCTTGTAAACTTTTCTCAGTGTCCAGACTCTGTGTAATCACATTTTAATTGCCACCTCGTATTTTGCCTATACTTTTGAAATCTGGCGTCTGTTTCAAGCCAGTGCATTTTTTTTCTTCGTTCTGTAATAAACAGCCAGAAGAAAAGTGCCTCTATGTTTTTATTTTTCAAGGGAGTATTCAGTACCTACAAACCCATGTCAGCTAAGGCAGCCAGTGCCTTTGGTTCTTTCAGCAGCTACTGATGTCCATCGTGTGCATTAGAAAGAGGCTACACTGAGCAGTGAGGGGTGAATAGTTTGTGTAGGCGTCCTGCAATCCTTTCACATCACCGCTTAGAAGCATGTCATTTGGACACCAGCCCCTCATTTTATAGAGGAGGAAACAGAAGGGATGGGGGGGTCACGAAGGTTAACTCTGTGCTGGGGGCACGCTCTGTACCACCATTCTCTTTCAGCTGAGGGCAGCAGACCTCAGTAAAGCGCCAACTCCTCCAATGTAAGGGACACCAATATAGGGCAGCTGGAGGGTGGGCGGGGACCCTGAGGCAGGTGGCAGGCTTGCTACATGCCAGAGAGAGGTACTCTCACTTCACAAAAGACAGCCAACAAGGCCCTGGGGAAGCCACAGGGCACCCATGGTGCGTAGTCCCAGGACAGGTGGGATGTCCACCTCCTCCCTCAAAACCCAATTCATCCTGAGTGCTGGAGTCAGAAGAGCTTAGTAGGCCCAGGGTGCAGGGGCCACAAGGGTGCAGGGGGTGAGTAAGAGTCCCCATGGCTTGGCTTCATGTCCAGGACCACAGTGGAAAGGTCATTGCTCCAGTTTGTCAAGCTGTCGCACCCTTGCTGAGCTCCACACTGCCCTCTGGAGCCCTGCCTCACCTCTCCCCTCCTCCCAGCATTTGCAGCATGCGGTTTGGCTGCTGGTTATTTCCAAGTGAAACTGCACAAAAACAACAGGGACTCCTATCACCCCACATTAAGGGCAACCCCCTGACAGAATGAACATGGCTTCCAGAACTTCATCCGAATTGGGCTTATAGTTGGGCCTCATTTCCAAGGGGACCCTAGTAAGATGGCTGGGACCTGTGTCTGTCCTACAAGGTGGTCAGGACGTGACACACAGGTGACAGGCTGCAGGTAGAACCGCATATCCCCAAAGGTAGCAAGGAAGCTAGTTGGGACACACGACTTTGCCATGTGCTGTAAAAGCACAGCTGAAGCACCATTGGGATCAGATGTGGTCACAATGGAGTACATCATATTTGTTCCCCTAACTGGCTGGGGCAGTTTAGATCCTCATCCTCAAGGTACAAAATGTTCCAACACCATGGCACGCTTGAGTCACTAAGGGAAGCCCATGTACTGAGACAGGCCTGTCCTGTCCAGCAGAGCCTAAAACACTCTAGGAAGATGCCTGCGCCCACCGCTCAATGGCTGTGACTGAGGACAAAGATTAACAAGGGTGGAAGCAGGTCTCTAGCGCATGGGCCAGAAAGGTCATGGAAACAGTCATTACCCAGACGCCCTGGCTCTCAGCCCCGCTGTTCACATGGGCCCTTCCGAAGCCCTTCCTGCAGAGCGTTCCTTATAGGTCTGGGTAATAGATGTGTCCCACGGGTGGCCCTCAGCTGCAGTCATCACTCCCTAGCATGGTCTTTGCCTCCGTTCCCTCTGCCCCTCACAGGCAGCGCCTCCTCAGGAAGCCTTCCAGGAGCCATCCTCACTATGGCTCTAGGTGTTGCTTCCAATAACCCAGTGGTTCCTGACCATGGGTAGGTCCTGGATTCCCCTCAGGGCCACACTGAGGCACTTGGGCCCACCTCTCCTGTCCCCTCTCTCCAGTGGGCACAAAGGTAGCAGGGGTTGGGCCAGGTGCTCTTCCTTGGCTCTGTGTTGAACCCAACTGCCCAGTGACTGTTGCTCACAGCCAGCCAGTTGGGGTACTGAAGCTGTGCCCTGTAGACCCCCAGCCCAGCCCTCCCAGTGGGGCTTCCTCAGCTTGCCAGAGGGATTCAGGGGTGACAGCTATCCTCACTCAGCGATGCTGGTTCTCAGAGCCCCAAAATAAAAGCTGAACCTGGCTCACTGAGCTGCTTTCATCTTTCATTCCCAGAGTATTCACTTCCCACCCCAACCATGCGGTGACCTCAAGGCTAAGCCAGTGTGGACAGCAGTATAGACAGGTCCCTGAGCACTTCCTGCCACTTGACTCCAGCCTGGCCTCACTGCCCCCCCCCAACAATCCTTTCTCACCCCTGTTCCCACTGTGTTGTCCCAGGCTGCTCCTTCCCGGAGATAACACCCACCATTCTGCCATTGTACCATGAGTCTCTCCTCTGCTGGGTTTTCCCCAGGGCTTTCAGCTGAGCTGTGTTAAAAAGCCTCTCAACACCACAGCCCATCCAGCTTCAGGCTAGCTCCTTGTAGCCTTCCCCTCCCACTCATTCCTCAACCTAAAGCGATTTGGCTCTACCCCCTCTCCTTCCCCCAAGGAGGCTGGTCAAAATACCAACATCCTCCTGGCCATAAAACCCATGGAAGCTCTTCAGTCCTCAGTGGACTTACACCTTCAGCAGCACTGGACTCTCCCTCCTTCCAGAAAAGCGCTGCCCCTTGGCTCCTGGATGCCACAGTCCCCTCACACCCTCCTTACCCTCTGGCATGTGGCCTGGCCCTCTTTCCTGCTCTGAAAGCCATCCTCTCCTGCTCTTTCCATTACTTCCTCTCTCTTGACTAGGCCTTCACCCTCTCCCTATCTTCCAGTTTCTTCGCCTGGGCAGACAAACACGGTCATGAGCCTGCATGTGAGCATCTTGACCTGATCAAGAAGAGCACGGTGCATCTGGGCAGAGCCCTAAGTTTCAGTCTCCAGGGGAATGCTGCTGGACTGGGTTGCACACTGGCTTGAAGCCCTTTAGGCTCCTTGAAAAAAGAATGCAAAAGCTTGGAGGCTGTTGGATTGCCCCTCGTTCTTCTTTAGACAGCACCCTTGATGGGAGGTCCTTATAGGCCCCCAGCCTGTACAAGTGCTTCCCTGAGAGGGCTGTGAAGTAGAAGACATTCATTTGCCCGTGCCTCCTCAGGAGTTTGCAGGGAGCGTCCTGAAGGCCTCTCCATGGGGGTTGCAGAAGAACCACAATCATTAGGGGGGAGATGCTCTCTCCGCACCTTATTCCATTACCTCCTCCCTAACCCTGAGTCCAACACCAGGAGAAATGCCAGAAGTCCCAAAGGAGGGAAGTAAGACCCTAGGACTTCTCTCCTTCATTAGAGCAGGCTCAGGTCGCTGGAGGCCCCAGGGCCAAGGTGTGTGGGTAAAGTACTACCTCTCACTTGCTCTTCAACCTAGAAAGTCAGAGGATACCACAGTGGACATGGGGTTCTGAAGAAGCACCTACTATGGCCTTCTCTAGTGTGTGGCCAAGGATGTGCCAGGCAGAGGGAACAAAGAGTGCAAATGCTGGGAGAAATAGAAAAGAGGTGGGTGGGTGGGGCCCAGTGGTCCAAAGGAGTGGAGGCAGGATTGGGAGGGCAGAGTTGGGCAGGACCAAAGCACGCCGGGCCCTGGAGGTGGTCTTTGCCTTGGGTCACTCCACTACTCGTGTGGAAGATAGACTCCAGAATGAATGAGGGAGGCCAGTAAGGAAGGCCTCTATCTCCAGATTTCTCTCTGTAGACTTCCCACGGACATCTCCAATTCAGAAGGTCCAAACTGAACTCCTCATCATTCCTCCAAGCCTGCGTGTCCTCCTGCCCAGTGTCAGGCAGCCATCACACCCGACTGCCCACTCCTAAAAGCCCCAAATTCACTTGGTCTCCAAGTTCAGAACCTGGGAGTCATCCTGGATGTTTGTCTTTTTCTCATCCCTTCTGTGTCCTGGAAAGATGGGATTTGTACCCCAAATTAAACTGCAAAATCTCTGTGATCACAGTAAAAATCGCAGCAAGACGATTTTCTGGAACATGACAAAGTGATTCATCTTGTGGGACAACAAAACAAAAATAGCCAGGAAATTTCTAAAAAAGAAAAATGAAGGAGAATTGACTCTGGGAACACACAATGTGATATATAGATCATGTATTACAGAATCGTACACCTGAAACCTATGTAACTTGACTAATAATTGTCACCCCAATAAACTAATTTAAAAAAATAGAAGGCCAGCCCGGTGGCTCAGGTGGTTGGAGCGCCGAGCTCCTAAACGCCGAGGTCGCCAGTTCGATTCCCACATTGGCCAGTGAGCTGCCAGTGAGCTGCGCCCTCTACAGCTAAGATTATGAACAACAGCTCTCCCTGCAGCTGGGCTGCTGTGAGCAGCTGGACCGAATGAGCTGCTGGACTGGCGACTACGGCCTCAGCGGAGGTAGCACAAGGCTCATAACACCAGCATGGGCCAGGGAGCTGTGTCCTCCACAACTAGACTGAGAAACAACGGCTTGAACCAGAGTGGGGGTGGGGAGGCTGAAGAAAGGGGGGAAAAAAGAGAAAAAAAATGAAGACAGAGTTCTTAGCACTGCCAGATATTAAAACGTGTCATGACGCTACTGTATTTAAAACAACATGGCCCTGACACAGAAAAAGACAGATGAATCAGTGGAAAGGAAATAGAAGCACGCATGGGAATTGCACTGAGAAAGGTGGCATTTCAAATCAGTGAGGGAGACTCAATACATGGTGTTGAAAAAGACCTAACTTGCCATTTGAACAATAAATGTGTCATCTTAGATAAATTCAAATGATTGAAAGACCAAAATATGAAAAAAAACACAAAAAAACAAGAAAGCACTATAAGAAAACGAGGGTGGATATTTTTGTAATATCAGGGTAGATCAAGCTTGTCCAATCATGACATGAAACCTAGAAGCCATAAAAAAAAAAAACTGATGAAATTGCCCACAAAACTTGCATAAAGAAAACGCACCCAGAAAGTCAAAAAATAAATGACAAATTTAGAAAAAGACATTTGGAGCACATGACAGACAAAGGCTGATATTCCTAATGCTAACAAATAAAAGTAGTTAATTGTCCACAAAAAGATAAGTACAAGACTTTCATAGCAATTTTATTCACAGTAACCAAAACCTACGCATAGCCTAGGTGTCTGTCCACAGGAAAATGGGTAAAGCAATTCTGGTATTTTCATGCAATGCAATAATATTCATCAGTACAAAGTGATACTTCTCAGCAATGAAAAGGAATGGACTAATGATATAGGCTACGACGTGCATAAATTTCAAATGCGTTATCCTGAAAAAAAGCCAGACACAAAAGCATATGTACTGTATGACCACATTTATATAAAGTGCTAAAATAGACATAAGTAACCTATGGGAGAAAAATCACAACAAGGCTCTTTCAGTGGATGAGACTTATGAGTAGTCAGCAGGTGGTGTTAGGTTCCAAGGTGCCCTGGCCCTTTTGCTGAGCTGCCTCAGTCCCGGTACTAGTGGCAGCCAGCCTCTGTTTGCAGCATGGCCTCTCCCACATGCCTTCAGGTCCAGTGACCAACTGCAGATCACTTTGTACCTCCCATAGAGTAGCCTGGGGCTGGTCACAGGCAGTGGCTGACCTTGGCCTGCACAGGAGCCCCTGCCAAGAGGCCCCAGAAACAACACACCCAGAGGCTGGCTTTAGACCACAACAGAGCACCACCCTATTAGCCCCACAAGCGGCACACACGAAGGGTGGTCTTGGCAGGCACCAGAGCCCATTGGGGCAATTCCTGCTTCATGGGGTCAGCCCCCGTACAGCAGCTCATATGCTGTTGTCATGGCCAATCCTCATAGCCAGTTATCCTAAGGGTCAAAATCACCCACTGACGTGCCAATAGCAATCATGGCTCAACTATGACAGAAGGACACACACAACCGTCACAAGGGACACTCTTGGAGCACTTTCTTAATCTGGCAAAGGAAATAGACACACAAGTCCAGGAAGTGCAGAGAGTCCCAAACAAGATGAACCCAAGCAGACCCACACTAAGACACATTATAATTAAAATGGCAAAGGTTAAAGACAAAGAGAGAATCCTAAAAGCAGCAAGAGGAAGGCAACTAGTAAATTATAAGGGAGCCTCCCCTAAGATTGTCAGCTGATTTCTCAACAGAAACTTTGCAGGCCAGAAGGAATTGGCACAAAATATTCAACGTGATGAAAAGCAAGGACCTACAAACAAGATTACCCATAAAGTCTATCATTTATAATAGAACCGAAGAACAGATAAGGATTCCAGACAAGAAAAAGCTAAAGGAATTCATCACCACCAAACAAGCATTACAAGAAAAGTTAAAGGGACTTCTCTAAGAAGAAGAATGGGAGGGGCAGAAATACATAAGGATGAATAACAAAATGGCAATCACTATGCGTCTATCAATAATCACTTTCAATGTAAATGGATTAAATGCTCCAATCAAAAGACAGGAGGGCTGAAAGGATAAGAAAAGAAGACCCTTACATATGCTGCCTGCAAGAGACTCACTTTAGATCAAAAGACACACACAGACTGAAAGTAAAGGGATGGAAAAAGATATTTCATGAAAATGGAAACCCAAAAAAGCTGGGGTAGCAATATTCATACTTGATAAAATAGACTTTAAAAGAAAGGCTATAACAAGAGACAAAGAAGGACCCAGTAATTCCACTTCTGGGTGTTTATCTGAAGAAACCGCAAACACAAGCTTGAAAATACATACGCATCCATATGTTCATTGCAGCATTATTTACAGTAGCCAAAATATGGGTGCAACCTAAGTGTCCTTCCATAGATGACTGGACAAAGAAGAGGTACATGAATATTATTCAGCCATAAAAAAAGAATGAAACCTTGCAACATAGGTAGACCTAGAAGGTATTATGCTAAGTGAAATAAGTCAGACTGAGAAAGACAAATACCATATGATCTCACTTACATGTGGAATCTAAAGAACAGAATGAACGAACAAAAAAAAAACGGAAACAGACTCATAGATACAGAGAACAAACTGATGGTTGCCAGGTGAGAGGGGGTTTAGGGGGACTGTGTGAAAAAGGTGAAGGGATTAAGAAGTACATACAAACTGGTAGTTACAAAATAGTCACAGGGATGTAAAGTGCAGCATAGGGAATAGCTATGTATAGTGCCAGGTGGGTACTAGACTAATCAGGGAGATCACTTCGTAAATCATATACATAGCTGAGCACTATGCTGTTCACCTGAAACTAATATAAAATAATATTGAATGTCAACTGTAATTGAAAAATAAAATAAATAAAGCAGCACAATAAAAACTTTTGAACATAAAAAAGCTTTCAAATATGGTAAAAAGCTAAATCTTTGATAAAATAATTTGTGAAAAGATTAAACAAAAGGGGCACAAGAGAACCTTCTGTGGTGATGGTGAATTCTCTATCTTGATAGGAATGTGGGTTACTGTGGAGACAGAGTCCCAGAGAGCAGTTTCCAGGCTCTCGGCCTAACATGGAAAGGTGCTGGCTCAGGTAGTAGATTGCCATCAGCGGTTACCAGTTAGCCATTAGCCACTAATATAACTGCCATGGATAGGTTGGGGGTGGGTTGGTTGGCAGAGAAGCAGACGGCGGATTGCGGATCGTGTGGCTCCTGCTTCCTGTGTCTCCACCCCAGCCGCCAGTGAGACTACAGTGGTATGACTCCCCTATCTATGGCTCCGTGCGTGTTCCTTTTTGGCCTCACCCTATCCTGCGTTCTTGTGTGGGGAGCGGGAGCTGAGTCCTTGCATGACACTGGCCCTGGTGCCTGCCTGGCCCTTGGTGTCTGCCTGGCTGTGGGGACAGTCCCAGAGAACAGTTTCCAGGCTCTCGGCCTCATGTGGAAAGGTGCTGGCTCAGGTAGTAGATGGCCATCAACTGTGACTAGTTGGCCATCAGCTGTTACCGGTTAGCCATTAGCCACTGATATAACTGCCGTGGCTACGCTAGCAGAAAAATGGGGGCTAGCAAGAAGATGGTGGCTGAGCTAGCAAGTGCAGATTGCAGTTAGCAAGTGGGGTTGGTTGGCAGAGAAGTGGACGGCGGATGGTGGATTGTGTGACTCTAGCTTCCTGTGTCTCCAACCCAGCTGCCAGCGAGACTATAGTGGTATGACTCCCCTATCTATGGCTCCGTGCGTGTTCCTTTTTGGCCTCGCCATGTCCTGCGTTCTGGTGCTGGGAGCAGGACCTGAGACCCTGCATGACAGTTACACAGGTGTACGTATTGCCCAAACTCAGAGTATATTTCACGTAAGATCCAGACATTTCATTGCAACTTAATTTAATCTGAAACAGAAAAATCTTAAACCAATATTGAGCTCTAGTTAATAATCTGCTGGAGTTAGAGGTGAAGTGTACCCATGTCTGCAACTTACTTTGAAACCATAAAATAAAAAATGATTAATGGATGGATAGAGGGATGAGGAGAGAGAGAGGGATGTGATAAAGGAAGTAGAGTAACATGTTAGTGGTAGAATCCAGGAGGTGGATATGTGATGATTCAATGTATATTTCTTTAAACTTTTCTGATTACTTGAAAATTGTTCATAATAAAATGTTGGGGGAAAATAATTTTTAGAAGTACAGAAGTACTTTTAAAGTACAAATCTAGCAATTTGAGGTGGAGGGAAAGGTCACAGTGACCAAATTTATATTTGGGAGGAGGAAGAATAGTGTTCAGTTTTCCTACAGCCTCTTTTCCAGGAGCCAGTTTAGCTTAACACAAAACCATAGGGAGCGCAACAGCCACTTGCTATGTGAGAAGACTAGACAGATAGGTCTTATCTCACCTATTCTAGCAACAATTTGCAGAAACTGATTGCTCAAACCATTGTTCACCTGTTTTGCTCAACTGAATTGTCTCTGTATTCTCAATATTTTTGAAATTATTCTTTGTAAATTTTTCCATTTTCATCTTTTTAGTTAAATTACTTACCTTGATAAACATGTATTCTTTTGTATGTACTATGTGAAAAAATAAAAATGGAGCTCTTTTAAGTCAGTAAGAAAAATATGAATTACCCAATAAAGAACAAGTGAGGAAAGGACATGAATAGTCAGTTAATAGAAGAAATGCAAGGCATCCCTCATAATGAAAGTAATACCAATAACACCAGTGACATTCTGTCATGTCATCTTGACAAGATTGGCCCCAAATGTAACAACTGACAACAGGTGCTGTAGCTGGAGTATGGGCACACAGGCCCTTTCTCTCCTTCAAGGCTGGTTGGAGAGCAAACACATGCAACTGTGTGGGGGGCAGTTTGGCAATTCCCAGTAGAGTTTCAGCTTTGGCTGTTCATCAGAACCACCTGTGGCACTTTTGAAAAATATCCCTGTTTGGACCCTAACCTCAAAGCATGTCACTTCGAGGAGCTAGGGCCCAGATTCCAAGACTGAGGATAACTGGCATGGATTTTGACATGATAAGAATCTGTTATAGGAAACTCACATGGGTCTTCAGAAATGTGTGCACAAAATCATTGGGTACAGATTTGTTTGACCTAACCAAACGTTGGGAATAACCCAAGTGTCCAAAATAGGGAGTGGTGAAACCCCCTCAATGGAAGACAGTGAAGCTGTTAAAAAGCACGTGGGAATTCCCATTTGTTGGAAGTCCGGGTTCCACTGCCCAAACTGGAATCCTTTCCATACCAGCTTATACCAATTTAAGACCTTGAGCATCACCTTCCAAATCAGACCCGATGATTCAAATTTGGACTGGACTTCCATGGAGCCACCAACCCAATCTTGGATCCTGAGTCTTTACTTTGGAGATTGAAAGACTAATAAAACAGAAAGCCCTTGCTTGGCGCCTAACCCTCACGAAGCATTTCTATTATCAGAGTCAACTGAGATTTTAATTTGAATATCATCATTTCCCAAAGCGTTCTTCAAGCCTTAGAGTAAGGAAAGCACCCTCTCACCTGTCCGCCACATGAATACCAGTTAAGGGCCTCAGTGACTTGACTGTCAGTTCTTCTACTGCCTATAGAAGAGTTCTCCCAACAGCAGGACAAAGAGGAAAATATCCAACCAAAAGGGCAGCGAATGTAGGACTTGGCATTTCTCCATGGAAAAGAAACTCCGAGGTGCCTGAGATTTGCATTGAAAGGCTTCTCTTGCACATAAGGTGGGGATGCAATTGAATACAAGTGTGGATGTCCATGGCACCTTGCAAAGACGCTTCCTGGGAATTGAAAACAGGGAAGAATGGGAAGGTAGCAACAAGATGCAGAATTATGCCCCAAAATTGGGTTCATTAAAGTCATTGGCCATTCTTTTGGTACATCGCATGTTTGTCTTCAGATTCTAAAGACGATGATAACACGAAACCCAGTAGTAAGGGTGTGAAGCAAAAGCACGTTGCAGCAAAGAGATGTAGACATAGACATTGGTGGTTTTACATGCTACTGTTTAGGTAAAACATGATTGCAATAAGGTAAATATTTTTCTGCTCCATACCAATTATCTCAATTTTCAGTACTAAATAAATGTGTTTAAAGGAACCTACTGAAAATAATCAGTTTTGCTTTAAAAAAAAAAAGTGTACGGCAAGAGTCCCACCCCCAACCCCATATACCTGATACCCATCGCAGTACAAGCCCTTCTTCTCTGCCCAGCCCAGCACCCTGCACCTTTGCTTCAATTCTCTTTTCAGATGGTAGGAAGGAAAGTGGGCTTCAAGGCCCTATTGCTTGTTTTCTAACTTCCCTTGAGGCAGGAATGCCTGAAGAAGCTATGCCAGGCCCCCTACTTCAAATTGGGTGCTGTAAGGAAAACAAGCACACACACACACACACACACACACACACAATTATATTTTCATGACGTTCTTCCCCCCTGTAGTAACCTAGTCTGCCCATCAGGAAGAAGGCACCCAAGGCTGTTACCAGAGGTTGTCCCGGAAGTGGGGACAAGGAGGGGTGTGCTCCTGCTTATGTCGTTGTGATTTCTAAAGTGGAGGAACTCTGCCCCCAACAGGTTTCATTTATCCCAGAGTCACCTCGCCCACATCTGAAAGGGGTTCAGGCTGGGCTTTCCCGAGGCTGAGATGACAGCGGAGCTGTTGATTTAGACGCACAACTTTCCAAATCCCAGACTGTGTCACAAAACTCTTACCAGCCCCATCTGCCTGGCTTTGGCTCCGGCCCCCAGGCTACCTTCATGGGCACGGTCAGCTCCATTTTTTTTAAAGCAAATTTTTCTCCTTCTCTTTTCAACCCCGCCTCCATGTGGCCACAGGAGGGGGCTTGTCCATTAGAAGATCTGGAGGCTCACCATGGCTGCCGAAGCATCTGCTGGTTCGCTGTACATTGAAATCCTCTGGTCATTGATGATGCAATGCACAGAACATGGAACCTCGTCAGGCCTGCTCTCTGGGTCGTTTTGCCTTTGAATTTGATAAATAAGTCTCCTCGCACTCAGTAACGTGGCCCACAGTCAGCAACAAATGAGGAGACTTGGGGGCCTTTCAAAGAGTCTCCCAGAGCCCTGGCCACTGTGTCTGCCTGCCCACCTAGAGTCCTGCCTCCTTCTGAGTGGCTGTGGCTGCAAAGCTCCTCTGAGGACAAAGGGAACAAGCTTGGCATGTTGATCACTCTGGCCTGCAGGCAGCTGTGGGAGGACTCTCAACTGTGGACTCAGACCAAAGGCAAAGACCCAGCTGCCCCAGGGCCTTATGGGACTTGGACACAGTCTGTGAGCCAAGGGGCAGCACAGGACAGGCGTTAAGCCCAAATCCGGCGCCAGAATCCCTGGGTTCAAAACATGATTCCTCCACTTGTTGGCTGTGTGGTCTTGGGCAGGTCAGCAAACCACTTAGCCTCTCTGTGCCCCAGTTTCTACATCTGTCAAATGAAGATTATAATGGTGTCTCCCCCTCACAGAGCTGTCGTGAGGGGGGAAAGAACTAATCTTCCTCAAAGATTAAACCTAGAGCTACATACTACATGACACTCCCGGGCAAGAGCCAAGAGAAAGTAAAACAAATGCCCATACAAAAACTTGTACACAGATGTTCATAGCAGCAGTATTCATAGCAGCCAAATGATGGAAACAACCCAAATGTCCATCGACATTAATAGCTGAGCAAAACGTGGTCATTCCATACAATGGAATATTATTCATCCATGAAAAGGAATTCAATTCCGATCCATGCATCAACTTGGACGGACCTTGAAAAGAGTATGTAAGTGAAAGAAACCAGACACAGAAGGTCGCATATTATATGATTTCATTCATTTGCAAGTCCAGAATAGGCAAATTCATAGAGACAGAGAATAAAGTAGTGGTTGCCGGGGGCTAGAAAACACGGAGGGATAGAAGAGTGACAGGTAAAGGGCATAGGGTTTCTCTTTTACGGTGATAAATACATTCTAAAATCGACTGTGGTGATAGTGGCCCATATATGTGAATACACTAGAAACCACTGAATTGTATACTTTAAATGTGTAAGTGTATGCCATGTAAATTATATTTCAACAATACATTTAAAAAAAATTGATACATGTAAAGCCTGGAGAACAGTGCCCAATACCTGGCTGCTCTCCTCTCCTAACCCTGTCCCCTTGAGAGGATTCGAATGTAGAGCCCCAGCACGTGGTTCCCTGACTCTAGGCAGAGTCTGTACTGGCTGGACTGTGAGGATCAAGGCATCCGACCAGGGCCTAGCCCCAGAGGGGGCCTCTGGTTGGAGGGACAGAGGCCTGCAAGAGAAGAGACGGTGATGTGGGTTCAGGGAGGCTCGAGCGAGCATTTGGTTTGGAAATCCTTCTTGATATTTGCAGAGATCAAAAACAAGTTCTGGGGCCGGCCCGGTGACTCAGGCGGTTAGAACTCCATGCTCCTAACTGCAAAGGCTGCCGGTTTGATTCCCACATGGGCCAGTGGGCTCTCAACCACAAGGTTGCCGGTTCAATTTCTCAAGTCCCGCAAGTGATGGTGGGCTGCACCCCCTGCAACTAGCAAAGGGCAACTGGACCTGGAGCTGAGCTGCGCCCTCCACAACTAAGATTGAAAGGATAACAACATGACTTGGAAAAGTCCTGAAAGTACACACTGTTCCCCAATAAAGTCCTGTTCCCCTTTCCCAATAAAAAATCTTTAAAAAAAAAACAAACAAGTTTTACCATGCACAGGCAAACCACATCACTTCCTCCTCAAGTCTTCCAGGAGCCCAAGGTCATGAGCCAGGGTCACTTTGAGCCTAGAGACAGACATCCCTGAGGGAAGTTGGGGATTGCCGCCCACCCCCTCTGCCCCACCATTCTTTTTTTCAGGTGGCCATTTCTCCCTGGTGACTTGAGCCATGGCCTTTGCAGCATGGGCTTGGGTCTTGCATGAGAAGTAAATCAGGAATTGAGATGTTTTTGCTACATCTAGCAGCTGGTACTATTAGACGTGCCTCCTTAAACAACAGGCTCATCCCTTCTGGAGTCACCAAGTGCAAAGCAGGGCTGAAAACATGCCCCTTGCTCTGTCCTTGACGTCTTCCATGCCCCTCATCTCTTTCTCAGCTTTGTCACTTCTGGCGCCTTTCCAACGGTCTGTGCCTACCATGCCTGGGGACAAGCTCCACCTCCCACCCTCGTATGTGCTCTTTTCAAATGGGAGCTCGCTGGTTTCATTAGTTGTTTCTTTTTATTCTCTAATGAGATGATTTGTAATTGTAAAGACAAAATGTCCTTCCTTGGGCATTGTCACACTAAAAATTTATTAACGTGTTTTTCTCATTCTCATTTCCTTGTGGGTGATATTCCACCCACAGTATTCCAATCACAGGAAGACTATAACAAGAAATATAACAAGAAAGATAGAGTCAGCTTTTGATACCCAAAATAAGACTTTTGTGTCCAAGACCAGATAATAATCTTGAAAGCCAGGTTTTATCTACAGAGAAAAGATTTTTCTTCTAAATTCCTTTGGCTCTTATGATGGTCTATTTTATGTGTTACCTTGGCTAGGCTGTAGTCTCCAGTTATTTAATCAAACATTAATTTAGGTGTTGCTATGAAGGTATTTTTGTAGCTGTGGTTAACATCTCCACATCTGGATGGGCTTCGATCAGTTGAAAGGCTTTAAGAGCAAAGAGTAAGATTTCTCTGGGGAAGACGAAATTCTCCCTCAAGGCTGAATCATTAACTCTTGCTAAGTTTCTAGCCTGCTGGCCTGTCCTGAAAATTTTGGCCTTCCCTAGACAGCCCCTATAATTGCATAAATCAATTCCTTATAATAAACACACACACACACACACACACACACACACACACCTTACTGGTTGTGTTTTTCTGGTAGAACCCTGTCTAATACAATTTTCATTATTATCGTATCAAGAGCCAAGCACATTATCTTATATGCTAGGAGTAGCAGAAACTAGGATATGATGAAAAAGACGTGGAAAGCAGTCCTTTCCCCACCCCACTCCACTTCAGGCCAAAAGGATGGTGGGGAAAGGAAAGAAAAAGGAGAAGTAGACATATGGGTCTAGAGTCCAGCGAGGGCTGTGTGCTGACTAAAGGCACATCAGAAGGCGGCTCAGGAAAGATGAAAGCTAAGAATGCTGTACGACTCTCTGCTGTCTGAGAGCCTAGGAGAAGCCCAGAGATAGCTGGAGGCTAGGTTAGGAGATCTGGGCCTGCCTCAGATGCCATCTTAGAGACGGTGCAAGGAAGGGCGCATTCACCTCCAGGTGTGGCTGGGGGTGTATAACCTGCCAAGGCTGTGGTACCATCGCTTAGCAAGGATAAGGCTTGCTTCCTCCCTTGGAGTAGAAGCTCATGAGCAAGAGTAGAGCTGATATGTCACCTGATGAAGTGCCCTTTTTCTTCATATATGCATGTACTTTGAAGAGTTGCATGGGTGTAAATTTACAATCCCACTTAGGCACTTAGAATATCCCAGACCCTGAGCTCAGAGCCTTAAAAGTATGTGGTCTTTCTCACTTCTCTTACTAACACTCAGGAGCAGGTGCTATAATGTCTTTTTCACACAGGAGGTAGCTGGCACTCAGAGATGTAGAGTGGCTTGCCCAAGGTCACGTAGTTGATAAAAGTAGAGTCGGGCAGAGCCCTCGGGTGCGCTCCGTCCCCTCACTCTTAGCCATTAGGCACCACAGCTGTGGAACAGCCAAAGACCATTTTGATGCACTGCTCCACCCAGGCACAGGCATATAGAGCCACCACCTGTCCACTCCTGCTCAGAATGTTCACCTTTGGGCGTTGTTCCAGACGCAGAAGAGTTACAGTCAGAATGGTGACCACCACTCCCTCCTTTATCAATAAAGAAGCTGTAGAACAAAAATGTGGTGCTTCAGCTGGGTCCAGAGAAGTCATTCTCCCTTTTCACAATCCACTGGCACAATGGAGGATGAGTGTGCAAGGGTGCGCTACCTCCGTGCCAGGACATGCTTGGTACCTGGATAGGGAGTGGGCAGATACCCTGCCAAGTTGTCTGTCCAGGGCACCATAGTTCTGCCAGCCTGATATGGGGACAGTCTCTGCCTTGCCACACCCTGAAATGAATGGATAGCTTCACTAGGCCAGGAATTTCAAAGTCCAGTGGGCATTTCACCACAGCCCACTAGGCCTGCTGTTGTGACAGGATTACTGGAATAATTGGGATGGGGCCACCAGCTCAGCCAAAGGAGAGCTATGAGGAAGACCCTCGTCTTAGCTCGGGCTGCCATAACAAAATACCATAGACGGGTAGCTTGAACAAGAATTTATTTCTCACAGTCTGGGAGCTGGGAGTCCAAGACCAAGGTACCAAAAGATTCTGTTCCTGGTGAGGGTCCTTTTCTTGGCTTGTGGATGGCTGCCATCTTGCTGCATCTTTACATGGTGGAGAGAGAGAACTCTGATGTCTCACCCTCTCCTTATATATAAGAGCACCAACCCCATAGGATTAGGGCCCCACCTTTATGACCTCATTTCACCTTCATCACCTCTTCAGAGGCCCTACCTCCATACACAGTCACATTGGAGGGTTAGGCCTTCAATGTGTGAATTTAGGGGACACAAATATTCAGTCTACAACGGAACATCTACCTGTCATTGTGATAGTCCCAGGTTGTCAGTGTTCCTGTTGAAGGCTTTCCCATGTAGAACACAAAACACAAGGGCTTTGCCAAGTCCCAGCAGGCCAACGTACTCCATTCTGTAAATGCCCTTGCCCAAGGTGTCCCGTTGGGACAGAAACAAAGCCCATCGGTGTGGCCAGACTTGATGGTTTTTTCACTCTTATTCTAACCCTAGCAGGCAAATCTGACAGTCCTTAGCATGTACCCACACAATCACTTTGCAGTGTGGGGGACATGTTCATAAATGTCAGCAGAATAGAATTCTGTCACCATCAAAATGGCCTCCTACAAACTAAAAGGAAGACAGGCAACACTAGAACATCAAAAGGACTCCAGGCAGTCTCTAAAAATCCTCCCCAATGAAGCAGATCTTCAATTCACCCATCAAGTCAACTGGACCCTTCTGGGATTCTTCTGGGTTCTATAAATGTCTTAAAGACATGGTGGCCATCGTCTCCAATTCTCCAAAGGGACTCATGCTTTGCTGGCAGGAAACTATGACAAGGGCCTGGAACACTTGATATGGTGTTTCTGACTTGAGTTCTTTGCCAACATTTTTTTTTTTTAAAAGTGGAAGATTTCACCCAAAAATTCTGAGAGAGATTTTGTCTTTGGCCTAAAATATCTTTGCCTCTAAAGTTCTTTTTAACACCAATTATAGTGCTTGTTATGTTTTCTAAGTGAGCACCCAGCACCAGGCCCAGCATTGTTAATGGGTACCTGGTGGAGTGGAACTAGAAAACCTTGCCCCTCTGCCAGTCTCTTCGAGATCCTCAGAGCAATTTGTTTTTGATCATCAGAGAGTCCCAGGCCTGGCCCCTCTTAGTTCTGGGAAAGTGAGGGAAGGATCCCACAGAGCCTGACAAAGCCTGCCTCTCTTCAAAACTCTTGATGCACAGAGCTGAGCTAGACTGGGATGGGTTCCAGGCCCCAAGAGAGGGGCTTGTAGGTGCCAAGGACAAGTTGCTCAAGGGTTGGGGAGAGGAGAAAAGCAGAGCCTGGGAACCTGGCAGGGGCAGCCCAGGGAGGATCCCATAGTCTCTCAAACCCAGGCTGGAATAACCAGAAATGAGCATGCAGCAAACTACAGGGTCCCCAAAGTCACATTTTCCCAAGCAATATCTTAATGGCAGAAGTGTTTTGACTATTTCTTGATATTTTACATTTTCTCTGGTGAACAGAGGCCACATGGCACAGGAGGAAGGCTCAAGGCTCTGATGACAGCTCAGTTGCTTTCTGCTTGTGTGATCCTGGGTGACTTAAGTAATTCAGTCAGGGTTCCCTAGCTGGGAAAGGCCAACCCAAGAAGCAACCATTCAAAGTCAGTGCTCTTAACCATGATACCACATTGCCTAGAAATGGTGCTATTTCAGTCTTATAACCATAACCATATACACCATGTGCGCCCTCAACAATGTCCAGTATCTCCTCGAGTCTTGCAATGTCTTGCACTCCTCGAGTACAAGTGCTTTTCTACTTCCCTAATCAATAATTTCACATTTTCACCATCCTGCCACCTGAAAGTAGAAACAATCGGACCAAAACTGTCTCATCTTCTGGCGACCATACCTACCAAGGACTCGCATCTTTACCCACTTACCTGCCTTCCCTGATGTGACCACAGAAGACATGTCCCTGTGCCTCTCCATGTGCCTCCTGGCATCCAAGGCACCTTCCCTTTGCAAGGCCTTTTCTCCTATCCCCTTTCACTGTTACATCATGAATTTCTCCCTTCTCTGGATCATTCTCGTTCTATTACCCCACCCCCTCCGTATCTCCTTCGAGCTAACTGCCTCAGTTCTTCAACTTCCCTTCACAGCAAAAATTTTTGAAAGAGTTATTTATACAGGCTACTGCCATTTCTTCATTCCCATTGTCTCCACAATTCACTCCAGTTGAGTTTCCATCCCCATCATGCCACTACAAGAGTGCTCACAAAAGCCACCAATGACCTACATCTTGTCAAAACTACTGGCTAGTGTTTTTGTTTGTTTGTTTGTTTGTTTGTTTAAAAAGCAGTCTTAAATAAGTAAATATAATAAAATGTACCCATCTCTGAAGAAAAACAAAAACAGAAAGCTACTGGCTAATTCTCAGTCTGCATCTTCCTTGTTCTGTCAACAGCATTTGTCCATTTGCTGGCTGCTGTTCACCAACTCAGTCTTTAAATATTGGAATGCACCAGGGCCCAGTTCTTGGACTTCTCCAATTTTCTATCTACACTCACCCCTTTAGATAATCACATGCAGTCTTGTGACTATCAAAATGTATCATTTCTCAACTCTCAAAACTCAGCAACAACAAAAAATCCCAAACAACCTTATTCAAAAATGGGCAAAGGACTCTACTAGACATTTCTCCAAAGGAGGTATTCAAATGGCCAATAGGTGCGTGAAAAGATGCTCAACATCACTGATCACTAGGGAAATGAAAATTAAAACTACAATGAGATATCACCTCACGCTTATTAGTATGGCTGCTATTTTGAAAAAAGAGGCAGAAAATAAGAAGAGTTGTCAATGATGTGGAAAATTGGAACCCTTCTGCATTGTTGATGGGAATATAAAAGGGTGCAGCCACTGTGGGAAACAGTATGGAGGTTTCTAAAAAAACTAAACATAGAACTACCTTATGATCCAGCAATTCCACTTCTGGGTATATACCCCAAAGAATTGAAAACAAAGTTGGAATGAGATGTTTGTACACACATGTTTAAAGCAGCATTATTCATATTAGCAAAATATAGAAGAAACCAAGGGTCCACAGATAGATGAATGGACAAGCAAAATGTGGTATATCCATACGATGCAATGTTATTCAGCCTTAAAAAGAAAGGAAATTCTGACACATGCTATATATAACATGCTTGAATCTTGAGGATGTTATGCTAAGTGAAATAAGCCAGACACAGGAAGACAAATACTACATGATTCCACTTATATGAGGTACTTAGAGTAGTCAAATTCATAGAGACAGAAAGTAGACTGATGGTTGTCTAGGGCTGGGGGAAGAGATGATGGGGAGTTGCTGTTTAATGGGGATGAAATTCCAGTTTTACAAGATGAAAGAGCTATAGAGGTGGACATTGGCAATGGTAGCACAACATTATGAATGTATTTAATGCCACTGAACTGTGCACTTAAAAGAGGTTAAGATGGTAAATTTTATGTATATTTTACCACAATAAAAAAATACTGAAAAAAGTATATCATCTTACAGTGACAACTACCTAAATCTGCACACCCCCGTCAAGGTCTTCTCCTAATTCCATACTCAAATATCTGGCTGCCCCCTCAACCTTGCCTGGATGTCCAACAGGTATCCCAAAGCTGACCTGGCCAAACACACTGTCGACTGGCTTCTCCCAAGCCTTCCCTTCCCAATCTTCCTCATCTCGGTGCATGGCACTGTTATTCCTCCAATTACTCAAGCAAAAATTGTTGGGAGTCTTCTAGGATGACCAGTTCATGTAGACTGCCCATTCGAGATTTGTAACTAGGAATTTCCTCCCTTTCCCTCATCCCTATATCCAATCCAGTTAGCAAGTCCTATCAATTCTGCCTTCAAAACACATCCCAAGCTTGTCCATACCTTTCCAACTCCACGACTACCATCTTGCTCCAAACCACAATCATCTCTACCTGGGTTACTGCAATAGCATCTGTATGAGTGTCCTAGGACTGCCATAAGAAATTCCCACAAACTGGGTGGTTTAAAGCAACAGAAATTTATTCTTTCACAGTTTGGAGGCTAGAAGTCCAAAATCAAGGTATCTGCAGGGCCACACTCCCTCTGAAGACTCTAGGGGACAATCCTTCTTTGCCTCTTCCAGTGTCTGGTGGCTCCAAGTATTCTTTGACTTGTGGTACCATCACTTCAATCTCACATGACCTTTTGTTCTCTTTGCTTTGTAAAGATCCTTGTCTTTGGATTTAAGCCCACCCAGGTAATCCAGGATGGTCATTTTGAGATCCTTGACTTAATTATATCTGCAAAGATCTTTTTACCAAATAAGGCCACATTCACAGGTTCCAGGTGGACATATTTGGGGGAGGCACCATTTAACCCCCTACAGCATCCAAACTGGTCTCTCTGCTTCTACTCTGGCCTCCTCCACCAGTCTCTTCCCCACAGCAGTCAGAGTGACCCTTCCCCTGGCTTACAAAGCCCCACAGGCCCATTTCTTGTTCAGTTCTCTCACATCTACCACCCGCCCATGTTTGTTATGCTCCAGCCACATGGGCCTTCTCTCTGTTCCTCAACACAGCACGCTCCTCTCCACATGGGACCTTTGCACCTATTGGTCCCTCTGCCTGGAACGCTCTCGGATGTCCTTGCAGTGCTGGACTCTTCTCAGTTTGCAGGGCAGCTTGTTGAAGACGTTCCGGATCACCCAGTCTACTTATCCTCTGCCACTTCATACCACGTTTGGTCTTCACTTGGGCCTTTCCTTTGTTTCCCAGCTTATTCTTGTCTCCACACTAGCCCATACACCCCATGAGGGTGGGGGCTTGTGTCTATCTTGTTCATTGATGTTTCCCTGGTATGTAGAACAGTGCCTGGCACATATTAGGTGCACAATAAATATTGGGAGGGTCGAATGAATAAATGAACAGGTATGAAGATGGAGCAAGGCCTTCAGGATTAATTTTCTGGGTTTCTGTCCCTTTCAAAGAAAGCAGGATATTTGAGAAATGATTTAAAAGTCTCAGGAATGGTTAGACTAGAAACAACTCAGAGACAACTCTGAGAGCAAATGGCCTCTCCTTTAAATCTGAGGGGCTCATCTCATCGTCCACTATGGTAACTTGTGAAATCACACTGGCCTGTGTCTCCAACTACTCTATGAGCTCGGGCAGATTTCTTTCCCTCCCTGGGCATCAGTTTCTCCACCTAGAGATGAAGGGGTTGGATCATATCGTCAAGTACTTTCTAGTGCCAACACTCAATTTAGCTGAGTGATTCTATTCTGGAGCTCTGGAGCTAGACTGCCTGTGTCTGAATGTGGCCACTGCCACTTCCTAACTACATTATCTCAAAGCTACTTACCTCCTCTGTCTACTTACCTGCCTCTGAGCCTTTGTCTACTCATCAGGAAAATGGGCATAATAATTATAAGACCTGCTTTGGAGGGTGACTGCAAGAATCAAGTGAGATACCCCATAGCAGAGGAAGCAGCTGGCCCGGTGCCTGACGCGTGGTCAGTGCTCAGTGAGGGTTGCCTATTAGCATCTTATTTTCACACACTCTTGATTATCCTTAAATGCACCTAACACTAACAGGATCACTAAAAACACCGACCAACTTAAAATCCAAAGTTGCTGTGCAGGAGAGGCAGCCTCCCTTCAGAAATCCTTTGAGAAGGATCCAATCAAAACTTATTTCATTTTTCACAGTGGCAGGACCTGGGGATTGGAAAGCCCACCAGGCACGGGTCTCCTGAGGTGTAGGGTAATGTGGCTGGAAAGAGAGGACTGTTTGCTCAGCATCTGGGCACTTGGCTGGATTCTGTTTTCCTGGGGAGGCTGTTTCTTGATACAGAATTGATTATTCTAATTAAGATACTTCAGTGTTCAAACTGTTAAATATAAGTAGGTTAGAGCAGTGTGAGAGTGTGGCTGAAAGGAATTAAATCGGACCTTGCTTTCTTGGGATGAGTCTAAAATAAACGCATGGTTAGTGTGCAGAAATGGCAGTAATAGAAACCTCAGTCTCTGACTGACACAGATCACAGCAAACAAGGAGGCATGTTTCCAGGGAAGGACTCCACCTGGTCCCCCAAGCAATTGCTCTTCAGGATGCACTCTGGAGGCTTCCAACAAACCCAGAAACCTGGGCCAGAATGACATCTCTCCCAGTCTAGAGAATGCCAGAAATGGGTGTGAGAATGAAGTGCAGTAAGGGTGCCCATGGCAACCTAACCTGGGTGCCACTCGGGACGCTCTGGGGCTCTGGGTAGTAGACCAACAGCAATCTTTTCTGCATGGGGGCTCTCAGGCCTCCCTTTTGGAAGAAAGGCTGGAATACCAAGATTAGGACTGATGCCACTGTCTAAAACAGTATTTGGCTGGGGTTGGGGTGGGAAGCTTACAGGAAGCAGGAGACCAAGGCATGTGAAGCAGCAGTAGGCGGCCTTGAGCAAAGTCATCACAGGAGGGCTGTACTGGGTGATCACTCGAAATCCCTGCCCCCGTTTGCAGCACTGGACACCACGTGAGGCGCTGCATCTCATTCTTTTCTGTTGTTAGGGAGACTCGGTGGCAAAATTTGGAACACAGCAGCATGCTGGGATAAAAGGCATCAGATGAACTTGAATTTCCATTTTCCATTTTACTTCTGTTATGGATTGAATTGTATCCCTCCCCTGTATTTTCATATGTTGAAGTCCTAACCCCTAATACCTCAGAATGTGACCTTATTTGGACATCGGGTTGTTGTACATGGAATTAGATAAATTAGGACAAGGTCACAGTGAAGTAGGGTAGGTCCCAAATCCAATATTACTGGCGTCCTTATCAGCAGGGGAAATTTGGACAGAGACGCGCACAGAGGGGAAAGACGGCCCTGTGAAGATGAAGGTCTGAAGATCTCTGAAGATCCCTGGAGATCTCTATCAGGGAGGGGGATGTTTCTATAAGACGGCGAATACCAAGGATGGCCAGTAAAGCACCAGAAGCGAGGGGAGAGGTATGGAACAGATTCTCTCTCGGCCTCAGAAGGAGCCAACCCTGCTGACAGCTTGATCTCAGACTTCTAGTCTCCAGCACTGTGAGACAACACATTTTTGCTGTTTACAGTGACACAGCCACACCCTCTCTTCCATAGCTGGACCTCACCATTGAGAAGATCGTCGGGGCCTTGAGCAGGTAATGCTAATAGTTAGGAATGATGACACCTGCCTTAGAGATTGCTGTGAGAACAAGTTACAAAGGAATAAAAGCAGGCCCTGTTCAGACCGCGGCCTGGGTTCCTGAACCTGATGACCACCCCACATGGAGACCCGAGAGTCAGCATGGCCAAGTATGTGGAGTGGGGTATCAGGCTGATATCTTGGGGGCACAGAGAAGCCAGACCAGAAAAGGCTTCACCACAAGCTGAGTTGGCCATGGAGGGGAGCCTCTCCAAGGCTGGGAGCAGTGAATTGGCACTCAGCGTCCAAGCTAGAGCCTTCCTGGGCTGTCGGGGCCCTGCCTACTCGCCTCCCCAATGCCCCAGAGGCACCCGGTGTCTCCTGTAGCTGGTGGGAAGATGGGAAAAATTGTGGGGGTCAATTACTCATCTGAGTGCCTGGCACGGTAGACACAACATAGGTTCAGGAATGCCCATGGCCCCACCAGGCGACAGAAGAAGAAGCCAGGGCAAGGCTCTCAGAGCAGTGCTGCCCAGAACAGTAGGCACTTCCAATCTGTGCCCATGTGAGGAGGTCATTGTCAGGTTCATGGACCAGGCAAGGGTCTGATAGGGGCTGCTTTCCTTCCTTTGTCCCTTGTCTTCACACCAGTCTCTAAGGCAGGCATCACCTTCCCCTAGTGTTAGAATCACCTGCTCAAGGTCCCAGCGATCTCATCAACGGGGAGGTCAAGCTATGGAAGGAAGTGGGATGGAAATTCAAGTCCATCTGATGCCAAAGACCTCCTTTATTCCCCATCAACATGCCCTTGCTTCCCAAGTTTGTCCACTGGGTCTCCCTAACAGCTGAAGAGAATGAAATGCAGACCCCGAGGATGGTCTGTCGCCCTTTTGATACTTTATATTATAGCTCAAAAAGTCACACGAACCTTGCATTCAAAGGCATACTACATCCACGTGTGTTGAAATATAATAAAATAATCTTTATGTTACTTACCAGTTAGAGTAACTATTACCCCCCCACCCCAGTAAAATTGACCTTCCAGGAAGACAGGTCATAGGCTGTAGGGAATCCCAGCTGGAGAGGCCTGGAGTTCTACCAGGCTGCCATTCGATACTAACAAGTGCTCACCGCTTTCCCTTTCCCAGGGAACAGGAGGTGCCTCCTTGCACACTGTCCTTAGGACGCAGGCCAAGAGGGTCACCGCTTCCCCAGCCGTCCTGGCCTTGCTCACTCCCCCTCCCAGAGCTGGCACCAGTTCTTCCAGCAGGCCCCATGCTGTCCTTGGCAAGAGCTGCGTGTGTTCCCTGTCCCTCTGAGGTCTCAAGGTCTTGCACAACTCACCCAGGTTCAGCGATCTGTGGGAAGAAGAGAGGGTGTGGCTGTGTCACTGGTGGGGCATCCCCCCCCCAACTCCAGATGCCCATGTCCATGGCAAGGGAAAGTGGTTGTTATGTACTGAACGTTTGTGCCCTCCCCCCAGTTCATATATTGAGGTCCTAGGCTCCAATGTGGTGGTGTTAGAAAGTGGGGTAATTAGAATTAGATAAGGACATGAGGGTGAAGCCGCATGAATGGGATTAGTGCCCTTGTAAGAGTGACGAGAGAGCTTGCCTCCCCTCTCTGCTCTTAGCTATGTGAGCATATAATGTGAAGGTGGCCGGTTACAACCCGGAAGAGGATTCTCCCCAGAACGTCATCATCATGGCACCCTGACCTTGGACTTCCAGCCTCCAGAACTGTGAGAAATACGTTTCTGTTGTTGATGAGCCCCACCCCCCTCAGTTTGTGGTACTTTTTTATAGCACCCCAAACGGACTGAAACAGTGACAAACCACAGAAAGCCCAGAAAGCCGGACACATATACATTGGCAGTTTTGTAGAGCAAATGTTCTCTTCCCCTCAGCCAGAGTACCTGAGTCCAACAGGTTTCAGATTCACAGTGGAGGGAGGGCTCTCCGGCTGCCTGAATTGAGCCCCAAACGGCTTACCCAGAGTGGCCCCAAGAGGGGCCCCTGGACTCAGGACTGCCCAGCATGTGTGGGCATTCTGTAACTGAATGGTTGAGGGCACCAGAAGAACCCTGGGAAAAGCCTGGCAAAGGGAAGGGTTAGGAGACTGGCATCATTTGCCTTCTCCCAGCAGCATGAGGGCGCATTCCAAAACCTCCCCAGCAGAAAGTGTGGGAGCTGGGGAGTGGGGGCTGGGTCTCCATCATCCGTTGAACAGCCTGGGGAGATGTGAATGGATTTGTCCTGTGGTACTTTGTAGGGGTGAGGGGTGATGCTTCTCTGGTCCAGCTCTCCTGACACGGAATGGTCACAGCTGCACCATGAGGGCAGAGACCTGGGGGGGGGGGCTCTTCAGGGTCCAGCTTGTTGTCTGCACATAGTAGGTGCCCAATAGATATTTGTCACATGAATAAATGGATGGGTGGATGCATGGATGGGGAGGTGACTGGAGTGATAAAGGGCAGGTTGGGACATGGTAGGAAGAGCTACAACAGAAAAAGTGGGCTTGCGTTCTGAAGGGAATCTGCTGTTTTTACACTGTCCCGAGCCCTGATCTTGGCCTCAGCTAATGTTCTTTCTCTCCAGGCACAGCCACAGCAGAATCGCAACCTCTCAGGCAGCCCCTCTCTGTCTGCCCCCACAACCTCTGGGAATTGGGGCGATGATTCCTCTGTCACCACACGGTTAGGAGGAGATCCAGAGCCTGATGAAGCCCCTAGTACAGGGCCTAGCACTGAGAACGCACTCTGGGAACAGGCACTGTTAGCATGACCCTTGAATATTATTAGTAACGAGATAGAGGGCACCAGTGTGTATGAAATCCACGGGGTGACACAAGGACAGGCAAATGAAGGAAGGGTGAAGTCAGTGGCCAGGAAAGGCCAAAGGGAGGGAGGGAGGATGGGTCAGAGCTGGTGTGGGTCCAGCTGCTTAAAGGAACCACAGCAGGCCAGCCTCTGGTCACCCAGGGGTGCCTGTTGCTGCAGCTCAAGACTTGCAGATGGGAAGAGTGTGCTGGAGACTTTGAGCTGCTCACACATAGGCACATCCTACGTGACTCTAACCTCTACACACTGGAACCTGCCTGTAGTAATGACCTTCCCATACCTCCACTCCATCCTATTGCATCCCACACTCACACTGCTCAAGTTTTGCCCCCATCCGACCATTCATTCACTCATTTTCTCATTGACTCATCAAATAATACAAAGCAGCTCTTTTAGGACAGCCCCCAGGGCCACAGAGCACCCAAGACAGCCCCATGCCCCCATTTTCCAGGAGCTGACAGTCAAAACAACCTCAATGACCACACAGTGGCAGCAGTGCTATGACAAAGAAGGCACAGGGGCCAGGGGAGCCCTGAGAAGGGGCTGCCTGACTCGGTCTGGGGGTGTGGGACAGGGACTGGGCAGGGCCTGGTGATACACAGTTCCACAGTTCAGGGTGAAAGTAGGAAACTAGGTTTAAACCAAAATTCATGTGGTACTTCCTTCCATGACAGTCCCTGACCCAGTGGTAAACCTGTGAACTAAGCGAGCCCGTGAAGACTTCTCTCTAGGCTCTCTTGCCCAATGGATGCCAACACGAAATCAGCAGCTAGAACTGCTATTAGCAGCCATATTAAGGCCACCAGGGGAAGCAGCCTTTGGATGAGTGCTATGGATGACAGCAAAAAGAGGCAGAAACAAATCTGAGTGCTTGATGATATTGTGGGGCCTGCCCTATCTTTGGACTTCCTGTTATGAGTTAATAGCTTTCCTTATTGTTTATGTTGTAAAAAGTGTGTATAGGGACATTACAATCTGAGACCATGGACAAAGGCCAGGAAGCCGTGGTCAGGAAGGCTCCAGAAGGTTGTCACATTATTAACAGTGTGACAGGGCCTCTGTGCCAACTTTAAGATGAGGCAAAGTAAAACCCAGAAGCCCTCTACCCAGCCCAGCAAGGGCAGCTCAGGGCAGACCTTGAGCATACCTGCACTGGCTTCAATCACCAAGCCTATTGTCTTAGGGTCCAGGCCATATCTCTGCATGGCTGGCAGCCTCTGCCAGAAGCCTCACGCCTGCCTGGCTCACCAAGGCCCACTCTCTGCTCTTCCACTCCAGATCTGCAAGCTCTAGCTGGAGCTCTACCAAGCTCCTCTTTGGGGAGGTGGTAGAAGGAAGGAGTTGGGGGAGGGAGTCAGGCAAGTAATGGGAGATGAGGCTAGAGCCAGCGGGATGAACCCAGGATGTATGAATATTCTGAAATGCAGGCTGGGGAGCTTCCATTTGACCCTGAAGGCAATGGGAAGGCCTAGGAGAGTTTTAAGCTAGGGCTAGCTAGACATGTTGAGACCTATACTTAATAAAGATACTTTAGAAAGATCTCTAGCATCAGAAGGTATGATTGAAAGCTATGTTAACTCATGTCTGAATTAGTCCCTATGTGCTTTTAAACTGGATTCAAGGTGGAGTTCCAGATTCAGAGCAGACCTGGGTTGAAGGGGCCCCTGTTGGCCTGAGCAGGTGGGAAGGCTTAGCCCAGCATTGGGAGATTCCAGTTCAGGGTTGACCTGAGGACTTGGCTAGGCTCTGGCTTCTAACGAAGGTGCCCCCCCCCCCTTTTTTTTTGAGAGGGGATTAGGAAAGATTTATTTTTATTTTTATTTTATACTTTGCTGTAATGTATCAAGCAAATAGATTAAACAAAAACCGGTCTGGAAATAACTGACACTATATATTACAATATATCATTCCACCAATCTCTTAGGAATTCAGAGCATTTTAGATTGATGGGCATTTAACCAACTTTTTCAGTTATTCGGCACCTGGGAAAGTAAGTAGTACTGAGTCAGTATCAGGCAGTCCCAGGTAAGACCAGTGATAGACAATGATCCCAAGGGACACACACACACACACACACACACACACACACACACACACTGTTTCTCAAAGCTTGGCATCTGTTAAAAAACTCATGTGAAGAAAAAAAAAATCAGTCTGGAGGGACTCATAGTCTCCAATTCTAAGAAGCAGTTTTTGTCTCTTTAGCTCAATAAATGGTGGGGGGAAAACAAAACAAAACAAACAAACAAACAAACAAACACTAGAGGAGGATGAAACACCACTTCTGTTTTAATATACCAATTCCATCCTATTAAACAAGATCCATCAATGGTCTATTAGTTTTCAATGGCTGTTGTAACTAAGTACCACAAACGGGATGGCTTAAAACAAGAGAAAGTACTATTTGACAGTTCTGGAAGCAAGACATACAAAACCAAGGTATCAGCAGGGCTATGTTTCCTCTGAAATCTGTACAGGAGAACACTTCCTTGCCGCTTCCTAGCTGATGCTGGTTCCTAGATAATCTTTGGCATGCCTGAAGGTGGCCTTTTGAGGTCTGCAGCTGCCTGAATGCCCTGGGAACTTCCCTGTGAAGGGAGGGTGGCCCCTGAAAGCCTAATTGCTCTTTTTGCACTTCAGAAAGCCTTAGGGAGAAACAGAGCCTAGCTTAATAGCACCACTCATCTGAATAGTTGCCCACTAGTCAAGACCATGCTTCTCAACTATTCTTCATGCTATGAATCTGGAGCAGAGATTGCTCTCTGAAGTGACTGTGTCCACCTCCCAACAGAAGTTGTCTTTCACTATTTTCCATGGCCAAATCGAGTGTGAGCCTTTCCACACTTTGGCTATGTGCCAGCCCCAGAAATCTCCTAGGGGTTACCCAGATGTGAAAAGCCATAGGTGTCTCCAATCATGTATTTTCTGGACACTGGCTCACAAGGGTACATGCAATAGGTATTGATTTGGTTACCTCTCTCAAGAGTGCAAATTCCAAGGGAAGTTACCAGAACAGGACAGTGGGTGGGCCCTCCCTTGTACTCTGTGGGCACTTATGCCAATGCCCAATGATTCCTGCCTAGAAGCTGCCTACCATTTTCTTGCCTTTGCCTGAAACTGAACCTTGATGAGGATTTGCAATCCTAAGGCCTAAAGGGGAATGAAGTAGAGAAGGCTGCTAAAAAAAAAAAAAAAAAAAAGAGGTGACATTCACATAAGATAAAAATTAGCAATTTAAAGTGAACAATTCAGTAGCATTTGCTCTATCCACAATGCTGTGCAACCAACATCTCTACCTATTTCCAAAATATTTCCATCACCCCAAAAGGAAATCCTGTGCCCATTAAGCCATTAGTTCCCATCTCACCCCCAGTCCCTGGCAGCCAGCTTTCTGTCTTTGTGTATTTGCCTATGCTAAATATTTCTTATAAATGGAATCATACACTATGTCAACTTTTGTATCCGATTTCTTTCACTTAGCATAATGCTTTCAAGGTTCATCCATGTGGTAGTATATATCAGTACTTTATTCCTTTTTAAAAGTTTGATATAATTGACATATAACATTATATTAGTTTCAGATGTACAACCTAATGATTTGATACTTTATTCCTTTTTAAACTTGAATAATATTCTGCTGCATGACATTATCTCATTTTATGCATCCATTCATTCATGGACATTTGGGTTGTTTCCACCTTTTGGCTATTATGGATAATGGTGCTATGAACATTTGAGTACAAGTTTTTGTTTGAACATCTGTTTTCAGTTCTTTGGAGTATAGACCTAGGAGTGAAATTGCTGGGTTACATGGTAACTTTTCATGCTTAACTGTTAGAGAAACCACCAAAGTGTTTCCGGAGGGCTGCCTTTGGAAATGCTCATGGAATGCCTGTGTTTGTTGCTGTGCCAGGAAGCAGAGGCTTGACATCTGTGGGCTGTATGGGACCTGAGGTACCCAGGATCTGCAGCCTACAAGCTCCATCACGCCCCATCCTAGAGCATGGGACAGTTAAGCCAGGCAGGCTAGAAGAAGCCCCAGCATCACCAGCTCCACCAAGCCATCTCCCTCCCCCACCAGGCAGTGGGAGGAGCCCCCACCTGAGTCTTTGCAACTGAGGGACAATGACCAGGAGCTACACCTGAAGAGGTTCAGTCCCCTAGGCCATTAGCCCAGAGTCTGGTCTCCAAATCCCAAAGGAACATTCATGATATGGGGAGGCCAGGCCAGAAGGAAATTCCCAAGAGGCTACTACAGAAGGAGTTAAAAGGAGAGGAGCCCCTGGCTTGTGAGCCAGTGCTTCTGGGGTGCCTTTGCCTTGCTTGCTCACCTCCCTCTAATCCCCCAGTTGGAGCAGGTGTCCTTGTCATGGGCTGAGCCCCACTCTTGTTCCTGCTTCATTACTCCAGGTCCCATGGAAGCAGGACCTACTCTGAGCCCCAACCCACATGGCTAGGATCCCTCCCTTTGGGTGGTCCTGAGAGCCTCTTCCTCTGGAGGCCAGATCACTTCCCAGGGTCATTGGGTCAGGATATGCAATGCACAGCCACTGTGGGCCTTCTCTATGCTAGGCCCTCAGCTTTGAGTCCAGGTTTCAGTGAGAACAAATTCACTCATGTATTGGCTGAACCTCCATGGGTTGAGAACCCACCATGTGCCAGAGGTAGGTGCTGGATATAACAAAGAACAGGCCAGACATGACCCCTTGGCCTCATGGAGCCAACACGCGGGAAGGAACGACAAGAAGAAATAAAAACAAATACCACAACCAGCTTGTACTTGACACCCACAAGGATGGCTATAATCAAAATAATCAATAATAACAAGTGTTGGTAAGGATGTGGAAAAAGTGGAACCTCTGTATACTCATGGCGGGAATGGGAAAGGGTGCAACCACTTTGGAAAACAGTTTGGCACTTGTTCAAAAGTTAAACACTTAGCCATCATTTCAACCAGCAATTGCACTCCTAAGTATCGACCTAAAATAATTGAAAACAGAGGTTCATTCAATAACTCGTGCACCAATGTCCATAGGTGCACTCTTCGCAGTAGCTAAAAGGTGAAAACAACCCAAATGCCCATCAACTGCTGAACAGACAAACAAAATGTGCTCTATCCATGCAATGGAATATTATTTGGCCATACAAAGGAATGAAGTACTGATCCATACTAAAACTTGGCTGAACCTTGAACACCTTATGCAAAGTGAATTAAGCCAGCCACAAATGACCACAGAGTATGTGATTACATTGATATGTAATGTCCAGAATAGATAAATCCATACAGACAGAAAGCAGATTAGTGGTTTCCATGGGTCGGGGAGGGAAGATTTAGGAATGATTACTAATTGGTATGGCGTTTCCTTTTGGGGTGATGAAAATCTCTTGGAACTAGATAGAGGTGATTGTTGTACAACATTGTAAATATCCTAAATGTTAATGAATTGTATACTTTGAAATGGCTACTTTTGTATTATGTAAATTTCACCTAAAAGAAAAACAAATATATGACTTGATTTCAGCAGTGATGCGTGCTACGTAGACACTGAAAAAGAATAACCAGTATGGGGTTTAGCCAGGAAAGTCAATAAAGGCCTCTCTGAGGTGATATTTAAGTTAAGACTTGAATGTCATGAGCCTGTCATGTAAAGAGCTGGGAGAAGACCACTTCAGGATGACAAGGTGAAAAAGACTTAAAGACTCCATCTTCACAGCCCAGTGAGGGAGAGATATGCTGAGACAGCAAAATCAGCACTCCTCTGAGAGTAATAGGCACAGAGTATCATGGGCACCCACAGGAGGGCGCCGACTGCCTGGGTGAGCATGTAGGGCAGTGAAGGACACCTGAGATGATTCCTGAGCTGGGCCTTAAATAACGGTAAGAGTTAGCCAGGGAAAGAAGGAGAGGGGAAAGCTATGAGCTCCTGAAACCACAATGCTGCCCCACTCAGAAAAAGCACCACGTCCTGGTCCCCAGCTTGCCCAGGCCACTTCCAGTTGCAGCACTGCTGTGTTGCTGATGGGCAGGTACCTGGTGGCATCTGTGAAGAGTCTTGGCCACTTGGTGCACGGAAGCAGGTCTCGGAGGGGAGGGCAGAGCAAGTCTTTCAAACTTGTGCTGTCCTTTGTTCTCATGATGGCTGAGGGAGTGTGGAGTCCAGGTGCAGAGGTCCATGCTTCATAAGTTACAAGTAGGTTATGTGTATTTTTTGGCACTTAGTTAACCCTACTGCCCCATTCCTATTCAGACTTGGGCACCAAGGATTCCATGCAGCGGCCAGCAGCCTGCAGAGGAAATACTGGCAGCCCTTGACCTTCGGTGTGAATATACAGCCACTAGGCCCATGCTACAGGGGACAGACAGCCCACTACTTGCTGGCCAAGCTTTGCAATATGAATGTTCACCGGTGTTTTCACTCTGGAGCAAAGAATAATATCCTCAGATGTCTCTGTGTCTACAACAAGCACATGCATGATAATGGTGAGTGAACTCGTGTTTTTGGTGATCTCCGTGAAAAGAGAATCACTAGAGAGATCTCAGGGATCACCTGTCTATCTCCCTCTAATTTAATTAGAATGGGGAAACTGAGGCCTGGGACAGGGATGGATCAAGCTGGTGGGCACAAGATTTCACAGAGAGGATAATGGGGAAGAGTTTAGGTACTGGATTTGGAGAGAATAGAGTCTGGTCTACAGCCTCACCACTCACTTGTGGTATGATCACATGCAAAATGTTTTCCCTATGTGGGCCTCAATTTCCTCATCTGTAAAATGGGAATAATAACATGGCCTCTCAGAGTTGTGAGGATTAGAGATCGTGTAACATAAAGGGTCCAATACTTCAGAGGTGCTTAGAAAATTGAATTATCCTTTTTAAAAAATAATGATAATAGCTGTACCTTAGTCTGTGACTCAGGCCACTTGGTAGCCTTGTTCTTGGAGCATCTGAATAGCCCAGGAGAACAGGGACCTCTGGAGAGACAAATGGCCGCTGCGCATCCCATCCTGAGTATATTCCAACTGGGACCCAGGGTAGTGGGCACCAACCATTAGAAGGAGTGTTGCAGAGAAAAATGAAAGAGCCACTTGTCTAACAGTCAATGTCCCTTTCAGAATCTAGGCATGTTCCGGGTCAACATCAATAGAGCAAGGCAGAGAGCTGAAATTCACCGTTCTGTTTTCTTTTGAGTGACATGGAATGCTTTTTTTCTATGCAAAGAAAAACAGAACAACCCATGCCATTGTTCTGACATCGATTCAAAGTGCCTTCGGTGGGAGCAGTTCCCTCCCACTCCACCCCCCAAGGTTGATTCCCTTCCAATCCCCAGCAACTGGACAAGCTCCAGCTAGATTTGCCAGGGAAAATGCAGGGAGTCCACTTACATGGGATTTTCAGATAAACAACAAATAATTGCATAGTGTAAGTATGTCCCAAAGATTGCATGGAACATACTTATACTACAGAACTATTCGTTGTTTGTCTGACATTTAAATTTAACTGGGCATCCTGTGTTTTTATTTGCTAAAACTGGAAACTCTATCTCCAGCCAAACCAGGCGGGAGTTAGACCGGCGCCTGGGCACAAATCTGGGTCACTAGGCAAATTGCAGCAGGGAATAAAGCCTGCCTGAGCTCCAGCTCTGTGGCCCAGACCTCCAGAAGCAGCCATCTTGTGGATAGCACTGATGGCCAAGCACGCTGATTTCTGTCGGTGCTGGGCTGCAGAGGTGCGCCCTGTCTCCTTTCCCTCAGCTGAAGGGAGTTGATCCCTCTGGGCACCCAATTCTAAAAGCAGTTGGTTTTGGTGGCAGGTCGTTTTCGAACTACTACCCCCAGACTGCCTAGCCCCTGCCTCCCTTCCCCAGCCCCAAGAGGAGCCTGCAAGCACAGACCTGCCCAGTTTTAGAACCACTCCTTGCCAAGCAAGACAGTGCAGCGACAGTTCACTCAACACATTTTCCTGGAATGCGTATTCACACTGGGCTGTCTATGAGGCATCAGAATGAAGAAGATACATCCCTACCCTGCTGAAGCCCGGACTGCCATTTGCCGAGAACCATTTCTGTGCCAGACTCTTTATAGGAGTCACTGTGTTCGTAATAATGTTAGTGCTATTAAGATCATCCCATTTTATTTTTATTTATTTATTTATTTATTTTTGGGAATTCACAATGTTTATTTTTTTTTAAATGTATTAGTTTCAGGTGTACAAGACAAGGTAATACTTAGACGTTCATCATTTATATCCCTCACACTGTGAACCCCCCTCCCCCCATCCACTATCCCTCCGACCTCACACTGAACCATCACATTATATATATAAAATTATAGTTGGCATTCATTAATGTTTAGCTTCTGGTGTACAATGCCATGATCAGGCCTCCACAGTATAAGATCATCCCATTTTAGAGATGCAGGTGAAGTGGCTCAAGGCATAAGCTGGGAAGTGAGGGTGCCAGGATTTCAAACTAGGTTTCTCAGACTCTAGGAGACAGGACGTGCCCGGGGTGGAATCACAACACATTGTTCAGGGAACATCGAGGGTCGGGGAGAGGTCTGTTGCTTTTGGTGGAAGGAGGCAGGAGGCTTCCTAAAGGACGGCACACGTGCAGCTGGCTTGGCAGAACTGGAAGTGTGGAGTTAGGGACCCAAGGCATGCTCCCTGAGTGGAGAGTCCCGCAGCCCTGCTAGAGGACAGTGATGCTGGGAAGAGTGGACATTGGGACAAAAAGGACATTTATTTCATCACGTTGTTCAGACTTATGATGTCTGCCCAAAGTGGGCACTGTAATTATTTGGCTTGAGCTCATCCTTCTTTGACCTGAGAGAACAACAGGTTCCTTTTCAATGGCCGTGTTTTAAAAGGCACACTGCACTGGAGAATTATCACAGCCCCCCACCCCCATAAAGACACTCACCCCAAGGGGCCAGTCCTCAGACTCAGCAACAATTGCCAGGCTTCCCTCATTCTGTCATTTCTTTCAGCAACAAACATTCCTGCAGCCCCTACTAGGTATGAGATCCCATTTTTGGGGTGGGGGACTGCTCCTGCCTTTGCTGTGTTGATAGTAAAAGACAGTGGGGCTCTAGGGTTTGGGTACCTCTCCTGCCAATGTTTCAGGTTCCAGGTATGTGGAACAGGGCAGGAGGGTTCTCAGAAGCTGCCCCTGGCACAGCATGACGGTGGGCTTTGGAGCTGTGACTTTCAGGGGCCGTCCCCAGGGCGAGGGCAGGCAGGCCTGCAACCTAGAGCTCCCCGGGCAGGCCCGCCTCCGCCTCCCCCTCCGGGGCTGCACAGGGAGTGTCCTGTTCTCTCCGGGCTTGGCTCGAGGGGAAGTCCCACCCGGGTTCCTGGCAGTCACTCGCGTCCCTCTCCCACCCACGCAGCGACCAACGGAAAGCTCGGCCCTCCCAGCTGGGGTGGGTGCCCAGGGGTCCAGGCGGCAGGACAGGCCAGGGTGCTTCTCCAGCGCCCCACGCCCCATCCCAGGACCCGAGGGCTGGGCACCCCCATGGCCTCCCCAGTTCCTGCGGTGCTCCAGGCTCCGCGGCCCCCTATGCCCTTGACCACAGACCTCGCTGCCTCCCCATTGGCCACGCGGCTCACATCCTCGCTGCCGATCCCAGCTGGCGACAGAGCAGCCGCCGAACCCGGTGCTCCCAAAGCCCAACCGACCTCCGGCAGGCAGCGCTGGCGTGTAGCCTCCCGGAGCGGCCGGAAAAGCCAGCCTGCCGCCGCCCCAGCACCACTGCCTTCCTCGCTGTCTCCAGCCGCCCCTGGCCGGTCTTTTAGCACTTAATCCCGCTGCATCAGGACGGGTCACTGCTGGCGTCCCGCCTCAGTGAGCCGGGTCTCCTTTCCCTCAGCTGGGTGTGTGGCCTCCTCCAGGAGCGAAACTCCCTCCAGATGTCCTCTAGCCCTTGTGACTGCTCTGTCTCTCACTGCCTGCCTTACAGGCAGTCATTGTCAACTCGTTCCTGCATGGGAGATGGGGCCGGGCACCTCTGAAATGTTAACGGAAGTGGGCAGGAAACAAGAGGAACACTGCTACCAGTGTGTTTACTGAGCGAGGTGCTGGGGATAGAGTAGGGAGTGAAAGAGATAAGATTCCAGCAGTTAGGGACCCGCCATTCTAGTGGATAAAGCAGGCCAGGCCAGGCTTTACCTTTCACAAGTCCGCCCTTTGGTCTTTAGGTACCGTCAGAGGTATTGGCATTTTTATCCGTGCATACCTTCCTTTAAGCTCTCCCCATCCTGGGTCCCGAATTCTGCTGGGCACCTGGTGCAGGGGGAGAGAGTGGGAGATAAGAGCCTAGATGAATCAGCCCCAGCTCCAGCCCTCAAGAAGCTCAAAGCCCAATGGAGAATCAAATGTGAAAACCCATAATTATACTGGAAACCAGTAAGTGCTGTGCTCAAGGCATGACTCTGGGCACAGAACACGATGAACAGGCCCAAGCTTTCTGTGGAGAGCGACAGCAGAGCCATTTACTGAGAAGGGTGGGAAGGCTCAAACTGTTTACAAACACCGCAGTCCTTTTATTCTCCATTGCAGGCTGGGAGCCTGACTTGCTGCTTCATGCCAATACCAGTGGGTATGTGAATCACTCGGCTGCCTGCCGGGTGGGGGTGTCGGATTAAATTCAGGATGGCCCCTTCACGTTTGAAGTACAGATAAGCAAACAAACAAACGGGGGAAAATAATTTTTGATATAAGTGTATCCCAAATGTTGTGTGGGGCATACTTATACTAAAATAATCATTGTTTACACGAGACTCAAGTGTAACTGGGTGACCTGTATTTTCACCTTCTAAATCTGGGAACTTTGGGGAGTGAGATGTGGGAGTGGCCCAAAGGGACCTGGTCTGGGAAGAGGGGAGCCCTATTGACTAGAGTCCTCAGGCTGGTGCCCCCTCAGATGAAAGTGTCTCCCCAATGTCTTGGAGCTCTGGATTGAGTGACGATTGGTGTATAGCCTGTTGTTCTTCCCTCAAACCCGTGTGATAAAGGAGTAGCAGCCTCCGGCACCGGAGGGGAAGAATAGAGGAGGTAGGACGAGCCCCACCCAGGGAATAAAGGCATCAGAGCTAGAGGCTTTTCTAGCTGGAGAAGATTTCTAAAAGGGTCCCAACCTCCACACCAGGCAACATGCCCTGAGAGCCCCCAGAGACTGTGAAATGTGTCATTTGCCCCCACATGAGAAGACGGAAGACACTGGCTGCCTGTCTGCCTCCCATGGGGGCTGAGCTATGAAAAAGGGAGAGCAAGCAAGGGCAATGCTAGAGTGGACTTAGGGTCCAGTGGGAGAGTGGAGTATGACAGCAATCCGTGGCTCCCTCCCGTAGTGCAGATGTGACCCCCGACAACTGTAGCAGCGCCTGAGGAGGTTATCAGAGGCCGTCCCGCTTGACATCCTAAAGGCCTGCTCTTTGTTGGTCATACTCGGTCCTTGTGTCTCATCTCGTCCCTTCTCTCCAAGGCTACTTGCAGGAAACGTGGCAGGCTTTCCCTCCAAGCTCTCCTCTTGCTGGTGGCAGAGCAAACTGAGGGTCCAAGTCTCAAAGACAGCAGCCTATGTGTTTCCCATATTAGGGCTTCCTGACCGAGGGTCTGACATCTGATGAACCGTAGCTGTGACCACCGCGTACCCGGCCAAGCCGTTACCTAAACCTGGAGAAAAAGGGTTTTGGGGGTTCATCAGTGGGCACCGGTGTTCTCTGGACATGGGTTATGCCACACAAAGTGTACACAGTTCACATAAAACCAGAACTTTATTTGGCCTAAAATAAATACGCTAGCCACTGTAAACAGGAAGAAATGGGAAACTAGCAATGATTTTGTTTGCTTTTTTACAAGTTAGAGGCATTTGGAGAAATTATTTTAAAGCTCCAGATCTCTCCTGAAACAGGCAAACCCCAAGGATGGTGGAGGCAATGCCTTCCTTTTAGCTCCCATAAGTTTCCTGAATTGGAGGCCTTGGGAAGCAGCCCATCAGTCTTAGAGGCGAATGTTAAAGTAACAACAAACAAACAAAGGCAGCTGCTCACTGGAGGTTGGGGCGTGTGGCTGCTGCTGAAGCTCATCCTCTACAAAGCACATCTGAAAATGAGGGTGCAGCAGGCAAAGTGCCAGCGCAAGGGCCCTGGACCTGATCAGCCCTGGGTTCAAACTTCTGTGTGCCACTTAAGAGCCATGTAACCTTAGGAAAGTCCCCAAACCTCTCTGAACTTCTGTTTCCTCATCCCTAAAAAGGGTATAGTAATCCTCCTGACCTTGCAGGGCAGTCGTGAGAATTTAACGAGGTAACATATGGGAAGACTTGTTCAGGGCTCATATTTGACTGAGATAGATTTCTCAAAAGGAGTTTTCCGACAAATCGCTCCCACAATTAGAACAACCCAGACCCACGTGGTGTGGGCTTGACTGCACCCCCCTTCCTGTTGGCCTGTTGGATGTCATGAGATAGAGGGTGCAGAATAGATGGATGGCATGTGCTGGGGGGAGAGGGCAGTGGGGCTGCCTTGGTTAGTGTTTGTCACCAAGGTCGTGCTGTCAGTCTGGGTTGGTGCAACTGGGGTGCACAGAAGAGCCAGGGCTGCTGTGGAATGACTGTGTGTGAGACCTGTGTGCTTTGAGAAAGAAGGCGTGGGGAGCAGAAATGATCCAGATTTGCCTTCCCTCTTTGTCTAGACTTTTCTCAGTGGCGTTCTGGAGCTGAGGGATCCCCAGCACTCATGGCCAGCCCTTGCTGAGCAGGTGAGAAAAAGGATGAGGGAGCGAGAAAGCAGCCACTTTCTCTGTTTCGGCAGAGCTGGTGGCTATGCTACAATATGTCACGAAGTATATGAAAGCTGCTGTGCTCTGTCCCTCCTCTTCTGAGAGGAGGCTAAATAAATGGTCTGGAAAACCTTGGTACGAGGCCTTTCTAGAGCTGCTGGAACCACAAACTGGTTGGCTCAAAACAGCAGAAGTTCATTGTCTCGGTTCTAGAGGTTAGAAGTCCAAAATCAAGGTGACAGGTTGTGCTGTCTATGAAAGGTTCTAGAGAAGAATACTGCCGTGTCTCTTCCAGCTTCGGGTAGCCTCAGGGGTCCCTTGACTTGTAACCACACCACTCCAATCTCTGCTTCCCTCTTTACATGGCCTTCCTCTCTTTTGTGTCTCTCTGTGTCCTCTCTTGTATAAAAACACCAGTCATTGGAGGTGAGCCCACCCCAAATCCAGGATGATTTCATCTTGAGATCCTTAGCTAACTACATCTACAAAGACCTTATTTCCAAATAAGGTCACATGTTGAGGTTCTGAGTGGACATGAATTTGGGGGCAACAACATTCAATCCACTACACGCTCCTAACTGAATTTTGTGCCAAAGGGGGCATTTCAGAAGTGATCTTTATTAGATATTATTTATGATGATATTTTTGATTGAGAAAAATGTGCTTCCATGTAGCTTCCATTATCACCAAATTGCCCTCCAAAGGGGTAACCACAGAAACACACCCTGCTCACTGCTGTATGCCAGTCCCAAAGCAGTGCCAGGTGTGTATATAGTAGGTGCTTAATAAATACTTGCTAGATGAATATAGTGAAATTCATTCAATGGCCAAAGGGACTTGCTCTTCAGCTGAGAGAAGGGGACCATGACCAACAAGTCCCACATTTCTCAGCTTTTAACAAAAGAATGCAAGTCATCTTTCAGACAAATCTGACAAGTACAAGAGCAGACTATGCTGAGCCCCTCTGATCTGCCCTACCCACCCTCTGGGCAGTCCCCAGGATACTTACGGGGGCACCAAGAGCCATGTGGAAACCCCTGTTGTAGGTCAGGAACCAAAGGTAAACGAGAAGTTTAAGTGCTGGTGATACATTACGCACAGCACTGAGGCGTTGCCGACCATCCCTAAAGTTCTCTCCGTAAAATTAAACAGCTTTTTATTCTACCCAACAAGCATTTACTGAGAGTCAGCCTATACACTGTGTGTTCTAAGAGAGAGCACAATTGTTATATTGCAAGCTGGGTGGTGAAAATGGTTTGAGGGTGAGGAAATACCTTTTCTATTAAAGGGATCCCATTGTTTTCAGGATGCATATTTTGCTTTCTTTGATTTTCAAAAGGGAAATGCAATACAAAAGTATTGTTCTGGAGCTGAGGGATCCCCAAGAAAGTATTGTTCCTCTCTAACTGAACTAAATTGGGAAGCTGGTAGTAATTCCCCATGACCTTCAGGATAGTCTAGACTCCTAGTGTGACACTCTTTCACAGCTGTCGCCATCTTCTGCTTCACTGTTAAGGACTGAATTATATTCTCCCCAAAGATGCTGGTGCAGTAATACACAGTACCTGCAACTGTGACTTTATTTGCAAATAGTGTCTTTTCAGATGACCAAGTTAGCATGAGGTGGTTAGGGGGTCCCTAATCCAATAAGACTGTTATCCTGTGATAAGGGGAAATTTGGACACAGAGACACGCGCAAGAGAACACCATCTGAAGATTTGAATTTTGTTACCACAGGCCAAGGAACTCCCAGAACCTGGGAGAGAGGCCTAGAGCATATCCTTGCCTAGCACCTTCAAGAGGGAGCATGCACTCACCTTCCATCCTGACCCCTCCCTCCGCCACCAATCCTGTATTCTGACTGCTCTGTTCCCTAAATGCTCCCTGGACATTTCCCTTCACGTGCTTTGGCTAGTAGCCTAGGTTTACTAGGGACAGTCCCAGCTTACCCCTGTTATCCCTGCATAATCACCAGTAGTTCTCCCTTTCAAAGGCATCCTGGTTTGGACAGTATATTCTGTGGTCGTCTCAGCATTTGTCTGCGCTAACTCCAGCTTTCCGTGGTCTTCCTCACCCTTTCTTCTGGGTAAACTTCTACTCACTGGTCAAAGCCCATCCCGCACATCACTGCTTCGGTGAAACATACCCCACCTCAGCCAAGAGTTCATCAGTTCGTCCTCTTGGTTCCCAGGGGCACTTTATACATCTCCAACCCACAGTGCTTATCACTACATCGTATCAGCTCAAGGGTGCCCTTCTCAGAGATGCCCCCCTGACGTCCTGATAGGCCTCGGGCCCTGGTTACTACTCTCGTAGCACCCTGGATGCCTCTCACTTTGTGGCCTGTAGCCCGGCTGTAATGAGGTATTTGGAGGAGTTCATATTCATTACAGTAATCCATTACTTGCTGTTAACCAGTGATGGTGGGGACCATGTCTGTGTTTTGGCACACGATTTGAATGAAGAAACATCACAGGCATTCATTTAAGTGCTTGTCCTTGTAAACCTGTCATCTCTTGCCTGTCTTGTCTGTGTCTTAATCCTATCTGTCCCCTCACTACTGTGTCTAGAACATCAGAGATGCTCAATGCCTGTTTATTGAGATAGTGTTTGATTGAAAAAGCATAACTCAGTGGCTAAACAATGACTGTGAGTCAAAAAAGGATACTGTATTTACTTCCCTCCCAGAAGGACTACCATGTGATATGGGGATCACCCTGGACAATAAACACAAGTGGGACAATAATGGGTCTCAGAGTGACTGTTGTACTGGGACACAGAAGTGATATATTACAGTAGTCTTCTGTCCAACAATAGCTGCGGTGTGGGGGAAGGGGTGGGAAATGGCCCATTTCAACCTCTGATCTAGATGATTTCAGGCAAGAGCTGTTGTAGAAACACATGACTAATAACTCCTAATGTGTATTTAGCCCTTGAGAGTTTCTAAAAGGTTTTCACTTACATGAGCTACACTGCGTCTCCCAGCACCTCTATAAACTAGCTAGGGCAGGGAAAGGAGCCCTGAGAGTTGCTTTTATTTAAAAGGGTCAAATCGCCATTTAAAGAGAGGTGTGCTATCCAGGAAGAAGCTTGAATTTACAGTTGAAAACTGGGGTTCTGGTCCCAGCTCTGCCATCTACCAGCACAGTTTCCTTGAGCTACTCACAGTTTCTCTGAACTTTGCTTTCCTCATCAAAAGAAGGATGATCTCCTTAATTTTGTCTTCAAAGGCTGTTGTGAGGGCCAAAAAAGAAGAGGGGTTGAGAGGGCTTGGGGAACTTGAAAGGACTGGATATGTTAGGGACCATGTCAAGATAGGCCTTCCCAATGAACCTGGAGAGAAAAGAAAAAGAAAGAAGTGTGGTACGGGCATTTGGATAGGCATATAGATTGATAGAATAGAATTGAGAGTTCAGAAATAAACACATATGGTCATTGATTTTCCACAAGGGCACCAAGCCCATTTGGTGGGAAAGAACAAGTCTTTTCAATAAATGGTGCTCAAACAATTGGATGTGCACATGCAAAAGTATGAAATTGGACCCCTACCTCACATCATATAAAAAATGTAACTCAAAGTGAATCATGGACCTATATGTTAGAAGAAAGCATGGTGGTAAATTTTCATGACCTTGGATTTGACAATGGTTTCTTAGATATGGAAACCAAATCACAAGTGACAAAAGAAAGAACCCATCTAAAAAGCAAAAATACAGCCCACAGAATGGGAGAAAATTTTACCAAATCATATATCTGATAATGGATTTGTATGCAGAATATATAAAGAATTCTTACAACTAACAACAGAAAGACAAATAATTCAGTTTTTTTTAATGGGCAAAAGATCCGAATAGACGGTTCTCCATAAGTGATATGCAAATATCCAGTGAGCAAATGTAAATATGGTAAATATCATTAGTTATCAGGAAATGTAAATCAAAACCACCATGAGGTACCATTTCACACCCACAAGGTGGCCTAGAATTTAAAAAGATGGACGATAGCAAGTGTTGGTGAGGATGTTGAGACATTGGAACCCTGACACATTGCTGATGGGAATGTAAAATGATGCAACCACCTTGGGAAACAGCCTGGCAGTTCTTCCAAATGTTAAGCATAGAGTTACCACAGGACTGAGCAATTCCAGTCCTAGGTGTATATATCCAAACAAATGGAAACGTAGGTCCACACAAAAAATGGTGCGCAAGTGCTCATAGCAGCATTATTCATAAGAACCAAAAGGCAGAAACAACCCAAATGTTCGCCGATGGATGAATGGATAAACAAAATGTGGTAGGTATATACCGGGGGTGCCAAAAAAATGTATACAGGTGGACACTTTGGTCAGCGTTGCTCAAGCAGTAGTTCACCATAATCAGAAGCGTCTGGCTGCTGATAGTAACCACTTTGAGCACCTCTTTTCATTGCAGAAGTCAAACGTGACTTGTCTTCATCTTTTGCTATCAGTATATATTGAGTATTACAATTTTAATACAGTTTTCCTTTCTTAAAATGTGTATACTTTTTTTGGCACCCTCTGTATATACAGTGGGATATTATTCCGCCATAAAAAGGAATGAACTACTGACACATGCTATAACATGGATGAACCTTGAGCACATTATTACAGGTGAAAGAAGCCAGAGACAAAAGGCCACATATTATATGATTTAATTTATATGAAATGTCCAGAAAAGGCAAATCTATCTATAGAGAAAGAAAGTAGATTGGTGGTTGCCAGGGCATAGCGGGGAGGAAGCAGTAGGGAGCCACTATTCATTGATACAAGGTTTCTTTTGGGATGATCAAATGTTCTGGACTTAGCCAGTGGTAGTGCTTGTACACCTCTGTGAAAATACTAAAACCCATTGAACTGTATATTTTACATGGGTGAATTTTATTATGTATTAATTATATCTCAATCAAGCTGTTAAGAGAGACAGAGAGCACATGCAATGTTCTGTGTTGGGGGCAGGGACGAGGAGGGTGAAGGCTGAGGATTTGGGAGGGAGAGCTTAGTCTAAGCAGCTTTCCACCTTGAGCACTGACACCCAGACTTGCCTGGTGCTCTATTAGCAGTCTGAAAAGTTGCCAATGCTCTCATTCCCCAGAACTTCAGCTTTGTTCCCATGAGCCCCATGGTGAGGAAGGGCAGCTGGTTGGTCTACAGCTGTCACTAGAAACACTGTTGCTAGAAACAGCACATATTTTGCTCGGTAGGGGCCTGACAGGGCAAGAGCTGAGGTGGCTGAGGCTCCATCCTGCTCATAGTTACCCCTGGATGCCCTCTCTTGAAGACTCATAGGATTAACAAGTTTCTTTGAGGGATACACATGCCACCCCCCTTAGTTGATGACCTCTTTGAAGTAATCCCTAGTGGCTATAATTGGAAAGGGACCGCCTATTCCAGATTCTCTCTGGGCCATTTTCCCAAAGAACTCCCCCCCGCCCAGATCCCTACCCCTGATGGCTACGGTTCTTAAGACGTGGTTTCTAGGGCGGATTCCATTGTATCCTGCCCCCTCCTCAGCACACCTCAGCCTTCTCCCCAGCTTTAGGAAATACTCTGGAAAAGGATGCCCCTTCACAACTCTCATGAGTTTTTGGCAGTCACACAAAGAAGAGGTGGTAGTATTTCTTTGGGAAAGGACTTGTGCTCTTGCTTCCCTTATCCTCTCAGCCACCCGGGACTTGAGCTCTTGGTGAATTCTGGCCCCCTGTGGAAGGCTTTGTTTCTGAAGAGGGACACGAGATCCCTGTCCTGGTACAAGCAGACCTTGAAGGGTACAATCCCATCAGAGATGAACCCCATAGGACCTTGTCAGCGAGCCTAGATTCTTGGCCTCCTAGCTCGGGCTACTATGGGGGCAAAATTAACCTTTTTGTTTTTAATTGAGGTAATTACGAGGTCTGACAATTAAGTTTGTGAACACACCCTAGAAAAAGTACTACATACCTCATTGCTGGATATCACTATGGTCACCTTCGAAGTACTCCCCTTGGGAAGCTATGCACCGACCCCAGCACCTAGTCCACCCTTCAAAGCAATTTTGGAACTCTTTTTCTGGAATGGCCATCAGAGATGTCATCGTGTTACCTTTGATGTCCTGAATGTCATCAAAATGTCTTCCTTTCCATATTTGCTTTATCTTCGGGTAAAGAAAGAAGTCATTGGGGGCCAGATCAGATGAGTATGGAGGGTGTTCCAATACAGTTATTTGTTGACTGGCTACAAACTAACTCCCTCACAGACAGTGCCCTGTGAGCTGGTGCACTGTCGTGATGCAAGAGTCATGAATTAATTGTTGCCGAAAAGTTCAGGTTATCTAACTTTTTCACACAGCCTTTTCAGCACTTCCACATAGTAAACTTGGTGAACTGTTTGTCCAGTTGGTACAAATTCATAATAAATAATCCCTCTGATATCAAAAAAAGGTTAGCAACCTCGATGCAACAAGTTCACAAACTTAATTGTCACACCTTATACACATAATATCAAATTTACCATGTTAACCATTTTTAAGCGTACAGTTCAGTAGTGTTAAGTACATTCACGCTGTTGTGCAACCAATCTCTAGAACTCTTTGCATCTTGCAAAACTGAAACTCTGTCCCCATTAAGCAATAACTCCCCATTCCCTTCCCCTGATCCCCTGGTAATCACCACTCAACTCTCTATCTCTATGAATTTCACTTCTCTAGGTATCTCATATAAGTGGAATCATACAATACTTGTCCTTTTGTGAGTGGCTTATTTCACTCAGTATAATGTCCTCAAGGTTCATCCATGTTGTAGCATGTGTCAGAATTTCTTTCCTTTCTAAGGCTGAGTAGCATTCCATTGTAGGGATGGAGCACTTTTTGCTTGTTCATTCATCAGCCAATGGGCACTTGAATTGCTTCCGCATTTTGGCTACTGTGAATAATGTTGCCATGAACATGGGTGTGCAAATATCTCTTTGTAACCCTGCCTTCAATTCTTTTGGTAAATACTCAGAAGTGGAATTACTGGATCATAGTAATTCTATGTTTAATTTTTTAAGGAACCTCCATACTGTTTCCCATAGCGGCTGCACTGCTTTACATTCCCACCATCAGTGCACAAGGGTTTCAATTTCTCCACGTCCTTGCCAACACTGGTTATTTTCTGGGTTTTTGTTATGGTTTGGTTTTGATAGTAGATATCTTCATGGGTATGAAGTGGTATCTCATTGTGGTTTTGATTTGCATTTTCCTAATGATTAGTGATTTTGAGCATCTTTTCATACGCTTATCGACCATTTGTATATCTTCTTTGGAAAAGCATCAGTTCAAATCCTTTGCCCATTTTTTGATTGGGTTATTTAAGTTTTTGTTGCTGAGTGATAGTTTTTTATACATCCTGGATATTAATCCTTCATCAAATATGTAATTTGCAATATTTTCTCCCATTCCACAGGTTGCCTTTTCACTCTGTTGATCGTATCCTTTGATGCACAAAGGTTTTTAATTTTGATATAGTCTAGTGTATCTATTTTTACTTTTGTTGCCTTGCTTTTGGTGTCATACCCAAGAAATCATTGTTAAATCCAATGTCAAGAAAACATTCCCCCATTTTCTTCTAGGAGTTTTATAATTTTAGCTCTTACATTTCGGTCTTTGATCTATTTTGAGTTAATTTTTGTATATGGTGTAACGTAAGGGTCCAATTTCATTCTTTTGCATGTGGATATCCAGTTTTCCTAACACCATTTGTTGAAAACATCGTCCTTTGTCCCATTGAATGGCCTTGGCACCTTTGTCAAAAATCATTTGACCCTATTATGCAAGGGTTTATTTCTGGGCTTTCTATTCTATTCCTTGGTCTATATGTCTCGCTTTGTGCCAGTACCATACTGTTTTGATTACTGTAGTTTTGTAGTATCTTTTGAAATTAGGAGGTGTGAGACCTCCAACTTTGTCATACTTTTCAAGATTATTTTGGCTATTTGGGGTCTCTTGAAATTCCGTATGAATTTTAGGATGGATTTTTCTATTTCTGAAAAAATGTCATTGGAATTTTGATAGAGATTGTGTGAAATCTGTAGATTGCTTTAGGAGTATTGATATCTTAACAATATTAAATCTTTGGGTCCATGAGCCCAGGATGTCTTTTTATTTATTTATCTTTAATTATTTTTTCAGCAATGCTTTTTAGTTTTCAGTGTACAAGTCTTTAATCTCCTTGGTTAACTTTCTTCCTAAGTATTTTATTCCTTTTGATTGAATAATCTTAAACAACAAAATTTCATTTTGGTTCAGCAAATATTGCTGACATTCCAGTTTTTCCTCTTTCATCTCTCCTTTTGTCATTATATTCTGTTTCAACTTTAATCTTGGGTCTCTAAATCTTTCAGTGTTTGAGAAGTAGTGTACTCTTCACCTCAACACGAATCAGGCCAACCCCTTCAAATAAAAAGATAAAGCTCTTTTTAAAAATCTGTTTTGAATAAAACACACTTGAATGTATCATGAAACAGTTCCTCACGGGTCTTACTTCCTCAAAAATGTTTAGTGTAAGCAACTGAGATTTTTAAAATAAAACTCATAATTGGGGACAGAGAGAGGTTATCTTGTGAGTTGGCCTTTCTTCTGAGTGATTTTGGTTTGATTTGTGATCTGACTGGGACGTGGGGCAGTTTTCTCATCATGCTGCTTGTGGACTAAACCTCAAATCCATCCCTGAACACTCTGTATTTGCCTAGCAATGAGGGAGACAAACAGGGCTGGCCCTTGGAAACATTGTGATGTCATAATAATAATCCTTGCATGTCTGGCTCCTGTGTCCAAGAGGTCCTGGGACAAAATTAAAAAAAAAAAATCTGGGTTTCTCTCTGTGTGTGGGTGTTTGCATGTCCCACTACTTGGCTCCAACTTCCACCCAGCACCTGGGAAAATAGACCCTGCTGACTGGTGGGGCCTCTGCGAGGAGGCTCCAGCTCAACACTGAGTTACTGAGTTCTGTGATTAAGTGGAAAAGAATCACCAGGAAAAAGCAATAGCATTCTCATCTCTATGTGAACACAGAATCCAGGTGGACCCCTGCCGTGTTCCGGAGCCCCACTGTGTGTGTGCCCACAGGTCACTGGCAGTTCCCAGAGAGAAAGTGGGGAAACTTCTGATCCTTGGGGTTCACAAGTGTCATGCTGTGTTGGTCCAGACGCGGCTCCCAGGCCTCCTCCATCCAGGAAAGCACTCCCTGTGCTGCCCCGAGAGGGCTGGGCCACCATCTTCTCCTGGTGGGTGCTTTCCCCTAGCCCCACCCAAGCTTTTGCTTTGTAGCACACCGTGAGTATGTGTAGGGCAAACTTCACCTCTTCTCCCCTCAAGGCCCTGGGCCTTTTAAAACCGATCAAACAACCAAACAAAAACAGATTGACAATTGTGGGCAGCCTAAGGAAACTTAAGTGAGAATACATCCCACCCATTTTCAACCTCAGCTTTATTGAAATATAACTTATCTGCACCGAAATTCACTCATTCCATGTTTAGAGTTTAATACGTTTGGACAAATGTATATGAGGTCTGACAATTCACTTCGCAAACTTGTTGCAACAATGTTGCAAACCTTATTTGATATCACAGGGATTATTCATTATGAATTTGTACCAAGTAGACAACCAGTAAACCAAGTTTACTATGTGGAAGTGCTGAAAAGGCTGCGTGAAAAAGTGAGACAAAAACTACCTGAATTTTTGGCCAAAAATCCATGGCTCTTGCGTCACGACAATGCACCAGCTCACAGGGCACTGTCTGTGAGGGAGTTTTTAGCCAGGAAACAAATAACTGCATTGCAACACCCTCTCTACTCACCTGATCTGGCCCCCAATGACTTCTTTCTTTACCTAAAGATAAAGAAAATATTGAAAGGAAGACATTTTGATGACATTCAGGACATCAAGGGGAATACAACGACAGCTCTGATGGCCGTTCCAGAAAAAGAGTTCCAAAATTGCTTTGAAGGGTGGACTACGCACTGGCGTCGGTGCATAGCTTCCCAAGGGGAGGACTTCAAAGGTGACCGTAGTGATATTCAGCAGTGAGGTAGGTAGCACTTTCTCTAGGGTGAGTTCGGGAACTTAACTGGCAGACCTCGTATGTCACTCATCACCGTCACAATCAAAGCTTAGAACACGTCCATCACCCCTAAAACTTCTTTCTCTGCCCCTTTGCTGTCAATCCCCTTCACACACCTCAGACTCAAGTCAAGCACAGATCTGCTTTCTATCACTACACTTTGGCCTTTCTCCAAGTACATCAGTATAATTTTGCCTTTTCCTCATATAAATGGAATCATACAGTATATAAAATTTTGTGTATTGTTTATTTTATTTAATATAATCTTTTTGAGATTCATTCATGTCGTAGCGTGTATCAATGATTCTTCCTTTTTCTTGCCGAGTAGTATTCCACTGCATGGACATATCACCATTTAGCCATTTATCCGTTGATGGGAATTTGAGTTGTTTACCTTTTTTACTACTATTTTTAAAAGGACGCTATGAATATTTTAATGCAAGTCTTTTATGAACCTAAGTTTCCATGTCTCTTGGATAAATAACTAGGGGTGGTATTGCTGGGCCATATGTACATGTAATTTTATAAATCACTGCCAAACTGTTTTCCAAAATGGCTGCATCCTTCTGCTGGGGCTACCTTTCAAATAAAGGGCGGGGGTGGGCCCAAAACGGGTGGGGATCCGTTTTGTGGTTCTAGAAGCAGAAGTTAGTCCTAGGCATTTGTGTGTTTATTCCTCATAACAAGCTCACGTAGTAGATACTAATATTCTTATTCCACAGATGAGGAATTTGAGGCTTAGAGAGATATACTTCCCCAAAGTCACATAACAAATGCAAGAGCTAGGATTTGAGCTCAGAGGCCTTCGTGCCAATGCCCAGTAGCTTGTACCCTGCCCTCTGTCACCTTTCTTCCCATTAGCCAGCCTGGCAGCTTGGGAATGCTGCGATCTTGTCTTTCTATATGCCACACTCACCTCTGTCCTTGCTGTGCTAGGACACAGCCACTCTGGGAGGTGGCATATGACTCCTCTTTTTCAGAGGAAGCAGGTAATGATCAGAGGGATGAAGTAACTTTCCCAAGGCCTACAGCTTGACTGCAGAATTGCTGGGATTGGAATTGAGGCTTCTTGATTACATGTGCTTTTGCCAGGGCACAGTGCCCCTAGCAACATTTAAAGTTTTCATTTCTGACCACCGCTTTCTTCAACTTTCTTCTTCCTCTGTAAGACTGTCCTTCATTTTCCTTCACCTTCCTCCACCCCAGGCCTAGTATAGTGAACCTGGTAGAAGCAGGTGGGGGCACTCCCCAGCATGGCAGGTGTGGGGACTGGGAGTTAAGAGCACCTGCACTAGGAGGCTAGGGGTGGGGGTATGGGGTGTGCCTGGCCAGGCCAAGGTTGGTAGCCCATCCTAGTCCTACCTGCTCCACTTCCCCCAACTCGGGAGAGCAGAATGGCACCTCAGAGGATAAGAGATACCTCCAGCCCGTGCCTTAGCAAAAACAGGAGGACACTAGGGGAATGGGTGAAGGATGTCCCACCCAGAAAGATTATTGAAGAAGCAGCCTTATGTCACATCTATTGCTGGCCCTCCCTATTGTTCAGGAGCCCCTGGCTGGAAGGCTGACATCTGTCCCCAGGCCCCCTGCAATTGAGGTGTGTGTGCACGTGTGTGTGTGTGATGCAGGGAAGCCTGAAGAACCCCTGACATACACAGAGACACTCACTCACATGCTTTGAATGATGAGATGCAGCCCCAGCCTGAGAGAGGTCAAGAATGCAGCGACCCGGCCAAGGGCAAGGTGGGAACTCCTGGATGACACTCAGCCTTTATAGTTTTCAAAGTGCTTTCATCTCCATTCCCTGCTTTATCCTTACACCTACACTGTGAGGCAGACAGGGCAGGAATGACTGTCTCCATTTCACAAGCCAGAGACTGGTCTTCTATACTGGCCCTTTCTGCTTTGGTTGCCTCCTTCTGGAGCTGGTGCTAGACTGGGGCTGGACCCAAGTCGGAGGTGCTGGAGAAATCTTCTCCAGTAACTGCAGCCTTGGGATGAGAAGTGTCCCTGCTCCCCCCAATTCCACCTCCATGGAGCAAAGGGCTTCAGCCTCATCCTTGAACACAGTGCCTACCATATGCAGGTTCTCCCACCCAGCTGCTGCCCTCCCTCCACCCACCCACATTTTCTTCTCTCCCTCTGCTCCAAGACTCAGAGATGTGGGAATCCACTTATGCAGTAGCCCACCAGGGAGACTTTCTGGCATGCAATGCACACAATCAAGAAGCACTTACTGAACACTCTTTCAAATCAAGTACCAACGTGAATGTGATTAAGGAAGTTCACAGCCTGGGGAGGGGAGGTGGTGGGGCAGACAAGTAAACAAATGATGACAAAGATGCTATGAGAAAGGCTCTGGGGAGAGCTTCTAATTCTATCTGTCCTAGGAGCATGTGCTATTCTGCCACTTTCTAAGAGTTTGGCCAATCCAGGACAAAGGAACATGTGTGAAGGGCTGGAGCGAGGAAAGAACCTGGTGCATCCAGAGAATAGAAACAAGCTCCTTGTGACTAGACCAGAAGCTGGGGTGAGGGGAGAGAAGAGACGCGTTAGAACTGGCTAAAGAGAAGGTGGGGTTGGAGTCTGAAGGTCCTGTTACCCATTTAAGAAGTCTGGACTCTTCCACAGGGTTAATATTGTGTGTGTGTGTGTGTGTGTGTGTGTGTGTGTGTGTGTATAATGATATAGGATTATACACTCACACATACGTATATTGGTATCATGTAAAACAGGTGCTTTAAGATGCTGAGTGGGAACAGGTATAACAGATATAAGAGGGAAAAGGTCATGTTAAAGCAGTCCTATTTACCATCATTTACCAGAACTGCTTATGTGTAATTATCGTGCAGGACAAGAAATATTACACATATTCTTCTGTGCCCAAGTATTTTTTTTATTACATACTGAATTCTCTTCCTGAAATTGTCTTCCTTCTTTCTCTTTTTTCTTTCCCTTTCCTTTTACTGTATTAATGGTGGCCTGCTCCAAACTTCAAAAAGTGGAAGGAACTCTGTCCTGAGATGTTTCCTTTCACCAAGTCTCAAGAGAGTTCTTGTAAAGGTGCTGGCACAGCATGAAGAATGCGTCTGCTGTTAGCTGGGTTTGTGAATTGCAAATTCTGTATCAGTCAGTGAAATTTCTTTTTACCTTATAGTATCTCAACTTCACGCAGCCAACCGTATGTACCCAATATTAGCTAAATTTAGTAAAATCGCTAAAGTTTTATCTAGGGAAGTTTTCCCTCTCGGTTTCCCCGTTTTGGAGAAAAACAGTGAGACACAGCCAAGAGTTCTAGGACTACGCTTCCCAGCGGCCTCTTCTGTGAGCCTACTCCAACTTCCCTTACAGGGGTGGGTCCCTGTAGCATCTTGGCCCTGCCCATTCCCGGCACCACATTTAGAACTACAACTCCCAGCGGCCTCCACGCGCCAGACCCTTCAAAGGGTTTCCCAGCAGCCTCCCGGGTGAAGAGCCCCGCCCCCGAGACTGGCTCCCTAGGCTCCCTGGCGACCTCAGCCCGCCCCAGCTCCTGTCACGTGACGCACCCTCGCCAACCGACGTGCGGAGGAGGGCGGCGGGCAGTGGCCAGGGGCGGGGAGGCAGCAGGGGGCGGGCTCTGGAGGGGGCGGAGCGGGGCCCGGGAGCCGAGCAGCCTGGCAACGGCGGTGGCGCCCGGAGCCCAAGGTGGGTGCGCGCTTGCGGCTGTCCTGGCTCCCAGCCGGACGCTGCGGGGACCCGTGGTGGGGTAGCCGGGAGGAGGAAGTTGGGACCCCCCCTGGGCGGGCGGGTCCCGCGGGGCCCCGCAGCACCCTTGGGGGTGGGTGGGTTCGCCCGAGCGTTTTGGCTGTCCCCGCCGGCCAGGGCTGAGGCCGGGTAACTGCAGGCAGGTGCCTCCGGCTTCCCGGTTCTCCTCGTCCAAGGTCCCGGGCCCGCGGCAGGCGAAGGTCGGGTCTGGAATCGGGGCTGTGGGGCCGGGGAGTGGGGGGAGGGGGCGTCACGGCCGCTGCCCTGACTTTACTTCCCGGTCCCGGGGCGGCGAGCGCGCCGGACGACCGCCCTGCCTCCCCGGAGACGCGCCTTGGCTGGTTATTGCCCTGGCTCTCCGCGCGGGGTGTGTGCCCGCCGCATCCCCTGTGGGTCCTGTCGAGCGGCCGCAGCCCGTCATTGGCCGCAAAGCCTCGATCGATCGGCGTTCTCGGCTAGTGTTTCTGTGTCTCACACGGGAGGTTTAACTGTTTTTGCAACAGTTGAGGGAAGATCTGAAAGGGAACGGTTAGTTCCCTGATACGCAGTCGGAAGTATGCACAGGCACGAGCAAGCGCCCTTTGCCGAGTTGCCTCCCTTAACTGTCTTTTGCTGCACTCAGGAAGTGAAAACTAATTTTAGTTTTTGCCTAAGCAAAGATGAAATGAATCTGCTGCAAAAATTACATTATGGGCTGTTTAGATGCATACAAAGTATGAGGCGGAGTGGATTCTAACTGGCTTTGAAACAAGGATGGAATCATGGCATATTAGAATTGACTGGGACCTTGAAGTTCGTAGAGTTCATTTGTTTCTCAGATGGGGAAACCAAGGCCCAGAGAAGGTAACGAATGTGACCCAGGCTTCCTGGCAACTTCATGGCAAGGCTAATATCATAAGCTAGGTCTCTAGGCGATATCTTGGTGGCTGTCTAGCCTGGGTACTTTTTTTTTTTTAATCACAGCTCAGTTTTTGTTCCTTGTAAAGTATCCACCTTAGAGTCTTGAGACTGAGCCAGCGATTTCGCTATAGTTCATACTGTTTTGAATTTCCTTCAAAACCAGTTTACCAGCCTTATAAATAAGAATCAGGCTTGTTAATTTATAGACACATTTTACTTGCGTCCCACATACCACCATTAGGTCATAGGCATGACCACTTAATCACCAAATTTGACTCTGAATGACTTTTGGTTATTTCATAAAACCAAATCTACCCTTGAGAGATTTCATACCATGGAGTAGATTCAAACCATTGGTGCTGCCAGGGTATAGCAGCCTCCTGAGGTGCTTGAAAGTGGAGAACATTCATTGGGGCTGTTAGATTCCAGTACAGTTATTAAAGGAGGATTGGTCTCCTTCCCTTAAAGTTCTAACACATTTATCAAGCTGTCAGTGGTTTCATTCATTTGTTCAACCCAGAATGTCCGTGGTCTTCCCACAGTGTCCCACACACTGGGAAGATGGCAGACAGCACCACTGATGAGGTCCCAGCCTTACAGAGCTAATGTGTGGGGAAGCAGACAATTACACACACAGATACTGCTATATATTCTAGTGGAAATGAGCAGTATGATGAAAAACAGAGCTCTGGAACTCTCTGATGACAATAAAACAGGCTGGCATGAATGAGAGTGACTTGGGCATTACTTTGAATGGCTAGTTTTAGACTATCAACTGCTGCTCCATGACAGCAAATAAATCGCAAAGTGAATCTGTCTGAAAGAGATTCTATGGAGTCCATCATTTCTCCAGCCATTACCTTTTGGATGATACGTTCATCACAGCCTCATTTTCACTTGCGTTTTTCCCCCTTACATGGAAACAGTGAGTAGTTTCAAACACCTAGAGAGGTGGTCTTCGAGTCCCTTGCTATCTGAGTAGTTACCTTGCTCTAGCTACAGAAGACTGCTGTGGTCCGTATGGTTTGTTGATTCCATGCCAGTGTCTGCTGGCCTCAGGCTATCTTACATGAGGATTTCTTTTCCTGCACACTGGTTTGTACTGGGAACCTACTATCTGAAATGCTTGTCAATCTTCATATTGTGTGGTTTGTAAAGAAACAAGTTCGTTTTGAAATTACAGGCATACCTCGGAGAAATTGTGGGTTCAGTTCCGGACCACCGCAATAAAGTGAGTATCGCAATAAAGCGAGTCATCATCTTTTTGCTGGTGGAGGGTCTTGCCTTCAATTTGTAAACAAATACAGCATCTGTGAGGCATGATAAAGGGAAGCACAACAAAATGAGGTATGCCTGTAGCGCTAGAGGAAAGAAGCGCTCAACTTAAGAACAAGAGTGCCAATAAAATGGCATTAATGGTAGCTTACTATGAAAGTTTATCTATTTAGTACCTTTTCAGTTCTCTCATATGCTGTGTGTTCATTGGCTTCCAAGCAAATGCTTTCATTGTACAGGTTCTGAAAAATGGTTAAAGTTACATAAAATACTCCACTATTCTTTGTTCCAAAGTGAAAAGAGGATTAACAAAGTGTAGTTACTTTTAAACACACTGAAAGAACATGTGGTTCTTGCTCTTATTGAAGGCTTCAAAATAAGGAGAAAAGCAGTGCCTCTTCAAAACTTAATAGGTGACATTTTGAACTGGTGGCCAAAGGATTTCAAAGGCCAGAAATTGTTATTTCTAAAGTTTTTAAAAATGTTATAAAAGAATAAATAAGAGGTTGTTTTCATTATTCTTTAGTAATTTCCCTTCCCTGTTTTTGACCTCTTTGAAGTTCTGCTTTCTTTATTTTCTGGTTTCTCAGTTCATTATTCCTTTTTGGCAGATGGCGGTGGGCAGGGGCTGTCATTTGCCTAGAAGCTGTTGACTCCAGATTTGAATCCTGGCTCTAATATTACCTGTGTGATTTTAGGCGGGTTACGTGCCCCTGTGCCTCAGTTTCCTTATCTGTAAAGTGGAAATAATCATAGTACCTTCCTCAAAGCGTTGTTGGCAGCACTGAGTGATAATCCCTGTTAAGTGCTTAGAATAGCATCTTAACATAGTAGACACTAAAGAAAAGTTGAACTTGAACTACACGGAACTTCATTCTTTTTTTTTGTTTTTTAAATGATTCCAGACAGGTTCTAATAAACTTTTGGGAATCTAGTAAACCTGATTTTCTGGACATTTCTCTTCATTTCATTATTGACTCGAGCTTTTAGTTTCAGGTGATGCTGGCAGCAGTGTTCACAGTTCTTGTAGTGTTAAGTTCCTTTTACTGTTTCGACTTTAAATTACTTGAGGCCATATTTTGTTTGTTTCTACAAACAAGAATAGAGCAAGAGAGGGCTTCTTCCAGTTTCTCTGCTTTGAGAGCGAGAGGTACCAGGAGACCCAGCTGGAGTCCGTCCGATGAGATCCAGTTGCCGTCCTGTAGTTGGAGGCTGGTTTTTCATGTTTACAATGCATTTTAAAAATGCGTTTAAATGTTTACAATGCATTTTTCCATAGGAGCACCAGGACCGTTTCATCTTTTTTTTGTTTTTAAGAATGTGACAAGCTTCTCTTTAGAAAATTGGCATCCTGTGCTAGTGCTTTCTTTCTGTTTTTACCTGAGGAACAGGAGTGGGAAAGAGCCTTGTGTCTGTGTGAAGTAGAAAGCTTCCTGAGTTTGGATTTCAGAAGCCAGGTTCAAGTCCCAGTTCTGCCTCTTCTTAACTCTGACATGGGACAAGTCATTTCACTTCACTGCTGGTGGGTCTTCCATTTGTATGACAGAGCTAAGAAAACCTGCCCTACCAAACTCCGAGAGCTCTTCAGAGAGTCCAGTGCGCCTCAGTACTCTTTGAAGACCATGTGGTATTATTATTACTGCACTCATGTGTTACATAAGCCATCACTATTTGGAGAACTGGTATTAGAGGGCAGTGTCCTTCCTGTTCTTGGCCCATCTCCCCTGTAGCTGTCTGTGGGGCCTCTGCCTTCTCGCTCTCCCTCTTCTGTCAGCATTGAGATATGCAAGCATTTCTTTGCCTCTCTCAAATGGGCCTGAAGCCACTGGTACACCTTCCAAGCTTCCATGTTCTTTATTCCTAAAATGATAGCACTCTGTAACCAACAAGCAAAAGGTGAGCAAGGCCTCTCTATCAGGGAATATTGCCTGCCTTTTTCTGCAGGGCCTCAGAATGGAAATCTTGCCTTATTTTGAATCAACACCTTCCCTGAGCTCCTCAGTGCAGCTTGAGGCCCTGCCGAGTTGCTCCGTCCATGCTAGACTAGATGCTTGCACTCCTGGGTCTGGGACAAGAAGAAATCCAGGGACTTGATTGTTCTCCACGTCCACCCTGTCTTGCTTGTCTGAACAGGGCACACAACGAGTGCTCTTTTCGTGTTACTTGAATTTGTTTCTCCATATTTTGAAATGATTCCTTAAGTAGTTCCTGGAAATTTCATGTACTTACGTGTGTATTCGTTTGGTATTGTGTTGCTCAACTCTATGTGACACCTGTGTACTTCAGTATTAATTTTGTTCATCTTCCACGTTTGTATTAAAGACGACTGAGGTTGGAGACGTTGTTCTGGGCAGGTGAAACCTAACGTGGCCTTCCGCATGCCGTAAACATTTAGGAAACATTCTCTGACTTGAACTGGACAAGGGGCGATCGTTTAGAACTTGTTTGGATGTGTTCATTTCAACGAATTGTTTTGTCTGTCTAGGATCATATTCCCTGACTGCAAGATGAAACAACTGAGCTCATGCTTAGCCTTTCTTTCCACGGGCAATTAGCAAATGAATAAGAAAGTTCTTTGAGTCCAGTGCCGGGAGAGGTCTCACACATTGCTTTCCCACCCTTTTCTTCCCAGCTTCTGGAGTTTTAGGCTATTGTCGTGAGCAGTTTGCGTTTAGGTTCGTTTTTCTTTTTTGCTTTGCTTGTGGGTATGTTGGGGGCGGGAAGGGCTGTGGGAAGTTGAAGGGTAATAATTGAAAGTAAAAAGAAAAGTGACTTGTTTGTAACTCCTCCAGCTTGGACTTCCTGGCCTGCAGACCTTGACAACACAGAGATGGCCTTTCTTTAAGTTGTCATCATCGTTACATGTTGCTATCACGTCCTTGAGCTTTCTGTGAGAAGGAAACACTTTCCCAGAGCCTCTTACAGTGGAATGGATTGCGATATCAGGATGTCCTGTGCTCCCCTTTAGGGGAGCGTTGGAGGCAGAAGTGGGTCCTGAGGGGGGTTCTTGGCATCAGTTCGTGGTGCTTGTGATATCCTTCTCTCACCTTTAAGTGGCTTTATGGCCCTGAGACGATGTAGGTGGGGACGGAGCAGAACGGGCTGTGCTGTCACGGTTCATTCCAGCAGGGCTGCAATGGGCACGAGCTGTTTCACTGAAATAAGAAATGTCCCTGCACAGCAGTGACCCCAGGCCATGACATGTCAGTCTTTTTTATGGGTCACAGTGAGAAGGAAGACTTGTACTGGGTTTTGGTGAGACCCCAGGAGGGCACTGCCCTTGACACTGGTTATGTGGCAGGCAGGATAAAAGAAACCTCAGTCAAGATTCCATTTTGAGCTTCCTGGTCCCGAAGTGTCCCTTGCACACATCGGTGGTGCCGACCTGTGAGAGTAAGTGTAAGTCCCTAGCGCCATCACACACAGAGGACAATTGGAGCTGGTCCTCATCTCTTTGTCGCCCTCACTTTGAGACATGATAACTGATTTCTGAAAGTTGAGGCTGAGTGTAACCCTGCTGGCCATTTCCTATCTTCATTGTTCTCAACTCTGAGATGACGTGATCATTCCTCCAGAGGTTCCCATCACTTCTGTGCCACCAAACAGTTTTCCCTTTTCGATAAAGAGTGTCCTGAAGTTTCTTATCAGCTTCTGGGAGTGTAGGAGAAATGCAGAATCTTAGGCTGTCCCCAGAACTACACAGCCAGAAGTTGCCTTTTAATCAGTCCACGAAGCGGTCTGTACGTAAATGAAAGTTTGAGGAAGCTGGACTAAGTAGCAGTTCACATCCTGGCTTTCTGGCTGATTGTGCTGCCCACTGGAAAGATAGTTCGAGCTGCAGGTGTAATCCGTTTCTCTAGCAGTCCCATTAAAAAGTAAGGAAGCACATATTTGAACTGACTCTGGGCGGTGAACACACAATGGGATTTACAGATGATGTAATACGGAATTGTACACCCGAAATCTATGTAACTTTACTAACAGTTGTCACCCAAAAAAACTTTAATTACCAAAAAAAGGTAAAGAAGCAGATGAAATCGATTTGAATCATAGATTTTGATTTAACCCAGAATATCCAAAATATCGTTTCAACATGTAATCAGGATAATAATTAGTGAGATGTCACTCCCTTTGTGTGTACTAAATTGTGGAAATCCGGCATGGACTTTACATTTAGCGCACTCCTGAATTTGGACTAATTCCGGAGCTCCACGGCCTAGTGGCTCCAACGTTGGACAGCGCAGCTTGGAGATACATTTTGGCCTTGATTTGCTGGTGGTGTCAGCAGATTCGCTGTCAGTGGCACTGCCGCTGCCGCTGTAAAACGTTGGTTAATGGTCGGTGTAATCTGGGCCAAGCCCTTTGCCCAGTGCTATGACATACATCTCATTTGCATCCTCACAGCATCCCCACCAGGTTCCAGAGAGTTCTTTTCTGGGTTTCAGTTTGGTAAGCCATCTTAAGAAGTCACCGTTGGTATACAAGTGAAATGTAAGCTTCTTTCTTGGGGCTATCCTCAAAGAATGCGAAGACCACCTCCTTCTCTGGCTCCTTGGCGAGGGCGGGAGTTCCTCAATAGAAGTTTCCTTGGGCTGGAAAAGCCTGTGGTTTGCCTCGCTGGCTGCTCTTTAGTTTCACCTAGGGAGGTTTAAAGATCTGCTCCTCAGACCCCACCCACTGACCTTCAGGTTTTGTTCGATCTGGGGGCGTTCAGACTTCTACATTTTTTTTTTTTACATAAAAGTGTTTTTGTTTTTTTAATTAAATTTATTGGGGTGACAATTGTTAGTAAATTTACATAGATTTCAGGTGTACAATTCTGTATTACATCGTCTATAAATCCCACTGTGTGCTCACCACCCAGAGTCAGTTCTCCTTCCATCACCATATATTTGATCCCCTTTACCCTCATCACCCACCCCCCACCCCCTTACCGTCTGGTAACCACTAAATTATTGTCTGTGTCTATGAGTTTTTGTTTCTCATACACTGTTGGTGGGAATGCAGACATCTACATTTTGAAAGTACTCTGGGTGATTCTCCCGTGCTGCCCGGCTGGAGAGCAGCTGTAATAGGAGCCCATGACGGCCCTGTCAATCACCTGGACGTCCTGTTGAAATTCACATTCGGACTCTGGGTCTGTGAGGGCGGTAGAACCCTCCTCAGTGGCAGCACGGTCCCCCGTGAGGCTGGTGTGCTGCTTTGAGTCACACTTTGACTTTGAGCAGCCAGCCCAGCAGAATCACCTGAGGGCGTGGGCCAACCAACGAGTTCCCTGGCTGGGAGCCTGGAGTGTCTGATTCAGTAGGTTTGGGTGGGGCCCAGGATCTGTGTGTGGAAGGGCGCGATGTTTTCTATATTTCACCAGAAAGTATCATGTTTACTCTAGATTTTGTGTAGGCTCGCTTCTAGTGCACATTTTTTAAGATGTTGAATTTTATCAACCCCTTTTTCTGCCTTTACAGAGATACTTTTTGTCCACCTCTTTAAACCTGTGAATGCATGAGCTATTAGAAGGGATTTTCTAATATAACTTTGCAGCATTCACCAGGTTTGCACTGCTAGTGTGAATTCAATGTGTTTCTTACTGATGGATTTGTTTGGTAATATTTTCTTCAGGATTTTTACATCTGTATGTGTGAACGAATTTAGGCTTTAATTTTCCTTTCCTGTGCTGTCTTTGTCTCGTTTTTGCTAGTTTTTTAAAGTGAGTTGAGAGTACTGGATTTTTCTGGTCTCTGGAAGTTTATATAAGATTGGAGTTACCTGTTCCTTGAATGTTTGGTAGAACTTGGCCTCTAGAACCACCTGGGCCTGGTGTTTTGGTGTGGGAAGATTTTAAACTACCAGTTAATATCTGCCATATCTGTAGTTACATCTGTCTTGTCATTCTTAAGTCGTAATATTGCTCGCTTGTGCCTTCTCCGTTTTTTTCTTGATGAGTCTCACCACAGATTTGCAGTATGAGGTTTGTCAATATGTGGAAATAAATGAGAATAATTATGTTCTCAAGGTTTTTTGATTGACTTTTAGTGAGTAAAAACTTCATATGATTTTAAAGTCAAATTTATATCAAGGTATATTCTGAGAAGCCTTACTTCCAGCCCGTCTCCTGCCAAGTGTGTTGTCCCCTCCCCCCCACGAGAGTACTCATTTTTAGTTCAGTCTTCTGTGTCTTCTTTTGCAAATTTGAGCACGTATACACACATTTACATTTCTCCTTTTTCTTACACCAAAAAACAAACAGAAAAACACAACAAAAACCCACACACTACATACACTATTTATCCTCTTACTTTTTTCACTTAAAATATATCCTGGAAATAATCACTCTTTATTTTCTCCTTCTTTCTGTCTTTGGATTTATTCTGCTGTTTGGATGTTTCAGAACATAGTATTTTTATTATTATTTAGTTGTAGTATGTTCTCATGTCCATTGTAATTATTTCATTCTCCTGTTAGTCGTTTAGTCTCATGCCAGTCATTTAGAAGTCTATTATTAAATTTAAATTTACATTTTCCAGCTATTTTGAAAACTGATCTCTTAACTTAATTGCATTATGGTCAGAGCATGTGGTCTGAATACTTGTAGTTCTTTGAAATGTACTGAGGGTAGGTTTATATAGTATTTTGTGGTTTTCTTCTTTTACTTAGCAGAATGCGTTTTGTATCCATCCACATTGTCTCATACATCAGCAGTTGGTGACTTTCTGTTGCTGAGTAGTATTCTGTAGTGTGGCTGTAATATAACTTGTCCACGTCGATGAACGGTTGAGTTAATTCTTTTTGGTTTTTGGCCAGTATGAATAGAGCTGCTATGAACATTTGGATACAGGTCTTTATGTGGACTCGTGTTTTCATTTGTCTTGTGTAAATATTTAGGTATTGCTGGGCCATATGCTTAGTATATGTTTAACTTTACAAGAAATGTCAAACTATTTTTCCAAAGGGGCCGTGCCATTTTGCATTCCCACTGGCAAAGTAAGTAAAGTATAAGAGTTCTGCGTGGGCCACATCCTCAGTGACACAGTATTGTCTTTTTTTTTTTTTTGCAAACTAGATTGTTTCCCTTATTATTCAAAGCATAATTTTATTTATTATTATTTTAATTTTAGTTTTTATATTAATTTCAGGTGTATAAAACAACATACTCGTTAGACGTTTACACCCCTCACAAAGTGATAACCGCCCCAATACTGCTACCCCTCTGACATCGTATATGGCTGTTACAGTACCGTTGACTGCATTCCCTATGCTGTACTTTACATCCTGTGACTATATACATATATTTAATTATAGTTGACATTTGGTACTATTCTACATCAGCTTTGGGTGTATAGCACAGGGGTCAGGCATCTACACAATCTATGAAGTTTCCCCAATAAGTCCAGTACCCATCTTTACATTAGATTATGTTCCCTATACTGTATTTCACATCCCCGTGACTGTTTTGTGACTGCCAATTTGTACTTTCTAATCCCTTCACTTTCTCCCCCGCCCCCCAAACCCCCTCTCATCTAGCAACCATCAGTTTTTTCTCTGTATGTCTGAGTCTGTTTCTGTTTTGTTTGCTCATTTATTCTGTTCTTTAGATTCCACATATAAGTGAGACCATTGGTATTGTCTGTCTTGTTAAATTGCAGCCATTCCAGTGGGTGTGCAATGGTAGCACATTGTGGTTTTAATTTGCATATTCCTAATGACTAATGATGGTATGTCTTCATGTGCTTCTTGGCCATTCCTGTATCTTCTTTGGTAAAGTGTCTGCTCAAATCTTTTGCCTGTTTCTTATTGGATCGTCTGTCTTATTATTGTTATACAAAGTCTATCTATTTTGCATACAAGACCTTTATCAGATAATGTGATTTGTAAGTACTTTCTCCCAAACTGTGGCTTACTCTTTCATTTTCTTAAGTGTGCCTTTGAAAGAGCAAAGGTTTTTCATTTTGATAAAATCTAGTTTATTATTTTTCCCTCTTATGGTTTATGCTTTTTGTGCTCTAAGAAATTTTTGCCTAACCTAAGTTCACAAAGATTTCCCCCTATGTCTCCCTCTAGGACTTTCGCTGTTTTAGCTCTTATGTTTAGCTCTGTCGTGGCAGACAGACCCTAGGTTGGCCCCCTGAATTGCATCCCTCAGTGCTCGTACCCTGTGTAATCCCCTTCCTTTGAGTTTACAGCCTTGTGAGAGCTGGACAGAGCATCCAGCTAAGTGGTGCTCAGACTTCTGACCCACGACCCACGGAAACTGAGATCATTAATGCGTGTTGTGTTAGGTATTGAGTTTGTTATGCAGAAATATAAAGCTAGTATGTCTGTGCTTCATTGCAAGTTATTTTTGTGCATTGTGTGAGATAAGGGTCAAGATTCACTTATTTTTCCATATGAATATTAAATTGTTCCAGCATCATTTGTGGAAAAGACGAACCTTTTCCCATTAAGTCTCCTCGGTACCTTTGTTGAAAATCAATTGATCGTTGCTAGGACCTCCAAAACATAGCCTAATTCTGGACTCTATTCTGTTGCATTCATCTATATGCCTATCTTTATGCTGGTACCGCACTGTCTTAATTACAGAGCCATTATAGTAAGTCTGGAAATTGGGTAGTGGAAGTACTCCAACTTTGTTCTTTTTTGCACTTTCTTTCAAGATTATTTTTGGCTATTCTTGGTCCTTTGTCTTTCCATATAAATTTCAGAATCATCTTGTCAGTTTCTGTGACAAAGCCCAGTTGGATTTGGTAGGGATTGCATTGAATCTATAGATTGACATCATACCAATATAAAGTCTTCTGATTCTTGAGCATGATACATATTTCCATGTATTTGGAACTTCTTTAATTTCTCTCAGCAGTGTTTTATAGTTTTCAGTGTGTGGATCTTATACACATTTTGTTAAATGTATCTCTAACTATTTCATTTTTATGTTATGCAAACGATATTTTTATACTTTAATGTCCATTTGTTCATTGCTAACAGTATAAATAGAATTCATCCTTATGTTGACCTTGGGTATCACGCAACCTTACTAAATTAACTTACTAGTTCTAATGGTTTTCTGTAATAGTCTTAGGATTTTTTACATGCATGCTCATGCCATCCACAAAAACAGTGACTTCTTCCTTCCAATATGTTATACCTTTTGTTTTTCTTTCTTTCCTTATTAGTCTTGCTAGGATCTCTGAAAGATATTGAATGCAAGCAATAAGAACACCAACGTTGTGTTGTTTCTACACTTAGTGGGAAAGCATTCCATCTTTAACCATTAAATACGATGTTGCCTATAGGTTTTTCATAGGTACCCTTGACTATTCCTAGTTTGCTGAGAGTTATTGTTTTAAATCATGATTAGATGTTGAATTTGTTTGTAGAAGCCATGTCTCAGATAACATCTTCAGGAAGATAGTATACCTCATGAGTAGCCCTGTTGGGAATTCTTTTTATTCTTCTGTGGAGCAACATATATTCCTTCTTCAAAAGCCATGGAAATTGTGTCGGATTCATATGTGTCATTGTTATAGTACTGGAATTTCTTCATCTTGCCTTTCTTTTTTTTATTAGTTTCAGGTGCACAAGACAAAGTAATACTTAGACGTTTATCATTTATATCCCTCACACTGTGTGGACCCCCCTCCCCCCATCCACTATCCCTCTGACATCTCACCGAGCCATTCATCTTGCCTTTCTTTGCCATTCTTTTGACACTAGTTTTGCTTTCTGTTCATCTCCTTGCCTTTTTTCCTCCTCGCTTTTTTTATTTCTGCCTTTTAGATTTCATTTCTTCCACATCTGTGAAGACTTCCTCCCTGCTAACAGTGCCAAGTTCTAGAGGTGCTTGTGTGGGCGCATGCACGCAGGAGCGTGCACGTACATGTGTGCCCATGCACAGTCGTTCATTCGGTTCTTTCACCTTCTTCTGTAGCAGGGATGGATGGCCACTTGTATTTATGGCTGAAATAATATGAAACTGCCCCTGGTAGGAAGGTAACCATTTTCCATACTCTGGGTCACTGCGAGTCTTTCTCTTTCTGAATTTCCAAGGCTTTTAATGAAGCCAGGCTTTGGAGATTCCCTTTGGGCACTCCTCTAACTACTATGGCAAACTGCCTATTGGGCAGACCACTAGTCCTGCTGCTGAGCACTGTGAACCTTCGCTGTCAATCTGCTCTTCTAAATTAGGACTAGTTAAGATGTATCAAACCTACCTAGCATCTTCAACAATTGGGAGACCTTAGGCAACATTTGAAAACCTCACTTGCTGCTTTAATTACTTCTAGCCCACGAAGAGAAGGGACAGGAAGCTCCAAATCAAAAGTAGCCAGCCCATGTTTGGAACTCGTCTTTGGAATTGCATTAAAAGACCATGTCACCATTTTAAAAAATACCCTCAATGGTGTCAAATCTTTGAGTGAGGACTTGGCTTTTGGTTTTAGGCCAAAATCATTTTGAGGCCCATGTATTAAATAGAGAGAGTGGGCATTCATGCTGTGGGAAACCATTGGTTTTCATTTAAAAATTGAGATATGGTAAAATTCATGAGATGGTATCTTGTGTGGCTTTAAATTTTAAAGGCAGTTTCAAAAGAAGAATTGGAGGAATACTTGGAATAGTGACAGTGTTGCTGGAATAAATGTATTCTATCGAAAGGGACTGCTTTGAAGAATAACTCGACTAGCTACATATGAGCTGATAGTTGTTTTAACAAAGGCCTCATTACGTCATAATTGTGCCTCATGGGGTATTTTATTCTATTGTTGTCCATTAGTAATCAGTTTTCCTTCTTTTTAATATAGTTTGAAAAAAAACTTTTCCATGCCACAAAGTAATATTGCAGTAGACAAACAAGAAGGAATGTACTGGTTCAGTGCCTCACAGACATGGATTTGGGGGGGGGGAAATCACTATTTGTTTACTTGTCTTTAAAATGAAGGCTAGCATTCTTCTTTGTGATCATCTGATTTGGTAACATAGAGATGGAATTCCAAAAAACCAAAACCAAAAACAACAACCAAAAAATCCCCTTTTCTATTCAGCTGTGTAAGCAGAAAACATAATGTCCTCCTATTTTATTTGATCATCTACTAGCTAATTACAGCAACAACTATCTGTTAGTAGATCGGATGGCCAGACTGACTGGGTGTGAATTCTAACATTGGCAGTTCTTAGGGGACATGTTGTTTAACCTTCCTGTTCCTTGGGGTTGTGTGGTTTAATATTAGTTGCCTTATGAGGTTGTTGGGGGGATTGAATGAATTTATCCATGCTTAGAACAATGCCCTGCACATAGTAAAGGATTAGTAAATGGAAGCCATGGTCATTATCCATGAATGGATGTTCAGTTTTGCCTTAATTATATAGTATCACCTGCATTATTGTCTTTACCGTGTCTCCCCGAAAATAAGACCTAACTGGACAATCAGCTATGATGTGTCTTTTGGAGCAAACATTAATATAAGACCCGATCTTATTTTACTATAATACAAGACCTGGTCTTATTTTACTGTAACACAGTGTTATTATTATTTATTTTATGCCTACCCATTTTTTATTGCCATTTAACTTGTCTTATGTTTAGTCATCTCCCCAACTCAGTTGCTAGCTCCTTGAAGATTTATCTCAGTTTTTTTTTTTGTTTTTTTTTTTTATCTCAGTTTTTTAGAGTTTCCCACCTTGGTCTAGAGCAGTTACCCAGTATACATTTATTAACTGATTTTTTACCTCTTTGGAAACAGAATTAAACAATTATGTGTGCTGAGTGACGAGTGTCTCAGAAATGATTGGCCTGATGTCATTTCATTATTTATTCTAAGAAGCTTATGTTAATGTTCCAGTGCTGGTTAATTTAATAGATGTTCAGTGAATGCTTATAGGTGGATTGACAAACTGAATTATTCTGAATGTAATCATGTTGACATGACCATTTTGTAGATTGTTAATTTCTATAATGAACCTCTTGTCTCTGTTGTTCATTGGATTGTGCCCCCCAGAAAGATACGTTGATAGGCCTAGCCCCCAGTACCTTGGAATGTGACTTTTTTTTGGAAATAGGGTCATTGCAGATATAACTGGTTGAGGTCATACTGGAGTAGGATGGACCCTTAATCCAATATGATTGGTGTCCTTAGAGGGGAATACCATGCAGAGAGACAAAGAGAAGAAGGCCATGGGACAACAGATACAGAGATTGAAATGCTACAGTTGTGACCACCAGAAGCTGGAAGAGGCAAGAGGGACACGCCCCTTGAGCCTTCAGGGGAGCATGGCCCTGCTGACACCCTGACTTCAAACTTGTAGCCTCCAGAACTGGGAGAGAAGAAATTTTCTGTCATAAGCCCTCCAGTTTGTGGCACTTTGTTACAGCAGGCCCAGGAAACTCAGACACTGCCCATTTTGCCATTTTCCCTCTTGCTGCTCAAATTACAGTGTTGACAATCCTGGATTTCGTTTCATCTCAAGTGGATGATTTGCTCACATTTTCATCCATTAGCCATTTTCTCCAAAAAATTTGATTTAAATGTATGTATATATATACATTTAATATATATATACACACACATATATATATACACACATATATATCTCATGTTTCCCTGAAAATAAGACCTAAGTGGAAAATAAGCCCTAGCATGATTTTTCAGGATGACATCCCCTGAACATAAGCCCTAATGCATCTTTTGAAGCAAACCTTAATATAAGACCCAGTCGTATTTTCGGGGAATTCATGGTGTGTGTGTGTGTGTGTGTGTGTGTGTGTGTGTGTGTATGTGTTTGTGTGTATATATATGTGTATTTAGTGCTGGAAAAGTTAGCACCAAAATACAATTGCAGTTCTCACACATATGCCAGAAGCAGGAGATTTATAAGATTGTTCATAACAACACCGTTAGTAATAGTGAAACATGGAAGCAGTTCAAATGACCATTGAGAAGAGAATGGAAGAGCAAGTGTGGAATAATGAAGTACTATGCGGCCATGAAAATGAGTGGAGCACAACTCCACACATCCACATTTATGGCTCTCTCAACAATGTCATGTGAGAAAAGTAAGGGGTAGAAAAATGTGTAATGATTCTGGTTGTATATAAAAGTTCCAAGCCACACAAAATCAACATAATATTTAGGGATATATACTGCATATGTGGAAAATGATACAGATAGGCAGAGGAGTTATAAATTCAAAGCTCAGCCCTAGGGAGGGAAGCTGGAGTATCTTTAATGACTGAAGTCTGATGTCTCCAAAGCCATGAAAGTTTCTGGGGGTGACACTGTGTTCATTCATTCATCGACTGGGGGCTGAGGGCTCAAGCTGCTCTGTGCTGGTGCCAACACATGAAACAGCCTTGGCCGTCAGAAAGCTCAGATCGAACAGAGAAACCCAGAATTTCAATGGATAAATACAGTACAGCATGAGAAGTGAGCCATTAGAAATTTATGCAACGTACAGAGAAGTGAGGGGGGGGGGTGTGCGTGTGTGCACGCGTGTGCGTGTACGTGAGGAGGTCTGGAAAAGCTTCCTGTGTCTTGAAGTGGGTAAATAAGGACCCCCATGCCAACAAAGCTCCTGCTTGTCCTTCCACTGCAAATGCCTGGAGGAATTGGTCCGAATGACAGGTTATCATCGCCAGCCTTTTCTCCTCGCTTTATTTTTCTAGAAGCTGCACACCTGCTCTTTAGTTCCATTCTGTTCCTCCCCCTCCACCATTAATTGCTGGAAGAATGTTTGTCAGCAATGCCCAGTCTTAGAAGGTCCTTGGAAAGGAAGATGATTTGAACTGGCACCTTCCTTACTGTTAGAGCTATGACTGTATAGCATATACATACGTATGTTTACTCTTGCCAACAACAATTACCATTTCCCTACCGTTAGGTTAATTTTTACTTATAAATTTAAAATGTACTTTTGGGGAACAGTTTCTCACAGGGGAAAATAGTTCAACAATATACAATTTTATCATGGAGCAGATCAGCTGGGTTCATGAGTTTGGGAATTGGCAGGTGGATGGGGAACTTGATCTTGTTCCTATTTTAAAACTTTGTTTACTGGCAGGTATCTGATGGTTACAAAATCCATTGGTGAATTTAAAGATCTGTTTAAATGTATGTAATATCATTATTAGGCAGTCTTTTTACATTGGAAATAAGCTAACCTGGTGGTGGTTGACTTTTCTAATCGTTTATTTAGCATACCAATTTCAATTTATGAAGCATTTCTTAAGTTACTCTTTTCCATGGCCACAGATCTTGCTGCTAAAGCCAATCAGCTGTCTTGAAGATATGCCATTTGTCTGGAGGGGACCAAGTAATAGGGTGAATGGATCAGCTCAAATCCATCACTTAACCACTGGAAAAAATGATTCAAAATACATTCTCCACTGGGTTTGAATAATATTGTTTTTAGCCAGAGGTCTTTGCAACATTTAAAGAAGTATAAGTAAGTGTATTGTGATCTTTAAAATGAATAATAAATATCAAAAAGATTCGAGGAGTGAGTTTCTAAATGAAATGCTGTTTACTGTTTCATAATTTCCAAAGAAGAATCATCAAAACAAATTTCCTCTAGCCCTGAGGTTTGATGTGGCTGAGACAAATTGAGAAGCTCTAATGCATATGTGTTGCATGTGTCTCTGTGGACAGTAAGCCACTTGCTTTAACCGGGGTACTGTTTTGGAATAAATCCAGTTAGATTTACTCTAAGAAACCTCTCGTGTATTTCTAGATCCTTGAGCCAGAATTGAAGGTAATGAGGCGAGGTCTCTGTGTGAGGGATCCCATGGAAAGTTTGCCTGGGCTAGGCATCAAGTGTTTTCTTTTTCTAATGGAAGTAGGCATGCTTTGAGGGTAAATTTCTTGGAGGCTGTTGGAGCCTTGCCAAGATTATATGGACCGTCTTAGATAATATGCATGCATGGCGGCTAAGCAGTGTTAGACATGCATTTTAGGAGGAATCCAGCCAAGTATATTAGTGCCAGCTTGAGGAATGACTTAGAGTTCATCAGAACGTCTTATGTAGGAGGAAGAGACCTGGAATGGGAGTGTCTCTGTGTTACCATCTGCTGTGCCAGCATTTTACACGTTTGTCATCACGACTCTGTGAGGTAGGAAGTATCGTGCCCTTTTCACAAACAAGGAACTACAGTTTGTCCAGGTTTGCATGACTGTTATTATTAATCAGGTGACAAAATTGGGATTTGAAGCCTAAACTGGTCTGAATACAGAATCTCCTCCTTTTTGCAACCAAGGTATAAGCTCTGAATGCTGGAGTTAATAGCTTATATTTTAGTTTAAGAGGATATAATTATTATTTGCTTTGGCCAAAGAAAGTTCACTTGGAAATAATTTATTTTCATAGTTTAAGGTAGAGGGTGACAGCCTGTTTTTGTAAATAAAGTCTTACTGGAGTACAGTCACACCCCTTCATTTCTGCATTGCCTATGGCCCTTTTCATGCTACAATACAGAGTTCAGTAGCTGCTTTAGCCCACACAGCCTAAAATACTTACTATCTGCCCCTTTACAGAAAAAAGTTTACCCGCCCCTGTTCAAAGGAAAATGTATAGAAATGAAATACACCCCTAGTGTTGCAGATCGTTTGTTTTCCTGTGGGTTAGGCAAATGTAGATGATGAATTGACAGTACATCGATCTTAAAATGGCCGGGGTGAACATTTCTGTGCTGAGAGTGGTTTGGTTGAGGGCATCCTTTTCATTCTTTGCCTCCTTGGTGGCCTACAGTCAGAGCAACCTGAATGCAAAAGTCAGAATACGCTAATTTAGTAAATCCTGTGTTTACAGGCACTCCAGGTACAGACTAAAAATCTGCTAGTGGTTCTTCTTGGGGGTAGGGTGTGACCCTCCCCCTAGAGGCCACATTGGAAAGAGGGGGTAATTTTGTTGTTAGTGTAATGTATTGAAAAATATTATATATAAGTGTGCTTTCATTTTTCCTTTATATTGGCGTTAAGGCATTACATTATTTTTTGAAATTGTGTTTAGGTTGATAATATTTATGATTTTCATTTCCGGCTAGCAAAGGGATTTACAGAAATTTGTTTTATAACAAAGGGAGCATTCCTAAGTATTTGTCATTTTTTTCAAAACAGACTTCCAAGTAAAGAGAGCTCCCTTAGAAAGACCTAGAGTTCTGGACTCAGAGGCTGCTCATGCATAACTTCTTGCTCACTGACTGGCTTTAGAAGTCAGTTTTCAGACTGGGTAGGTTTCCACAGCTCTCAAGGGAGCGTCCAGAGAAAGACTGTCTTTGAACTGCATTTAAACATCAACACAGAATATGAAAGCACAGTAAGTAAAATTCAAAGAGGAGGCCTGCATACCTTTCGTCGCTGTACATGGAAAGTTCAGAAGAACCATGAATGCAGGGCCATTGATCTCAGATCAGGTGACCATGGGAACTAGAGCTCCCCTTGGAGTTTAGATTTTGCTCGCGAAGGGCTTGTGAGGCAGAGGTCCAAATCATTTTCTAATTCTGCTTTTAGATGTTTACAGTAGGGCAAACATGGCCTGCATGTGTTTGAAAGTGTTTACAGTTACGTCAGCTGCAGGTATTTTATGGAATCTTGTCTTTCATGGTCAACAGAGAGCGAAACAGTTTCTCAGTCTGGAAGGAAGGGCGTGGTGGAAGAGGTTTTTGTACCTTAATTTGAAATGTCTGTTTCTTGGGAAAAGTGTGGAGCCTAGGGCGGAGGTGGTCAAGTTCTTTTTGGCGCAGATTGCCTCAAAGCAGCCTAAGTTAAGTCACTGCTGCCCAGAGCCGTCCGGCCTTGAGTTTCTTGATTAGCCCCGGGTTTGTTCTACCCTTTTTGAAAGCTTGCATGAATTTCTGGCTTAAATGAAACATTGAACAAACAGCAGTTAAGTTCTTTTGCCAAGTCTTTATTGCCCAGTTCATTCATTCATTTAACAAATACCTATTCAGTACCTACTGGATGCCAGCTCGGCACTGTTACAGGTGTTGGAAATGAAGCAGTAAGTAAAACGGACCAGAATCCCCGTCTGGTGGGGGTTTGTATTCTGGTGGGCAGAGGTAGACAGTAACAACAGATACCTGAAAGGTAGTAGGTAAGTGGTAGGCAGAGGAGATGGAGAGGGGCAGAGAGGGAGGGAGACACAGAGGGAAAGGGGGAAGAGAAGAGGGTGGGGGACTTAGGGGGGCAGAGAGTGGGATAGCATGAGACCACTGAGGTTAGTTGTCTTGAATTTAAGGAGAGACACGATTAAGACCATGCTGTGACTTAAAAATTTGGTGTATTAAATAATACCACCGTTATTTGTAGGGGTTTGGAGGCCCCAAAGATTGCTTGCCTAGATGAATTGAGTTTTCTTAACTATGTTTCTTAGTCTAAAAGTCCTCATCTACTGAGCTTGAGACCAGGCGTATCCAACAGGTTTTGTTTGTTTGTTTGTTTTTTCAAAATAGAGACCACTTGGAAGCACTTTTCCCTGCGTGGAAAGGACACTGCAGTGTTGGTCAGAAGGCCTGAGGCTCCGCCACTAACTCGCACTGAGCCCTCGTCAGACCCTCTAGGCCAGGGTTGTCCAAACTGCGGCCCATGATCCATTGTTAATTGGCCCACAGCAAATTCCAAAAATATATTTAGTTTACTTAAATAAACCAGGTGAGGCAATATTTACTTCACCTCGAGTGAGTGGCCCGGCTATTTGTGTATTTTACCGCATATGGCCCTTGGTGAAAAAACGTTGGAAAAAGTTTGGACACCCCTGCTCTAGGCTCTCCTTGTCATCTTCTCTGTAATAGGGAGGATTGGCCTTAAATCATCACAAAAGGTTTTTGGTTTTTTTTCAGGATCAAAATGATAGAAAGCTACCTTTGGTTAGAATCCTCTAATTAGCATATATATAGGGAATTAAGTTTCAATTTTCACTTTAAAGCCGAGGTAGCCCAAATTCAATGTTTTTTTAAATAAAAAGGATTAAAACTTCATCTTTAGGGGTTTGGGGCAAAATTATCCATAAACAAAAGGGTCACTGACTTTTGTAAACTTCACTGTAGATTCTAATTATTATTGAACTGCATTTAGAGCAACATAGACATTTTATAGATGAAGATACGGATGAATTTTCTATATCTGATAAGTTTGACACAGCGCAGGGCCTGCACTCACCCTTCTGGTACATTTTCCTCAGCACTGCACTGCTTCCCCTGGTCCTAACGACATATGATTTTCATGTCCTTTTTAGAGAGAAGCTTTAGAAGTAGGTCACATCCCTGTGGTAGTTAACTTTCTTCCTAGTACTCATAGCGTCAGGACTGATTTGTAGACGAATTTGTTACAGTGTCAGCATTCGAAAATTATCCTTTCATAATTGAAAAAAATGCTAATCGTTTGTTAACACATATACCGGGCACTGTCCTAAGTTCTTCACATATATCACTACGTTCATTTTGTTCCCAATTATGTTGTAGTAAAATAAAGGTAATAGCAACGTCAGGCCAGAGAAGTGACATAACCTGCCCCTCATCAAGTGGTGAGTTGCAGAGTCAGATTTTGCACATCTGTGCTCTCCAGCGTCATGCTGTTCTTGCTTCTGTACCTTTCAGGGAAATTCACTGATGAGATTTTACAGCTGACCTCATCATGGAATTGACCCCTGTTACCCGAACCCTTGGGTTTCTCAGATTGGTACTTGGTCCAACTTTTAATAGTCGTCGTTTCTCGTGTAACTCTAAAAATGGCGGCTTTAGACATAAATATTGCATATGATAGGAGTCCGTTTATATGAAATGTCCAGGACGGGCAAATCTACAGAGAGCAAATTCGTGGTAGCTTAGGGGCAGGGAAATGGGGAGTGATGAGTGACTACTCATGGTATGAGGTTTCTCTTTTGGAGTGATGAAAATGTTCTAAAATTGATTGCGGTGATGGTTGCATAACTGTGGATGTACTAAAAGCCATTGAATTGTACACTCGAAAAGCGTGAGTTGTATAGTGAGTTATATCTCAATAAAGTAGTTTCCAATAAAGGGAAAACGAGGACTTTCCTCTGTTATATTTAGTTCATTTTAAGTTGAAATTTTTAAATGAGGAATGTAGAAAACAAGACGACTCACCTTCTTTTATGGTTTATAAACAGGAACAGGAAGGTGAGGCCTGAGTTGACTGTATAACCCAGCAGTTTAAATTTCTTCTGTTGACTTGACAGTAATAATTTAACTTGTGTGAAAACACTGACTTGTTAAAATGTTTTAAATATTACAGGATCTGATTACCAAAAAAGGAATTTTATATCTGTTACTGAGAAACTCCCCCCAATATACAACCAATAGAATAATTTCAGGGCAAAAACATCCCAACTTGCTCTATCCAGCACATCTCATCCCTTTCACTATCTCTGAAAATATTGCGTTATTTTGCTTAGATTCGAATTTAAGATTACAGAGGTTTTTCAGGGCTGTTTTGTCTGAATTTAATTCATTATAGAGTCATTGTTCATTAATCTTTTTAAAAAGCTATTTCTAATTTTAGGTTGTGCCAGTCTTAGTAGTTTCAGGTTTTTGAAGTTTAGTATCCCTTTCTGTAAAGTATCATATAGTGCCCTTAATTGTTCATTTTTAAGCCTCAGCAGTAGTCCCCTAGTTCCAGTGTTCTGGGATTTGGTGAACCAATGTGCAAGCTAACCCCATCATGGTGTTTCACAATATTGTGCATTTTGCACATAATCATTCATTCGTTAAATAGTTAAGAATGTCAGCTGTGTGCCAGGATACAGACATGACCCAAACGGACCCCCGGCCTTGCTCTTGGAGAGCTGAACGCTGATGGTGGTGGGGGAGGCCCAGCAGTCCTAATCTTGTACGATTGTCCTGGCCATCTCTCTGCCACTTCCGCCGGTATCTGCATCTTTTCATTGTCTTGGGCCGTACTTAAGAACTGACCGGCCCTGTGAAGCTATCACATCACTAGGTTTGTGCCAAAGTGTGTGAAGATTCTCCATGCCAGGTTTTGTTAGCAAGTGGTTGCTCTTTCAATGAGCCTGCCAGAAAGATCCCATAAATACCAACAGACCTCGTTGGATTGGATGTGGTGTACCTCCCTGGGACTTTGTGTGTTTCTCTGTCATTAACTTTGGTAAATACAAAAACCAAAGCATTGCTTAGTTTCCTGTTGTTGCTATAATCTTCACAACTGTAAATCTTGCATTAAATGACATAGTGTATGTTCTGAGTATGATGCTTTCGTTTATGTCTGAATTGTGGTAAATATGCATTATTTAAATGAAATATATACCTTCCCTAGAAAATACTGATTAAGTCAAATCTTACTAATTTGATTTCTATCAAATCCATGCCACTGTAAGTTGCCTTAATTTGGAGAAAACAGAATTCTTAAAGGGGAAAAGACTGTGAGTTTAATTGTCTACCCTTTTAAATCACTCTGCTGCCTCTAAATAACCTTTAAAAATTAAGAAGTGTGGAAATGTGAGGCCTAGAACTTAAGTAAGCATTAAGTTTTTTTACATGACAAATTTTTTTGCTTTGTTTATTTATTTATTTACTTTTTTCAATTAGTTTCCGGTGTACAAAACAATACAATACTTAGACATTTATCATTTATATCCCGCACAGTGATAACTCCCCTCCCCCCATCTGCTACCCCTCTGACATCGCACAGAGCCATTACATTTCTACTGTCTTTATTCCTAATGCTGTGCTCCACTTCTTGTAACCCTATATATATAAAATTGTAGTTGACAATTTGAATGCTATGAAGAAAACATCCAGGGATCTGTGTGCTGTCTGCCGCTGAACTCCCCCATCTATGCGTCCTTAGCTGCTGTTCTGCGTTCTTCCATAATGCCCAGCACCTTTAACAGAGCTGTCACGTGACCTGTGCTGTGCTTCTTCCTATGTGTGTGTCATTCCCACTGGAGACTACTGTGGAAATAGGGCCTGGAAAGTGTAGTATCGTTGATTTTCAATTGCAATATTTAAATATCAGGTGTCACATATGTTTGGCATTTCGTACAATTCAGTTGATATTAAATGTTGTCTTTCTTGGTAGAATTTCCAGTATGGCTTCTGCACCAACTTCTAAATATAATTCACACTCCCTGGAGAATGAGTCTATTAAGAGGGTAAGTTGAGTTTTCAGATTCATCCTATCTCTTTCTCTGTATTTCTCTTTTCATAGTTGAATATTAGGTGGTTATTTTGGTTTATTGAATTCTTAATTTCATTATTCATTCACATACTATAAATATTTTAATACATGTGGCTTCATTTATAATCGTACCTTGTTCTAGAAAAGACAGATTACCTTATATGTGTTACATGAGTTTTGTTCATAAATCCTTTCACATAACTTCATTTTTGAGAACCTCTGTCTTGTGAATTTTACATTTGAGGTAGTAGGCAATTCCTCGCCCCTGGAAGTTTTCTGAAAGAGATATTGGAAGGCCAAAGCCCACTGAGAAGCCTTCCTAAACATTGGCATTATTTTCTAATTATGATGATAAAATAGTTACATGACCCAAACTAACGCTAACAGAAAATGGTTTAAAGTATTGAGGAGAAAACTGTGTAATTAAAGGGAGATTTTAGAATATATATTAAAAGGAAGGGGTGAAATTAAAATAAGCTTTATCCATGGCCCTTTAAGCTTTTGATACATATTCCCAATTATCCAACAGAAGGTTAATTGACACTCCCACTGGCAGTGTAGGGAGATGCCCATGCAATCAGAAGGGAGCAAACTGGTGTATTTTAATTTGTATTACTCTGATTACTAACGAGGTTGGCCTTTTTAAAAAAGTAGACATCATGTGTTTATTGTCCATTTGTATTTCTTCTGTGAAGTGGCTGTTCGCGTGCTTTGCCTATTTGCCTTTGGGGTGTTTGGGGGCATTTTCTTCTATTGATTTATAAGTATTCCTTGTATATTATAAACAACTCTTTATAATATACAAGTCTTTGTCCTAGTTATTTTCTTTGTTTTTTTAATTGCCTGTGTTCCCTGAGCTGTATACTGCATCTTTGTGGCTTCCTTATTTTATAATTGGAAGTTTGTATTAATACCTTTTATTCCCCTTTACCTTTTTCTTTTTCACTTAGTTTATTGTCAGCTTTTTAATGATAGTTATAGCATTTTGTTTTGTTTTGAAAGTCACAGGTTTAAAGTTTTTATGTAATTATGTCTATCAATTTTTTCCTCTATATTTTCTGCTTTTGGTGTCATGTTTACAAGGACCTTTTCATCCCCAAGATTACCTAAGTGTTTATTGTATATTAGTAATGTTATGGTACAAGAATCAGTTCTAAACACAAGAGTAGCTTCAAGAAGGTAATTCTTCAAGAAGGTAATTATAAGTCCTTGTGTCATATTAACATAAAGTATATCTTACGGTAATTCCATGTTATCCTGTGTTAATCAAACATTTGTTTCCCTTATTCTGTGGTGGAATTATGCTTCCTTCTGACCCAGAACTGTGGTATTCGTATTTGAAAGGTATACTGAATATTAAATTTGCTTGTTATCCTTGTTTTCAGTTAGTACGAGGCAGTGTTAAAGGATGATGATAATTTTTTTCCAGTTTCATTATTTACATAAGGTGTGTGGTTTTGCTCCTTCCTGTGGAAGGCATTCCTGGCTGGGGACAATTTGTCTTGCCCTCCTAGTTTAAAATGCTTAGCTTACAAGTGCTAGAACATACTGAAAATTGGCTAGGAATTTTTATTTTTAAAAATTTAAAAATAAAATTTAAAAAAAGATACAAACATTAGAAAACCAGCAAAGCACCGTCTTTGACAGCTTATATTTTACCTAAATACACAATTCGCATTTCTCTTGTTTGATAATACTTTACATTTGCATAGCCCTTGATAATTCACAGACATGTGCTTGTGCGTTTGGTTTCACTTAATATTCACAGAACCCCTTTGAGGGAAGTTTTTACACATGAAATAATTGCATTGTGACTTTGGGAATCAATTAGAAAAAAGTGAATGAAAAGTAATGCTGAAAAAGCCCTTGGCCCAAACAGATGTTCATGATGGTGCCTCACACGCCCTGTTGTGGACACGGGCAGCCCATCAATTGGTGTGGCTCCACTAGGGCAGCTGAATTGACTGAGAGACACCTTTCCAAGGATCCAGCTCACCATGGCCAGCTATGGCAAGTTAGACTCCCAGAACTCCCTGGGCGAGTGAGTACTTGGCTGCCTGGGAGAACCACTGTGGCCATTGAAGGAGGCACAGGGAATACCTCTAGAGCCAGGAGACTTAGAGACAGTACAGCGATGGGAAGGACTTGTCTAGATGGTTCCTGCGGCCCTTGTCAGCTCCAGAGTTCGATGACAGACCACCCTTTCCTCTTACCAAGTTGCCTATGTGAGGAAGGATCCTAGTAAAATAAGAAACCCAATATGTACTAACTGCTCTTTTCTGGTATTGTAAACAGATTCTGTGATTACTGTTGCTCAGTTAAGGCCCCATTGAAAGAAGTTTTCATTCCTACTCCTAACAAAAGATAAATGACTAAATGTTTACTATGAAAAAAAGCTGTCACAGTATACATGTAGCCATAGAATATACTTAATATTTACTTTATATCATTTTCCTGAATGCTGTGAACTGTAAAGTGCTTAGAACGGGTGTTTAAAACTTAATATTATTAAACAGTGTGCTAACATTATTGGCAGACTAAATGTGAACACAGCTGATGAATTTTGAGGGTAAGTTGTATTTTTCAGTTGTTTGAATTTTCTGTGCCAATTTTCTCTAATGGCAAATCTCTCTCTAACTTTTTTCTTTGAAAGGTGTATTTCTGGTCGGTTTTGTGCACTTAAAAACATGTGCAAATGTAATGTCCTTACTTCTGATGCCACTGTTTCGTTTCCAGACTTCTAGGGATGGAGTTAATCGGGATCCCGCTGAGGCTGTTCCTCGACTTCCAGGAGAAACTCGCATTACTGGTAAGGGTCCTATGGAGCTAGGATTTGCATCACTTGATGAGAGGTCCAGCAGGATGAGCTGGCTTCAATCCCTCATACTCCTTAGAAGTCAAGTTGAAACAATTAGGCTAGCTTTGTTTAAAAGTGTGCATCTAGAGAGAACTTTCTGTGTCAAAGAGTTCTTTCAGCAGCTTCACGCTCTCCAGGAGGGTGATATATTTTTCTCTGTTCCAAAGACAGAATTATTTTGGAAAAAAACAATGTGTATTATCTCTTCAAAGTATCTTATTAGAGCGATAAGCTCTTATGGTTTGAGGTTATAAGAACAAAACGTTATTAGGGTTTTCCAGTCTGTGAGGTACGCTTTAACACGGTCAAGTTAAAGGTTTAAAGTCTCAGCATTCTCTTTTGTGGAATATAGGAGACCACATTGCTTTAAAATATCTTTTTTTTGCCAGATAACTGAAGTTAGTAATGTTCATGTAACAATTTGATTGTTGGCTTAATTTTTCATGATAAATTCCTATTAAGAGGATGGTATCGACTTTGGAAGGACACGATCATTGTGGCTTAAGAATACAGAAGCATCTGACAGCTTCTAAGCCCAGGGCTGATGTTACGGACTTTCACATTTTACATTAGAGTCGACCCCTCCTCTCATTCCCATGTATTTGGAGATGATACAGTTCCCATTGTTTCAGGGAACCTTTTGGTTTATTGACTCCGATCTGGGTTGTTTCGCTTAAATGGCTAAGACATGGTGCTAATTAGATTAAGGTCATAGATATGGTGCTTTTGTGAATTAGTTAGCCATGCACCATGCGAAACTATTCTAAGTCCACAGACTTGCAGGCATGATCCCCAGTCTTGAAAAAGAAAACATCCTGATTTCTGGATAAGAGCAAAGAGGGTAGCTGCCTTTTGGTGATCTTCATGTATGAAGTTTTGGTGCTCTGCTCAGTGCCAGAACCTTAACTGATATGTAGTAACTGATTGAATTAGCATGAGGTAGCATTACTGGGTATTTTTTACTTAGCACCTGAGGAGAAAGGAATTTCAAACTTGTTTAAAAAAATGAAAAGCCATTAACACATTCAAAAACATTCCTGAAAGATAAGATTTTATACCAAATTAGCTCTGCTAATTTAGTTTCTCCTTATGTTTGAGCCTACCAAAGATGTAGTAGCCTCTTGCCCATCTGTTTTATATCATTTAAATGTGTGAAATGAATCTAGCGAAACTCTTGTCTGCACTATTAAAAGAGAAAGAGTAGACTCTAGAAACAGCTCTACTGCTGACATTCATTTATCAAAAACATCACAATGTTTGTGTGATTAGAGGTTGGTAGACCTCAAACCCTATCTGGTGGTTAGTCCATGAGACTTTCCTATGGGAATTGTCACCCTCTAGTTGAAGTAGCTCACGTTACCTTGGTAACCCCCTGAGGGTAGCAGCAGCAGTACCCTCATTCACTTCTGCTTTCCAGCTGTTTTCCCCTTGCCCCAGGTGTGACACCATTGTGGGCAAGCTCAGGGAGCTCATGCCTGGAGGAGACATGTGGCCCCAGTAGTTCCCTCACGGCCCCACTGGACCCAGGCCCCACTCGACCTAGCATGGTAATGCAGAAACATTGCCAGTGCTTGCTTTCAACCTTTGCAGTGATTTTTTTTTTACTGTAGTTATTCATAGCCAAATAGTTTATATTAAATTAGTGCCATTTGTTGTGTATCTTGGTATATATTTCCATTATTTTAGGGTACTTTTTTTATCTTAATAGACAAAGAAGTTATTTACATATGTCCTTTCAATGGCCCCATTAAGGGAAGAGTTTACATCACAAATTATCGCCTTTATTTAAGAAGTTTGGAAACGGTAAGTAGAATCTAAGACCATAAAGATGACCCTAATTGTTAAAGATAATGCTAAACTGTTTCTCTTCTCCCTTGCAAGATTGACTGTGGATCAGATTAACATGGGGGATATATTTGCTGCTCAACTCTTAATTTTTGGCTTACGCAAAGCTTATTTAGCACTAACACCTGTGTATGTAGGAGTAGAGTGAATTAAAAATAATAAGTTTTGTCTCGCATAGTAGTGGGGAGGGGTTGGTAACTACCCATTTGTTAGTTTGGATAAGCTAGGCCTAGGACAGTGGTTCTTTAGCAGATGCACAGAGAAAAACCACTTGTGGAGCTTAAAAACACTACAGATACCCTAGATGTATTGCATCAGAACACCCAGGCCTGTGGTTCAGGCACACATGTAATTTTTAAAACTTCACAGAGAAGGATGCTGATATGAATCCCTTGTTCAGACTCACTGCTCTAGAACTTTCCAACTGTTCAATTACAAAGCACCAGTGAGCAGTTTAGAACTAGGCTGACTATGGTGTGGCCTAGTGCCCCTCTACTTTTTCATTCCATGGTGATGAAATGTTTGCCACAACATTTCAAGGAATGTCCCTTTGGTAGAACAGTGAGGTGGAGACGACATGCTCCAGAAGGGAGAGAAGGAGTGAGTAGCCCCTGTGGACGTCACAGAAGGACCTATGCTAAATGTGGTGGGTTACCGTTGCCTGGGCTGGCCTGAAGGAACAGCTCTGTTTTGATGAGATGGACCAAGGTGGGGTAAAAAGGTCCCGGGTACTTGGAAGAGAGCCCAACAGAAGCTTGTACACAGGAGACATTGAGAGTCTTGTGAGAATCTAGCTTTTGTTTTATTGCTGTCACTCTGCAATTTCTTCAAGATGGTTCTAGTCTAGATTAGTTTGCATCTTTTGATTTTTTTTATGTTCAGCATTGTATCAAAATTCTGAAAACTGCTATGTATTACTCCTATTGCCTTAGCTGTGGAAGCCCACTTCTATAGTGTTTATAGACCCACGGGGTCCTGAGATGGGGATTTTATTTATGTGAATCTATTCGGGCACCTAAGTCAGACAGGAACCAAACAAATGTTCTAGTTTTCTAAAATGCCGAAGGAGAGTCTGCAAATTAACAGAGCAATGTGAGCTGGATGTCATCCCTTGGCCACAATTGGCAACAGTTCTAGAATTAATCATTTAAAGAGATGATTTTTAAGTACCTAGGAAAGAAAGAAACCATTGGGAGTGTTACTCACCTTGCCTTGATTAAATCAAGGCATATGAGAGACCCCGGCAAAGAGTCATGGGCCGAATGGTGGTGGTACGCTTAGGTGGAATTATAGACTGTACGACAGGCTTGATGTCAACCAGGAAGGGTGGTCATTCATGTCTTGCACCACAGGCCCTTCATCTCCAGCATATCTAACGCCATGCACATGAGCACGTAGAAACCATGTGTGTCCAATATGTGAAAAACACCTGGCTAGCCAATGCACTAGATGATCAAATCAGGCTTTGAAATGATCTCAGTCGGCTAGGATATTGGCGTGGAATGAATAATATGAAGTTTAGTGTAGATAACATTTACTTCATAAAACGACTTGTGTCCCCAAAGGTCAATAAAGGATGGAGGAGGTCTGTCTTAATGGGGCCTAAGCTTATTTGGTCCAGTGATTAGACATGATTGACTAAAAAGTTAACAGAGCTGTAGGCTGAACTAACAAAAATGTAATAATGGCCAGATGAAATGAGACGGTAGTCCCGTGTGAAGCGTGTTCAAATCGAGCTGCCATGTTTTACGAGGGACATTGACGAACTAGAGAGAGTTTCAAACAAAGGAAACTGCAGGAGGAGTGATGATGGAAATAAATGTTGACCTTGGATCTGAAGAAAAGAAGATGAAGGGAGACATGATAGCTATCTTGGAATATTTGAAGTACTTTCTGTGGAGCCGGGGTTAGACTCATTCTTTGCAGTTCCCAAGGGCCAAATTGGAACAGATTGAGAGACTTTATGCTAATGTATGGGAGACTCATCAAAAGTTAGAATTAAAGCAAGTGTTATGGTGCCTTTCACCTCTGAGACTCAGCTCGTTGACCAGCCACACGTGCCTGCTTCTGTTTTATGCTGTCACTGATGATGAACTGGGGAAATTATTTTAACTGTGGTGTGACAACAAGATTATGTATCTTGTCTGATCTCAACAATGTAAAACAAACAAAAACTGTCTATAGAAAAGAGGCCAGAAGGAATTCCACCAAAAGTTTTAGTACTTGGGATATTTGGAGAGTCGAATTGGGCATGCTTTGTTTCCTCTTTTCCACTTGGAAGGAGCATGTATTCCTTTTATAATTAGGAGAGCACTTAGCAAGCTTTATTTTGTTCTTATATGGCACGCTAGAAGGTGGGTATTAGCGCTGAATGGGTGAATGAAATGCCCATTGGACACTGACCACCAACTTTTTTCTTCTTCCACTGAGTATTACATAAACATTTTACCAATTTGCCACAACATTTAAATCCAAGTATAAAAGCAAGCAGGTAATGGCAGAAACCATATAAGGAAAGCCATTTAAGTGGTTATGCAGAAGCCTAAAACATCATCATGATAGAGTTTCTTATTTACTTAAAGTCCCAAATAAGAACATTGATTGTGGATTCTGCTGCAAAATGTGACTTTTTTGTGTGCGTTTGACAAAGAGCTAACATCTCACTGGCATTTTGAAGTGGACACCTGTTTGTATCAGGTATGTAAACACTGCAGTGGAAGTACGGTCCAACTCAGAATCCGCTCTTCAAGCACAGGGGTCGTTTCCTTAGATTGGCACAGGTGTCTTCTTTTACCTGGCCCTCCTTCATGGTCTTGCCCTGCACGCTGCCTCTGGAGTGGTCCTCCTTAGAATGAAGCTGACCAGCTTATTTCTCAGTTCCAGAACTCTTGGTGGCTCTCGATTGTCCATAGAATAAAATCCACTCTCCTTTATATGGCATAAAAAACCTTCTGACTTGTCTTTCCATGTCTCCCAGACTTTTCTCAAACTACACAAACCCTTTTGCCAATATACGAGGCCCTGCTTTGCCTCTGTACCTCACATGTGCTGTTCTCACTGTATCCGAATGCCCTTCAGATTCCACCTCAAAAATCATGTCCTCTCTGAAGCCTTCTCCAGCTTCCCTTGAATTAATCACTCCCTATTTGTGTCCTCACAGCCCTTTTTTCACATGTCTACGTTAACACTTATTATGAAACCTGACCTGGCCACCCTATCTAAACTTGTAATACCCCTCCCAACACTTCCTCTTCCCCTTCCATGTTTATTTGTTTCTTCTGAGCACTTGCCACTACCTCCAATTTTATATATGTTACTGCTTCATCTTATTCCTTATCTGTCTGAGGACAGGGATGCTTGTTTGTCCTTTCATTGGCTGTCCCCTCAGCACTTAGGACAGAGCCTGGCACATGAAGGTGCTCAACCAGGAATGCTATCTCACTTCTGTGCTCTTTGTCTGTGGTTGTAACTCATGGCGAGTCCTTTTGGTCCTCTGTGCCTAGCTAGCAGTGTCCAGTAGACAGGAGGTGTTCAGTAAAAGTGTATTCAACAAGGAACTCAGGAGAGAACAGGCCTCATCACTGTGGTTTGACCTCAGCGTGGACCCTACCAAATTGTGGTGCCTTGAAGACCCAGAGCCACCTTTTGACCTTGGGGTTCTCAAAAATTTGGCTTGCAATTGATCTTGTGAGTCCACTAGGGGCTACTTAGGCATGTAAGGCACGGTAATCTGGTAGACTACCATGGGGAGCAGTGCTTCCAGACTCCCTTCCAGGAACACTCTGGGTTCAGGCGCTATCTATAGAGGATGAGAAAGACAGATTAACCCTTTGACCACTCATGCAGTCATCTCTTTATTCCAAAAACATTTGGCAAGTCCCATGGTGAAGCTAACGCCATGCTAGGTGAATGATGTGGAAATGAGTAATTGGGGTATAATGTGGCACAGCCTGCAGCGATTGCATAATGCTGTGAGGTTACGAGGGAGAGGATGAATAACCATGTGATGAGTCAGAGAATGCTTTATAGAGGAGGTGATATTTGAACTGAGTCTTCAAGAATGGTAACAATTTCCTGGACAGGAGGGAGAGAGGGAGGAGCATGTCAGGTAAAGAGTTTCCACATCCCACGTATAACCATGTGGAAAAATACCATGTACTGCGGAAATGGCTAAGTGCTCTGTTGGAACTGGAATATAGAGGGGGGAGGGAGCAGTGGAGAATAGGAGACAAAGCTGTATGCACGTTACATGGAGAACAACGTAACAGATGTGTATTTCGGGAAGAAAAGTCAGGTTGCAGCATGTATGATGGATTAGGGAGGGGGAGACTGGAAGCAAGAAGTTATTTTAGTTTTCCAGGTAAGCAGCAAGGGCCTAGTGTAGTCATAGTTGGATGGAAAGGAGGAAACAGCCGTGAGAGATTCAGGAGGGTTTGTGGTGGTCGTTGGAGGTGGGAGTTGAAGGAAAGACTCAAGTCGAGAATGATTCCTGTGATTTTTGGGGGCTTGAATGGTTGGAGCTGCTCCCAGTCATCGAATTAGACATTACAAGAGAAGGAATGTGTTTGGAGATAAGCCTCCGGGGAAATAAGTCTGAATGTGTGGACTTACAGCTGTCCAACTACCAGGTGGAAATGACCCAGAAGCAGTCAGAGACATGACTCTGAAGCTTCCAAGCGTATTAGCATATCACTGTTGGGAAAATTGTGTACATGCACGAGATTACCCGCTAAGAATATGTGACCAAAAAAGAGATGTGGGCTAAGGAGAGACCCCTGGAGGGCACGAACATTTTTCCGTGGTGGGGAGAGAAAGAAGAGTCACTGGAGAAGAGAAAGAAGCCACAGTAGAAAAATCTCCTGAGAGAAGGCTTTGGTGGAAGTCACTAGAAGAGAAAAATCTGAAGAAGAAAGGGAGCATGGTGTGAAATGTTGCAGAGTTCGGTACAAAGGAATAAAGAACAGGGGCCATGTAACATGGCCATTAGGAGGCACTGGGAACCCCGGGGAGAACCGATTGTATAGTGACAGAAGTCTGATTGGTCTCTCTTCCTTCTCCTTCTGTCTCCTGGTGGAAGGTTCGCCAGCACCGAGGCCTCAGCACACTTCTCTCTATTCATTCTTTGCCACATGCCTTCCTCTATCCCCTGGCTTCAGTCCCTTCTCTACAGATAACAGCATTGTTAACAAAGCTTCTTGAGTTTACCACGTCCTTTCCCACACTCTCATCCCACCTGACCACAGCTGACAGGCAAAGCAGACACTACCCCAGCACATTCCCTAGTCCTCCCATGGTTCTGGTTTCTAGTGCTGATCTTTCTTCTGACCCCAGTTTCTCATATCTTCCTGCTTGCTGAAGATCCCTTGACTTTCCACCTGGCATCCCAGAGGCCAAGCCCAAATTCTTCAGCTCTTTCTCCCTTCCTGGTCAGTTCCTTCTTCTGGCTTTTCTTGTTTCTCTTGATGGTGCTACTTTTCTTCCTGTCACCCTGGGATCCTCTCTCTTGCCCTTCTTTCTCCTTTGCAGTCTTCTTCACATTCGCCCAGTTCTTTCTAGTCCTCTTGCCCCAAGGTGCCCCAAGGTCCTATCAGCAACTATCTCCCAGGCCATTCTCACTAGCTCCGTAAGGCATTCTTACATTCTTATCATTGCCCTGCTCAGAAACTCTGTGGCCCCTTTCCTCCCTCATTTCAGATTCCTTAGCTAGGTATTTACATCCTCTACAACCCACCCCTAACTCATCACCCCTAATCCATCACACATGCTACAACCCAGCTTCTCTTCCTGAAATACACATCTGCTATGTCGTTCTCCATGTAACGTGCATACAGACAGCCTCGTCTCCTCCCATCCCCCACTCCTCCCTCTCCCCTCTATATTCCAGCTCTAACAGATCGCTCAGCCTCATCCCACACTCTGCCTCCAGTGCACTACTCACTTTCCTACAAGCCTTATGCTTTCTCCCCTCTGGACTTTTCTTTATGCCATTTTCTCTACCTAGGACACCAGTCACCCCTCCCCCACACACACACACTTTAAAAGCTTACTTTGAAATATTTAAGATAAAGTTTATAAAGGATAACATAAGCATCTGTGGGTCCACCACCCAGCTGAGGAACTCCCATCTCCCTTTCACTCCCGAGGTAACCGCCATCTGAAAATTGGGATTTCTCACCCCAGGCCATTCCACACACCCATTTTTAAAATTGAACGGAATATAGGAGCTGTGTAGGACGCAAAAGGAATGGAGGCTTTTCAGCCTTCGGAATGAGCAGATGACAACCCTTGGCAGTATAATTTGGTTCTCGGATTGACTGCTGATGAGATGGGAAACGCATCGGGTATACAGTTTTCGTTTTCTGATGGTAAGTCAGAATTAGTACATTCTTCCTGGATTAAATTCAGGAAGAAATTTGTTGTTAGGGTTTTTCTCTAAAAGATAGGAACATAGTGATTCAGTTCTTCAGGTAGAGTATCACCCACAGATTCTTCAATACCGTTCAAGGGCCTCTATAAAGACAGAACGCATGTTAACTTTTATCCAGTCAAGGTATTTCTGTGAAGAACTGGATCATCAGGGTCTCTTTCCTTTGCTTTTTGATGGTTTATCAGTGCAGAGGCAAGGGCTGGAAAATTGAGCTGGCTGGATGGCCTGCATGTCCATCAGACTCTCTCAAGTATCTGGTTCTGAAATGAGCTTTGGACAGGTGCTACAAAGGCATCATGCCACCTAAGAGCTGGACATCTAATAAATGTGGCAGCACTTAGGTTCCATAATCTCTTTAATTGGCTGCAATTGCAGCTATACGCCTCGGACCCCACCCAGAAGGGCGGCAAAGTTAACCTTCCATTGTGGACATTTCAAAGCCAGACCTGTATTCTTTCCCAGAGGGAAGCCGCGCCCGCTTCATTACAAGCATGAACAAAGAGGATTCCTATAGTTTTCAGGAAAATGCACGGAAAACTTTTCAAGACTGTTCTTTTTTAGGTTCTTCTGTCTCATGGATTTGGTATGTCTTTTCATTTTAAAGGAGGTGAAATAATTTTAAAAAGACTAGAATAATAAAACAGCCTAGTGTGTCTTAGGTAAGAACATCAGTGGGAACATAAAATCCATACTATAAGTATTCTTTTAAACTTTAGTCTTGAATCATCTCCTTATATTGCTGCTGCAAAACGAATGCTGTTTTGGGGTTAAAACAATTCCTGTTAATACTCTGGGTCCCCCTTGCCCCTTGTTGTCATACCTTTCCCAATTTGTCAGTTCCTAAACTTGAGACCCTGGGGGCTACTGAGCTCTGCTGAAAGTTGAAAGTCACATAGTGGATTTCATTATTTCCACTACAAGTTCAGGCTCTCAGGCCTCGGAAAGGGTCCCATCGCTGCTTTGGCAATTCCTCTCATCTCAAATTGGCTTCTCGTTACATCCCCCATTGCATCAGTGAGAAATCCTCCATGTTCATTAGCTGATCGAATCTCTTGCTGTGTTGAAAAGTTACAAGTCCTCATGGAGCTGCCATAAAATTCCCCTCGTTACCTGGTGATGTCTGTTTTCACTCATCCTTTCCTCATCCTCTCCCACCTGAGAGGAAGGAACTAGACGTCTTCTCGTCCAAAGCAAACCCCTCTACTTGAGCTTTTCTCCTTTTATTGCCTCTGGAGCCTTAGTACCCCACCATTCTTCTGTGTTTTACATTTGTGGTTTTCATTGCCTTCTCCCCTGTCCCCACCCCTGCAGGCCTGCTCTAATGTCTTTATTTTAAAGCACCTTCTTGTATCCCTGCTATCACGTGATACTACCATCCTCTTTCTTCCCCTTTTTTGCCAGATTTCTTTTAAAAAATTAGTCCACACATGCTGCTTCCACTTCCAGACTACTAACTCCTTCACTTCTTGTGGTCTGGCTTCTATTCCCTATTGAAATTAGGCTTTCACTGCTCAATTCCAGTGGCCTTGGTTGAGTCCTCAACTTTTTAATTTCTCTACAGCTGTGGATATTTGTTGATTACTCCTTCCTTGTATTTTTCTCCAGGCATTCTTGACTCTTTCATTTCTTTCTGCCTTTCACCTTTATTACAGTTCATTTTTTCCTTCCTACATCCTTAGTGTATATTTCCCCAGAGTTCTGTCCTCACCCTCATCTTTCTACATTGTCAATTGCTTTCCAGTTCCATGGCTCTAGTCCCAATATTTTATTTTTAATTTATTGACTATTTGAGAGCCTGCCACGTGTCAAGCACTGTGCCAGGCATTAGGATATAGTGGTGCACACAGCAGACCCAGTCTTTCCCTCATGAAGCTTTACTTCTGATGAGACTGGCAGACATTAATCAGATAACCTCACCAGTATATGAGGTGTGATAAAAAAAAAATACAGGGAATGTTTAAAAAATGTTATTACAGTAAAAGACACATTGCCATTAATCTCCCTCAAAATACTCCCTCTTGCTTCGAACACACTTGTCCCATCCTTCTTGCCACTTCCTGAAACAGTTCTGGAAGTCCTCTTTCATGAGTGTTTTTAGTTGCACTGTCGTGGCTGCCTCGGTGTCCTGAATTGATTCAAAATGTTTCCCTTTCATGGTCATTTTGACTTTGGGGAAGAGCCAGAAGTCACACGGTGACAGATCCGGTGAATAAGGTGGATGAGGACACACCGTAACGTTTTTATTTGACAGAAATTGCCATATGCCAGAAGCAATGTGTGACACAGAGCGTTGTCATGATGGAGGATAACGTAAAGACACTCACGAAAGAGGACTTCCAGAACTGCTTCAGAAAGTGGCAAGAACGATGGGATAAGTGTGTTCGAAGCGAGGGGGAGTATTTTGAAGGGGATTAATGGCACTGTGTCTTTTATTGTAATAAATGTTTTATTGAAACATACACCATATTGTTTGATCACGCCTCGTAGTAAGCTGTGATAGGTGTTGCGTGGGAGTACTACAGGGATGCAGCAGTTAGAGGAGCCTGCACAATTGTCCTGTGACAATGAGGCTTCACCCCTGGTCTGAAGAAGGAATAGGAGTTATCTAGATGCTGGGCAGGGGCTGAGTTGGAGAGAATAAGCTGAGAGAACAGCACATGAGAGGTCCGGAAACCAAGAGGATCATGAAAACATGACAGTGTGGCTGGCTGGGGCCAGGGGGAATGGCGAGAGATGAGCAGGAGAGGTGGGTGGTGGTCCGGTGATGTACACTTCATGGACTGCTAAGGATTTAGGTGTTTAGAGGTAAGCAGGGAGAAGCTTCAGAAGTGGTTTCAGCAGAGGAATGATAGCATCAGAGTTACTTTTGTCAAAGATCACCCCAGCTGCTGTGTGGAGGGCAGATGGGAAGGGGAGCAAAGAGACTGCTGTGCCTATTTCAGTGGTCCAGAGAAGTTGCTGGTAGAGTTGGAGAGGTTGACGGATTCAAGATGGACTTAAGAGGTAAACATGGGAGGTTGGCTTAAGGATAATGTAGCAGAGGAGGTCAAGGATGACTCCTAGGTTTCCAGCTTTGGTCACTGGATGGATGGAGTGGCAGCCACGGAGATATAGGAAGATGGAATTCAGAGAGAGACACAGCATGTGTTTAATTCTGGACATTATGAGATTGAGGGGCCGTTGGGATCTCTTCCAGTTCTGTATTTCCAGCTGCCTCCTGGCTCTGTACTTGAGTCATTTATCATAACCTCAAACCTAGTGTGTCTAAAATGGACAAATGTTAATCTTTCTTCGAAACCCCCTCCTATGTTCTTCACATCTCTTGGTGGGATACCATTATCCCAGACACTTGAGTCTAATCTGAGTTATCTTTGATTCTTCCCCAGTAGCTCATCTTCTATTGCCTTTCACCTCGGTCACTTTCCACTTTCAGATCCTTGTAGCCTCTCACTTGCACAAAAACATTAGCTTCCAGGATTCCAAAGAATGAGTGGAGAATGCTCAGTGCTCCTAGATGAAGCTTCGTAAACCGTCAGTCTGTCATTGACTTCCTCTTCTCCAAACACATTCCATGGGACACAGTCACGCTAATCCAAGCCCTGGGGTACGCCCCTGGGAATTCCCCTGCTACCCTGTCTTAAACCCGGCCCACTTAAAAAAAATAAAAATAAAATTCCCATGCTTTCCCCCATGTGTACCTGATGTCACCGTTACCTGTTTATGGCAGGTTATTCTCCAGCTGCTATACTCTGTTTTTTTAAGGATCGTCTTGAACGTGACCTTCACCACAGAAACTTCATGTGACCCAATCAATAGGGAATTGTCTTGCCCTCCTCTGACCTCTTGGTCCACTTTGTCTGGACCTTTTTTTCTGGCTCTTGGCACTTGCACCCTAGCATTGTGGCTATTTGGGTACATGTGTCTTGTCTTGTAGGCTGAGCCTTGAGCTCCGTGAGGGCAGTGTCCTCATCTTATTTAATCTCCATGGTCCTTAGTGTCCAGTACAGTTTCTGTTAGTATACACTTAAAAGAGAGTGAATGAGTGTACCTTTCTAGACTGTTATATTTACTGCTCTAATATTTTAGATACTTAGAGGTGCACAGGCACAGAATGTTGAGTTAGAATGGACCTCTGAGAATACTTAAATATTTAACGATATTTAGATAATGATGACTCAGGTTTCTAGAGAGTTAAGCTAATTTTCCTATTCCTGGATCTCCCAGTTGGGGCTGCTTGGTTATCTGATCTTGAACCTGTCATTCAAGGAGATTGTGGCAAGTAGACTGATTAGACTGTGGGTGCTTTTGGTCAGGAGCTGGCTGGTTTTCCTCAGTGTCCCATTTTCAGTTTTGTTTTGGGTCAGGGCAATCAGAGCTATAGAATCCTGTCTATACAGGGACAAAGAACAGCACGGTCTCATCTCACTTTAATTCTTCTTCTGCCTTTTTTTTTTCATTCTTGCTTCCAGGTTAATACCAGAGTATCAGACTTTTATTTAGTGTTTACTCTGTATTTTTAGGTATAAGTTTGACATTTAGGAGTGCAGTTATAAAGACAATCATGCATCTCAGTATAATCAAAGCATCATAACAGACTGCCTGATAGTATGTTTTTAATAATGAGACTATATTGAGAAGTAAATATGTTGTAATATGCAGCTGTATATGTACACAGTTACTGAGTAGTGTCTTTTTCCCTAGGGATTTGGATTTCAGTCATGTAGTGAGGTGTTTCACCCCATGGCAACAGCTAACAACTGCCTCCTTCGAGGTACAAACAGAAAGACCTATAGCTGCATGCCAGAGCATACTGACCCATTGGAGTTACAGAGCCCAGTTATGTTTTCCAAGTACTAAGAGAGTCTTTGCTATAATAATAATAATAATAATAATAATAATAATAATAATAACTTCCATTGTTTTGTAGCTACCAAGTGACAGGTACCATGCTAGGTCCATTATCTCTGATTATCCCTACTTTACAGGTATACGTGGCTGAGAGATACAGTAACTTGCTGAGGTCGTCCAGCTAATAAATGCCAAAACTCAGATCTGAACCATTTTGTCCAACTTAAGAACTTGTGTTCTTTTCTCTACACCGTGACAACTATCTTCTTACACTTTTTAAACTTTTTCTTTTGACATAATTATGAACTCTCAAGAACTTGGAAAAATAGTAGAAGAAGTCCTGTACGTATCACCCAGCTTCTGCAATAACTATCCTGCTTTACCCAAACCAGGAAATTGATTGGCACAATGTAGTTAACTCTGTACTTGAATTTCATCAGCTTTTCATGCACTCATTTTTCTTATGTTTTCACATACAATTCTGTGAGATTTACTCCCATCTATAAATTCTTGTAGCTACTACCAACAGTCAAGATATGCGACTGTCACCACAAACCAACTTCCTCATCCTGCCCCTTTAGAGCCACGCCTTCCGTCCCCTCAACCCCTGGCAACCGTGTCTCTATTTTCCATCTCTACAATTTTGCCATTTCAAGAATGTTAGAAATGGAAGCATACATCACATGACCTTTGGAGATTGGCTTTATCCACTTGGCGTGATGCCCTTAAGATTCTTCCAGGTTGTTGTACGTATCCATAGTTCTTTCATCTTTGTACCTGAGTAGTAGTCCATGGCATGGATGCGCCACAGTCTTACACTTTGTGAATTTCTAGAATACCTGTGAACTGTATTTATATTTTATGAAGAAATGCTTAATTTGTTTAGTATTGCGTTTGAAGGACAAGGGTTTAAAGTCAAAGGGAAAAAAAACTAACTTTATTTGTATCCCCCCAAAGGACATCTTTTAAAGAACAACAATTTGATAAGCACCTTTAAATTTTTTTTATTATCGAAGTCATCTAACACAGCATTAAAGAAGATATTGGATTTAAAAAATAGTGTAGCCCCTCCTATCTGTCCATGTGAAGATATATTTTACCGTATTTTAGTCACAGTGTATTTTGTATGCTGCTTTTTCCCCATGTACCATAATTGTTTTAGTAGCCGCATGCTAATTCCATCGAGTTGACTAAATGTAAATTTCTACACCCTGATGGCCACCTCTGGCTCCACTGAACATCTTCATGCGTGCAGCATTTCCTCCGGTTGCACACTAGCTGTAATGTAAGTTCTTAGGAGTGCAGTTATAGAGTCAAAGGGTAGGACCATTTTTATGGCTCTTTTGATGTGTGTTCCCAGACCTCGTCTTGAATCTCTTCCCCATATTTACTAAGCAAGTTACTGAAGCTTTTAAAGCCTTGCTTGTCACATCCAGAAATGGGAATACTTTACCTCCGTTCAGAATGGTTGTGAGGATAAAATGAGACGATGCACGCCAAGCCCCTTGGTGCAGTACCTGGCACAGACCAGGAATTCTGTACATGGAAGCCGCTGTTAACTTGTTGCGAGGATTGTGGTATGACTTCACTAACATGATTCCGTCATGCCAGCAGCCTTATGGACCCCTTGCAGCCAGCATTGGATAAGAAACAATGGAGAAGTATTGCTATGCATTCAGGCCCTTCCGCTTTGGGAAATGCACTCATGCTTAAGATAGGCAAACCTTCCAGATGCATGGTTTCTCGTGTGGGAATACAGACATGGAAATTTGTGGTAACAAGACAGAGTGAAGCAAGCGGTGTAACAGCCGCCTGAATCAAGTGTTGTAGAACTTCAGAGGAGAAAGTGGTCAGTTCTGTCTGATCTAATTGAAAAGCAAGGCTTCGTTAGAGGTGATGCTTGCTGAGCCAAGATTTAAGCTATGGGAAGAATTTTGGTAGTTGGGCAAGATAGATATCCTGGGCAAAGGGAACACCATGCACAAAGCACATAGGCCTGATCATACATGAAATATTTGCAGAATGGTGAAGGCGTTCACTTAGTTGGAGCACAGATGTCGTGGGATAGAAGCCTGCAGAGACAGGCTGGAAGTGACATCACGAGTCCCTTGAATTGTGTACCTAGGAGTTTAGTCTTCACTGCTTAGGCAAGGCAGAATGGCACGTGTTTGGGGATGCGTTTTGGTTGCATACCTGATTATTTTAATGCTTGCTCTTTCATGTGTGATCTGTATCATATTTTTGTTCATAAGAAGTGGTAAAAGGGCCAAGGGAAAAACGCCCTGAAAGCATATGATTGTTTTAATTTGCTTTTGATGTTTTAATTATACTGACAGAAATAGTGACTTTTGTGTTTTTGTCCATTACAGGATTCTGCTCTAATACTTGATGTTCCTCTGGGTGTGATCTCAAGAATTGAAAAAATGGGAGGCGCGACAAGTAGAGGAGAAAATTCCTATGGTCTAGATATTACTTGTAAAGTAAGAGATTCAGTACTTTCTTGCGCGAAAAAGGGCACATTCATGTTGAATGATAGATGAAAGTTAAATGTGGGTTTATTGAGCATGTGTGTCAGTCCAAACACATGCTACGTGGTTTGCATTCAGTCCTCAGGGCAATTCTCTGAGGTGAACAGTGCCATTGCCATTTTATAGATGGGGAGCCTGAAGATAAGAAGAGTTAGGTAACTTAGCTAAGATTACCCAACAAATGTCAAAGTTGGGATCCGAATACAGTGAGATAATCATTTTGCAAACAACAGAATAAACCTTCTGGGAAGAAAACTTGTTTTCTAGGTATCGCGTATCAGAAGCCTACCAACTGTAGAAGAATGCCCAATCCTAGAAAGAGCTACAGGGGTTTAGATGTCATCTGTCCCAGTGGATTTTACACCTAGATATGCATCAGGATAACCTGTAAAACCTCTTTAAAAACGTAGATATTTAGGTTCTGCCCCAAATCCTGCTGTAAGATGATCTCTGAATGTTGGGTTCCAGAAGGTTGGGACTCTTTCAAGTGTCTCCAGTGACTGAACCATCGATCTAGTGCAGGGTGCCCCAAACTGTTGCTGTCAAGGGCCAGATAGTAAATATTTTAGGCTTTGTGGGCCAATGGCATCTCTGTCATACGTGCTCCTTTGTGTTTTATTTTGTTTTAACCCTTTCAAAATACTTAAAAAAAACATTCTGAGCTTGAAGACCGTAACAAGCACTGACAAGGGTTGAAGTTTGGTGACTCCGGCCGGTCGTAGTCCTTCATTCTATGGAGGAGGAAATGAGGTCTTTGTTAAACAGGATTACTTGCCTAGGGTTGCCCAAGGAGTCAGTGGAAGAGCCAGAATGAAAACCCAAGTCTCCTTTTCCTAGTCTCATGCACTGTGATTTCTTAAAACCAATCTCCTACACTTTTGTTTAGATTATGAATATGATACAATTTTCTTGTCTCTGGTTTATAAAGGATGAAGGCTAGTACACTCTATCAGATACCAAAGGATTATGTCATTATTACCCTTAAACTGAAATTCTCCATGACTCCCCATCTTGCTTTTTGGTTTTGGTTTAATCCAAGCTATCTATGACCCCAGATGCTGTCTACCCTTTGGGGCCTAGAAATATGGGGATTTACTTTTAAGGAAGATTTTTGCACTTTGCATAAAAGGATCCACGGGAGTAGAGTGTTAAGTCACAGTACTCAAGGGAAAATGGGGTTGCGATTTTGATGATTTTGAAGTGACTTTCATGCTAATAGAGTTTTTAAACAAATTCTCTCTGTTTTCTTATCAATAGGAAAAACTTGTGTTTAAATAGTAATCTCTGAAAAAATAAGAGAAAGCACACTCTTACCTTTTGACTGTTTATTATAGGAACAAAGGGCTTAGGAACACCTCACCAGGCATAATTCTGAGATGTTTTATATATATATGTATTTCTTGGAATTAGCATTGAACTCAAAGATGATGGCTGAGAACGTGTTGTAGCACAATCTTTTAACTCATTTATCTCCCGGAAACACCAATGTCACGAGAGTCAAGTTCTGATTTCTCAGTAACAGATCTGAAGTTGATAAAAGGGGATCTGCTGCAGTGGGATAAAGTCTCTCTCTCCTGCCTTCACAGGTCAGCTGTCATCTGCAGTCAGTAACCATAACACAACTGTGTTTTCTACTGAAGCAAGTAGTCGTAACCCCTATACATTTGCTTCTACCAGCTCTGAACATGGGGATTTCAGTTTGCCTATAGCAATTTCACATGGTGGATATATATCTCAGTGGATGTTGTCCAGCCGCAAAAGCGGTGATAGCTCAGAATAGGTGAATTCTGACCCCCCAGGTCCCAGGCCAGCCACTGCTGACAGCTTGGAGCCTACAAATCAAAAAGCAAAGCCAAACCATATCCCCAGAAAGCCTTCTCTCTTCTTGTACGCCTTACCCCCATTTACTCAGCTTAAAGACTGTGATTTAAAGTCAGCAGTGATGGTGTTGTTTCTTTAGAAATGCGTTCTAGAAATGATACCTCAATCAATCAGCCCTTCCGTGTTGTTACAACTGGGGTGTGTTTCCTTCAACTCATTTATTACAGTGAGGCTTGGCACATCTGCATGTGACCCAGTTGTTAAACGGGCCGAGGGTCTGACTGGGAGACTGATGTCATAAGGCTCTTTCCCAGGGGTCCTTCCCTGACGAGGCAGGTTCTGAGGAGACCAGGTAGAACTTACCAGTTAGTATATGCTCATATTTCTGTGACAGATGTGGTCATCTGCTGCCTGTGAGTCATTTGCCTTTTCCACTTCAGTTTTCTTATTAGCAAGATAAGGTGGTACCCTGTTTCCCTGAAAATAAGACCTGCAGGACAGTCAGCTCTAATGCGTCTTTTAGAGCAAAAATTAGTGTAAGACTTGGTATTATATTTATGTCATATCATATCATATCATACTATACTATACTATGTTATATTATATTACATTATAAAGACCCAGTCTTATAGTAAAATAAGACCGGGTCGTATATTAATTTTTGCTCCAAAAGACGCATTAGAGCTGATTGTCCGGCTAGGTCTTATTTTCGGGGAAACACGGTAGTTCTTTCTGTCCTTTCATTATGCCTACATCAGATGGCAAAACGAAGTCTCTCGAATCACTTCTACTTTGGCACATTGAAAGTAGTTGCTGGAATCACTGATAGGTCAGAATAGTATTTATTTAGAAGCAGTGTGACGGCTGAGTGGTTAAGAGAATGATGGTAGAGAGTTCTCATCTGACCCAAGGCCGTTAAGAAGAAAGCTCCTCACAGCTCTTTGAGCCCCGAGCCTCCTTGTCGATCTAGTGCTGTACGTGTGGCTCACGGCAAACCCTTTAAAAGCATATCATCTTATTGAAAGTATAAAGAACCAGACTCTTGAGACCTCGAGGTCTGCCATTTGCATTTGGGGATGTCTTGTGCATGGCAAGGCCTTTGCTGGTCCTTCACATCAGAGACTTAGGAAGCTTGAAGAGTCCTCTGGAGATAACAAATGAAAAAGCACTTTGAAAAATCTGGTGACATCCAAGAGGGCAGGGACCGGATCTGTCTGACTCCTGAGTTTCTGTATCCCCAAGGTCGAGCACAGGGCTCCATTTTCTGATTGAAAGTGCAGTGCACAATATAACATTCTTAGCGCCATGATTGATTTAAGCAACCACCTGAAAACTCCAGCTTTCAAAATAAGATAGAATGTTATTTTGATGTGAAATACAAATTGATATTTAAGGGAGCTTATTTTGTTTGGATTTGGTTTAAAAGAAGGGTTCCGTGCTTGTTAAAGAGACATGGATTAAAAGCTGCTCTTAAAATCTGGTTTTGGGCATTAATTTTTAGTTCCTGGAAGCATAGTTACTCCTAATATGGGTACTTGAATGTGGTTTTATAGAACCCTGTGAAAGTACAATTGTATAGTAAAAATGTATTGCATTCCTTGTATGAGAGCTTAACTTGCCAATCATTTCCTAATTTTTAAAAATAGGACTTTAAAAGCATGAGGAGAGAAGGAGATGAGATGGCTTCTGTATTTTAATGACATGTTTGACCATTTTGAGATTCTGTTTGATAACAGATACACATTCGAAAAGTTCCATGAGTAAAATACAGTTTTATAGTTAAAAATACCCCCAGAAACCAGTTAAAGTAGACAGGCCTGGTAGAATGATGTGCAAGGCAAGGTTTGACTTGTTTTGTAAAATGCATTTCAGCTCTGTCTTCTCTTTAGCACTTGTGGCTTTTTTTTCGCATTCATGACTCTGATAGGATATTTTCAGGGGTTCTCAAACTGGATATTTCCAAGCATCATACCAAACAAAGTATTTTTTTTTTAGTAATTTAGGTTAATGACCCTTTCAGGTAAGTGAATCTTTTACTCCCTTCATTGACTAGAAGGGTTTTGCTAACGAATATGACCTTATTTGAATACTGAACTGTCACATTGCTCCTCTGCTCCCTAGGACATGAGAAACCTGAGGTTCGCACTGAAACAAGAAGGCCACAGCAGAAGAGATATGTTTGAGATCCTCACGCGATACGCCTTTCCTCTGGCCCACAGTCTGGTAAATTCCAGGGTTCTCCTCAGCGTCGGAACGTTCTCGAGTGTCTCCTCTTTCATACACTCGCTGTGCTGCACTTCCCAGTGTGATGTGTATGTGAGGGTGTTTATTAGAGATTATTGGACCACTCCCAGAGGGACCAGGCCTGTCCTCTGCCGGTCTGTGTAGGATGGCTTGCCCCACGTGACTGCAGGGCAACCCTCGAGGCAGTTTAGAAGCCCGAGCGAGCCTGGGAGCTTGACCTGGAGCAGCTTGTGTTCTCACACTGCTGAGCATGCGCTCTATAGAAGTCCTGGCCAGCACTCTGTAAAAGGCATAAAGTACTGAGGTGGGCTGTGGGGGCCTTAGTGCAACATCGTGACGTCACATCCCAGAAGTCATTGCTCTTAGCTTGGGAGCTAATGCATGATGCGTGTCAGGCTGTTTTGGCACCAGTTATAAGTGGGAAGAAGTCCTCTGGGCCTAAATGCTCTTCTACAATCAGGTACCTTGTCCAGGTACTGCAGGCAGTTGCTGAATAAGGCAGGATTTTTTTTTTAAAGGATGACACTTGGAATGTCATTTAGCATTTAGTATATATTTGGCAGGACAGACTTATGTGTGCATTTAATTACTTAAATCTATCATTTGGTTCATAATAAGATTTAGGATGTGTATACCTAGAACTTTTCCTTCCTATTCACCAAACTATTGGAGTAATCTAACTCTATTTTGCCACGTGATTGAAATAAGCTTTCCGTGCATCTTGCTCTTAAAACAATCTTTGTATCCTGCCTTGGTCTTGCCTTCTTTTTTTCTGTCATGCCTTCCCCGCATCTTCTTATCCCTCTCCTCCTCTGCTTGACTCTAAAGAAAGTTGGAGGCAAACACCTACTGTGGGGTAAAAAAGAAAATACACTGTAAGTCTTTTAAAAATACACACACACACACATATATTATATATATAACACACACATATGTATTACACACACGTATTATATAATACACACATTACATATATATTACACACACATATAATACATACATTATATATATACATTACACACACGTATGTATTTTAAGTATAGGGTACATACACTGTTGGCTAGACTGAAGGTGATCAAAGAGGTCATTAACTAGAAGAGCCGCTTTGTAATGTAGCTCTTCTTCCCTATGGCTGTCTTTTAATTAATGAACGTATTTATTTGCAATAAATACCTCAGATTGTTTTCTAGGAGACAAGGCTTTTCTCTTCCCAAATTTCATCAGCAATTGTTTCAGTCAAAGGAAATTCATGGTTGATAAAAAGGACAATGACACAGAGGCTGCGGAGGTCTGGAAGGATGTGAAGTACTCGTCATGAGTCATGTGCTCATTATAGAATCCAATGTGATGCTTGAAACAAATGCAGTGACATCACGGAGTTGAATACATTTTCAGCCTTTTCTCAGTTTTTGATGAAATGTGTGATTTAAGAGATACTTCTGTATTAGGAGAAAAATAGTTTTATGGGAGCACGTCTTTGAAATTGTTACGAAAGTGAGAATGTAAGTCTAATCCATGAAAATTCACTTAGGGAAAATGTTCTGTCTTGAGTTTTACATATCTGGCTCCAGTCCATCTTCTACAAGGCCTTCCTAGATCACCCAACCCCTTTCTCTGGCATCTCCTGCCCCTTTTAGGGTTTACTCCCCTGAAAAAATAAGTCAGGTGTTAGACCAGCTTTCCCCTAAACTACTGTCCCATCTCTCACTTCAATCCAAACTTCTGGAAAGAATATTCTAGCCTGTCCTCCAGTTCATTCATTCTTCCAGCTCATTCATTCCTTCAACCCATTCTAGTATACGAGATCTGACAGTGAAGTTTGCGAACTTGCCACTGTGCGCTTACATTAGCAGCACTGTACAAACAGCTCGGTAAGGTGTCATAACGTCCGTATATCAGTGTCTCACAGCTGTGTTCGTGTTGACGTGTGGCGGTGTCTTGCTGAGTGGCATTCATTGTTGTTGCGTGATTTTGTGTGCCGTCACGAGAATAGCTGAGCTTGACTTAGATCAATGAATAGACATTAAATTTCTTGTTAAACTTGGCAAGAGTGGAAGTGAAATCAGGGACATGTTAGTCCAAGTTTATGGGGAAAATACCATGAAGAAAATGGCAGTGTACAAAAGGAGTAAACGTTTTTCTGAGGGGAGAGAACGCGTCAGTGATGAAGAGAGGTCAGGGCGGCCAGTAACGAGCAGAACTGACGAAAACATTGCAAAAATTCATCGAATTGTGCGTCAAAATCGTTGGCTGACTCTGAGAAGCATGGCAGACCAAGTAAACACTGATAGCGAAACAGAAAAATCTTAACTGAAAATCTTGGCATGAGAAAGGTGTTTGCAAAAATGGTCCCGAAGGGGCTCTTGCATCACGACAATGCAGCAGCTCACACGGCACTGTCTGTGAGGCAGTTGTTAGCCAGGAAACAAACAACTGGATCAGAACACCATGCCTACTCACCTGATCTGGCCCCCAGTGACTTCTTTCTTTACTCGAAAATAAAGGAAATATTGAAAGGAAGACATTCTGATGACATTCAGGACATCAAGGGTAATATGACGACAGCTCTGATGGCCATTCCAGACAGAGTTCCAAAATTGCTTTGAAGGGTGGACTAAGTGCTGGCTCAGTGCATAGCTTCCCAAGGGGAGTACTTTGAAGGTGACCATAGTGATATTCAGCAGTGAGGTATGTAGCACTTTTTCTAGGGTGTGTTCACAAACTTAATTGTCAGACCTCATGCAGCTTTATTGCAGGTAGCTTCTTGGAACTCGGAACTCTTACTGGCCAAATCTAGTGCCTCACTTCAATCTTCATTCTGTTTGCTCTCTCCCTGGCATTCAGCATTTTTGACCACTCTCTTGAAAGTCTTGATTTCTGTATTCCTCTACCATCTTGACTATTCCTTCCCAGTCCCCACTGCCTCTTGTTTTTTTCCTTAAATGTAAACATCTCATTAGTGGTCCCCTCTCAGCCCTCTTCCCATGTTACTCGCTTTGCCTTGATGGTTTCATTTAGTCCTATAGCTTACGCTGCTATAGATTCATTGTTGAATGAATCTAACAAGCCTAACTCTCAAACATCTTCCTCTGGAAGTCCATGAGGATCACGAGGTCATTGTCTCCCTAACCTCTCTTCAGCTCATCAGACCCACTCCTCTACCTACATGTCCCTCAATTTGGATAATCCTTAGTTGCTCACATTTGATAACTTGAATTCAACTTGCTTATTCTTTCCCTGCCTTGCCTCCCATAACCACATCAATTCCAAATCCTATAGGTTCTACTTACTAGTAACACTCAGATGTTCCTTCCCATTTCTACTTGTGCTTTCTAATTTAAGCCGTGCTTCCCAGCTGGCCTCCCTTCTTTCAGTTTCCTTCCCTTCCAACTTATCCTACACAATACTGCCAGTTTTTAAAAATTGTTATTACTTAAGTATGATCATGTCACTCTGTGTCCCACTCCCTACATAAAAATTCTCAGTGATTTCCCATGTCTTATACCCTGTACTCCAACCACACAGGACCATGCTACGCTCCTCTGGTGTACATAGAACTGTCTTGACTTGGAGTCTTTGGTTTTCCTCTCCCCTTCACCTGCAGTTCCCTCGTCTCTTTCAAGCCCATCCTCCACCATCTTGTGCAATCCTAGGTCCTTTTCCACGCTATGCATATTCCCCTGTTGGGAGTTCATCTCACCTCTCACTTGTTAGACTTGGCAGGTCCTTCTATGTGAGCACTTATCTCAGTGTGCCTTATATAATAATTATGTAGTAATTGCCCAGCTCCCCTGGTATACTGTGAGCTTATCAAGGCGGGAATCAGCCTTTCTTTATCTCTCTAACCTCAGCATAATGACTTCTGCATGAGAGTTGTATAATGATGGCTTTTTATTGATCTCAGGTTTAGTAGAAAATGAAGGGGAAATCCATTAGAGGGAAACAAATGGGATGGATTTCTGGATGTTGTGGATCTAGCACCAGAGCCTAGCATCCCAAGTTGCTGTCACTGGAGTGGTCCACAGAGGGGTTGATTTCTCAAGTCTGTGAACTTTGCCTTATTTCTCATATCTGTGCCAGGAATCCCTACTTCTTCCTCTAGGAAGTCAATAAAGTAACGAACTGGAGAACAAATGTGAACTGAATTGCTCATACAAAGTTTTGGAAAATTACATTTTCTGATTTTTAACCACTAAAAGTCATCTTTAAAAAAAAAAGTTGAACTAGACACCACAACAATACAAGATACAGATAAAAACAGACCAGCGACTGACAGGTTTTGGAATATCAGTCCCTGCTATTCAAGTCAACATGTACAAGTGTTTCATCAGTTGAGTTCATTTCAAAGTACTGTGTGGCATGGTGTCGGAGGGCATTGAAGGCAGGTGAGCAGGAGTAGTACAGGATGCATGATACCTAGTCCCGTTCAGGGATGTGGCAGACGTGATACGACAAACATGTATTTCAGGCATGAGGCAAGACCCTGACCCTCGACACAGTGGAGGGAAAGCTGGAAGCATTGCAAAGTGTTTCTGAGGGGAGCCAGTGATGTTTGTTTGGCTGGAGCGCAGGGAAGAAGAGGAGATCTGGGTCATCCAGTGGCGGGCCTTGGTAGGGTAAGGAGTTTGTACTTTGGGAAGTGGCAGAGACCACTGAAGATTTTGAAATAAGTGATAGGACTACATACAACATCATGAAGAATAGACCGGAGAAGAGAGCTCCTGAAGACAGGGAGGGGAGAGGTCCATAGTACTGAACTAGGACGCCAGTGGTCCCATCTAGGCTGAAAAGCAGGTGTATTGTTTGTGTGTGTGCGTGTATATGTGTGTGCGTGTGCGTGCACGCGTGCTTGGCGTTGCTTCTCATTTCATTTCCCATCTGAAAGTGAACTATGGCTTTTCTCTAGATCACACCCTGCAAGTGCTCCTCTCATCTCTCTAACCGTCCTTATTCACTTTGCTGGCTCCTTTCCCATCTTCACTCCCTGCAAGCTGCAGAGGGCCAACAGCAGAGTGAGGTTTAAGAAGATCGTCATGGGTGTGTGCTGCTGTGGAGGGTTGAGGAGAGTCCTTTAGATGGAATGATGACAAGGTCTCTGGGGACTGGACCCCCTAACTGACCTACTGGAGGTTGGGATCTTCCCTTTGTATCCTTGGGGCCTAGTACAGTGCCTGGCATCCGTGTGTTGAACTTTTTTGAATCTAGGAAAATGATCTGAACGGGGGAACAGAAGGCAGTCTGAAGGGCTTTAAAGGGAGAGTAAGTAGGTGGTATTTAAAAGAAAAAGTCGTGGTAGCAGCCAGGTCGAGGGAAGAAGTGTTTTCCTTAGAGTCTGAGAGAGGCGAATGAATCTATTTGTGGGTAGGTGGAAGGAGTCTTGCCTCTTTTCAAGGCGAGAGAGAGAAGGGATCTTTTCTTGAGCGGGATCCTGGGGAAGGCAGCAGGGGATGGGATTAAGCCCAGTTTGTAGGGTAGTTGGAAAGGAGAAGGGACAATTATTCTCTGAGACAGGAGGGGAAGAAAAGTTTCCAAATTGCCACAGTGGGGAATGCGAGGGTGTGCCAAAAAGGGATTTCCTGGAAGCATAATCTAAGCCTGATTGCATTGAACAATACAAAAGGCCCTGATTGAAAAATATCACTTTGTTAATAGTATTGAAACTGTTCAATCAGCTGCAAATTATCTCAGTGATTTTTATTGGCATTTGAAGTCAGAAGTGAACTTGCTGTTGTATCCATGCAATGGTGCCTGGAGGCCAAGGGAGGTGGGTTCCAGATCCTGCTGTGGGGTGAATAGCGTATGAGTGGGCTTTTTTCTTTCAGACCACCTCTTTGGCTTCCTCTTGCCTACTTCCCCATTAGTATTTTTACCACTCAGTGTGTTCATGTCGGGATTGAAACTTTGAATTGAACTTGAGTAGCTTACCCACAGAGCCGACCCCAAACCATTAACTTGATTGTTTTTGTATTATGTCAGTCCAGTAAGACTTGAAAATTGTTTAGATAACATTTTCTATTGCAGCTAAAGCATTTATTTTCTTCTTTTATTTTTGCTTTGCTTTTAAAGCTGCATTGAAACTCAATACTAGTTCTGGGTAAATGATACATTTTATGATAAGAAATGTGGCAGCGCTTCTCGTATGATGATAGTTTTTTTTTAATGGCAGGAACAGAAATTGAGTATGTAGGAATAGAGCCTGATAGTGCTACAGAAAAATAAAGAGTTTGATTGTTGAGATGGTGTGTTCAATGCCAAAGTTCCTCCTTCATTGATTTCCTTTTTTGTTTGCTCATATTTTACTCAGATGGGATAATGAGGGCTAATATAAATTTTGATGAAAGTTTTTTGTTTTTAAACTGTGAATCCTAATGTATTACTGAATCATGAAGTCAATTTACTAGGTCGCAACCAGCATTTTAAAATGGAATAGAAGAGAAAGTATTAAGAGGACAACAAGTAACATGAATAAGTTTGTTTTCGTGAACTGTTTCTGTCACTTATCTGTGTGTGTGTGTGTGTGTGTGTGTGTGTGTCATGGTGTGAAGTGTATGGTTTTCTATTAAGCATGGTCTAGAAAGTTTTAAAAGCAGTTTTAGATAATGGCAGAATATATTGAAAATGTATTTTAATTAAGATATTAATAAAGTCACTTAAATGTATCTTTAGATCTACCATGTTTCCCCGAAAATAAGACCTAGCCGGACAATCAGCTCTAATGCATCTTTTGGAGCAAAAATTAATATAAGACCCGATCTTATATTATGTTAGATAAGACCGGGTCTTATAGTAGAATAACACTGGGTCTTATATTAATTTTTGCTCTAAAAGACGCATTAGAGCTGATTGTCTGGCTAGGTCTTATTTTTGGGGAAACAGGTATAGACACGCATGGATTTTCGTGCATTTTGTCTAATTGGAGGGCTTGCGTTTGTGACTAAACTCATGGGACGGAGACTCCCATAAAGGAAATGTAGAGCTAGGAGAAATGGAGCTGAAGATCCAGCTGCCAGGTTCTCAGCAGCCACTGATGAGGGAGGCCTAGTGAGGAGACCTGTCTATAGAACTCTTCTGGTGTGTGCTTCCGAGCCCAGGTCATGCTGTCCAGCAGCCTATGTCTGAATCTGCCTCAGTCACTTACCTGCTTGGTGACTTTGAAAGTCACATAATATTTACGTGCTTCAGTGTTCTCATCTTTAGTGGGCATAATAATAGTCTCAATCCCATACGATTTTTGTGAGGATTAAATGTAAAGTGCTTACAACAGTGCCTGGCATGCTTGGTAAATGTCAACTGCTCTGTTATTAGTACACCATTTTCCCAACAGGTGCAAAGAATAAAGGATGATTACCCCAACACACTTTTTCCTAAGAATATTAATAAAGTAATTGTGACCATACGTGGGACACTTTAAGCCCTTTAAAAGAAAGATGCTATATAGCTAAAGGTCAGTATTCTTATTAACAAATCATTGGTTGAAAGGCTTAAATTTCAGAATGTTCAATCCAGAAAGCATCTGAACTAGAAATCTGAAAGATGGGCAGCAGTGATGCGTAATAAACAGAAATCGTTTTCCTTTTTTTTTTCTTTTCATCCTTTGACCCTGTGCGGGCCTACTGCTTTCAGGGCCACGTGGCTCACTGAGATTTGTGTTTCGGCACTTTCCACTTTTCTGTGCCGTTCCAGATTAAGCTCTTCAGCATCACAGTATTTCCTACTACTTGTTATTCTCTGAGCTGATTAGCAGTCATAGAGTGGCAAAGTTTTTTTTGTTTTGGTAAATTTGACTTTTTGGGTAGAAGAAATAGGCGCAGGAGAGAAGACTAGCTGGTTCTAATTTTGAGTGAAGCAAGCCAGTGGCAAGGCCTCTTCTGTGGAGACTGGCGGCCTTCTGTGAGTGATTGGCATACTGCTGTGTACTGTATGCAGAGGCTGGAAGCAGTGTCATCCAAATAGCGTGGTGGTGAGCTGGGCTCACCTGCACTTGGAGGGGTTGGTTCCTGCTGCCTTTGCTTTTCAGTCTTTGTTGCTTGTTTCTTTTCGCCTAGCTCTGGTGAGCCACATCAAACCCTGCTGTGTGGCTTAAGCACTGTACCATTTCTACCAGGTTCTTTTCTTGCCTTACTCCACTTGTGCTCACTTGTAAAAATAATTACATACAAATGACTAAAATGAGTTATAGGGGTGTACATCTTTTTCGATCATTTCAATGAGTGCTATAAGTGTTTCTATGAATAGAGAATTAGGTACATAGGGTGCTTTTCCCTGTGCTTTCATTTTCTTTTTTAGTTCAGAAATGGAGAAATTTTTATAAATTGCTTTGAGATTTTAAATCAGACTGAAATATAGCGGACTCTTACTTTCTAGGCTAATCACAGAATGAATAGATAAAAGCAAATACCTTCTTTTCAGATGGGAATTGACATGAGCAACATTGTGTGCTCACTTACACACACACACACACACACACACACACACACACTCACGCGCACCCCTGTTTCTCAGCCTAGATGTGGCCTTAGGACTGAAGTATGTCTTAGTTCTCTATTTTCTTTTTGACCAGGACTTTATTTCCTGAATAAACAGCAAACTTGGCTAATTGACGGTCTAATCATACTTCTAAATCTCCTCCCTTCCTGCCTCCTGCAAGACTTGGCCCTCTTCTCTTTCCGTGTCTCTCTCTCGCTCTCCCTACTGCCCTTTCCCCCCAGCTTTGGGCATGCTCGGTTCTTCTCCCCGCTCCCCATCTCCTGGAGCTGTGGTCCCAACTGGGCTACCCCCTGCGTTGCCGTCCTGTTCAGAAGCAGAGTGTCCACTGCCTGCCTGCACGTCCTCAGCAGCCACCCGTTTCAGAACTCATTGTCCCACTTCTCACCCTCCCACTCTTTTGAAAGGTAAAAGCCAGTGTGTGCCTCTTGCGTTCTGCATTTCTGTTTGCAGTTAGTGTTTGGCTTCTGAGTGTTTATTCCTCCCTAGCCAGCTCAAGAGTGCTTCTTTTTTTGTAGACATAAATGCTTTTATTGTTAAAAAACAAAAATTGAAAATAAAATGAAGTCAAATCTAAGAAAATAAAAAGGGAAAGGAACAACAAAATGAATGAGAAGAAAATATGAGAGAAATTAATAAGTACCAGTACAGGGTAAGATTCGTGCAAGAGAAAAATAAAACAAAGTCAACAGCAAATAGCACATCATAAAATATAAGAAATAATAAAACTGGTAAATTTCTTGGAAAAGTACATGAAATATAAAACCACTAGCAGGTCTTATTAAGAAAATAATAATAAGTAATATTAGGAATAAGGAAGGTGACATAATGCACATTCAAGTACATTAAAAGTGTAAGAAAAACAGGAAAAAGAGCCGTTTCTGATTTTTAAAAAACTAATGTAAAATAGTATTAAAGGAAACTTTTTCTTTGTGATAAAGAACAGTGAGCACAACAGCAAACAGTAAAATTGACAGTAAAACATTTAGATAGAATATTAACACTAAAATCGGGGAAAAAATAACAAGTTGGCTACTACCCCTACTATTAGTCAGTGTTACTTTGGCAATTCTAAGAAATGCACTCAGACATAGTAATGGCATAAATGGTACAACTTTTTACTGAAATAGTAGGAAATTGAGCATTTTTCGTAGGTGACACCTTAGATTACTAGAAATTCTAAGAAAGCCAAAGTAATACACTAAGAGACTAGTGAATGAGCTGGATAAAAGAGTCAATAGTCAGTATAAATGAAAAATTGAAACAAACAAAAATATCCAATACGTTCTATTTACAGACTTCATGAACCTATGCAAACAAACAAAAAGCCTTTCAATCTCTCTGAGCCACCAATGAGCACATCTTTTAAAAGGATCAAGTGAGAAGATAACGTCCCTTAATAGCCCAGTGCCTCACACATGGAGGAGCCTTCATTAGTGCATTTTAAAAAAGATTTCTGTTTTATCCAGCATTTTTAGGGGTTTTCAGGAGGAAAAGTCTCAGTTAGGGCATCTAGACTACCATGCTTCCAGACACTTCTCCCTGTGGCTTCTGAGACCTCAGTCTCCCAGCACACCTACCTGTCTAGCTTCTTTTCTTGTTGCTCTGCTTCCTTCTGCTGTCTAACTGTATGTTTTCTGGAAAAGTCCATTCTCCCCCCCCCCCTTGTTGCTCTATACTACCCCTTCAGCAATCTTTCTCACTCTCGTGTCTCAGCATTGCCTTTCTGGGTGTGACTTCCAACGCCCTAGCTTCCTATTTCCCTTTAGCTGCTATATGACTTCTGCTGACACTTAAATGTTTGTTTACAATACTTCTCTCAACTTTTCCCCAGAGCTACTACTCTGCTCTCAGTTTCTCTGGTGATGTCTCCTCTTCCCTCCGCTCCCTCCTCTTCCTTCTCCTCCTCCAAAATCCAGGCCATTGAAAGATTTCCCTTTGTTTAACATTTACTGTATTGAGGGGATATTTCCTCCCCAGTCTAACTAACTTCAGGTTTTCCTCTTTTCTCTCCTAAGCCGTCGGGATCGTGCTTTAACTCTTTTTCCTACCTCGGTTCTCTCTCTTTTCCAATCCTCGCCACGTGTGCCCTCTATCAGATTAACGTCCCTGGGATGCTGCTCTGATGGTCTGGTTCCTCTGCCCCCGAGACGTCAGTGGTTCCTGCCTTGCTGTCAGTGTAAACACAAACCTCTCTTGTCCAGAGTGTGGCTCCACCTTTCAACAGTTTCCATTTTTTTCTACCCCTCCTATATTCTGGCAGTGAGACCGAGGTGTTTGCTGATGGCCACATGTCCTCGGAGTCTGGCTCCCATTTGTGGCTTTTTGTCATCACCATGTTATGTCCAAAGTTGTCTTACCCTTCCAGAGTAGCTCAAATGCCATCAACGTCCCTCCAGGCCCATCCATCTGTCCTTCTCTGGAGCCCCATAATGCTTCATCTGTACCGCTCATGGACTTTATCACTTTCCTCCTTACATGATCAATAGTTGTTCCCTCCTCTTCTCTCTCCTTTAGAGAACTTCTAACTCCTTAAAGACAGTGGCTGTGTTGTCTTACTCTTCTTTTTATCCACCGATAACTTGTTCATAGTAGGCTCTTGGTATTTGTTGAGTAACTATACTGTCAGTAGAATGAATGAATAGGAACTAGCAGCAACCAAGTCGTCAATAAGAATATTCTGCTGTTTAGAAAGGGCATTTATTCAACAAGCATTTACTTAAAAAATTTTAAAATGGCTAATGTATGCCCACGATTGAAAAATTCAGGAAGTATAAAAGGATATTGTGATAGACTGAATGTTTGTGTCTCCCCAACATCATATGTTGAAACCCTCATTTTCAGAGTGATGGTATCTGGAGGTGGAGCCTTTGGGAAGTGATTAGGTTTGGATGCGGTCCTGGGGTAGAGCCTAGTGATGGGATTAATTTCCTTATAAGAAGAGGAAATGCTCTTATGGAAGAGCTCAGTCTGTCCACCATGGGAGGTATCGCAAGAAGGCTGCCCTTGGTAAACCAGGAATCAGTACCTCACCAAAACTGGACCACGCTGGCATTCTCATCTTGGACTTCTAGCCTCCAGGACTGTGAGACACGAATGTTTGTTGTTTTAAACCACCCGTTCTGTGGTATCTTGTTATAGTGGCCTGGACTAGCTAAGACGGGTATGCAGTAGTGTCCCTCCCTCCTAGCAGCCTTCAGCCACCCCGCTCCCTACCTCACCGGTGTGTTCAGCCTACTACTATCCACCAGTGGTAGGTTAGACCTATGCAGGCGACTTGGGATTTATATACGCTTTTCCAATTCACCAATAGATAGTGGCTAATGACTGGGTGTCTTCACTCTATTTATGACTGCATAGAACTCTGTTGACCATCCCCTACTTTCTCTATTCAGTCCTCTATTGATGGATATTGAGATTCTTTCCAAACACTTGCTATTCTATAAACTACTGCAGCGGATAACCTTGCATGTACGTCATTTTATATGGCTTCATGTGTATTGTAGGAAAAATTCTTAGAGGTTGAATTACAAATTCTCTTTTATTGAAGATGTACAGGCTTTCACTCCCCCACACAGCGTGTCAAGAGTGCCTGTTTCCAGATATCCTCTCCAACTGCATTACTTTCCTATAGTTGCTGTAACAAATTACCAGAAACTCTGTGACTTATAAAAACCTGAGTTGTAGAGGTCGGAAATCCAAAATGGGTTTCATTGGGCTAACATCAAGGTGTCCACGGGGCTGTGTTCCTTCTGAAGCCTGTAGGGGAGAATCCATTGCTTGCCTTTTCCAGCTTTTAGAGGCCACCACACCCCTTGACACGTGGCCTCTTCCTCCATCTTTGGAACCAGCAACAGTGAGTGAAGTGCTTCGAGTCATTCTCACTTTCCTTCCATCATCACATCTCTTTTGATTCTGACTCTTCTGTCTCCTCTTTCCACTTCTAAGGACCTTTATGATTACATTAGGCACTGGGGTAATCCAGGGTAATCTTCCGATCTTAAAAGTCAGTTGATTAGCAATCTTAATGCCATCGGCTACCTTAATTCCTCTTTGCATACTGTGCTATGGTAGCATAACACAGGTTCTAGGGATTAGGACATGGGCATCTTTGAGCACCACTATTCGGCCTACCACATCAACCCAATATGCTTTCTAATTTTTCTTCTTCTTTTTCTTTTTTTATTCGTTTCAGGTGCACAAGACAAAGTAATACTTAGACGTTTATCATTTATATCCCTCACACTGTGTGAACCCCCCGCCCCCATCCAGTACCCCTCTGACATCACACAGAGCCATCACATTTCCACTGTCTATTCCTAATGCTGTACTCCGCGTCTTGCTTTCCAATTTTTTTATCTTTGCTAATCTAATGGGTGAAAAGGTAGAGTCATAGTTTTACTTTGTATTTGTCTTATTTGAGTGAAATTGACTATGTTTCGGTTTGAACTATTTGTATTTCTGCTTCTGCATTCTCTGTATCTTCTGTCCATCTTTCTTTGGGGATTTTGGTCTTTTTCTTGTTAGTTATAGGAACTCTTTATGTGATAGCCATACTGACTTCTAAATTAGTCTGCAAATATTTTCCCACATGCGTTTTGGTTTTTCTTATGGTGGCTTTTGCTATGAAGAATTTTAAAACATGTTTAATTGGGAAAATTTATCTTTTTTTCTGCTGTGTGTGTGTGTGTGTGTGTGTGTGTGTGTGTGTGTGTGAGAGAGAGAGAGAGAGAGAGAGAGAGGGAGAGAGAGAGAGGGAGAGAGGGAGGGAGAGAGAGAATGGGGTGACACAGGTGTCAAAGACCACCCCAGGTTTGGTGATTCACTAGAACTCACAGGACTCTCAACAAGTATGATTTATGGCAGCAAAAGGAAAAGTCACATGAGGTGAAATCTGAGGGGAACCAGACATAAGATTCCAGAGTCCTCTCCCAGTGGAGTCCCGCAGGATGCACTTAATTCCCCTAGCAACGAGTTGTGCCAGCACTCAGTGCCCATGGTTTTTACTGGGGGCTGGTCACGTAGGCATCCTCTCAGCCTAGCATGTACCAAAATTCCAAACTCCCGGGAGGAAAGCAGAGATTAAGCATAAAATACAGTTTAGACACTAAACCATCTTGCCAGTTAGGGAATGGTGAGAACACTCCCAAAATCCAGGTCCCCAGAGGCCAGCCAAGGGTCAACCATGTAAGCAGGCCTATTTTTCTTTTCTTCTTTTTTTTTTCGCAAATATGTTTTTTTTTTAATTTATTGGGGTGACAATTGTTAGTGAAATAACATAGATTTCAGGTGTACAATTCTGTATTACATCATCTATAAATCCCATTGTGTGTTCACCACCCAGAGTCAGTTCTCCTTCCATCACCATCTATTTGATCCCCCTTACACTCATCTCCCTCCCCCCACCCCCCTTACCCTCTGGTAACCACTAAACTATTGTCTGTGTCTATGAGGTTTTGTTTCTCATTTGTTTGTCTTGTTCTTTTGTTGTTTTTGGTTTATATACCACATATCAGTGAAATCATAGGGTTCTCTGGTAAGCAGGCCTTTTTAAGCAGGGCAGTCTCAGACCTGCTAGGTTAACTCTTGTCTGCACACTTTGATAGCTTCTGGGTTTTACATCCCAGTTAGGAAGGTCTTCCCCACTCCGAATTATAAAAGAATCATCCCTCGTGCCTCTAATACTTTAATTTCTTTTTAAAAATGTAAATATTTGATCAACTTGGAATTTATGTGGGGTTACCATGGAAGGTACGGATCCAACTCTTTCATCCCCTGTTGTTGTGACACCATCTGTTGACTAATCCACTGATTTGAACTCCCACCTTTATTGCATACTAAATTCCTCTGTGTATTTGGTTTTATTTCTGAATGTTTCTTTTCTTGCATCAATCACACTTCATACACCAGTAGCACTGTCTCTTAACTATTGAGGCTTTAGAAGATGTAATGTCTGGTAGGGGAATCCTTTCCTTGCTTCTCATCTTTTTTGTTCCTTTCCTCCCATTTTTTGCTCAACAGACGTTTACAGAATGCCTACCTTATGGCAAGGCACGGGAAGCTGATACCCACTCCCTGTCCCCAAGGAGCACAGTTTTGCTGGGTGATGTGGACAGACAGATATATATGTGCAGAAAGTAAGGGGGTTGGTGTCAAGGAAGGCTTCCTAGAGGAGGCAAATTCTGAGAGATGAGTAGGAGCATTTTCCAGGCAGAAATGAACATGGCAAACTGCAGGAACAGTATGTACAAATGAGAAGAGGCCAGACGCAGGCTGGGCCCTCGTGGGTTGGTGTTTGAGGTTGGTGTGCATGTGGATATAGCGGTGAGAAATGGTGCTGGAGGGCAAGGCTGGGCCAGAGCTCACAGAACCTGACATGGCCCACCAAGAAGTTTTGTTTTTTATCTGAAGGTGAGGCAAGCCATTACAGGGGTTTAAGCAGGAAAATGATATGATTCGATTTCTATTTCAGAAAGATTGCTTGGACTGCGGCATGCAGAGTGGAAAGAGGGGGCAGGAGAACATTTATGGAGATGGTTTAGTCACCTCAGTGGGTGATGATGAGGGCTTGAAGTGGGGCAATGGAGAGGGATAGGAGGCAATGGACTTGAGAAAGATCTAGGAGGTAAGATCAATATAATTTGTTGATTGACGGAATGTAGTTATGAGGGGGATGAGATGATAGAGTGGGAAGAATCCAGCCTGGATAACCAGGTTGATTGGGGGGCCAGTGGTCGAGATGGGAATGTAGGAGGAGAATGAAGAAGAGGTGACGAGTCCCAATTTGGATACACTGGTACAAGTGGCTGGGGTACAGTGAGGTACCCAGGAGGCAGCTGGCTACAAAGACCTGGGGAGAGGTTTATTTGGTAGGCCTGGGCGTGATGACCATCATTTTCATAGATGTGGCCAAAATTGCCAGGAGAGAAAATTACAGTGAGAAGAGGTACCGTGGGCGAACTCTGAGAAATGTAAGCCTTAAATGATTATGATTGTAGACAAGGTAGTATGGAATGCTCTTTTCCCCAAATGGTTTCAAATGACATTTCAAATGCCCTTTTGTGGGCCCTTCTTGAATAAATGAATATGTATGTTTATAAACGAAAGTGGTGCTGACCCAGGAATATTAAACCATTAAACCATTTTCCCCAGGGAAAGTGGTAGAAAAAGGACTAGGAGAATTATTTACACAAACCTAAGTGTAAATGGTAATTTATGTGCTCGCTGCTTTTAACCTATGAGTCTTTTGCCTGATTTTTGGATTCAATTACTTTTGGTGCAGTAACATGAATTAACTTACCGAGTCAAGTCACGTGAAATAGGCTGAAATCACTATGTAGCATGAAGATGTTACTTAGAATTATACAAACTTTGCCAAGTTTAAGTACCTCCTATGATTCTTCTTAAAAATTTTAGGCTTTGTTCTCAACTTTAATGAAAGCTTTTTTTCCCTCATATGAAGGGGTCTTATTCTGAAGTGTAATCTAAAAGATGAAAATGAAGTAATTTTACATCGCTGCACCCTTACGTGGTAGATTGAAGCCTTTTAAAAAGGCAAATGTCTTTGATTTCAGAAATCAAGTTAGAAAAAAATGCTCACTGAAATTCCTGTTCAAACATTGCAAAATTCTATCAGGAAAGAAGTAGTGAGCGGTCCCCTGAATTTTTAAGGCTAAGTATTCAGTCATAGTATTTGCTGCATAAAAAGGGTTTGCTCTTTCTAAAAATCTTGTCCACGGATGACCGTGCCATTGCATAGTGGCTATATCATTTGAAAGCGCTGTTAAATCTACCTAGCTTATCAATTTATTGCCCTGAATACTATGAAAATGGTTTTCTTCTGTCACTGTCTCTTTTGAATGAGATTTGGTTTTTGTAAATCTGACTCTCAAACATCCTGTTCTGAGACACAACTTGATAAGTCTTTGCGGGGAAGGGGCTCTTCAGGGAGGGGGCTTCGTGAGCTCTACGAATCCTGATTCAGTGACAGACAGCCCTCCCTCCTCAAAGAAGGAAACTCATGAATCGCTTGCCATTTAGAGATTCAACTCAATAAAAAAATCCAATCTGGATTTGAAGCAAGTGAGTGCATCATTATATAGGCGTCATTTTTAAAAATGGCTAATTAAATGAAAGCTAAAATCTGTTGTCATTTCATATTTTTTCCCCACAAGACACAACAGTGACAAATGTAGTTAAATTGAAATGACAAGTTGTACTCTCTTTGTCACAGCCGTTTTTATCCCTAGTGTGAAATCAGAGATTTTCATCTCAACTTTGTCCTTTAAGATTTTTCAAATGTTACATTGTGCTATTTTTAATACTGGGAAAATGCACATGATTGCTTTTTTTGAAAGTCTGCATGCATGGTGTGTCTTGACGAGTAGGAATCTGCGTTGGTGAAATGCCCAAATACTGATACAGAGCCAGATAAAGGAAGACCCACTCACTTGAAGCTAGGGATAAACACTGGAGGGTGTCTTTTCTGATGTCAGTTTCCTGGTTTTGCTACTGTGCTCTAGTCATATAAGATGTTCACATTGGGGAGGCTGAGTGAAGGGTGGATGGGGCTTCCCTATACATTTCAACTTCCTATAAATCTATAATTATTTCAGAATAACTTTCTAAAAAGTAAAGCAGCCCCCAGAACCCTTAGGCTAGCCTCCTAAGTGTTCTGGCATATTCCATCTGCCCGTCAGGATCAGGGCAATCACCCCCTGAAGATTCCGGCCCAGTGGGGGGAAGGTGGGGCACAGGCATTGATATGGCACTTCGGGAAAGTGCCCCCAGCACCACCACCCCTATCCTGAGGCAGAGCCCTGGTGAGGGAGGGACCAGGCCCTAGAGGAAAGCCAAGCCATGGAGGCCTTTCCAGAGCAATGACTGGAAGCTAACGTTTGGCAGAACACTTCTCTGCTCTGAGGCTTTGCTCAGCTGGGACTGAGTCATTCTTGAGTTGTCCACAGGCCATGAAATGAAATCGGTGCTGGGCGGGTTCGTGGAGTGGACTTTATTACTCATTTTGCAAACCCGACTCCCTTCTCGAGCCTCATAAAGGGAGGTTCTCTAGAACCTGTTCTGTCCATAAAACTTCGATTTCCCAAAGAGAGGGTCCCAAGTGACCCAACGTTACAATTAGGGATCACTGGAAAATGTCAACCTGCTAATAAAGCACTAACAGACTCAAAGCCTTCAAAATGTATTATCTATAAGAGAAAATAAATGACAGTTATAAACCTCAAGACATGTAATCCATTAACTTTAGGTTTTAACAGTTTTCAGACAGGAGCTTTAATTAGGCTTGTAACAAGTTTCTACTTGTAGGGAATTTTGTACTTTTTAATAATGAGGTACAGATGAATGGGGTTTGTTATCCTTGCTTTAAAGCTCAGTATTTTTATTTCTTTTTAAATAATCCATCTTTATGTTATTCTGTTTGAGAGCTTGTGTTTTAAAGTTCTTTGTTCTATTATCTGAATCTTTTAGGAAAAAAAAGTAAAAAATAAAATATCTGGGAATTAAGTTCTGATACATTCAACTTTTAAAAATTCTAGTTCTTTTAGAATGTTTTGTCTCAATGGAGCCAATTAATTTATGGAACAAAATAAATGACCAAACAAAACAGAAACAGACTCATAGATACAGAGAACAAACTAGTGTTTACCAGAGGGGAGGATAAGATGGGAGGCTGGGTGAGAAAGGTGAAGTGATTAAAAAGTACAAATTGGTAGTTACAAAAGAGTCATGGGGTTGTAAAGTACACCCTAGAAAATATAGTCAATAATATTATAAAAACTATGTATAGTGTCAGCTGGGTACTAGACTTATGGGGGGATCACTTCCTAAATTATATAAATGTTTAACTACTGCACTGTACACCTGAAACTAACATAAAATCATATTGAATGTCAACTGTAATTTTAAAAAAATAGTCATGGGGATATATAGTACAGCAGAAGGAATAGTCAATAATATTGTAATAACTGTGTACAGTGTCAGATGGATACTAGATTTATTGGGGTTATCACTTTGTGAGGTATAAGAAATGTCTAATCATTATGTTGTTTTGTACACCTGAAACTAATTTTAAAAATGGAAGAAAAAATACAATATGAACACTAAGAAGTAATGCTTTTTTAAAAACATGGTTTTTTTATAGTTGGATGGTTCAAACATTGATTTAAGCACCTGGTCTTTCCCACCTTAAGCTCCACTTCAATATTAGATATGTTGCTATGTGTTTCGTGACAGGCTATCTGGCTGTTATGTGATTCATCAATTTTCCTGAATTATTTGAGGTTCAAGTCTGGCTCTTAGGATCAGAAGTAGCTTAGGAGCTGTTCCCGTCGTACAGTTCTCATAGGCATGTTTCAGGGGTAAAGGATGCCAGTTCCTTGACTCATCCTAATATCTGAATGTCACTCGGAATGGGAAGTGTCATTCCAGAATGATGTCATGAGAAAAGGCCACCTGATACGTCGCTACATGTGGACATTGCATCATTCTCATATTAATGGCAGTTTTAAAAATATTACTTGTATTCAGAGTTCCTTTAAATCAAACATTAAGGAAAATATGGAGATAATTTTGGTTTGGGCTAGCTGTCATCTTCTGAGGATGACAATCTGGCAAGCTTATTTAACACTTATCAGTAATTTTTAATATGAGATACAAGAGCATATTTGAAGCAAAAAGGAGTGGTTTTATTATTAGTGGTTGAGAAATAGTAAGTTACATTGAAAATGTGCTGGCAAGTCGAAGGATATGGATAGCATTAATACATGTGGTGATTTTCTGGAAAGAAAGCTTTATCTGGCCTTTGAGTTAGCAATTTCATTCTTTGTTTTTAAAAGGGCAGTGTATTCACTTGAGCTTCATGGGAAAGATGGGAAAGATGGAAATAACTAAAAAAGAAAACAACAAAACCCTCAAACCGTGTTGAGATCAGGGACTCATTTCAAGAAAGCAGATTCTAGGTTTTCTTCTAAAGCGAGTGGCAGTACAGCATTACCTCTCAAACCATCTGCCATCTAGAAGTATGTGAACAGCATAGCATTCAGCAAGATTCAGTATTTACTTGTGCCACGTACTGGCCAGTATAGGATCTGGTGCTCAGATGTCACTAAGAGAATGCTTAGATATGTTCTATACGTTCTATTTATGGATAAGCAAGTTTATACGCGTTAGTGCCGTTTTCTCCAAAAGCCCCTCTGCCTTTGAGTTATACTTCAGTCAACAGAAATCCCTTGTTTGCCCCAGTATTGCTCTGAATTCCATGTAAGTCTAAAAGCCTCAGTGAATTGGTAAGCGAGGTCAGCGCCATGACTAATGTTTGCTCGGCGTGCTGCCCCTCATAGAATACACAGCACTTAGGCCCAGCACTGCCAGAGTTCAGACCTGCTGAGGGTGCCACGGGCTTCGAAGAGTTCAAGAAGACAGTCTGGAGAACATGTTCTTGATGAGTCTTCACCCTAAACCTCTTGCCACGTAGATAATAAAACTGTTGATGCTAAGAGATGTGTTTCCAGAAATCATCTGTAATACAGAGGAGGGAATGCTGGCATTCAAAGTGGTGGGCTGGTAACAGAGGAAAATGGATGGAAGGAAGATACCTAGAAGAAAAGTGCCCAGACGTGGCACCCCCCAGGGAAAGTGATTGTGCAGGGGCGGTATAAGGCTCCCCATTTTCATTCGGTCGCCAAGCGCATAGCCTGCCTACTATGAGCCAGACACTGTTCCAGTGACTGGGGGGTACAGGATATAAACAAAAGTGTCTGCTTTTGTGGAGTCCATGTTCTAGGGGAGGGAACAGTGGAGGTCCAACAGTAAATAAATAAACAAGTAAATCTGTGTCAAATGATCATATGTCATAGGGGGAAATAACATGGGAAGCAGAATAAGGGGTGTAGTTGTGGGGTAGCATGTTGTTTTTTCCACAGGATGTCAGAGAAAGTCTCATTGATTAAGATTACATTTGAGCAGAGTTGTGAAAAAAGTAGCGGGGAAACCTTGAAGGAAAAGGATTTCAGACAGCTGGAACAGCAGGTGCAAGGGCCCAGAGGTTGCTATTTGCTTCGTGCTTTGGGGGAGCAGCACTGGAGGCCAGTGTGGCTTAGAGTAGAGTGAGCAAGGGCGAGAACACAAATGCAGCAGAGGATGTGGCCAGATGGTGGACAGCCACATAGGTCATTGGAAGGAATTCCACTTTTACTCCAAGCAAGATGGAAAGCTAACTATTACTGTGACTTTAGAGGTAAAGATGAAAGCAGGCGAGCAGTTAGGAGGTTATTATAATGATCCAAGTGGACGATGGTAGAGGCTGAGACCAGGGTGGTAACAGCGAGCTGATGTGGCTAACACCAAGGTTTTTCGCTCAATCAACTAGAAGGACGGGGCTGTCATCTGCCGCAATGGGGAGGCTGTGGGAGGATTGGGAAGGGGGGGAGTCAAAGGTTTGGCTTTGCATGTGTTAACCCAAAGTCCTCAAGGCGCCTCTTAGGCAGTCTGGGGTAGTGGAGTGGGTGCTGGCATAGCCGAACCTGGGGATCAGAGTGGGGACTGGAGGGCAATAGATATTTAGGAGTCACTAGGGTGTGGATGGTATTTGAAGCCATGAAATTCATCAGTATGGCCTCCTCGAGGGTGAGCATAGATAGAAGAGATGAGAGGTCTGCATCCTGTCATTTCAGACATCAGGGCATTGATGCAGATCTCACAAGAACAGTTCATTAAGAATTGCCCTAATGTCCTATCTTTCTTTTTTAATTAACATGTCATTGTTCCCTTTTGAGACAGTTGCACTGTTTAATAATCGTTCCTAAGTGTCCTTTTTCTTTTTTTAGTGGCTTTTACCTGATCAATTACTAATACTATTTAAAATTGATAGGTATTTTTTGGTCTGGAAATCTGATTTTTGTGGAACATCATTTTTAAAAGACTTAAAAGAGATGTTTGTAGCCATAGAAAATTGAGGTCTCCAAAGTAATTACTGAAGATTGAAGGTAGCATAAGTCTAGTCTAAAGTTTTCAGTTATTTCTTTGTTAAAAGTCTCATCAGATTTGGTTGTGATTTCAAATCTGGTGAAAAATCAAACGATGTAGTATTAGTAGACTATTTGTTTCTTCACACTGAACTTTAAATTCTGTTCTTTTGCCTTGTCTAGCCAATATTTGCATTTTTAAATGAAGAAAAGTTTAACGTGGATGGATGGACGGTATATAATCCAGTTGAAGAATACAGAAGACAGGTAAGCCAGTAGGTACTGTGGCATGTGGTGAATCTGAAACATAGACAGTGACAATATGTCATCAGTCATACTCTTTGAGAATCAATCACATCCTTGCTAAATATGTTTTTAATGGCAGTAGTGTAATATAGCTTATTCTATCAATTATTCTATAGCCATATTCAAGCTGCATTGAAAACTGGCTGGCTAAGTTCTATTTCCTTCCCTTACGTGAAGAATGGTAGCTATATGTTCATGAAATGAAACAAATACTTGGAGTCTAGAAAAATCAGGCTTCTTTAGCTTCCTATTTAGGAATCGATGTTGCTAAATATTTATATATCTGGGAGCTCTAAATCTACTGGCCGTTAGGTTTCAATTATATGCATTCCCGTTTGCAGATTCAATTGAATTAGAACTGTTTCCCTGTGATAATGTCTTTTCCAAGAAAGCTTTGATGAATGTATATTAGAATTGCCTCTTATGTCAGCTATCACCTACATGTGTGTTTATTTGCTGTAATAAAGGTAAGAGTCTTGGAATAATGTTCCTGTTCCAGGACAAAGGTCTCTTGTGACATGTTTGTGAAAAAGACCCTGTGCATGTTATGTAACAAGAGTCACAATTTGACCGCTGGTATAACCAACTCTATAGGACAGCTAGGAGTTTTATGGTGGGATTTTTCATAATTATCATTCTGCAAAGCTCTTAAAATAATTGGGAAATTTTGTTGAATGAGCTTTGAGAATCAAATCAGGCCCAATTGCATTATCTGAAAAGGCAGTAACTATAAAATAAAGTAAAATTGCAGAACCCTAGACTTGAGAAGAACCTTCTAGCCACCACCTCCACTACTAAACACCTTGGTTGATTTCTGTTTTCAGTCTTGATGAGCGGTGTGTGTATTCATAAGCAGATTCGATGCTCAGGAATGGGGCTGTGGGAGTTTATCTCTAGAGCACATGTGTGAGGTAGTATGTCCTATTGCTTCTAGAAATCAGCTTTAGACTGTTGTTTTCAAAAGGTTTGTATACCTGTCACTTTAATGACCTTTGTTTTGGGTCAGTGATTGAGGGGCAGATGAAGGACCATTGAAATGTATTTCATGTTTTGGAGATCTCTGCAGCATTATGTATTAAAATATGTATACCTTATTTTTAGAGTGTTATTGACAATATTGAGACTTAGTTTTTCAGTCAAAGCTTCTAGCTTGAAACAAAACAGTTCCTGTTTTTAAGATTGCATGCATCTCTGAACTGTTGAAGGTATTTTGTTCTAGACTGTCATTATATTTCCATCGTTTTTTCTTACAACTTTCTGAGGAGACTACAGCTCTCTAATTGGACTCAGCATCAGACTCATCTGTTTGGTCCATCGCTTATAGGACCAGACCTAAAGAAAAGCTACAATGTATGTCCCAAAAACTAGCACCCACCTAGCTCACTTTTGTGTATGTATTTGTGAGTATGGGGAGAGAATATTCCACCACCTCTGGCTCTTGTCCACACTAGCTACAATTTTGTGGGTAGATGATAGGGTGGGAGGTGTCTTCATTGTGTCCCTGTCATATTAGCAGTCTCCTTAGACCACAAGTGACTGGGTTTCTCACACAACCTGAAGGACGATCATCGATCCCAAACAACTTGATTGGGAAAAAAAAACAAAAACAAAAAAACCCTCTTAGGAGGTGGCGAAATGAGCCTCCCCAGAGGGGTTCTCCTTTACTTGCCCTCTGTGACTTTCTTCACACACTTAGCCTCTTTCTACTTTGGAGCAGACTGAAGCATTCACTCTGTTTTGAGTAGGGAGAGGGAGTTGCCTGATCGCTTTTCTACTCTCAGTTAGACACAGATTAAGATGGCGGGATGTACTTTTCTCTAGGGAGGGCGGGTGCATGGATGGGGGATGAACTTGGGTTTATCTTTGTTGTACCAGTAGTAAAGAATAGTTTGACATGAAATAAAGTGAGATCTCAAATTCAAGAGAATCTGTATTTACCAGTGATAGTTTAGAATTATGGAAACCGCCAGTGTTTTGTCTTATGTTTTTACGTTGTCTGGATTATTGATTTGGCTCCCTTATTATAAATCGGTAGACCATCACTACACCGTGGTCAGAGAGGCATGTGCAGATTCTGCCAGAAAGAAGAAAGGAGGTCCAAGGCCAAATGCAGAGATAAAGTTGTGCAGTACTAACTCGGACTGACTTTTCTTCCTGCAGGGCCTGCCCAATCACCACTGGAGAATAACTTTTATTAATAAGTGCTATGGACTATGTGACACTTACCCTGCTCTCTTGGTGGTTCCATTTCGTGCCACAGATGAAGATCTCAAGAGAGTTGCAACTTTCAGATCCCGAAATCGAATTCCAGTGAGTACTGCAATTAATGTTTTTCTCAGAGTGCCTTTTATTCCGTAAGAACGGTAATCAAGTAATTCAGGGAAACACTCTTGGATTTCAGTCCAACAAATAATTATTAAGTACCTCTGAGTGCAAAGCACCAGGCCAAATGGGAAAAGATGAAAGACAGCACCTGCCTTCCCAGAGCTCACAATCAAGGACGGAGAATGAACACAAGTAATTCTTATACAAAAGAAAGTCCAAGTAATGCTGTCATATGTAAACCAAATGCTAGGTGGAACGAAAGCAGGTAGGACAGGGTCTTTGTGGTATTTCTCTTTGTAGCACAATACCAGATATCTGATAGGCTCTTGATAAATACCCGCTGAGTCATGCTGGAAACATGCTGGAAACCTTATATTATAAAACGCATAAGTCCAGGCTTGTGTACATACTCACCTTTATTAGGATGGGCTTCCCCTCGGCACATTTGCAAGCTGCCTTAATACCATTGGCATATTGGAGTCAAGGGCAGATTATTGCAGACAGTATACTTAACGGTGTCATTGGACCTAGTAGTACTGGTCACAAAGTTCTCTTGGCTTCTTAAATATTTATGTTCAAGTCATACTGTCTAGTCTGTGCACATAAATTTTATTGATGAAAAGTTTAAAGAATCTCCCCCTTTGTTAATATCACGGCATGTCATAATAAGTACTCTGTTTTGGTTTATAAACAAGGGTTGAACAAATTAAGATTTAATGTCACCTTGCCTTTAACTTCCAAGTCTAGATATTTTTGTCCTTAAAAGGATATTTGTGTGAAACTTTTTTTGTACTGTCAACATAATATGAATTGTAACTTGTAAAATTCACTTGCCTCACTAACTGAGTGTCTGTTCATATCTTCATGATATATGTTATACTTCAAAGTATGTTCCTTAGCTCATGTTGTTAATACTCAGTGCCAAGGAAGCTAGAGTTACAAGTTCATTCCCGTGCTCTTTTTGGACATATTTTTCTGTGCCATAGCCACAGTCTCCACTTCTGCCCTAGCCAACTGTGTTGCTAACACATGCCTTGCCCACAGGAGAACTGGATTAGGGTAGCATGGATCGATTTTGTTCACCCCTTCATTCAGTTAATGTTTATTGAACATCAACTGTGTCAAAGGGTCGTGTGTGTGTGTGTGTGTGTGTGTGTGTGTGTGTGTGTGTGTGTATTTATTTCATGGGATTTGGGCAGGAGAGGAAATGAAATAACCGTGGCCAGTCAGCTATGCTTAGGCTGCCATCTTGATTCAGCAGTTCCCACTATTCTGAGTAAATGAGAGCCCACTCTCTGTAGAGCAAATTGAATGCATAACTTTTTACTTATGTAGCCATTTTATTGATCCTTCTTACTTTGTGGTGGCCGCCAATTTGCATTTATTTTTCCTAACAAAGCTGAGGCTAAGCTGTCTGTCATCTCTGTATCTTTATAGATTATGATGCTTAATAATATCTAATAGTAGATAATGTGCTTTTTTTCACTATACCTTCTGCCCACCTGACTCTTGACTATAACCCAGAAAATGTATTTGCTTTTAATGTGAAATTATTAATATTTGATATTTAGGGTTTTGTAAAGTCCATATAAAAGTACAAAAAGAATTGGTGAGAAAGCAATCTTATTTTGTATGTAAAGAAGAAACAAACACAAAATATCACTGAATAGTGAAATAGTCCACATGCATTAATGTTCCCATTAATAGATACATATTCCTTTGTTCTCAAACAGGTTTGTCATAATGTCATGGAAGTCTTTAACATATAAGTAATACATATTTATTTTAGACATTTTAGGAAATACTGTTAAGCAGAAAGGAGTCTGCCACCTTGTGAGAACCAGTTGACATGTTGGTATATGTCCTTCGAGACTTCCTTCTATGTATACATATTTGTTTACTAACAATTGTCACCCCAATAAAATTAATTTTAAAAAAAAATTAAATTATTCTGTAATTTGTGTCCCAATCTGCTTTTTGTACCTAGCATTATCTTGGAAATAACTTTCCACACTTGCCAGTGTGTAAACATACCATAATGTATTTGATCAGTTTTCTATTGTGAGACATTGAGGTTCTTTTTAATCTTTTGCTATTATAAACAATGCTGTAATAAACGTCTTTTGGCGGCGAAATCTTTGTGCACATCCTTAATTATTTATGGCTTCTAAATGGTAACTTTAATAAGAATAACCTGATATGATACCATATACTTTAAAAGCACTCATAGTAGTTGATATTATGAAATTAGCACTATTTGTACCTGGTCAGCTGTACAGCAAGCATCCTTTTTAAAAGGTAGCTTTAAAAGGTAGAGATCCCAAAAGAAAAAGAAAGTAAGAGGTGACACAACTCATAAGAGTAGCATTTCTTAACAAGGCATGGTAATTCCGGTCTTGAATCTCCCAGGCACAGAGAGGAGGGGTGGAAGAAAGGAGGGCATTGGTGGCACAGGGCAGTTTCTTGCATATGACCTCATTTAAATTTTAAATGTGATGAGGGTCTTTGTCAAATAATAAGTCTCTTGTATGTGCCATGATTTGCTCTTTTAAAAGTGATCTCACATCACATCACCAAGCTGGACACCTTAAACTTATAACTTATACATTGTTATATGTCAATTATATCTCAGTAAACCTGAAAAAATTCAAATTCATACATGTACATACATAAAAGTGATCTCATGTCTTTTATCTCTCTCGAAGCAAAGGCTATAGGAAGTAGGTGAAGAAAAAGGAGGCTGATGAAGGGCCAGTGCTTTTCCCAAGTCTTCCCAGTTCTGAGCCTTTGGACTCTTAGGGGCCAAAGTGGTGTTTTTTAACTGGTCTCTGGCATGGCACAAAGACTCAGTGAATGAGTATTCATATTGTCACAGGATCTTTCTCACCAACCCATTGTCATCTTCACGCACATCAGATTTTAGAAACATCAGTGGTTTTCATTTGCCATCGTGGAGGTGGTGACTTCAAAGACAACAACATATTTGGCTCTGTAGTGAGCTCAAACCGTTATGCTTCTTGAATTCCTATGTCTGCTCTTCATAGTTTTTTGTATCTGACTTGACTGGCCGTCCGGCCTGCCTCTAGCAGATAACTCGAGCCAGCACCCTCCACGGCACTGGGTACTTTACCTGCGTTCATTCTTCCTTCATCCTCCCAGCAGCACCATGGGGTAACCCTATGCCACATTCGGTGAGGGAGGAGCAGGAGGTAACAGAGGTTGTGGGCTCAGTGCACAGAGTCACGGCAGAAATGTGCCCCCCCCCCCCGAGCCTACACTGCTACTCAACACGCTCGCCTCCTGGTTCCCTTTTTTGAAACAACTTTATTGAGTTGTATATCAAGCAATTCACCCATTTGAAGTGGACACTTCTATAGCTTTTGGTTTATTACATTATTAGCTGCCTTTTACAGGTATTTTTCTCCTGTGCTATGAGCTGGGAAACCAGGTATCAAATGTGCTAGGTGTGTGTATTAAATTAGAGAAGACTGAGTGCGAGTAAAGGCTCAAAGAGCTCTCCGAGGAGTTGGGTATCCACACTTCATTGTGGAGACTCTGGCAGCCCTTTTGGCTGTCCTGGCATCTTTTCGCTTCCCTTGGGTTACTGCCCCCTGTGTTAGATTTTAGAATTGAAAATGTTGGGGAAAACGACCTGCGGATGTGAGTTGGTATTGTAGAAACATGTTGTGTCAGAGGTGATTTCCTTTATCTGTCACTTTTTGCTAAAACTGTTTCTTTGTGATGGTAAATCTAGTGCAAGTTACAGAGGTGAAATAATAACAGAAGCTTTTTTTTTTCCTTTACATGATGTAAGTATTTTTAGGTAGGCATTTGACTTCTATTAGCTATGGTGCTAATTAAGACTAGTAAAGCAGTTGGTTATTCTAATTATCTCTGAATAGCCATCATTGTTAAATGAGTGTTTCTGGGCACGTGCCGTGAAATCATGGTGAATAAGTATTCCATTTCAGCAAAAGCAGAATCACCTCATCATGATTGTTAGTGCTTTATTTTGTATAGTTTTCATTGTTTTGAGATTTGTCTTTTTCTTGATAGCTTAAAATTTCTGAACTAACTATAGGTGCTGTCATGGATTCATCCAGAAAACAAGACAGTCATTGTGCGTTGCAGCCAGCCTCTCGTTGGTATGAGTGGTAAACGAAATAAAGATGATGAGAAATATCTCGACGTCATCAGAGAGACTAATAGACAGATTTCTAAACTCACGATCTATGATGCACGACCCAATGTAAATGCAGTGGCCAACAAGGTGAGTATATTTAATGATACGATAGAAACTTAACCTTACGTACAGCATATGGTGTTTCTTTTCATGTGAATGCTTTGCCACGCCATGTCAACATGTGGGCTTAAATTAATCGGTAAACTTAGTTTAAATAAGAGAACTAGTTCACTGAGGCAGAAAGTGTTTTTAATCACAAAATGTATCTTAAAAGTTGAATACATTAAAATCAAATGAAGGTAATCTTTAGGTAAATTAGGCAGGTCTAGAACTGTAATGAACTAGGGTTTTGGGCAGAATCTCAGGCAAAAGTCAGAATCTCTTTGGAGCTCTTTAGGCTGTTGATGGTCAATTCCAATGTCTATATTATGGAGGCATCTGTGAGAAGTTGTGGGAAGGTGTACTTGTTAAAATCCTAAATTTGGAACTTTATCAAAACAGTTTCTTCACTGTGCTCATCAATGTGTATTTTCATTTATATGATTCAAGAAATAAATAGATCTGCGTATGTGAATTTTATAATCACAGACACACACAAACACACACACACAATATTATTCTTTTCCAAGAAATCTGTGTCAATTGTCTTCTTGGCCTTCTTAAGCAGAAAATGTCAAGTGTCCCTGAAGTTGACTGGGGTTGTCATTGTGAACTTCAGTGACAGCATACTGTTACCTTCGGGAGCTGTTCGGAGTCTGCTGCAAGGTGTAAGGCCATTTGCCCCTATACTGAATGGCCCCAGGTCATGTTGTGCTGTTTCCATTCGAGTTCTCCTTTCTGTCTTGTTGTTTTCCTTCTCCTATTACTGCCAGCTATCACAAGTGCTGCAGTGACCCGGCCTGAGTTGCTCATCCACATTCCGCCTTTCAGATTTCTTGTTTCTCATCAGCTGTAGACTTCGATTTCATCATCTTGAATACTTTGCTTATCCCGAGGTCATTTATCTGGCTTCTTCAATTATTCAGAGCACAAGGCAAGAACCTGAAAGCAAAACAAGTCCTGGAGCAGCTCAGACAGACGCAGCAGCTTTCTAAGTGGGGCCTGTGGCGTCTGTCTGCATGCACCTGTGTCAGATGGCACGTGGGGGTGGGCACTCCACTCACAAGGTTGTGAATCTTATGCACTGACTCCTGGGGGACCCTCCTGCCTGTTGTGTGCTCCTGGATCAGCTGTTTGTTACTATAGGTGGTTTGTGTTTAGGGAATGAAAATGATCTTAAAATGATGTGTAAAGCAATCAGGAAGTGAAATCAGTAAGTAAACTAGGAATTATAAGTAAAACAGTTAGGAAATTAAATCTAAATATGAATGTCTTCTCAGATTATCCTTAACTTTAGATATTTCTTTTCCTGATATCCTTCATATAGAATTCAGCCTTGAATACGCGTATGACATGCAATATTTCCATGTATACTTTTAGCCTGAAATAGATACAACATTAAAATGCAGTATTTAGAAAGAATATTTTGAAATTCTAAAATATATAAAATGCACACATCATATTAACTGTAAATCTCATTGTTTATAGCAGTAGAATTCATGAATGCCTTTTAACACTCAGGAAATATGCCTGTGTTTCTAGTCCTCTTAGGAATGAAGGGAAGGAAAAAATTAAGGAAGAAAAACCAAAGCTTTCAAGATCTCTGCATCATTCTTTAAGAAGCATACTCAGGTTCTCCACCCTCAGCTGCCTCTCTTTCCTAGTCATCTATATCCATAGCAACAGGCCCTTGGACCTTTATATTGTTGTACCGGGCAATCTGGGTTGTTCTTTTTTGTCGAAGAGAAGAAAATTGAAAAGAAGACTTCAAAACTACCCAGAGATGGAGAATTTGCACTTTTTGAGAACTCGATCTATGCTTGACTAATTGATTTTACCCTCCTGACTTCTGTTCTCTTTGGATCTAATTGTTCCTCCCTTCTGGATATTTAGAAATTTACAACCCTACATGTAACAAGCAATGCCACACCATTTTACATATAAAAAACAAAACCCAGGGGTGGATAAGATCCAGCAAGCTGCTTTAATTTTGCCACAGTACACTGGGATGAATTAAAGTGCAACTGTATTAATGTCTGTTTTTGCCAGAAACTTTGGAAATGAGTAATTAGTATGTTTTTGCTTTTATTTTTTCACGTATCATCGTCAGTTACTTATGAAAGAAACTCTGATGTGAGAATCTCTTTGAAAATCACTAACTATTTAAAAGCTACATGTGAAGAGAATCAGGTCGTCCGTGTATGGCAGGAGTGACATGTGTCATCACATTATAGGTGTGTAGATCTCGCAAAACTTAGGCTCTCTCTTTCCTCCCAGGCCCTGTGCCTACAGTTTACAAAAGGGACAGCCAGGTGAATAGGAGCACTTCTGTCGTGACCTCTGATCAGAGCTGCCAGGTGTCATTCGCTGAGGCATGGATAACCAAGAGGAGGGGAAGATGACCCATCTGTCTGTTTACTCATTAGCTAATTAATCACTCTTTAAAAACAACAAAATGAGTGTTGTCTACTTACCACTGATGCTATTTGTAGCAAGCTTGAAAAATATATTTCTTTCTCAATAAAATATATTTTCTCACTTAGAGCCTGTGGTGACCAAGGCCTCTGGCTTGTACATACGTCTCCAGGTTTAAAGTTCAAGTGGCAGCCTTATTTCTCCTGCAAGAGACCGTCTCTGTGACTAATCCTGGAAAAATCCTAGGATATACTGGCCCTTCAAGTTTATATTCCTTCTTTTGTTAGGAAAAAGAAGGAAAGGGATGTAATGTAGTGAGGCCACATCTGTCTGGGACTTGCCCCTTTGCTCTTCAGTTCCACGCACGTTTTCCTATCCTTTTCCTACAGGCATTCTGAAGTTAGTATAGTGTTGCTTTGACGATATGTTTACCTTTCTGGTGAATTCACATATTCATATGTTTTTACGATGTTCATTAGCATTCTTTCATTTCGGCTTACAGAACATCACTTTCTTCACAGAGCCTCTGAATTATTTAATTTTTTCTTAAAGAGCCAGAGGCCACATGTTCCGTGGCATTTTAAAACATTGAGGAGCATGCAGCCAGGTTACTAAACGGAATTGTAGCATTTCTTCTTGGCTACGTGGTAAGCGGGCCTCTTCACCATGCCCTGAAGGTGAGCCAACGGCTGCCCTGGCAAGTTAATACTGGTAGGTGCTGCGGTAGGCGGCAGCTATGTTGTCTCCTCTTGAAACTTTTTGTTCTTTAAGGGCCCACTATGTGCAGTGCTCTGTTCTTGGCGTTTGCATAGCAGGCAGACAGTCATGGTACACTAGGAAAGGTTCGGGTGTTGAAGTTGGATGACTTAATTTCTGCTGATTAACTGTGAGACTTTGGAGGTAGTTAAATAGCATCTCTTCTGATTTGGAAAATAGGGATGGTAATATCTCTCTTGTAGCATTGCTATAAGAGTTAAATAGAATTATGTAAAGCAAGAATCACAGTACCTGGGACATCATAGGGGCTCATTAAATGGTGGCTGGTGTTAGGTATAATAGAGTACTCATATGGCTTCTTTTAATTCTGGGAGACCTAGGTGGTATTATCCCCTATTCTACGGGAAAGGACGTTGAGGCTCAGAGAGGTTCAGTGCCTTTCCCCAGATCACACAGCAAAGAGGGGCTGAAGCTGAGCTATCAATCTGGGTTTGTCTGACTCCAAAGCCTGTTGTTTTTCTCTAGCCCATTGGATCTCATGTGAACGTCATTACAATGCCAGTGCCTCCCCCTGCAAAGTAGTCTAACAAAACTAATGGACGATGAGGACCATTCAGAACCCGCTCTTGCCTTTCCAGATCCGGAAAAAAAGCTAGTCATTATAGAACGTTTTGAAAATGATTGTTTTCTCGCAAATACACATCCCCAGGAAATTGCCAGCCTGCCATTCTTTTTCTAGCTCAAAGTGTGACTCATGTTGTTGAGGCTTAGTGTTAACTAGGAAGTTAAGTCCCCTCAATCATTGTATCTGAACGGCAAGGTTTGGGATTAAGATTTGGAGTACCAATAATTTTTCAGGTATTTGTGTAAGTTACCGATGAAATACAAAACCCAACTGATTGTATGTGTATCTTGTTGCTTCTTAGGCAACGGGAGGAGGATATGAAAGTGACGATGCATATCACAACACCGAGCTTTTGTTCTTAGACATTCATAACATTCATGTTATGCGGGAATCTTTAAAAAAAGTCAAAGACATTGTTTATCCTAATGTGGAAGAATCTCATTGGTTGTCCAGTTTGGAGTCAACTCATTGGTTAGAACATATCAAGGCAAGTACATTTTTGTAAAAAAACAGTAATTGTTTAGTGAAACAGGAATTTTTTTAATCCTTAGATTAAAAGAAATTGAACCGTGAGAGATGAAACATATGTAGAACAGGGTTCTGCATGTGACAGTTTTGTATTTCCTTATAATTTGCTTACCTAAATTAGAGACTTCACAGCATCATCTCCAGAATATTCTTACAGTTTATAGAGATGTCACTTTCCATCTGGTCAATAATAAGTAGTTAAATCTTTCACGCAGGTTTATTTCAAAAGTCAGTTTATTGTCTAACTACTAATGGGTATGACCCTCTAGCGAGAGATTGTTTTTATTAAAACGAATCTCCAATTGACTTATTTCAAAGAATAAATTATGTTTTTACTATATTCAGACCTTCATCTTGATAAAGGCATCAAAAACCTCCATTCTTTTAAAAGTAAAAGTACTTGAAGCTATCTGAGGGAACTAACACTTTTAGTAGCTGCTATTTGGTTCTATAAACAAGCAAACAAACAGAAAGCCTACTTTAAATAGGTGAATTACTGGGTGGCCGGATGGCTAAGTTGGTTGGAGCGCATGGGATGGTAGGTTGCGCCCCCTGCAACTAAGACTGAAAACAGTGACTGGACTTGGAGCTGAGCTGCGCCCTCCACAACTAGATTGAAGGACAGTGACTTGGAGCTGATGGGCCCTGGAGAAACACACTGTTCCCCAACATTCCCCAATAAAATTTAAAAAAATAAATAGGTGAATTATTAAGACAGATTGTTTTCTAGTCAAATTTTATTTTCCAACTCGATGGGAATCTTATTTTTATTTTGCCCGTCTTTCATTTTTTTCTTAATTTATCATCCTCAAAAGTAAATTGTGAAAATAAGACTTGTGACAATTAAATGTAATGTGGTATCCTGGATTACAAAAAGATCATTAGGTAAAAAATAAGGACATCTAAATAAAGTATGGACTTTATTAAAAATAAGTTTCTTAATAGTTTAATAATGTATCAACATTGGTTTATTAGTTGTGACGAAAGAACTATACTATTATAATATGTCAATAGAGGAAACTGGGTCAAGTATATGCTAAAAGGTGCTTTCCATTGCATCACGCCTTCAGGTCTAGACTGGTTGCACCTGTTGGGCTAGTGATTTTTCTAACATGATCAAAATTCATGTTGAAGTCCTGACTTCCAGTACCTCAGAGCATGACCTTATTTGGAACTCAAGTCATTGCAGATGTGATTCGTTAGGATGAGGTTCTACTGGAGTAGCGTGGGCCCCTCATCCAATAAGACTGGTGTCCTTGTAAAAGGGGAAAATTCGGATACAAAGACACATGTACACGAGAACACCATCAGAAGATTGGAATTATGCTGCCACAAGCCAAGGAACTAACAGAAGCTAAGAGACAGGCCTGGAACAGGTTTTTCCCCTAGAGCCTTCAGCAGGAGCATGGCCCTGCCAATAGTTTGATCTTGGACTTCCGGCCTCCCAGTTCTGGAATGTCTGTTGTGTAAGCCCCCAGTCTGTTTTAGTTTGTTATGACAGCCCCAGCAAAGTAAGACTATCACGTACACGAATACCACTTTAAAATGCAGTTTGGCTTTTTTTTTTAATTAAATTTATTGGGGTGACAATTGTTAGTAAATTTACATAGATTTAAGGTGTACAATTCTGTATTACATCGTCTATAAATCCCATTGTGTGATGAGGGTAAAGGGGATCAAATATATGGTGATGGAAGGAGAACTGACTCTGGGTGGTGAGCAGTTTGGCTTTTTGTGCTTGGTTTCGTTTTGAATACCTAGTCGCATTCAAATGAAGTTTCTTTAGAGAAAGAACAGATCCTGCAGCTCCTGGTGTTCCATTTACAGAAACCTTTCTGTTCCAGACATTCCTAGTATTTTAAAGCAGGCCTTTTTCTAGAGTTAAAACCTGTCATTTCAGATGGAAGCACTACCTTGCAGCTCCTTACCAACTCGCATGTGTTTCTTTGTCAGCTTGTTTTGACAGGGGCCATTCAAGTAGCCGACAAAGTGTCTTCAGGGAAGAGCTCGGTGCTCGTGCACTGCAGTGACGGATGGGACAGGACCGCCCAGCTGACGTCCCTGGCCATGCTGATGCTGGACAGCTTCTATCGGAGCATCGAAGGATTTGAGATATTGGTTCAAAAAGAATGGATAAGTTTTGGACATAAATTTGCATCTGTAAGTAAACAATGAAGCTCATGATTAAAATGTCCGGTCACTGCTATTTGGGATTTAAAAACTAGTTGTTCAACCATATCTTTGCTTTTAAAAAGAAAATCCAAGGAATGTTCATAAAAAACACTCGACGGATTTGAAAACGTGTGGTGCCTTGGGCTAGTGAAAGTCTCCTTAGGAGACCTGTTTATCCATCTGTACTATTTACAATTTCACTTGAAAGTAATAGAGTCAGCATAGAAATGTTTAAATCAAAATTGCAGAAAAGAAGGAAGATAGGCTGACAATTCTTTTTCAATGAATATTTTAGCTATTAGAGCCGAATCTGTGTTATAGAAATGCTAGACTTTTAGTTAAGGCTTTTGTCATTATTATTCTCTGATATGCATTTTTGAAATCGAGAGAATGTATTCAAATTCCTATTTCCAGATCTTGTTTCCAGACACCCTTTGAATAAGCTTTTTTCACAAGCTCCCTGACGATACGCAGAAAGGCTGCCGTGTAGCCCTTTAGCCTTCATCCAGGTTTCATAAGTAGCGTGAATAACATGTTCAAGTACAAAGAATCATTGTTTAGTAAATGAATAAATGGTGAGGCTTTTGTCTTGTTTTTAAGAGAGAAAGAACTTACTTTTAATTATAATAATCACACCCTTTTGTGTATGGTTTCAAGCCTTGAATCTTTAGGACTGGCCCCTTAGCAACTGTTAACATACTCTGCACGATAATCGGGTCCAGTCTGCCTGCAGCTGCCCAGGGCTTGGACAGAATTCCAATCGAGTGAAATAGTTATACCACTCATATACGATGATGCTTTGTCAGTTTGTATTGGCATTTTATGTAAGTTTATATATACTTAATTTTCATTGTTTCCAAACCTTATATTATTGTCTATATTGCCAAGGAAAAATATACTATTTACTTTCTAAGAGACTTGGCGTTTGGAAAGCACATTGCTGAGTAGTATCGTCACATTTTGTGGGTTATATGCTTTCTCAGTTTTGTACCTATAAATTAAAACAAATCATCTTCATCAATTTATTTCAGAGGATAGGTCATGGTGATAAAAACCACGCCGATGCTGACCGATCTCCTATTTTTCTCCAGTTTATTGACTGTGTGTGGCAAATGTCAAAACAGGTAAGGGATATAGAGGATAGAAATACAATTGACTTCATGTTTAAATATTTTGCTGTAATATATGAGATTTGCCTCCAAATAATACAGGGCAGAGGTAAGTTTGGCCATGTGTGAATAACTGTTGAAGTCAGGTGAGGGTACGTGGGGTTCCCTTTTCTAGTCTCATTACTATTTGTATGTCTAGGGTTTTCTATAATACAGTTTAAAAAATTCAATATTTAACTATTAACTCCCCCCTAATGGAATTGACAATAGCAAGTTGTCTTTTCCATCCATTCTACACTGGCATTTGTATATCGGCGTGTGTACTCTCTTATACCTTAAATAACTAAACTATCGTGTATGCCCTGTACACTCAGGAGAGCCCAGCTAATCAGCTTGTTTTCCTCCTTTTCCTCTTTATTCCTTTACTTGGCCCTTCTGTTAAACTCCTTGGTCCTATGCAAAGTACCAATAAAGGAGCTATGGGGCGTGTGCCGATTGTAACCTCTGCTGTCCTTCCTGGAAGGCAAAATGTGGCAAAGTTTATGCACCTCTTTTCAGCTCTATAGGAGGTCAGCTGAGTTTTCATGCTTTGCTTGTTTGTTCTTGCCTAGTTCCCTACAGCTTTTGAATTCAATGAACGATTTTTGATTACAATTCTGGATCATCTGTATAGTTGCCGGTTTGGTACTTTCTTATACAACTGTGAGTCCGCTCGAGAGAAACAGGTGAGTGAAAATGCTTAACTTTTTAGTTAACTGTGCTTAGTCTGCCTTGAAATGCAAAGAATTTCATAGCTTGGTTTGTGGTAAATGCAAAGTTTCGCATTTTTTACTCCAAGCTTGGGGGTTTTTACTTCAACCAGGGTTATTGAGTATCTAGGATTTACTGCAGGGGAAGACATTGACTTTGCCCTCGGCAGTAGGAGTGCTTTATAGATATACAAGGTCTCCCTCCCAAAACATCACGAAGAGGTCAGTAAAGAGAATGTGTTTAAAGGTATTCTATAAACCCACAAGAACAGGGAACATGAGAAAGAAGGTAGAGAAGCAAACTTTGGGAAGCTGGAAAGCTAGTAGGTAAGAGGTAAATAAGTCCTTGTGGGAAAACCGACTCTTAAACCAACAGCAGGGAAGCCAAGAACCCGCCCACTTTACATCACAGGAACCCCAGATGCTGTGGCTTCCGGGGCGAAGGTGTACCAGGTATATGGGATGAAGGGAGGAGGGTAAGATAACCGGAAGGTCTGTTTAGAATATACAGTTAGCTTCCTCAGAACCCCGTCACCCCTCTCTCGAGCTGAGGACTCGGACAGAGGTTTCTTTGTGAGAGAGGATGACAGTAGTCTCTGGGCTGGGGACCTGAAGTCATCAGGGTGAGATGAATGGAGATGAGCTGGCTTGGGAGAGCCCAGATCACTTCCTCTACTGACTCCCAGCATTCTGGTAGCAGGTCCTTATCTCCCAGGTGGGAGCATGAAAGAACGTTCTCTGTTGGCGAGGATGGGGAGAAAACACAACCCTCATTCATTGCTGGTGAGGGTGTAAAATGGTGCAGCCACTGTGTAAAACAGTCTGGTGGTCCCTCAGAAAGCAAAATGTAGAATCAGCGTGTGACACAGCGATTCCACCCCTAGGTGTACACCTAAGAGAAATGAAAATAGGGGTTGAAACAAAAACTTGTACACAGGTGTTCATAGCAGCACTACGAACAATAGCTAAAAGGTGGCAACAACCCCAATGTCCATCAGCTGTTGAACAGAAAAACACAGTGTGGTATATTCACACAATGGAATAGTATTAAGCCCTAAGAGAGAATGGAGTTCTGACACACGCTACAACATGGATGAGCCTGGAGAACATTATACTCAGTTAAAAGAGCCAGACACAAAAGGCCACATATTGTATGATTCTGTTTATATGAAATATCCAGAATAGCAAGTCCATAGAGACAGAAAGAAGTCTCTGGTTGACAGGGGCGGGAGGGAGGGGAGAAAGGGGGCAGTGACTGGTTAATGGGTACGAAGTTTCCATTTGGGATGATAACAGTACCTTAGAACTCGATGGAGGTGGTGGTTATACAACATTGTGAATGTACTAAAAGCCACTCAATTGTAGACTTTAAAATGGTGGATTTTCAATTCACCACCTCAATTAAAAAAAAAAAAATTCCTCTGGGGAACCTGACTACAGGCCCATGACGAAAGACCTAGAGGTACCAACACCTAGGGTTCCATACAGTAAATCAAGCTGACAAGACTCATGATCTCAGAGTTTTCAGTCAGCTCTTCAGTCCTTCAATCTTAAGAAATAGCAGACAACCAAGAGGGAGAGAAAGCAGGTTGGAGAAAATAGTTAGCAGGTAGAGAGGGGAGAAACGTAGACAAAACGCTAGCATTCACTATCCCACGAAAGACAGAATATCGGTACCATGAAATAATAACAAGATGTTATTTGGAAAGAATATTTAGAGATCAAAAAAGAGCTTGACATTAAGAACATGATATCAACAGAAGTCAAAAACTCAGAAGAAGAGTTGGAAGATAAAGTGAAAATCTCCCAGAAAGTAGAGTGTAGAGACAGTGGTAAAACATGGAGACCCGAAACTGGAAGATCCGTCCTGGAGTTCCAGGATCCAAATAATAAGACTTCTAGAAAGAGAAAACTAGGCAAACCAGAAGATAGGAAATTACTGAAATAATTTGAAAGTATTTCCCAGAATTGAAGTACTTGAGTTTCCATATTGAAAAGCCTGCTAAGTGCCCAAGTACAATGGACAAAAATAGACCTATAATAAAGCACATCTTTGTGAAGTTTCAGAACACCGGAGACAAAAGATCCTTTAAGCTAGCGAATAGAAAAAAAAAAAAAGGATTCTTTTGCGAAAAAACAGAAATCAGGAAGACTGAATTCTTCAACAGTAATATTGGAAGCTAGAAGTCCGTAGAGCATTGCTTTCAGAATTTTAAGGGAATATGGTTTCAACCTAGAAATCTACAGCCACCAAACCGTTAACCAAATGTGAAGGTAGACCAAAGATAGTCTCAGACACATATGGCATCAAGAAAGATTTATCTCCCACACACACCCTTTCTCTGGAAGCTACTGTAGTATGTGCTCCATTGTAAACAAGAAGAAGACTGGAATTGAGGAAGTAGGAGCTGCAGCACAGAGAGAGGCGAGCGGGGTTCCTCAGGGTAAAACAGAAAAGAGATCCTAGATGCGAGCCGGGCAGCGTGACCAGTGCAGCTTTCCTCCAAAAATGAAACTGAGGGCTCTCGATCTGCAGTGTCTTGACAGAAGCTTGAGGCAGTGGAGGGAGAGTTTGGGGTTCAATTACTGATACACGCCAAGAAAAGGAAGCAAACAGACAATTTGTTCAGTCAAGGGAAAACAACAACAAAAATGTGCTGGAAAAAAATCACAGACTAGTAACTACATGCCTTCCCTGGGAACCGCACTTGCTTTATCCTAGGAATCTAAACACTAAACGTCAATGTGATCAAAGCTACGCTATATATTGGGAGTCTGGGGCAGAATGGAAAGTATGTAAATATGTGTGTGTGTGTGTGTGTGTGTGTGTGTGTGTGGCAGTGTCGTAGTTCATGCCTATAGCTGGATAGGCAACAGGTAGCAAGAAAAGCATGTTATTTAGAGATCTGGAGGTAAATACCAAATAATCCATTTGAAAAATCAAGCATAGTTGCTTCCAGGGAGAGAAGTGAGAGGCTGCTTTTTTTCATAACAAGCCTTGTAGAGAGATTTGACTTGTTAAACTATATGCATGTATAATAATAATAAACAAGCATGTAAATAAATACAATGCAGCATAGATTGTGGCAGGAGAAAGGTCCAAATGAAGTTTTAGGTGGATTCCAATGACGGCCAAATTATTCTGCCGTTGTTATCATTCACATGAACGAAGTACGTAGGTTAAAGAAATGTCTTCGAAACAAAAACTCATACAAAGAGATGATAGTTGAGTGGTTACTGGAGGGTGAAGGGGGAGGGGGTGGTACATTAGGGTAAAGAGGATTCAATATATGGTGATGGATAGAGAACTGACTCTGGGTGGTGAACACACAATGTGATATATAGATGATTTATTACAGAATTGTACACCTGAAATGTATGTAACTTTGCTAACAATTGTTACCCCAATAAACTTTAATTTAAAAAAAGAAAAAGAAAACAGAGATCATAAAAAAAAAGAAATGTCTTCTGTCACTTATTTCAAGCTGTTCTTTTTAGCTTCCAGTTTTAGCTTATTGGTCCTTTCTTTTTGAAGTGATTAGTAGTAAGGGTTTTAAATTCTGCCTTTAGTAATTTTGATACTTGTATTTTCATTTCCCAAGTTTTGCTTTTTCTCTAGTTTATGGGCAAAATCGGTAAAAATCTGTAATAAAAACAAAACAAAACAGAAAACAATGAAAATGTGAATATCCATATGAGATAAAGGATACCAGACTAAAAATGAAGATTCAGTGAAGTCAGTTACCCAGCTGTTTTCAGACTATCTGGATGTTGGCATGATATAGATTACACATCTGGATGGTTGATTAAAATAACTTTATTATCCAGATGCCTACAGTCAAATGGATACAGGTTAAGATTTCATAGTTCTAACAAACACAAAAATGAAAAAAAGTCGGTGGGATTTTATGATCATTTTTCTTTCTGCTGTATTAAAAAGAGCACACTGCCCATCTGTTCATAAATGTTTTACCTACCCAGGAATAGTCTTCTTAGATCAGTGAATTGCATTTAATGTTATAGCACCCTGCACCTCTATCTTCCCGCAGAAATAATGGCTCTCAAGCTAGGCCATTATCTATGCAAATTATCAGTAAGTGGCTGCAGAGCAGTCACTGGCCCATGAGGCTTTTTGAGCTATTATGGGGATAATATAAATGTGTGATTCAAGTTGGTGCTCAACTGTATTTGCCACAGGCTGTAAAATGGTTTGTGTACTTTTCGTGGGTTTTCACTTCGGCTTTCCATTTTCTCTTTCTCTATAGAAAGTTACAGAAAGAACGGTTTCTTTATGGTCGCTGATAAACAGTAATAAAGACACATTCAAAAATCCCTTCTATACTAAAGAAATCAATCGAGTTTTATATCCAGTTGCCAGCATGCGTCACTTGGAACTTTGGGTGAATTACTACATTAGGTGGAACCCCAGAATCAAGCAACAGGTATGTGAACTGGCACTGTTAAAAGACAGTGATGCCAATTGATTAGTACTTCTGAACTTTACTAATGTTATTTGGTAGTCGTTTTTCATGTTATGAGGGGGGAAATAGGAAACGAAAAAGTCACACTTGCTTTCAAATGCAACTTTAATTAAAAATTGTTTATAATTACTAAGCCGTTTATTTTGATTGGGGTTAAACTTACATTTTTTTGGTCAACGTGAATAATATAAAATTTTCACTGAAATGCAAACTGATTTAAGGCTCTGGAAAATTTCTACATTTTGATAGCCAAGGAATTCCTTTAATCACTGGAAGTTGTCGCACATCATAGAAAAGAAAACGTTTTCTGCTGTCTGGTTCAGCTGTATGTACCAGGTCAACTAACATCAGAGTGCTTTCTTTCCTGAGGGTCTTTACTTCTAAAATAAAGATAATTGTTCTGTCAATGGCTAGTAAATTCAATTTGCCATTTATCATTCAAAAACGGAAACGCCACATTTTATTAAAGACACAGTGAGCCTTTCCATTTTCCCACCCCCACTCCATCCAAAATCAGAAGGAAAATACAGCCTGTTTATAAAGGTTCAGAAGTGCCTCCATTTAGTGATTTGTTCTCAAAGCTATAAATATTCAGTATTTGTGATTGCTTATTGTAAAGGTTTGTACATTTTCCTGAGGTTTGGATGGTCGACTACCTGTTCTCATCGTCCAGTCTTGCCTAAGTACTAGCTTTAGTCCTGCTAGGAATCGGTGGGCAACAGCAGGGGCCCCGGGTGCCGCAGTCTGTCTCTTAGAGTGTTTATTCCACTCAGGCAGCTGGCCACACGCCAATCTGTGCTCTTGCTTCTCATCGGGGAAATGCCCGGTTCAAGCTGGCACTCTCATTTCAGGGTCTCTGCTGCGTGCATGAAAGGCTCTTGCGTTTTAGTAATGGTGGAAATGTGTAATCTTTTGGAAAGTGACAGATTCCAGGGCTGGAGTACATTCACTTGTTTAGTTTGGGCTTTGAGAAGCATGTTGAGGGCATTTATTTAGCAGTAGTTCTAGTGAGTGGAATATCAAGTAAAGAGGAAATGGGAATTTTTCCAGCGTTCTAACAGCCATTACAGAGGACATGTCCCTTTTCTAATTAAAAAATATATAGATGAGCACTTTGTTTGTCCTGTATGTTAAGCCTTTTCTGTATTAATTGTGGCTGTTTTTATTAATTTAAGGTGTACAAAACAACATAGTGAATAGACATTTATATACCTTACAAAGTGGTAACCCCAATAAGTCTATTACCCATCTGACACTATTCATGTTATTACAATATTACTGACTATATCCTTTTTTTAAACCACTGGTAATTAGAAAGTTTCTGTACAGATTAAATAATCTCCCCTCACCCATATTTACTTGGAAAAATTCTTGAAATTCAAGGAATTTAAAGCAGTTTATTTCTGAATATATAAAGGTGTTAATAATTGTGTGACAAGGCAAGTTGGAAGGGACATCATCAGAAGAACGTTCTGTAATATATCTGTCCCCTTAGTCTCATACATTAGCAAAATAAAACTGGCCAGATAGAAATGAACATTCTTTGGGAGAGGTTTTCATTTTGTGACAGTAATTGATCTGTATTTCGATCTGTGAAATTTACTCAAAGAAGAAAATAACTTATCCTTTCAATATAGATTTTCTGAACATGGAGGGTCCTACACATGCATATCGTTATGCCCCTCAGCACTTCGTATTTCCATCCCCCAAATACTAAATGTTCCCCATGAGTCAGGCACTGGAGGGGGACACAGAGATTAAAAGCGGGTCATCTCTGCCCACACACAAGGAGCTCCCAGGCTAGCAGCAGCACCCAGGAACATAAGCCAATAATTATAATGCTTGGGAGAAATGCGATAATAGATGTGTGAATTAAGTGCATTAGATTTCCTTAAAGATCTTATGTAGAACATTATTTCGTTCAGAAATAGATTAAAATTCGATCACATAGGACTTTTTACATTATAAAGTATAAACCTAAAAGAATATACTTCACCACTTAAAAGTTAAATTCTTACTCAGTTGTGTGGCCCAGGTGGTATCCAAACGATTCCTAGAGCGTTCACAGCACTGTAGTGTCCTGACAGTACTGAATGACCCTAAAGCATACACAGCCCCTTCCTCTAATGAGCTGTTCACCTAGAAGAAGGCAGCTTAATGTGCTCCTAAAAACAAAAGCCACCAACCCTTCATATGACATGAAAACTCAGCAGAGTTGATGGAAAAACCAATGCTTACATCTGACAAGCTATCAATAAGCACATTTGGTATTTTTGTTTAAGATGAGGAAATGGCTCACGCCAAAAGCAGAAGTATGATGAATTAGTCACATCCTAAACCTGAATGGGACCTTCTGCTGCTGGTAAGCCTCATGTCATACTTAGGGAACCACTGCACCCCATGTAGCGGTCAAGCAGGGTTACACTGGGCAGGTTCTCATTTTGCATAGTGGTAACTAAAGGATGAGAACAAGCACAGTCAGATATTCACAGGTGGCCTGGGTGATGTTTAAGTCATTTCTGATAAAAAAAAAAGTTAAAAGGAATACGAATATGAAAATCATTGGAAACCAAAAATACTTCCATACCTAGCTGATTGCCTGTTTTCTATTCTGTGCTGAGTTAGCCTACTCTTTCCTTCATAATTCATTTCCCAAGTAAAAAGTTGAGATGTAGTATTTAAAGTCACTTGACTTTAAATTCCATTTCTCGTTATTTTGTCTTTTGGTATGCTATCACAAATGGACACTTTTCTTCTATTATATCCTCTAAATGGGTTTTGTTTGTCTATAGGCTAATGGCTTCTATATATTCTGTACCCATTACCAGACTGAATTATCTTTTTATTTCTAATAGTTTTTCTGTCTACTCTCTTGAATTTTCTAATTAGACAACCTTGCCATTGGCAAAAATGATTGTTTTAACTTTGATTTCTTTTTCTTATTTAATTGTGCTTGCTGATACAATAATAAACTGATTTCTAATAGTCATATGAAACAGGGAATGTCTTAAAAATAGCCAACATAATTTTGGAGGAGAATGCCGAGGCAGACCTTGCCCTGATATATGTCAAGACTTATTTGAAACAGCATAGCGCCCAGAAACAGACTACGTAGATGTGGAGACTTGGTGTAGGATAAGAAGGCAGCATCGTAACGCATAGGGAAATGATAGCCTGGTTGTAAAATGGTGCTGGCATAGCAAATCACACTTAACATGTCCAAACCTGCTCCTTTTTCTGCATTCCCTTTTCAGTTCTTGGCAACTCCATCCTAGTCACTCTGGCCAGAGACCTTAGAGTCATCCTGATCCCTTTCTCTCTCACACCCCACATCTAGTCTACCAGGAGAGCCTGTTGGGCCCGGCCTTCAAAACCCACACAGCCTCTGAACACTTCTCACAGTACCCGCCACAACCCTGGGCCAGGCCACCTACTGTCAGCCGTGTGTTCCTGGACTCCCTGATTTCAATCCTTGCTTCCTTCTAGTATGTTCTCAATGTGGCAGCTAAGGCTGTCCTTGAAAGACCTCTTTGCCTGGTCTCCTCCCCAACGACTTTCTCATGCACTCTGCTTTGGCCACGCTGGGCTTCTTGCTCATCCTCAAACACTCTTTAAATACCCGCCTGGCTCCTTCCCTCCCCTCCTTCAAGCCTTCCCCTAGCAGTCACGTCGTCAGTGCAGGTACCAAGACCACACTGTCTGAAGGATAAGCACGCCTCGCCCATCCCCATCCCTCTTACCCTGCTCCACTACTTTCCTACAGTGTTCATCCCCTTTGAAAGGTCTACATAACTCAGAGGATTGTTGTACTCATCGTTTGTCTCCCCCTGCTGGAAGGTAAACGCCATAGAAACAGAGATTTGGGCCTCTGTTCACTGGTGGATCCTGAGCGCCTAGAACCATGTCTGGACCTCAGTGGAATGCATAAAGAGAAAATGGGCAAAGGATATTAACAGGCAGTGCACAGCACTTACTGAGTGCCAGGCACTCTGCAAGACATCCCTGTTCTGATGACACATATGCATTTCTGAGAAACCTCGCATTCTGCAAAATCACAGTGAGAAGAATGAGGCTTCCAGGAAGAAAAGGATTTGGAGGAGACCTCTCCAAACCTGTGGACCTTTGTAAGCAGAGCTCTAATGAAAGCAACAATGGCAGTACAAACGTGATATCTGGCCTCCATTGATCACTCCTTGGCAGCCTGTAGTGGGGGGAATAGTGGCCCACATAAGACATGTCCACTTGGACCCTGTGAATGTGATCTTCTTTGGACAGAGGGTTTTTACACATGTAATTAAGTTAAGACTCTCCAGATGAGATCCTTCTGGATTTAGAGTGGGGTCTAAATCCAACGACAGGTGTCCTTGTAAGAGAGAGCAGAGGAAGATTTGAGACACAGACACATATAGAGGAGAGGGCCATATGAAAATAGGAGTAATTGGAGCAATGCTGCCATAAGCCAAGGAAGCCTCGAGCCACCAGAAGCTGGAAGAGGCAGGAAGGATTGTCCCCTAGAGCCTCCAGAGGGAGCACGGCCCTGCGCCAGCCCGATTTGGGGCTTCTGCCTGCAGAACTGAGAGGAAATAAATTTCTGTTGCAAGCCACCAAGTTTGTATTAATTTGTTACAGCAGCCACAGGAAACTAATACAGTCTTAAACCCCAGGCTTTGTGCTCCTTTGTCTGAGACACAGGTCCGGGAGGGCATCTGCTTCTACTCCAGAGACCGTTGTCAGCATGAACAGTCCGATCTAGGGAGTAGCCTGCTTCATCAGAGAATCGTCTTCAGAGCTTCATTGTTGGTGTACACAGCTTGGGCGGATAGCTAGCTTAATGCATTGGAAAGCAGGACAGTTCTGGAAGCCACTAGCACTCAAGGAAGGCACTTCCGTACACTTGTGGCTTTTTTTGTTAATGTCTTCATATATTGCTCAAGCTTTCGAGAAGCCTGTCCTTCATTACTTCAAAACATTAATGTGCTGGTGAGGGAATCTTCTGGGGGCTGTTCTGTTATCTACATTGGCCTGGGCGGTGATAACATTAATGTCTACATACGTCAACATTCGTTGAGCTGAACATTTTAAGATTTATGCACATGAGTGTGTCATTTATATATCAGTCCAAAAGTTTGAAAAATTAACATGCTGGGGAGAACACATTCCGTTCCAGCCTGATTTCTCTCTTTACACTGCCGTCAGTGTGCTATTTATCGAAGCAATCGGCGTTGTAGCAAGACGGACTGTGTTGACTGGCTTCACTCTCACAACAACCCTGTGAGGTCCAGGCTGTTTTTATTCCCATTTGACAGATAGGGAGGTGGGGTCACCTAGAAGGTTAAGTCGCACAGCTTTTAAGAGGCAACCTGAGATTCACACCGACACCTGCGGGCATCAGAGTCGCTGCCGTCAGCCATGCATTACTGTGGGCAATAGCACACGAAAAGATGTGTGAGAGCAGAGCACTGCGATTGAAAGCCCCCACGTTACTGTCCTCAAATTGGCAAAAAAAAAGAAGACTCCTCTATTCCCAAGTTGTGGGGATGTGGGGCAACAGGCACTGCCACTCACTAGTGGGCGCGTCACGTCACGTCACCACCTCAGAGAGCCATTTGGCAGCATCTAGTTCTACCCCTGGGCAAACTCCTTTGAGAAACACTTGCAAACGTGCCTGAGAAGATGTGTCCAAGGAGAGTAGAGCACTGCATGTAAGAGCAGGGAGCATTGGAAATCGCCGATTATCCATCAGTGTGGGACTGGATGGATAAATTAGTTTATTCATTCAGTGGAACTCGACAAGGGTCGAATTCAGAAACATAATGTCAGGTCAAAATATCAATCGATAACCACAGAACACCCCCATTAATGTAAACTTTCACAGAATAGAAGGTAATAGCGTGTTTTGTTTCTGGCTACTCACTCATAGCCGAAGTGTCACAAATCTCCGTAAGAAGGAAGGCCCCCCACCAACTTGGGAAGACCAGTTACCTCTGGGAGCAAAAGGGCAGTGAGCCTGGGATTGGGCAACACAGGAGACAGGAGCTGTGCCTAGGCTGAGAAACTAAAAAGATGGTGACGCATGTGGGAGGAAATGTGTACATTAGTTATTTCTTGGTGGTATTTTATTATTCTTTGTCCTTTTCTGTATTTTTAAGTTACACAGTATTGGAGGAAACTGTGTACATGTTAAAGCTCAATAAGGGGCCTTATTCAGAAAGCAGGACCTGTGGCAGATGTGTGCAGCAGGTGAATTTTCGAGAAGTGGCCGGCACCAAGTGCTAACTCGGGTTTGTGCTTCTCTCCAGCAGCCGAACCCAGTGGAGCAGCGTTACATGGAGCTCTTGGCCTTGCGTGATGAATACATAAAGCGGCTGGAGGAGTTGCAGCTCGCCAACTCTGCCAAGCTTTCCGACCCCTCGACTTCACCTTCCAGCCCTTCCCAAATGCTGCCCCACGTGCAAACCCACTTCTGAGAGGGAGCCCTGCCTGGCACTGTGTTCAAGCTCTGAATAAAGGAAATAGTTGACTTGCATTTGGGGCCTCTGTACAAAGTAGATGAAAATATTTACCTCCATGTAGAACTTGAATTAACATAATCTTAAACTCTTGAATATGTGCCTTCTAGAATACATATTACAAGAAAACTACAGTGGCTACACGGCAATCAGAAGAAAGGAACCCAGATGGGGTTTGGGAAAATCCTGACACCTTTCAAAAGCAGTGTTCAAAAAATATAAAGTTTAAATTTAATTCGCCTCTTTAGAAATGCTGTGTGTATAATGTGTAATTTGTGGGCTTAATTGGAACAACATTATTTTAAAGTGAAGGGGACAAGAAAGTTTGTAAAATGGTTTTTCCTCAGGTTGCATATAAGCATTGCTTCAGATTATCTAAACTGAACCCAGATGTGAAAGGTGTGTTACTGCCAAAACCAAATTGAGCTCAGCTTCCAAAGGCATTCTCCAAAAGCTCGGTGTTTCAATAATTGCCAAATTTTATACCACCGTTACGTGGTGACCTAAGGAAAAATAGCTGTGTAGATGAGTTTTTCATTACTTTGAAATTTTGGAATATGAAGTGTTTTCCCCTAATTTTCAAGAAAAGAATATTTTTATATTAAAAAAAATAAAACACCTGTGGGGCCCAGTTAACTATGATTTGATTTTTTTTCACTTTGTCAGTTCTAGTTTCTAAGTTTCTCCATGAGCTTGCCTAAAATTCGGAACCATTTTCAGGTTGTGGGAAACCCCTTACATAGCACTGTGCAAGGATGTCAGATGCCTTATGCTGCTGAGGTGAATGTTTTCGCAAATGTTGCTCTAGTCAAACCAGCTTCTCTGCCAAAGCGTAGGGTTGACCATCTTGGATGTTTGAGCTGTTGCTAGAGCATCATTTTTTGAAATAAAAGCTGCAGATGTACATTTGTTGAGCGTATTCTTAAAAGTATTACGTTTATTAAATTCAATTCAAATGGTGTTGGGTGCCCCTCCCCACAAGCATACGTAAAAACTAGTTCCCCAAGTTTTACTTGAAGTACCCTGCAGTTTGCTTTTTCAGGTGTTTTTGTTTTCCTATAGTATTAAATGAAATTTCAAATGCAGTTCTATTTGCTATATGAACTAATTCATTTAGTAAGTATATTTGTAAAAGTTAAGGCTAGAGTTAAAACAATTAATGTGTTTTACAATGATCTGTAAAGGACTATTTATAGCTAATACGGTTTTGTTTTCAATGAATTAAGAGAGATTAAATATATCTTTGTAAATTATTTTATGTCATAGTTTAATTGGTCTACCAAATAAGACATCTCAAAAGCAGTAGTATAATGTATAAATTTTGTATGTATAAGAAATTTTATTAGACATTCTCTTGCTTTTTGTAAACGCTGTAAATATTTCATAAATTAACAAGGTGTCACTCCATAAAGAGAAAAAAAAAACTAATGCTAAGAGCTTAAAAGATTTTGTGAAATTTCATGAAACATTTTTCATGGCAATAATGATTAAAGACCTGCTGTAATAAATATATTAACAACATAGCACTGTATTTTCAGGGATGTAACCGTATATGTGTCTTAAACATGCATGGTGTCATTCATCTTTTATTCGTTCCCTGGCTTGACTTCACATGCTCTTTGTCTTACTAGCAACCTGGTGGGGCTCTCCCCAAATGCCAACAATATTGGACATTTAAGTACATTAACAATGCAGATTGTAGGAGTCATAGCTGTCTTTATTAGTGAGGCTAGCTCTCAAAAAGTGCTGGAATGCATAGACACAAGACTTCACACTGGATGGAGAGCACAGCACGTGATATTAAGGGATAGTAAGACATTGGTCGAGTAAGGCATATTGGATGTCTCTATAGGTAAGAATTTCAGTAGTACTGCCAATTGGAAGTTACATTGTTTGTCTGTGGGCATCTGAAAAATGCTAAATAGTTATAGTAAATTAACCATTATTTTAAAACCTGATGGACTCTTAAAAGATTGAGTGTATCTTTTAAAACTATGAGTATTTGAAATGCTTTGCGAGATTCTTCTTGAGACATTGCTGTGTTTAAACTTCACTACATCATGGGCTACTGATAGTCTGTTATCCCTAGTTTTCAGCTGAGGGTGAAGGTCATTGCTCCAGGGGTTCACTGACATGCCCGAAGTCCCACAGTATCAAAACAAATGTATGCAGGAATTACACTGAATTCTGCCTCTCTCGAGTTCCCACTGAATACCTTAGCTCTGCCTTCTGGAATGAAGTAGAAAAATCTCTCTCCCTGGGGCAGCCCTTCAAATAATTTGGAATCACATTCTTTTGATAATACAACAGGTTTTTTTTCTAAATATAGTGGCACTTCCTGATCTATTTTTGGTAATGCAATAAAGCTCATCCTTACGCTTTTTTGGAAGGAGTAATACTCAAAAGTTTCAAAATAAGCTGACTAGTAATTCATCACCCAAAGCCCTTTCTACAGAATGCAGGTTTGTGGTTTCGGTCATTCAGACAACTCTTGTGGCATTTGGGGGCATTAGGCAAAAACAGGACTATATAAAGGGAAAGTTCTTAACATACAGGAATTTTATTAGAGTGTACACACCTGAGACTGGAGGACATAGCTGTTGGTCATAAAAGCAAAAGCAGGAGACACACAAGGGACCTAAGAAATGTATACAGCATGTAGCCCACCAACAAAAATGAGGATTAGCACATTCGCAGAAAAATCTTACATGGTTGTAGATTGCAGTTGAATTTCTTAGGTTCACCATCACTGAAAAGCATGATACTCTTAATACCAATATTTGAATTAAGACAAATACTCCAACCTCTATTGGTAGGTTTATAACTTAGTTAAGGAATTATGAACAGTCTTTTGTATTAAACATATTTGGAAGATGAAAGATCAGCAAAACAAAATGTTCTCATTTCCTTATGAGGCTTACATTTAGATATGGATTATTCCTCATTAGCCATAATTTATCCTTTAAAAGCAAAGGCAATAATGTATTTAAACCATGTAGGGTAGCTAAAAGTTTAGACATGACCATTAAGGCCTAACAGTTTGTTTTTCTAGTAGCTTTGGAGAACATGGCTTATTCGTTTACAGTGTTTAATTTATGTTTATATGCTTTTGAAATTGACTGCGTTTCACGGTGCATTGTACATAAATTACAAAAGAAAGTTGTTCACCTCATTTCCAGAGCTTTAAGTCACAAGCCTGTATTAGAAAGAACCCTGGTTGGATGTGTAGACACCTGGATTCTCATCTGGGCTCTGCACTACTTGGATGGAAGGTGTGAGGCCTGGGCGGAGACCTCAGTGTCCATCCGTTCAGCAAGGGTATGGGCTGCATATTTTCAAAGGTTCCTTACACCCCAAACACAGCCCTTCTCAGAAATGCATTTTAATCGCTTGTGCACATAATATTTATGACACAAGATGGCACTTGCCTCGCATATTTTCTGTTTCTGCTGTAAGAAATCACCACAAACTTAGTGGTGATTTATTATAACACATTTAGTATCTTAACAGTTCAGGAGGTCAGAAGATGATTGCGAGGTAGCCAGGAGTCAGTCATGGAGCTCCTTAGGGGCCACGTTAACATTCATTTTGTTCTCCATGCCCTAGGAGCTATTGAAGGCTTTGGGACATGGAAGCTACATGATGAAATGTAAGTCTCTGGCAGCCATTTGGAGGGTGACAAGAATGGGGACAAGCCAGGTTCAGGCTATTGTTGACCAGGTGTGGAAGACAGCCTGGAGTACAGATGAGTAGAGATACAGATTGAAAAATAACCAGGAGTTGGTGATTGATTGTAAAGAAGAGGTGAGAAAGAAGTCAAAGATGATACTGAGGTTTTTGTTAGGGCAGTGGGGTGGCAAGTAGTAGCATTTCCAGAAACAGAGTATCAGCGGAGGAGCAAATGGAGGCAGTGCTGAAGCCAGTTGGGGACATGCTGAATATGAAGAGGACAGGCATCCAAGACGTGGTTGAGTATAAAGGCCTGAAGCTCACAAAAGAAATCAGGGATAGAAACACAAATTGGGGGATAAAACCATGGAGTGGATGACAGTGCCCATGCAAGTGAGTGAAGAAAAGTGATGAGCCCCCACTCCAGATTTTAAGGGGCAGACTGAGGAAGAGGAGACCCACCCAGAATGAGATGGAGAAGGAAGGTCTAAGCAATGTAGAAGCAAACAGTTGTATTATGGGAAGTAACAGAAGAGATCATTTCAAAGAGCAAGTGCTTAGCCTGAGAGAGCTGGTAAATTCAGGATGAAAAAAAGTCTAATCAACTTGGATAGTAGGAGGTCCCTGGGAGACATATGTGAGAGCTGTTTCATTGTGGCAGAAGCCAAATAACGGAGTTAAAAGTCACTGGCCCAGGTTCTAGCTCAAGCAGCTACGGGAAGCAGGAGCCCAGTTTGAGCAACTCTGTGACTTTGGCAGCAGGCCTGCTCTAGCTCCACTAAGCAGCAAGGAGGTGCTATGGCTTGTGTTCCAGATCCCAGGGCAGGGGGCCACGCTACAGTGAAGAGAGGAGAAAGAAACTGAAGAGGAGTAGCCCCGCCTCCTGCTGTCATTCATTCAACAAATATCAATAGAGCTCTATCAGCTTAAATGTCACTCAGTTATGGAAGTCTTCCCCAATGCGCTGCCCCTCAATACTGTCTTTGGTCCCACCACCTGAAGCTCCCCTAGTACTCTATATGTCCTTTATCATTCCATTTACTATACTTTGTTGAAATTATTTGTTGAATGTCTTTCTTTCTTGTTACACTCTAAGCACAACAGGGTGCCTGGAACATGGTAGGTACACATGATAGATAATTATTTGAATGTATGAATGACTAAATGAATGAAGGGTAGGAAGTGTGTGCTGATCTCTCTGGAGTGTTGCCTAGAAAGAAAGGAGGGAGATTAGATAATAGCTATTGGGAGAGAAGACCAGGAAAATGGGCTTTTTGAAGGAAGAGACTTAAATGTGATGATGTATGGGGAGGAAAGAGCCAGTGAGAGATTCACGATAGAGGAAGAGAGTTGTTGCCTGATAGAACAAGGCCTTCGAGTGGGCATGAGCCCAGGGATATAGGCAGAAAGGGATTGGCCTTGAACGACACAAGGGACTTCTGTTCTTCGGCAATACAGAAGAGGAGAATGGTTGCTGATGAAAAAAACGTTTTATGGAGGGGTGTGGTAACCGAATAATGTCTCCCCAAAGATGTCCACATCCTAGTCTCCAGAACCTGGGAATATGTGAGCTTACATACCCTGTTTCCCCGAAAATAAGACCTAGCCGGACCATCAGCTCTAATGCGTCTTTTGGAGCAAAAATTAATATAAGACCCGGTATTATATTATTTATTATATTATTATTTATTATATATTATTATATTATATTATATTATATTATATTATATTATATTATATTATATTATATTTATTATATTATATTATATTCCCAGTCTTATTTTACTATAAGACCGGGTCTTATGTTAATTGTTGCTCCAAAAGACACATTAGAGCTGATTGTCCGGCTACATCTTATTTTCAGGGAAACACGATAGCGAAGGGCAATTAAGCTTGCAGACAGAATTAAGGGTGCTAATCAGGTGATCTTGATATGGGGAGATCATCCTGGATTGACAATGTGATCACACTGGTCCTTAAAAGTGGAAAAGGGAGGCAGAAGAAGATTCAGTGTCAGAGCGATGCCATGTGAGGACTCACCTTGCCATTGCTGACTTTATAGATGGAAGAAGGGGCCGTGGGCCAAGGAATGTGGCGGCCTCCAGAAGCTGGAAAAGGCAAGGAAATGGATTCCCCCCTAGCGCCTGCAGAAGGCACTGATGACACCTTGATTTCAGCCCAGTGAGACCTGTGTCAGACTTCTGACCTACAGAATGTAAGAGAATAACTTTATGTTGTTGAAGCTATTATGTTTGTGGTAATTTGTTACAGCAGCAATAGGAAACTAATGCGGTGTGGATAGAGAATTTGAGGGAGTCCATGCCTGATTAACTCAATTTTCTTACACGCACTCCTCTGGGTCTGTAAGGTATTTCAAATTGGCCCGAAGCAGAGGAGGGGAAAGAAGATGAAACATCCCTAAGAAGTGGGGATGGACAGCGAGCTCTCTGGTGTATACAGTTCAAATTCACTCTACCTCCGCAAGTCAGAAATCCTCAGGCACCAGTCTTGTGGCGCCCCCAGGTGCTTGGTAGAAGCAAATGCAAATAGTCTCTAGAAAAACATGCCTTCATTCTGGGCCTCTAAGATTTCTCACAATTTTCCAAAGAGAATTAATCACTCACAGTAAGAAATAGCAAAGACAGAAAGCCCTCAGTAAAAACCTACAGAAACAGCAGACAGCAGGAGAGGACTTGTAAGATTATTTGGATTATCAGATACAAGCAGTGGTGTGCTGAGTTGACTCATACAGGCTCAAGGTGGTAGTTTGGAATTGGCTAGGGTGGGAATTTTTACACCACAGAAATCAGCAAGTGCGCTAAACCATTTTTGTTTTTATGTGTCCCTTCAGAGAGCTGATAATGAAAACTTTACCAGCACACCACTAGATACAGGTTGTAAAATTATCATGCATATTACCTTTAAAGAAATAAAATGTAGGAGGCCTTGGGGTTAGCAATGAGGTTTTAGAAACAACAACAAAAGCATGATCCATGAAAGAAAGAAATGGACAAGATGGACCACATAACAATGAAAAACTTGTGCTCTGTGAAGCACACTGTTAAGAGACGGAAAAGACAAGCCACATACTGGAAGAAAATCTTTGGAAAACATATCTGATAAAGGATTGTTGTCCAAAATATATAAAGAACTCAAAATTCAATAATAAGAAAACAAAACACCAATTAAAAAGTGGGCGGAAGATGTGAACAGAACACCTAGGAAGATACACAAATGGCAATTAAGCCTACGTGCAGATGTTCAATATCATGTCACTAAAGTGAGGTACCACTACACACCTATTAGACTGGCTAAAATCCAGGACACTGGCAACACCGAACACTAGCAAGGATGTGGAGCAACAGCAACTCTCATTCATCGCTGATGGAAATGCAAGATGGTGCAGCCACTTTGGAAGACAGTTTGGCGGTCCCCGAAACTAAACATATTCATCATGCCCCCAGCACAAGCGCTCCTTGGTATTTTCCCAAAGGTGTTAAAAATGTACGTCCACTCTAAAACCTACATAGGGGTGTTCGTAATTTTATTCATAATTTTTATAACTTGGAAGCAACCAAAATGTCCTTCAGTAGGTGAGCGGATTAATAAACTGTGGTCCACCCAGAGAATGGAATATTCTTCAGTACTGAAAAGAAATGAGCTATCAAACCATGAAAACACGTAGAGGAAACTTAAATGCGTAGTACTAAATGAAAGAAGCCCACCTGACGTGGCTACATACTGTATGATGCCAACTGTATGACATTCTGGAAAAGGTAAAACTAGAGACAGTAAAAAAGATCAGTAGTTGTTGGGGGTTGTAGGGAGACAGGGACAAATAGGCAGAGCACAGAGGAGGTTTAGGGCGGTGAAAATGCTCTAGATGATACTATAATAATGGACACATGCCATTACACATTTGTCCAAAGCCACAGAATGCACAACACAGAGAATGAGCACTAATATAAATGATGGATTTTACTTACTAATGTCTCACTATTGGCTCATCTGTTGTAACTAGTGTACTACACTAAAGCAAAATGTTGACAATAAAGGAAACTAGGGGAGGTGAGCTGTGATGGAGTAATAGGAACTCTGTACTTTCCATTCAATTTCTCTATAAACCTGAAACTGCTCCAAAAAAGAAGAAAATCTATTAATTTTTTAAAAGGCATCCCAGGTAATTTTGTACAGCTAGTCCAGCACCAAGTGTTCAACTACTATTTTAGGCAATGCCTGCATTTTGGTCCAATTGCATCCTTAAATAGATGCCATTGAAATGATTCATCACTGACGGTGGAGTCAGCTTCCTCTGGAACACCTTGGTGTCGTATTGATTGAGGCTTTGGACAACAGTATGCTTAATCTCTTTCTTCACCTCTACACCTGTAGGAGCAGTGCCTGACGGGATCTTGTAGTGGGAGTTCAATCATCCAGTGGGATGTGGATCGGAAATGGGAAGAAATGTGAGTACTGTAGTGTGTCTTCCAACCCAGCAAGTTTGTGAGTCTCTGCCCCGGTTTTCCATTGCCTCTCAGCTCTAAATCCACCCGTGCCTAACTGCTCTGTGATGGAGGGGGGCTTTGTAAATATGTCTCCCTTACTAACCAACACAATGTCAGTCCTTGTCTGTAGAGAGTGCTGGAGAGATGCTGCAGGAGAAAGGGCTTTGTTTCCCTTCCAGGTCTGCTGTGCCTCACTTGCTAGCCTCCTGCAGGGCATAGTTTTCTCTAGGGCTTGGCTCCTGAGCATGCAGTGTCTTCTGTGCTGGGCTCCTGTGTGCATGAAGTATGTCTTTTATTTTCTGTATTCTGATGCTTTCACATCCGGTGCCCCTCTCAGGTTGGGAGATCCCTGTGGGTTTTGTTTTTGTTTTTTGTTTTCATTTTATTGGTCCATACAATGCAAAGGTCTGGGACTACCTGGTTTACACTCAGTGTCTCCCTTTCTTCCCCTGTGTGATGATTAATTATATGCATCAACTTGACTGGGCTATAGCATGTCCAGATATCTGGTTAAACATTATTTCTGGGTGTGTCTGCAAGGGTCTTTGGAAGAAATTAGTATTTGAATTGGTAAATCAGCAGACTGAGTAAAGCAGATGTCTCTCCCTCTCACAAGGGCGGGGGTGGGGGAGAGTGGGGGTGGGGTGGGGGTCTCATCCAACCCACTGAGGACAGAATAGAACAAAAATGTGGAGGAAAGTGGAATCTCTTTCTGCCTGGCTGTTGAGCTGAGACATCCATCTTCTGCCCTCAGTGCTCCTGGCTCTTAGGCCTTCGGACCTGGACTGGAATCTATGCCATCGGCTCCTCAGCTCTCAGGTCATCAAAATATGGCACCAGCTCTCCTAGGTCTCCAGCTTGCAGACTGCAGAGCATGGGACTTCTTGGTCTCCATGAATTGAGGGAGCCAATTCCTCATGATAAATCTCATTACAGTTAAGCTCTGCATAACAATGTTTTGGTCAAGATGGACTGCATAGACGAAGGTGGTCCCATTAGATTGTAAGGGAGCTGAAAAATTCCTTTTGCCTAGTGACATCGTAGCCATAGTAATATCGCAGCACAATGCATTACTCACATGTCCGTGGTGCTGCTGCTATAAACAAACCTACTGTGCTGCCAGTTGTATAAAAGTCTAGCACATCCAATTATGTACAGTACATAATTGTTGATGATAATAAATTACTGTGTTACTTGTTTATATATTTACTGTGCTGTACTTTTTATCATTGTGTTAGTGTCCTCTTTCTACTTATAAGGAAAAAAGTTTGCCGTCAAACAATCTGCCGTGTTACACCAGCAGCGGCCTCGCACATCTCGTGTTTACTGCCTCTCTTGATTGCATTATTTTCTCTTGTGCTCGATTTAATAGCATGTTGGTTTGTATACTAACATACTGTACAGGTTGGTAGCCTAGGAGCAGTAGTCTGCACCGTATAGCCTGAGTGGGCAGCAGGCTAGACCATCTAGGTTTGCGTATGTGCACTCTGATGTTTGCACAGTGAACAACATCGCTTAGCTACGCCCTTCTCAGAACGTATCCCCATCATTGAGTAGCTCATGACTATATAGATATAGAGGTAGAGACAGAGAGATAGATTCTGTTTCTCTGGAGAAGTCTCACTTATACACCCTCCCAGTCATTTCTGAACCCTCACCTCCCGTTCCAATTGTCCCCTGAAAGTGTTCTCATCAAAGTCCATGTGCATGGTTGATTCCAGGAACCACTTCTCTGCCCCATCTTACCAGATGTCTCAGCACCACTTGACACTCTGAATCATTCCTTCATTAAAACCCTCTACTCTCTTGGCCCCCAGGCTCTCTCCACCCTGGCTCTTTTCCTTATCTCTAGCAATGCCTCAAGCTCCTCCAGGGCTCCTCTCCTTTCACCTGCCCCTTGAGTGCTGGTGTTCTAGTATCTCACCAGCATCGGCCTGACAATTCACTCCTCACCTTGCCTCCCACCACACAGGCAGACAGCTGAACCCCTTAAATGATTCCTGGGAAGGCAGATGGTCAACCCAACAACTCTGTGTAGAACCTGATGTGGCCTTGCAGGGCAGAGGGGCTTGGGGCACTCGTGTGTTGGGAAAGAATTCTCCATGGCTATGTCAGGTTTCTGCATGTGCCAGGTCCTCTGAGCAACTAAATGTATAGCCAAGTTAAGAACATTGGTATAAGGAGACAATTCCACATAGTAAAACTTACAGAAGTCTCCCTCCATGGAGCCAGTTCAGTTGTAGCGAAGGTAAAGAGATTCGATTCTAAGGCAATTGCTCCCTCTGAAAGGGAGGATGGACTGGTCATTAGCAACCCTATAGAAGATCAGACTTCCCCACATTTGGGATTCCTCTTCTGTCATGCACCCCATTGCATGTGCAGATACCATCTGGGCCCCTACTGGACAAACGAGGTCACAGGGCCAGGCCACATTCAAGAGGGGAAAAGAGTCCAAGAGAATGCCTTGGCTGCTGCTTTGGCTGTGAATAATAAACCGCCTTTGTTTCCGACCCAGAGACTTCATTTTCTCTGTCAGAGTATCAAAGTGTAGTGGCAGGCTAAATTTTTTAGCTTTCTAGTAGGGAAAAATCTCAGGCCCTCCAGAGCTTCAGACCAAATAGGGGGAAGCACCTTCCTTATAGGGCGGGGATGCTTTGGGCCTGGATTCCCAGCTGAGTGGGCGGACAGACACAAAAAAGGGGGGATTGCTTCTCTGGGCCAGACACCAAGAACAGTGTTTGGGTGCTCTTTGCAACAAACAAACAAACAAACCACACTAAAACCTAGTAGCTTAATACAACAAATTATCATTACTCAAAAATCTGGAATGAGTCTCCAGTTTCACGTAGTGTTGGCTGGGCCTCTGGAATAGCTGGAAGGCCTGAAATGGCTTCACTTACATGGCTGGCTGCTGCCTGAGGAACTCAGCTGGGGCTGGAGGCCGAGAGCCTTGGTTCTTATCTACCTGGGCTTCTCCATGTGCCTGGTTGGGCTTTCTCACCGCATGGCAGCTAAGTCCAAGAAAGTATTCCCAGGAGTCAAGGTGGAAGTTGCAGATCCCTTCAGGTCTAACCTGGGAAGTGACGTAACATCCTTCTGTCACATTCTATTGATCAAAAGAGGTTACAGGGCCAGTCCACATTCAGAGGGAGAGGACATAGACTGTACTATACCTTTTGATGTGGGAGTATAAGGTCACATTGCAGAAGAGCATGTGGGTGGGGGATATTACTGAAGCTGTCTTTGCAGGTACAGTCTACCACAGAGAGACTGTGCAGTAGTACTTCTCCAAGTGCAGTCCAAACCCCCTTGCCTCCCATAGATTGGACTAGGTGTTCCCACAGCCTGCATGCTCACCCCCATCATAGCATTTACCCACCTGTAATGTCATTGTTAATGTGTCTGTCTCCTTCCCTTGAATGTGAGCTTCTTAGGCAGGGATATGTCACATTCTATCGCTGTCCTGTAAGTCCTAAGTTTGCTTAACTGAACTGAAAGTCTGATAGTGTCATAGTGAATTCTTCTTTGGCCTAAACCTCCTCGAAGAATGTGGTCCTTAAAATATGTTTAAAAGTTCAACATTTTGTTTGTGATAAATCTCAAGGCAGCTAGGATGCTTGCAGCTCCTTGTAAGAAAGTACTTGACTATAAGTGGGTGTCGGTCTGCTTGGGCTGCCATAACGACATTCCATAAACCAGGAGGCTTAAACAATAAACATTTATTTTATTACAGTTCTGGAGGCTGGAAAGTGCAAGATCAAGGTTCTGGCAGGGTTTGGTTCCTAGTGAGAGCCCTTTTCCTGGCTTGCAGACAGCTGCCTTCTCACTGTGTCCTCACATGGCCTTTCCTTGGTGCCTGCTCATGCACAGTGTCTCTTCTTATAAAGGCATTAATCCCATCATACTAGGGCCCCATCCTAATGACCTAATCACCTCCCCAATGCCTCATCTCCAAATATTATCAATTGGAAGTTAGGACTTCAACATCTCAATTTGAGGAGGAGGGACATAAGCATTCAGTCTATAATAGTGGGTTAAACATTTGACTTAACCATTTTGGGAAACCAGGACACTGCAGGAGGTAGGTCTGCAGTGTGTCTGGAGATCTTCCCATCCTTCTTCTCAGCCCTCCTCACTCTGTTGCCCTTTCACCCCAGGTTCAGCCCATCTTGTATGTAAGATGGCTGCTGAGGCTCAAGTATCACATCCTCAAGGTTCAGTTTGAAGTTATTAAGGTGGTAGGGCAAAATGGGTGTGGGATGGGAAGTGGAAACTCCATGTCTTCAGGTCTGCTTTTTAGCAGGGCCCTAGGTCTGCTGTCCATAACCAGGGTAATCATAGGCTAAGGGGCTTAGTCATCACTGCCAACAAAATCAGGGGTGAGTTGACAGAGGATGAGAAGTTGGATATGGGAACTCGAGTGAAATGAGCAGGGAAATAAGTCTAGTCCAGGAATCAAATGTCCTAAATGACTTTATCATCAGATATCGACTTGATTTTCATAGTGGTGATTTAACCAACAGAAGTTAAATGTTAGTCTTGATATAAATCAAGGGCAGAAGTTGTGAGGGGGAGGGCTGCATCAGAACACCTGGTTGCCCTACAGATGCTGGGGAGGTGGGTTTTGTGGGAGGGAGGGGGGAACAGGGTGGGGAGGAATTGCTAAAATGTATGGAACTGCTCCTGGTTGGAGATGTCAAGACCAGGGGTCTGAATTTTCCCCACCCCAAAACTTTTCTGGGACGACAAATTGAATGAAAACAAATCATTTGTAATCCCTGAATTTCCCTAAACTTGTTTTAAACACCCTGAATCTATATAGTCAATCTGGTAATAGTTTCCTGCGCAAAGCACGTTTTGCATCACCCGTTTGTAGACTTTGACCCCAAGTGGCTTGGGCCGTGACCAGGTTGCTCAAGCCCGCAGGCCTGCGTCCCGGCTTCCCCGACGGGCTCCCAGGTGGGCTGATGAGGGTGGGGGCCCCAGCCGCCCGCGCAGCGCACCCCCGCCCCACCCCCGATCCTCCCCACCCCAGCGCGCGCGGCCTTGTGGGTAAGCGGGGCCACCAGGTGACAGCTAATGGCGGCGGCCGCCTGAGCCGGCGGGCTGCGGATCTCAGCGCAGGAGGTGCGCGGCGAGACCTTGCAGGCGCCGCTCCCCTCCTGACTGCGGCTTCCCCTCGGCGGCGGCAGGCTCGGCGCGCCATGGATCGGCCAGGGGCGGCGCCGGCGGGTGGCGAGGGTGCCGGGGGTCCGGGCCCGGGACCGGCGGGCAGCTGGAGGCCGCCTCGGGTCGCGGGGGGCCCGGCCGCTGGTTCCCGGCAGCCCAGCGTGGAGACCTTGGACAGGTAAGCGGGGCCCGGCCTGCCGCGGCCTCCCGCGCTCCGACTCCCCAGGGCCCCTCGCGAGGCCCGGACTCCCGGACCCGCGCGCCGGGCGGTTGCCGAAGTGCGGCGTCCCCCTCCTGAGTCCCCTCCCGGGTCCCTCCGGAGGCCCCAGAATCCCCTCCCAATACCCCGGGGCCCGCACCTGGCTCACTTCCGCCTCGCGCGCAGGAGCTCCCCGCACCCCTGAGGGCCTTGGCAGCTGTCAAACCGTTTCCCCTGCCACTTCCTACGGCACCTTGGAACTGCCTGAGCTGGCCTTGCCGGGGCCACGAATCACTGGGGACATTTCACCCAGCCTCTCCTCTTATAGAGGGACCTTGCCTCCGTGTGATTTGAAGACCAACATCCTGCCGCAGCTGCTTGGGGTCTTTGATGTTGCGGTTGGGACTGGGGAGAGGGGGTGTGCAACCCCGCGGGTATTGGGGTGCAGAACCCCGCGGGTATCGGATCCACTGCAGATGGAGGCAAACATACCCTGATTTGAAAAACTGGGAGGAAAAACGTCCAAACGGCTCCTGATGGAGAACACACAATCGTTTACTTTCAGTTTTTCGCTCTTGGAAGGAACCGATTTATTGTTTTCGTGAACACAGAAACCTACTGCTTCTCACGCAGTGGTAAGACTAAGATCCATCAGTTAGACGTATACTCTGACCACGTCCAACTGGGAGGGCCACCCTAACGCCTCCAGCAAAAGGGGCAGGTATTCCACGCCCAGAGTATCCAGCTTTCCCACATCTCGGCCATGTCACTGACAGCAGAGTGAACTTACGCAAGAGTGACAGCTTGGTCAGGTTTCAGTCAAGTTCAGATGTTGGTTCTTGCCTGTCTTCCACCAGTTGGATGAACTTTTGGGAGTTGCCAAAGACATAAGAAGGAGAAACACTCCCTTTGTTTCTACCCCAGGGTAATTACACTGTGTTTCAATAAGTAAATCACCCAAGTGATCAGCTTCACTGAAAACTAATCACAGCTAAGACTACTTGGAATGGTCAGGATTTCAGTCATTGTGGATACTCTACAATGTCTCGCGGCTTGGAGAGTCAGCGAATATTTGCTCTCTGGCTTACCATCTAGTAAAAAAAGACAAACCAGCAGTTTTAATGGACTGTGATAAGTGCGAGGGTAGGGTGAACACTGAAGTGTGCGACCGCTCTGGATGGGGTGTGAATGGGTATCATCTGAGAAGCTATTTCAAGAGCTCCAGGTTGCTGGACACCACTCCTGAGGCTTCTGACTCAGGGGGTTCACTGGGAGGCTCAGGAGTTAAGTTTCTAAAAAGCTCTGCAGCCTCGGTTGTGATCTGCTGCGCTGTGGGTAGACGGAGGTGGGGTACTTGATTTATTTGTTAGTGGTGGTGGTGGCGGGGTGGAGGGGGTCGTTGAGTATGGGTAGTAAGAGAGGGCCTCTGAGGAAGCTGACATGAACTGAATGGTGAAGAATGAGAAGTTAGCTGTGGGACAGGGTGGCGAGGGCTTTTGTGGCGTGGGGAGTGGGATGTGTAGTCACCCAGCTAGAGCTAGACGTGGGGAATTGGTCAGGGAGAAGACTCCTGGGAAGGCAGAGGCCAGATCTCGAAGGGGCCCTTGTGCCTTCCTAGGGAATTGCCTTTATCCTCTAGGCCAGTGCTTCTCAGGGCACAGTTCTGTATAACCTGCCACAGGGTCACCACCAGTGCTTGATGCAAATGCAGAGTCTTGGATTCCACCCTAAATGGAGTCTGTCCACCTCTCGGGGGTGGAGCCTGGGATTCTGCATTTGTAACAACCACCTGCTCACCCGGTAGGTTGGACCATGTGGTCTCTTTGGCCCAGGTTGGTACTGATTTACTGGTTGGGGCAATATAATTAATAGTGTCCTTCTTCAACTCGCAGTAGTGTCTTGATTTGGATGAGAAATTATATGGTTGCACTAGCTGCAGGCACCACAAAGGGATTTCCATCAGGTGAGCTACAGGATGGAGTTGACGTTTGAGAATGATTGCTCGGCAGTATCATGCCAAATGGACTGGAGGTGGGGAGTTATTTCACAAATTATGGAGTTGCTGGTCACTCAACTCATTTCTTCTATGAATACGAGCGCCTCTCTGTGTCAGGTACTGTGTTGTGCTGAGAGTATAGCAGGGAACAGACATGAATTTCTGCCCTTGTGGAGCATATGTTTGGTGGGAGAAAGACAAAAAGCAAGGGGAATGTGTTCTGTTAGATAGTGATCAAGTGCTAGGGGAAAAAAGTAAGTTGGGACAGGGGTGGGAAGTGTTGGCAGTATGCATCTGGGAAGTGGTTGGAATTTGATGTAGAATGGTCAGGGAAAGCCTAGCTGAGAAAGGTGACATTATGAATAATGCCCCCAAAGACATGAGGGATCCAGTCATACAGATATCTGGGGCGATAGTCTTCTAGGCATAGCGTCCTGGGCATCCTGAGGTGGGCGTATGAGCAAACTGTCCCAGGATCAGCAAGGAGAAGTGTGTCACTAGTGGGGAGGGAGCTCGGGAGAGAGCAGCGGGGCAGAGAGGTCACAGGGGTAGATGGTGGAGAGTCACGGGAAGCTACTGGGGTTCTTGGAGGAGAGGAGTGACTTAATTGGTGTGGATTTCAGTAAGATCTCCATGGCTGCTGTGTGGACAACAGACCGAACGGGGAGGGGGTTGGAACGGAGAGACTAGCAGGTAGCAGGCTTCTGCAGTCATCTGCGTGAGATAGGATGGCTTAGACTGGAGCAGTGACGTGGAGGAAGGGAGAAGTGGGTAGACTCTGGATATAATTTGAAGAAAACCTGTAGGGTGGAGCCAATAGGGTTTGCCGAATAATGATTGTTGGGTACGAGAGAAGAAGCCAGGAGACGATCCCAAGGTTTCTGGCTTGTAGGAAGTGTTGTTGCCAAGATGGAGAAGCCTCTAAGTGGAGCAGTTTTAGGAGATTGGCAGGCTCTCAGCTCTGGATATATCAGTTATGAGATGCCAGTTATATGTGCCAGAGGCAGCTAGTTTATATGAGCCTGGAGTTCAGAGGTGGTATCTGGGCTGTGGACCTCAATTTGGGCGTTATCAGCATAGAGATGGGGCTTAAATTCATGAGGCAGGAGGAGAACACAGAAGAATGATGGGCATCTGGAAAAGGAAATTGGAAGAGGAATCGAGCAGGGTGCATTCTCATGATACTTTTCAGATAAGAGCAACAGGATGTGGTGAGCATTTAGATGAAAGAGTGAAGTGGGGGGTGGGCTTGAAGGTAAACCCCAGCTTTCGGGCCTGGGGGCCCTGGGTAACTGGCTGTGCTTTCCCCTGACTTAGGAAACATGGGTCTGATGCTGGTTCAGACAGGTTGAGTTGGCAGAGTCTCTGAGATTGACAAGTGGAGCTATCTTCTAGGATCATGGGCATTCGGATCCGGGGGGAGAGTCCAGGTTGAAGAAACAAGGCTGGGAGCCCCCAGTCTACCAGTGCTTGTTGATACCTGCGTGTGGAGGGAGATTGCACAAACTAAAGAGAAAAGTGGGGGAGAGGATAGATGGCCTCCCTTCTCAGTTCTATCCTCGTGACAAACTCTGATTCACGCTCTTAAGAGGGACCCCCAGAGAGAAACCTGGCTCTCCAGGCGTGGTTCAGCCCTTTCCTGTAGACTGTGGGGCCCGCCCCATCCCTTGTGAATTCTGTACTTCTCTTAATGATTCAAAGCTGTGGTCCTGCAAGAGGATGTGGCTTGCTCAAGGTCACGGAGCTAGCTGGTGAGAGACAGGACTCGGGTGCAGGCCTCCTGTCTAGCTGCCCACGGTAGCATGCTGTTTGTAACCATGTTGGCCAGGACACTTCTGGTTGCAGGTGACGAAAAGCACCCATCTTTTCAGCTGAAGCCAGGAAGGAACTCTCTTGGCACACATCACTGCTGCAGACAGAGTGAAAGATGGCCACGGGCACGTTTGGAGCCAGAGTTGCAATGTTGTCAGCCCCCCTTCCCCATCTCTTGTTTTTGTCTTGTCTTACTCTTTATGTCTGTGGGTTTCTCAAGGTGGTGGGGATGGGGAGCGGCCTCCTGTGCGGCTGGGGCGGATCCACACGGCCCCTTCTAAGAGGAAAGCTTGGGATTGGCCTGGCCTGGGTCACTCCCCTGCAAGTAGGGGCAAGAGGAGCAAGGAGTCAGCCCTGCTCTTTCGTCCACCCCCTCCTCCTCCACAGAAGCCTATGGAGTGGGGAGGGGCCATTCCCCCCAGTAGAGAGAAGTGTCCTTATCAGCAAAAGGGGGTAGGGATGCTGGGCAGATGGTAGCAACAAGTCACCCACAGTGGGTGAACAGGCGGGGTTCCTACTGTTAGATTTGTAATCAGAAGTTGGTGGTGGCAGAGCAAAAGGCCACGTGACAAGAAAAATATGCCATAACCAGGCGATAAAGGTGACTTAGCATTCAGAAAAGAGACTAAAATCCCTCCCGTTTCCCTCCTTGTTCCTTTTAGTTAGAAACTGTGGTAAATGAATTCTTGACGTAGGAATGCCCGCCCATTCAGTGCACGCTTTGACTTGTATTTTCATTCCCATAGATAACCACTGGGCTATGTTGATCAGACTGCAAGTTAGATCACTAGCAGAGGACATCAAATACCTTTATTTTACTATTTAGGTTATTTTGCATACTGCCTAGGGAATCCAGATTTTTCTATCCTTCCAACACACGAGTGTGGATTTAATTAGTACTGAGAATTTTAAAGGTCTGGAACATTCTTTACAGTGAAAGCTACCTGCAGGGTAAACTTGCATTAGCATCTTTCGCCCTTTTGCTTGAGTTCTTCAGTGCTTTGACCAGTTGAGAGAGAAGCCTAGCCCCTGAAGGCAATTTTTAATTCCCTCTCTGCCTCGTTTGCTTATGTGGTCCTTTAAGGCAGGTAAGCACAGCCTGACTGCTTACTAATCATGTTACCTTGGCTAAACACTGGGACCTCAGTTTTCTCATCTGTAAGATGGGTCACTGTGAGGCTGGAGTGAGCCATGTGGAAATGTGCTAAACACTTCAGAGCACCATGCAAGTGGAAGGTGCCATTCTCTGCATTGTGTTCTTGTATAAGACAGTGGTTAGCATCTGTGGTACTGGCTGGCCTCTGTTTCACTCTCTAGCTCAGCAAGTCAGGTCACTACTGGTTGTGCATGTTCTGGAAGGCCAGCCCTAGTGGTGCTGGAGGCAGGCCTGCCACTTTCTGACGAGGCATGTCATCGCTGCACCTCAGTTTCTCACCTGAGAAACAAGTTCCCTAGTCCCTGTTCTGTCTTCTTATCGCATCGTGGTTTGAGGCTCTGATGTAATAACGGACTGAAAGAACCTATTGTAAGTCGTCAAAGCGCTTACAGAAATGTAAGGTAGCATTATGACTAGACACAGGACATCATTTTTCTGGTCTGTTCTTTTGAAAATCACATAATCAACTCTGCTGCATTAAGAGTCATGTTGAGTCGCTCAAAATTACATTATTTTCTGGATTTAAAGCTACCAACACGAAATTGATTGAATGTTTTTTAAAATCATTTATTTATTATTTTTCAATGACAATTGACATTCAATATCATTTTATATTAGTTTCAGAGGTACAACATAGTGGTTAGACATTTACATAATTTATGCAGTGATTTGAAAAGCATATGCTGTAAGATAAATATTTCACTTTAGGATTAATTTTCTATATACATTACATTAAGAATAGTCACTTTATATAATTGTAATTGTAAGAGAGTAAAATTCGACTAAATGATAGAGAATACCATGCTTAGAATCTTAAACTTAAAAAAAATTGTTGATTCGTGTAAAATCAACCTGGAAGCCAATCTTATTTCCCAGTTGTCAGTCAGTATTTCAGTTCTTATATTAAATGTAAAGGTAACCATTAGTCTAATGAAAGTTCATTTTCTAAAAAAAAAAAAAAGTGTTCCTGTATCTCCAGTCGGTGCTCGTTTTTCACTGAGAGCCTATGTCTTGAAATATTTTAATCACACTATTTCTTTTAGTCCTACAGGATCACATGTTGAATGGTGTAAACAGCTTATAGCTGCTACAATTTCTAGTCAGATTTCAGGTTCAGTGACATCAGAAAATGTATCCCGAGATTACAAGGTAAGCAGCATTGAGTCCTTAATTAACTTTCAATGTGCTAAGTAGCCAAGAAGCTTTACAGTTTTAATTCGAGTGAGACTTTGGCCCTTTGTTGCTGGATGACAATTTCCTTGGGGACAAGACTGAAAGGTTCTGTGATGTTAGATGTGAACTTTAGAAGAGAAATTTTACCAGGATCTAGTTTGTGTGGTCATAATTTTGCAATTGAGAGGAAAAGCTGTCTTTAGATTATGATCATTTTTTAAAAGCCCAGTTCCATTTTATGATTTATTATGTATTTTATTATATATTATATTTTTATATTTTATTATAATAAATACCTATATTTTCTTTGCTAATATTCTGAATTTCAGGAAATATCTGATATCCAGTATTTCCCTAACGTCACAATTTGTTTCTGTATTTAGATACTACCTGGGGGTATTTAGCATTAACATGTGATACTAGGATGCAGAAAACTTACAAAATCTCAAGAATATTTATGGGCAGCCTGAGGTTTTAGTCCTTATTGAATTAAGAAATCTCTTCAAAGTTCCTGCTTATTCCTGCTTATGCTAAAGTTAAGAGTGATAAGCAACTTGTCAGCAGAGGGGGGCTGGGGTTCTTTTCTTTACCACTGCTTCCCCAGCGTGATCCTGGAACTTAGCAGGTGCTCAATAAATATTTGTCGAATCAATTAACAAATAAAACACTTGGGTGCCCCACCTTTGTTAAGGTGAAAGACTAACATTGTTTGAATGTCAATAAACTATTAACAGGTACAATAAATGAAACCATGTGTACATTTCAGGAGTAGTGTTTGCTTGAATTGGGGTTTCAGTTTGTTGTAGTCATTTTTGCTGCTAGTAAGAGGTAATTGATTTTCATAACTATGTGCTAATTACATTCAGAATCCTGAACTACCCTCAGTCAACAGTGTCTCAAAATCTCGGTCCTTGCCCGGTGTCAAATCTTACAAACAATTCAAGAACTACAGTAAAGATCCCATTCACTCCTCATAGCTGCTCCTTGTTTAAGGGTTTTGGCCTCAGTTGTCTTTAGCTCATAATATACAAGTGCAGACTGACTCAAGAGGCCGTGTAATTGAGATTTGGCTGTCTTGCTGTATTTGTTTCATCCAAGCCGTAGGATGCTGTTGATCACGCCTACCGAGGAAAGCATGGCTGCAGACAAGTAGAAAGTGGGTGGTCTGCCCAGCCAAAAGAGTAACAGTATATTCCTTAATAGGAGTCCCTGCTACCTAGTTTTCTTGTCTGCCCACGTAGGAGTAGCTGGGCCTCCTGCTCCTCAAAACCCAGCTGGGCGAATATGCCATCTCCAGGTGGGAGAAACATCTGCTGTGTCACTGATGTCCTGAGTGGCTGGTCACTGAGCAGCTGCAGACCCCCCTGGTCCCAGTTGCCCTATTGCCCCCACCGTGGCTAAGAAACTGCCCTGCTGAGTGAAGAGGCTCAAGGACCCATATTAGCAGAAAATAGCTCACAGACCTTGGAGTGATTTTCTTTAGGGACAATTATGAGTTAACTATAATGTTTTCATTTGGTTGAATATCTGTTAGTGATGTAGGTGATGTTAGATCTGCTAGCACTTTCTGAGTGTGGGCCAGGATCGTGTCTCGTGAAGCCGAAGAATGGAAACACGGACCAGGGAGAGGCAAAGAGTTTTAAAAAGAAGATAGTTTATTAGAGGCAGCAGAAGAGGTTGCAGCTCCCGAGCAGGAGGGGGTCCCAAATGGGGGTGCCCAGTGACTGAGGCAAAAGCTCTTACTTTTATACCTTCCCTTGCCTGCTTGGGGAAGGGGAGCTGTTTGAAGAAGGGAACTTGTTTGAAGAAGGGAACTGGCGCCTTCTAATGAAATTCGTCTGCCAGGTTGGTTCTGCTTGCCCATCCTAAAAGAATTAGCAGAGTAACCCACTCTTGTCTATCAGATCTGCTCCGTTTGTCAGGCGAAAAGGAATTTTATGATTAACCTCAAGGCCTTGTTACATTATGTCCTGGAGCGAAGGAGTGATTTCAAAACGTGAAGTGTTAGGATATGGCTGTCTTTGTTTCTTCCACCAGGGACCTCCCTGTCTACCTAGGGACATGCTGACTCTCCAGCATCATTAGTGCTGTGTGGGTTCTGTAAGAGAGGGAACATTGATGGTATGCATAGCTTTTGAACCTGTTCATTAATAGAGCTGACTGAATCAGTACTTGAACATTTAGCAACTAAGTGTTTTTTTTTCAATTTTAGTCTATTTGCGAATTTTCTGTAGCAGAATTAACTCATATTGCAATGGTTTAACAGACGGTGTTCAGAAAAAAACTAAGGCTTTTCTATATTTTGTAAATTGAATTTTAAGTACCTACATCAGATCATAGCTAAAGCCTTTGATGAATTACTCTAAGGGAGTATGTTTTTTTAATTGTCTTTGTTATATTTACCCTGTAGCCAAGTCTTCAACGTTGGCGTTAAAATTAATTTTCTGGAGTTGTTATGTTTTCTTCAAGGAGAGAGTTTTCTTTTTTTAAATAATAAATGTTTATTTATTCTAAACCACAAAGATAATTTTATCTGCTACTTATAAAGTAGTTCTTAAAATCTCACTTATATATGGAATCTAAAGAAAAGACTATGTGAATGAACTAATCAGAGACAGTTTTGGGGACGCAGAGAAAAAACCGAGAGTGGTTAGATGGGTGTGTGGGAGGGGGTTGGGGATAAGGGGAAAGGTGAAGGTATTTGGAAGCAGCTGGTAACCACAAGATGGCCTCAGGGTTTTTTTTTTTAAATTAATTTGGGGAAGGTATTCTATAATGTTGTAAAGATTTTGTTGGGTATCCGATGGACATGCGTCCTATTTGGGAGACCACCTCAGGGATACTGTGGATACCTGATCATGGCATTGTACACCAGAAGCTAAACATTAATGAATGCCAACTATAATTTTATATATATAATGTGATGGTTCAGTGTGAGGTCGGAGGGATAGTGTATGGGGGGGAGGGGGGTTCACAGTATGAGGGATATAAATGATGAACGTCTAAGTATTACCTTGTTTTGTACACCTGAAACTAATAAATAAATTAATTAATTAAAAAAAAATCAGAGTAACCAAGATGGTTACTGTGGGATACCTCTGGCCTGAGAGCCGTTGTGTGGGGTTTTCCATGAAGGTCCAGACACCATTCCTTGAGGATTTAATTTGCAGTCATCAGTTGATAATATTTGAAATTATCTATTGTGTAAATATCTTATTTGAAATACACACTCAATTTGGGGTTTAATTTATTCTAGGTTAAACACAAGGTCAGTAATTAAATGGGAGCAGATGTTCCTACAGAGCAGAGAGCACTTGGATCTTTTGTTTTCAGTTACAGTTGCTTGCGACTTGATTGGAAACTGATTGTCTTCTGAGTTGCAGGCTGCTGAGAGTGGTTCCACGTTACCATCTTCATCAATCCTCTAGCACATACAGGGCTCTATGGTGTTGTAATACTTTTTGACATATCATCCATTTAAGCCTTAAAATAAGCTTTTATTATAGTCATCATTTAACGGAGGAGGAAACCAAGTGTCAGAGAGGTTACGTGACTCGCTTAGTATCACACAGAGTTGGGATTTGAAACCAAATCATTCTGTTGAAAAGTTAGAGTGAGTTTTAAAATTTTGTCCCCCCCCCCCGCCCCGGTCCCCGCTCATCCACTGTTTTTCAAAATGTGGCCCTCGGTTCTTCCCACATCAGCCCTCCCTGGGGTGCCTGCAAAAATGCAGCTTCCTTGGTCTCCATTCCACTCAGTGAATCAGAATCTCTAAGGGTAGAGAGCGTCATGCCTCACATCTTTCTTATGAACAATAAAATCTGAAAAGCTAGGCTTCCGAGGTTTATATTTGAAATTGGTGGCGGGGCCATACATTTCTGGTACATGCCCACAAGTCTGAATTATTAGCAACTCATGTCAGATTTGGGAGAACCGTTGTTTTATTATTTATTCATATCATAAACTGACAGTCAGCTCAGGATAAGATGACCCAAAGTATGGTAAGAATATCACTGGTATCACATGCGAGGAGTTTAGATGGTATGTCCATGGACATGTTTTAACATTGAGGTAATTATTTTAATGTATATTAGGCAAAACTAGCACATCAAACTTGTGAGTCAATGGATGTTCCTGCTTAGAGCTAGGCCAAGTATGAAAAAGGAGTGGATTTAAAGTGACTACAAAGGTAAATACTAATATTAATACAAGCGGTATGCAGATACAGCAAACCAAACTCGTAGAGGTGGTATGTGAAATGACAGACGTGTGGGAAACATTGTCCCAGGTGAAGCAGTAGAGCACTATTCCGTTGATTTGTGGATCAACTAAATTAATGAATGTATGCTTTAATACCAAGTCATCCTGAAGATTTGCCCGATAATTAAGAATACTGGAAAAAATATAATAAAATATTTTGTTTTGTTTACCCCCTCCCACTGCCAGCTCAGTTTTACTGGGCTAACAGTACAATTCCCTGTCTTGAATTCATCCATACATTTAAAGACAAGATTGGAATGTAATGTTCCATAGATTAGATGAAATAATACAGTCACAAATTGTAATGCAACATTTTTAGTAACTATTAGTAGAAATGACACAGCTGATCAGTTTCCATTGTTGGGAAAGTAGAACTAGGCCAGGAAGAGGGAACGTAATGGAGTAGTACAAACAGTACTGGTTAGCTTTGTGACCTTGTATAACCTCTGAGTGTCAGTTTCCTTATCTGTAAGGATAAGGAAGTTTGGATTAGATTGTAAGTGTCTAAATTCCTTTCTTTCTAGAACATTTTTCAATTCTGTTTTGTCCAAAAGGATTTGATTCTGGCCAGCCTTCAGCAAATTAAGACACTAGTTTTAATGTAATCACCTCTCTTCCTCTGGCTCCATCATCATCATTGTCATCCTCACCTCTCTGTACCTTTGCTCCCGCCTCTCCTCCCCTCATCCATGCACATGCAGTAGCTAGGCCCCTTCTTTAAACACTCTGAAGAAAAAGGAAAAAAAATAGGGTCCTGTACTCAGTTTCATCATTTAACAGGTTAGTGCACTGATTAAATTCTGGTTCCTGAACAGAAATTTCCTGAAGGGCTTTGGAGGGAAGTGGGATGCAGTGTGTGAGAAGGCTTCAGTGTGCTTGAGCCAGGTCTTAGTTACTAATTCCTAAATTGAGTACTAGTCTTTGGGAAAGGAAGCATGAGCAGGATCTTTCAGAATCCATGGCTATAATCTGTTGTTGATAGCTTGGCCTCAGGGTCTGTTTATTAAATCAGAGTTTGCAAATGCATGGGAGAGTTGACAAGCTAGACAGACATGGGAGGGGCTGTAGAGAACTGGAGAGTACAGCATGTCCCCCTAAAAACAAACTAGGAAGAAACCCTGCTGCTGCCTGTTTGAGCAGTAGGCCTCCAGTTTATAACCACTGTAACAGAAGAGTGCTATCGTATCTCCCAGGGTTCTGTGTGGGGAAGAATGATTGCTTAAAAATATCAAGATTTGAGCTTCTGCTTCTGGAAAGCTGGAGCAGATGTACTTTTTCTTATTCTTCACAGTAAGTACAACTTGAAACCCTGGACGTTATCTGTAAAATAAAGCTAAGAATTCCCTGAAAGAGAGAAGGCAGACTGGTCAGGGACTTCAAGACCCGAGGAGCGGCAGGGTGGTGAAGTCCCTGTTTTTTTGTTTTTGTTTTTGTTTTGTCACATATATCCCAGATTTATTGCTGAAGAAGTCAGCAACCCAGAAGTGCCAACAGAGACAGACAACAAAAGGCTACTCTCTGTAGCCAAAGGACCAGCAGCCTAGCAAAAAGAAAACTCTTAGATACTGACCACTGTACTTCAGCCAAACAGCACAGAAAAAGTTGTGGCCCTACACCCACCTTCCAGTGAGGCCAAGTGGAGAGCCTGGATTCCATCCTTGCCAGGCTGTAATGAGGTAGTGCCCCACCCTGCCCTTTTCCTGCTGGGGCAGTGTCAGAGAAAGCCAGCTAAAACAGAAGGTTTAAATAAGATCTCATAATATAATACTCAGAATGTCCAAATTTCCATTACAAATCACTCATCATACCAAGAATCAAAAAGATCTTAAACTGAACGAAAAACGAGAATCAATAGATGCCAGATCTGAGATGACAAATATGTTTGAAACAAGGAAAACATAAAAAGTGAGAGACAAGAAACAGAAACATTACACCAAAGAAATAGGAGATAAAGGAAAGCCAAATGCAAATTTTAAAACTGAAGAATACAATAACCGGAATTTTAAAAACTCAGTGAAAATAGGTTCAACAGCAGAATAGAGAGATAGAGAAAAGGGAATTACACTGACCAAAAAAAAAAAAAAAAAAAAAAAGGCCACTCCCAGAAGGTCCCATACTGTGTGTTTCCATTTATAAAACAGTCTTGAAATGACAAAATTATAAAAATGGAGAACAGATTAGTGGTTAATGGGCTACAAAAGAGAGGAGCAGGGTGAAAGTGGATGTGGCTACATTGGGGTCCTCGTGGTGATGAAATTGTTCTGCATCTTGACAGTATTAGGGTCAGTATCCTGGTTCTGATACAGTACTATGTTTTATAATACACTCCCATCGGGGAAATCAGATGACAGGTACATGGAATCTCGCTGTAGTGCATATAAAATTAATTTTGATTAATACTTATAACAACGATCTGAAGTATGAAGCATATAGTTATGCTATGATTTGTAAAGACAAACACAAGAGAAGGATAGCGTACGTGCTGAGCACCAACCCGCCTTCCCTAAATGTGATGTGAGCATCTGTTACCGTGTTTCTCGGAAAATAAGACCTAGCCAGACCATCAGCTCTAATGCGTCTTGTGGAGCAAAAATTAATATAAGACCTGGTATTATATTATATTATATTACATTATATTTATTATATTAATTATTATATAAAACCCAGTCTTATATTACAGTAAAATAAAACCGGGTCCTATATTAATTTTTACTCCAAAAGACGCGTTACAGCTGATGGTCCAGCTAAGTCTTATTTTCGGGGAAACACGGCATGTGCAAGGGGCTGAGCTGGGCTGCGTGGAATTCATAGTAGGGAAAAGAGACACCAGAAAATGCAGTACACATTGGACTGTAGTGAGCACGAACTAGACTTGTAAACAAGGTGTGGTGGGAGGAGGGCATGCTGGGTATTAAGCCTGACTGAGGGCCTTTTTCAGCCTCCTCCTGAAGGAAAACAGATTTAGGTGGGGCCATTTCTAGATTAAGAGCATGTACACTAACACCAGCTAGCTCAGGTTTGAATACCCTCTGTGCTATTGCTGACTTTGTGACCTCCTTGGTTACGTGACCTCACCTCGAGCTGCCTCAGTTTCCTCATTTGTCATATGGGGATCGTGGTAGAATCTCTTTCCCCGGTGGCTGGGGGTGGGGGAAGGGTTGAAATAACATGTAAAGCCTTTTACACAGTGCCTGGCGTAGAGTAGACCTGGTTAGTATTTGTATTACTGATACTGGCTGGGTTTGAAAACTTTCTGAAATATTGTCACACTGTTGGGGATTTGGGGGTGCCAACTCTTACCTTCTGAAGAATTCAGACAGGAGCCGAACAGATCGAGACCACAATTATGGATCAAAGCTGGCTTGGAGGGCCTGGCTCAGGTGTGAGGCCACAGTGGGCCCAGAAATAAACACTGCCCCAAAGGCAGCCCTGAACAACTGTGGCCTCTGTCTTGGGGCAGGGCCCACACAGACAAACTCTCCATGGGCTGGGGAGACCAGACTACGCTCTGGGCAGGCTGGCACACACATCCTGGGGCATGCAGACAGGTAAAGGGGAACACATTGGCTCCCTTACCCAATCCACCTCGAGCAAGTGGTCAGGCTGAACCCTCTGGTGAAAGCTGCCCCAAAGGATGGCTTACATGGAACCTGAGGGCAAAGGAGGGGAGTTTTACCCCCAACACAAACTTTTATACAAATTTAAATTCGGATGCTTGTCTGGGAAAAAATTCACTGTTTCCTCTCTGCTATTCATACCACACTCCTAGAACCCTGTGACACCGGATGTGTGTTTTTCCCACACTGACCACTTCTCCAACAACAGCTAGGCGTGCACTGCTCCATTCTGACACTCATGAGTTAGTGCAGACCCCGTCGTTGAAAGGCGCAGTCCCATGAGACTGCTCCTCATTTCAGACACTAATTGCAAGTCGTGGGTGTCCAGGTTCCCTACCTCTTCTGCCAGGCTTGGCTACAAATTGGGAGTTCCCCACAACCCCCTCCTTGGATTCGATCATTTGCTAGAACAACTCACAGAACTCAGGGAAACACTTAACGTTTACCATGTCATGAAGGGTGTGATGAGGGACACAGATAAACAGGCAGGTGAAGAGGTACATAGGGGGAGGTCTGGGAGGGTCCCGAGTGCAAGAACTTCCATCCCCAGGGAGTCGGGGTGCACCACCCTCCCCGTATGTAGATGTGTTCAATCCAGATCCTTCTCTACCCCATATTTTTGGGATTTTTAGGGAGGCGTCCTCACATACTCGTAGGCATGGTCGATAAACTAATTTCCCAGCCCCTCTCCCCTCTTCTGAGGATGGAGGGATGGCACTGAAAGTTCCAAGCTTCTAATAATGTCTTGGTGTTTCCCGTATCCAGGAACCCACCCAGACTCACTTCAGTAGAACAAAGACATTCCTGTCATCCAGGAAATTCCAAGGGTTTTAGGAGCTCAGTCAGGAACTGAGGTCAAAAACCAAATGTTAGAACAAGCGATGGTCTCAGCACCCTTATTTACCAGGGTGTTCGGAGCTCTGTGTCAGGAACAGGGGTCATTTCACAGTGCTTTTTCTTGATTTAGTGAAAGCCATTTAGAAGTAGGTAAATTTTCGATTTTAGTTAACTTTCGCTTGCTTTGGTAAGTAGACTAAGCTCACTAACTTTTCTGCACCTTCTCGTAGGTTCCTGGCATGGATAGGAGTTGAGAGAGTGGAGTTGAGGCTGGTCAGGAGAGTTGTGGTGCATGTTGGGGAGGCTGAGCCCCATCAACTAAAAAAGGGTACCTAAATGTTAGGTTGGTGCAAAAGTAATTGCGATTTTTGCCATTTTTAACTTTTTAAACCGCAATTACTTTTGCACCAACCGAAGAGTATTGATGCTAACCACTGCTTCTTCAGTACTTTTCCAGTTATGTTACCCAACTCAACCCTCCCAACAACCTGCGAGGGGCGTGTTCCCAGCATCACTGATTTAGACAAGAGGAGACTGGGACACTAATACTCTGCGGGCTTGTGTCACTTGTCAAGAGTCTGGCGGGCAGGAAGTGGTAGTAGAGGCAGGATTTGACTCAGGCGCGCATTTTTTTTTTTGGTGGAAGGAAAAGTAGGTTTTATTCCAAAATGGCAGCATTAAGGGAAGACAGCGGACTTCCTGTCACAAAGACTGCTTTGCCCTCTCAATATTGCCAAAAGGTTTTTTTTCGTTGTTTTTTTATTAGTTTCAGGTGTACAAGACAAAGTAATACTTAGACGTTTATTATTTATATCCTTCACACTGTGTGGACCCCCCTCCCCCCATCCACTATCCCTCTGACATCGCACAGTCATTACATTTCCACTGTCTCTATTCCTAATGCTGTACTCCGCTTCTTGTAAGTATGTATGTATGTATATATATATATATATATATATATATATATATATATATATATACACACACACACATATATATGTAAAATTATAGTTGGCATTCATTATTGTTCAGCTTCAGGTGTACAGTGCAGTGATCAGGCATCTACATCTTCCCTGAGGTGGTCTCCCAAATGGGACACGTGTCCATCAGATACCCTACAAAATCTTTACAACATTATTGATTACGTTCCCCAAATTAATTTTCAAAACCCCGTGACCATCTTGTGGTTAGGCGCGCATTCTTTTAACCACTCTGCTGATTTGCCTCCTGAAGCTTTGGTTGGGAAGATGTTTTCTGAAGTCTTCGCATGAGGCTTAGAGAAATGACTCCTGTGGTTTTAGAACTGGTCAGGTCCTTGCAGTCATTCGGTACCCTCCTCTGCTTTTCGATATGTAAAGACTGAGGCCAAGTACAGATATGAGAAGGCCCTAGATGGGCTGGAGAGAGCTGCCCCCAGGTCTCCTGACATAAAACCACTGTTCTTTTCTCCAGCTTCGATGAGAATCCGATTCAAGAAAAAAAAATGAACCCCTCTGTGTGTCTCAAATGGCTTATTTAGGAGAGGTGTAAACTAAAACGGAGAAGAACATTTAGGTATCAAGTTAGAGACTTTCAGGAGAGCCTCTGTTGACCTCCCCGGTCTCACACCAAGAATACTGAGGATTTCATTACAAGTAGGTAAAGAATTGTGAGTGTAAAAAGCACATTATCATCCTCCCTCTTTCCAGACTTTCCAGTTAGTTACTCCTTCCAACAGCAAAGGTTTATTGGCAATGGGGTACAAGTTGTGATCAAAAAATACAGTGAACATTATTGATTACATCCCCCAAATTAATTTTCAAAACCCCTTGGCCATCTTGTGGTTACTGTTTTCTAACCCCCTCGTCTTCCCCCTTATCCCCACCCCCCTCCCATCTAGCAACCCTCAGTTTTTCCTCTTTGTCTCCAAAACAGTTTCTGATTAGTTCATTCACTTATTCTTTTTTTTAGATTCCACATATAAGTGAGATCATATGGTATTTGTCTTTCTCTGTCTGACTTATTTCACTTAACATAATGTTCTCTAGTAAAGAGTTTGTAGGGTATCCGATGGACACTTGTCTCATTAGGGAGACCACCTCAGGGATGATGTAGATGCCTGATTACTGCACTGTACACCTGAAGCTGAAGCTGAACAATAATGAATGTCATCTACAAGTTTGTACATATATGTATACGTATATATGTATATGTATGTACTTACAAGAAGCGGAGTACAGCATTAGGAATAGAGAGTGGAAATGTAATGGCTCTGTGCGATGTCAGAGGGTTAGTGGATGGGAGAAGGGAGGTCCACACAATGTGAGGGATATAAAAGATAAACATCTAAGTATTACTTTGTCTTGTGTACCTGAAACTAATAAAAAAACAAACAAACAAAAAAACCCTGAGACCATGTCCCAGGAAAACATTAAGAAAAAATACAGTAAATGTTTAAATAAAAAAAATTATTAAGAGTAAAAGACACATGGCCCTCGCTTCAAACACACTCCTCCCATCGTTCTTGCCACTTTCTGAAGCAGTTCTGGAAGTCCTCTTTCGTAAGTGTCTTTAATTGTGCTGGCGTGGCTGCCTCAATGTCCTGAATTGATTCAAAACATTTTCTTTTCATGGTCATTTTGACTTTGGGGAAGAGCCAGAGGTCACACAGTGCCAGATGTGGTGAATAAGGTGGATGAGGACACACTGTAATGATTTTATTTGACAGAAATTGCCTTATACCAGAAGCGATGTGTGGCACGGAGCATTGTCATTATGGAGATGAAGTAAAGACACTCACAAAAGAGGACTTCCAGAACTGGTTCAGAAAGTGGCAAGAACGTAATTTTAAATGTAAAATTTTAAATGTAAAATGTTTAAAAGAACGTTATTTTAAATGTAAACATTCACCGTGTTTGGTGATTACACCATGTATGTCCTACATGTAAGGCCCAATTACACTACTTATGAGTGCTGCTTTTTCATTTTCGATTGTTCCTGTCACTTTAGAGACAGTGTTAAAAAAGTAATCGTGGTTACAGAACAAATGTGAAAATAATGGCTTGCTAGAGCAGAAGTTTGGAGGTAGCAAGTGGAAGTGAGGGAAGGGGTAGTGACACCAGGCTGAGACAGTGGTATACTATAGCAGACCGCTGGGTTTCAGTACTTGCTTTGCCACCTTGAACATGGCCAGATTACTTAACTGTGCCTTGGTTTTCTCATCAGAAATGGGGCCAATAATAGTTTATATCTCACAAGGTTATTTTGAGAGTAAAATCAGTTAATGTATGCAAAGGGTCAGAAGAGTGTCTGGCACCTAAAGGTCATTTCATGAGTATTTTTTTTATGATACCGCTGCTGCTTAAGGAAGTCAATAAAAGAACTAAAACTTAAAATTTCAATTAGCAGAGATTAGGAAGAGGGAGTTGGTAGTTTGAGAAAGCTTATTTTCTCATCTTTTAAAATGGGGGGTCACTAGCTACTGTTTAAAGTTGACAAATCAAGAAGTCTAGGTGGAACCATATTTATGTTATGGAAGTTGTCCTCAGAATTAAAAATAGGTCTATTAAACATGGTTATCACTGAGGAATGACGCGCGGGGAGCGGAGACTTTCTGTTTTGAGTTTTTATTGCCATATATGTCCCATTGTGAGTTTTTATTAACATAAGTATGGATTTTATGCTAACTTTATTGAGGTGTCATTAACAAATGATAAACGTCACATATTTAAAGTATACAATTTAGTAAGTTTTGATAGGTACACACTTGTGAAATTGTAACCACAAATAAGATGATAAACATATCTATTACCCATCCACCAAAAGAGCTAGGTTTAAGCTTCTTAGTCTAAATAGTCTATATTTAGGAATGTATGGGCTTTAGTTCTCTTTGAGCTACAGCATGACGTAATTCAGAAAACATTTTTTTTTACTTCAAAGAGTATTTTCTTTTAATGATGATACAATGATGAAGCCTATATCCTCCTATTCATTCGTGTGATCTTATCTAGCCCAAGTAAAACCTATACAGCTAATAAGAGCCTCCAGTGATTTTTTTTTAAATGATCTATTTTCCATAGGACATCCAGTTGGTTGGATGATCATATTTCAGACTTTGGAATGGGGAACAGACGATTCAGACCTTCCTGGGACAATTACCACTATTTGCTTTTCCAAAGTCCCGCCTGTTCTCCGGGGTGTCTCCTCTGACCCAGGTTTCCTGAGTGCATATGCTGCATACTAAAGTAGCATTCAAAGGCTACGAAGGAAGAAGGTTGCTGAAATCAGTGTCTGCATTCAATAAAGCTTGGCTTCCCCTTGTGGGGACAGCAACCGAGGCCTCCCCTCTGCTTCCCTCTTCTCCCCTGCCCTCCCAGACAAGCCAGCTACCTCTTCCCACCTGGAAGTGCCCTTCCCCAGGACAAGCACCCTTCTCTCAATGGGGTGGCCTCATCGGGGAGTCTAATTCTGGAATCCCAAGTGCGAGTTGGAAATATAATTTCTACAGAAACCTGGTTAACATTTGTGGTCAGCTAGGTTTTATGATACCGTTAACGCTACAGCTGAGCTGTGCTCTGGATCAGATGTGGGAGCTTTTGTGGGTTTTTTGGGTTCAGTTTTGTTTTGTTTCTGTGGGCTGGTTTGGGAGCAGAACCGCCTTTTTATATCATTGTTTCTATGGGGAAAATGCATTCAGTATTCCAAACAGACACACAAATGAACTTTTCAAACACTGCCTGTTCACAATGGCTTGTAATAGCACTTGACAGAAGGGGTTTGTGTTTAAAATAATGTTGCTTGTCTTAGCCTAAGGGCAGTAAGTTTCTCCAAACCATAGACTTGCCTGAAAATTATAGGACAAATGTGTTAGGATTGATTTGATATTGACTAAAACTTAGAGGGCAAATGTATTAGGATTGATCTGGTTGGTTTTATGTAGAGAATTATGATGTTCCTTAGGGAATGGGCTGGTGAACTTCTTAGCATCTTGTACAGGTCAGTAGTAACGTGTTTGTGATGATGTTCTGTATTTTGACTAACAGGTTTTCAGGAGGCCTGATATAAGGGTAAGGATGTTTGGCTTTCAGCAGATGGGCCTCCTACTTGTGTGTCTCTGTGCTTTACGGAACACTTGGTCTATTTAGTGTTCTTTACCTTCTCACTGGTTTTTATGAGTCGGATCAATTTGCTCTACTGTGTCATAGCTTTCCGTGTTCACTAGAAATGCTTTATTTGTTAACGATGTTTGTATGTACAATAAAAGCCAATGTGTGTGAGGGCAGGATGCTAAAATTGTTAACTACAAGTGTGTAATACTGACTTTTGTTGTGTTTCATGAATTCTGACCAAGTGGATCTTTGTGGCAGGGGCCTACAGAGTCCTATTTTAACATTGTTACTCATTAATTCATGCTAAAGCATTTAAGCAACCACAACAAAGTGGTCAGTTATTGTCCATCCTATCTAAGTAAGATTTTTGTGTCTGCATGCTGAATCCAAAAAGCAGAAATGCTAACCCTGAAGATAAGTTTAGCAAAATCAGTCCCATTTAGTATTTCTTAAACCACAGATGTAGCTATTACATCTAGTGGGTTTTAGCTTATATTTTCCTCATGATTTTTCTTCCCTTTATTTCAGAGTATTCATAGAGCAAGACAAAGATTGGTAATGTGCATGCATTTGAGCCTGAATATCAGATATTGAAAATTAACCTATTTCCATTAAATGAAAACAATGTGGAGTTTGACAGAATAATTAGTGACTTCAGTTTAAAATTTTTAATCTCACTGAAGCCAATGAAGTCATGCAAAAATAAGCAGGTTAAGTCAAACTCTTAGGAGTCTAGTTGGTGTATCTTTGTTTAATCTTGTTTTCACCATGTTTCTTTTGCTCGTGGGAATCATTTTCCTTGACTGATTCACATTGTTAAATATTAGTGTTTGGCTTTACATTTGCATGGACTTTGAAATGTTGTGTGGGTTTTTTTTGTTGTTGTTGTTTAGTCATTCATTTTTCTGATTCAAAAAAATTTTATCAAAGATGATTCCATTTTCTTTGTATTTAAAAAAATGGAAATTTCAAAAAAACTGGCTTCATTTAAAATATTACCCTGTTTTCAGGGGTAGCAGTACCAACTGTGTACTGAATTAAATCTGATAATGAAGTATAAAAATGTAGTAAGTAGCTATTTTACTTGATTGACACAAACGAAAGGTAGGGAATAGTAAATTCTTTTAAAGCTTTGCTAATTCTTCACTGATTAGCTTTCAAAGGAATGTAGTCATTGTAGTCAAAGTTTCATGAAGGAAAATATACATCTATGCTAAATTTTAGTACTGTCAGCCTTAGAGACTTGATACAACTTTTAAAAGGGGTTGTAATCTTGTCATCTTCAGTATTCATATTCTTTATACCATCTGATGAACTAAAAGTCCAATTTTAAAGTTTCCAAAACTGAATCTATGAAGAAATTAAGAACAGTATACCTTCAAAGGGATTGGAAAAAAATTTAAATAAAGATATGTGACATTTTAGCTATTTCTCTGAACCATGTTGATACTGTAATTAGAAATATCTCATATGGTATTGATTCATAATTCACAATATTGAATTAGCAATGAGCAATAAGTACCAGATTATATGTATACATATACATGTATATATGTATGTCTCTAGCATGTGACATGTGCATGTGCATGTTTGTGGAAATTTTGGTAATACCACTGGAGTTGACCCCTGGACAATATAATAATTCTTGAGAGTATATGAATACTTACTGTGTTTAAAATACATGTCTATGAACTGCCTTTGTATTTTGGCTTGATTTTGCTCTTCATCTGGTTTCTGTGGTGTGCTTTATTTGCCATGAGTATATCATGTGTCTGTTATTTTGTTTCTTTTCTATATGGTGTAGTATGTATCGCTTGGTTTTCAAAAGACAGTGCATTCTTTGGAATCCATGATGTTTGCTTTTCATTTTTCTGCCCAACACAAACACAGAATAGATACTCCATTTTAGGCTGAGGATGCTATAGGCGGCCTACACGTTATTCCCTTACCTCCAAGGGCTGAAATATTGTGATTTGCAAAGCCGTGAAAGGTGTGTCAACTTTTACATGCTTACTGTCTCTTTAACAAAGAACTTCTGTCCTTTCACCTGTCTGTTTGCACGTGTTTCTCTTTCTCCTCTTTGCCTTTTCTTGTCCATGCACCTGGTGCTGTGCAGGAGATTCAGGAAGAACACAATGGCTACCCTTCTGAAGCTGAAGCTGATCAGGTTGCAAGTTCTACATGTTCATCTGTTTGTAGCTGCACATCGTGTATTTAGAAGCCATTTCATACTAGATTTCTAGACGATGAGCAAACGCTTTGACCACTAGAGTAGTGCCCTCCTGTCCAAGTTTGGTAGATTCCACTATGACATTATTTGCAAAAATTGGTTTATCCAACATTTTGTCAACCAGAAATTTGGTCATCTGTACTTCTCGGTTTCCCCACAGAGGGTTTTTGATGAGTTAATGAACGGCAGTCACGAAAGGATTCTGAAATGCTGTCACAAAGACTTAGAGGGGACAGATTCATATGCTGAGGGTGCTCCTTGAGGGTGCGGACCTCGCTTTATTCAAATGTGCATGGTCTGTGCCAAGCGCAGTACCTGGTACTTTGTACGTTTCATGAATGAGTCCATGTAGTTAGTATTTATTGATCAGAAGAAAAAAACTCATTCGAGTACCCTTGAGTGCTTACTCAGTACCTCTAGACCCTCTAGAGTCTCTTAAAGCAACAGAACCTTCCCCAAAGCTTATGGAGAAACTCAATATGTGAAAATGGTAGACGTGCACTCCAGGAAAATGTGGCAAGGCTCCGTGCTCAGCTGTGCCTCTGCTTGGCCCACCCTCCCTTGGTGACTCTGGAAGCACCTTGAAGCACCCGATTTGAAAACCACTGCTTTCGGCATGCAGCCATTAACTGCCCACCCAGCATATTAGAATCAGATGAGGAGAAAAGTAGTGGAGAGGCTAGGGACATCCTGTGGGCTCGAGCATTTGGGGACAAATTCAGGGAGCTGGTGGGCCTTCAGCTGGACTTTCAAGGTTGCAGGAACAGGGTTTAGATGAGCTCATCAGAGGGAATTCCTCAACTGGGCAATACTTGGAGCAAGGGCACCAAAGAGGAATGGGTGTGTTCCTGAGATCAAATTTCGTTCATAAGAATATTCCATTCTTTGTTTATGCTGTACATGGGTTGGATAAATCAAGGGTCAAATCATGTCCTATGCAACTTCATAGTTGCAGTCAAAGCTTAATGTAGCACAAGTGTGAGTCCCATTTCCTAACACCAGCTTTATAAAGGGAATCTACTGTACTCATAAAACGATGAGCCTTTAGAAACTATTATCTTCTTGAATTCCTATGCTAAAGCTAAATGTGTTTCCTGTACAAAATAAACCATATATGGGGAAATCTGAAGCAGTGGGATCTTTTGTTTGTTTTGTTCTGATAGTTTCTTTCTCATCAATTAAAAAGCATGTCCCAGAGTTAATTATTATTAGTGAGAGGGTTGTCTCACTGTCTCACAAACACAGTCGTGCTTCATATAAATGCACAAGAATTTCAAGCCAAATTCAACATGGCTTTCAGAAGAGAAGAGAAACATTTAATCCTCAACCTCTATCTTGAGAGCCTTGTACATTCTCAAAAGGGTCCCATTCACTGCTGTCTCCCATCTGCAACATTTTGCTTCCTAATCCTGGGTTGAGGACTTCAAAGTATTTGATGTGGCTTGCTATAAGGCTTCAGGTGAGCTACATTTGCCCCCCATCCCTTGCAGACAAAATTGATTAAAACAGCTTGCTTTAGTAAATATATTTCAAAATAACCTATCCCCATTTGTTTTTAAATATGAGTTAAGAAATTGAAGTCTATATAATATATGATAATATTTGGCCATTAAAATGAGCTTTAATGTAATATTTGAAGTAATATAAAACTTGGCTATTGATTAAAATAGCTTTCTCACTTTGTAACTATATTATAAAGTTAGTCTTTATTTCAGGTAGTAAATGAAAGAAAGCTGACTTTCAAATGAAGGCTTCTATTAAAGTTCGTGATTTTTTTTAGTGTTTCTAAAATTTGACATTTAAAAGTATGAATATTGGTTTATGCTTTATTGTGTAAAAGATGTATTTCCAAATCAGGTGTGAGTATAAAAATGAATGAACAAACACCTTTCCACGTCCCCTTTAACAGTTCTCTACATCCCTAAAATTTTTGGCTGAAAAGTATTTTAAAAACCAATCTGGACTAACAATTCAAATGGAATAAAATTATTGGGAGGTAACAATGAACCCTAATCTGTATTATTTTAATTGTGTATCTTGATAAGGAGGAAGATGGATTGCGTCCTATTGGGTACTCCCCATGGAACAGACATACCCTGACCAACATTTAGCATTGATTTTCCTCTTTATAGTTTGACTTTTCCCCTTTCTTTATTTTGAAATTTTTGATGAAATTACTATACATAGTGTTTTTAAATTGACCCCCAAGTTCCTTTAATAAAACAATAAAATATTCTTATAAGTATAAAAAAAGTTATTTTGAATTTTCAATAATTTCTGTTAGAATTATAAAAGTTACCACTTTTTTAATGTTTTGTTTCACAAAATCATGCTGAAAACTTAGTATTGTCCACTCTGTTTTCCACTGAACACTAGTGGCCTCCTGATGTTAACAGGTATTTTTTTGGAGAAAGCAGCTCGTGATCAAATAGGTATGGGAAAAGCAGCATACTCTAGCGCCCTCTTGCTGATTTGACTCACATTAACACACTAAACACTCACATAAAAATAAAAATAAAAAGTTTGTTTTCTTTAATCCTGTATTTCCCCAAATTGAAAAAGACCTATTCACATCTCTTGGGAATTTAATGTTCTATGAAGCACAGCTTTGGAATTGCTGGGGTTTTGAACACCTTATTCTTCTTGGTAACATATTGTGTCAGATGCCAAGGAGAAAGTGACCACTGCTTTTGGCAGCATCTTGGCAGGGGGTGGGGGGGGTATCTTGGAATGGGCCCCGAGTTCAGACTCTGGTCCCCAGTGTTTTAGTTCTAAAGCCCCATTTTCTCAGCTCCCCTGAGTTCTCTGGCACTGTGTGACCAAGCTCACAAGAGACTGGGTACTGGGCCTCTGTGCCAATCTGGACATTTAGAACTGTAGGCAGGTACCCACATTTATACCCAAGCACCTTATAATAGCCATCCATCCAAGACATCCTTTTCGTAGTATCATGGTAGCCAGGAAACCTAGCACCTTATTAGCAATTTGCTGGAGAGTGTGGAATCAGCACAGAGTGAACTGGCTTGGGAGAAGCCTAAGGAACACACTCGGCTTGTCCACAGTCATGATTGAAATATTCTCGTCTGCCAGATGAGGGCGCACTGTCGTGGCCTGGATGAGATACACACTGACGAGCTACCAGGCTTTGTGCACCCACATGTAGTACACAATCTAGGGCTTTCCTTGGTAATAGCGCTGCCCTGAAACCCCTCCCTGGCAACGTGACTTACACTTCGGGGTTTCCCATGCTATCTCAGAGGCTGGGCCATTTCTACAGCACCTACATCTAATGTTGATTTTATTTGTATTCGTTTCATGCTCAGAAGGTAACCTTTAAAAAAATTGTTTTTTTACTTTATTTCTGAATTCTGGAGGAACCTTATAATAGCTGTCTGTGTAGTGATTATAGTATCTGTCATGTCAAGCCATTTATGTATTAATGCTTTCTAACTGTGAACTTGAAATATGTGTAATAACTTGCTAGAATATGCAGCATGGTGTCCTGTGATGCTGAGCTTTGAAATTGTCTTGTAAGGGGCGGGGGCATACATTTCGCACGCTTCTGTAGCTGTGTGGCGCAAGCGCAGAACAGCACAATTCTTTCCAGGTATACAGATGGAAAGGGAGATTTACTGCTGTTTGTTTTTTTGCCAGGCTCTAAGGGATGGAAATAAGCTGGCCCAGATGGAAGAAGCACCACTTTTCCCAGGGGAATCAATCAAGGCCATTGGTAAGTTTAGTGCGTACACTTTGCCTACAGAGATCCGCAAAATGACATGGCACTTTCCTTGTGAGCACAGGTGACGTATGTGCTGAAGATCAGCCAGGCCCATTTAATTAAGGGACAAATGGACTAAATCTCGTCATTCTTATTAGTATCCATATGACCTTAAGAGACAGAAAACTATAGAGGATCCCTTTAAACTCCGACTGAGTATTAGTTGGCATTGCCAACACAAGAGGGGCACAACTTTTCCTGATGAAATGAAGGCAGATCAGATATTCACTGTATGTCAGGTCACTTCTTTGTTGGAATCCTTCACTATAAGGAAAATGTATCAAGAAAGTACAATTTTAGTGCAAGAAAAAGGCGTGTGCTGCCACCCTGGATTGTAAGGGCGATGGCCTGAGGACTCCCACGTCACCCCACGGTGGATTAGCTGGCATTTCAGCAGGTAGTCCACTGTACCCTGGGCGGATGGGAGGGCGGCTGGGTGCGACCTTTTCACCTCACAATTGCTGGGGTTGAGTAGGACAACCTGCTTTGCTAGGCTAAGTGTTACCTTCTTCCCTCATGAGTCCCTTCCAAGGATGTGTGCTCAATTTCTGAGTACAGTCATCTTGTGTCAAGAACATTTGAGTAGCTGCTCTCTCCTACCAGGGCCTGCAAACAGCCACCCCCACTGAATATCCTTGTCTGTGGCTCTGGACCCTACTTATCCTATCCTTGGTTTTGAAACGCTTTCTCACTTTGGCTTCTGGAACTTCTCTTGCTGTTCTCTCTCTGGGAGTTCTTCTAGCCCTGCCTCCATGCTGCTTTGGGAATGATCTGTTTAAAATGCAGAGCTAATTATGTCATGCCTCTGCTTCTCCTTCTGACAGCAGACTACACAGATTTAAAGTGGATGTGAAGAGTTTTGACACATTATACGCCTGGGAAACTATTATCACAGTCAAGATAACGAACATATCCATCATCTCCCAGAAGTTTCCTTTTTAAAACTCCCCTTCTATACCTTTTTCCCATCCCCAAGCACTGTAGACTAGATTATATTTTCTAGAGTTTTCTAGAAATGTAATCATTGAGTATATCCCCTTTCTTGTCTAGCTTCTTCCACTCAGCATACCATAGTTTGTCGTGCATAATGCGCTCCTGTGTATATGTGCACCCACATTTTTGGCCCAAACTTTCAAGGGAGAAAAGATCTTTTGCTTTATTATTTTAATTCAAATTTTTATTTGTTTACATTTAGGTACTTGTTTTTTGTATTATAAAAGAATTTTACCATTTATTTTTTAACATGTGGTACAAGAAATTTTATGGAACAAATAATTATAAAACACAAGAACAGATACAAGGTACAGGAAATTTTATGTGTAACAAATTTACAATATTTACGCATCATAGAAGGCCAAGAAGTCGTTGCAAGTTCATTGTACGTTCAATAAAACCGATGATCATATTCCAGGGTGTTATTTTGCATATGGATATCGTTATTGATTTCTAGAGTTATACTTTTAACTCATAAGTATAAATAAAATAACTGAAAACATTTATATAGGTAGGGAATTATACCCATGTATAATGTGCATCCTTATTTTTCCCTCACAAATGTGGGCAAAAAAGTGTTCATTATACACGTTATAATATGATAATTACGTTGATATTCATCCATATTGTAGCTTGGCTCAATAGTCATTCCTTTTCATTGCTGAACAGTATTCCATTGTATGGATGCACCACAGTTTTATTTTTTCATCCATCCATCTATTGATGGACATTTGGGCTGTTTATACCATTTGGCTATTACAAATAATGGATATTCATGAACATGTCTTCTCTGGCCTTGTGTCCCATCATCCTCATGCGCTCTTTGATCTAGTCATATTAACCTCCAACAACTGGCTGCTCTCTCCTTCCTCCCTTCTGCCTCCACCTTCTCCTCTCCCCCTCCCCCTTGCTTACCTGCTGAATTAAGTTGATCCTTTTCTAAGCCCTTATCACATCCTGTCCACACAGTTACGATAGCATTTATCAGGCTATAGTATAATGCTGATTTTCTGTGTAGTGTCACTCACAGGTCACGGGCTGCTTGTGGACAGGAACTGTGTCTGGTCATACCTAGAACCCCAATAATAGAAGCCACTCAGTACATAATAACTTCTAGAAAAGTTTGATGGAAGTGTTTGGCCAGATGACAACTTTAGTACCTTTCATTGTTCCTGTGTACTTATGTACATTCCTGTCATTCCAATGAAATGGCACTTTGGGAAAATCATCAAGACGTAGGATCTTTGCGATAGACGTGAGGTTCTTACCCCTCAAGAGTCCAGTATGTCATTGATATTATATTACATATTCTGATATTGATATTCACAAGAAGAAAATAAAAATTCATATGGAAGGTGATAAAGAAATTGAAGCAAAGTCTTTTTCCACTCCATTAATGTGGTTCTAGTTTTTGTCATCTGTGAAAAAGTTGCTTTTGGAGGGGCATTAAGGGGCAGTTTTTAGCTTTAGTTAGTTTTCATTAGCAGTAATTTATTAAGTGGTAGCCCAGGGTCTTCAGAGTTTAATTAATATGTTTGTGATGTGATTAACTTATCACTCAGGGGAAAAGTTAACCACCTGGAAATAAAATGACAAAATGTAGCTGATTATGAGGCCATTTACTTAAAAACTCGTTAAGTAGCAAATTAGAATATTGTTTTAAAAACTGGAATTTTATTAGAAGAATATCCATCTATGTCTTTATTTAAAGTAATAACAAATTTAAAATTTAAAATTCCTAGAAAACTGGAATCACAAATATACGCGCATACACACACACACACACACACACACACACACGGTGCCAAAAAAAAGTATACACATTTTAAGAAAGGAAAAAACTGTATTACAATTGTAATACTCAATATATACCGATAACAAAAGATGAATACAAGTCACATTTGACTTCTGCAATTACAAAAGGTGTCATTCAGCATCCATCAGCATCCAGACAGTTCTGATTACTGCAAACTACTGCTTGAGCAACATGACCAAAGTGTCCACTTGTATACAAGTTTTGGCACTATGTATGTGTATATATATATATATATATATATATATATATATATATATATACACATATATATATATATTGTAGTCATCTTTTGTTATCGGGGTATATTATTACAATTTTAATACACTTTTCTCCTGTCTTAAAATGTGTATACATTTTTTTGGTACCCTCTGTATATATATATTTGGAAAGTCGTGTTAAGATTTATTGAAGCACTAGCTTATGGCAGTAGTTGCTACTTTTGAGTTTTTTCTTTCAGTGAAAGATGTCATGTATATCTGCCCATTTATGGGAGCTGTGAGTGGAACGCTGACGGTGACGGACTTTAAGATGTACTTCAAAAATGTAGAGAGGGTGAGTTTTTAAAAGCGTGTGTTATTTTTAAAAACACTTCAGAAGCAAGTAAACACTACAGAAGAAAGAAGTAACGTCAAATTTTATCACCCTGAGAGAACCAGAGGGTGAGTCGTAAAATGTCCACATTTGCAAACAGATTTTGTGTCTTGGAAAAAAGGCCATTAAAGTAGCACTTACACCGGGAGGGGGAGTTTAATTGTACTCTTAACATCTTCAGAAAGCATGCTATGAACCAGGCTTCAGTGTATTGGCTGGGACAAAGAGGAAATGCAAAGTAAACAAATGTGTTTTAAGCCAGTGAAGACTTAAAATACGAAAACTCTGTTGACTGATACTAATAGGCATTCTTAATTTGTAAACTCAGGACCCACATTTCATCCTTGACGTTCCCCTGGGAGTGATCAGCAGAGTTGAGAAGATTGGGGTGCAGAGCCATGGGGACAATTCTTGTGGTATAGAGATCGTGTGCAAGGTATGGTACCAACACCATTAAAATGAGAGGCAGTCAGCTGGGAACTTTCTCAGAAGCATTTTTCCTGGTCTTTGAACGGGGTAGTTTGTATTGTAAGTGACTCAAATGTTTTCAGGACAAAGACCTCTTCAAATCTTATATCAACCAATTCATACCTTTATGTAAGCCATTGTAGTAAACCTCTTCTTTTCTATTGAAATATTCTAATTAGCATAGACCTATGACCTACGTGCTGACATTATTTGTTACATTTCAGAAAAATCAGTGGAAAGCAGAGATCCATATTTTTTCCAGTTTGTTGTTTTAAGACTAACTTTCAGAACAGTGGATGGTCAAAGACTTCCTCAAGGCACAACAGTACAGTGACCCTTGAACAATGTGAAGCTTAGGGCATCAACCAACTGCCTGCACAGTTGAAAATCCATGTATAACTTTGTTTAAAACCATATTAATCTTTTTATTTTATTTTTTTCAATTACAATTGACATTCAATATTATTTTATATTAGTTTCAAGTGAAGTTCTTAATGGTTAGACATTTATATATCTTACAAAGTGATCTCCCCGATTAGTCTAGTACCCACCTGGCACCACACATAGTTATTATTATACAATATCATTGACTATATTCCCTATGCTGTACTTTACATCCCTGTGACTATTTCATAACTACCAACTTGTATTTCTTAATCCCTTCACCCCACATGTAACTTTTGACTCCCCAAAAACTTAACTACTGATAGCATACTGTTGACCAGAAGCCTTACTGGTAATTATTGATTAACACATATTTTATATGTTATATGTATTATGTACTGTATCCTTACAGTAAAGTAAGCTTAGAGAAAGAAGATGTTATTAAGAAAATCATGAGGAAGTGAAAATACATTTACAGTATTTATTGAAAAAAATCTGTGTGTAAGGTGGACCCACACAGTTCAAACCCATGTTGCAGAAGGGTCAACTGTATTCGTAAATTCTGTGATTAAAAACACAGTTAAGTTTCTTGGCTATGTTGGAATTTTCATCCTTTTGGTTTTGTACCCTTCCTACAACAGGTTAAGTAGAAATGTGTGTGATAACTTTAGTTACTTAAAATAACTAGTCACTTAAGAAACACCTTAACTGATGTTTTTATTGGAAATGCAGTTTATCAACAACCCTACCCAAAGTACTGGGAAACAGGTCCTGCCTGCAGAATCATCGAGGTTCCTTTCAAACATGGGTTTGGGATCCCTGCCCATCTGTTTGTTTTGGTCAAATCTCTTGAGGACAGCTCCCTGTGGCGGACCCTAGATTACAGTTGAATCCCCCTTTTTCAAAGAAACCTCTACTATTCCTGGTCACAAATCTCTGGCTCACTAGGCTTGCTTTGGGCACTACCTGGCCGTGGTGGCCTTTGATAAGGGACAGGTGTCCTTCTCAGGCCAGGCTTCTACATTCGGAGCCATGTGAAGCAGCTACAGAACTTCAGCCAGTGGGGTGACTTAGTCAGTTCTGCAGTTTTGAAACATGTCATCTCCCTAGGCAGAGCTCTTCAGTAGCTTCCCACTGTCCTTAGGCTAGAAGGAAAGCTTATCAAGACCCGGTGAGTCTGAATCTGACTGACTTTCCTCTGCAGCTTCATCTCCAGCCACCCTCCCCTCATTCTTGCCATTCCAGTTCCTTTAGTTGCTCACACTCAAAGCCCCTCCCACACACACACACACTGTCTGGGGTCTTCACGCATGCTGTTTCCTTTGCTTGCAACATTTTTCTCTCCCCAGCAATCCTAAATAGCAAATCAGCTCAGTCAGGGTATACATGTGTAGCCCATGTAGCTTGGAGGAAGAGTACACCAGGAAGTTAGGTCATGTAGGCAGGTGTCCTGTGGCTGTTTCTGATGCCTGAGAGCCTTGCAAGGTGTGAGGTCTGTTTTTTGAAACAGGCGATGTACAATTGAAAAGGTACAAAAATTGTGTGTAGAAAAAAGTAAGTAAACCCTGTTGGACTCCCTGTAGGCACCCACTGTTACCAGTTCCCATAGATACCCAATGCATGTAAGATGTATGTATAGTCTTTGCAAATATTTTATTGATCTCTGCAGCATGGCGTCTCCCTCATAGGTACTCAGTACACATTGAATAAATGAGTTCTGCTAATTGTTTAACAGGATATGAGGAACTTGAGACTTGCTTATAAACAGGAAGAACAGAGTAAACTGGGGATATTTGAAAACCTTAACAAACATGCATTTCCTGTTTCCAATGGGCAGGTAGGTACACCAAAATCAACCGCTTTTGCATGCCTTTGTGGAGGTCCAAAAATTTCATGTTTAATTATTTCTTTTTCCAGTGGTTTCCTTTATCTCTTTTCTCTCAGCTGGGAACTAATATTAAAGTATTTAAAATCTGTCAGTTCTGTGTAATGATTAAGAAAACTGCCAATTTGTTGCTTTAAAATTTACAGATTAAAATGGGAATCTTACTACATTCAGCTCATAACTGAATGAAAAGCTTTAACATTGTGTATATGACATAGCAAGGAAATACTGACATATGTATTTTGTGGTTTTTGTATCCAGATGCTCTTTGCATACAACTATAAAGAAAAATTTCCAGTTAATGGATGGAAAGTTTATGATCCAGTAGCTGAATATAGGAGACAGGTAAAGTATGCTGCTTATCAAACTGAAAATAATAGGTTGAGCATCCTTTTATTTTCTAAAAGGTTAGAAATATTGCGCAGAAGAAACCTGTTGAAACAAGTTGTATGTAGGTATAATTCACCTAGCTTGTAGGTTCTGATGCCCCGGACTTCCTATGCCAAACCGTTGACTATGCCACGGTGTGTTCATCCCTTTTCCAGAGACAAGTGGAGAACAAGGACTAGGGTTTAAAAAGCAAATTGACTATATGGCTTTTATTAGTTATTGTGGTAATGAGTTGATGCGTAAGGATGAAAACCAATGGCTTCAATGATATTTTAAGTATATGGCGTGACTATATCCGTCTGTTGTGGTATTCCTCTACCAGAAGCTCTTATGTGCATTGTCAGTTTCAATATATTCCAGTAAGATGATTTTCATGACATTTAATCTCTGTCTCTACCTGATATTTGCTATGGTGATTTATATTACTTATTTTAGACATTTGTAAGAAGTTTCTGTGTCTCTAAAGGGCTTTCATGAGCATTTTCAAAAACAACACTATGTTCATTCATTATAGAAAACATGATTAAGAAATGTATAGGACTGGGATTCTAGTATATAATTTTCATTCTTAGTATGTTTGGAAATTCTCATGCTTCGTTAGATTTTTTGAAATGGGTTATATTAGGTAAATGTATCTAAACTATTAAGTAGCACTGAACAAATTATAAATGGTTGTTAGTAGAATATCAGAAATGGACGTGGTTCATGCTTAGTACTTTTTGAAAGTGTAAAAGTATGCTTCCCACCCCCCTCCTTTCTTCTCTAACACTCTGCAGGGCTTGCCAAATGAGAGTTGGAAAATATCCAAAGTCAACAGTAATTATGAGCTCTGTGACACCTACCCTGCCATCATTGTTGTGCCAACTAGTGTAAAAGACGATGACCTTTACAAAGTGGCAGCCTTTCGAGCAAAAGGCAGAATCCCTGTAAGTAACAAACATTGTCATTTAGGTATAAACATCCACCGTATTAGATCTAATATGGAAAGAAGACAGAAAAAAATCCAGTGAACAAAGTGGAAAGTAGGAAAATAAGGCCCAAAACCTGAGCATAACTTTGATTGTCAAGAGCCACCTAATTATATAAACATTCCCTTTACTGACTCCGCTTTCTATGACTTCACATTGCTAAGTACAAGGGTAACTTCAGCTATGGACTCAACATGTAGTAGGGAATAATGAAGGAATAGCCACAAGGAGTTAGCATGCTACTGCGTTAACGGTTTATGTCACCGATTCCACCGTCTCATCCTAGAGAAAAGACATGTCCTTAAATGTCGAGTGAGTGCAAGGCTGCAGCTGCATGGGAAGGACACCATTAGGAAAAGAAACATACTGTGTTTCCCCGAAAATAACACCTAATCAGAAAATAAGCTGTTGCATGATTTTTCAGGATGCTCGTAATGTAAAATAAGCCCTACCGTATTTCCCCCGCAATAAGACCGGATCTTATATTAATTTTTGCTCCAAAAGACGCATTAGGGCTTATTTTATATTATGAGCATCCTGAAAACTCATGGTAGTGCTTATTTTCCGGTTAGGTCTTCTTTTCGGGGAAACACAGTAGCAGCCAGCAGGGGGTGGATTTTTAAAACAGCTTTATTGAGGTTTAATTGATATACAAAAACACTGCACTTGTTTAATGTATACAGTATGATGAGTTTGGACACATGCATACATACCCCTGTGATACTATCACCACGACCCGGGAGGGAGTGAACGTTACTCAGCTCGGAGTTTATGGTCTGGGACAATCCTGAGTCGCTTGGCCACTGGAGGAAAACGGGAGGTTTGGGGACATAGCTTTAGATTTTCTGAGAGGCTGTATATTTACTTTGTCCTCATCTGGCCACATGTATCATTATTAAGATACAAAGATGTTTGAAAATTAGGAGACAAAATAAAACTAGTCAATCAAATAGGAATGGGGTTTGATGTTAGTAATCTGTTGTCTTACTTCCTAGTTTTTTTGTTCTGTTTCAGTTTTTGTGTTTTTTTTGCTTTGTTTTGTTTTGTTTTTGAGACTTATAGAAGTTTAGAGATAGAAGTGGATTTTTAGAGCTCATCTAGTTAGACTTCTTTCAATCTGACCCAAACATTGAGTCCCATGGCCACTATCATGCTGTGATTGGCCTGACCCCTCATTTTGGAGGAAAATATGCAGAAGAAGCTGTGCTTAAGAAGGAAACTTATTTTTACTGCCTGGTAATTATAACATATGTTGTTTTAGGAACTGAACTCATGTGTTGCTTACAAACAGGTGTTGTCATGGATTCATCCAGAAAGTCAGGCAACGATTACTCGTTGCAGCCAGCCCCTTGTGGGTCCCAATGATAAACGCTGCAAAGAAGATGAAAAATACTTGCAGACAATAATGGACGCTAATGCACAATCTCACAAACTTATCATCTTCGATGCCCGGCAGAACAGTGTCGCCGATACCAACAAGGTACATTCTCGATGACATTGCAGTGGGGCTTGTCTTATGTACTGTCTGTAAATCATTATGCGGTTCAAATGGCCCACCGACTTCTTCCCTCCCTGAAGGTGGAATCTTTCCGAGTAGCCTGTAGTTATCCTTCTCTGGCATATTGTCTGTGGGGGTCTCATGTGGGTTGGAATCTTGTCTTCCTTATTGTTCCTCCACAATCCTGTCTGCTGAATTAATTAAGCAATGAGCCAGAAAGAGAATTATCACCCAAAGAATCAAGTATTTTAACGAAATGATCGTGAGGCCCTTGGAAGTCCCTTTAACCTGTGAAATATGTATGGTGATTGCTTGATTCATTCCTCTCTGGTCTGAAGCTGTTAGAATGGAATCAGGTATGTGAAGGTAGACAAATATACAGTTTCCATAAATCACATGGAGCAGTGGCATCTGCAGACCACCCCATTTGATCCCTACTAGCTGAAGGGGACAGGGTCCTTTGTACCTAGTGACAGCTATGGCATCAAGCCTTCAGAACCCGCTATCCAAATAGGAAAGGCTCTGAACCGAGTCATTTCGATTTCCCATGGATGACTTTCCAGCAGTGTGTTACTACAGACGGGCATTTAGCAGTAGGAGGGTTTGGCCCTCTCACAAGTAATTTCAGGTATCAGGAAGGTGGTGGCACACTTACCATCTCATGCCTACTTATAAACTGCTATCTGAGTAACAAACATGTCATGGACACCTAGTGGGGAAGATACCCACAATAGACCAGGTGAGGTACAGCTCAGTGCGCTGAGGGAGCCAGGAGAGGGATTGACCAGCCCTGCTAGTGAAGCTGGGTAAGGCTTCATGAAAGAAGCCCCATTCAAGCTGGCTTTGGATGGTTAGCAGGAAGAGACAGGCAGGACATCCTAGAGAGCACGAGAACCTATCCAACAGTGTGCCAGAGCATGTCATTCACAACAGTGACAAGAGGAAGATGTCTGAGGGTCACCCCCCACCACGTCCTCCTCAGCAGTGCTTGGGGAGGTCTTTGTTTCTTTGGGTAGCTTGAGCCTCTTCTTTCCTCAGTGATTATTCCATCGACCACAATCTCTAAAAAGCTACCCTCCTACCTCCCCCATCTCACTCTCAAGAGAAGCCATCATCTTCTCCTTCAAGGAGCAAAACAAGCCACCAGAGACGTCATTTTCCCTCGGTACTAATGTGGGCCCGGCACACATTAGGCACTGGGGACAGGTGCGTATGAAACAAGCAGTCACACCAACTGCCATGTGCTTATACTCTGAGAGTGTAAAAGGAACCTTGTTATTTGCTACATGACCCTGGGCAGTTACTTCATCTCTCTAGATCACGATTGCCTCGTTTCTAAAATAACAATGACAGTAAACCTACTTCCTGGAGTGGATATGTGACAACAGGAAAGGACCCAGAACAGTGTCCCTCCCTGAGAAAGCATTTGGGTCAAGTTAGCTGTCATTATTACTGACCTCAGAGTGGACCACTTCATTCTCTTGACTTTCATGACATCTCACCCCCGGGATTTCTCTCTCTCTGGCCTCCTTCGCTGGTTCCTCTTCCTCTTCCCAACCTACCAATGGCTGTGCTCCTCAGACTCAGTCTTGGGTCCTCTTTGCTACTTTGCATAATCTCCCTGGGCCATGTCCTCCGATGCCATGAGTTTAAACACTCTATATGTTGAGTTTGACACCCAAGTTTCTATCGCATCGTGATCCCTCCTGAGGCTGAGGCAGAATTTCCATCCTGTTGTCCAGTTGACATCTCCACTTGGCTGTCTCCCAGGTAACAACCTCAGCGTATCCAAACTGGCCTGAGAAGCAGGGTGGTAAGAAGCCTTGGCTTGGCAATCAGTTATCCCTGGGTTTTCCTCCAGATTCTGCCACTCAATGCTGTGTAGAACCCTGAACCGCCCCCTACTTTGTGCTACTTTGTTACTGTAGCACTAGGAAACCCAAAGAATCCCCTGTTACTGGGATAAATCCCACTTGGCCGTGGTGTATAATCTCCTTAATATGCTGCTGGATTCAGTTTGCTAGTATTTGATAGCGGTCCCCTTGAATCTAGTCTCTACTTCATGGCCCATGTAATCTAAACACACAGCTCTGTGCACGCCTTCCGTGCCCTGAAGCACTGACATACAATTCCTGAACAGGGCCTCTGAAGCCCCCCACCACGGGCCCTTTCCTTCCATGTCTCAGCTGTGGGAGGCTCCTTTCAGTTTCTTAAGCACGTCTCCTTGTCATCTCCGAGCCTGTGCCCCCAGAGCTAACCATTCCCCCAGCCTTCAGATGACACGTCAAATGTCACTTCCTCAGGGAGGTCTTTCCAGATGAGCGGAGGCCTTCCTGTGCCTTGGCGCTCTGCACTTCCTTTTTTATAATCCTCAGCACACTTCTGATTGCTCATTCAGCCCGTGTCTCGCCCCTCGGCCTTCAGCTCCATGACAGCAGGGACTATAAGGATCTTGAGTCTACCTGGGTCCCCCGACCTGGGCCATCACATAAGAGCTGCTCCATAGACTGTGGAAGACGGTCTGGCTGGCTGGCAGGTCAGGTCGTCTTTCAATGGGTAGTTGCCATTTAGAGGACCTAATGGCAAGTGGCGTTGTATATTAATTCAAAACTCCAGACTCCATCATGGAGGCAGTGTAATAGCACCAAAGGTTTTTAAGTCACATTTCTTTTTCAGAGAGTGAACATGGAGGGAAGGAATTTAGCTTTAACCTGTAGCATTCGAGGAGACTGTGTGGGGAAAGATAAAGCTCTGGAGCTCAGAAAGTGGTCAGGTTGAGTTTGAGATTGGGGCCCAGCGGCCTGTTGGGTGATGGTTGCAGCCTGCGTGTGTGTGTGTGTGGGGGGGGAATCTCCTTAATATGGAAGGACTCTAGGTCTGGTGAGCAGGGGCCAAGCAGCAAACCCTCAGAAATGTCGTCTGTGATGGGCAAGAGAGAGACTCTGTGAAGGAAGGCGTGGTCTAAGCGTTGGGAGGAGACCCGGAAGAGGGAGGGAGGGGTCCTAGATTCCAGAAGAGAAGGCATGCCCAGGGGGAAGACTGGGAGGGAGGGGCTGTCTTAGCTCCAGCTGCTGTAACAAAATACGAGACTAGGTGGCTTATAAACAACAAACATTTATTTCTCACAGTTCTAGAGTCCAAGATCAGGGTCAGCAAATCCAGTGTCTGGTGAAGGCCTGCTTACTGGCTTGTACCCTGCCACCTTCTTGCTGTGTCCTCACATGGCTGAGAGCAGAAAGAAGCAAGCTCTCTCGTATCTCTTCTTCTTAGGGCACTAATCCCATCCTGAGGGCTCCACCCTCATCACCTAATTCCCTCCCAAAGGCCCCGCCTCCTAATCCTATCATCTTGGGGGGTAGGATCCCAACATTTGGATTTGGCGGGCACAGATTCATGTTGTGCACAATGAGCAGTGTGCGGATTTCAGAGTCTGGGGGCATCGGAATCTTGCCCTGCCACTTTGTGCCTTTGGCCTTTGGGAGTTCTCAGCCCTCTTAGAGGCTTCAATTTTCTCACCTGGGAGCCTTCCCTCCTGCCGAGGATTGGCATGCTAATGGGCAAAGAGTGGCAGGCTTTCAAGGAGCCCTCAACAGCTGGCTTGAAATCGAGGAAACCTGAGTCCATCCTTCAGATGGCTGCTGGCGTTCGGGTTTCTTTTTCCCAAGAGGGTTGAGGATTGCCCTGTCACCGCTGGTATCAACTTATTCTTGCAGACTTGGGGGCTAGTGGCCCAACGTCACTAGCTTCTTTCTGGAACCCTGCTTTGCCCCATAGAGAGAGGCCTGGCTATGAAGTTCTTGTCTTCTAGAACTCTCTGAAACCCTCCCCGTATTCCTGCCGGTGTAAAGGTGGTTCCGCTTCTCACCCTCCTTCCCCTTCTTCTGTCTCAAGACCTCGAGGTGCCTGTTCTCTGTGTCCTGGCTTGGAGTAGGCACTCACACTCTTTGCCTCCATACCCCCATTTTCTGACTGCCATTTGTCTTATCTGAATCCTTGGTAATCGGTTTCCAGGTAACACATTGCCCTTAAATACATTCTCCTGGTTAAAACCAACGCTTAGCATTGGTTTCCTCCCGTGCTGAAGAGCCTGATAAATACGAGGCCCAGCACAACCCCTCAAGCTCTCTCCGAGACTCTTCCTGCCCCTTTGCTCCGCAGGGCCTGGGGCCCATTCCTCTGCTAGCTCTTGGCTTCCTACGTGATAGGTGCTTGTGAGGTAATAACATAACGGCGCTGGAGTATGTTTGGGGGGTAGTGAGAAGGCAACAAGCTGTGCGTGGATTAGCTTTCATTAACATCATTTATTTTATTTTATTTTATTAATTTAATTAGCAGTTAATCCCCACAGTGACCCTTTGAAGTTTTTACCGGTGAGAAAGCTAAAGTGGTATTTGGGTGGCAGAGCTTGGATTACAAACCCGCTCTCCCTGCCACCCAGGCCTGTGCCTTTAAGCACGACACTGTGCTGTTCCAACCTCAGTCAGCAGCGTCTTTAGTGGGCGCTGAGGTTAATTTTGTTATGAAAACCATAATTACTCCATGGAGGCAGGACCGTGCTCTAAACAGCCTTGTTCATAGTTGGTGTTCCAACAGTGTATTCTTCAAGTTAAGTTGTCTCATATAATTCTGTGGAATAACTTGGAATAGAAGCTCGTATCCACATGTGCACAATGTTGTTGTTCTCCTGTCAGTCATGTTTGCCATTTGCAGATTTTATCAGAAACTCAGCAACTGCAGTTACATCCAGGTGGAGGGGCTTTCAGCCGCAGGCAGGCTCTGGTCTTCCCCAGAGCTGCTTTCCTTCTGAATTCTCAGGTGCAAACTGCCCTCTCAGACCTCAGACTCCTCTGCAGGTGTCCGCAGGCCGTTCCCGCTCCACAGCTTGTCCTCAGTACACGACCCCCCTCCAGACTCTCCTGGCCCCTTCTCAGCCCCGCCCGTACTCATGTGCTCCTGCCCAGCCTGGTCTCCTTAGGCTGCCCCTCCACTGTCCTACGGCCAGCACCTTGGCTCATTAGACCTTCAGCACCCTTGTCTGGCCCAGTTCACTTCTGCCTGCCTTTCTCATGCCCACAGCCTGGGCTGCTGAGTGTCCCAGGAAGACAGAAGGCTCACATCATGCAGGTTGGAGTCACTCCAGACTCATGCTCTCCAGAATCAACTCTGCCCCTCCCCAGGGGCCGTTTTAGCCCCTTAGGGACTCTTTTCTAATGTACCACCCAGTTCCACCCCCTTCAGCTGACACTGCTTCCTTCACAGAGGATACACCAACCCTCAAACGGGAACTTCCTCTGCTCCTGCCACCACACCTGGGAACAGCTTGTATTCCTGTCCATGGAAGCCTCCTGCCTCCTGTAAAGATGGAAGTGGGGGCCTCCTCCCTGTGCCCTGTGTGCAACCCCCACCTCCCCTGCCTGCTCAGTCATCCCTGTTCCCTCTCTGGGGTCCCTGACCTTTCCTCTCTACTGCCTCCTTCTGATGAAGTTTTCCCCATTTACAAATAAACGCCCCCTGGAATCATCGTCACCGTCCCCTTCCAGCTGGCACCTTCCCCTGCTCTTTGGAGGAGCTTAGTGTTCACTGCCTGTCGTGCGGGGTGACAGGTGGGGTCTCAGCTCCCGCTTCCCACATAAGAACTCAGGATATGGTGAGGCCAAAAAGGAACACCCATGGAGCCATAGGTAGGGGAGTCATACTACTATATTCTCGCTGGCACCTGGGTTGGAGACACAGGAAGCAGGAGCCACACTGTCCGCAACCCGCCACCCTAACTGCAATCTGTGCTTGCCAGCCACCATCTTCCTGCTAGCCCCCATTTACTGCTAGCGTAGACACAGCAGTTATATTAGTGGCCAATGGCTCACTGGTTGCAGCTGACAGCCAACTAGCCACAGCTGATGGCCATCCGATCACAGTTGATGGCCATCTACTACCCGAGCCAGCACCTTTCCATGTGAGAGCCTGGAAACTGCTTTCTGGGGCTCTGTCCCCACACTGCCCCTCGCTTGCCCCTTAAGCTATCTCTTCAGACTGTTCTTGGTAAAGTCGCCAAGTACATTCTAGACACAAAATCCAACGTGTGTTTTTCAGTTCTTATTTTCCTTGCTCTCACAAGCTTTTGACATAGTTGAGTGCTTTCCGCTTTTCAAAATAGTCTTTTCCCTTTTTTTCCCCTTCAACCTCTGGCTACTTTTCTCAGTCTCTTTTGCTGCATAGCCCTTAAATGCTGGCCTTCTTCAGGTGCCCAGCCTTCACCTCTCACATTACTTGCTGTACTTGAGCACCATGTGCCAGATCTCTGTCCTCCAATATCATCCATGGGCCCGTGACTTCGTGTTGATATGCCCAGCTCAGACCTCTCCACTGAGCTCTGACCTGTGTGTCACGCTGCCAGTAGACCTCTCCCCTTGAATTTCTCACTGCCGTTTTGTGCTCACTATGCTCAAAGCCAAACGCTTTGTTCCCTCTTCAGTAGTCTATATCCCAGTAAAGATGCCACCATCTCTCCGGTCACCCAATCTAGAATCATGGGTATCACTGTCACCTCCTGTGCTATCCACGTCCATTGCCCCGATCAGCCATCTTGTCCTGTCTCTTAATTATCTCAAATCAGATGCATGTCTCCGCCCTGCTGCCTCTGCCATGATTCCTTCAGCCAGATGACCGTCGGTCTCCGAGCTGGTCCACATGCACAAGGTTCCACCCCTCTCTAGCCCCTCCCATCCCCTGTAGCCAGTGATGATTTTACCGTGCAACTCTGATCCAGGCCCTGGCCACTTTCTGGCCTCCTCTCTCCCTGCTCTTTCCACTGCCCTAGTGTTCTCTGCTGAATTTGTTGCCTGTCTCTTGAGAAGCCATGTCCTTGCCTATCTCTGAGCATCTAAACACGATGGCCCTTTGCCTTGCATGTTCTTGACGTTCCCTCCCACAGCAAAGCTTTCCTGACTTGGGTTCTCGTCTCAGTGTGGACATCTCTTCTGTCCCCCTGGCAGCCTCCCAGCATACCCTGTGCTCTCCTACAGCAAAGGACTTGCCTCCTGTACTACACGTGCGCCCTCTCCTCACCTGCTTACCCCACTATATTTTGAGGACCTTGAGGACCAGGGTCTACACTTGTTCATAACTGTTGCCCCAGTATTTAGCTCAGGGCCGAGCATTAGTACCCACTTGGTAAGTGGAGACTAAATGAAGAGTGAGGTCTTTGGGCTTACAGATGCATTGACTATTGTTTTTATTGAGATAAAATTCACACAACATACAACATGCCATTTTAATCATTCCAAAGTTTACAATTCATTGACTTCCAGTATAGTCACAATGTTGTGCAACAGTTATCGCTGTCTAATTCCAGAATGCTTTCATAGTCCCAAATGGGAACTCTGTGCCCATTGGCAGTCACTGCCCATTCTCCCCTCCCTCAGCCCCTGGCAACTGCTAATTTACTTTTCTGTCTGCATAGGTTTCCTTGTTTTGGATATTGCAGACAAGTGGGATCATACAGTATGGGATCTTTTGCATCTTTCACTTAGCATAATGTTTTCAAGGTTAATCCATGTTGTAGCATGGAACAACTGCGTCATTCCTTTGTATAGCTGAAAAATATTCCATTATGGGATTAGACCACAATTTGTTTATCTGGTCATCCATGGATGGCCACTGGGTTGTTTCCACCTGTTAACTATTGTGAATAGTATTGATGTGATCATTCGTGTACAAGTTTTTGTTTGAATACCTGTTTTCAATTCCGTGGGACTAGAATTGTTGTTTCATATGGTGATTCTATATTTAACTTTTTGAGGAACCACCAAACTTTTTTCCACAGACTGCACAATTTGAATTCCCACCAGCAATGTATTTGGGTTTTAGTTTCTCTACATTCTCATCACAGATGTGTTTTGAATGTTGATCTCTACAAAATATAAGCTAATTACACACTAGATTTTGTTGAGATTACCAAGGGGTGAACCATATCCCCCTTTTTTGTTACGTTTGCATTTTATTTTACTTAAGTTGCTAAAGTCTCATTGTTAGGAATTTACAAACTATTTTATTATACAGAAATTGTGTGGTAGTGTATTTTTTTTCTATTCAGATAAATGGCACTAACAGACAAAACTTTTTAAACTTAATTTGTCTTGAGTAAGATCCATGTATTAATGGTTTAAAACCTGACGATCGGTGATGGAGAATTGTTATGGGTGAATTGTGTCTCCATTTAAAAAGTACGTTGAAATTCTAACCCCAGTACCTGTGAATGTGGCCTTATTTTGAAATAGGGTCATTGCAAATGCTATCAAGTTATAATGAGGCCATATTGAAGTAGACTGGGCCCTGATCCAATCTGACTAGTGTCCTTGCAAGAAGAGAAGACACACATACAAGGAAAAGGCCATGTGATGATGAGGCAGAGATTGGAGTAATATGTCTATAAACCAGGGACACCTGGCACTATCCAGAAGGTGGAAGAGGCAAAGAAGTATCCTCCCCAAGAAGTTTGAGGGAGTGCAGCCCTGCCAACATCTTGTTTTTGGACATTCCAGCCTCCAGCACCGAGAGAGATGACATATCTGTTGTTTCAAGCTACTTAGCTTGTGGTATTTTGTTCCAGTGGCCACAGGAAACTCATACAAAGATTTAGGAGGTTTATTATGGACAGATAAGTGTGTTGCTTCTTTAATGGTCTCAATTTGGTAACACTAGAAAGAACAGAGGTTAACTCCGATGAAGTGATGTCTATCTATTGTCTTTCACAGGCAAAGGGTGGAGGATATGAAAGTGAAAGTGCTTACCCAAATGCAGAACTCGTGTTTTTGGAGATCCACAACATTCACGTGATGAGAGAGTCACTACGTAAATTAAAAGAGATCGTGTACCCCTCCATCGATGAGGCACGGTGGCTATCCAATGTGGATGGGACACATTGGCTGGAGTATATAAGGGTAAAGAGGGCCAGTCCCTTACATGCTTTCTGGATAAGATTTCTCTGTGTCAGTGCCATAAATCTGTCTATCCAAGTTGTTTCTCAACATTGCAAATAAGCACATCTTTGCTGTGTACTTGGGCTTCCTTAGTTTTCATGGTAGCATCCAAACTGTGGTCTTTGTTGGGGGGCTTTTGTGATACAATAAGGGATAATGCTTGCCTCACGTTGGGATTTTAAAGTACTTGGTGGCCTTTTTAATAAAGGACCCTATTTACTGCTGTAGTTTTCCTTAGTATAAGGTTTTTCCTTCCTCCTACGATGCTGTTTCCTAGTGATTCTCAATTGATTGCATTCTTGTTTGGTTCATTGACCTGAACTTTCAACATTCTCCCCAGAATTGCTTTTGGTATCATAGAAATTACAGCTTGCTCTAATGTGCCTTCTTTTCTGAAGATGCTTCTTGCTGGGGCAGTAAGAATTGCTGATAAAATAGAATCTGGGAAAACGTCAGTGGTGGTGCACTGCAGCGACGGTTGGGACCGAACAGCCCAGCTGACGTCTCTGGCTATGCTGATGCTAGACAGTCATTACCGCACCATTAAAGGATTTGAGGCTCTCATAGAAAAGGAGTGGATCAGTTTTGGACATAGGTTTGCACTGGTAAGTTGACACACTGGGGTTCATGCTTTGACTGTTTTGCTGTGTCACATGCATGTGCATAGCACACGAGGTGCACACACACACATGCACACGTGCACAGGCTTTGTGCTGTGTATCAGACCTGAATCGCTATAATAGAACACTATGGACCTCGGCATTGTATGTTGCTGATAGGGCATTCGATTTTATTGTAGTTTTTAGTGTAGGTATGCCTTTAAAAAATAAAAGTTGAGGTTAAATTCGTATAACAGAGAATTAACCATTTTAAAATGTACAGTTCAGTGACAGTTAGTACATTCACAATGTTCTGCAACTTCTGTCTGGTTCCAAAACATTCATCACCCTAAAAGGAAACCCCGTACGCAGTAAGCAGTCACTCTTCATTCCTTCCTCTCCCAGCTCCTGACAACCACTGATCTGCCTTCTGTCTCAATGAATTTGCCTGTTCTAGGTACCTGATATAAGTGGAATCATACAATATTTGTCTTTCTGTGACTGGCTTGTTTCACTAAGTTTTCAAGCTTCATCCATGTTGTAGTTTATATCGATTTAATTCCTTTTCGTGGCTGAATAGTACTCCACTGGATGCGTAGACCACATTTTGTTTATTCATCTGTTGATAGACACTGGGATTGTTAGCTATTGTGAATAATACTGCTATGAACATTGGTGTACAAGGTTTGCCATACAAAATACCACAGACTGCATGGTTTAAACAACAGAAATTTGTCTCATAGTTCTGGGTGCTGGAAGTCCAAGATCAAGGTTGTGGCAGGGTGGGTTTCTCCTGAGGACTCTCTCTTCGGCTTGTAGATGACTGCCTTCTCTCTGCCCTTGCCTCTGTATTGTGGTCTTCCCTCTGTATCTGGTCCAGGTTTCTTAAGGACACCAGTGAGACTGGCTTAGGGCCCATCCTAATGGCCACATTTCAACTTAATCACCTGTTGAAATCACCTCTTTAAAGGCTCTACCTCCACATACAGTCACATTCTGAGATTACTAGGGGTTAGGATTTTAACATGTGAATTTAGGGGGCACAACTCAGCCCATAATAGCCTGCTCTCACTTTGGGGTATGTATCTAGGAATGAGATTGCTGGGTCACCTGGTAGGGCATTCTTGGGCTGCCATGTGTGCTTTAGTCCAAATGGCAACTAATTCCCCGTCTGTCCAGGCAGCTGAACTGTTGGGAGTTTCGTCTGATCTATGTGTTGAATTGCAATCCCATTCAGACTCACTTGTGGAAAGCAGGAGGATGGGCAGTTTGAGGACTTCCGTGTCCCCAGCCGTAAGGGTGCTGAGTGTACCCACTGTGCCTGCATTCTCGGGGTGCACAGGGAAGGGCAGTGCTATGGCATCCCTTTGGGAGCTGTTGTCACATCTGTGGACACCCCCTCTTCACTCTCTGTGCCTTGGTTTCCCTTCTATTAAATGGAATGCTGTGGGGTGGGAATGTGTTTATCTGTACCGGGTGTGGAGGGTAGTGCCTGATCCAGGCCGTGCAGGTAAGTCATAGCTCCTGTGACTATTTTCAACCTTATCACAGACTCCTTCGTTGCGTCATCCCTCAGCAAAAGCTGTTGTGGGCACTCACTGTCACTCTCTTCAGCCAGACTTGCTTCTAACAATCCCCCCTCGAAACTGCTCTTGCCACAGCCACCAATGACCACCACTCCACCATGTCCTTCTCTTCTTTGGCTTGAGCATTTGACACTTGCTTCTTCCCTTCTTGTGGAAACACTCTCTTCACTGGCCATCTACAGCTTTTTGAATTTCCTCCTACCCTTTCTGGTCCTCCCTCTCTCCCCAACCTCTTAATGCTGGGGTGCCCCAGGGCTCGGTCCTTGGGCTGATCTCAACGAGCCCCATGACATTAAACACACATATTTCAAATCTGTCATCTCCTCTCCATTGCCACCGATGCCCCCTTAATTAAGGCCTGGCCGTCTCCCTTGAGGCTACTATGGCAGTCTCTTAACTAGCCTCTCTGTTGCCTATATCCTTCCAAACCGTTGTCCCGACTGCAGCCAGATAGAGCTTTCCAAGCAGATCTGGGGCTGCCACTCCCCATTGTGAATCCCTCAGAGCCTGCAATGGCCCATGGGATTGTGGGCAAACTCTTCAGCACGGCATTCGAGGCCCTTGGTGGCCCTTAGTCCACCTTTTCAGCTTCATCTTGCTTCCCTTCCTTTGCCTCATCCTCTGAGCCTCAGCTGTGCCCAGTGACTAATGGCATCCCTCACTGCTTCTGACATAATATGTCCCTGGGCAGCCAGGAAGCAGGTGCATTCCTGTCCTTCGAGGTTTATCTCAAGTGAGACCTTCTCCATGACCGACCTGTGTGACTTTCCCTCCTTGTTCTCTTCTCCCCATCTTAGGACAACCACTTGCTCCTCTGTGGTCCCACTATACTCCTTGGAACACTTTACTATCCTTGTTCTTCATAGGTCTTTCTCCCACAACTAGACCAACAATGAATTGTTCATTAGGCACAGGTACTGTGTCTCATTTGTCTTGCTATCCCGGTGCCTAGCCAAGGGCCTGGCATCTACTAGACACCGTGAAAATGCCTGGAATCCCGAGGGCCAGGCAAGATGCATTAATGACTTACACCATAGGAGTTCAGTGAATGTCTGTTCAGTGAATGAATGTCTGAAAGAATGAATCCTAAATTGTGAACTATCGGTGTAAAACTGTTCCCTAGGTGGCTTAAGTACTGAAGAGCAGGCTTCACAAATCATTTCACAAAGGCAGAAGTACAAAAATAAGGCAATGTATACACCTGCTATGGAAAACAGTATAGCAGTTCTTTAAAAATGGAATTACTATATGATCCAGCAATTCTGCTTTTGGTGTATACCCAAAAGAAGTGAAAGCAGAGACTCAGATATTTGCACTGCCACGTTCATAGGAGCACTATTCACAATAGCCCAAATGTGGAAGCAACTGAAGTTTTCATCAACAGACAAATGGATAAACAAATATGGTCTCTACATACAACGGAATGTGATTCAGCCTTAAACAGGAAGGGAATTCTGACACACGCTACAACATGGATGGAGCCTGAGGACATGATGCTAAGTGAAATAAGCCAGACACAAAAGGACAGATAGTGTGTGATTCTGATTATGTGAGGGCCTTAGAGCAGCCGTCAAATTCATAGAGACAGAAAGTAAAATGGTGGTTGTCAGGGCTGGGGGAGGGGGAATAGGGAGTCGTTCGATGCGGACCGAGTTTCAGTTTGGAGAGATGAAAAAGTTCTATGATGGATGGTGGGGATGGCTGCGTAACAATGTGAATATACTTAATATAACTGAACTGGACACTTAAAATGGTTAAAACGGCCAATTTTATGTATATTTCACCACAATTAATTTTAAAAATAAGGCAATATAATGTTACTTTGAGGTGTTGACAGTGACTTGGTCATTTCCTTGTTTTTACGTCTTTCCTGGTGGCAATTTCATAGATCCAGTATTCTCACTGTTTCTGTGTTGTGATTCCATTATATCTTCATGATGTGTTTTTTTCTCTTCCTTTTGCTTAGTTTATTTGAATCCTCAGATTCTTTGAAGCTTGTCTTAAAATCCTCACTCTTAAGCTGTTTTTTACCTTGACATGTTCAATGCTCTTTATCAGTCATGTTCGTGTGTTTTAAATGAACTTTTACTTTTTAGTATGAATCTATAAATATCTTCTAAAATATGAAAAGGTATGAAATGCAATTGTAAATGTCAATTATATCTCAAAACTGGAAAAAAATGCAATATCGGATTGCCTTGAGCAGGGACTCTACCCATTGCCATTTCAAGAGTGAGATTTTGGGGTTCTCCGAGTCATGTAGAATTGCTTAAAATTTGTATGTTGTTAATCACTATTTTTATTCTCAGACTACCTGACATTTTGGAATAATGGGAAAAAGTTTTTACACTTGTGGAGAAAATGGCAGTCATGATGCTTTACGGGGTGCTAATTGGTAGTCTCACAGTGACACTGTATCCTTGGTGTGGTGGCTGGGGTTGCCCCCATCCTTTGGACTGAAAAGTTTGCTGGCCATTTGCTTTTAACTCTTGATCCCACCTATCTGAAAGGAAAATTATAAAACAATCAACATGTAAAACTTTAGTACACTGAAAACTTGTTTCCTAAGAGTAATGGAAGTCAGTTCAAGTCAGGGAACATTTTTGAGTTCCTGTTATGTGCCAGGGATTCTGTTAGGTCTTGGGACATACAAGTGAGACACGATTCTTGTCACCAGGCAATTTAAAGTGCCTTTTGAGAGGACCATGGCAGACATTAAAATGTTTAACCCGTTTCTTTTCAGCGAGTGGGCCATGGCAACGACAACCACGCCGATGCTGACCGGTCCCCAATATTTCTTCAGTTTATTGATTGTGTTTGGCAAATGATAAGACAGGTAAGAGATTTCAAGTATATTTCTGACCTATATAGTGTGATTCAAACGTATGTTAAAGTTGAAGTTTAGATGAACTTTCATCTTCATTCAAAATGTAGATGTGTAGATGTGTGTGGAAAACATGACCCCTTCTGTTATAGAATTCATTTTGATTCTAATTCATTTAGACAGATAAGCAGGAAATTAGAAGCAATCAAGTTCACATCAAAAATTCCTTTTTTTGTGCAAGTGTTTTTTGTCAGTCATCCTGTCCCCCTGCCCTGCAAACCAAGGCCTGCTCCTCAGTCATCCTGCCTCTTTTGCTCCCTTTCTCGGCTGGAAATGTAGGATCCTGCCAGGTGTTAGAAATGGGGATGGGACCAAAGGCCACCAAAAGGGGATTTTACCAGGGAATCCAGGAATCTCCACACCCTGCCCCAGCCCACAGCCACTCCAACCTGAGGACCCATGGCAGAGAGGAAGCCGCAGACTATCTTGTCATCACCTGGTACTTAGTTCCCAAAGCCAGGTTCCCATCACCTGGTACTTAGTTCCCAAAGCCAATGCACGGGGCCCTGGTAAGCAAGGAGGCCATGCAGGGTCCCCCTTCCCTTCCCTAAGCTAGTTGGGCCCGGAGGGCTTCAGTTCAAAGCAGACCATAAGGCATGCGCTGTTTCTCACCTCATCTCCAACATCCAAACCTGAGTCTGGGGACTTAACCTCAGGATGGGATAGCGTGCCAGAGAAATGGACGTGACATCAGAGAGAGCCAGAGCCAGACAAAGAGACGCAGGGGGTGGCAGGAGGCAGGGGTGCTCAACGCCCAACACCCAACACGATTTCACAAGCCCTCCAGAGGATTCTGCCCTAGACCAGTACAGCTCAAACTTTCACAAGCACACACATCCCCCAGAGATCTTATTAAAATGCAGATTCTGATCCACTGTTCGGGAGCTGAGCCCGAGTTTGCATTTCTAACAAGCTGCCAGGTGGTGCTGCTGGTCCACAGATCACACTTGGAGTAGCAAGGGTCTTAGCATAAACATACCTTCAGAAATAAGGCAGAGGGTGAACGGGAAAGGACTGAGCAGCCAAAGTAAATTCCCGGAGTCGTTGGGCCTCCCTTAACCAGCATCTGAGTGCCAGGTCACAGCTGACTGAGAGCAACCAGTTAGAGGGATGACTGGGTAAAAGGGGTGGTCTCAAAGGTAGGCACCCTGGTACTAGTGACAGGTATCAGTGGGCACATACTCAAAAGGCGTGGAGGGTGGCCAGAAGTCTCACTGTTTTGTGTGCCATGCACTTCTTGCTGTTCACATTGATGGCAGGCCAGTAACAAAATCAAATGATGGTTACATTCAAATTAATTGATAGTTACATTCAGGTTAAGACAAAGTATGAAATCCATCTTAGAAAAATTGCATAAAAACGTTGAACACAAAAAATAATTCTGATGCTTCTGAAGGGATAAGCAGTGATTTTGTAGATGTACAACAACTTATTCCTCCCCAATGCCTAGGGAAACGTGGGGGTGTTTATAATATCGTCAAGTCGACTACCACTTTTCATGTTGATTAGTGCCTATTTTCATGTCTAATCTCTATCATTTTTGTACCATTTATTGGTTTTTAGGGAAAAAAATGAGGGGTTTCATTTAGAAGATTTCACATGCCTCTCACCGCCCTAATACTCTGTCCATGAAATGTGTATAATTATTTAAAAATAACATCGTTAATGCATTAGAAGCAGAAACATGAATCAGTCTTTATCAATTAAATCACACGTGAATGAGATAGAGCTTGTTGGAAAAGATGTGCTAATATAACAAGATTAGCTTATTTTTAGGCTGCCTACTGCTAAATCGAGTAAGCTAAATCAATGTAAAATTGTCAGAAATCTCAGAATCAAGTGAACTAGTTTCTGTGCACAAATTGATATAAGAAGAACTAAAAGGAAAAGTAATTGAGGGACTCTTTAGAAAAGAGTCTCAAAGACATTCTGCAACAGCCGTACTTTGATAGACTCTCTGTCCTTTTGGATAGGTTTAGTAAGTTGTTGATATTTTTGTCCCTCAAGAGGTGTAGAATTTCATTATGGATTCCTATGGGGTGTTTGAAGCCATGCTTTTTAGGAAAATGGCATAGTTTCCAGGTGAAGAGGCCCAAACAAACTGTAAATTAGAGACTTAATCTTTCATGTGTATTATTCTATTGTTGTGTCCCCTAATGAAATGTTTTCTGAGTTGTATTTAATGCCACAATGCCCTTTGAATGTGAATAGCAGTCCGGACCCAACATTATAAAGATGGAGCCCTTGTGCCCCAGTGTCATGGATGCTGAGAGGCTTGGGCTAAGCTCCATCCACCCTCACCTCCCATACCTGATGCCCACTAGGCCACAATAAGGCTCCAAGTCAGTGGTGCTAGAATGAGCCCAACCAAGCTCCCTGATCCAGAACGCAGGCTCAGGTTAGGAATGAAGACTCATCCAACTTTAAAACTATGTCAATAAAAGCCTTGCTGTCCTGTTAGTAAACATATTTTTTGTCCGTTTATTTTGTTCTTTAGATTCCACATAGAAGTGAGATCATGTGGTACTTGTCTTTCTCAGTCTGACTTATTTCACTTAGCATAATATCCTCTAGGTGCATCGATGTTGTCGCAGATGGCAAGATTTCATTCTTTTTTATGGCCAAGTAATACTCCATTGTATGTATGTACCACATCTTCTTTATCCAGTCGTCTCTTGATGGGTACTTGGGTTGCTTCCATATCTTGGCTCTTGTAAATAGTGCTGCAATTAATCATTTCAAATTAGTGTATTGAACTTCATTGGATAAATACCCAGGAGTGTATTGGATTTCATTGGCTAAATACCCAGCTGGGTCATAAGGTTCTATTTTCAAATTTTTGAGGAAACTTCAAACTGTTTTCCATAGTGGTTGCGCCAATTTGCAATCCCACAGTGCATGAGAGTTCCCTTTTCTCCACATCCTCGCCAACACTTGTTTGTGGACTTATTGATGATGACCATTCTGACAGGTGTAAGGTGAATTCTCATTGTGGCTTTAATTTCTCAATGATTAGTGATGTTGAGCATCTTTTCATATGTCTGTTGGCCATCTGTATGCCCTCTTTGGAGAAATGTCTACTCAGGTCCTCTGCCCATATTTTTAATTGGATTGTTTGCTTTTTTGGCGTTGAGTTGTATGAGTTTTTATATATTTTGGATATTAACCCCTTATCCGATGTATCATTGGTGAATATCTTGTCCCATTCAGTAGGATGTCTTTTTGTTTTGTTGATAGTTTGCTGTGCAAAAACTTTGTAGTTTGATAGAAAAGGCTTCGTTGGGATTCTCTAAAACCCTAGTAAGAATTACCTAAAACAACAGTTGAGATGATCATGTGATTTTCTTCCTTATTTTGTTAATATGGTGAATTACAGTAATTGATTTTTTCTAACATTATTGATTTACAAATGTTAAAGCAGCCTTTCCTTCCTGAGATCAACCCCACTTGGTCATGTTGTGGTACCCTTTTTAATGTATTGCCAGGTTTAATTTGCTTATATATTGGTAAGGATTTAGGGGTGTATGTTCACAGAGTTGTCTCTGTAGGAAGGTTTTTAATTATGAGTCGTTTCTTTAATAGATACAGACTTTCTGCTTTTTCTTGAGTCACTTTTGGTATATGCTGTGCCTGTGGTCCCCCTGCCTTCCTCTGTGGCTCAGAATGTACCTCCAGGTGCAAAGCTGGGACAATAGTAGGACTCTCCTTTTTGTTTCCCTTCTCTTGGGGGTCACAGTCCCATGCTGCCTATTGCCAATTTCTGAAAACAGCTGTTTTATATATTTTGTCCAGATTTCTAGTTGCTGCTGGCAGAAGGGTGAATGTGGGCTTTGTTCTACCATCATGGCAAGAAGTGGGAGCTCCATAAGCTTTTGTAGGCATTGAAAAGTACAGCAAGTTTTGTTGCTTCAGGTTTAGCCAGTTCTATAAGCTTGGGCTTGAAACTCTAGATAGTTAAGTGGGCTCCATCTTCCTTTTAATCTTTGACTATATTCCAAGTTGCAGTTTAGCTGACTTTCACCAAAATAACTGTACCAAGGTTTTAGAAATTGAACTGTAACCTTGTTTCTCTCTCCATTTAAGTTTCCTTCAGCGTTCGAGTTTAATGAACTCTTCTTGATTACAATCTTGGATCACCTTTATAGCTGTCTCTTTGGGACTTTCTTGTGCAACTCTGAACAGCAGCGATTCAAAGAGGTAAGTGCGCTACAGCCTGTCCATTGTTTTCCCGCTACTCGGGTGCCTTTCCCATGAAGTGCCACTGTAGAAGGGGTACTGAATGGAGAGGGGACTTGGGTCTAGCCCTGCTGCTGTCTGTAAAAGGAGGGGTTGCGCTACATGCCCACCTGACTTCACCAGGCCCAACCCAGCTATCTGATCTTCCACGTTATCTGATCCACGCCCCTTACTTTCTGGGTTCACAGCTCTCTGAGTTCTGGAGGGTCAGTACTAGATCCTGCACCCCCTAAACTCCAAGCTCGTACTTTTCACTATACCAGCTCCAAAATGATACGATTCTGCTTGTCATTTTCTGTGCTGTTGGGCAGAAGGATACATGAAGCCCTGGGAAAATGAAGTCTGTAGATGAGTCCCAAACCTCCCCCTGGGCAGCATGCTCTACTTTCTTCTCCAGCAAGCTGGTAAAGAGCAGCTATCAAGACTCTCCGTTACATCTCAGCTCTTCTTCCTTTCCTCCTCACTCTGGGATAAAAGAAAGAAATGATCAAAAGTGGGGAAGTGTTGGAGAAAAGCAGCTTATTCTCTGGGTAACAGAAGAGTATACTGCCTGCAGGCAAAGTATATGAGAACATTTTAGCACCTAGGAGGAAACAGGAGGACACCGGCACCCACATCCCTCTCTCAGCAGCCTCTCCACGGCTGACCACCCGCTTATTCCGTACCCTCTCTCCCCCATCTCACTGGCCTCTCCCGCTCAGGCTCTTCCCTTTGAACACATTTCTAAACTTGGAGTCATCTGGGCCCAGTCCTGGGTCCTCTTCTCTAGGTGACTTCATCTGTCTCAGGGCTTTCAATGCCATCTGGCTCCTCCTCTGCTATTTCGCATCTCAGTATATGGCACCTCTGCCCACTGAGATGCTGAAGCCAAATACAGAGGGGCCCGTCTTCAATTCCTCTCTTGCCCTCACTGCAGCTGCCATCTCCCGTCCATCAGCGTGCACTGCTGGCCCTGGCCCTGTCCCCCAAATACATTCTTAATCTAAGCAGTCCTCACTGCTTTACAGCTACAAACCTAGTTCAAACCCCCTCGTCTCACATCTGGACTAAGGCAGCTGCCCAGAAACAGACTTTGCTCCCTCCATTTGTGATCTCCTGCAGTCCACTCAAACATGGCGACCCAGGGCGCCAGTCCCACCATGTGCCTCTTTTTTGCTCGAGACCTCCCCGTGGCTTCCCACTGAGGTCAGGTTAAAACCCACACTCCTGTAGGCCTGTTAACGTCTGAATAATAAAAAATAGAGTGAATTTTATGGTGTGCAACTTATAACTCAGTAAAGTCATGTTAAAAATCTACAGGAGAATGAAGTTCATATGTAGAATTTAAACCCTTATGTTTTGTTTTCATTTTTTTGCCAAAATGTACTCTTAAAAGTAAAAAAAAAAAAACACACAACAACTCTCTATGTGTTTTACATTTGCATGCCATGTAATTCACCCTTTTAAAGTGTGCAGTTTAGTGGTTTTCAGTATATTGAGTATGCAGATATTACCACCATCTTTCATAAAATTTTCATAAAATTTTTGGAGTCCCAAAAAGAAACCCCATACCTATTAGCAGTCATGTCCCTGTCCCTCCCTGTCCCCAGCCCGTGGAAAACACTAATCTACTTCCCATCTCTATGGATCCACTTCTGGGTCTTTCATATAAGTAGAATCATAAAATATTAGTCCTCCTGTGGACTGGCTTATTTCACTCGGCATGTGTTCAAGGTTCATCCACATTATAGTGTGTGTCAGTACCACTTTCCTTCTGATGGCTGAATAATATTCCATGGTATGAGAGACCACATTTTTTTTAACCATTCATCAGCAGATGGCTCTTTTGGGTTGTTTGCACTTTCGACTATAATGAATAATGCTGATATGAACACTCATGTACAAGATTTTGTGTGGACATATGTTTTCATTTCTCTTGGGTAGATACCTAGGAGTAGAATTTCTGGCTCATATGGTAACTCGAGGTTTAATCTTTTGAAGAATCCCAGACTGTTTTCCACAGAAGTTCCGACATTTTACATTCTCATCAACAATGTCTGAGGGTTCCATTTTCTCCTTGCAGACACTTATTCGTGTGTCTTTTTGATTGTAGCCATCCTACTGGGTGTGAACTGATAGCTCATTGTGGTTTTTGATGTGCATTTCCCTAATGATTAGTGAGGTTGAGCATCTTTTCATTTGCTTATTGGCCCATGTGTGTATCTTCTGTGGACAGATGTTCATTCAGATCCTTTGCCCTATTTTTTGTTGGCTTATTTATCTTTTTATTATTGAGTTGCATAAGTTCCTTATGTATTCTTTATATATACAAGTCCCTTATCAGTTATGATTTGCAAAACTTTTCTCCTGTTCTGTGCATTGCCTTTTCATTTTTTTAATGGTGTCATTTGAAACAAGTCTTTAATTTTGATAAAATACAATTTATTTTTTTCTTTTGTTGCTTGTGGTTTAGTTGTCATTTCTGAGAAACCACTGCCTAACCCACGGTCATGAATATTTGAGCCTGTGGTTTTGTTCCTAAGAGATTTATACTTTTAGCTCTTAAATTTAGGCCTATGATCCATTTTTGAGTTATTTAATGTATATAAAGTACAGTAAGGGTCTAATTTCATTCTTTTGCATGTGGTTATCCAGTTGTCCCAGCACCATTTACTGAAAAGACTTTCTTTTCCCCTATTTTTCCCCTATTTATCTTTCCCCTATTTTTGGCACCCTTGTTGAAAATCAGTTGAGTGTAAATGTGAAGACTTGTTTCTGTATCCTTTTCTATTCCATTGATCCCCATGTCTATCCACCCTTGCCAGCACACCTGTATTGATTAGCTTAGCTTTGTAGTAAGTTTTGAAATTGGGAAGTGTGAGACCTTCACATTAGTTCTGTTTTTTCAGGATTATTTTGGCTAGTGGAGGTCCCTTGAATTATTGCTGGTGTTTCTCTTATAAATATAAAATATGAAAAGGTCCTAACTGAATTTTCTGAGTCTGGATTACTTTGTGAGGAAGTCCGCTGGCTTGGGAAGAGCAGAGTGGTAGAAAACCTTCTTGACCTCATTGTTTTCTTGTTTGGACTTTGTCACTGTGCTTGATCCATGTTTCATGTTTACCTGCCCCACCATACCTGTGGGTTTGGGTGTTTTCATTCGGAAGAGCAATGTACATAACATTTCTGAACAATGTACTGTAACATTGGGTGGTGGGGAGATACATGTTAATATTTACTTCTCTATATAAGGTCTCTCCAGCCTGCCACCTGGCACGTTTTCCCCAAGATACCCATGATTTTCCATTGAAAAGAATCTTATCTATAAATTCTACCCACAGTCCTTAATAGTAAGAGTTACAAAAGCAAACTGCGAACCAGAATTTGAGATGTACTCATATGTGTTATTGATGAACTCCCTCCTCCCATGGTTGTTAGAAAGCTCTCATTCTGGCTTCACACAGACGCAGTCGCCAGATGTGACCTAACTCAGCAATACGTTTTCCTGCACAGTAATCAGTGTGTTTTCATGTCATCCCCAGCATGAGGCGATGCATGGTAGAGGGGTGGGGGTGAGAGCTAGTAAATGTGCCTGAATTTTCACTGCTAGAACTCACTTCATTCCTTATTCAAGTCCTTTTCTTATGTAATATGAATTCGTAAGGATAGGAAGAAAAGTTGAATGTATCTCAAGGTATTCCTTTTTTGTTTTTCAGGATGTATATACGAAGACTGTATCTTTATGGTCTTATATCAATAGCCAGCTCGATGAATTTTCTAATCCCTTCTTTGTGAATTATGAAAACCACGTCTTATATCCTGTTGCAAGTCTGAGTCATTTGGAATTATGGGTAAACTACTATGTGCGATGGAATCCACGGATGAGGCCTCAGGTATTTTTTTGGTTTTCTTCTTTCCAAAAGAGCATGTCTTTGTGTCCAGGTAAAGATGGTGTTACAGAAATGTGTGCGTGCTACGTGTTAGTGTATTATACCGCAGGCTGTCTGCCCTCTGCCTCTCGTGTTCCCCTGTACCTGTGCCTCTGCCCCCACCCATCGTGGTTTGATGGACTCCGTGTCCCACAGGCCACCCCTCAGTCCCCTCCCCCACTGACTCTGGAAACATTTTCCCTGCCGTCTGCCTCTCAGCAGTGCCAATAGCTGGTGCTCCGAGAACCCTCTTTAGGAACCTTTCCTGACCTGAAATTCTCCTCCATTTACTATATGAGGGCCCTACTGCTATTACCGTGTGCCAGGAAAATTTCTAACGTGGTGCGAGGGACCACTTGCTGCTTCATATGTTACAACAGTCGCAAGGGCAGTTAGCACTGCCACCCTGGTCAAATACATTGATGTGATGGGGTCTTAGCACTAAGCTGGCCAGAGCACATAGTTCTAAGTACCACCTGGGCTCTGGGTTTCGTGTGCGTTTTGAGTAGCAAAAATGCTAACTTTTAAGTGTGGTAAAACTATTTTCTTTATTGAAGAACTTCTGAAGCTGGAGAAACCGTCTCAGCTCTTTACCCCATGAAAACAAACAGTACACATTTAGTCCACTTCTGTGGTCAGTGGTCAATGTTTTTAATACAGATCTTCAACTCGATTTGTGGCCAGTAAGCCATTAGTAAGTCATTTCAAATGTTTATGGCTTATCCCCGTACCGATGAGCGTCCAGCCTTAGCTCTGTGGTGTCTGCCGAGAGTGCTATGGCCTCAGTCAGCAATCAGCGGTGGCCTCCAGAAAGCATCCTCAGAAACACCGTCCTTTCCCCTTTCCTCTTGGGAGTGGCCCAAGCCTCATCATGTGACCCGAGTCAGTCACACCAGGCCTCCTGGTGTGTGCAGACATGGAAGGGAACGCTGCCCCCAAGCCAGGGCCAAATCCTGTCTCTGGTGGGGATTTAATGTCTGATGTGGGGCAAGGTCTTGAGCCTTGCAGAGCCCTTGTGGAAGGTGCGAGTGTAAAATGAATGCCTACCTGGGAGAGTGGCAGGCAGGTGGTCCAGCTTTTCGTATTCTCCCTGCACCGTGCTACACAGAAAGGAGAAGTGGAAGGCAGTCCAAGGGCCACAGCATTTTATCCTCAATGCAACAGGCACGTTTTGGAGACCTCCTAGGTGCAAGATACACAGAGCATGTTGGGGAGTGGCCTTGGTCACATTGGAGGCCAGAGGTCAGCAGGCCCAGGCTGCAGAGGGCTGCATGCAGCATCTCTGGGGGTTTGCACTTGATTCCAGTGTTGTGGGCGCCACCTCCCGCCCCCCCCCCCACACCACCACCAGGGTTTGTAGAGCAAGACCTGGTGTATACTCTAGAAAGCTCATTGTGGTAGCACTAAGGTGGACAGGAAGGGAGATGGGGGGCAATGAAGACTGTGGCAGAGGGATCAGCAAGAAGGCTGTGTGGCTGTCCATGACAGGGGACAGTGAAGCAGGCTGGGCAGACAGGAGGAAGGGGGACAGGGAGGCCAGGCAGGGGCCACAAGCCGGTTGCGTCTCTTTCCTCTGAGGAAGACAGGTGAGATTGGCTGCCTGGAGAGGATGGCTGGGTAGGGGGAGGGCCCAGCAGACAGCTTGTGTCCTTTTGTGTCTCAGACATGCTAGCCTCCACGGGGTGACTGGCCCCTAGATGGGCATTTTCTTGAGGAAGCATGCATTTGACTTATTGTCGGTGAAGACGTAAGAGAAAAGATCTAAAAGGCTGCGTGGAGATGTATGGTTGTCTCAGGCCCCGGGTGTGTGTGAACTCGTGTATTCCCACAGTCTGCTCTCTGAGCTCACATGCGTGCGTGTTAGTAATGGGAGCCTGATTGCGAAGCGATCCATCATCTGATTGGAACCAGATGATCCCACAAATAGGCAACAGCATCCTTCTTGACCTATTTGGTATTTTTCTATCTCACAGCAGCCTTAGGATCAGCAGCAAATAAGGCAACTCTCTTGTTGTGGGGCTCTTTGCCATCAGACTCCCACATTGCTGTTTCCCCCCTTCTTCCCCTGACCTGCCCAAGTCAGGAATTTCTCGGCCTCTTCAATGCTGGTCACCAAGCCACCCTGCCAGGTGGGCGCACCTGGCTGCCCTGTGTCTTGCTTGTACCCCCTCCCTCTCGTCTGTGTCTCTGGCTCTTTCAGTGTGTCTGTCCCACTCTCCAGTCTCCCATATGTCCCTCTTCCTCTCATCTGTCTTGCCTTCTTGTCTCTGTCTCTCTCTCCCTTTCTCTAGTGTATGTCCCTCTCATCTGTCCTTCTCTTGTCTCTGTCCTTCTCGTGTCTGTCTCCCTCCTTCCCGCCACACAGGCTGATCACCATTAGCATCCCTGCTCAGTTTTGGGGGCATGCAAATGATGAAACAAACGAGCCTGGTGAGGGTGGAGAGTCCAAAGGCCCCCAACCCAGAGCACACACTCTTTACGCTGGTCCCTGTGGGATGAAGCAAGCATGTGTGTGAAAAGGGTGGGGGGAGAGTGCCCCAGGAAGAAGGCACAGCACATGCATGGCATCTTGCAAACTTGGAAGATTCTGGAATGCAATAGGGGAGTGGAGGCAGGACCTGGTGAGAGGTGAGCCGGAGAGGCAGGCTGGGGTCAAACCACACAGTACCTTGAGGCCTGGCTGTTGCCGAAGCCATTGGAGGGTGTTCAGCAGTGGTCACATGGAGGGGTGGAGGACCAGTGTTCCCAGGGGGTTCCCCTCCAGTGGCCCTGCCTTCTCCTGGGGCTTCTGCCAGCTCATAAACACAGATTCCAGTTGTAGAAAATGCTGATGTAACAGAAGTATTTTTAGCCAGCAGAACTATTTATAAAGTTGCAAAATTGGAGGTGTGCGCGCACGAGGTGACGGGCATCCATGGAAACACGGCTCGGAAGCCAGTTGCATTTCCCACCCAGGCTGAGGACTGACTGTCCCTTTGTCAGCCTGCACCGGTGGCGTTGCCTGACGCACAGCTTGCGCTTTCACCTGAACCTGCTTGTGCTCTCTGGGAACTTGGCCAAGCCGGGCAGGACAGCACAGGGGGACCAAAGCATCCCCACGAGGTCAGCTGACGCCCCCAACTCATGGGGAGGGGGTCCTTGTAGCCTGGTGCCAGGTGGGTCAAAGGCCGAGGAGACTTGGGACGCTCGGGGCCGTCTGGGTTGTGACCTCATTGTGCAGTTGGCAGCGCCCTGGTGCTGACAGGCTGTGTTAGAAACACAGTGCCCGATGGTGGCCCGCTAACAGCTGTGCCCTGCAAACCCACAGATGCCGATCCATCAGAATCTCAAGGAGCTGCTGACCATCAGGGCGGAGCTGCAAAAGAGAGTGGAGGACCTGCAGCGGGAGGTGGCCACACGCGCCTCGTCCCCATCCGAGCGGGGCTCTTCTCCTTCCCACTCGATCACGCCTGTCCACACCTCAGTCTGACGGGCTCCAGACACGGCAGTGCCGGTGAGTCCAGCCATCAAGGCCATCCTGCGGCTCCTCTGCTCTCCCCGGTGACTCAGGCAAGGGTCCTGAGACCCGTCTCGGCTACAGCTTGTCATCTTGTCTTTTAGGATTAGGCCCAGTTCCCTCCGCGTCTGGATGGCACTTCCAACCAGTGACCATGTGTATGACTAGGTGACAGCCCCCACTGTCATGTACGCTTTGTTTTGCGAACACCCAGTTTCCCTCCTGTCGGGTTTCTCAGGGTGGCTGTCTGTCCCGTTGACCCACCTTTCTATCGCTGGGTCGCTTGGGAGAAACCATAGTGAATGGAATGCAGCGCTGAGGTTCAAGAAGGCCTCACACCATTTCTTTCCAAGGTAGATCCGTCATTAAAACCACCACCGTCACTTAGAGACTACGTTGCCAGCCACGTGGCTTCTTTCTGCTCCTTCCTACAACTTGAAAACTTTTAAAATCACCTATGTGGGGGTGGGGGGTAAACAGAGCATTGCCCTCTGTTCTAGAATTCTCTTCATGCACGGGGGCCCCTGTACCAATTACTCTTGTGTACATATAAGGTATTTTTAAAAAAGAGAAATGTGCCTTTATTTTCCTATGTCCTTTTTTATGTTTAGACTAGTCACCCAAGGAGGTATCTGCTTAACTGGACTGTATGAGAAATTCTTTTCAAACAAAGCTCGTGCTAACTTTTATGTGGTACATTTGAAACATGATTTGGTTATAGCCATCCCTGCAGAGGGAAAACCGAGGACTCAGGCAGCTCTGCGCAGGTGCTGACGTCCCCACAGGCTCCTTCAGGGAACTGTTGGCAGCTCCTGGCCTGTCTGACCTTGCAGCCGCCCGCCCATTTGTGTCAAAGTGAGTCTGGCCTCTCCTGTTACCTGCCTGTCTGAAATGTCTCATTTTCCTGAGATCCCTGCAACTCAGTCTATTCATATGACTTCATGTCAATTATTTTAAAGCAACCACTGTGCTGTCGTTTCAGTTGCCAAAAGCATAGCACGCACACCCCTTGGTTTGCTCATCTCAGAGCCAACCTCCGCCAGCCAGGCCTCTCCTCCCAGTTTTGCGCCTTCACTCACTGACTTGGGGCTCTAGGACTCCACCAGGATGGGCAGGACCTGATTTGCAATCAACTGGTCCATCCACTAGCACTGAAGCACTGAGCTCCCGTGTGTGGCGTATCAGAATCTTGCACATTTGCGCCCACCCCAGCAGGCCTCGCCCCCTGCCCATGTCTGCCCCTGGGACCCTCATCCCTACTGGAATTACGGTTGCCTTCCAAGGCAGGGGGCCTCAGAAGCTCATAGGATCAGATCTAAGTACAACTGCATTGGAGTATCTGGTTGGTTTCAAATGATTGCGTACCATGCAAAGTCCTACAGATTGACCTTCGTTTTGCAAATATATTCTTTAAAAAAGGTTTTTTACAGTCAAATACTTACAGAATAGATGTTTTTTCAACTGGGAACTTTCTGATTCTTCTAGTAAATGATCTGGTATCCGTAAGGTATCAGAAATACTTCTTCAAAGTAATTTGGTCACCTAAGATGAAGTCTCCATTTTTATCATCTGGGGATTTGTTTCTAAATCATCGTTTGATTGATGTTAGCTTTTGATTTATGCTTCCAACGTATCTGAAAGCTTATTTATGAATGGAAAATCTGATTATTCATTGATACAGTTGTTTTTAAATGAGGACATTTCCCATTCCCCTCCCCCCCCCCAGAAATACCCTTCAATCCCCCAGCTGCACTAAGACTACTCAACTTAGTGTGGACTGGAGGATGCTATTGACAGAAGCAGAGTGGGCTTATTCTTGCTGAGGTCAGCTAGCCTGCACGCAGGGCCCCAGAAAGTCACATTCGATTTGAAAGCAGCACAACAGACCATTTTCCTTTGTACGTTCCTAGCACAGAACTGTTTCTAAAACAACTTGAAGTATAGTTTTGTTACTTAAGCAATTCTTTTTTTCAGTTTTATTTAAGTATACTAGAATGTAAAACCTTTAGGGTTCTTATTTTTGAAAACTGGTACAGTATCGTATTTGCCTCGTCTGATGCACTATATTTCAATCTAATTAAAGTCATAAGGTTTGCTCTGTGGTCTTTTTTTGTTGTTGTCTCTGTTTTTAAGTATTTTGGTAGATTTCCTCCTTGGGGAAAATTAGGAATAGTAAACATTCAATACATGTTATTTTATTATGTGTCAAGCATAGTTAATGCCCTGTTTCCCCCAAAATAAGACCTAGCCGGATCAGCTCTAATGCGTCTTTTGGAGCAAAACTTAATATGAGACTGGGTCTTATATTAAGTTTTGCTCCAAAAGACACATTAGAGCTGATGGTCCGGCTAGGTCTTATTTTTGGGAAAACATGCTATGTGTAAACTTCCTTTCATAATTTAATTCATTTACTAAATCATAAATGCAATTTATCATAAGTCTTGAGTATCTTGGCTGAAATGGGTAAGTAGTCTGATTTTCAAATCTGAAATGCCCTTGAACTTAACCTGCAGAAAATGTTGCAGACATGGAAAGGACTGAGACACCTGAGTCAGGTGCAGTTCTGAGGAGGCAGGGCCATCTTTTCAGGCCACAAGTCCTAGTGCCTCAAATGGGGTGGACTTCTGAGAAGCCCAGCATCCCTACCGGGAGTCTATAGCAGAAATTCTGGTCTTGGAGGCGGGTGCTGTAAGTGCTTGGATGAAACCACAGTGCCCCCTGTGGGTCACTCTTACACAGGCCCGGGGTCCCTGTCCATCTCCATAGTGCAGTCATTGCAGCTATAGTCCCAAGCAGTGACACCTCAGTGGCAAGGCTGGGAAGCCTACTGTGCCAGGCCCCAGCTGGCCGTGCAGAACTACTGCACAGAAGAGTCACTCGGTGGGTTTGGGTTGGAGGACGTGGTGCTATTTCACTACAAGGACACAAGTGCCACCCACCTCAGTGTGCAAACCTTCCTAGTATCCACCGCATCTTGCTCAGGCTGAAATGTCCGGCTGTCTTTTCAGTTTGTAAGTCAAGCTGCAAGGTCATGACAAGAGCATACTTTACCCCAACAGGCCACTCCGCACATGGCTGCAATGAGTGGCAGAGCCCCCGTCCCTGCTTGGCTTTCTCGGGCTGAAACCACTGCGCGAACTCACAGCCACCCTCGACACTGCATCACCTGACAAAGGAAGAACCTTAATCCCGTCACAATGCAATGATCTGTGAGGTTCCTTTTAATTTAATGCAAACACGAGACAGTTTACAATTCACACTTAAACACAAGCACATAAGAAGTAAGGGGATTCTTAGATCAGTCTCTATTTCTTCTTCCTCAGGGAACTGGTACTAAAACCCAACCCAAGTGGCCAAGGCAGTGGGCCTGGCACTGTTCTATGGGTTGCACCCAGGAGAGCACCCCACACCACAAACCTGCCATGTCTCCTTCCTCCGCGTGCTCGGACTGATCGTCCACACTGAGCTCCCCATCACCACATTAAGCTGACACAGATTGGCTATGTTCAATCGGCCCGTCTAGTTCATTCACTTTATCTCCGCTATCACCTGGGACAGGCCTACACTGGCCAATGCAACTTGGAGAGAATCACAATTGCAAGAGTCCCGGGGGCTTCTGCAGGCGTCAGTGCTCCCCTGACGAGGAGGAGCGTTCTGCAAATGGGTGACTGAGCGACCTTCCAGGCGTGGCCAGTCCCTAGGGCCAGGTCTGAGCACTGGACTGTGGCCATTGTGCAGAAGTCACCCACATAGCTAAGGAGGAACAAGATGGGTCTGTGAATCGAAGTCACAGCTGCTGAGGTGGTGGCTTCACTGTGCACGCTGCCTTCTCATGACAGCTGGAGGCTCTTAGCCATCACAAGCCTCAAAGGGAAGCGAAGGGAGCTTCGGTGTCCCGACAGCGCTAGTGCCCGCACCGTGCCTGCCATGCCAGGCATCACACAGGTCACATTACTCCTCCTCGTCGCTGCCATGACAGACTGCTCTGTAAAGGTCCACACTCCGTGGGGGCAGGGAGAGAAGTAGTCTACCATCTGGCCCTGTTTTTCTTCCTTTAAAATGCCTCGGGGGCCTTTGGCACGCGGCCATCCTAACGCAATCCTCCCCTGACTCCGGTTCCTTAGGACACTGGCCCTCCCCGGGCCCTCAGGTCACCCTATCTACGAGGCAACAGGTCATGGATACAAAAATCCTTCATGGCTGCCTCCAGCCCAGCACCGGTGACGGGGTGAGGCCATCAGCCCTTGCCATCCTTGGGAGGAACAAGCCTAGCAAAGTTGACAATCTGGCCACTGCAGGCAGGGAGGGGCTGGAAACAGGCACACCTTCCAAGCAATGCGTCCCCTGCACAACCTCCTGGAGCACAGGGCGGCCACATTTTCCTTCCTCCGCAGCGCTGTGCACAGGTATGTCCTCAGTAGGTGGTGTTCCCCACCCCCTCGTACACATACACTCCTGGGCTGTCTGGCACATGCCCCCACGCAGGGAGGGGTCTTTCAGGGCCCACAAGCCTGTACGGGGGACAGATCCGAAGGGCAGCATCAAGCCACGTACCACACCTGATTACCACCCCGCAACGAGCCTGTTTTCTAAATAAGTGCTAAAAGGAGCACACGAGGCATGCATTAGACAACCTGCAGGGTCTGCTCAGATTTCAACTGTTTCCTTAACAAGTTGGAGTTGCCTCATCCCAGTTTGGCAGACAAGGCGCTAACACACAGCCGTGTGGGGGCAAAGAGGCATGTGAACTCATAAACAGGACCCGAGCTTTCTGCTGACCTACATTATGCTTTCAGAAGTGCTTTTCGGCACTGCAAACTGATTATCAGTAGACATGGCTCTAGCTCAGCCTCTGACGGCAGGGCGCCCAGGGACAGGACCACATGGAGGCTAAGGGGAACATTCCAGGGAGCCAGCTCTGCTCCAGCCCAAATCAGACAGCGCCGAGCCAGGTAAGGGGCCAGTTCCCGGGTTCTGGTGTTTACCACACTGAACAGACCACAGTACTCATCCCTAGGTGTTTAGCACACTGAGCAGGCCAGACAGGTAACTACAAACTTACCAAGTCAGCTGTACATCACTAAAGCAAGCAAACCCTCCCCTTACCACCCTTCCCCCACCCCCCGTACATTTCTAAGCCAACAACAAGCATACAGCATGCCTGTGGCTTTGATGCTCATTATTGACATCTGTAACTTTTGCTACCAATATAAGAACACAGAGTGGACGGTGAACACCTCCCACGCCCAGAATAAAATGCATTTTCAGTATATGAATGATTCCTAAAAACCAATCATGTCAACCTGGGGACCACACCCGTCCCCCATGGAATCAGATGAAACTTAGACCTGAGAGTCACAGCTTCCTACTTCTCCAGAAGGTTCCTAAACTCTCAGGGCCGGACTATCATGGCATGCATGTTTGCACTTAAAAAAAAAAAATGAAGTCTCCACGTGGGCCAACTTTCTAGAAGCCCAGCAGTGTCAAAGCTGGAACTGGAAAGAAGGACCAAGATGACGACCCCCACCCTGCCCCATGTGGTGTGTGTGTGCACTGGGTGCTCGCTAGTTTGCTCCTTGCAGTGGCTTCAAGCACTGGGTGCTAGCTGGGCCCCCTGACAGCCCTCTGAGGTCACACCAAGGGCTGCCTATTGGCAGAAATCCGCCAGTGTACCACCTCAGGCGTGACATTACCCTGTGGTCAAACTCTTGTCCTCTAAGCAGAAGTGTCCTCTTGCCCTCTGTCACCTCAGTTTTTCCCCTCCCCAGCTCACTAAGGCCTGGGACGGGCTGGCTTTGGGGAGTCAGTGACCCGGTAGCTCCTGAGGCTGGATTTCAACACCAAGTCTCTTCAGAGCACCTACAGCAGGGGGAGACCCCAGTCTGTGTGCAGGGCACAGAAACCAAACTCACAATCACCCAGAGCTCATCCAGAAAACTTAGAACAAGAAGCCAATGACATCGAAGCGGAACTACAGCAGCTGTGGGTCCAAATGAAATAAGGAGCTGGGTCCCCAGTGGCAGCACCCCTGTGCGTCTGCTGCTGTGTGGCACCTCAGATCCGGGGCGGCTGGGGCTGCGGGGGCTCTGTGGTCTGTGGTGGCAGCGCTGAGAATTGCACTGAGGAGAGAAGACACCCATTAGAAGGGATTCATTGCCATCCTACACAGAAGGCGCACACACACAAGCCAGCCCCTGCTGGGGCAGCGATGTGGCTCTCCGCCTGTCCTGTCCAGGGGCTGTAGCAGCTCAGCCCCTGCCGGGGAACCTCCCTTCTGACATCCACTGTGTCCCCAGGCAGGGTAACCCTGGGCCCTGGAGAGGAGGAAGCTGGTCAGCCCCTGGGAACAGCTCAGCCTCCATTTCCTCATCTGCAAAGTGGGAATGCTCCTGATGGGATTGCGGAGAGGATCATTTTAAATAAAGTATTCAACACGGTACCTGGCCCACAGCACCTGCTCACACGATGGTGGCTAAGAGTTTTAGAAATGATCACAGTGAATGCTACCGTATGGTCACTTTTCCCATGTTTTCATCCAGGGCTCTTGAGTCCACTCAGTGCAACACTGCAGGTACCCATCCTAAGCAATGGCAGGAAGTACCCTGCTCCCCATTACCCATCAGTGTGGCCCATCCCCCCACCCGCTGCTGCACTCCCCTCTCCCTACCTGCACCCACCCTGGCATCTCCTGAGGAGAGCTGCTGACTCCCCGCCTTCACACAGCCTCTCCTGACCACCACCAGCATTCTGGGACCCTAGGTGGTATCTGCCCTGAGACTGGCCAACTCCAGGCCGGCAGCCTGACCGTACACGGCCTCTATCACCTATGGACCCTGCACCCAGAAAGGGCTTGATGACCACAGAACGGGGACAGAGGGAGGTAGCGTGGGGCACGTTCTCCAACAACAGGCCTGTGTTTTAACCCAGTTCCCTCTTGCCTTTGGCAATTTTCAAATTGAAAGGTTAGGAGTCTAGATTGAAAGATGCCCCATGGCTCTATCAGAGTTTGTCTGGGAGGTGTCTATTTCCACGGCAGGGAGCACAGGGACCTGGGGCTCATGCACATATGACGAGAGCAGAGTCTGAGCCTCAACAGTGCACAGAAGTCCTCGACATGGCACCATCTGGCCCTGGTATCCAGCTAATCGGGTGCAGGGTACAGGGATCTCTAGGCCTCTGCAATCCCTTGCTCTGGCTGGACATTCTAGAATGAGCTACCTCTGCCCTTCCCACTTCCCAAGTACAGTTCTGCTGAGTGCCAGGCCCACTGACTAGGAGACCTTCAGCAAGGGACAGTGGACAAGAAGTCCTTACCTTGGGGTTCCTCACACACGACGGCTTCCAGGTTCTCCCCCTTCACGTAGTCTGCATTGACACCCTCTGCGAAGGGCAAAGGGCAGAGTTAGTGATGGACACAGAGCTCAAAGGCCTCCCACTGTGATCGAGCACTCCTGAGCAAGTCCTCCGTGACATATAGAAACACACAACGCCCTTAATGGACTCAGACCCAGCACCCGGGCCACCTGAACGTCCTTGTCAGCAAACACTGGCTGGCTGGGAGCGTGCTGACCTGCCCAGGACTCCTCATCATCGTCCTCAGAAATAGCAACCAGCAAAGGCCCCTGACAGTCACCCCATCCGCAGAGGACAGGTGCCACCACGTGTGGGGCTGTGGGCCAGGCAGCAGAGCTACCCAGCATAAGGGGCACCCAATGGCAGGGTTCCGCATCACCCCTGGGTCCACATGCTGGCCCAAGGGCCAGGGAAGCAGAGAGGGAGCCAAGCACCGCATGAGTCACTGATGGATGTCGAGCAGTGAGGGGCAGATGGCTGAGTGGGGCTCACTATAGAGAGGCCAGCAAAGCCTCCTGCTAATGTCCGGCCCTCCCAGCAACACCTGCATGGAGAGGCCAAGCGGCTCCTGCAGGCATGGGAACAGCGCTGCCCCTGCCCCAGCGTGCAGGGCCCAGGGCGCACAGATGAGAGCTGCTCTGGTCTGGTTAGTCATTTGGGCTTTCTCCCCGCCTACTTCTGAGAGGGACGTGGGGCCTCTAGAAAGCATCTTCTGCATGCTAGCACTTCAACTACTGAATAGCACCATGCCAGATGCAAGGGCCATTACTCAAGACTCGGAGCAGACCCTACCCCTGCTGCTGCTTGGGGACAGTCAAGAGTCCTTGTCTCATCCCTGGATAAGCAGGAAACTGTAAACCTCATCAGAGCCCTGGGCCGGTGGGAAAATTGGGTCATGGTTCTAACCAACTAACCGACTGAGCAGGCTCCAACGTAAGTCACTCCACCATCCAGGGCTGCATTCAGGATTCTCACCTAGAAAAGTACACCTGCCTGCCCTGCTGCTCGTTGGGCTCAAGGCAGACACCAGATAGGCCCAGGAAAAATGAGTGTGTTGCTCATTGGCAGGAGTGGACAGCCCCCATCCAAGGCAGTGCAGGTGATGGAGCTGGTAGAAGTTGTTCCCAGCTGATGGGAGGGGGCTGGGAGATGCGTCCTAAGCCCCTAGTCACTGCTCGGCTGCCATCCTGGTGTGCACTGGACTGGCTTCTGCCTGTGGGCAGCTGTCTGGTTGCCCTTCATGGACGACTGCCAGTGGGCATCTGCGTCCCAGATAGGACCCTCCCCATGCATCCCTGAACCCAGCCACACCCAGCCTGGGGACAGAGAGTCTGGAAAAGCTAAAGATGGTTGTGGTCGAAGCCAAGTTGGAGAGTGCCAGGAAGGGGGACAGCGTGGAGAGCTGTGAGAAGGGGCAAGAGCAGCGGGGTGGGGAGGGAGGACCACAAGGCCTCGAGGCCAAAGCAGAGAGGAAAACGAGTAAGTCAAAGCATATCATTACCTTGAACTTCTGCTGCATCTGAAGGCAAGACGCAAAGCTTAGGACCCTGGAGCAAGAACTGAGCCCCCGGCAACAAAGCACACGGGCTTTCTGTGAGATGTACTGGCCCTTGGCACTGAGGGCAGAGATGGGGAAGCAGAGGGTCCCCAAAACGTGAGCCCCTTTGGTGGCAGCAGAGGCTGGAAGCCCCTGAGCACCACAGAGCCTCCTAGAAGCCACATGCTACCCTTCCTCACCCTCCTGGTGCACCGGTGAACCATTTCCGCTCTGCCTTTCCTAACCTCCATGCCGTGGTGGCTGAGGCTATTCTAGGCAGAAGCTCAGCACAAAGGGCAGGGATTGGAGATCCCCACTCCCAGCTTCACGGTGGGCTTAGCCACCCCACACCCATGGGACTCCTTCTGATTACAGCCCATCCTAGGTGCCAGGGACACATTGGTAGATGAAATGCACAGGGTCCCCCAGGGAGCTGACAGTCCAGAGTTATGGGAAGTGGGGGTGCAGCAGTCACAGACAGGGAAACAAACCAACAAGGCCAATCCTGTCGCACAGGCTTCACACCAGTCGGCAGGGGGCGCTGTGGCCGCACGCAGGAAAGACATCGAGTCAGGGCCTACAGGCAGTGAGGGAGGGAAGGCTTCCTAGGAGGGTACCTCAGGCCCAAAGGATGAGAGCTAGGTGAGGAGAGGAGACACTGCAGAGGATGCTGGAGACAGCAGGGCACACTCAGGTAAGTGAGTATGGCTGTGGAGAAAGGCTTCTGGGCCCAGGGCCACAGTAATCGGGACGGGGTGGGGGGGTTGTGGAGGGGAAGGGATGTAGTTGGAGCCGAACCATAAAGGGCTTTCAATGCCAAGCTCGGGGGTTCGGCCATGACCTAGAGAGCAGTGGGGAGCACAGGAGGTCCTGGCAGAGCTGGCCCTGTGCATTTTAAACAGGTCCTCCTGGCTGCTGGAGAAGTGTGGGGGCAGGCAGGAGGCTGATGGAACCATCCAGATGGAAGACTAGGACATCTGGCCTGGACCGGCAGGGGACACGGTAGTGCTGTGGCCCCAGAGAAGATCTATGCAGGGGGCACAAGTCCCAGGTTTGGGGAACGCACTGATGTAGGGTGGGGGGGACTGGATTCCTGTGAGGGGAGGCCACAGAGACGGGGTGGAGACAACTTACTAATTCTAAAGAGAAAGTTGGTAGCCCAGGGAGTGGATACAGAAGCAAGACAGGTCCTCTTCAATGTGAGGGCACTCCACACTCGATTCCCTTCTGTGCAAACTGGGGGTGATGATACATACCGTGTGTCCCCCAAAATAAGACCTAACCAGAAAAGAAGCCCTAGCATGATTTTTCAGGAGAACATCCCTGTTCATAAGCCCTAATGCATCTTTTGGAGCAAAAATGAATGTAAGACCCAGTCTTATTTTGGGGGAAACATGGTACTACTTGCACGAGTATGTCCAGGTAAGGGAGTCAGGGCAGTGTGGGTTAAGCAATGATGATGATATCATTAACACACTGAGGGGAAAATCTGGGCGTCAAGGACATGGGTGGAGGGACCACCTACAGAGAAGTAGTGTGTGCACTGTGAAGTCAGTCCCATGGAGAGGAGCCTGCCCTTAGGCTAAATGGGGGTGGGGGAGACAGGGGAGAGGCCTGTTGGCTCCCGCTCTGCGAGGGCAGTGGGTTCCATGAACTTCCTGGGAGCCACCATTAGCCCCACGAGCCTACTTGCCTCTCTGGCCTGTGCCACCCCCGCCAGCAGGCTCACCCCCACTGCCTAGCCCAGTAACGCCCTCACTTGAGGTGGCCCCCCCAGAAAGAGATTACGTCCACATTCTCCAGCCTTTTTGCCACATAGCCTTCAGCTGTTATCAACACCCCCCTCTTTTTGGTTTATCCATTCCCAGATATCATATAAATTGCTCAACTCTATAGACCTAGGCCTTCATGTTCTCACGATTTATGTGGCTTTCCTGCTAATTCAATTTGTAAAACCTCATATCTGTTTGTTTCAGGAAACAAGTGTGAAAATAACGTGTTTTCATTTCACCTTAGTGTCCCCATAGACACAAACAGATATAACCCAGACATCTCTTTTTTGGTTTGGAAATCAACCTCTTTTCCCTCCCCGTTCATACCGACTGACACCCCTTCTAGATTCTTTGCTTCCCATCTGAAGCAAGCTCCTTCACCAATCCTCCGAGCCTCCATTTCTTCGTCTATGAGATAAGGGTGTCCATCATACCTACTCAATCGGGCTGTGGGAATTCTCACTGTCAGGGTAACGATGCTGTACTGGGGTACATGGTGGCTCCCAAACTACATGTCCATGTCCTCATCCCCGGAACCTGTGGGTATGACCTTATTTGGAAAAAGGCTTGTCGTGCGGGGTGTCCGGCGGGGCGGCCTGCGGGGTCTCTGCTCCCGCTCCCCACATAAGAACGCAGGACATGGTGAGGCCAAAAAGGAACACCCAGGAGCCATGGGTAGGGAAGTCATACCACTATGGTCTCACTGGAGGCTGGGTTCACACGACGTGCGACCTGCTGTCCGCTTTGCTGCCAACCGACCAACTCTCCTCGACTCTCCTTACTCTCCCTCAGTCTCCTCCTTCACTCTCCTCGGCTCCCCTCCGTAGCTGCGGCAGTTATATCAGTGGCCAATGGCTTAATGGCTACAGCTGATGGCCAACCAGCCACAGCTGACGGCCATCCACTATCTGAGCAAGCACCTCTCCACATGAGGCCGAGAGCCTGGAAACTGCTTTCTGGGGCTCTGTCCCCACAGGGTCTTTGTAGATGTCACTAAGTTAAGGATCTCGAGATGAGATCATCCTGGATTATCCAGGTGGACCCTAAATCCAATGACAGGTGTCCTTTTGAGAGACAAAAGAGGAGAGACACAGACACAAAGGGCAAGGCCATGTGAAGACAGAGGCAGACAGATATCGGACTGATGCAGCCATAAGCCACGGGACGCCTAGGGCCACCAGAGCCTGAGAGCCACAAGGAAGGACCCTCCTCTAGAGCTCCCTGGAGGAACCAACTCTGCTGAAACCTTGATCTTGGACTTCTGGTGTCCAGAGCTGTGAAACAATAGATTTCTGCTGTTTTAAGCCACTCAATTTCTTTGCTTTTGAGCTGGGACAAGGGATAGTTTTAAGAACAATGCAGCTTCCAGGTCTGCTCTCCTTCTGAGTCTTCCCTATTCATACCACCCTATAGCCAAGCTTCTCAATCCCAAATGAGTTGACAGGATCTCAACCAAGGAGACTACGAACGGTTGTGCAGGTTGTGCACTGATATGTGAATGGTGCCCCTGGAGTGCTGCTGTGCACAGCCTGTGTAGCTGTCTGTATGTGGTGGCCCTGGTCAAGATTGTTACATAAGAGTAAAAGAAGCAAATGTGATGGCCAGATGAAAAATTAGTTGGATACTTCAGCAATATCAACATTCAAAGCATTCTGGGACCTGGGTTAGTCTTCTGGGAAGCTCAGCTCCAGGCTAGAATGAAGGACAGAGGCCTAGAGCAAGAGTAGGTTAAGCCTCACAGGGGACAGTCCTCAACTTCAAGAAAGACGGGAACTACCACTGAGTCATGTTCTGTCACTTGAACTAAAAATGGCCAGCCTTAAAGTAGAGATACACTCTCAGCAAACAGTGACACACATTAAACACTGCACTTCTAAAATGAACCAGTGTGGTCTTTCAGTTCACCCCCAATAGCACCCCTACAGGGTTCCCAGCATGGGATACCTGCCAGCTTCCAAGATAGGATTTCACGTGTAACTCTGCAATTTATCCACATCTTCTAGATTCACAGCTACAGCATGAAATGGAAGCAACCTAGCTTTCACAAATCTAGCATGGGTGGATGGGGGCAAAACCACACTCTATTCTCTCTTGCATTCCTACTCCTTTAAAACAATTTGTCATTCTATATATTTTAAGATTGTTCTGACTCGTGGGGGGAGGTGCAGGGGCACCGGGGCACTGTTTTCTTAGGACATGAAAGGGCGGGGAGGGGGGCTGGCTTACCCAACAGTGCTGCCTGCTGGGTCTTAGCGATGCCCACAGCCTGCTGCCTTCTGCTCCTGAGGAAACTGGCAGCATGAGAGGGAGCTGTTGATCCAGAGCCTCTGAAGGCCCCAAATTCCTTTGGGTGAGATCTGAGGCCGTATGGAAATTCTCTGGTCTCTCTTGTTTGATTACAAGGAAACATCACAAAGGTCATTGGGCTCTACCCCCGGCTTCTGGGATCTGGAACCCTTGGGAGACCAAGGTCATTTTGTCCAGCCCCATCCTCTCTTCCAGGCTGGTTTATACTTCCGTTGCGTCCCCAAGGATTTCCCAAAGTGCAACTCCACCTCCCCCTTCCCCAGAAAGCCTTCTCTGAAGTTGTTCTCAGGAAGGCTGTGGAATGGACCTGAATCTCAACTTGCTCATGTTTCTGCCCCCTTCCCTCCAAAGACCTTGACCATTTGTTCATATCCAGGAGTTGGGGGAATGAAACAGCTGTGGGCAGAGCCACAACAGGCCACAGGGCAGGTCCACTTACGCTGAATGCGGAAGCAAAACTTCTTCTGCTGGTAGGAGATGTAGCTGGAGACGGCACCGATCAGGGCCATGGCCAGGGCACTGGCCACACCGGCAATGGTGCCAGTCTCTGGCGACATTCCTGGGCAAAGGAGAGGGTGGGAGAAATAAGAAGTCAAGTGAAGAGCACCACAAGGATTGGCTCAGGCACTGAGTTAAGCTTGCTCCAATGCCCAGCACCCTCAAGCCAGTATGAGAGGACTACGCCACTTGTACGTAACTAAGGAGTTCAAATGACACAGTGCCCCCTTGGATTTGCCAAGTGCTTCTCATTTTCTGTAAGGACTTCCATTTTGACAAGCTTAAAAGGTGGACATGGAAATGGTGCCGTCCCTCTAACTGAGTCCCACACAGGTCTCTAGGTCTCAGGTCAGGGGGCTTCCAGTGGTGCCACCTCCCTAGGGATCCATATTTTCATGCATCATTCCTGTAAGTGACTTCATCCCTCTGCTGTTAGCCTCACGGTTCTCTACCAGAAACATTCAGGGGAAGGTCGGGAAGGCCAACTCTGAGACGAGAGCAGGCCAGCACTAGGTCTCCTTGTGCTTTCCAACAGAAACCTTGGAACTCAAACCCACCGGCTTCAGTCTCGTCATTGCTGCCATATCGGCCATCACCTGGAAAAAGGACAAAAGCACTTAGTGTCCGCTGTGAGCCCATGAGCCCCCAAAATGACAGTCACTGCTGTCATTGAGCATTTGTGATATCCTGGCTCTCTGTGCACAGTACTCCACTAAATCTCTTTGCAATCCAGTGGGACAGGTCACCCGGCATCCCTACCTTACAGGGGAGGGAGCAGAAGCTTGCAGGTGGGGGACTTGCCGGCAGGTGGCGGAGCTGGGCCTGTGCCAGGTGAGCCTGCCTTGTGAATGACGACAGTCTGTGCCCCACGTATCTAGTATTTCCTGTAAGAAGTATTTATTCTTTATCTGATTCGAGAAATATGCTTCTGTAAAACTTTGTTTTAAAAAAGGATGAAAGGCCAGCATAAAAATAATTTATAATCTCACCAGCCAGCGAGATTTATGGTTAATATTTCACTTTACTTTCCTCCTGTGCTTAGTGCTTTGTATGTTTTTCTTCAAATCTAGATGTTTCTGCTCATGTAATTTAGGTACATATACAGCATCCTTCTGATATGCTACAGGATTAAGTCATAATTAAGAGTTTGTAAGGGCTTCCACTTCCATCTTGGCATAGACCTGAAGTTGTTCTTGGAACAATAACAAATCCAGGCTGACAATTCCTTACCCAAGATTTTTAAATTCAAAAGGTTCTGAAGTATCACAGAGATGGAGAAGAGAATACTGGTGGACAGGAGTTAGGGAGGGGGCTGGCTGTGATCCTTGTGGTGACAGAACTGTCCTTTATCTTGACTGTGGTGGTGGTCGCAGGAATCTACGCATGTGATAAAATTTCATAGTGTGTGCGCACACAAACACTTCCCCAGACGGCAGCCCCCTCACAAGCAAGTGGTGCCATTTCAGGATATTAATTAGCCTTGAGCACTACCTTCACGTCATCCTCTTCTTCTCATGGCATAACGCTCATTAATGGAGGGTGACTGTGTTCCCAAAGCCCAGGATTATTAGGGGAAACCACCCTGGGATGTTGGAGGCAATGAACATTTCCTTCACCAATCAAAGAGTCTGAGGGAATGTAGATTCCTGGATTGTAACATATGTCCCCTGTCTAGTAAGAGATGCTGGTAATGGGGGAGACTGTGAGGATAGGGGGGCGGGGGGTATGGGAACTCTGCATTATGCTCAGTTTTGCTGTGAACCTCAAAGTTCTCTGAAAAATAAAGGCTATTTTTTTGTTAAAGAGTCAGGAGCGGAGGGAGAAAAAGAGGTTTGCTATGTTCCCACCTGGGGCTGAATCCTTGGGTTAAATGCATTTTATAAAGATCTGTGATTGGATATGAATAGTTATTTATAAAACAAGGAACACTGGCATTAAAAAAAGAACACCACAATCACTCCTGTTGGAGAAACGGGGACAAGAGTCCCCCTGTACATTAACACGTCAGCGGCAAGGCCACTTGTGAGGGCTTGGAGTCCAACTGTGTGGGCCCATCAGTGGTACTCCCTCTGTTGCACTGGAGGGGTAAGCCCCTTCACAGATCTCCTCTTCTGACCTGTTCACGTCACTAGATTTCCAGACACGGCTGAGCAATTCAACCTACTCTTTCTTTCACCTCGAGGTACAATGAAGCTGAGTACTCACAAGTCTCTTTTTCCTTATTAATATTTGGTCACGAGGATTCACAGGAACTTGAATGATGCCTGGGTTAAGAGGGTGTACATGAAAGGTAAATAGGACCACCCCTGCATATTGTTCCTCTGGGGGCTTACACAGAGGTCTGGCACTCTCCCAGGCTGCCAAGAAGACTCAAAAGCTCAATACTTCATGTCTCTAGGAATTCCTGACTATCTGACAATCTGTAGTTGTACGGAAGCATTATCCTAAGAAGATGACAAAAAAAAAATGTTATTTCTTTCCCTTCAAAAAAAGTGACCGTAAGAGAAATGCAAATAAAAACCACAATGAGATATCACCTCACCCCAGTCAGAATGGCTATCATCAACAAGACAAATAGTAACAAGTGTTGGAGAGGCTGTGGAGAAAAAGGAACCCTCATACACTGTTGGTGGGAATGCGGACTGGTGCAGCCGTTATGCAAGGCAGTGTGGAGGTTCCTCAAAAAATTATGAATAGAATTACCAAATGACCCAGCAATCCCTCGCCTGGGTGTCTACCCAAAAAAATATGAAAACATTTATACATAAAGACACATGTGCTCCAATGTTCATTGCAGCTTTGTTTACGGTGGCCAAGACATGGAAACAACCAAAATATCCTTCAATAGATGAATGGATAAAGAAGTTGTGGTATATATACACAATGGAATACTATTCGGCAGTAAGAAAAGATGATAGAGGAACATTTGTGACAACATGGATGGATCTTGAGAGTATAATGCTAAGCAAAATAAGTCAGACAGAAAAAACAGAGAACCATATGATTTCACTGATATGTGGTATATAAACCAAAAACAACAAAAGAACAAGACAAACAAATGAGAAACAAAAACTCATAGACACAGACAATAGTTTAGTGTTTACCAGAGGGTAAAGGGGGTGGGGGGTGGGAGATGAGGGTAAGGGGGATCAAATATATGGTGATGGAAGGAGAACTGACTCTGGGTGGTGAACACACAATGGGATTTATAGATGATGTAATACAGAATTGTACACCTGAAATCTATGTAATTTTACTAACAATTGTCACCCCAATAAATTAAAAAAATAATATATATATGTATGTGTGTGTGTGTGTATATATATATGTATGTATATATATATATATGTATGTATATATATATATATATATTTTTTTTTTTAAAGTGATCACATCCTGTAGGCAACTCATTGCTCAGAAGGGCATGTGAACTAGAAATACCATGAGGCTAAAAAACAATTGGACAATAAAAAGCCAGTCATTCTAGATTATTCCATCCCTTCTAGTTGCATGAATTTGAACTGAAATCAACACACAGACCTGCCACTGGAGTTAGCAAAGCCAACGTCACAGCTTTTGTCTTCGTTTCACAACTAAGCTCTGTTCACTTCCTCTGAGCACATGCTGAACCCAGTCCTTTAAATGCATGCTGTGTAACACATGGTACTGGGACAACTGATGAACCATTGGCATAAAATAAATGTATCTAATCCAATACCATCTGTGGAACTAAGTTTTCAATAAATATAAAATAGATGAAGGCATACAAGCACTATAAGAAAATGCAGGACAACATTTACATTGTCTCAGGTTAAGGAATCAGTATCTAAATGACCCTAAATCCAGAAACTCAAAATGGAAAACATTATATCGAAAGTAAAAACTTCAGTACTAAAAGCACAAGCAACAAAAGAAAAAAGATGGATAAATTGGACTTCATCAAAATTAAAAACTTTTGTGCTTGAAAGGACATCATCAAGAAAGTGGAAAGAACACTGGAGCACACTTGTCTTTATGCATAAAAGTTTTCAGATTTTTTGGGTAGATACCCAGGAGAGGGATTGCTGGGTCATATGGTAATTCTATTCGTAATTTTTTGAGGAACCTCCACACTGCCTTTCATAATGGCTGCACCAGTCTGCATTCCCACCAACAGTGTATGAGGGTTCCTTTTTCTCCACAGCCTCTCCAACACTTGTTACTATTTGTCTTGTTGATGATAGCCATTCTGACTGGAGTGAGGTGATATCTCATTGTGGTTTTTATTGTCACCCCAATAAACTTTAATAAAAAAAAGAAAGTGGAAAGACAAAACCATAGAATGGAGGAAAACATTTGCAAATTGTATACCTGATAAGGGACTAGTATTGAGAATATATAAAGAACATCTACAGCTCAATAATAAAAATTTTAAAATGGACAAAGGATATGAATAGATATTTTTCCAAAGAGACATACAAATGGCCAATTAGCACATGAAAAGATGCTTAACATCATTAGTCATGAGGGAAATGCAAATCAAAACCACAATGAGATGCCACTTTACGTGCATTAAGATGTCTATAATAATAATTAAAAAGGTAAAAGTGTTGGCAAGGATGTGGAGAAATTGGAACCCTCACATATTATTGATGGGAGTATAAAATTGCCCAACTTCTATGGAAAACAGGTAGGCAGTTCCTCAAAAATTTCAACACAGAGCGTTACCACATGACCTAACAATTCTAGTTCTAGATATGTATACCCAAGAGAATTGAAAATATATGCCCACACAAAAATCTGTATACTCATTTCATTGCAGTATTATTCAAAAAGCCAAAAAGCGGAAACAACCCAAAGGTCTATCAATTGATGAATGGGTAAATAAAATGTTTTTGGAATACATGAAGAGGGCTTAATAATAATCCCTAATGTAAAAGGACCCCTTACAAATCAGTGAGAAAAGATAATGATTCCAGTAGAAAAATGGGCAATGTATGTGAACAGGTAATTTCCACGATATATTAGAAGTGTCTAAGAAGACATAGAGATGGGAAGTGTTTCACCTCTCTTGGATTGAAAGTTATGCAAATTGAAACAGGATAGCATTTTGCCTGATCAAATTTGCAAAGATTACAAAACTGTAATAGCCAGTGGAGGTGAGCATATGAGCAAACACCGGTTTACTTCCTAGTGGTGGAAATAGACGCTGGTACAACCATTTGGCAGTACACTTGAAGAGTTGCATCTTTATAAATTTACACCTCCTGTGACCCAGGAATTCAACTTCTAGGAATTTATCTGACAAACAATTAAGGTTTTGTTTATTATGCTATGAGGATGTTCAACACAACACTGTGTAGAGTAGTAAAAAGCTGGAGGAAGTAACCTCTCTGTACAAAAATAGGGACTGGTTAAATAAATTATGGTATAACAATATTATGCAGTCATTGACATCGTATTTTAGAGTACTCTTTAATGACAAAGATATTCAGGGTATTATTGAATTAAAATGGTTTTTAAAAGGTAGCATGATCCCATTTTTATAAAAATAAACACAAATATTTACAATGTAGAGTTATGAATAGAAAAAGTACTAGAAGCATATACTCCAAAGGATTACTGGTGATTCTTCCTAGATGGTGAAACAATAAACAAGTATTTTTCAATACAATTTCCAAAGTGTTTAAAATATGCAATTCCCGTGCAAATCTATCCACCTGTATTTTTCCACAACCGGAAGACTTCTCGAAAAGGCTATTTCACAGGTCACTGGCAGGATCGTCATTTTCAAGGACAGTGTTTCGTATGCAGAGCTACCTTCTGAGTTCACAATTATATACTAAAGAGACTTGAATAGCCCTCTATTGTACTAGCAATTTGCCTGTACAGCATATCTCATACTGCAACTGGCTTTGAGCACAGAAACTTATATGTATAGCGATATGGGATGCTGGAACTCTAGGGACCACTGTCATAGCAATAGCGACTGTCATAACTATAGAAACTGCCACTGTAGCTTTAGGAACCCCTGAAACTATGGAGACTGCCATAGGGATAGCTACTGCTGTAGCTTTAGCAATCACCGTAGCTATAACAACCAGCGTAGCTATAGAGACTTCCCATACCTATGAAGATAGCTTAGTGACCACTGAAGCTACAGGGAACACTGTAGAACAGGAGGCATTACCTCAGTGAGGAAGTCGTAAATAAGCCCTGTTGTCAACAGAAGTGTTATATCCTCAGCATATTCAAATACAAAAGACAACAATGCACACATACACATACACATCAGTCTTGAGCCCTACACAGCCACATTGCTGGGAGACAGGGAGGCAAGGCACATGTTTGCTCTTTCTGAAAACAGTACAACCCCGGGCTCACAGTGAGTGCCTGACACGTCTGAGTTACCAAGGGCATGGAGAGTAACATGGGAAGATTATATCTAGAATTGCTAGGGGGGATATTCAAATACTTAAGGACTTTTGTAAGTATTCCAGACTTCCAGCCATAGCTGGAACTTCTACATTTTTTAAATTGATTTTTATTATGTTTTTTAAAAGTGGCAGCAGAAATGCAAAATAAAATTTAAAAAATTTTTTAAAATGAGTAAACAAAGAGGGGAAAAGACTTGCTTCAAATGACCCATGGTTACAAAGTCAAATGGAACTGAAAAAATTGGCCAAAACATGACTGCCTGGGCTAACCACTGGGGATGCCATTGCTCACTGTTCCAGAAAGTCTCCCAGGCCAGGATTTCCTCCTTCCACCCACTTAGGGATGAGAATGCTCACCCTCTCAATAATAACAGGTGCCCTGCCCCAATCTGACACAGAGCCCTGCAACGCCCCCTTCCTATGCTAAGCTCTCAAGATACCAAAAAAGTTCTCTTGGAGAAAGCCCCTATGTTCATGTTACACTCCTGGGTATGTGGGCACGTGTGTGTGCATGTGTGCATGCCTGCACGTGTGCCCACATGCATGCACACATGTCCATGTGCATATCTGTGTCGGGGGCAGGGGCTACGAGGGAGCAAGTAGGTTTCTTCACGCTTTAGAACACTAAGACCAGAAAGCTTTTCCTCACATCTGAGACAACTTATTTCTTCACAGTATGAAAGCTTAAAAAAATATGGAAACAGGTGCAAAGAATTAAGTTAGAGACACATATACATGAGAGATCTAGAAAGGGCTATTCAGAGTGAATGTAGGCTATCTGGGGGCAAATCCCTAACTTTTCAGCTCCTGATGGAAAACCCCAACTCGTTTCACTGTGCCCACAGCTGGGCAGACCACCTGGGGGAGTCGGTGGTGACCAAATAGCCAGTGGACGCCTGATGGGTTTTAGCCAATATTTCTGGAGTAAGCCATTCCTCTTCAGCTCTTCTGCCATGCTTATGTTCCCATCGAGACTCGATTCCCTGTTACATGAGATTAACTTAATAGCCTGTAAGGGATCATGAGAGGACCCAGATACTTTGAGATAGTGACAATCAATACAGCAAAAATGGAAGAGAAATGTTTTCTTCAAAGACCCAGTAGGGAGAATGGATTAAAAATGATGTGGTCTGTCCATACAATGGAATATTACTCAGCCAAAGAAGAAATGCTGATCCAAGCTACAACATGGGTGAATCCTGACAACATTATGCTAAGTGAAAAAAGCCAGAAACAAAAGGACAACTACTGTATGAGTTCACTTATATGAGGTACCTAAAGTAGTCAAATTCACAGAGACAGAAAGTACAATGAATGTGGCTATTAGGGACTGGGGATAGGGAAGAATGGGCCATAACTGCTTAATCAGTACAGAGTTTAAGTTTGGCAAAGTTCTGCACATAGATAATGATGGTTGCACAGTACTGTGAATGTACTTAATTCCACTGAAATGTACACTTAAAAATGGTTGAAAGGCCCACATATATATATGGAAGATAATTGTTGACAAAGGAGCCAAAAATATACACTGGAGGAAAGACAGCCTCTTCAATAAATGGTGCTGGGAAAATTGGAAAGCCACGTGTAAAAGAACGAAACTAGACTGCTATCTGTCACCATATACCAAAATTAATTCAAAATGGATCCAAAACCTAAATATAAAACCGGAAACAATAAACTGCATAGAAGAAAGCATAGGCACTAAACTATGGCCCTTGGGTTCAGAGAGGATTTAATGAATTTGACTTCAAAGGCAAGGGAACTGAAAGCAAAAATAAATGAATGGGACTGTATCAAACTAAAAAGCTTCTGCACATCAAAAGAAACTGTCAACAAAACAAAGAGGCAACCAACTGAATGGGAGAAAATATTTACAAACAACACCTCTTATAAGGGGCTAATATCCAAAAGATATAAAGAACTCATACAACTCAACAACAGAAAACAAACAATCCAATTAAAAAATGGGCAGAGGACCTGAACAGACACTTGTCCCAAGACATACAAATGGCCAACAGATATACGAAAAGATGCTCAACTTCACTAGCTATTAGGGAAATGCAAATCAAAACCACAATGAGATATCACTTCACACCTGTTAGAATGGCTATCATCAACAAGACAAGTAATAATAAGTGTTGGAGAGGCTGTGGAGAAAAAGGAACCCTCATACACTGTTGGTGGGAATGTAAATTGGTACAGCCACTATGGAAAACAGTAAAAAATTAAGAATAGAATTACCGGGGGGGGGGGGATAAGGGGAAAGGTGAAGGGATTTGGAAGCAGCTGGTAACCACAAGATGGCCTCAGGGTTTTTTTGAAAATTAATTTGGGGAAGGTATTCAATAATGTTGTAAAGATTTTGTTGGGTATCCGATGGACATGCGTCCTATTTGGGAGACCACCTCAGGGATACTGTGGATACCTGATCATGGCATTGTACACCAGAAGCTAAACATTAATGAATGCCAACTATAAATTTATATATATAATGTGATGGTTCAGTGTGAGGTCGGAGGGATAGTGGATGGGGGGAGGGGGGTTCACAGTGTGAGGGATATAAATGATGAACGTCTAAGTATTACCTTGTCTTGTACACCTGAAACTAATAAATTTAAAAAAAAAGAAAAAAAAATAGAATTACCATACGACCCAGCATTCCCTCTTCTGGGTATCTACCCCAAACTCTGAAAATATTTATTCGTAAAGATATATGTACCCCTATGTTTACTGCAGCATTGTTCATAGTGGCCAAGACATCAAACAACCTAATTGTCCTTCGATAGATGATTGGATAAAGAAGATGTAGTACATATATACAATGGAATATTACTCAGTCATAAGAAAAGATGAAATAGTGCCATTTGCAACAACATGGATGGATCTTGAGATTATTACACTAAGTGAAATAAGTCAGACAGAAAAAGTGGAGAAGCATATGGCTTCACCCTTATGTGGGATATAAAACTGAAAGCAATGAATGAACAAGACAAAAACTCATAGACACAGACAACAGTACGGTGGTTACCAGAGGGAAAGAAGGGTGTGTGGGGGGGAGGTAGAAAAGGATAAAGGGGGTCAAATACATGGTGATGGAAGGAGAAAACTGACTCTGGGTGGTGAGAACACAATGCAATATACAGATGGTGTGTTATAGAATTGTACACTTAAAACCTAACCAATTTTACTAACCAATGTCACCCCAACAAGTTTAATAAAAATTAATTTTAAAATAATTGAAATGGTAAACTTTATGTATATCATACTACAATAAAAAAGATTCTTACAAATAACTCAGTAAGGCCTCCTGGGGGCCAAGAAAAGTCCAGGCGACTTAACGTTCCAGACAGGGAGAAAGCACAGAGGCCTAAGCAAGGCTTTCCATGTGTGGTATTATGAGAGAAATAAAACAGACATCCAAAGGCAGAAAGCAGTCTGCTGAGCCTAGGAGCCTGCCAGGCGAGTAGGGAGGGCAGAGGAAGCTGTCTATGAAAAGCTCTAGAAGGAAATCAAGGACAGAGGCTCCTGCAGGTTCCTCCTGAGAACCAAGGAGGTTGTATTTGGAGGGAGACAGCACTTAAGGTGACAGTCAACTAGCTGACCACAGCCAAGAACATCTTCTCATTTAACTCTGGGAACTAAAGGTGATGGCATTCATGCCACACACCAGGGGACATCTTCACACAGCCAATATGCGAGACCCAGACACATGTGAAAGAAAATGTTTGTATCTCTTTAAACGCATGGATTTTGATTCTTGCCTCAGTTTTTAAGAACTACATGCTTTTGGCCTGAAAATTTGCCATCTGGGAGTAAAAAGATGCCCAGTTTGATTCTAACATTAAATTTTCTGACTGAAAAAATGATATAGTATTTTCTGCCCCGTGAGCCCAAAGTAGTTGCAAACAAGCAGCCTGTAACAGAGTGAACCCAGCATGTAGGCTACTAGATCCAGAGGCAGGAGGTACTGACCCCCCAAAAAAGGCATCAACGCAGTGGAGGGCTGCGTGCTACAAATCAACTTTCACCTTTAGATCGCCAAGGAGAAGTTCCGGGAGTGGGGGCTCTTCTCTTTCTGGTGTTCTTTGCAATGCAGGGAGGGTTTGGGCTTAAAGCAGAAGAAAAGCCCTCCCTGAAAAGACCCATCCCAAGGGCTGCCACTTGAACGAGCTGCTCACTGAAATGCTGGCTTTGAACAGACCCAGAAGTTCAGGGAAGGTCCAGTAAGAACAGGCAGGGGGTAAAATATCCAGCCAGGCCAATGAAATGCTGCTGCCCCAGAATGATCTTTAAGGAGACCAGAAGGAAGACTGTCCCTGAGGGTGCAAAGGCGCTTTGGAGAAGGGAAAGCGTGAGCAATGGCCTGTCCCTTTTTGTTCCTTCCCTGACCCACTCTCTTCCCCTGACCCAGCCCTTCTCTCACCCCCTGTTGATACCATGGGTCAACTTATCAAGAGTTTTCTGACCAACATGCCAGTGGGGGTGATAATGACACCCCTCTTTCCCTCCAGGTCCTTTAACAATTGAGAACATTGAAAGATTCAGGGGAAGATCAGGGAAGGCATTCATTTTATGAATGGGCTAGACAAGTACACCAGCAACCTCAAGGGCAAGGCTTCTGTGTACTGAGTTAGAAAATATGGCCTGAAGCCAGATGGAAGCTTCCTGCTATTTCTCTTCTCCTCTCTCACAAATCACCCTGAAGCTTACCTGGGGGAAAGCAGGGTTTACAGACCAGATCACACAGTCCACATATTCTAAGAGTGTACACACTGCCAGACAACTACATGGAGTGCCCCAGGCTCCCTCACTCCCTTCAGGGTCCAAGAGAAAGCATTTCATGCCATGACTCCATCACTAATGTGGCCCAGAGGGTCATCAGCCTAGCCAATCAAATGCCTCACCTTTCCCTTAATGGGGAGGTGGGCATGACAGGGTAGAAAGCAAAGCCAGGTGTATGTTCCATCCCAACCCCCCTCATTTCAGCACTTTTGCTGGGGGTGCCAGGGATACACAAGGTAAAGGGTGCCTGCCTTCAGGAAGCCAAATCTAGCAGGAGTGAAAAAGATACACGTGGTCTGACAATTAAGTTCACGGCCTTGTTGCACCAATGTTGCTAACCTTTTTTGATATCAGAGGGATTATTCATTATGTATTTGTACCAACTAGACAAACAGTTCACCATGTTTACTATGTGGAATTGCTGAAAAGGCTGCGTATAAAAGTTAGATGACCCGAACTTTTCACCAACAATTCATGGCTCTTACATCACGAGAATGCACCAGCTCACACGGCACTGTCTGTGAGGGAGTTTTTAGCCAGTAAACAAATAACTGTATTGGAACAGCCTCCTTGCTCACCTGATATGTCCCCCAATGATTCTTTCTTTACCCAAAGATAAAGGAGATATTGAAAGGAAGTCATTTTGATGACATTCAGGACATCAAGGGTAATACAATGACAGCTCTGATGGCCATTCCAGAAAAAGAGTTCCAAAATTGCTGTGAAGGGTGGACTAGGCGCTGGCGTCGGTGCATAGCTTCCCAAGGGGAGCTCTTCAAAGGTGACCGTAGTGATATTCAGCAATAGGGTATGCAACACTTTTTCTAAGATGAGTTCGCGAACTTAATTGTCTGACCCCCTACGTGACTCAGGTGTGGCTGTTGTGATAAGGGCTCCCCTGTAGGGTGAGAGGAACTAGGAGAACCCAGAGGCAAGAGATGGATGTTGTGACACAGGGCCAAACTGAGGCAGAGGGAAAAGGGCCAGAGAGGTGCGGAGCCTTCAGAGAGGAGGCAATGTTTGAGGTGTCTCTTAAAGGGTGGGTAGCTTAGCATTCTCTGAGGAATGAGTGGGAATTCATTTGGTGGAAGAAAGGCATTTCAGACAGAAAAGTGACATGTAAAGGCCCAGTCCATTTGCATATTTGGAGATGAAAGGAACCCAGTGGTCTAGGGCACAAAGATACCGCAGCAAGCTAAGGAGATTTAACTTATCTTACAGGCAGTGGGAAGTTACTAAAGAGACTTTAAAAAAAATTTCCCCAACATTTACTTAAAAAACTTTTCAAACATTAAAAAAAGTTGAAAGCGCTGTATACCAAACTCATATACACACCCTCTGGTTTTATAGTGAACATTTTGCATTATTTGTTTTATCATCTTGTCCATCCACCGCTTTCTTATTTTTGTGATGCAGACATCACTTCATGTCACCCCTCAACATATTGTTACTTAGAGTTCCACATTTGCTTATGATTCCTTTTACAAGGCAAAATTTACGTATAGTAAAATACAGAAATCTCACGTGTACCATTTGGTAAGTCTTGGCAGATGAATACACCTGCCAAAATACAGAATGTGATCAACACCCCAGAAAGTTCACTCGTGTTCCTGCCCGATCACTCCCTGTCTGTGTGTCAGCCCCAGAAGCCATGGATCTCACGTGTAACATTGCAGATTAATTTGCAAGTATTACAACTTCATAGGTTTGGGCTCCTGTAGTATGTACTCGTTTATTTCTTTGGCTTCCTTGACTCAGCACATGATGTTTATCCATGTTTTTATGTGTATCAGTAATTCATTCCATTGTATGAATATATAAATATATCACAAATTGTCTATCTAATGAGTCTCCTATGGATACTTGGGCTATTCCCAGTTTTTTTGTTTTGTTTTGTTTCACTATTATAAACAAAGCTGCCATGAGCCTTCTTTTACGTCTTTTTTTTTAAACGTAAGCTCTCATTTTTGTTGAATAAGTGTGAAATTGCTGCGACATCAGGGAGGTCTATGTTCAGTTGTACAAGAAACTACATTCCCACCAACAATGTACGAGAGTTTCAATTGCTCCACACCCACAGCGACATTTGGTGGTGTCAGTCTAATTTTAGCCATTCTGGTGGGTGTCTCGTGGTATCCCAATGTGGTTTTAATTTGCATTTCCTTAATAAAAAACGATTTTGAACATCTTCATATAACTTCCTCTGTGACGTGCCTCTTCAACTCTTCTGCTCATTTCTTTTTTAACTGGGCCATCTTTTCATTATTATACAGGTCTGAGAAGATCAGTTTCATATTCCTGATGGTTCTCTCTGGCAGCTGCATGGAGGACAAACTGGAGCCAGGAGATCAGTTAAGACATTAAGGTAATGACCCAAGTGGAGGTGACATGGGTCTGGGCTTCAGGAGGGGCAAAGAGAAGGAATATTCTAGATTCAAAAGATATTAGAGGAGAGGACTTCCAGCATGAGGGGATGAGGTCAACAAATCATTTCCTCAAAAAGCAACTATAACCCTGGATAAGCAGACAGCCATTTCAGGAAACAGATTAGTTCCAGTGAGAACAGCTGGTGTCTGAGGCCTTCTTCCTCAGGGTTGCTCTCATTTCCCCTTCCCCCAGAAGCTGGTTCAACTGGGGAGGGGTGGACAGGCCATGAAAACCAGCAACTCTACTGCAGCTGCTACAGGGGACCTACACAACTCGCAGCACTTCAGTTAATATGGCAATCTCAGTGGCAAGTGAAGAGGGAGAGCCAGCAGCTCCTTTATCCTCAGCAAGCCATCAACCAGTCAACTTGTCAGGGATTTAACGGGGAGGTGAGAGGTGAGACAACAGATGCAACCTGTGGATGAGAGCCTGTCACTGTCACCTACAGACAAAATATGAGGCTCCTACAAGGCCAGTAAAAATATTTTCTTGAGAAAAAAATATATAACAGATAACATATTGTTTCAGAAATACACTCCAAAACTATAGTTGAGTCTATGTGCTTAAGACCCAAGGTTGGCAAATGTATGAATTACGATTGTTTTTATGCCGACGATCATCACTTATTTAAAGGTGATGTTTTATCTTCACTCATGGCATTAGCATATTGGCACATAGGACAGTGTCTGAGAATTGCATTGTGTCCTTATCACAACCACTTTTCATTTTCACATTTGTATTTTTTTCTGGGACCCCTTTTATCTTCTTTTACTGACATCTATAAAGACAGAGGGTATAACTTAAGCTAAAAATTGATTATTCTTTACAAGAGAAGTTCAAATATGAGCCTAATTAAAGAATTTCCTAACACTTCCTCCTTGTTAAAGCATGACTTTTAATAAGGAACCCCCCCGACATGTCATTCAGACTCTCATTCATGTGCATGCGTACATAAACTGCTACTGTCCTCATCTCCCCATCTGGAAATACCATTTGTCACCCAGGAGTAATTGGCTAATTTGTTGGGTTTGCCCTTTAAATGTTCCATGTTCTCCTGACACCGGCAAGTTTCATTTAGAAGGCTTTAGAGCTTTTTACTCAAGATAACACTGTTTGGAGAGGTGTTTTGAAGGACAGATTTGACTACAGTATCCTTTCATTAGGGAGAACACTGTTCCCATATGAAAGGCACAGTTCCTGCAAAAAAGGAGCAAATGCTACTTACTACCATAGCCAGGATTGCAGGGAGTGTGGCAGGGTTACAACCAGATACACTCATCACTTGTTACACTGATTACCACAACTTACCATCAAAACAGGCTACAATCACAAAGTGCTACAACCAGAACTTACCATTAGAACAGGGTACCATCGCGATAGTTACAACTACAACCACTTATGTCATAACCACATTACGATCACAGCAATGCACCATAACAGGTGACAACCACAAGTAAAAATCAAATTACAACCATAACCTGCTTTGTCATATCAAGTCTGGCTTGGGGTGGCCGGATGGCTCAGGTGGTTAGAGCACAAGCTCTGAACAACAGGGTTGCCGGTTCAATTCCCATATGGGCTGGTGAGCTGCACCCTCCACAACTAGAATGAAGACAATGAGCTGTTGCTGAGCCTCTGGAGAGGAGGCCGGATGGCTCAGTTGGTTAGAGCATGAGCACTCCACAACAAGGTTGCCGGCTCAATTCCCGCATGGCATGGTGGGCTGTGTCCCCTGCAACTAAAGATTGAAAACGGAGACTGGACTTGGAGCTGAGCTGCGCCCTCCACAACTAGATTGAAGGATGACTTGGAGCTGATGGGCCCTGGAGAAACACACTGTTCCCCAATATTCCCCCAATAAAATTTAAAAAAAAAGACGTTGGCTAACATTCTTTCCATATTAGGATCAGATCTTGACATACGAAGTCTGCCAATTAAGTTCGCAAACTTGTTGCAATGATGTTGCTAACATTTTTTGATATTGGAGGGATTATTCATTATGAATTTGTACCAACTGAACAAACAGGTAACCAAGTTTACTATTTGGAAGTGCTGAAAAGGCTGCGTGAAAAAGTGAGACGACCTTAACGTGTCATTAATAATTCATGGCTCTTGCGTCACGACAATGCACCAGCTCACATGGCACTGTTTGTGAGGGAGTTTGTAGCCAGTGAACAAATAAATGTATTGGAACCCTCTCCCTATTCACCTCATCTGACCCCCAATGACTTCTTGCTTTACCCAAAGATAGAGGAAATATTGAAAGGAACACATTTTTTATGACATTCAGGCCATCAAGGGTAATACGACGACAGCTCTGATGGCCATTCCAGAAAAAGAGTTCCAAAATTGCTTTGAAGGGTGGACTAGGTGCTGGCATCAGTGCATATCCTCCTAAAGGGAGTACCTCAAAGGTGACCATAGTGATATTCAGCAGTGAGGTATGTAGCATTTTTTCTAGGATGAGTTCGCAAACTTAATTGTCTGACCTTGTATATTATGATAAAAGGTTTATATCTTTGGCATTTGGGAAACTAAAAATATATGGCCTTAGAGGAGGAGGTGACTATGAAAGGCCAGCATGAGACAGTTCCCTTGTGATGGAACAGTTCTGCATTCTGCTACCCAATTGTGCTCATGGTTACTCAAATCTACACGTGATAAAATTTGGCAGACCTATGTGAACACACACACACTCGAGTGCAGGCAAAATCTCATGAAATTTAAATAAGGTCTGTACTTGACTTAATAACAGTATTGTACCAATATCAGCTTCCCGGTTTTGACAATGTACTGTGGTTATGTAAGATATCATTATCCCGGGAAACTAGGTGACAGGTACACAGGAATACTCCTGAACAATTTTTACAACTTCCTGTGGGTCTTAAACTATGTGAAAATAAAAGGATATTTTAAAAGATGTCTGACTTGTGATGGGTCTCTTTAAAAAATGCTTGTCATAACGAGTCTTGCTTCTCCCATCGCAAGGGTGACCGCCTCCCCAGGTGGGGAGCTGTTCCCAATGAGTCCCTTGACCCTCAGTCACTGTAATTGGTGCTGTCTTGGCAAATGGCTTCTCCTAGTATGGAGACATTAACCCCCACAGCATCCTGGCTTAAGGAACATCAGAGGAAATGTGTGGATTTTCCAAATTGGATTATAAACACCCCCCCTTGAGCTATACAGCCCACATCATTCCAAGTGAATCCCAAGTTATAAGCAGGGATGGGTGGTAACCTCCTCTTATTTCCCAGAGGCTAACAATGGATCAAACTATTGGCCACATAATCACATTTTTTTAAATTTATTGGGGTGACAATTGTTAGTGAAATTACATAGATTTCAGGTGTACATTTTTAATGACAATAAGGTGTTTGGACAGATCAATGCTCCTACCTCTACCCTTGTCAGGTTTGTAGCCACCACCCCCTAGTACGTCTTCGAGATCCTTGTCTGAAAAACCTGGAGGGAAAAAAAATGCATTTCAATGCCAAAAAAACAGTTTTCAGTGACAAGAAACTTGTGTTAGTTAATGTTGCCCGACACCCCTAGAAAATAACTGCCACTTAAGAGTGTCCTTGATGAATGGTAGGCAAAATTCTAAACGGCCCCAAGATCCCCTCCCACTATTGTACACACCCTGTATAATATCCATTACTTTGAGTGTGAGCAGGACCACGAATAGGATGGGTATTACTCCCATGATTAGGTTATATTGCATGACAAAGGTGAAGGGATTTTGCACTTGTAATTAAGTTACCAAACCCATTTGGGAGATTGTTTTGGATGGGCCTGACTTAAAATAGGTTTGAGGGCCAGCCAGTGGCTCAGGCGGTTGGAGCTCTGTGCTCCTAACTCCGAAGGCTGAGGGTTCAATTCCCACATGGGCCAGTGGGCTCTCAACCACAGGGTTGCCAGTTCAACTCCTCGAGTCCTGCAAGGGATGGTGGGCTCTGGCCCCTGCAACTAAGATTGAACACGGCACCTTGAGCTGAGCTGCTACTGAGCTCCCAGATGGCTCAGTTGGTTGGAGCGCATCCTCTCAACCACAAGATTGCCAGTTCGATTCCTCGACTCCCGCAAGGGATGGTGGGCAGCGCCCCCTGCAACTAGCAATGGCAACTGGACCTGGAGCTCAGCTGTGCCCTCCACAACTAAGATTGAAAGGATAACAACTTTGCTTGGAAAAAAGTCCTGGAAGTACACATTGTTTCCCAATAAAATCCTGTTCCCCTTCCCCAATTAAAAAAAAAAAGGGTTGAGACCTTCCCTGAGCTCAGACCCTAGAAGCAACCTTTAGTTTTTGTTTCCCACCCTCCCCATCTCTTTCCTGCTGCTCTTGGAGACGCAAACAGCCATTAGTTCCACAACTGCAAGGAATGTACTCTGCCAACAACTACGTAACCTTGGTAGAGAACCCAACCCCAGATGAGACCCCAGACCTTGTCGACACCTTGATTGCAGCTGCATGAGAACCTGAACGGGTAACTCAGCTTAGCTCTTCCTGAACTCCCCACCAAAGGAAACTGTGAGATAATGAATGTGTGTTGTCTTAACTCACTAAGTTTGGGATCATTTGTTATGCAGCAATAAAAAACTAACAAAACGAAAAAGAGTAATTAATTTCATTGAAATTCAACTATTGAGTACACACCTTTTACTATTCTGTGTTATGAAACAAAAGTATGCTTAAAGCATTTCTGTTGCACTCCAAAGTATTACAGTTGATTCAAAAGAGCATCTGTGTGACTGTTTCAGTTCTGAGTTGTATGAGCTATTACTTGTCATGTAAGACCACCTATACTGGAAAAAAATGAATGATGAGCAAACTATGGTTGTGGCAGCTTGAATATTTCACTGATGTTCTCTCTGAAAAATGAATGAAATCAGGCTGTCACTTAAAACCACTGGCAGTATTTGTTGTCATGGCTAAGATTTCAAACAAAAATTAGAATTTAAAAAAGTCTATAACTACCGCTGTGAGCTTAACAGCTTCTGAATACTTAAAGACTCTTTCTCATGAGAGGGGTGGTAATATTAACAAATGTGAATTTTGGGTACTGCATAATGAAATGGGGCATTATTTGAAAGTTCAAAAGACCTCGGGGCACCAATATTTTTCCAAATGACAAATGTACGATATACAAAATCACGAATGGGTAAAAGTTCCATTGAAAGTGCTTCTGAAGCACCTAATTCCTAGCCAGCTTCTACACCATACTGCTGCCTAAGTTGCCCCAATTCAATGGGGTTTGACTCTTTGACCTCAATAAATACTGAGAGAAGGGGTTGGGGATGACATTGGAACAAAAGACTGTATTATCTTTCCCTTCTCCATACTATCTTCTATACCTTGAAACCCTGACAACTAGACAACCTTTCCCAAACTCCCAGGAAAAGAACATTGGAAAATGGGGCTCCCTGCGCCTAGCACTGCAAGGAGCAGGCTTCCTTGAATCAGGAAAGGCAGCTGAGGGAAGAAACAAATCATTTGCTTCCAAAGCAGGAAGCCATATTTGGGCAGTTTGTTAAAGTTTTTCCATATCTTCCACCTGTACCACCTTACAGCTCTGTTTTGCTGTATATGTTCCTTAAAATAAAGATAATTTCTTTTCAAAAAAAGTGCAATAGAGTCCTATAGGGTTTAATGAAATCAAGTATGGAAATTTCATTGATACAGTTTCACATTCCACACTGCACTTAACCTGCAATTAAACAACCACCGATTGAGCTTTTAGTGTCTTATCAAATAATGTTCACAATGACCAGAAAAGTCCATTAAAATGTTCCTTCCTTTCCCAGCTGCATATCTATATGGGGCCAGACTTCCTTGATAGACTTCAACCATTAACACACGTCACAACACCTGAATCCAGAAGCAGATGTCAGAGTCTATCTAGCTCTTCCACTAACATAGCGTAGAAATTTGCAAAAATATACAAAAACAGCTTCTCCCTAAACTCTGTTTTTCTTTTCCCAAGCAGTCATTTCTCATAAAAATATGCTATTATGTTAACATGCATGCGTTTATTGTTCATTTTTATTTAATAAATCTTATTTTTTTCAGTTTTAAGTTCAAAGATGAAAGTTTTGATAGATGTGACCCACACAGCTCAAAACCCTTGAGATCCTCAATAATTTGGGAGAACCCTGAGACAAAAAAGTTTGAGAATGACTGTTTTATTATTTTTTTATTTTTTTTAAATTTTTTTCGCAAGAGAATGACTGTTTTAGGTTCTCCTGTGTGTTGGATGTCCCCAGCTCTGCCAGGCCAGGAGTGGCTCTGTTGTAGTTAATGAGCTACAACCCAACCAGGGAGCCACAGAGGTGGCCTGTGCTTTCAAAACAGCTACAACTTACCTCCTCCTCCAGTATTCGGTTTCCTGTAGCCACCATCTCGATCATTTTGATCATCCAAGGCATCAGCCAAGTCAAAATCATTTGCTTCATAAAAGAGAAAGTCAAATGGTTCAACTACAGGTAGTGCACTTGGATACAAGATCCCAAAAAAGCAAAGCAACAACATCCATGAGCCCAGTTTGTCAGTGCAATCAATGGGTTAAGGCAAAACAAATAACAAAAAAACTTAAATTGGATGCAGCAAGTTACTGTTTTCTGCCTTTGCAGTATATTACCAATTTTGAATTAATGTACACTCCTATATATATATATTTGGCTTAGGCCAGCAGCCAGACCACAGTATACTCACTGATTATAGATACTAACCCAAGATTCAAAGCCAGCTGCAGAGAGTCCAGAACCTGGACAATCAAGAGGGAGGCTGCGTGGTCACACACACACAAAGCCCTTTGAGGGTACAAGTGTGAAGACACGAGGGCAAATCAGAAAGCAATAGTAACTCTCTCTGGGGTCAAGACTGTCTCTTCAGAGGAAAGGTAGCTCCTCTTCAAGGAGCATGGTACCCTGTTTCCCTGAAAATAAGACCTAGCTGGACCATCAGCTCTAATGCGTCATTTGGAGCAAAAATTAATATAAGACCCGGTCTAAAATATAAGACTAAAATATAAGACCAGGTCTTATCTAACATAAGACCGGGTCTTATATTAGTTTTTGCTCCAAAAGACGCATTAGAGCTGATGGTCCGGCTAGGTCTTGTTTTCAGGGAAACAAGGTAGCATGCTCCTAAATACTAGAAACAAGTTGCCAGATGGGAGCAGTGAGTTCATCCCCTACCCCAAGGCTAAGTTTTTATTTCCATCAGTGAAGATGTCCGCATAGTAAAATGGACCATCGGGACAAAGGTTAAAACAACTCCAGAAAGAGGCGCAAAGAAGCATTGAGTTCCAAAATCCTTCACTGAAAGATGACACTGAAAAATAAATGCCATTCCAAAATGCTCCTTCTGTCTAAAGAAATGTTTGATGGGTTTCATAACACCTAAACAATGACATCTTCCCTGATTTTTGAATGTGAAATGGTTGAAACGGGAGAAAATCCAAATGCATGTTTCTCCGAAAATTTTCTCAAGCAGGACTTAAAAAAAAAAAAAAGAAAAAACCACAGAAGTCACAGTGATTGGCCAGCTACATACTCTATTAAGTTAAACCCAGTGTTCTGGTAAATGTCTTGGCTGGCATTGCCAACACAGGGCTTAAAACTGTGGGTAGCTCAACTGGACACTCTACTACCCCAGAGGGAGCTCCATGGGTCTTTCCTCATTGTCCTCCTCAGAGCAGTGTATTACCTGCAGGCTTTGCCGGAGCTCTGGTCGTTCCTGGCTTCTTGGTTGTGGTGGTGACACGGTCCCATCTCTCTAAAAGGGGAAGGGGGACAATAAGGGGAGCATGTTTAGTAACAAAATAAAGCGGCCACTTCATGGCTCAGGGAAGTCACATTATGAGTAGGGTACCCTTGTGTTGGTCCCTGAGGCCCCTCTAAGGCCTCTGAAGAATCACTTAGAGAAGGATGACAAAGAGGTGTAGGAAGAAGGTTTAAATGAGATGAGTTCTGCTCACGTTTCTTCAGAGGGTGGGTGGTAAAGTGGATGTGGTCCTACGTGTGCCCAGGTGATTACTGGAGCTGGGACTTCAGCCCAGATCTGCTGGAGATGACCACATGGTTCAGTGAGTTCCAGAGCCTAAGAATGACCCTTAGGAGCTTCAAGCCTTGGTTTTCACCACTGTCAAACCGGCAGCATAACCATAGACACTACTGTCCATGGATGGATGGAGGTTATGCTCCCAGTAGAGAATGGGAGTGTCTTATAAACTGAAAGTGATTATAATACCAAGAAAATATTTTATATCAGTGTGGTAACTACACTAACTATTCAGTCTGTGGGCTCAACCTTATTCCTTTAAAATCATCCTTCTTCCACATCAATTACATGGAACGGCGTGCACAAGTTTTCCAACAGTTTGTTTTTTTAAAACATGAAGACTATGCTATACGTGTTACTACAATTGGAGGTATTAGAAGGAAAGAAAATTTAAGTAATGGGGAAGGCAGAGTTGAAACAGGTTGCAATTAATACACAGCAATCACTTAATAACTATTGACTACTCAGAGAAAAACTAAAAATAGAAATTAATTGAAAATAAAAGAATTGATACAGCTATAGTATGCAAATGGCAACCTAAGAGAGCTGGGGTACAAATAAAACAGAAACAGATTCATAGATACAAAGAAGAAACTAATTGTTGCGAGAGGGGAGGGGAGTTAGGAGCTGGCTGAAGAAGGTGAAGAGATTAAAAAATACAAATTGGAATAGATTTCTGGTCAAGCTGGGAGAGTAAGTGAATGCTGTGCTCACCTCCTCTCAGGACCACATCAACTACTACTGAACTACAGAACAATCGTCACTGAAAATCACCTGAAGTCTAGCTGAACCAAAGCCCTACAACTACGGACATACAGAAGAAGAGACCTCAAAACTGGTAGAACGGGCAGAGACATGAAACAGGCTGGTCCCACTCTCCATTAAAAATCAGGAGAAATATCTCAGCTGTGGAGGTAACCCCTGGAGCAGCAAGGGGTCCCAGCCCCATACCAGGCTCCCCGGCCCAGATTTCAGTGCCGAGGAGAGACTCTCCAACTTCTGCTTGTGAAAACCAGAGGAGTTTGTGGCTGAGTGAGACAGAGGGTTGCTGGGGTCCCAGGAGCTCCTCTTAATTTGACCACGTATGGATTTACTCACTGAAGGACTCAGTCACTCTGAGCTCCAGCACTTGGGCGGCGACTCAAAATGTGCCAGGGACATACAGGGAAGAACTGACTTGCCTGACTTCAGTGCAAAGGCTGGAGGGCCAGCTTTTTCCCAAACGGAGAAGCTGGCGGAAGCCACTGTTTCTTTGTTGAGCCCGCCCCCGCATGCAGGAAGATGCCACATCTGAGTATCCATCACACTAGATACCACCTTTCATCTGCCCCCGCCCAAGTGATTCCTAGAGACCCCAACCCACCCATCTTTGAAGCACAGCCATACAATGTCTATCCATACAATGAGCATAAAAAGGAATGAAGCACTGATCCATGCTACCGGTACACATAGATGTACTTCCAAAACCTTATGCTATGTGAAAGAAACCAGAGACAAAAGGTCACATTCTGATACTGTTTACATGAAATATCCAGAATAAATAAATCAATTGATACAGAAAGTATACTGGTGATTGTCTAGGGCTAGGGGGAGGGGGAACTGACGAAGAACTAACTGCTTAATGGAAAAGGGATTTTACTTTAGTGAGGGAGATGTTTTGGAACTAGATAGAGGCGACAGCTGCACAACATTATGAATGTCTTAAAATTCTACTGAATTGTTCACTTTAAAATGGCTAATTGTACTTTATGTGAATTTCACTTCAGTACATTTTTTTTTACAAAGAGGAAGGGGTGGGAAAGGAGACCATCACCACAACTGCATGTGCATTCCACCACAATTCAATTTTAGTAAAAAGTATACATATATGGAAGTTGCAAATATGGAAAGTCTTTCCCTTGGAACGATTGTGTTTACTTACTCTTTGGTAAGGCTTTGGGTACACCTAATGCACACCTCAATATGAAGACCACACCAGTGGACGGATTTTCTGGCAAGAAAACCACACGTGATAACCTTTCGTCATTATATATATTTCTTTAATCCAGGTCATCAGTCTAGAGATGATTTTATGTCTATAATTTTCATTTGACTTTGTAGCTATAAAATGAAGAAGGAGAGTTTACCTGTCCAAATGAGGCCCTCTATGTATACCTATATTATGGTGATGTGTATAGGTAGGCAAGAGAAATTACGTTACTGAAGCCAGTATTTGAGCAACTTTCAGAAGAGCAATTGCTACTTACATAATAATATTAACTTAAAATCTGACTTAAAATATGACTCAAACAGCTCTTGTGTAAAAAAATATTTGTTTTTCCAGCCTAAAAAAACTCTACTGACCATAGATGCAAGGGTTTCCTTTCACACTCTCAATTCTGTTTGATTGACCTACAGGCCTATACTTATGCCAGTACCACCGTCTTGATCATTATAGCTTTCGGGAGTTCTGCCCTACTACGCAGTTTCCAAAGTCTGGTTTTGCTGCAGATCTGCAGGCGCCATTTCAAGAGAGGACACTCCTTCCAGGCATGTGGAAGCAGTCGCTCTGGCAGAACCTGAACCTGCGATGATGTAGGCCATGAGCTTGGATTTGTGCACTTTTATTTATTTATTTATTTATTTATTTATTTATTTATATTAGTTTCAGGTGCACAAGACAAAGTAGTACTTAGACATTTATCATTTATATCCCTCACACTGTGTGGACCCTCCTCCCCCCCGATTTGTGCACTTTTCAAAAAACATTCAGAATATGAATTTATGGTCAATTTTCCATGTATATGAGTATACGTATACAGTTCCTTAGCAAAATATAATATTATATACACAATTTTATAGTCCACTTTTTTCTCAAATATTATTTTATAATTGATTTTTTTATTAGTTTCAGGTGTACAAAACAATGCAATAGTTAGACATTTATGCCCCTCACAAAGTCATAAATCCCCTCCCCCAATCTACTACCCCTCTGACATCGTGTATATAGTTGTTACAGTTCCATTGACTCTATTCCCTATGCTGTACTCCACATCCTGTGACCACATATATATTAAATTATAGTTGACATTTAATATTATTAAGCTCCAGCTTCAGGTGTATAGTGCAGTGGTCAGGCATCCACACCGTCCCTGAAGTGGTCTCCTTAATAAGACAAGTGCCCATCTGACACCCTACAAAATCTTTACAACATTATTGATTATATTCCCCAAACTATCTTTCATAGCCTTGTGGCAATATTGTGGCTACCGATTGTGCTTTCTAATCCCCTCACCTTCCATTTGTTCACTTTTTAAGATACTATTAACTACAAATTTTCTTTTCATTAGCCTTTAAATGGGATTTATCATCATCCATAATTGAGATGAGGAAAGTCTAGCTCCTTATCAAGGAATTAGAATAGTAGCTCAACTTTAGCAAAGCAGTGAGCTCCTAAAATAAAGAAACCTATTTCTGTAAAGCCTTTCTCAAAATGACAAACTTTAGGATTCCTTGCTGCTCAGCACACTCTGCCAGCAATATGGCACTCCTACCAGGAGTGATGCTGTATTTTTTGGATTTATTTATTTATTTTTATTAGTTTCAGGTATACAGAGCAATATGACACATTTACACCCCTCACAAAGTGATAACCCCCCCCCAATCTATTACCACTCTGACATCACATATAGTTGTTACAATCCCATTGACTCCAGTGGACACTTTGGTCACTGTTGCTCAAGCAGTAATTCACCGTCATCAGAAGTGTCCGGACGCTGATGGTAACCACTTTGAGCACCTCTTGTCATTGCAGAAGTCACACGGGACTTGTATTCATCTTTTGTTATCGGTATGTATTGAGTCTTACAGTTTTAATAGTTTCTTCCTATCTTAAAATGTGTACATATTTTTTGGCACTATATATATATATATGTAATTAATTATAGTTGACATTCAATATTATTCAACTTCAGCTTCAGGTGGACAGCACAGTGGTCAGGCACCTATACAGTTCATGAAGTGGTCTCCCTAATAAGTCCAGTGCCCATATGGCACCCCACATAATCTTCACAACATTGTTGATTCTTTATAATATGTGCTTCAACAAAACAGTAAATAGAACTAGTCAGGTTCCCTGGGGTGTGGCTTAATGATAGCACCTATGGCATTCCGAGAAAATGGGGACACTAGCGAGAAGCTTCATTTGGCAAGATCAGAAGTGTGTTCCCCTGTGAGATGATTACACATAGAGTAAAAGGAGAAGACGGAGGTGGGGAGTAGAAGAGAAAAGACATGGAGAGACAGAGGGAAGGAGAGAGTGAAAGGAGAGAGGGAGGAGCAAAATTCTGAGAACAACATGGATAAACCTTGAAAATATTATGCTAAGTGAAAGAAGCCAAACAAAGTGCACATATTCTGCCGCCATTGATAGGAAATGACCAGAATAGGGAAATCCACAGAGACAATAAGATCAGTGGGTGCCAGGGGCTGGGGGGACAGGAAGAATCAGGGGATGAGGGATTGATAAGTAAATGACAGTGTTTCTTTCTGAGGTGACAGAAATGTTCTAAAATTCACTGTAATGATGGCTCCACAATCTTGTGAATATACTAACGAGCACTGAATTGTATAAATGACTCAGTTCTATGGTATGTGAATTACATCTCAATAAAGCTGTTTTTAAAAATACTCTAGGAGCTTCCTCTTGCACTTAGAATCAAGTGTCACCACACATTATGAGACCCTATATGATCCAGCCCCTGCCAACTCGTCTTGTCTCCAACATTCTCCACACTTCTAGCCACACAGGCCACCTTGCAGGCCCTAGAGCCAACCCAGTTCTTTTCTGCCACAGGGCTCTTATACCTAATCTCTTAGCCTTGAAAGGTCTTTCCCTTGCATGTCGCCTTTCATCACAGAGGACTTTATCACTTTATCTCAAGTGGTCGCCCCTTCCCATATCCTTGGGCTTCCCCTGCCCCATCACCGTGTTGTAGTTTCTCCAGAGTACTCATTAATATCTGAAATCATTTTACATACTATCCGTGTCCTTCCAGAGAAAACGACTTCACGAATTCAGTGACTTAGTCCACATGGTATGCCCAGCACCTGGAATAGTGTGGCAGCAAGAAGGCACTCAATAAATATTGTTGAATGGATGAATGAAGGTCATTTACAATACCCTGACCCAGGTGGTTCAGGGATTCTCTAAACAAGAAATGTTCAATATACAAAGAACATTCTCTACCAGAAAAATAAATGAGCCAAGGAGAGATGGACAGGCCTATCTGTTTGAAACTTCAGTTGCATGAAATGTATGCTGAAATAGAAAAACAAGGATGATCGGGTAATATGGTCTTGAAGGATGTCATTCAACCAAAGACACCATGTGCTGGTAGTCCTATGGGTCCCAGACACACTGCCTGATGGGTGTTGATAAATAAGATCAGATGATCAAGCACCTGACTGAAAAGGTGACGTACGTGTAAATAGTTAAAGTCCTCCATCAGGAAATTAACAAAGTTACTCACTGGGGGTCTGTTTTTACTTTAAAAATTTGTTTTGTTTGGCTTGTGGTCATGTTTATTTTTGGAGATGTGAAACGATTTCATTAAAACCATCACTGCTAATAAATTAAGTGTATTTGTTTCCCTAGCAATCTAAAAGGCCACCTGCTGTATAGGACTGTGTGCGTGCTCAGCAAAGACCCTAAGACCTTGTCTCACATCATACACAAAAATGAACTTCTAAGAGATTTATAGTTTTAGGTATATGATCCATTTTGAATCAGTTTTTGTAAAAGGTACAAGGCACAGGTCCAACTTCATTCTTTTGCATGTGGCTATCCAGTTGTGCCATCATCATTTATTAAAGAGACTATTCCTCCCCCCCCCCCCCGTCAAATGGTCTTGGCACCTTTGTCAAAAGTCAACTGGCCATAGATACAAGGGTTTATTTATAGCCTCTCAATTCTATCCCACTGAGCTCCATACCAATCTTTATACCAGTACCACATCATCTTGATTACTGCAGATTTGTAGCAAGTTCTGGCATGACATTGAAAAGTGTGAGTCCTCTTTTACTTCTTTTGCAAGAGTTTTTGGGTTGTTCTGGGTCCCTTGAATTTCCATATGAATTTTAGGATCAGTTAGTCCATTTCTGCAAAATTCCAGCTGAGATTTTGACAGGAATCGCATTTAGTCTGTTGATCAATTTAAATAAGTGATCATTCCTCATGTATGTTTGACTTCTACACTAGAGAACCAGTCCTGCCAATCAGACCAGTTCACGAACAACAATGACCGGGCCAGCCCGGTGGCTCAGGTGGTTGGAGCTCCGTGCTCCTAACTCCGAAGGCTGCAGGTTCATTCCCACATGGGCCAGTGGGCTCTCAACCACAAGGTTGCCAGTTTGACTCCCACATGGGATATCGGGCTGTGCCCCCTGCAACTAAGATGGAACACGGCACCTTGAGCTGAGCTGCAGCTGAGCTCCCGGATGGCTCAGTTGGTTGGAGTGTGTCCTCTCAACCACAAGGTTGCCAGTTCGATTCCTCGACTCCCGCAAGGGATGGTGGGCAGCGCCCCCTGCAACTAAGATTGAACACGGCACCTTGAGCTGGGCTGCCGCTGAGCTCCCGGATGGCTCAGTTGGTTGGAGCACGTCCTCTCAACCACAAGGTTGCTGGTTCGACTCCCGCAAGGGATGGTGGGCTGCATCCCCTGCAACTAGAAACGGCAACTGGACCTGGAGCTGAGCTGTGCCCCCCACAACTAAGACTGAAAGGACAACAACTTGACTTGGAAAAAAGTCCTGGAAGTACACACTGTTCCCCAATAAATTCTTGTTCCCCTTCCCCCAATAAAATCTTAAAAAAAATAAAGAACAATAATGACCTAACGTTTACTGAGCACTCACCTTGTATCAAGTCCTGTGCTGAGTGCTTCACATGGGCCTGCTCCCCTAATCCTTACAATCATCCTAGGAGGTAGGGCTTATTATTAGCCTCATGTAACAGATGAGGAAACTGAGGAGAAGTCAGGTGACTCAACTAACATGATAGTTATTAGTGGCAGAGGCAGTGTTCAGACAAAGGAAGTCTGGCTCCAAAGCTCCTGCCTTTCTCAATCCAGAATATACAAAGGGATCCCATAAAGCCATAAAAAAGAAAAAGAAGAAAAATAGAGAAAGAATATGAACTGACAATTCACCAAAGAAGAAAATGCAAATAGCCAATAAATATATGAAGTGGTGCTCCATCTTAGTATAATAAGGGAAATGTAAAATAAGCAATAAGATATGTTGCCCATCGTATTTATAAAATGTTTTTGATTGATAAAATCTGGTGGTGGTATGGGTCTGGCATAAAACGTACTCTTAGAACAGCATTGTAGGAGTATATAATGGTACATTCATTTTGGAAATAATTTCACAGCATCTATTAAAATATAAAATACACAAACCCTTTTGCCTCATAGTTTCATTGTACTTGGGCACAAAGGACAATGGATTGTGCAAGGATTGTGCACTGAAGCCCTATTTTTAATTGCAAAACGGAAACAAACCACATGTCTTTCAATAAGGAAATAGCATCATCGGCGCTGGGCTAAACCACACCACTGGAATGTCAGCTCCATGAAGCACAGGTCTGAGATAGCCAATTCCGAATTCCCAGAATCCGTGAATGTGACTTTATTTGGAGAAAGGGTCTTTATAGATGTAATTAAGGATCTTGAAACCACTCAGGATTATTCAGGTGGGTTCTAAATTCAAAAAAAAAAAAAGTGCCCTTAGAAGAGGAAAAGACAAACACACACAAAAGAGAAGGCCATGTGAAGATGGAGGCAAGTGAAGTGTTACAGAGGCCAGCTAAGAAACGCAAAGGACTGCCGGGACCACCAGAAGCTGCAAGAGGCAAGACCCTCCCTCCCCTCAGGCCTTCAGTGGGAGCGCAGTCCTGCCGATACCTTGATTTGGGAAATCTGGCCCTCAGAACTGTAAGAGAATGAATTTTTGTGGTTTTAAGCCACCCAGTTTGTGGTATTTTGTTACAGCAGCCCTGGGAAACTAATACAGATATATTCACTCAGATCCTTCATACATATTAAACATGAAAAACAAAAACTTGTGAAATAATACACACATAACTAAATGAGAAAGCCCTATACATGTTATATAAAACAAAACCCCCACCACACTATGTTTACAGATGCATATAACAGCACAGAAAACTAATCAGCAGTTCCTTCTTGGGATGCGAGTGGATGTTAGTAGGATGGGGGAGGAACAAGGGAAATCTCAGCTTTACTTTCAAAGCAGTCATACTTTTTTTTAATGATTTTTTTTCCAAAAAGTTTAAAGAGAAACCAATGACAAAGCTTAGCATTACATGTAGAGATTACATATAGACATCATTTTAAGGAAAGCCATTATTTAAAAAATCTAAAAAGGGAAACCAATCCCTTATTCACCTCAAAGTATCCCTTTCTGAGCAAAGGAAAGACAGTTGTTGGAAGCCTCTGCTGGCATGTTACACCAGTACGGGCTATGACTTGAGCGGGAGAAAATGCTGTATCAGTTATAACACACTGGTATTGTCCACCAAGGTAACAAATGATTTTAAACATTTGGATAGTCTTTTCTATAATGCAGTTCACAATAACCGTATTTTATCTGATCAGGTGAAATACAGGCCACCTGCTGTTTTCCTTGAGTATATATTCCGAGTGGGTGGGGCATATTAATCCTCTCATTTACTTTTAATATTTAATTTACTACTCACGCTTTACTGAGGTAGTTTCTTTCAATGCATCCCCCAGATAGAGATCATCAGAGTCCCCGGATCCTAAAAATTAAAAACAAGATTTTTAAATTTATCTTTGCATGAAACAAAATAATATTGACATACTCTCTTGTAGTGATCATTTCCCTTTAGACAGTATCTTGAAGGTAACAGCACAAAAGGAAATCAGTTGAAGTCACTCAAAGATATAGAGTTGATATCCTTCTGCAAACAATTTATGCCCACCAACAAAACAAAATATATCCTTCAGTCCACTAGAAGTCTGAAGGCTCAACTGTATGGAACACAAAGTACAATCTTACAAAAATCTTTCTCCATAGTATGCGTGACCTTTGCAACAGGGAATATCAGAGCCCAAAGCTCCACTGACAATGGGCTAAGTTCTTTCACCCCATCTCAGCTCTCATAAAGGCTGCTCTGCATTTTGTCCATTCAGAGTACCTTCCCCTCAACCCCAGCACCCACACCTAGACTAGTAGCTCTGACTGATTACACATCACTGAAAAGGCTCTGGGGAAAAGCTTTTCATAAGGGAATCTGTCCTCAGAAGTGGAGCCATCTGCCCAACCCTTCTCGCGATGGAATTTGATAGCTATCATTCCCTGTAGATGGGCATGTAGTTTCCCACAGGGGTATACACATTACCAAGTCTCAAGCAAACAACTATGCATGTGCACTGGAATTGAACAAATAAGTAAATGAATCATGGATTGTAGAAGCCAGGTTTCTCACTGTTGGAGAGGGAGGTTACAGGTAAGAGAAGGCTCTTAGAATGATCCATGTGCAATGGATTAGAGTTGGAGACCTCAGTATGAATCATGTCTATATACATACATACACACAGACACATACACACAGACACACACACACGCTGTGTGTGTGCGTATAATCTTACAAAAATGGTGTGTGTGTATATACACACATACATACACAGATATGGTTACCTACAGAAATATTTATAGACGTGTATATACATGGGTTAGTATGCAGACATATAGTCCCTTGCTCTGTCAGCTGAGAGGGTCTAGAAACAATAAAAACCCAGTAGTAATGAGCACACGTAGCACCCAGATCTTGGTTTATAAATACTATTGTCCAATAAAAGGAATCATAGCTCCTTGGAGAAATGGCTGATTCTAGGATTAGGCACAGGAAATATATAAGATGAGCTTGAAGCATTTTATAGTGCCAGGAAGTACTTTTTAAAATATTGACATTGATGTGTATATGTCAAAGGGGCACAGGACTAACTGAAATAGTTCCCAAGGGCTAGAGTTTGAACAATGTAAGCAACAAAATAAAGTAGTACTGGATAATAACCCAAAGTATAAAATAAATATCAATGAGTCCATGTTGACACAAATGAATAATTGAACAAATACATAAAAGGGAGAGAAGAATTCAAAATAATTTAAATAGGTATTTCTCCCTCAAGGAGGTGAAGCACAGCTCCCCACTCCATAAGTTTTGACTTCCTTCCAAAGGTTATAGCATGAGAAGGTGAAGAGTTGGAGAGGGTGGATAAACCTGCGAACCACTACATTGCCCCAGCAATCAAGGTTAGCATCAACAGTGATAAGTAACATTGTCAGTATATACCCTCGATTCGATGCGAAGGGTTCTATACATGTGTGGCCTTCCTCTCAAAAACCCATAACCCCAGTATAATCATGAGAAAAACATCAGACACATTCCAACGGAGTGCCATCCAGAAAACATCTGACCAGTATGCCTCAAAACTGTCAAGGTCAAAAACAAAGAAAGTCTAAGAAACCGGCACAGCCTGAAGAGCCTAAGGAGCTACAGTGATGGAAAGTCATACGGTACCTTGGATTGGATCCTGGAACAGAGAAAGGACTTCAGATAAAAGCTAAGGAAATCTGAATAGAGTATGGCTTTCGTTTTTAACAGTATATCAATATTGGTTCACTAAATGTAAGTAAGTTCTGGGGATCTAATGTACAGTATGGTGACTATAGTTAACAATACTGTATTATATACCTGAAAATTTCTAAGAGGGTAGATCTTAAATGTTCTCAACACACACACACACACACACACAAATGGTAATTATGTGAGTTGGCGGAGGTATTAACTAATCTTATTATCATCATTTCACAGTGCAAACGTGTATCAAATCATCATACTGTAAAATTACACAATTACATCACATTAAATTTATACCATGTTGTATGTCAATTATATATCAATAAGGCTACAAAAAAGGAGATAAAGAAAAATAAAGATATGAACCATCTGAGTCAGAGTTAGTATACTCTTTATCAGAATGTTTCTAAAGTTATACACATAAACAACCCCTGACCAAGAGGAAAAAAGGGTGGAAGACCTTAACAGACACCTCACCAAAGAAGATACACAGATGGCAAAAAAGCATAGAAAAACATGTTCCACATCATATGTCATCGGGGAAATGCAAATTAAAAGAAGATACCACTACACATCTATGAGAGTGGCCAAAATCTGGAACGCAGACAGCACCAAGTGCTGACAAGGATGTGGAACCAAAGGAAATCTCATTCACTACTGATGGGAATGCAAAACGGTACAGCCACTTTGGAAAAGAGTTTGGTGGTTTCTAACAAAAGTAAGCATATTTCCATACAAGCCAGCAATCACACTCCTTGCTATTTACACAAAGGTGTTGAAAACTTATGTCCACATACAAACCTGCACGTGAATGGTTACAGCAGTTTTATTCATCATTTCCAAAACTTGAAAGCAACCAAGATATCCTTCAGTAGGTGATGGCTAAACTATGGTAATCCACAGAACAGAATATTCTTCAGTGCTAAAAAGAAATGAGCTATCAAGCCATGAAAAGACATAGAGGAAACTTCAATGCCTATTACTAAGTGAAAGAAATTGTAAAAGTGACCTACTGTTTGGTTCCTACTATATAACATGCTGGAAAGACAAAATTATGGAAACAGTAAAAAGATGAGTGGTTGCCAGGGTCCGTGGGGGAGGGGTGTCTAGGTGGAGCCCAGAGGAGTTTTAGGGTGGTGAAACTATGCTGTATGATACTCCAGCGGTAGAAACGTTATAAAAAACCTTATAAATTTGTCCAAAACCATAGAATGAACAACCCCAAGTGTGAACCCTAATGGAAACTACAGACTTTGGGTGACAATGACATATCAATATAGGTTAACCAATTATAAGTAATGCACCACGGTGGGGGGGCCAGTGTCAATAATAACGGAGACTGCTCATGTCTGGGGGCAGAAGGTATATGAGAAAACTGTACCTTTAGCTCAGTATTGCTGTACACCTAACACTGCTATACAAAATAAAGTCTATTTTTAAAAAAGAATGGCAAAAGCCTATATACTGACATGGGAAAGGTCTCCAAGATATAGTATTAAATAAAGAAAGAAAGGTGCAGACAAGTATTTTTTTCCATTTGTGTGTGTATCTATAAGTAAATCCATAATAATTTCCTGGAAGCTTACACATGAAAACTGGTAACAGTGGCTGTTTAGAGAATGAGAATAGGGGTCAGGGAGAAGGAGCATTTTACCATTAATTTAAATCCTTCTGTGCCTTTTTTGTTTTTAATAATGTATATGTTTTCTTTTGTGATGATGATGATGATGATGATGATAATTTAAAAGTTCTGTATCAACCCCTCCAAAATTATAAGCCAATCACCCTACTGGGTATTCCTTCAAAACTCTATCCTGCCTTTCTCACCCTAGAATTTGAAGAATAGGTTCTTCCAAATAACATCTTGCACAAGTAATGTTTTTAGCCTCAGCCATTCCACTGTTTGCTGATCTATTCTGTTATTATATATCATCATGTAAAGAGGTAAGAACAATAGAACAATTTTGCAGTATTTATTAATCCCTTGTTGACCTTGGGTTCAATAGATCTAAACCATCTGTGGACAAAACCATTCATATGTCCTGAGCTATTAAGTCCAGTAAAGAGTCTTTATGGCAAGCATAGCTGCTAAAAATCAAGATGGAAACACATTCTCATGAGAGATACCACAGCTCAAATGGTCTGAAATAGAGTTGTATTCCACACCTGTTCTATGCAATCTGTAACTAAACAACTCAGTTTGGGTTTAGGCAGACAACAATCCTCGGCATTAACAACACTGACTCCCCCTCTGGCACCAGGCACACATTAGAAAGCAGCCGACTCATCAAACTCCATGTGTATCTGGGGGAGGGGGCAGTGTTCAAAGTTACCTTATTCCACTGCAGAGGGTCACAAAGAATTTCTTTTAATGGAAAAAGCACGTAGTGAGCTGGTCACACCTGTTGGAAAACATCCTTTCACAGAGCAGAACTTCGGAAATGTTATACATGGTCTTGTGGGTGTCCTTGAGTAGTAAGGATATCACTAGTTCTACCCACAGACACCTCATCAGCCTGTGTTTGTCCTGAAATGGAGTTTGTCCGTTTGGAAGGGAACATAAACTTGACCTCATATGGCAACCTAATCCACTGTGACTGGCTTCTAAAGCGAGGGGTGCATTTTTATGGGGGCTGTAAAACAAGGCACAGCAGGCCATTGTTGGACAATTCCACATTCCACCACACACTGGCTGGGACTCAGCACCTGCCAAAGTCTTGACTGAAATGTCTGATCCATGAGAGATTCCAGGTGATGTGCCCCTTGTTTAGATCTGATGAATGACTCACTTTCTCCTCTGCTCTCCCACCCGTTCCACTTAGTTCATCCTCAAAGCTTGTCTATTCCAGTTAGGTGTTTATGTTTGACCTCCCTCTAGGCCTGCCCTGTCCAACATGGTCATCCATAGCCACATGTGGCTGTTTAAATTAAAACGAATGAAAATTCAATCAACTATTGTCAATTCAGTGCCTTAGTCACACTAACCACATTCCAAGTGCTCCAAAGAGCTACTGTGTTTAACAGAGCAGCAGGGAAACACTTCCATCTTCACAGAAAGCCCCATAGGCCAGTGCCGCTCTAGACCCTGAGCTGCTTGAAGCAGGGACCAGGACTTGGTCATCTCCATGCCAACGCCAAACACAGGCCTGGCAGCACGGAGGTCCTCCCTAAAGGTATTCATAGTGACTGTCCAAACTCTTGTCTTCATGCTGCGAGAGTACGTCCAATGTGTTCCCACTGAATTACCAGTACATGGTATCTGATATTTGTCACTTTGTGACAAAACCATTTGGGTTTCATGCCAAGAGCAAGCTCATCTCTGCAGAAGATTGTGTCTACATGTCTGCCCCCTACTGCTGGATAAACAATTGCAGAGGCAGCCCAGTCCCCTAGCTGCTGAAGATTTCAGAGGCAGCGTCATAACTCAGCCAGGGAAATAGGGGCCTCTCAAGTGTGCAGTTGTATCTATCCCCCGGCCCTCCAAGGATGGTTTCTTGTCTGCCTTTTTTTCCCCTTAGTACATATAAGCAGCTTTCAGGTTTTTTTTGGAAAGGGTTTAGCACAAATCCTAAATGAATCAATCAATACTCACCTAAACTGCTTTTGTTTTCAAAAGTTTAACTCTTGACCCTTCTCGGTGGATGAATAAGAACGCAAGTGACACCTGAGACTGGTAAATCATAGATGCGTTGTCGCAGGATTTTCTCTTTGTCTATCTGAATAGAGCTTCTAAAAACACCTATGTCATACCTAAGTTTGTTCAAGAAAGCCAGAACACCTCGCATCTGCCTGGCAGCAGGGCTAGCACCTGCGTCTACACCACAACTCCAAAGGAATGGAACTACGAGGTGTGATCAGAGAACACGATGAATGTTTAAATAAAAATGTATTACAGTAAAAGACACGTTGCCATTAATCCCCCTCAAATACCTGCCCCCTCGCTTCGAACACACTTTTCCCATCATTCTTGCCACATTCTGAGGCAGTTCTGGAAGTCCTCTTTTGTGAGTGCCTTTAGTTGCACTGTCGTGGCTGCCTCAATGTCCTGAATTGATTCAAAATGTTTTCCTTTCATTACTTTGGGGAAGAGCCAGAAGTCACACGGTGCCAGATCCGCGGAATAAGGTGGATGAGGACACACTAATGTTTTTATTTGACAGAAATTGCCATATGCCAGAAGCTATGTGTGACACAAAGTGTTGCCATAATGGAGGATGAAGTAAAGACACTCACGAAAGAGGACTTCCAGAACTGCTTCAGAAAGTGGCGAGAACGATGGGATAAGTGTGTTTGAAGCGTGGGGGAGTGTTTTAAGGCGGATTCATGGCAATGTGTATTTTACTGTAATAATATTTTTTTATTTAAACATTTACCGTATCTTTTAATCATACCTCATATTTATCAAAAAGGAAACCAACTTGGTCAACAGTGAGATGGTTAAATGCAGGGAGGACCCACTAGAAGATGGGCCAGAATAAAATTCAGACCTGAGGGGTCAATCATGACCAAGTAACTAGGACTGTGGCATAAGCCCCTGATCACTTGGGATCAGAGAATAAGACTAAACTCATCCCCAATAGATTGAGCCTACTGATGATAGCGGGGCAGGGACACAGCTTGATTTAATCTGAAATGAGCCATGGAATAAAGATGCTGTACCTTAATATGATAAAAATCTCACCTGATGGGCCTGCTTACAAAAGCCATGTGTTTCCCCTGCCCTCTAGCAGGGGCCATTAGGGCATCGGTAACAAAAGGAAAACCTGCAAGTCGGAAAAATAACTTCGTACCTCCATGCTGCAGGAATTCCCTGTCTGCCATTGAAACATTCCTGAACACCGCTTGTGGGAAATCTCTTCAACAAACTCACTGGCATGCATGGTCAATTTTACAAATGTCTCTGGTGCAAATAATTTCTCTCCCTTAACACAAACAAGTTGGTCTTGCTTTCCCACCAAAAACGCTAAATTATGCTAGTCCCCAATTTCCCTGAATTTTCACCCTGTTTTAAATTACCTCTTGTTGCCTCAATCTAGATTTGAACACATTCGTCTTGATAAATTTATGCTTTTACACCTCAGAGCATGCTGAGTAATTAATATCCTCTGGGTTAGCTAAGCACTGCAGCATTGCAAGGGAACATGAAAATGGCTTTCCTCTTATTCTGATTACTAAATAGAGTTAGCTATTGCCACCTGAGCTCCCACTAGTTTCATGAATAAATTTAAAGCACTCCCAGGGAAGCTAGTCATGATGCAGAGGCAGCAAGGAGTTCACCATAAGCCAGGGATCAGCATTTCCAGACCAAAACAGCCACTACTATCATCACATTTGCAGTGTCCAATCCAGGCAGTTGATTTTAAGTATTCACAGGGCACACCTCATTCCAGTTACCTGCTATTTAAAGGAAAACTTGGTAAACGACAGAAGGATTTAGATGCAGGTGCCATGGCTAAAAGTATTTTTACCTATTTAGAGGAAGCATCTACATGTCCTATGTACATGGCAAGTAGCTTGATTTTAAAGGTGGATTTTTTTTTTTTTTTTTTTTTACAAATTTACACCTCACTTACCAAAAGGACAAGATCATTCTTCCTTTATACACAGAAAGGTACATATCTATAATGGCTGTTCAGAGGAAATCCCAAAGGTGCTTTACCTTTTCCACGGAAGTCAGAGCTGAGAGACAGGGAACTCCTTAGCAGAAGAGAAATGGAGTGGGTGCCAGGGGTTGGGGATATGAAAAGTGACTGCGAATAAGTACAGAGTTTGTTTTGGGGGTGATAGAAACATTCTAGAGTTAGATAGGAGTGATGGGCGCAAGACCTAGTGAGTATACAAAGAACCACTGAATTGCAGGCTTTAAAATGGTGAATTTTGTGTTACATGAATTATATCTCAATAAAACGCAGTAGTTGTCTCTAGGTACTGACCTTAGCATTCAGCTCTTTAAGGGAGTAAGTACCCTGGGCCCTCAGTGATAAGATGACTGATTAGGTAGGAACCTGCAGGCCCCAGCACCTAATCATTTGGTAGCAGAAAGAGAAATCACCCTGGAGCCAGAAGATATGATGTTTCATCACAGTTCTGTCACTCACTGATGGGGGTCACAGAGCATTCACTTGGCCTCATAGGAGTGCCCTGTCCCCCATACGTAAAATGAAGGTATCATATCTCAATTTCATCATTGAGAAATTAGTCTCAACCCCCCAACAGGATAAGGTGGATAACATGATGGAAATAAAGGCACTGTGGACAAAAAGAAAAAGTGCCATCATGATATGCCAGCAGGCTTGGGGTCTCATGAGAGCCCTAGGACAAGAGGCACACTGCTATCAGGGCCACAGTTTCTCAGAAGTAGCGCAAGATACTAAGTTCCTTGCTGAACGTGACACTGCTGGTGTGACATCAAAAACTGGAGCCCGAGGCTTCTCAACTCTGGTCCAAAGCTATTACAAGACCACACAGGAGGATTTCAGTACTGGTGACCAGCTGTGGAGCCAAACAGCCTGAGTGCAGGTCCCAGCTCGGCCAGTCAATAGTAGACACACCTTGGGCAAGAGCCTTGACAGCTCTGTGCCTCAGTTTCCTCATCTGTAAAATGGAGATAACAGCAGACTTCACTGCAGTGGGTTAATCTGAGGACTAAATTGGTCAGAATATATGAAGGGATTAGCATAGTATCCGACACACAGTAATCTCTCAAATATTAGCTATTATTATTGTATTTGGTATTAAGTAGAATTTACTAGATCTATTAGTAAGTAGAAAGCCTTCAATAAATATGTATAGAAAATAGCTGATATTAATAGAATTATTAAAATGTTCAAAAGCTTAGTACATGTAAAAAGGACAAAGCCACACTCTGATCTGAACTCACCTAGTGCTGATGAACCTTTAGATCCTACTGATGTAACATCAGCCTGGGAAATCAAGGCACAAGAATGTTACAAGGCCATCCCAAAACACTTCTGATGCCACAGGCTCTTGACAAATAATCAATGCACATGACATTTCCTTCTTCTGTGGCCAACATAAAAACACAACAGTATCTGTATAATTTAAGTGAGGTGGAAAGCTGTCTCTGGTTGATGTTGCCTAGAAAAAAATTTTCCAAATCAGAGCCGAGCTGAGCTGAAGAGTACCTCAGAGATCATCTAGTCCAACCTATTCATTTTAGAACTAAAGAGAATCCATTAAATGGTTGACTTTGCGGGGGAGGGGGTTGTTTCAAGTTGGGTAAACAAAAACAGGAGAATCTCATCATAAGACAGCTCATTATACAGTACAGATGTGTTTTGATGGGGCCTGGATTGCATCATGGGCCCTCAAAGAGCCAGCCTAGACAGAGAGCCTGATTTACCCAATCAACTTCAAAGGCAAAAAAAAAAAAGCAATCATGTCACAAGGTCCAGCATTAGTTAGGGGCTTGCCCATCCATGTTCATGAGTAGGCTTGGAGGTAGAATCTGAGTCTACACTCAATGAGCTCATCAAGATTGTGGCCTTACCATCGGGCAAGGCCAATGCAAAGGGAGAAAGGTGCTGCCATCCCAAGGGAGCACCTGTATGTTCCCAACCCAGACCTTTCTCCCAAAATCCAACACTGCAGGTCATGTTACCCAGGGGAAATTTCCACAAATCCTCCAAAGAAAAGTGCCCAAACTGACCTCTGGCTTCCCTCATCCTCCCAATCTGGCTTCCTTCTTTTGCATAGCAGAGTTCAAGTGCATGCATTACCACCTACCTAGGCACCAAGTCAGAAGCATGGCTGTTATTCTTGATGCTTTCTCCTTCATTTGTGATCCATCCATGACCAAATTTTATCTATTTTACCACCAAAATGTTTCTCATTTTCATCACATCACCTCCACTTCTGTGGTTAACTCTCAATTTCTCATCTCAGTTATAACAAAAGCCCTCTAAACTGCCCTCCTCAGCTTGAGTCTTTCTTCTATTCTGCGGCCAGAAAAAATGTGATACATTGAAAATCTAGTTGGGTCATCCTTGTTACTCAAAAACTATAAATTTCTCTCCATTGCCTGAATAATCAAGTCAAAACTCCTTGCGTATCATTTAAAACCCAACCATTCTCTGCACTTTTATATCTCCGTTCCCATTGCTGTCTCTAACCAAACCCCTTTCTTTTCCTGTAGAGGTCGTCAACATCCTCAGAGGCACTTCCACCATGGAGCCCATCTGATACCTGCCCCTTTCACCAAGTAAAATTTATCATGTTGGTCATTCTTCATCTTTCACTCAAATTGTATCAGATATGTCTAAGCCTGTAAACCTCACAGTTGACTGAAAACTCTGAAGAAATGAACTGTGCCTTGATCTTTTCTGCATGCCCCCACATACCATAAGGCCTTATCTTATCATAGTGCTTAGTTCACTGCCTCAAATTAACTACTCTTTTAGCAAATGGAAACCTAATACCATCTATGTCCAGGAAACTAACACAACTTACTCTTTAAACTAGTGAACAGATCTTCTACCAAGGAAAACCCATAATGTTCTCCTCTAAGCACTGAAGTTTTGAGAAATAACTTTATAACAAGTGAGTGCCTGCAAGTTAGAAAGACAATGAACCTAGAGACCTCAAACCTCAATTCTGAAGTGCTTCTAGTAATTCATCTATTCCTAGTATTAAGTCTGGATCAAACTACAACATTTTAGATCAACCAGAAAACAGAAGCCACTTTCAGGGAAGATTTCCCCAATTGGTGGCCTAGAAAATGTGGAAAGTCCTCTTACCAAAGAGTCCTCTTGCCATAGGGCAAGTGAGAAGAATAGAGAAAAAGGCCCGTGAAGAGAAATGTCTATACAGACTCTTTGCCCACTTTTTAATTGGGTTGTCTTTCTATTGTTGAGTTGTAAGGGTTCCTTATATAATTTGGATACACGTCTCTTATCAGATACATGATTTGCAAATGCCCCCACGCATTGTGTGGTTTGTCTTTTCATTTTCTGGATGGTTTCTTTTGAAGCACAAAAGTTCATTATGAAGTCCAATTTACCTTTTTTTTTCTTTTATTAGTTGTGCTTTTGGTGCCGTATCTAAAAATGCTTTGCCTAACCAAGGTGATAAAGATTTACTCCAATGTTTTCTTCTAAGAGTTTTCTAGTTTCAGTTTTTACATTTAAAATCTATTATCCATTTTGAGTTACTTTGTGTATGGTGTGAGATAGGGGTCCATTTTCATTTTTTTTTTTTTGACATGTGGAAATCCAATTGTCCCTGAACTATTTGTTGAAAAGACTGTTCTTTCCCCCATTAAATTTTCTTGGCACTTTTGTCAAAATTCGACTGACAATAAATGTCAGGGTTGATTTCCTGATTCTCAATTCTATTCCATTGATTTATATGATTGTCCTTGTGCCAGTAACAACCAGTCTTGAACTCTGCTGTGTTGTAATAAGTTTTGAAATAAGGGAATGTGAGTCCACCAACTTTATTCTTGTTTTTCAAAACTGTTTGGCTATTCTGGGTTCCCATGAATTTCCATATGAATTTTAGGATCAGCTTGTCAATTTCTGCAAAAGAGGCAGCTGGAATCGCCTTAAATCTGTAGATCAATTTGGGAAGTATTATCCCATCTATTTTTAAACATACTCAAGTCTCTCCCATTTTAAACTAAAAAAACTTCTTTTTGACTGTATATCCCCATCCCGACACTGCCTTCTCTCTCTTCTTCTTCATAACCAAACTTATCAAATGGCTGTCTATACTCGATGCCTCCACTCCCTCCCCTTCCAATCACTCGTTGATGCCTCACAACCACCTCACACTCAGCATTTCCAAAACCAAATGCCTGCACGTGCCCCACCCCACCAACCTAAACCCTTTCCTGGGCTTCTCATCTGTTTTACTGAATTACACAGCCATCCACCCCACTATCCAAGCCAGCAACCTGAACATCAATCATCCTGGACATCTCTCCCATACTCCATAGCCACACTATGGAGCACTATCAATTCTACCTCCACAACATGCCCTTGGTCCACCCACTTATCCACATCTCCACTGCAACCATCATCTCTTGCTGGGACAACCACAAGAGCCATCCACCTGGTCCTTCATCTTCTCCCCACCACAACCCATTTGCCAAACTGTAGGCAGGGAGACACCTCTTTTCTTGTTTAAATAAACATCATAGCACATGGTTTTTCTGCTCAAAGACCTCCTCACTATACTAAATATAAAGTCCATATGCCCAACTATGACCTTCAAGGCTCAGCCTGACCTGGTCCCTTCCTACCTCTCTGTGTAGGTCCTTCTTGTACTATGCTTCTCACTGTTATGTAACATTTTTAATTTGTTTTCAAGTAACGTATGTCCAGTCTGGAAATCTTATAAAATGTGAAAAAGAAATAAAATATTACCAAGTTATTATAACATAGATGAAATCTTGAGGACACTATGCTAAATTAAATAAGCCAATCACAAAAGGACAAATACTATATGATTCCACTTACGTGAGGTCCCTAGGGTAATCAAATTCATAAAGACAGAAAGTAAAATTGTGGTTTCCAGGGGCTGGAGGAAGAGGGATGATGGGGAGTTAGTGTTTAATGGGTACAGAATTTCGGTTTTGCAAGATGAAAAACTTGTGGAGACTAGTTGCACAACAATGTGAATATGCTTAGCATTACAGTTGTGGTTTCTTAACAGCAAACTTCACAAGACAAAGTCAACTTTCTCAGGGCTTATTAACTGGGCAGAACCTGAAATGTAAGCTAATGAACCATCCCTTAGAATGCAGCAAACTCATCTCCTATGTGTAATTCAGAGGTTCTCAGCCAGAGGGCTAGGCCGACCAAGCTTAGGCACCTCTTCCCTCTCAGAATCACCTGAGTTGGGGACCCTGGCAGGTGCTTTTGAAAGTTATTCATTGGAAGAGTCAGGTTGTTGGAAACTTTTTTGTATTGACCCCAAAACTGGCCCTGATCCTCTGGCACTACAAAGAATAAGTCCATCCTCTATAGCCCACAACAGACACCTGCATCCTATGGTGAGGGTCACCAGTCAGCAGCACCAGGAGAGCGCATCTCCCTGCAAGACCCCTTACTTCTTCCTCAAACCCTTTCTCCCTTTAAACGCCTTTTCTCCATGAACCTGTCCATGTACAGGGACCTGGCCCACAGGCAGATGAGTGGGCAGCCAGGCAGGCAAGGTCTCCTGGCTCCGTGGAACGCTGTGTACAAGAGAGCGGGCCTGTAGGAGCTGCCAGATGATTTCTCCCAGGGAATGTTCTGTTTTGCTGTACCTGTCTTACCTTGCTTCCTCTGTGCCCGCGTGCAGAGCGCCACCCTCTGGCTGGCCGCCACTGGAGACTCCCTGGTCTGTATGTGTCAATAAACCTATGTCCGGCACTCAGCTACCTGGTGTGTTCTTTGCGCTTGCGGCTTCTCAGGCACACATCTTGGAACAACTCGGACTCAGTCCAAATACCACGTGTGTCATATTTGTAAGAAATGGCTTCCCCTAGTTCCCTTCCCTGATACACCCAATGGCAAGCTGCTGTTTCTACAACAACCACACTCAAATTCAATGCCTGTGTACAAAGTTAGGGAACAGAGCCATGACAGCCCTTGGCACTTGTGTGGCATTGTAAACAATGACTAAGCAATCTGGCGAGCAGTGACCCAAACAGAAATAGCCAGTCTGTGGGTATAAATACACCCTGCTCTATATCCTTCTGGGGCTAGGTTATCATTGAAGCAGGCCATCGGTCTGACTCATCCTTCAACATCAACCCCCAAAAGGAGTTAGACCCCCCCCCCTGGTTTTCACCCCTATGGAAAAGGGGAGATTGGTGTCTTAGGCTATACAGTAATTTCAAGAAATACCCACGCTTGTGTCTGCTTGATTTGGCGAACTAAATCCCTAAATCAGACAGTTCTTTGGGAGAATAGAAATCAAATAACCTATATAATACTGTGCAAAAGAAAATCACAACTGTTTAGCTGATGTTTCCCCTTTTTAACCACTCTGTGCTTGTGTCTCTCTACACAAGCAATGGGGGAAGGGTGACGCTAGGGATAGAGATGTTTTGAGGATACAAGACAGTCTTTTTTAATCCACTAGAAATGACAAGTATCCTGCAAGTGTATGTCATTTAACATTCCTGCTCAGTTTGGAGAAGGATGAGGGAGGAAACCAAAGACCAAAGAAAGTGTCCTGTGTGTCATGGAGTAGAATCCAACTTGTCTACTTTCTAAGCTTCTTTCCAGCCCAAATGTGTCCCTTACAACATGAATCAAGACGGGTTCAGCAGTGGTCATGCTCACTGTTAAGAATCTCAGCAACGCAGCAGACATCCCACAACTGTACCTGACATGAATCCCACAGTTAGAAACATATTTTATATCCATCCCCACCTACTGCATGTAGGCAGCCAGCAGACATGCACATAGCAACAAATGATGTAACAAAGGTTCCTCATTGAACTGTCTGCAAACACAAAACACAAATTCAGCGGGCTGAATTCTAACTTCCCTTCATGGCTATCTTCTCCACAGAAAGGCGGCCCAGGAGGCTGAATCTTGTGCCTCGTCTCCTCCATGGGCACCTGAAGCAAGGCCGGGGATGGCATGGGTCCACTGGGCACTCAGCACATTTGTCAAATGAAGTTGTCTAGCCCAGTATTTCTAAGTAACACCAAAAACTTCAAAAGGGAAGCTTTCCTCATTTGAGGGAAGAAAAGAAATGAATGGCTGAGACACACAACAACATGGATAAATCTCAGGATAATTATGCAAAGTGACAGAAGCCAGGAGAAGAAGAAAGAGTACATGCAACATGATCCCATCTCTATAAAATGCTGGAAAATGTAAACTAATGTATAGTGAGAGGAAGCAGATCAGTGGTTGCCTGTGGATGAAGATAAGGGCAGAGAGGTATGACTAGGGGCCATGAGGAAACTTCTGGGCCTGATACAGACAAGTCATGATCTTGACTGTGGTGATGATTTCACAGGTGTGTACATATGCCAGAGCTGAACAAACCATACACTTTAAACAAGTCCAGTTTATTTTACGTCCATTATACTTCAATAAAGCTGCTAACAACAACAATAAAATATGTCCTCATTGTGGGGAAACATAAATGCCAAAATCCTTACAATACCCTCTGATGGCCTACGGGATCTACTACCTACCTCACCAACCTCTTCAAAGTGTTTTCACTTCATGTTTTCATTAAGTCTGCAAGAATACATACCAAAATATTAACGGTATTTATCCACAGGTGATGCCTATTTTCTCCTTTATTTTCTGAGAATCTATTAATTTTATATGCAAAACAAAACTCCTTTTAAAAAACAATGTAATGCAAAGGTAATGTTAAAGCAACCGATAGATACCTCCTGTGGTAGGCAGAATCCCTCAAGAAGTCCCCATCCTAATCCACCTTGGGAAGCTGTGAATATGTTACCTTATATGGCAAAAGGGAGTTGGTAAATGTGAAAAGGCTATTGACATGGGGAGATGATCCTGGATTATCTGGGTGGGTCCGAGCTAATCACAAGGGTCCCTATCAGTAAAAGAGAGATGAGGGAGGGTCATAGTCAGGGTGATTTAGAAGAAGGGGCCATGGGCCAAGGAATGCAGATGACCTCCAGATGCTAGAAAAGGCAAGAAAAGAGATTCTCTCCTAGAGCCTCCAGAAGGCCTGCTGACACCTCGATTTTAACCCAGGGAGAACTCTGTCAGACTCCCAACTCCCAGAATGTAAGAGAACATATTTGCGTTGCTTTGAGCCTTTAAGTTTGTGATCATTTGTCATAGAAGCAATATGAGACTGATACCTCTATGTACGTGTTCTTCTGTTCTGTCAAAAAACCTTTGCTAAGCGTCTACTCTGAGTCAGACTTCATCCTAGACCTGGGAATAGCAAGAACAGTGCATCCCTGCCCCAGAGAAGTCACCAGAACAGCTTGAATCTGCTGGAAAGAGGCTAAGTGCCCACCTTTGTTTTTAACAGGTTTGCAGTATTCATTTAGAAATCTTTCCAGATATTATTCTGCTAACCCTGTAATGTCACACTTTCAACAAGCAATTATTCTTTTTTTTAAAAAAAAAGACTCCTACTTACAATTATGTACATTCTAATTGGCTAATATGACTGACAAAGGCTTTAATTATGGTTCATAATTCACACCTAATATATTATTAGACCTTTGCTACAAGTTGACATTTGTGAACATTACACCATTGTTCTGTCATTTGTGCAGCTTTCTCTAATTATTGTACTTCCAGGGTATTGGTGCAAGGAGAAGTGATAAATGATGGTGGTCTAACTACCAGAGTCTTATTTATCTGAGAAAAACACCTTTTGGTCATTCTAACCCAGAACACAGAACATAGAAGGGCTTCCAGTGGGGATCAACTCTATCCACAAAGAACTTGATTTGCTAATCTTGTGAATTATCACGATACTTAGGTAAAGGTAGGCTGATTGCACTCCTATTTTCAGGTGAGAAGGCCAAAGCACGTATCAGGCAAAGGCAGCAAGTCAAGAAGTGAGAATTCAGTGGGTACCTGTCTCATTTTTCCACATGGACCCTACAGTATTGTCTCAAGAAGAGCAAGCAACCACACGGACTTCCAGACCTCCATTCTAGAATGTTCAGGACACGAACATTCTTCTTGTTTTTGTTTTTTTTAAATTGGGGAACAGTGTGTTTCTCCAGAGCCCATCAGCTCCAAGTCGTTGTCCTTTAACCTAGTTGTGGAGGATGCAGCTCAGCTCCAAGTCCAGTCGCCGTTTTCAATCTTTAGTTGCAGGGAGCGTAGCCCACCATCCCATGTGGGAATTGAACCGGCAACCTTGTTGTTGAGAGCTCGTGCTCCAACCAACTGAGCCATCCGTTCGCCCCTCCGGAAGCTCAGCGGCAGCTCGATCTCTTCAATCTAGTTGTGGAGGGTGCAGCTCACTGGCCCATGTAAGAATTGAACTAGCAACCCTGTTGGCTCATGCTCTAACCAACTGAGCCATCTGGCTGCCCCGAACATTCTTTTTTCGGTGTTTCTTTGGTATACTTCTATTTACTATAGTGAAATCTGCCTATAGTACTATACTGGGTTGAAGAGTGTCCCTCAAAATTCATGTCCATCCAGAACATGTGAATTTGACCTTCTTTGGAAACAGGATCTTTGCAGATATAATCAAATTAAAATGTGGTGATATTGGATTAGTGTGGCCCCTAATTCAATGACTGGTGTTCTTATAAGAAGAGAGAAATTTGGACACAGACACAGGGAAGAACTCCACATGAAGACAGAGGCAAAGTGGAGTGATACAATTGCCAGCCAATGAATGCCAAGGGCTGCAGCCACCACCAGAAGCTGGAAGACACAAGGATTCTACCCAGTGTCTAAGAGGGAGCAAGAGAACAAAGCTCTGCCAACATCCTGATTTTGGACCTCCAGAACTATGAGAAAATAAATTTTTGTTGTTTTAAGTTATCCATTTTATAGTACTTTGTTATAGCAGCCCTAGGAAACCAATACCAGCACATATTAGGTAATGACCTACACATTCAAGAGTCAGTAGAGTAAATAGTCTTAATCCAGTAAAACTTCCTGGAGCTGTGAGCTTAAGAGAATGTTCTAAATGTAGGAAGAACACAGCTTGGGAAGGAGGACAGGAGACAAAGGACATTCGACCAGAATACTGAATTCCTCCCCAGCCAGGCGATAGCAAGGCATTTGCACATGCATGCAAGAAGCAGTATGTGTGGAACCACAGAGGTGAAACCTTTATCAGAGCTGCTGAGCACAATGGGATAATACTTCACACCTATGGTGAAGGCAACAATTAGAAAGATGGATAAAACTGAGATTTGGAAAGGATGTAGGAACTTAGGACACCCATGGACTCTGCTAATGGGAGGATGAACTGGCATAGCCATTGCAGAAACAACCTGGCAGCACTTGGGTGAATTGCATGGGGGTGCCCCATGACCAAAACTCCCACAGCCCCGATCCTGAGCACATAGCCCAGAGATGGTCTCGCACAGGGCTCGCAGGTACACGGAAGAGGATGTTTGCTGTGGCATGGACTGCTGGGTAGGGAACTGGAGACAACTTGGATGGGTGTCCATGACTGGCAGAGCATTAAGGTACAACATGGTGGGCGCTTATAAAGAAATATTCATACCCTAAGGCAGCTGGAGGAAACAAACCCAATGTAACAACATGAAGAGATCTTGAAAGCATAGTACTGAATGAGAACAATAAGAAACAGGCACAGTACAATTCATGCAAATCACACACACTCTACGTATTTCACAGGGATGTACATATTTAATGACACATATCAAGAACAAGTGCTTAATGAGGGGAGGTGAAAGATAATGGGGATGGGGAGGTGAAGGAGAATAGAAACCAATATAAAACAAAATGAAAGAGGGGCCTTCTGAGCTGCCGTAGCGACAGTGGGCCAGTACCCAGGAGGGAGATAAACTCCATTCTCCACACGAGAGAGCTGAGAGAGCAAGACTAAGAAGGCCAAGAAGACCTCGGCCCATCACACTGGCTAATGCAGATGAGGTCCTCAGGAAACGGCACCACTCCCCTCCCCAGCAGTAACACATTTCTCCCTGGGCGTACTTAGAAACAGAATCACTAGGTAACCTTGAACTCCATCAGATGCAATAGCAACAGAAAAAAAGATGAAACTTATACTGAAGTTTGCGTAGTAGTGTTTTTAAGAACTCAATTTAGGAAATCAACAATTCAGGCTATGGAGAGCCCAAAAGCGTTGACTTGGGGTTTGAATTCCAGAACTCCAGCCTTGAGATTCTTGACCGTTCAGCCCAGTTCATTTTCAGATGCAAAATGCCAGGTAGGGGATGGGATCTTAGAACAGAAAAGAGACATTAGGGAAAACTAAGGAAATCTGAATAAAGCTGGGACTTTCCTAATAGTGTATAAAGGGTTGTTCACTAATTGTGACAAGTGTCAGATGTTAATAGGAGAAACTGGGTGTCGGGCATCTGGGATCTCTAATGCAGTATCTTTGAAATTTTTCTGTAAATCAAAAACTGGTCTAAATTTTTATTTATTTATTTATTTATTTGGTGCTGGTAGTTGTTTTTTTTTTAAAATTCTTAGTTTCAGGCGTACAAAGCAACATAATAGTTAGACATTTACACCCCTCACAAAAGGATAACTCCCTCCCACAAGCTACTACCCCTCTGACATCTTATATAACTGTTACAATACCAGTGACTTAAAGTTGTTTTTTTTTCAAGTTCAGATAGGCCCCTGGACCTACTTCATGCTACCTCTCAGCGGCTTCCTATGGAGCCTTCGTTCCTTTGACTAGAGACCATGGCAGTGTCTGTGTCAAGCAGGATCTAAACTCTTGCAGACATTTCAGACTTTGCCTCCACTACACAGATTACACAGATAATTCAGCCAGACTCCTGGCCTCATCTCCAGCCTTGTTTCTGGCGATCAGTAGCTCTGATTTTGCTCAGAGAGGGGGAGCCTGCCCTGCCCTGACCTCAGGCAGTTAAGTTAAAATAGGATTTTTTTTCCTCTATGTTTCTCCTAACTAAGAGCAGTAATTACAGTGTTTCCCTGAAAATAAGACCGGGTCTTATATTAATTTTTACTCCAAAAGACGCATTAGGGCATATTTTCAGGGGATGTCCTATTTTTCATGTACAACAATCTACATTTATTCAAATACAGTCATATCATCTTCTTCTGGAACATCATCATAACATATTAAATGTGTCCATCTGGCTGACGATCTTAACTGGGGCTTCCTTTTGGGGTAGGTCTTATTTTCAGGGAAACATGGTAAAAACATCCAGGACTTTTTTGGAACTGTTGACAAAGAGAAGCTCTCTTCCTGGGGGCATGCTAAGATGGTAAACTGTTATCTTAAGCTGCCTGTGGCGGCTTTGCCAAGAACCTGCCAAAGAATAAAGCCCACTTAGAGAAAAGCAAAACCGTGAGATGGAAAGAGATAGTCAATGTGACATTTAAGAGCCTGATCTATGTGTACCTGACACTAGCACTGGGCTTTTCAGGTACATAAGCCAATAAATTGCCTTATTTCCCACATACATACAACTACAAGAGACACTGCTGCCAGAGGGAGGGGGTACAATTTGGCAGTATCTATTAAAATTTGAAACCCAAATCCTGTCACTTTGCAAGTCTACTTCTCAGCATCCACGTTGCACACGTGCACAGGGAGACCTGTACAAGGATGCCTGTTGCAGCACTGCTGCACAGAAAACCTGGAAACAGCTCAAGTGACTATGAATGGAGATATCCCTCCACCAGATCAGGTTCAGTGATAATGTGGATATAAGCCAGTGGATTGTATGAATGACAGATCTGCATGGAAAGATTCTCAAAACATAATACGGCTGGTGTGGCTGGATGGCTCAGTTGGTTAGAGTGCGAGCTCTGAACAACGGGGTTGCTGGTTCGTTTTCCTCATGGGCCAGTGAACACCCTCCACAACTAGATTGAAGACAACAGGCTGCCGCTGAGCTGCAGGTGGGGCTGCCGAATGGCTCAGTAGGTTAAAGCATGAGCTCTCAACAACAAGGTTGCTGGTTCAGTTCCCGTGTGGGACCATGGAGGTGGGCTGCGCCCTCCACGGCTAGATTGAGGGACAACAACTTGGAGCTGATGGGCCCTGGAGAAACACACTGTTCCCCAATATTCCCCAATAAAACTTTTTAAAAACAACATAATATGACTGAGTGGAATAATGTTGCATAGAGTATAACAGCATTCATGTAAATATGTAAAAAGACCCATACATCAATAGATGAACGCTCAAATTTTTTTGTTGTGTCTATCATTTTTCTTTTTTAAATTTTATTAAGTTTATTGGGGTGACATTAATAAAATGATATAGGTTTCAAGTGTACAATTCTATAATATATCATCTATATACTGCATTGTGTGCTCACCACCCAGAGTCAGTTCTCCTTCCATCACCATATATGTGATCCCTTTACCCTCTTTATCCTCTTCTGCCACACCCCTCCCCCATTACTCTCTGGTGACCACTAAACTGTTGTCTCTGTCTATGAATTTTTGCCTGTCTTGTTCATTTGTTGCTTTCAGTTTTATGTCCCACATGAGTGAAGTCATGTGGTTCTTGACTTTCTGTCTGACTCATTTCACTTAGCATGATATCATACTAACAAAATGTTAGTCATGAAAAGGAATGAGGTATTGATACATGCTACAACAGAGATGGACCTTGAAAACAAGCTAAATAAAAGAAGTGGAACCCCGAAGTCCACATATTGTGTGATTCCAGTCATATGGAATGTTCAGAACAGAAAAGCAGATTTGATACAGAAAGCAGGTCAGTGGTTGCCAGGGGCTGGCGGTGGTTTGTTTGGGGTGATGAAAATGTTCCGGAATTAGACAGTGGTGACAGTTCTACAACATTATGAATACACTTTAAAAAACCCACTGAATTGTACTCTTTAAAGGGTTAATTACATGGTATGTGACTTACATATCAAAGAAAAAGATATGATGACATGGGCGAACTTCAGCAACGAAACTGGGAATATAGAGGTAAATTTCTGAGGGACAATCAAGAGGGTGCAGTGACAGATGTGATTTGGGAACAGGGAAGAGAGAGTGAAAGGGCAAGGTGATTAACGACAGTGTTTGGAAGTCCCCTGTAATGCATTACACTAGCTCCCTGGGGAGCTGAGAAGCATTAGGGAAGCGTTTTCCTGTATATATCAGGTCATTGCCAGTGAACCTGACCCAGAACTAGCGGCTAGCTTTTGGGGCTTTGCTTGGGGTAGTCTTCAGAAGAGGCACATGGACCTGCCAGTCTAGGCACCCATCTTTGGAGCTGAACTATCTTTGACATGGAGGTCCTCTGCAGTAGCCAAGGAGCCAGCAGCTCCCAACTCCTACTGTGATTGCCTGGTCCCAGAGTCCAGCCCTGAGCTTCCCTCATCTTTGTAACTAACACTGACCAGAGGCACGGCTAATCTCACAGCGGCCACACCTACTAGTTCAGAAAGGGAAAGGCAGCCCCACCAAAGGGACGGGAGCTAATCTGAAAATCATGCATCCCCTTTGCAGGAACAGAAGACTGAAGGCCTCGGCTAAGGGCCTGCTGGCAACGTGATCAAAGGCAAAACTGCTGGGCCAAGTGCATCCAAACCCAGCTCGGCTGCTGACTAGCCCCCTCACCTCGGACAAGTTTGCACCTCTCCCAGAGCCTGTTTTCTCCTTTAGGAGACTAACTGCTATACTTCCCAAGGCTACTGGGAGGCCAAAGTGAGATCTGGATGTTGAGGTGTCTGCCCCGTGCAGAAGCACTGGATCCAGTGATGGTATCCTCCCCGCACCTCCACCGGCTCCTTTCCTGCGTAGCCTGGGAAATGGCCAAGTCTCCCCAGCCCCTGCTGCCCCTCAGCTACTGCCCTCTCTATTCCTCGCCACTCCCACGCAGGAGCAATAGGGAACTCCAGGCCTCACTCCACCACCTGCTGCAGTCTGGCTTCACACACCATTCCCAAACACCATTGTCGGGAACGTAAGCTGGAACGTGAGATGGGCCTTCTCTTTCTTCTGATTTTCCTTCCGCCTCTCTGGTCATCCCCTCCCTGGCTCCTGGTGGACATCTTTTTTTTAGCCTTAAACTATGTTGTTAGCCCTACCTGCTTTCCTGCCGCCCTCCCTTCCCTCCTTCTTCCCCTCTCACCTGCCCCTCCCTCCCTCTCTTCATCTCTGACCCCACTCCCTGGGTGATGTACTCAGGACCGTGACTTGCTTTTCAGCTCATGCTGAGACCTCCTGAGTCATGTCTCCAGCCCTTAGGCCACACTATCGTCTCTCTCCTGTGAGCACAGCTACTCCCAAGACTCAGTTTCCTCTTCGATTTACTGGAGTGGACAATCCCTATACCTCCTGGAGTTATTGAAGCAGCCCAGTACCTGGCACACAGTAGGTGCTTAGTACTGGTATGGTCTCTGACTCCAAAGCTCAGACACAGTGGGCAGTGTGACCCTCTGCAGTTCCTTAACCCCTCTATCCCTCTCTTTCACCATCTCTTAAGTCAGGAGAGTGGCCGGGCTCTGCTTTCTTCACGAAGCATACATTTGGGTATAAAAAGCAGACAACACATGCAGAAGTACTTGACAAGTAAAGGGGCTCTGACACACAAAGTATGCTCAAATGGTGTCATTCCGTCCATACTGGCAGGTGATTCCACTGGCCTAACACTGTTCCCGTGTATCCTTGCCAAGTCCACCCCCCAACCTCTCTTCTGATGGGGAAGCTAGGCAGCTTTCCTTCTGCGGTTTGTTACTATGGCTGAAAGGCTCTGGACGAAGCTGGTCTAGGTACTGTGCTAGATGTTCTACATCATCCATCATGCCCCAGATGCTTTCATGAATACCTCTGCCTAGTGGGTCTTATCCCAGTCCTTGCTGGAGGGTGACTAAGCTGAGAGAGGTAGAGCCACCACACCCTGGGATGACTCCAGAGGCCCTTACTGGCTCACCAGTCTGTGTCTGTGCAGAGCTAAAAGCAAACATTCTTCTTTCCATCTCCAGATTAGGTTCCCCCAAATCATAACCATCTGAGTAAGTGGAACCACCAGGTACTGCAGCTCAGGGTGGAAATTTGGGCGTTATGTTACCCTTGACGACTCCTTCCCCTCGCCACCCACATCCAAGCTATCCATGAAGGCAGTCGATTCAACTGAAAAAATCTCGAGTCCAGCCATTTCGTACATGCCCACTGCCACCACCCTGGTCCTTTAACTAAGCACTTCTGTACATACCTTGCTCTATAGTTAATTGCCATTTTGTTTTTTTTATCTCGTATCTGTCTGAAATCCTAATGTCTTCTTCATGTGTATTATCACGTCTTCTCCAGCAGGTTTCTTCTGGACCTTCCCAAGGTACTCCAATAGAACACACCCTTTAAAGTGCCCTGAATCTCTACCAGTACACAGACAGCCAGTCAGAAGATGGCATGTGCTCGTCACTGTCACCAGCCTAGACCTCTCCTGAGGTCCTCTCTTTGCCTTCCTCAATAAAGAGCTGTTTTATAACCTTTGCACTAAACACAGAGGAAAATAATCAGACTCCCTCTTGAAATTTTTTCTTTAAAAATTACTCTCCATATAAGCAAGTAGGTTTAAAAGAGAAAAACCTTTCAAATATACTTGTATCTTGGCCTTTGTAAAAAAGGGAGGGAAAGAAGAGAAGGGATGGTTGAGAAGGTTGTTCTCATTCCCACCGCTGGTGAGGCATTTGATTTCATAAGTATTAATCAAAATCACGCTTGATTATAGCAAAAACAACCTTTGCTATAATTCTAATGCAATTAACTGGAATATATGGTAATTCTGAGCAATCTTGTTCTTGAGATTAAAGAACAGCCTGCCAGGAAACATACGAATAAAGCTTTAAGATCAAAATTTGCATAATTAGGTTTCTTCCCCATTCTATTCACCCCCCCCCAGCTTATCTGGCCATGAGAAGTTCTGTTGAAAGGAGACGTTTCCGCAGGCCTACCACCTGGACTGGCCCCCTGCGCTTCCCTCCCAGGCAGGAATATTCCTTTCCGAAAGCATGTTTGTGTTTCTATAATGCATCCCTGATAGCCTAAAAGCCAAAGACAGGTGGACAAATTACAGCGTATAGTGGTTTTGAGCCACACTTTCAGAAGCAGGAACAAAAAAAGGAGTAGCAATGCCTTCTTGGATTTGCTTCTTAGCAGTTTAGTACCACACAAATTTCTCCACCCTGCTCTGCAAATGTATCATACTCTTTTCTCAAAAAGATAACCTAAGCAATACATCAAAACCCCAAACTACAGGTTTTACTTATGAAACATGTTTTAATGCCTGGTCACAATGGATGTCCTTGTCACATAGTCCCTCAGCCCAGGCATGTCTGCCACCAGAAAGCCCCCATCTATTACACTCCTCTAACTGGGGCTATGACAGCCAGAGCCACTGCCTCACCCCACTTCACCCCCTTCCTCCCAGCCCCTAACCCTCTGGGAAGAGCCAGCTTTGCTCTAAGACAGAAGAAAAAGCTTCAAGCAGTTATTTTCCTGGGGCTGTGACAAGTGACACTGTGCACACATACCCCCAAGAAAGGGAGAAATGCAAGGCGTGATGGTACCTACCAATGGCACATGTGACATGCAGGCTGGGAGCAGAGTATTCCAGGGACCGATTGAAACACTTCCCACCACTCACCTTCTATCCTTTGTCTTATACAGTTTTTCCATTCAGTCCCACCCATGAAAAGAACTTTTAAGTTTTAAAATCATGGAAAATGTCCACAGTCCCATTTCCCCTTAAATAAGTTATTCTTGGACATGCAGTCCAGTTTAGGCTGAAAGGTTAATATTTCTTTATAGGAAGGTTTGCAGGAAACAGAACTCATCATTTTTGTTCTTTGCTGCTTTGAAAACAAATGCAGAAAAGAAGACAAAACAGAACAGTTGGTGTTTTTTTGTTTGTGTGTTAGTTTGTTTTTTTGTTTGTTTGTTTTTACAGAGACCTTCAAGATGAAATACCACTAGAGACTACTCAGATAACTAAAAATCTGCCGTGACCTCCTGAGCCTGATGGTGGACCAAGCACATTTACATTCCCGTCTCTGAAAACCCCTGGGAGATCATCTGAAAAGGCGCACACGAGTGGGTACATTCAGAAAACCACTGGGAGTAGGAAGGAGTGGGGAGGAGATCGGCAATCCGAACTGCCAGAAGAACGAAGGTGGATAAGATCAGAATGACAGAAAAATCAAAGTCAAAGGAGCTGAGTGCCAGCAAATGTTGGAGGAAATGCAGAACTGGAATGCTCACACACTGCTGGTGGGAGTGGAAAATGGCACAACCACTTTGGAACACTCTACCAGGCTCTTAAAAAGTTGAACATATTTATATCCTGTGAGTCAGCAATTCCACTCCTAGGTCTCCATCCAAGACAACTGACGACACGTCCACAAATAGCCTTGTCTACAAAGGTGTACAGCAGCTTGATTTGTAATAGTGCAAAACCGGAAACCCAAATGTCAGTGAACAGGAGAATGGATAAACTGATATATCCATACAATGGAAAACTGCTGAGCAATAAAAAAGGAAGTGCTGATACATCCTCTAACCTGGATGAGCCTTGAAGACTTCGTGCTGCAGGAAAAAAGCCAGACACACAAGTAAATACGGTTGGGTTTTTTCCATGAAATTCCAGAAGAAATAAAACTGTCCTATGGTGTAATAACGAGATCAGTCATTGCTTGTGGGGCCAGGGGAGGCTAGGAAGTGATGTAAGAGAACTCTCTGGGGTCATAACAATGGTCTGTCTTGATATTGTGTTGTTGCGTCCCGTGCAACAAGGGCAGTGATGAGGTGAGAAGGGGCGGTTTGGGTTAAGTTTTTAAGCAAGAAACAAACAGAGACTTAACGCAGTTAAATCTCTCCTAAGGTCTCAGTCTCAGAGGACTGGAGGCCAGAATAAAGCCGGCTGGAGGTTTTTATTGAGAGGTCTACAACTACAAGAAAGCAACTGTGGGGACAAAACCCCAAAAAAACAGTTTCCAGGCTCTCGGCCTCACATAGAAAGGTGTTGGCTCGGGTAGTAAATGGCCATCAACTGTGATCAGATGCCAGCAGCTGTGGCTAGTTGGCCGTCAGCTGTAACCCGTAGGCCATTGGCCACTAATATAACGGCTGTGGCTACGCTAGCAGAAAAGGAATGGGGGCTAGCGAGAAGATGGTGGCTGGCAAGCGCGGACTGCTGTTAGGCAGATTATGTAGATCCTGCTTCCTGTGTCTCCAGCCCAGCCGCCAGCGAGAATATATTGGTTTGACTCCCCTATCTATGGCTCCGTGGGTGTTCCTGTTTAGCCTTACCGTGTCCTGCGTTTTTGGGCGGGGAGTGGGAGCTGAGACCCTGCATGACAAATGGCGCAGTGAGCAGGGTCCCCTGCACGACAGCAACATTGTTTCTTACACGGTCTGTGAGGCTCAGACCTCATAACAGAAAATGTTTATTCCAACCACCCTTTGTCTTTAAACAGCGGAAGCACAAGGTCCCAGGATGTTTTTACTTAAAGCATGTACCTTTTCAGGATCAAGTCTTTCACATCATAACAACTCCGTTGAGCGAAGTGGAACCAGGTGCAAGTGGAAAGCCAGAGCCGGCAACAGACTTTCCCCGAGCAGGGGGAAGGGGAGGCAAGGCCCCTTCCCATACCTGTCTAAGGCAGCTCCTTCGGGGTCCCCACTCGGTTCCGCCTGGCTTAGGTTGTATCTCCCGTGAGATATCTTACCCGTCTTTGGCGGCAAACCATCTTTTGGGGACCAGACAGAGAGACAAGGTGTAAACACAAGGATGGAACAGAGTCCCAGAAAGGCACAATCTCACAAACTCTTCTTTCCTTAAGGAAAGACATGAAGGGACAGTTGGCTAGGCTGTTGTGCGACTACACTGTGTTTCCGCGAAACTAAGACCTAACCGGAAAATAAGCCCTAGCATGATTTCTCAGGATGACATCCCCTGAACGTAAGCCCTAACGTGTCTTTTGGAGCCAAAATGAATATAAGACCGTCTTATTTTCGGAGAAACACGGTATGCATTCCAAGCTAAGAATCTTACTATCTTAGCACTTTACTACTATCTAAGTATGTAAATTATACCTCAATAAAACAAGATACTTAATAACTATACTAGAAGTAAGTGAAGAAAAAATTTAAATAATAGTGAAGAACACAAAAGCAGACCTGAACAAACTAGGTTGTGGATAGGAAGATACAATATCATAAAGATGTCAATTCTCCCTTATTTTTAAATATGACATGCTTCCAACAAAAAGTGTAACAAGACAAAATATGGGAAGGAGCCAAACTCAGGAGCATATCCCCTGTGCAGGAAGGAGCAGTGGAGGCTGGATGGAAGATTCCCTTACTTAACCCCTTCTCAAGTCAGTGTCCGGGGAAGCAGACAGTGGGAAGGGGGAGGGGGAGGAGCCTAGAAACTGCATGCAGACCTGCGCTCCTCTCAGCCTCCTATGCAGCCCTGCCTCCTCACCGCAGAGAAGCTGGACATCTCCCCTCTAAAGAAAGTGAGCAAGCTGGCAAAGAGGAGCTGGCAGCCCAAGCAGGCCTCAGACCTAAAAGAGGCTCGTTCCGGCCAGCCCAAGCCTGCTCACTAGCTGGCTCACCACCCACAACCCCAATATGCAGTGTTTCCATCCTCCCAGACTGCAGCCCACCTCCCAGCCCAGGGAGAGGAAATCCCAGCTGGGTGTCCACTGAGGAATACAAGCAGACACAGAGGATCAGCAGACACTGGGGGGAACCAGCAACCTCTATTCATTCATCCCACAAATAGCTACTGATCAGCATGACGAGGTGCCAGCTCTGATCTCAGCCCAGGGAAACATACACCAAGAAGGCAGCTCCAAGTGGTGCCTTCACAAAGCAGAATTCTAGTGAGACTGGTTTATCCATGCAACAAAATATTATTTGGCCACAAAAAGGAATGAAGTTCTGACACATGTTCCAACCTGGATGAGCCTTGAAAACACAATGCTGAGTGAAAGAAGCCAGACAGACACAAAAGGCCACATACTACATGATTCCATTTCTATGAAACATGCAGAATAGGTCAATGCAGACAGACAGAGACCTGATGAGCGGTTGCCAGGGCTTGGGGGGAGGGGAGAGTGAACTGACTGTTTAATGGGTACAAGCTTTCCTGTGGGGATGATGACAATGTCTTGCAACTAGACAGAAGTGATGGTCACACAACTTTGTGAATGTCCTACATGCCAGTGAATTGTACTCTATAAAAGGATGAATTTTATGCTATGTCAATTTTATGTCAATTTTTGCAAACCATAAAAAGAAAACTGCATTTCAAGATGATATATTCACAGGGAAGCCAGTGTACAGGTGATTCAAGTCGGAGACTGCAGGGAGCGAGGCTGGAATCTCACTGCTCCTGCTCCCATCTCAAACCAGGGCTGGCCTCCATAACGGAGTCAGCAATGCCCTGGGTGTGAGGAGGAGGGGAGAGAGGGCAGATGTCTTGCTCACTATAAATACACCTGGCCCCTCACCAGGTTCTGAGACTGATTGCCCAAACACGAAACAGGATGTACTTCCAGAAGAGTGATCTGCTTGAACACAGCAGAAGTGTTCTGACCGTGCTCCTTGTGATTCCAATTTCTGCAAAGCCAATCCTATTTTCAATGACCCAAGGAGCTTTCATTTAAAGGAAATCCTTCAGTAAAGGCTTTTCATAGGATTATGGAGCCAGAAAGTTAGCACAGGATTATTCAGTCACCACACACTGAAGACTTATCAGGGACCAGGGGCTAGGGGGGAGAGAAAGATGAGAAAAACAGAGTTCTTGACCTCAGTCCAGTGGCAGAGACATTTAAATAAATGAGGTGATGGCAGCTTCACGTGCCAAATGCTATGCGTCTTGGCAGCAGTCACTAGCTCCACCTGGCAGGCTTTAGGAAGCCGGTGGCAGTTGGGCTAGTGGTCCAGGAAGGTGAACAGACATTCTCTGGGAGCATAGAGAGAGGGCCTTGGGGCAGAAGAAACCCTCTGAGTCAAGCCTTAAATGTGCAGGAACCCACCCGCCATTCTCAGAGAGAAAGGAGGCACCATGAAGAGGGAGAGATCAGGATGGCTAGAGCACAGTATGTGGTAGGGAACGGCCAGAGAAGAAGAGGAAGGCAGATGAGGAAGGCCAGACTGGGGAGGGTCAATAGGGATAGTTCAGAACGACTGCAGGCGTGACAAGAGTGTGAGGGTGACCTACATGTGCCCCGTGGTGTATGGACTAGAATGGTGACACCACCCGCCAAGCTGGGGAGCACAGGATGAAAGGCCAGCTTGGGGGAGAAATGCCATGCCCAGGTTGACTTGAGGACTCATCCTTCCTTTTTGGAAAAAAATGTATTAGCTCGGTTCCGCCCCTGAGGGGAGGTGAGGCCACAGGATGGCGGCAGTCGCAGAGTTGACGTCGCTGGAGAAGTCCCTGGGTCTGAATAAAGGGAACAAATACAACACTCATGGTGAGCGCCAGATTCCAGTTCTTCAAACAAACAATGGTCCAAATCTAATAGGACTGACGATTATCGCAGCTCATCTAGTCAAGCAAGCCAACAAAGAATATTTGCTTGGAAGCACTGCAGAAGAAAAAGCAATAGTTCAACAATGGTTAGAATACAGAGTAACTCGAGTAGACGGACACACCAATAAAGATGATATCCACATTCTGTTGAAGGATCTTAATTCATATCTTGAAGATAAAGTCTACATTACAGGATATAACTTCACCTTAGCAGATATCTTATATTATGGACTTCATCGTTTTATAGTTGACCTGACAGTTCAAGAAAAGGAGAAATATCTTAATGTCTCTCGCTGGTTTTGTCACATTCAGCATCACCCAGGCGTCAGGCAGCACCTGGCTAGTGTTATCTTCATCAAGAACAGACTCTATACTAATTCCCACTAGAAGTACCCATGCCACACAGAAGAGCGATTTAAAACATTTTAACTGGAAAGTATACTCTGGACCAGAGGACTAATGTAAATTGATAAGCAGCCATTCTCTATTTGCTGAAGTTGATAGAAGTTTTTAAGTATAAGCTTGTGTCTGAATGTCTTGTTCTTTAGTTGAAATTTTGCAATTTTAATGTAAAAATTCAACTGCTGTCAAAACTTGAGATAAGATCATCCCGTTATAAATTACCTTGTTATATAGATGAAAGTTATTTTAATAAAAGTTGCAAATCAATGGCCTAACTTAAAATAAAATTTAAAAAATAGTCCTTTTAATGGTTAACCCATTTGGCTATGTATTGACCATTCTTTCATATTTTAAAATTCATTTCCCCATTACAGGTATATACAGTAGTTTATTAAGATCATAATGTGCCAAGGATACCGAAAAGGAAGACAGATGGATTTGTTTCCAAATATTTATGTAAACCAGTAAGTGTGGTTGGAAAAAACAATGTATTAAAGTATAGTTGGTATATAGTATTATATTCGTTTCAGGTATACACTATAGATTTGACATTTATATACCTGATGACGTGATCACTACGATAAGTCTAGTACCCATCTGTCACTGTGTCATAAAGCTTCTAGAAGAAAACATAGACAATGGACTCTTTGATACAGGTCACAGTGATAACTTTTTGGATATGTCTCCTTGGACAAGGGTAACAAAAGCAAAAATAAACAAATGGGATTACATCAAACTAAAAAACTTCTGCACAGTTAAGGAAACAATCAACCAAATAAAGAGACAACCTACTGAATGGGAGAAGGTATTTCACAATGACACATCCAATAAGGAGTTAATATCCAAAATATATAAGTAATTCATACACTCAACATAAAGAAAAACAACTTGATTAAAACATGGGCAGAAGACCTGAATAGACATTTCCCCAAAGAGGACATACAGATGGCCAATAGACATATGAAAATGTGCTCAACATCATTATCATCAGAGAAATGCAAATAAAAACAATCAATAAATCAATAAACAACAAGTGTTGGCGAGGATGTGGAGAAAAGGGAACCCTCATGCATTGTTGGTGGGGTTACAAATTGATACAGCCACTATAGGAAATGGTTTGGAGTTTCCTTAAAAATTTTAAAATAGAACTAACTACCTTATGACCCAGCAATTCCACTTCAGGGTATTTATCCAAAGGAATCCAAAACACCAATTCAAAAAGACATATGTACCCCTGTATTCATTGCAGTGCTATTCGCAATAACCAAAATATGGAAGCAACCTAGGTGCCCATCAGTAGACAACTGGATAAAGAAGATGTATAAACATACAATGGAATATTACTCAGCCATAAAAAAGAATGAAATCTTTTCATTTGTGACAACATGGATGGACCTAGAAGGTATTATGCTAAGTGAGTAAGTCAGACTGAGAAAGACAAATACCACATGATCTCACTCATACGTGGAATTTAAAGAACAGAATAAAGAACAGAATAAACGAACAAACAGAAACAAACTCATAGTACAAAGAACAAACTGATGGTTGCCAGATGGGAGGGGGGCTGGGTGGAAAAGGTGAAGGGATGAAGAAATACAAATTGGCAGTTACAAAATAGTCATGGGGATGTAACATAAAGCATAGGGAATATAGTCAATAATATTGTAATAACCATGCATAGTGCCAGATGGCTACTAGATTTATCAGGGGTATCACTTCATAAGTTATATAAATGTCTAATCACTATGCTGTACATCTGAAACTAATACAAAATAATATTGAATATTAACTGTAATTGAAAATTTTTTTTTAAATTTCAGGGGGATAAAAGCCACAATGAGTTACTACTTCACACCCATTAGGATGTTTTTTTCTCAAAAAAAAAAAAAGAAAAAGAAAAGAAGTGTTGGCAAGAATGTGGAGAAACGAGAATCCTCATACACAGCTGGTGGGGCTGTAAAATGATGTAGCTTTGTAAAATAGCCTGATAGTTCCTTAAAAAGTTAAAGTATTACCATATGACCTAGCAATTTCACCCAAGAGAATCGAAGAGTGAAGTCCACACAAAAGGCTATATATAAATGTTCATAGCAGCATTATTCATAGCAGCCAAAAAAGTAGAAACAACCCAAATGTCTATCAACCGATGAATGGACAAATGTATTATACCTATGCAATGGAATACTATTTGGCCATAAAAAGACGTGAAGTACTGACACACGCTACAACATGCTTGGACCTTGAAAACATCATGCTAAGTGAAAGAGGCCAGGCACGAAAGGCCACATGTTGTATGATTCCATTTATACGAAAAGCAGATAACTTGTTCCGGGGTGGGAGATGTGTGTGGAAAGGAACTGCTAAAGGGTTAAGGGGTGATAAAACTGGTCCAAAATTCAATAGTGATGATTGTTCAACTCTGAATATACTAAAACCTCTGAATTGTACTCTTTCAGTGGATGAATTGTATGGTACATGAAAATAGAACTTTTCTGACATGTGGGAGGGGAAAGGAAATCAACCTGCTACATACAAAGGCTTCTGCAGTCCAGAGGAAGCACATACAAAGGTCGCATCTGTGACCATGGGCAAGTCCCTCTGACTTTCTGCCTGTCTCCTCCTCCAGAGGGAAGATTGCCCCCCCCCACCGCCAGCAACCTACTTCGTGCTCAGAGAACCCTCCCTCTTCTTTTGAGGCTACAGCCCCTTTCCTTGAGGCCATTATTTCCTGACTTGCAGCACATGCCCTCCTAGTCATGCAATGAGGTGAAGCTGCCTGGCAGGGGCTGGTTTCTCTCTTTCTACCCCAAGTCAACCTGGCCTATGTGAGCATCTGTGGCCTGGGTATACTTCAAATTCTGCCCTCAGCCCTTTTACGTCCTTCCTCATCTCCAACATCCTTCACTCACCTCACTGTGCTAAAAGCAACTCCATCCCCATTCTAGAAAAGAAACCATAATGCCTTGGAAGTCTCCCCCTCTCTGACCACCACCGTATCTTCCCAATCCTCGCCTGACCTCCTGCCCCAGCAGACCTGCAGAACCTGCCAGGCAGCCCTTTGCCATCCCTTCCTATTGTCCTTGGGGCCTTCAACTGACTCCTCCTCCTTTCCCAACTCATGCAGTCCCAGCTCGATCATGATCACGATCACGGCAAAGACTCAAGCCAGCACCAGCAATCCCTGTCACAACATTCTGCCCAATCCCCCGACCAGCCCACAACTTTGAAAAAAGAACCCACTCTCTAGCCACACTAAACTGAGGGCTCCTTGAAGCAAAGCCAGTGTCTTAGTCATCTGTGTCGGCCTAGCGTGAAGCAGAATGGCTGGCACACCAGCAGCACTTAACTAAAACTTCGTGGAGGAAAGTGACTATGCTGAGCGCTTCCGCCACCGGCCTTGCTGCATTCTCAGGTAGTGCCACATTGCAGTAGCAGGTCTCACATCCCTGTGCTGACTGGCATTGGCATAACTGCCAGTTCAGAGTGTGTGACTCGAGCCAGGGCCTTGGGGTATCTTGGCAATCCACATTTCCTTAATCAGTTCCTTTTGCTCCCTGACATTACTCCTTCCATCCTTAACGCTCTAGCCAGGTCCCGGCACTCTCAGCACAAGACCTTGTTTTCCTCTCCACAGAAAAGACTGAGGCCGTCAGGTAGGACCACTCCACATGCCCCCTCGGCCACCCCATGGGCACATGTGACAACAGTCACAACAGTTGACATGAACACACACTAAGGTTCAAAACTTCTCTCACCTCTCCCAGCCACCCTGTAATTACGTACCATTACCCTCAGCCAATTATTACGTACAAAGACATTTACTGAAGCATAATTTATAACAGCAAAGACCTGGAGCCCACCTCACTAGCCATCAAAAATCGTATCTTTAAAACGATTTTAATTGCATAAAAAATACTCAAAATATAAGGTTACATACTTAAACCTAAGATAAAGATATATATCAATTTGTGTTTCTAGTACTGGCAGGATAGATTATTTGGACCAATTTTCCAATTAAAAACAACTAAAATGGTTGATTTTAAAAATATCCTCTTAAAAGCATTGAGGAACTGACAAATGGTATAAAAACAACCATGAAAAAACCTAAGAGACAGGAGGAAGTCCAGAGAGGTAGGAGCCAACAGCCCTGAAGGCATTTGCCACACTGAACAAACTTGTCCTTTGGTTTCAGCAACCTTCCAATGCAGGCAAAGGAACTGAAGTCTGGGCCCATGAGCACCTCAACTGAGGTGTCCAATAGAAAAGTTCCCACATTAAACTGGGACCCCAAAAGGCTATACCCATGCGATAAAGATGACTCAGAAACAAACTTGCTCCTCCCCAATTCAACCTCCAGAGGATAGCAAGGTAGGCTGCTTGGTGCTGGGGAAACAAGGGGAAAGGTTGGGGACCTGTTTTAGATGATCCCAGGCTAATAACACCCCCAGGCACCGGACAAGATGAAACACAAATCTTCTCTGGAAGAAGGCCACATTTATCCTAGACTTCCAAGAAGCCCTATGTATTTCAAGGGCAATGAGCAGTATGTAGCCAAAACTAACCAAGCACAAGAGGAAGTAAAACATCATGAGTGAGAACCCAGAAAAAGAATAATAGAAAAATGAGCCAAGACTGGACGAGGCAATTCATGCAAGAAATCAAACTGGACAATAAATATACGGAAAGATGCTCATCCTCATTAGTACTGAGAGAGCTGCAAATGAAACCATAAGAATATAAAATTACACACCCAACGGAAGCTAAAATTATACTAAGTCTGACAATACCAAGTGTTGGTGAGGCTTTAGCACAACAGAAACTTTTATGCATTGCTGATAGGAATATAAACTGGTACAACCACTTTGGAATACAGTGTGGCATCACCTGGTGAGATTGAAGTTACAAATATTGCATACCTCAGAAAATCCACTCCTAGGTAGAACCCTACAACAGCAATTTTCAAACTTTGTGGCATTAGAATTCTATACACTCAAAAACTGAGAATCTCAACGAACTTTTGTTATGTGGGTTATATCTATTTATATTTATCACATTAGAAATTAAAACTGGGACAGTTTTGAAACACAAGAAGACACAAGCACACATTTCATTGGCCATCAGATCAATGATATTACATGTCACATCAACTCTGGACAACATTGTACACTCATGAAAAGGGTGCAAAAGGCAAGTAACATCTTAGTGTTATTATGAAAACAGTTGAACCTCGTAGACCCCCTGAAAAGGTCCCAGGGGCCCTTCAAGGGTCCCCAGAACACAGTTTTATAACCAGCGCCCAAGAGAAATTTGTGCACATCTGCATAACAACATTCACGGCAGCACTGCTTGAAATAGTCAAAAAGTGGAAACTAGCCAAATGTCCATCACTAAGAGAACAGCTTAAGGAAAAACATGTGGTATAGTCAAACAATGGAATAATGCATAGCAATAAAAATGAATGAGCAACAAATACACATAACGGATCATTAGCAATGTTGGGGGGGGAGGCAAAACACAAAAGCTTGTATAAAGTGTAATTCCATTTCTACAATGTTAAAAGACAGGCCAAACTAAACTATATAATTTCAGCCACATATATAGGTGGTAGAAGTATAAAATAAAGCAAGAAAATGACTGCATGAAAATCAAGCTAGTGGTTACCTCTGGGGGAGGTGAGAGGGGCAGGAAGTGATGTGATCAGTACAGGCACACACAGGTCTACCCAGGTGTTCAACATTCTATTTCTCAACCTGATTAGTGATGACACAGATTTTCACTTTCACATTCATTAAAGGCCTTGCACTTTCTTGCATTTATATTTCTCACAATAAAGGGGAAAAACTATATATACCAGGGGTTCCCAAAAAATGTATACAAATGGACACTTTGGTCAACGTTACTCAAGCAGTAGTTCGCCGAAATCAGAAGTGTCTGGACGCTGATGGTAACCACTTTGAGCACCTCTTGTAATTGCAGAAGTCAAACATGACTTGTATTCATCTTTTGTTATCAGTGTATATTGAGTATCACAATTTTAATACAGTTTTCCTTTCTTAAAATGTGTATTCTTTTTTTGGCACCCTCTGTACAGTTCAATAAGGATAATGTGAAATCTATATTTCCGCAGAGAAAAAAACTATTGAAACACTGTATTCCAATATGTTAACAGTGGTTAACGCTGAGTGACGGGGTTTGCATTTTTCTCATACATTTCTATCTACATTTTCCACGTTTACTACAAAGAGCACATATACTCTTGTAACCATGTAAACAGTTGCTATTGCCATACTTCATAACTTTTAGCCTACTGGAGGGTATGTCACTTTATGTTATTATAATTTAATCTGCATCTCTCCAATTACTAATGAGGTTGAGCGCCTTTTCACATGTTTGTTGTCCAATTTGATTTATTCTTGTATGAATTGCGTGGTCAAGTCTTTGGCTCACTGTTCCATTTATTCTTTTTCACTGGTTCTCAGAAAATCATAAAACGTATTTTAAAAGACAAGGTTCCCATCTAAGATTGAAACTAATGAAGATCAACACAAGATGGGATGAGCCACCTGGAAATCTACGCAGAAGATACCTGTCTAAAGAGATTGGCGGTGTGCCTGATCTAATGAGGATGAGCTCACCGCTCCCCAAGAGTCTAGGGTGTACTCCTGGAGTCGGCTGAAGCTGCTACCAATCCACAAAGACTGGTTGTGATCTGATTTACTGTAACATGTCCATCCTGAGGCAATGTGATGATCACAGAAAACTTGAGTGATTCATGAGGAATACTGAGTATGGAGAGTGGAATTACGAAGAATATGTGTCTACAGTAGTGGATCTCAACCCATGGCATCTCTGACCCAGGGGACGTTAGGCATTATCTGGACCCATTTTGGGTTGGCAAGACTCGGGGGGGGATGCTACTGGCATCTAGTGGGTAAAAGCCAGGGATGTTGCTAATTATTGTACAATGCACAGGACAGTCCCCTCCCAACAAATTATCCCATCTTAAATGTCACTAGTGCCATGGTTGAAAAACTCTCAACGGTCTCTATCTAGGACAAAAAGTGCTCAGCCCTCCATAACTCTTCTCCACGTAAAAATCATTGCAGGTGGACAAAGGCAAATCCTCAGGCTGCCCTACCGTAATTGGGTTACCCAAGGCCCTGGAGACCCACGCTCTGCAAGTGCCTTCAAAGGGAGCTGTTTGCGAGGCGCTGTACTCTCCTAAGAAGGCCTCCTCCACCCCCTGGAGAAAGTCTCTGCAAATAAGGCCAGGTCAAGCTCATAAAACATCTCTGATACAAGGACCATCAGAGCCAGCGAGTCCATCCCCCTCATCGGAGAGAAAACCCAACAGCTGATTACAGTAGTGTGGCATCAAGAGGCAGACTTGGAGCTGAGCTATTCATCACTGCAATGACGAACATGCATTATGGTGATTCTTTCATAAAGAACCAGAGAGGTCAGAGAAGTATGCATCGTAATAGAGCTACAACAGTTAAGACTTCCATGGATGAGGCACCATTTCATCTGGACCTTGAAATCTCAGTGGATTGCTGTGTCAGTTTTAAATCATGGCTAAAAATTCTTTGACAATAGGAGCATTGTGAGGTGGGATACATGAGGTTGGACACTTCACTTTGTGAACTCATCCTAGAAAAAGTACTACACACCTCATTGCTGAATATCACTACGGTCACCTTTGAAGTACTCCCCTTGGGAAGCTATGCACCAACGCCAGCGCCTAGTCCACCCTTCAAAGCAATTTTGGAACTCTTTTTCTGGAATGGCCATCAGAGCTGTCATCGTATTACCCATGATGTTCTGAATGTCATCAAAATGTCTTCCTTTCAGTATTTCCTTTATCTTCGGGTAAACACAGAAGTCATTGGGGACCAGATCAGGTGAGTAGGGAGGGTGTTCCAATACAGTTATTTATTTACTGGCTAAAAACTCACAGACAATGCTGTGTGAGCTGCTGCATTGTCATGATGCAAGAGCCATGAATTGTTGGTGAAAAGTTCAGGTTATCTAACTTTTTCACGCAGTCTTTTCAGCACTTCCAAATAGTAAACTTGGTTCACTGTCTGTCCAGTTGGTACAAATTCATAATGAATAATCCCTCTGATATCAAAAAGGGTTAGCAACATTATTGCAACAAGTTTGCGAACTTAATTGTCAGCCCACATATGTTGTCAACTTGAATCTGGACTATCCTGAAGTGACTCAGCTTATAGAATGTAGTGGGCATAATGCTGCATGACTCTGAGGCTAGGTCCTAAATGGCCATGCACTAGGTGAACAGTCCACAGAATAAAAAACAGGTGTTCAAAGACTTTTACACAAATGTTCATTGCAGTACTATGCTCAATAGCCCAAGTGTAGAAACAGCCCAAATATCCATCATCTGATAGATAAACAAAGTGTAATATATATATATATATATATATATATATATATATATATATATATATATATATATCTCCGTACAACAGAATATTCAGCCATATAAAGGAATGATCCATGCTACAACATGGATGAACCTTGAACATATCATGCTAAGTGCAAGAAGCTAGACGTGAGAGGCCATGTGTTGTATGATTCTATTTATATGAAATGTCTAGAATAGGCCAATCTGTAGAGACAGGAAGCAGATTAGTGGTTGTCAGGGGCTGGGGGGCAGGGAACAAGTAGTGACTGCTTCATGGTTATGAGGTATCTGCTTAGGTGATGGAATGTTGTAGAACTAGATCGTGCTGATGGCCATACAACATTGGGAATGTACTTAATGCCAATGAGTTGCCATAAAATGGTTCAAATGGTAAATGTTATGGTTTTTTACCACAATTTTTTAAAAGTTTAACAGGTGTTTTAAGCTACTAGGTTTACCGCGGTTGATCGTGCAGCAATAGATGACAGGAACAACTTCCAACATGGGGAGGAGGCGGGCAGAGGTCTTCTAGGCAGACAGCATTGCCACAACAATGAATCATGGTACCTCTTTTGCGACACACAGGACAGTTACCATGTACAGTTGCTTCCAGGTCTGTCTAGACTGTAAGCTCCTTGAGGGCAGGTGCAAGCTTTATTGTGCTCTGTCCTGCCCACAGCGCCCCACACTGTTCCTGGCTCAATGACTGCTCATGTATGCATTAGCAGATACACACTGGACCTACTGACAAGTATGGGTCACATCAACGCCTTCCCCTGCCCTGACTTCCAGTTGGGTTCACACCATAGTTTACCTTAGTGTCTCAGGGGCTCTTTCACAGCACCCCAGGCCCAAAGAAATACCTAACGGTTCCATTTGTTAAGTAGTTAGATCCAACCAATTCAATGGTAATAGTCTGTGTGTTTGACAGACGTTGCTGCCTTTTCCTCAAAAATTAAAAATATCTGTGGCACCACCGTGAGTCTGCTGCTGCTGTGAGTTTCTGCAGTGACCCCGGGTTCTGGGTGCACAGTTTGAATGTAGGTGCCTGGAGGTCAAGAGAGAACAGCGCTGGGGCAAGAAACTGAAGAGTCACAAACATGCAGATCAGACTTCATGTAAAGCGATGAGGCTGGTGAAAGCACCTGGGAAGTCAGTGCAGGGAAAGAAGCCACCTGAGGACTAAGCTACTAAGGACTAAACCTGAGGCACTACCACCAGCCCTGAGGTCAGGGCGGTGAGGAAGAAAGGCAAGGAACTAGTAACGTGGGGCTTCCCAGAAGCCAAGGGGAGAAAGTGCTTCCAGAGGGACGGTGTGATCAGAGATGTCAGATGACCTGATTTAGCAACACGGAAGACATCACCTGTCCTTGGCCAGGAGCAGTTTTGGGGGAGAGGTAGGAAGCAAAGTGCTGGGAGTGAATTAATGGGAACCCCAAACTACAACGCCATGCAGTATACCGTATTTGACACATAAAAGATGAAAACATGGTTTTCGTTGGTTTCTTTGTAGGTACTACTTTGGATTCTTGCATTTTTTTGATCCAGATGACAGAGCCAACTGAATGACAAATGAAAATGCAAAAAATGGAGGGCTCATTCAGGAGAGCACATAATCCTGCAGGTACCCAAAGGGATATAAAAGCAACACAATAAGAGCTGCTCCTGGGGCAGCTCCTCCTGCACTCATTCATTCGGACTGAGCCCAGCTCACTAACTCGGCCGGTACTTTGGTTCTGCCCCAACAAACGCTGTATGAACATCAGCCCCTGGATTTTTAGCAGAACCAAGGAATCAGGTGGCCTCTTTCGCATTATCGCCCCCCCTAGGGAGCCTAACTTTGCTAATACCCTGACAACACAGCCTGTTTGCATGAGCAATTAATTAGCTAGTGGCACAATTCTAGAGGCCCACAAAGCAGAGATCAGATAAGAGCACTGTCGCCAGCAAATGGTGGGGCCACACTGGAATGCAGGCCCTGTGTTTGTTCCATCATCCCAAGCTAGCTGAAGCAGCAATAAAAGTAAAGAGAATGTCAAAATGAGCCCCGTCTGTGCCTTGGCACAATTTTGGTGGTAATGACTTCTACACTGCCACAATGCTTCCTGCTGAGGGCACCACCTCTAATTTGGAAAATAATCCCAAATAGAATAATCCCAAATAGAACCACCTCACGATGCCAGTCAGATGTTGAGCCTCTCCTATAAACAGATGTTCACTGAGCAGGGGCACTCCTCTCTGTGCAAGTCAGTTTTCAAGTTTTTGTTTTTTTAAAAAAGTTGCACTACACTCTGACATCTCATGAGCAGCCCTAGGTACAAAACTAATAAAAACAGAGCTCAAAACTGCCTGAATGGAGTGGAGATCCAGGCCACCCATTCCTGCTCTGGTCCTCTCCTCGCGCCCGCCTCGGGAAAGAGGTCAGCATACTCCCCGTCAGCAAAGAGGCAGGCATGGCCTGGACAAATAAGAAACCCCCCGTCCGCTGACCCCAGACTGCACCCTGCTTTAGGCACAGCCATCAGGACTTGGGTGGGGTGGAAAAGGCTTCTTGGGTGACAGCCGGTGGCCCCCACTGCAGATGACATACAGAATGGGGTGCACTCGGAAACAGGCATAGGCTCTGATGTCCTTGTGAAGTCATTTTAAATCAAACCCAAGCTAAAGGAATCCAGCTGCCTTCCAGGGCCATTCTGAGGTACTTCTCAATGTTCACTGCTGCACCCAAATCACCACTGCCATCCGATTTTCTGCACATTTTAAAATCCTGAATTCAGAGCACATTGGAGATTGATTGAAAATGGCTAATTTGAAACAATGTAAAGAAACATCACAAGGTAGTTTTCAAAGAATCAAGAGGACACTGATATCTACCTTTCACCTTCTCTGTCAGTTCCCTTTTGCTGCTATAACAAAATACAACAAATTTAGTGGCTTAAAACAACACACTTTTATTTTACAGTTATGAAGGTCAGAAGTCCAACACGGTCTCACTGGGCTAAAATCAAGGTGTGGCAGAGCAGCATTCCTTCTGGAAGGTCTAGGAGAGAGTCTGCTCCCTCGCCTTTTCCAGCTTCTAGAGGCTGTATGCGCTTTCCTTGGCTTGAAGCCTCTTCCATATTCAGAGCCAGCAAAGGCCAGCCAAATCTTTCTCGCATGGCATCACTCTGATCCTGACTGTTCTACGTCCCTCTTCCATATTTAAAGGACGAGGGTCCTTTAATTGGCCAGGATAACCCTGGAGAATCTTATTTTAAGGACAGTTGATGAACTACCTTAATTCCAACTGCTACCTTAATTCCCCTTTGCCATGTAACCTAACATAGTCACAAGTTCCAGAGATGAGGGTATGGACATCTCCAGGAGCTATTATTATTATTCCCACCTACCTCCATTCGGAACACCCACCTGGGTAAAAGATTTCCCCTCTCTTTTCTGTTAGGTGTTTAGAAGGCCTTGAAGCTTTTACATGCAAGCCAAGATTGGCCAGTCAGTGGACCTGTGACCAAGCCTCAGGGAGGGCAAAAGTCCAGGTTGAGGGACAGGAACTCCTGCAGCCAGGCCGCCCCAAGCACACAAAGAGCAACGGCACAGCAGAACTGGACATGCAGCAGGAAAAGTGCCAACAGCAGGTTAGGGAGGAACCCAGAACAGGAAAGTCAGCGCACCCGGAAGGTATCTTTCCTGAACTCCCAAGAACCCAACCCAGCTCCTCCTGACATGCCGCTCTGAGCAGCCATACTGCCCCATCATCCTCATCACCATCATCTCTACTGGAAGCAGCTTCCGGCCCTTCCTCAGTGCCTGCTCGCACTGACTTTTCGGCGATTTCTGTGTTGTTGTTCAACAAACATGCAGGTTTTAGTTACGTCGTGTCCAAAATGATAGAGGGGATGGGGCTGTGACCTGTGACAGTGGGGAAGGGGCCAAAAACCAAAACAGGTGAGACTGAAAGGCAAACAGTCCGCAGACCATCAGCACAATGCAATGACTATCTAAGGTGCATCATGGCAACCCTGAGCCGTCCAGGAAAGGGAAGGTACCCCCCAATCTCGCCCAGGATGTACCTTTCCAGGGACCATTCCTGGACTCAGGTAAGCAGGGTTAAGCAGCTCTGAGCCAATCCTGCAGCTGGCCCTACGGCCCATCTGACTCATCCCCAATAGCTTAAGTCAGCCCACAGGGTTTCTGCTTGGACCCTAACCAGTGCCACCAGCAATTGGAGTCTGTAAGGACCTGGCCCACAGGCAGATGAGCGGGCAGCCAGGCAGGCAAGGTCTCCCGGCTCCGTGGAACGCTGTGTACAAGAGAGCGGGCCTGTAGGAGCTGCCAGATGATTTCTCCCAGGGAATGTTCTGTTTTGCTGTACCTGTCTTCCTTTGCTTCCTCTGTGCCGGCGTGCAGAGCGCCACCCTCTGGCAGGCCGCCACTGGAGACTCCCTGGTCTGTATGTGTCAATAAACCTATGTCTGGCACTCAGCTACCTGGTGTGTTCTTTGGGCTTGCGGCTTCTCAGGCACACATCTTGGAACAACTCGGACTCAGTCCAAACAGGGCCCACTCTGCTCTAGCTCTCTCCCCTGCCCAACCAAGTCCAAGGGCCACTGAAGACAAATCCAAACTCAGGGGTCACATGCTGCCATCTCCTTCATTTGTTCTGCTTGGACTACAGTGAATTTTTTTAATGGAGATATAATTCACATACCATACAACTCACCCTTTTAAAGTGTATAATTCAGTGATTCTTAGTACATTCACAAAGTTGGGCAACCGTCACCTCTAGCCAGTTCCAGAACATTTCCATAACCCCACAAGGAAACCTGTACCTATTAAGCAATCACTCCCCATTTCCCTTAGCCCTTGGCAACCACTAATCTACTTTCTGTCTCAATGGATTTGCCAACTCTGGACATTTCATATAAATGGGATCATACAATACGTGGACTTTTGTGTCTGGCTTTTCACTTAATGTTTTCAAGGTTGGCACAGTGCACATTTTTTTAATGTGGCTTAGAATGTCTTCAGTGACGTGAATTAGTAACACAGAGCTCACTTGGAGCCAGGTGCTCTGCTAAGTGCTTTGCTCACTGCATTCATTTAAAACTAATAACAACCCCATAAGCTGGATGGTGCGGTTATACCCATTTTACAGATGAGGAAACCAAGGCACCGAGCAGTTAAGTGACTTGGCCCGGTTGTAGTAGTGCTGGGCATGCTTGCACCGAAGCTTGCACCCTCCCTCCATTGGCTGGGCTACCTCTTTTGAAGGGAGTAGGCACTCTCATCACATTTACTATTGATCACTTCTCATATTACTCTGAACTGGCTCATTCCTGGAAGTATCTGTATTCATGGCCCCTGCTTTGGTTATTCAAATAAACCTGAGTTGAAGTCCTAAACCTCACTGGACCACATGTTTTTCATCTGTGATATGGATTACCACTTAGTTATTTTCAAGGCTGTAGGCAAACGGCCATTATAGACCTCAGGAGACGAGAGGGGTCACCGTACCAACATTTCAGGGTAGTTAGGAGGGGGGAATGTGTGTGAGGCACTAAGGACCTAGTGCATGGAAGACATTTGGGGAAATGGAGCCCTCGTTATGACTACCCACCCGCACCACTGAGCTGATCCCCACTGTTCAAAAGAACAGCTTTCCATTTCTGTAGGTACCTGAAGGCAACAGACCTGTCCTCGGAGGAGTTTCCCAAAGTAGTAAAATATACAGCGGACTCAAACCCTATCTGTAATTAAAACAGGGATGACTTGTTAACCGCCCTTTTAAACTCCTGGGAGCCTAAGGTCTGCATCAACTTGCCAGCATCTGCAGGGATTTCACAGATCATGCTTCGAGGCTGGGTGCCCTTTCTGAGGCCTGTCGGGCTTCCGTAGTCACATCTCCCTGCTGAGCACCCGGAACAGAATAACGTGGCTCTCAGGCAGGTCCCCCGCCCCCAATTCACCACTTCGGCGCTCCAGGAGAGCCAGCAGGTGCCTAACTGAGCACCTGCTTTGTGGGTCTTCATTTTGACACAGCCATTCTGAAACTGCCTGCACCCCTGCAGGAAAGCCACAAACGCACAGCCTGTGTTTGTCATCATACTTTTCACAAAAGATCCAGAAAACTGGGTCCCTACCTTGAAGCCAAAGCTTCTTCTGGTTCAGCTTTCTTAATTAAACTAAGGTCACTGGGTACTTGCCTTATCTGGATAGGATCCTGGCTCTCTCTCTTCCGAGCTATGTGAGCAGGGGCCCCTCATGTGGAAGGTGGGAGTAATAATACCTAGCCAGCAAAATTGCTGGGACAATTAAAAACAATAATGTGAAGTGCTGGCACACAGCAAGCACTCAGGAGAAGGTAGCTGGTGACAGGGCTGCAGACCTGAGAGCGACACATGGGCCTGGTCCCCTCAAGACACCTTTGTGAGTTGTTAGACATTATACACATGAGCAATCTGACTGAAGTTCAGAGAACGTGCCCAAGGCCATGTCAGAGGTAGAAGGAGGGCTGCCTCCAGGTATAAAGGCATATGCCTACTGCTGAAAAGCAAGGAGTGTGGAATCGGATAAGTCTGGGATCATATCTTAGCTTTGGCCAGTCAGAGGTAGAAGAAAGGCCGCCTCCACGTATAAAGGCATATGCCTAGTGCTTAAAAACAAGGACTGTGGAATCAGACAACTCTGGGATCATATCTTGGTTTTGCCACCTGAGGCAAGTTACTTCACCTCTCTGTGCCTCCATTTTGTCATCTGTAAAATGGTTGCACCAGTTTGCAGTTTCCTCCACCCCCTAAATCATCTAGTGAAACACATAGTGGTGAAAAATGGAGACCTGATCATTTATATTCCTCACCTTCTCAATGTGCATACCATGGTGAAAAATTTCAGAAGACAGCCTTGAAGCAAGTGTCATGTTTCTACCTTTTTTGTGCTTCCACATTCAAATTTTCCACATCATTAGATGCAAGTCAATTCAATGATTGTACTTTCCCCCACAAATGCATCATACACAAAATTAAAATGTTAACCTCAAAGGGAAAAAAACAGAAAATTCAACAACCCTGTAACTCACTTTATTTTTCTTCATAGCTCTAACAATAGACTGTATAGATTGCCATGTTTGTATTTGTTTTCTCCTCCCACCAGGATGCCAGCTCACATGAGAAACATTTCTGCAGCTTTTGCAAAATTGCCTTGGCTAGTGCTGTCCCGTTTTCCAGTGTTCCTTATATGTAACAAAAGTCTCGCTGGAACTCAGTACTAGGGCAAAGTTTTGTTTCAGCTAAGCTCGTTTGTTTTCCATTAGCTGAATCTGCTTTCGTTGTCAGGGAGCTCAGAGCACAATTCTGTGCTCAACTGCAGTGTTTTCCTTAAACCCCTTTTCTGATGTGGAAATGGGATATAAATAGGTGTAAGAAGATTGTGCTGGTACACACGGAGGAGACCCTATTTTTAACCACAGACCGCATTTATTCTAAGAGGAAGCTTCTCCAGCTTGAATGCAAAATACCCGGAATGTAGTTAAAATGCAGAATGTGACTCATTAAGGCAGGGGCAGGTCCCAAGTGGCTGCACTCCTAACAAGTCCCAAGCGATGCCGTGTGGACCCTGGACCACACTGAGTAGTCAAGATCTAAGAAACTTGCTCCCTTGATTCCACAGAATTTCTCTCTCCTTCTTGGCAAAATATCACCAATGGCTGGAAAACCAGGGCCGGCACCAGGAGCACCCGAGCAGCTGGTTAGGCCTGCACATCACCTTCCCCGTAGAGACCCTGACAAAGGGGGAGGAATGTGCCCACGAAGCTCCCCAGCTGCTTCTGTCGCAGGTGGCCTCAAAACACATTTTGAGACTCTCCACTCGAGGGAATGAGTGCTCTCTTCAAGATTTTCCCAAAGGCAATCTCTGGGGACAGCTATTGTCACCAGTGGAGACACCTCGTTCAGGATTGTAAGGGGGTACTACCCCGCTCCTTCCAGCCCCGCACCAGGAGGGGTCCCGCTCCCTCCTCTCCGGCCACGTGGATCGTGGATCACGCAGCAGGTTCAGCCTCCGCGGGATCCTGGCTCGTACCCCCGCCCCACCACCCGCAGGCTAGCTACGCCGCAGGCCCGAGGGGCGGGCACCAGGTCGCTCATGCGCACCACGAGGCCGCTGGGGCGCAGAGCCCCCGCCCCGCGGGCCCCCAGGGTGGGGTCCCCGTGTGCCCCCCTCCCTCCTTACCTCTCTGGACCACAGTGGCCAAGGAGAAAGCGAGGCAAACGAGGAACGCCGAGTGCCAGGCCACCATGGTTAGGAGCAGGTGGAGGGGGCCCGGAGGAGCACAGTTGGCTCGAGAACGCCGGAGGGGGAAGTTGGGGAGGAGCAGGGAAAGAGGAGGAGCGGCAGGAGGAGGAGCCCTGCTGCCACTGCAGGACCCGCCCAGAGAGAGCAGGAGAGCGCGCATGAGCACTGGCGCCGGGGGGCGCGCCAGGCTGAGGCAAGGTGAGGTCGAGCAGGGCTGCGGCAGCCGCACAAGAGATGGGGCGAGCCTGCAGTCTCGGGGGTGGGGCCTCTGCGCAAGGGATCGGACCGCCAGTTGGAGGCAGGTCTTCAGCTGAGGGCGGGGCTGGTGTGCGAGGCGCGGGCACCCAGCGGATGGGGTGGTCTAGGTTGGGTCCCGTGCCAGCGAGCGGCCCACAGGCCCCTTCCTACCATGGTCCTGGAAATGGAAGTCTTAGAGGGGGGCCCTGCTGGCCCGGAGCAGTAACTCAACAGTGTTGGGGCAGTCAGAGGCGCCTGCGATGAGAGTGTGTGGTGATTTCCACCCGGTGCGCCAGACTTCTCCCGGGCTGTGGCAGGACCCGAGGCAGCGCACACGCCAGGTGCGCTCTGCCAGCTGGGTGACTCTTGGACAGAGCTCTTCCCCTTTTAACTGGTGTGATCCCTGTAAAAGGCTCTTCCCTAGGGACCTCCCCAGCTGCGGCTCCAGGACAGAGCACCGGCGCACTTGCCCCAGTCGCTGTAGCGGAGCTTGCTTTTCAGAACCGTTGGCTGCCCGCCCATTCGCTGATCCCTGCAGGAAACTGTGGAGGAACCCAATCCAGAGATTAAAGAAAAGGGCCGTTTTCGTAGTTGGCCACGGTTGGCAAACAACAGCACGTCTCGATGAGATGAGCCCGAGGCCGGGGACACTGCGGCAGGCGAGAGGGAGGGTGAGGGGCGCCCCAAACCTGAGCGCTGGCGGGTCCAGGGGATGAGGGAGGAGGGACAGGGTCAGCTCTCCCGAGGCTTTGATGAATGCGCTGAAAGTGCAAGTTCACATCTGCAGAGTCGATTTGTAAAACGTGCTCACTGAACGACAAACGCGCTGCAGTCCTTTCCTATGAACCTCCGCAAACGGAGTCCATCTCTGGGACCAGACAAAGTCAGATTCCGACTCTGCCCTGAACAGCAAAATGCCCTCTGTAGCCTTTGACCTGAACGCCCTCAACAAGGGCTCCAGCTGCAGCCGGCTTTCGAGGACAAAGAAAGCGCCACTGCTCTGCAGAGAGGCGTCGTCAATCCTAGCCCTGCCATTATTGGACACAGGCTGCCCTGGACTACATCCTCTTTACAGGAGGGGCTACCACCACCTCCCCCCAGTGTACCTTCAGTAGGCTTCCTGTGCTCCCCACCAGTCCGGCCCTCCAGAGACCCCCCCCCCACAGTGGCACTCTCCACCCCCTGAGTCATAGTGAGGGGGCAGGGGTCTCCATGGGATGGACCTGTGACTCCATCCATTGCTCTGAATCCCCGGGGCAGGAAAAACAAAACATATGAGTGACTGTTAGGATTTTCAGGGCAGTGCTTATTCTGACACTAGCCAGAGAATTAACAGAACTAACTAGTAGTCACTGAAACACACTACATACCATGTGTCATGCTGGGTGTCAGGCGGGGTCTCTGGTCCCGCTCCCCACATAAGAATGCAGGACATGGTGAGGCCAAAAAGGAACACCCACGGAGCCATAGATAGGGGAGTCACACCACTATATTCTCGCTGGCGGCTGGGTTGGAGAAACAGGAAGCAGGAGCCACACTGTTCGCGACCCTCACTGCACCGCTTGCAGGCTCAGCCACCATCTTCTTGCTAGCCCCCATTTTCCGTTAGTGTAGCCACGGCAGTTATATTAGTGACCACTGGCTCACGGGTTACAGCTGACGGCCAACTAGCCACAGCTGATGGCCATCCAATCACAGTTGATGGCCATCTACTACCTGAGCCAGCACCTTTCCACATGAGGCCGAGAGCCTGGAAACTGCTTTCTGGGGCTCTGTCCCCGCACTCCACCCCTACAGGGTCTCACCTCACAATCTATGCGACAAGCGTCTTCCGCGAGGGTCCCTGTGCGAGGAGCCTGGAGGTAGATGCAGTATCGTGGACACAGCCAGGGCTCTCAGGGTACTGCCACTCTTTCTGGGCACAGCCAGAGTTTTTCAGGGCACCACCAGTACTTCTGGGCACAGCCAGACTTCCTGGGTTTCTTAGGGTACCACTAGTCTCCCAGGGCACAGCCAGGGCCTCAGGGCACCGCCACTCTCTCTGGGCACAGCCAGACTTCCTGGACTCAGCCAGGGCTCTCAGGGCACTGACAGTCTCTCTGGGCCTCTTGGGGTACTGTGCTGGAACAACAGCAGCTCACAGTCAAGGTGCTTACATATTCTTGATGGCGGCCGGTCAAGACACAAAAGCAAACATCCGCCAGTTCCACTACACGGTGGTATGTTTCTAATCAAACAGTCAAGCAGTCCATTAAATTAGGGATAGAAGGCAATTCCCCATAGTCCATAGTCATTCGCCAGGGCTGTCCTGGGTGTGAGGGACGACCTTGACCTCACCCTCATCTCCCACGGAGGATTCAGCAAGCGTTTCCTCCTGGGACTACAAGTCCTGCGTCCGGGCTGCCTCAGCAAGCACTTCCCAGCCCACAGGGCGGCAACAACCTTCACTTTCTTCGGCCTGTGCTGGTTGGGGAACCGTCCACGTCTTTCCACCCCTCCACGGGGGTCCAGCTCTCCAGCAGCTGCTCCTCCTGGTCTTCCTGAGACTGCGTGTTCATACGCACAAACTGCTCCACAGCCTTTTGGAGGGCTTTGGCCGGCACTGTACCCTCCTCGCTGCGCCATGTGTCATGCAGGGTGTCAGGCGGGGTCTATGGTCCCGCTCCCCACATAAGAACGCAGGACATGGTGAGGCCAAAAAGGAATACCCACGGAGCCGTAGATAGGGGAGTCATACCACTATATTCTCGCTAGTGGCTGGGTTGGAGACACAGGAAGCAGGAGCCACACTATTCGCGACCCTCACTGCACCGCTTGCAGGCTCAGCCACCATCTTCTTGCTAGCCCCCATTTTCCGTTAGTGTAGCCACGGCAGTTATATTAGTGGCCAATGGCTCACTGGTTACAGCTGACGGCCAACTAGCCACAGCTGATGGCCATCCAATCACAGTTGATGGCCACTTACTACCTGAGCCAGCACCTTTCCACGTGAGGACGAGAGCCTGGAAACTGCTTTCTGGGGCTCTGTCCCCACACCGTGTTTCCTCCAAAATAAGACCTAGACGGACCATCAACTCTAATGTGGTCTTCTGGAGCAAAAATCAATATAAGACCCAGTCTTATTTTACTATAATATAAGGCCCGGTCTTATATTGATTTTTGCTCCAAAAGACGCATTAGAGCTGATGGCCTGGCTAAGTCTTATTTTCAGGGAAACGGTATATGGCATATTCCAGGCATTTTAGCCTTATTTGTTATTCCCCACAACTTCATGTATCACCTCAATGATTTATAAGGGAAAAGGAGCAAAATGGAGGTTCCTTGAGGTATCAAAGGGCAAAAGCGACCATAGGAACCCCAGTGGGTGAATGGCTAAGAACATGTGCTTCAGAGCCAAGCAGGGTTGAAATCCTGGCTGGACCCAATAAGGTTGTGGTAAGGATTAATTGAGATGGTGGAAAGTGGGCAGCCTAGGACACGGTAAGCAGAAAGGTGTTACTTGTTCATCTTGTTACAATTAAGAAAATACTGGCTACTATGAGGTTGAGCAGTTACTGTGTATTCCAGGCCACAGATATGCTCTCAAATCTCCCAGTAACTCTGGGTGCCTCGGGTCATTCCCTTGTCCCCTGGCCTCGGAAGTCCCATGTGTACCAGGAGACCACTGGATATCAGTCTTTAGGAGCCCTTCAGGCTCTGATGAGTGAACCCCAGCACCTATATACTTGGCTGCACTGACGAGGTGAAGAAAATTTAGCCTCTGAGTTGAGGCCATCTCAGTCAACATGCAGTAGACAGTCACATACACCTGGAGCTCTAACTGGTACATGTACAGTGCAGACACCTAAATCCCACCAGCAAAACACTGGCTGTGGTGTAATGTGCAATAAGACCATGTTCTAGCTCAGGGGTAGTTGGCACACTATGGGCCTTGGGCCAAATCCCATCCACTGGCTAAGTCCCACACCATGGCCAAATCCCGCCCAGCGACCAAATCCCGCCCAGTGGCCAGCAGCCAAATCCCGCCCACCTATTTATTTGTTTGGCCTGCAAACTAAAAGTGTTTTTTCAATTTTAAATGACCGAAAAATAACAAGAAGTTTATTTTGTGACATGGAAAAGTTACAGGAAAGTCAAATGTCAGTGTCCATGAAGTTTGTGGGCACATAGCCACACCCATTTGTTTCTGTATTGTTGATGGCTGTTTTTGCTGCTGAAGCACAGCTGAGTAGGTGTGACAGAGACCATGGAGCCCACAAAGCCTAAAATAGTTACACTTAGTCCTTTACTAAGAAAGTTAGCTGGCCTCTGTTCTAGCAGCTTGAACTCTGGCAAGGATGAAATTTAACAGGTGACATGTGAGACCTAAAGCACATGCTCCACAGAATAGGAGATGCCACAGAAAGAAGAACCCACAAAAAAGGGTAATGTTTACCATGTGCCAAAAGAAACACACTTAAAAAAAGGTAATTAATCAAAATATTACAAATGTCTGAGGTTAGTTATCCTACCGGATAACTCTCCCTATGTAAAATAACTCACCTGGGGCCTAACTGGTCTCTCGGTCTCATATAAGTTAGGTTAGTGTGAGTTTGAGGGGGCTGATGACATCGAAGCCCTGAGCCTGCCAGGCTGAAGACCAGCCCAGAACTTGTTGAGCCTCTCAGTCGGGTAGTGGCTATCCTGCTGAATTGAAATTGAACATGGAGTTGATTTCCATACAGGAAATTCTACACTTAGAAACCATGATTCTTTGCTTCCCATCTTCACACACATACATTCCTCACTGCCACTGCACATGGGAGATGGGTCAGACTCTTGGCTGAGCCTGCCTTGTCCCCTCTTGCTACTCTTTACCCATTCCTGAACTTCTCATATCATGCAAATTGTCACCCATTGGAAAACCATTTGGCCTGAGAAGCTCCTCTCCTAAAACACTCATCTTTCCTCAACTCTGACCCTGGCAGACAAGTGTGTGATGGACAAATGACCACCAGGCCAGTGAGAGTACAGGAGAGGTACAGATTGAGCTATGAGGACTTCCACTAATCGCAGTTAAATAGATCTCTGAGGGCTACCCTGGTGTTCTACCACTGCCCAACCTTCTGCCTCCATCCTCATTACACACTATATACTTGGAAAGATGTGTTCTAAATTCCCAAACAGCTATTATCTCACTATCACTAGTGTAGATTCCCTGTCTTGCTCCCAAGTACCACGGAACCCTCCTTGCAGAGTCCCCCAAGGGGGGCTCCCTCACCCATAGCCAAAATCAGCCCCACCTGGTGGCGTCTGCCTACCAGGGCCTTAGAAAGCCCTTGCCACCACCCCCACCACTGTTGAAGGAGCCCATCCTGAGAGCACCACTGTCCACGTCAGGACTGCCATTTCCTGCAGCCCCCCCTTCCCCACCCCACTGATCCTTGGGGCGCCAGGGTGGAGAGGGAGTCCACATTAAGGCAGGGGCAGCGACAAAGTCCCCTGGGACCCAAGGCAGCTCAGCTTGTGCTCAGAGCTTCAACAACTCTTCAATCTGTATTCTTTCTTCTCCTATAGCGTGGGGATCTAACCCCTTTAACCAAACTAGTTTGTGGACCCCCCCCACGCAAGGTAGGAATGGGAAAGGGAGCAACACTCCCCCTCCCACCTGGCTCCCCACTGTGCGGGCCAATTAAGAGACAAAGACTCCGTGCATATCAATAGGAATGTTTGAAGCTAGCCCTGGGGAGAGGGAGCACCGCGGGCTACAACAGTTCCCTAAATGGCTGACATCAGACATCAGCAAGTCTTTACCAGTCCCTGGCGAAATAAGAAAAATGAGGTGGTTGTAGCAACTTTTCCCCCATAAAGCTAGAGTACTGACCTTTATTCTGAAATCATGGACTTTTTTGGTATACAAAAGTCCTTTATTTCATGAAAAGATGGTAGTGTTTTATTTAATGTGCTTACTTTGCAAAGTAGAAAGTTGGCAACCCTACCCGTCCCCAAATAAAAAAAAAGAAAAAAGAAATCTACTCGCCGGAGAAATTCACAAGTCTGGGAATCACTGGCTATACCTGCAATATTGAGCCCACCCAGGGCCCTGATACACAGGAATTTTTTGAAACACACCCCATATGTAAACAGAAGCCCTGATGATGGATTCTAAAACAACGTTCTCTTTCATATTTTTTGAGTTGTAAGCAAATTATCCCTCATTCTCCTCTTCCTCTCCACAGCATTCTTATATTCTCTCTTCTCTTGGATTTTATAATAAGGCAAGGTCAGTCAGAGCCTTGAATGCCATGCTAATGAGCAAAGATTTGATCCTGAGAACAAAGGGAAGCCACTAGAGGGTTTTAAGCATGAAGTGGAAGAGACAGGCAAAGTGGTCCACAGGAGGGGCTACTGACACCATCTATGGAAAGAGGCTGGGAGCCATGGGGCTGAAGAGAAATTTTTGGGTTCAGAGTAAATATGTGGTGGACGTAGCAGTGGACATAGAAAGGAGGGAATGGGTGTATGGGCCTGGCCCAGTTCTCAGGGCAGGGAAGAAAACAAATCCCAGGTGCCCTGTAGGGAGGAGACAGATGGCGAACGATTATAACTCCATGTGATACAGGCAGTTAGAAACGGGAGTGCAGGGCACTGTGGGAGCATCAAAGAGCGGGGTCCCTCCCAGTTGGATGGTCAGGTTGAGCTGACTTAAGGAAAAGTAATAGTTCACCGTGCAGATGGGGGTGTGTGTGTGGGGGGGGTGTTCCAAGAGAACTACTGAAGCAAAGACCCAGAAATGAGAAAGAACACAATATATGGAATACAAGTTGGCTGGAACCAGGTTGTGCAGGGCTCACAGAGCAGGTTAAGTTTAGATTCTATCCAAAGACAACTGGGAATCCCAAAGAGTTTTCAGTGGGGCTGTGGAGAGGCTGCAGGGTGACAAGATCAGATTGACATTTCATGATTCATTTCTTGAATAAGACTCAGGACTCTCTTGTACAGAACCCAGCATCCACCTTAGAAAATGCTGCTCTAGGTGACGGAGCCGTTGAAGAGTAAAAAGCTGGAGATAGTGGGGAGGGAATTGGAGTGGGGTGTGGAGGCAGGGAGAAGAGGGAGGAGGCCAATGCAGGAGTTCCAGGAGTGCTTATCTGGGCTCAGGAGGTGAGCTGGGACCTGGGCTCTCAGGCTCTACTAGCTGCTCAGAGACACCCGGTGTGGCTGCTCAGGAGCTGCAGTGATGACTTCCATGCCTGTGTTTTCAGAAGACCCCCCCCCCGACACACAATCACACCTGTTGGAACTGTATGCCATTGAGTTGCTCACCCTCTCAAGGGAGACTTTGACCAGAGCATTTTGTAACCCAGTGCCACAAATTCCCATGAGATACAAGTCATCTCATTCTTTTTGATTTCTGTTAGAATTCCTATTTGAGGTTTGAGGTCTTTTTCTTAACACACCAAGGGCCATACAATGGTGACAATAATGGCAATGATGGCCACGGTGAAGATAAAAAAGGAAAAGAAGATGAGTACAAAATGCCAGTGGGTCACGACTTGGTTACAAGGCTCATTATCATGAGAAAGAGCCCTCTTCTCTGGAAATCTAAATGCAGAATGCCCACCCATCTTCTGGAAGCCTGCATGCCAAGTCAAGCAGGGCAAAACCTTATACCTGCATGTTTTTCTAATGGGAGAAACTGTTCTGTAAATTTCTAGTGCTCAGTTGAATTAATATGAAATTTGCATAAGCACTTGGCAAAAAATAACTTATGTCTCTAATATTTTTGAGGTAGCATTTTCCGCTCTGAATTCTGATCTCACAGGAATAGGACTTAACATTTGCCTTCCCAATTCAGAGGAGTAGGACCTTATTTAACTTACCCAGTGGAGTCTCCCTGAAGCACTTGGAAGACTCAAACCACAGAAATCAACAATTGGCCTCTTTCTGTCTTTTCCAGTAATGGAAGCAGTCCAAGAAACCTCCCAGAAAAAGTTACAGGACACAAATGTGGAAAACAGCATCCAATTAATAGTAACAACATTGTGTTAAAAATATCTCTTGGTTTTCAACAGGCATTGCCACCCCTTTGAGGGACCAATACATCAAACATACACACACACACACACACACACACACACACACCCATAGGATGCTAGTGGACATGAATTTGGATGTTACGGTAGCCCAACCCCAGGCTGTCCAACAAGACCATTTGATTCCATTATTGCATACAAATGTCAAACTTCAGTCTGCAGACTTTTATCACTGGGTCTGGGTAAACCAAAACAGAGAAAAATTGGAGCACCATGGATCTGCCTCTACCATGTTTCCCCGAAAATAAGACCTAGCTGGATAATCAGCTCTAATGTATGTTTTGGAGCAAAAATTAATATAAGACCCGGTTTTATTTTACTATAAGACCCGGTCTAATATAATATAATATAATATAATATAATATAATATAATATAATATAATATAATATAATATAATACAATACAATATAATACCGGGTCTTATGTTAATTTTTGCTCCAAAAGGCACATTAGAACTGATTGTGCAGCTAGGTCTTATTTTCTGGGAAACAGGGTAACTGGTTATGTGAATTTGAACAAAAGTTGATTAACATGTATTGAGTACCTGGAAATTCTACCAGAGGTTTGAATTCTACCAGAAGAGAAGTCTTCAAGACTTCTCAAAGCACCCCCCCCTTTTTAAAAAGATTTTATTGGGGTAGGGGAACAGGACTTTATTGGGGAACAGTGTGTACTTCCACGACTTTTTTCCAAGTCAAGTTGTTGTCCTTTCAATCTTAGTTGTGGAGGGTGCCGTTCAGCTCCAGGTCCAGTTGCCATTGCTAGTTGCAAGGGGCACAGCCCACCATCCCTTGCGGGAGTCGAACCAGCAACCTTGTGGTTGAGAGGACGCACTCCAACAAACTGAGCCGTCTCGGGAGCTCAACGGCAGCTCAGCTCAAGATGCCATGTTCAATCTTAGTTTCAGGGGGCACTGCCCACCATCCCTTGCGGGACTTGAGGAATCAAACTGATAACCTTTTGGTTGACAGCCCATGCTCCAACCAACTGAGCCATCTGGGAGGCAGCTCAGCTGAAGGTGCCTTGTTCAATCTTAGTTGCAGGGGGCAGAGCCCACCATCCCTTGTGGGACTCGAGGAGTTGAGCTGGCAACCTTGTGGTTGAAAGCCCACTGGCCCATGTGGGAATCAAACCAGCAGTCTTCGGAGTTAGGACCATGGAGCTCCAACCGCCTGAGCCACCTGGCCGGCCCCTCAAATCACCCTTTTGTTTATATCCCCACTAAGGACACCCTGACACAAGTGACCATGTGAAGCCTACTGAGAGAAAATGGAGAATCTTAACTGGGGTCTTACTTCTCCTTTCCCTGCCCTTTTGTCTCTTGATCACACTACAGGAAGCGGGATCTTCTAAAAGTGTTACGTCGGATCATAGCCCTACCCTGCTCAAGCTCCCCAGTGGCTTCTTCCCATTGTTCCTGGGATCCAGTCTAAGCTCCTAAGCTCAGTGTTCAAGGCCCTGCATGACTTGGCTTCAGATAATTTCTCCGACCATCTCTCTCCCACCACTCCTGGCCCCAGCTTCTAGCCTCACCGGAGCACTCACTGCTCCCCAAACCTCGGTGCTCCTTCCCACCTCTGTGCTTTTGCTCACACTGAACCTTCCGCCAGGTCCTCTCTTCTCACTGTAACCTTTCTCCCTGGGCTATCTCATTCACAACCACCTAAAGCTCTCCAGCCCTACTTCTCCTGTGAACCCAGACACCTACATTCAAATCCCTGTTGTGCATTGTCTAATGGCTTTTTCAGAGGCATTGTGACATCCAAAACAGAAATGTCAATCCTTGTCTGCAAAAGCACACTGCCACTCCCCTACATGGTCCCCATCTCAGTAAGTGGCACCAATGATCTCCCAGTTGCAGGGGCCTCAAACCTAGGCGGCAGCCTTGACTCCTTTCTTGGTCTCACCCATTTCATTACCAAATACTGCGAACTCTGCCTTCTAATCAGCCTTGGATGTGTGCATTCATCTCTGCCCTGAATAACTGCACTGCTGCCTCCAGCCAGCACCCAGAGCGAGCCTCTTGAAAAGTAAATCAGAACATGTTCTTCCCTTGCTGAAAAATCCATAAATCTCATGCTACCAGTCAAGATGGTGGAGTAGGTAAACATTGTGCTTGCTTCCTCTGATAACCACTCCAAAATTACAACTAAACTACAGAACAACCATCACTGATAATCACTGATAATCACTTGAAACCTAGCTAAACATAAGTTGTATAATTAAGGATAAACAGAAGAAGCCATGTCGAGACTGGTAGGAGGAGTAGAGATGTGGTCCAGGCTAGGCCCACACCTACATATGGTAGTTGAGAATCAGGAGGGATACCTCAGCTGTGGAGGTCCCCCCTGAGGAGCAAGGGGTCCTAGCCCCACAACAGACTCCCCACCATCCCAGAGTTCCAGTGCTGGGGAGAGAAGTTCCCACAACTTCTGGCTGTGAACACCAGCAGAGATTGTGGCTGAGTGAAACAGAGGGCTGTTGGAATTCCAGAAATTCCTTTTAAAGGGCCCATGCACAGACTTAGTTGCTGATGGACTTACTCACTCTGAGCTCCAGCACTGGGACAGCAACTGGAAAGGCACTAGGGACATATGGGGAGGAACTGAATTGTCTGACTTGAGGGCGAGGGTTGGAAGGGCAGCTTCCTCCCAGACAGAAGTGCTAGCAGGAACTGTTGTTTCTTTGTTGAGCTCTCTCACCACCTAGCCTGCTCGCATGGATAGGGGCCATATCTGAGTCTCCATCAACCTAGCTAACATCATTCCTGCCACACTGGTGATTCTCTGAGACCCCACCCCACCCAATTTCTGGGCCCACCCAAAACACTTCCAGTGGCTTTTCCATACAAACAGCCTCTCTCAGATATTGATGCAGACTTTAAAATTTCTTGAAGGTTCACAAACCCCAAACAAGCAGCATCTGGCCTCAGCATGTCCCATACCTCTTGCTACACAGCCCGAAGCTCAGCACTAGTGGCAGCCAGCCTCAGTTCACAGCTTGGTATCTCGCAGGCATCTCCAAGCCCAGCAAAAGTGGCAGCCATCTGCAGATCACTTTGTAGCTCATACCAAGTGGCCCTGGACAGGAAACTGTCAGTGGCTGAGCTTGGCCTGCACCAGAGCCCCGCCCAAGAGGCCCCAGGACCCATACAGCCAGTGGCCAGCTTCAGACTACCCCAGAGCACCACCTAATCATCTCCACAAATGACACACCCAAAGGGCAGACTGGGCAGGCACAAGAACCATAGAACCATCCTAAAACAAATCCTACTCCATAAGGTCAGCCCCTGCACAACAGCTCTTCCATTGTAGTCACAGCCAGTCCTAACAACCAATCAGCCTGAGGGTCAATCCCTCCCATTGATGTGCCAACAGCAATCAAGGCTCAACTACAACACATACAAAGGACAAACGTTGAGCGCCTGGCTCAGGGGATCAGGGAGACTGTGCCACTGGCTCCAGAACAAAGCTCCAGAAAAAGAACTAAACAAAATGGAGACAAGTAATCTACCAGATGCAGAGTGCAAAACACTGGTTATAAGGATGATCAATGATCTCAGGGAGAACTTCAACAAAGAGATAGGAAACATAAAAATGGAGATATAAACATAAAAAGAAACCAGTCAGAAATGAATAATACAGTAACTTAGATGAAGAATACATTAAAGGAAATCAACAGTAGATTAGATGAAGCAGAGGACTGTATCAGGGATTTGGAAGACAATGTAGCAGGAAACACCCAATCAGAACAGCAAGAAGAAGAAAAAAGACCCCCCCCAAAAAAATAATAAGGATGGTTTAAGGGGCCTCTAGAAACACATCAAGCATACAAACATTTGTGTTATAGGGGTACCAGAAAGAGAAGAGAGAGCAAGGAATTGAAAATTTATTTGAAGAAATAATGATGGAAAACTTCCCTAACCTGGTGAAGGAAATAGATACACAACCCTAGGAAGTGCAGAGAATCCCAAATAAGATGAACCCAAACAGGTGAACACCAAGACACATCATAATTAAAATGGTAAAGGTTAAAGACAAAGAGAGAATCTTAAAAGCAGCAAGAGGAAGGCAACTAGTAAATTATAAGGGAGCTCCCCTAAGATTGTCAGCTGATTTCTCAACAGAAACTTTGCAGGCCAGAAGGGATTGGCACAGAATACTCAATGTGATGAAAAGCAAGGACCTACAGCTAATACTCTATGCAGCAAAGCTATCATTTAGAATTGAAGGACAGGTAAAGGGGTTCTCAGACAAGAAAAAGCTAAAGGAGTTCATCACCACCAAACCAGTATTACAAGGAATGTTAGAGGGACTTCTTGAAGAAGGAGGAGGAGGAAGACGAGGAGGAGGACGAAGAGGAGGGAGGAGAAGGAAAAGAAAAAGAAGAAGAAGAAGAGAAAAGATTTAAAATATGAATAATAAAATGGCAATAACTATGTATCTATCAACAATCACTTTCAATGTAAATGGATCAAATGCTCCAATCAAAAGACAGGAGGGCGGAACGGATAAGAAAACAAGACCCTTACATATGCTGCCTACACGAGACTCACTTCAGATCGAAAGACACACACAGACTGAAAGTAAAGGGATGGAAAAAGATATTTCATGAAAATGGAAAGAAAGCAAAGCAAAACAAAAAAGCTGGGGTAGCAACTTATACAGACAAAATAGACTTTAAAACAAAGGCTATAGCAAAAGACAAAAAAGGAGCCAGTAATTCCACTTCTGATATTTATCTGAAGAAACCCAAAACCCCAATTCAAAACTGTATATGCATGCATATGTTCATTGCAGCATTATTTACAGTAGCCAAGACATGGAAGCAACAGAAGTGTCCATCAGTAGACGATTGGATAAAGACATACAATGGACTGTTACCTAGCCATAAAAAAGAATGAAATCTTGCCATCTGCAACAACATGGATGGACCTAGAGGGTATTATGCTGAGTGAAATAAGTCAGAGAAAGACAAATATAATTTCACTTATACATGGAATCTAAAGAACAAGATACACGAACAAACAAAACAGAAACAGACAAACTGATGGTTACTAGATGGGAGAGGGGTTGGGGAACTGGGTGAAAAGGTGAAGGGATTAAAAACCCAAATTGGTAGTTACAAAATACTCATGGGGATGTAGGGTACAGCATAGGAATACAGTCAAATATGGTAATAACTATGTATGGTGTCAGATGGGTATAGACTTATCAGGGTGATCACTTTGTGAGATATATAGCTATCTAATCAGTATGTATATACCGGAAACTAGTATAATATTGTAAGTCAACTCTAATTGAAAGTAAAAATTACCAAAAACAATTTTAAATCCATCAATTTCATGTTAAAGGTTCTGCATCTTACTCAGAACAAATCCAAATTCCTGAGTATGATGTATACATGAAACTAATATAATATTGAATGTGAAGTATAATTCAAAATTTTAAAATATTTTTTTTTAAAATTCCTGCCTACAAAGCTCTGTATGACCTAGCCTGAGCCCGCCATACTGCTTTGTGCTACTAGGTTTCCCTACATATCCCCATTGTCTGCAATGACCTTCTTTCCCTTGACTACCTGGCTGGCTCTAATTTGTCCCTCATTTCTCCCAGCCCAGGAAGAGTGAGGGGCCCATCCTTTCTACTCCTGTGGCCTCTATGCTGGACTCTGCCTTAGAACTGGGCCTGGTCCTTTGAAATTTGCTGTCTCCTCCCACTGGTCTCCTTGCTCTCAACCCTGGCAACATGATAGAATCGTTGGGGAAGCTTTTTTTTCTTTATAAATTGGAGTACAATTCACATAACATAAAATTCACCCCTTTAAAGTGAACACTTCAGTGGCATTCAGTACATTCACAGTATTGCATAACTATCACCTCTATTTACTTCCAGAACATTTCCATCATAGCAAAAGGAAACCCTGTACCCATTAGCAGTCACTTCCTATTTCCCCTCGGTCAATCCCTGGCAACCACTAATCTACTTTTTGTCTCTATGGATTTGCCTATTCTGGACATTTCATATAAATAAATCATATGCTATGTGGCATTTTGTGTCTGGCTTCTTCCACCTAGCAAAATGTGCTCAAGGCTCATTCATGTTGTAGCATGATCCTCATTGCTTTTTACAGCTAAATAGAATTCTATTGCATGGATAGACCACATTTTGTTTATCCAATCATCAATAGATGTACAGTTGGGTTGTTTCTAGTTTGGGGTTATTGTGATTAATGCTGCTATGAACATGTATGTAAATGTGTTTTTGCAGATGTATGTTTTCATTTCTCTTGGGTGTATACCTGAATTGCAGGGTATCAGGGAAACTTTGAAAATAACCCCTGTCAGTCCCCACTCCCTGAGATTTCACGCATTTGGCCTGGGGTGGGCTAAGGCACTAGTGTTTTTCTAAAGACTCGCCTGGTGGTTCTAATGCATAGCTAAGGCTGAGAACCACTGATTGAGACCATGGCTGGGCAAAGTACAGCCAGTGGGCCAAGTTCTGCCCATCACCTGTGGTCATATGGCCTGCCAGCTAAGAACGGTTGAGAAAAATTAAAAAGAAGACTATTTTGTGACACATGAAATGATGTGACATTTAAATTTTGGTGTCCATAAAAAAAGTGTTGTTGGCACACAGCCATGCCCATTCACTTACCTGTTTTCTATAACTGCTTTTGGGCTACCAGGGCAGGGCTGAGTAGTTGTAACAGAGACCAACTACTCACGAAATTATGGCTCCCAAAGCTGAACACATCTACATTTGGTCCTTTACAGAAAACATTTGCTGGCCCTACTTTGATCATTCTCAGTCTCTCATTACTTGACCTTTAAGCAGCAGTCGGCACCCTTGATAACTGTCTTCTGCCTGAAATACTTTCTTCACTTGACAGCTGGAATCTCACTCTCTCCTGGGGCTCAATCTCTGGAGTTTGGGGAAGCCCCATTGGGGTGGATCTGTGGTGCTCCATGTTCAGCAGCTGGGGTACTTCCACCCCCTCATACAGATGTCAGTGGGGTAGGGGGAAGGTGTTAGGAAGTCACTTTGAGGCTTTGGGCAGGTCACTCCCCTTCTCTGGGCCTTGTCTTTCTCTTCTATGGGACAAGACTGTCTCCGAGGTCCTATGCAGTTCTGAATTCTCTGATGATCATATTGCCAAGTATATCACCTTGTCAAGTCCTCCCAGCAACCCAATGAGAAGGGGGCCATTTCTATTATTATCCAATTTTACAGAAGACTCGACAAATTCTCAGAAAGGAAAAGTGACTTTAGCCAGGTTGCACAGCAAGTCAGTGGCCTATCCAGAATTCAAAATCAAATCCACCAGCCAACCCCACTCCCTCTAGTAAGATGGATGTGTCAAGTGCCTGCAGTTTAAGCTGATGAACTCTCAGAGAATTTGGGTGGGGGGAGTGGGGGGCTGAGGAGGACACACTGGCAGGTGTTGGCTAGGTCTGCTTTATGTTTGAATATGGGCAGCTGTGAGTAGGACCCACGATGACAAGCATAATTTCTTGAGAGATCTTGGGCAATGTGCCCAAAATTGCGATATGCCCTTGACCAAAATAATATTCAATAATTTCAATACTCTGTGAGGGAGGGTATCAGTTTCTTGTGGCTGCCGTAACAAATTACCAGAAACTTTGGTGGTTTAAACAACACGGATTTATTCTCTCACGGTTCTGGAGGTCAGAAGTTCAAAATCAAGGGATCGACAGGACTGTGCTCCCCTCTGCAGCCACTGGGGGAGGGTCTTTCCTTGCCTCTGACCAGCTTCTGGTGGCTGTCAGGAAATCCTTAGTGTTACTTCGCTTGTAGGTGTATCACTCCAACCTCTTTCCTCTATCTTCTTAGGAGGACACCAGTCACTGGATTTAGGGCCCATGCTAAATCTAGGCTGATCTCATCTGGAGATCCTTAACTTAATTACATTGGCAAAGACTATATTTCCAAATCAAGTCACATTCTGAGGTTCCTGGTGGGCATGAATTATTCAGTCCACTACAGGGGACAATATTATTCTCAGTCTACAGATGAGAAAGCTAAAGTTCACTTTTGTACCATGAGAACAGTTTTCCCCATAGCTACTTCCTTAGTGACTTAGGAATCAATGCCTAGTACTGGATCATGTCAACTCCTCACTTCTCATGGACAGAAAAAGGCATAAAAAAACCCCACATGACCCTTACCTTACACCATGTACAAAAATTACCTCAAGATGGATCAAAGACCTAAACTTAAGAGCTAAAACTAAAACTCTCTGAAGAAAACTTTGGGCAAAGTCTTCATGACGTTGGATTTAGCAATAACTTCATGGCTCTGACACCACAAATACAGGAAACAAAAGAAAAACTAAATAAGTTGAACTTCATCAAAATTAAAAATTTTTGTGCATCAAAGGACATTGTCAAAATAGTGAAAAGGCAACAACCAACAGAATGGGAGACACTATTTGCAAATCATGTATCTGACAAGAGATTAATATAAAGAACTTCTATAACTCAACAACAACAAAAAACAAACAACCCAATTGAAAAATGGGCAAAGGTCTTGAAGAGACATTTCTCCAAAGAGGACACACGAATGGCAAATAGACATATGAAAAAATGCTCAGCACCACTGGTCACTAGGGAAATGCAAATCAAAGCCACAATGAGATACTACTTCACACCCACGAGGATGACTAGAATAAAAATGACTGAAAATAACAAATGTTGGCAAGGACGTGGAGCAACTGGAACCCGTGTACATTGCTGGTGGGAATGTGAAATGGTGCAGCCACTATGAAAGTCAGTATGGCAGTTCCCCATAAAAATTAAACATAGAATTACCATATTACCCACCCAGCACTTCTATTTGTGTGCATATACTCTAAAGAATTACAAGCAGACACTCGAGCAGATATTTGTGCACCATGTTCATTCTTAACAATAGTCAAAAGGTGCATTATTAACAATAGTCAAAAGGTGGAAACAACCCAAGTGTCCATTTACTAATGAATGGATAAACAAAATGTGGTATATGCATACAATGGAATACTATTCAGCTATAAAAAGGAAGAAAATTCTGATAGATGCTACAACATGGATGGACCTTGGAAACATGCTTAGTGAAATAAGTCAGGCACAGAAGGACAGATATTGTATGATTCCACTTATAGGAAGTACTTAGCTAGAATAGACCAATTCATAGAGACAGAAAGTGGAATAGAGGTTACCATGAATTGGGAGTGGTGGGGAGGAGAAGTTATTTAATGGGTAGAGTTTATGTTATAGATGATGAAAAAAATTTGGATATAGATAGTGGCAATGGTTACACAACATTGTGAATATAACGAATGCCACTGAATTGTGTACTTACAGATGGTTAAAATGATAAATATTATGTATATTTTATCACAATTTTTAGAAGAGAAAACAGAAGACCCCCTGAATATAGGGCAGCCAGCTGGGCACAGCTCCTGCTTCTTTGCCTTGCTTCCAAATGAATGCTTCTGGAATGTTCTAGAATGACTTCGGGGCCAGCGTCATTGGCAGGCTGACTTGCTGAAGCCTCTCTGTGCAGTACTACTTGAAGCTGGTTCTCTCTCTAGGGTTTTGGCCCTTTCTTTTCTGCTCAGGCAGAGTCCTAAGAGAGAGGTTTTCATGTACCTGTATCACCTTTTCTTATTCTTGTCACTCTCTTTTTTTTAATTAAAGTTTATTGGGGTGACATTGCTTAGTAAAGTTACATAGGTTTCAAGTGTACAATTCTGTCATATATCATCTGTATATCGCACTGTGTGTTCACCACCCAGAGTCAGTTCTCCTTCCATCACCATCTGTTTGACCCTATTCTTGTCACTCTTTATCATCCTCTACATCTAGCCCATTTGTGATCACAGGCCCCTGCTTCCTGTCACTCCTTTTTGGCCTCTGTTCTGTTCTAACAGAGCTCTGGAGGTGACCTTTGCCATCTTGCTCCTCTGTGCACTCTAGCTGCACTCTGATGAAGCCCCAGGATTTTCCTCAAAAGTCATGTCCTCCTTTGGATATAATGTTCCCAGGCTCTCCGGTGCCTTTGTGATCAGGCCACCTATCCTCGCTTGACATTCAATGCCCCGCCTTCTCTGCCTGAGTACGTCTGGCCCAACAGGAAGCCTCACTACCTCTTGACTTTTCTTATGAGTTTCTGTTACCCATTGTGCTCCCCTTAGCCTGTCTATCCTGGTATCCAAATGCTAATGTCCCCTAAGCCCAAGGTCAACATACACCTCTTTCTCAAAGCCTTTGGAGGTCAAATCTTATCTGTCTGTTTAACAAGGAATCATCTGTTACAGCCTTGGGTGGGCATTTCCATCTTTTATTATTTTTCAAATTTACCCTGATGTTGATTTTATCTAAAAGGAAAGCTTCTAGAAGCCAGGGACACATCTTACTTCGCTTTTCTCTCTGCAGTACATATAATTGGTATGAAATGAATTTTGGTCAAGTGGCTTGGTGAAGAGGAGAGACATATCTCAATGTCTGGTGCTCCTGGAACTTGGGTCTCTCCTTCCTCTGCCACCTTCACCTTTTCCATCAGATTCCAGTGGGGGTGAGCAGGGGGCGGGGCGGTAGCCCTGGGTGGAGAGTACAAGGAGGTCAGTAGCCCTCCCTCTGTCATCTATGGGAATTTTCCTTTAGAAACTCTGACCTTTAAATTTTTCCAAGACTATGTTTTCTGTGGCAACAAATTGTGAAAGAACTGAGTGAAAGTACCCTGCTCAGAGCTCTGCTCACTGTGTCTTTTGGGAGTGCTTCCTCCTTGCTGCCACCACTGTCTCTGCCCTGGTTTCAGCTGTCCCTGTCTCGCGTCAGGATTATTGTACCAGCTGCTCCCTGGTCCCACTGCCTCCAGTGCTGCCTGCATGAACCCATGCTCTGCACAGCAGTCAGGATAGCTGTCCTAAAACAGATTACTTCCTTTTTCTCCCCAGCTCACAAATGGCAACTTGTCTGCAGGATAAAACAAAGCTCCTGAGAGTGGGGTTCCAGGCACACCGACTGCCTGACCTAATGCTGATTCTGCACGTATGGAATAATTTGTTCATTTCCAAAATGAAATGGGTATATAGATGCCTCTGGGGCTCAGTTCAGGCAAACCCCCTCCTGGAATGTCTGATCCCCCACAGTAAATCCTGAAAGATTCACCTCCTCTCCAAGCCCTGTCTCCTCAGCTCTCCTTCAGCTTGGGGGCTTTGCCCCAGTGTGATGCCAGTAAATACTCTAAAGAAAGAAATGGGCCACGATGAGATCTCACTTCATACCTATAAGGGGGGCTACAATCAATAGGGCAGATAAAGATAAGTGTTGGTGAGGATATGGAGAAATTAGAACCGTCACACATTGCAGCTGGAAATGTTGTCTTAGTTCAGACTGCTATAACGGTGTCACAGACTAGGCGGCTTATAAAAACACATTAACACACATGGAAAAATGTATGAAACAGGGCCTGGAATACAGTAAGCTGTCAAGTGCAGTAACTGTTGTTTTCACCATTATTATTTTGGCTAAGAAAGTGAGAAGGGAAGGAGGCACAATAAGAAAAACATCTGGGTAATAGACGCTTCCTGAATCACTACAGGAAGATTTTGACATCTTTTTCCCCTATCCCCTCTCAAGAGGCCTTGTTCTGATCCAAAAGGAGGGAGATGACAGTCCTACTGTCACCTGGTCAGCCCCCAGTGCCTGGACACATACCCCGTTCTGGCTACCAGTAACCTCTCCGAGAGACATTAACAAGCTGGACACGCTCCAGGGGCCAGTGATCAGGATGTCGAAGGGAACTCACGATTTTCATACAAGGAATAATCTCGGGGAGAGTTTAGGCAAGAGAAAGGTGACTTTAAGGGGTTAAAGGGAGATGGGTAATGAGGGATTTGATCTGTTGTATCTGATCTCAACTTGTGGAAATAAAGATAAAGGGGACAAGCTATGGGGTGATAGATTCTGGAAGTTTCTAAGAGGCAGAACAACCTCAAGATGAAAGAGCTGGCTGGCCTCTTGGGGATACTTAGGCCTGGTTCTCTAGTCCCTCTTTCATGACCCTTCCACTCTGGAGAACTTACGACACACTCACCTCCCCCACCAGGTTTGGGCCAGGACATTGAAAGGCTGGTTTCCAGAACCGCTGGAGCAAAACACACAGAGGGTTTGGCAGGTCCTCTGTTTCGTCTAAGCCCAAATTTGAGATAGACCTTTGAGGCTCTGCCACATCCCACCTGTGGCCAAGCTGAATGTATGCAGATTTTTCTGTCCACCTTTCCACGCTTGCCCTGTGATGCCAAGCTGAGAGAGTGAGGCTGAGAGAGAGAGCTTCTGCCAGGAGCTTTTAGTAGTCATCTTGTCTTTAGAAAAAGGATAAATGGGTGAACGGGGAAAGCAAACATACTGAAAACATTCCTAGGATTCTATCTAGATCAAGGCCAGGGTCTAGCTGCTGAATTGGGGCCCAGCCCATCCTTTCCAGCAAATACAATTCTAAAGTGCTTTTTCTCAGTGTGCTCCTTTATCTGTTCAAGATGAAATTCTGACATTTAACTGTGATCCATGCCTTTACAGAGTTCTTCATTCAGCTGGGTAATTAAAGGTACATAGGAGGCTTTCCAAGCTCAGCCCAATAATGCAGAAAGCTCCTTCCTTCAGTGTCATCTGGTTCAGCAGACCCTCATTTACAGATGAAGAGACTGAGGCCCAGAGAGGGGAAGCAACTTGTCCAGGGTCACACAGCAAAGCATCAGCAATGTTTACCAGGCCTCCTGCCCTCCTATTCAGTGTGGCTACAGTGGCTTCCTGAACTGTGGCTGTTCAGTGGCTCCCTGGGGGCCACTCCTGCCGCCCTGTCCTCCTGGCTCTAAGGAGGACTTTCATTTGTACCAGGTTCTTCTGCCAAGTTCAAATCAAACAGAATGGTTTCTAACTAGCAGCAGGGTTTTTGCTTGTAAATAAACCACAGGAGTGACCAGCTATTGACCCAACAGAGGGACAACTTGACTCTCTTCAATGAAGCTCAGCATTTGAAGGGGTGATAATCATTGATTTAAATAATAGTAAGTTAATGCTTATAATTTACAAATGGTGCTGCTTCTTGGTGCATTTCTTGTGGGCTGTTTGCAAGTTCAAGAGATATTACCCTTATTAGAGGATTTGTGCTTATTTTCAGTTTGTCTTGCCCATCTGGTTTGGAGAGAAAGTGAGGTTTGGAGAGTGTTCCTAGTCTAAAGCTAGTCAAAGCTCCTAAGTCTGCTGTGTCCCATGATAAGCCCATCCTGTGCAATGTTCCATTTGCAGTTCATGAATCAAGCGTTATTCAAGGGCACAGAACAGAACTAACCAACCCAAATCCTTTAGTTTTCTTGACATTCTCTAAATCCCACTCCCCTCTTTAAACACACAAGCTCCAGGCCTGTTTCAAAAGGCAAATATTGTAAAAACTGAAGAAATTGTCACAGACTGTACTTGGAAAAACTTTCACTGATGTTGAACTACCCTGATCTGTAGGTGGTATATCTTCAAAGAGATTCAGTTAGATGGATTTAGGTGAGGAACAGTCAGTAACAAAATAGTTATTTGTGCATTAAATGTGGACACATTCTTACTTTATAGGGTGTCTGGGGGGCAGCACTGTCACTGGTTGATTTTAGATTTTGGCCTAAGGAGTCTGAAGGCAAATGTTTTCTCGTCTAAAGTGATGAGTAGAAAGACAATAGCCAAAGATAACTTCAGATCAACCAGTTGACCATCCCCTACACATATCTGAAATCTGTTTTGGGGGTCACTTCATGGCTCAGGAGGGGAGCTGAAAGTCAAACCTTGAACTTTGTGACAGAGTGACAACCCCAATAGCAGTGTGGGGAGGGGAGAAAAAGGAAATATGAGCTAAAAACGAGATTATTTCAATTGCCTTTGGTTTTCTATTTTCTGGGCTGCCTATATCCTCCATCACTGTAGAGCTCCAGAGTTGGATGCACTGGATACTACTGCAAGTTGTGTCTTGATAAACATAGCATATGACCCAGCAATTCCATTCCTAGGTATCTACCCAAGAGAAACGAAGACATATGTCGACACAAAGACTTGTATAGGGATGTTCATAGCAGCATTATTCCTAATAGCTGAATGGAAATAATCCAAATGTCCATCAATTGAAGAACAAATAAACTGTGGTCTCTCCATACAGTGGAATATTATTGAGCCATAAAAAGGAATGACACCTGCTCTTTACTGACACCTGCTACATACTGACACTTGCTACAACATGGATGAATCTTGAAAAAAATTATTCTAAACAAAAGAAGCTTGTGTAGCCAGTTGGTCAGTGGTTAGAGCGCAGTGCTCATAAAACCAAGGTCACCGGTTCGATTCCCACATGGGCCAGTGAGCTGCGCCCTCCACAACTTGATTGAAAATGACTACACAACTAGATCGAAAACAATGACTTGACATGGAGCTGAGCTGCGCCCCCCACAACTAGATTGAAAACAACCCCTTGACATGGAGTTGATGGGTCCTGGAAAAACACACTGTTCCCCAATATTCTCCAATAAAAAATTTTTTTAAAAATAAGAAAAAGATAAGCAAATTTTCAAAAAAAAAGCTATACATAAAAGGTTACACATTATATGATTCTGTTTATATTAAATGTCCAAAACAGGCAAACCCATAGAGACAGAAAGCACATTCGTGGTTGCCAGGGGCTAAAGGGAGAGGGAGGATGAGGAATGACTGCTTAATGAATGAGGGGTTTCTTTTTGGAGTGATGAAGCTATTCTAAAATTGACAATAATAATGATCTCACAACTTTATAAGCATACTGAAAATGACAAGTAGTGCACTCTAAAAGGGTTAAAGTGGTAAATTCTTTCTTTCAAAAATTTTTTTAAAGATTTCATTGGGGAAGGGGAACAGGACTTTATTGGGGAACAGTGTGTACTTCCAGGACTTTTTTCCAAGTCAAGTTGTTGTCCTTTCAATCTTAGTTGTGGAGGGCGCAGCTCAGCTCCAGGTCCAGTTGCCGTTTTCTAGTTGCAGGGGCACAGCCCACCATCCCTTGCAGGAGTCGAACTGGCAACCTTGGAATTGAGAGGATGCGTTCCAACCAACAGAGCCATCCGGGAGGCAGCTCAGCTCAAGGTGCCATGTTCAATCTTAGTTGCAGGGCACGCTGCCCACCATCCCTTGCGGGACACGAGGAATCAAACTGGCAACCTTGTGGTTGAGAACCTGTGCTCCAACCAACTGAGCCATCCGGGAGGCAGCTCAGCTCAAGGTGCCATGTTCAATCTTAGTTGCAGAGGGTGGAGCCCACCATCCCTTGCGGGACTCAAGGAGTTGAGCTGGCAACCTTGTGGTTGAGAGCCCACTGGCCCATGTGGTAATCAAACCGGCAGCCTTCGGAGTTAGGAGCATGGAGCTCTTACCACCTGAGCCACCGGGCTGGCCCCTAAAATTGTTTAATTGTGGCAAAACACGCATAACATAAAATTTACCTTTTAGCCATTTTAAATGTACAATTCAATGCTATTAATTATATTCATATTGTTATTCAACCATCACCACTCCTCTTCTCCAGAATGTTTTCATCTTCCCAAACTGAAACTCCATACCCATTAAATAATAACTCCTTATTACCACCCTCCCCAATGCCCTAGTCTTTACTTTCTATATCTATGGACTTCACTATTTCAGGTTCCTCATGTAAATGGACTCATGTAATATTTGTCATTTTGTGTCTGGTTTCTTTCACTGAGCATAATGTTGTCAAGGTTTATCATGTTGTATCATGTGTCAGACTTTTTAAAATGGTAAATTTCATCTTAATATGAATTTTATCTTCATAAAAATCATTGTAGCCTGATGGGAGACAAAGTAATCCAGGGAGGCAGGTGTAAAGGCTCTGGGTAGTGAAGGGAGTTGTTGATGGATATGGGGCTGACCCATCTATGGGTCTTGATCATGGAATGCCTTGAAGCTAAGTGGGGACCATCAAACTTGATCTTGCTATCAGTGATGGGGAACCACTGAAGGACTTAATCAGGTGTGATGTGGGGGGCCAGGGGAATTAGGAAGTTCACTGAGGGGCAGTGAGCGGGTAGGATGTTCGTCAAGGAGACCAGGTGGCAGGCTGGCATGCCTTTATGCCCTTGGAAGAAGTTTAAGTGTTAAGAGGAGGAGTTCCTTGAGGGAATGGATGTACCCTGTTCTATTGCATCTGTAATAGGCTCAATTGCATATGTGAAGGCTGGAAAGTGCCATGATGTATCAGCACGTGGCCCCCAAACAAGAGCCATAGAATGTGCATCAATAGTCAATTCTAGATTCCCCTAGAATTGACTTCCGCCTGGGAGCATGGGAGTTGGTGTCATTGTAACACAGACCTGCAGAAAGCGAACCTGTTAAGGGATCCTGAAGTCTCTCACATTACCATTTAGGGGAGAAGGTTTGGGTTGGTCAATGTAAGTTCCAAACCCACAGGCAGACGTTTTTACCTCCACTCCTGTGAGAGGCTGAATAATGACCCACAAAGATACCTGAATCCTAATTCTGAGAACCCATGACTGTTACCTTATATGGCAAAGGAGACTTTGCAGATGTGATTTAGCTAAGGGTCCTGAGATGGGAAGGTTATCCTGGATTATCCAGCTGGGCTCTAAATATAATCACAAGTGGCCTCATAAGAGGGAGGCAGAGGGATATCGCCCACAGAGACAATATGACCACTGAAGCAAGATGCTCTGTTGCCAGCTTTGAAGATGGAATCAGGGCCCATAAATCAAGAAAACACAAGAAATGCATTTCTAGATGATGGAAAAGGCAAGCAAACAGATTTTCCCCTAAAGCCTCCTGAGGGAGGGTGGTCTAGCCAACACGTTCACTTCGGTCCAGTGAAACTGATTTAGGACCTCTGACTTACAGAAATGTAAGTGAATAAATGTGTATGTTTTTGAAACCACCAAGGTGGTAACTTGTTACAGCAGCCAAAGAAAATAAATACAACTCCCCCGATGTGATATACTTTGAGAAATTAGTGTCGTCACTGAAGTTTGGGCTCAAGAGCAGGGTATTCAGTGTCCATTTGCTCCTTGCTAAGGATAGTCTACACTGGTCTGACTGAGTTCCTTTATGTGTAATGTTTTGGATGTTCTGGAACTTCCTGGAATATCCCATGAAATAACAGGAGGCATGGTGGAAGGCCACACTCTTCAGTCTTACCAGACCAGCTTCCCAGTGTACAGGATTCTGCTTCCTTAGCCTGGGGTTTTGGGGTGAGCCAGTCCTGCCAACTCTGCCCAAGTATCTGACAGTTCTATCTCCCCTATCTGTCAGGGAAAAACTTGGTCAAAAAGAGTATTATTCTTTCATTGTCTTAACAAACCTACTGTGTAGAATCTACTCCAAGAAATGAACTTTTGATCCAGTGGCTTTTCCCCAAGTATCTCTTGGCTTGTCTAGCAACCATTAGGCTTTTATGAGTTTCTACTTTGTGCCCCCAACTATGCTTGGCTTAAATTCTGAGCCATACTTGCTTATTTATTCAGCAAACATTCACCAAGGGCCACGATCCCTCTGAAAGCTCTAGGGAAGCATCTGTCGCAGGCCTCTCTCCTAGTTCCTGGTAGCTGCCATCAATCCTGGGTGTTCTTTGGGTTATAGATGCATCACTCTAATCTCTGCCTCTGTCTTCATACAGCCTTCTTACAAGGACACCAGTTGTTGGATGTAGGGCCCGCCCTAATCTAGTATGGACTCATCTTAACTTGATACATCTGCAAATATCCTATTTCCAAATAAGGTCACATTCACAGGTACCAGGGATTAGGACTCCAAAATATATTTTGGGGACATGATTCAACCTATCACACCTTCCAGTCTTGGCAATTTCTCACTGCTTTGAGGCAAAGCGGATGGTTCCTCCCATTCAGTTTCCACTGTGTTTCTCTTCCTTCTGCTAGCTAGAACATTGGGATAACAATTAGCCACCTGCAGGACCTGGGTATTCAAGATAGGCCAGCAGGCTCAATCGACCTTCCACCCTGGCTGACGTTAGATGAAGAAATGTATACAGTTCCAGACACCATGGCATAATCAATCTTCTGGCTGGCTTCAGTCAATCAGGCCTAGCTGGGCAAGGCTGTCAACAATGGTAGATATTTCTTTGCCTCAAACTTGGATCAAGTGAAACCTGTACGCGGATGTTTATAGCATTATTATTCATAACAGCCAAAATGCAGAAACAACCTAAATGCCATCAATAGATGAATGGCTAAGCAAACTGTATTCTATCCATACAATGGAATATTATTCAGCCATAAAAAGGAATATGGTACTGATACATGCTATAATATGAATGAACCTTGAAAACTTCATGCTAAGTGAAGGAAGCCAGACATAAAAGACCACATACATATGGTATGATTCTGTTCCTAAGAAAGTCCATAGAGGAAAATCTACAGACACAGAAAGCAGACTGGAGGTCACTTAGGGATGGGGGGATGGGTGGAGGTAAAGGGCAGTGATAGCTAAAAGGTACAGGGTTTCTTTTCTGACGTGATGAAAATGTTCTAAAATTCACTGGTGGTGGTTTCCCAACTCTACAAATATACTACAAACCATTGAATTGTACAGTTTACATGGGTGGATTTTATGGTATAGGGTATGGAATTATATCTCAATAGAGCTGTTTAAAAACATATGCTACAAATTCTTGCTATCTGTACATAGTATATAGTATATGTATATAGTATATAGTTCCCATTCAGCTATCCTTATGTGAAGGGCTTACGCTAAACTATCTTGTCATTACATGGTTGTTTTGTTTAATTAACTTGGGTTTCTCCCACCCATGTTTTTATTTTTATTTTGTCTTAATTTATTGCAGTGACAATTGTTAGTGAAATTACATAGATTTCAGGTGTACAATTCTGTATTACATCATCTATAAATCCCATTGTGTGTTCACCACCCAGAGTCAGTTCTCCTTCCATCACCATATATTTGATCCCCCTTTACCCTCATCTCCCTCCCCCCACCCCCCTTACCTTTACCACTTAGATTCAGTTGACATGCAACAAGGAAATCTACGTTTCCTAAATAACCCACACTTAGTTTTTAAAGATAATTGGTGTTTACCCTCACCCTGTTCTGTTCTATAGTGTTAAAGCTGGCCTTCATCTTAGTGAATGCTTTAGTTTCCTATTGCTCCTGTAGCAAATTACCACAAACTTAGTGACTTCAAATGATGCAAATTTATTATCTTATAATTCTGAATATCATAAGTCTTAACATCAAGGCGTGGGCAGGGCTGCATTCCTTCTGAAGGCTCCAGAGGAAAATCAGTTCCCTTACCTATTCTCGCTGTTAGAAGCCGCCTGCATCCCTTGGCTCATGGCCCCTTGCTCCATCTTCAAAGCTTCTTCCAATCTCTCTCTCTCTCTCTCTGACTCTAAACCTCCTGCCTCCCTGTTATACAAACGCCTGTGATTACACTGGGCTCACCTGGGTAATCCAAAATAACCTCTGCATCCCAAGATCCTTAACTCCAAAGTCCCTTTGGCCATGTAAGGTAAGATAGTCACTGTTCTGGGCTTAGGAATGGACAACTTGGGGGGCCATTATTCAGCCGAAGGCAGTGACGTTCCCTTTTAGATAGAGCATTTGATGCAGTCGCTTAGAGGAGTACCGTAAAAGGGAAGAGGAAGAGACTTTACCGCCTAGTCATTCTGTATCTTCTGTAGATGACTCACACATTTGGAGATGCCAGGAGGTAAAATCTCCTACTTCCCTGCATACAGGTTCTCCACCAGCGGTGCCTAGAGGGATTGGTGCCTTTAGTCCCAGAAACACCGCTTTACACATGCTAGGTGCTCGGTAAACACTAGCTCAAGGCTGACTGAGTCCTTGGCCCAGAAGAGGATGAAGGTCAATCTAAGAGGTCCCAGTTGATGGTCCGTTTCAAGGTCATCACTAAGGAATCTTCTCATTTAACAACTCCACTCCTAGAAACTCTTCATTGGAGCTATTTTAAATCTCTCCTACCATGATAGAAGCCCATTTTGTTTGCTCTTGTTTGGTTCTCAGAGCAAGTGTAAAATAGCTTCTAAATAGAATATCCATAGACTAGAAAAACATCATTGAATGACTTAGGCCTTTTGAGCAGGTGAAATCATTTAAGTTCCTTTATGCTTTCTCTGCAGGGCCTTCTTTCTTAGGAATTACCCACACTGCAACAAACTTTACTCCAGTTTTCCTAAAAGACCCAGAAATTCTCCTGTGTCCAATCTGTCATTACCACTGCTAACAGATACCCACTGAGTGATCTGCTGGGAACTCACCTTCTTTTTGTCTCTCCCCACTAGGCTTCTGTCCCCTGCTGCTTCTTATTTGTTTCATTGAAGGCGGGCATCATGGCATAACAGAAATAACATGGGATTGAAGTCAGACAACATGAATTGGGGTTCAGTTGTGAAGTTGTTGGCTGTGTGACCTTTAGCCAGCCAACTCCCCTGCAGAGTCTTCATTTGTAAGGGGCTGGGGCTGGGAGTGGGATGTGGTTAAAAATCCTTGTGCTCAGCCCCTCCCTCCAAAGGGTGAGGGTGGGGTAAGAGGCTCCTCAGACCCTATTGATGGAGTCTTGCTTTTTTCCCCCAAAGCTCCTTGATCAAATTGTAGCAGAACAAGCACTGACTAAACTTCATCTTCAGAAACTAAAAATGAAACAGCAGCCTTAGTGAATGAGACTTTTGAGCCAGACAGAATATAAATCAAACCAGTCATTTTTGCCATTAACTCAAAATGGATGAAAGATTTAAATATGAAAGTTACAACTATGAAAGTATAAAATTCTTAGACGAAAACATAGGGGTAAATTGTCATGACCTTGGCAATGGTTTTCTAGACATGATGCCAAAAGCACAAACTAACAAAGAAAAAATAGATAAATTGGACTTCATCAAAATTAAAAACACTTCTGTTTCAACAAGTATATCCTGTCAAAGATACATCCTGGTGAGGATACTTAGTATATTGTTTAGATAGCGCTGAATAAAAATTTGCATGGGCATGCTACTGGCAAAAGAATGGACAATAGATCAATGGAATAGAAGTAAGAGTTCAGAAATAACTCTCACATTTATGGCCAATTTATTTTCTACAACTGTGTCTACAATTCAGTGGGGGAAGGAATATTGTTTTCAATAAGTGGTACTGGGAAAACTGAATATTCACATACAAAGTAGTGAATTTGGACCCCTACTTCTCACCATATACAAAAATCAATTAAAAATGAATCAGAGACCTAAATATAAGAGCTTAAACTATAAAACTCTTAGAAGAAAACATAGGTGTCCATCTGTTTGACCTAGGATTAGGCAATGGTTTCTTAGATTATGATACCCAAAGCACAAATAACCAAAGAAAAGATAGATAAATTGGACTTAATCAAAATTTAAAACTTTTGTTCTTCGAAGGACACTATCAAGAAGTGAAAGATTTGACCACTCATATATGCTGGTGTGAATGTAAAATGGTGTAGCCATAGTGAAAAACAGGTTGGCACTTTCGCAGAAAATTAAACATAGAGCTAACATATGACCCAGTAATTTTACTTCTTGGTATATATCTAAGAGAATTGAAAACACGTGTTCAAATACTGGAGGTATCACACTCCCTGATTTTTCCTTGTACTACAGGGCTACAATAATCAAAACAGCTTGGTATTGGCGGAAAAACAGACACATAGACCAATGGAATAGAATTGAGAACCCAGAAATAAAACCACATAAATATGGACAGATAATTTTTGACAAAGAAGCTAAAAACATACAATGGAGGAAAGACAGCCTCTTCAATAAATGGTGCTGGCAGAATTGGATAGCTACGTGCAAAAGAATGAAACTGGACTGCTATCTGTCACCATGTACCAAAATTAATTCAAAATGAATCAAAGACTTAAGCATAAGACCTGACACAATAAACTGCATTGAAGAAAACATAGGTACTAAACTTATGGACCTTGGGTTCAAAGAGCATTTTATGAATTTGACTCCAAAGGCAATGGAAGTAAAAACTAAAATAAACAAATGGGATTATATGAAACTGAAAAGCTTCTGCACAGCAAAAGAAACTATTGACAAAATAATGAGGCAACCAACTGAATGGGAGAAGATTTTCGCAAACAGTTCCTCTGATAAGGGGCTAATATCCAAAATATACAAGGAACTCATGAAACTCAACAACAAAAAAACAAACAACCCAATTGAAAAATGGACAGAGGACCTGAAGAGACATTTCTCCAAAGAGGATATACAAATGGCAAGTAGACATATGAAAAAATGCTCAACATCGCTAATCATCAGAGAAATGCAAATGAAAACCACAATGAGATATCACCTCACCCCAGTCAGAATGGCTTTCATCAACAAGACAAATAGTAACAAGTGTTGGAGAGGCTGTGGAGAAAAAGGAACTCTCATACACTGTTGGTGGGAATGCAGACTGGTGCAGCCGCTATGGAAGGCAGTGTGGAGGTTCCTCAAGAAATTACGAATAGAATTACCATATGACCCAGCAATCGCTCTCCTGGGTATCTACCCCAAAAATATAAAAGCATTTCTCTATAGAGACACGTGTACGCCAATGTTCATTGCAGCTTTGTTTACGGTGGCCAAGACATGGAAACAACCAAAATGTCCTTCGATAGATGAATGGATAAAGAAGTTGTGGTACATATACACAATGGAATACTATTCGGCGTTAAGGAAAGATGATATAGGAGCATTTGTGACAACATGGATGGATCTCGAGAGAATAATGCTAAGTGAAATAAGTCAGACAGAAAAAGCAGAGAACCCTATGATTTCACTGATATGTGGTATATAAACCAAAAAGAACAAGACAAACAAATGAGAAACAAAAACTCATAGACACAGACAATAATTTAGTGGTTACCAGAGGGTAAGGGGGTGGGGGGTGGGTGATGAGGGTAAAGGGGATCAAATATATGGTGATGGAAGGAGAACTGACTCTGGGTGGTGAACACACAATGGGATTTATAGACGATGTAATACAGAATTGTACACCTGAAATCTATGTAAATTTACTAACAATTGTCACCCCAATAAAATTAATAAAAAAAATAATAATAAAATAAAAAAAATAAATAAAAAATAAATAAAAAAAAAAAAAGAAAACACGTGTTCAAACAAATACTTTGTACACAAATGTTCACTGCAGCACTATTCACAATAGCCAAAAGTTGAAACAACTTAAAGATCCACCAACAGATTAATGGATAAGCAAATTGTGGTGTAGCCATTCAGCAGAAGATTATTCAGCCATCAAAAGGAATGAAGTACTGATTCATGCTACCGCGTAGATGAAACTTGAAAACATCATGCTAAGTGAAAGAAGCCAGTCACAAAAGGCCACATATTGTATGATTCCATTTATATGCAATGTCCAGAATAGACAAATTTGTAAGAGACAGAAATTAGATTAGTGGTTGTCAGCACCTGGGGGAGGGGAAAATGGGGAGCGACTGCCTAATGGTTATGAGAGTTCATTTGGGTGTGAGGAAAATGTTCTGGAATTGCATAACAGTGATGGTTGCACAACTCTGTGAATACAGTAAAAACCACTGAATTGTCCACTTTATTTTTTATAGCTTCTTTATTGTTTTCTTTTGTTTCTTTTTTGTCCAATTAGAGTTGACATTGAGTATTATTTTATATTAGTTTCACGTGTACAGCATAGTAGACATTTATATAATTTATGAAGTGATCCCCCCGATTAGTCTAGTATCCACCTGACACTATCCATAGTTATTACAATATTATTGTGAATTGTCCACTCGCAAAGAGACATGTGAATATTATGGTATGTGAATTCTAGCTCAATACAAGTAAATTTCACAGACAGCACTGAGGGTGTGTGGTGGGTGTAGAGGTCCGGGGCACAGGATTCAGAGTCACAGGGATCTGGATTCAAGTCTCAAATCCCTCCCTTCCTAGCAGAACGTTCTTTGGCTGATTGCTGAACCTCTCCATGCCTCAGTTTCCTTATTGGTAAAATGTGTCTGATCATAGCCACCTCGAAGGGCCATTGTGAGAATTGATAAATTGGAAAACAGGTTGGATGTTTAAATGTAGGCAGTGCTGTTCTAATTACGGTTGTGGTGGTGGTTTTCTCATCCTGGACAAGAAAAGACTAAAGGGAGCTGGTACCTGTCTTCAAATCTCTTTAAGGCTATAAAGGAAAAAAGGAGTTAGACTTTCTCCCTGAGGCCTGAGCAGTAAAAATAGGAGGAGGTTGGGGAGAATTTTTTACAGGGCTTTATCCAGAGGCAAGGGCTGCCTTGGTAGGTAGTGCAGACTGGGTCACCGAAGGTGTGCATGCAGATCCTCGATGAGCCCTTGAAGGGGTCCTTGCTGCAAACAGGGGTCTAACCCACCAACCTTGAGAAGCTCGGGTTTTATGGATTACCCAGTCAGTCAGGTAATGACTGCTGGGTGGCTGCCAATGTCCTCCACGGTGCTCTCGTGAGCTGGAGAAAGGCCAATTGGCTCTGGCAAGGAGGAGAAGGGAGGAGGCCAGCAGTAAATTAACATGGTGGCAGGTCCCTTCAGGAAAGGGACTCTGTCAGTAGGTGGAGGTTGGGTGTGAGCACGTGTGCGTATGTGCCTTTCCTCCTGGGGTAGAAACAAAACAGGGTTCCCTGGAGCCTACCCCCTGAGAATTAAACAGGTAACTCTCCTCTTCTTCTTTTGGGACAGCAGCCCCAGGGAAGACCAGTGGGGTGGAGAGGAGGGGGATATGAAAGTACCAGGAAGGGAAAGTCTCTGTGGGGAGAGGACCCTCCCCCAGGGGCAGAGGCTGGGGCTGGTCCACAGTGAGTGAAGGGGGCCAATCCCTTTCACACCCCACCTTTGAACATTCCTCCAACAATGGAGTTATGGTCTCTTCCTTTTCTGGCCGCCCTCCTCTCCATACTGAGAAACACCACGCCCTCAAATCCTACTCTTCAGCCCATGGGCAATTTTCCTACTGAAAAACTGACCGTTAAAGTCCACATACTCCACTCATATGAAAGTCTAGACTAGGGAAATCTGTAGAAATGAGAAGTAGATTAGTGGTTGCCAGGGGTTGGTGGGATGGAGAGGTAGAGGGACAAAAGCTAAAGGGTACATTACAGGGTTTCTTTTGGGGGTGACAGACATGTCCAAAAATTGACTGTGGTGGTGGTTGCACAACCTTGTGAATATACAAAAAAAAATCATTGAATTGTATACCTTAAATGGGTGAATTTTATGGCATGTGACATATGTCAATAAAGCTGTTTTTTTTTTAAGAAATCCAATCATCAAGCAGTCTTTCATTAGCTGACCTGTCTCTTTAAATTTCCAAGAAACCCCAGAAGAACGCCTGCCGTGGGTCTGTCTGCACCTGGCCTGCGTCAGTATCACTATTGGGCCTGTTGTCGCTGGCGCTGGGTGTCGCACTGTTGGGCTGGGTACCTCATTGTGATTGCAGATGGCTGGCCAAATGCACCGCGTGTATGCAGCAATGAGAACTATCTGGAAGGCATTTAATACAGTGACTCACAGGGTCATGCTTGGAAAATTAATTCAAATTGGCTTGGCATCAAGCCAAGAAAAACTGTCTGAAGAGGCTGTAAACAGAAGGTAATGAATCGAGTTGAAGGAGGGATAGAGGGAAGGCGGCAGGGGGGCAGCCCTGCCCCCCAAACCCCCAAGGCAGCTAGCTAGAAGGGGCTGATGTGGTGGCTGGCGCTCTCCGTGCTTGCTTGGGGGTGGGGGACTGTACTCCAAGTCCTAGATCTCTATCTCATGCCGGTCCCTCTTCCCATTCTGGAGTCCCTGGTACCTGGTCCGTTCCTTCTGGCAACACTGATCCCTGTCACCCCAGATATCCCTGGCAGTCCTGATACGACTGTTTGCGCCTTATCTCCTTCCCTACTGCAAGCTCCTTAAGGGCAGAGACGGGGCAGCTGTAGACAAACGATAGCTTGCTTGGCCCACCATAGAGTCTGCCCCGGGGAGGCCCTGGTACACTGCCTGGAGCCCCGCCTTTTTAAACCCACATCTCACTAGACAATAATATGAATGCAAGCCTTCACTTCCAGTAGTTTGTACTGGAAAAATATAGGTTTCTAGTAGGTTTTCCAAAAAGATGTTATAATGTCCTTGTTTGTTTTTTTTATAGATTGATTGAGGTTTAATGTACAAGGTCAGACAATTAAGTTCATGAACTCATCCTAGAAAAAGTGTTACATACCCCATTGCTGAATATCACTGTGGTCCCCTTCGAAGTACTCCCCTTGGGAAGCTATGCACTGATGCCAGCACCTAGTCCACCCTTCAAAGCAACTTTGGAACTCTTTTTCTGGAATGGCCATCAGAGCTATCGTCGTATTACCCTCGATGTCCTGAATGTCATCAAAATGTCTGCCTTTCAATATTTCCTTTATCTTCAGGTAAAGAAAGAAGTCGTTGGGGGCCAGATCAGGTGAGGAGGGAGGGTGTTCCAATGCAGTGATTTGTTTACTGGCTAAAAACTCCCTCACAGACAGTGCCGTGGGAGCTGGTGCATTGTCATGATGCAAGAGCCATAATTGTTGGTGAAACTTTCAGGTCGTCTAACTGTTTCACGCAGCCTTTTCAGCACTTCCAAATAGTAAACTTGGTTCACTGTTTGTCCAGTTGGTACAAATTTACAGTGAATAATCCCTCTGATATCAAAAAAGGTTAGCAACCTCATTGCAACACGTTCGCGAACTTAATTGTCAGACCTTGCAGATACTATATAACTGTACAATTCAGTGAGTTTTAGGAAATTTGTAGAGTTGTGCAACCATCACCACAATTACTTTTTAGAACATTTCCATCACGAAATATGCCTTTTAAGCCCTGCATTGCCCCCATATTATGATGTATCCAGAAGTGCAAAATGTCCCCCTTCTTCCCCTTCCTGGCCCTGAGGAGTAAAAGCTCAGTGACCCGAGGAGCAGCCACCACAGTACTCAGCTCAGCTCTACCACTGAGCGGTTGAGACCTTGGGGAAGCCTTTCCCCTCTCTGGGCCTGGTTTTCCTTCATGGAAAGTGATGGAGTTGGGACTGGAGAAGGGTTTGGGGAGGGGACTGGGTTGGTCTTTGGAGGCCTTCCAGCTCTGGCACTGAGTGTCTCTGCCCTAGTAGGAGGGCATGGCAAAGGTCCATGGGATGAGAAGCTCTGGAACCCTGTAGGTCCTACAGCTTGTCTGCAGCTCAGCTGGCAACTGCGCAGGAGGGAGCAGGAGTATGGAAGACTCCAGATGTTTCCTGGGGAGAGTGCTTTGGTCTGGGACTCCTTTCCCAGGCATAACAATGACCCCATCCTACCCTCTCAAGCACAGGTACCATCCCTGCAGCTAGAGGTATGACCAATCTTGGGCAAACACAGTGGAATGTAAGCATCCATAGGAACCCTGATTTCTTCAGAGGGGTCCTCAGGACACCTCACACATTTGCCATGCTCCTGCAGCCCTCACTGATTCCTCTGGCTGAGTGAATTCTAGCAAACGTTTCCTGAGTGCCTACTAGGGTTCAGGGTTCAGGTGAGGAGGCCCCACAGGGGACGTGGATGTGAGCAAGACAGTTCAGGCCTTGGAGAGCCCCACCTTCTCCACAATGGAGGAGATGAGGTATGCCAGTTTCCTATGGCTGCTGTAACCAATGGCCACAGTTCAGTGCCTTCAAACAACAGAAGTTTAGTATCTTACAATTCTGGAGGTCAAAAGTCCAAAATGGGTCTCACTGGACTAAAGTCAAGGTGTCCGTATGGCTTTCTTTGCCTTTTCCAGCTTCCAGAGATGCCCACTCACATCCCTCATCTTGTGACTACATCACTCCAACCTCTGCTTCCATCCTCACATCTCCTCTGATTCTGACTTTCCTGCCTCCCTCTTATAAGGACCCTTGTGAGTACATCAGGCTCACCCAGATAATCTAGGATAATTTTCCCATCTCAAGATCCTTAACTTAATCACATCTGCTAAATTTATGTTTCCACGTAAGGTAAGATATCCAAAGGTTCCTGGAATTGGTACACAAACATCTTTGGGAACCATTATTCTGTTCAACCCACAAGGCCTCAGTTGAATTCCTATTCTCCATATCATCCATTTCTATCACTCTTTATTTTGAGACTCATATTGTCCCAGACTTGGTCAGTGGGAGCTCCTTGAAACTGGCTTTTGGGTTCTTTTAGCATGTCCCCATCGTTCTTTGGACAGATCCATACCCTCTTGGAAGTACAAGATTTTCTAGAGTCATCTGGCAACTTCACTGCCTCAAGAAATTAACCATTTCTCCAAGGAACTCTGGTTCGTTAAGTGGACAAAATTATTTAGAAACCAAGGTCTGGGGACTGAGTAAACTTGTTGCTACTTGGATATCACTGCTTCTAGGCTCTCTCAGCAGACAGAGCAAGGGGATATATGTGCATATAACCACATGTACAAACATGTACATCTATGTAGCTCTATATCTAAAACATGACGTATACCAGTTCCTGCCATTCTGATCTTGCACTCCACTATTCCATATTTGCACTTCCCTTTTCCAATAGTAAGAAACCTGGCCCTTATTATCCTCAGCATATTTACTTATTTGCTCAATTCCCCCATGTGGTACTAATCTCTTGGTCACAAAGGTTGTCTCAGCTGTGGCTCCACTGGGCCTGCCTGCTGTACCTATTGAGGCACCCTGCCCTGGCATTGCCCAATGCTACCACTCAACCTGACACCAACCTGCTGTGTGACCTTGGCCTCCTCTCTTCTCTCCCTTCCTTTCACCGGGGCAATGAGAGTGGCAAGTATAAATCTGTGCCTCTTCTGAGCAACAGGCAGAACGTTGTGTGGGGCTAGAGCTTAAGGAAAGGCTGGGACATGAGAAGTGAGGCAGTGCTTCTCAAACTGGGGCTCAGAGAATCCTAGGGGTGGCTGCTGACTGTGGAGAGGGACAGGGGGTGGGTAGACAGCTGCAGAGGTGTAAGGAGCTTGGATGAGGACTGGGTCCTGTGGCCTACAGGGAGCATTGAAAGGTGTGAGCTGGAGTGAGCAGATCCAATTTGCATTTTTTTTAGAGGCTCTGGCCATCCTGTGAGTAGGTGAGGGAAAAGGGTGAGCAGATGGGGGAGGGATAAAATGGGAGGCAGAGACCAGTTAGGAGGCTAATGCAGGAGGCCAGGTAGGGGGAATGAGAGGAGGAACTAAAGCAATGCCAGTGGCAGAAGAGGAGACAAACAACAGGGATGGCCAAGTTCAAGGATACCCTCTCCTTTCTGCAGCACTTGGAGGTAGACCTGAATGGTGAGGCCTCAGGCAGAGACTGGGAGATTGGGGGGGGAATGCTGAAGGGGAGGATTGGGGAGGAGAGAGGGAGGGAGAGGGGAAGGTCAGGGGGTATGGGAAGAGGAGGGAGGGATTCTTCTGATTCGGAGGTGACCATCTCCGCACCAGGCAGATGAAGGTAGAAATGGCAGAGGAGGCATTCTACAGGAATAACTCATCAAGGTCACAGAAGAGGTGAGCTCTTCCAAGGGTAGAGAGTGTGGGGCCCAAGGCCAAGGCCTGAGTATTGGAGTGGTTGGAATGGTGGGAACATGAGACAGAGAAGAGCCAGGGTAGGGAAGGAGGGGAGACAGGAAAGAGTGCAGCATTCAGGGGCTGAGCCAGATTCCCTGTTGGACACCTCCACCCCCAGGGAGGAAGGAGGTTGTCTGAGTCTTCCTTGACCTCTGGCGTGGCCTTTGTTCTTAAACTTCAGGGAACATTCTAATCACCTGTGAGACCATCCAACACAAAAATCCCCACCCTCTTCTGCCTGAAGGAAGAAGGCTCCTCCATATGGGCCGCATTCAACCCTGTGGATTCTGTGGTCTTTAAGCACCCTCTCCTCCAGGCAGGCCACCATGATTTGCAGGAGGATCTGAGGATTTGGATATTCCTGCAAAGTCACATGTAAAGCCAGTCTTAAACTTTATTTTCCCTCACTGACAGTTTCAGAGGTTATCATCTTTTGGCATTACTCGGCCCCAGTGGCGCTCAGAACCTTAGCTTTAAGCCTCTCTTATCTCCTGCCTCTTTGCTGGGGAGAAAATGGTCTGTTAACATACACCCCAGAACTGCCCCCAGGTGGCCTAGCCAGAGGGACTGACATCCTTCTGGTGAGTGGAGAATCCCGAGGGAAATGCCTGATTTCCCTTTAGGGGCGCCCTAGAGGGGCCTGGAATCGATTATTGACAGTGCTTTGCCCTAACTCCTGCCTAGGCAGCGACAGATGAGGCCAAGCCCAGAAGTGATGTAATAGTGTAGATAGACAACAACGAGGGTGGTCATGTCACCCAGTAGCACAGGTGACAACCTGTGACAGGCCCTGACCCAGCCTGGTACTCCTTGGCACCTCAGGATACTCTTCCCACTCATTCTTTGTCCTGGAACCTACCCCTAACTCCTGCTCTATCTCCACCCTCGAGGAGAGGTCCAAAGTTCTCTTAGAGGTCACTTCCCAGGGATGCTCATGACAGCAGTGGCTGGATCCTGAATGGAGGGCAGGGACCACAGAGCCCCGTTCTTTTGCTGCCATCTGTGTGGAACTGATTGCTCATCAGGAGCACCCAAGCATGTCCTGCAGCAAGCAGGTGACACACCTTCTCTGCCCAGCAAGGGACCGACGCAACAGAGCTCACAGGCCAGCCTGGCAGGGTGGCTCCCTGTAAAGAAGCCGCTGTAGGTCCCGTCGGATTAATCCGGCTTCTACCAAGTGTGTGCTTTATGGACTGTCAACAGTCAGTTTTTATTTGTGGCTGACTTCGAAAGCTGTATCATACCCCACTTAGCGGACTCTGGGCAGTCCATTCATTGATCTGTAGGCACGAACCTCAGAGGGATCCCAGGCCTTGGGAGAGAAGCAGAAAGGCAGACTCACTGCGCCTGTCCTGAAGCCAGTTGTAATTACCGTCAATTCTATTCAGCTCACATGTCCTGGCTGGCCCCCTGTGAGAGGCCCCGGGCAAGCGCTGCGGGAAATACTCATGAAGCGGCACCTCTGGCTGCTGACCTTGGTTTGCTCAGGTCTGCGAGGGGCCAGAGAGGGCACGAAGCCTGGGCCTTAAAGCCCATGGGTCCCCTGTGTGGCACAGGCACACTTTGCATGTAGCTGACACTCACACTCCCTCCTGTGTAGCAGAGGCCAGCCATCCGCCGTCACTATGCATTGTTCTCCCTCTACAGCGCTCCCCTACCTCACCCATCCCCTCTGTTACACTCACACACACACCCTCAGTATACCCCCATCCTCACATACACACACTCCCACACTGACACACTCTCACACTTGCCCATGCTCACACACATGTCCTCACATACCCACACACAAGCTCACACATACTCTCTCATTCTCATGCACATGCCCTTACAAGCACATGCACACATCCCCATGTGTGCTCTCTCACGCACAATGCCACACACCTTCCCACTCACTTCTTCCAGTCACTTGTGGCAGTCCTTGCCAGGCCACCTGTGTGTCCTTGTGAACTGAGGAAGCCAGAGGACACAGAGGTCTGGGTGAAGACTGTGTTTTTCCCACAGGCATGAGAAGGGCAAGTTGGTCCCTAGGTTGAAAGGGGAACAGGAGAGAATCCTTTCCACTTTTTTAAAACACCTGGAGAGCTTTTAAAAAATACACATTCCTTTGACAAAAACTCTAGACCTCACTGTCAGGTGACATGCAGTGGCTACATAGGCACACGTATCTCTCAGGCAGAGGGGGAGCACATTCATTCATTCATTCAGTCAGTCAGTCCATCAGATTATTTTAAGCATTGATTGAGTACCTACTAAGAATGCAGATTTCAAGAAGCGCTGAACACCCTTGAACAAGAAGACACGGCCTCACCCACAGTCTGCTGGAAAGACATACAAACAGAGGAGGAGAGTGTGGCCCCAGGGCTGCTGGGACGGAGGTGCTCTGTGGGAACATTGGGAAGAGGTGTCTCCGCTGACCAGGGTGACCAGGTAGCAAGAGTCCCTGCCTACCCTGGGCCCCATTGTAGAGTTTCTGAGTGAGTAGGTCTGGGAGGGGCCTTAGCATGTGCATTCCTTGCATGTTCCCTGTCAGGCCCTGGGATAGAAGTCTGAGGGGTAAGGGGCACATCTGGCTTGGAGGAACAATGGGTTCAGCCAGGAAAGGCTCATACTCATACAAAGGCAACTATATTAGTTTTCCTGTGGGACCCCAGGTTTGTGGCCGAGGAAACAAACGAACAGAGATGAAGTGTCTTGCCCAAGGATCTTACTGCTAAGAAGCAATGGAGCTAGGATTTAAACCCAGGTCTCTCTGGGCCCAGAGCCACGTTCTTGATGACTACGCTGCCCTCTGCTTCCTGGATCATGCTATCCAGGTTGGTGAGAAACTCAAATCTCCAAAACAGAAGAAATCCCCCTGCTCCTCTCTTTTCTCTGCTTCCCCACCTCACCTTCACCCAGACCCCACTCCCCATAAGCGACGCTGACTCCACACTCCTCTGACTCCTTTCTGCCAGGTGGTCAGCTACTGGCCTTTCTATCACCGTGCCCTGGAGCCTTTCCTATATGTCCAGCTTCCAGGCATCTCTCAACAGGAGGGATAAAAGGCCTTCTAAGACCAGCGAGGGCTCTTGTGGCACTGGTGCCTGTCCTTTGATCTTGGGGAAAATAACAGAGCCTAGAAGACTGGGACCTCTGGGGGGGGAACCCCTGTGCTGGTGGCCTCAGGTGACTGGAGCTGATTCACCCCCACCTCTCTAGTCAGCCCAGGTTGGGAGAGTAGTTAGTGAACCCATCTGCCTGTTGGTTTTGAGCCTGTAGCCTCCTACCCCTGTTGTGTGACCTTGGAGAAGTTATCTAACTTTTCTGTGCCTTGGGTTCCTCATCTATAAAATGGGTATAATAGTAGACACCACCAAAGATACGACACATACCTGCAAACTGTTTAGTACATTACCAAGTACATAGTAAGAAATGAGAAACTGTGAACCATCATCCTGATCACTATTCTACCAGCCAATGCCGCTGGGCTACACAGGGGACTCTGAGACTGTTCACAGCAGCTCCTGGCTGGGGTACCTTTGGGCCCTGCCTCAGTATGCTCCTTTTCTCAGGTGGGGTGATGAGCAGAGAACCCAAGGCCCAACTTCTCCCCACATCATCCATGAGCTGCCTGGCCCATCACCTAGATTCCCCTCCTCCCCTTGCCCCAGCCAGAAGCAGACAGGCAGAAGTGGACCCAAAGGGAGGTACCCCTTGGGCACATAAGCAGAGAGTGTGAGGGAGGGGAGGGAGTGCCTAGGTTCCAGTGATTGGGAGGTGCTGGCCCAGTTGGAGCCCAGACTCAACCCCTGGCCCTCAGGTGGGTAATTCTGTGGGCTTAGATCCTCAAAGGGGCTCTGGGCCTAGAAAGCAGAAACCCGGGTTCCAATCTCCATGTGGCCGTCCAGTCTGTGATTACAATCTCTGATGTATATCCTACTACTTCCCGAAGGACTTGAAGCAGCGGCTAGTAATAAAGACACATGCACATCGAAACCACTGATGATGGAAAAAGAAAAGCGCAACATGTAAACCATAGCAAGACAGTTACTGTCATTGAACACCAAGTTCAGCTTTGAGCTTCCTGGAAGGCAATACCCAGGAAGGGAAAATGATGGAATAGATGCATCTCATTTTCTGAATGTCTCAAAGTCACTTCCATGGGGCAGGGGACCTTTCCTTGGGGTAACTTAATAGAGACTTTGAACAACCCACAGACACTATCTGCATGGGAGACATGTGCAGAAATTTGGGGATGTGCTCCAGGGAGGAAAGAGGCATCTGCCTGGTGGGGTGGAGCGAACACCATGCTATGTAGTTCAGTCCAGACCTGGGTTTCCTGTCTCTCCATCCAGAGCGAGACTGGACAACCCAGGGAGGAATAAAGGGAGAAAGTGGGTCCCTTACCTCATTGCCCTTGACTATCATCCACCTCAGCTGGGCTAATGATGACAGATGCTTTCAAAGACCCAGATTCTCAACATTAGGCTCAATGTTTTTCACCCGAGAACATAGCAGGTGTTAATATATGAGTGTCTCTGGGCAGGTTAATCAAACCATGAATCTCTGCATCCTTTGTACACAATTGTAGTCTTGACACCTCAGTGGGAGGTGCAGGGGGAGGGCCAGGAAGCTGTTATAGGAAATCCAGATCTCAGCTCCAAGGGGAAGTGGTCAGCTTTGGTTTTATTATGTGTTGAAAGCAGATGGTGACCTCCCAGAATCCCTGTGGAGCCTTCTAGGGTCGTGGGAGAGGTGACTGTGCCCAGACACTCCTCCCCCTGTTGCAGAATTTATCAGCTTAACCCTCTGGCCACTCTTCAAGGGCAGAGCCTAGGCCTTGTTCTTGCAGCTGTTCTAACAAATTACCATAAATGTGGTGGCTAAAAATGACAGAAATGTACTCTCTCACAGTTCTAGAGGCCAGAAGTCCAAAATGGGTCTCACTGAGCAGAAATCAAGGTATTGCAGAGTCATGCTCCCTCTGGAGATTCTAGGGGAGAATCTGTTCCTTGTGTCTTCCAGCTTCTGGTGGCTGCCGGCAGTCCTTGGCTTGTGGCCTCATCATTCCAATCTCTTCCTCCGTCTTCACATGGCCTCCTCATCTTCTGCATGTGTGTCATAAAATCTCTCTCTTATAAGACTATGTGTGATTGCATTTACAGTTCACTTGGCTAATCCAAGATACTCTCCCCATCTCAAGATCCTTAACCTAATTACATCTGCAGAATCCCATTCACTATATAAAGTAGCAGTCACAGGTTCCAGGAATGAGGATGTGAATATCTTTGGGGGCATTATTTAGCCTCCCACAACCCCCAACTACCTAGGCTGGAGCTCCGCTCACAGGAAGTGTTCAAAAAGATGTTTGTGGGGTGGCCAAATGAATTGCACTTTGAACTCTAAACTCTAAACCCAGTGTCTTCCATGTGGATTCTTGGGCCCCCAGCAAAGGTTTGTTTTGGAGTTAATTGTCTACTGGTCCCTGTATTGGAACAAGAAGCTGTTACAGCCAGTCATGGGCTGTAGGGAGTAGAGACAGATGAGTCCAAGGTCAAGAGAACTAGGCTCGGGAGGCTCCTTAGAGTAAGTGGATCGCCCTCTCTAGACACTTGGTTTCTGCAGTGATAAAATCAGATTCATAATCCCTGTTCTGCCCTGCCTCCCTCTGGCCATTAGTGCAATGATTACGTGAATTAGGGACATCTAGTGTTATACAAATACCAAGCATTGCTAGAAATATTCTTATAGAGTTTAAACGGAGAGAGAGGGAAGAGGGCAACATTCAACTCAAAGGAATGCATCTCTAATGGTGGAATTTAGGTCGTGGGAGGGCTGTAGGAGACTTTCAAAACCTGTGGCCTCCTCCAGCTGCCATTAAAGCAGCCCCAGTGCTTCAGCGATGGCCTCTAGAGGCTCTTCTGCTACCCTGTTACAGGGGCTGGAGTGGGAGACCACCCTGAGTTCTACTCTGTTGCTGGCTTCCCTGTGCTTCCCCCCAATGTGTGAGCTGAAACCCAGAAAGCCATGCCCCTCCTTCATGGCACAGAGATGGGGAGGGGCTGCCCAAAGGAGCCCAGGCATCCAGACCCCAGGCCAAGGTGCCTTCGATGGGGGCGGAGCACACCTGGGTGGAGAAGAAGAAATGCAGCAGCAAAGTCAGATAGTTTTGCTCCTGCGGCCTCTCTCTGAGCCCCAATATCCAGGGTAGAGGTGTGTAGCTGTGGTGATGCAGTTGGGCTGCGTGAACTTTATAGAGACCCAGCAGAGTGTCCCCTCCACTAGGGACAGAATGGAGCACTCCTGCAACAGAGAGAGGCTATTGAGTTCTTAACAGCCAGGACACCAGCAGATACCCTTAGGCTTCCTGTTCCACCTGTTCACAGTGCTTTTCCCACCAAAAAAGCATCAGTTGGACATGGCGTGGCTATTTTGGTGCCAGAAGCCATTCATCAGTTACCTTTGGGTCCTGCAGGTTACTTTTGCACAAAATGACTAGTAACAAGTGGGGTGAGTGTGAGGGAAGGAGTGCCAACTCTAGAGCCTCAGGGCTGCAAAAGACCCCAGAGGCCATCTGGTTCAAGCCCCTAGGAGCAGCCATGGATGAGAAATAGGAACCAATGAGGGCAGGTAGGCCAAAAAGATGCTGAGAAGTGAGAAGGAAGGAGCATGCCATGACATAAAAGCCACCTGCCTTGGGGGTTGGAGCCAAGGTTTCTAGTCTCTACTCTGTCACTGACCAGCTCTGGGACCTTGGACAAATCATTCCCCCTCACTGGCCCTCACTTTCCCTATCTGAACATGAGGAGGTGAGACTAGATTCATCGGTTCATTCATTGGTTGGCCAAATAGGCACTGAGCACCTACTGTATTCCAGGCTTATTCCAGGCACTGGCAGCAGAGGATGCTGGGGGAGCAGAGAGGAAAGGGAACCTTAGCGTGGTGGGAGTGGGAAGCAAGTCTGCAGAATGTCACAAGGATACAACACCTGAGCTGAATGTTGAAGGTAGAATAAGAGTGTGCAGTGACAATAGAGCCAAGGACAGAAGGGAGTAGATGCCAACTTTTAGTGGCAAAATATACAAAACATCAAATTAACCATTTTCCAGTGTGCAATTCAGGGACATTTAATACATTCACAATGTTGTGCAACCACAGCTTCTATCAAATTCCAGAAGTTTTCCATCATGCCAAAAGGAAATCACATACCCATTAAACAATCTTTCCCATTCCCTTCCCCCAGCCCCTGGCAAACACTCATCTGCTTTCTGTCTCTATGGATTTGCCTATTTGGACCTTACATATAAATAGAATCAGCTACTTTGTGGTCTTTCACTCAGCCTGTTGTTTTCAAGGTGTATCCATGTTGTAGTATATATCAGAACTTCAATCCTTTGTATGTCTTGTTCTTTTGTTGTTTTTGGTTTACATACCACATATCAGTGAAATCCTATCGTTCGTTCTCTACTTTCTGTCTGACTTATTTCGCTTAGCATTATACTCTCAAGATCCATCCATGTTGTCACAAATGTTCCTATATCATCTTTTCTTACCGCCGAATAGTATTCCATTGTGTATATATACCACAACTTTTTTATCCATTCATCTATCGAAGGACATTTTGGTTGTTTCCACGTCTTGGCCACTGTAAACAAAGCTGCAATGAACATTGGAGCACACGTGTCTTTATGGATAAATGTTTTCAGATGTTTTGGGTAGATACCCAGGAGAGGGATTGCTGGGTCATATGGTAATTCTATTCGTAATTTTTTGAGGAACCTCCACACTGCCTTCCATAATGGCTGCACCAGTCTGCATTCCCACCAACAGTGTGTGAGGGTTCCTTTTTCTCCACAACCTCTCCAACACTTGTTACTATTTGTCTTGTTGATGATAGCCATTCTGATTGGGGTGAGCTGATATCTCATTGTGGTCTTTATTTGCATTTCTCTGATGATTAGTGATGTTGAGCATTTTTTCATATGTCTATTTGCCATTTGTATATCCTCTTTGGAGAAATGTCTCTTCAGGTCTTCTGCCCATTTTTCAATTGGGTTGTTTGTTTTTTTGTTGTTGAGTTTCATGAGTTCCTTGTATATTTTGGATATTAGACCCTTATCAGAGGCACTGTTTGCAAAAATCTTCTCCCATTCTGTTGGTTGCCTCTTTATTTTGTCGATGGTTTCTTTTGCTGTGCAGAAGCTTTTAAGTTTCATATAGTCCCATTCGTTTATTTTAGCTTTTACTTCCATTGCCTTTGGAGTCAAATTCATAGAATGCTCTTTGAACCCAAGGTCCATAAGTTTAGTACCTATGTTTTCTTCTGTGCAGTTTATTGTGTCAGGTCTTATGCTTAGGTCTTTGATCCATTTTGAATTAATTTTGGTACATGGTGACAGATAGCAGTCCAGTTTCATTCTTTTGCACGTGGCTATCCAGAACTTCAATCCTTTGTAGGGCTGAAAAATACTGCATTGCACGGAGAGACTACATTTGTTTATCATTTATCAGTGGATGGACATTTGAGTTGTTTCCACTTTTTGGCTATGATGAATAGTGTGGCTATAAACCATTCATGTACAATCCCTGTTTTCCTTGAGTCCTCGTTTTCAGTTCTTTGGGTCTATGCCTAGGAGTGGAATTTCTGGGTCATATGGTAACTCCATGTTTAACTTGTTGGAGAACCGCCAGCCTTTTCCACAGTGACAGCACCATTACATTCCCACCAGCAGTGAATGAGGGGTCTCCCTGTCGTTGCCCACACTTGCTATTTAGAGGTGGACTTGTAAGGAACAGTTTAAAGAGGAGGAATCTGAATGGGACCAGGAGGAGCAGTAGGGAAGGGAGGAGGAAAACCACAGAAGCACAGTATCCTGGAAGCCTGGGAGGCTAAGTTTCAGGACACAGCCAGTGGTCATGCTAGCAGGATGGTGACAGTGCCAGAATGCTGGGGAGGACTGGTTAGAGATCTACTTTGTGGCCAGGGCCAGGACAGTGGCTTGAGGTGTGGTAGAAGAGGAAGTGGAGGGAGCAGGTGTAGGCCCAGCTACTGGACAGGGAGGGAGTGGCCATGGGGGTGGGAGAGAGGGGGGAAATGGGGTTCAAAGAAAGGCTTTGGTCAGAGCCCTGAGACTTCTGTGATATAATTCAAGCTGGCTTCCATGCTACAAGCACCCTCCATTATTGCTGAGCAGTTGGAGCATGTGCTGAGGGCCCAGAGACCCGGCTGGCCCAATAGTTTGTTTGAAGAGAGATTGTCCAGAGCCAGCACCAGGAAATCTGGCTGAAACAGCTCTAGGACAGCCAGAGAGGACATTGTTTGGGGAAACTCTGGCACTGCTGGAACCATCCCCATCATTGAAATGACAAGTCCTTGCATCCATGTGGAGAAAGCCCAAGTGCCCAGTTCAGTGCCTGGCAAAGAGTGGGGACTTGATAAATGTGCTCAGATGAATGAAAAGGAGGGGGTAGGGAGAGAAAGGAAGGAAGGAAGAAGGAAGGGAGGGAGGGAAAAAGGGAGGGAGGGAGACACGGAGAGAGAGATATCCTCCTCACAGGTTCCCAGCAGTTCATTTTCATGAGATCCTGTGAGATTCCTGGGGGACCGGCAGGACTCAGGGACAGCTGGTAGTGGCAGCTGCTGGGGCCATGGGCAGCCAGGGGGGCTCCGGAACAAGAGGCTGGCAGGCCAAGCAGTTTAAGGGTCATTCAGGGCCATGTCCTTCTGTCTTCTTTTCCCCAGCCTGCTTCCCACCACTTGATGTACAGGCTGAAGTGAGGGTAAAGTCCCTCAGTGGCCCTTTGGCCAAGCTGAGCACCAAGTCCTGAACCCAGCTGACAGGGCCCATGCCTGACCTCACTCAGTGGGGGCCCAAGCAGGTGAGCACCCAATGCACAGTGAGTGGTGGCAGATTTCATTGGCATGGTGGGGGGATCCCAGGACACCCAGGTTTCTGAATGCCCTGCCCATCCTACCAGCCTGGTTGGTTTTTTCTGGGCCCTGGGAAAGATGGACTTCCAGAACTGAGTAAGACTGAGAATGCAAGGTGAGGTGGGGAGCCAGGATGGGGAGGTGGGCTGCGGGGTGAAGTGGGGAGTGGCAAGCGTGTCAGGACCATCCTGCTGTGCTGTTTCTTGTCTGAAAAGCACGTCACCCTTTCGAAAAGGAAATCACAACTACTCACCAACAAGGCTGAGCCAGCCTCCAAGTCCTGCTGTGGCTGGAACACCAGGGGACTTCCCCCACATCCAGCTGCCTCCTAGTTGACACGGGGTTGGGGGGGGGGTGAGGGGGTGCGGGGAGTCCCGCTGGGATAAGCGACTTCTGGCCATTTCCTTATCAAAGGTGTTCCCTTTTCTAGCCCTTCCGTCTTCTTTCCCTCCCTTCCCTCGCCCCTCCCTCCTAATTTTCCCTCCCCTTTCTTCTCCTCTCTCAATTCTCCGGCTTCTGTTCCCTTCGTTTCCCTTCTACTTCCTTTCCTAACCTCCCATTCCCTTCCCTCCCTCCTTCTACCTCCTTCGCCTTCTCTACTATTCTCCTCCCCAACCTTCCCTCTACTCCCATTCCTCCATATCCCTTTCCTTTCCTTTCCCTCCCCTCTCTGTTCCCTTCCTTCCCCAGTAGAGGAGGATGAGTCTCCAGCCTTCCTTAGTGGGAGGGAGGAGGTAGGTAGAGGCATAAGAGCCACCTGTTTCAGCCTCAGGAAGCCTGGTATCAGCTGGGGGTGGGAGAGGCGACCTGGGTGGAACCTCCTGGTGGGGTCCTGTCTACATCTCCCTGTCCCCCACCCCCACTCCCCTTCTACGCACATCCTGTGGCCTCAGTGCTGCTCTGGAGTTCCTGAGAAAGGAAGGAATGGGTGACTGCAGGGCTGCCTGTCTTGTGGATGCGTTCTAGATACTTCCTGGCTTCTTTCTGCTGGACCAGCTGTGATGATGGTAGTGATGATGGGAAACACTACAGGGTGGTTGCTGTGAGTCCCCTCGGCCATTCGCAAGCAAGTCCCAAAGCAGTGGAGGGGCACATGTATGTCCTAGGAGAGTCCTTCTGGGGTACGTATATGAAAAGAAATGAAAAGAGCTCTGAGTAGGCAGGCCCTTTGGGTCTCATTTTCCTCCTCTGTGAAATACTTTGGCCTGTTGGCTCCTGGAGTTCTTTTGAACACTGGCACTCAGCTGATTATAAACTGTTGTCCCATCGTCTCCAGATTTCCTGTCGCTGGTGGGTCAAGTGCAAGATGGCGTGGCCTCTGAACCCACACACTGGCCTTCCATGTATATTCCTGAGTCACTCTCCAAATGTGGTACCTGGGCTAGCAGTGTCAGACTCACCTGGGAGCTTCTCAGACATGCAAATCTTCTGCCCTCTTCCAGACTCTGACTCAGAAAGTCTCAGGGTGGGCTCAGGAATCTGGGTTTGAATAAGTTCTCTGGGTGATTCTAGTTTGTGCTGACGTCTGACAATCACTGTGCCAGACCATTTATATTAGCGGAGGGAATAAGGGAACAGTTCATCCCAAACAGTGGGCAATGAACCAATCCCTGGGGGACTGACATTCAATCAGAGACGAATGCTCATGTGTGGCCCATGTGGCATGCCTATGTACACACACAAACACACACACACACACACACACACACACACACAGCACTTACTCTGTTTGCATAACAGCCCCTGTCCTGTCCATCCTCTGCTGGCAGTCTTTCTTTAGATAGATTTGATTACAGCAAAATTAAGGATTTCTTTCCATGAAGGACACCACAGATAGCTAACAGACAGGCGACAGATGGGGAGAAGATACTTGCTGTTTAAAGCTAACAAGGGATTAATAGAGAAAATATACAAGAAAATTCTGCAAACCAGCAGGAAAAAGACCCAACAGGAAATTGAGCAAAGCATATGAATAGGCAACCCCCAGAAGGAGAAACCCAAAAGGCTAGCAAGTCAGTATCTGAAGAGATGCTCAGATTCATTAGCAATCAGAGAAATGCAAATTAAAACAATGAGATAGGATACACACATGTCAGATTGGCAAAAAACAGCTATATGACGCCAAGTGTTGGCTAGAATAAGGAGAAAGGGGAACCATTGTGTGCTACTGGTGGGAGTCCAGCTCGATTGAAGCAGCTGCTCTGGAAAGCCACCTAGCACCGTCTAGCCAGATCACGTGTACGTGTCCACACTGACTGAGCAACCCTTCTTCTGGTTATACCCCCAAGAAATTCTCCTGTAGATCCACGAAGGGGTCATTCGTTTCCTGTGGCTGCTAGAACAATTTACCATAAACTTGATGCTTTAAAACATCAGAAATGTGTTCTGTCATACTTCTGGAAAGCAAGTCCAAATCAGTATCACTGGGCTACCATCAGGCTGTCAACAGGGTACACACCCTCCAGAGGCTCTAGGAGAGGAAACTTCCTTCCCTCTTCCAGATTTTGGCGGCTCCAGGTGCTCCTCGGCTTGTGGTCGAACCACTCCAGTCTTCAAGGCAAGCATCTTCACTTCTCTCTCTGTTCCATCTTGACATTGCCTTTCGTGTGTGTGTGTGTGTGTGTGTGTGTGTGTGTGTGTGTGTGTGTGTGTGTGTGTGTGACAGAGAGGGGAAGAGAGAGAGAGAGAAAGAAAGAGAGTGAGAGAGAGAGAGAGAGAGAGAGAGAGAGAGAGATCGCTTTCACATGCCTCCCTTTTAAAAGAATATATGTGGACTGTTTTTTGTTTGTTTTAAATTTATTGGGGTGACAATTGTTAGTGAAATTACATAGATTTCAGGTGTACAATTCTGTATTACATCATCTATAAATCCCATTGTGTGTTCACCACCCAGAGTCAGTTCTCCGTCCATCACCATATATTTGATCCCCCTTACCCTCATCTCCCTCCCCCCACCCCCCTTACCCTCTAGTAACCAAAATAGCATATTCACAAAATCCATGTTCCCCCATGGATTTAAGAAAGTGGCCTTATTAGGAAATATCGTCATACTGGACTAGGAGGGACCCTTAATCCAATGACTGGTGCCCTTATAAAAGGAGGAAAGGATACATAGAGACACAAGGGAGAAGGTGATATGAAGATGGAGACAGAGATTGGAGTGATGCAGCCACAAGCTAAGGAATACATGGGGCCACCAGAAGCTGCAAGATGGGAGGAAGGATTCTCTCCTAGAGCCTTTGGAGGGACTATGCCCTGATGACACCTTGATTTTGGACCTCTGGCCTTCAGAACCGTGAAAGAATCACTCACTGATGCTTTAAGCTGCCTAGTTTGTGGTACTTTGAGATGCAGCCCCAGAAAACTCATACAACATGTGATTACATTTCAGGCCCACCTTGATAATTCAGGATAATCTTCTTTGTCTCAAGATCTTTAACTTGATCACATTTGTGAAGTCCCTTTTTCCATACAAGTTCATATGCACAGGTTCCAGACATTAAGCCCTGATGTCTTTGGAGCTATTGTTCAGCCTGCTGCAGGGACCCACACAAGGAGTTCATCATGCATTGCTTGTGCTAACAGAGGATTGGAGGCAACCCTTGTCCATTATTGGGGAAAAGGAGAAGTAACTGAGTGGTTATAACCAACTCAGGAACACACAACAGCATGGAGCGAGAGCACACATGGGGCTGAGCAGAAAAGCACCCAGGAAGAAACCAAACCAGTCCTCCAGAACAATACCACTTGTGTTTATTGAAAACACACACACACACACACACACACACACACTACCCTACATATTTGCCAGAGCACACACTCCAGTGTTTGCTGCTGAGGGGAGTCAAATTGGAGTGGAAAACAGGAATTATGAGGACTGGATGGATGGATGGATGGATGGATGGATGGATGGATGGATGGATGGATGGATCAATCCAGCCAGAGAGGGGCCTCACCCACCAATGATGGTGATGCCATGAATTGAGGAATGTCATTACCTGAAGGCAAAATAAGCAAAAGGAAAAGAAAAAGTCTCAGATGGGTTGTTTTCAGCAAAGGCTGTCCCACTCTGGAAGTGCCTTGGTGTGTTTTGTATAAAGATACACTGTCCCATGAACTGCAGTGGTAGCCAGTGGCAGCCAGGGACCTTCATCCTTCCTTTTTCATCCTTCCCTTCTGTTTGGGAATGGAGGAACCATGTGGCCTCCAGAGTGGAGGAAGGACGCCCTCCTTAGCAACACCGAAGAACAAAGAAAGCCATGTGAATGCCATTTGCTGTCGCCTGACAGTTGTTTTCCATCTGCTGTGCCGAGTGCTCCCTCCCAGCAGCCTTGAGCTGGCAGCTGACGTTGTTGGCTCACCCATTGGTCTTGGTTCAGACCTCCCATGGTTTTGTTCGTTCTTGGAACACACCCTGCCTCCCTTTTTCCAGATACAATACTTCTCCCGATGCCACTGATCAAGTAGCAGGAGTGCAAAATAGAATGAGGCCAGTGGCCTTGGAAACGGTTATATAAATCATCGTGAGTTTCGAATCTGTTTGGTAAATAGTCAGCTATTTTAACCCCTGGGGAATAGGGTTGGATCTTGCTTGCTTTTTTCCCTTTGGGCTCCTCTTAGGTCCTTGTAAAGTTCCCTTTGAAAATGCCATCCTCCTTGGCTATTCTTAGGGAGGAAAGAGAAGTTGACTTTTTTTTTTTTTTGCTTTTATACAGTTTGTGAATCATAATTTAAACTTTTTGGTTTCAGTCCCTTTGAAGAAGCCAAATGTTGAGTGAAACAAAGACAACTTGACTTTTAATGTTTTGTCGGTTAGTACCAAGGCCAGAGGAAAAAGGGGTAGTGATATTTTATTGTAACCTTTTCTATATCCCCCACAAAGGCCTTTTAGCAGACCTGACCTTCAATATTTTTTCTTGCAACAACAACAAGAAAAATCTGATTGTGGCATTCACCTATGTTCTTGTCTGGGCTCTCTTTGATCCACTTGGGGATTCATATTTTCGGCTACACCACCAGATGCTTCATTTGGTGATTCATTTCTGTCCACCTCCTCACTCCTACTGTTATAGGCATATCCGGGATGCTATATTTCCAAACACAGGTGAGAATTCAAGCAGTGTTGTTGTTTTTGTTGTTGTTATTGTTTTAATCTCCTACGATGCTATAACAGCCTGCTCAAGGTCTCTGTTCTTCATGAACAAATATTTCATTTGAGCCTTGCCCCATTCGACACAGTTGGCAGTCCTTGTTCAAAAGAGAAAGTGGTGCTAAAAACAAAATTCATCTAGGGACTCCAATGTATTCTTCATCATTTGCTTGGGACACAGGGATTTTAGTCCAACCACAAAAGGGAAGATAAGAGAGCTTGCCTTGTTTCCTCCTCCCAAGTATTTCTTGCCTGCCCACCAAAAGAGGCCTCCAGCCAATCACTCAGCCCCACAGAGCTTCAATGTACCCATCTGTACAATCAGGTGACTGGGACTAAATGTGTGTGTTTCACACTGTGTTGGTGGAATGTTCTCAGAGGTGCGTCAGGAGCTATCATGGAGATAGGAGGAGACCTAGCAGATGGGGATCCTTCCCCCATTTTTTCAACCATTGCCCCTCTACTTTTCATCTGTTGTCTCGATAGGCTGCGGCATATGATTTCATTTGAAAAGTCATTTTGCTACTAAAGAATATGTGTGGAAACCATTGGACTAGATGAACTTCAAAGGTCCTGTACTAGTTTCTTGGGGCCGCCATAACAACTTATCATAAATTGAGTGGTTTAAAATAACAGAAATTGATTCTGTTGTGGTACTGAAGGCCAGAAGTCTGAAATCCATGTCATTGGGCTGAAATCAAAGAGCTCTAGGGGAGAATTCATCCATGTCTCTTCCAGCCTCTAGTGGCCGTTGGCATTCCTTGGCTTGTGACTGCATCATTCCAATCTTCAAGACCTGCATCTTCCAATCTCTATGTGCTCTGTCTTCACATCACTTTCTCCTTTGTGTGTCTAATCTCCTTCTGCCTCACTCTTATATGGATACATGTGATTCCATTAGGGCCCATCCTGATAATCCAGGATAATCTCCACATCTGAACATCTTAAATTTTATCATGTCTGCATCTGCGTAGACCTTTTTTGCCGTGTAAGTTAACATTCAGAGATTCTGAGGATTAGGATGTGGATATCTATTGGGGGACCGTTTTGCAGCCGACCATAGGCCTTTTCAACAATATGACTGTAAGATTTATTGCCACTACTACACCCCCATTTCCATTTCAATAGCTTTCTCTACATTCCCATGCCTTAAAAACCTAAAAGTACAGCATTATTTTTTCATTCAACTCAGGAATATGGAACCCAAACTTCATTCCTTTACCATAAAAGAGTGTAGGTTTGCGAGCCCCACCTGACCTGTGATGCTTTTCTTTCTATAAAAGTCTAATGGAAATTATGAGTTGGGTTTTCTTTGATTGGCCTTGCTACCCAAACGATACTGTGTACCACGCATAGCCCCCAAGGCAATGTAACGAGAACCACAGGTGCTGGCCCCATGGCACAAGTTAGCACTACAGTCCCGGAACCTGTCTCTCAGCTTGGGATCTTTCCTTTGCCCTGTGGCCTGGCAGCCTCTAACTGCCCTCTGACAATGAGGAAAACACCTGCCTTCTGGGAGCTGTTTGAAAAATATTTTGTTGCAAGGAAGGATCATTTTCCCTCACTTCTATTCTTTTCTTTTTTCGTCATAGAAGTAATTCCTGCTTAGTGTCCCAAAGTACAAAGAAATAGTATAAATGATCTCCCATAATTCCTCGTTTCCAGTCAATCACATTTATTGAATGCTTTCTATATGTCCAGACCTGGGCTAAGAGTGCTCCATACTTTATCCCCTGCAGTCCTCACAACTACCCAGTCAGGTGGGTATTATAAGACCCATTTTACCTATGAGGAAACTGAGGCATGAAGAAATTCAGCAACCAGCTCAAGGGAGTTGGATAGGAAGGACAGAATTGAGACTTGAAACCAGGTACTCCTGACTCCAAAGCCTGTGCTCTTGACCTGTATATCCACGACACACTTCCAGGACAATTTTGTATTCAGGGCTCTCAAAACAATATGACTGTGTGTTCATGAGGACATGTCCCCTCTAGGAAGCATTCTTGCAAGAATGGGTCTTTATACAATTATGAGGAATAAGTATAGTTGAAATATAATTCCAACGAGATACAGCAACAATGTAAATTTTCCAACAGTTACAGAAGAGCTTTTTATCTATTTTCAAAATAGAGATAATAGCTAATAAGTTACTAAGATATTCTGATTCCATTTAAAAGCTATACTTTAAAGAGGATTGTAACAATTCTTGTTTTAAATGTCAATATTTACAATACACTGGAAACATCATGCTCCGCAACTATTTATTCTTGTCAGGAAAACTTGTAGATATCAATCTAAAAATATTCAAAGGGATACATGTTTGCAAAATCCTTTTAGGAGGTAAGTGAGAAAAATGTTTTTAGATCACTGCTCAGTCTGTAAGACCACAGCATTTTGTGGGCAGGGTCTACATTTTAATTACCTTTGTGCCAAAAACAATACCTCAAACCAAACAGGTATTCAATAAATGATTGATAAACGAATAAAAAAATAAATGATTATAGTTTAAAAAAAAGAGAATGTGTCTTTACCAGGATTGATTTATATTCTGTCCTACTCAAAGTCTCATTCTGTAGCATTCTGAGTTTCTGGAGGGGGAGTTCAGTTGATGGGATACTCATATGGCTGCAAGTTGGTCAAGAGGTTTGGGGAAAACAAGACTCCACCAGCAGGGCCTGAGGAGTCCCTCTCCCAAACCCCACACCTTTGGAGGGGGCATGGTGTGGTATATTACAAAGGCCAGTTCACACACTCAGGACAACAGGAATGGCACAAACATAGGGAATGGCTTTCCTGGAGTAGGGGACAGATAGGGTGGTGGGAGATCACACACACTTCTCTCAGCCTTAAATTAACTATCTCACCATCTACATTCATTTGCTTCCCCAGAGAGTCATGTGCCTCTTTTTCCCTTGGTGCAGTAGAAACATGACTCATTTCCATTTGTAAAGAATCAGAAGCTTTCCAGTCCCTACTTTGGTGGAAGAGGTGGGCAGTGTGGTACAGTGGGCAGAGCTCAGGGTAGCGAGGAAGAGGCCCTCAGTTCCAGGCCTAGCTCTGCTACTAACTGCCATGTAATCTTGAGCCAGCTCCTGGCCCACTCTGGGACTCAGTTCCCCATCTAGAAAAGGAAAACTTCACACTAGATCCTAATGGCCCTTTTACGTGTAAAGTTCTATGATTTATAGAGAGGCATGCTAAAAGGTGGTTTGGAAACCCATCACAAATATTTAAATTAACTAGCAACATATGCTGAGCTCATCACAAAATCACAAGCAAGATCATGGCAAGATCTAGAAGCGAGAGGGTGCAGCATAGCATCATTTGACACTCCCTTCTCTCTAGATCCCTTAATCAAGTGTTCCAGAAGCTGGATTTCTATGTGATCCCTGGCTTATCATCATTATCATCACCCAGCTCTTAAGATTAAAGGTAGGAAGCTAGCTAGCGGGAGGAATTTCCCAAAGGCCACCATAGCAGCAGAAGCAGCAACAAGGCCACTGGGGATCTTTCTCTCTTCACCCCCCACCCTTTTTTAAAAAATAACTTTTATGTTGCTGCTTTATTACCAAATGATGCTGGCCCTCATCTCTCAACACCAATAAGCCAATTTGATTCTGTTTAAGTTTTACTCCGAGATCCTAGTAGAAACCGAACCTTTGCAGCGTAGTGGGCAGTCTAGGGAGTTACGGGAGGCAATTCTGACTCTGGGACACTCCAGGTCTGGAGGAGGAGCCAGGCAGGTACAGAACCAACTGGAATACCCAGGTCATTGTGGCTCTTAGGAATAGTGTGAGTGGTGTCAAGGGGGATGACAGGATCTCTATGTGTGAGATTGGGGGTGGGGGCCGGGTAGCTGGGGCAGGAACCTGGCTGGAACTGGATCTTGAATTTCTGTGGCTTGATTTCAAGGTTATGGAGCGTCATGAAATGATTTGAAACCAAGCAGTGACAAGAAAGAAATGTACGTTTATAAAAGACCCCTTGGGTTGCTGGTGTGGACTATATGAGAGGGTTGAGCCGGGAAAGAGGATCATGGCTCAATAAAGGGAGGTGGGGAGAAGCAGCTGAATTTAGGAGATATTCAAGAAACCAAATCGACAGGCTTGGAGGACAGCGAGGATAAGGGAAGTGAGAAAGCAGGGTGCCAGGCAGGATGCTAGAGGCATGGTGTTGCCACTCTTTGTGGTGCCTAGGAGGGAGGAACTGAGGTTGGGGAGCTTGCTTTGGGACACACTGGGGCAAGGTCCTGGAAGGTCACTCATCTGATGACTTCAGCCAAGGGCCCTCAGGCCCTTTGACCTTTGCTGCCCTTCTCTCTGTGGCTTTTGGCAAGCAGGCAGAAGAGTCCTGGATGGTCATTGACACAGGAAATGCCCTCCGAGGATCCACCCTCTCCTTGTTTGTTTGCCCAATGAAAACAAGCAGTAGTGAGGTGTGTTCAAAAGATTGAGAGGCAGGCGTCCCAATTCTGCTCCTGGGACACTCCTCGGCAAAACTCTTTCTTTCTCTGGGCTTCAGTTTTTCCAGAATATGCCCCAATATCTCACAGAACCTTTGTGAATTTCAGGTTAGATATGCAAACACCTTGTAAATTGTTAAGGAACTAAATGAAAATTAGCATTATTATAATCAGTATTATTATCATCCTCTTCTCTGATCTGATTTGGGCCATTTGTAGTTTATGTTTATAGTTCCTCACCCTTATTTTATCTGATTGTCTTTTTCTTTGAGCACCAGTGAATTATGCAGACCAGGTATAAACATATCCAAAAGTTAAGTAGAAAGTTGAGATGATAACCTAGATAAATCATGTTTTTGTTTTTTAAAAAAAGTGGGGAAGGAGGACTTTTACTTGAAACATATCAAAGCAGGCTGATCTTAGAGTCACAGTACATTGAAAAAAGCTGTCCAGAAAGCATTTGAGATCTTGCATTCCAGCATACAGGTAGGTTGTCAGTTTGACTCCAATAAACTCATAAAAATTCTCAAAAAATAAAAGAAATAAAAGAAATAAAAAGCTGTCCAGCATCATTTCAAAAGATTAGCAAACAAAGGAGATGTGTTTACGAATACAAATATACCTTTTATACTTTACTGCAAGACCATGGAACCAGAGCCTCTTCATCCATTTATTCTTTCAGCAAATATACATTTGCTGGGTCTTTTTATAAATATACATCTCACTGGGCATGTACAGTGTGCCCTCTTCCAGAAATCTGGGCAAAACCAAGGGGTTTATGCTTCAGTGAATGTTAGTGCAGGAAAAGCCCTGGAGATCATCTGTATGTAGTGCATCTCCCTGACTGTACAGAAGGGGAACCTGAGAAGAAGTGAGGCTCAGGGATTTGCCCAGACCCCTTGAAGCTGAGGAAGAGCAGGGAGCATAGACCCCACCTGTGCTCCTAGGCTGTGAGTCCTTCTACGGTACCTGTGTCAGTTTGGATTTGGAAATGCAGAGCTATTTGCACAATACTCCATGAAATGATAGCACACGTTAGTTTGACCATGGGTAAACTCTCCCTTCCATCAAGCTAAACATTGATGAATGCCAACTGTAATTTTGTATGTGTGGTGTGGTGGCTTGGTGTGAGGTCGGGGGGATGGTGGGTGGGGGGCGGGGGGTTCACAGTGTGAGGGATGTGGATGATGACGTCTAAGTATTACCTTGTCTTGTACACCTGAAACTAATAAAACAAACAAACAAACAAAAAAACACTCTGTGTGTCACGCTGGAGCTGGGCCCCGTGGAGGTGAAGTCATTGCAAGATGAAGGGTGCTCTGGAGGAGCTATCAGTCCACCGGACAATCACAGTCCCATGACCTAAGTGTCCCTCAAGAGGGTTCTAGTCTGGTTGCTGCCTGACCCCCTCCCCATATAGGACAAAGTTCCCAGGACCCAGACTCTACCAGGTGTTTACAGAATGAATGTTTGTTGAGGTAGGGCCAGTGTGGGAGTGGGTGCGTGCCTTCTGGCCCAGCTAATCCTGATCCTATAGCTCAGGTCCCAGACAGCCCAGAGAGAGGGATTCGCTAGGGAAAATGGAATTCCCAGCAAGGACAACTGTTTCTCAGTTGTGGACAAATACAGTTCAGGCTTTGCCACTGATGCTTGGATTGTCCTCCAACTGCTGCTCTTCTGCATTGCCTGAAGAATCAAGAGTGAAATATCTAAGACCATTAGAACAGTGAACCCTTCCTGAGCACTAATTTTGTGTCAGGTATTGCCCTAAATGCTTCATATGATCCCCATAACTTATGATGGGGATCCGATTACTAGTTTCATTTTGCAAATGAAGAAACCGAGGTACAGAGAGGTGAGGTTTCTTGCCCGAGTCACACAGCTGGCAAGTGGTGGAGGTTGGGTTCCAACCCTGGCAGAGTGGCCCCCACTCTCCCCCAAACACCCGACGTAAAGCCTATTTGCTGTTCAGACTTTGGAGCTCCCTTTGCTAATGCCACAAATCCACCATAAGACTCTACTGCTCAGAAATCAAGAATGGGGGACCCGCCTTCTCTCAGGTTCCCCAGCACTGCCCTGTGGCACCAGGCAGCCAAAGAGGCATGCCCTGGCCCTCCTCTAGGCATGAGGTAAACCAATAGTGACTCCCTTGCTTGGCTGAATTAAGTCCCTTGTAGAATTGACATTTATCCTCTAAATTTCTCATCACCCCTCCCCCTCCTATGCAAGAGAGGTCTGCCCCCTCCTGAGAGGGCTTGACCTTCACACCTGGCCTCCAATAACACAGTCACACCTTTACTTTCTCAGGCCTTCCTTCATTCATCTAGTATTTCTGAGTGACTCCTGGGTCCCAAGCAAGTGCTAGTTGGGCAGAAACCCAGTTGAGACAGCCTTTCAACAAGCAATCACCCAGAGGTCAAATGACGGCTGTGAGAAGTGCCCCAAAGGAGACCAGATAGGGAAAGGAAAGTGCGGGTAGGGGACCTCACGGAACATTCCCTGGGGGTGACTGAGCCGAAGTCTCGCTGGTGGGGAGGATTTGCCTAGGCACCAGCAGGGGGAGAGGGTCCAAGGCGGGGAACAGAAGATAGCAACGCACTCCCAGGGGCAGGAGGGAGGTGGTCCAGGGAGGGAATTGGCATTAACGGGGGAGGAGGAGAAGAGGCTACAAAAGCCCGCAGGAGATGCAATTGCCTGCTCTGGAGAAGTGGGGAGGGAGGTCCATCCTCACTGCGATGGGAAGAGAAGAGAGGCCACAGGAGGGCAAACCTGAGGGTCAGATTTACAATTTGAAAAAAAGATCACATTTGCTATTGGCTGGGAGGTGGATGGGGCACAAATCCAGCTACTTTTCCCCACCCTCACTGCCAAGATCCCAAATCTCGGCCCACAGCGGTTCTCTGCCTCTGCGTCCCGCTGGCCCACCCACCATGGAGAGCTTTCTCAGATAGAGCTTTGGGTGGGTCCCTGTCTGCTTGAAATCCTTCAATGGCTCCCCATTGCCTAAGGCCTGTGAGGACCTGCAAATGACAACATCTGCCAGGACAACCTCTGTGTCCCTGAAGCAGCTCTTACTGAGCCCTCCCCTGATCACTCTAGCCTTGGAGCTTTCCCTCAGGTTCACCACACACTTTCACTCCTTTGTTCATGAGTTCCGCGTTCCCCACAGCCTAGGGTAATTTGCTCCTTCTCTGCCCATGGAAACCTCATGAACCTTCCCATCTCAAAGTGACCTCCTTTACTCAGAAAGCCCTGCTCCACCCACAATCAGAACTAAGGCCTTGGGGCTTGGCTTGCTGCACTTCTCCCTCTGGCATTTTATCCTAGACTCCGTTTATAGTTGTTGCTGTGCCTGCTCTCTCTAGATTGCAAGTTGCTTAAGAGTGGGTGGGGACTCTGACTCAGGAATGTAAGGAACTCCTCCTGCCCTGGGGCTCACCTAGAGGTAGGGGAGTTGTCAAGGTCAATAGCAAACTCATTTATTTGTGAACAAATTTTTAATGGAATGGCTATTCTGTGCCACATACTGGGGAGATAGCAGAAAACAGAATAGACAGATATCCCTGCCCTCATGGGGTCCCTGTCTGGTGGGGAGACCGGCAATCAGAGAGATGAATGGTGTACATTAGCTTGTGTAGCAAAATAGGGCAGGGGAAAGGAGGAGAGGCGAGGCTGGGTTGCGGGTTCCAATTTTCTTTTTTTTTAAATTTATTGGGATGACAATTGTTAATGAAATGACATAGATTTCAGGGGTACAATTCTGTATTACATCATCTATAAATCCCATTCTGTGTTCACCACCCAGAGTCAGTTCTCCTTCCATCACCATATATTTGATCCCCCTTACCATCATCTCCTACCCCCCACCCCCTTGCCCTCTGGTAACCACTAAACTATTGTCTGTGTCTATGAGTTTTTGTTTCTCATTTCAATAGGTCAGGGAAGGTGATGTTAGAGCAAAAACTTAAACGCTGAGGGTGAGAGACTTGCAGATTTATGGGGGAAGAGGATCCCAGGCAGAGGAAAGAGCAAGTAGCAAGGTCCTGCGGTGGCTATTCCTGAGTGAGGTCAGGGCAGGGTGCAGAGAGAATTGGGAGATGGAATCTCAGGTGTGTGTGGTGGGGGCGTCTTGTAGAAGCCCCGGAGGGACATACTGGAAAGACTTGGGCTTTGCCAAAGGTTCAAGAGTCCTGAGCAGAAGAGGGAAAGGGCCGGACTTAGCAGGACCCCTCTGGCTGCTGTGCTGAGAACAGACTGAAGTTAAGGGGGTGGGAAGGACAATTGTGGTCAGAGCCACCCTTGTCAGAAGCAGGTCGTTTCATCACCCCCTGGGCCCATTCCTAAAATCCTCTTGCCACAGTGCTGATGCTGTAGAGAGCCACCTGTCAGATTTGTTTCATTTTCTTTGGAGGAGGAAGTGGGTGAAGATAGAAAAATCATCCCCTTTCTTTGTGAAGCCCCACTGGCAAACCTAAGAACATTGATGTCCCAAGAGAACCCCAGGGACCAGCTCCTGCTCTCCCTTTTCAGGATGGGAAACTGAGGCCCGGAAAGAGGGAGCAACTCCAATCCCATGTGAGAGAGTAGCCAGTTTCAACTTCCCCTCTCCCCACGGCAGGAATCCCTTTGGTTCAGGTGAAGAGAAACTGCTTGTGCCTTTTCCCTAAGACTGGGACGCTGGCCCATTAGCTGCTCAGTGAGTCAGAGCCAGGCGTTTGCATGACAGAGACAGGCACAGAAGGGCCTGGTTTTTATCAGCCAGTGTTTGAAAGCCCTGGAAGGTGGGTAATGAGAGGAAGGGCGGTAATAAGAACTTGTTGCTGCCTTCTGGGGGAGGAGGTCACACGTGAGGTAGTCTAAAGCAGGTAACCTAGCAGCGGGGTAAAGTCTTTTTTTAAAAATTAAATTCATTGTGGTAACATTGGTGAATAATATATAAGTTTCAGGTATACAACTTTATTATACAACATCTGTATATTCCACGATGTAGTCCACTCATAGTCCAGTCTCCCTCCATCACCATATATTTGACCCCCTTTATCCTCTTCATCGTCCCCCCACCTCCCTTACCCTCTGGTAACCATTAAACTATTGTCTGTGTCTATGAGTTTGTTTATTTGTTCGTCTGTTGCTTTGTGTTTTATATCCCACATATGAGTGAAATCATGTGGTTCTTGTCCTTTTCTGTCTGACTTATTTCTTCAAGGCCTAACAGGGCAGGGCTGTTCCTGGAATGGGGAGGGGGCAGTGAAGGTGACCCCACTGCAGCGTCCCCTCCCCTCCACTCCTTTCTGCCCCTAAAGTGTTCTAAGGACTCAGTACCTGGGAGGGCAGGGACCTTCATTTCATCTCCTTCTTCCCCCCACGCCGTGACCTGCCTGGCCTGTGATTGGACCTGGATGGGCTGGTGTGGCCAGGACTGTCTTCCCATGGGCAGCGGGGTGGGCCGTGGGGAGGGAGTAACTCGTAGGAAGCCCTTTGGCTGCTCACCCGTTTCCCGCTCTCAGTCAATATGAAAGCGTAGGCCCGGCCTTCTGGTGCTGATGCAGAGGTCTGGGTCTGTACTCCTTTCTCAGGTGACCTCAGGTGGGTGGTGCCATCCCCCCCAGGACCAAAGCCTCCAGGAACATAGGGAGGCTGGGAGCAGGCCGGGCTCCGGGTGCCTGGGTTGGGGAGACAGACGTGGTTCCAGCCTCAGCGCTCTGCAAGGAAGGTGAGACCCTGGCCACCCCTCCCCACCCCCCAACAGGCACATGACCATGGGGCCCCCGAGGCTCAAGGCACCATCAGGGCTCTGGGCCACTGCATCCTAGGGGCCCTCTTGTCCTGACCTGTGTCTTGACCTGACCTGTGGCCATGCAGCCCAGAGAGGCCCAGCAGAGGCCGGTTCTCAGCGGGCTTCTCTCACGCGTGGCTCTTCTGAACCTGGAAGCCCTTTTTTTCAAGGGCGCTGAGTGCTCCCGCCAGCCAGTGGCCTTCGCACCCACAGTGGAGCTGAGTTATTAAGGATAGGACAAGTGTGACACTGAGGGTCAAGAGACCAGGCTGCCAGTCCTGGCTCAGACACTAATATATTATTATATTAGCGCCTAAGACCCTACCCACCTCTGAAACACTTTCCTCCCTTTAGGAAAAAGGCAAGTTGGGATGTAATTCCCACCCAAGAGCAGAGGGAGAGGGGAGAGAGGAGGCTCCCGGTCTTGACTAGGTCACCCGGGGTGAGCAGGTTAGGGCAAGGGCACTGGGAAGGCCTAGAAGCCCCAAGTTAGACTCCCAGTCTGAGAAGATCTGAATTTACATAGGCTCCTAGACCCCTACCGAATGGGTGTACTTTCTAGGTGATCTTCACAGCAAGGGCCTTTACATATTTTAAATGACTCAACAATCCGGCCCTATCCGGCTGCATTTCCATTGATTCTTAAAGGAAGCTGGCGGGGTCTCAGAGATGTCACCTTTAAGCCCTGGGCACTCAAGTGAAGACCTGGGGCAGTGGTGGAGTGAGGGTGGGGGGATGCATGTAGGGGACTAGGGCTTCATTTTTGTTGAATGACAAAGATTCCCCTTAATTTTTGGTGTGTGGGGGTCTTGAGCTGTCAGGAACCAAAAACCTTTAAATAACATTTGATGTACTTTGTCCTATTTCCTATTTACTTGCCATGTTTTCCTAAGCTCTTTAGGTAGCCAAGCGGCTTATAGGGTTCTGGTTTGAGGTTCCCCTGTTGATGGCTTTGGCCTGATGCTGCGCCTATCAGGTAACTGATGTGCAAGTTGGAGCTACCCCAAAGCCACTGGGCACCTAAGCTTTCCTGGGGACACAGGAGGCAGCCTGCCTTGGGGCCCCTGAGTCTAGAACTTGCCTGGGCACCCCTGACTTTCTGTCACTTTTTCACCTTCCAGACTGGTCATTAGCCTTCCCCTAGGTGGCCTTTTACTAGTGACACCCAGACCACCTTCACTCACACCCTCCCTCATAAGCAGACTGGTGGCTGGGGCGGATAAGGTGGGTTTCAGCACCTTTGACAGATGACACTGAGGCTGGGAGAGGTGAGTTGACATAGCAGAAGGCACACCAGGAAGTCAGTGACAGAGCCCAAAGCCACTGCCTTGCCTCTGCCTTCCAGGCCCACCTCCACTTCACACCATCTCCCTTCTGTTATTTATTATTAGGTTGGTGCAAAAGTCATTGCTGTTTTGGCAATTCTTTTTTAACCTTTTAAACAGCAATGACTTTTGCACCAACCTCACGGTAGGCATTCGGTACAGGTACATGGAATTGAATTACAAATTTCTGCTGAGGTTGGAACCCACTGGGCCACAGCTTGTGTTCAGGTGTGCTGCTATGGACGGGCACCACTGGGGAGCAAAACCGTCTGTGAGGAGACTCCCAACCAAGGCTCCTAGGGAACAGATGGACAAATTGGGGGGTCTGGGCCTGAAAAAGACATGGAGACTTGGGGTAATGTATGTGTGTTTGTGGGGGACAGGAGTAGGCAACCATGGCACCCATCTTCAGATCTCTGATGCACTCATGGAATGATGTCATAATCATGTTCTGGGAAGTTCTGATGATAGCAACCACAGGTTTAAGCTTCAAGCTTAGCGCTTGATAGGAGGAGGAGCTTTTTCTGGAGCAGAGTTAAAAATGTTTCCTTTGAATATGGCCAAACGTTTTGTCCTTCGAAGTAAGTATACAGAAATAGGGGGCCCATGCGCAGGGCTGTGGCAGCGGGTGAGGAAGAATGGGTGTTGGGGGGGTTGTCTGGACACCACTTACTGTAAGGTGTCTTCTTGCTGGGAGATACTCGTATTTCTCTGGGTTGGCCTTCACGCAGCTGCCTCTGAGAATGCTCTGTGTGAGCCTGGGTGTGAGTCTGTACACATGTCCTGCTTCTGTGACCCTCACCATCCATTCAAGAATCCACCAAGTAGTGCCTGGAGGGCTGTGAGGCTGACCACTCTGGTCCCCCCACCTTGGTGCCTGCCAACTTCCCAGTGTGGCCAGGATGCTGGGCAATGGCTGGACCCAGAAGGATCCCCCCTGTCCTGCCTGAGAACCCAACTCGCATCTCTGCTGAGGGGAGGTACTGCTCAGATCACATGTGGAGACCCTGCTCCCTTTTCGGAATGGCAGAGACTGGGGAGGAGGGATCGGCCTGGGCAGGTCAGACGGGGGGAACGTGGTTGTAGAAGAAGCTGGAGCTGTCTGCCTGGAGAAGAGACCTGGCCTGCCAGGAAATCTCTGAAGGGCGAGGGATTAGATTGTGTGTACAATGGTGACCCCAAGGATCAGAGATTGTCCAAGATGGAAAAGACAGCCCAGAATGGTTGTGGCAAGCTCGCTGTGAGTGGAGGTATGCTAGCAAAAGGTAGGCAACCACTTACCTAGCTCTAACATGGCAGAGGATTAGAGAGGTGGCCTTAAGGTGGCTGCATTCTAAAGAGTCTCTAGATTGGGGACCTAGCAAAGTGACTTGATACCTGTCGGCTCTTGTCAAAGCAGCACTCTTTACGTTTTTGTCTCGGTTGGATTCCTAATGATGGAAGCCTAGCAGTGCCAGCTGCAGGGGCTCAGGCTTGCCCAGAAGGCTCATAGGAGTTGGCAAGAGTTGGGTGGGGACGGAAAGGCAGGTGCTTTGTGAGGTCAGCTCCCTTGCACACCTCAAACTCAGCCAGTTTCTGGAAATAGCGTTTGGAAAACTTATGTTCTGGTCTCATCTCTGAATATGGGGATTATAAATAGCTGGCTATCTTGGCGGTTCAAAGTGCTTTAGAAAGGGAACTTCTTATAGAAGAACTCATGATGTCTCTTCTGTTATTGTCTCCAAATTTCAACCCCTCAAAATGTGCACCTTTTCCTCACCCTCTTTTGTACTTCCATTCTTTCTAGGAAGCTCAAAGAGGGAAGAGTCCTCCGATGTTTTTTTCGACAGGGCTGATACATTAGCCTTTGGAGTGAGGCATTTCTTTCTCCTTAGTGTCCTGAACAATGCAGGGCCTTTAATATCCCTGACCGTTCCTTCCTCTTACTAAATTCCAGCAACAGCTTCCACTCATGGGGCATTTTCAAATATCTCTTAGGGGTGACACTGCCCTGCCCCCCCCCCCACTTTGAAAACCATTGCCTGAATCCCAAAAGAAATGATTTGCTCAAGGCTGTACCACTTAGCCAGTGGCAAAGCTGTGCAAGTCAAATCCCATTCATTCATTCCCAGAACTTTTATTCTCCACCAGGGTGTGTGTCAGGAGAGCAGGGGGAATGCAGGCTGAACTGAGATAGTAAGAAGACTCCCTGACCACAGAACTACAATTTTTCACGATTTCTCTGCTTTTGCCAAGCTCTGTTTTCCTCCCCTAGCCCACCTAGCTCGCTGTTTCTACAATTGCAGGCAGACACTTTCTGACAATTAGTGGAAACAGCCTAGTCGAGCACGATCCTTAGGAGCGGAGTCAGATCCCTTTTGGGCGGGGCAGCGGGATTCCCGTGCTGAAACCCCAGGGTCTTGGCCAGCCGAGCAGCTGCTTTCCACTGGAGCGGGCTGCGGCAAGAACCCTGCCGCGGCGGAACTGGGCAAAGGTGTAGGACCGTCGACCCTTGTCGGTCGGCCCTGGGAGGTTTCTGAGGGCTGGGGGTGCTGCCTGGGGTCCAGAGACCGGGGCCGGCAGGAGCAGAGGGCAGCACAGCTGGGCTCGACCTCTCCTTCCCACGCCAGAGGCCGCGGCTGCGGGCAATGGTGGGGCCACCTCTGCAAAGTCCTTTGAGGTCCCAGCTCAGTTCTTAGAGGGGACGCGGGAGGTTCAGTAGGAAAGCTAGAACATTAGTATTCCTCTGTTTTGACTAAGCAGTCAGCACCGGCGGGTTGTTCTATTTGAATGAATGATCCCAGAGGCCGCGCCCAATGGGCGCCTGTGCCTCTTTAATATGCATGAGGCCCGCAGCCAATGGGCGGGCGAGGAGGCTGTTTTAAACGGCAGAGCCCGCTGGCCAATCAGGCGGCTCTCGTGGAGGCAGCTAGCGCGAGGCTGGGGAGCGCTGAGCCGCGCGTCGTGCCCTGCGCTGCCCAGACTAGCGAACAATACAGGTACGTTTCCGCCGCCCGCGCCCGCCGCCGCCGCTGCCGCCGCCGCCGCAGCGCCCGCACAACTTTCCAGCCCGCGGCGCCGCCAGCGCGCCCCGCCGTCGCGGTCTCCTGCCTCTCCTTCCCGCGTCCTTCCCGCCCGCTCCGCCTTCTCTCTACCTAGGTGGCCGGGAAGGAAGAAGCAATTCAGGTGTTTCAACTTTTCAGTGCTTTATGCCGAGCTCCCCGCTGTCGGGGCTGGGCTCCTTCCGCGGAGCCGCCGCCCCCCGGGGCCGTGCCGCGGGGCTCAGGCCGCCTGGGGCCAGGTGTTAGGGAAGCTGCGGCGGCCGCTCCAGCCGAGGGGCGGCTGCGGGCTTGAGTGGCGTGTGTCCCCGCGCCGGGCGGCGGCGTTGGGAAGGGGGCAGGGTGTTCCCCAGCCCGGGACAGACGCCGCGGGGGGCGGGCAGCCGGGGTCCGCCGGGGGTTGCGGCGCAGGCAAACTTCGCAGCCGGGCTTGGCCGGGCGCTGTGTGGGCCCGCGGGCTGCACTGCTGCTTCTGCATTAACATGGCCGTCTCGGGAGCGCACGGCGGTCCGGGGAGGGAGGGCGGTGGGCGGGCCGGCCGCCCCCCGCTCGTCGCCTGCCCGCCGGGGGCCGCCGCCGCCGCTAACATGGCTGGCGCGGTGCTGGGCCCTGCGGAGGGGAGGATAGGCGGGCGGGGCGGGCGGCGGGGCTCCGGGACGGGCTCTGGCCTTGGTCCCGGTGCCCGCGGCCCAGGGCTGGTGGCGTGGAGGGCCCGGGGCAGCACCGCGGGTCCCGGCGCGGCCAAGCGTCATGGCTGCATGGGCGCCTTTGTTATCCCGAGGAGTGCGCCCCGCGCCGGCAGTGGGGGGGCCGGCCGGCGGCCCCCGCAGCTCCTCGCCCCCGGGCGCCCCGGGCGGGGCGGGGTGGGAGCCAGCCAGCGGGCGGCGGCGGCGGCAACGGCGGGGCCCGGACCGCTTTGTTCGCCGCCGCCGCCGCCGCCTGCGCTGGCCGTGCGGATCAGCCATTTTAGCGAGCCGGGCTCAGGCACAGCGGGCGCCACCATCACCGCGGCCGCTGCCGGCCCGGCTCTGCGCCCCCGGAGCGCAGCTGCCACCGCCGCCCCCGGCCCCGCGAGTCCCCTGAGGGAAGCAGCGGTGGATTTCAGGGGCACTTTCTTTCATCAGGAAGCTTTTGACAAAATGGAAGGTGAATTATGGGTGTCCGGGTGACCCAGCACGGGGCCGAGCCCGGTTACCGGCTGCTGGCTCCCCTGCGCTGTCTTGCCCCACCCGCTCAGCCACTGCGGGGCCCTAATGCAGCCCCTTCGTCGGTTCCCGCAAAAGAGAGCGCTTTAGTTTTACATGATGACCTTGGGTGTGGGAAAAGGAAAAGATGGCGGGAAGCTGGGGGGGTGGGACAGGGACGATGACACGCCACAGCTGCATTTTTATTTGGAAACTTTGGAGAAAGTATTCCTGGCTGGACATGCGTTCCGTTCCGCTTTACAGAAGAGCAAGACTAGCCCCTCTGGTATCCCTTTTCCCCGTTAGATAATGACGAAGATACAGATTTGAACTAACAGCACAAGGATATCTGCTCACTTGCCACATCACGCTTCTTGTAAGAGCCATTTTTATAAGCCAAGACGCACCAAGAATAGTAAAATTTCAAATGTCCCCTATTTACAGTTCTGCTTTGATCTTGTGTTTAGCAGCGGTGACAGTATTTTTGTCCCTAACAGCAGTTAAACAGATAACCAGCTAGCTTTAAGTCATTGGTTTGAAGCTTCTATCAAACGCCTGCACCCCCTTACAAACGTGTCCTCACTGCGCCCTTCCCACTTTGTGGTTATAGTTTCCAAAACGTAGTAGTTCTGAACCGGAATGTAGTGCTGAGCCACCTACTTGGGTCTCTTCCATTTGGAGAACTTGATCGCTCTTGAAGAAGTAAGTCGCAAACCAGCGCGCTTCATGCTGGTCAAAAGTTAAATGACAAGCGACAGTGAAGCTGATTTCCTCCTCAGTCTGTCTTTGGCTGCCAGTGGCATCAGACATTTGGGGAGGGGGAGATGAGGGAGCTTCCTAATGGCAACCTCAGTTTAAATTTTGCCCTGCCTTTGGCGTATCTTGTAGTTCAATTCATTGGATTTGTTTTTCTTTGTTTCTCTTCCTTATATCTGTCACAGTCAAGATGGCTAAAGGTGATCCCAAGAAACCAAAGGGCAAGATGTCTGCTTATGCCTTCTTTGTGCAGACATGCAGAGAGGAACATAAGAAGAAAAACCCAGAGGTCCCTGTCAATTTTGCAGAATTTTCCAAGAAGTGCTCTGAGAGGTGGAAGGTATTTTTCTTTTGTATCCTTTAAGCTAGTCTTATTTGGATTTCACACCTAGGGGTTATTTACCTTTAGAGTAGCCCCAGTGACTTTTTTCCCCCTCTTGAGTTAAATACATCTTGCTTGCCTTTAGAATTTTGTGTATGTGCTCTTATTTTTTAACAATTCTACAAGGATTTAAGGCTTTCATCCCCTTTTGCAAGTGATTATAGCAGCTGCCACTTTAATTATAAGGCAACTGAACAGGTATGTGCTCTCTGCATTGAGGAATTTAACAGGTCCCGTTCTTTGCAGACAATGTCTGGGAAAGAGAAGTCTAAATTTGATGAAATGGCAAAGGCAGATAAAGTACGCTATGATCGGGAAATGAAGGATTATGGACCAGCTAAGGGAGGCAAGAAGAAGAAGGACCCTAATGCCCCCAAAAGGCCACCGTAAGTGACTATAAGGATTCACGATAACAGTGAAGAGCTTTTCTTCTGCTTGGAAGATTTTTAAAAATCATCTTACCTAAAAAACCCTTTACCTAAAAAATGGCAGAATACCTGTACAAAACATTGGAGCCGTTAAAATGCAATGGCAGGGAAGTCATAGTAAAGGCTCACGTGTTTGAAGTGTCTGTACCTGGTGGTTGCCTGTTGGCCTTTACTGGGAAGCAGGCAGACTAGTTGTATCAGCGTCTTTACGCATATGCTCTACCCCTTGCTCAGTAACTGAGAGACTGAGAAGCCACCGTGCATTTCTGAAGCAGCTTAAACGTTCTAGAACCTAACCTACAACTTTGTAGCATTGTATATGTTACCGCACATTTCTTCACTGTAAGGAGGAGTCATAGTGGTAGGAAATACGTGGGCTCAGGAATGTGGGATTTTTTTAAAATACTAGTTTCAGGTGTACAAAACAATGTAATAGACATTTACACCCCTCACAAAGTGATACCCCCCCTCCAAGTATACGCCTCTGACATTGTATATGGCTGTTACCAGTACCATTGACTATATTCCCTATGCTGTACTTTACATCCCGTGACTATATTCATATATTTAATTCTAGTTGACATTCAGTGTTATTCCATATCAGCTTCAGGTGTACAGCACAGGGGTCAGGCATCTACACGATCTATGAAGTGATCCCCCTGATAAGTTCAGTACTCATCTGACACCCTACATAATCTTTATGACATTATTGATTATATTCCCCATACTGTAAATGGGATTTTGACTGAAGCTCACGTTTTTGTGGGTTCTCATCTAATTTGTATAATTCTCTCGCCCAAGGTCTGGATTCTTCCTGTTCTGTTCAGAATTCCGCCCTAAGATCAAATCCACAAACCCTGGAATCTCTATTGGAGATGTGGCAAAGAAGCTGGGCGAGATGTGGAATAACTTAAGTGACAGTGAAAAGCAGCCTTACAACAATAAGGCGGCAAAGCTGAAGGAGAAGTATGAGAAGGTGAGGTGGGCCAGGGGGTGCAGTCTGGACTGTGAGCAGTCAGCTGCCCAGGGGGTGGGAGTGGGGGTGGGGCACAAGGCTGCTTTGCTGGGCTGAGTAACGGAGCAGAGCACGTGAGGGCCCATCTCCACGCAAGGTCAGCGGCGAGTGCTGGTGTTCAGGCTTCTGACAGATTTTAGTTTGTCTTGGGACAACTTCAGGCAGGCTTTAAAAACATGGGCTACCATGGACAGAAGATCTGATGGTGCTATTCACATGAATTAAAGGCCACTTGAACGCCCACTAAGTACCTTTATGTATCTGGGAACAAATCCTGCAAATACATGGCATCCCTGTCTTGTTTTCAACTCCTGCTTGCTTCTTCTAAGGCAGGGACAGCATGTTAGTACCCTTTGCTAAAACAGCTGCAGGAGAGCTTGTCTCCTCATTTGGAATGTGTCCCTGTTCCTTCCAGGATGTCGCGGACTATAAGTCTAAAGGAAAATTTGATGGAGCAAAGGGGCCCGCCAAAGTGGCCCGGAAAAAGGTGGAAGAGGAAGACGAAGAAGAGGAGGATGAAGAAGACGAGGAGGAGGAGGAGGAGGAGGAGGATGAATAAAAAAACTGTTTCTCTGTCTCCTTGTGAATACCTTAGCGTAGGGGAGCGCCGTCATTGGCACAGCTCTTACCCGAGGCGTGTCTGTTGCCCTCATTAGGATTAATTACACAGTTGGACCATGATCATATAGTCGTCTCTCAGAGTGCTCGAGAAATTGTCAGTGGTTCACGTGAAGTGGCCATGGGTGTCTGGAGCACCCTGAAACTGTATCAAAGTTGTACATATTTCCAAACATTTTAAAAAGGAAAAGGCTCTCGTGTTCTCCTCACTCTGTGCACTTTGCTGTTGGTGTGACAAGGCATATAAAGATGTTTCTGGCATTTTCTTTTTTTATCCGTAAGGTGGTGTTAACTATATGGTTATTGGCTAGAAATCCTGAGTTATCAACTGTACATATCTATAGTTTGTAAAAAGAACAAAACAACCCAGACGAGCTCTTGATGTTCCTTGCTTGGCGTTGAGGTTGTGGGGGAGATGCCTTTTGGAGGGGCCGTAGCTCAGGGCATGCACTGTGAGGCTGGACCTGTGGACACTGCAGTGGGCATCTGTTTAGCTTCAGGTTGTCTTGTTTTTGTATATAGCGACATAGCATTCTGCTGCCATTGTTAGCTGTGGAAAGGGGGGTCAGCTGGCATGAGAAGTGTTTGGATCTTTTTAGTTAAGTGCGGTAGTTTTAAACTGTTTGTTTTTCAAACAAACTGTAGAACTCTTCATTGTCAGCAAAGTGAAGAGCCACTGCATCCATGAAAGTTCAAGAACCTTCTGTACTAAACACAATTTGCAACGTTTTGTTATTTTTTGTATGTTTAGAATGCTGAAATGTTTTTGAAGTTAAATAAACAGTATTACATTTTTAAGCTGTTCTCTGTTATAACAGTCTAAATTTCTGACTCAGCTTTCTTAGCAGTTAAAACAACCCACTCCATTGTATTTGATGACTAGCCTCCCTGTAAATCTGGTAACTATGTAGCGGGCCTGCCTAGGACAAGATAAAGAGGGCTACTTGAAGGTATTGTGTGACTTTGTATCTCAGTGACTTTGTATCTGAATGGCAAAACAACCCACTCCATTGTATTTGGTGACTAGCCTCCCTGTAAATCTGGTAACTATGTAGCGGGCCTGCCTAGGACAAGATAGAGAGCTACTTGAAGGTACTGTGTGACTTTGTATCTCAGTGACTTTGTATCTGAATGGCGTGACTTTGTATCTGAAGGGTGTTAAGATGAAGTCTGAACTAAAATGTAAGAGCTAAGATAACTTGACACAGGCAAGGTTTAGCAGTCTTCACAGGTGGGTGGTCAGGATTGAGGCTGATTACTGCGTAGATTTATTTTTTCCTCCTGCCCAATTCTTGACACGGGTCAAATTCAACGCTGAACAACAAAAACATCCTTCCAAGGGTATGTATGGTGTGTCAGACGTTCAGGCTTCAGTTTTCCTCCCCACCATCCCCCAGTTCGTGTAGCAGAACATTATCCCTCTCAACAATTGAGGTCTTGAACTGCTGTTTCTGTCTCCTGGACTCCAACCAGGCGGGTTAGGTAGGGAGCAGTATCCAGTTTTCCCCATACCTCAAACCGAACACCCTAAGGAAGATGGCTGGGGCTCCTGTTGCAGAATCCAAGTTGGGGCACCTGAGCTGCAAGGCAGGCTGAGGGAATCAATTGCTTCTAAGCACCAAATGCATCACACGGAAAGTAGAATGACCAACCCACAATTGGAGCTCATTGGAAACGTGGAGTGTTGTTAAGTGTTTTTAAGCTGGAAGAAGCTTGGTTTGTTTCAGTGGTTGTGTCATGGTGATGCTGTAACACTTTGTCCAAGTTTGGGTGAGGGGTGATAGCCACAGCAGCAAAGTGGTGACATTAAATATTTTGCTGACTGATGTGTACATACATCTTATAACTTGGCAGTGATGAAGGTACTGTGTTGTGGGTGAGTGTGGGTGCTGCTCCCCCTTGACACTCAGATACGTATGATTGAGGCTGGGAAGCACCTGGGAGTGTTTTAATGCCATTACTCAGGAGAAAGCAGCTTTTTCTTATAATTGACTTTGGAATCTTGTATGTCTGCAGGTGGTGTCCTCCCCACCCTATCAAGTCCCGGATGGATACAAGTCACGGTCATGACCACACTGGCGTGTTCTCTGATCTCTAATCTGGATTCATAGCCATTCCTTCTCACATCACGACATTTGTCCTAAATGTTTCTCTAGTCCTAGAAAATGATCACTAATTTAAAACTCCTTGATGCTGAGCTTTGCCAGGAGGCACTTGTTCCAGGATTGCCCCTCATCCGTGCCCTTGTCACTTTCCTCCAGCCATCACTTGGCATTGTAGACCGAAGCTGCTACTGCCCGCCACAATGTGCCATGCCAGGATTGGGGCGCTGTGGGCAACCTTGTCAAACATGGAACAGAAGCTCAACTTGTCACAACAGATAGATTTCTGCTAAGTGACGCCCCTCTATCTGGTTGTAACTAGACATGCTAACTATGGAAGGGGGTGATTTACTCTTGTGCTCTCACAGTAACTAACCAGAAGTGGGGAAAGCTGTTCAGTGATTTTTTTTTAGTAGTTTCTTTTTATTTACTTATTATTTTTTTATTAGTTTCAGGTGTACAAGACAAAGTAATACTTAGACGTTTATCATTTATATCCTTCACACTGTGAACCCCCGTCCCCCATCCACTATCCCTCTGAGATCACACAGAGCCATTACATTTCCACTGTCTCTATTCCTAATACTATACTCCACTTCTTGTAAGTATATACATACATTATATATATATATACACATACACACACACACACACACACACATATATATATAAAATTCTAGTTGGCATTCATTATTGTTCAGCTTCAGGTGTACAGTGCAGTGATCAGGCATCTACATCATCCCTGAGGTGGTCTCCCAAATGGGACACGTGTCCATGGGATACACTGCAGTGATCAGGCATGTTCAGTGATTTTTGATTAAGCAGACATTTAGTTCCAAAAAGACTCACCCCATCATAAGATGGCTCTTGATGGAATGATGCTCTGTAGCTTCTCTAAGATGTGACAACTGGCATAGTGTCACCACCTAAGTCTTAGGCTTAGCTTAATTTCTGGACCCACAGGAGGTGTTCTTGTAATGCCAACCTGTTACTCTTTTTTTTTAAATCTAAAGGACAGTACCTGCTTTCTCTAACCACCTCTCTCCAACCTCCACACCCTGTTCTTAAATGGTGTTTTATCCTTTGGAAAGAACAGGCAGTGATGTAGCAACTATTGTCTGTCTCCTGTGTGTCTTCTTGTCACAAATATATTTGGGGACATTGGATGCATTAATTTTCTGTAATAAGGTTCTTAATCAGTCATCCCCCAAAGTGATTAGTGGGCTGTCTGCAATCTGTTTGAGATACTGAACCTCTGTGTTTTGGGTTGATTATAATCAAGGTTTAGAAGTACAAGCTTTGCTGTAACCACAGATCCAAACTAGCATTTAACCGAGAGATAACATCAAAAAGGGGAAGTGGTAAGGACTCCAAAGTCCCTACATCAACCTTTCAGCCAGGGACATAGAGGGGGAGTTGGCTCTGGAGCTCTATGCCAGGGTAAATATGTAATTTGTAGGTCGCTAATGAGCTGCTGTGGATAAAGTGGGTACTTGTAATCAGCCAACCCTGCCAACCAGGGCTCCCTAAGGTCGAGGGTTGGGGTTTAGTTGGTGGACAGAGCCAGGCCCAACAAGGAGTTTTGGATGAGAGCCCTGGGGGTGGCTTACTGTTCTTGGCCCCTGGCTTAGTTTCCTGTGGAGCCCAGGGCTACTTGGGAGGGAATTGCTAGTGGGCCAGCTTGGCAGTCCCAGGCTTCTCTTCTTGCTTCAACCAGAGCAACCCCCCACCCTGTTTGGTATCTTGAGAATCCTCCTAAGATTTCAACTTTAAAAAGAAGCTAAGACACCATATTGATACGGGGCGTGGGGGAACTTCACATCATCTCAATGGATACATAAAAAGTATCTGATTAAATCCAGTATCTTTCATGATAATAATAAAAAAAAACACCAAAAAACACTCAGAAAAAGGACTAGAAGGGAACTTCCTCAACCTGATAAAAGGTCTTAGGAGAACCCATAGCTAATATCATACTCAAAGACTTAAAGCTTTCCCTCTAAGTTCAGGAACAAGATAAGGATTCCTGCTTGTGCCACATCTATTCATCATTGTACTAGAAGTTCTAGCCAGGGCAATTAGGCAAGAAAAAGAAAAAGCACCCAGACTGGAAATGAAGGAAAAAAGCTATGTCTATTTTTGGATGACGTGATCTTGTATAGAGACCATCCAAGGAATTTCTAAATAAAACTGTCAGAACAAATAAATTCAAAGTTGCAGGATACAAGATCAGTGTAGAAAATTTTGTATTTCTGTACATTAACAACAATTTGAAAATAAAACTAAGTAAATTCATTTACAATAGCATCAAAATAATAAAATACTTGGTAATAAACTTAACAAAAGAAATGCTAAACTTATATGGGGAAAACAACAAAATCTTGTTGAAAGGCACTAAAGACCTAAAGAAATGGAAAGACATCTCACGTTCATGTGTCAGAAAACAATATTGTTAAGATGGCAATACTCCTGAAATTGATTTATACATTCAGTCAATATAATCCCTATCAGAATCCCAGCTCGCTTCTTTCTAGAAACTAACAAAGTGATTTTAAATTTCATATGGAAATTCAAGGGATGCAGGATAGTCAGAACAATCTTGAAAAAGAAAAACTAAGTTGGATAACACAGACTTCTCGATTTCAAACTTATTACAAAGCTACAGTAATCAAGACAATGTGGTACCATCATAAGAACAGACATATAGACAAATGGAGTAAAATTGAGAGTCCAGAAATAAACCCATACATCTAGGGGCAATTGATTTTCAATACGGGTACTAATATCATTCAACGGGGGAAAGAATAGTCTTTTAAACAAATGGGGTTCATGTGCAAAGGAATTAAATTTGACCTCTACCTCACATCACATACAAAACATTCGAAACAGATCTAAGACCCAAATGTAACAGCTAAAATTATAAAACTCTTAGTAGAAAACATAAGTGAAAACCTTTGTGACCCTGGATTTGGCAACGGTTTCTTAGGACACCAAAAGCACAAAGCAACTGAAGAAAACAATAGATAAATTGAACTTTATCAAAATTAAAAACAAAAATCTTTTGTGCTTCAAACAATACCATCAGGAAAGTGAAAAGACAACCTACAGAATATGAGAAAATATTTGCAAATCAAAGAAAAATTTAGTATTCAAAATACATAAACTATTACAACTCAATAATGAAAAGAAAAATAGCCCACTTTAAAAACTGGGCAAAAGATCTGACTAGACATTTCTCCAAATAAAGTGTACCAATAAGCACATGAAAAGATGCTCTGCATCACTAGCCATCAGGAAAATGCAATTCAAAACCATAATGAGATACCACTTCACTCCCACTAGCATGGCTAGAATAACATGTAAAGGAAAATAACTAGTATTGGTGGGGATGTGGAACAGTTTATACCTTCGCACATTGCTGGTGGGAATGTAGGATGGTGTAGTCTCTGTGGAAAACAGTATAGTCCCTTGGTAAGTTAAACATAGAATATGAACATAGACATCTGACCCAGGAATTCAATTCCTAGGTATACACTCAAAGAACTGAAAACAGGTATCCAAACACAAAATCTTGTACATGAATGTTCATAGCAGCATTATTCATAATAGTTAAAAAGTGGAAACAACCCAAATGTCCAACAACTGATGAATGAATAAACGACTCTATCCATACAATGCAATATTATGAGCTATAGAAAAGGAAGGAAGTACTGACACATGCTACTACGTAAATGAACCTTGAAAACATTATGTTAAGGAAAAGAAACCAGTCACAAAAGAGCACATATTGTATGATTTCATTTATATGAAATGTCTAGAGTAGGCAAATCTATAAAATCATAGACACAGACAATAGTTTAGTGGTTACCAGAGGGTAAGGGGCGTGGGAGATGAGGGTAAGGGGGATCAAACATATGGTGATGGAAGGAGAACTGACTCTGGGTGGTGAACACACAATGGAATTTATAGATGATGTAATACAGAATTGTACACCTGAAATCTATGTGATTTTACTAACAATTGTCACCCCAATAAATTTAAAAAAAAGAAAATAGATTAGTGGTTGCCTATGGCTGGTGGTTGCTGGGGGTGGGGGGGCAGAAATGGGGAATGGCTACTAATAGGGAGGAGGTTCCTTTCTGGGAAAATGAAACTTCTAAAATTAGATAGTGGTTATGGTTGTACAACTTTGTGAATATGGTAAAAATTGTACACTTTAAGTGGATGAATCCTATGAAATGTGAATTATATCTCTATAAAGCTATTGAAAATAAATGGTGGGAAAAGTCCAGTGTAGAGGGAAATGTTGAAGCACAGAAGGAGAATATTCAATTGATGGACCAAGGTCGCCTGGGCAAAGAGAGGGAGTGGATCCAGAGCAAACTTGAAGGAATTGGCCTTTTTGAGAAGGGAAGACACTAGAGTTGTCAGTAGGAAATAATGGAGTGCCCATCTGGCAATTTTATTTCCTTGTGAAATTTATGGTGGGGGGAGCAGAGAGGAAGGGTGGAGTTTAAAGTTAGTCCGGATAGTGTTGTGCAATGAAGGCCAGTAGAAGTGGATTTTGAGGAGGACATACTCAGCACAGTCACTTGCTGCTGAGAGTTCAAGCGATGCAGTGATGGAAAGGTGTTTTTGCACTTGATAGCATGGGAAGGTCTTATGACAGCTGGTTCAGGGGAATGGAGACCTGATTCTAGTGTGAGAGGCCTGGGAGGGTAGACCTGGGGGAGGAGGGGCCATGGAGTGAGGAACAGAATCAGAGTGGATTTTTTGTGTGTCATTGCTCTTGCTTTTAAGATAGGAGAGACATAAGGGGTTATGATCCATGATGACACTACCTGTATTGTATATTGTGAGGCCAGGCTTCTCTGCACTTCGGACCTGTAGATCCAATTGTCTTTTCGACAAGCCACTTGGATGACCCACAGGCACCTTGAACTCCACACGTTCAAACCTAAGCTCATCATCTTCCCCCAAATCTATTCTTCACTCCAGCCTGCAATTTGGAACTCCACCCAGGCTCTGCTTCTCACTCTTTAGTTAATCAGTTCCAAAATCCTGCCAATTGTATTTCCTAAAATATCTTGGATCCACCCCTGCTCTCATTCATGCTGTCAGTGTAGGTGAATCTCTTGTCTTCAAATTATCCTATCCCCTTTTAGGGCTAGACTAGAACTTGCATTTTCCAGGCTTTTGCTCATCAATTTCCCTCCAGGGAAATCTCAAACTCTCGGGCCTTGGTTGGATCCATCTGCTATAGTACTGTCAGAGCTGGAGTGTTAAGAGCTAGAGACATGCTGTAGCTCTCAGGTCCTTACTATATTTTGTCTGCATGAATGTAACAGTTTCCCAAGTGATTTTCCTGCTTTCTCTCATACACCAACTCTATCTCAGACAGTATAGCTACTGACATATAGTTGGTCCTCAATACATATTCATTGAATAAATTAATGGATAAATAAATAAATTAATTAATTAATAGAAACAGATCATGGAAAATGTCAGCAGTGGTAGGCCATGTAGGCCATCTTTAGAATTTTGAAATTTCCTAGGGTTAATGGCAAGCATTTAAGAATTTTCCTCTGTTGATGTTTTGTGGGCTGGTAGATGGTGATATGATCAGATATGTAATATAGTTCAATTACACTGGTATCTGTGAGAAGAATAGATTAGAAGACACAAGGAGGGGCAAGAGTGGAAGCAGGTATTAGGATAAGCCCACAGGCTACAAAGAAAAACCCCTCAATTCTTAGTGACTTAACACAATAAAAGGTTTACATCTCACTGACATTAACCCAATCAGATATTTGTCAAGCAGTCTTTCATGTTGTGACTCAGGGATTCCTGCTCCTTCCATTTTGTGGAGTCACCATTTTCTTTTTCTTTTTAATTAAAGTTTATTGGGGTGACAGTGGTTAGTAGAGTTACATAGATTTCAGGTGTACAATTCTGTAATACATCATCTATATATCACATCGTGTGTTCACCACCCAGAGTCAGTTCTCCTTCCATCACCATATGTTTGATCCCCTTTACACTCATCTACCACCTGGAGTCACCATTTTCAACCTATGACCTCCATGTCACTGTAGAATAGGCTTTAGGATGAGGCCTGGAAGTGGCTTTACATAAATGTTGTCCACATTCCGTGGTTCCTAAATGAACTGCAAGGCATTTGGGACATGTGGTCATTCTGTGTGTGCCCAGGGAGAAAATGAAATGGATTTGTGAACACATGGCAATGGGATAGGGATGGTTGTGGGAGTCTGTCTGGATGACAGACACTGGTGGCTTGTACAACAGTGGTGGTGATGGGGTTGAAAAGAGTAATGGGATTCAAGAGATACTTAGTATTGCTGGGACTCAGTGGGGGATTTGAGGAGAGGGATGAGGAAGAAGGAAGAGTTGAGAATGAGTCTATTTTTCTCACTTGGGGCACTGGAGGGATGGCAGTCTTTCATATAAATGTCTGACCACTATGCTGTACACCTGAAACTAATATAATATTGAATGTCAACTGTAATGGGAAATATTTTTAAAAGATAATAAATAAAGAAAGACCCCTGAGGAGAAGCAGGTTTAAGAGGGAATTATCTCAAGGCTTAGCAGTGTTCAGAAAGGCAACAGGTTCAAGTTCACATTTCCCCACAAGGGAACGTTTGTAACTTGGAATCACAGACCACTGATGCTGTCAGCCTAAGTCTTTCCCTCTCAGGACTAGTCTGGAATTTGCATTTTTTTCAGACTTTTTTTTTTCCATTGGTTTCCCTCCAGGGAAATCTCCAGCTCTGACACCATGGTAGGATCTGTCTGCTATGGTATGACCTTACCAGAGTGTCAGAGCTAGAAATTTCCCAGGAGGGAAACTAAATCCCTTGGGCTGGAAGGGGGCATCCCCCTTTCCACACTCACACTTCTAAATCTGTTTCTAAACTGGGAGCGTTTGAGAAAAAGCTCAAAGAACCTTGCTGTTGTTGGCCTCAGGCCACAGTTGGTTTTTTCAATCCACATAGGAAATACGAGATGCACATTTTCCTAGGGTGTGTATTTTGTTCCAAGCCTGTGGTGGGTTTTTGTTTAAAAAGTCTTTTGGAAACATGTGATTCGGTGGCAATGTTGATTGCAATATTTGACAGTTCCCATTGCAAGATGTGTAGAACATATGATGCTTTTGTCCTCTGTCCAAACTCTCAGTTGTGTACATGAAAAAAAGGGCTGGTATTTCAGTGATGAAACATTAGCAGAAGGCTGAAATGTGTCACTTAAAAATATTGGGCTAGCCATGATTTTTTTAATCCTCTTGTTCTGGAGCTGCTATTAACTACTATATCAAGACACTCTCTTCTGCATATATTTAATTTATCAAATAAAAGCAATTGATTGAGGAGCATAAGCCCCAAAGTTTCTATCTGATTTAGCTAGGAAAGTTTATCCTCAGACTAAGAGGCCACACAGGATTGTAGAGGGAACATCAAATAACTAGCTTAATGCCTGGAATGCAGGAAGACTACAAACATGCATTCCCTTTCTTGGCGCTGCTCATCCCCCTCCCCACTTGAGGAATGCGAAGGTCTGGGTTCTAGAGGAGCTAACTTGCCTGTGGTTATACAGATGGTGGTGGAGCTAAAATTCACACTGAAGGCTGCTGACTCCTAAATCTGTTACTACCCACCTGCCTACAGAGAACACATACTATGTGCCAAGTATCCCCCTAGAAGCTGAGGATATGGAAATCATGGCACTATAGCATGACCCTGGCCCTCGAGTTATTCATAGACTGCTACAGAGTTAAGTGAACAGTAACTAGAATACAGTAACTGTGCTAATAGAAGTCAGCAGGGGGCTTCTAGGGAGAAAGGGGAAGGAACAGTTTATACAGTGCCCAATCAGGGAAGTCTTCCTGGAGGAGGAGATGCTTGAGTTATTTGTTAAAGGGAGAGGAGTAAGCTAAATGAAGAGGGATGGGAAGAGGGGATAGCACACACAAAAGCATAGAGAGGAGAATCAGTATGGTATATACTGGGAATTGCAATCAGTTTCTTTAGTGGGAGGTGTATTAGGTATTTATTGCTGCATAACAAATTACCTGATACTCTAGTGGCTTAAAATATAACATTTTTTATCTCACAGCTCTTTGGGTCAGGAATCCAGACCACATAGCTGGATCCTCTGTTTCAAGGTCTTGGCCAGGGTTTCAGTCATCTCAAGTCTTGCTGGAGGAGGATCGCTTCCACACTCACTCGCATGGTTCTAGGTTGGATTTATTTTCTCATTGCCTGTTAGTTGGAAGCTGCCCTCAGTTTCTGGTCACATGGGCCATTACGCAGGGTGGCTCACAACATGGCAGCTTGATCCAACCAGGGAGAGCAAGTGAAAAGAGCCAGAGAGATAGTGTGTGTGAGCAAGATGGAAGTCACAGTGTCTTTGGAACCTAGTGTCAGAAGTGAAATCCCATCACCTTTGCCATATTCATTAGAAACAAGTTAGGAGGCCTAGCCCTCACTCAAGGGAAGGGGATTATACAAGGGCATGACCACCAAGAGTTGGGGATCATTGGGATCAAGTCAGAAAATTTCAGTTGTATTTAATTTATAAATACGTATCGTTCATATCAATCTTTTAAGGCTTTTTCTCACATAAAATTACATCAAAGATTCATGCATATTGTGTTGCTTTAGTTCATTCACTATGACTGCTATATTCCATTGTGTATTCATACCATTGGTTATTTATTTTCACCCATGGATGGGCATTTGAGTTGCCTGGGGCTGAGGAAGTTTGGGTGGGGGGAATGGAGAGTGACTATAATGGGGTTTTTGAGGGAACTGTGATTCAAATGTTCTAAATTTAGATAGTAGTGATGATTGCACAGCTCTGTATATAAAAACCCCCCATCAAACTGTACACTTTAAATGGGTAAATTGTATGGCATATGCATTATATATCAATAAAGCTCTTATAAAAACTCTATGGCAATGAATTTGAAAATGTAGAGAAAGAAAATTTCCTAGCAGAATATAAAATACCAATACTGACCCAAGAAAAAACAGAAAACTTAAAAAGAAATGCATTAGGTAATAGGAAAATGCAAGTTAAAAACTACAATGAGATATAACTACACACCCACCAGATTGGCTAACATGAAAAAGACAGACAACTTCAAATGTTGGTGAGAATGTACAGCTTGTGGCATTCTCAGACACTGCTGGTGAGAGTATAAATTGGTAGTTCCATTATGAAAAACTGCTTAGAAGTATCTATTACAACTAAATATTTGCTATATTTGAAAGTTGTTAAGAGAGTAGATCCTAAGAGTTCTCATTAAAAGGAAAATAAGAATATTGGTTTGCTTTTTTTGTATCTGGATGTTATCGTGGTGATCATTTCACAATATATGTAAGTCAAGTGCGTATGTCAATTATGTCTCAATCAAACTGGGAAAATAAATACATATTAATTGCAAAAAGCCCACCACTAAACATTTGCATACCCCACAATACAGTATTTCCACTCCTAGGTGGGTATACCAATGGAAAGAGTTCCATACCCACAAGCTCTGAGCAAGAGGTTCATAATGGCACTATTTGTAATAGCCCAAAACTACAAAAAACACATATGCTCATCAACAGTACAAAGGGAAAAATCAATTGTGGTATATTTATACAGTGGAATACTGTGCAATAATGAAAGATAATGAAATATAGGCACGTGCAACAACTTGGGTGAATCTTGCAGACATAATGTTGAATGAAAAAACCCAGACACAAAAAGAGTACATATTGAATGATTCCATTTGTTTGAAGCTCAAGACAGGCAGAAAAAAAACGGGGTCGGCCCAAGGGGCTCAGGTGGTTGGAGTACCGTGCTCCTAACGCGGAGCGCTGAGGTCGCCGGTTCGATTCCCACATGGGCCAGTGAGCTGCGCCCTCTACAGCTAAGATTGGGAACAACGGCTCTCCCTAGAGCTGGGCTGCCATGGGCTACCCTGTGCTGCCAGGAGCAGCTGGTGGCCAGCGTGAGTGGCTGGCACAACCATCGTGAGCTGCTATGTGCTGCCGCGAGCTGCTGTAAGTAGAGGGCAAGGCTCATAATACCAGCATGGGCCAGGGAGCTGTGTCCTACACAACTAGACTGACAAACAACGGCTTGAACCAGAGTGTGGGGGAGGGGGAGAAGTGGGGGAAAATGGGTATTCCTGGGAGCAGGGTACTGACTGCGAAGGGGAATGAGGAAATCTTTTGGGGTGCTGAAAACACTCTGTCTTGATCTGAATGGTGGATATATGGGTGTATACATATATAAAAATGCATTTACATGTATAGTTAATGTCAGCAGACTTTATACACTTTATTGTATGTTCACTATCCCTTAATTAAACAGTTATATTTTTTTATGGTCATGGGATGTAAAGTACAGCATGGGGAATACAGCCAATAATATTGTAATAACTATATATGGTGTCAGATGGGTACTGGACTTATCAGGGTGATCACTTCGTAAGTTATATGAATGTCTAATCACAATGCTGCACACCAGAAACTAACATAATATTGTATGTCAACTGTAATTGAAAAAAAAATTTAAAGGAAGAAGATGTGCATGTTCTAGACATTTATTTCTGATAATGGAAGACCAGGTAAATTGAACCGACCCTTCTGTTGAAAAAATTGGACAAAATATTTTCTAAAATCACTTCAAAGACATCAATGAGCTAACTAGATAGTGAAAGAAAAATACTGAGCCAAGATCTGGGAGACAAGGGAATTAAGAGAGGTGCGCCTGGTACTTGGATCTGTTTTTCCCCTGGGATGTTTAGGGTTTGCTGATTTAGAAGAAGCAGCTGAGGGCTGAGGACAATCACAGTCCAGAATCCACCAGGAGCATACGAGTATATGGACACCTGATCTATGACAAATGTGTCACTGTGCTAAGCCAATGAGAGAACCACATGAAAAGATGAAATTAAAGCCCTGCCTGGTACCACATACACAAACAAATTCTGGGTGGATTGTAGACCTAAAGGCTAAAAGGTAAAACAATGACACTTTCCAAAGGTTATACTGGAGAATATCTTCATAAAATAACGTAGGGAAAGACTTTGAATCAAGGCACACAAAACAAGCACTAACCAGAGAAGATATGAATTACACTATAATAAAGTCAACACCTTCTGTTTATAAAAAGACATCATCATCAAAGGACATGAACAGGCAAGCCACAGAGTGGGAGAAGATATTTGAAACACATACAATTGCAAAAGACTTGCATCCAAAATATATGAAGAACACCTACAAATTAATAAGAAAAAGTCAGACAACCCTACAGAAAAGTGAGCAAAAGATTTGAATAATTACTTCACAAAAGAGGATATTTAATGGCCAATAAGCATATGAAAAGGTGCTCAATGTCATTAGCAATAATGAAAATGAAACTCTTATCAGAGTGGCTGAAATGAACAAGTCTGACAATCCAAAACACTGAGGAAGATGTGTTGTTCCTGTGCTGCTCTTGGGAGTTTATGTTGGTACTACCACTTTGAAATACAGTTTTAGCATCATTTAACAAATTAGGTGTGCACACTATGGAAGAGCAGGCACGTGAGGCCCAGGAGACGTAGTATTCACAGCAGCATTTTTTGTAATGGGCACGAAGTGGAAACAACTCAAATGTCCATCTATAGCAAAATGGATAAAGAATTCATGGTATATTCATACAATGGAAATAAATTAGCTTCAAGTATCCACAGCAACATGGATAAATCTCACAGACATTGTGCTGAGTGAAAGAAGCAGGATGATTTCATTAATACAAGATTCATAAACAGGCAACACTAAACTTCTTTTGAGATACACACAGAGATGGCTCAACTATAAAGAAAAGCAAGGAGTGGATACACTAAAAGTCAAAATAGTATTTACCCCTAATGGAGAATGAAGAAGATTGTTACCATGAGGGCAGTTATGGGCTGAGTTGTGTCCCCCTAATTCATATGTTGAAATCCTTACTCTCAGAACCTCAGAAGGGGACCATATTTAGAACTAGATCTTTAAGATGTGATTATGTAAACATGGGGTCCTTAGGGTGGGCCCTCATCCAATCTGACTGGTGTCCTTATAAGACAAGGAGATTAGGACACAGACACGCACAGAGGGAAGACCATGTGAGGACACAAGGAGGAGATGACCATCTACAAGCCAAGGAGAGAGGCCTCAGAAAGAACTGAACCTGCCAACACCTGGATCTCAGACTTCTGGCCTCCAGGACTGTGAGACAACATATTTCTGTTGTTTAAGCCACCCAGGCTGTGGTCCTTTGTCATGGAAACCCAAGCAGACTCATATGAGGGGGCATTTGGAAGTAGTTCTGGATGTTTCCAACTTTCTATTCCTTGACTATGATGACAATCGCACAAACCTTGCTTTATCATACATTGTTAGGTTGTGTATTTAAGTATTATTCACTTTTTTGTACATGTATTACATTTCACAATAAAACAGTAAACCAAAAAAGAATGGCTTGGCTTGGGCAGGGATAAAAAGCTTTTGCTCTCATTAGATCATCACACAAATCCTATGGGAAAGAATTGGAAAAGACTCTGTCCTTTTTGTAAACAGTTTTATTGAGACACAATTCACATGCCATACAATTAATTCATTTAAATTACACAATACAATGATTTTTTGTGGGGGGAAGGGGAACAGGACTTTATTGGAGAACAGTGTGTACTTCTAGGACTTTTTTTTTCCAAGTTAGGTTGTTGTCCTTTCAATCTTAGTTGTGGAGGGTGCCGTTCAGCTTCAAGTTGTTGTCCTTTCAGTCTTAGTTGTGGAGGGCGCAGCTCAGCTCCAGGTCCAGTTGCCATTGCTAATTGCAGGGGGCACAGCCCACCATTCCTTGTGGGAGTCGAACTGGCAACCTTGTGGATGAGAGGATGCACTCCAACGAACTGAGCCATCCAGGAGCTCAGCGGCAGCTCAGCTCAAGGTGCCGTGTTCAATCTTAGTCGCAGGGGGTGCTGCCGACCATCTCTTGCGGGACTCGAGGAGTTGAACCGGCAACCTTGTGGTTGAGAGCTCACTGGCCCATGTGGGAATCGAACCGGCAGCCTTAGGAGTTAGGAGCACGGAGCTCCAATCGCCCGAGCCACCGGGCTGGCCCCCCTACAATGATTTTTGATATATACAGAGTATATACAGAGTTATGCAGCCATTACCATAGTCAATTTTAGAATATTTTCATCACCTCAAAAAGAAACCTTGTACCATTTACTTATCATCCCCTATCTACACTAGCCATGGCAACCACTAATCAACTTTTTGTTTCTATGGCCTCATTCTGGACATTTCATACAAATTGAATCATGTAGCTTGTGGTCTTTTATGTCTGGCTTCTTTCACATAGCATGTTTTTAGGGTTCATCCATGTTTCAGGGTGTATCAGTACTTTCTTTCTATGACAGTATAGATAGACCACATCATATTTATCCACTCATCAGTTGATAGCTATTTGAGCTGTTTTCTAATTTTGGCTATTATCAATAATGCTGCTATGAATATTTGTGTACAAGTTTTTGTGCAAATATGTTTTCCATTCTCTTGGGTATATACCTAGAAGTGGGATTGCTGAATCATATGGTAACTCTATATTTAACTTATTGAGGAACCACCAAACTGTTTTCCACCATAGCTGCACCATTTTACATCCCCACCAATAGTATATGAGGGTTCCAGTTTCTCCACATCCTTGCCAACACTTGTTATTCTCTGCCTTCTTGATGACAGTCCTCCTGGTGGGTGGGAAGTGGTGTCTCTTTGTGATTTTGATCTGCATTTCCCTAATGATGTTGAACACCTTTTCATGTGTTTATTGGCAAGGATTGCTAAGTCCATTTTACCGATGAGGAAATCGAGGCTCAAAGAGGTTAAGTGACTCTTCCCAGTCATGAAGTCCAAGACTCCTTTTTCCTTTCCATGCATCCCTGCTATCTCCATGGAAGGCAGAATCCTCCCTGTAGGTAAGCATGAAAGTCAGTCCTGGTTCTTCTTAGAAGCCTGTCCTGGCCCCACCCTGGGCCTTTTGGTTTGTCTGGGTCAGTTTCTGTTGCTGCCACCACATATCTGATACTTTATTAGGTCTGCTGGCATCACCTTACAGCATCTACCTTCTGCCTGTTCCATCTAAAGCCTTCTTCTTGATGCCAAAGACTTACCTACAGAGGAGGGGCTCTTGGCTTTACCCAAGCTAGATACACGAACATCCTGGCTTAGCAAACAGAATAAGAATGCCAAGGCTGGCAGGGCTCTGTGAGAGTATCAAGTCCAAACCATCATCATTCAGAGGGGGAGACTGAGGTTCCAAGGAGCTGTCTAAAGTCTCACATTAGTGGTGGATTGTGGACAGGGCAGAACTCTTCCTGATGGGCACATGATGGAAAAAATAGGAGAACATTCTTCTCTTTGCACTTTTCTCAAGCAAGGGAGCATGCAGCAAGGGCTGTCTTGAGGGGGGAGGGCAAGTGCTTGCTGGCTGCCGCTCAGCATAGAATGAAGCCAGAGCGCCATGTGGATGGGCAAACCCTGTGCAACCACCAAAAGCTGGATTTGACCCGCACTAGCAGGTGCCCTTACCTGGTAGAGCAAGGTCTTCTGCCCTGGAGACAGGTTAACCACAGTCGCTTGAGAAAGGCAAAGATAAATGGATTTCTCCTCCAGACCCTTTGACCTCTACAAACCAGGTGCAAAGTATGCTTAGCCCCAACAGAGTTGGTGGGGGAAGGAAGGGAATAATAGGTCTTTTTCAGTTTTACTATCTTTGACCTTCAGCCAGTCCACTTGTTTCCTCAAACCCACAGTCTCACTTAAGCCAGTGGGAGTGGAAAGCCCAGTGTCTGCTGGGAACCTCCCACCCAGTAATGTTTTTCATGTTCTCCTTAGAGGACTGGGTTATTGGGGTTAAGCCCCAAGTTTCAGGTTATAGTCCCATGAAGCATCTCTCTTTCTAAAATGTCAGTGCTGCAAGAAGGCCTGTGGTGCTGAGGCAGTGTCCTGGGCTGGGAGACAGAAGCCTGGATTCCATCCTAAGCTTCTCCCCTAGCTCACTATGTCACTATGAGCACACACTGTTCTGAGCCTCAGTTTCCTCATGTATAAAATGGAGTTGAGAACAATCCTATCACACCTTCCTTACCAGCGCATTATGAAGATAAAATCAGATCCTGTATTTTGATGTACCTTTAAGTCCCAAAGGGACAGATAACCAGTTAATATCCTGAATATAAAAAGAGCTACTAATTGTGATAGACAAACAAACAAACAAACAAACAAACACCTCTACAATTAAAATTGGGAAAAATTAGTAAAATAAAGTCCATAAAAACAAAGAATACAACCATTAAATATATGAAAAACTTCCACCCAATAAAAAGTACAAATTAAACCCCAAAGATCTTTAAGCTTACTGAGTGGCGAAAATTAAGAAGAATGATAATTCTTGGTTTTAGCAAAGATGTAAGAGAGTAAAGTAGTGTAGCACGTCTGGGGTGGCAATTGAGCAGCATGTATCCAATTTTTAAAAAGTGCATAGACGTTACTCTTTGGGCATGTCTTAAAGCAACTGAGACACGTCCAAAAATATAAGGGCATACTATCATATGATTCTTTTTAAATTTTTAGAATAATTCAGATTGTGGTTTTTTATTAAAAGCAAACTTCCATAGTGCTTTAAAATATATAGCCAATTGAAAAACATGTTTGTATTAAGGTAAACTTTTTATTTCTAACTTCTCTTCTGACTAGTTATCCAAGTCAAAAACTTCAGAAAATTGACAGATTTCCCGTTTGTATTCTTTTACTGTAGAAACCAGAAATATCCAAATTATGTATGAAATATATTTAAGTGTCAGAAACTGACACCCTGTTAAGAAGTGGATGCATTCGTCCTATATCCTACAGATGTAAAACCGACAATTGCAAAGGAAAAATCTACACAAGTTTAAAAATACATATCCTTAAACCTAGTACACCTTCTTGTTTTTCATATTATGTTTGTACTTTTTGTACGTATGGAATATTTCACAGTACATTTTTAAAAAGAAAATGCATTATAAATGAAAAATTATTGAACAAGGATGATTATCACTGGACTTCCTCACAGTGATAAAAAATTAGAAGAATTTTTGCATGGTACTTGTTACAATAATATCCCCAATGAATTATACCTCCCCGTGTCCATCCTGCTTTACAACATAACACTGCTGCTCCTTCCAGCAAGACATAGAATGGATTTTCCCACCCCTTTGGCTCTGGGCTAAACTTGTGACTTGCTTTGGCCAATACAATGCATCAGAAGTGATATTGTGTGACTTCTAAGGCTAGGCCTTCAGAAGCCTTGCAGTTTCCATTTCCGGGTGAAAATGGAATCCTCAGACTTAGAGGATGACAGATGTGCACTAAATGTGCACTAAAGGGTTAACTCAGCAGACTTGGGTTGCTCAACAGCTGCCTGCTCCAAGGAAAGGGTGGATCTCTGCTGGCTCCTGGGACACAACCTCTGAGCCTTTGAATGTCCTGCTTGAGAGTGAGAGGCTTTGGGCTGTGCTGTGCCACTTTTATTTCTGGGGAGCTAGGGCTTGAGTAGCTGAGATCAGTTGTGTGGGTGCTGCATGTTTCTGGGCCTGATCTGCGGTAAAGACCTTGTGCACTAAGGCTTTCTGAATTTCCCTGGTTGGTAATACTTCACTTGTGTTGTCACACATCATTGCAGGGATAATTAAATATGTCCCCATGAGATTTCACTGGGAGGAGATACCTGAAAGCTTGTCACTGGTTTCTGTTGGACTTGCTCCTGTTGGCCTTCTTCCTTTGCTGATTTCGGTAAGCATCCTTTCACCACAACAAACCATTACCATGAATGTAACAGCTTTTCTGGGTCCTGTGAGTCTTTCTGGTGAGTCGTCAAGCCGAGGGTGGTCTTGGGGGCCCTTGCCAGAGACATAACATGGAGAAGAAATGAGGAGCCCCAGTCAAGAGCCAGCAGTAATTAGCAGACACTTGGGAGAAGATCTGAGGGCTTTGAGCCCCAGTCAAGCTGTTGGATGTCAGTAGCTGCAGGAGTGATCTCTGGAGAGAGCCCAGCAGAAGGACCGCCAGCCTACCTGCAAACTCATGAGCAATAATGCATTATTGTTATTTTAAGGCACTAAGGTTTGGGGTGATTCATTAGTACGCATACGTAGCTGAAATAGAAAATGATCAAACATAGGCACATGGTTAAAGAAATTATTCTATATCTATACATTGAAATACTATGATGTCCTTTAAAATGTTGATATGGATTCTGTACATTTTAACACATAACTGTATTGACTATGTATTTCAAGTAATGAATTGTTATAAATAAATATGTATAATATAATCCCGTTTTGAAAAAATAACACACACACAGACACACACACACACACATGAGGACACACACACACATGAGGACACACACACACACACACACACACACACACACACACACACACACACGAGGCCAGACAATTAAGTTCATGAACTCATCCTAGAAAAAGAGCTGCATACCTCGTTGCTGAATATCACTACGGTCACCTTCGAAGTACTCCCCTTGGGAAGCTACGCAGTGATGCCAGCGCCTAGTCCACCCTTCAAAGCAATTTGGAACTCTTTTTCTGGAATGGCCATCAGAGCTGTCGTCATATTACCCTTGATGTCCTGAATGTCATCAAAATGTCTTCCTTTCCATATTTCCTTTACCTTCGGGTAAAGAAAGAACTCACTGAGGGCCAGATCAGGTGAGTATGGAGGGTGTTTTAATACAGTGGTTTGTTTACTGGTTAAAAACTCCCTCACAGACAGTGCCCTGTGAGCTGGTGCATTGCTGTGATGCAAGAGCCATGCATTGTTGGTGAAACTTTCAGGTCGTCTAACTTTTTCATGCAGCCTTTTCAGCACTTCCAAATAGTAAACTTGGTTGCCTGTTTGCCCAGTTGGTACAAATTCATAATGAATAATCCCTCTGATATCAAAAAAGGTTAGCAACATCGGTGCAACAAGTTCGTGAACTTGTCAAGTCTCATATATTTCTATCTAATGTATAATTAGGATAAATCAGAGGCAGTTGCTGATATTCAATCATTTTTTAAAAAATTTTTTTAGGGAACAGTGTGTTTTTCCAGGACCCATCATCTCCGAGTCAAGTCGTTGTTTTCAATCTAGTTGTGGAGGGTGCAGACCCGGGGCCCATGTGGGGATAGAACCGGAGATGTTGGTGCTGTGAGCACTGCGCTGTAACCAACGGAGCCAACCGGCTGCCCCAATGCAACCATTTTTGACCTACCAGAACCACAGCTGGCTGTGATTCAACTAATACGTATTGATAGAATCAAGACTGGAAGGTCCCACAACAAGAGGTGGTTGTTTGGGTGACAAGTATGGGCATTCTTTTCTCTTTTTTCTTCTGTATTTTCTCAATCTTGCACATGAAACATGTATTTCTTATTGTAATATTAAGGAAAAAAACAAAAGGGAACTCTTTTTCTTTTTATAAAGTGCTAAAGAAACATGTGAGCCATGATGACTGGATGAGGATACTGAGCTGGGGAGGAAATGGGCTGAGTTGGGGCCTGAAGCCAAGTCCCCCATTAGCCTGGGCTTGCTGCCTGTGGCTCAGGTCAAGTTCATACAAGCTCAGGGCAAGGCAAAAGGAGATTGTGGCCAAGTGTAGAGGCTTCCATATTGGGTGGTTGGCTGCGGAGCTGGGCTTACCCTTTGGGATGGCTTGCACAGAGCCTTGTTAATCATTGCCTTTTGTCCCCATGGGCACTGTGGGCCTCAGTCCTCCTCTGGCAAAGGATCAAGGGGTGAGGGCAAGCGTGCTCCTCCGGGTGGCTTGGGCAAGTGTAGGAGCAGCCCAGGTTCAGTGCCTCCCGCACTGATGCAGCCCGCTATCCAGATGGCTGCCTCTCCCTTTGCTGGAACATATTGGGGGCAGGGGAGGGGGACTCAGCCCTGTAGGGAGATTTGGAGATCATCAGTGCCATCCCTGCAGGATGCAGGACTGTCCCCAGCAGAAGCTTTCTTACCCTCCCACAAAGGTCACTAACCTCTGCCTTTCCCACCACAACCTTATGATGATGGGGGGACTCACTCAGAGGCACCCACCCCATGTGTCAATAGCCAATAGAAAATCCATTCTTATTGGGAATCCCAATGGGCTCAACCTTCCCCGTGTCGGAATCTTCTCTCTTCACTTAGGGGACATCTCTTTCCCTTCATGAGCACAGCCCTTGGCAGCAGTTGTTTTCTCTAAGTGGAATACCCTCATCGAAAAACACAAATCTTCACTGGCCGCATGGTATATTCCAGGTATGGGGTTTGCTGTTGGGAGTACATATGTATGCTATTTTGTTTAATTTTCCAAACAACCCTGTGAATGAGGTATTAATGTGTACATTTTTTTTAATTAAATTTATTGGGGTGACAATTGTTAGTAAATTTACATAGATTTCAGGTGTACAATTCTGTATTACATCGTCTATAAATCCCATTGTGTGTTCACCACCCAGAGTCAGTTCTCCTTCCATCACCATATATTTGATCCCCCTTACCCTCATCACCCACCCCACCCTTACCCTCTGGTAACCACTAAATTATTGTCTGTGTCTATGAGTTTTTGTTTCTCATGTGTTTGTCTTGTTCTTTTTGGTCTATATACCACATATCAGTGAAATCATAGGGTTCTCTGCTATTTCTGTCTGACTTATTTCACTTAGCATTATACTCTCAAGATCCATCCATGTTGTCACAAATGCTCCTATATCATCTTTCCTTAACGCCGAATAGTATTCCATTGTGTATATGTACCACAACTTCTTTATCCATTCATCTATCGAAGGACATTTTGGTTGTTTCCGTGTCTTGGCCACCGTAAACAAAGCTGCAATGAACATTGGCGTACACGTGTCTCTATAGAGAAATGCTTTTATATTTTTGGGGTAGATACCCAGGAGAGCGATTGCTGGGTCATATGGTAATTCTATTCGTAATTTCTTGAGGAACCTCCACACTGCCTTCCATAGCGGCTGCACCAGTCTGCATTCCCACCAACAGTGTATGAGGGTTCCTTTTTCTCCACAGCCTCTCCAACACTTGTTACTATTTGTTTTGTTGATGAAAGCCATTCTGACTGGGGTGAGGTGATATCTCATTGTGGTTTTCATTTGCGTTTCTCTGATGATTAGCGATGTTGAGCATTTTTTCATATGTCTATTTGCCATTTGTATATCCTCTTTGGAGAAATGTCTCTTCAGGTCCTCTGCCCATTTTATAGACAGAGAAACTGAGGCCTAGGGAACATAGATGCTCAAAGTAACATACTATGAAGTGGCAGAGCTGAAGTTTGACCCTGGTCTGTCTATTCAAACCACTATATTATATAGCTGCCTCCATTTCATTGATTGACACCTGGCTTCATTGGACAAGGAATTTGAGACAGCTTTGGATATACACAATTTAATAAAATAGAAATAGAAAAGCAGGCCTAGGGAAAATACAAACAGCAGTACCGTGTTTCCCCAAAAATAAGACCTAGCCAGACCATCAGCTCTAATGTGTCTTTTGGAGCAAAAATTAATATAAGACCCGGTCTTATTTTACTATAAGACCGGGTCTTATATAATATAATATAATATAATATAATATAATATAATATAATATAATATAATATAATATAATATAATATATATAATATAATATAATATAATAAATATTATAATATAATATAATATAATATAATATAATATAATATAATATAATATAATACCAGGTCTTATATTAATCTTTGCTCCACAAGACGCATTAGAGCTGATGGTCCGGCCAGGTCTTCTTTTCGGGAAAACACGGTAATAAGTACCTGCATCCATGTCTGTAACTGTACTTGCATCTGTGTCTCCAACTGTACCTGTACCTGAATCTCTGTCTTTACCTGTATATACAGCTCTGTCTGCATGTATATGTTTGTCTATATTTGAGTCTGTATATACATTTCTTTCTGCACCCATTTCTAAGTTGCTATAAGTATCTGTGTCTGGGTCTCTGTCTTTACCTGTGTCTATGTCCCTATCTGTACCTGTTTCTCTGTCTCTGTCTTTACCTGTATCTAGTTCCCTACCTGTCCAAGTATGTGTCTTTATCGTTACCTGTATCTGTGTCTCTATTTATACTTCTACGTGTATCTATTTCTACATAACTCTCAGTGTCTCTGCATCTGTATCTCTGTCTCCATATATCCCTGCATCTGTGTCCCTATCCTGCCTGTGTCTGGGTCTCTATGTGTATGCATATCTTTGTTTCTATCTGAACCTTTATGTGATTTTCTGTAAGTATCTCTGTATTTGCCTCTCTATCTACCTGTATCTGTATCTGTACCTGTATCGATTTCTCTATCTTTACCTCTATTAGGTCTCTGTTAGTACCTGTATCTGTGCTACTGTCTGTACTTCTTTTCTATGTCTCTACCTCTACCTATATCTACATTTATATTTGTACCTATGTCTCTGCATGTTTTCCTGTATCTGGGTGTCTATCTGTACCTATATCTCTTTGTATACCTGTATCTGTGTCTCTATCTGTCCCTGTATCTGGGTCTGTATCTGTATCTGTATTTGTGTCAAGGGATCTTGGAGATGCTCTGAGACTTGCAGGAAGGGTTATAAAATCTGCCTGTGAGCTCTGCTGCGAGTGCCATTATTGTTTCTCATTATATTCATTTACTGAGACTGCTATAAAAAATCCCCAAAACTGGATGGTGCAATCTATTGTCCTAATGTTCTGATGGCTAAAAATATGAGGTCAGTGGTTTGGCAGGGATAGTTCCTTCTGAAGTCTGTGATGGAGAATCTGTTCCATGCCTCTCCCCTAGCTTCTGATGGTCTGCTGGAAATCTTTGGTATCCCTTTGCTTGTAGAATCATTACTCTGATGTCTGTCTTCATCTTTACGTGATGTTCTCCTTAATGGAGGCCTCTGTATCCAAATTTCCCCTTTTTATAAGGACACCAGTCACATTAAATTAGGGCTAATCCTAATGACCTCATCTTAACTAATGACATATGCATTGATCTTATTTTTAAGTAAAATCACATTTTGGAGCCTGGTGGTTAGGACTTCATATGAATTTTTTGGGATACAATTCAACATATAACAATCATCTTACTCCTTCATTTCACCGATGAGCTCATATCTCCACAAGCTACTGACTCCATCCTTCAGGCTGGCTCTTCTCTGGACTCTCATTTGGGCCTGGGACAGCTAGTTGAGAAGGCCACTGCCATTATTTGAGTAACTTAGCTCCAGGGCAACCTAGAGAGAACAGGCCTGTGGGGAAAGGGTCTGGGGAAAGGGTGGATCTCTGCACGTAAGTGTTCAATCATGGGGAAGTGGTGGCTCCTCAGACCTAGAAGTGGAACTTGGGAGGAGAGGCAGGTTGGGTTAGATGGTGCTGCAATAACAAATGACCCCCAAAATCTCAAAGCTCTATCCTCATGATTCACTATCACCAAGGCAGGAAAAAGGAAACACGACCTATTGTATACTGTCTCTTACTGATTTTGCTCAGAAGTGAGAGACCACACTTGTGTTCACAAGTCATTGGGCAAAACAGGTAACATGGTCATACCTAATCTCATGGGATTAGAGAAATGCAATTGTACCATGTGCCTGGAAATATTTGGAGAACAGCAGACCTTTGGAAGCCTGGGAGGGGCTTCTGCCTTTTTTTCTCCCCAGTGTTTCTTTGTGAGGGTAACCACACGTCCTGGTTAGCCAAGGCAACTTACACATACTGCTCCAGCCTAAATATTAATGGCGATCTTTTTCAGTCTTAAAGAGTCCCTGTTTGGATGCAGGTTCTATGCCCTTCTCTCCTCTTTGGTGCCAAGAGATAAAGACAGTCTGTGTGCAGGGAAGTAGATGCTGTTGGAAAGGGAGACACCTGGCGGACCAGATGCTAAAGTGCTAAAGCCACTTTATTTTGTATTACCCTTCGGCCCTCAGGTGAGTCTTTTTTAGATACCTAACATGGCTGCAGTTATGTCCTGGAGGAAGGAAAAAGACATGTGTTCAGAGAACTGAAGGAGAGCAGTGTCTTTTGAAGGTCAGCATGGTGGTAACAATGGTGACAAACAAGGGGCCTCCAAAGGCAGGCAAATTATCCAGGTGAGTGTCAGTGCCTGCATTGCCTTCTCCTACCTCCAGAAGTATTCTAGTGATGACCATGGCAGTCTGGAGTTTTCCTTTTAAGGAAGATGGCACTTTCTCAAGGATCCCTCCACAGGTAACACCCATTCCTCCTCCATTTGACCTTTCCAGCCTAGTAGAGGATGGAAACCACTTCCATCCCAAAGCTGGCATCCCAGTACAGAGAGGCAGAACTGGTAGGATTACTCTTACCATATATCGTGCCAGGATAGAGAATGGGGAACCCTGCTCCCCGTGATCATGAAGTCCTTTTTCTCCTCACACCTTCCTGCTTCAGGACATTTGCACTTACTCTTCCTTTTGCCTGGAATGTCCTTCCTCTACTCTCCTCATGTCTGGCTTCTCATCCTTTAGGGCTTGACTATGTCCCTTCCTTAGAGACATTGACTGCTATTATCTTCTCTCAGTAGATTACCCTTTCCCTCCATCTTCTGTCATGGTACCCCATTCATTTTTTCCATGACAATTGTCACTGTTTTTGAGTAACTATTTCTTTTTATTTATTTTTTGTTTCCTCTCTAGACTACAAGCTCCATAAATGTAGAAATTATGCCTGTTTTATTCATCATGATGTTCTACAATCTAGCACAGTGCTTGGCATCTAGTAGGCCCTGAACACATATTTGCTGAGTGAATGAATGAAGGATTAAATAGATGAATGATTACATTCATTTGAACTCAATTTCTAAAGATTGGCTCATTTCCTGGCCCTGAACAATAATGTAGGAAGATGAGAAGCACCTTGAAAAACTGAAATTGAGTTCTAGTTTAAAATGGCCATTCCTAGCAAGTCAGACATACAAAATGAAAATGATCTGGAGGTCACAGTAGAACTCAATAAATATTCAGAAACATCATATTGAGTATATCAAAGGACAGTCTTTATCTGAGAAGGCAGCAAGCCCTTTGGAATATTTATTGACCTTTTCAGTAGTATCCATTACCTATTGGTGGCAAGTTGTGTGGCCATGAAGATGGTGCCAACACAGGAGTGACATGTGTGAGGCCAACCAGAGATGCTGCTATATACAAAAAAACCTGTATCTGTCTCTTAGTGGGAATGTGATAACTCAGTGGAGAGACACAAACTGCTGAAACTCTCTCGTGGCCAGATGGAAGTGCAGTATGTGTGACTCCATTTGGTGCGCATACACACATACTCACACAGTTGCACACAGAGATGAGACTATTTTCAGATGGCTTTGTGGCAAATAGACATTCTTCCTGCATGTAGAAAATATTCAGAGGTACTCAAGTGCAGGAATTATTAGTCCCATTTTTCAGAAAAGGAAACTGAGGCTCAAAGATGTTAAGTTCGTTGTGTAAAGTCATACCGCAAGTTTGTATAGAGCTGGTCGGCTGATCTCCCCCATTCGCCTGCCCAAAGTTGGTCGCTCAGTAGGTGGATTGGAGCCCAGACCTTGTGCTTGAGCAGCACTATTGTTGGTAATGGCGATATCAATGTATCTGCTTTTTGATCCACCATGGAAGGGTTCGAATCTCTGGCTGTAGTGAGTAAGGGTATTTACGTTGAAAAAGTCCCCCAGATGATTCAGAGGCCTTCTTCCTCCCAAGAGGGCTTTCCCCAACCACTTTACCCCCCTGAGAATCGCTGGATTAGAAGGCACACAGAAATTAAGTTCTTAAGAAACTAACTTTCATTTAATTAGTTTGTTATAAAGCCCACTGAACATGTTCTCAACTAGAAGTCAGTTACACCCACATTTCTCAAATTCTCACACAATCACTGACAACTAAGAACCCTCAAGGTGATTGTGAGTCTTGCAAGATGCTCAAATGTCTCCTGATGATAAAAGGCAGAGGAAGTTCTGTTTGGTGGAATGTTGGTGTTCTGCATATTTGTTATAGTTCAGTACTCTGGAATAAGATCGTCTTGGTCTGGGGAGTTACATCAATTCTATTGGGCTGACATTTGTACTAACCAGAACTACCATCCTCTCTCTTGGACCACCGCAGAGATTTTATTGAAAATACATCATCTTTCCCAAGTCTTTTTCACACGTGGACAATTCAGATAGGACTCTATGCTTGAACCCTACCCATCACATAAAGGACTGCCTCAAAAAAAGTTAAAAGCAAAGATTGCCGTTTACTGTAAAACCTGATTAGTGAATGGCTTTTACATATGTGTGTGGGCCAAGGAACTAGGACCCAGGGCCCTCTGCCTCCACCCACATTCCCAAAGTGCTCACACTTACAAAAGAAAAGAAAAAAAAGTATTTGTCTTTGATTTTTGTGAGGCTATAAAATAAATTAAATGGAAAAACCTATAGCCTTAAACTACCCAAAAGTTCAAGATGTAAAACTCACAAGTCAAACTCCTGTGCACTGCTTCCTGGAGGCGCTTCAGAATGATAACCCCAGTGGTCTTGATTCATTTTCACACTCAGCTTAGGTGGCACCTCCTCCAGGAAGTCTTCAGGCACTCCCACCACTGTTTGCTCCACCAGTCCTATGTGGGTTAGTTAGTTGTTCATCCATCTATCCATTCAGTAAGTATTTATTGAGAATCCACTATATGCCGGGCACTGATCAAGGTACTGGGTAAATAGATGAGACAGGCATAAACAGACAAAATTCCCTGCCCTCATAGTGCTGACGTTCTAGTTGGGGGATACTGACAATATATAAGATAAAGAAGTATATTCCAAAGTCCCTTAGAAGGTGGTAAGTGCTGTGGATAAAAATAAAGGCCAGCAGGTATAGATGGTGGAGGTGGTGCTATAATTTTGGACTGAGGGAGTGTGCCATGTCGCTAAGAGAAGAGTGTCTCAGGCAGGGGAACAACACATGCAAAGGCCCTGAGGAGAAGGGTGCTTGGTGTTTATGAGGAACAGTAAGGAGGCCCATGGGCCTGGAATGGCATAAATGAGGGTAGAGCTCATGGGAACTGGACCACAGAGCAATTCCCTTCATTGTACCATGAGACGCTACTATTGCAGTGCTTTCATACCTTATCATTATTGTTAGTGTGATTAGCTGGGTTCTTGGGGAAACAGATTTAGAGGTGGAGTATAGTGTGTTCTCGGCATCAACACTTGGGCAAGAGATTGTGTAACCTTTTTTACACGGATGGCAGCAAATAATTGAGAACAATGGTACAATCTATCACAATATCTTATTGATATAGATCATGTTCAATACTGTATTCAATACAGTTCAACTTGTAAGTACCCCAGCCCATTAACAAACATTGAACATATATTGGGCCACAAAGAAATGTCAATATAGTCTAAAACGTAAAAATAGAATTTTGCTTTCAGCAACAACAGACTAGATTGTTTCAGTTTCATTCTCCAGCTGAGTTCAACTAGAAAAACTAGAAAAGTATTAAGAGAATTTACCTGAGAACATAAGAAAGATACAAAGGCAAAGAGAATTTACAGGGCCAAGATCTGGAAGAGAAGGGAAGGCCAGAGAGCACAGCCTGGCATTTGGCTCTTTTTCCCTAGAGGAAAAGTACAATTCTGAAAGCCACAGCTGAGAGGATGAGAAATTGTGCAGATTCGGGGCACGAGGGGGACAAAATTAAGAGTTCAGGACCCACTAAAACATACTAAGCACTATGTGTGTTTGCTCTTTTAATTAAAAAAAACTATATCCATCACATACATAAATAAATGGACTTTGCCACCACCCCAACCTTCTTGCTGCCACTCCTCTCACCAGGTAAGAAAGGCCGTTGAGAACTCTCCACAAGAGTCTTTGCAGTAATATCCAAGAACAGATTCGTTGCTGCCCCACAGCCAATTTGGGGCTGTCAGGCAGCAGGAGAACCATAAGCTAATCAGGACATGTCCAAGGCCAGTCATTTCCAACCAGATCTCTCATCATTATAATCCTCAGATACTTCAGGAAAGACATGCCCCTTCCCCACCAAATATCCCCATCCCATTACTACTACCGTGTTTCCCTGAAAATAAGACCGGGTCTTAAATTAATTTTGGCTCCAAAAGACACATTAGGGCTTATGTTCAGGGGATGTCATCCTGAAAAATCCTGCTAGGGCTTATTTTCCGGTTAGGTCTTATTTTCAGGGAAACACGGTATGAGCATTCTCACCCTGGCTCCTCCCAACTATTGTCCCTCCCTCCCAGGTTCTTTCCAAGGCTCTTCTAGAACTCGTATTCCACTGTAAGCAAATACCACTACCTTTTCGAAGGCTTTCTTTAACACCTTGTAGCCTTAACTGGAAATTCCTTCTCCCATTAGGGCATAACCTCCCCCACCACACCCCATCTTAGGGAGGGGGGCAGATTCTTCTGCCTCCTTGTTGATGGGTCTAGACTAGAGCATGATTCTTCTACTGTCAAAGCTGACCGTTCTATGAGCTTCAAACTATCAAGCTGAACATTTGATCTTAAAAACAAAGGGGTTTTAAATTATGCAATTAATACATGATAAATCCTCCTTTTAAAAATGTCATCCTTTACAGATAAAGCCAGCCCCCTAGACTCGGCCCCATCTCTGGCTGCTCTCCGATGAATCCCAATTATCTGGTTGGTGCATTTCTCTCCTGACCTTTTCCTTTACAAGAACCCATATACAGAAATGTAGAGTTTTGATGTATGTATTAAAAAAAAACTACAAATGGCATCTTATTATAAACATTGTTCTGTAACTTGATTTTTTTCACCTACCTGTCCTGGCAATCTTTCCACATATAATTCTACTTAATTCTTTTAAGTTGCTGCACTGTAGTGCTTTTTGGAAATACCACGTTTCTTTAACTATCCTCTCAACATGAACATTTATGTTGTTTTCATTTTTCCCTATTATAAAAAAAAATGCAGTGATAAACAGCTTTCTATGTGTTGGCTTGCACACAAGGAAAAATTTTTTTTCATTAATATTTTTAAAACATTAATGACTTTCTTGTTTTTATAAAGTAGGTAATGCATATTATAAAATTGAAGTAATTTAAGAATTGCAATGCAGAAACAAATAAATCACCAACAATTTCATCATTCAGTCATCTCTTTATGCATGTGTCCAGGTAGAAGACAAGAAGCTAACTGGAAATAATTTTATAATGCTGGGATCATACCAGCCACGTTGTCATGCGGGGTGTCCGGCGGGGCGGCCTGCGGGGTCTCTGCTCCCGCTCCCCACATAAGAACGCAGGACATGGTGAGGCCAAAAAGGAACACCCACGGGGCCATAGGTAGGGAAGTCATACCACTATGGTCTCACTGGAGGCTGGGTTTACACGACGTGCGACCTGCTGTCCGCTTTGCTGCCAATAGACCAACTCTCCTCGACTCTCCTTACTCTCCTTCAGTCTCCTCCTTCACTCTCCTCGGCTCCCCTCCGTAGCCGAGGTAGTTATATCAGTGACCAATGGCTTAATGGCTACAGCTGATGGCCAACCAGCCACAGCTGACCGCCATCCACTATCTGAGCCAGCACCTCTCCACATGAGGCCGAGAGCCTGGAAACTGCTTTCTGGGACTCTGTCCCCACACATGTGTTGTTGTTTTTTTTTTAACTAAGAGTGTGAAATCTGGTTTGACTTGAATTTAAATGATAAGAAAAGAACTCGTATGAAAATAAAGGAAGTGCTGAACTTGATGTGAATTAATTACCTGAGGGACTGAACTATGGTGGCTTTCCCCAGACATCACATTCAGAGGGTTTCTGGATTATGTGATGGTTTCTAAGGACAGATTGGTGATCACACAATAACGAAAGTCTTTCCACTATGTACAAGTATTATAGATGTGTGTGGCGTGAATGATCGATCCCATGTTGAGTAAGACTATGCTCCAGAGTTAAAGGCTTTCCCACAGCCATTATACTTATAGGGTTTCTTTCCAAAGTGAGCTATATGATGCTTAATAAAACTTGAGACCTGGTCGAATGCTTTTCCAGAGCCATTATATTCAGAGAGGTTTTTTTTTTCTGAGGTGAACCTTCTGATGTTTCCTCAGATGTACATTCTGGCTCAAGGCTTTCCTATATTCATTACACTCAAACGGTATCACCAGTGTGAAACCTATGATGTTTAAAATGTGTGAACACCACACGAAGGCATCCCCATGTTCTCTAATCACACACAATTTCTCTCCAGAATAAATTATTGGATGTTTTATGAAGTTGAGCTCTGTCTAAAGTCCTTCCCACCTTCATTGCTTTCACAGGTCTCCTCACTCCTGGGAAATTTGATTTTTTATTCCATTTAAATGGATTCTAGCTGAAGCCTTTTCCATATCCATTCATGTTAGGCTTCTTTCCCCTGCCGTTTATCTGATGTCCAATAAGGTTTGAACACAGGTGGAAAGCTTTATCACACTTGCTGCGCTGATAGGTTTTCCACTATCCTGAAATCTCTGATTCTTTTTTGATAACTGAATTTTGGCTGAGGGATTTGCCACATTCATTACATATAAGGGAAGGATCTTCTCTCTAGTGTTAATTACCTGAGGTTAAATCATATCTCAGCTTTCTCTGAAGGTTTCCTCACATTTGTTACTTACACACGCACTTTCAGCTTTATGAATGCCCTGATGGCTCATTAGATCCACATTCTATTGGAAACTTCGGTCACATACGGCATGCTGCTCAGGCCTCTCTTCTGTAGGAGTGCCTTGATGCGTAGTGGGATTTAGGTTTAGACTGAAGAGTCACTCAAATTCATTATATGTTAAGTCTTTCTCTCAGGAATTCCTCAATCTCTCATTACTACGTCATTACAGAGTGCTTCAAGTCCAGATACCTGGAAATATTGCAGATATAATTTCCTAATTTCTGCATGGGATTCAGACATTTCTTCCATTTGAAGCAATTTCTTGTTCTAAGCCTGGTATCATAATCTTTGAAATGCATCCTGAATCCCATCCCATCTCACTCATTCTACCTCTACCATTTGGCTGGTGACCATGTTCATGAACAGCTACACGATGTGGCATCTCTGTCAAGCTGGCCAGTCTGGAGAGAGCATGTCAAGGGCAGATTTCATCAAGGGTGTTGCTGATGCACGACTGCTCAGCAGAGGACCCAGGGTATGGTCCCGTGGCTGCCCACTTCATTACAACCTTTTTGGGGATGATTTCTGAGTCTGGACAAGGTGTAAGTGCTCTGATGGAGGTGGCAGCAAAGATGGCTGTTAATTCAGATTGCCTCCATCATCATTCAAAATGAAAAATTGTAAAATCCCCTTTCTGACTACTTCTTTATTCCATGAGTTATTTGAAGAGTTTAAGTTCCAAATATATGCATTTTAATTATTTTTTTCCATATTGACTTATAATTGCGTTGTGATCAGAAAGCGTAGTCTATGTAAACTTCATTCTTTGAAATTTTGATGAGGCTATCTGTATGGCCAATTTTTATGTATGTTTCGTGTGTATTTGAGAGAATGTTATAGTACAATTGCTGAGCTTATAATGCTATATGTCCATGATATCAAGTTTGTTAATTGTGTTGTTCAAATCTTTTATACATTTGCTATATTTTTTTGGTGGATCGGCTATCAACAGCTGAGAAAGCATGTCTATTCTCTTATGAGGGTGGATTTACTGTTTTCTCCATGCAGGTCTATCAATTTTGCTTTTTACATTTTGATGCTATTTTATTATGCACATATTGTTTTGAATCTCATTACTTCCTAGCAAATTGAGCATTTTATTATTATGCAGTGATCCTCTCTATCCTTAATAATGTTCTCTGTCTTACTACCTGTTTTGCTTGAAGTTAATACAAGTGCACTATCTTGGTTTTGGTTAGTATTTGTCTGATATATCTTTTATCATCTTTTTATTTTCTATCTATGTCCTTATATATACCTTATGTATGTCTTTCATAAAGAGCACATATCTGGGTTTTCTTTTTGTTATCCAACATGAAAATTTCTATATTGTCACTGTCAAGTTTAATCCCTTCACATTCACTATGTTATTGATGATATATTTGGACTTGTTTCCATTACCTAATTTTTAGATTTCTACTTGTCCTGTTTTTTTTTCCTATGTTTGATTTTCTTCTTCTCCCCTCTTTAAATATTTTTATTCCTTTCCCTTCCTCTTTTTTCACCTTTTCCTCCCTACTGATTCATAATCTATAGACCCTATTTCTATACATTTATGATTACTCTTGAACTTTTACCATTTATATTTAACCTAAGGGCTAAAATTAGACAATATCTCGACTCCTCTCATGAACAATACAAAAACTTTAAAACATTTAATGCTAATCATCACTTTGCAATGTTATATATTATTGTTCAGCATTTCAGTTTTGTATTTTTTAGATGTCATGAATGAGACACTATTGTAATTATTTTATATGAACAGAATTTGTTTAGTTTTATCTGCACGTTTACTATTTAGTTATTCATTATTCCTTCTTACATCTCAAATTGTCCTTCTCAGGATCAGTTTTCTTCTTGTAGTACATCCTTTACAAGTCCCTGTAAAGGAGATCTTGTATTAAATTTCCCCAGTTTTTGTGTATCTATGAATGTACTTGTTTTAGTCTCATTAAGAACGGATGACTGCTGCATCCCAATTCTATATATATATATAGAATATTGGGGAACTGTGTGTTTTTACAGGACCCATCAGCTCCAAATCAAGTCATTGTTTTCAGTCTAGTTGTGGAGGGCCCAGCTCCCTGGCCCATGTGGGAATCGAACTGGCGACCTTGGTGTTATGAGCACTGCTCTCTAACCAACTGAGCCAACCGGCCACCCCAGGTTTACATATATTTAATCCTAACTCTTTAAAAGATATTATTCTTTTTTTTAAAAGACTTTATTGGGTAACAGTGTGTACTTCCAGGACTTTTTTCCAAGTCAAGTTGTTGTCCTTTCAGTCTTAGTTGTGGAGGGCACAGCTTAGCTCCAGGTCCAGTTGCCATTGCTAGTTGCGGGGGGAGGTGGGGCAGCCCACCATCCCTTGCGGGAGTCGAACTGGCAACCTTGTGGTTGAGAGCTCACTGGCCCATGTGGGAATTGAACCAGCAGCCTTCAGAGTTAGGAGCATGGAGCTCTAACCACCTAAGCCAATGGGCCGGCCCTATTCCTCTGTCTTCTGAATTATTCAGTTGCTGTTGAAAACTCGGCTATCTTTCTGTCTGCCATTACTTTGTAAGTAATTTGTCCTTTTTCTGTAGTTGTTTTCAGGATCTTATCTTTGTTTTTGGTGTTCTGCAGTTGAAGTACGCTATATCTACGTATCCAATCTGCTAGTTTGTACCTCATTTGTATTCTTATTTTGTGAATCTTGTTGAATATTTCTAAAAATCCTTTTTTGTTCTTTAGTATTCATTTTTTATAGCGGCCAGCTCTTGTTTTATAACTGTGTATTTCTGAAATATCACAGAGCATACAGATGAGATTTTAGAAAGTTCTTTCCTATTTGCTAGATTGACTAGTTTGAACTCATTTCTCAGATAGATTGCACTGTTTTTTGTTTTGTTTTGCTGCTGAAACTTCCAATATACCCACTGATTGTCTATTGTCTGTTCTTTTGTTTATTGGTATTGACAGCTTGTGTTATGTTTAATTCTGCTCCTATCCATCTCTTTCTTAGGTGGCAAGGCCCTATCTTCCTTAATTGTTTTCACCATCACAAGCTGGTTCTAGTACTACTACTACTACTACTACTACTACTACTACTAGTGGTCGTAGTAACAACAACAACAACAATTACTTAGTAATATTTCTACTCCACTCCTGAGCCATCTTCACTGGAGGAAAGTACTTAAGCAGAAGAGTGTTTCTTGTCCTTTCTAAAGCACTTTCTAGATCTTGTCCGTCCAAACCAGAGCAAACTAGTGACACCAATTGGAATTATCTTCACCGTCCTATGCCTAGGAGCTGAAAACATTAAAGCATACAGTTTCTCAAATAATGATCCCTGGACCACCTGCATAAGAATCTTATGGAGTGCTTTAAAAATACAAATTCCTGGGTCACAACCCAGACCAATTAGATCAGAGTCTTTGGCATAATTGGGGATTGAAAGGTTGAAAATCAAAGATCAAAAAAGAAAGAAAAATAGCGCAGACCAATAAAATAAAAATTCCCAAATAAAATGCTAACAGAATTCAGCACAATATTAAATGAATGACGAAATACATCCAGCAAGTGTTTTCCAGATGTATGTATTCAAATGCCCACTTGATAGCTCCTCCTGAAACTTAACATGTCCCAAACCAAACACCTGACCTTCCCTCCAACTCCTGCTCTTTCGCAGTCTTCCTCATTCCATTCTACTACCTGGGACTTCTCTACTTCTCTCATGCCCCACAGCCCACCTGCCAATGATTCTTGTGGGCATTTACCTTCAAAATATATCCAACTATGTCCTAAACGCACCTAAACTACTAGCTCTGTGGTGCAAGCCAAAGTCCTCCATCAGCTCACACTTGGAAGAGTGCCAGAGCCTCTTCCTCTTAAATGGTCTTCCTGCTTCCACTCTTGCTCTTCTCCAACCCATTTCCCATGCAGCAGCCACAGTAATCTTTTTCACACATAAATCCAATAGTCACTCCCCCATTTAATACTCTCCAAAGTCTTCATAACCACCCAAGTCATCTTGCCATTCTTCAAAGATCCCAAGTGTATTCCCATCTTCTGCATGGACTTTCCTTTCCTTTTTCCTTCCTTCCTTCCTCCCTCCCTCCCTCCCTCCCTCCCTCCCTCCCTCCCTCCCTCCCTTTCTCCCTTCCTTCCTTCCTTCCTTTCTTCTTTCCCCTTCTTCCTTCCTTCTCTCTCCTCTCTCTCCCCTTTCTGCCACTAGAATATGACCTCTTGCAGAGACTTGGTTTATCTTGTTTGCGTGAGTTGTATCCCCAGGGCCCACAATAATGTCTGGCACATAGGAGATGCTTAATAAATATTTTCTCATTGAATGAACGCATTAATGTAAAGGGTGATTTAACATTCAAAAGTTCATTGTTATAATTAACCACATCAGCCAATATTCCAAAGGTGACTGAGCACATGATAATTTCAATAGATGCCAAAGAGATGTTTCACAAAATTGAACAAATACTTCTCGTAAAAGATTTGGTAAACTTCTTGCCTTATAAAACAAACAACAACAAAAAATTTTCAAATGAATAGCCAAAATCATAGCTAATTGTGATACCCTAGAGACAGTTTTTAAATCACCTGTTCCTTTAAAAAATGCTCAAGAGACTTTAAAAAGGTCCAAAGCCTTAGATATACCCAGGGTTCAGATAAGATTATAGGCAGGTGCCAACTGTTGCTTTTCCAAAGAGGACATAGAGATGGCCAATAGAGATATGCAAAGATGCTCCATGTGTCTAATCATCAGAGAAATGCACATTAAAACCACAATGAGATGTCACCTCACACCTGTCAGAATGGCTATCATCAATAAATCAACAAACAAGTGCTGGTGAGGATGTGGAGAAAAGGGAATCCTTGTGCACTGTTGGTGGGATTGCAAATTGGTGCAGCCACTGTGGAAAACAGTTTGGAGGTTCCTCCAAAAATGAAATATAAAACTACCATATGACCCAGCAATTCCACTCTTGGGTATTTATCTGAAGAAATCCAAAACACTAATTTGAAAAAATATATGCACCCCTATATTCATTGTGGCATTATTTACAATAGCCAAGATATGGAAGCAACCCAAATGCCCATCAGTAGACAATTGGATAAAAAAGAGGTGGTACATATACACAATGGAATATTACTCTGCCATAAAAGAAATCTTACCATTTGCTACAACGTGGATGGACCTAGAGGGTATTATGTTAAGTGAATTAAGTCAGACTGAGAAAGACAAATACCATACGATCTCACTTATATGTGGAATATAAAGCACAGAATAAACGAACAAACAAAACAGAAACAGACAGATACAGAGGAAAAACTGATGGTTGTCATATGGGAGGGGTTGGGGGATGGGTGAAAAAGGTGCAGAGATTAAGAAGTACAGATTGGTAGTTACAAAATAGTCATGGGGATGTAAAGTACAGCCTAGGGAATACAGTCAATATTATAATAGCTTTGTATGGTACCAGATGGGTACTAGACTTATCAGGGAGATCACATCGTAAATCATACAAGTGTCTAAACACCATACTGTACACATGAAACTAATATAAAGTAATATTGAATGTCAACTATAATTGAAAATTAAAGAAGAAAATGGTGTGTGTGTGTGGGGGGGTGAGTGAGTGTGTGTGTGGGTGTAAAAGAAATTTGGAGACTAGAAAAGCAAACAGTAAAATATTAAAATCACTTCTAACTTTCCATTCAGTGACAACCACTGTTGACAAGTGCCTCATAACCATTGCTGAGTGTGCAGAAACTGAGTGAAATTATGTATGAATTGCCCTATTACATGCAAAGTGAGAGATGCCATTCATAGGAGTGCCCATTTTCTTTCTGAACATTGAAGCTTCTCCTTGAAAAACAAAAAACCCTCAGCAAGTTTGCAGGTCTTCTGAGGGCTCCAAATCTGAAACATTGGGTTACAATTACACAAATAATGCAATGTAAGTAGGAGCATGTTTGTTATTATACCCATTCTACTTCTGAGGAAATAGAGGCCAAGAGAAGCAGTCTTCTACCCAGGTTCACATAGGTAATTATTGGGGCAGCCAGAACTCAACAGCCAGGTTTTCTGATTTTCCTGCTCTGCTACCCTGCCTTTGAGCCATGGCCCGGCCATGCCTTGTCTTGTAACCCTGGACCTCCATATCCTGACCTGAAATCAGGGTCATGTCCTAAATCAACATCTCCCAGCAGGGTCTGTGATGATGTGCCATGGGTCGTAGAGACTCAAAGAGGGTAATAACACCTAGTTGAATTAGAAGTTACTCCATTTAAAAATTGTAGAAACATTTTCCCCTTTAAAACCAGAGTAGTTTGAAAATATGTCAATGAGTGTTAATTGAACATGTGTGGGGTTAGGAGATATGATTAATATCAGTTTATAATTCAGCTAAATACCACTATCCCCCCATGGTCATTTTGACTCATTATACAGTTGTAAATTGATTTTATCCTTATGTAAATAAAATATTGTTTATTTTATATTTGTAAAGTGCCATTGCTTAAAGGCATAAGCATAAGGAATGTCTGATATTCAAATACAAGTTAATGAGAAGGATAAAAATGCTAATAATTTTGCAAGTTTACCGCAGGATGATTTTCATCACATATGTAAATTATGTTCATCTCACCAAAATTTCTATAAAAAACACCAAGAAGTTTCTATTACTTCAAAAAACAATGTTAAGAGAAAATACAGTGGCAACTCTAGCCAAATCAGCTTTTCATTTAATTGGAATAAAGACCAGCAAATTATTTTTGGAGAAAAGGCCTCATGACGAGCAGCCTTAAATGTTATTTCTCAGCTAATCATTTAGACATAAGATCTGTACATTTAAAACAATAATTACATGATTTTAAAAGTTCAAATAAAAGAATCCCAAATTAGGTCACAAAAGCAGTGTTTTTTGCATTTGCACTATTTGATCTTGTAACGTGATTGAATGTAATTGCATTTTCATAGATATTTGATTTTCAAGCTAATCATGTTCAAGGTCATTTAAAAGGTATTTGTTAACCAATCACATTTTGTGTTTCATAACTGATATAAATTAAATTGAAGAGTGTATGTCCTTTTCTAAATGGGAAAAGTATAAATCTGTCTATTGTGAATATTATTATATTATTAGTATTATTATAAAGGAAGGAGGTTATAAGCCAACAAACATTGAGACGTGCTGGCCTGGATGTTTCTCCAACTCTTTCCCACTCTCCCCTGCCATCCCCAGCCCTACCTCACAGAACAGAGCAGAGGAAACCGTGCCAAGGAAATGACGTTGCCTAAGGCAGCACCCATCCTGGGAGTGTACATGTGTCAACGTAGTGTATGAACATGAGAGTGTCAGTGCATCTGTGGGTATGTGTGTTTACATGTGTTTGTGAGTGATTGTGTGTATAAGCATGTGAGTGTGTTTGTGAATGTGTGAGTATATACGTGTGAGTGACCATGTGTGTAAATGCAGATATGTGTGATTGTGTGAGTGCGTGTATGTACATGTGTATTTGTGTGAGCAAGCATGTGCGTGAATGTGTGCATGTGTGTGAAACACCCCAAGCCCGGAGGAAGAGAATCTGGGATTATATGACTGTGGAACAAGACAATTCTAAAACACACAAACCTATGAAATGTAATCGATTCCTGGTATCCTGAGTGGAGCCGAGAAGAGCAATGTCATCTCTTTCATTACTCATTTAGCAATTAGTCCTGTAGCAGAATGAGGCTATGTCTGACTTTGGTAGAAGCAGATATTGTGTGTTTGTCAGTGGGATGGGGAGGCTGGTGAGGAGCATTCCACAGAGTGGTCCAAACCATCAGCACAGGTTTAGCCAACTGGGTGCGCTCAGGGAGGAGGACAGCTATGGGTGGCAGCGGGGGAACCCACATACCACCAGCACAGAGTGGACATCTCCCTAGCTCCTTGGTGACCCTCCCTTCTGCTCTCCCTCCCTCCTGCCCTTCCTCCATCCCCCACTCCCTCAAGATACACACACACCAAAGTGGACTCAAGCCTCGGCCTTTAATACGCTCAGAAGACAGTAAATCATGGTAATGAGAAAAACCAGGAGCACATCTGCCCCCGATGAAGCATTGCACATGGGCTGATCAATTGCTCTGGAAACTGTCCTTTGGACATTACTCAGGATGAAGTTGTCCAGCGAGAGTGCATTTTCCCATATGTAATTGGATGATGTATCAGATTGGTTGCAAGTCCCTCTAGTGGAACCAACATCCTGTCTTCAGTTCAGGCCACCCTAACTAAGGAATTTGGAGTTGTGTTTCCAAAGTGCTTTCTTTTCTCTTTTTTCTTTTTTTCTTAACCCTCAGAGTCCATTTTTACAGAAAACCAATTTTAGCAAGAGTGGTGAATTTCCAGGAGCATCTGGCTTAAAGACATGTTTTTGATCCCCAAATTGTTTTCAGAGTCTCTCCCATCAACAATAAAAACCCCTGTGAATCTGCATTTATTTGTGACAGGAATGGGAGGCAGTTTGCGATTCAAAGTGTTTGTGGGCGTGGCTGTGAGCCCCTGGGAGTGTGCTGCTCCTCTCAACCAGCTCTGATACTCTCATGCCACATTCAGAGCCACAAGGTAAGGGCGTTATAAGTATGCAACCCCTTTGGGCTTCTAAGGACTGCTCCCATCAGTACATCTTCATTCATTCATTTCATTCATTCATTCATTCATTCAACACCAGTTTAAACACTTGAGATACATTAGTGAAGCAAACAGACAAAGATCCCTGCCCCTCTGAGGTTTACAGGGCGGTAGATAGAGCCAGACATACAGTAGGCATCATAAATGAGGAAACAATATGGTATGTTAGCAGGTGCTGTGGGAAAAAGAAAAAGAACAGGATGGTGAGAGGTCATGAGTAGAGTGGTCAGGGAAACTTTCACTTTTGATGTGAAAGTGACATTTGAGTACATGTCAGAGTAAAAGGATTCCAGCAGAGGGGACAACTAGGGCAAAGGCCCCAGGGCGGAAATGTGCCTGCATGTTTGCAGAACAGCTAAGAGGCCTGTGTGGCTGACTCAGAGAGCAAGGAGGTGAGAGCGGTGGTCAGGGCCAGGAGACGGATCGGGCCTTGTAGGCCACGGGAGGATGTGGGCTCTTACTCTGTGTGAAACGGCAGCTGGTGTGGGGTTTCGAGCAGAGGGGGGATGGGACTTGGCTTGTGTTTTAATAGAATCGCTCTGGCTGCTGTGCTGGAAATAGACTGTAAAGTGGCAAGGGTGGAAATAGGCTAATGTAGTCATTCAGGTGAGAGGTGATGTAGGTTTGTCCCATTCACTGGGTTGAATAGCTGAACTGAGGAACCTGCCTCTAGGATAATGACAAGAATTAAACACGGTAGGTTTTCAAAGGTAGAAGTGGACAAATTTTGGAGAAAGAGGGAGAGGGAGAGGGAGAGGGAGAGGGAGAGGGAGAAGAGTTAGACAGGTATGGATCTGGTCCTTCACTTTTTTCTTAGCAAGCTGGACTGCAGGGGAAGGGTGCTGCTCAGGGATTGAGAGGATCAATGTGAAGAACCATTCAGGGGTCTGGGGGAATCTGGGTCCAAGGACGTAGATACCTAGTGGGGGGGTCGGATTCCAGGCCTGGCAGTTAAGTAGGAAGGAAGGCTGACTACGTTTTAACTGATTAGCTGCCTCAGTTTCCCCTTCAGCACCTGCTCACTACTGATGGCACTCTGGAAGACTTCAGGACACAAAGGAAGAATGAAGAAGTCTCTCTCATTCCCTCATCAAATGACCCTACTGGCTTTTCCTGCTGTGCTCTGAGCAGAAATCTGGGAAGACGAAACCCCTCCCAGTCTGTTGGCTGTGCCATGGAGGAGTTTAGAGAAGGAATCTGTAGGTACACCTGGGCAGGTGCCTTTTTGGAGCGGGGAGGAAGTAGTGTATCTTGGGAGCTTGGGGTGGTAGCGGCAGCAAGAGACCAAGGAAAGGGCACCTTTGCAGCGGGGACCTTGAGTCAACTGTACGGTCCCGGGGACATCCAGAATTTTGCAAAGGGCATTGGACCAGTCAGTATTCAGGAGGCTGGGTTTGCAGTCCTGGGGGGCACTACCATGAGCAAGACCCTGTCCCTTCTGGATGCCATCTCTGGAGGAGAGGGTGACCTCCAAGGCCTTTCAGCTTGGACACGAACGCGAGGGACTGCGGCTTAGCCAGAGGTCGGCTTCTCGCTGCTCTGAGCCAGCTCCGCAGAGGACGAAACGCGCCGACGCAGGAGAGCGCGCTCTGAGTCAGGGATTTAATAATTTACGCGGTGGCTGGCTCTGAATACAAATGCGGCAGCCGCCTTGCAGGCGGGGCGGGACAGCCCCGGCCACCGCCGCCACCCTGCGGTCATCTTGCGCATTGCAGGCTACACTTCGAATTATTTGATTCTTTTTGGATTGGGGCGAGGGAGGGTGAAGAGCAAGGTGCGCAGAGAGTGTCGCTTCTTCCACAGCTCCACCCTCCCGGTTTTAACTGCTTGCTGGTCCCCACAGTCCCTTCCGGACCATCTCTTGAGGATCCTTCTATACGCAGAGTCCCAGATGATTTTCCCTTTCTGAGTCTCAGCTTTGGTGACCGTACAATGGCAATAACATCCACCTCACAGGACTGTTTTGACTATCGCCCTTAAACCCCAGCAACCCTGGTCCCTGCCCTGGCCCCTGAGTAACAGGGGTGCCATGTTTTGCAGTGTCTTCCTGGAAGGAAGTCCCCCACAAGTTCCTGGGGGCCCCAAGTCCACACCATGACCTGCATGGGTCCCAAGTTTCATGCCTCTATAGTCTCTTGTGTCCTCTACTTTATCCCTCCACCCATGGGGTCGATCAGCTATCTTGAAAAGCTCTGGAACTCCTGCCTATGAGAGCCATCCCAGGGCCCTGGGGCTAGGCCTTGGTTCCAGGAGGGCCACCTGGAAAACAGATCGTTCCCACTGGCCAGCAAGATATTTCTTTCTCAGGAGGGAGAAAGTTTGGGCCACCGACTAGTGCTGACACGCTGATATTAGTAACCGAAATGGTTTGTATAGATAGGAGCCCAGTACATGCTAGGGGTGCCCCGAGGCAAACAAATATGTGAAGGAACACTGCCTGTGCTGTTATTAATGAGGAAACATTCATTCCCTCCTGCCATGAACCTTGAGTGCCTCTTTTGTACCCAGCACATTGTTAGGTGATGTCCTGGGACATAGACTCAAAGGGGTTCTCATCTTCTGGGACTTCTTTCAAGCTCTGACCTGTCACTCCTCTTCGATTTCTGAAAGGCTTTCTTCCACAGGATTCTAGGACAACTCCCGTTCCTGGCTTTCCTATGACTTCTCTGTCCACTCTAAGTTGGCTGTGCAAAATTCTTAGTCTGTCTCTCAGAGCTCTGTTTTGGGCTCCTTGCCCTGTCTCTGACCTTACTCCCTCCCCACCAAGCTCATCCACACTCAGGACTTGAATTAGCACTTGTTTGCAGACTGAGCCAATGGCTCTACCTCTGGCCCTGACTTTCCCCCTGAGCTGCAGCGTCATATACTCCTCAGCAAGGTGGCCATCTCCACATAGACATACCCCAGCCCGCACCCACCCACTGTGTCCAGATCTGACTTCATGATCTCCCCCACCCTCGATGAGTTTCATGATCATCAGGATAGAGTTCGAACTCCTCATCACGACTTACAAAGTCACTCAGGACCCAGGTCCTGCCTCTCACCTCACTCCCCAGGCTCTCATTCACACTCCAGCCATTCAGGTCTTCACATGGACCATACACACTCTCTTTGTCCAGGCTCTTCCCTCTGTACCTCTCATCAGTTCATCAGCCTCTCCTGGCTCATTGTCTTCCCAATTCATCTTAGCCCCCATCATTCATCAGTTCCATCCCTGTCTTCCAACACCTTCAATATGACCCCCTTCACCCTCAGGTCCTACTGCTGTATCTACTTTTAGGACACTAACTAGCCATTCCCCCTCTCCTAGAATATAACTCCTTTTCTATGAAGATTGTTTTAGTGTTTCTAAACAAGGGTGTTACTAACATTTTGAGTGGAATAATTCTCCATTGTAAGATGGGGAGAGCAACGAGTTTGATTGAGTTTGAAGGGCCTTTAACATGTCCAAGAGAAGATATGTTTATCAAGCAGTTGGTTTATGGATTTGGAGCTCATTGGAGAGGTGTGAACTGGAGATAAAGACTTAGAAGTCATGGAAGCCATGGGGATAGCTGAGATTGTGAAGGTTTGGGCTGAAGAGGGGGAAGAGGACATGGTCTAGGGCTGAGACTGGAGGAACTCTTTGTTTAGACATTAATAAATGAAGAAGAGCCTGCAGGGGAGCAGTTGGAGCAGTAGAAGGAAAACCAGGAGAGTACTGTGCACTGGAAGTCAAGCAAAGAGGGAGTTTCAAGGAAGGCATGTAAGTCAAGTAAGATAAGGATCAAAAATGACCAAGCGAATTGGGGACAAGGAAGGCCTTGGTAACCTTAACAGGAATTGTTTTGGTGACATGACAGAGAAGGTAATCAGATTGGAGTGAGTGGGACCCCAGTTAATCCTGTTTTCTCTTGCTACAGGGCCTTTGTAGACACTGTTCCCTTTCTTAGAAGTCTTTTGTCTCTCATCTTTGCTTAGCTAACTTCTAGCACAACACCTCAGCACAATCATCACTTCCTAAGGGAAGCCTTTCCTGACCTCCCTGATTCAGACAAATTGGCCTTTCCTACTGTTTCACGGCACCATGTATTTCCTTCTCCTTCAGAGCTCTTTCCTCAGTTGCAATTCTTAATTTATTTGTCACATTATAGAACCAGTACCTATCTCTCCCATCAGACTAGAAGCTCATGAGAGCGGGTTCTGATCTGTTTTTGTTCACTGCTGCATCCAAGCAGTGCCTGACACAGAGTGGGGGCTCAATAAATGTTTGTTGAATGAATGAATGATAAGGGGGTGACCTCAATGAGAACAACTTAAGGTATGAGATAACTGAAGGTAAGAGGCTGTGGTCAGATCCTGTGATAACTTCATGAGGACTATGGAAGGGGTGGCGGAAGAGGGGTGTTGGGGAGGGTCACTGGTGATGAGAAGGCTGCTGTGTAAAGAATCGTCACTCCTTGAAAACCTTCGTGATCACATATGGTGACAGATGGATGCAGAGGTGCCTAAAGAGAGTAAATATCTGGAGATAGGCATCCAACAAGGAACTATGGGCTTTTCTTCGTCATTGGTTGCGGTGACTAAAGAGGGAAGCAGACAAGCAGAAAGTAGAAATTTCCCCAATATCGTGAAGAATGGGGCAAAATGGGATCCTTTTAGCAGGTGAGAGCAGGGTTGAGGGCACTTAGCGAACAATGGTGGCATGGGCATCAAAGGAAGGGGCTTGGCTCACAGGCCCAGTTAGTGAAAGCTAGGAGGAATAGCAGGGCTCGTTGATGTGGATGACAATACAGTGATAATATTCCACGGAAAGCAAACTGAAAAAATAATTACAACTGGGTTCAGGAATCTGAAATATCACCTGACTGCAGCTGTGACTACGTTCTTTTTTTTTTTTTATAACAGCTCTATTGAGATAAAATTCACATGGATAAAATTCATTCTTTTAAAATGTACAATCCAGTGATTTTTAAAAGTATATTCACAGTTGTGTAGCTATCACCACAAAAAATTTTACAATATTTCATCACCTCCAAAAAGAAACTCTGTACCCTTTAGCAACGCCCATTTTTTCTATCCCTGCCCCCATTAATCTGCTTTCTGTCTTTATAGATTTGCCTATTCTGGACATTTCATATAAATGGAATCATACAATATGTGGTCTTTTGTGTCTCTCTTCTTTCACTTAGTATGTTGTCAAGGCTCATCCATGTTGTAGCTTGTATCAGTACTTCCTTCCTTTTTAAGGCTGATGTATGGCGAGGTCACATTTTTTTTGGCCAGTCACCCACTGATTGACACCTGAATTTCTTTCACTTGGGGGATATTACAAATAAAGAACCAATGAATATTTATATACAAGTTTTTGTGTAGACATACGTTTTCATTTCTCGTGGGTGTATGTCTAGAATTGGAATTGCTAGGTTATATAACACTCAATGTTTAACTTTTTAAGGACCTTACAAACCTTTTCAACAGTGGATGTACCATTTTATAGTCCTACTAGCAATTTACAAGAGTTCCAACTTCTCTACATCATTAGCAGCATTGTTATTTTCTACTTCTAAAAATTATAGCCATCATAGTGGGTATGAAGTGTGGTCTCATTGTGGCTTTGATTTGCATTTTCCTAAGGACTAATAATTTTGAGCATGTTTTCATGTGCTTATTGGTCATTTTCAGATCTTCTTTGGAGAAATGTCTATTCAGATCCTTTGTCCAATTTTTAATTGGGTTATTTGTCTTTTTGTGGTTGAGTTGTAAGAGTTCTTTATATATTCTGGATACTAGACCTTTATCAGATATATGACTTGCAAATATTTTCTCCCATTGTGTGGGTTGTCTTTATATTTCCTTGATAGTGTCCTTTGATGCACAAAAAGTTTTAATTTTGATGAAGTCCAACTTATTTTTTTTTCTTTTGTTGCTTGTGCTTTTGGTGTCATCTGACTGTTTTTTTTTTTTGCTTTATTCTTTCTTTTTATTTACCAGTTTTCTTTTTTTTTTAAAGATTCTTAAATCAAAAATATAGTTAGCATACCATATTATATTAGTTTCAGGTGTACACAATAGTTATTCAACATTTATAGACCTAAAGAAGTGATCACCATAAGCCCAGCAACCATCTGACTGGTACCATGCTATCATAGTATTATTGACTACATTCCCCATGCTGTACATTATATCCTCGTGACTTATTTGTTTTATACCTGGAAATTTGGACCACTTATTGCTCTTCGCCTTCCCCCACCCCTTTTTAATTTTTCAGTTACAATTGACATTCAATATTATTTTATTTTAATTTCAGGTGTACAGCATATGGTGAGACATTTATGTAATTTAACAAGTGATCCCCTTGACTAGTCTAATACCCACCTGGCACTATACATAGTTATTACCATATTATTGTCTATATTTCCTATGATTTACTTTACATCCTCATTATTAATTTGTAACTACCAATTTGTACTTTTTAATCCTTTTATCTTTTTCACCCTGTCCCCCAACCACCCTCCCGTCTATTACCCCGATAACTCTAGTAGCCATCGGACACCATATGTAGTTATTACAATATTATTGACTATTCCTTATGCTATACCCTATATCCCAATGACTACTTCGCTACAACAAACTTGTAATTTTTAATCCCTTCCGCTTTTTCACCCACCCCCTAACGCCCCTCCCATCTGGCAATCCTCAAAATGTTCTCAGTATCTATAAATCTGTTTCTGTTTTGTTTGTTTATTTTGTTCTTTAGATTCCACATATAAGGAAAATCCTATCACATCTGTCTTTCACTGTCTGACATGCTCCACTCAGCACAATTGCCTCCATGCCACTGCAGATGGCAAAAACCCATTGCCTTCCCTGGCCAAGCAATATTCTACTTTACGTATGCACCACCTCCTCTTTATCCATTCTTCCATCGACAGACACCCAGACTGCCTCCACATCTTGGCCATTGTAAACAATGCTACAATGAACACATAGGTGCACATGTCCTGGGGGGCCCAGTGGCAGGGTCTCCCTGTTCACCTGAGCCAAGTGCTCCAGGAGTGTCCCTTGTGTGTGTTGTGTGTGCCCTCCTGTTATAGTTGAGCCTTCATTGCTATTGGCATGTCAGTGAGTGGTATTAATCCTCAGGCTGACTGGCTGTGGGGTGTGGCCATGACCACAGCTTTTGGGCTACTGTGCTGGGGGCTTAACCCATGGACCAAGATTGGCCCTAGTGGGCTCTGGTGCCTGTTGAGACTGCCCTTTTTGTGTGCCACTTGTGGGGATAATTAGGTGGGGCTCTGCTGTGATCTGAAGCCAACATCCAGGTATGTCGGTTTTGGGGCCTCTTGGGGGGGCTCCAGTGCAAGCCCAGGTCAGCCACTGCCTGTCACTGGCCGGAGAGTACCTGGTAAAAGCTACAAAGTGATCCGTGGTTGGTTGCTACCTGTGCTGTACCTGGAGGCAGGTGGGAGAGACCATGCTGCAAACCGAGGATGGCTGCCACCAGTACCGGGTCTGGGGAAGCTCTGCAAAAAGTGAAGACACTCTGAGGCCTGCTGTCACCTGCCAGCTCCTGTAAGGTTCAGCTGCTGATAAAGCCTCCTGCAGTGTGCAGGTTGGGTGAGGCAGGGTCTCAGCGAATCAGCAGGTTGGAGCTCACCAGGCCAATCAGATTCAGATTTGGCCTGTGGGGGTGGGCTCAACACAGGAAAGATGGCGCCCACCTGCCAGCTGCATGGGAGCAAGTCCCACATAAGGAAAATGTCCCTTCAGTCCTTGCCTCAAAGTTACACAACTCAGTCTCTCCCCATATGTCTCTGACGCCCCCAGAGTCGTAGTCCCTCCACCGGAGCCCAGGGTAAGTGCCTGCGCGGGCCCTTTAAGAGGATGTCTGGGAGTCTCACAGCCTTCCATCCCACCTGGATGGTCAGAATCCCCACTGTTTTACACAGCCAGAAGTTGTGGGGACTCCTCTTCCAGCACCAGTACTCTGGACTGGGGAGCCTGGTGTGGGGGCCTGGGAGTCCCTCGCTCTTTCATGGAAAACCTCTGTGGTGATATATCTCTCCTGATTTTCAACTGCTGCAGCTGGCTGTGGGACCAGCCCATTTCGCATTTTCGCCCCTCTGCCAGTCTTGATGTGGCTTCTTCTTTATATCCTCAGTTATAAAGCTTCTGTTTATTGAGACTTCAGATGGTTCTCCAGGTTGGTTGTTCTATAATTTAGTTGTAATTTTGATGTGTTCACGGGATGAGGCAAGTACAGCATTTATCTACTCCTCCGTGTTGGATATCCTCCTGACTACTTTTTAAGGTAGTGGTCCTTGATCTTTCCTACCCTATTGACAACCCAGCTCTATTCACAACCATTCTGTTGAAAGTCCTTGGTCTCAAGCAAAAAAAAAAATAAAGAAACCTTACTTTTGCTGAGAACATATGGATATGTCTACAAGTATTTTGTTGTGATGTTGCTAATTTATGGGAAGTTGCGAGGCTAGACCCAATTACAGGTAGAGAGAGGCTGTAGCAAATTGTATTTCCATAACTCTGCAACACAGAGGCATCTAATTATTTCCATTAGTAATTGAAGGTTGTAATATAACTGTGGAAGAATTGTGACCTTCTCGGTGGCTGAACAATAATACAAAGATGGGCAATTTTCAAATGACTCTAGTACTGATTGCAATAAATATGGTTGCTCTGATGAAAGCACAGAAAGAAAAAATAATATTGGTAGTAACAATAATTGATGTGAACACCGTTTCCCACCAAGAGCAGTCCTAGATTGAGAACCCATACTCTGTATTCCTCTATGTTTCTGCTCCATATCTTTGAGATTGAACCCACTTCATTTTTACAGGCTCAAGTCCTACTCGAGCTTCAAAGCGCAGCCCACCTCCTCCATGAAGCTTTCCTTGATTTCCCCCATTCTTAACCCTCAGAAATCACCTGAGGTGAAGGGCACTGGTCAACTGCAGATAGAGTGATGACTCAGAGGAGAGCCAGGGCTCAGGATGAGGAGGTGGAGAGAGCCTCCAGGTGAGAGAGCCAGACTGAAGAGTTTAATTCTATAGATTAGGGGTAGCCAAATAGTACAATTGTGAAATGCTTAGCCACTGCCATGCTATATGACCTTGAGAAAATTGTTTGCCCTTCCTGTGCCTCAGTTTCCCTATCTGATCGATGACATTATGATGGCACCTACCTCATAGGGCTGTTAAGGAAATTAAATGGGTTCATACATGCAAAGGGCTAAGAACGATAGCCCCTCAGAAGAGCGCTTGACAAGTAATACACATTCACTAAAGTTTTTATTTATTTCTAAATTTCATTTGGTTAAATTCTCAGACTCCTGGCATGAGAAGTCCAGAGGCAGATCCCATGAGTCTCAGGCTCCACCCCACAAAGCCTTCTCATAAATGTTGTCATCTGCACAGAGCAGACTGGAATATGGTTAGTAGCAGAGACTCCTGGACTCAAGTAATATTTGAATTTAAAATTCAAATACATAAAAAAAATTTTAAATGTACTGATAAACTATTAGAATTAATGAGCAACACCATTTATCTATACCAGCAATAGATAGAAAAAAAATCAAACGATACCATTTACGATAGCAATAAAAACATCAATTACACAGGATTTAAAATAACAAAAGCTGTACAAGATTTCTATACTGAATATGATAAAACATTGCTGATAAAGAAGATGTAGAGAAATGTAGATATACATCATGTTCATGGATTGGAAAGATCAATATTGTTAAGATGTTAATTCTCCCCAAATTGATCTACAGACCCAATGTGATTCCAATAAAAGTCACAGTATGGTGTGTGTGTGTGTGTGTGTGTGTGTATGTGTGTAAATTGACGACCTAATTATGAAATTGATGTGGAAATGCAAAGGACTGAGAATAGCTAAGATAATCCTGAAGAAGAACAAAGCTGAGGGCACTTACACCACCATATATCAAGGTTTGTAAAGCCACAGTAATTATGTCAGTGTGTTATTGGCACAAGGAAAGGGGAGAAAACTGAACAATGGAACAGAATAGAGAGTCCAGAAACTGCCCCAACATGTCACCTGATTTATGTCAAAGATGATACTGCAGTTCAGTGGAAAAAGGATGGTCTTGGTAAATGGTGCTGGCCATCTGGATATCCACATGGGAAAAAATGCATTTGGACACCACCTCATACCATATGCAAAAACTGATTCCAGATGTATTAATATCCAAATGTGAAAGGTAAATCAATACATCTTATGGAAGATATAAAAGATTATCTTCATGATTTTGTAGTAGGTAAATATTTCTTTTTTATTCATTTAAGTATAGTTGGTGTACAATATTATATTATATTAGTTTCAGGTGTACAATATAGTGATTTGACATCTATATACCTTACAATGTGATCACCACACTAAATTTAGAAATCATCTGTTACTCTGCAAACTTATCACAATATTATTAACTATATTCCCCTTGACCTTTTTCACCTATTCCCCACCCCCACCCTGGCAACCATCAGTTTGATCTGTTTCTATAAGTCTGGTTTTGTTTCATTTTGTTTTAGATTCCACACATAAGTGAAATCATTTGGTTTCTCTTTCTGTGACTTATTTCTTAAGTAGACACAAAAGGTACTAACTACAATGGAAAAATCAGTAAAAATAGACTACACTAAAATTAAGAATTTCTGTTACTTGAAAAACATCACAAAGAGAAAATGCAAGTGGAAATGCATGTCACAGAGTGGAGATATTTGCAATACATAGACATGACAAAGGAGTCATATCAAGAGAAATATAGTGAAAGTCTATAAATAATAAGAAACAGACAACCCAAAAATGTGTGGTGACGGAACTTCTTCAGTAAATACGCGGGGTGCAAACAGGGCAAGCTCTGTGACCAGATATTCCAGGCTTTAGATATAGTTCTGTAGTTTCTTAGCTGTGTGGCCTTGGGAAGTTCTAAACCTCTCTGCATTTTAGATTTTTCATATTTAAATGATTGGTCATAATATCTACCTTGTTGAATCTTTGTAAACATTAAGTTAAATGATTATTGTAAATTATCTTGCCAATACTAAGTCTCCAATCAATACTCATTAATTTCTGTCCTTGCAGTTTTTTACATGTGCCTTACCTTTCAAATGGTCATTGCCCCCACACCTATACACCCAACACAACAATGCCAAGATGATCTCAGTACAGTATTTCATTTATTCACAGTTTCCTTTCTACATAATTTCCTCTCCCAACTTCTTAATTTGGAGAATTGTTCTTATACCTTAGGACCCAGGAAAAAAATGTTCACTTTCTCTGTGGAACATGCTCTAATTAAGTTTCACAATATTTTTCCTGCACTTTCTATTTATCTCTATTATGGAGCTTTTCGCATTTTTAGATTATTAATTTATTTATTCAGTTTCTTCCACTGCCATGTTGTGAACTTCTTCAGGGTTTCATATGATGTTTTGTAATTATGGCAGAGTCAGAATTTCAACCCAGGCAGTTGAGGTCCAGGGCCTCCAGTCTCAGCCATCTCATGCTACAGCCTCCTAGCTATAACAGTTATCAATGAATTGCCTCTCAGATACAAGTCCAACCTTTTTTGCCTGCTTGTGATCCTGGAATATTTTCCCCTTGCCAGCTGGCACAATCTTAAGCTTTGCCAGTACAGGGCATTGGAGGAATACTAGAGGACAAAAGGGCTTCTTTTCCTGGTCCTGATGTACTTGCTTCTTTCTGTTCCCCGGGCATTTGGCTGGCACGTAGGACAACAAGTAGGGCTCATATCTGGTGAGTTTCAGCAGCAAGCCTTGCTCCCCTCATCTCAGCTACCTTCCCAGGGGCGAGTCCAGCAGCACCTGCTCTCCTTTCCCATGCGTGGATTCCCTGTGAGATTTGTGGGTGCCTCTCCTAGTTCTCAGGTGAATTCAGCAGCACCCAGAAAAAGTGCAGTTTGCTGGCAAGTTCTGAAGATGCCCTAGCTGGCTTTCCAGCAAATTCAACACCTCCTTCTAGGCAGCTTCTCAGAAAAATGGAAATCCAGGTGACGGTTTCCTGCCTGCCAGTCTCAGCCTGCTGGCACCCCAGTAGGAGTCTTCCAGCGCAATGATCTCCACGATTTAGTGGGCTGAAACCACACCCTCTTTAATGAGGTCTGACTTCCAGCCTTGGGGATGTGCCTGCCCCCTTCTAAGTTTGTTCCTTCCTTAGGTACTCTCTCTTAGTCCTAGGATATTATTTACAGACCTCTTATTCCTTTTTAGTAGCTAATTCTCTGTAAATAGTTAATAATTTTTATAGTAAGTCTCCCTTATTTAAATGGTGTATTTTTTTGTTTCTCTCCTGGTTGGACTCCAACTGATACACTGGCAGAGTCTAGGGCTAGACGTACTTTTTAACCGCATTTGTTTATATAGTAAGAGAGACACTATTATGTAATAACTATTTTAAAATTTCAGAGGTATGTAATAATAGTGACAATAACAGCTACCACTCATTGATAATTCACTGCCAAGCACTTTACTGTACATCAGCTTATTTAATCCTGATGCTAGGTTAGGTCCTATTGTTATCCCCATGTCTTAGTCCATTCAGGCTGCTATAACAGACTATCATAGACTGGGTAGCTTAAACAACAGAAATTTATTTCTCACAGTTTTAGGGGCTAAATCCCATGTTCTGCTGTCTGCAAGCTGGAGACCTAGGAGAGCTGGTGCTGTAGTTTGAAGACCTGAGAGCTGAGGAGCTGATGGCATAGATTCCAGTCCAGGTCTGAAGGCCTGAGAACCAGGAGCACCAAGGGCAGAAGATGGATATCTCAGTTCAACAGACAGAAAGAGGCAGAAAGAGAATTCTACCTTCCTCCACCTTTTTGTTCTATTCAGGCCCTTAGTGGGTTGGATGAGCCCGCACACACATTGGGGAGGGCCATTGGCTTCACTCAGTCCACCCATTTAAATACTAATCTTTTTTGGGAACAGCCTCACAGACAGAAGAAATAATGTCTAACCAGTTCTGTAGGCATCATGTGGTCCAGTCAAGCTGACATAAAATTAACCATTACATCCATTTTGTGGAAGTGACACTGAAGTTGTTGGTCCTATGTAATAACTGAGTTGTCTTCCAGTAATTAGAATACGTGCCATCCTTCCCAATGTTTTGATCTATTTTATATCTGGATGGTATCCTGATTTATTTTTTAACCTGACTGCTGAACCTGTGTTTTCTAAACTTCTGAATTGCTTTTGGCAGTTCCATCTATTGACAAGCCAGAAAATTTATATTGGAAAGCCCGGAGATGGAAAGCCTAGGCGGCATTCTGTCCAGCCAAGGCATCCTCACAGGGGAGCTGTACCAGACTGGGAGGTCCCAGGTTAATCAACAACGTTTAATTTTTGTGAACCTCAGCCCTCATTTCTATTCTCTTTCTGTTCTAATAACTAACCTGCTCCCAGGGAGTTGAGCTACTGTTTTAGAACAGTCGACATCACTGTACTCTGGCCAGGAAAAAAAACTGACACCCCGACACAGAGATAATGCCCTCAACCTGCCTCAGCTACCCACCACTGGAGTTCTTGAAAGACACTCAGATGTAGCCACAAGGTCCCAGGGACATATGAGCTAGCCCCACATAGGACATGAAACTCACAATCCCATGTATTACTTACTAATTCTGACTCCTGTTCAAAGGTGTAAGGGTGAAAAAACCAGTCTGTGTGACTTGGGGCAATACTACATGAATTTCTAATTCCTACACACCTAAGGGATTATGCCTCTCAGGACTTCATCTTGGGCCAGTCAACCTTCCCCCACTATGTTGCACAGATGGTCAATTTTATCCCTTCACTGGTACCCTAGATCTTCCAGCCACAGTTGCCTTGTCCAACCATGAACTCTCTACCTCCATACACTGCCATGGCCAAATCTCTGACCTGACTCCCATTTTGTATCCTATACTGGGGGGGGAGGGAGATACTATTCACATCCCTTTTCATTCATCTGATCACCTTCTGTAGGCTAACGTTAGTCACTTTCAGTCTTCTATGCTTTTCAATCCCTCCACCAACAAATATTTATTAACTGCCTATGATGTGCCAGAAGTTATCATTGTGAAGTGGATATTTTTCATCTTAGGGTATCAACCAGCATCTGAACTGTTGCTCTGTTCAGGGAATTTCTTCCCTCATGACTCTTGGTATAGGGAGCAGAACCCGCCACCTACTACAGAAGATGAAAATGTCACATACCGCAGTATTGCCTGCAGCTATGATTTGGTACATGACCTAGGCTCAGTCAGAGGCCCCCTCTTGGGTCTTTGACCTGGAATTAGTGACCTAAAGAATTAAGGCAGCAGAGAATTCTCCATCTGATGGTGGTAGTTGCTGCAAGACCACGTTTCCAGAGACAGCAGGAGCAGGAATGTTAGTGGCAAGGCCAGTATCCACTGCCAACCCTTTGGGACCCTAGTACTTAGAAGGTGACAACAGTAAGGTCATCACTAGCACCTCTTTGGTATGATTTGATTCATTATTTCTGGCCTCATAGCTTGAGTCTAGTTGTTCAGTGCCCCCAGTGACTTAATGATTTGCCAAATATCCTTTTGCTAAATTACTTTTCTGATTTATTAAACAAAAGGCAGTTTCCATATTTACACGTAAGAATCTTGATGAATGCCAAATATAGCACCGGAAGTGGGGTGCTGAAAGTAATAGAGCTAAAATGTAGAGTTGGTTGAGTGAAGGAGGTAAGATGGAGGCATGGAGGACCACATGATTGTGGGCAAGGAAGACGGTGACCATGATGATGCAATTGTAAAACATTTGGTTAAACAGTTGCCTGTTGTATCTTTGGACACACACCAACTACACATAGGCCGCACATAGTTAGAGAAAATTATAAGAAAAATTCTTTAAGAATTTGAGAAGCCTTTTTCCCAGGGATATCTCAGATCTATGACAAGGTGTGATCTCTCTGGAATCTCCATCAAATGCTCTAGATGGTCATTGAGGATTCTCCACTCTTCTTGGCCAGAACTTGAACACCTTCCAGTCTTGGGTGAGCTTTGAAAATAGCTCTGCTTAAAACTTTCCAGTTGTTCTTTGCTCAGCCCAGTACTCAGTAAAGACTCAAGAAAAGTCCTCAGATTTCTGGGACTCTTTCTCTGTGTAGTTCCCTTATCTCTGGTACTCTGTCCCACACATTCCAGCTGCCTCAGCCTCCGTGAACTCTGATCTCCAACTCTTCAACTTAGGGGACCTTTTTTTTTGCTCCGCTTAGGTCCCTCCTCCCTGCTCCATGTTTTAGGCTCATCTTATTTATTTCCTTCTCTCTAATGCCATAGTCATGTGCTGCCTCTTGTATAATGTCTAACATTAGTTATTTCACATATATTTGTCCAGTTTCTAGTTGTTTATGGTGGATGAGTACTTCCAGATTCTACTACCCCTTCATGGCCATAAACTTGACTTCTCTGTTTTCCAAACTTTCAGAAATAAGTATGTCGATTTTTCAAAAAAATATATATAAAATAAAAATGTAATAGATTACAAAAAATGACATGCGTGTGTGGGTGTGTGCACACTTCCCCACCCTGAGGAGTGGTAATATTTTCAGGGCATAAGTTTGGCTGATGGGTGATGGCTGTATTGTTAGTCCCACTTCTTCGGGCTTCAGACTCAGACCTCTGCCCAGAACTCTTGAAAGTCCACAAATCCACCTCGTGATGATCTGTATTTCCTTATTTGCAATTGTCCATGCTTTGGAGGGGAAATTTTGGCTAGAATTTTGGCAAGGAAAACGAAGCCAGTAGAATCTAATGGGGTTCCTGCTTCCCACTCGCTCCAAATTCTTCAATGTTGTCAAGGTCTCCTTTGGACACTAGAGGGCGCCCATGCACCAAGAATGACCTGCCCTTCCTCCCTGGCTGCATCATTTTTCACCAGCTGTCTGCAATCGCTTGACTAGTTCTTTGGAGCAGCCAGAGCTTGTGCTGCTACAGGGACCCAAGTGGCCTGTTCCCCATCTCCACGGTATCGGATATATCACTTTCAAAGGCTAAGGCTCTCTCCTCTCTCCACTCTCAGAATGACTCCATACGATACCTCCTAGCACCAGAGCCACCTTAGTTTTTCCCTTTTAGCTTTAGTCACTGGGGAAGGAGGTCTGGGTCTGTAGGTATTCCTCTTCGTACTGACACTTTCTCCAAAACCCATTATACAGATTTCAAAACAAAAGAATGGATTCCCCAACAATTCCATGAGCTATAAAGCTTCTCAAAGTGAACTTGGAGTTTTCCTATGCAGGAGGTGAGCCTAAATTGGACCTTTCCTGTCTGGAAAAGAGATATCTGGGAGGGGGTAAGGATAAAAATGGACCCTGTAAATTCAGTACAAGCATGGAGACAGTAAACAGGGTTTCAGGTACCTAATTCTTGGCAGATAGCTGGGATTCAATAACTATTTATTAAATAAATGAAAAGAAAAATGAGGGAGTGAATGGACACCAGAATAAGAAAAGTAAGGGGCATTCATTAAGGTTTAAGAAATGTCTTCTTTTTTTTCTTAAAGAGCATAATTAAGATATGATTGGTATACAGAGAACTACTCATATTTAACGTATACAGTTGATGAGTTTGGACATATGCAAACACCCATGATACCATCACCATAGTCAAGGGAATAGACATATCCATCACCTCCAAAAGCTTCCTTGTCCTTTGTTTTCTGTGGTAAGAATACTTAATGTGACATCTCCCCTCGTAACCAATTTTAAGTGCAGAGTACCGTATGGTTAACTACAGGCATAATGTCGAACAGCACGTCCCTAGAGCTCATTCATCTTACATAACTGAAACTTTTCTATAGAACAAACAAAGTACCCAAGGGGTGAAGTGAATTGTCAAGGGTCACAGAGCTAGTTAGTAGCAGAGCCAGGACTTGAATCCCAGAGTTCCGATTTCTGGTCTCGACATCTCCCAACTCCAATATGCAGCACAAAGCGTTTGGGTAGTCACGTCCCTGGTAGCAGGCAGGCATAATCAGTCTCCTTGTGCTGAATCACTGCCGGTGCCAGCATCTCTAGCCTTCCATCCTGATTACTTGCTGAAGAATTGCTCTTTGCCACACACACCGCACAGTGGGGGTGCTGCTGTTTAACCAGTGGGCTTATTTGTTCAGTTATTTTCCACTTGTGTCTTTGCAGTGCCCAGATGTAGCTCAGAGGCTGTTCAGATGTCTTCAGGTGTGACTAAGTTTGGCTGCTAACCTCCCCCCCACTAAGTTTGGCTGCTTACCCCTTCCCGGGGGGGTCTTCTGTCCTTAGTAATAGGCCACCAGTCCCTCAGGGACTTTCTCAGATCACTTAAAGGATGGATTCTTAAGCAGTCAGGAATTACAGGCTCTGATGAGAATAGGGAAATTGCACATATGCACAAATCGTGGCACACTATTCCAGGTGTCCACGGCTGCTGAGAGTTTGTGGGTCATACATTAAGCACGTCTGCTTTTCTTGGATTTTTTTTTTAAGAAAATGTGGACACACAAACCATATTAGGAACTCTTGACACAGAGGAATGACTGTATTTTGGGGGAGCAGCAAAATTTCCCCAATGAGTGGGAAAGGATTAGGGTTGGGGTATTGAGGATTTTAAATGCCCCCAAGGAAGTCTTTTCTCAGAGGTCCCATTCATCCTTTGGGGACAGTGCTAGCAGTACACCGCTCAGCCAGTCGTGACCGTGTCATTATATTTTCATCAGCACAGATGAGTCAGTCAATGTAGAAGGAGCCACAATTACATTTAATGTGACTTTCAAATCAGCTCATTCCCAAGTCAGAAATTCTTTCAGAAAGACTGCTCACCACCCACACAGGGCAGGGTGACCAGTTTCAGGGGACTTGCCTGTTAAGATGAAAGGCTTTTTCCGAGAGCAACGGAGTGGGGGGAGTCTTCCCACTCTATGTTTAAAGCGCTAGGGGTGTGAGGTGGGGGAGGCATGAGCCTGCCTGGAGTTCTCATTTTTATTCACCGAGTATCTAATTCAAATGACCCTGGAGAATGTCTCCGATGTAATATTCTCTCCATAAATGAACGAAATATTTGCTCTTAGAATGTCTCATTGCTGCCACTTTGCTGTAAGGCTCCAGCTGATAAGTAGACAGAAAAATAAAATTCACCTATTTCCTTTAATTCCTTCCACATTTTGTGCATAGAATTAAGTAAACCCTGCTTGATCTATAAGTGTGCATGCCTGTGTGTGTGTTAATCTTAAAGGATACAGCAGCTGGACTGTTCATGCCCTTAACACAGCTCCACAGACTCTACCTAATCACTTAGATTCGTGAGCATTTTGTTGCCCTGTTGTTTGGAGAAATGCAGTGTCTTTATCACTTTTTTTCCCCCCAGCTTCATCACTCTTTGAGCTGCCACAATGCCTGGGGAAGGGAGGTGAACTACTGGTCTTTTAATAAGTGACAATTTCATTCTGTAAACTTTGGGTGGAAACATTCCAGCTGCCAGAGGGTTCTCACTATCCTTGATTCGTTAAACGGAGCCAGCATACTGCGTGTCTTGCTACAGAGAGCCCCGGGCTCCATGGCAATATGTATGTTCCAAGCCTGTGTGGTGCTCCTGGCCCTATGCAAGGGTCTAGAAACTGAAGGAAGAATGAAGCAAGGTCCCTGACTCAGACGGGTTCTCCTTTAGGTTGGGCAGATACAGGAGGTATGGAGAATACAGTGATGCAGGATTAGGAGAAGAGCCAGGAACAGGATAAGCAGTGTATTCTATGAATATTTTATACCAGGGGTGCCAAAGAAACGTATACAAGTGGACACTTTGGTCAGCGTGGCTCAAGCAGTAGTTCGCCGTCATCAGAAGTGTCTGGACGCTGATGGTAACCACTTTGAGCACCTCTTGTCATTGCAGAAGTCAAACGTGACTTGTATTCATCTTTCGTTATCAGTATATAGCGAGTATTACAATTTTAATACAGTTTTTTCCTTTCTTAAAATGTGTGTACATTTTTGCACCCTCTGTATTTTTCTAAACTTATTTATTTACTCACTTATTATTTTCTTCTTTCTAGTACAGAGGGGGTCAACAGCAAACAACCCCAAACAAACAAACAAACCCAACAACTAATCCCCCTCTATCTTCCTAAAAGCCATCTTATTTCCATTTTACAAAAGTTGTTTTTCCCATTTTATCAAGGATCATCTGTTCAGGAATTTTAAAGATGACAAGTGGCTAATTTGGTCATTCAGGCTCTATGCTACTGAAATCAAGCACTTGAATGCTAATGATACACATATAGGAGGGCAGGAAGTTACTCTCCATGACATGAACCTTGTTCTTTTACTGAGTATTGACTGACACACACCCCCAAGCCACCTTGTATACATAGGACCCCCACTGCAAATGCAAATTAAACATGGGTTCAGACAGTGGCAGGTTGTGAATCAAGCATGGCAGGTTGTGAATCACTTCTTGTCTGAAGGAAGTGCAGGTAATTTTCATCCCAACATATATCCAGGCAGGGCAGGCTACTAACAGAGTCCTGTGGGCTCGCACATCCTTGGTGCTAGCTATGGACAGATGTTCCCACAATGGCCTTCGAACTACATGGCTTGTGAAAACCAATCATGAAAGGGACTGCTAATACACTCATTGCCTTGCTATTTGTAAACAATCATGGAATACATTTCTGAACCAATCATGCATGGTATGCATTTAAGAAAAGAAAGGAAGAATGTTACCAAGTAGATCACAATATATACAATATTTGAAGTTATTACTTATTAAAATATTTGATAGGAACTTGGTGTTGGAGTGGGTGTGGGGAGACAGCCTCAAGCATACACGGTTGGTGGCACGGAAAGCCAGCAGTCAACTCAACTGCTAGCTTTATCCTCCAGACACTCACACAAAGGGGCATGCACAAAGATAAACAGTGGTGTATCCATATTGGAAAATACTATGAATCTAACAAAAATGAGGAATCGAGCATATACCAGGCACTGTTTCAAGTGCTTTGTGTACATTAACTCATTCAATCCTCATAGCAATTGACAAGGTCAGTCCACTTTACAGATGAGTAAATTGTGAGGAGAGAGATTCAGTAACTTGCCTGAAATCACTCAGCTAGCAAGTGCCAGAATTTGAACCCACACAGTATGGCTCCAGAGTCTCCTCAAAGGTGCCCCTAAAGGAGCACTGTCTCAGGGCAGCCTTCGGGATGATCAAGGAAAGGCAGCAAAAGCAAAAGGTTAGGCGAAAAGAAAGAAGTTACTGAGTAGTATGTATAGGAGAATATCAATGGGTAAGAAAAAGAGACCATACTCATACTCATGCATGGACAGCATCTAGAAGGACCCCCAGGGAATACTTACAGTGTTTCCTCTTGGGAAGGGGCAGCATGACTGCAGGATTTGTGAGGAGGAAGGTTTTTTCTGTTTGTTTCATCTTACACTCTTCTGGACTATTCAAATTTTTCCCATGAGATTTTTTTAAAAAAATTACATTTAACACTAAAAAGCTACTTGGAAGAATAAAGTCTTAAGATAGCCTCCGAATTCAGAGATGGAGGTAAATTTTAGTTGGGGAAGCAGGGTGGGGTAGTAGAATGAACAGGAAGAGCTTGGAGCTCTACCATTGTATTAAATTGTGTGGCTTAAACCAACAGGAATTTATTCTCTCATAGTTTTGGATGCCAGAAGTTTGAGATTAAGGTGTCATAGGGCGATGCTCCTTCTGAGAGTTCTAAGGAAGATTTCTTCCTTGTTCCTTCCTAGTTTCTGGTGGTTGCCTTGGCATTCCTTAGGTAGCCACTTCATCACTCCAATAACTAATTACATAACATAACTAATTACATCCTCAAAGACTTTATTTCCAAATAAGGTCACATTCTGAGGTTTTAGGTGGACATGAATTTTGGTGGGACACTATTTGTATTACTCATCTTGGGCTGCCATAACAAAATACCAGACTGGGTGGCTTAATGAACAAAAATTTACTTTCTCACAGTTCTGGAGGCTTGAAGTCCAAGATCAAGGTGACAGCATGCTTGCTTTCTGATGAGACATTTCTTCTTGGTGTATAGATGGCCACCTTCTCATTGTGCCCTCACATTGCCTTTCTTCTTTGTGCACACACTCTACTGCCTATGTGTGCATGCGCCTGCTGGCGCACACACACAGGGGAGGGAGGGAGGGGGAGAGAGAGAGAGAAAGAAATCTAGTCTGTCGTCTTATTTTTAGAGGGACAACAATCCTATCAGATTAGGACCCCACTTTTATGACCTCATTTAACATTAGTTACATTCCTAAAGGTCCTTTCTCAAAATATAGTCACATTGGGAGTTAGGGCTTCGATATATGAATAGCGGGGTGGGGAGGGGCCACAATTCAGTCCATAACACTATTCAACCCAGTACCAGCTGTGTGGTCCTGGGTAAATTATTTAACCTACCTGCCGAGCTGGGGCCACAAGTACAGACTTTTCAATCAACACAGGGAAGCCATTTACAAGGCCCTGGTTCCTGCCCTTTCAGTCTTCTTGTTTTTCCACTCCCTGGTTCTGAGAAATCTCCCTCACCTACTCCCCCCTCCTAGCAGCTTCCCCCCAGCCCTCTCTTGCTAGCACCCATTTTAAGTTCAGACTGCAGAGCCTAGGCCAGGTCTTCATGGCTTTTTGATAATCCTTGCCTTCATAACCTACAGTCTTGCCTTGGAACTACCTTGCCCACAGCTGTCTTTCCATATCTTCTCCCGATCTGGATACTGCCGTCTTTCTTCTTTATTCCATTGTGTATCTTCTCAACAGAGTGGTCTTCACACTCTGTTTCCACTTTCTCACTGATCTCTCATTCACAAATTCTGGAAATCTAGTTCCTGTCATCCCCTCCTCTAAGTTGCCACCTTCAACCCCCAAATTGTCAAATTTGATGGCATTTCCTCAGTCCCCACTACCCTCAGTATCTCAGCTCCATTTGACTCCATGGATTGTCTTTTTTTCCCCTGGACATTCTCTGCTCATCATTCCCCAGGACACTGCAATCTGGTTCTGCTTTGATCTCTCTGGTATACTTTTCTGTTTATATAAGAGCTCCTTCCATTCCTCTCCATGTCCAAGTCAAGCAGGAATCCAGAAAAGGATCTGGATAAATGAAGAGGAGAATGAGGGGAATTTCCCACCTTTTGGCCGGCAGAATCTATACCCCACTGGTAGACAAGGTTGTGGCAGTGTCTTTGCTAGCTGGAGATCGAGGAGCACACAATGGTGGCTCTCCATCCCCTCCAAAATGAAATCCAGACTTCTTAATACTCATTCATTAGAAAATTATTGACTGAGCTCCTGAGGCTAAAACTGTGAAGAGTTAAGACAAACCTCACCCTCAATCAGAGATCTGAGCCCAAACTGCCTCCTGCTTTGTGACAGGCCTTGCACCAAGGCAGGAATGCCTTTCTGAATGTGGTCCTAGTTATCGTGCTGGTCCAAGTAGTAGGCTAAGACTGGTGAGGGATGCACAAGAGAGACGTGATCTCTGTCCTTGTGACCTTATATTCCAATTGATTAAAATGACATTTATTAAGACCCTTTCCAACCTGTCCCCCACCTATTTTCCTGACTTCAACTTCTGGTCATTCCTCTACTCTTGGCTTCACCCCCTGCCTATGCTCCATCCAACCTTCTGAAGTGACAAGGCACTATCTGCCTGGAATAGCTTTATTTCTTTCCTCCTTTTCCTACCAGGCAAACTCCTCCATCTCTCTCTCAGTGCTTCAAGGCCTGGCTTTTTTCCACCTTGAGAGTCTCTCAGGCATATTGTATAGCTCTTCCACAACACAGTGTTGGGGCCGTATCTCTGATTGAAGTTCAGGTTTGTCAGTCTTAGACTCAGATAGAACTACGCTTAGCACTAGGCAGAGGTGGCCCTTGCCCTGGGACCTGCCCCTTAAGGAGTGGCAAGGCTGGAGGAGGGCTACAGCAATAGCTGCTGAAGTGAATGACTCATGGCAGAGACAAGGACTCCAAAGCGTCAAGGGGTTGTGCTAGAGCAGAGCTGAGATCCCCACTTTTGGACCATGCTCAAGTTATCCATGACGGTAACTTGAGCATTGTCCAAAGTTACTGCCCCCAGCTTACTTCCAGGTATATCTTTCTAAGGGTGGAATGAGCCATTAATGTGTGCAAACTAAGCCCCAAGAGGTAGCCAAGAGGTGGCTGTTTGTGGGCAAAGTGTGGACATGCATGCCCAGGTGTCTACAAGCATGTAAATGAAGCCCCTCACAGTACTTCATGGAGTGGGAGTGGTAAGAGAAGGGGAAAAACCCTAAGCCAGGAGTTGGAGACTGAGTCTCCCTACACTATCAAGTTGAAGCATAGAATTCGGAGTTTAAGAAGTTAAAATTTGAATCTACCCTTCTAGTCATTGGGAAAGTATAATTGTCAAGCTAGGAAAATAGAGCATATTTTTATTGAATAGCTCATTAGATTCATTTAAAAACTCTTAAACATTTAGACATATAGTGCATGGCCTTTCATTTGTTCTTTTGCCCTGGGACCTGCAAATATTAAGGATGGGTCTGAACTCAGTCCTCTCTTGTTTTACCTGTCAGCCTGTCCTGCCATTCTGACTTCCTTGTTGCCTCCTTATTATCCAGAGGATGTTTTCCAGGACGCCGCTATGATGGCGTGGCAATGGGGACAGAAAGAGGAGCAGAGTCTTTAGAATCAAGTGGGGGTCATCTGCTTCATTCTCACATGCACCCTGGACCCAGGTTTACACAGGTGAAGAAACCAAAGCCTAATCTTTAAAATTGTGCAATCTACTACTGTAGCCAGCAGCCACATGTGGCGATTTACATTTAAATCTAAATTAATTAAGAATTAAATTCAATTGGGGCTGGCCCGGTGGCTCAGGCGGTTAGAGCTCCATGCTCCTAACTCCGAAGGCTGCTGGTTCTATTCCCACATGGGCCAGTGGGCTCTCAACCACAAGGTTGCAAGTTCAATTCCTCGAGTCCCACAAGGGATGGTGGGCAGCACCCCCTCAATTAAAATTGAACATGGCACCTTGAGCTGAGTTGGGGCTGAGCTCCCAGATGACTGAGTTGGTTGGAGCATGGGCTCTCAACCACAAGGTTGCCGGTTCGACTCCCGCAAGGGATGGTGGGCTGTGCCCCCTGCAACTAGCAACAGCAACTGGACCTGGAGCTGAGCTGCGCCCTCCACAACTAAGACTGAAAGGACAACAACTTGAAGCTGAATGGCACCCTCCACAACTAAGATTGAAAGGACAACAACTTCACTTGGAAAAAAATCCTGGAAGTACACACTGTTCCCCAATAGTTGAGTGTTCCCCTTCCCCAATATAATCTTTAAAGAAAAAAAGAATTAAATTCAATTAAAGTATCACTGCCTTGGTTGAGCTAGCCACATTTCAAATGTTCAATAGTCATATTGGGCAGATAGCTACCATATTAAAGGTAGAGAATGTTTTTTTTTCATTGCAGAACCTTTTATTGGACAGTGCTGAGTTATAAATCAGGTTTAAATAATCTTAGGGTGCTATAGATATGTCATCTCTCAACTCTTTCTAAATAAGCATTATCAGAGATGAATAAGATGTCCTTTTCTCCCATTTGAGCCCAAATTTAATGTTTCCTGTTTCCCCAAAAATCACATCACATAAGAAAATTCAGCTAGTAAAAAACGCCAACATACCTGGGAACTTCAGACACTTTACCACAAAAATAAAATAAAATAACTGGAAAAAAACTAATCTTTCTCCTAATCATCAAAGTTTCATGGTAATTTGATTTTGGATCTCATGTAAGAGACTAAATGATGAGAGGAAAGATCCTATAATTCTTACAGAGTACAAAGACACACAATTCATTTGCTGAGTATTGATGTTTCAAGATGGCCTTCTAAATGTATCTGTCAAACAGGGTATCCCACTGTGAATCAAGGAGGAGACTGGTGCTGTGATTCTTTTGCTAATTCTCTTTTTGACATAGCTCCTGGTAAGGTTATTAAACATTTCTCTCTGAACGCATGATTCCTAACAGGATGAGGTCCCAGGACAAAGCATTTGGTCACACACCATATACAGCAAAATGAAAGCTACTGAGCAGTAAAGGATATTTGTTCCTCTAAGTGAGTTTTCTTCTTCAGAATGTAGCATTAAATATTGTTGGACGTCTGACTTATTTCACTTCACTGATATGTGGTATATAAACCAAAAAGAACAAGACAAACAAATGAGAAACAAAAAGTCATAGACATAGACAATAATTTAGTGGTTACCAGAGGGTAAGGGGGTGGGGGGTGGGTGATGAGGGTAAAGGGGATCAAATATATGGTGATGGAAGGAGAACTGACTCTGGGTGGTGAACACACAATGGGATTTATAGAGGATGCAATACAGAATTGTACACCTGAAATCTATGTAAATTTACTAACAATTGTCACCCCAATAAAAAAAAAAAAAATATTGTTGGCCGGAACTGGTATGATCCTCCTAAGCTTTCATAGGAATTATTTACTATCATTTCTATTTCTGAAAAGGTTTCAAAAACATGGAATTATAAAAATGAGGGTAAACAGGGTCAAATATATGGTGATGGAAGGAGAACTGACTCTGGTGAACACACAACATGAGATACAAATGATGTATTACAGAATTGTACACTTGAAACCTGTGTAATTTTACTAACCATTGTCACCCCAATACGTTTTAATTAAAAACAATTTAGAACTGAAAGTACTTACAGAAATCATAAACTGAAGTCCAGAGAGTGGAAGTCATTTGTGCAAACTGAATAGAGTCAAAGATAGAAATCAGGTCCTTTAAGCTGGAGTTCAGTGCTCATTTACATGTCGGTTAGAGGAGAAAGAGCCTGCAAACAAATGTCCAGGGAGGTACGTAGGGAATCAGGAGAATATGCTCTCATGTAAGGAAAGAGAAGAGAGTGTTTCAAGAAAAAGCGGGTAGTCACATGCGTCAAATACAGTGGAGATGTCAAGGAAAATGAGAGGTGGCAAATGTCCATCGAATTTAGCAGCATGGAGAGCATTGTTGGGTGACCTTGCCAAAGGTAGTTTCAGGGGAGTGGTGGAGGCAAAATTCGGGTTATGGTGGGCTGAAGAGTGAAGGAGATTACTCTTTAGAGATGATAGATTAAGCACTCCTGTTTATCTTGACACTCAACTAAAAATAATAAACAGGGAAAAAGTACAAATTGACAACAACAAAGAGAACATGAGATACCTCCATAGCAGAGAAATTCCAGTGACTATCTTCAGGGCATAATGCAGATGAAAGAGTGGTAACTGAAAAAGCAGGGTGTTTCTCATTTGTTTGTCTTGTTCTTTTGTTGTTTTTGGTTTATATACCACATGTCAGTGAAATCATATGGTTCTCTGCTTATTCTGTCTGACTTATTTCACTTAGCATTATGCTCTCAAGATCCATCATAGACACAGACAATAGTTTAGTGCTTACCAGAGGGTAAGGGGGGTGGGGGGTGGGAGATGAGGGTAAGGGGGATCAAATATATGGTGATGGAAGGAGAACTGACTCTGGGTGGTGAACACACAATGGGATTTATAGATGATGTAATACAGAATTGTACACCTGAAATCTATGTAATTTCATTAACAATTGTCACCCCAATAAATTAAAATAAAATAAAATAAAAGCCATGATGTTTAAAACAAAAACAAAAACAAAAAAAGAAAAAGGAAAAGCAGGGTGAATGAAACTGCCTCCCAGAATCTATGAAGAAGGGAGTGTTGTTAAAGAGGAAGAACCTAAGAGACCATCAGGACTTGGGGATGCCAGAGGGCAAAAGAGAGATGTAAGATTGAAAAAAAAAATGGGGAGGAGGATAGTCTGAAAGCCTACACAGAATAGCTGGACCATTACACTTCAGAATGCAGGCATCTATTTCAGGGGAGGAAAACTTTCTTTACAGAGAAAGAAAGGGTCTGAGGACTTCCAATTTCAGAAATATGGCAGACAAGGTTAATTGGGCCAATTCGTTTGCTGAAAACAACCAGAGAAGTTAGGTAATACATATATTTTTTTTAAATCTTAAAAGCATAAACGATATGACAGCAAAGAGAGGAAAGACCAGTCCAAACATTAAGGAAACATAATTCAGAAAAATTAAAGGAATAAATCTTTTGCTCTGAGGATATTTGCTGATTCTGGCAAAGTTGAACTTAGGGTTTGACAGCCTCATGGGGCAAGGAGGACAGAAGTCAAAGACCAGGGAAGGAGTCTAATAGGAGATGTTCCCTCAAAATAAACTAAGACCCTAAAGGATTATAACCACAAGGTAAAGATGAAACAGAAGTAAACCTGCCCCTTTCCTAGGTGGCTGAAAGGAAAGTTTCCTGAGAAGAGCAGGGGGAAAATCCCTGAGGAATTGGAATCACAAGATGGCCCTCCTGTGGATTTGCAGCTCAAATTCACATCACTTGTGTAGTCCGTGAGACTCCAACCCTGAATTTAATTTAAAATACTCCCAGACTGATAGTGACTAAGTTTCAGTCAGAAATAAAGTCAAATCCTCTCTAAAAGAAGGAGTTTTTATTCAGGCCTCATAGAATCCCCTCAAATAATTTTTCGTGAACATAGTATAAAATAATCAAGCATATAAGGAAGCAAAATAGCATGAGTGAGAACTAGCAGAAATGAGAGATAAAGAGAGCCAGATCCAGTGAGACTTTAGATAATTAAATTATCAGACAGGCATGAGAAAATAAGTATGTTTACTATAGTTTAAAAAATACAATAAGAGCTTAAAATTTCTTCATGGTATAGAAAACAAACAAAAATGACCTAGCAGATTTGAAAAACAAAACAAAATAAATATAACTTCTAAAAATTAAAAATACTTTTAACAGATTGGATAGAACTAAAGAAAGAATTAGTATCCAGATTGCAGAATAGGAAAACAAAAGGAAAATATGGACATGAGGCAGAGTGGCATTAATTACAGAAAGAGAAGACCTAAGATATGTTGACTTAGAGTTCTAGAAGAAGAAGAGAGTGAGAGGGGGTTGGACAACTGATGATATTTAAAAATAAATTCCACATAAATATTAAAAGATAACAACCTATAGAGCTAAAAAGACTAGTGAAGTTCAAGAAGAGTTAATTAAAAGAAATCTAACTTTCACAGATCATGGTGAAACTGTAATACTCAAAAATGTAACAGAAAAGGGGCAGCTGGTTAGCTCAGTTGGTCAGAGCTCTTAACAACAAGGTTGCCAGTTCAATCCCCATATGGGCCACTGTGAGCTGCGCCCTCCACAACTAGATTGAAACAACTACTTGACTTGGAGCTGAGGGATCTTGGAAAAACACACCTAAATTAAAAAAAATAAAGTACTCAATGAATGCAAAGGGGAGGAAGGAAAACATTGAACCCCTCCCAATGATGCCTCAACAGTAATCAAGGCTCAACTACAACAGGAGGGCACACACAACCCACAGAAAGGACACACCTGGAGCACCTGGCTAAGGTGACCAGGGAGACTGTGCCACTGGGCACCACAGGACACCTACTGCATAAGGCCACCTGGCCAAGTTTGGGAGACATAACAGCCCTACCTAATACATAGAAACAAACACAGGGAGGCAGCCAAAATGGGGAGATAAAGAAACATATCCCAAAAGAGAGAACAGAACAAAGCTCCAAAAAAAGAGCTAAACAAAATGAAGACAAGCAATCTACCAGATGCAGGATTCAAAACGCTGGTTATAACAATACTCAATGAACTCAGTGAGAACTTCAGGAAAGAGATGGGAAACATAAAAATGTATGATTCCACTTCTAAAGGAATTTTCTACAGTAGTGCAATTCATAGAGACAGAAAGTAGAATGGTGGGTGCCGGGGGCTGGGAGAGGGACACTTGGCAGTTAGTGTTTAATGAGTAGAGAGTTTCAGTTTGGAAAGGTGAAAAAAGTTTTGGAGAGATGAATGGTGGTGATGGTTGCACAATACTGTGAATTACTTAATATCACTGAACTGTACACTTAAAATGGATAAAATGGTAAATTTTATGTTATATATATTTACCACAATAAAAAGTTAGGTATAGCTTAAAAAAATGAAATAGAACCATGAACAGTATTGTAATCATTAAAGATGTTTAATTGGCAATTTAAAACTTCCATAAAGAAAACTCTAGGCTAGGTGTATTTCACAAAAAGCACTACCCAAAGTAGCCCAAGAGTACCTATTGGTAGCCAGCCTGGAAGGAGAGGCCTTATTGTCTTGGCAAAAAGAAACACCCCAACATACTACTGCCAGTTATATATTACCAACCAATCCTTATTCAAAGGCAAGGTCAAAGGAGAGCTTGAGAGTATGTTCCAGGTTCCCTCCCCCATTTCTCCATATGGGAGTTGTGAACCACAGCTTGCAGAGGAAGGCACTTCATGCCATGCCAATCTCTTGGTTCAACTCTTGAGGCACAGCAGCATAACCAGCACCTCTGCATTTCACACTAGAGTGGCTGGTACAAAGAAAACTAGGTGAAATTAAAACTGTCTTCCAGGACTTGGATGAGGTCTGGGATCCTGGGGCTTTATCTGCCAGCCCAGGCATAGAGAAAACATTTAACTAGTGTATTCCATCCCAGAGTAAACCCTCCCTGACAAGTCATACTTCCTATCATACTGACAAGTTCAGGTCACTGGTCCCACCTCCCACTCCAAGAACCTGGGACTGTCCTGACTGGGGCTGTAGATGAAAGGAAATTAGGGGAAAAAAGGATGTACTTGATGAGAAAGGGCATCCTCTCTCAGAACCTCTGTTTCTTGAAAATAATGCCATCATCACTGGGTTGCTGTGAGGAATAAATGAGATAAGGGACTATGCGTAACATAGAAAAGCTATGGATAAAGAGTGACTATTGTCATTATCACTGTTAGTTTAAGGAGACCTTCTGAGTTCCAGTCTCTCTGGCAAAGGATGAGGTAGGTCCAGATATCTTCCTTCTCCAAGACTGCAGAACATGGTGTGGGGTGGGGGTAGAGAGGAAAGGAAAAGGATTGGTTGTCACCTCAAAACTCTTTCCAATCAAATTACTTGAGTTACCATTATAGCCAAAGGGGTACCAGGAGGAGGGAAAGACACAAAAATTCTTTGTTTGTTTTTTGTTTTGTTTTTATTTAGAGGAAATAAATATGGCTCAAGGGAGAAGAGGAACCATTCCATGAAAAGAACACTGGCCAAATAAGACAATTTTGATTAGAAAGTGGAACTTAGGTATGAAACATCTGTTTAGGAGAGGACAGAAGCACCACAACTCCTAATGAATTGTCAGTAGGCATTCTGAATATGCAGGGAAGGAAGGGGGCTTCTTTGTGACACCCACTCCATCAGGTGTCCCTCAGATCAGAGCCTTGCAGGCTAAGCAGGAGGGGGAGTCCCAGAAAATGCCTGTGGTTTCTGTTCCAAGTGGGAGCTCAGTGGATCCAAGTGTTGCTGGAATACAGTAATCTGCTCAGTCTAATTCCCTGGGGCTTTAAGTCCTGCAAATTGATGCTGGCCTCAGCAAAGAAAAAAACAAGCAGAAGAGAAGCACATGTGAGATCTTGGAATCTTTCTGACTTCGGCTAATGTGAAATTATTTCCTCATTTGTCTCCTTGTACAGAAAGTTCCAATGATGTTCTTTCATGATGCTAGAGACAAATAAATACCCCTGCTAAGATGCTTGTTCTTTTGCTTTTCTAACAGTCCAGAGAACCATATCTCTTCCTCTGACCCTACACACACTCTCTTGTCCCATTCCAGTCACATCTAGCTTGAGGAGGTTGTGCCTGCACATAAGTCACAATTCCCTTCCTTTCATTAATGGACCTCCCTCTGCCTGGGATGGATACAGAAGTTAATATCAGACAGTCCTGACCTGAGCCACTGGGTAAGATGACCAAACTATTTAAATAAAAGTAACATTTTTTTTCTGATTGCTTGCACATCATATAAAAACAGCTAGATGGATGTTCACCAAATTTGAAGATAGCTTTGAGATGACCTGACTTAGAATATAGGTTACATGGGATATACAGAATTCCTCTGGGGACATCCTGGAAAGAATCCCAAAAAGCTGTGTCTTTTAGGGCAGGCGAAACAGAGATTCTCAGACTTACCATAACCTTTAAGATGCCATCAGTGGGAAATACACAATGGCTTCAAATATGAGCCCACTTCAAAACACAGAAGTGTAAATACCTCATATGATGAGGGTCAGTGTCCAGTCAAACTGCTACTTTCAGGGGGCAGCTCTACAGTGCTCTCTATCTCAGACAAACGGGAGGCAAGTGTTCCTTTAAGGATGGGTCGCAAATCTGACTAAATAGAGGGTGTTGGCTAAAGCCAGTAGCAAGCATGCATAACCCAGTATCTACTAGGAGCAAGATGGAAAGCTGATAACCATGGGGTGAGCTGGGCTCCTCAGAGTGTTGAATCAACAGTCTCTGTTCTCCAGAGCTGACGAAGCCCCTTGCTGGGGGAAGGGCTGAGAGGGAATAAGGCAGGCCCTTTACTAACAAATGTCAAGTCCTCAGACAACTCATTTAGGATGAACCAGAGTCTGTGGCCCTCAGTCATAGGGTTGCCAGTTAAGTACAGGGTGCCCAGTTAGATCTAAATTGCTCAAAACAATGGATAATTCATTGTATAAAGTAAGTACAAATATTGCGTGGAGCATGCTTGTACTAAGATTTTATTTGCATTTATTTGAAATTCAATTTTAAGTTGATATGCCATATTTTCATTTGCAAATGTGGGCAACCCTAATCAGGAAGGCCATAAAGGGACTCTAGGAACAGGAAGGGGGCATGACCAGGCCTCTATTCCCTGAGAGAGCCAGGTAGTCCCCTTTCCAGGGAGCTGGACAGGTTATTATCAGGCATTGGGCTAGGAGCCCCATCACCAGAAATGAGGTACAGGGTGGAATTTAGTCTGAGCACCAAAGCAAGATTTTATGAACTAGAAAAAGTATATAAAGTCCCAGCAGGACCACACCCTTGGGACCCAACTGGACCCTGAGTCACAGACTGCCAGGTCTAGAATTCCTTAAATTGCGGGGGGCTAGGTGCAGGATTGGGTTAAGTGCAGGGTTTCTCTAAGAAGGGTTTCTAAGCCACTTGCATCAGAATCACCTGGGGCACTTGGGAAACATACAGATTCCAGGACCCCACCACAGAACTACCAAATCAGAATCTCCACTATGTTTCTCCGAAAATAAGACCTAGCCAGGCAATCAGCTCTAATGCATCTTTTGGAGCAAAAATTAATATAAGACCCGGCCTCATATTATATTATATAAGGCCCGGTCTTATAGTAAAATAAGATTGGGTCATATATTAATCTTTGCTCCAAAAGACACATTAGAGTTGATTGTCCGGCTAGCTCTTATTTTTGGGGAAACATGGTAGGGGCATGCCTACAAAGCTGCATTTCCCCTAAGCACTCCTGGCGGTTCTGACATGCACTAAATTTGAGAACCAGTGCCCTAGAGCTGGGAACAATGTATGCAAATAATCAGTGAAGCATAATGGTTAAGGCACAGACTCTGAAGCCAGAGCTGCCAAGATAGACTTCTGGCTCCACCATTTGTTATCTGGGGCAAGTGACATAACCCCTCTGGGCCTCAATTTCTTCATCTGTGAAACAAGAATAATAATTGTTCCTGTCTCATAGGACTACTGTCAGGATTAAATGAGAACATATGAGCAAAGCACTGACCAGTGTCTGTCATCTCGGAAGCACACATGCATACATGTTAGCCATTATTAGGGGATGAGTAGACCCACTGGGGAGGAAGAGGACTAGTTTGGGCCTTGAAGACCACCCATTTCCTGTTTCTTGTAGTAGAGAGGGTTAAAGCAGAGCTCCTCGGGCAAGGGGCTTGTTGAACCAGAAATCATGAAGGTGATTAATAGGAGCAACAGTCTTTAAATGCATGAGTGATCATGCTGGGCTAGAACGAGAAGCTAGGAAATGGATATTGTTCATTAAGCTCTAATTAGAAGGTAAACTGTACACCAGGAAGGGAGTCCATGTGTTACTATAGATAATTAATGTGCTTCTTATCTCCCTGGCAACTCTTTGATTTGAACCACCTAACCTGTAGTCTTTATCAGGCACTAAGATACTGGAAATATTGGCTGCTAATTATTTTGGCAAGGCCCTGCTCTCTCTAATGACTCAAGCACAGAGAGAGGATAAAGTGTTTCTAACCATGATGAATTAAGCCCAAAGGATTTGGACAGAACAGTCATTCTCTTTGTTCATTTAACAAGTGTGAACAGTCTCTCCAAGTTCATAAAGTAAATGTGAACAGACATAGTCTGTTTAGAGAAATAAACAACAAACAAGGAAAACAAAACCAAAAAATAACCAGCACTTGTCCCAAACTGCTCTTGAGTTTGTTGATGTCATGACCTTGCTGGCTCCCAACTCCAGTCAGTTGATTCCTGCTTAAATCCCTGCTCATTTCTTTTGAGGCTGCAGCTTTGCCCCTGGAGTCCTGGCCCCCATCCTCAACTTGTAACCAGAACTTCCTCACCCTGTGCTCGTCCCAAGTTCTGCTGAAGCCCAGTGTCCCCCGCCTGAGTTCGCCCAGCCACCTGTGTACTTCTGGTTGGGCCTGTCTCTAGACCAACCATCCTCCATGCTTTCATTCTGACTGAGGTCAAGAAATCTAATCATTCCTTCTTGTGGAAAATATGCCAACTGTGTTAGTGAAGCATCTCAGGGGGTAGTGAAAAGGCAAGTTCCGTCTGACATACTGTCACTTGCCATGGTGGCCTGGGATGCTGACGAGTTCCCATTGGGAACTAGAGCCTCGAGGCAAGAGGCCTTGGAGCATGAGCCAGCTGTGGCACAGTCTCTGAGGTCTTATAGAGCCTTTGTCCTCTATGGAAGTGTAACAGAATGGAGTTTAGACAGGGTATTAGAAACTTGCAGAACGAGAATCATAATAGCTAGTGGTTGTTGAACGCTTACTCTGTTCTGGAGACTGTTCTAAGTGCTTACATGTATTATCTCATTTAACGCTCCCATCAACCCTATGATGAGACACTACGATTATCTGTATTTTATGGCTGAGGAAACCGAGACAGAGACAGGCTAAATAACTTACCCAAGGTCAGACAACTGACCAGTGGCAGAGCTGGCTTCAAGCTTGTTTTTATTTCAAAGAATTGAGCCAAATACAGTCTGTGTTCATCAGGCATCTAACTCAGTGCTGGTGTAGGAACACTGGGAGAAGCAGAGACTGCATGGGCAAAGCAGTCCCCAGGCTCCTGTATACCTTCCCGTGAACAGATAAGACACCCCAGAGGTTTATGAATGAATGGAGCATATTCTGTTTGTATTGAAACCAAAAGACATTTTCACTATTATTGAGATTGTACCAAACTCTCATTTTGCCAGTTTTCATGTATTAGAATGTCAGTCAATGGTCTAATGTGTCTTTAGCAGATGATCTGGTAACAACAGAGGAGCATTTGCCAAATAAGGTTGGAGTGTTCAGCCCTCCTTGGGTGTTCAGCCCTCCTTGAGGGAGCGGGGAGGTGGGAGCTGGCATTAGGAGGCTTTCTGCTTCACTATCTTGGGCCAGGGGCTGCTTGGGGATAAAAGGGAATCCAAAATATTCATAGCAGCATTCCACACAATAGCCAAAAACTGGAAACAACCCAACGGTCCATCAACAGATGACTGGACAAACAAAATGTGGTCTTTTCATATAATGGAATATTACATTCAGCCATAAAAAGACATGAAGTACTGATCCACACTACAGCATGAATGAATCTTGAGAACTCCATGCTAAAGGAAAGAAGGTCAGACACAAAAGGGCAAATATTGTATGATTCCATTTGTATGGAATGTCCAGAATAGGCAAATCTGTAGAGACAGAAAGCAGATTAGCGATTTCTAGTAGCTGGGGGGTTAAAGGGAAGGGGGAGTGACTGTTAATGGGCCCAGGGTTTCTATCTGGGATTATAGAAATGCTCTGGAATTACAGAGTGGTGATCAATTACATAACTTTGTGAATGTACATAAAATCACTGACGTGTAGTTTAAAAGGGTGAATAGGGTATATGACTATATCTCCATAAAACAAACAAAAAACAGAACAACAACAACAAAAAGAAAACACAGACTCCACCCTATCAAGTCTCAGAGCAAAACACTGTCTTATGAAGCTAGGCTTTGGGAGAAATGCCCTGAGATGAGGGGATTTGGGGCTTGTGTATAAGCCTGGGTTCCTCTACTAGCATTGGCATGAACTTGGACAAGTCCTTTCACCTCTCTAATCCTCAGTTTCCCCATCTGTTAAATGGTGTTGTGAGAAAAAATATCCCTGATGGGATTTTTGAAAACTATAAAATGCTTATTTAAAATTACCATATAGTAATTACAGGCAAGGTATTATTATAATAATTCAGGGTTGAACAGAGAGCCTAGAAGATATGATGAAAGGTGACCTACAACCAAGATTCCTCTACCCAGCAAAGCTATCATTTAGAATCAAAGGACAAATAAAGAGCTTCCCAGACAAGAGAAAGCGAAAGGAGTTCATCACCACCAAATCAGTATTACAAAAAATGTTAAAGTAACTTCTTTAATAATAATAATAATAATAATAAGAAGAAGAAGAAGAAGAAGAAGAAGAAGAAGAAAAAGAAAAAGATTAAAATATAAATAATAAGATGACAATACCTATCAATCATTATTACATTTTTAATTTTTATTGGGTAATATTGGGGAACAGTGTGTTTTTCCAATATCCATCAGCTCCATGTCAAGTTGTTGTTTTCAATCTGGTTGTGGGGGGAGGTGCAGCTCAGCTCCCGGTCAAGTCATTGCCTTCAATCTAGTTGTGGAGGGAGCAGCTCAGTGACCCATGTGGGAATCGAACCAGTGACCTTGTTGTTATGAGCAGTGCACTCTAACCACTAAAGCAAACTGGCCACTCCTCAATCATTACTTTAAATGTAAATAGATTAAGTGCTGCAAACAAAAGACATAGGTGGCTGAATGGATAAGAAAACAAGACCAAGTGTCCATTGATAGACAATTGGATAAAGAAGATGTGGTACATATATACAATGGAATATTACTCAGTCATAAAAAAATGAAATCTTGCCATCTGCAACAATATGGATGGACCTAGAGGGTATTATGCTAAGTGGAATAAGTCAGACAGAGAAAGACAAGCACCATATGATCTCACTTATATGTGGAATCTAAAGAACAAAATAAACAAAACAGAAACAAACTCATAGATACAGAGAACAAATTGATGATTGCCAGGTGGGAGGGGGTTAGGGGGCTGGATGCAAAACGGATTAAGATGTGCAAATTGGCAGTTACAAAATAGTCATGGGGATGTAAAGTACAACATAGGACATATACTCAATAATATTGTAATAACTGTGTATGGTGGTGCCAGGTGAGTACTAGACTTATGCTGATCACTTCTTAAGGTATATAAATGTCTAGCCACTATGCTGGACACCTGAAACTAATATAATATTGAATGTCAACTGTCATTGAAACATTTTTAAAATTACTATGCACTAATTACAGGCAATGCATTATATAATACTTGAAGGTTGAACAGAGACCCTAGAAGTTTTGACGAAACGTGACCTTCCCCCACTGCTATCATAATCAGAGCTCTGAAGATGCAGCACAATACTTGTGTGTGCAGGAAAATCACCCATTTCTGAGCAGAAACAGCTCACTTCCTCTCTCTCATGTTTTAAAAGAGTGCCAAGTTGCCAGCTGCCACCCGACTGCCAAGCCCATCCTGATCTTCAGTTTTTTGGAAGATGAGAAATGTGGAGGCTGAGGTGAAAGAACGGTTTCTGAATCAGCAAGAAGAGGGATAAAATCTTTTAATATCTACCTTCTATACAGACTGCTCCTTGGCACCGCTTCTTCCTGGGACGTCCTGAGTTTTCAGTGCTGGGAGTCTTCTGGGAGACTGGGTAGTCTCTCTCACCCCCTAATAAGTGACCTAGGGGAAGGAAACAAGTTGAGACCCGGATGGGCTCCAGGACTGCAAACTCTCTATACAATTCCCTGTCCACTACCATTTGCTTTATTCTCCTTCCCAATCTCCACATGGGTTGCCAAGATTTCCTGGGATTACCAGGGAATGTTCTAGGTCTCCTCTCTTTTGATTCTATATCTTAATCGCTTTCAAATCGTAAATAAAATGTTTCTCTCCACCCCCAGTTATTAGGGCTTGCTAGCAGGCCTTTTAGAAAGACAATTAAAAATCCTCTGGAAGCCTAAATAAACCATTTGCACTGCATTCTACCCGATAAAGCACACCCCTCTCCCCTTATAGTTCCAAAGCGATGAACTTATAATTACACAGGGGTCTTGTCCTACCCTTTCAAACTCAGACTGCTTTTTTCCCCTCTCATATGTATCCACATAACTGACTAATATCCATCTGTTTTTCTTAGGACTAGGACAACGTTCAGAATCTTTATTAAGGTAATTCACAAAAATAAGAAAATGAATTTAACCAGATTCAGAATTCTCCCCCCTCCCCCAGGTTATTAAAATAGTTGCCTCTCCCACTTGTCTAGTATTGAAAAATCCTAATCACCCGGGGTCATGGTCAAGCAGAATCAAAATAGGGGCAAAGGCCAGGGGATCAACTCACCCTGCTCACCGCCTCAGTCCCAGGGAACTGCAGGCATGTCCACAGAGAATTCCCAGTGCCCTGGACCCAATCTCAGAAGTATAGTGCAGTGAAATATAACAATGCTTGAAATAACAGTTTGCCAGCGATCTTTACAGGTTCGGGGGTGGGGGGTGGGGGACAGGGGAGATACCATTGTCTTAAGTCACTAGAATGCTTGTTTCTATTTTTCCTTCAAATTTTTGTTAATTCGAATCAAAAAACCTCTCCTTACCACAAGTAAAAGGATCCAAATCCTCAGGGAACGGGCGTGAGCAGTCTGATGTGGACGAATTACTCTGTGTGGCTGGGCTTTTGGCTGCTGCCCCTTTTCGGGGCTCACATTCGCCTAGGGAGGATAGTAGAGCCGGTTCTGGGGCTGCATTTACGGATTAAATCCTGGTTAAGTCCAGCCCTGAGAGAGTGTAGCCCGGGTTCCAGCCAGCGAGGAGCAGTGAGATAATGAATGTGAAAAGGCTCCAGGCGGGAGATTGTTATTCGTTCGGATTCCCTTGTCAGTAGCAAACACAGGGGGTGGGAGGGGGGAGTTCGTTTTCAAACAAGGGGACACATTCCTACTTGGGCTTTTCAGCTAGAGGAAGTGCAGTCTTGTTTTCTGTTGCGTTTGTCTTCCGTTCAAGGTGCCTGAATGCTGAAGTCCCTCGAGGAATCCGCCCCCAGCCCCCACCCCCTGTGTATGCCCCTCTCCCAGTGGGGCAGGAGGGCGGCTGTGTCCAGATGGTGGCGCTCCGGGACAATGCAACCCCCTCTCCCCCACTGTGGCAAAAAGGCTAGTCTAGGCCAAGTTTCAAGGTGTTTGCTGCAATTTTCTGAAACGCTTCTCAACGAGAGCCATAACTTTTAGTAGCAGGCAGAAATCCACCCCCGAGACCGAAGTTGTTGAGGGAGCGAGTATCAGAATCGCACCCCTTTAGTTTAGCCTGAACCATTCGGTTTCCCCGGCCAGCGCACTGATAGCCTGGGCACATCCAGGGAACCGTGACACCTAGGGAGGGAAATCCGCAGCGCTAGGGACTGGCCTGAGCAGGATGATGTCTAAATGAGACCCCAGGCAGGAGATGGCAAGGGAGAAGGGCCGAGATGAGTTGTGCCTCATCTCAACTCAAAATGGGGGCAGGGAGCGCAGGTCTGCTGGTGGCTTCTTGGCTGCGCCGCCCCACACCTCCGCGCCCGTCCCTCCGCTGTCGCGCAGCTGCCTGGACCTTCCCAAGTGCCCCACAGTACCCAGCAGAGCATGAGGAGTGACTCCGGAAGGGACAGGAGCCCGAGCTATTCACCTGGGTTTCTTCGAGGAGCGGAGGCCACCAGCTACCTTCCCTCGCTCCCAGAGTACAGAGTCGACCCCTGCTCCCAGAACTGGGCGCAGAGGGTATCTCGTCATGGAGAGCACAGGTCCAGACCGGACTATGCGACCACCGGCCGCTGCTTCTAAGGGCGGGAACCCGCTCCTGTCAGGCGCAGGAGAGGGGATAAATTCCCTAGAGATGGAGGACCTAGATTTGGGGTGGAAGCTGTCCCCTGTTCCCTGTGGGGGTGCAGAAAGTTCTGAACAGGCAAGAGTACCTGGAGTGGGATGAACCTCTCAAGACTGGAGGGCACATATCTGAATTCAAAGGGCTACTGGCCGCCCCTCACACTCTGCTGGGGGATTCACACTGGCTTCGGTTGGCACTCGACCCAAAGACAGACCTCATGTCCCCGTTCTGAAGTGTACATCACTTTGTCGAGCGTTGGAAGAAGAGGGAGAAGAATTTGCTGGAAACCGATGAGCAGTGGCTGGTGTATGTGCGGGGGGGGGGGGGGGAAGGTGGATTGCAAGCTTGTCACAACGCCATGTACCTGGGGAATGACGGAGTGGGTCTAGCAGCTAGAGGGGAAGCACAAACAAGGAAGTCGGAAGCAAGAAGACACCTCGCTGTAGATTTGTCCAAGAAGAGTTGGTGACTAAAGCGGAGGTGGTCAGGGAGCTCTGATTGGTTGGGGGGAGGGATTTGGGGTGGGGTTATCTGCCTCTTGAGGCTTTAAAAGCTCATCGGAGAGGGGCTGGATGCTGTCATTTGCTCTCTGATCCTCTGAGGGGAGGCAGCTTTCCCTAAGCTCCTGGTGGCAGAGCAGGTGTTTGCTGTGTGGACCGGCTGGAAGATCTTAACGGTCTCTGGCAGCAATATGGAGCCAACCCTGGCAGTCCCCACTCCATTTGGCTGTGTTGGCTGTAAGCTGCCTCAGCCAAATTACCCACCGGCTGTAATAATCTTTATGTTCTGCGCAATGGTGATCACGATCGTTGTAGACCTGATCGGCAACTCCATGGTCATTTTGGCTGTGGCTAAGAACAAGAAACTCCGAAATTCTGGTAAGTCACCCTTCCGCCTCCCTTCCCAGCGTGTAGCCACTGGAACCTCCTAGGGCGATAGTTGGGCTCCGGATACAGGGAATCTGTGGACAGGCCCTCACACTGAATGTCCTCGCTCCCCAATTCCCCACAAACCTGGGCGGTGATGTTCTGCAGGGACCCCATACACTTAGAGCTTCTCCAGGCAGAGGGAACTCATAGAATTAACTTTGGGCGGCCAAGTGCAAAGCCGGGGTTCCCGCGGTGTGCGGCAGCCTGCCGAGCCCTGCCCTGTCGGGGACCTGATGCAGAGGGAGCCGCCACCGGAGCTGGGAGTCTGGCAGCCATCCGGGGACAGCACGCCGAGCTGGACGCCACAAAGGCAGCCGCGCCAAGGCCACCGGCGGAATAGACACGGAGGGAGCAGCGGGGTGGCGACCCGCTCTAGGAAAGTTAACTTCACAGCGGCTGCGGTGCCGCTTACCCAAGGCAGCGCAGCAGAGCCCTACGGGTCCTGAGCCCCCGCTCGCTGCAGCCCTGGGGCTCCAGGGCGCCTCTCAGGTAGCTCCCGGGCGGCGGGGCACAGACCCCCGCGCCTGACTGTGGAGCAGGGAGATCTGAGCCCGCCGGAGCGGAGCGCCGTCCGCCTGTCCCAGGACACACGGTGGAGAGAGGCGAACGGCTGGCTGAGCGCAGCAAGCGGTGGAAGCGGCAGCGGAGATCCCTAAGTCCGTAAGCAGGGTACTGGGGGTCGCAGTGCTTGGCGGAGAAGAGATTCAGGAGTTTGGTGTGTTGGGGGTGGGGGACAGAAGAAGCAGAAGCGAGTGAAGATCGCAGGAGGGCTGCAGAAGAGCTCAGAGGGGCGGTGGGGCGCTCAGAGAGACTGCAAAGCGCGGGGATCTGGGACAGGTTGGTGCGGTGAGAGACTCCTCGCTGCCAGCCAATGCCAAGGGGAGGAGGCCGGCCGGCTGCGAGCGGGGAGGCGCGCGAGGATGCTAGCCCTGCGACCTGGGCCGCGGGTGGGTGCAGCAGATACTGCAAAGGGGCGAGCACCGTTTGCAGGTTGGGCGGGAGAGGGCTCTGGAGGGAAGGAGGAGGGGCAAAGGGGCCAAAACTCCACGTTCAGCCGCCGGAGGGAGTGGGCAGCGGCTGGGGTCTCTGCGCCAGGTTCCTTCTGGGGCCAGAGGGCAGAGAAAGGAGAGGGGGCACAGTCTGAGGGGGTTGGGTATCCATAGGACCGGGAGGGAGGGGCACGAGGGAGAAGGCCTCCAGTCCCTGGGGGATTACTTTGCTGGGACGAAGAATCACAAACACCATAGAAGTTTCAAAATGCATTGCGGGGCACGCAGTCATTCCAAGTTTTCTTCTAAGCTTTAGTGGATGTGTCTGGGTTTTGCTTGGTACCCTGGAGACATGGGGCCGCACGCTTGCACCTCACCTTCACTCAAGCAGTTTGGTCCCAAGGGGCGGGCGGCACTGCGCAGCCCCAGGGACACCTGCGAAGCCCACTTTTTTTCTTTAATTTTCTTCTTCCCTTTATTTTTCTCCTTCCTATCTATAATTTAAATAAAAGACTTTATGGCTGTTGTGGTTTTGTTTTTAAGGCTTTGTCCTCTCTTTGCCGCTTTTCTTCTCCGAATTCATTACTTTGAGGGAAACCCTAGAAAGATCCTCTTGGGTAGAAAGCGCGGAGGCCGCGCCTTGGCAGCGCAAGCTTAAGGAGGCAGAAGGAGCCAGTCCTTTGCCATTTTAATAGGTACTAATTGTCTCCTAGTCCAAGATGAAGTGCAATATTTTGCCAAACCAATCCTATTTAGCAACAAGGTGTTTCCAAAGAAAGACGGTTGTGCGCCAGCACTTGGCCTGTACCTTTTTTTTTTTGAAAGGTTTTACGAAATCGTTTCTACCACTGCCCTATAAAACAGGAGTGGGGACAGACCCTCCCTTCACTTTCCTGTTTAGCAGCTTCAGAATAGCTCAGTGCCAGGGGCTTGGCCCTCATGCAGCGCGGCGAAGGTGCCGGTGTGGCTCTGCGCCTGGACCGGCATGAAGCAGGGAATTATGCTAATTTTTGCAGCGTTTTCCAGATTTTTTAAAAATCCTGTTCGCTATTTCTTTCGTCTCAGACGAAATTTTACAGGGTTTCCTCTCTTCCCCTTAGTTTTCACTCTTAGGTTTCCTCAGAAATGGTAAATATTTACTGGGCTAGGTGTTACATTATTGTGTTATCCCGCTGGAAGAGCCTGCTTAAGAAAACGACAGTTTTCTGTAGACATGTTTGTATTATGAATGCAATGCTGGGCTAGAGAAGGAAGAGGTCTAATGGGGGGGGGGTTGGAGGGTTCCTGACATTCCTCCAATCTCTCCCCTTCCCCCACCCTCCAGGCGGCTTCCCACAACAGCGTGATCTACCCCCTTCTCCTCACCCCACCCCCAAGGAAATAGTTTGCATTTTGTTTTTGTCTAGTCCTTGTGTGAGTGTGAAGGGCTCCTCAAGGGGCTTTTGTGCTTACTGCTTTCAGGAAATCGTGTTGACAAAGGACAGGTCTCCCAAACCTAGCTGCTGCATCAGAATCACCTGGGACATGCTTGTACATAAAAATAAAAACACACCTGTATTTCCCTGAAAGAATTCTAAAGAGTTCTAAATTGTCACGACTCCAGCTGCCCTTTTGCTCCAGCTTAAATTTGTAGATTTCCAAACTTAACCATTTATTCTTTTCTGTTTTCCTCCCCCTCTCTCCCCTGATGTGTTTTTCAGGCAACATGTTCGTGGCTAGCCTCTCAGCAGCTGATATGCTGGTCGCCATCTACCCCTACCCTCTGATGCTGCATGCCATGGCCATTGGGGGATGGGATCTGAGCCATTTCCAGTGCCAGGTGTTTGGATTCATCACAGGGCTGACTGTGGTTGGGTCTATCTTCAATATCATGGCAATTGCCATCAACCGCTACTGCTACATCTGTCACAGCCTCCAGTATGAGCGGATCTTCAGTGTGCGCAATACCTTCATTTACCTGGCCGTCACCTGGATCATGACCATCCTGGCCATCCTGCCCAACACGTACATTGGCACCATTGAGTATGATCCTCGCACCTACACCTGCATCTTCAACTACCTGAACAATCCCGTCTTTGTCGTGACCATCGTCTGTATCCACTTCGTCCTCCCTCTGCTCATAGTGGGTTTCTGCTATGTGAGGATCTGGATCACAGTGCTGGCAGCCCGGGACCCAGCTGGGCAGAATCCTGACAACCAGCTGGCTGAGGTTCGCAATTTTCTAACCATGTTTGTGATCTTCCTCCTCTTTGCAGTGTGCTGGTGCCCCATCAATGTGCTCAATGTCTTGGTGGCTGTCAGTCCAAAAGAGATGGCAGGCAAGATCCCCAACTGGCTTTATCTTACAGTGTACTTCATAGCCTACTTCAACAGCTGCCTCAATGCTGTGATCTATGGGCTGCTCAATGAGAATTTCCGAAGAGAATACTGGGTCATCTTCCATGCTATGCGGCACCCTATCCTCTTCCTCTCTGGCCTCTTCACTGATTTGCGTGAGAGGTGGGAGATCCAGGCCCGTGACCGTGTCCGTGACCGTCTCTGTGCACGCGCCTGTTACGAAGTTCGAGAACAAGCCCGTGAACAAGACCGGGCCAATGCTTGTCCTGCTGTGGAGGAAATGCCAATGAATGTCCGGAATGTTCCACTACCTGGTGATGCTGCAGCTGGCCAACCTGAGTGTGCCTCGGGCCACCCCAAGCCGGCTTCTTACCACTCCAGGCCAGCCTCTGCCTACCGCAAATCTGTCTCTGGCCACCACAAGTCGGTCTTTAGCCACTCCAAGCTTGCCTCTGGCCACCCCAAGTCTGCCTGTGGTCACTCCAGGTCTACCTGTGGTCACCCCAAGTCAGCTAGTGTCTACCCTAAGCCTGCCTCTGTCCATTTCAAGGCTGACTCTGTCCATTTCATGCCTGCCTCCAGCCACCCCATGCCTGTCATCGGCCACCACATCCCTGCTGGCAGCTACTCCAAGAGGGCCTTCAGCCCTACCACCACCCAACCTACACCCATCACTGGCTACATCAAGCCTGTTACCAGCCTCCCTGCGCCCACCACTGCCGACCATCCTAAGCCTGCTACCACCAGCCACCTTCAGCCTGCCGTCACTGGTTACCCTGAGCCCACTACCTCCTGCCACTCTGAGACCAGTGCTACTGGCCATCTTGAGTGTGACATCACTGACTTCCCTGAGCCTGCTGCCAGCCCACAGGAGCCTGCCACCTCCACTGACCCTCTTCACCCCACTGTGGTCACCACTGACACCAGTGATCACCAGGAGGATGTGGTTATTGATGTTGAAGCTGATTCTGATGAAATGGCCATGTGAAAAATGTTCTTAGGGGGTGGCCAAGCAGTGGTCCACTTTCAAGTTTATCTAGCATATGTAATCCAAAGTGAGGTACCTCACTGCTTCTACACACAGAAAAATGCACACAGACACTGACAACCATGGTGTAAGGTAATTCCATCATTCAGATAGATTCCTCTACATCCTGTACTCTAGAAAGTGTGTGTGTGTGTGTGTGTGTGAGTGTGTGTGTTAGTGTGCACTCATGTACTATTTTAAAGACCAAATTTCCCTCAAGTTTGACATCTGTTTTTCTGAGCCTCCCTTCCCTCCTATGGTTGACCTTGAGCCCACAGTGGTCCTTAAAATTTTAGACTGATGTTTCCCCCTCTCCCTGTCCCTCTTTCTCCTCTTTCCTCATTTCCTCCTCCTTGTTCCTGCTTTCTTCTCCCATTCCCCGAGGGGGAGGAGTGGGGGAAGAGTGCATGCGCAATGGTGAAGGTGTTCTCTGTGAAGGCTTCTGTAAGGTGAATGTGACCTCAGAGCTTTATGTTACTAAGTGTGTAACTCTATATTGTACTTTTCATGGCAGCCAGACAGGCAGTTGTTCTCAAGTGCAAGTACTTGAAACAGTTTCTTTTCCGAATGCCAGTGACAAAATGTAACCTATATCTAAACAACAATTTGATAAGCTTTTACCAAAATAAATTTTTATGCCTATGAAATCAAATAGCAAAAGGAAAGATGGTCACCCCGAATTGTTTCTGTTTTGTGAAAATTCAAACATCGGTGCTGATTTTTATAGTTGGACACAAATGTGAATGGTAACATGTTTTTACCTTACTTTTTCCATTTTTAGTATCACCCCAGATTGTTGTGTTTTTTTTTTCCATTTAGTCTCAGAGAAACAAATCCATTCATAAACTAGCTTCTTTTAAGATTTCAATTTATGGTTGCTGGGATCAATTACAGTTGTTTTTAATATTATAATTCACAACTACACTTTACCTCAGATTTTTTTTTAAACAGCCTGATGTCTTTATACAATCAGTTTTTACATTTCTTTCATTGGAAAGTTAATTCGAGGTAATACCTGGGAACCAGAAGTGAATGGAGTCCTACCATGAAGGCTGTAAATGAGTGTTTCTTCAAAAGCCTTTTCTTCCTGCCTTGTCGCTCTGAACCTATTAGCTGGGGTGGAAAGTGGGGAGAAAGGGACGCCAACACCGGCCCAGTCCACCACCGTTGGCTGAGGCTCAGTGATCCACAATGTTAAGCTGTAGACATCTTGTATTAGCACACTTGACAGCCCAGGAAATGATTTTTCTCTAGAATTCCAGAAAAAGTTGCTGTTTAATACAAAAAAAATGTAATTATTGATTCAAATTGACACTGAAAACTAAGTTTACTGTACAAAAGCTTCAGGTTAAGTAGAAGTGTATTATACTGCCTTAATTCGATTCTGTATTTGTGATAGGAATTAAATAAAAGTGTTTCTGTGGTTTTGGTGTGTGATTTGTTGATAAATTCACTTCCTCCATCAGACTTACTTGTAGGGAGGATTCAGGGGTGGGTGGAAAAGCATTGACCTTGGGGAATCAGAAGACAGGTGCAAGTTCCAAACCTGCTACCAGCTTGCAACACCCCAGGGCAAGTCACATGACCCCTCTCTCCTCAGTTTCTTTTTTCTTAAATTTTTATTTATTTTTTTTTTTACTAATTTTTAGTTTTTCAATTACAGTTGGCATACAATATTATACTAATTTCAGTTGTACAACATAGTGGTTAGACATCTATATAACCTACAAAGTGGTCATCCTGGTAAGTCAGCCATCTGACACCATACATAGTTACTACAATATCTCCTGTTTCTTTAGTTAGCAAACTGGCAAGGTCAGGGTGGGGTGGGGGTGGTGGAGGGCTCACTGGGTTTGGTGTGTTCTCATTAGTGCGCTGACAAAGGGTGACTTGACCTACCTGCTCTTAGACTTATGGACCTTGCCTGCCATGCCTTCCGAAAACAGGTCCCTTGTCACACCCATGAAAGGAGTGAAGCCAGGCCCAAAAGTGTCAGAACCCCAGAGGCTGCTGGTACCAAGTAACAGCTCATGAGCCAGTTGGGGGAGGCACAGGAGACAGGAGGACAGGTGGTTTCATCTTCAGCTGGAAGATGGTGGCAAGACCCCAGCCATGGGGACAGTCTCCTTCAGGAATGCAGTCTCCAAAGAATCTCTAATGACAAGGGGAATGCTCCAAATAAACTGCTCCATAAAAATAAAACGATTCAAAATAATATGCAACAAGATATCAATTTAGTTAAGAAAATACGTATACTAAAACATGCATTTATACGCACATAGACAAAGAGTTATACATATATAGTTCTATCTGGGTTTAGCCAGACTAAGTATAAACCGAAGTCACCTTAACTTCATGCCCAAATTACAATGGTTCAAGCCCTAACAAAATGACTGCCGCACCTTAGGCTGATTCCCTGTGCAAAATTTCTGCCACGTATTCCTGACACCCAAAAACATGTTTACTTGTGCTCACAAACAGGTGGACAATCATTCCACCCCCACCCCATGTTTTTTATGTTCTTCCTCCCTGCCTCCAAGCAAGGAGTTTGCTTTGTGTGAGATTACAAATGCTCAAAGCAAGGGTGCCCTGTCCCAATGCTCCAAAATGTTTTTCTGCAGGAGCTCAAGGGGTGCAGTGTTCTGAGAAGAAATGGAAGAGGTGAGAAAAATTATTGACACTTATTACAACTTTGCTTCACACGTTTGCTCTCTGGTTCCTGAAGCAACACTGCTCATGTCCAGAGTCTCACAAACTCATATGAAAGTAGCTTCTTCAGCCACTGCTTACCTGCAAACTGCGTTCATTATTCCTGCCTGCCCACATCCGCCCCCATATTCCACGCCCACAATCCACCCCCACAGGAACAAGCAGCAGTTCATGCATAGTGCTTTGTCAGTTTATACATAGCCAAGAAACATTTTTTTTCTCTATCCCTCCTTCCATTATCCTATCTCTTTCCACCTCCAAAAGTCAAGAAGCCTCATAAACACATCTCTGATTTACCACACTCACTCACTATGAATGACCAAGACAAGACTTGAATCTCTGAGGTCAGGTTTAAAGTGCTTTGCAGTTCTCCCCAGCAAAATGCAGGGCTTCTTGTTTTATACTAATGAGAACAAAAGAGCCAGTTTTGCTGAATTCTCCAAAGAGAGAATCTGCCTTCAGGTGAGCCTAACTCTCTACATAATCAAGAGATTAAAAAAAAAGGCCACTAACTTTTAAATGACAGTTTCCCCCAGTTTCTACTCTTTTAAAAAAGTATTAAAATATAGCTAACATAAGACGTTATATTAGTTTCAGGTGTACACAATGGTTATTCAACATTGGATGAAAGAATAGATAAAGAGGAGGTGGTACAAACATACAGATCACCACCTAAAGAAGTGATCACCATAAGCCCAGTAACCATCTGCCACCGTACCACGCTATCACAATATTACTGACTATATTCCCTATGCTGTACATTACATCCCCATGACTTATTTGTTTTATTCCTGGAAATTTAGACCTCTTATTCCCTTCACTTTTTCCCCCTTTTTAAATGTTTTATTAGAGTTAATATTCAGTATTATTTTATATTAATTTCAAGTGTACAGCATAGTGGTTAGACATTTTTATAATTTAAGAAGTGAGCCCTCTGATTAGTCTAGTACCCACCTGGCACGTTACATAGTTACTACCATATCATTGACTATATTCCCTATACTTTAGCTTTCATCATCATGACTATTATGTAACTATCAATTTGTAATTTTTAATCCCTTCACCTTTTCCACCCTACCCTAAACCCCACTCTCATTTATTACCATGATGATTCTAGTACCCAACTGACACCATACATAGTTATCACAATATTACTGACTATATTCCTTATGCTATACCCTGCATCCCCATGACTATTTTGTAATACAAATTTGTACTTCTTAAAGCCTTCTCCTTTTTTCCCTCACACCCCAAAACCCCCTCCCGTCTGCCAATGACCCAGATGTTTTCTGTAACTACGAGTATGTTTCTGGGCTTTTTTGTTGTTTATTCTGCTCTTTAGATTCCACATATAAGCGAAATCACATAGCATGTCTTTCTCTGACACTCCTCTCAGCACAACCCTCCCAGTCTATCCATGCCGCTACAGATAGCAAGAACCCATTCCCTTCCATGGCTGAGCAATATTCCACTGTATATATGTACCACCTCCTCTTTATCTATTCTTTCATCCACAAATACCCAGGCAGGGTTTGAGGGAGACACTAGAGTGGGAAGAATTGTGGTACCAGGTTAATGTAGACTCTGGTTTGGTGCCTGTGTTGAGCCTGGAGCTACTCAGCAAAAGTCCGAGTACACTGAGGCCAGTTGCTGCCCAGCTGGGACCCAAGGTCTCTGATAGTTTTCCAAGAAACAGTGCAATGCGAGTGGGGCTGGCTGCTCACCAGAAAGTGCCTACAGTTGGGTGGGGCGGGGCCACAGCAGAGCTCACCAGGTTAATCAGATTCAGATTCGACCTGTGGGGGAGGGCTCAGCACATCAAAGATGGCTCCTGCCTGCCGGCTGCAGGGAGGAGGACCACCTCACAGGGAAAATGGAGACTGTCCTTCAGCCCTTGCCTCGAAGCCACAACCTCAGTTGGCCCGGTATGCCTCTGACACCTCCCAAGCCATTGTCTCTCCACCAGAGCCCATGGTGAATGCCTAGGAGTGAGAGAATCTGTGTGTGGGCTGTTAAAGAGGATGTCTGGGTTTCCTGCTGCCTTCCATCCCACCTGGGGGGTCAGAATCCCCACTGTTTTTCACAGCCAGATGTTGTGGAGTCTTCTCTTCCCAGCACCAGTACTCTGGGCTGGGGAGACCATTGTGGGGCTAGGGTCTCTCGCTCCTCTGGGAGGCACCTCCGTGGTTCAGCTATCCATCCTGGTTCTCAACCACCACACAGAGGTTTGGGGCCCATTTTGCATCTCTGCCCCTCCTACCAGTCTCGATGTGGCTTCTTATTTATATCCTTATTACAACTTCTATTCAGCCAGACTTCAGATGGTTCTCCAGGTTGATTGTTCTATAATTTAGTTGTAATTTTAATGTGGTCATGGGAGGAAGCAGGCATAGTGTTTATCTACTCTGCCATCTTGGATCTCCTAGTACTTCATTCTTTTAATGGCCAAATAATATTCCATTGTATGTATATACTACATTCTGTTAGTCCATTTGTCCATTGATGACATTTAGGCTGTTTCCACTTTTTGGCTGTTGGGAATAGTGCTATTATGAACATTGAGTTAAAGTATTTGTTGAAGTCCCTGCTTTCCATTCTTTTGGATCTATATCTAGGAGTGGCTAAATCATGTCTGTCTGACTTCTTTTGCTTAACATTATATCTTTGAGGTTTATTTATGTGTTTGTGTGTATCAGTAGTTTTTTTTTTTTCATTTTTATGTAGTATTCTACAGAATGAATATACCACAATTTATTGATTGACTCTACTGTTGATGGATATTTGTGTTGTTTCCAATTTGGGAATACTATGAAAATGTTTCTATAAACATTTTTGTCTTGTTCTTTTCTTGTTTTGGGTTCATAGACCACCTATCAGTGAAATCATATGGTTCTCTGCTTTTTCCGTCTGACTTATTTTGCTTAGCATTATAATCTCAAGATCCATCCATGTTGATTAATTTTTAAAAAAAAAGAAAGGAACAAGACAAACAAATAAAGAAACAAAAACTCATAGACACAGACAACAGTTTAGTGGTTACCAGAGGGTAAGGGGAGAGGGAGGATGGTAGAAGAGGGTAAAGGGGATCAAATATATGGTGATTGAAGGAGTACTGACTCTGGGTAGCTATTTACCATACAATGTGATAAATAGATGATGTATTACAGAACTGTACACTTGAAACCTATATAACTTTACTAACTATTGTCACCCCAATAAATTTAATTTAAAAAAACAACATTTTTGTATATGTCTTAACTTAATTTTCTATTGAGATATAATTTTACATAAAATGAAGTATCCAAATCTTCAATGTAGTGCTCAATGAATTTTTACATATGTATATCCTATGTAACCACCACACAAATCAAGATATAAAATGTTTCAAGCACTTAGAAGGTTCCATTATGCCAGAATAATTTTGCTGGTTCTCAAACTTGATTTAAGGAAGCACATAGAATGTACTCTTTTGTATCTGGCTTCTTTTGCTCATTATTTCGTTTGTGAGATTTATCCATATTGCTTTGGGTAGGAGTAGTGTATTTTCTTTTTATTGCTGTGTAGAATTCCATTGTGTTAAAATAACAATCTTTTAGATGGAAATTTGGGCTGTTTTCTGATTTGGAGCTATTATGAAGAAAGCTGTTATAAGCATTCTTGTGCATGCCTTTTTGCGCACATGTGAGCTCACTGCTCTTGGAAAAGCACCTCAGATAGGAATTGCTGAGTCATGAGTATATGTGTATTAGTTTTAGTAGGCACTGCCAAATATTTTTCCAAATTTCTTGAACCAATTCCAAAGTGGTTGAACCAATTTATATTCTCACCAGTGATGTGTGAGAGTTTGAGGCTCTCTGCATTCTTGCTAACATTTGGAATTTTCGGCCCTTTTAATGTTAGCTAGTGAGTGTCTAGTGTTATTTCATTGTGTTTTCAATTTGCATTTCTTTTTTTTTGCATTTCTTTAATGAATAATGATGTTAGCCATCTTTGCACATGATCATTGACCATTTGGAACTCCTCGTTAGTGAAGGGTCTGAACAAATCCTTTGACTGTTCTAAATTTGAGGCTTCTCTCTTCTTAGCAGTCAAAGTTCTTTATATAATCACATATATATGTATGAATATATATGTATATATACACATCTATATACATATATTTATATATATAAATAAATATATATATATTTCAAGAATATCTTCTCTCAGTCTGTGATTTTCCTTTTCTCTCTCTTAATTGTATCTTGTAATGAGCAAAAGTCTTTAATACTATAAAGTACCGCTTATCAGTTTTTTTCGTTTATGACTATGCTTTGTGAAAAAATTTCTGATTAATGTAATGAATACATTCTCTTTCCTAGTTTTTCTTTTAAAAACTTTAATGTTTTGCCTTTAACATTAAGTCTATGCTTTATCTTGAGCTAATTTTTTGTGTTTGGTGTGAGATGAGAGTCAAGGTTCATTTTTTTATATAGTCAAGTTTCATATTTTCATTTAATCACAATTTATTGAAAAGACCACTCTTTTGCCCCACTGAATTGCAGTGGAGACTTTGTTGTAAACTGGTTAATCATATAAAAAGTATTTATCTACCTATCTATCTACTTACTTATCTATCTGTTTCTGGACTTTCTAGTCTGTTCCATTAGTCTATTTGTCTAGCTTTGGACTAATGTCACATTATTTTTTAAATTTTAATTGACTATAGTTTATATACAATGATATATTACACATATTAAATGTACAGCTAAATGGATTTTTACATGTATGTACATTTTTATAACCACTCGTATGAGTAATTTTATATCACTGTTTTCCAGATGAAGATACAGAACATTTCAAGAATCCCAAAAGCCTCTTTCATGCCCAAACTCAGTCAATATCTCCTCCAGAGTTAACCTCTAGTTTAACCTCTATTATCGCGTAACTTTTGCCCATTTTTGAATTTCATTAAAAAGAATTACAATATGTATGCATTTGAGTCTGGCTAATTTAGGAAAATATTGTGCTTTTCAGAGGCATTTGTGTGGTTGGATGTATCAGCAGTTCTTTTTAAAATTTTTCATAGAAATATTTAGTGACGTGGAATATCTTCAACCCATATTAAGTTGGAAAAGCATGCAATAAAATGGTATGTAATTTTGTTAACAAAACCAAAATGAGTATCAGAATAGACACATATGTTTTAACACTTTCTATAGTGAATATATATATATATATATATAACTTTTATTGAGATATAATTCAGATACCATAAATTCTATCATTTAAAATTGTTTATCGCAATGTTTTTTTAGTATATTCACAAAGGTGTAGCTCCATCACCATAATCTAATTCTTCAATATTTTGATCACACCAAAAGAAACTCTGTAACCTTTGGATTCCTTCTCCATTACTGCCTCTACTATGACAACCACTAATCTACTTTTTGTATTTATGGATTTATCCGTTGTGGACATTGCATATAAATGGTATCATATAATATGTGGCCTTTTGTGTTTGGTTTTCTTCACTTAGTTTAGTTGTTAACGTGCATCTGTTCATTTTTTTTACCTTTCTTTTTTAAAAATTTATTGGGGTGACAATTGTTAGTGAAATTACATAGAGTTCAGGTGTACAATTCTGTATTACATCATCTATAAATCCCATTGTGTGTTCACCACCCAGAGTCAGTTCTCCTTCCATCACCATATATTTGATCCCCCTTACCTTCATCTCCCTCCCCCCACCCCCCTTACCCTCTGGTAACCACTAAACTATTGTCTGTGTCTATGAGTTCTTGTTTCTCATTTGTTTGTCTTGTTCTTTTGTTGTTTATGGTTTATATACCACATATCAGTGAAATCATAGGGTTCTCTGCTTTTTCTGCCTGACTTATTTCGCTTAGCATTATACTCTCAAGATCCATCCATGTTGTCACAAATATTCCTATATCATCTTTTCTTACGCCAAATAGTATTCCATTGTGTGTATATACCACAACTTCTTTATCCATTCATCTATCGAAGGACATTTTGTTTGTTTCCGTGTCTTGGCCACTGTAAATAAAGCTGTAATGAACATTGGAACACACGTGTCTTTATGGATAAATGTTTTCAAATTTTTTGGTTAGATACCCAGAAGAGCGATTGCTGGGTCGTATGGTAATTCTATTCGTAATTTTTTAAGGAACCTCCACACTGCCTTCCATAACGGCTGCACCAGTCTGCATTCCCACCAACAGTGTATGAGGGTTCCTTTTTTTCCACAGCCTCTCCAACACTTGTTACTATTTGTCTTGTTGATGATAGCCATTCTGACTGGGGTGAGGTGATATCTCATTGTGGTTTTTATTTGCATTTCTCTGATAGTAGGTGATGTTGAGCATTTTTTCATCTGTTTATTTGCCATTTGCATGTCCTCTTTGGAGAAATGTCACTTCAGGTCCTCTGTCCATTTTTCAATTGGGTTGTTTTTTTGTTGTTGTTGAGTTTCATGAGTTCCTTGTATATTTTGGATATTAGCCCCTTATCGGAGGCACTGTTTGCAAAAATCTTCTCCCATTCAGTTGGTTGCCTCTTTTTTTGTCGATGGTTTCTTTTGCTGTGCAGAAGCTTTTAAGTTTCATATAATCCCATTCATTTATTTTAGCTTTTATTTCCATTGCCTTTGGAGTCAAATTCATAAAATGCTCTTTGAACCCAAGGTCCATAAGTTTAGTACCTATGTTTTCTTCTATTCAGTTTATTGTGTCAGGTCTGATGCTTAAGTCTTTGATCCATTTTGAATTAGTTTTGGTACACGGTGACAGATAGCAGTCCAGTTTCATTTTTTTGCACGTGGCTATCGAATTGTCCCAGCACCATTTATTGAAGAGGCTGTCTTTCCTCCATTGTACGTTTTTAGCTTCTTTGTCAAAAATTGTCTGTCCATATTTATGTGGTTTTATTTCTGGGTTCTCAATTCTGTTCCATTGATCTACGTGTCTGTTTTTCTGCCAATACCATGCTGTTTTGATTATTGTAGCCCTATAGTACAAGCTAAAGTCAGGCAGTGTGATACCTCCAGCATTGTTCTTTTTCCTTAAGATTGCTTTGGCTATTCCGGGTCTTTTGTGGTTCCAAACAAATCTGATGATTTTTTGTTCTATTTCTTTAAAAAATGCCATTGGGATTTTGATGGGGATTGCATTAAATCTGTATATTGCTTTGGGTAATATGCCCATTTTAACTATGTTGATTCTTCCAATCCATGAGCACAGAATGTCTTTCCATTTCTTTGTGTCTTCTTCAATTTCTTTCAAAAATGTCTTATAGTTTTCAGGGCATAAGTCCTTCACATCCTTGGTTAAGTTTATTCGTAGGTATTTTATTCTTTTTGCTGCAATTGCAAAAGGAATTGTTTTTTGTATTTCTTTTTCTGAGATTTCATTGTTAGTATATAGTGAATCCCATTCATTTTTAAGGCTGAATAATATTCTTTTGTATGTATACACCACATGTTGTTTATCCATTCATCTCCCATAGTTAACATCATCAGTGAAAATTCGGTGATGTTAATATAGTCAAAAATTGTTTCCACCTTTCGACTATATTAATAATACTGCTATGAACACTGGTATACAAATATGTATTTGTGGATGTAGGAAACTAAAGGTAGAAGAGCAACATGAGCCTAACACATACAGAAGAAAAGAAACAATGAAGACTGGAGCAGAAATTAAGGACACTGTAAACAGGACTATCATAGCTAAAAAAAAAAATCAATGAAACTAAAAGCTGGTCCTTTGAAAAGATAAAACAAAAATTGATGAACCTCTATTCAGGCTCACCAAGAAGCAAAAAGAAATAAATAAGGCCTGAGACTGTAATATACAGCCTGGTGACTATAGTTAACAATACTGTATTGTATATTTGAAAGTTGCTAAGAGAGTAAATCTTAAAAGTCCTCATCACCAGAAAAAAAGACTTGTAACTATGTATGATGACGAATGTTAACTAGACTTAATGTAGTGATCAATTTGCAATAAATCAAATATCAAATCATTATATTGTACACCTGAAACTAATGTAATGTTATATGCCAATTGTACCTCAATTTAAAAAAAAACAACAAGTAAAGACAGAGGACACAATTGCTAATATCAGAAATGAAAGACCAATCATCACTACTGATCCCATGGATATAAACAGAATAATAAAGGAATAAATACTATGAAAACTTCTATGGCCATAAATTTGATAACTAGATAAAGTGGTCTGAGTCATTAAAAAATACAACCTGGGCCGGCCCGGTGGCTCAGGTGGTTAGAGCTCTATGCTCCTAACTCCGAAGGCTGCCGGTTCCATTCCCACATGGGCCAGAGAGCTCGCAACTACAAGGTTGCCAGTTGGATTCCTCGACTCCCTCAGGGGATGGTGGCCGCAAGGGATGGTGGGCTGCGCCCTCTACAACTAGCAACAACAACTGGACCTGGAGCTGAGCTGAGCCCTCCACAACTAAGACTGAAAGGACAACAACTTGACTTGGAAAAAAGTCCTGGAAGTACACAGTGTTCCCCAATAAAATCCTGTTCCCCTTCCCCAATAAAATCTTTAAAAAACAAACAAACCAAAAGAACTCCACAACCTACTAAACCCACACAAAGGGTTTTGGGTAACTCCAAACTTGTTATGCCCTTTCCTGTGGCTGCTAGGTTTCTGGTTTTCACAAATACTGCAGTTGTGAGGCTATTGTTTTTAAAAGCTACTATGGAGCTAAGAGAGGGGAATGAAATTAGGGCAAGTTAAAACACCACCAAACTCATTTTTCTTACTAAAAGTCAGTCATTTTTCTTGAATAAACCCTCCTTGAATTGTTGCCAGACTTAGGTTAATTTTCAGAGTTCTGAAAAACGTTAATCTTGACAGTTTTTGCAGTGTTTTTGCTTTTATGGAGAAGCACATTCTGGAAGCCCTTCGTCTGTCATTTTGAACGTGCCCTCCTGAACTTTGATTTTTTTCCCCACTTGCGTAATATGTCATAGAAATCGCTCCTCATCAGTTCAGAGATCTTCTCATTCTTTTAACAGTGCTATAGAGTTCCATTATGCCAATGTTGCATGATTCATTCAAGCACTCTCTTATGTATGGGCATTTAAGTTGTTTCAAATATTTTGCAATTACAAACTATACTGCAATGAACATCTTTGTACATATGTATTTTTGTATTGTTGGAAGTTCATCTTCAATGACTGATTGCTAGAATTGGGACCTTTAGGTTGAAAGGTTGTCTTAGGCATTGCCAACTTCCCTCTGGAAGAGTTGTATTGGTTTGCATTCTCAACAGCAATGCATGAGGGTGCCTGTTTCCCCACATACTCATCAAATAATTCTGTTGTCACACTTTTATGATTTTTCCCTGTCTAATAAGTAAGAAATGGTATCCTGATGTAGTTTTAATCAGCTATTCTCTAATTATGTACTGAGTTTAAACATTTTTGATGTTTAAGGGGCATTTTGATATCCTTTTTTGGGGTAAATTTTCTGTTTATGTATTTTCCTCACTTTTCTATTGGGTTTTTGGTTCTTTGCCACTCAAAAAATGTTTAAATACTTTTTTCTTTTTCCTTTTTTCTTTTATCCCCTTAGTTTTATTGAGATATAATTAACAATGTTAAATTGTATACATTTAAAGTGTATAACTTGATGATTTGGTATATGTATACAATGTGAAATAATCACAACACTCAAGCTAATTAACATATCCATCACCTCCCATAGGTAACGTTTTTTTTTTTTTTTTTTTTTTTTTGTGATGAGAGCACTAAGATCTACCCCTTAGAAAATTTCAAGTATACAGTACACTATTGTTAACTAGTCACATGGTTGTACATTAGGTCTCCATAATTTATTCATCTTGCACGACTGAAACTTTGTACCTCTTCTGTTTTCTCTTCAGATCATATAAATCGTTTGGCTTTTATTTTTCAATTACAATTATTTTTCAAATACCATATTATATTAGTTTCACGTGTACAACATAGTGATTAGACATTTATATAACTTATGAAGTTAAGTACCCATCCAAATTGCTTTTTATTTTTATAGAGTTGTTAATCACAAGTCATGCCTGAGATTTGATTTCTTTTTCTTGTGCAACTTTTTCAGATCAAGTTAAATGCCTTTTTCAGTGGTTATGGTTCACTTTAATTAAATTCATGCTCTTTGACCGTGTCATTAATCAACTGTTCTTAATTCTGGCGGAAGTTTTGGAGACCAGCAACAATTTCAGGAAAGGTTTAGCAGCCTGAGTAATTTTCATCACAGTCAAGCTAGACAGGGACTAAGATTCCACTATTGAATGAAACTCCTGTGTGGGGTTGGGAGTGGGGATGGGGGGAGTTGTCAAGAAGTTTTATAAGAATGTGTCAGAAATTATAAGAATGGGTTATATTTGTCAGGAGACAGAGAGAGAGAGAGAGAGAGAGAGAGAGAGAGAGAGAGAGAGAGAGAGAGAGATTAAGCAACATAAAATTTAAGCAAGAAAAGGCTATAACCATAAAAACAATACTTTTAAAATGAGGGTTAACAGCTTTGGGCAGATTAGCAGGAAAAAAAAGTGAAAGGTCAAGCAGAAAACAGTTGTCATAATTTGATACATATTTTTTGAGTATCTATTAAGTGTAAGATCCTCTTCTCTTCTAGGCAGGTAGGGTCTATGAGAAATACAAAGAGAAACGAGATAGAATTCCCCATCCTCATTTAGAGGCCCCAAATCAACAATGTCGCCTTTTGTGTAAGCTATCATTTACTAAGCTCCTGCTATGAAATAGGCACCACTCAAGGTACTTTACTTCTCGTAGCTCTAATTCTCGTACAAATGCTGCCAGGTTTATATTATTACTTCCATTTTCGAGAAGAAGAGATTGAGGATAAGAAATGTTAAGAAACTTGTCTGGAGTCAGAATGCTGGCAAGTAGGGCAATTTGAACCCAGATCTGCTTTGAGAACATCAAATATCAATTTTGCAAAGTACTTCACAGTGAGTTCTGTTACATTTAGTCAAACCAGATTAGCCTAAAATAACAACAGCCATAGCTAACCTTATTTCATAATTTCTAAATGCCCGAACAACACTCGAGAGTTTACATGGGTCATCACAATTAATCGTGAGACAGAATTTTTTAATATTTGCATTCTCTACATCCTTTCTCTCTGGTGCTACCATCTACCTCACTATCCATATTGAAATCCTAGATTTCATCCAGGACTCCCACCTCACCCACATTGATTTGACTTATAAACCCAGTAAATTTTAGCTCTTCAGTAGCTCTTTAATTCATCCTTTTATCTTAATCCTCATAGTCACTTCCTTAGTTTGAACTATCATCATTTCTTAGATGGCTTACTAAGAGCTTCTGAACCCCTCTCCCTGCCTTTCTAATCCACTTTCACCAAACCAACACAGTACCCTTTCTATACTGCAAATCTAAATGCATCTCTCCTCCAGTGTGCCTCCTTGTCTTAGCCTGATTGTACCCTCCTTTGGCCCACTCTGCATGTCACCTATATTGAACTCCCTGCTCTTCCCAGGGCCCGCCTCTATGTCCCTCAAGTTTTAAGAATTCTTCATATCTTAGGTTTATTAGTCCTTCACCTGTGGTATACGTTGAAAATATTTTCTACCCATTTGTCAGTTGTCTTTTGATTTTGTTTATGGTGCATTTGCAACGCAAATTTTAAAGAGGTAATCAAATCTATTTGACTTCTTTTATTGACTCTGGATTTTGAGTCATTGTTAGAAAGTGTTTCCCTACACCAAGGTTAAAAAGGAATTCCCTCATATTTTCTTCTAGTACTTGCTTGGTTTCGTTTTTATTTTTAACTCTTTAATCCATTTGGAGTCTATTTTTTGTTTGTTTATGGTGTGAGATATGGATGTAATTTTGTGTTTTTCCCTGTGAAATCATCTGGGTCTGGTGCTCTTTTGTGGAGTGGTCCCTTAATAACTTCCTCTATTCCTTCTATAGAATTAGTCTGTTTAAGCTTCCTAACTCTGATGGGGTCAATTTTGGTAACTTGAATTTCCTTAGGAAATTATCCATTTCCTCCAGGTTTTCAAGTCTTCAAATTTGTTTATATAGTCTCATATGATTTTAAAAATTTCTTTGGTTTTTATGATTATTTCCCCCTTGTCATTTCTCATTATGTATATCTATGCTTCTTTTCTCCATTTCTTTTCTTGATAAAATTAGCTAGTACTTTGTCTATATTGTTTTTCTGTACACAATTATACTTTTATTTTTTAGATCTAATGATTTTCTATTCTCTTCATTAATTTCTGCTCTTAACTTAATTATTTTCTTCTTTGTACTTTCTTCTGGTTTACTTTTTTATTATTTTTCTGGTTTTGTGACTTTGAAATTTAATTCATTTTTGTTGTTTCAGTTTCTGGATAAAAGTGTTTAATGCAAAAAAATATTCCCTGAGCACTTGTTTTTTTAAAATGATAGATATTCTTTTTTTTTAATTGGGGGAAGGGGAACAGGACTTTATTGGGGAACAGTGTGTACTTCTAGGACTTTTTTCTAAGTCAAGTTGTTGTCCTTTCAGTCTTAGTTGTGGAGGGTGCAGCTCAGCTCCAGGTCTAGTTGCCAATTGTTAGTTGCAGGGGGCGCAGCCCACCATCCCTTGCGGGAGTCAAAACCGGCAACCTTGTGGTTGAGAGGACACGCTCCAACCAACTGAGCCATCCGGGAGCTCAGTGGCAGCTCAGCTCAAGGTGCCCTGTTCAATCTTAGCAGGGGGCGCTGCCCACCATCCCTTGCAGGACTCGAGGAATTGAACTGACAACCTTGTGGTTGAGAGCCCACTGGTCCATGTGGGAATGGAACCGGCAGCCTTCGGAGTTAGGAGCATGGAGCTCTAACCCCCTGAGCCACTGGGCCGGCCCCCCTGAGCACTTTTTTAAGTGCATGTATCCCATATATTCTGATATGTAGTGCTTTTATTGTCATTTTAAAAAAATCTGTTATTGACAGATTTTTGTGGTTTGTGGTTCCCATTTCACACAGAAGTAGTTTAATAGGAGATTCCTGAAGGAAGGGCCTTTATATTTTTGTTAGTACATTCTAGTTGTGATTACATTTTAATCAGACAATGTTGCTTATAATATTTATATTTTATGGAACTTATTGATGTTTTCTTTGTTACCTAATACATGATCAATGTTTGTGAATGTACCATGGACACCTGAGAAGAATGTGTGAATTTCCTATTATTAAAGAAACTGCCAACATATTCAAAATATCTATTTTATTGCTTATTGTTTCCTTACAAATATGCACATTCTATGTCCATACATATTTTTGTCCACTCTATTTGTATTGTACTGAAAATAGTGTGTTAAAGTCTCCTGTGATTAGTGAATGTCCAACTGTATCTCCTTGTATCCTCTGCAGTTTCTACCTCTTCTTATTTCTAGTACATAAGAGAACCATGTAATATTCCCTGTTTTCTCCTGTAGACTGATAGGGTGAAGTGCTGATAACCTCAGTGCTCGGGACTGGGTTGAACTTTTAATAATCTTAACTGAACTCTGGTTCATTCCTCTTCCTTGGGCATGACCTTTCTGTGCTTTTAATTGAGACCCATGTAGGTCTCTGTTTCCTCAGCCCTAAAAAAAAACCTTAGAGATGGTAATGTTAAAGGAGTGACAAGGTAACATAAACCCTCTGACAGATGACAATGATAAAAATGGGATAATATGATTAAAGACAATTATTGAAAGACAGTATAAACCCTCTAAGAGGATCTAGAATACAGATGATAATTTACTCAAAAAGTTGCAGCTCTAAGATTGTGATTTAGTTGCTTTCTGTCCTGACAATGGTCTCCAAGCCCCACAGCTATGACTACTGAAAATAATGGCTGAAAATGACAGCCTTACCATCAAAAGGTAAGGCAGTTCAGAGTTGGGTGGTATGAAAGCAATGTGAAATTTACAGGGGAAACTCTAGAACAGGGGTGTCCAAACTGCAGCCCGCGGGCCAACTGTGGCCCGCAATCTATTGTTAATTGGCCCACAGCAAATTCCAAAAATATATTTAGTTTACTTAAATAAACCAGGTGAGGCAATATGTATTTCACCTCAAGTGAGTGGCGTGGCTGTTTGTGTATTTTACCGCATATGGCCCTTAGTAAAAAATGTTGAAAAAAGTTTGGACACCCTTGCTCTAGAAGCATGATCGGAAATTTAAAATTGTAATCCTGTTATCAAGAAAAATACAGAAGAAAAAATAACAAAGAAAGAAAACTGCAGAAGAAATGTGATCCAAATTTTAAATATAAACTCTATCCCAACCCCTAAATAATAGCTAAAAGCAGGTGGGAGGATTCTCTCCATTTCTGCTCTCTTCCCCCTCAGACAGACCCAGATGTCTGGGATAGGGATATCTTAAGACCAAAGACAAATAAGTTCTTGGATTGGCAATATGAGTAGCATTATAGCCATTGGCCTATTATTTGGTGATGTTTTGTGGCAATAATGTTGTTGAAACATAGAAAGATGGGGTAATTCATATTTATACAGGTGTGTGTTTTTTTAATGAATGGGCAAGATTTTATTAATCTGTGAAGGAAAAGGCAAAACCTAAGAGGTGGGAAGATGCATGGTAGGTCATACAATCGTGAGTTGTACAGTTTCAATGGGGAATAAAGATGACAGAACAGTAGGAAGAGAGTTCTGCATTCTGGAGCTCACTCAGTCTACCCCTCCCAAACTGCAGCCTGTCCAGAGCTACTGATAGAGACCTAGACAGGTATTTTATCACTTATATAATTTAGCTGTAAAATCCAATTCATTCTTTGGCTCATCAAATAGAGCAATTGTAAAAGTCCTAACCAATAGTTTTGGAAAGATTTTATGTTGGGATAGACTGAAATTGATCTACTTCATTTAATTATTATGTCTTTTAGGATTCAGTTAGCTTTCTTCAGAGTCAATTAGCTTAAAACTAGGGAGGCTTTCTCCTGCCTCTGAATTCCCATATCACTTCTTAGACCAGACTTTTTATTTGGCACTTGGTAGATAGACTCATAAAATTTTAGAGTTGGAAAGAACTTTAGAACATCATCCTATTACACTTAATACTCAGTGTAAGTGTAGTGATTTCTTCTATAATGTCTGTTGCAGATACTTATCTAGCCTTTGATTGAATACTCCTAGTGATGGGGAACTCTCTACTGCTTAAGTCTTCTCCACATTTGGATAGCTAGATATTTTCTTGGAGCATGCAGGGGACAAGTCTGAGCAAGAGATGAGGAAGGAGCTACCAGACAAGCAAACGGAAAATGAGGACAGAGTGGTGTCTTGAAAACAAAAGCAAAAGAGAGTTTCAAGAATTAAGGGATTAATTGTTGACTACACACTGCTGCCAGAGTCAATAAGATGAGAATGGACATCTATCCAAAATTGCAATGGACTGAAACATGAATGGGAGATAAGGGAAAGGAGACAGTGATCAGGAGCAATTTTTCCCCCCCAAGAAATGTTGAGGGAGGAAAGGAGGTATAAGAGTAGCTAGAACAAGATACAGGGATCAGAGAGAGGCTTTTTGAAGTGGGGCATGTCGGTTGATGAACATGTTTGTATGCTGAGAAGACAGAGCCAGGCAAGAGACCATAACTCTTGACAGATGGAGGTCCTGAAGAGGTACCTGGAAGTAAATGGGCCAAATCATTAGGGGGAGGATCTGTGTGGCCAGGTGACTTTCTAGGAGCACTCCATGGTGAAAGGCAGCAGTGAAATGAATCCACCTGTGGGTGCTTTGGGGATGGGACGAGGCAGAGTATGGATGGTGAGGCAAGGTAGTAAAGAATATTAGCAAGAGATTATGGAAGAGATGGACCTAGCTTCACCGTTTCTTCGTTGTGTGACTTTGGATAAGTCACTTCCTCTCTTTGGGCCTCAGGTGGCTCATCTCTGGTTGCAATTCCAAATATGATGGCGTATGCCCATGACATCATAAACTATAGAGTGTAGCATGAGTATTGGTTGTTTAGATTTCCTTCTTTCTTCTGAAAGCAAGTGGAACAAGGCCATGAATGAGAACAATGAGTACTTTAGTGTTGGTGCAAAAAAGACACAATCTCTAGTGAGAGCCTCTCTTCTCATAAATCATGCTTCCCTGTTTTCACAACATCGGTGCATGGGGGGGCTGAGGTTAGATAAATAAAGATTAGTAAGGAAGGCCTTGAAAGTCAGGCTAAGAAGTCAGGAATCAATCCTGAGGATGATGGCAAGCACTGGACACTTTTGAGCAGAAAAGTGACATTAGGAATCTAGTCTTTTAAGAAGGTTCATTTAAAATGTGTATACAGGCTGAATTGGAAAGAAAGGAGAACTGAAGGCAGGATGAGTAGTTCAGAGGAGACCACAAGCATCAGTTTATAGATTGAAGAGCTAGGGAATAGATCAGATATATTTTGAAGGAAGCACCTGAATGACTGGATAAGGAGAGAGAGAGAGAGAGAGAGAGAGAGAGAGAGAGAGAGAGAGAGAGAGAGAGAGAGAGAGAGAGAGAGAACAGGGGTGTGATAACTAAGTATCTAACTTAGGAGCCTGAGGGAACTGGGATATAACCTAGAGAAATGTAAATAAGAAAGGACTCAGCTTTGGCATGTGTCTGTGCACATGCATGTGTGTGTGTGTTGGGGGTATAGAGGATGGGCAGATATTGGTCCACTAATAACGACTCATATTGGGCACACTAACCACTATTTGGCGCCACACCATCCACAGGCCACACTTACCATCAGCTACCTAACCAGAGTCTTGTGTTGGCCAATCTATTCCACCCATCCCAGTCCACCTTCCCAGAAGTCTTTCACTGATAGGTACCATAACTTACATATCCAGTTTCCTGGATATCTGGATAGATTTAAATTTTTCACTATTATAAATGATGTAACTGAGCTTTAAAAAAACATGATATGGATCAACCTACACAATCTTCTAGGGGCCATGCCTATTCCAAACTCTGTCTTCCACAACCCATTTTATTGCATGGAGACTAAACAAGTTACCTGCTTTTGCTACCTGGAATCTCCAAGAGGCAATGATGAAATATTCATGCAGAAGGACATGATGTAGGCATCTTTGCTTCTGGATTCTGGCTCTTTGAACCCACCCCCACAATAGCAACTTTGTCTATTGTGGTTTCACTCAGCACCCTCCTAATTCTCCATCCAGGAATTCTGAAGCTCAGCTGATATGCTCTGACAGTGGCAGTACTAAAAGACCTTATCTTTTGAGTTGACAACATTTAACACTTTTAAGAATCAATTGGTTTTAGTCTAAATAATTTGGCTCCTGTGTTTTTAGTCTATTTATTCTCCCAAGAAAGAAAAAGAATATTAAAACATTTTCCTCCTGCCCCTTTAATTCTTTACCCTCCTTTTCCACCTTTCTGTTCTGAGTGCCTCCCTCTGTTGGAGTGGGCAGTTAGTAGACATGTGTTCATTTCTGCTTTTCGAGACATACAGCCTCAGTATTGTGTGAGTCTTAGAGAGCCTTTAGTTCTACAATACCATTTTATAAGTAAAGAAACTCAGGATGAGAGGTGTAGTGACTTGCCTAGACTACATATCTGAGCCCTTATTTGAGGAACCAAGAACAGATTTTTCAGGCCCTTTTCTCATTCTCATACACCCCAGTGTCTCCCAATTCCATGCTCATTTACATTGCTAGATTACACTTCCTGTATTTTAACCCTATTCTCCCATTTTACAGATGAAGGAACCGTATCTAAGAGAGTGAAGCAACACAGCCACTCAGCTAGTAAGAGACAGTAAAAAGCCAGAGTCAGATGCTCAGTTCATCAAGGACATGAGCAGAACTTGGACAAGAGCGAAGAGATCAGGGGAATACAGTATAACACAACAGGATGTCAGGGATTGAGGGTGGATTGAAAAAGTGCTACTTCAGGAATAGCAAACGGCATTGCTGCTCCACTTGTGGTTTTATTCTTTGCCAGTATTTTGACTTTGACCTGGAGAAAAACAAAACAGCACGCAAATCTAAGGCATGCAAAGTTAATGCAAGAACTTCTCCCTACTTTCTCCTCTGTGCTGGCACCTTCGTTAGGTTTTCTATGAGATTACACTAAAGTGAAAGGGAATATACTCCTTTGTAAAATTTAGAGATTGAACTTTCCAACTGAATTGCTCTTCAAGGGAAAATCCAAGTGGAATGTTTGCCAGAAACTATATTTTCAGGGAAAACCTTTATTCAACCACCAAACATTTGGTAGCAGTCATGGCCTACACAAATGAAGGCAACAATGGAAGAGGGAAAGGAACACTTGTCTCTTGAGTCAAGCGAACCCAAGAAGCATTTTGGGTTTCTTCAGATAAATACTCAGATGTGGGATTTCTAGGTCCTTCTTTGTCTCTTGTCATAGTCTTAGTTTTAAAGTCTATTTTGTCTGGTATAAGTATTGCTTCCCCAGCTTTTGGTTTGTTTGTTTCCATTTTCATGAAATATTTTTTTGCATCTCTTTACTTTCAGTCTGTGTGTGTCTTTCGATCTGAAGTGAGTCTCTTTCAGGCAGCATATGTAAGGGTCTTGTTTTCTTATCCATTCAGTCACACTTTTAATTGGAATATTTAATCCATTTACATTGAAAGTAATTGTTGATAGGTATGTAGCTATTATTATTTTATTATTCATATTTTTGAATTCCTAAATTATATAAATGGCAAACCATTATGCAATACACTTGAAACTAATATAAAATAATATTGAATATCAACTCTAATTGAAAATTTAAAAAGGGGGGCAAAGATCAATAATGTTGTGGCAGTATGGTACAGTGTCGGATGGTTCCTGGACTTATGGTGATCACTTCTTTAGCACAGGGAATATAATCAATAATGTGGTAATAACACTGTATAGTGCCAGGTGTGTACTGCTGAATAACTATGATGTACACCGGAAACTAATATAATACTATATGTAAGCTATATTTTAATTAAAATCTTTTTAAAAAAGAAAGCCCAAGAATATAGTCCTGTTTTTGCCACTCACTAACTAGCATTTAAGACATTTAATTTCTAATAAGCTTCAGTTTTCTCATCTATAAAATGAGGCTCATGAAATGTTTCCTATCTACCTCACCAAAGTGAGATGGTGGATGTGAAAGTTCTTTGAAAACTCTAAAGCACTGAATGCTAGGAAAGGGTAACTGGGATCCCTGGCAGGAAACTATTGACTCGCTCTGTTCTCATGTCAGAGTAGGTTAACATACCATGAGGTCCTTGAGAGTGGGAGAGCATCTTTTATCCCAGGAACATGTAGAACAACGTCTGGCAGATAATCTGTGCTTGCTGTGTATCTGCATTGAATGAATGAATTTACCAGATATTATCAGTCATTTGTCCAAGGATTTGCTTCCATGAAGGTGAAATCAGATGTAGAAGAGGCTATTCATTCCTGTTAAACTGTAGACACAACATTATATAAGCTAACTACTATATTGTTGTCTTTGTCTATGTCTGAGTTTTAGTTTGTCTTGTTTGTTCATTTGTTGCTTTAGTTTTATATCCCATACATACGTGAAATCATATGGTTCTTGACTTTTTCTTTTTCCCCCCTTTCTTCCGCCTCCCCCTGCCCCGCCACATTCTAGTTCAAGCCATTGTTTCTCAGTCTATTTGTGTAGGACACAGCTCCCTGGCCCATGCTGGTATTATGAGCCTTGCGCTCCGAGGCAGTCTGTCATGGTCATCGGTCTGCCACTCACAGCAGCTCACGGCAGCTCTCGCTGGCTGCCAGCCACTCATGTTGGCCGCCGGCTGCTCATGGCGACACACGGCAGCCCACGGCAGCTAACGCCAACCTCTGGCTCCTCACAGCAGCCCAGCTCCAGGGAGAGCTATTGTTCACAATCTTAGCTGTAGAGGACGCAGCTCACTGGCCTATGTGGGAATCGAACCAGTGACCTCAGCGTTAGGAGCACAGCGCTCCAACCACCTGGGCCACCAGGCCGGCCTGTTTTTGAGTTTTTCCATGTGACTTACTTGCTTAGCATGCTAATTTCAAGATCCATCCGTGGAGACTTGACTTTTGGGTGGTGAACACACAATGCAATACGCAGGTGATGCATTATAGAATTGTACACTTGAAACATAATTTTATTAAGCAATGTCACCCCAATAAATTTAAGAAAATTTAAAAAATGATAAGCTAATATATTTTGGTAAAGGGTTAGAAGAAGTAACTTATTAGTCTACTCTTATCGTTAAGATCCATCTCTACTCACCATACAAGCATGCCTCCATGAAGGCTCACAGGCTCTCATGCTTATTTCCATTGCCATTAACTAATTGACAAATTTCCTGGGTTTCCATTTCACCTGAGATAAGGCACTTTTCACTTGCAAATTAACCAGTTTGCCAAGTTGAAAGGAGGGATTCTCTCAGAATGACTACTGGAAAACTTGCTGAAAGACTACAAATGCCAGAGATTTTTCTTTTAACTCAGTTTAACTGAAGTCAGGGAAAGTCAGAGATAGAATGAAACGTTGAGATGATTAGCTCGAAAACATCACTTTCCATGTGTGAAAACTGAGGCCCAGAGAGAGGAAGGGGCTTCTCAGTGTCATATCTATAGATCATAATGGTTTGAGAGCAGAGAGAATGACTGGGTAGAGCATGTCTTAATCCAGAGTTACAGAATTAGTTGTATTTTCTGATTTTGCACTGTGTGAATTTAAGGAACTTATTTCGCTAACACTATTTTTTCACCTGAAATTTGGGTATAGTCATATACATAGTAATTCCCACTTCATAAAGTATTGTGAGGGCCAAATGGGATAACGTGGCCTCTATCCTAATGTCTGGGACAGAGTTGGCACTCAGTGAGTATGAATTCCTTCTCCTTGTCTTCCCTTGGATTTCCTTTTTGATTAGTCTTGTGGCTAGCACATAATAGGGACTTCATAATATTTGGTGATTGGAATTGGCTGCCATCTTGATGCCATGCAGTGCTGTAGGATCTGTTGTCTTTTCTAGAAGCAGTCTCATATTTTAGGCAGGGATTTGTGCATACTAGTGACTTTTCACAGCTTTCCTCCAACTAAATTCCTGTTCACATGGGACAACTAAACTGTCACAACACTGTCATGTCGTTCTGCTCCTTGGCATACCCTTCAGCCACCTGACCACTGTAGAGTGGAGGAATCCAGAAGAGAGCGGGAGTAAGATCACAACTGCAGAACAATAACTTCATCTTCCTCCAAGCCCCCAGTCCACACGAGATAATCTCTCTCATTTTGGCACTTTCCTGCTTCATCTCATAATGGCAAAAACTTGCCTATCTCCAGGCCAGCTCAAATGCCATCTCCTATGAGCCCCGATCGTACTTTATACAGCTTTGTTTTACAAATAAAGAAATGAAAGTTCACAAAGGTTTAGTAATTTGCCCAAAGTCATGGACCTAGTAAGCAGCACCGCTGAAGGATGAGAGAATGATGACTGCTTACTGAGCACTTAGGCTGTAACATAGTCACTGTTACCATCTCCCCCATTTTACAGAGGCTGTATATTGGCTTGGGGATCTGCACAGGATATCCTGTTAGTAAGTAACAAGCTGAGATTCACAGTAAGTTACTTACTAAAGACTTGCTGAGTGAACAATCGTCCCTCTGGGATAGCATTTCTCAACCTTGGCACTATTGATATTCTGGGCTGTACGATGTGTGTGTGTGTGGTGCCTGTGAACTATAGGATGTTTTAGTAGCATCCCTAGCCTCTACCCACTAGATGCCAGTAGCACACTTCCCAAGTTGTAGCCACCAAACATGTCTAGACATTGCCAGATGTCCCTTTGGGGGCAAAATCGCCACACACCTCCAGTCTTCATTTGAGTACCTTTGCTCTGGACCACTGGTCATCATCCCTTACATGGAACTCCTGCTGGGTTCCACACTTTGATTGATGCCCTCTCTTACCGGGAGGTTTTCTCAGGGATGTTCTCAAACTCACCTGTGACTTATATTTTCATGTTTATAATAGATTTTTCCAGCTTTGTTTTATGAAACTTGTCACTCTCACTACTCATGGAATCATAGAGAATGTCAAAAAAGTTTTAAGTTTGCCTCAATCTTTAATGAACATAAGGTGGGCATCTGTTAGGATGAACTAGAAAAGTCTAATTAGGTAGCAAAAAACATAATTAAGAAAAAAGTGAAATAAATTGAAGATGGAAGTAGATATTTTCACCTGGACTTTCATTTACGTTTGTTCTTGACTCAAACCCAAGATAAGCAGCATTCTTGGGATTTGTTATTCAGACTCCATTTATCATGTGCTTCTGGATCTCTCACAACTCTGCTCTGGTTAGGGTGTTCATTTAGTCCTGAATCTGAGACAATGAATGTAGCTATTACAATGGCTGAAGATATCTTGGGATGTGATTGGTGGAGAAGGGCATCATCATGGCCTTTGACAACCTTAATCTTCCACCATCTGGACTGTGGTGGAAGCCCTCTCTGGCCTGAGCCCTCTCTTAAGCCGATTAGGGCAAGACTATATTCATACTAGCCAAAATGTGAAGGGAAATTACATGCCTATCAACAGGTAACTGGATAAATAAACTGTGGTATATCCTTACAATACACTACTACTTAGTATTAAAAAGGAATGTGCTGCTGACACACTAGGTCTGACAATTAAGTTCGCGAACTCATCCTAGAAAACGTACTACATACCTCATTGCTGAATATCACTACAGTCACCTTTGACGTACTCCCCTTGGGAAGCTATGCACTGACACCAGTGCCTAGTCCACCCTTCAAAGTAGTTTTGGAGCTCTTTTTCTGGGATGGCCATCAGAGCTGTCATTGTATTACCTTTGATGTCCTGAATATCATCAAAACGTCTTCATTACAATATCTCCTTTATCTTTGGTTAAAGAAAGAAGTCATTGGGAGCCAGATCAGGTGAGTAGGGAGGGTGTTCCAATACAATTATTTGTTTACTGGCTAATAACTCCCTCACAGACAGTGCCGTGTGAGCTGGTGCATTGTCATGATGCAAGAGCCATGAATTGTTGGTGAAAAGTTCAGGTCGTCTAACTTTTTCACACAGCCGTTTCAGCACTCCCAAATAGTAAACTTGGTGAAGTGTTTCTCTATTTGGTACAAATTCATAATGAATAATCCCTCATTATGAATGAATCGCCAAAACATTTTGAGTGACAGAAGTCAGACATGGAGAATACATATCATGTTTCCATTTATGTGAAACTCTAAAGCAGGTGAATCTAATTTATGGTGAAAGGTATCAGAACAATCTTACCTGGGGAGGTGGGCATAGGCAGATTGACTGTAATGGAACATGAGGGGATATTTGGGAGTGATGGAAATGTTTTATATATTCATCGTGGAGTTGATTGCATCAGTGTACACTTCTAAAACCTCATCGGATTGCACACTTAAAATGGGTGGTGCATTTTATTTTATGTAACTTATATGTCAACAATGTTGATGCAAGAAGAAAAAAAATTCAGTTTAAATTTCAGTGAAAGAAAATATTCCCTCCTTGAAACTCTCTTTGCCCTTGCTTTCAAGACATCAGTGAAACTCTCTCTCAGGTTCCTCATCTACGGAATGTACAAAATAGGTTTGTTCAGAAGATTAATTGAGATAATGTGAGTAAAAGTGCTTGGTCCGGGGCCTGCCCCAGCATAAACACAGCTCAGTCGACAAGTCTGTTGTCTTTCCTTTTTTTCTTGTGCCTAAGACGGACCCTTGTACAAAACTATAATGGCCAGCATTCCCAAAGTTTATTACTGTTTCATTAAATAAAGCCCTTATATCCTAAACCTCAAGTCACCCAAACTAAATTACTAAATTAACAGAAAAAAATGTGTTAATTTTAGCTATCAATCAACCTGAACTCACCTTGCTCTGAGAAATACTCTTACTAATGTCTAATGATCCTTTTCAAAGGACACCAAATAAAGATTTGTGTGGACAAATGGGAAAACTGAGGTCTTTAGCTTGTACATGGTTACAAGGTAAATTTTGTTGCAGGTGTGACTCAAACCTCGATCTGGCTGATTCACCACCCTGCATGCTTTCTCTTACACCCTATGGTTGATTTTAAGATTTTCATCGAAAATTCAGTGTAACTTAGCAGTGTGTTGTGGCGGCTAAAAGGTGATGTTGACCATAAGCTTGTGCAAGAGTTGGTATGTTGTCTAAAAAGAGGGAGTTGAGCATCTTGCCCTACTCTGTCAGACCAGTTCTCAGGTATTGTGGCCACTTCCGGAGCATACGCTCTTAGAGGGGTTCAGGCCAAACTTCACTGTGTTCACCAGAGAGTGAGTACTGCTGTAGAGGGCTGCCAGAGCTCTGCCAAATGTGGAAGAACTCCAGTTTAGCTTGGAAGGGGAGAAACCAGGGGAGAAATAAGAAATCACTTCCGATATCTGAAACGCTGTCTTGGGGGGCTTCTAGTGGCAGAACTTGTGAGTCTGGCTCGGTGAGTTTAGGGACACCAACTCGTATAGTCTATGAATCCGTGATCGTTGAAAGTTGCTGTTTGGGCCTTATCATAGTGCTTCCTCACATTCTAAATCTTTTCACAGGGCCTTAGCATAGTAGTGACTCATTAAATGTTGTTGAATTGAACTGAATCCTTCCTATATAATAGAATCATTAGAAAATTGCACCTTATTATGTCGAAGTTTAAGTTGAATATAGAATTACTACTCAATTTTTCAACTCCTGAAACAAAACTCCTTTGTGAAGTGATACAATATTTATGTGAATTAGTACCAACCTTTAAGAGGCAATTAAACATTTCCCATTAATAATTGCCTCTAAGTGATAGTGCATACCAGGCAGGGAATGGGAGCATCTATGGGTTTTCTCTCCCACTATTCACAGCCTTTTAATGAAAGTTGTGGCTCACTTGAGGTGAGGGAATAAAGGACATGGGAGCACTTGGATTCCTCCCTTTGCTCTTCACGTTGTGACTGGGGAACAAGGCTGACTTCATTCCACAGCTGGATTGATATGCAAATTTACCCCGACTAATTGGCTTCCCCAGCTGTCTCCAGAGGGCGGATGTATTCTTTTGTAAAGTGCTGTCTCGGGCTGCATTGAGAACATTAGAACTACTTAATTGAATATCAATGAATCTTTATAAACTAATAATGATGGGGAGCCTGGGAAGCACGGTGTAGATTTTGCCTATTGAGAAGAGAAGAGTCCTGATTTGAATTTGTGGGAAGTAAAATTTTCTCTGGGTTTTGCAAAACCCATTTTAGTCTTCTTTGATCTGAAGTCCTTGAAAGCTACACTGGTGCCTTCTTCAATATGTTATGTGGTGAGTGGTTGGACATGAGCAAGTATCCATGGGTTACCCGTCCTCCCCCCACACACCTTTCCTTAATACAGTAAAACTCAATGCTTGTCGTAGTTAATTCTTGCTCATGCAGGAAGAGTCACTACTTTTCCTGGACTCAGCCTTAGGGCCTTGGCAGTGCAACCAAACTGAATATACCTGGTCTCTCCCTACCAGGGCAGTGGGGAGCCAGCCAGAATATCTCCTGGGTCCTGACAGAGCCAACATTTGGCGAATGAGTAAGCATAGATCTTTGCAATGAAGTCCTACCAGGAAGTCAACTGGATCAAAACAAACCCAAAACAGCAGACCAAACAAAAACAACAAACAGTAAACAAAATCCTGCGCAGGTAAAAGTAGCTGAGCTGGTATTGCTGGATGGCTGGGATATTCACAGGTTCACTGATTTGTCCCTAGGGAGCAGATTTCATTTTCCTCCTCATCTCTCCCTCCCTCTATTACCTGTACTATAATAGACATTAAAAGGTATTGTAAATATACAACAAAAACAATGCAGTATAACTGTAAGAGACAGACATCGATTAATGGAACAAAAGAAAAAGTCTAGAAACAGACCTCAGTATTTAAGGATTTATTATACATTAAGGGTGTCATTTCTGATATGGCAAAAGAATTACTTATTCCATACACGGCTCTGGGATAATTGATTAACTCTTTGATATAAAAAAATTCTTATTAAAGATAAACCTCACAGGATACTCTTAAACAAATTCTGTGATCATTAAAAAATGAGATAGATAGGTGTGTATGTATAAACATGGAAGGGAGACTTAAGATGTTGTTGGATTAAAAAATCCAGTTGCAGAATTAATATGTCTAGCAAGGTCTATTTTGAAACAACTCTGTATAAAGTGTCCTAACATAAAACAATTGATTCATTTGTTAGAGGCCTTTTCTCTTGTGTGACGTATTGCAATGACATTTTGACAAATGTTCATTTAAAAATCCCCCACAGAATCTGTGTGTGTTTTGGAATAAGCAGGAAATACATTTTAATTTAAAAAATAAGAAAGCAAAAAAGCTTTATGTACAAAAAGAAATAACGAAGGGAAAAAGAAATGAAGGTGAATAATAATGCAACTTGGGGGTAAATAAAAGATTTTCAGCTTGACAAATGTTCATTTAAAAATCCCCCACAGAATCTGTGTATGTTTTGGAATAAGCATGAAATACATTTTAATTTAAAAAATAAGAAAGCAAAAAAGCTTTATGTACAAAAAGAAATAACGAAGGGAAAAAGAAATGAAGGTGAATGATAATGCAACTTGGGGGTAAATAAAAGATTTTCAGCATGAAAGCAAAGGAAGAAAGCATAAAGAGAAAGTATGATAAACTTCATTATAAAAAAGGAGTACATGTCAAGAAAATCACCAAAAATAAAATTAAAATGCAAACGACAGACTTAGAAAAATATTTGCAATACTTATACTCAAGTATTCTAATAACTCAATAAGGACAGGATAAACTCACTCAATAGAAACATAGGCAATGGACATGAACAGACAATTCACAATGAAAAAATACAAAAGACCAATAAACATAAAAACCTTCTTAGTGGCAAAAATCACAAATTTAAAATACTGTAATTATTGTCCATTGAATGAAAAGTTTTTATTTCAGTACTAATGCCCAGTTGTGGTGGAAGTATGAGAAGGGCATTCACCTACACTGCTAGAAGGCAATTGGCAGTATGTATCAGAAGGCTTAAAACATCTCATAGACTTTGGCCCAGGAATTCTACTTTTCATTGGCACACATTCTAAGCAGCTTCAGAGATAAGTTCAAAAATTTATGTATAAAGGTGTTACTCATAGTAACCTCAAATTGGCAATAACCTAAATGTCCACCAATTGCCATTTATTTCAAAATATTAAGTATACTAGTTAAGTAATTATGCTATTGCTATGTGAAAATTCAAAAAAATAATATTTTAAAACACTGTTGATACAAAGAAATGCTCACACTATAGAAAGTGGGAAGAAAAAAACAGGATACAAAACAGGAATCAAGGTTACTCTGTCCTCTAGGTTGTCACATCTTTAGAAAAAACACCTCTCCCTTGATACTTCCTCCTCTTCTAACTACCTGCCTGAGATTCCTTTCCTTTTATTCCCATCCAAACTTTTCACAAGAGTAGTCCACAAACTCATCTTTCATTCCTAATGCCTCAAAATCTGGATTCTACCCCTGCACCTGCTCTCAGTAATGCCACTAACAAAATCTCTATTACTAAGTGTGGAAGATTTGTTGTAGGGCCTGGTTCATCTCCCTCTGTGTGCCTTTCAAGATTTGTTTCCCAAGTGGGGCTCTTCTTGCTATTCGCACTCTTATTAGATGACTTCCCCACTCTCATGAGTCCCATTATTACTTCTGGCAGAGTACTCTCAAATTCCTATCTCTAGCCCTAATCTCTCTCTTCAAACCTCAGAACCTTCTATCAGTCTGTTGGATATTTCCACCTGAACATCTCACAGGCCCCTTCCAACTCCAGATGTCCAAAACCAAATTTATCATCACCTCTAGCCTCCAAAATCTGCTTCCGTATTTGCTGTTTTGGTTGATGATGTCACCACTCTACCTGTTGTTGTTGCTACTTCTTTCTCTTTCTCATTTTTTTCTTTTTCTTTTCCCCTCTCCCCTCATGCACATTTGTGCATATTTAAGGTCCTTAATGTCAGGCACCATGGCTTACTCACCAAGTTATCCCCAGCACCTTGCAGGGTGCCTGGTACCCAAGTAGGTGCTTAAATGTTGATTAAATCAATGAATAAAATTATTGACTACATTAATTAACTCCTGTAATGATTTGTTTACATTTTTAAAACACAGAAAAATATAAATATTGCTTTCATTCTGCCATCTTTATAGGGAATAATGTAAAGTAAAACTATGACAGTGCCCACTTTAGCACCTCTAATCACCCCAAGGGAGTAAGGCTAAGCCCTAAAACATTTTCTTGTATAAGCCTCTTGACGTTGTCCTGTGCTTATAAGTACATGGTTATATGTAAATAGACATCAGTATATGTTCTTTTTAAAACTAAAATTGTAATCAGGTTAGACATATGAGACTGCAATTTATTCTTTCACCTAAAAAGATATCGGGGCATATTTACAGGACACCCCTATGCTCTGCTTTTTTATGGCTGCCTAGTATTCCATTGTGTAGACATATTGTAATACATTGAAGCATTTCCTATTGATAGACACTTAGGTTGTCCATCTCCATTTTTTAACTATTTAAAACAAGGCTGAAATAAAAATCTTCATACATATGCCTTTACTATAGATTCATGATAATATATTTGTAGGATGGATTATGGATTCCTGGAAATGAATTTTAGTGTTTTGGAGCATTTAGATATATAATTTAACAAATAGTCATGGGGATGTAAAGTACAGCATAGAGAATATAGTCAATAATGTTGCTGCAATTATGTATAGTGTCAGGTGGGTACTAGACTAATCAGGAGGATCACTGCATAAATTATATAAATGTCTAACCACTATGCTGTGCACCTGAAACTAACACGAGGTCTGACAATTAAGTTCACGAACTCATCCTAGAAAAAGTGTTACATACCCCATTGCTGAATATCACTGTGGTCCCCTTCGAAGTACTCTCCTTGGGAAGCTATGCACCCACACCAGTGCCTAGTCCACCCTTCAAAGCAATTGTGGAACTTTTTCTGGAATGGCCATCAGAGCTGTCGTCATATTACCCTAGATGTCCTGAATGTCATCAAAATGTCTTTTTTTCCATATTTCCTCTCTCTTCAGGTAAAGAAAGAAATCATTGGGGGCCAGATCAGGTGAGTAGGGAGGGTGTTCCAATGTAGTTATTTGTTTACTGACTAAAAACTCCCTCACAGACAGTGCTGTGTGAGCTGGTGCATGGTTGTGATGAAAGTCCCATGAATTAATTATTGGGGAAACATTCAGGTTGTCTAACTTTTTCACGCAGCCTTTCCAGCACTTCCAAATAGTAAACATGGTTAACTGTTTGTCCAGTTGTTGCAAATTCATAATAAGTAATCCCTCTGATATCAAAAAAGGTTAGCAACATTGTTGCAACAAGGTCGCAAATTTAATTGTCAGACATATAAAATAATATTGAATGTCAACTGTAACTGAAAAAAATAAATAAATAATAGAAAAATGTTTTAGTAGACACTACCTTGCTTCCCATAGCAATGTGTATATATGTGTGTGTATTATATATATATATATATATATATATACACATATAAATATGTATCCTTATATGTGTGTATGTATATATATATACATATACATATATATACACACATATATAACATGTATGTGTGTATATTTTATATATATCTATTCTGTTTAACAGTCCATGAATATCCAGTCCCTTTCACACTCACCAATACTTCGTATTATCAATATTTTTAATGTTCACTAACCTGATTGGAAAAATGTATTATTTTAATTATGTTATTATTTGGTGAAGCTCAACATGTTTTTATGTATTTATTGGCTATTTGTATTATTTAAAAAAAATCTTTGAATGACTTCTTAGTATTCTTTATCCATTTTTTTACTAGAAAAACTATTAACCCTTTGTTAGATGTGTTGCAAATGCTTTTTCCTATTCTATTGCTTGTTCTTTAACTTTATATGCATTTTACAACATGTAGTCATATTGTCAACATTTCACTTTATGGCTTCTGGGTTTGAACATTTTACTTCAGGGTAAGAAAAATATTATTTTGCATTTTCTCCTAAAACTCCATAGTTTTTACATATTGATTTAAAAATTTTTTAAAAGTTGATTGGGGTGGCAATTGTTAGTAAAGTTACACAGATTTCAGGTGTACAATTCTGTAATACATCATCTATATATCACATAAGGGGGTTGCGGTGGTAGACGAAGGTAAAGGGGATCAAATATATGGTGATAGAAAAAGAACTGACTGGGTGGTGAGTACATATTGATTTTTAACTCACCTCAATGTTTTTGTATAATGTATGAAATAAGGCTCTATATTTGTTTTATTTCAAAAATAATGGACTTTATTTGTTGAATAAGTTTTGCTTACTTTCCCCACTGATTTGAAATATCAATTTTTATCATATATTACATTCATAGATAGAAATATGAGGTGTGATAAAAAATTACAGTGAATATTTAAGTTAACAAAATTTTTTTACGGTAAAAGACACATTTCCATTAATCTCCTTCAACTTTGAACACACTTATTCCATCCTTCTTGCCACTTTCTGAAGCAGTTCTAGAAGTCTTCTTTTGTGAGTGTCTTTAGTTGTGCTGTAATGGCTGCCTTGATGTCCTGAATCATTTTGACTTTGGGGAAGAGCCAGAACGGTGCCAGATCCAGTGAATAAGGTGGATGAGGACACATCATCATGCTTTTATTTAACAGAAAGTGCCATATACCAGAAGCGATGTGTCACATGGAGCATTGTCATGATGGAGGATGGTTTACTGCATGCTTTAAAATACACCTTCTCTCAACCATAGCTCACACCCAATTGACTGCACCGGACAAGTTGAAACTTGTCACACACTGTTACTAAGGTTTGCCGCGCTGCTTCCTGTATAGAGGATCCTTACCTTTCCATTGGATGGCACTCGGCAGCAGTATTCACTGTATTTTTTGATCACACCTCATATACATCTGTTTCTAGAATGCTTATTCTATTTCCTTAATCTACTGGATTATTTCTGTGCTGGTATCATGCTGTTTTAATTACGAGACTTTATAATAGATTTTGATTTTTGATATATATATCCTCCCTTATTGCTCTCCTTTTTTAAAAATATCTTATTTATAATTACATTAAATCTACCAGAAGAAAACAGAATCAATTTGTGAAATTCAAAAAATAACCACTGACTCTTTTTTTGTTTCTCTTTTATGCAATTTTTAAAAGGAAGATTTATTTGACAAGTTTAATGAAGACGAAAATTAAAGCACAGTGCCTGAACAGGGACTTGAACTGGGCCTTCAGATTAAAAGTCTAATGATCTATTGACTGAGCCATCCAAGTTTACCACCACTGACTTGTTGATTAGAATTCCATTTTTATATTTATTTGCAAGATATGTGCATCTTGGTGATACTAAGTATTTCTGCCCAGGAACCAGGAATGTCACTCCATTCATTCAGGTTTTGTTGTGTGTCCTTTGATAAAATTTGGATTCCTCGCTCACGATCCTAGGTTTGCTGTTCATCAACCTCTGCTCTGGCATTTGGAACCATCCAGAAAGAATAGATGACATTATTTTATTAATGAGGGATGAGGAGAGGGCATGATTGTGTCAAGGTCATACAGAAAATTAATGACAGGGCTAGGGCTACTATAGAAAGAGACATACAGAGAGAGGGGAAGAGTGAAAAAAACAAAGATTTTGAACAGAAAGTAAACAATCTTTGCAAAATGAAGAAATGTGATAAACCAACAAAGTGGATGGAAGGAGTGGTAAGGGAGACGGAGGTGGGGGGCTGTCCTGAGGCCCCTCTTCTGCTCTCAGAACTTACTGTTAAGGGTGTACAGAACATAGATAGGCTGCTTAGTTAATGCACAATTATCCACAGTAGGTTTATTATTAAAAGCTCAGAAAATCTGGGTGGGAGCTCAAGTCAGTTAGAGACTCTTAACTGTAACCAGATCCTCAATTTCTCAGTGGCAGGCATGGTCCGGGAAATGAGGGTTATTCATGGATCATTGGTCTCAGTCACAAGTTATTTGGATAATGCATCGTGGCAGCATCCACTAGACAGAATACCCAGCTAAGAGCCAGGAAGCCTGAGTCATAGTCTTGCCCCTAACACCAACTCACCAAGGGACTTTGGGCCAATCATGAAATCTCCTTGGGCTTCACCTTTCCCAAATGCAAAACTGAGATGCTACCTGATTCCTGTCCCACTTACCTAAAGGGGCACTGGAAGGTTAGAACAAATCTTACTTGTAAGTACGTGGTGAACGAAGGGAACAACACAACATAGCCACTATGGCAAGGAGTGTAAGTAGTTTAGGCTGCCAGACCCACAATTAGAAGAAGAGGATGACAGACAGGGTAGGCATAAATCATGATGGGGAAGGTAACTCGATTACAAAACCTGCTTTGGAGTCAGCTGCAAGAGGTAAGACAAGGAAAAACCCAAGAACTGGTGCAGATCAGAGGGAGGGAAATAAGTGTGAAGAATTTAGAGGATGAAGCGAAAAAGAAAAGGATAATATTTTTGTGTCTGCAGTCCTGACTAAAAGGCATTAAGAGGAGGGAAGGGCAAGGGGAAGTGAGAAGTAAATCTCCAGTTTCCTCAGGATGGGTGAGACAAGCCGGAGACCTCTGCAGGGAAAGATTTGTTTGGAGAACCACAGCAGCTGCTCAGTCAGAGACAATCTGGTGGGGACCTTGCTTATTAATTTGATTGCAACTGACCTACAAGACAGATTAACAGTAATTCACATCCTGAAGAGTAAGAGATTTGATGGGTTCTACAGATGAGCAGAGAAATGTGATTTGAGGTGGAGACCATATCGGGGGAAAAGGGTCCAGAGTGGTGGTGGGATGATTCCACTTGGCAGGCCTTAAGCAGGGAATCTGTTCATACTCTGCAGGAATGAAACCCTGACCTGATTAGGGAGCTATTGTAGACATATTCACAATTGTAGGATAAGAAGCAGACAGCTCTGGGTGCTGACCTGAGCATGCAAGCCTGACCCAAAGCGCTAGAGGGGCAAGTGGGAGCTCTCCAGCTTGAGTTGGGCAACCGCTGGGTCTGGTGATGGAGTTCTGCTTCTCTGGGGTTTATTTCTCAGACCATACACATGCAACACATTATAAGAACTCAGTGGGACCTATGTCTCTATTGCGTTGGAGGACACTTCATAATTGCAAAGCCTAAGTCAGAAAAAAAGTTGTCATTGTTCCAATTTTGTTTTGGAAATTGTTTTCAGTGCAGGGATCGGGGAGACCCAAAGACAGGACATGGGTGTTGTACAAGAAATCAGTGGTGGGACAAGGGGCTTTGGTGACTCAGTTGTGTCCTTGGCAAAAGGGCTTTGGGCCTAAGCTTTCTCTTGGGAGAGAGACAGGACCACAAGGCCAACCTTGAATGTCAGAGGGAAAGGAGAAAGGGAAGAACAGAGTGGCCCAGGAATCCCTGAGAAGGGGAAGACAAAGAAGAGGCTGCATCTCAGTTTCAGCAGGAAAGAAGCAGAACTCAACTGGAAAAGGAGCTGGGAAGGACAGAGGGGTCCCAGGAAATGACAGCTGGGCCAAAGACAACAGACAAGAAGGCAGGAGCCTCGTTTTCTCAAGAAGAGACTGCTTTGCAGGATCTGCTGAGCAGGGAAGGATAAGATGGAGAGGGTGGCAGGGGTAGAGAGGAGGAATTCCAGGGTCCACTGAAGTGAATGAGCAAAGAGAATGAACTCAGCAGACCCAGCCTAGATGGAATCAGAATACAGGAGGTCATCTCCAGCTCGAGATAGGGGAAAGCAAAAGTGAAGGGGAGGGAGGGGGGAAGTGCAGAGAGTTCAAAGGCAGCCTTGAAGGACTTATTAAAATGACACAAACACAAATCACACCTTAATGTTGGGACATGTACAAGTGGGCTAATAATGCAGAAGGCCAGAGAGGTGGCCACCGGGGCCCTGGGAGAAAAAGGATGTCACTTCAATATAAGGACAAGGCTGAATACAAAGAGGACAGTGTATTGTGGGAGAGACCAAAAAGGCTGGGGAGCTTCCCAAGGGGAATGGAGGAGAGCCAGAAAGGGAGGCTGGGTTTCTCACGCAGTGTGCATTTGCTAGGAACTGTGAGGTATAGGTTTCAAGATATACAATTGTGAAGGTGAATTAAGGAGAGAAAAAGCAGCATTGGGAACATGAAAAACAAGATAAATATGAAAGGGAAACATTATTTAAGCAAACCACACTTTTCCTTCAAGTAAAGAGAAATATAAAAATGAAGGGGGATTTCTACTGTACCTACCCTGCAAAAATGAGCTGAAAACAACTGGAGAATGGTCCATCTTACCCAGTAGTAAACATTAGTCTGGACAAGAGGTACAGAGTTTCAGTATGGGAAGATGAAAAGAGTTCTGGAGAGGAATCAAGATGATGGTTGCACAGCAGTGTGAATACACTTTATACCACTGAATTAGACACTTAAAAATTGTTAAGATGGTCAATTTTATGTTATGTATATTTTATCACAATAAAAAATTAGTCTGGTGATGGCCTGTTAGCTCAGTTGGTTAGTGCCTGGTGCTGGTAGCACCCAGGTTGCTGGTTCGATCCTCACATGGGCCACTGTGAGCTGCACCCTCCTTAAAAAAAAATAAATAAAAGTAAAGCAATAAAAGAATTAGTCTGGACAAATTCAGAGACCTGCACATAGAAGCCACTCTTTGAAGAGATGCTGTTACCGACCAAGGATAGGACAAAGGGCCATCAGAACCAAAGACATCTGACCTCCAACCAACCACTGCTTGGAAGTGTGGCCTGGTTGTCAAGTGTGGTCTCTGGAGCCAGAATGCCTGGGTTTCATCCCAGCTCTACCATTTATTCCCTGTGTGACCTCAGATGAGAGGATTTCTTATCTGTAAAACTGACATCATCATCATCGTCGTCATCATCATATCTACTCAAAGTATTGTCAGGGAAATTGAGTTAATGTTTGTTATGGACTGACACAGAAGAAACACTCAATAAATGTGGGTTCCTGTCACTGTCCCACAGCTGCTTCCCAATAATAAACTCTTAGCTTGAGAACCAATTCATATAAAGCAGCATGCACAGTGCCTGGGATAAAGTACATGCTCAGTAAAATTTAGTTTTCTTTTAGCTTTTTAGTTTATCAAGTATGTCATATTCATTCTGTCATCAGTCATGTCAAGTGAAAGACTACACTTTTTCATGTAGTCTTGTCATGTTATGGGAAAATTAAAATCAATTATGTAATAAGGAGGGTGGTGACTGAAGGGAAGGAAGGCCTTCCCCTCTTTTGAGATTTAGAGCAAAGTTTCACAAAGGGCAGTCCTGGGACTACCTGTCCCAGAATGACCTAGGTGACTGGTTCAAAGCAAAGACTCCTGGCCCCCTCTAGACCTATGGAAGAAGACTCTCTCAGGTGCAGCCCATGAATCTGTATTAGGAAGGTCCTCGGGTGATTTTTCTGTACACTCAAGTCTGAGAATAGCTGCTTTAGGGCATGTACTGGTTTTTGCAACTCCGCTTCTATTGAGGGTAGTCTGCCCTAAGGCTTACCCTTCTCAAAATGGGGACTGGGGCCCTACTAAGCACTGAAACCCATCTGCCAGCTTTCCCCAGGAGTACCTCCAAAAGATGCCTTAAATCTGAGACTCTTTCCCCACTGCTGAGATGTCCCAGTACTTCATCATGCACTTTGGACCAATTATTTGCCTAGACTCCCATGTTCTCTTGCTGTTCTCCTTTGCCAATGGCCATGCATCCCCATCTATAGCTGTCCTGCCTCCAATAGATGCGTCAAGTTCCCCTGCTACTCTACGCTTCAGTGTTACTCAGAAGATCATCTTTGCTTTAAAATAGAGAGGGCATAGATGAAATAATTCTGTAAAACATTGGTGACTGTCAAAGCTGAGTTGTGGGGTACATGGAAGTTTATTATACTATTCTATCTACTTTTGCATATATTTGTAAATTACATAATAAAAAAGAAGTCAGATTATCCATCCAGAATTCTGACTTCCTACATATAATTTATATGACTTTAAAAAATCAGTGTGCTGGAGCCAGTGAGAGTCAATTGTTAAATTTTCAGCACGTGTGAGTTGGTTGTTAAACCCAGTCATTATTAAAAACTCAACTATATAAAATTATAATGAAATAAATTACATGAAGTTCAAAGGGAATGGATATTCTAATCTCATCACTGCCTATTTATTTTACATTTTCTTATTATATATGGTCTTGATGTTATTTACTTCCATTGTATCTGTGTGATGAAAATGCTATACAATGGTGTGCCACTGCACATCTCTTCCCAACTTCACGTTCAGTGACATCTTGTTGGTAGTTGGAAATCAGCCATAGTGACAGTATTCACACCATGGGACTCAGGAAACAATGGAAATCAGGGCTTGATTTATTGTCAAGACTTAAGAAAGTGATGGTGAACATATTAATAATGCAGATGAAGCTTAAAAATGTGTGTGTCTGTAGCCATTATGTTTGTGAATAGCACAACAAATTAAGGAAATATTCTTCCAGTATTTGAAAACTCATCTGATTCAGCAAAATGTCACTGACATCATTGATAAACAAGTACATTTCTGCCATCCGTAATGCAAAACTAAAATATGTTTCAGTTTAATGACGATAATTTGTACAAGGGTGAGATATAGTTTATTCATAATCATTTATCAGATTTAATGACAATAACTTTACTGGGAAAAGAGCAGATTGGGATGCAGGTACATTTGTCAAATCATGGTTGACTGTCATGGCAAAAATCAATGAAAGTATTCTGAGAGAATCAATTGGCTATGTGGAATTTACAAAAAAGGAGTATTGTATATTGCATTATTATTTGTGAATTGTGTGCTACACATTATTTATATCAATGAATTTTAAATTATATATATAATTTAGGTATATATAATATTATACAATTTAATTATTATATATAATTATTATATCTATATCTGGTAGCTCACCACTGCTGTGAGAAAAAAGGCATGTCTTGAAAATAAAACCATTGTTAGATAACTCTGGCAAACAAACTCAGAGTAAATGTTTAAAGACTCAGGGTATATTTTTGGAACACACTTCTGTGGTTACTTCAATCTTAAAACTCAATTTCTAGACCACAAAGTCAAACTCTTATCTTTATTTATCCTCATTCTGCTTAATGGATGTAGATTCTATGGGAACAAGCAGAGAACAGGCCATCAATCCCTCAGAGTTAAGGCCACCTTCCCCCTCCAGACTCTCCAAATGTCTTTAGAGATGATCACTGAAATATTATGTTCCCGTGGTTGAAAAGCAACCAAAGTAGAAACCATCTTGAAAATTAGAAACATTTAAAGGAGGCCAGGCATAGAATAATGTGAAAAGTAGGCCCTACGGCTCAAGACATAGGATGCCAATAGTTCCGTACTGTCACGTCCTCAAATTTCCTATGGGCTTTGTGCCTCAACAATTTCAATTAATGGAGCTGGTCCTATTCCTTCTCTGAGGACACATTCACTCCTACTGTATAACAAGAAAATATTTTGCTTTTAATATCCAAAGTGGAAAATATTTGACTTTTAATACTCAAATAGTTTTTGGTCCCAAAGCAATTATGCTGCATTAGAGAGTGTAAAAAATTTTTTGATCACTCTGAAATACATACATACGTATGCACGCACATACACACACACTGACCTGTTGATTTTAGCTTGGTTACTGTTATGTATTAGTGGTTCCCTCAGTTAGCAGGATCACAGTCAAGTGGTCATCTACCCATTCATTATGGAAGGCTTTGGTTAATCAGGTAGAGAAGAACCTTCTGCTCCATGGGTCTAGATAAGAGAGGAAACTTCAAGGATCCGGGTACTTGTAGAATGGAGGCGAAGGGTAATCTGGAGCCAGAGACATACTACATATCAGAACAGCAGATCTCAGTGCAAGTTCAGAGAAGAACTAATTGATGATCCCACCACATTTGCCAGCTGCCATAACCTGCATCTGCTCTAGGTTGCAAGCTGACATATTTTGGTCTACCATCTGTCCTCCAGCATTCAACCCAAAGGAAAGGGCCTAGGGGGTTGGGTATCCTTATAAGCTCTTCCAGACAAAAGGATTAAGGACAAGTCACTAAAGTTAGGATCACACAACTGCCTTCTGTGAATTCCACTGTTTCTCTGCTCTTCGATTTGTGTCTGCATTATTTTCTCGTAGTTAGCATACTTCTCTAAAAACTGCCCAGCTTCCCTCAAATGACCATCAGTCAGGGTGGAGTGTGAGATAAATTAGTCCATTGCTGAGGTACTAGCAATGAATTGGATCATGCCTTAATCAAAGTCCAGGGGTCTTCTAGATACACATCAGGACACTCAGGCTTGACTCTCCCAGAGGGCCTAATTTTCTAGACCCATGAAGTAGAACAGGGAATATGGTGTGAGCCAAGGTGGGAAAGTAGATGTGAGTCCATTTGAAGAGAGCCCTGTGTGCCAGGTTAAGAAACCTATGTGTCATTCTCTAGGAGTGGGAAGGCTTCAAAAGTTCTCCTTGGGAAATAGCTCATAAGCTGCACCTGGTGGATGTGGGAAAGGGCCAAGAATGGAGGAGAGTAGTCCAGTGAGAGGGCCATTGCAGCAGGCCAGCCATGAGTGCCTTATTAAAGAGTGTCAAGACTGCTTATGTGAATACGCCCCCATTGTCCCTGGAAAATTCTTTGTAAATCCACTTGGGAAGTGACACTGGAGTGTAACTTTGAAGCTTAGAAAAAGAATTCATCTATTTGGACTGACCACTACAAATTTGAGGGATTTTGTACCTAAACGAAACAGGAAATATCAGACCAAGATATTGATGAATGATTTGCTTTTGTAGGCTATTAATTACTGGAGAATGCAAAATAAGAATGAGACTGCTTTAGTAAGATGTTAACAGTGGAAAGGTCCACCGCCTCATTTCCCACCCCACCATGCAGCTCTTAGGGAATTCCAGAGTCTATTATCAGCACGGTTTAAAGGCTAATGAAAAAACAATCTTTTTGTAAAGCAACAAAGAACAGAGTTTGAAAGCAGGTCCAGGAGAATGAAAGAGGAAACACTTGGTTCAGTGAAAGGCAAACTTTCCTATGGACATGCAGTTTTGTTTTTTTTAAATACCGTACGTTGCTCCGCAACCTCTTAAAGCCTGTGCTTTCAATGCGTGTTCTGTCGGCAGCACTTTGCTAAGGCACCATGCGTGGTTAACGGGGGAGATTTCATATTAAACAATTCTAAGAAAAATGAAACTCAAAGAGAGTTCTGAGCAGTTTTAGTGTGTGTTTTCTAGACTTCTGAATGGATGCTGAGGTTACTCTTAAATGAAATGTGCTGTACTCATTTGTTTAAATCCTGCTGAGCGAAGAGACTGTGGGGAGTGTTCAAGGGAATTGCTTTATACAGGAAAAGAGGAGAAAGAACCCGAATCCAGACGGCCCTTCCAAAAGTGTGATGTTCATGACGTTGAAAAAGGAGTATTTTATAGGGTGACAAAGTGATGCCAATTAGGGAAATGGCAGGAAGAGAGAAAAGTTGGAATCCTTCCTCTGATGCCTACAAACTCTTGTGTCCGTGGGCAAGTCAATTCATGCTTCTGAACTGATTTTTTCATGTGCAAAATTTAGGTAATAATCCCTTCCTTGTTTACAGCACAGAATGATTGGTAGACTCCAAAGACATAATGTAGGCAAACATGCTCTGCTTATGCTAAGGTTTTAATAAATTTGAGCCATCATCTTTTTTCTCCCCTACTAAACTGTGAGCAGCTTGCATCTTATTCATTTTTTATATTATTTTTTTAAAAGATTTTATTGGGGAAGGGGAACAAGACTTTATTGGGGAACAGTTGTACTTCCAGGACTTTTTCCAAGTCAAGTTGTTGTCCTTTCAGTCTTAGTTGTGGAGGGCGCAGCTCAGCTCCAGGTCCAGTTGCCGTTGCTAGTTGCAGAGGGCACAACCCACTATCCCTGCGGGAGTCAAATGGCAAACTTGTGGTTGAGAGGATGCGCTCCAACCAACTGAGCCATCCGGGAGCTCAGCGGCAGTTCAGCTCAAGGTACCGTGTTCAATTTTAGTTGCAGGGGGCGCTGCCCACCATCCCTTGCGAGACTCGAGAGTTTAACTGGCAACCTTTGGTTGAGAGCCCACTGGCCCATGTGGGAATCGAACCGGCAGCCTTCGGAGTTAGGAGCATTGAGCTCTAACTGCCTGAGCCACCCGGCAGGCCCCTTATTCATTTTTTTAATTGCCAGCATCGATAGTGTGTCTGATGCTTATTTAGTCATTCAACATTTAATTAGCTCCCTACACTTCATAAGCACAAAATCGAATGGGAGAGAAATGGTAATGCTTTGTTTATATATTATATGTTAGGTATTTCATAACTGCTTATTAAATGTGAGAGTGGAAGGCATTATTTTCTCTTTAGAACAATTAGCCTGGAGCTATGGGACTTAGAAGCCCTGCTATCCTACTCAGCACCTCCTCTGATGCTCTAACTCTGGCCCTTCTCTTGGTCTTCCTCTCCATCCCAAACATTGCCATCATTTTGCGGGACCTTGGCATCTGTGAGAATGATCCACTCAGCATCCAGGCCTCAGCTTCCTGACCTCCTTATTGCCAGTCTGTCATCTACCCCACCTCAGTCATGACGACTCCGGGAGTTAATCATCATTCACATTTGCTCTGCCTTTAAAATCAAATTCATGTGGCTTACTACCTGAGTTCCTCAACTTCCAGCTTGATGATTCCTTGGTTTACAGTGTGTCAGTTACTCAACTCCCTCAGTACTTTCAACCAATGATGCTTCAGTTTTCTTATCCGTGGGCTCTCTCTTCTCATCTTCAGTCTCCCTTCCTCAGCTTAACTCCCACATACTCCCATCACTTCATCCAGTACTGTTCTTAGTCCACGGCATGCAGGGCCCTGCCCTGGCTTCATGCCTCGGGAAACTCCATGCTTTGCAGCACCTTCATGATGTTTTCTAAGTCCCCCGCCAGTGCCTGGGACAAACCAGGGCCAGCAGTGCTGTCTAGGCACAGTGCCATGAGCCTGAACCAGGGCTCTCATGGGCTTTAATCCTTGTTTCTTCTCTCTGAAGCTATATCCCACATGTGGGGATAACTGGGCCTGCTGTTTTCCCAATGTACTTTGCTCTTCCATTCTTCATAATTATTTCCTTAAACATCCATCTTTTGCAAGCCTTCAACCACTCTCTTCTACTTTACCTTCACTTTAGATGATCTGCCCTCCTGCTTCACTGAGAAAATCAGTTCAACCAGATGACAATTTCTAGCCATTAAACCTACAAGCATGTGCACCCTCCTCCTTCACTCCACTTCCAACAGAAGTGTCCCTTCTCTTGTCTAATCCAATAATGCACCTGTCCACACAGTCCTAGTCCTCAAGGATTCCCTCACTGAGTTATCTTTGTATTCCTGTATTTTCTATCTTTTCTATCTACCAGGTTCTTCCAAAGAGCATGTAAATATGCTCAAGTCTGTCCTACCTTAAAATTCCCTCCCCTAAACCTCGCACTCCTTTTTAGCAACTCCCAAGCTCTCTCCTCCCCATTCACAAACTTCTCAAAATAGTTGTCTACAGTCACGTCCTCTACTGCCTCCCTTCGAACTCTGTAACCCTGTGCAACCAGATAACAGCTCGCATAACCCTATAAAGTTGTTCTAGACCACATCACTAATAATCTCCACGTCGCTAAATTAAAGAACACATTCATGCTTATTTTGCTTAACCCCCCAGCAACATTGAGCACCCCTGACCTCTTTTCTTTTTCTTCTTAGACACTCTGGTTTTGGTTTCTGTGAGGGGAGTGAGAACGTGCTTGAAGTATAAAGAACAAGAGCTGTGGGCAAGGTGGTTTTCAAGCTAGAAAGCAGGTCATGAATGAATGCAAGGCCAGAAAGAAGAAAAGGATTACTGAGGAGCCGTGAGGACCCAGCCTAGGCTCTGCCATCTGAATTGATAATGGGTGCAATCTGGGCGACAAGATGGCTTTCTTGAATGGTGCTAGACAGAGGGACAGGAGGAAGCTGCCAGGAGTGGGAGGCACTGAGGGAGACATCTCAAAATGGTGGATTGGAAAGACAAGAATATAGAAAGGCAGGAGCCAGGGCCTGGTATATGGCCTCCTGTTAGTTGAAAAGTCTGTGCTTGGGGCCCCAGCTGGGGAGAGAATCACTGATTGCAGAGAGGAGCTGATCTTGGAGAACCCCGAGGACTCGAAAGCCCAGAGGGACCGTGGAGGTGGAGAGGGCAGGCTCTTGGGTGCCAGGAGATGGGAGAAGTTGTGCTTTTGGCCTGCAGCTCTTGAAATCAGAACAGAGTTTTGGGGTATGAAGACCCTGGGGGGCAGCTGCCTTTATAGGAGACCAAGGAAGAGGGGCCTGTTCCTCTGAGAAGATGACTGGCTGAGAGGTAAGGTGAGGCTAGACCAATATAAGGACCCAGGATGGACAGGAAGGAGACTGAGTCATGGAAGAAGGGATGAGTGTAGTGTCCCAGTAGAGGGACAGGATGCCAAACCCACTCAGAGCAGCCTTCTGGAGAGCTCCTGGGAAAGGCCTTGCTGAGCTCCAGAACCGACTTCCTTCTGGATGACATCTTAATTGTTATAACACCAACAGGAATTTTAGGGAGCAGAGTATAATCTGGGCTTCATTTGAAGGATTAGGGACATGGGTGCTGTTTTTATTATTTCTTCAAGCTTATAAGAAGAGAAACTCAGATATGGAAATGTATTTGGCGGTGTGAAAAAGTGTAATTTCTATTTCTCTACTATGGTTGCATATTGAATGTTTAGAGATAACCACATTCTCCTCCATGGCAATCTATTTTTATTTTTTAATTACAGTTGACATTTAATATTATTTTATATTAGTTTCAGGTAAACAGCATAGTGGTTACACATGAATATTACTTAAAGAGTGATCCCCTGGATAAGTCTAGTACCCATCTGGCACTGTACATTGTTATTACCATATTATTGATTATATTATCTATGTTTTACTTTACATCCCCATGACTATTTTATAACTACCTATTTGTACTTCTTAATAATCCCTTCACTTTTCTCACACAGTCCCCAACACCTCTGCCATCTAATAGCCATCATTTTGTTCTCTATATCTATAAGTCTGTTTCTGTTTTGTTTGTACACATTTTATAAGACTCTGCAGGATTTGATTCAACTGATTCCTTCTTTCTCATCCCACCAAATTCTTCCTCACATCTGCTCTAGCTATCGTCCTGGCTACCTCCCTGGATATGGCAACCCTATCCAGTCCTTGTGCTACAAAGTTGCAGAAGGTCCAGCTTCTGGAAATTTTAGGGCTCCTTATTATACTATAGCTGAGCTGGAAGAAATTAGTACCTAGAATTGTGTCTAACTCCTGATGGTCATTCAATAAATGTTTACTGAATTGAATCTAATCCACCCCCTGCACCCCAACTTCCCTCCCACACTCACACATTATAGGTGGAGATATCCAGACCTAGAAAATGGAGGGCACTTGTCGAAGTTCAATGATGAAAGAGCTGGGTCCAGACTCCTAGGTTCCTAACTGCTGGGTTAGTGCTTTTCACCATCTCTATGTCATTCCTTTTGGCAGTTGCTAGTCTATTCTATTTACTCTGGCTTCCACTCCCCAATGGTATATTTTATAAAGCTCTCACTTGTCACTTAATTTCCTCCTTCTTCCGCCATACTACCAATATCCAATTTTCAATAGATTCTTCTTAGCCATATTAGTTGTCCCCTGCCCTCGTACTCTCTTTCTCCCTGGCGTATTTCCCTTTTAATAAAGACTCAGTATCTTCGGAAGGAGTGACAATCAAAGTGAGCAAAAAGTTTCCAAGTTGATGATACTATATGTTAAGCGGAATGAGTAGGCTCAACATTCACTGCTTTCATTTAGTGTGCAGGTCTTTGAAAAGTTCTACAGGTCTTTGGATAGCAGACTAAGATGCTATGTAATTTCTATATTGTGTTTTCCTTCAAATATACAGAAGTCCTATGAAGAGACATTTTTCTAAAGAGGACATACAGATGACCGACAGACATATGAAAAAATGTTCTACCTCACTAATCATTAGAGAAATGCAAATAAAAACCACAATGAGATACCACCTCACTCCTGTCGGAATGGCTATCTTCAATAAATCAACAAACAAGTGTTGGTGAGGATGTGGAGAAAAGGGAACCCTTGTGCACTGTTGGTGGGATTGCAGATTGGTGCAGCCACTATGGAAATCAGTATGGAGGTATCTCAAAAAACTGGAAATAGAACTACCTTATGACCCAGCAGTTCCACTCCAAGGTATCTTTCCAGAGAAATCCAAAAGGCTAATATGAAAACATTTATCTTCCCTCATGTTTATTGCGGCACTATTCACAATAGCCAAAACATGGAAATAACTAAATGCCCATCGGTAGACAACTGGATTAAGAAACCGTGGTACATTTATACAATGGAGTATTACTTGGCCATAAAGAAGAAGGAAATCTTACCATTTGCAACGATGTGGATGGACCTAGAGAACATTATGCTAAGTGAAATAAGTCAGATAGAGAAAGACAAATACCATATGATCTCACTTACATGTGGAATCTAAAGAATAGAATAAATGAACAAACTAATCAGGAACAGTCTCAGAGATATAGAGAAAAAATTGAGGGTTTGCTAGATGGGAGGGGGGTGGGGATGAAGGAGAAGGTGAAGGGATTAGAAAGCACAAATTGGTAACCACAAGATTGCCACAGGGATAGGAAAGATGTTTTGGGGAATGTACTCAATAATGTTGTAAGGATTTTGTATGGTATCCGATGGACACCTGTCCCATTTGGGAGACCACCTCAGGGATGATGTAGATGCCTGATCACTGCACTGTACACTTGAAACTGAAGCTGAACAATAATGAATGCCAACTAGAATTTTATATACATACATAGTCACAGGATGTGGAGGACAGCATAGGGAATGGAGTCAATGGAACTGTAACAGCTATATACGATATCAGAGGGGTAGTAAATTGGGGGAGGGAGGTTATCACTTTATGAGGGGTGTAAATGTCTAACTATTACATTGTTTTGTACACCTGAAACTAATTTTTAAAAAAGATACAGAAGTCCTCATTTGTACCCATTCAAGAAATGAGTATGATGGACATTTAATGCCAAAGATTTGAAGGGCTTTTAAATACCCTAGAAATACAATGTGAGTATATTCTACATTGGCCAGAGATTTAAATGTGAAAAATGAAACCATGAATATGTGGAAGAACATATAGGTGAATATTTTTATACCCTTGAAGTGCAGGAGGCATCCTTTTTTACCAGGACTTTAAAGACAGGAACCATAAGGTAAAAGATTGATAGATTTCATTACATATAAATCTGAAGCTTTTGCACAGCACACAGGAACATATTGTGAAAAAATTTGCAACATATATGACAAAAATGTTAGCAGTCTTCATATGTTGAAAGTCTTAAAACTCTATAAGAAAAAGATAAATAACTCAACAAAAAAATGAGCAAAGAACATGAATGGAATTAGTGGTTACCAGAGGGTTAGGGGGGTGGGGGGAGGGAGATGAGGGTAAGGGGGATCAAATATATGGTGATGGAAGGAGAACTGACTCTGGGTGGGGAACACACAATGGGATTTATAGATGATGTAATACAGAATTGTACACCTGAAATCTATGTAATTTCACTAACAATTGTCACCCCAATAAATAAAAATAAAAATAAAAAATAAATAAATAAAAGAAAAGTCACCAAAAGTTAATAAAAATTTGAAAGGTTGTTCCATCAAACTATTAATCAGAGTAATGTGTTGTTGGTATGAGTAAAGATTAGTGCAAACTTTCTGCAGGCCAATCTGGAGAAGTGTGTGAATCAGACAAAGGTACAAAGAGCCGTATTTACAAAACAACATATTAGAAATAATTAAATGTCCATTAGTGGGACTTAGTTAACTAAGTTATTGGTACACCAATACAACGGAATATTATGGATGTGCTAAAAATTATGATGTAAATATTGACATTAAGTGATGTGTTGAGCATATGAAGTGAGAAAATCAGGTTCCAAAAACAATATACGTAATCTTTTTCATGGAAAAAACAGCTTATTTGCATATGCTAAAATCCTGCACCTACATCAAAATTTTAGTTATCGGTTCTCTAGTGTGGAATTATATGTGATTGTCATGGTCCTCTTTATGTTTTTTGAATTGTCCAGAAATTTTTTTTAATGATAATAATGTTTATTTTATTTACTTAACGAGCTTTCTTGTTTAATATTAATTTTTCCCTGGGTCAGTCAATTATAATACTGAAAATGAGGGTTAGCTTTTTTTTAAATTAAATTTATTGGGGTGACAATGGTTAGTAAAATTACATAGATTTCAGGTGTACAATTCTATAATACATCACTTGTATAGCACATTGTGTGTTCACCACCCAGAGTCATTTCTCCTTCCATCACCCGTATATTTGACTCCCTTTACCCTCTTCTACCTCCCCCTTTCCCCTTACCCTCTGGTAACAAACTTTCTTATAGTGCTTTTATATGTCAGGCACTGTTCTGAGAATTTTGTGCATATTAACTCATTTTCCTAGAACAGAAAAATGTAAGTAATAAAAAATTTCCACGTGGGCGATAGACTGAAGGGAGAGTGTCTCAGGAGTGAGAGGATGCTGGATAATATGAGATTCTTATAGGCGAAACGCACCATGTTTTGACTCAAAGCTATCTCCTTTTAATGACACAACAAGGTCAGCAGGTCATGGGAGACCCATTCCTTTCCCTTTCTCTGATTTATTTTAATGATGGGACAACTAATTAGCCATTAAGGATTAGCCAAAGAGGACTTAAGCAGAGGAGCATGCTGGAGCCAGGGGTGGGGGTGGGGGGTGAACTTTTCAGTCATATAGGCCGCGCTGTGATTCTGGGCTCCAATACTTAGGAGCTGTGTGATTTGGGCAAGTTACTTCATTTTCAGAATCTCAGTTTCCTCATCTGTAGAATTTTCATACCATAAGACTACTTGTCTCCTAAATTTGATCTTCCTCACTTTTCCCTCTTCTGTAAAAAATTAGGAAAGACTGGATCCCTCCTTCCCAGATCATCCCAGTACCCTCTGATCTGGGCCACCTGGACCGTGGAAAGTCATATTCATCTGGTGGCTGGGTTACCCCCAGAACAACCTTTGAAGGTAATCTTGGCTTACGTACTGGGGTCTGGAATTACTGATCCTTGCTCTGAGAGTTCTGAATGTTTTACATTTTCAAATGTATTTGTTATCCTTTCTGTTAAAATTGCCTTGGAAGCACCATCAATAAACAAGGTGTTTGATTACCTCATGGATAATCTGCTTGATTCATTTATTTTCTGGTCAGAAATGCCTCTGAGGATGGATTCCTTTTGCAAATTACCAGCAAACTCCAAATTTTTCTTGGTCCTCTCATTCTCAGCCCTGAACTGTCCAAGAATCTCTCCTCTCCAATTTTCCAAAATTTTAACCTCTTTGCCCTCCCCTGACATTATTTTCTCATACTTTTGAATGTAATACCAAGATTTGGAGCAGAACTGGCAGGGCTCGGGCCATGTGTTTGGCCCAGCCCTACCTTGAGGCTTGGATTTAGTGATGAGGGAGGCTTCTAGACTGTCATATATAGCAGATGCCTTAGAGAGCACCACCTTCATTCTACAGATGGCAAGTCTGAGGTCCAGAAAGGGGCAGAGTCCTAATGAAAGTCATGAGAGTGAATGGTGGAAACAGGACAGGTTCTAATGACAGCACAGAATAATTTTATCAGTGTCAGCTCAGCCCAACTCTATTTGTTCATCCATTCCACAAATATTCATTGAATGTCTACTTTGTATCCAGTACTAGAGCTATAGCAGTGACCAAGATAGAGATGGTTCCTGTCCCCAAAGAGCTCACAATCTAGTGGGAGAGACAGACTTGAGTCCCTGAATAGTTACAAGAGGTGGTACAGCATGGGAGGTAGAGGCATGGGCTCTAGAACTGCTCTGGCCAGTTTTCTCACCATCCTCTGCCATTTAACAGCTGTGTGAACTGGGACAATTTCTTTCACTTCTCTGTAGCTTGGTCTCCTCATCTCTAAAATAGAGATATCAATAGGGTTGTGTAGCTACACCTTTTAAAGCAATATCTGCCATACAACAAGTACTCAAAAATGTCAACTAGTATAGTATCATCACTATGAAACCACATAGAGAAATTTGCTAAGGAGGCGAAGTCTATTTTGAGTACTCAAAGTAGGCATTTAGCATCCTAATGGCAGCCAGCAGAAGGGGATGGAGAGCCAGGGGCTAGCAGAAACAGGGTCCATTCAAGCCATTTCTTCTTTGGCCTATAGGAATTTGGAAAGCGCTCCAGCACTGGCTCGAAATCCCAGGCGACCTGGTCAAGCACTTTCACCTCTCTGCCTCCAGTTGCCATAGCTATGATGGGAGGAAGTATGTTTGGATGACTTCTGTGATTGCTGCCAGTTGAGTCAAGGAGAATTATTGTTGCCCAGTGTTAAGATGCTATGGGAGAAATCACTAAGCAGATTTATTCTCCAATTTGCCCAAGAGCCATTCTTGTTCTTTCTTTTTTAATGATTTCTCTTTTTACCTACGACTAGGTGCTTTTCAAAGGATGCCTATGAAAGACACTTGTAAGGCATAGTGTTCATGACTTTCAATAATTAAGTCTTATTATTTCTTTATCTCTAGGCCACCTCTGCAGCTGTTCTTATAAAAGCAACTGGATCAGTAAATAAGCTCTCTATCTCACTTGAACCATCCTGGCATGATTTTTCTGCTCATTTGAGGACACTTGTCACTTTCTCCCTTGAAATTCAGTTTTGTGCTTATGCAACTTACCTTGGAGACTGAGAACAATTTAAGGGCAGGGACTCAGCTTCTTTCCCTGTGAACCCCTCAAAGAGCTTGACACAGAGCCTTGAAAGGAAGAAGACCAAGATAACTGTATATGATGAATACATTCTATATGGCAATGATTCTTGAAGTGTGGACATTGACCAACTGCACTAGAGTCACCTGGGGAAATGGATTTGGAAATGTAGATCCAAAGCCTCCTCCCCACCTGTATGAATCAGAATCTTAGAAGAAGAGGAGCAGTAGTCTGCATTTTTAACAGGTATCTTAAATAATTTGAATGCGTCCTATAGTCTGAAGACAACTGGGTTAGAATTTCTAAGTATTTAGTTGAAGGCTCAGTGGGACAGCAATTTGTTTTCTCAGTTGTCAGCTAGAGAACTGACCTAAGTAAGTTTTAAGGTCCTGTTTGGCACTAATATGTTCTGTTTCCAAGAATAAAATTCTGGAAAATCTCTTTGTTTTTCCAACTAGAACAAATTACCTCCACGTACATATCTGCAGAGTTCACTTCTTAAAGCAAACTATGGTATTAGATCCCTTCCAAATGGCTTCGGTGAGTTATTTGGGTAATTCCGGCTTTGGGAAGAAGTCCAATAAATCATCAGCAAAATTCCACATGCCATTGGGGAGAGAACAACTTTTTTTCCTTCCTTCCTGGACCAGGTTTTTGGAAACAACTCTTTCCTTTCCGTGTGCATCCAGCAGGAATGCATTTGGATGGAGAGTCTCCTGGTCCAAGCCCTCCCCATCACCACTCCCTCCCTGGGACACTTGCACCAGTGCCCTTGCTGGGCTCCCTGACCTGATGTTGGTTCCTCCTCCCCTCTTTGTCATTGTAAATGCTCCCAACTGACCCAGGTTCTGATGGTGGCTCTTGCCTGGGCCATGAAGTCTCCCATCGCTTCCCATCAATCACCTAGAGCAGAAAGTCCAAGGTCCACATTACCGAGCCTGGCATTGAAGGCTCCCAGTGACTTGGCTTTGCCTTCCCTAGCCCTAATGTGCATTACCTTCCCACAGGCATTCTCTGTCCTAGTTCAGTGTTTCTCAAAGTGTGGTCCCAGGGGTACTGTCTTCAGAGTTACCTGGAAGTGTTTCTGAATTTGTGGTCATGAGCCGTGGCATTCTCACTGTCAGAGTTCTAAAAATCCGCCAGCCCTAGCTACTCCAAAACTTTCTCTGTCACTAGACACTACAGTGTAGTTGCCCCCAAAATCTTCATCATCTTTACACAAACTATGGGGAGTCTTATTTCAGTTATACTTTCCTGAGACCTTCAAGAGGAACCAGCAGATGATCAATGGAACAGAGCTAGCCAGAGCTCAATATCCTATCCCAAACAGTCCAAGATCATAATGTCAGGCCAGAGATTCAATTCTGAAATACAGACCTTAGGGGAGAGCTGAGAATCTGAAGCCAAGATCAGCTGCAAATGTCAGAAGTAGGATTACATATAGAATATGGAGCCTAGAATCAGAAGCCAGGCTGAACAAGGATTGGAAGAGGGACATATTGTGAAGCAGTGAAGTTATCAGCATTTAAAGTCAACAGCATTGGGTTACAATAACAGTGCGCCTCTGTTATTGATCACGAGGTGTGTAACTCCGAGCAAGTCTTTTCACCAACCGAACACCTTTTAATGGCTTCCCATTGCCTACAGAATAAAGATCAGCACCCCTTTCCTTGCTTATAATACATTCACCAGTATGCTCCCTTCCTAAACATATTCATTCTTATCTCCTTCCACTCTCTCTTCCTGTGATCTGATCAATTGTCTGGTCTCACTAGGCTAGTACTGTTCCCACACAGACTGATGCCTTTCAATTCTCCAAATCTTTTCAATGCTCTATACCCTGCCTGGATGCCATTGCTTACTCTTGTCTGTCTCCTTTTCTGCTCTAAGAACTCTCTTCCGTGAATCTTTCCCCAACTCTCTCTATGGAATGAGTATTCTTTTCTATGTGCCATGGAATTCTTTCCCCTCTTCCAATGAGTGTGGTGGTAGGCTTTTTTCCTTTTTCTCTCTCTCCTCTCAGAGTTTGTGAGCACCTTGAAGGCAGACTGATCCCAGGACCCTGAGATCTGTCAGGATTCTCTGAAGCATTCACCTAGCCGAGGGCTTTATGCAGAGTGGCAACTCAAGAAATACCTGTTGAAAGAATGTATTCGTGAAATAATGTATAAGTGAGGTGAGTTGAGATGAGACTAAAGCAGACCAGATTAAACAAGACAAGGGAAAAATATGATATTTATGGAAGGTTAGGAGAGCAAAAAATAACGCCTCAGCCTCCTTCTTCAGGTTGGTGTGTGCCACCTCAAAAATGTTTCTGCCTATGATTCTATCTGTGAGAATGACTCACCGAACTCTGTCGTAACCACTTCCACATTTCCAAAAGCTCAAGGGGACCTCAGGGTGAAGTTAGGGGTGGCAGTGTCAAGAGAACAATTGCAGAGAAGAAATATGCTCCCAAATGCCTCACTGATGTGCCCCCTGCTTTCAATAGGGTCCCCCACAGGTTGACTGAGGTCACCATCCCAATGAGAGTCTCTTCCATCAAGTCTGTTTTGACTTGGTGTTAGAACCATATCAGTCTATCTAGCAAATCTCTAACCTTTTATACCGAGAGCTGTGAAAAACAAACTGGTATTTCATAAAAATCCTTATTAAGTTCCATGTTTGGTAAGGGGGTGGGGGGTGGGTGATGAGGGTAAGGGGGATCAAATATATGGTAATGGAAGGAGAATTGACTCTGGGTGGTGAACACACAATGGGATTTATAGATGATGTAATACAGAATTGTACACCTGAAATCTATGTAAATTTACTAACAATTGTCACCCCAATAAATTTAATAATAAAAAAAAGTTCCATGTTTGGGAGAAAATGGGAGGCACCCCAATGGCATCTATAGGAAAAACAACAACAGCAACAAAAACAACTTTTAAAAACTTGACTTTGTGGATGCTAGCTTTTTTTCCTAATCTTGACCAGTACAAATTCTAGCAGTTGCTTCAGTTTTACAATTGCTTCAAAACAATGAATAAGTTCCAGGGACCAATGGGTTCCCCTTATGCAGATTTATAGTCTATGATACAATCAACTGGAAAAATGAGAATATAACAGATTGGTAGCATATTCACATTCATTTGGTTGCTGCAATTTAATAGGGTTTATATTAAATACGATTGTGCTGAAGACCACATAAAACGTATGAGTTATAAAAAACAAGATCAAATGTTCTGCTACATAAGTGCATCAAATTTCACTTAATTAATAGACAGGCCTGTAATGCAGAAGCCAAAACCAAACCTTAACTGCTGCTTATTCCTGGAGCCTGCAACTGACACATCTTCCTGGCAGCAGTTTGTAAACCACACACTTGCTCCTGCTGTGGCAAGACTCACTCCCCATTCTCCTCAGAGAAATCATAGTAGGTCCTGCCTGTCTTCTTGGATCCTGGAAAAACAGAGCTGAGGTCTCTTTAGCCCTTCATGCCCTTTATGAGTGTTGGACTCAAGGGGGGCAGGGACTCTTCAAACTGGAGAAATAACAATAGTGTAGTCCCGGGACTACCGTGTTTCCCTGAAAATAAGACCTAACAGGAAAATAAGCCCTAGCAAGATTTTTCAGGATGACATCCCCTGAACATAAGCCCTAATGCATCTTTTGGAGCAAAAATGAATATAAGACCCAGTCTTATTTTCGGGGAAATACGGTATGTACTTTACTCATACTCTCCATGAGCATTCCCATTCAGTCCTATGGGTTAGCTACCCATGAGGTATTAGAATAGACCAGGTTATGTTGCAGTTACACATATACCCTCACACCTTAGTAGATAAAATGATAGAAGTTTTTATTTTTCTAGACACTCGAAGCTCAATGCAAATGTTCCTGATACTGTGGCTCTCCCGAGTAGCTCTTATCCAGATGGGAACTCAGAAATTCTAAGATCTTTCCATTTCCTGATACTGCTATCTTAAATGCCTCTGAGGGGAACAAAAATGAAAGGGGAAGAAAAATGTGGAGGATAACACATCCAATACTTTACTACCTTGGTCAGGTACACTGTGAAAAAGAATCACTTTTGTTCACATTCAGTTGTCAAAAAATGGGCATATGACTTCACCTCGATGTAAGGAGTGACGGGGAAATGTAGCCATTGGCTGGGAAACTAATTCCCATTCTATACTGTGGACTAGGAGCACAAGTAGTTACCTATGTCTCAAACTCCAAAAATCTGTATTTTACCCAGGATTTATTTATTTATTCATTAAAGAAACAATGTATTGAGCTTCTACTCTAAGACAGGCAATGGAAATTTGAGGATGAATTATACAAGAGCTCTACCCTCAAGGAACACACAATTTAGTGCGAGACACAGTCCACATTGTGTGGAGGAAGTTGCCTTCCTCCTGTCAACTTGACAATTACCCAAGGACAGACTTCACAATGATGGCTTTTGAGACTCTTCTTACAAATGTGATCTTTTAATCCTTAATGGGAAGGGGGTTAAGTGCTTCTAGAAGAATGTTGAACCTCAGGAAGATCTCTCTGTTACCCCAGTTAGGATTCTCTTGACTCTCCCCTCTTCTTCCTATTCCTGCTGATTTTCTTGGCTGTTTCCTTGCCTGGTATCGCTCTCTGAAAGCAAAGCCTTAATAGAACGCAGTTAAAAACAAAACCTTTTATTACATCATGCTGACATCATTTTCTGCTTAAAACCTTTCAGATGGGTTCTCATGACTCAGAATAAACTCTATACTAACTGTCCTGGTCCCTACAGCCCTTCATGATCTGGCCTTTGCAACCTTTTATCCTGCCACTGTCATCACATGCCATCCTGGCTGTCCTTGAGGTTCCTCAAATACACCAAGCTTATATTTACCTCTGAATTTGCTGCATCCTCTGCCTGGAGTGCTTTTTCCACTAATCTTGGTGTAACTTGCACTTTCTTGTCATTCAGATCTCAAGTCAAATGTCACCTCTGCAGAGAAGGAAGTCTTCTCTGGCTACCTAGTAATTCCAGTTACATCATCTTGTTTCTGTACATTGTACAGCACTTACAACCATCTGAAATTATCTTCTTTGATAATTTGTTATGTGTTTTGGGCTGCCTACTCCAACTCAAATGGCAGCTCCATAGCAGCAGGGACTTTGTCTTGTTCATTTCTCAACCCCCATCACTGGATGCAGGGGACATGGCAGATTCTCAGCATAGGCTTGTTGCTTTAATGTGTGCATGCATGAATAACTAGACGTTGTGCCATCACTGAGTTCTTGTCACCGCTCTTGTCACTAATGTTACTGACTTCACCAACTTCATGGTCATGACTGACATTGTCAGTGTCACCACAGCTCTCTTCTCTTTGCTTGCCTTGGACAAACAGACAAGAAAAACTCAGGAAAACACTTTCTTCCTTCTGAAAGCACAAGTAGTTGGTGGTTACTTTGATAATGAGAATCTGAAAATATGCATGAAGTCCAGAAATGCATTTTTAAAAGGCTTTACTATAGTTGAAGGAGTTGTCACGATGTTTAGATACTTCAGTGCCTACACTTTACTCATAGATTCAGATTCTTTGGACTCTTTAGACAGAGTTCTGAAAAGCTAACAGTACTTAGCCTGGACTCATTGTTGGCCCCATCCCTCAAAATATACATTTCCCTCTAATATTCTTTCCTTGTCACTCTTCTTTACTCTCTCTTGACAGTCGCACATGGCTTCAATAATCATTTCTATGGTATTCACTCCCGTATCTTTTTGGTAGCCCTACTATCTCTAGGGAGGTCCAACTGCCTGCAGGGCAACGAATGCCGCCCAAGTGTCCACCTTGAATTCTCAAACTCATTGTGCCCAAATTGAAACTCAGTCATCTCCTCTCTTTCTTTTTTTTTTTTTTTTAAAGATTTTATTGGGGAAGGGGAACAGGACTTTATTGGGGAACAGTGTGTACTTCCAGGACTTTTTTTCAAGTCAAGTTGTTGTCCTTTCAGTCTTAGACGTGGAGGGCACAGCTCAGTTCCAGGTCCAGTTGCCGTTGTTAGTTGCAGGGGGCGCAGTGCCCACCATCCCTTGTGGGAGCCGAACCGGCAACCTTGTGGTTGAGAGGACGTGCTCCAACCAACAACTGAGCCATCTGGGAGCTCTGCAGCAGCTCAGCTCAAGGTGCCGTGTTCAATCTTAGTTGCAGGGGGCGCAGCCCACCATCCCTTGCGGGACTCGAGGAGTTGAACCGGCAACCTTGTGGTTGAGAGCCCACTGGCCCATGTGGGAATTGAACCGGCAGCCTCCGGAGTTAGGAGCACAGAGCTCTAACCGCCTAGCCACCAGGCCGGCCCCATCTCCTCTCTTTTACATCTACTCCCACCAACGTGGCCCCTATTGATAATCTCTATTTTTGTTATGGCCAAATCAACCTTGAAGCCTCAGGGTTAAATGCTATCTTCAAGTACTCTCTACGTCTTGTCCCCTACATACAAATTGGTGGATATCTCTTGTCAATTCCACTTCACTGATATCTCTCCTTTCAATTCTTGATGCCATGGCTATTGTTCAGATCTCATTGCCAATCACTTCAAATAATAATTTTGATTGCCAATTTTCGGCTCAAAATCTTCAATGGCTTTCTATTTCCTCGAAAAAGTAGTCTCAATTCTTTAGTCTCTCATTTAAGGACTTCCTTCCACAGTCTAGTCCACCTTTTCTTTCCCATTTTATCTCCCCTTTATTCTAACTAAAATTTATTTATTTTATTTCTTTCAATATACTGAAATTTATTGTTACATACCTACCTTGCCTACATTCAATTTTGTTTTAGCAAACATTTATTAGTACGTATTATGTGTTAGCCCTTGGGATTTTACTCATAGTTCTCTTTCTGCCCTTCTCTCCATCTCCGTATTTTTAGCCCTGTTGTTTTTCAAGACTAAGCTCAGAAGCCTCTTCCCTCAAGTAGTCTCCTCTTCTACCCCAGCCGTAAGTGATTATCTCTCCCCAGAATGCCCATGACACATTATGTATATTATTCTTTACAGTGTGTTGCTCTGCTTTGTACATGTCTACACAGTTCTTTTACACCACTAGATCAAAAGCACCCCAAGAATAGAACCAATGTCTGACTCCCTTCTGTAGTCCCCACTTTGCACATATGAGACATTCAATAAATGTTTAATGAGTGAGTAAATAAATGAATAAAGCTTACTCTTCTGTTTTCCCACTTATACCACATTAAAAACAGAGGGTAGTGCTTGAGTAGACAAGAATGTTGAGAGTTGGGGTGTTTGATAGACTAGTTAGGAGGAAACTTACAGAAAACCTACACGTAGCTGAAACAAAATCTCAGAAACTAGTTTGGGGCCATTGAGAACATGGGACAAATAGGTACTGACCACCATTCTGTGTACTGTCCAATGCAGTAATTTTATTTCAGTATGATGAAACTTGGGCATTGCAGAAAGTGGGATTTTGAATATTATTCTCTTTAAATAACAGGCAAGTTTGTAAGCCATCTTGCAGGATTTTATCAAAAATGGTTAAAATGATTTTTAAAGTGTCCTTGGGCTTAAAAGGGGTTATATTAAGTTACATGCAAAGTTTACATCTGAGGAATGCCTCATTTCCAGCAATGCTGGTGGATAAATGAAGCATTACTCTAATAGATTAAGCCACACATTTTGTATATCTAATTTCTCTTTCCATTCCCTTCCCTCCTCAGTATGTTCTGCATAGTGAAGGAAGAAGAGAAAGATGCTTTTTAATCCTCTAATTAAATGTCGGACCATTACCCAGGTAGCCACAGGACAGTGTCATCAGGACATCTGTCAGGGCTGCTACTCATCAACCTTCCCCTTCTAGGCAGAAATGTGATTACCTCTTGGAATGATGTCAACAATTTCTAACTTCAGAAAGTTGATCTAGTTAGATATTACCCATGAAGGGGTGTCTTACTGGAAATATGATAGATTAAAATAAAACAACTATATTCTGATTGTATTTTGGTTATGGATCAGAAATCAGTACTCACTCAAAATATTGATCTTTCTTTCTTCTTTCTGAGACTCAGGTACACAAATTGTATTAATTGTGTTAATCATAACTGTCCCTTCATGGTACTTTATCATCTTCAGATCATGCAGGGCTCTATTTATTTATTTTAAAATGTGTAATAAACACCTATGACCCAAACACCTAAGGAAGGACTACCAAGAATTTATAACTACTTAAGAATATGTGCTCCTCCCCTATTCTATCGCCCTGACTTTCCACTCTCCCCTGAAAACCATTATCCTGAATTTTCTGTTTATCATACCCTTGTTTTTTTATTTTTTATTTTCCCTTGCTTTTTAAAATAGCTTAATCCCATATATATGTACTTCTAAAAACATATTGTTTAGTTTGGCTTATTGCATTTTAATAAGAACACCATTACCAAGTAGTGTTCTGGGACTTGCTTTTTATTACTCAACGCTATGCTATATTTATTTATATTGTTTTCAGTAACTGAGATGCATTATTTTTTCACCATTATAGAATATTTAAATCTGTGAATAGTCATTTATCTTTTTTTCTTTTGCTGGGGATTTGGGTTGTTTCCAGATTTTTTTTCTATTTTGTTTGTTTTTTGCTATTACAAACAGTGCTGCTATGAATACTTTTACATCTGCCTCCATGTGTGCATATGCAAGAATTTCTCTTCTGACTCTTAGGTATGCAAATTCTGCACTTTACTAGTAAATATCATGTTGTTTTTCAAACTGGTAGACCTATGTACACCAGCAATTTTTAAGAAATTCTGTTGCTGTTAGTGTTAGTGCAGTCAAATTTGTCAATCTTTCCTTCATAGTTAATGTTTTTGTGTGTCTTGTTTAAGATGTTTTTTCTTACCCTGAGGTCAGAAAAGCATTCACCTCTCTTTACATCTAAAATTCTTGGAGTTTTGTTTTTGACACTAAAGTTTTAAATCCATCTGGAGTTGTTTTTTCTGTATGGTGTGGGATAGAAAGCCAATTTTTTAAATGTGGATAACTAATTTCTACATTCCCATAACTACTATGTAACAACCAATTTGTACTTCTTAATCCCTTCCTCTTTTTCACACATCATCCCAACCCCCCTCTCATCTGGCAGCCATCAAAATGTTCTCTGTATCTATGAGTTTGTTTCTGTTTTATTTGTTTATTTTGTTCTTTAGATTCCACTTATAAGTGAAATCACATTGCATCTGTCTTTCTCTGTCTGATATACTCCACGCAGCACAATACCATCCAGGCCCATCCATTCCACTGCAGATGGCGAGAACCTATTCCCTTCTCTGGCCAAGCAATATTCCATTGTATATATGTACCACCTCCTCTTTATCCATTCATTCATCAATGGACCCCCCGGGGTTCCTCCACATCTTGGCCGTTGTAAACAATACTGCAATGAACATATGGTTTGTCCCCTCAAAGTAACATTTTGGGTTTCTTCAGATAAATACCTTCAAGTGGGATTACTGGGTCCTTCTTTGTCTCGTGTTATAGCCTTTATATTAAAGTCTATTTTGTCTGGTATAAGTATTGCTACCCCAACTTTTTTTTTTCATTTCCATTTTCATGAAATAATTTTTCCCATCCCTTTACTTTCTGTCTGTGTGTGTCTTTCAATCTGAAGTGATTCTCTTGTAGGCAGCATATATAAGGGTTTTGTTTTCTTATCCGTTCATCCCTCCTATGTCTTTTGATTGGAGCATTTAATCCATTTACGTTGAAAGTAATTGTTGATAGATATGTAGCTACTGCCATTTTATTATTCATAATTTTGATTTTTTTTTCTGTCTTAAAGAAATCTCTCTAACATTACTTGTAATACTGGTTTGGTGGTGATGAACTCCTTTAGCTTTTTCTTGTCTGGGAAGCTCTTTATCTGTCCTTCGATTTTAAATGATAACCTTGCTGGATAGAGTAATCTTGGTTGTAGGTCCTTGCTTTTCATCACATTGAATATTTTGTGCCAATCCCTTCTGGCCTGCAAAGTTTCTGTTGAGAAATCAGCTGACAATCTTATGGGGTCTCCCTTATAAGTTACTAGTTGCCTTTCTCTTGCTGCTTTTAGGATTCTCTCTTTGTCTTTAACCTTTGCCATTTTAATTATAATGTGTGTTGCTGTGGGCCTGTTTGGGTTCATCTTGTTTGGGGCTCTCTGCACTTGCTGGACTTGTATGTCTATTTCCTTCACCAGGTTAGAAAAGTTTTCGGTCATTATTTCTTCAAATAGGTTCTAAACCCCTTGCTTTCTCTCTTCTCCTCTGGCACCCCTATCATGCAAATACTGTTACACTTGATGTTGTCCCAGAGGCCTCTTAAACTATCCTCATTTTTTGGATTCTTTTTTCTTTTTGCTGTTCTAATAGGGTGTTTTATACTACCTTGTGTTCCAAATCGCTGATTCTATCCTCTGTATGACTGGCTGTGGGGTTTGGCCATGTCCGCAGCTTATGGGTTGCTGTGCAGGGGGCTCATCCCGCAGAATGGAATTCACCCCAGTGGGTTCTGGTACCACTTGTGGGTCTAATTGGGCTGTGGTCTGAAGCCAACCTCCAAGTATATTAGTTCTGGGGCCTCTTGGGTGGGACTCCAGTGTAGGCCCAGGTCAGCCACTGTCTGTGACTGGGCAGGGGCTACCTGGTAGCAGCTATAAAATGATCCACATTCTTTGCTGCCTGTGCTGGATGTGGAGGTTCATTGGAGAGGCATGCTGTACGCTGAGGATGACTGCCATGAGTACCAGGTCTGGGGTAGCTCCACAAAAAGCCAGGACACCCTGAGGCCTGCTGCCACCTGCCAGTTCCCTTAAGGTTCAGCCACTGATAATGCTTCATGTGGTATGCAATTTGGGTGAGACAGGGTCTCAGGGAGTCACTAGAGTAGGAAGAATCGTGGTTGCCAGGTTAATGTAAATTCTGGTTTGGTGCCAGCGCTGAGCTTGGAGTGACTCAGCAAAAGTGTCAGAGCACACGGAGGACATTCACTGCCTGCCTGGGACCTGCCAGATTCTGATAGTTTTCCAAGAAAGAGTGCGATTCGGGCAGGGCTGACTGCTCATAAGGAAAGTTCCTCTAGCAGTACCTGAGCAGGTGGGGCAAGTTCCCAGTGAGTCAGTGGGGTGGAGCTGTGGAGCTCGCCAGGCCAATGAGATTCAGATTTGGCTGTGGGGTGAGCTGAACACAGGAACGATGGTGCCTGCCTGCTGGTTGCACGGAAGTGAATACCTCACTGGGAAAATGCCAATTGCCACACACCTCTGTCTGTCCCCCCTTATGTCTCCGAGGCCCCCTGAGTCACCGTCCCTCTGCTGAAGCCCAAGGTGAGTGCCTGCGAGCGAGTGAGTCTGTGAACGGGCTGTTTAAGAGGATGGCTGGGTTTCCTGTGGCCTTCCAGTACTCTGGGCTGGGGAGCCTGGTGTGGGGCGGTTGGGGTCCCTTGCTTCTCCAGGAGAAACATGGCAGCTGAAATAGCCCTCCTGATTCTGAATTGCCACACACACACAGGTGTGGGGCCCGTTCCCAGTCTCTGCCTCTCCTTCCAGTCTCAACGTAGCTTCTTTATATTTTCAGTTGTAGGACTTCTGTTTGGCTAGACTTCAGATACTTCCCCAGGCTGATTGTTGTATAACTTAGTTGTAATTTTAATGTGTTCCTGGAAGTAGGCAGGCACAGTGTTTATCTACTTCACCATCTTGGAATTCTACCCCTATATGAGCTTTGATTGAAGTGTATTTTTCCTTGGTCATTAAAAACAGACTTTATTAAGGCATGTTTAAAAAAGATGTCCCCCTTATTTTCTGGATGCTGAAGTAAAACTTTTGGCTGCTGAAATAATTCCTAATATTATTGGCTTTACTTTTCTCTCTTGAACTTCCTTAAGAATCATACCTTCAGAAACCAGCATAGGTGGAAAAGAGCATTGAAGCTCTGTGACCTTCACAATATCTGCCCATATACTTTCCCTGCTGTTTTACTTGTCTTTCAGCTGACAAAGAATATTTATTTTTTTCAGTTACACTTGATGTTCAATATTCGTTTCAGGTGTACTGCATGCCCTGACTACCTCAGAGTTAGTGTACGCCATAGAATACAATGCAAGTGGAAGCATCTTGACACGATATTAGTGACATTGTCACTATTGCCAGGACTACCAGTACTATTCTTATTAGTGGATGCCCAGGTGTTGAACAGGAAGAAAATCTCCCAAGGCCATCAGTAGACACACCCACAATTCAGAGCATAACAACAACAATAACACCACCTAACTTCTAGTGAGCTATTACTATGTGGGCCGGGCACTGAGCTAAGTGCCTTACATGTTCAATCTCAGATTATCCTCACAACAATCTTATGAAGTAAGTGGTTTCCTTACCCATATTTTACAGACAAGGAAACTGAGGCACAGTTTTTTGCCCTCGGTCAGAACTGGGACTGAATCCAGGCAGCCTGCCTTCTAGCTTGTGTGCTTAATTCTTCACTTTATTAGGGCTTGTCTGGGCCATAGTAATGTGTGATGAGAGCCCTGCATATGTGAAGAACACTTGTACAGCCTGTAGAATAGTTCCCTAAGCATTATCTCATATAAGCCTCACATCTGACACATTTTTATAGATTGAGCAAAGGAGCTTAAATGTCTTAGTTAATATTATCCGGCTAGTCAGTGATAGATATTACCTAAACTCCAGTCATATCTCTCCACTGGATATTCACTTCCTCTGTGGCCGAACTGATGGATGCTTAATAATCCCCTTCCCCTCACCTAATTGCCCTGCCTTTGTTTTCATTTTAGGGATAGAGGGATATCTATACCATAAAGTTACATCCCTGATGAAAACTTGCTAGAAAAATCAGTGTCTTGTTTGATCTTTTCAACAGTTGGTTTCTCAGAGAATACTAAATTAATATTGCTAATTCTTTCCCATATCAGACCATTGGATGCTCATTGAATGATTTCACAGGTCCCCATGTAAATAAACTGTTTTTAACATACAGCCTGTGACTAAAAGTTATCCAACCGAATATTTCAAGGCTGTTAAGAATACAGCCATCTTGATCATTCATTTTAGACGTGACTGTAGCCATGTTGTAGTGATACCCACAGTGTGTTTATTTGGAAAGACTTGACATTTGGTAAAAGACACTTGACTAATAAGATGAAAGACCCTCTGCTAATGAAGAGACTGAAGCTATGCCCATATCAGATCCTAGCAGTGATGGTCTCTATCAAAGAACTGATTCGGTGTTGTTTCTTGTTTCCCAGCTCCCCAAAGACCATCTGTAATATTTGAATTTCCAGTGCCCTTTCTTCTCCCCCTCTGGTTTTGTATTTACTTCTTGATCTGTGCAAAGTGGGGAGTTTTCAAATGCAAGTTGAAGTTTAGGTGGAAAAAGCAAGACCCTGAGCGTTGTATGTTTAAGGCAAGGGATAGTGAGTGGAGCATCTCTAGTTAATAATACTTAAGCAGTGAAACTTAATCCGAATTATGGCCTTTCAGATCCTTCAGAACATACCCTTAAGCTACTGCATCATTAAGACCTTGAAATCATTCATTGCGTTTTACTCAGGAAATATCTTTGCCTTCTGAGGTAAACTACTTGAGATATGGGAATGTACTTCATTCCTCCTTGTACCTTCTCAGGCAGGCATTGGCACCATTTTTGTTCTGTTGATTGTCCCCTGGCTCCTAGAGAGTTCACCCAAGGAAGCTACAAGCTGTGGAAATGGCCCAAAATCAGCTTTTGAAAATTCAAACCTGAAAACAGAAAGGGCTCCCAAGGCCTCTATGTTGAATTCTCCATGAACAAGACTACCCAGTTTGTAGCCATATTAGGGAAATTCAGTCTTTTTTTTTTTCTTAAGGAAAAACTATTGAGGTATTAGTATGTCAAAGTCCCATTGACCCACGAATCATGGTTTAGAAGGCCTATTTCAATCAGTACAGGATTATAGAGTCCAGCTTTTTGCAAGGAGGAGATCAGTAGCAGTCAGAGCCTTTGGACTCCAATTGAGGGGACTGTTTCAGGAAATAGTGAGTTCTCAAGGATCTCTGGGGATAATCAAGTAAGGCCTAGATGACCTCTTGGTTGAAATGCTGTCAGGGGTTTGCAGTGATAGCTAGAGATTCAAACTCAATGGCTGTTAAAAGTCTCAAAATGCCTGAAAAGTCTAGGACTTTATGCTTTTCTCTAATGGCAAATCTATGCAGGAAAGCAAACTTAGCAAATAATTTGTATCGTGAAAACAGCTTGTGATTTTTTAAATGTGAAGTGCTCCTAATCTTATTTTTATTGAATTAAACCTCTATAATTCTAACAGTTTAGGACTGATCAAGATCTGAACCTCAGAGAATATGTTGGTAAAGTGAAGTTCCATAGGAAAATGTTCAGTAATTGAAATCTAGGTATCTCACTCACTTGTCTTTTGTGTCCATCAGCAAGCTCCACTATCTTTGTGTCCCTTGGATCTCCTGACAAGGAAGAACGTGCCTTTATGCTGCAAAGAGTGCAGTGAGCTGACAACCTGTGAGCCAAAGCCCCTCCCAGGCAGTGACTGCACACAGTGATGGCACCAGGGCCTGGCCATTGCTGTGCAATGGGGTGAGACTCTTCTAAGGGGTAGTCTTTGCATTGGAGCATCTCATTGGTTTGGCTGAGAGCTTGTTATCTCTGCATCACAGTCTGTGGTTCTCCTTTGTCAGTTCTATTTTCTCTCATTCCTTTCTTAGGGATCAGCATTGCATTGCCTTCTGAAGGCTCACCCTACCCATCCTGTTTCCTCCCTCTTTTATCTTACACAGGCATTACACTCCTCACTCACCTCATCATTTATTTCCTAGACGACCTGAACTAACCCAATCCTCAGATGTGCTCCCAGTCACCATGCTGCAATGTCACAATCTCCATGCATGATTCTTTCTCCTCAACCACCTTATGCATCAGCTTCTCAGCCAACAACATCTCTTTTTGTGTGATTCTGGTTATTTCTCTTGGAATCACTGGCTCCCAGAGTGTTCAAGCAGAAAGAACCCATGGAAACTATCTAATTGATCACCTCACTTTATAGAGGAAGTAACTAAGACCCAGAGATGAGAACATACTTGCCAAAAGTCACAGGACGAAGGAGTAGCAAAGTTGAAGTAAGAACCCTGGTCTCTCGACTCCGAATTTGGTGTTCTACTATGGTAGCACTTCAAAATAGTCTGTCCAATGTGCCCTCCCCTTTCATCCATCGCTCTTAGATTGCTCCCCTCTGAGTTCCCTGAAGCCACATCTCCCAAAAGGGTAATGGGAGATATAGACAGAAGGGCTTTCTTTTCCTCATTGATGTTGCAGCCTAACTTGAGTTTAAGGCTAAAGAGTGGTTCACAAATATTTTTTGGTATTTTCAAGTTCTTTTGATCCTGCAACAAACACAAGTCCCAGAATAACGGTAACATTTCATAATACAGCATGCTAAGGTAGCAACATGATAAGGAAGAAAGGACATCTGAAATCTGATTCAACTGGGGCTCTGCTTCTGAGTATCAAATGAACTTGGGCATACCCTGACAGCTCTGTGGACCGGTTTTCCATGCATAGAATTAGGAAGTTGGATTAGGTAAGAGAGCTTCTTGAGGACAGGCCTATGCCTCATTGATCTTTTACTTTTCCAGCATCTAACACAGGTATTGGCACATAGGAGGTATTCATGATATTTTGTCTGGCTTTGAGGGTCTTTCCAGTGCCAGCATTTTATCATGATTGATTTCAAGATGTACCCTGTGACACTGAGTTAAGAAATCTACTTTTTGCCAAGGGGAGGACTGAGAAGTAGTTGATAAATGTTCCAGGATCACTGATCCATTCTTTGGGAGCTCTTATCTATTTTTTTGGCATGAAGTATTAGAACTATAAGGTTGTGGATAATACCTTTGCTGCCCCATGCCTGTCCTATCCACCTCTGCTTTCTGTCCACCTTGCCTGATTCAAGTGTTCTTGCTTTAAAGTGAATTTAAGCATTCATTTAATATTGTAAATGAGTGGAAGTATAATCCCAAGCATCAATTTGACACACAGGATGTATCTGCTCTCAGGACATTTTGGTTGAAGTTTGGTTTCTAAATCCTTGTGGAAAATCATCTTGTTTAACACTTCAGAAGCCATGGGAGATTTCTTGGGTAAAACAGGAGACATTCTGAATAGTTCACTTGGGAGCCTGTTTGGAAAAAATCCTTACCAAGTACCCATCAGTGATTCACAGAATGAGGTCGTAATATTTAGCACATTTTCCAGTGTTATTTTAGAACTTATTGCTAATAAAGTTGGTGAATCTATTGAATACATAATCTTTTAAAAATCCTGTTATATTCTAAAATGTACTTTTGAGAACAAATTGTTTCTTTCCCATCAGGAATACTTAACTATTTTTTGTAGTGTTAGACAATGGGAAATATAAATATAGTATAATATGATATAATTCTATAAATAGATTTTCCCTTAACACAATTCTTTATGACAATATCAAGTATATCAGTCAAAGAAATGTTAATGTAGTTGTTCTCGTGTGCAAAATGTACATTTAATTTGTTTTTTTTTACATGACGTGTATATTTGTTGCCAGTTTTTAAATTCAATCTCTATTCAAAGGCCTCTAATAGTCAGAAAAAGTCCTTAGTAATATTATTTCAGGAGAAGCAAGAATGTGAAAGAATCAGGGTTTGTGTTTCCCTTGTTATTGGGCAGCACATACTTTGAGGGGGGGGGGAGATATTCTGGAATTATTCAGAAGCCTCATGAAGTTGAGAGAGTTTTGCCAATTACTGCATGAAATGTGTTTTAAATGGTAGAAAATTGAAGGGAGCTTCAGGACGGGCCAGGGAAAGAGCAGAATCAGACTGCTAATGGGTTAATCCAGCACGAGATAGAGAGAAAATTATTGAAGGCAGAGAATGAGAGAATATAAGATGTGACTTTGGAAGACTTTAGCAAATCCCTAAGCCTGGGGCAACATACTTTCACACAAAAGTTTAAACAGAAGAGAAACTGTTTATCAAACAAATTGCTTTTTCCTTACACAATTAAAACAAAAGTCCACAGAAATATACGAGGTCAGACAATTAAGTATATGAACTCATCCTAGAAAAAGTGCTACATACCTCATTGCTGAATATCACTAGGGTCACCTTCGAAGTACTCCCCTTGGGAAGCTATGCACCAACGCCAGCACCTAGTCCACTCTTCAAAGCAATTTTGGAACTCTTTTTCTGGAATGGCCATCAGAGCTGGTGTCGTATTACTCTTGATGTCCTGAATGCCATCAAAATGTCTTCCTTTCCACATTTCCTTCATCTTTGGGTAAAGAAAGAAGTCCTTGGGGGCCAGAGCAGGTGAGTAGGGAGGGTGTTCCAATACAGTTACTTGTTTACTGGCTAAAAACTCCCTCACAGACTGTGCTGTGTGAGCTGGTGCATTGTCGTGATGCAAGAGCCATGAATTGTTGGTGAAAAGTTCAGGTCGTCTAACTTTTCACGCAGCCTTTTCAGCACTTCCAAATAGTAAACTTGGTTAACTGGTTCATTGTTTGTCCATTTGGTACAAATTCATAATGAGTAATCCCTCTGATATAAAAAAAATGTTAGCAACATCATTGCAACAACTTGGCAAACTTTGTTGTCAGACCCTATATGCCATTCTGTAGCCCCTTACCAGCTGCCTCCACCCCTTTGGACATTAGGAACTGCAGATGTCACCTGGGTGACAAGTTGATAACTCTTGCCACATGCCAGTAGGTCAAGTCTAGTTTTAAGGATAAAGGTACTACTCAGGAAGACAGACAGTAACATATACTTTATGTTTAAATGACCATGAAGAAAGAAGGGCTGCAGATGGCAAGGCCTTTTTCTCCCACCTCACAGTAACTGCTTTCTTCAAGGGTGGGTTGGGGCATTTGAGGCCTGGACATCATTCTTATTGCTCAGCATTAACTCATAGGCACTCCCAGGAAGTAGCCCCTTTGTTATTGCCAACATTTCCAAAGGAAAACAGATCAGAATTTTCACATATTTTGTCTCACAGCATCCTTAGGCTAGCCCCGAGGGAGACAGGGCAGAGATTGCTGTCTTAGTTTTTCACATGATGTAACTGAGACTCGGAGAGGTGACATGACTTGCTCAAGACAAAATAGTGGTGAAAGTCAAATATGAAACTGGTTCTGTTTTCCATCTTTCCTGGACAGTAGCTGATGCAATAGACCCATTTTTCTGATTCAATCTGCTTTATCCTTGGTCTCAGACACAAAATAGAGTAGCAGATAAAATGGAATCAATGGAATTAGAATGTCTGTTAAGATAACCCCTATGTTGAGTACATTTACAACCTGTCCAGATGCCCTCTTCCTACAACTTTTGGTTCAAAATTTAAAATTGGGCATTTTCTGTCTAGACCTTAATCTTAGAGGTGTGGTCTTTTCTTCTGGCTCTTAAGACTTTTTTTGTCAATATCCAGTAAAATTATCAAAGCTATGTAAATTCTATGTATCCACTTACAATCTCAGGTTGCACCAAGAGCTGGCTGGACCTTAGAGAGCTCTGTGATCCTAGGGCTGATCAGCAGACCTGCATACTATGTTTCCCCCCAAATAAGACCTAACCGGAAAATAATCCCTAGCATGATTTTTCAGGATAACAACCCCTGAACATAAGCCCTAATGCATCTTTTGAAGCAAACCTTAATATAAGACCCGGTCTTATTTTCGGGGAAACACGGTAAGTTCCTCTGTGTTTCATGGGGGTGGAAAAATCTAGGTGTGTGAGGTCTAGAAGCCCTGGGGGAGCAGGACAGCTATCTTGGTAGCAAATTCAGCCTGCTCAGAGCCTCCAGGCCAGCTCTTGTCCTGTATCCCTGAAGTGTGGGTTGGGCAGAGTCATGGAAAACTCCAGAAGATGATAGAGAGGGAAGAAGCATTTCCTCCTGGCACACTGTGTGGTATGAAGAGGAGAAGGCAGTGCCCACACCAAGACCCATGGAGTGTAAAAAGTTGATGTCCACAGTTCTGTGCTGTGGGTGGGAAGCTCTTTTCCAGTCATTTAGGCATTGAACAAGCTAGTGCTCTCTCCTTGACAATATCTATACATAGAAAGAAGAATCAATCATTTCCAGCCCCCTGGGGATGTTTGCTAAGTAATCCATCAAATAGTTGAAAGGGTAATGCAATTTGGTGGTGTGATGACGAAGTACAGTTGTCTGAGTCATTTGCGTCATGTACTGAAGAGTTGATTGGGACCCAACTGCCAAAGTAATTCAAAGAAAAAGACAGATGTGTTGTGGTGTGACTTTTGGGTTGCAGAAGGAGAAACAAGTTCCCAGAGACGTGAAGAAAGTAGATTCTAGCTCAACCCTAGAAAGACGTTCCTACGTATAGGGTTGCAGACATGGGTCCAGACTGTCTGTGAGAGAAGAGGCATCTGCCATGTCCTGGGCAGCACTCACAGATGGTGAATCCCTGTGGCAGGGACTCTGTGGAGGAAATTCCTATTTCAGGTGAGAGGCCGAGCTGAATTACCTTTCCTCAAGCATGCTAAGGTTACTAGGATTACTAAGCCATACCAGCTTATCTTCTATCCCAGGGATGGTCCACGTAAAAGCCATTCTGAGAGTTCCAAGATATGAAACTGGTCCCTCAAATGGCAAATGTTGTGTTCTGTGTAAATACGGCCCGAATCTCTCCTTGGACAAGAATGATGAATTTAAGTAGGCGATTGTAAATTTTTTAAGGGGAAGGGCCGTGTCTTAGCCACCTGCTTTGTGTAACACATTCTACTGGGCACTTAAAGGTGATACAAAGGTGAGCAAAGTCCAGACTCCACCCAAAAGTCACTATGGCCTATGGGGGGACGTGGTCAACACACTCTCTGAAAAGTTTGTAAATAGAACAAATCAAAGGTCAAGTGTGACAAGTGCCATGAGAGAAGTTTGCAAAGCTCTGGGAGGGTCAAAAAGGGAGACTAATTCCAACAAAGAAGACATGGGAAGACAACATGAAGGAGAAGACATCCTGTGACCTCAAGGGATTGGAGGAATTTTGACGAATGGGGGGAAAGCTTTATAGGAATAGGAAGCAGTATGAGCAAAAACTTTAAGGTGGGAAACCGAGGCACAGTAATGCCAAGTTGGGATTTGAATCCCAGCTTGACTATCTGGTAGCTATAATTTTTAACACATTGCTTAACCTCTATGTGTCACAGTACTTCATCTGAAGATTGGGATTAATAATACTATCTCCCTTACGAGGTTGTTACAAAGACTAAATAAGTTAATATACATAAAGCATCTAAAATAGTGCCCAAGACTCTAGAAGCACTCTCAATGTGCCTGCCATTATGTTTGTCACACATACCGCAGTGAAACCCCATGTGTAGTTTTGCTCTTATCACACTCTGAGGTTACAAATGCCAGGCTTTTTAATTGCTCACAGCTTAACGAGGCAGACAAAAATTGGAGCATTTTTCCTAATTAAAAGTGTCAGAAGAACATAAGTTGTCCCCAATTTACTAATAGATAGGCTGTGCATCAAAAGCTTATTTGTATAGTGCATGTTTGGAACTCTGAAGACATTTGTCCATAGAAGAACTATATTCAGACATCACTAGACTAGACCATCAAAAGCTATGTAAGCCACAATGGAGTAAATGTCCAGGCCTAAGGGTACCAGTGAGTTTCTAGAATAGAAGCAGGAAATTCCTCTCATGGAGTGAAAGGAAAATGAGACCCCTACCCAAAGTTGGTAATGGGACAAGTTACTTCAATTCATCTACTGTTTCCTAAAGAGCCCACTGCCTGGCACTGTGCTTGGCTCTAGAGAGGGAATTCACAGATGAACTTACCTGGTATTTTCTTTATGTTATAATTGACTGGGTCATCTTTCTCCTCCCCGTTTCCTGGTGTTCAGTCTTTCCAGCTATACCTTTCACTTCTTCAGCCTTGCTCCCTAACTTCCTCTATTGAAAAAAAACAAAAACAAAAAAACCCAGGGGGCAGGTATAATGCAACTCAGCGTTAGGAGGCAGGTAATCAAATTGAACAAATTCACCTTGAAAGTAGAACTAACAAGTAGGCAGCTCAACTCAATCTTCCATCTGCTCACTGAGAACTCCTCTTCCTCTATTGTCCTGCCTCTGAGAAAACATCAAGTCATTTCCACAAACATTTTCACCATAGCTGAATAGGACTCCAGGTAGGGCACGGGGACAAAGGTGGAGTGAGAAGGTACCAAGATGATCATTTGTAAGTCAGGGACTGGATTTGGCTTGATTCATCACTGTATCCTCATCTTTTCTCTTGCAAACGCACACACCCACACACACACACACGCACACATGACTGAGGGAGGTAGACAGTCTGCAGGCCTCATACAGAGAGTCCCTATGGAGACAAGAACCATGCCTGACCTTGATCTCATTGACACAACGTAGGCTGATAGGCCTAGCAGTTGACCCAACATCATTCAAGATCTGGAAAATTGGAATTGGTGACAAGTGCATAGCTCCAGGTCTGTGATGTGTTGCCCCCCATCACCTCCCGTCAATGGGCTCAGAGGAAAAAAGTCTTTCCCAGAGGTGATGAAAAGTTTGACATGGCCAACAAAGTTTCTGTTGAAATGAATTTATCATAACAGAGGTGCTGAAATTAAAAGCTAGTCTCTAGAGTTTCTGATTTCAAAATAAGCAAGTCTCTGGTTATTGTCATATATCAACACCATGTCATAGAGAGAAGGAGAAAGATTGTTCTGCAAAAGCTAATGCAGACAGGCAGCAAGTTCCCTTTGAGATAAATTTATTTAAAAACTCTCAAGAGAACAAATCTGAATCGGTCATGGAACAATTGATCAATGATGACTAAATGTGGCTCTGCATTGATTTGTCTTGCATAGCAACAGACTAGTTGTCCCAAAGAATGACAAATAAACCCTAAAGCCACCCTTTCAGCAATATGTGAGTGCAACTCCAACTTCGATTTTTTTTTTTACTTGCTTAACCTCTACATTGCATTAATTTTTTTTTTCTGGAGAGAAGATTTTTGTTCTTAGAATAATTGGAAGATGCTACACAGTGAATAGTCAATGTGCTTCAAAATTTAACTGGTAATTTTTTAAAAGAGAATTTTTTATTGACTTTTCAAATGTAGAAAATTAATGAAGGCGGATGACTCCTCAAATCCATTAGATGAAATCACCTGTTGTTTTCCAGTTTGCTAAGATAGAATCTCAGAATTGCGCAGAAGTAATATTGGGGAGAGCCAACAAGACCATTTGAGTCAACAGAAGCAATGAAATATGTTTTGGTAACAATATCTACATTATTTGCAGTATGTCTAGAAGTAGATATGTAGGATGGAGAACTTTACTGGTCCTACAGTTTCTGAGCCAATTTTATGCACTGTTACTCATCTGTGGTTTGCTGTAGCACTCAGTGGTTTCCTACCATTGACCTCAGAATGTATGCTAAGCTCCTGCCATAGGTTGTGGAGGTAGTGACGGAAAGGTCCATGATAAATGTCTGCTTTGCGAGCTTCTTTTCCTCAGCTGAACTCTTAAATGCCAATATTTTTCAGGGTCCTTCTATACTGGACTATCTTCTTTCCCCAGACCATACATTCTACAGGGCAATCGCAGTCATTTTTGTGGCTTCAATTGCTAACTGCATGTATGACCTTGTATACCTAACTGCCTAGTGGTAATCTTTACTCAAATTGTCCTTCAAACTCAGCATGTCTTTCCCTCTAAACCCTTTTTGTATTTCAAATCCTGATTAATGACATCTTCCTCTGTTAATCACCCAAGCTAGAAACCTGAAAGTCATCCTAGACTCCTCTATTCCACACCCACACACAATCTATCAACTCTTTTTTTTCATTTTAAACATATAAATCATTTATTCATTCAATATATATTATGACACATGTATGAGATCTATTTCACATTTCTTCATTCTTACATTTAATTATACTAATATTGACTTAATGAAACCTAGTTTCTCATTGTTGATTAGATTCAGATGTACCAACTCTTATTGATTCTATCTCCTGAGCACCCTCTCAAATCTGTGAATTTCTCTACTGGTACTACCTTTAGTCCAAGGTATCCTATCTCTTGCCTGGACATTCACTTCCCCTCACCCCCTTATATTCTATTCTCCACACCGTACCCAGAATGGTGCTGCTAAGCAAAACAAAAACAAAAGCACAATCTGATAATATCACACACACCCCTTTATAAACATACATTGCCTCCCACATTGACTATAGAATCAAATTGAGCCTTGCCTACCACCACTGGGAGACTTATTTCTGGGACAAGTCATCCTGGTTCTTTCAGGCATCTGTGTTTTGCAATCTTCTGACCAAATTCCTGATGTACCCTAGGAATAGTAGTAGTTAAGATAACAGGTCTTGGAATCAGATGGCTCTAAGTTCAAATTATGGTTCTGCCTTTCATTTGCACTAGCTGTGATATCTAATCTCCCATAATCCCAATTTTTTCATCTCTTGATTAGAGATAATAAAGGCACCTAATGTGCAGAAATAAATTAAATAGTATCAGTTCCTGCTTTCTCTACTGAATGAATGCCCATCTAAAACCCAGGTCAAGTATCAACTCCTCTGTGAAGCTTTTCTTGCTTAGTGATGCCATAGTCTGGTTCGTCTCTCCTTTGTATTCCTATAGGCACTTGCTCACACGTAGTTTTTGCTGCTTGTCCACTTGCACTCTTAGTATTTATTTGTGCTTCTATCCCCACCCTATCACCCGACATAACACCCAACACAGTGAGTACATAAGCGTTTGTTGAATGCTGAATGAGTGAGGCAGACTTTTGGAATGTTAAGTTTGTCCTCTAGATTTGAAGGTGCAATTTATCACAGGAAAACCTCAGCTATGAGGAGGAAGAGATTCTCTTAGTATTCTAGTGTCCCTTCAGTATTTTTATTTATGAAATAGAACATTTTGCCAAGTTTTTGTTTATCTATAACTCTGACTTTTTCTCCCTCTCTGTCCTGTGAGGGAAGAGTTTCCAGCGATAATTCCACTTAAACATTCAGAGTTGTCAATGTTTGTCTACGCCCCTCTGCTCTGCCAGAGACTGCATCTGGGAAAGGCAAGGCCAAAGCCATATTTACCCCAGACTGTCTTTCTTTCGCTCTGTGTTGAAGGAAGGAAGCAAAGGCACCTTCTTGTGATGATGATCCTACACATGTCTTTTGCCCTTTCTGGGCCTCAGTTTCCTCATCTGTTAAATGGGATCTCATTAGATTATCTCAAAGATCCCTCTCAGGGATAATAAATCTCTCTGAGGATAACCAACATTTTCCTGTTGGTTTATAGATATTAGATGTATAGTGTTTTCACACATATTGTTCCCCCTTTATAAAACAATATCTCTGAGGTACATGTTATCATCCCTATTTTTCAAATTAAACTGATGTCAAGGGGGGTGGATAGAATGACTTGACCAGTTCTACAACTCCTATGAAGTCAAATCCCTGACTCTGTCCTGTTGCTAATAAGGTCTTCCATGTAGATGGAGCTGAGCAAAGTACCTCTCTGTGGTATGCCCTTAAAAAGAGACGTGTCCATTAGCACACATGTTCTCGGGGCTGCCGAGGTGAGGAGCAGAGCACACAGCAGGGATGAAGAGCCCAGATGAATTAAAGGGAGAATGCACCCAGTCAGTGGGTGGTCTTTGGGGGATCTCATTCTCTCAGAACTCTAGGGGCAATGAATATAAAGGAAAATAATGGAATAAAGTTGAACTCTGAGACCCTCAGCTCAGCTCACAGAGGAAGAAGCTATTTTTTACAGAATTGGCTTCCATTAATGCAATGCTTCTGAAGACACCTTGAATTCATAGAGTTTATTATTGCCCTATATCCTCAAAGTAGATCACCCCAGACAACCAATACCACCTCTGAGAAAGAAATCAGGTTATATATTCTCCTTACTTCTACAGTTTTTTTGATCTAGAAGAGTTCTTAAGGATCAGTTAGTCTAACATCCTTATTTTCCATCCACGGAAACTAAGGTATAGAGAGGTGAAATAACTTGCCCAAGGTCTCACAGAAAGTTAGCAGAGGAGTGAAATGAGAACTTAGGTCTCTGGACTCCCAATCCCAGTCGCTGTTATTGTACTTTGTATGCTAGAGAAAGGTAAAAAGAAAGATGCATCTATGTTTCTGTTAGAAGCAAAAAAAAAAAAAAAGTGATAAAACCAAAATGACTCTGAGGTGATAGCTATTAATCAGTTAAAATAATACAAAAATATCACCAGTGCCACCGTGAGGACATTTTCTTCCCCACCCCCACCCCACCACACCCACACATACCCGCACCCTGCTTGCATTGAAAAATTCAGATCTGCTAGTGATAGAAAGCAGCCCTGGGTCTGGAATAGCCTTTTCTGGGAATATATATACAAACTTTGGCAGGAGTTCAATCAGTGCAGCTCCAATACCGACACCCACACCAAATCCTGGGCAATATCAGTCACCTGTCAAATGTGGACATTTTATGGGAACTTGGCAATGATGGCGATGGTGAACTGTGGCCCTGAAGACTCACAGGCCAATCTAGGTGAATTTGATTCAGCAAATGGGTGTAGTGGAATAAAATTTAACATTCTATCATTTTATCGTTCTTTATGAAAGTTGATTAAGTATCAAAAATGACCTCATTAGGAAAATGGTTCCATTTTTCTTATCTTCAAAAGCTGAAATTTAGACGTAGAGGAAAAGTTGTGTTTTTCCCTACATTTCGTGACTTTCACATAGTTGCAAGCATGGTCTTCCCTGGCTTCTGATTTTGAACACTCAAAAAGGACTATTTCCAAAGGTAGGTGAAAGTGATGATGTGGGACCACTGTTGTATAAGATGAAAATTTTTACTATGGAAGCAGGACCTCAAAGAGTAGTTGTGCTGCTGAGAGTAGAGTCACCGGAGTTCTTAACCCAGACACATGGATGCCTGAGGGGCTCACTGAATCCTAATTTGATCCTTCCTGCCCAAACATTCCAGCTTTACTTTCCATCACTCTCCCCAATACACACCATGCTCTGGTTATGCTAGCCACTTCTACTTCCCTTAATGGCACTGTCCTCAGGCCCTTTCATGCTTCTGTGTCTTTGCTCATAGCTGTTCCTCTGATTACAGTGCCTTTTATCCCCTCACCTCTTGTTCACCCATCAAGCTCTTGATCAAATACCACCTTCTCTGTATAATTAATTGTTCTCTCCATTTTAATAAGTTTTCCTTCCAACTCTTTCTGAAAATCTCTATCATATCATATTAGTCTACTTGTTTGCTTAAAGTCTCCCTCCCTCTATGGAGAGAGCTAATCAATGGATTTAATTTATCTCTGCATTCCCATTGCTCAATATATACTTTGGAATGAATGAATGCATGCATGATTGAATAATTTTGCTAATGAGTCTAACCACTGTAGCATTATTTAACTAAGTAACCGCCTGTTAATCCTTTCTTACTTGTGGGGGTTCCAGGGGACTTTGGGGTGTGTGTGTGTGTATGTGCATGCACTGTTATTATGTTGTTGTTTGTTAGCCAAGTTATGAAGCTATCACCTTTGCTCTCCACCTTTTTCTGGCTGTCATGGAGGGGGCTGGGAACGTGGTCTGGTTGGCCTGGTCTGAAGAATGCAAACTATAAGCAGTGCCCCACCATTTGGGACTAAGGCAATCTAAAGAGAAACTGACCCTCACATCTGCTGTTCAAAGAGCCAAGGCACCTACTTGTGGATATCAGAATCTCAAGTTTATGTCACCACCATGCTTTGGAATGAAGAGATTTTATGCCCTTATCGCCGCATGTTGCCAGGAAGTTTTCACTGTTCTGTTCTTTCTTCTCTTAGAGACACCCCTGTCAATTTCTTCCGTAGATCTCAGCACATCTGTGTGAGCATAGGAAGTAGGGAAGTTTACCACAATTTTTCCCCCCAATCATTCTGCCTAGCCTCTTGAACCTTCTATAAGATGGCCGCTGCTAACGGAAAATGGAAGCCAAGGTTTTACATCAAATTTATCTGTAAAATATTGCCCTTCTATCATAATAGCACCCATTCTATTTCAGTAACCGTTAAATCTCAGGGGTCCTTCTGTGATTTCTCTTGGTTCACATTGGACGCTAGTCCTTCTTTACTTAAAGATAAAAAGCACTTTTTAAAATATATTTTGGGAGTCATTTCTATTGTTCAGTTATATCTTATAATGAGTACTTCTCATGTTCCAGATATTGCTCTGTATTCTGAGGCTACAGTGGCAGACAGGACAGATCATAGTACCTGCTGTTACGAAGCTTACAGCCAGGCATGTATGCAGTCACACCGGACAGCTATAAAGGTGGGGTGAGGATGGCAATGAGGAAATGCACAAAAGCAAGTACCCAGTAAAATACATAAAATAATTGCGATTTGTCAGTAGTGCAATGGAACAAGTGATCAAACTTAGATCTTCCAAGCACAGCACATTTCAAGTCATGCAGAAGTTACTTCTGCAGGAGGGAGGAAGGAATGAAGAAAGGAATAGAAAAAGCCAATGAGAAGGAATCTTAGTAGGGGTTGAATCAGTTTCAGATATCCCTTGAAGGTCCTTCCTAATGAATACCTCCCTGGTGTCTCCTACCTGCCTATCTCCACTGCCAGGAGAAAGAACTACCTGAAAGGTTGCTCAGCCACTGGCTCTCAACCAACCTTCTCAAGGCTTCCTTGGTTACATATCCCCTGGCTACAGAGCCCCCGTGGCCCTGCCATCATTTCCTCTGAGTTCCTCAGTCAATTCCTTTTTTAAAAATTGAGATATAATTGACATATAACCTTGTGTAAGTATGAGGTGTGCAACGTGATCATTTGATATATTTATATACTGCAATATGATTAATATAGTAGTGTTAGCTAACACCTTTACCATATCACATGATTCTCATCCTTTCTTGGGGTTGAGAACAATTAGGATCTAGACTCTTAGCAACTTTGAAGGTTGTAACACAGTATTGTTGAAAGTAATCACTATGCTGTGCACTAGATCTTCAGAATTTATTCATCTGCTAGTTACAACTTTGTACCCTTAAACAACAACCCCCTCCCCGCCCAGCCCCTGGTAACCACAATTCTATGCTCTGTTATTACAAGTCAGCTTTTTTTTTTTTCATTCCACACACAGTAGCCAAGATATGGAAACAACCCAAGTGTCCATCAACAGATGAATAGGTAAAGTATGTTATATATATATATATATATATACAATGCAATATTATTTAGCCACGAGAAAAAAGGAAATCCTGTCATTTGCAACATGGATAGACTGAGAGCATTATGCTAAATGAGACAACTCAGTCAAGTCTTTCAAGCTGAGAGATAGTATTTTAATTTTGTTTGTAACTTTTTAAATGTTTTATTTGGTGAGTTATTATTAGATGAGTCATGCTCTACGTGTGAATACTTTGTCATCCTTCCTCAAAGAATTATGATGAAAGGCATAAGGGGGAGACAGTGTGCTTGGTGAAATGAGCATTGGACTAAAAGTTGGGATACCCAGTTTCTAGGCCTGGTGTTGTCCTTAACTCCCTCTGTGACCTAGGAGAGAACATAGTACTTCCAAGTCTTGGTATCTCCATGAGAAAAATAGGGATGGTGGTGAAAATTTAGGATTGGTAAGTAGCAAGAAAAAGACCTACCCATGTAGAAGTGGCCTCTGGGCTGTGCTCAGCCTGAAACCTTACCCAGAAGCAGATGGGTAGCTAACTGTGTTCTTAGGCTACTTGCAGGGCCCCTTACCTGTGCAGCAAAGGAAGCATATGTTTTTCTTCTTCCAGCTTCTGTATAATAAATTGCCAGACTAAAACTCAGCTCTTCAATAAATATTTCTTTTTATTACTGCAAGTACCAGAGACCCAGGGCTTGGTTTCATAATTTATGATGGTGTTTGCTCTCTCACTCTTTGCTAAGGTTTTCAAGATACAAAAAGTTTTGGCAGGCTCTCTTAGGTTGGATTTGAAAGCCAAATCCCATTTCTTCTATCTCTGTAGTGTCTCCTAAATTCATCATTTTCTCTTCTCCAATCTCAGTGCCTCTGCTCATGTTCAAGCCTTTATAATCTTATATCTAGGCCACTGCAGTAGTTTCCTAACTGTTTTTCTTCCTGGACTCTTTCTAAAGCATAACTCTGACCCTAGCACTCCTCTGCTTAGAAACCCTCCATGACTCCCCATTTCCTACAGAATTAAGTCTAAATTCTATATTTCATTCCTAAATATTTTTGTAAATTATCTCACACTACTCGACTTTCTTAACTCATTTAAAAATTATGAAATATTTCAGGAATATATAAAAATATGGAAAAGTACATAGAAAATATATATGTGCCCAACACTTGGCTTTTTCAGATCCTAAGATTTTAACATACTTGCTTCAGATATTTTCTTAAGGCACAAAATATTGAAGATCCAGCTGAAGCATTGGGAATCCCCTCTTCACTCCAATTCTCTCTCCCAAGATTTAATCAGTATCTTACTTTTTAATTGAAATATATATGACATATAACATTGTGTAAATTTAACGTGCATAGCATGTTGATTTCGTACATTTAGGAGGTCAGACAATTAAGTTCCCGAACTCATCCTAGAAAAAGTGCTACATACCTCACTGCTGAATATCACTATGGTCACCTTTGAAGTACTCTCCTTGGGAAGCTATGCACTGAGGCCAGTGCCTAGTCCACCCTTCAAAGCAGTTTTGGAACTCTTTTTCTGGAATGGCCATCAGAGCTGTCGTCATATTACCTTTGATGTCCTGAATGTCATCAAAATGTCTTCCTTTCAATATTTTCTTTATCTTCGGGTAAAGAAAGGTGTCATTGGGGACCAGATCAGGTGAGTAGGGAGGGTGTTCCAATACAGTTATTTGTTTACTGGCTAAAAACTCCCTCACAGACAGTGCTGTGTGAGCTGGTGCATTGTCGTGCAAGAGCCATGAATTGTTGGCAAAAATTCAGGTCGTCTAACTTTTTCACGCAGCCTTTTCAGCGCTTCCAAATAGTAAACTTGAACTGTTTGTCCAGTTGGTACAAATTCATAATGAATAATCCCTCTGGTATCAAAGTTGCAAACAAGTTCACGAACTTAATTGTCAGACCTCGTATATATTGTAATACAGTTACCATTGTGTAACAGCAATAGTTATCACCTGTAGTATGTTACATACGTATCATTTCTTTTTTGTAGAGGAACTAATTCAGATTTATTTGGTTTTTATCATCCCCATCTATGTTTTTCTAATCTTACTACAAGATTACATATTTTAAAACTATTTATAATATTTTATTGTATGCTTTTAAGTTTTATGTAAATAGCAATATGCTCTAGCCTTCACAATGTCTTGTCTTCACTCAATGTTATGTTCTTGTGATTTTTTTCTTGTTGACACATGTAGCCTATAGTTCATTCATTTTTTAAAGGTTTTTATTAAAAGTAGCTGACATACAATATTATATTAGTTCCAGGTGTACACAATAGTCATTCAACATTTATAGACCTAAAGAAGTGATCACCATGATAAGTCCAGCAACCATCTGACACTGTACCACATTATCACAATATTATTGACTATATTCCCTATGATGTACCTTTATATCCCCATGACTTATTCGTTTTATATCTGGAAATTTGAACCTCTTATTCCCCTTCACCGTTTTTCACCACTTTTTAAAATTTTCAATTACAGTTGACATTAAATATTGGTTTATATTAATTTCAGATGTACAGCATAGTGGTTAGACATTTGTATAATTTAGGAAGTGATCCCCCTGACTAGGCTAGTACCCACCTGGCACTATATATAGTTATTATCATATTGTCGAATGTATTCCCTATGCTTTACTTACATCCCCATGAATATTTTGTAATTACCAATTTGTATTTCTTAATCACTTCACCTTTTACACCCTGCTTCCCAAAACCCTCACATCTATCAGCCCGATAAATTCAGTACCCGTTTGACACCATACATAGTTATTACAATGACTATATTCCTTATGCTATACCCTACATTCCCATGACTACTGTGTAATAACCAATTTCTACTTCTTAATCCCTTCCCCTTTTTCACCCACCCTCTAACGCCCCTCCCATCTGGCAACCATGAAAATGTTCTCTGTAGCTATGAGTTTATTTCTGTTTTACTTTGCATTTCTCTGATTACTAGTGAGGTTGAAACGTATTTCCATAAGTTCAGTAGCCGTTTTGTACTGTTGGTAATTGCTTGTTATTATTCATTATCCATTTTTTTAGTTGTTTGTCTTTTTCTTATTGATATTGTGAGTATTAATTATAGATATTAATATTTACAAGTTACATGCATTATCCATATCTTCTTCCGATCTTTGGCTTTTGTTTTCATTGTGTTAATGGTATTTTCTATTGAGCAGATATTTTACATTTTAATATGGTAAAAAATTATCATTCTTTTCCTTTACGGTTTGTGTTTTTGTGACTTGATAAAGAATCTTTTCCTTATCTGAGACCTGAATGGTTTCCCCTATATTTTCTCATAAAAGGTTAAAATTTGCTTTTCGTATTTCACACTCCAACCCTCTTAGATTTGTTTTTGTACTTGGTTTGAGGTAGGGATATATACATTTATGTTTATACTTGTTTTTCTGTGGATAACCAATTTCCCCAGTATCACTTATTGAATAGTTCTTTCTTTCCTCACTGATTCGTAGTACTATCTCTGTTGTATATCAAGTTTCCATACATGTGTGGATCTGTGTCTGAACTCATTATATCATTCTATCGATCTCTTTGTGTATCCCTGAGTAATATCACATTGTTATATAGCTTTATAATAAGACTTGATATCTAGTAGGGAAAATCACCAATCTTGTTTCTTTCTTCAGTATTTCACTGCTTATTTTTTGGCCCTTTGCTCTTCTAGATGAATTTTAAAATTAGCTTCTCAAGTACCACAAGAAAAAAAACTGTTGAGATTTTTACTGAAAGCATATTGAATACATAAAGTCATCAGGAGAAATGACATCTTTATGATATTGAGTTTTTGCATTCATGAGCATTGTGTATATTCCCATTACTTAGGTCATTTTTATGTTTTTTTAAATGTTGTAGAATTTTATTTATACATATCTTGCATACACTCTCACAGATTTATATGAAGCACCTTATAATTTCTTGCTATAGTAAATGGTATATTTTTAAATTATATTTTCTAATTGTGTGTTGCCATCATTCACTTTCTAATCCATTGGAATCAGGCTGTTCCCTTACTATTCTGCTAACATTGCTTTCACTTAAAAAAGTCAAAGGGACACATTCCGGGCCTTACTCTTTATGGCATTTCATATTTTTGACCACTTCCTTATTCTTGAAACAACTCTTTCCCTTTTTGTCTCATCAAACCATGTTTCTGGTTATCCTCCAACTTGTTATCAGTCTTCTTTATCAGTCCTTACACTTATTTCTGAATATTTGTCTCCCAAGGTTCTGTTGAGTCTCTTTTTCCGGATCATGGGAGATCTAATCTCCTATGGCATTGATGACTCTACGCAGTGAGTCTATATAAAACCCCAAACCTTTATCCTAAGGTCCAGACACATAGATCCAATCACCCATTGAAATATCTGCTTTGATGTACATAGTCTTCATAGTCTCAACAAACCCCAAACTGAACTCAACATTTTCCTTTTTTCTTGTGTTCCCAGTATCAGTAAATAATTCCACTAGCTACTCAGGTGCTCAAGCCAGCAACTTGGAAATCAGCTGCCTCCTCCATCTCCTTCACTTCGGCACCTGCTTTGCAGATTCCACTTTAATACAGCAGTCAGACTGAATATTCCAAGACAAAATATACATCACTTGACTGATTAAAACTCTTCAAAGTTCCCTACAAACTGACTTTCAGGGCCTTTTAAGTTTTAGTCTTTCTGATGTTAACATGGCCTTCCCTAACCAGACTCTTGCCTGTCTTTTCAGTTTCATCTCAGCCCATATCTGATTCTCTCCTGGTTCCTATCATGGTGAATAATGCCCCACCTCAGTTACCTAGGTCAGGGACCCAGGATCGATCATTTGCCGTTCCATACACATTTATAGAGTTCTTTTTTTTTCTACCATGCAGTATTCTGGACATGACTTCTACCCCACAGAGCTTACATCCTTATGGATTTGTCACTGATTCTTTTAAATAGTGACACACCAGGGAAATACAAAGTGTTCGCAACTGTGGTTACTTTTGAGAGGTGAAACTAGAGATGATTTTGGTCCTACGTTTGTGTGTTTTTCAAGTATTCTATAATGAGCATTTGTTACTTTAACTCTGAAAAATAAACTTTATTAAAATTTAAAACACAAAATAGGAAAGAAAAAGTGACCCATACATTTTGTAGTTATACACCAATTAGGTCATTTTTCAAAGTGATCTTAGAAACTTGATTTGTTGTAGCCTGAGCCAGTGCCATTCATAAAGTCCCAGTTTCTAGCCTGTGGTTTTTAGTTACCATGGAAAAGTACAAGGCAATTAAGAATATACCTTTAGGGCTGGCCGGTGGCTCAGGCGGTTAGAGCTCCATGCTCCTAACTCCGGAGCTGCCGGTTCCATTCCCACATGGGCCAGTGGGCTCTCAACCACAAGGTTGTCAGTTCAATTCCTCGAGTCCCACAAGGGATGGTGGGCAGCGCCCACTGCAACTAAGATTGAACACGGCACCTTGAGCTGAGCTGCCGCTGAGCTCCTGGATGGCTCAGTTGGTTGGAGCGTGTCCTCTCAACCACAAGGTTGCCGGTTCGACTCCCGCAAGGGATGATGTGCTGCGCCCCCTGCAACTAGCAACGGCGACTGGACCTGGAGTGGAGCTGCGCCCTCCACAACTAAGACTGAAAGGACAACAGCTTGACTTGGGAAAAAATCCTGGAAGTACACACTATTCCCTAATAAAGTCCTGTTCCCCTTCCCCTATAAAATCTTAAAAAAAAAAAAAAAAGAAAAAGAATATACCTTTAAAACTGGATGGGAATATGGACGCCTATGTACAACTCATAAAAAAATAAAAGTGCAGAAAAATGGTATGAAAAACACCCAGCTATCAAATGTACAAGAAAAAATAATGTGTCTTTTTTTCTCCTAACAAGAATAGAATTAGAAGGTAGTCATAATGATTGTAGAAATGGAAATGAGAAAGAATATAAGAGAAAAGATGAAAAGAAAGCATTGCATAGAAGAAGGAAAGATACCTAAAGAAGAGGAAAATACATAAATGGGAAAAAAAGAAGGAATGAAGGGGAGGAGAAAGATGGGCTAAGAGATGTTAACATTTAGAAGTGGATACGAGGAAGGCTTGCAAACAGGCATGTTAGAATCCCGGAGGATTGACAATGGTGCCAGACTGGGTGTTTAATGTGAAAGCGAGTGGGTAAATGCCAATTAGCTAGCTTTCGAGTTGGAGAAGATACCAAGAAACATCAAGAACCTAAAGGAAAAGAAAGAGAGTTCCAAGGCAGTCTGTTAAAGCATTGAGGCACAGCAGTGAAAGAGCATTGAGCCCCATACTTGGCACCTGAGAATAATGGGGGGGAATCACTTCCTTGTCATTGACTCCAGGGATGGAAAGTGCGAGCCACTGTGTAGGGCACCAGGGGAAGGCTGAACACTGGCATAAGGTCTAGGAGTTTCCAAATGGGTTCAGACCCACTAGATCAGTAGCTTGTTAGACCCTCCTAACGATCCATGAGGTGGTTAGGATAAAGTCTGCAGCCATTTTTACAGGTGGGCAAACTGAGAGTAGTAACATGGCTTCCCCCACAATCATGCAGTAGCTAGACTAGATGAAAATCTGTCTTTTAGTGTGGTAGCCCTTCCCCTGCATCTCATTTATCCCAAAGCGAATTGACCCTGGGAAGGGCTATACAGGCACCCAGGTAATTAACCGGTCACCACAGCACAGCACAGTGAAGGGCTTTCCTCTCCTTCCACATCCTACCCCACTTACACACACACACACACACACACACACACACACACACACACACACACTCATGGAACTAAGGTTCTAGTGATGAAGTGTGTCCCTCAGATACAAAGCATAGTGCCCCTGGGGCTGAAGGTGTGATAGGACGGCTCTGAGCTTCCTGCCTTGAGAATAACTGTGGGCACAGGACCACATAGAACTTTCTCGGACCTGAGAAGCTAGTCTGAGGGGAGAGGCAGGGGGCAAGGCTTCCAAGTCCCTCCTCTGTGTTTCCTTAGCGGAGGGAAGCACTGATCGCAGGCTTAAAACTTTCACCAATTCGTAGAGAAAGGAATAGCCCTGTTCAGAGATGCAGGCCACAGAGATGTCATATCCAACGTAAATGCACGGAGAGGGGAGGACCACTTAGCGTCCATTAGCTGAGACTATGAAGAATCTGAACATATTGGACGAAGGGCTTTGGGGAGGAGGAAGCAAACTGTTTTCTAATCTGCTTAAAAGACATTTGTACCACAGCCCTGCCTCCATAGCTCTCACCTGACATTTTCTTCCCCAGGGAAGCAGCAGAGTGGGGGGAGAAGGACCCGAGCCAACACCAGAGGACCAGAGCCCTGCAGTCCAATCCCAGTCCAGCCACTTAGCCTTTGGGTGACATTATGACCTAACACCTCCAAGCTTCCTTTCCCCTCCTTCAAAAGGGATAGTCATGCCTACCCCTTAGGGTTATCATAAGGATAAGAGAAAACGTGTTGAAGCCCCTTTGGGCTGAAAGGCTGTTGAGGCAGGTGAGTGTGCAGGAGCCTTAGCGCTCTCTGGCCCCAGGGAGATGTGGAAAGTGAGACCCAGAGACGGAGCCACTTGTCTGAGCTCACCAAGGAAATCAGAGGCTGGTGCTGGACATGAATGCATGGCCCGTGAGCCCAGACTGGATGTCAGCCCCTGGTGAAGCTGGCATTGTCAGAGCACTTCTGAAGGATTCTGAGCAGCCCTGAAAGTGAATAGCCAGGGCCAGGTGGAGCGGCTGGGTTGTCGCCCAGGCAGCTGCTCGCAAGAAATAAAAAACCTCAGCCAACACCCTTCCCTGGGCTTCATTTACCTATTTTAGGTTCCAAAACTTTCGATGTTTTTTAGGCAGTAAAGGAGCAGCTAATTCTTTTTTAATCGAAGGGGAAAACAAGAGAAAAGAGTTCAAGACATGGCCAAGTACACAGTTTACTGCCTCCAGACACACACCTGTGAGTCCACGTCCTTCATTGAGGGGTGAGGACATCTCAGATGACAGCATCCCACAGCATACTATGGCCAAAGACAGCTTAGCTGCAAAGCCCTTATTTCCTGAGTCTCTGCCTTTAAAGGGGAATGTGAGCATGTCATGCAGAGCTCCCTTTTGTGAGGTCTGTAATTCCATTTGTCCCTGGATGCTATTGGATTTTGGTCCCAATTATCATAAGTGCATATTTATTGGGTTCTTTCATTTAAGAAATAAAAGAACAAGCTAGCTGTGGAGCAATGAAGATAATCAATTGCTTTTGACATTTCAATCTCCACAACTTCCTCAATTTATAGGACTTTCAAAGCTTCCTATGCCCCAGGGTCCTGGTCCCAGAAAGATTTCCACAGCTCTTTCTAACTCTGTGTCAACTGCCCACACCTGCTCCCAGCACTGCAACCCTCGTGCTTCACTCAAGCTCCCTTAAAATGCTGGGGGTGCCAAAAAATGTATACAAATGGACACTTTGGTCAACATTGCTCAAGCAGTAGTTCGTGGTAATCAGAAGTGTCTGGATGCTGATGGTAACCACTTTGAGCACCTCTTGTCATTGCAGAAGTCACACGTGACTTGTATTCATCTTTTGTTATCGGTGTATATTGAGTATTACAATTTTATTACAGTTTTCTTTCCTTAAAATGTGTATACATGTTTTGGCACTCTCTGTATAGCTGAGTGTCCACATCTCTTCTCTCTTCCTCTTGTTCTATCACCCCCTGTACAAAACCTTTAGTGCCAACTGTCTTCACGGAGAGTAAAAGCCATATCTCTGAGCTGTCTGCAAACTTACCCACCTTTCTTCCCTTTTGTGCATGCCAAACTCCAGCCAGTCTGACTTTCCCAGTCCCTTGTCTGGGAAGGTAAGGGTTTAGATACCAGTGTTCTGGGAACTAAAAGGGGCAAAGGTGTCAGGGGCTCTGCTTTTAGCATTCAGGTCGCATACATTCACAAAATTCACTGCTTTGGGTAGCGGCTACCGTCCTCAGCTGTTCCACATGTCCTCCAGTCCAGAGATTCTCTGTTTAATCCTCTCCAGAGCATAACTACTTCACACCCCAGTTCCAGAGGTACCTTGTGGTGACTATTAAGCATCCTGTGATGTAGGTTAGGTTGGTTCTCAGCTGGCCCCACTGCCAACCTGGATTCAGCTTCTTTGGGTCTGCTAAGTCAGCTCACCCTGGTCCATCTCTCAGCTTTTAAAATGTTGCTTAGCACCCTTTCCATTCTTTCTGCCATTGTAACTTTTTGTGTTTAAAGGAGAGGATGAAATTAGAGGTACTGACCATTCCACTATCTTTACCTGAAGCTCAAGCTGAGTCAAAAATGACTAATAGAAGCAAGCCAGGAGAAGTCAGGAGGAAAGCATTTCAGATAGAGGGAGCAGCATTAGTAAGACCTTGGGGATAGAAAACAGTGTAGTGTGTGCAGAAAACCCAAAGTGTGGAGGGTTCTAGTCCTCCATGGTGATCTTTTTTTGAGAGCCCCAGAGTTGGTCATAAGAGGCTTGGGAAGCTGGGATGATGGCTGGTGGGGACCAGACCTGTACTGTGCTCTGCAGCACATGCTCGCATTGCCATCTCGGGCCAGGAACCACTGGCCACTTCTGTGGCTTTAGCTCCACCCAGAACAATACTAGCTGAGCCATCAGATCCCAGACCAAGGGCTTCTGTCTGCTTTGATTGGCCTGGTTGAATTAATCAAATAATGAGCTGGTTCCTTCAGTCACTTGAAATTTGATATTTAAAAGTATTTTTTGTCTTCTAATAATGTTTCATTTTAGGATTGCTTTGATGAATAGACAGCTATCAAATAATTTAAATGGTTAAAAAGGCACCAATAACGATACATATATTGTACCTTGTCTTCACTGCTCCTGCCACTCTTTGCCATAAAGGAAAATACAAAATGCACTATTGGGCACCATCAGTGGTTATATGAAAAGCCCCTTTTAGTTCCTTTTTAACTCCTGAGTCTTGTGGTATTAACTAGCATAGCCTAGCCTAACCTAACGTAATATAACACAGCATTTTAGACATGACCAATATAAAGTTTAACTATCCAATGGCAGAGGTCAGTTGAAAACAATTGTCGCTTCAGAGGACTGAGTTGGTTGCAGGGTTGGGACTAAAGTGAGGTGAGCGAGGCACTTGCTTTGGGCACAAAATTTAAGGGGGCAGTCAGGATAAATACTAGTTTAATGCAATATTTAAGAAACTTCAAATCAGCAAGCTACACCCATATACCAGCCACCTGCTTTTGTAATGAAATTTCACTGGATGCAGGTTCAGGATTAGCATGAGGCGAGAGAGCCATGGTTGAGCAAGTGCAGGATTGGATTCTGTCTTTATTTAAAAGTTTGATGTTCCGGTTCATCATGAATTTTTTTGCATTCATTTTGATTTTCAACATATTGCATTAAAATATTATGAATCTTGATTACTGTAGTTTTGGGTGCCCCCTTAAATTTTGTTCCCCAAACAAGTGCCTCACTTACCTCACCCTAGTCCTGGCTCTGCTTGTTTGAACCTAACTGGAAGCTCTATTCCCCCAAAGGCTTCCATCCCTCACCTTGAGCCACAGGATTCGACTGTATAAAGGGATAATAGGCACATGGTCCTCTGTAGTTAAAACCATGGACTCTCCCCAACCCATAAATTCATCCCTCCTTAGAAACAGCTAAGTGAGCAGAGTATCAGGTTATAAATCTTGCCTGTATACCCACCAATCTTTCTTTTCTTCTTTGTGATAGCCCTAAGTCCCAGCTGAGATTAAAATTTGGACTTTCAAAGTATTAAATATGAAGATCAAAGCCTACTTTAATTATGACACCATTAAATCCTACTTGAGAGATAGACAAATGGGGCAATTTGAGTAGAATGTGTGCATGTAGAGATGTGTCCCCACCTATGCTTTTTGGCACAAACTAGTTTAGACTCAGGTGAAATCCCATGTCTATGTCAACATTTTTGAATTGACGGTATTTGATTATTTTCTAAAAAGATTGGGTCTCTTGAAATTATGGTTCTAGCAACAGAAATCTCCATTCAATTTCATACAGCTCAATTTTCATTAACCCATTTTGTGCCAAAACAAGACTTTGAGGCTACAGTTAAATAAAGGATGTTCACATCTTGTGCTTTGAGAACAGAGGCATAATTGAGATTGGGGGCATAGGTGCAGCCTACACACAGAAGAGCTAACGTGTCGCCTAAGACATCTGGAGATGTCTTTAAAATGTGAAGCTGAAAATATTGCAGTTGATAGGCCTAAATCCTTTTCAGAATGTGCATGATTGCTCTCTCAGCTCCAATGACTTCTTTAGTGCCATTGAAGTCTAAGTAAATGAGCACTTTTTTAATAAAAAGCAATTTGTCTAATGAGCGGGGTTGGCTGGGCACTGTGGAAACACTGCATGTGATTAAAATTATACTAAAAGAAGAAAACATACCAATTAAGTTGTTGGCAGTTCCCCCATTGCCTCATTTAAGTCTTTGTCCTTTCTCAGAATGGATTCTAACTGCAAACTGGGTAGAGAAGCATCAGGCATTGTCACTGTAGTTTCAGGCCCCAGAGAAGAGGCATGAGGACAGCTTCATTGATATGTGGGCTGGGCTCAGGAAACAGCCCCAGGAGCAGTTAGAAAGATGAAGCATGGTACCAGGAAAACTATCAAGCCATCCACATCGGGGAGGCAGATCCCGAGTAATGACAATACTGCCACATAAGCCTGGCCTGGCTGCAAACAATTCAGGAACAGTCAAATTCAGGGTCCCAGGACAAATTGACCAGATTTTCCTTAACAGTCATGGTTGCAGTTCAGATATAGGGAAAGAGCTGGTGGGGAGAGAAAGAACGGAGTAGGATTTGATATTTGTTGCCTGAAACAACTACCTTGATGTTTTAGAGGATGTCAAAAACAAAACTAACTAGCCAGGTAGCTAGTAAAATACAGAGGGGGCTCTCTAATCTTCTAGTTGGTAATTGGAGTTAAAGAGTTTAGGAAAATCAAAGTATAATTCATTCTGGACTAGCCACATAAAATGCACCTAGTCAATTCCTCAGCAGGTAAGAGGAGCCCAGTCATCATGTTGGCTTTGAAAGAAGGACCCAGGCTGTGCGAGAGGGTTGGGCAAAACCATGGCATGGCTCTTGTTTTAGAGGAACAGGACTGTGTTCTAAGATATGGCCTCAGCCCTGAACACAAAATCCAGTGGTAACAACTAGAGCAGGAAGCTGGGGTGTGCTCTCCAAGGGCACCAGGCTTGAGGCTTGGGCATAAGGAGGGAGCTGGAGTAGGAGCAAGGAGGACTTGATGTTGCAATATAGCTGTTGCTGTCCTGCCTCCCTCAGGACACAGGTGTCCCATTACCAGCTATGTGCCCAAGTGGGCCCAGCGCTGAGCAGAGCACAGCTTCCGAGGAGGCTTTCAGTCAAGCACCTAAACCTGTGGGTTAGTTTTCTAAATCTGCTGTAACAAAGTACCACAAACTTGATGGCTTAAAACAACAGAACTTTATTGTCTCACAGTTTCTGAAGCTAAAAGTCTGAAATAAAGGTGTTGGCAGAGACACACTCCCTCTGAGGACTCTAGGGAAAGACCCTTCCTTGCCTCCTCCATTTTCTGCTGGCCCCAAGCGTCCGTTGGCTTGGGGCTGCATTGCTTCATCTCTTCCTCCATCTTCCCATCACTGTCTCCCCTGTGTGTCTTCTCTTCTGCCTCTTCTAAGGACATCCTAAATCCAGGAAGATCTTATCTTGGGATCCTTAACTACATCTTCAAACACTGTTTTGGTGAATAAGGTCACATTCACATGTTTGGGATGGACATATCTTTTGGAGGGCTACCATTCAATCCACTATGCCCTGGATTTTGAGTCCCCCATTCGTCACACATTCCTCTGGGTAGAGGATGAGTTGGTGCAGTTGTTGGTGTGGCATCTGCACAGACCTTTTTAGAGTGTTCAAACGCCTTGCGGAGAACCAAGTGTACAGCTCAGTGGGCCACAATATGAAAAGAGACCAAGGGCCCAGACATTGCAAGACAGTTGGGCTCTAGTTGCAGACAGTGAAGTTGCCTTCTGTCCATTGGTCTCTATCTCTGAGTTTGTAGAAATCAGCTGCTTAGAGGTTTTCTACCTTGAGCCACCTTTCCAAGACTCACCACATCTTGTCCTGAGAATTAGTTGAAGGAGACTGACCTCCACATATTAGTGCATATCCTTTATGAGTGGTGTCCTTGTTCTTCAGCCTGGCGCAGAACAGGCACCAAAACATGCTTGCAAAAAATGGAGGAATCACAGAAGAAAGGGAGGAAGGAAGGCAGACATGAAGATAAGCAGTTTCCATCCGTCCTTCCAACCTCAACCTTTCAAGCTCCCTCCCAATACAGGTCTCTCCTGGACCATCGCTCTGAAAGTCTCATCGTGCTGCAACTGGCATGTTTGCTATAACTGATATGAGTCATAGTGAATGGTTTTCACATGACTTTATGATCTTCTTCTGGAAGAAGAATTGTTCCTCCACTCATAACTAAATGCTTTATTGGGGAGGGGAGATTCAGACCCACACCTGAATTTTTATTCCTCTTCATTTAGGGAATACATGCAGTACAAAGTGCCTTGGCGTGGGAGTCAGCAGATCTATGTTCTAGTCCCAGCGGAGTCCCTGCCAAGGTGTGTGACCTTGACCAAAACTTGTTCTCTCTCCGGGCTCTAGTTTCTTTGAATGTAAAATAAAGCATTAGGCAAAGGAGTCTCTGAGGACCCCTCCACAACTGAAGCTCTTTACTTCTCCATTGGTGATACTTCTGGAAAAGCTCTTTGTACAGGTCAAAACCAAGCTGAATTTAGACAAAGATGTGAATTTCAATGTCTCGTACACCAGGAATTGTTGACTTCACTCCACTCTAGTTCCCAGAGGAAGTGACACTCATTTGGGATGAACAACCGGTCTCTACAGTGGGCCTGCCTTGACTCAAGTCTCAATCCCAGGACTCCACTGGCCTTGCTTCCTAAGAGACCTGGGACCAATGAATAGACCTTTCCTCTAGGAGAGAAAGAGGAGAGAATGAAGCCAAAAGAGCCATGCGCACGACTCTAATAGCCCTCCCCACCCTCCGACCCTTCACACACACCCATAAACACAAATCTTTCTGTAGCCAACTCCTGGAGACGGTTTGTCTTTTTCTGGGTCCAGTTATCTGAGCTTGATTCATCTTTTTTTCAAATGAATAGATGTTTTCTTATGGCTCATTTTTAATGAGTGTTCTTTCAAAATTGAAGTTAGTAATGTATGTTCACTGAAGAGGGAAATAAGATTTATCTTTTCCAAACTGCTACAAATTACATCAATGAACACAGATGAGAGACAGTCAAGATTCTGTCAATATTTTCCACATGAGGAAACCATGAAATGTTTTTCTTCAAAGCTGTCATGACAGTCCTCTTCCCATGGGTCTTTGGGTGTGGAGGACGCCTTTGCTCAAAGAGCTCCAGGATGAATAGAAAGTGGCCCCTGGTTCCACATCCCACCACTTCTGGGCTTCACAACCTAGGGCAAGTCATTTCCCATCTATGAGCTTCAGTTTGCTTCTCTGAAGTTGGCGTCCTGACATACCTGACCTGGCTACCTGCTCAACTCACAGGGCCACCAGGACCCTCCGATGGTAAGACCACCACTAGGAAATCACTGTCAGCTGTCCATTGCTGGCCGCTCTGTCCTGCAATCCTCACAGAGAAAGTATTTGGCAGGGCCTGTGAGGTACCTAAGTCAGGGACACCAGTCACATCAAATACAGTATGAAGAGTGCCCCCTGGAGTTGTACCACTGGAGCAGACCCGTCCTGTGCCACAATTTGATGTGGACAGAGTTTCCTCTGTGTCTCCTGGCTGTGTGGGGAAGAAACAGTGTGACTGGCCTATTGGGGGATCTCATGGACTCTTATACTTGGATAGTACTTGGCTGTCTATAAAATTGTTTCAACGAAATTATTTTATCCATCCAGGCATCCTGTAAGGCAGAGTTTCTAGAAGAGGAAAGTAAGGATCAGAGAGGTTGAATGACTTGTCCAGAGTCTACAGCTCATAAGGGATAGTTGGGAACTTACACCCCAGTGTGTGAGCTTCTGGAAGCTCTTCCTATGATTCAAATAAGTTTTGAGTTTGGGGTTATCAAGGGACAAGGTGTAGACAATGCTATTCTTACATGTAATCTCAGAGGAAAAATTATCCATGTGTTTATTTATTTACTCATCTAATGTTTATTCAGCAAATATGAACCAGAGGCTTCTGCTGGGCCAGGTGTAGCATTGGGCTCTCCTTCTCCTTCTCCTTCGTCTTCTACTTTCCTCAGCCAGCATATGAACTTGTAGTCAGAGTTTCGGGTCTTTGCTTTGGATAATATCAACATCTGTTTGCAAGGGAAGGCTTTTCTTAAAAATTTTCATCCTGTTTTCTTTTCTATCTGGAGAGGCTCTCCTCTTAGTGATTAAGAGCACAAAGTCTGGACCAAAATCATCTGGGTTCAAATCCCAACTCCACTACTTCCTACTTGTATGACCTTAGGCTGGTTACTATCTCTCTGCCTGTTTTCTCATGTGTGTTTTTTTCTTTTACTTTTTATCAGTACTCACCTCATACAGTTGTGGGGAAGATTAAATGAGTATGTATTTGCAAAGTACTTAGATCAATGCCTGGCTCATAAGTGCTATATAAGTATTTGCCATAATTACAATTATTGTCCTTGTGATGAGAAGGTGAGAAAGAAATGTGTAAATTCTCCGGAAAAACACAGGGCAAGTGGAAAGTGTAGCAAACTGGTATAATTAAACATAATCAGGCAACTTATTCAAGTATCTGCAAGTACCCCAATGTCCACTGCAAGCAGCAACAGATTCCCCCAGAAAAAGGTGTTTTCTGTCTGTCCTGCTTTTCATTTGTTTGGTCATTGAAGATGAAGACGACCATTTAGAGAGAAAACAATCAGCAGGGGCTGCTCTTGACACATGCAGTGCCGAGAGAAATAAAGCACCTCAGCTGGAGGATTTCACTTGGAGCCCCTGTGCCGAGGGTGATGCCTTGTTCTTCCTGATCCTTGCCCATCTGAGACATATTGGGTCAAGAGCATTCCCTTGGTGAAGGACACAAACTTACTTAATATAAAGAACCCCCAACTCTCTTCTTTCATCCACCTTGTTAAGTCTCAGCAGAGTTCTCAGCACGGTTTATTTTTCTTGAATCTGTCACCCCTGTGGAAAAGAGGAAAGAGCACTGGACTGCCCCAGAGGGTGAGATGATTTGAGATGAGTCCTGGCTCCACCACTGGCTGGCTGTGTGACCTTCAGCAAATTGCTCCACTCTCTGTACCTCTGCGCCACATCTTTAGTCAAGTTTAAAGCTCAAGCTCCTGCTCAGCTCTGATGTTTGGGATGTTGTGATGAGGACATTTAAGTTACCTTTTGGGAGGAAGATGTCTCCCATCCAGACTCGCTCCAGGCTTTCCTCTCAGGCCACAGCAATCATTTGCTTCAGTGGATGCCCCATCCCTTTATCTGTATCACTTCTCGGGCATTGTGTAATCATGTGTTCCAGCCATCTCCTCTAATCACCTAGAGTACCCTGACAGTCAGAGCTGGGTGTGATTCCTTTCTCTGCCTTCAGCTTCTCCTACAGTACTTCATTAAATGATTGATTTGACAAAGTGGAGGGTGTACTGCAGAGGCCAAACTGTAGTGTAATGCAGGAATCCCCGGCTGGGAACAGGACACTTAGCTGACACTGGCGCTTGTTGTCCGTGTGACTTTGGGCTGAGCCAGTTTCCCACTCTGGGCCTCACTTACTGCATTTCTGGCATCCCTATGGCTGCTTCTAATAACTCTTCTGTGTTTTCCTCTACCGATGTTAATCCATGTCTCCTCTTCCAGTAGCCTTGAAAGCTCTTTGTACACGCACTGAGTGTCATCTAGCAGAGACTGGGACTCTCATCTGAGGAGGCCATGTTTCTGCCTTTTCTTTCCTAGAGAGACATCATCTCCTTTCTTGGGGTTCTACCACCTGACAGCAGCTCCCAAACCCCTGAATATGTCGACCCTATAGGCTCAGGGTGTCTCCCTCCCAAGATCCATTATTTTTCCCTGACCTCCACCTCTGACTCAAGTGGCCACTAGACCACTCAGTGGTCTCCAAAACTGGCTGCATGGCAGAATTCCCAGGAGCACCTGCATAAAAATACCGATAACTGAGCAAACCCCCATCTCCAATGAATCCAACTTTCTGGTGCTATGACCAGAGATCCATATTTTTAACAAGTCTTTTGGTGACTCTTATCATTTGGACACTGGGTCACCAGTTGCCATTTGGGACTCATTGGACCATGTCACTGGTAAGGTTTTAATGTTCAACATGACAGCTTCCTCACCCTCTTTGTTCTAAAACAGGGTAGAATATACTCTTTCCTTGTCTCCCATGCCATCCCCTCAGAGTTCACTGTTGCCAAGACACAGCAATTGTGTTCTGTACTCAGGAATGAGGTCCAGCCACTCGTTAGGGGAGCCAGGTAAAAGAAACTTGGATTGCTCACAAATGTCACATTTTGTATAGTATAACAGCTTTGGCCTTCATGCCAGTGGTCTCAGGTTACAGAGGGCTGAATTTTCACTATAGCCCTGTGCAAAGTATAATTAAAATTTACCAACAAAGACATTGTCTCCTGCTATAGCCCATGGATATATCTGAAATTAATGGACTTTTTTTTCTGAAAAAAGATGTTTATGAGAAATGCACCACCTCTTCCCATTTCATGACGTCTCAGATAGGTGTTTTTTTGGGGGGTGGTGAGGAGGAGTGCACAGAACTTAGGTGAAGAGGATTTTGACGCTGCTCAAGAGAAGTAAGTTTGCACCTGAACATCACTGATTCCTTACTGAAATGTAACTTTGACGGCACTGGCAGAGGAGAGCACTGGACTGGGAGTCTGCAGGGGAGAGCACTGGACCAGAAGTTTGCAGGGCTGAGTTCCGATTTTAGCTCGGAAATTAGTTTGTTGTAAGGCCTTGGACAGGTTCCCTGGTTTCTTCAGCCTCCAATGGTCCCACCTGTAAGTCTGTGCTGCATGAAGTGTAAGAGAAACATCAATTCAGGCAAAAGTGTCCCTAGTCTATCATCAGTTGTCATCCCGTCTGCAGCCATTGCCCCAGGACAGTGATCCTACCTACACTCCATATTCTCTCTTCAGAACCAGCATTTGTCAGCTCCTCTTTGGACCTCAATTGAAGGCTTCTTGAAAGCTCTCGAGGTACTGCAGGTGAACAGCAAAATGGGAATCGTAATGCCTCCCCATTACCTGACATCAACACAAAGGATGTTTCTCATACACGGCAAAACATAGACAAAAAGTACATGTTTTTTGTTCCTGTCTCCCCTGAAGAAGGAAGCAAAACAAAAACCACTCATGCAGCAACCCTCGAAACAAAATCTAGCCTAAAACTTACTTCTTCTAGAGGAAATATTTTTTCTGTTTGGTGGCGGAGGTGGCGGGGTGTGGTGGGCATTACGGGTATTCAGGAGAGGAGAGTGGACATTCTCAGAATGCTCTCCTGTGATGCTCAGTGATGGTTCCAAATGTGAGCAGTCTGAAGGGCTGGACGATGGGACATGAGAGCTAGGGCCAGCCATTCATTGCAGAGCACCTGGGCCTGACTCATGTGCAAGAACCACCTCAAACTTACTGGTTTCCACTGGCAACTTGGCACCCACCACTGCTGCCCGCCAGCTCAGCAGTAGCTCCCACAGCAAGCACAGCGAGGCGACCTCACTGAGCATCCATTATCCCCACATGGAGTCCTGAAAATGGTCTGAAGATTGCTCCACTTAGAAGAGTGCGCATCCAGGTGGAAAGGGGTCACTCTGAGCCACATGGCTTCTGTACCTGTCTGTCTCCGAGGCCACTCTTCCTTCTCCATCTTTCTCTCTCTGCACCTGATATTCGATGCACAGGGGAAGTGGACCAGTCAGAGCCATTATCAGAGCATTTGCTTCACCTATTTTATTCCAAAATTAGCATAGAACATGGTAACTCAAGTGTTACCTTTCTCATTAGCCATGGAGGTTCTCCTAGAAGTGCCCATTTTATTATTAAACAAATATTTGGGCTGTGTTGAAGTTGGCACAAACTGTAGGAAGACTATTCAGCTTGGAGGAATCTGTAGGATTCTTTTTTCTTTCTAATTGATCTATAGGGGACAGCAGACTCATATATTTATATGCCCTTTTCTTCCGTGTGAAATATAAATAATAGATGCTGATTCCCCGCCTAGAGTTGAGACCTAAGCAGAAAAGCAGGGTATGTAGCAGGAGAATGTACTCATTTGCCCTGTCGAGACTCGTAAGGAGTAACAGGTTCCAGACACTGTTGGTACCTCAAAGAAAGTGAACTTTTGCTATGAATTAATTGCCTGGAGATCATATTTCTCATGTGTTTTACTCACAGAAGGAATTGATTAGAAGCTGAAATTAATTGCACACTGGGATTAACCATTTGCTTTTATACCATGGTTGAAATTTGTTTTTTAGCTGTTGTGGCCTTAATGCTTTTATGCCAAGGTTCTTCTTTAGTGTACTGCTAATTCCAGGAAATTCCCCACAGTGAATGGACATGTCTTACCACTCAGTCACTCAAAAACAACAAGAAGCCTGAAAGGCAGTAAACTAAACACTGCTGTGGATTAGCAGAACCTGGCTAGAGTAGAAAATGTTTAATTCTTAATCAGAAATGGATTGGATCACCCCAGAGGTTTGAGGCTAAAGGCTGGAGCAGCTGCAGTGAGGGTAATTCACAGTGGCTGAAATGTAAGTAACAACGACAATGGAAGGAGCTCAGTTCACAGCTGGTTTTACCTGAGGCCCCAAGGCAAGGTGGTCATCCCAAAGTGGATATACTTTTTGGCTGCCTTGCTATTAATGATGAGGACTGTTCAGTCAGGGTAAGGCTGCACCCTCTGCCCTGGCCAAACACCATTTGGAATATTGAGAGGTGTTCTAAGGGCACCCTCCCGTGGAGTGGGGAGAAGCCAGACAGTAGCAAGGTCCAAGAAAGTGTTTGAGCATATCAGAAAGAGTGTGAGGTTCCGTAGGAAACCCTGAGTTGATTTCCATCTATCTTTGTAAGGAGCACATGGTAAGAAAACATCGTCAATGCTAAGTAGTACAAGGGAGGCCCAGGGAAAGTGTAAGGGACATTCAGAGGAGGAGTGCTCATGTACACCTGGGATAGCAGGGCTTTGGTAATTGCTCTCTCCTCTGACCTCCCACAGCACATTGTTTACTCCTCTGCTAGAGCGCTCAGCAAGCTGGACTGCAGTTGTCTGTTTATGTGTCTGTCTCTCCAATTAGACCTCGAGCTCTGAGAGGGCAAGGGGCACGCTTTGTTCAAATCCCTTTTCCCAGGGCCAAACACAGTCTCTGCACACAGAAGAGCCTCAGAAAAGCTTCTTCTGGAAAAGCAGCACTATGGTTTTCTCTCTAAGAAGGGAGGTGATTAATTCCAGCCAGAGAAGCGGAGGTCCGAAATATCTGTGTGTGTCCTTGTATCATTTCCTCAACTGGACTATGGGATCCTTTAAGGAAGACTGTGCCCCTCTTGTCTCTGTATTCTCTATGTGCCCATCCTTGTGTCTGCCCAGGCCAGGAGCTCACCAACATCGACTACCAAGTTAATGGGACCCCTCCTCTTCCAATAAATTCCGAGAAACATGACTAAAACAAAACCAAAATCTCCTCTCCCCCCTTTCTTTCGCCCACCCCCCCACTCCGGTTCAAGCCATTGTTTCTCAGTCTAGTTGTGTAGGACACAGCTCCCTGGCCCAGGCTGGTATTATGAGCCTTGCACTCCCCCGGGCTGAGGCAGTTGGTCGCCAGTAGGCCAGGGCAGCCCAGCTCCAGGGAGAGCTGTTATTCACAACCTTGGCTGTAGAGGGCGCAGCTCACTGGCCCATGTGGGAATCGAACTGGCGACTTCGGTGTTAAGAGCACGATGCTCCAATCACCTGAGCCACCAGGCTGGCCCCAAGGTCTCTTTTTAATACATAGGTCAATACCTCACGTGCTTGTCACATGAGAAAAAAATGTAACTTGATAGAAGAGGGATCAGGCTGTCATCACCTTAACCCAGATCCCTAATAATGGGACCGCCAGACCTATGTTCCTCCTCCCATGATGCAATAGGAAGATCACAGCATCCCCTATAAAATATTCTTGCAAAAACTCAAGCCATTAAACCTGACTTTGAATTTACAGAAAATATGGAAACAGGATTAAATTAAACAATCACAAGGAAATAATCAGGCAAAGCCAGAATCTTGGACAATCTACACCACAACAAGCCTGATTTCTTCCAAAGGTCAGTTTTATAGGGATGGTTTCAGATTAAAGCAGAATAAAAAGATGTAACAAAAAAGGTAATATGTGATTATTGATTGGATCCTGATTTTTTTTTAAAAAAAGGCAGATATAAACTGTCGTTTGGAAATAATTTATGAAATTTAAATATTGTGGATAATAGGTTGATTTTCTTAAGTATGATAATGTTGTTATGGTTATGCAGGAGAATGTCTTTATGTTTAGGAGATGCAAACTGAAGTAATCTGGAACAAGACATGATGACTGCAACTTATTTTGAAATGATTCAGAAATCTAATAGATGAAATAAATGTGGTTAAAAAAACACTCACTTTTAAATCCAGGGTCTGGGTACTTGTGTATTCATCAAACCACTCTCTCTGCTTTTCTAAGAAAAATAACAAATGAAATATATTGCCAAACTAAAAAAAAACAAACAAAAAAACACGGAACTCTCCAGGCGTTTCAAATACAGAGAAATATCAAAGCCAGAGCAGTAAAGATAAGCTAATCCTGGTGTAGCCCTCAGAAATTTTGAACTTGATATATGTCCCAGAGGCTGGGTATTGGGTCCCAAGCATTGAGAAGAGACATGTCCAAGAAAAAATGTTCATGTTAGGTAGGGAGTTAGAACAGATCCATTTGCATAAAGCCCAGAGCCTTGAAGTATCTCTTTTCTTCACAGACTAGAAAAATCATGATCATCCCAGAGAAGAAGTGAGAAAGCTTAAAATCCATCTAAGCTTTAGATGAAGAAAAATATCTTCCATGAAAAATCAGAACCCCCCATATTCCACACTTGCCATGGATATGGGGTTAGGATTTATACCACTTGCATGAGACAGGAACCACAAGTCAAAACATTATTATAAAAGTTGGTCTAGAACCATTGAAAGCCCTGGGACCCTGAGCAAAAGAAAGCACCAAGCCAGTCTGCAGTGACTCTTTTATAAACCAGGACATGTTGTCCTCCAACATAATGAATAACCCTCATTACATATTATTTCACCCAAAAATAAAAATTACAAACTACACAAGAAAATAAACCTTCAAAAGGGAGAATCAGCAGACACAACAAAAAAAATCTAGCACTCCAAAATCTTGAAATAATAGAACATTCTGAAAGAAATTGTAAAGTAAGTAGTAAGTGTGTTTAAAATAATTACCGAGATTAAAGGAAAAACAAAAGCCACAGTGAAAGAATAGGACAATGTGATAAAAGAGGATTGGAAAAAGAACCAGGTAGAACTTCTCAAAATGAAAAATGTAATTATTAAATTTAAACTTCAGCGGATGAGATAACAGACAGGACACCGCTGAAGAAAGAAAAAATGGTCTGGGAGATAGAGCTAATGAAATCACCCAGAATGAAAGACAGAGGTATAAAGAAATAGGGAATATGAACACATCATTAGGAAATTTAGAGAATAGAATAAGAAGAGCCAACATATGTAATAGGAGGTTTGGGAGGAGAAAATACAGACAATGAGAAAGGCAATGTTTGAAGTGATAAAGACCAATAATTGAAATAAGACAAAAGTCTTGAGATGGAAGAATAACACTGAATTCTGAGGAGAATAAATAAAAACAAGTTAACCCCCAGACACATTATGATGAAACTTCAGGACATTGAAGAGAAGAAAAAATATTTAAACTTCCATAGAGAAAAAATAGATATTGCCCACATGTAAATGATAATTACATTGAATACAGACTTATTAGCACAAACAGATGCCCAAAGACAGGTGAATACCAGGGGAAAAAATGTCAACCTTGAATTCCATATTCAACTAAATTGTCATTCAAAAGTAGAGAAAAAGACATTATCTAGCAAATAAAGCCTCAAAAAAATTAGCAAATCAAATCCAGTAATATATAAAAAGGATAATATATCATGAACAAGTGAGGTTTATTCCAGGAATGAATGGCTGGTTCCATATTAAGAAATCAATCAATGTAATTCACTGCATTAACCAAATAAAGGGGAAAAATAAGATGATCACCTAAATAAGAAAAGCATTTGTGATTTTTCCAGTCAAGATGGCAGAGTAGGTAAACACTGTGCTTACCTCCTCTAACGACCACATCAAAATTGCAACTAACATACCGAACAATCATCATTGAGAATTGCCTGAAGTTAGCTGAACTGAACCACTACAACTAAGGTCATACAGAAAAAGCCACCTGAAGACTGATAGAAGGGGCAGAGACGCGGAACGGGCTGGTCCCACACCCACATGTGACATTAAAAATTGGAAGGGATATCTTGGCTGCGGATGTCACTTCCAGAGGAGCAAGGGGTCTGAGCCCCACACCAGGCTCCCCAGTCCAGGGTTCAGTGCCAAGGAGAGAAGTCCACGTAACTTCTGGTTGTGGAAACCAGCAGATATTGGGGATGTGGGTATAGTAGTCATGGTGATGTGGGATACAGCATAAGGAATACTGTTAATAATATTGAAATAACTATGTATGGTGTCAGGTGGGTACTAGACTTATTGGGGTGATAAATGGGAGTGGAGTTGTTGGGGGGGCAGGATGTAAAAGGTAAAGGGATTAAGATTGTACAAATCAGTAGTTATGAAATAATCATGGTGATGTAAAGTACAGCATGGGGACTATAGCCAATGATATGATAACTATGTGTAGTGCCAGGTGGGTACTAGGCTAGTCAGGGGGATCACTTCGTAAGTTATACAAATGTGTAACCACTATGCTGTGCAGCTGTAATTAATACCAAATGATACTGAATGTCAAAAAAAGAAAAGGCATTTATGAAATTTAACACCTTTTTATTATCAATATAAAAAAACAAACAAAAAGAAACAACAACAAAAAACCCAGCAAGCCAGGAACAGAGATAATCTGATAAAGGCTGTATATTCAGAACCAAGAACAAATACCATACTTAATGATGAAATACTGAATCCTTTCCCCCTAAGATCAGCAGTAAGGCAAAGGTGTCCATTCTCACCATTTCCATTTGATATTGCACTGGAAGACCTAGAGTCAAAGTGGCAAAGAAATGAAATAAACACAAAAAGAATAGAAAAGAAGTAAAACTGTTTTCATCCACAGAAAATATGATTATATGCACAAAAGTTTCTAAGGCATCTAAAAAATTTATTAGAACTAATAAATGAATTTAGAAAAGTCACAGATACAAGACAAACACACAAAATTTAGCAATAGACAATACGTAATATACTAGCAACAAACACTTCAAAAATGAAAAAAATTTAAAAACTTTTACAGTAGCATCAGAAACCATAAAATTTTTAGAAATAATTTTAACAAAAAATATGGCAGTCCTCCACATTGAAACTATAAAACATTGCAAAGAAAAATTAAAGATCATTTAAATAAATGTAGAGATATACCATGCCCATGAATCAAAAGACTCAATATTATTAAAATATTATTTCTCTTCAAATTGATCTATAAATCTAACACCATTGTCATCACAACCTTAGCAGGCTTTTTTTGTAGATGCTAACAAGTTTATTCTAAAATACATATGGAAATACAAAGTACCTAGAACATTCATACAAACATGGACAGAGAGTTTACTGTTCATTCTTTCATTTAACATTTATTTATTGAGCACATACTATGTGATAGGGTGTTATCTACCTTAGACACAAAACATTAAGTCAATGGCATAGACCTTTGCTCAAAGACCTACTGAAATATAAACTTCAGCAAGGAAATTAAACTTAGGAAGAAAGGGTGCAACTCAAGAAGCAAAGATGAGCCAAGAAGCTGGTTAACATATTGGTATAAGTACAGACTATACAAAGGGATGACAAATGAAAACTAATTGTGTTGCATTCACATGTTGAATACTACATGGGGCTGACTCAGAAATAAATTGGGAAGATTTAAGGATGGAAGCTCACAAAGTGCTTCTGATCTAGTAGAGGAGACAAACAAGTAAACAGAGAAGTCCAATGGAGGTCTGGTAGACCTCTACATAGGCATAGGGAGCCCTTAGGAGAAGAAGTCTGTGCCACCTGAGAAGATATATTCAGGAAAGGCTTCATGGAAAAGGTGATACTCCAGTTCACTTAAGGAACTACTCATTATTTGGATCCAACTGGAGCATCAGTTTTTGTGTTTTGCTTTTTTTTTAAGATTTTTTTTTTTTATTGGGGAAGGGGAACAGGACTTTATTGGGGAACAGTGTGTACTTCCAGGACTTTTTTCCAAGTCAAGTTGTTGTCCTTTCAATCTTAGTTGTGGAGGGTGCCATTCAGCTTCAAGTTGTTCTTTCAGTCTTAGTTGTGGAGGGCGCAGCTCAGCTCCAGGTCCAGTTGCCAGTTGCTAGTTGCAGGGGGCACAGCCCACCATCCCTAGTGAGACTCGAGGAATTGAACCAGCAGCCTTGTGGTTGAGAGCCCACTGGCCCATGTGGGAATCGAACCAGCAGCCTTCGGAGTTAGGAGCATGGCGCTCTAACCGCCTGAGCCACCGGGCCGGCCCTTGCAAATATTTTTAACAGTTTGAATTCAATCATCTCATCTACTATTGTGCAAAGGGACCAGCCTGGAACTTACTGCTTGTCAGTTAATTGATGAGACAGACTGGCAATGCTTTGGGGGTACATTACTGTTACACCACAGGTAAGCTACAGAGGCCAAGAAAAGCCATGCATTTCTTCCAAGAGGAAGAGACTGATCTTTTCACTACTGGATGAATACACAACAAATGACTCCAGATTTCCCCCTGCACCTCTCCATATTGACGATTCCCCAAAGGCTTGAGTCAGCTGGTTAGATACTCCAGAGGGTGGCAAGTGCCCTGCCATTGAAAAGTTCAAGCCCAGGCTGGATAACCACACAGTAGGAACCTCAGGAGGGGACTCAAGCATCTGAAGATCGGAAGGGTGTGACCTTTCGTTTACCTAAGACTATACAATTATGTGAATGCATTCGTTTCTAACAATCAATTGCACACTTGTGAAAAGCTCCTCTTCTAAATAGGGCCACCTGTACAATGATTATTAGTTCTGTTTCTTTCTTTCTTTGTTTTTTTCCAGTGCAGACACAAATCGAAACAAGGGCTTCTGGGAGCAATTAGACAAATGGGGGAATTCTTACATGGCTTAGGCCTTAAATCCTTTGGAATCTCACTTGTTGGGCTTTTTCTATTTAATATTGTGTGCTTGTTTGTGTCTTTTTCATTTGGCTGAAGATGGAGGAAAGTGGGGGCCAGGCAGGCAGTTTATCCCACAGGAGCAGGAAATTAGAAAATTGGGTGCCGGCTTTAGGATTAACTATCCCTTGAGGCCCAGGCTCCCCAACGACTCATCAATTCCCCGGGCATGATGCTGGCCTCCTTCCCAGTAGTTTTTCCAGAGGAAAAACCTGACTGTCTGTTAGTGAAAATTGGAAAGCTGTATCACACATTTTCCATCTGTAAATTGGGCATATCCCCTCCAGCTTTGTCACTCTGTGGTTCTATATTTTTAAATGTTTTTCAGGGTTTCAAGTTCCTAGTAGCTATATGGTTCTCCCTGGTTAGATTTTCTTTTCTTTTTTTTTTTTTTTTGATTCTTTTTTTTTTTAATTTATTGGGGTGACAATTGTTAGTAAAATTACATAGATTTCAGGTGTACAATTCTGTATTACATCATCTATAAATCCCATTGTGTGTTCACCACCCAGAGTCAGTTCGCCTTCCATCACCATATATTTGATCCCCCTTACCCTCATCTCCCACCCCTCACCCCCTTACCCTCTGGTAACCACTAAACTATTGTCTGTGTCTATGAGTTTTTGTTTCTCATTTGTTTGTCTTGTTCTTTTGTTGTATTTGGTTTATATACCACATATCAGTGAAATCATATGGTTCTCTGCTTTTTCTGTCTGACTTATTTCCCTTGGTTAGATTGTCAAATATGCCTGTTCTTATGTCCCAGTGGGTGGATGCTATACTGTTGCAAATTGGTTTGCTTGTTCGCTCGCTCCCTCCCCTTCCTCCTTCACTCCTTGCCTCCCTCCTTCCCCTTTTTATTTCTTTCCCTTCTTCCTCCCACCCTCTCCTCCTTTCCTCCCCACTCCCCACCTCTTTTATTCTGAAGATCGGGATTTCTGTTGGATGTCAATAATTGGTTCCCTGTTTTAATTTCATGCATGCAGGCTACAATCCTATTATACCACAGTATGAAGAAATCATCTTAGAAGTTCATTGACAATGCTTTACTTTAAGATAGTGCATGAGAAGGAATTCCCCCTAATTGACTCAGGGGTAGATGAATACAGGCTATCATTGCCTGTCATATGACAATCAAAAGACAACGACAAGACAAAAACCCAGTAGATGACTGACATCTCTCCAATGGTGCAGATGAGGAATTATATAATATATCCAAGCAGGAAAATCACACCTGTATGAGAAGTCCAAGTTATTCCATAGGAAAAGATCTACAACCAACATGGAGAGATTTAGGTTTAATGGACTGAGACAATGGGAAGCACAGTGAAGAACACAACAGCCTCTGTGAGTGGTAAGCACACTGTGGACTCAGCCATTTGTCCCTCTGACCCTTATTGAAATGTCCACATGTTTTACTCCCTGGAGCCAATGTTCTTTCTTGTTCATGTTATGAGCTTATACCCATGCTACATGAAACCAGAGGATTTCAGGACTGGATGGATAATACCCTCTACTCCAGTGTTTTCCAGACTTTGCACGATGACCCTTTAGAGGATCATAAAATTAATTTAGTGAGTCATGATCAGAAACTTTTAAAAAGAAAAATATAATGAAAATATCAGATTGATTTTATTCATTTTTATGAAATTTATTATATTTTTACAAACATATATGTGTGTTGGGTGATGATGCACACTTTCTTTCTTACTGTGAGTTGGTATATGAGTTATCTATTGCCGCATAACAATTACTTCAAAACTTACTTGCTTAAATAAATAAAATGTAAAAAAAAAAAAAAACTTACTTGCTTAAAACAACAAGCATTTGTTATCTCACCATTTGTAAATGTAAGGAATTCAGGAGCAACTTAGCAAGCTGGTTCTGGTTCAGGGTCTCTCATCAGGTTGCAGTCAAGATGTCAGCCAGGGCAGTCATCTGAAGACTTTATGGGGACTGGAGGATTTACATCCAAGATGGCTCACTCACATGGCTAGAGAGTTGGTGCTGGCTATTGGTGGAAGGCCTCAGTTCCTCATTGTGTGGACCTGTTTGTAGGGTTGCGTGAGTGTTCTTGCAATATGGTTCTGCCTTCCCCCAAAGGAAGAAACCCAAGAGAGCAAGGCAGAAATGGCAATGTCTTTTATGACCTAGCTTCAGAAATCACATACCATCACTTTTGCCATATATGGCTGGTAATACAGACCAACACTGATACAGTGTTGGAAGAGACGGTGTGAATTCAGGAGTATAAATTACCAGCTTCAACAGTTATTAGCCTCTTGTTCTTGTTTCTGGACACCTTTCTCTTTCTCTCTTTCTGTCTATGTGTATGTCTCCCTGTCACTGTTTCTCTGTGTCTCCCTCTCTTCCCCACCCCCCCCCCCGCCACACACACTTTTGTTGCTGTTGCTGTTGCTGTTGTCGTTTGCCTGGAGAATTTTAAAACAAATCTCAGATATTATATCATTTACTTGTAAGTACTTCAGGATGTATCTCTAATAGATAAGAACTTTTTTGAAAAACATAGCCACAATCCCATGATTACAGCCAACAAAATTAACAATAATTCCTTATTATTATCTAATACCCGATTCATGCTTGTTTTTCCTTGATTGTCTAAATGTCTTCTTTACTGTTGGTTTGTTCAAATCAGAATCTCACTATATTACATTACATCTTCTTAAGACTCTTCTAATACATAACAGATATCCCTTCTTTCTTCATACTATTTACTTATTAAAGCAACTGGGTTATTTATCTTATAGAATTTCCTGCTTTCTGGATTTGGCAGATCATGCATTTAAGGTGTTTATTCTTCTTATTCCCTGTAAATTAGTGGTAATTAGAGGCATGATTAGAATTTGGCTTCATTATTTTTAAAAGAATACTTAGGGGATTTTATTGTGAATTTGTGAGGTTGTATATGTTTGTTATGCTTTAATCCACTGCAGTAATTACTCTTTTTGATGCTAAAATTGTCCTATTTGAGGTCAATGGGAGCCTTTTCAAGTTGGATGTCTGTAGAATGTATAATGTTCCCTTTTTGATTCCTGATATTTGTTACTCGTGCCTCCTCTTTCTCTCTCTCTCTCTCTCTCTCTCTCTCTCTCTCTCTCTCTCTCTCTCTCTTTCTCTCTCTCTCTGATAAGTCTTTGTTCATCTTGTCCACTGTATGTTTGTTTTCTGCTTTGTTAATATCTTATCAACTTTATTGTTGCTTCCTTCTATTTTCTTTGTATTTGATTTTCTGACTTTCTTTTGTAATATGTGCATTTAAGCCTATAATTTCCCTCTAAGGATGGCTGTAGCTGCATATCACAAGTTTTAATATGCCATGCTTTAATAATCACTCATTTAAATATTTTCTAATTTCTCTTGTGATTTCTTCTTTAAATTAGGATTATTTAGAATTGTGTTTCTTAATTTCTAATCATATGGGGACCTCCATTTTTAAAATTGGTATCTGGCTTAATTCCAACATGGTAAGAGACCATACTCAATATTATTTCAAGCTTTTGAAATTTTTTGAGACTTGCTTTATGACTCAACACAGTATATTTTGGCAAATGTCTCATGTGCACCTGATAAGAACGGGCATTCTGCAGTTACTGTGTGAAATGTCCCACGTATACCAAGTAAGTCAAGTTTTCAACCATGATGTTCAAATCTGGTATATCTTTACTGATTTTATTTTGTCTTCTTGTTCCATCAGTTGCTGAGAGATGTATTAATTCTCCCACCATGACTGTGGATTTGTCTGTATCTCCTTTTACTTATGCAGTTTTTGCTTTGTATATATTTGAGACTCTATGAACAGGTACATGCAAGTTTAGAATTGTTATATGTTTCTGTGAGGTTAAACTTTATTATAAAATGTCCTATTTCATTTCTAGAGAATTTCTTACCTTAAAATCTACCTTAAATGATATTAGCACAGCTACACTAGCTTTGTTGTGGTTATGTTCTGTGTAGTTGTTTTTTTTTTTTCCATCCTTTTATTTTCAATTTTTCTATAGCTTTCATTTTAAAGTGCCTTTTGTGAGCAGGCTTTCCACACATTCTGACAACTTTCATCTTTTAACTGGGATATCTAGCCCAACTAAATTATATTTAACATAATTGTTGATATTTGGAGGTTTAAATCTTGCATATTACTACCTATTTTTTATTTGTCCGACTTGTTCTGTGTTTTCTTTCCTTTGTTGTCCTTTTGAAAAAAAAATTTTTAATTGAAGTGTAGCATACATACAGAAAAGATCACAGCTTATAAGCTCAATGAATTATCTCATATCCTTGTAACTATCATCCGGAACCAAAGAAAATTGCCAGCACACCAGAAGCTGGTCTCATAACCCCACTAAACACTACCTTCTCCTTCCTCTCCAAAAGTAACCACTATGCTATCTTCTAAAATAAATCAGTTTTGCTTACATTCAAACCTTACATACATTGACTAATAAATTATTATTCAGCCTAGCTTCTTTTGCTAAATATTTTGTCTGTGAGTTCAGCCATGTTGTTCTATGTAGCCATAGTTTATTCACTTTCATTGCTGTGTATACCAATACATCTTTTTTGCTCTGTAACAATATCTATTTATTCTTTTTTTTATTAGTTTCAGGTTACAAAACAACATAGTGATTAGACATTTACGTACATCACAAAGTAATAGCCCCCATAAGTCTATTATCCATCTGATACTGTACATAGCCATTAGAACATCATTGGGGGGAAGGAGGTTATCACTGTGAGAGGGATATAAATGATAAATGTCTATTACATTGTTTTGTACACCGGAAACTAATAAAAAAAGAAGAAAAAATTTAAAAAGAAAAAGAAAAAGAGAACATCATTGACTGTATTTCTTATGCTGTACTATATGTCCTGTGACTATTTTTAAATTATAGTTGACATTCAATATTATTTTATATTAGTTTCATGGGTACAGCGTAGTGGTTAGACATTTATATAATGTATGAAGTGATTCCCCTGATAAGTCAAGTATCCATCTAACACTATACATTGTTTTTACAATGTTATTGACTATATTCCCCATACTATACATCCCGGTGACTCTTTTATAACTACCAATTTATACTTCTTAATCCCTTCATCTTTCTCACCCAGCCCCCAGAAACAGACCCACAGATACAGAGAACAAACTGATGGCTGCTAGATGGGAGGGAGGGTGCGGGTTGTGTGAGAAAGGTGAAAGGATTAAGAAGTGCCGATACATTTTTGAAATTTTTCTCTTTTGTGAAATTCTGAAGACTTGGAAACACGGATCTATGAGTGTTCATCCTTAATGTACTAGGAAAACTTTGTTTCCCCTTAACTTCTTACTTTGATATTATTTCAAACTTACAGAAAAATTGCAAGAATAGCACAAAGAATCCCTGTATACTTTCAGCCAAATTCACCAGTTGTTGATATTTCACCACATTTATTTGATCATTCTTTCTCTCTCCCTTTTCCTCTCTCTCTCTCCCTCCCTCTCTTCCTCTGAGAAAGATAGACTATTTTTATTAGTCATTTGCAAACCCTCTAATAGTTTGTTAGATGTGCATTCACACACTACTCTTTTTTTATTGTGGTAAAATATTGATAACAAAAATTTACCATTTTCAAGTGTACAGTTCAGTGGCATTAAGTACATTCACATTGTTATGCAAATCACTACTATTTTAGTGGTTATATCCTTGAGTTATGTCCTGGAGTTATATCCTTGAGGCATCAAAGACTTATATTATGTATTATTTTTTCTACTTTCCAGACAAAATAATGACCTTAGAACACACTAATTTTGTTTACCCTCATCCCATCCTTTGGACTACTGTTGTCATATATTTTAACTATGTATGATGTGTTTTAACTGCTGTAGGATTTTACTATTATTGTTTTATAGAGTTCACTTTAACTTTGATTTACCTTTCCCATTGCTCTTCATTTCTTCGTGCATCTCCATGCTTCCATCTGTGATCAGTTTCTTTCTGTCTGAAAAATTCCCTTTAGATTTTCCTTCAGTACATTTTTGTTGATGATAAATATTCTCAGTTTTTATATTTTTAAAAAGGCTCTATTTCATTTTCATTTTGAAGGAAACTTTGTTTGATATCAAATTTGAGGTTGACAGGTTTTTTTTTTTCATTTAGGGATTTGAAGAAGTTGTTTTCTTTTTTTTCTGGCTTTCATTGTTTCTATTGAGAAGTCAGCTGTCAGGTTTATAATTGCTACATTGAGGCAATGTGTCTTTTTGGACTGTTTTTTAATATTTCACTTTGTCTTTGGTTTTCAACAAAAAAGAAAACTTTGTTTCAAGTTTTATTATGATGTTCCGAGGTATGGTTTTCTTGGTATTTTTCCTGGGATCAATGGTCCTTCTTGAATCTGTAGCTTGATGCCTTTTGTCAATTTTGGAAAATTCTTGGACATCATTTCTTCAAACATTTTTTTATGTTGCATGGTATCTCTCCTCTTCTGGAAAAAATGCATAAGACCTTTTAACCATGCCCCTTATATCTTTTACACATTTTTCTGCATTTTTCACTGTTTTACTTTTTGTACGTGCTTCAGCACAACTTTTTTTTAATTCTAATTTCTCTTCCAGTTTACTGAACTTCTTTCAGCTATGTTTCATCTGCTGTTAAAACCCGTATATCAAACTGTTAGTTTTCTGTCATTGTATTTTTTAGTACTAGAGTTTCCATTTAACTCTTCTATATGATTCTCAGTTCTCTGCAGATCATCTCTATTTAGCCATGTAGTTTCTTGAATTTACTAATCACAGTTATTTTAAAGTCCATGTTTGGTAGCTCTGAAATCTGTATCTTCTGTGAGCATCTACATTTATTTTTTCTCTTGGTTTTTGGTCATGTGATTTTTTAAAAAATATGACTCTACTTTTTTTTTCAATATTTCTTTCTTTTGTTTTATTGGGGAAGAGGAAGAGGACTTTATTGGGAAACAGTGTGTACTTCCAGGACTTTTTTCCAAGTCAAGTTGTTGTCCTTTCAGTCTTAGTTGTGGAGGGCGCAGCTCAACTCCAGGTCCAGTTGCCGTTGCTAGTTGCAGGGGGCACAGCCCACCATCCCTCGCGTGAGTCAAGGAATCGAACTGGCAACCTTGTGGTTGAGAGCCCGTGCTCCAGCCAACTGAGCCATCCGGGAGGCAGCTCAGCTCAAGGTGCCGTGTTCAATCTTAGTTGCAGGGGGCGCTGCCCACCATCCCTTGCGGGACTCAAGGAATTGAACTGGCAACCTTGTGGTTGAGAGCCCACGGGCCCATGTGGGAATCGAACCAGCAACCTTCAGAGTTAGGAGCATGGAGCTCTAACTGCCTGAGCCACTGGGCCAGCCCTGGTCATGTGATTTTTTTATCTCCTGGTATACTTGATTATTTTTTATTGAATGCTAGACATTATATATGACTATATAGAGATAATCTGAGGAGCTGGATGATGTCATCTTCCTGAAGAGAGAATTTACTTTGACTTTTTGCAGGTAGTGGGTAGGAGGAAATCACCTCAATCTGAGGAGGGATTGAGCCAATTCAAAGCTGGGCTTCAATCTTTGTAAGAATTGATAACTTCCTTGTTTACTCTCCTAATCTTAGTTGTAGCCCTTTGGGGATCCCAACTTAGAGCCTGTTTACCAGACCTCTCATCCTTGGTGGGCCCTGACTGCCAATGATTGTCCCTCCAACCCCAAAGATTATGGGAATCCTGCTCAGCCCCTCAGTCTCTTAGCCATTGCTTGGAATTGACAAATGCCTTGAGGGGAAAAGTGGTACCCAATGTCAGGCCCACCACTCTGTGTCTCCCTTTTCTTTGGCATCTTGATTTCTCAAGTCTTCACTGCGTTGGTAGCTCCCCAGTGTCTTCAAATAGATTTTCTCCATATTTTGTTCAACTATTCTAGTTGTTCTTAGCAGAAATGTTGTTCTGCAAGAAGCTATTCTGGCGTTATCAGAAGTGGATACCCTCCTATGTCCTTTTGACTTGACTCTTGATAATTTTAGGTACCTCAGGAGGTTTTCAGCTAATCTTGTATATTTTCTGCCCAAAACCTGGAATCAACCATATTTCCAAGGAGTCCTGGCAAGTGGTAAATACTATTTAAAGACCACAATTTGGACATTAAAAATGTTCTTTACTGTTGGATGGTATTGTTTCTTTGCCTTTTCAGAGGATAGAGTTAAGAAATATGCACCTTTTAGAAAGTAACACTGAAGAGTACATACTGATAATTTCAATTCTTGAGGAAGATTATAGTGCATTTTACTTCTTTGTTTTTATAGTATCTCTTTTCTCTTATGCTGAAAATTGTTGTTCATAATAATGTTAACATTGTTAGTTATTTGCTTTGTGTGTATATAAATATACACATATACATAATTTGTTTTATTTTTATATGTGTGTATCAAAGTAATAATACCATAACTACTAACAAAGCCTGAATACAATTTAATTCTTCTTTCTGTTTATTTGTCTTCAGTATGTATTCCACCAGGGATAGTCAGTCAAAATACTGTTTCAAACTCCAAATTATTCTGTTTTGTATGATTATGCTATCAACTTGATGTACAGATAGGTTCATTTATTTGAATTTGTTTTCAATTTTAAGGGATTGATTTTTTCTCTTTGATGTAATTTTGCTTTAAAATTATATGAAATATTAAACAATTCTAAATCTAAAACAATAAAACATGTTAGATTTAGAGAGATTTAATTTCCATCACCGTCTCCTCTCCCCGTTCTCTCTCTTCACCTATAGGCAACCACTTTTTGTTAATTTTTCATTTATTTTTTCATGTATATATTAGGGGGACTCAGAAATGATAGATAGATAGATAGATAGATAGATAGATAGATAGATAGATAGATGATAAATCTTGGAGATAGACAGAGATAGAGACAGAGATAGAGATATATCTCCAAATTCCCATTTTCTTTACATTCTTCTGTATTTTGTTTTCTTTACTTAGCTATATATCATCTATAGATATTTCTATAGCAATATATTAATATAATGCTTTCTCATTTTTTCTTAGTGCAGCTTTATGTAGATGAACTTTATTCAGATGGACATTAGGTTGTTGCCAACCATTTGCTATTACAAATAATGCTGCAATAAAGAGACTGTGCACATAGAATTTCATATTTTTATAAATGTACCTTTGGGATAGATTCATAGATGTAGGATAGTTGGCTCAAAGGGTAAATACATATGCAATTTTGCTAAATATTGCCAAATTCTTCTCCATAGGTGCTATGCCATTTTAGAATGAGCCTTTTAGGAACACAAATATGACCATGTCTCTCCCTTGTCTGAAACTCTTCTGTGATCTTTTTGTGGCCCTGAAGATAAAATCCAAACTCCTCACCAAGGGCTACGATTCAAGAATGGGCACAACATGGCCCTGGAAGACTCTCCAGCCTCACACCATTGATCCATTGTTCACCAGGCCCCCTGAACTTATTTTGTGCTCTCTCACCATTGTACCTTTTCACATGCTGGAATTCCTTTCTTCCTTTTCTTTGCTGGCCTCCTACTGATCCTTCACGACTCAGTTTATCTGTCACCTATTCCAGAAGGCTTTCTTCAACCACTCTGCTGGGTGTAGCCCCCCTGTCTGCTTACACCACTCCCTGGGCTTCCCTGGTCACAGAACTCATCATCTGCATGCATGGAAAATGGATATTCAAAAGCCTGTCCTCCCCACTAGACTGTGACCTACTGAAAGGCCGAGGTGATGGTAGCTGGTAAAGGTCTTGAAGTACTTGCAGCAAAGTGATGACGTGCTTAAATCTCTGTGTTAGATATAGACTTGGGGCCCATGTGTGGAAGAAGGACTAGAGGGTGCCAAGATGAGAAGTGACAGACCAGTTAGCAGGCTGTGGCCACCACACAGGCAAGAAGTGGTGAGGGTTTGTTGGGGGAAATGGTAGTGGGGAGAGAGAGGAGGACAAAAATAATTCCAGGTTCATTTTAGCATCCAGATGGACAGGACTTGGTGGTGATTGGATGTGGCAGATGATTGAGATGAGGGAACAGAGGCTGACACCACATTTCCAGTTTTATCAACTAAAAGAGGAAGAGAAAGAGTCCATGTTTGAGGAGGAAGATATGTTCCATTTGGATGGGTTGAGTTTGAGGTGCTTGTAGAAGATCCCAGTGATGATGGCACCTGATATCTTTAGGCCTATTATGTGTGTTCTGTGCCCTTCACTAATAATAATAATAATAATAATAATAATAATAATAATAATAGTAAAATATTTACTGAGGCTTCTTATGGCTCCAATGGCCATACATACCTGTTACAGCCACCATCTCAGATAACCCTGTTATCTATCTGTGTTCTGGACCTTTGCAATTGGATGTCTATGAGGCACCTCAAATTTAATCTGGCCAAACCCAGGTCTTCATGCCCAAGTTCCTTGGTATGGAGAGGCAATATGGCATGGTAGTTAAGGACACCTACCCTAGAGGAGATTGCTTGGGTTTGTGTACCATCTCTGCTCCCTTATCATATAACCTTGGCAAATCATTCTCTGTGCCTTAATTTCTCATCTGTCAAACAGGCATGACAATAATGGTCATAGCTCATTGGGTTAGGAGGATTCAATCTGTTACTGTACACCAAGCTCTTAAACAAGGCCTGGCACAGAGGAAGTACTATAATTTTTCCAGCATCACCCCCAAATCCATTCCTCCCCTGGCCTCTCTTGGCCAAATTCAAGACGAAACCTTGATCCCATCCTTGATTCTTCCCTTTTCCTCACCCTACAAATTCCCTCCATCAGTAAGTCCTAGAATTACCTCCAAAGTATTTCTCAGATCCCGGTGGAGTTCCCTTGTCTCCTGCCTGGACGACTGCTACAGCCTCCTAGCAGCTCTCAACTCATGTACTCCTGAGCCTCCCAAAGCAAGCTCTGCAGCAGCCTAGGGAACTTTTGAAAGCACATTTCAAAGGGAGCACTAATCTGCTTTCCCGCCTGCTGTGAACCCTTTCACATGCACCACATCAGGCTCCAGCCTTCTCCTCCCCAGACTGCCAGCCACACTGTAACCTGTGCCTGAATACACATACGTTCTTTCAACACTCCTGAGAATGTGCCCGATCTTTCCATCTAGAAGGCTCTTGCCGGAATCTCAGCTTGATGAAGTCGCAGCACAGTGTTGTTAAATCCTCACATTTGGCACAACTTGATGGTTGTTTATCAGACAGGAATAGGAACTTGCTCAAGTACCCACAAGGGATTTTTCCACTTGCTCCTTTAACAAACTTTTCTTCAGCTGCATACCAAGCCCTGTCCTTAGACATTTAAAAGGGGTTGATGATTTTGCCTAGAGCTGCCTTCCCTGGAGACCCTGGATGGGAAAGACCTTGGAAAGTAACTCAAAAGTGGGAAAATCTAGGTGTAGCCATGAGCATCTCCACGAGCATTTGCTGGTGTCCCACCCCTTTCCAGCCTCTGTCCTTCCCCCATCTAGGCTGGTCCTCGAGGTCAGCATGCAGACAAACTGGCCAGGCAACGGTCAGTACTGCTGCTGCTGGAGTAATTTATAGAGCCTCGACTGTTACGCCTTCATCATGGCCTTGCCGCTGAAGCCTCAGCCATGCCTACGTTTTGAAGAAGCAGCGTGTGGATCTGTACCAAGGATAGCGGCAAAGCGAAGGTGGCGGCCCTGGGGAGCAGTGGCCTCTCCAGATAAGCTTTTGCCCAGGCTATTAGAGCCCCAGGGAGCCTAGAGAGCCCTGGAGCATCTTCCACCAGTCTGCGCCCTCCGGGCGTCACAGAACGGCTCTGCAGTGCCACCTAGAGGCCGCCAGCGCCAGCCGGCAGAGAGATCTTTTTTGTTTCTTGAATGTGGTCTTTGGGGGTTTTCTGGGCAATGCCGGGTACTTTGGAGGTTTGGAAGTGTGCTGGGATGAGCTATATTTGGAGAAGATCATTTCTGAGGATATGACTGTGCATTCAGTACCCTCGGAGCCTGTCTCCTATAGCTCCCTTTCGGTACACACACTTATAGTCACTGTGACATGGAAAGCTCTGCAAAAACCCCGAGCCACCTCTAAACCTCTACTCTTGACCAAATCATAGAAACAGGAAAGCAAGTCCTGCAACATACCCATGTGCAAGAGTTATTCAGTAGATGTGATAAACAGCATTCCCAACGAACCAACGGAGGTGGAGAAACCGCCCGGGGGGGTGTTGGGACAGTTAGCTAGTTATTTCCAAAAAGGGCATTTAAACCTCCATCTCACACCATGTATTCAAATAACATCCAGATGGACTGAAGAGTTTAATGTCACACTAGAAGAAAATATTGATAAATATTTATAGTCTTGGAGTGGGAGGATTTCTAAATATAACACCAAACACAGACAACATAAAGGAAAAGACTGATACATTTAATTCAAAGATTAAAAAGTTTTGTGCATTAAAAAAATCATGGATATAGTTAAAAATCAAAATAACATACTTAGAAAAATGACATACACGGGTCTGACAATTAAGTTTGCGAACTTGTTGCAATGATGTTGCTAACCTTTTTTTATATCAGAGGGATTATTCATTATGAATTTATACCAACTGGACAAACAGTTCACCAAGTTCACTGTTTGGAAGTGCTGAAAAGGCTGCGTGAAAAAGTTAGACAACCTGAACTTTTCGCCAACAATTCATGGCTCTTGCATCATGACAATGCACCAGCTCATGTGGCACTGTCCATGAGGGAGTTTTTAGCCAGTAAACAAATAACTATATTGGAACACCCTCCCTACTCACCTGATCTGGCCCCCAATAACTTCTTTCTTTACCTGAAGATAAAGGAAATATTAAAAGGAAGACATTTGGAGACATTTAGGACATGAAGGGTAATAGGACGACAGTTCTGATGGCCATTCCAGAAAGAGTTCCAAAATTGCTTTGAAGGGTGGACTAGGCGCTGGCATCGGTGCATAGTTTCTCAAGGGGAGTACTTCAAAGGTGATCATAGTGATGTTCAGCAATGAGGTATGTAGCATTTTTTCTAGGATGAGTTCATGAACTTAATTGTCAGACCCCCTATGAAAGACAGTGATTAATATATTTTTAAAATTTTATTGGGGATTTTCATATATCTATTTGCCCTTTGTATGTCCTCTTTGGAGAAACGTCTCTTCAGGTCTTCTGTCCATTTTACAATTGGGTTGTTTGTTTTTTTGTTGTTGAACTTCATGAGTTCCTTCTATATTTTGGATATTAGCCCCTTATTGGAGGCACTGTTTGAAAAGATCTCCCATTCAGTTGGTTGCCTCTTTATTTTGTCAATGGTTTCTTTTGCTGTGCAGAAGCTTTTAAGTTTCGTATAGTCCCATTTGTTTATTTTAGCTTTTACTTCCATTACCTTTGGAGTCAAATTCATAACATGCTCTTTGAACCCAAGGTCCATAAGTTTAGTACCAGTTTTCTTCTATGCAGTTTATTGTGTCAGGTCTTATGCTTAAGTGTTTGATCCATTTTGAATTAATTTTGGTACATGGTGACAGATAGCAGTCCAGTTTCATTCTTCTGCACGCGGCTATCCAATTCTCCCAGCACCATTTATTGAAAAGGCTGTCTTTCTTCCATTGTATGTTTTTAGCTTCTTTGTCAAAAATTATCTGTCCATATTTATGTGCTTTTATTTCTGGGTTCTCAGTTCTGTTCCATTGGTCTACGTGTCTGTTTTTCTGCCAATACCATGCTGTTTTGATTATTGTAGCCCTGTAGTACAAGCTAAAGTCAGGCAGTGTGATACCTCCAGCATTGTTCTTTTTCTTAAGATTGCTTTGGCTATTCGGGGTCTTTTGTGGTTCCAAACAAATCTGATGATTTTTTGTTCTATTTCTTTAAAAAATGCCATTGGGATTTTGATGGGGATTGCATTAAATCTGTATATTGCTTTGGGTAATATGGCCATTTTAACTGATTCTTCCAATCCATGAGCACGGAATGTCTTTCCATTTCTTTGTGTCTTCTTCAATTTCTTTAAAAACATGTGTTATAGTTTTCAGCATATAGGTCCTTCACATCCTTGGTTAAGTTTATTCCTAAGTATTTTATTCTTTTTGCTGCAATTGCAAAAGGAATTGTTTCTTGTATTTCTTTTTCTGAGATTTCATTGTCAGTATATAGGAATGCAATGGACTTTTGTACGTTGATTTTGTAGCCAGCAAATTTACTGTATTGGTTGAATGTTTCTAATAGCTTTTTGGTGGAGTCTTTAGGGTTTTCTATATATGGCATCATGTCATCTGTAAAGAATGATAATTTAACTTCTTCATTCCCAATTTGGATGCCTTTTATTTCTTCTCTTGCCTGATGGCTCTGGCAAGGACTTCCAGCACTATGTTGAAAAGCAGAGGTGATAGGGGACAGCCCTGTCGTGTTCCTGAACATAGAGCAAAGGGCTTCAGTTTTTCACCATTAATTATGAGATTCGCTGAGGGCTTGTCATATATGGCCTTTATTATGTTAAGGTATTTTCCTTCTATACCTATTTTGTTAAGTGTTTTAATCATAAATGGATGTTGTATCTTGTCAAATGTTTTTTCTGCATCAATTGATATAATCATATGATGTTTGTCCTTTGTTTTATTTATGTGATGTATCACATTGATGGATTTGTGGATGTTGAACCATCCTTGTGCTCCGGGGATGAACCCCTGTTGGTCGTGATGAACAATCTTTTTAATGCATTGTTGTATTCAACTTGCTACGATTTTGTTTAGGATTTTTCCATCTATATTCATCAGAGATACTGGTCTGTAGTTTTCTTTTTTGTGTGTTGTCCTTACCAGGTTTTGGTATCAGGGTAATGTTGGCCTCATAAAATGAGTTAGGGAGTGCTGTCTCTTCTTCAATTTTTTGGAAGAGTTTGAGCAGGTTTGGTATTAGATCCTGTTTGAAGGTTTGGTAGAATTCACTAGTGACGCCATCTGGTCCTGGACTTTTCCTTTTGGGAAGGTTTTGGATGACTGATTTAATTTCCTTCCTGGTGATCAGTCTGTTTATATTTTCCAGTTCTTCATGGTTCAGCCTTGGAAGGCTATATGTTTCTAAGAACTTGTCTATTTCTTCTAGGTTATTGAATTTGGTGGCATATAGTCCTTCATAGTATTCTTGGATGATCCTTTGTATTTCTGTGGTGTCCCTGATAACTTCCAGTTTTTCATTTCTGATTTTGTTAATTAGTGTCTTCTCTCTTTTTATCTTAGTGAGTCTAGCCAAGGGTTTGTCAATTTTGTTAATCTTTTCAAAGAACCAGCTCTTTGTCACATTAATTTTTTCTATTGTCTTTTTGTTCTCTATTTCTTTTAGTTCTGCTCTGATTTTTGTTATTTCCTTTCTTCTGCTGACCTTGGGTTTCACTTGTTCTTCTTTTTCTAGTTCTTTAAGGTGTAACATGAGGTTATTTATTTGGGATTTTTCTTGTTCCTTGAGACAGGCCTGTAATTATATAAATTTCCCTCTTAAAACTGCTTTCGCTGCATGCCAAAAATTTTGGTAGGATGTAATTTTATTGTCATTTGTTTCTATGTATCTTTTGATCTCTCCTCTAATTTCTTCTTTGACCCAGTCGTTCTTTAAAAGTATGTTGTTTAGTCTCCATGTATTTGTGTTTTTTCCTGCTTTCTTTTTGCAGTTCCCATCCAATTTCAAAGCCTTGTGGTCAGAGAATATGCTTGGTAGGATTTCAATCTTCTTAAATTTGCTGAGGCTGATTTTATGTCCCAATATATGGTCTATCCTTGAGAATGTTCCATGTACACTCGAAAAGAATGTATAGTCTGATGTTTTAGGATAAAGTACTCTCTATATGTCAATTATGTCCATTTCATCTAATGTGTCATTTAGGGCTGCTATTTCGTTATTTATTTTCTGTTTGGATGATCTATCCATAGCTGTCAATGATGTAATTTAAGTCCCCTAGTATAATTGTGTTTTGATCAATTTCTCCCTTTATTTCTGTTAGTAGTTGCTTGGTATATTTCAGTGCTCCCTGATTGGGGGCATAAATATTGATGTCTGTTATGTCTTCTTGTTGTTTAGTCCCCTTTACCGTTATGAAATGTCCATCTTTGTCTCTTGTTATCTTTTTCACCCTGAAGTCTGTTTCATCGGAAATCATTATGGCTACACCTGATTTTCTCTGGGTACCATTTGCTTGGAGTGTCAATTTCTTTTACTTTGAGTCTATGCTTGTCCTTGTAGCTGAGATATATCTCTTGGAGAAAGCATATGGTTGTGTTTAGTTTTTTGATCCAATCTGCTACTCTGTGCCTTTTTATGTGTGAATTCATTCCATTTACATTTAGGGTGATTATTGATATGTGCGGATTTCCTGTCATTCTATCTTTAGTTTTCTGGTAAGGCTGTGTCTGCATTGTTTCTTTGCCTTTTTGTTTCTGTCTATCATTTCTGTGTGGTGGTATTCTATGATGTTTCCCTCTGTTTCTTCTTTTATTACAGTATATATTTCAGTTCTGTTTTTTTTTTTTTTTGAGTGGTTACCCTCAAGTTTATGTAAAAGAAAGTTTGATATTTAGAGTATTCCATTTTCTTCAGCACTCTTACTTTCTCCATTCCCATATTCCGGTTCAGGCCTTTACTCTCCCCCTTTTTATTTTTTGGTTGCCACAAATTGTCCCTGTTGATGGTGGTCGAATAGCCTCTTTTAGTATTTCTTGTAGTGCAGGTCATGTATTAGGAAATTCCCTCAGCTTCTGTATGTCTGGAAAGGTCTTTATTCCTCCTTTATATCTAAAGGATATCTTTGCTGGATATATTATTCTTGGCTCATAATTTCTCTCTTTCAATAGTTGGAATATTTGGTTCCACTCCCTCCTGGCTTGTAGAGTTTCTGCTGAAAAATTTGATGATAATCTAATGGGCTTTCCTTTGTAGGTTACCGTCTTCTTTTCCCTGGCTGCCTTGAGGATTCTTCTTTGTCATTGAGTTTAGACAGCTTCAACATAATGTGCCTTGGAGAAAGCCTGTTGGGATTGAGGTAATTAGGTGTTTTATTTGCTTCTTGGATTCGAGGATCCAGTTCTGTCCACAAGTTTGGGAAATTCTCATCGACGATTTGTTTGAATATATTCTCTGTTCCCTTCTGTCTTTCTTCTCCTTCTGGTATGCCCATTATTCTTATATTGCTCTTTCTGATGGAGTCAGAAAGTTCTTGTAGAGTTCTTTCATTTCTTTTTAAGTCTTAAGTCTCTTTCTTCTTCCATCTGTGTAATTTCCAGGTTTCTATTTTTGATGCCACTGATTCTTTCCTCCATCTGGTCAACCCTGCTACCTAAGCTGGTTATTTCATTCTTAATTTCTTCTACTGAGTTCTTAATCTCCAGAAATTCTATTTGGTTCTTTTTTAAAATTTCAATCTCTTTCATAAAATGCTCATGTTGTTCTTTGATTGTGTTTCTGAGTTCATTAAACTGTCTTTCTGTGTTTTCTTGCATCTCGTTGAGTTTTTTCAGAACTGTAATCTTGAATTCTCTGTCATTTAAGTCACATATTTCCATATCTTTAAGTTCCTTTTCTGGAGACTTTTCACTTTCTTTCTGAGCTGTCTTGTTGCCTTGGTTATTCATGGCAATTACTGATTTATTATTTCTCTTCCTAGACATCTACAGGAGTGGCTTCTGCAACAGGTTGATAGGAAGAGGTCTTTCTTTTGTTTTTCAGTACTTGTTGGTAGAGTGTTTTATTTTCTCTCCGACTCCAGCCTTTTTTTTCTCTCTCACACGGTAGTGCTGTGTTTTCTCTGCACTATTGCAGTTTCTCACACGATGGGGGGATTCCCTGGGAGACGGGCTTCTCTTCTGTTAATAGTTCGCCTGGGTCACAGGGCGCAGTATCCGTGTGGGTATGCAGAGAGTTTTTGAAGTTCCAAAGCTCTTCCTGCACCAGATTCAGAGCCCGTATATTTCAGCAATTCTGTTTACTCCTGCAGGGATCCACCCAGATAGGTTGGACCAGGGCGGGGTGAGTTGTGAGAGGTGGCCCAGAGCAATGGTGGCGACCACCACCACAGCGGGTCCTGCTTCCACAGCTCCCTCCCCTTTGCCGGAACTAGTTGGGCTGCGAATCTCTGTCTGAGGTCCACAGTTCTCAGAATAGCAAATACTCTGTTCTTTTGATCTGACACTGATACTGTTCCGCTTCTTGCACCGGGCAGGTGGGGACGGGGCGAGCTCTGGGAGAGTAGGGAGTAGGGACTCAGTGCCTAAGTCTTCCATTCTCTGCTCGGCAGTGGGAGCTTAAACAACCATTTTCAGCCTTCTTCCCTCAGTCTTTTCTCCACGGTCTCTGCCGGTGAGTGTTGGGTTCAGCCGTGTTATATGTTGTCCCCTCAGCCCTGTGGGACATAAGCGGAGCCCTAGCAGTCCGTGTTCTTCCCTCTCCCGCAGATGCGGTAGTTCCGGGATGCAGCGAGCTCGGAGCACTGAGCTAGGTCTGCGTTCTGTGCCCACACAGCTCCATCTCCGCACTTCTCCCTTCCCTTCTCCCCTGCTTGCACGATTCGCCCACCTTTAGGTGAATTCAGTAGTGGGCATCTTCGTCTTGCCTGTCTACTATGCAGGGAGTCCTTTGTGGAGTTATTGTTGTTCGATTAGTTGTAAATTCCAGGGAAGCTTTACAGTAGCTCACCTCATGCCACCATTTTGATGACCCTTATTTTTAACACATTAGGAGCTTTTATAAATCAATAGGAAAAAGACAAATACCCCAGTGGGAATATCAGAAAAATACATGAACAAGCAACTCATCAAAAGACAAACAGATGACTGAGAAACATTAAGAAATGCCCAGCCCTAGTAGTAATTAAAGGAAGGATCGTTAAAATGACACAGAGATCACATATTTTTAAACTACCAAATGCACAAAAAGTTCAGAACGGAGTTAACTTGTGGAGTGGATGGATGACGTGGAGACCAGGCTGACTCACACACAGCCGGGGGAGGGAGCATTGGCAAAGCCTTTCTGGAAGACAATTTGGTGTCATAGATTAAAATCCTAAACAAACATTGCTCATCCTTGTACCCAGCAGTTTCATTTTCAGTAATCTATCCTAAGGACATAATACTGGATATGCGCAAAGATTCAACTGCCCAGGGATGTTGACAGTAGCCTTTTTAAAAACTAGGGTCATGAAAAGGAAGCAACCTATATAGGTACATGACCATTGAAAATGATATAAGATATGTATTTTCATTGACTTGAAAAGATATTCACACTATGTTATTAGGTGAATGGAAATGGAAATAGTATGCATAATAGAATCCCTTTTATGTAAATAAAAATAGTGTATGCATTACATGTTTAGAAAATAGATTGAACTAAGCTATGCGACAAAATATTCACAGTGATTGCCTCAAGGTGGGGAAGCAGGAGTACAGATTATACATGAAGATTTTCTTTTGGCTTATTGATAGTTCCTTTTTACTTCAATATAGAAATATCCATGCTAGCTTTCCTGTGGCATTTATTTATTTTTTTACTTTCTCTGATTTAAAAACAAATTGTAAGAGTCATACAGGCTTCTAAAATTTCAAAACAGACAGAAGTATATGGATGCTTTCCCTCTCACCACTCCATGCCCCAGAGAGGACCCCTGTGGACAAACTGATATATATTTTTCCAGACATTTGTATGCAAATGTAAACATAGGTATGTATATTTTAATACAAATGAGATCACACTACATACACTGTGCTGTAACTTGTTTTTTTCACTAAACAATATGTCATGAACATATTTCTCAGTCAATACATATCAATCTGCCTTATGCTTAAAACAATATGCATGTCTTTCAATGGCTACGTATTATTACCATGTACAGATAAACCGAAATCTTTTCTTTTCTGCTTGCTGTACAATGACTATGTATTTCTTATGTAATGGAAATGTAATAAAATGTTTTCTTGGAAAAAATAGGGAAAAAATCAAGAGGAAGAATGGAAGTGAGAGAGGGAGGGTGGAAGGCAGAAACTTTTGTCTGTTCACTTTCCCTTTCATGAGGATTTGGAGTCTCTTCTACTTGGGAGATATTTTTGATTCTAGAGAGCTCTTGGCCTTGATGAGGTGCAGAAGAAAGACTCACTCCATGGTTAAAGAAAAGAGGTCCAGGGACTTTGGGGTCTCTGATGGGCTTGTCCAGTCCAGGGCCCCAGGTTTGGAGAGGAGGCCAGTGTGAGAGCAGAAGTTCCAGTTGCATTGAGTGGGGTAGCTTATCTTTACTGGGGGAGAGCAAGGGTGGGCGGAGAAAGACCAAGTCAAGAAAGTCAAGTACAGACCTTGGGCATTTGGAGAAACCAGGATTGTAAGAGCAGACTCTTATTATGTGCAAGGCTCTGCTCTGAGGCTATTACATGTAGTAAGTCATTTCTCACAGTCACCCTGTAAAGTAAGTGCCTTTTTACAGGTGGAGACAGCTAGTGTGAACACCTACATTCTCTAGAAGCCATGGGCTATGGTTGGTGGAAGGAGTTGGGGCATAGAGGGGGAGCAGCATTGGTGTTGATGCATTCATTCAAGGAACATTGATGAATGCCTACTATGTATCCTACAATGCCAGTTGCTGGGGGGATGGGATGGGTGATTTTTTTGGACATGGCGACACAAAAATTGGTGAGATACTGACTCTGTCCTCCAACAGTTTGTGGACTGAGCAGGGACATAAGCAATACACCTGACTCTGAGATAAGGTACAAAGGACATGGAGATGAGTGACCATGGGAATTCAGAGAAGGAAGAGGTCACATCCTCCTGAGGGAATCAGAGGCCAGTGTGAGGAGCACACACTTTTAACTCAGGCAAGACCTGGATTTTAATCCAGGCTCAACCCTGACCTGCTGTGTGACCTTGAGCAAGGGACTCAACCTCTTGGAGCTTCAGTTTGCCCAAGTGTGAAGAGCAGACCCACTTGGCAGGTCTGTGGGTGGATGCAAAGGGCTCAGCCCAGTGTCTGATGCTCGTGAGCCATTTCTTGCAGCAGTTTATGGGTCTTCTTACCATCTTCGTTCTTATTAATGTTGATTAGGAGAACTTATGTCCCGGTTACTAGGGACAAGCCCATTTATGTTGTTGCTCCAGTGTAATTATTAATAGATCCCCTTCCACACTCAAAAGTATATTGGTTTGGATAATAAATGGCATGTTCACTGTAATTACAACAAGTGGGCTAGGTCTTGAACTGTCTCCAGTGTTTCTTGCCCACCATGCTGTCCTCTGTCTTTGCCTAGTCAGAGGGCCGAGGCTGTGTGCTCCCACATGAGTCCTGGATTGAGCATAAGTAAGGACAGCCCCAGTCTGCCCCTAACTTGCAGCATGTCCATGGGTAGGTCCCTTTCTGTGCCAGGCCTCTGTCTTCCCATCTGTAAATGGCAGAAGTGTATTAAATGACCTCTAAAGGCCCTTCTGGCTCAGACCTTCTATACTTCAACATTCCTCCATGCCCAGGAAAATGGCAGAGGCACTCATGCACACCACAAGCATGTACTGGAGGCCTCCCATAGGTAGGCTCTGTGGGACACAGATGTGTCCATGTCTGTGGGTCTTGGTGGATGTCCAGGTGAGGCTTTCTTGTGGCAGCTCTTGGGGCCTGATCTCCCAGTGCCTCCAGGTACAGCAACCCAGCCCTATGACCGTGGCTAAGAGCAAGGAGTCAGATGCTCCACCACTGACAACTTCCCCATGCTGAGCCTCTGGCTTTCTCATGAGGTTGTCGTATATTGTCCAGTCAAGTTTTGCTGGGCTCCCAGTGGGTGGGGCATGCACTCCCCTTGTGGGGACCGAGTCCCAGAGAGCAGTTTCCAGGCTCTCGGCCTCACATGGAAAGGTAATGGCTCAGGTAGTAGATGGCCATCAGCTGTGGCTAGTTGGCCGTCAGCTGTAACCAGTAAGCAAATTAGCCACTGATATAACTGCTGCGGCTATGTTGGTTGGTCAGTTGGTTGGTTGGCAGGCAGAGAAGCGGACAGCAGGTTGCAGGTTGTGTGGATCCAGCCTCCAGTGAGACTATAGTGGTATGACTCCCCTACCTATGGCTCCGTGGGTGTTCCTTTTTGGCCTCACCATATCCTGCGTTCTTATGTGGGGAGCAGGAGCAGAGACCCCACAGGCCGCCTCGCATGACAAATGGAGCAGCGAGCAGGGTCTCCCACACGACACCCCTCTTCTTGATTAGGGTTACTCAGGGGTAACCCTAAGTGGGTTCAGTGGGTAGCTCATGGCTGTAAAGCATCCAAAACAGTCCCTGCTCAGAGTAAGCACTTTAAGTATTTATTAAATAAAGTATCTAAGTTGCTGCATCAACTGGATGTTACCACTCAATGTGCCTGAAGTTTCAGACACCAAGTTCCATAAAAAAACGAGCAGCATTCTATTTGTTTGCTTTCTACCAAGTCAGAATTTCACACAAACTTTTAATTTAAAACACTAGAAAGCTTGTTGAAACAGTTGCAGATGACTCCTAGCAGCTAAAAGTGGTGGCTTGGGGACAGGCTGTGTGCCAGTGATGGCCCCACCCAAGAAATGAAGAGCCTAGAAGCAGTTCCTGTTCCTCTGTGTGCCATCACCTCTGTTGTGGAGAGGTGGCTGGGGCTGTGTGTCGGTCTGCTGCTGGAAGCACAGATTTTGCAAAAATACCCAACAAATCTGTGCCGTATTATACGTCACTCAGGTGGTCCCTAGGAGTGGGCCACCTTCCTGTTTTATCATAACAAAGGCACTTAATTTACATGGGAAAGATGCCAGACATCATTCCCAGTGAAAGTAAGAGGCCATTTGGGAAAAGAAGGAGGCCCAGAAAGAAAGCTTACACTGTTGGCCCCAGGATTTCACTCAAGAAAAATGTCTTCATAGGAAGCTGTCCATAGTATTTTTAAAGGAATGTCAGTGAAACTGTAGAAAATAAAGGGCAAAACAGAAATACTGGCTGTGGGGACAGAGGCCCAGAGAGCAGTTTCCAGGCTTTCGGACTCACGTCGGAAGGTGCTGGCTCGGGTAGTAGATGGCTATCAGCTGTAATCAGATGGCCATCCGCTGGGGCTGGGTGTCCATCAGCCGTTACCGGTTAGCCATTAGCCAGTAATATAACTGCTGTGGCTATGCTAGGGGGCAGGTTGATTGGTTGGTTGGTAGAAAAGCAGAGGGCAGATTGCGGATCATGTGGCTCCTGCTTCCTGTGTCTCCAACCCAGCTGCCAGAGAGACTATAGTGGTATGACTCCCCTATCTATGTCTCCGTGGTGTTCCTTTTTGGCCTCACCATCCTGTGTTCTAGTGTGGGGAGCAGGACTAGAGACCCTGCATGACACTGGTTCAAAGACAAGTGAGTCAAATCAGAGGAAGTGTACAGAGTGCTGTGTTCTGGTTGAGGAGCCACGTTGCCTGCTTTGGCTGGCATTCTGTCCTTGAACTTGCACTGTTGCCTTAGTTTATCCTTCTTGCAGCCTACACAGAGGGCAGTACAGTCCCGTGGAAAGAGCATCAGCTTTACCTGCGCAGCCGCTGGGTGGGGAGTAGTGCCCCCATTGCAGATGTGGATTAGCCCTTCCATCTCTGACTGGATGGGTTCCTGGTGGAAGAGAAGATAGGGCAGGAAAGGAAGGCTCCTACCCCAGATAATTTCATGGACAGAGAGATTTGGGGTAGAAATAAAAGCTGAATGCAAAGAAGCTCTGCTTCTGAAAAAAAAAACAACACCTTTTTTGCAATTAAAAAAAAAAGAGAAAACCTGTTGGAAAGCATTGCAAATCCATGTGACTAGGTATTACAGTGCTTCAGAACTAGATAAGCACTCTGGGAGAGATTATACAGAAAAGAACACACTTTGAGTACAAAATTGAGGCAGTTTTTTTATGCGAAAATATTCCCTGAGCCTTTCATAGACTAATTACCCCTCCTTTACAAAATTATTTCCCTTCCATTATCTCATTCAATCCTCACAGCAGCCCATGAGGGACAAAGGGCAGGGGCGATTATCCTCGTTTGGTAGATGAGCAGATTGTAGCTGTTAAAGCCAAAGGAACAGGCAGTGAAGAATGTGACAGGGCTGCACGCGGAACCAGACAGAACCTTGCATCTCCAGACCACAGGGTTTTCTGCCTGACCCAGGAGTCTGCTCTGAGCCACCGCATTCAGATGTGACATGAGAAACCCACGTCTGGTTTCTGGTGAGAAACATGGGGAGCAAGGTGCTGGGAACTGGCCATCGGTGGCAGGCAAGAAGAGGGCACCCTGCCCCAGTACAAGCTCCCCTCCCCACACTTCGATTGCTCCCCTACTGAAGGACAGACTCTGTGCTAGCAGTTTATCAGGACCAGGAATGCATACCACTTTCATATCAACTCCAGGAGTAGGGAAGCTCTATTATTCTGCTCATTTCACAGATGAGAGTGCAGAGGCTCAGAGAAGTTCAGTATCTTGCCCAAGGTCACACAGCTAGCAAGTCTGAGGTGATTTGAACCCAGCTAGTCTGATTCCAGAATGTCATTTCCCTACCGGTTGTTGGGAAATTGCTCCTTGAATCAGTCTAACGCACCTGGGCAGCTGCCCCCGTCCAGTGGTCTGTTTTTTCTTCCCCAAACCTGTCTCCCCTGGCATTCAGGCCGTGTATTCCACTTTTGTTCATAGAGACTTGTGGGTACGATTGTTGCAAGAAAGGATTTTAACCACGTTTTTCTTGGCTCACATCGCAAAGTGTGCCGAGTTCCCTAATAAATAAGACAGTTGGGTTGTCCTTTAGTTTTTCTTCCTTGTTCTGGCTTAGGAACAATCCGGAGGGGCGGGGGGCGGGGCTGAGCCGCGCAGCCCTGCAGAGTGGCCCCGCCCCTCGCGTCGCTCCTGTACGGGTTCCCACGCCCCTGTGGCTGCGGACTCTCCACCTAGTCTTCACTTCCCTGGAGTTGGTTGTCCCATCCAAGGCCTTGCCGGCGCTTCTAGAAAAGCACAGCAGTGTTCCTGGTGTGGGAATGTGCAAAGTTGCCCTGTCCTTAGACTGGGTGAGGTTAATGAGGGCTCGAAGCTGGTCTTAGACCAGCCCCTCCGGCTCCCAGACAAGGTCATCCTCCCAGACAGAACCCTTGCAGAGAGTCTGCAGGACCAGGGCCGCAGGGAGAGAAAGACTGGCGGGGAGGGAAGAGGCCTCTTAAATTACTTCTTCTGCTCGTAAAAGTAACGTATACACATTCCAGACAAGTTGTAAAACCACAAGAAAGGATAAAATATGAAATAAAAATCAGCCGTAACCTTCTCATCCAGTGTGAACCATTGTAAACGTGTGTGTGTGTGTGTGTGTGTGTGTGTGTGTGTAAAATGTACTGGGAGTTTTACAAAATCAGGATTACACCCACTATCCAGTTTGGTTCTTGATTTGTAACTTAATACTTATTGAGATTTTCCCAATACTGTTCAATAGTCTTCGAAAATGTAAATTAAAATAGCTCTATTATACAATATGCCAAATTAATGTAGCTATTCCCATATTATTTGGACATTTAGGTTGTTTTTCAATTCTCACCATTCTAATATCACTATAGTGAATGTCCTTGAACTCACTAATAGATGATATTTAATGATCATTAAATGCTAGGCATTTTGCTAAAAATAACATGGATTCAGGGCACCCTATCCTTGTGCTGAACAAAGATGCCAGCCAACTGACAAGGTAGCAAGCCCACTCTCCACTCTGAAGGCAAAGCACCCTGGCTCAGGATTGCATCCACCTGGAGGAAGGGATGCCTTTTTCTTTGCACAAAGGCCCTGTCTGTTTGCCAAGCCCTGGACATCTGCCTGGAAAAGCAGTTTACCCGCAGAGTAGAGGCACCTTTTTCAAATTGTCCGCAAGAATCATCCAGGTTAGCAGCCCTAAGGGGATTGCCTCATTAATGCTTATAATAACTCTATGAACACGGCACTATTATCCCCATTTTGCAGGTAAGGAAAGTGAGGCATGCTAGTCTGATGGCTTCCTTAGAACAAATGTCTAGAAGAAGCAGTGTTTGATATACATGGCCAAGGGTTCTACAGAGACATCGTTTATACTCCATCTGCAGTAGAAAAGACAGACGTTTCCATTCCTGTTTCACACTTTGAAGAAACACTCTTTGGACTATTTGTCAGACTTATAGGTGAAAAATATCTCATTGTTTTAATCTTTCTTTGCAAGTGAAGCTGGAATTTTTAAATATTTACTATTTATTTACATTACTTCTTGCGTGATTATTTGTCTTTTACCCAGTTTCCTCCTGGGAGGTTAGAATTTTTCTTTCTTTCTTTTTAATTGGTCTTATTTGGTTTTATTTATGTATTTATTTTTAATTAAAGTTTATTGGGGTGCCCATGGTTAATAAAGTTGCATAGGTTTCAGGTGTACGATTCTGTAATACAACATCTATATATCACATTGTATGTTCACCACCCAGAGTCAGTTCTCCTTCTATCACCATATATTGGATCCCTTTTACCCTCATCTACCACCCTCCTCCCCCCAGTATTTTTCTTGTTGACTAATGATAGCATTTTATGTTAAGAGTAGTGTCCCTTAGTCTGTAATGATTGCTGCAAATGTTTTCTGCCAACTATACTCTCTCAGGTTAAGTTCATTCCTAGATATTTCATATATTTTATTTTGTGATTGTAAATGGGAGCTTTTAGTTTTTATTACGTGTTCAAATGAATCATTGCCAGATTATAAGCAAGCTTTTGCTTTTTGTGTATGTAGTCTGTGCCAATTACTTTACTGAACTCTTTCATTGGTGCCAATAATTTTCCACTTTTCTGAGCTCTTCAGAATCTCCTAGCATCAAACATTTAAAATAAATAGGGATAAATTTATCAAGAGATTTGCAACGGTATTAAAGAAGGCCTAAATAAATTAAGAAATATTCCGCATTCGTGGTTTGGAAATCTCAACAATGTAAAGATGGTCATTTTTTAAAAAAAATAATATGCAGATTCAATGCATTTCTAATAAAAATCTCAGCACATGTTTTTCATGGTACTATACAAGCAGATTCAAGACTTTAGAGAGAACAAATGGCCAAGAAAAGTGAAGGCATTTGTGAAGGAGAATGAGGTGAGGGGCTGGATCTTACCAGATATCAGAGCTGTCTTTATAGATCATTGGGAGGGAGCGGGGGAACTATGTGCAAAATGGTAACAAAACAACTGATTATGTATATTGAAAAACTGAAATTGCATCCCTACCTCTCACCAAACACAAAAATAAATTCCATGTGAATTAAAGACTTTAATATGGGTTTCCAGGCCCAGACAAGGTGGAGTAGATGCATTCCATCCTATTCCTCCCACTAATTACAATGGAAATCCCCAGACCAAATACATAGTCATCAGAAGACATAGAGAGAAGAGAGGGAGGACTGAGGAGGGACCTCAGGACTCAAGGGGTGACCTAGCAGGTAGTTCTCTGGATGTTTGTTTGTTTGTTTTGCCTCATAGCTTAGGTGCTAGGACAGCCCACAGCCCAGAGAAGCAGACAAAAGGAGTCCTTCAGAATATCTATTCCCTCTGGCCAGTCCTCTCTAGGACTGGGAAGAGGGCAGCTCTGCAGGACAGAATCCTTTTGACAAAACCTGCTCTACTCCAGGTGGGCACAAAGGAAGCCATGGCCTCTCCCCACTGGGAGATGCAGACACTGGAAGATGAAGCCCTATTGACCATCCCACCCTGTCAGAATGAGGTGCCCTCTCTCTCCCTACCAGGCCCCACTTCATGCAAAAATAAACTACAAGTGAATCGTAAGTCTAAATGTAAAACATAAAACTATACAACTTTTAGAAGAAAACAGAAGAAAATCTTTTTGCTTTAGGATTTTTAGGCACCAAAAACATAACGATTGAAAAAACTGATAAACTGGACTTTAATATTTAAAATGTTTGCTCTCTAAAAGACACTGTTAAGAAAATAAAAAGATAAGCCACAGACTAGGAGAAAATATTTGTGAATCACAAATCTGACAAAAGATGTATCCAGAATATACAACAAGCTCTCTAAACTCAGCAGTAAGAAAGTGAACAATTCAATTGGGCAAAGAGATTTAAACTGATACTTCGCCAAAGAGGAAATACAGATGGCAAGTAGGCACATGAAAGATGTTCACTATCATTAGTCATTAGGAAAACACAAATCAAAACCACAATGAGACATCAGTACACACTCACTAGGATGACTAAAATAAAAATAATAAAAAATATTGTGATACCACTACATTCTGAAGATGTGGAGAAACTGGGTCACTCCTACATTGCTGGTGAGACTATAACATGGTACAGCCACTTTGGAAAACATTTTGGCAGTTTCTTAGATTTGGCAGATTCTTATTAAGTTAAACACGCACATGCCATCTGATCCAGCAATCCCACTCGTGAATATTTATCCCAGAGAAATGAAACCTTATGTTCACACATAAACCTGCACATGAAACTTCGCAGCAGCTTTCTTTGTAATACAGTTGGAAACAACCAAAATGCTGCTCACACAATGGGATACTAGTCAGCAATAAAAAGAAACGAACTATTGGTACACACGCCAACTTGGATGGATCTCAGTCAGCGTCACTAGCTGAGTGAAAAAAGCCAGTCTTAAAAGGTTACAGACTGTGATTCCATGTATGTAACATTCTAGAAATGACAAAACTATAGAGATGGAGACCACATCAGTGGTTGCCAAGGGTTTGGGGTGAGGGGAGGCAATTTCAAGGGAGCACACTGATTGTGATGGTGACTAAATAAGCCTGTACATGGGACCAAATTTCAGAGAACTGTAAACCGAAATCAAAAGCCTGCACGTAAAAAATGTTGAAATCCGAGTGAGGTCTATAGTTTAGTTAATAGTACCATACCAATGTCAATTTTCAGTTTGGATCATTGTACCGTGGTAAGGTAACTAATTATAATCTGGGGAAGCTGAGTGAAGAGTACAGGAACTCGCTGTATTTTTCCCCCCAATTTTTATGAGTCTAAAATTACTTTGAAATAAAAAAACAAACAGACAAACAAACAAAAACCCCCACTCAAGTGAAAGGCAGAGTTATAGATTTTTAGAAGGTAGTACAAGATCAGAATTCTATAACCTTGGAGTAAGGAAAGATTTCTTTAAAAAAATGTTCAAAAGTACAAACCAAAAGACAGAAAATTTTAAATATGCTATGATAAAGAACTTCTGTTCATCAAAATAACCCCGTATGTTATCTCCTGAGATAGCATATGGTATGGTGCTTTTTAATAGTTAATAAAACGAGCAAAATTAAAGAGTATATTATTTAGGCATACATAAATATGTAATAAAAGTTTACAGAGGCAATTAAATAAAAAACACAAAATTTTGAATAGTGATTAACAATGAACAGCATAGCAAAATGGTTATGGAGCAGACAGCCTGGGTTAAGTTCTGACTTTGTCACCAAATGCTGTGTGACCTTGGCAAGTAACTTAACCTCTCTGTGCTTCAGTGGCCTTGTGTGTAAAACATTGCTAACTCACAGGGTTATGGTAAGGTTCAAATGAGTTAATGCATATAAAGTATGTAAAATAATACCTGGCATGTAGTGAGAGCCATGTAATTGTTAGCTACTAATATTATTTTGAAGAAATGAATGGCAGAGGGATGGAACAGGCGATAAGGCCATAGGAGAGTTTAAGTTATCACTAACATAGCTTTTGGATTAGCAGTGGGATTACAAATATTCATTATATTAGTCAAATGAAAAAATACAAGATGTTCTAGCATATATAGACCAGTGAGGATGGTAAAAAATTAAGAGAGTGAAAAGAGAAGCCACATACTGGAGAAGATATTGGTCATCATACATACATCTCCAAATAATGAAAGTCTGGAATAGATAAAGAAAGGTGGTCTACAAACTAACAAGCAAAAGACAAGTAACCCAACAACAACAATGACAAGTAGACAAATGACATTACCAGGCATTTCATGGAGGGGGGAGCCAAATAGTCCACACACATCTGAAAAGATGCTCAAGCTCAATAAATGCAAATTACAATCACAGCAAAATACCCACATTTTACTAGATGCCTAGGGCTGCCATAACAAAATACCACAGATTGTGTGGCTTCAACAACAGAAATTTGTTGTTTCACAGTCTTGGAGGCCAGAAGTCCAAGATCAAGGTTTGGTTTCTCCCCACGCCTTTTCTCATCTTGCAGATGACCATCTTCTCATGGTGTCCTTCTATAGTTGCCCCTCAGTCTGTGTGTGTCTGTACCCTAATCTCCTCTTCTTATAAGAGGAGCCTACCCGCATGACCTCCTTTTACCTTAATTACCTCTTTAAAGACCCTATCTCCAAATATGGTCACACTCTGAGGTCCTGTGGGTGAGAACATCAACATATGGATTTGGGGGGAACACAATAGAGTCCATGACACACACACATCAGAATGGCAATGTTTATCTCCAAGAGAACCCCGTGCCCAAGTGCACCTGGAGACAGACACATATACAGGAATGTTCATAACCACATGTTGGTTATAGCAAATGTTCATTACCAGTGGAAGCATTAATAAAGCATAATAGATGATAACAATGGGATCCTATATAGAAGAGAAAATAAATGAAATACAGTTATATGCAAAAGTGTAGAAGAACCTCAGGAAAATCACTTTGGGCAAAAAACAATACATGCAATACACTACAAAGTTCAAAAGCAAACAAAACTAAGCAATATGTGGTTTAAAAATAAATACAGGTTTTAAATTTAGAGAAAATCAAGGGAATAATAAACAAGCAAAAAATAGAATAGTGGTTAGTCCTGAGAAGAAAAGAAAAGGGATATACGTTTTAAAAATAAACTAGTAGTTAGTGGGTGTTCATTGAATTACTGTTCTTTTTATCTACACATACTATATGAATAGTTTCTATTTACTCATTATTTTATTTTTAAAATATCCTTTAAAACTAGGCATTTAAAGAACAGAGAAAAAAGAGCTGCAATTGAAGCCACAATCACAGTTCTTTAGAAATAGTGTAAGGATTCTACATACCTTCTCAGCCAACATTCCTTGCTATGAAGCCTCTCAAATGGCCCCCAAACACCCTTACCTCCTTGCATTTGTGTCCTTGCATAATCCCCTGTCCTGGTGACTCATTTCCAATAAATAGAATATGACAAAAGTGATGGGATGCCGCTTCCAAGATTAGGTACAAAAACCCTCTGGCCTCTGTGTTGCTGGCCTTCTCCTGGTTTCTCTCTTGCTTCTCAGATGGACGTCACCTGCCATGTTGTGAGCTTCCCTATAGGGAGGTTTATATGGCAGGAAACTGAGGGCGACCTCCAGTCAGCAGCGAGCCAGTGAGGAGCTGAGGCCCTCAGTCCAATGGCCTGAAAGGAACAAAATCCTGCCTATAATCATGAAAGTGATCTGGGAAGCAGATCTTCCCCCAGAGAAGCCTTGAGATGGTGGTGGCTCCAGCTAACACTTGATTGCAGCCTTGTGAGAGGCCCTGAGCCAGAGGAGCTAGTCAAGCCAGCCCAGATTCCAGACCTACACAAACTGAGATCATAAATGTGTGCTGTCTTAAACCACTGAGTTTGGGAGTAACTTTCATGGAGCAATAGACACAAATATAAAGTCAGCTTCTAGGATTTGTCTAAAGAAATCACACATCTCTACAAAGATGTATACACATATATGTTGCTCGTACTTATCATGGCGAAAAAGCAAAAGTAACCTAAAAGCTCAACAATAGCAGAATGGTTAAATAAATTATGATACTTCATATAATGTACTATCAGGCAACATTAAAAGTGACAATATACTACAGACATTAACAGGCTAATAAAGGACTACCAACAACACACTATACCCATAAATTTCACAACTTAAGTGAAATAGTCATATTCCTTGAAAGACACAAACTATCAACATTCACTCAAAAAGAAATAAAGAACTGGAAGTCTTATATCTATTAAATGAATTTAATAGAATTCTGAGTTTAAAATCTTCCCACAAATTAAAGCCACATGAAATCATTTTCAATTTCTATCAAACATTTAACATATGAAAAGATGTCTTCAAAACTCTTCCAGAAAATGCTACAAAAACTCCTCCAGAAAATAGAAGATGAGAGGATTCTTCCTAAATGACTGTATGATGCTGGCATTACCCTGACACCAAATCCAGACAAAATGGTATAAGAAAAAAAAATAACTAAACTAAAAACCAATATCCCTCATGAATATAGTATGAAAATCTTTAACAAAATATTAGCAAATTGATCAAGTAACAGATAAAAAAACCCAGTGCTGTTTATTCTGGCAATACAAAATTGGTTCAGCATTAAAACATTAATCAAGGTAATCCTTCGTATTAGCAGTCTAAAGAAGCAAAACCATGTGATCACACATTCATGTGTAATAAAACTCTGAGCAAACTAGGAATAAAAGGGAACTTTCTCTGCTTGAAAAAGGACGTTTACAAAACAACAAAACATTCCTAACATCAAATAAATGGTGAAAAACGGAATGCTTCTCCCAAAGACTGGGAGCGTAATAAGGATGTTCGCTCTCATCACTCCTATTAGGTATCATACCCGAGGCCTTAGTCAATGCAATAATGCAGGAATAAAATATGGAAGCCTTCAAATTGGAATGGAAAAAAAAAACCAAAGCTGCCCACATTCACAAGCAACATGGATGCTATATAGAAAAATCCCAAGGAGTCTACAGAAAAGCTACTAGAAGAGGATACAAGGCCATTATACAAAAAGTCAATTGTATTTCTATATAATAGCAGAAAAATAGCAAAACGTGATAGCACAAGTACCAATTTTTAAAAATAAGAACAAAGTTAGAGTATTCACACTATTAAATTTAAAGATTTACTATAAAGCTATGGTAATTAAGACAACCTAGTACTGGTGAAAAGACTGCTGTAGATCTATCTGATCTGGAGGTGGGGGAAGGCAATTTGACTACAAGGAGGATGAGAGAACTACTTGGGATAATGGAAAAATTCACTCTCTTATTAAGGTGATAATTATACAACTGTATGAGGTGGTAAAAATTCATAGAACTGTACACCTAAAATGGATCCATTTTACTGTAAGCAAATTATACCTCGATGAACAAAAAGACATTTCAAATTCATACAAACACTAGGTTGAAAAAAATGACAATGTGGATCAATGTTTAGGGACATTGGGAATTATCCTAGTATATGGTTAGTGAAAAAAAAGTCAGCAGAAAAAGAAAAAACATGTGTGTGTTTATACACATGCACACACACACATATATACAGACATGTGTATATGTTTATATAGCTGGAAGGAAATATATAAAAATATTAATAGTGGCCATCCAGGAATGTCAGGATCCCTAAGTCATTCACTCCTTCCTGGATATATAGTCTTGGAAAGGACACTTTCCCTCTTTTGACTTTAATTTCTGCATTAGTGAAGTGACAGAACTGCAGTAGCATATTTCTGTCTCAGGGCCTATGTACTTGCTGTTCCCTCACTGTTCCCTTAGCCTGGGGCATGGCTTGGCCCATAGCAACATTCAGATTTGGCTCAAATGTCATCACCTGAGAAGCCTTCTCTATCACAACTGAAAATGTCCCCATCACTCTCAGTCCCCTTCCTCTGCATTATTTCTTCTTCACGGCAGTTATCACTGCCTAACATTGTCTTTCATATGTATTATGTTTATTATCTGTTTGTGCCACTAGAATATAAGCCCTATAAGGAAAGAACTTTGGTCTGTTTTGTTCACTGCTATTTCCCAAGCACTGAGAACAATGCATGACACTTAGTAGGTGCTCAGTAAATATTTATTGAATACATGGTTGAATACATCGTTAGTGTGAAGCCTCTAGAATTTGTCACCTCCCCCAAAATGTTCATGATCTTGAAGGACTTACAATTCAATTACAAGGACAGAATCCCAAAGTGGAGCAGCTACCACCAGGGTCACCACAAGCAGTACTGGAACAGGGGGAGGTTTGAGCCGGGAAGCAAAGAGGGGACTTGGGATTGGCAAAGTGACTTGTGAGGAGAGACTTTGAGTGACTGGAGTTGCAGGGGTGCCGATTGAGAGGACTCTCACAAGAAACCCTGCCCTCAGAATACACCACGATATTATAGGTCTTTCTGCAGTCATTCCCCTGAGAAACCCAGCAAAGAATCTCTGAACCACTCCCCCCACACCGCCCCAGCAAAACCTTCTGTACTTCATGCATCATTAAAAATTCAGGGCATTCCCAGTCTGTTCCACCAACCTTCTCGGGTAAGAGGAAGGCCACCTGAGGAAAATATTGATGCGGGTCCCATGGGGTGGCAAGACTGAGCCAAGCTTCCCTTATCAGCTAAGATCTCTGAAGGGCTTTGGCTCCCACAGCCGCTTCTGTGCCAGCTGCAAGTGTCATGTTTGCTCTGCAGAGGTGCAGCAGCTGCCAGAAGTGGCCACAAGGGTTTATGCTGATGTGCTGGCCAAGGCCCCAGGGCCTCTCCCGCTTCAGTGCCTTCTCCAACTCAACAGCCAACCGCTTCTCACCCTCAAGGCAGCAGCTGGTCTCTGAGAGTTTTCTCTCCAAGGATCTCCTGTCCCAGAAAGACGCTCCTGAGCACATGCAACCTTGGGTGCCTTAGCAAGTGTTGGAAAGACTGTGAATGGCTAGCCCGAAGCTGCAGGTTCAAGCTTATGCAGTCAACATACAGGTCTCTCGGTGAGGCCCATAGTGACCATCACATGTAAAATCACAGCCCCCACCCACCTACTCCCAACTTCCCTTCCCTGCTCTCCCCCGCCATCAGTTGTCACGTCCTAGCATGCTTTCCTTGGCTGTGGCTGTTGATTGTCCACCTCCCTCCACTAGGATTTAAGCTCAATAAGAGCAAAGAGTTTTGTCAGTGTTGTTCACTGGCGTGTATATCCACAGTGCCGGAAATCATCACCAATGCCTATGTAGAGCTTGTTAGGTGCCGAGCACTGTTTGAAGCACTTGGTATCAATTAAATCAAGGGCCTGTAAGGAAAATACTATGATGATCCCATTTTACAGATAAAGAAACTGAGGCACAGAAAAGTTAAGTAGTCCAAGATCACATAACTGGTACGTGACAGAATTGGGATTTGAACCCTGGCTTACCCTTAACCACTAGGGTATACCACCAAAAGCAAAACTGTCTTGCACACAGTAGGCATTCCATAAGTGCATAAATGAGCGAATCAATGGGTGGAACTGGGAAGCGTCCCCCCTCATGTGTGAAATCTGGTCTGCTATTCTACCACCACCACTACCAGCAGCATCCCCACTGTGTCTCTGCCCAGGAAGCCCTCAGGACAATAAAACCTTCCTCCCTCTCTCCTTTCTTCCCTCCCTGCCTCCTTCCTTTTCTCTTGCCTTCATTTCTTCTCCCTGCCTCCCTCCCTCCCTCCTTCCCTCCTTCCCTCCCTTTTTCCTCACCTTCATTCCTTTCCCCTTCCTCCATTCTTTCCATTTCTTCCTCTCTGCTTTTCCTCTGGGCGATGCTGGAGAGGGAGGGCTGCTTTCTGTAGGGGTGCGGCTAGGCAGCAAGCCCCCTCCTCAGTCATTCTTTCCTCTGGGCATTCGACTGGGCCATAAATGCTCTCTGAGTACCTGTAATGCCAGAGTCTAGAGGAGCCCCAAATATGTGTGAGCTCAATCAATGGACGACAGGAGGGAAGGTCTGGGTGAGGGAGAGAGACACAATGCACCACCACTGATATTAAGCAGTCCGAGATGAGCACTAAAGAAAAGGAAAACTGGGGTCGTGGGGATGAAGATGTAGGGTTTGGACATTTACACTGCTTCATGGAAGGGGTGGCATTTTGGCTGAACTATTAAGTAGGGTGGGATTCCAAAAGACACCAGTGAGAAGTGTTTTCCAAGGGAAGGGAAAATTAGGGAGCCAAGAAGGCCGTTGGAATTGTAAATTTGGGACAAGACGTCCCCAGAAGGGTTGCTCCCCAGGGTAGAGACCAGGCTCTGTGGGCCCATGTGGCAGACCTGTAGGACCGGTTCAGTGTTCATTAGCACCCTCTTCTACAGGGATGATGTCTTTCCTTGAGCTTCCATGTCACACCTGAGGGAGGTAAGGGTGGGTGTTCTTAGTCATGTCATATCACAGGGACCCACAGGGTGATCTTGCCCAACTGGACATCCCTCCTTTTTTCTTTCCCTCCCGCTTTCCTGCTCTCTCCCTTTCTGGCCCCACAGTCTCATTTCCAGCTCCTAACTGTACAGCTTTCTTACCTCCAGCCACCCCTTCATCTAACTTGGGCCCTGCTGTCTCGCCTAGGTGGTGGCGAAAGCTGATTTCTCAGCCCGCTGTGCCATTGCCTTGTTTGGCCCACTGTCAAACAGGCAGGGAGCAAGGCCCTGCTATGTTCCTACCATGTGCCAGGCCTTGGGCCAGGGAAGGCACTCCTCTCATCCCCTCGGCTGGTGCCTCAGCTTTGCCATCTGGGACATGAAAGGGTTGGATTCTGTGATCTTGAGAGTTCCTTCCAGCTGCAACAGGCTAGGAGAGTATTTGAATGCCCTCCTTTTGAAGCTCCAATTTTTGTAGGAAAATGATTACCATAAAAACGTTTCCAGGTTGGTGCGCTGGCTTCTGTCAGGGCCTCACTGTTTGACAACTGCTGTGCAGACTTAAGTGATATTTACACACAAAAATGTTTGACTGTGGGACGCCATCATTACCCTAGTGTCAGGGGCCAAAGATAACACCCCATTACAGGCCTTCCCTGTTAGATGAAGAAAAAAAGATTCATTCACTCGTTCAGCTAAGCCCAACTGTGTACACAAATCTGTACTAGGTGCTATAAAAAATATGCCTGATCTCACCACGGCTTGGAGAAGACAAAAATCATCCGATTTGGGGAGGAAGGGACTAGTTGTTGAAGAGTCACTCCTTTTCCACTTCCACCCCCACCCCAGGGGTCCCACCAAGGGGGCAGATGCATTCCTCCAGCAGCAGTGACAGTCTAACAGGAAGAAAGCCATCCTTTAGAATGAGAGGAAGCACACTTTCCATGGCTTCTGTCCTTGGATCCTAGTTTTCCAGCTAGCTCCCTTTGCTTTGTGCTCACTACTCATTTCACCTCCCTTTCTGGTGAAAGACCTTCAAACATCTGAAGACAGAGCTTTTCTAGGTTTTCTCTTCCTTAGGCTACGTAGCCTGTTTCTGCAGTCACTCCTCAGGTGACTCTGTTTGTGGGGCTTGGTGTCCACCATACTCTCTCTGCTCCCGTTTCTTCCAAACAGCTTTCTGTATTTCCTCCTGGAAATCTTTCTCTTGCAGCAGATCACAAAGTTGCCAGTGGAACAGAGACGACCCCAGGGGTTGCATTGGGTTTGTAAAGTGGGAAGAGATGCCTTGGCTCTTAGAGAAGAATGTATGCTCTCAAATACAGATAATTCTACTACTGCCACCTTTCTTCACTTATCCCAGAACAGCCATTAGAGATTCCTCTAGTCCCACCCACATCTAGTTCTGACAGGGACAGATAGGGAAGTGACGAGGCTTGCTCAAGAGCACACAGGAGTCCCAGAAAGAGTCACCCCTGGTCCCCAGATATTTTTATCCCCAGTCCAGTTCTCTTTCCCCCGTGCCACATCATGAGTTTGCAGTTCATCAAGTGACTACTACACCCACTTGGTCATCAGATCCTCATAACAAGCCATTTCCAGATGAGTTAAACAAAGGCCCACAAAGGGACATTGACCTATCTGTGGTCCTACAGTTAGGAAGTGGTGGAGGAACCCAGATTCAAGGCTAGGCCTTCAGCTCCAAGTCTTGCTCTTTCCACCATAACCCAGCTGTTTCCCCACTAGGTCTTATGTGTCTGCCCCATGGACACATAGGTGAGATGCCACAGTGATCAATACGGGGACATACATTTAGCTTTAAAACTCCACTGGGGATTGGACAGAGAAGACTTGGCAGTGCGTCCATAGAGAAGATTTTGGGGGGTGGGGATTGTTGAGAGATGAACACGTTACAGCCATGAGACGAGGTCATCAACAAGTGTTGGCAAGGTTAACAGAGGCCTGAATCCAGAACAGGGGAGGGGATAGTTAGGCTGATCTCTGCCACTGACAGGCTATTTATGGAGGCAAGGAAGACAAGTTGGCTGTCTTGGAGGCACTGAGTTCCTTGTTTCTGGAGGGGGGATAGAGGCTGAATGAGCACTTGGCAGTTAGCAACTCTAGGAAGGATTTCTTGCGTGATGGTGTGAGCCTCCAATGCCCCACTCATTCCTAGGGCAACACTAGCTCTAACTCACTTGGTGGGGCTCAGGACCTTTTTGAGAGGAGAGATAGGGAATGGTGGCTGTCTTGGCTGGGCCCTGAGACATGTGAAATACCAGATGCCAGTGCTGTGTGTCCAAAGGAAGCATAAGGCACCAAAGTGAAGGTGATGTTGTCAAGGTAACGTGGGTGGTGCATGGCTGCCAGGCGGCCTTCTTGACACAGAACTTTCCGGCAAAAAACTTTTAACTACTGTTCTCCTACAGTCACATCTCAGCCTGATCTGGAATCAGAGGACAGAGCACATGATTCCCAAAAGAGCAGCTATTTTATGGCGCAAACTTTGGCCTTTTTGGTTAACAAAGGGCTAGGACGGCCTATCTGGACCGGCCCCTCCAGGAAGCTGGTTCCTCTCTCATGCCCTCTCGCCTTCCTCAGGCCTGAATCATGGAAAAAGAAGGAAAAACGGAGAACAGGAAAAAAACGAAAACCAATCCAAGACAAAACTTAATGCTCTTTCGCACTGCAATGCTGCTAGAACTTTGGGTTTTCCCCTGGATTTCTCTTGCTCACGTACTCATTCGTCAACTGTGTATTAATTTTTTAAAAAATTTATTGGGGTGACAATTGTTAGTGAAATCTGTGTAACTGTGTATTAATTTTATTCAAGGAATATTGGTAGTGCAGCTCCCGTTGGGCGTGCCAGCCTCCAAAGAACGTGGGTACTTGTGGACCGAGATTTCGCCCAGAGCTCCTGCTGGGAGGTGGGGCGCACAGACCACGTGGGTCCACGCTGCGACCCCATCAGGAGGGAAAGAAGATCTGCTTCCGCTTGGTGCAGGACAAGCCTTCGGACTTATCAGAGCCGCCGGAGCTGGAGGCGGGCCACGCTCAGCCTACGTACGCCCCACCCACTTGGCTCGAGTGGAAGACCGCGTGGACGCTGGACCCCGAGGTCTTGGGTGCTGGCAGGTAAGCTCCGCTGTGGGCCGTGTTTTTGAACCTCAGGGTCTGGGCTAGACTGGGTCTCACTTTCCGGGCGCTTGTATTGCTTCTTCGATCAACTTTGGTCACAAGCGCCTCCTCTGCGCCTGGTCCTGAGCACAACGTATGTATATTTTGGGGTGTGACCCTATCAAATCAATCCTCAAGGTTTCCTTAGCCAGTGAGTGACCCCCTTCCCGTAGCATAGTTTGCTGTGGCAAGCCCATCTGGAAAGCACTTGGGCGAGGATCCTTCACCCTGATGTTACCAACTGGGCCCCTGGCACCCCTCCTGGGCCAGCGTTTCTCTCACAGTAACAAACCCCGTAATGTGCAGGGGATGCGAGACCCGAGGCTGACCCTGCACCATGCCGCCGGGCAGGTGGTGGGGCCTATTTCACTGCTCCCCAGCACCTAGTTTTGCTTTGCCAGAAGGTCCTCGAGTTCTACTTAGTGCACTGCAGGCCTCAACTCCTAAGCTTCAGATCTTGTAGAGCCAGGTGGATGAGAACAATCCTCAGCCCTGGACCCCAAGCATTTCTGACTCCATTAGCAAGTCCTTTCAGTAGCTCTAGGACCCCAGCTTAGCTCTCCTGCAGATAGAGCTGGGAAAGGTAGCCTGACGTAAGTTTTAGGGAAATGGTTGAGAGTCAGAAGATAAGGGGCGCTGTGAGGTCTTCACCCAACTTCAAAATTGTCCTCAGTCTCAGTTTCTCCACCTATGAAGTGGTGATGGTATATAAATTGTAGGGATCGTGAATAGGCCCTGTAAATGAAGGACCGGACACGTGTTGGGCAATGGTGTTGGTCAGAGGCCGGTGGAGATGAAATAATGAAAGGAGGCAGACGGGATTCAAGGAAAAATTCTCATCCTTCAGTAAAGCTTGCATTTCATTGCCCAGGGAGTCCTGTCAGAGGAGGTTTTTTACAAAAATAACCCCCAGCCAAAACTCATTCTTTTTTTCTAGAAGTGGAACTAAGTTTTTTCACCAGGGGGCATATTTTACCAATTTGTATTTTTTAGGAAAAAAAGACATCCTGTCCCACATTATAAAGAAGTCAGAGTATCTTTCTCTCTCTCTCTCTCTCTCTCTCTCTCTCTCTCTCTCTCTCTCTCTCTCTCTCTTTCTCTCTCTCTCTCTCTCTGCATGAGTTTTGTGATTGTATGGTTTCTATTTTTTGTATGGATTTTTTTTTGTATGGATTTTTTGTATGGATTGTATGGATTCTATTTTCCTCATGGCTTACTTTTTTATACGCCAGGCTGTGCAAGCATCAGCTTCAGAAAGTACCATTTGGTGTTTCAAGCATGGCCGTTCCCATCCAATCCCATGGCCAGCCACCCAGAGGGTGACCAGGGGTGGGGTGGGGGGGTAGGGGATTTATTGTTTTGTGAGTCAGTAAAGCAAATTGGGGGTGTTGCCAAACTCGACTTTGGGTGTACACTTTCCATGTCATTGGGTTTATAGTACTGAGGTTTAAAGCAATACAGTGAAGAAAACACTAGACTGAGTTAGGAACTCTAAATTCTTGAATCCTGTCATTGATCCAGTGAATTTGGGGCAAGTCGCTTCCCATCCTTAACTTTCAGTTTTCTCAACTAAAATGAAAGGGCCAGACTGGAGCTCTTTCCATCTGAGAATCATTTTCTGATTCTCAAAGGAGAAAGGGAGGCACCATTTAAGGTTGCCTGACATGCCATTTCATTCCCATGGCAACAGCTCTGTTTGGGTTTCACTGGCCTCTAGTTCTTTAGCAGCTGCTGCAGGTAGGAGGTTTCAGGACTTTGTTGAGGGATCAGAGTGCTGGCTAATTTCTTTCTTTCTCTTAACAGCTTCTGAACTTACTCTAAAAGTTCTATCTCCACCTCTGTGAGCTCACAGTAAATGTGGGTAGTGTAGAAGTCAGCAAGAAAAAGAGATATGAGAGCTTTAGTTTATAAAAAAACAAACACTAATATATAAATGAGATTAGCCAGGCATTTTGACCCATGTCAGATCTCATTTATGAATGGTTCTTGTCTAAATTATCACGAAACTTGCCACACAGGCTGCTAATGTGAGAGTATCAAACTGTTAGCCTGGGGATGAGGTAGGCCCCACTAGGTAAGTGTGTGACTTCTGGCAAGTCCCTTCCTTTTCCAGGACATGGTTTCCTCATCTGTACAAGGAGGAGTTTAGACTACCGTTATGGACTGAATTGTGTCCTACGTCGAAGTCCTAACCCCCAGTACCTCAGAATGTGACCTTATTTAGAAATAGGGTCATTATAGATGTAATTAGTTAAGATGAGGGCATGCTGGAATCGGGTAGGCCCCTAATCCAATGATTGGCATCTTATAAAAAAGGAGAAATCTGGATACAGATACAGACACAGGGAGTGCACACTGGTGATAGAAATGCAGAGAACGGGGATGCTTCTATAAATCAAGGTTCACCCAAGATTGGCAGCAAATCACTTGAAGCTAGGTGAGAGGCACAGAACAGATTCTCCCTCATCATCCTCAGAAGGAACCAATTCTGCCAACATCTGGATCTCAGACTTCTAGCCTCCAGAACTGTGTGATAATACATTTGTGTTGTTTAAGCCACTCAGTTTATGGTAGTTTGTTAAGGTAGCCCTAGCAAGCTAATACAACTGCATCAGTGGTTCCCAATATTTTCTCTACAAAGAACCCTTTTGCTTTTTGTCCACAATTGATTTCTTTAACAAATATTTACTGAGCACCTACTATATATTAGGCCCTTATTCTAGGCATTGGAGATACACAAAGTCGCAAAGCAAAGGTCCCTCCTCTTGTCTTCATTCTATGTTTTAAAAGATTTAGCCAGCCAACTATATGATGGTTTATTTTGGTTTAGTAATATGTGTATTTTCTCATGTGATAACCTGGATTACCTCATTAATGTAATATAATTAGTGCCAAAAATCAAAGAAAGGTGATGTTTTAAGTAGCTGTTGATCCTTTATAGCAAGTAAATACATCCAATTCATTTTTCAAAAATATATTGAAACTTGTTCTCAGAACCCCCATTACTACATCTATGGATCCCTGGGGGGTTCAGGGACATTATTACAGGGTGATTAGCTAGAGCAGAGATCAGCCAACATTTCCTGCCAAGGGCCAGATAGTGAACATTCTAGGCTTTGTGGACCATAGAGTCTTTGTCACAACTACTCAACACTGTCGCTGTTATAGTGTGGAAGCAGCTGTAAATGATACAAACAAGCATGGCTGAGTTCCCATAAAATTTTATTTATGGACACTGAAATCTGAATTTCACATAATTTTCATGTGTGGCAATGTCCTGTTCTTTTATTTTTTATTTTTTTAAAAAAACATTTAAAAATGGGAAAACCATTCTTAACTCATGGGCTATGGAAAAACGGGTGGCTAGGCAGACTGACTGTATGTATTTGGCCGACTGGCCACAGTTTGCCAACCCCAGAGCTAGAGTTTCTCGAATTCTGCCCTAGTTCTGGCATTACTGTGTTTCCCCGAAAATAAGACCTAGCCGGACCATCAGCTAGAATGCGTGTTTTGGAGCAAAAATTAATATGACTGGGTCTTATTTTACTATAATATAATAATACTTACATAAGACCGGGTCTTATATTAATTTTTGCTCCAAAAGACACATTAGAGTTGATGTTCCGGCTAGGTCTTATTTTTTGGGAAACACGGTAGGTGGTTCTTATCCCTCTAAGGGTCTAGAAGAGGCCCAGAAAGGGATTATTAAGTTTGAACTCAAATCCAGGCTTCCTGCTGCCCAGTCTAGAGCCCTTAACACCACTCTAAGCTGCTGATTTAGTTATGATTTCAGATGTGGTCTGTGTCCATGTGGTGCAGAAAATAGATATGTGGTCAGTGGCCCTTTCCAGGAGTTGACCATGTAAGGGCTGTCCTATTCGCAGCCAGTGACAACCTAATTTTGACAAGCCTGACCCTAGGCTTACGCACCCTTTTTGTTTATACCTCTTGGGTTGTGCAGGCCCAGGAGGCCCATCTGTCCCTTACTATTTGAGTCCCTGTTGTCTCATTGGCGGCTTTCTGGGCAGATGCAAAATATGTTTTTAACTTTAAGTGGAAGTTGGGGTCACCGGCATCGAGCCGGGAAGTCATTCTCAGCAAGGGCTCTTCCAGCCCTGACATTCTGTAGCTTTACGGGGCTCCGGTGAGTGTTAAACTAACTCCTCCCTGCTTCCCAAGGCTGGACATTCACTGCGGACATAATTAATGACGCATTTGCTCAAGGGCTGGGTAATAATATGTACTGCTTTTTCTGTTGTTGTTGTCGTAGGAAACCGCGTGGTTGCCTAGCACCACATTCGTCTGCCTGGTCGTCCTTCCTCTGGGCTCAACAGCTCCGGTCGCCTCGCAACCACAGCTCGACGACAGGTGCTGGGACAGTGACAGAAGGTATTCGCCTGCACTCGGGGGGGCGGCAGCAGCACCACCAAGCAACCGCTCTGAAAAACCATGCTGAGAGGCAAGTCCCGGCTCAACGTGGCATGGCTAGGCAACTCGCCCGGGCTACTCCTAGAGCGCAGGAGGACCCTGCCAGAACGCATGCCGCGCTGCCCCGGCCGGTAAGTCACGTGAACGTCCGCGCCCGCCACAGTTACGTCACCACGGCGCGCCGCGTCTGCGCCTGCTGCAGCTAGCGTCACTGCGGCGCGGCGCGCCTGCGCGCTGCGTTCCGTCGCCCGGCGTTCGCCGGCGTTTGCCGGCACTTCCGGAGTGGCCTCCCCGAACCGGTTGGCCGTCGAGCCAACTGAGCGCGGTCGCCGAACCTAGCCCGCCTCCGAGGATCTGCTGCGGGCGGCGACGCCATGGAGCGCCTTGATAAAGCGGCGCTGAACGCGCTGCAGCCGCCCGATGTCAGGTAGTCCCGACAAGGGCCTGGGCCGGGCAGGGGCCGGGACCGCGAGACGGGGCGGCCGGGGTCTGGAGCGGTGCATGGGGGAAGGCCTGCGATGGGCGTGACGTCTCGACCTGTAGGGTGGGCGAGCGGGGAAGCAAAATGGGACCTACGGTGTCTGCACACCAAGTCCCTGGCCCTTTGCTCGGGATCAAGGGACCTGGGGGTCATGGTAAATAGCTTGGCGGGCCAACGGCTCATGCTTGTGCCCTAGCACTTCCTCTCGCTGTCTATATTAGGATTTGCTGTCTGCAGTCTTCACTGTGGGGTGAGCTCCCTGAGGACAGGAATCCGGTGGTCTCCATCTCCGTGTCCCCTACAGGGCCTTCATCGTCGGGGTTTAATAAGTGTTTGCTGTATGAATGAACAAATGGAAGGGAGTAGGGGCTGTCTCCCTGGTATGAGTTGCTTGCCTTGGGGAGTCACTAGGATGCGGCCTGGTGGCTGAGCATAAGGAATCAGGAGAGAGCAGCTTCTGGCCCACTAGCCTAGTCAAGAATACCTCCGTAGCCAAGAGATTGGGAAGGAATTTAGCTACCATTTGGTGATGACACACTGTGAGCCAAGCTCAATTTAGGCACTTTATTGCAGATATTATCAGAATTAAGAAAAGTGCTTAGTTTCCTGATTTCAAGAAAGATGAAGTTGACTCAGGATAAGTGACTTGCCTAATATCACAGGCCACACAGTAAGTGCTGAAGCTGGCATTTGACCAAGTCCACTGACTCCAAATCCCGTGATCTTTGGAGCTTGTGCTCTTTTTCTCTCTCTCACAATGTCAGCATAGCTTTTTTGTTTTGTTTTAATTACTGTTTACTAGTGAGGATTCCAACAGGTGTTTTCACTAAGTACACTTAGAATACAGTCTAGCCCTCTAGACTGATTTTCGGGTTTCCTGGTGGAATTTGCAGTGAAATCTACTTGGAGTGGAAGTCTTCTTTGCCATGAAAGGGAACGTGGTAAGCAGATATGCTTAGTGTTTGCTGCAGAAGTTTATATGAAGTGGGTAAACTCTAGGTGGTTTTAGGAGTGGGGCACAGTACGGTGGATCCTGAATTATTTCTTTTGTGTGAGGCCAGCTTTAATTCTGGACTTCCCCATTCTTCATTTCTAACAAGCCTCAGTAACGGCCAATCATAGATGCATACTAGAAATCAATTGAATGCCATCAGTTGCTTTGTTTTAGAATAAATCACTGGTTGTACCCAAGCTGGCTTGTGCAAGCAGAACTGCCAGCTGCCGTGGGCTGTGGCTGGAGGCCAAGGAGAAAATGTCCTGTAAACACTAGAGGAAGTTGGCTAGTTTTCAAAAGTAGGTATGCTTAACTTTATACTTATAGTCCCATATTTGTGAGGTCACAACCCAGAATAAAAGTCAAAATTTCAGAGCTTAAGGTAAGAGAAATGAGAAGGAGTTGAACATAAGATACAAATTGTTAAGATGTGTCCTATGTAGAGTGTGTGGGGTTAGAAGTTAACATGGGTGGTGGGATCAGAAATGATTTGTTTGCTTTAAAATATTTTTATGGTATTATGCTTTCTTTAATAATAAACTTTTGTCAAAGTGAGGCCAGAGAATAGATATTCAAGAGAGGGACCCTAAAGAACAAGAGAACCAGTTAACCCACCCTTTCTCTAGGTTCTCAAGCTTTATTTCTTTATCAGGTTAAATAATCTGAACTTTATGTCCCTAAAACACATTCTTTACCCATAGAAACACCCTGAAAGTCAAGGTTTTTGTGGGGGTCCACAGAAAAAGTGGCCAAATACGGACTTTTTATAGAACTACGCAGACACTCATATTCTTCATGAAGATTACATACTAAATTCCTCTAAAAATTTACTACAAGAAAACAGTTTAAGGGGGCTCATGTATCTTAGATGAGAACTGTATAGGTCAGTGATCACCAAAGTTTAAATGCTAAAATGTTAAATGTTAAAAGGTGATCCATTGAAATATGGAGAGAAAATATTAGAACTTGTACATAAATTTATTTTTAACCTTATTCTTTTAAGTATTTTTGCATATATTTTATATTTTAAAGAATGTATTAGTAATATGTGTATAGATAATTTATTTAAAATCATCAAAATGCCTATATGGGGGTTACGTGCTCAAAACTTTTATTTAAAGTCAAAAAACTTTATTACAGTCAAAAAACTGCAGATAATTGGTATAAACTTGAGATGTGCCCTTCCTTTTTGGGCTGCCAGAAACCCCGCAGTGAATTGTGTTCACAGTTTTAAGAACTCCTTTGCTTGGTTTTCTAGGGATACAGAGATGTGCAGGACTATCTAAGAAGGAAGCTGTCACATGAAGTGCTGCAATAACGTGTATGAACAAAGTGTGATTGGATCCCAGAGCAATGACTTTCCCGGGTGTAATCAGGAAAGGTGCCTGGAGGAGAGGCTATTTTGGGGGGACCTTGAAAGCTGGGCTGTCTCCTGCCTAAAGATATAGATAAAAACTGGAGCCTCTAGCTGAGGATTATGGGAGTTAAGTTCAAGTGTTGACTATGAGAATAAAGTTAGAAGTGTGTTAAGGTAGTCTGAGGATGGTTAGATTTAAGGGAAAAAAGAACCTTAAACTAATGATTAAAGCTGTAGGGTTCGGCTTTTAAAATGTATCAGGTGTGTGTATGAGGTATGTATATGTTCAGGCTTGCTGGAAGCTTACTGCAGTTTCAGTTTCAGTAGTGTTGCTCATTTGTAACAATGCATAGGACCAATGCTAATATTTTGAAAATGGAAAAACATTTTTTTTTCCATTTTACATCAGGGCTTAGCAGAGTTTTTCTGGAAAGGGTCAGGTAGTAAATATTTTCAGTTTTGCAGGCAATGGGGTCTACTACTCAGCTCTGCCTTTGTAGCTCCAAAGCAGTCTTAGATGATACATAAACAAATGGGTGTGGCTGTATAGCAATTATACTTTATTTACAGAAATAGTCTCCGCGCCCTGAGGCCTTATTTTGCAGCCCCCTGACATAATACATCATAATTTGACTTGTTCATTTGTCACATGAATATTTTTCTGAACAGTTGTCAAAATTGTTTTTAAGGTCTCCATAAATTGATGTACATGATTTGTGAAATCATTTTCCTGTTGGACATTTTTATGTTACCCAGTTTGTGCTATCATATTCATCTTTCTGTGTGTGTGGCAAGACATTTATATAACTTAGGAAGTGATCCCCTGATGAATACCCACCTGGCGTTATACATAGTTATTACCACATTCACTATATTCCCTATCTTTACATCCCTACGACTATTTTATAACTACCAATTTGTATTTCTTAATCCCTTCACCTTTTCTACCCTGCCCCCAACCCCCTTCCCATCTGTCACCCTGATAGATCTAATACCCATCTGACACCATGCATAGTTATTACAATATTATGAACTATATCTCTTATGCTGTACTTTACATCCCCACGACTACTGTATAACAACCAATTTGTACTTCTTAATCCCTTCCCCCTTTTCACCCATTCCCAACCCTTCTCCCATCTGGCAACCATCGAACTGTTCTCTGAATCTGTGAGTTTCTGTTTTTGTTGTTGTTGTTGTTTTGTTTTGTGTGTGTGTGTGTGTGTGTTTGTTTGTTTTTTAAGGAGGGTGCAGCTCACAGTGGCCCAGGCAGGGATCCAACCGGCAACCTTGGTGTTATTAGCACTATGCTCTAACCAACTGAGCCAACCGCCACCCCAAGTTTGTTTCTGTTTTGTTTATTTTGCTCCGTAGAGTCCATTTATAAGTGAAATCATATGACATTTGTCTTTTGCTGTCTGACTTACTGCACTCAACATAATACCCTCTAGGTCCATCTATGCTGTCAAAGATGGCAAGATTTCATTCTTTTTTTATGGCTGAGTAATACACCATTATATATATATATGTACCACCTCTTTTTTATCCATTTAGGGACACCCGTGTTGCCTTCATATCTTGGCTATTGTAAATAATGCTTTAGTGAACATGTGGATGAGCACGTCCCCACGAAGTAGCATTTTGGGTTTCTTCGGGTAAATACCTAGAAGTGGGATTACTAGGTCCTTTGTCTCATGTTATAGTCTTTGTTTTGAAGTCTATTTTGTCTGGTATAAGTATTGCTACCCCAGCTGTTTATTTTTTTTATTTTTTCATTTTCATGAAATGTCTTTTTCCATCCCTTTACTTTCAGTCTATATCTGTCTTTCGATCTGAAGTGAGTCTCTTGTAAGCAGCATATTGAAAGGCCTTGTTTTCTTATCCATTCAGCTCTCCTGTCTTTTGATTGGAGCACTTAATCCATTTCCATTGAAAGTAGTTGTTGATAGGTATGTACTTAATTGCCTTTTTATTATTCATATTTTTATTTTGTGTGTGTGTGTGTGTGTTAAAGAAGTCCCTCTAAGAGTCCTTGTAATACTGGTTTGACGGTGATGAACTCCTTCAGCTTTTTCTTGTCTGGGAAGCTCCTATCTGTCCTTTAATTCTAAATGACAGACTTGATGGGTAGAGTAATCTTGGTTGTACATCTTTGCTTTTCATTACTTTAAATATTTTGTGCCAATCCGTTCTGGCCTGCAAAGTTTCTGTTGAGAAATCAGCTGACATTCTTCTGGGGGCTCCCTTGTGGGTAACTAACTGCTTTTCTCTTGCTGCTTTTAGGATTCTCTCTTTGTCCTTAACCTTTGCCATTTTAATTATGATATGTCTTGCTGTGGGCCTGTTTGACTTCATCTTGTTTGGGACACTCTGTGCTTTCTGGGCTTGTATGTCTATTTCCTTTGCCAGATTAGGGAAGTTCTCCATCATTTTTTCTTCAAATAGGTTTTCAGTTCCTTGGTCTCTTTTCCTTTTGGTACCCCTATAATGCGAATGTTGGTATGCGTGATGTTGCTGCAGAGGTCCCCTAAACTCTCCTCATTTTTTTGTTTTGGATTCTTTGTTCTTTTTGCTGTTCTGATTGGGTGTTTTCTGCTATCTTCTAAATCACTGATTTGATCCTCTGCTTCATCTAATCTGTTGATTCTCTGTAATCTTCATTTCAGTTATTGTATTCTTTATTTCTGACTGGTTCTTTTTTATGTTTCCTATCTCTTTGTTGAAGTTCTCCCTGAGATCATTGAGCATCCTTATAACCAGTGTTTGGAACTCTGAGTCTGGTAGATTGCTTGTCTCCATTTTGTTTAATTCTTTTTCTAGAGCTATGTTCTGTCCTTTTATTTGGGACATGTTTGTCTCCCCATTTGGCTGCCTCCCTGTGTTTGTTTCTATGTATTAGTTAGGGCTGCTGTGTCTTCTGGTCTTAGAAGAGTGGCCTCATGTAGTAGGTGTGCTATGGGGCTCAGTGGTGCAGTCCTTCTGGTCACCTGAGTTGTGCACTCCAGGTGTGTCCTTTGTGTGAGTTGTGTGTACCCTCCTCTTATAGTTGAGCCTTGGTTGCTGTTTGCATGTCAGTGGGAAGTATTGACCCTTGAGGGTTCAATGGTTGTGAGGACCAGCTGTGACTACAGTGGAGTAGCTGTGGTGCAGGGGCTGACACTATAGAACAGGATCTGCCTCAGCAGGACTCTGGGGCCTGCCTAATCTGTCCCTTGGGTGTGTCATCCTTGGTGGTGGCTGGCTAATGTTCCAGCTCATTTCAGTGCTGGCCACTGGGATCTCCAGCCCCAGGACCACCTGGGAGGGGACCTGCTGCAGGTCAAGTTCAGCCACAGCCCGTGCTCTACTCAGGGCCACCTGGCAGGAGCCATAAAGAAATCTACAGATGGTCGCCGCCTGTGCCATGCTTGGAAGTGCTTCGAGAGGCCAAGCTGTGAACCACGGCCGGCTGCTACTAGTGCCGGGCTTAGGGTTGCCCAACCAGAGGTATTAGGACATGCTCAAGCCAGATGCTGCTTGTCTGGGTTCTGCGAACCTTTGAGAGACCTTAGGAAAGTCAGCATGAGCCAAAGCATGCGGTTTGTACAAAAAAGCCACTGGCGGCTTGGTTGTGCCCGAAAGTTGGGACTCAGTCACCAGGGCGTGGCGAACCAGTGGCGTCAGCCAGCTTGATGGAGACTCAGATATGGTGGCCACTTGCGTCTGCAGGTGAGGAGAGGGGAGGGCTCAACAAAGAAACAGTGGATTCTACCAGATCTTCCGTCTGGGAGACCATGGCTCCTCCAGCCCTCACCTTGTAGCCAGACAACTCAGTTTTTCCCGTCCCTGTCACCTCTCCAACTGGAGCTCAGAGCAGTGATTCCATCAGTGAGTAAGTCCATGTGTGGTCCCTTTAAGAGGAGCGCCTGGGACTCCAGCCGCCTTCCGTCTCACTGAGCCACAATCTCCGCTGGTTTTCACAGCCAGAAATTATGGGGACTTTTCTCCCCATCACTGTAATCCTGGGCTGGTGATCCTGGTGTGGCGCTGGGACCCCTCGCTCCTCGGGGGGACTTCCACAGCTGAGATATCCCTCCTGATATTTAATGGTCACATGTGGGTGTGAGACTAGCCCGTTCCACGTTGCTGCCCCTCCTACCAGTCTTCCGGTGGCTTCTTCTATATGTCCTTAGTTGTAGGGCTTTGGTTCAGCTAGATTTCAAGTCTCTCTCTGATGGTTGTTGTGTAGGTTAGTTGTAATTTTGATTTGATGCTGAGGGAAGGTAAGCACAGTGTTTACCTACTCCACTGTCTTGACTGGAAGTCATATTAATCTTTATATTAATGTTTTAAATAGCAGTTTATTGAACTTAACTTTTTTTAAGTATATAATTATAAAAACTTGGTTACATTCTTCAGAGTAGTTTTATTGTGTTCTGCAACATGACTTTTTGCATTGTAATATTTCCTTGATTTTAAAACAGTCTGTGAACAAATAGAATTCACAGAAGAGAAAGTGTTTTGGCATCGAACTTTTAATGTATCCGTGTAACGTGAAGGCCATCTAAGTTATAGCTATTTAATTAAAGGAAATGGGAGTAAATTTCCTTCAGCTGCACCCAGATTGTTCTAGGTAGCTTTTTCTTTGGAGATTCTCCTAACTTGTTTGTACTGTGTTAGGCTGGCCACTAATTGTTTTCTGTGTATCTTCTCCCTTGTTACTGCCATTGTAAGTTCTGTAATTACAGTATACATTCACATGGCACATTGGAGATTACAAACCACTTTCACACTTCCTCTCACACCAGATCTGAATGAAAGTCTCCTGGAGATGGGCCTGCAGCTGGGTCTCTAAGATCTTTCGAGTCCCCGACTTTGCTCTTCTTCCTCTGGCCACTGCTTCTAAGGCAGCGGCAGGGTTTCCAAAGTCTTCTCTGTGGGTATTCATAGCATTTGTGGACTTAAGAATGGTTGGAAATGGTTGTGCAGCTGCTGATTTTCTCTTTGCTTACTTTATTCCAGAAATGAAAGTTCATTAGCATCTACCCTGAAGACGCTCCTGTTCTTCACAGCTTTAATGATCACTGTACCTATTGGGTTATATTTCACCACGAAGTCTTATGTTTTTGAAGGTAATCCTAGACCATATTTACTATTTTTATGGACATTTTACTATATTTAAGGTTCTGTGCTTTTATGATCTCTTTATATGTGTAAACTGGGTATTCTTGATTTTGCTTCTTCCACCTGTTTTGCTTTTCAAATATGTTGCTTATGATGAATCTTACTTCATGAAATGAACTTTTTCATCACTCAACTCATAGTTGTTTCAGCTTGACATACTTGTTTGTGATTTTCTGTGAAATAACTTTCAGACCCTTTGTTTTAATATCCTTTGAGAGCCAGAGTTGACTGACATGGGAGGGGGAATTTGGCGGAGTGTACCTTTGGTGGCAGACGTTGGAAGGAAGAGAAAATAAAGTCCCCTTTTTTATGTCAGTCTTTAGATGAAGTGGTAATTATGGTGCTCATTCAAAATAATGGTCGTCATCCATAGAAGGTATTCAGATCTTTAAATGAGTACTTGTTTTATCACCACCCCAACTATTACTTAATTGACTAAGTAAATAAATATATAGCTAATAAAAGTTAGTATGCTTTGTTTCTTATACTTTAACAAATTGTGGAATAAAATGGAAACTTTTTTCTCTTGATAGGCGCCTTTGGGATGTCCGCTAGGGACAGCTATTTTTATGCTGCTATTGTTGCAGTGGTCGCTGTCCACGTGGTGCTGGCCCTCTTTGTCTATGTGGCCTGGAATGAAGGCTCACGACAGTGGCGTGAAGGCAAACAGGATTAAAGTGAACATCACCTTTTGATAGCATTACATTGAGTTGTTTAAATGGTAATGTGTCAGGGATACTGATGGTTCCAATAAAGTTCAAAGAACGTGTTAAAATCGATCTTAAGAAGTCACGTTTGACTAGAGTAAATTTTGATCCTTCTAATACAGTGGTTTGCATCATCAATTTTAACTGTATGAGCCTCTCATGTGCAACTGAGAATTTGGAAAAGTTAAATTGGTTACAAATAAGTATGTTAATTATATATCATTCTGGGAAGAATTTGATTATTTGCAAAAAATGTTTTATAGCACTTTGTCTTTTGGTGGGTTTTCAGTTTTACTTTTCTGGATATATTAAGATGTACACAGCAAAGCAAGTCTGAACTTTATTTTTCATTGGAATGCTTTCCCTAACTGTCATGAACATACATACCAGGTCATTGGGTTTGGGATTGTAAATTCCTATGGAAAGTTGCTTAAATTGTGAAGGCTGGGATTAATCTGAATGTCACTGAGAAATTTCAAGTAAAGTGTAATCCCTAGTCAGTAGGAATCTTTCGTTACATTATTTCATGGGGAAACTAGGCTGAGTTCCACCAATTTTGCACAAACTGGTTACTGAAGGATCTCAATAGCAAAGCAGAGCTAGTTGCCTGGACTCTGGCCAGCTCCCTAAAGGCTCCTTATAGGCCAGCCTGTGCTTTCAGATCAACTCTTTAATAATCTGCTTTGCTCTGTTGATCAACAATGAAGCTTTAGTTACCAGGTTTGTGTAAATTCCCTGTAAATTTGTTTTTCCTACTGTTTTATATAATGTATATGATGGCAATTTACATTTAAATGTTCATTTTTGCATACTTAGGGAGTGTAAACAATCCTGAAAATAGATAGTTTTTATCACCCAGGAAGTATTCTTGGGATTTCTAGTCTGTTCTTTTCAATCAGAGCCTTTAATATCCCAGATACATATAGTTAGATAATCCTTGAGGTCCTTTCTGATAGAAAAAGACCCTGTGGTTTTACTTGACTATTGTTAGTCTGTGTTCTTTCTAGCCACTTAGTACTACTTGTATGCAATCTAAAAGCCCACCCAGAAAAACGCATATTACAACAGGAAGAAAATTTAAATTCCCTGTAATTTTGCCACCTGGAGATAAGCACTGTTTTGGTTTATATCCTGTGTACATTTCTTTAATGCTAGTTCCACACACACTAAAAGTTTGGATTAAGTTTGAATTCTGCCAACTTTACCTGACAGCTAGTTCCATTTTTTTCACGAGTGATTGATTAGTGGCCATTTTCTAAAAAAACCCACATTCTACCTTTACTCTTTTAAGTCAGTATCTCATTGTTCAAGTTACCTGTTATTGCTAATTACTAATGCAATAGCCCTTTCTGTGTTATTAATTTGTTCACCCCCATTTTTAATGTTGTGGAACTGGATTCTTGTTTATAGTTAATGCTGTCTAGAGTTTAAATGTCTTTAAGCAGTTAATCTAAATGTTAAGTGTTTTCTTTAAAAAAAGAAAAAACACTGCAGGTTTAGTATAAAATTGTAGAGTACCCCAATTTGAGTCTGGGGTGCTGTGGTGAATTTCTAGATAGTTCCCTCTTTAGATGCTTTGTTATACTTGGAATTGTTGTCCATGTAGTTTCTTTTTCTATAATGCCAAGGTTTTTCTTGTACTTTCGGGATCTTATGCAGTTTGTAAAATATTAATGTCCAATGTCAGATTATTTTGTTTGATTTCAGACATTTGCTGGGTAAATATTATGGGTATTTTTCTGCACCTACTTAAACCAGGGATTCATGCAAAAGCAGTTGTAATTTCCTCTTGGAAAAAGTACCAAGTGTTTGAAATTTAGAATCGGATGCTAGTGTTGATATTTAGGATTATTACAGTTATAGGTCTCTTTTGAAACTAGTTAATTTTTTCCCGGGGTTTTAACTGTTAACTCGTTAGTTTGCTGCTGTTGAAATAACATGATATTTGACATAGATTTATTTTTTAAGATGTCTCACTGGTTTCCTGTTGCATAGTGTACATACTTTAGGATGTATAGAAAGGAAAGCTACAATTGAGCCCTTACAAATGTTTTAAGGTAGGAATATGTTCACTGTTGTTTGAAAACTGGTTGTAAGAATAACCTCAGCTATGAAATGTAACTTGAAATGTCAGTACAGGCTCCTGATTTAACCCCACTTACTGTAACACATTACCTTCCTCACCTTACCTCCCGTTTTGCCCCCCAGAATATAATCTTTTCCCCCTATTGTGCTGGAAACTGAAAAGTCAGTTGTGGAATGCATCTGATGTCATTAGCTCTTCAAATGGTTATCATTTTACATGTAGCAGCAATGCTCAATTTTGAGTTGTTACTGAGGAAATTTAAACCTTCCATTAAAGAAGCCCATGTTTCATGGGAATCTAAGTGAAATACATTGTAATAATTAGACTGTTTTCATCATAAAAATCTCATTAGCTTTGCCAGAAGAGGATCCTGGTTAACTTACTTGGTATTTATTTTCCATTTTCACATAAATTTTATATATACATCTAGAATACCCATGGAGACGAGTGAAAACAAATAAGGTGTGCCCAGAGAAAGATGAAAGCTGAAGGTGCGTGAAACAAAGGATTGAAATCCTGTTTTAACTGTATCAGTGTGTATTTCTTGTCTCCAGACAAGTTATGTGTGTTTATGTATGCTCAAATGAAGTTGTAGACTCTTGTTGTGCGGCCCCTTTTTATAAATGGTTCGACTATGGCACCAACTTTGTCACTTGTCTTAGGTCAGCAGCGGATTTCTCTGTTGACAAGCACTCTGCACCCTGCACCAGAAAAGTACAACTTAATTAATTCAGACTCGACTCGTGCACATTTAAGATAAATTTTGCAAAAGCTGGGCAGAAGCAGCACATGAATAACTTGACAGGATTTTTTTTCCTCTTCGCAGGGGGAAAGAGTCACCCGAGAAAATAATTTTCAGGGACTTTGGGAACCTAGTAATAAATGCTACATGTAATCAAAATAGCTTAATCTCGTATATATTTATTAAAATAGTTTGGAATTCCTCATCTTACCATCACTCCTGTCCACGCTTTCCTTGCCTGTTTTGTCGTTACATGTACTTGAAAGTAATATCTGCATTCCTTTTAAGATGTTCTACAAGTCGTATTTGTCAGTTACACAGACTAATCTTCCTTTTTCTCAAGTTCAGTGAACTGTCACTGAACAGTAATAATAGCAATAGCTAACAACGTCTGCACAGCACCTTACAGTTGCAAAGAACGTTCACATATTCTTGTTTGAATTTTGCATAGTGAACCTGTTATGAGATGTCTCTTGACATCAATGCTTAAAAGTGTTAGAATGTTTGTCACTAGAGTCGTTGAATGTGCTGTAGTCTTGGATAGAGCCCTGACCAGGGGCAGGCTTTAGATGCGCTATGTGGAAAGCTGTGTGTAATGATCAAAATGGGGGGCTTGAGTTCTTTAGCCACTTGATTCACATTTACTTTTGTTAAGTGATGCTTTTTTTTTTTTACCATTATCTGGATGGGTTTTGTAATCATTGTATTCTAGCCTGTAATTTGTATAAATTTACCATCTGTTGTCATTAAAAAAATGTTCATAATGCCACTTTGATGTGTCCTGATTCAATTAATAGTACCTTTATTAAACTGTTTTTTTACATTTGTTGGCCCCTGTGTTTATACCATGTAGAATATGTACAGAGTTGGCAAGGGTAAGCTTCTATGCAGTAAATGTAGACCACAGATGCTCAAACTGGTGGGGGGCTATCTGGGGTGCTCAGACAGGAAGGGCCGGTTAAACTCCATCCGCGATGGGCTCATCAGAGTTTGTGTGGTAGTGGGGGAAAGAAAGCTCCTTGCCCTGAGGCTTTAAAATTCATTTGGGGATGAAGGGGTTTCAAATACTGCTGAAAGAGAGATTGAGAAATACTCATGGCTCATTAACTGTTGGGGTACTCACTTCGTGGTGATGTCCAGCATGCCACCTCTCATGCCAGTGCTCTTTGTCCTTTGTCTTCTGGCCACCTGTTGATTGTACTCCAGCTTCTTGCGGCGCTTCTCAGGGCTCCAGCTATTTCTTTTAAAATCCTATCCACTACCAAAAAGATTTGAGATATCTTAGTTTCAAAATATACAGATTATATACAGTCACATTCATATACAAAAGTACAGATTATAAAGTATCCTGGGAATGACATTGCAGAAACCTCTGTAATCGCCTTGTAGGATTTACTACCAAGACTTAACCCAGACCGACTGAGTCAGAACCTTTGGGGGTGGGGCCCAGGGATTCATATTTGTTACAGGCCGTGATCCGACACAGCTGGTTTGAAACCTGTTGCTAGAGATTGAGAATTGTGTATATATGTTTTTAATGCTGGACTTGAAGATGTTTCTATAAAGCGAGCCTGAAGTAGAGGTACTTTATTAGACAAAGGTAGAATCCTGTGTAATGCTGCATTGAAGGTTCAATTTAAAATCTGGAGACTTTTACTTTGTCCCTGACCTTTCATATTGACCTGACTTTTCTGTTTATGAATTATGTTAAAACTGTAGTACAGGGGACAGCTCACTTAGAAACAGTGAGAAAACTGAGAAATGGCCACGCTGCCCCTCTGATGCCTTCCCCTTATTTGGAATCCTCCCTGCTGTGGTCTTTGGAGAGATTGAAAACCTAACACCAGAGCTTAAGCAAATCTGGTTTCAAAAGTAAAGGAAGTTGTGCAACAAACCAGAAATGGTTTCCTCACATATCTGGTCTTTGAATAGTATGACTCCCCTGCCCCCCCCCCATTGTTTTTCCCCTCACTGCTTACATCTTTCCACTCTGCATACACCCTGCTGTTATTTAGGTTAACCCTTTTAGAAAATACAGGATTCCAGGGGAGAGCAATTGCTCCTTCAAAGGGCCGCCCAGAGCTAATGGATACTACAAGTTAGTTACACTCCCTGCATCTGGCCACTTCTCGCCATCTTCATGGCTACCACCCGGGTCTAGACCAGCTTCACTCCTCGCTTGGCACCTCCTGCTGCTCTCTGCTTCTCTTCTTGTTCCTGTAGTCATTTTGCCACAAATCAGCTAGAAGATTCCTTTTAAAATATTAGATCAGGCATAGCATACCTCTGCTCAAAATCCTCCAATCCTGCCAGTTTCACTCAGTAAGATCCCGACTCCATACGCAGCCTCCAAGGGAGGCCACTTACCTTCATTTCATTCACTCCTGCTTGCTCAACATTCGCCAGCCTGTGGGCCTTTTTCCTGTTCCCCAAAGCTCCATGCTCACTTCCATCCCCCCAGCTGTGCATTGGCTGTTCCCTCTGCCTGGTACCCTCTCCCCCAGCTCTTCCCAGGGTTGGCTCTTTCTCACCCATCAGGTGTCAACTCTCGTGCCACCTCCCCAGAGAGGCCTCCCCTGACCACCTAATCGAAAGTCGCAGGTCCCCCATTTCTCTCGTAACACGTAACATTGGATGAAATTATCTTGGGTATTTGTTTATTATCCATCTCCCTCCACTGAAACGTAAACTCAGGAAAAGGGTAGGCACTGTCGTTTTCACCGTTGAATCCTCAGGGCCTGGTACTTGTTTTAGCCAAATGCAAGTAGCAGAAGATGTAGTTCAAACTGGCTTCAACAACGGAAAAGTCCAGAGATGGGGTTGATCCACTGGCACACTTTAATTAGGGTTCCTGCTCCATTTCTCTGCGACCTTCTCTGCACGTTCTTCTCAGTTTGTTGGCAGCATCCACAGGCTTCCCTTCCTCACGATGACAAAATGGCTGCAGCCATTCCGGGGCTTTATCAGTATACCACAGACAGTTAACCAACCACTGAGTAAACCCCCTGGCTTCACTCTGGATTAATTCAGGTTATGGGCCCACCTATGAAACTCCCTTTGGCCAGGCAGTGCCAAGCATTGGTGGGCTTATGGGTGGACAAGTGCCCATTCCCAAACCACTCACTTGGGGATTATACTGGTTAACAGGCCACTTGGTGGCCACCCTGAGGGAGTGTTTTGATGCTAGTGAGGCTCCCAGCAATGTTCTCTGCAGGGCTCAACAGATTTGTTAAATGAATAAAGCAATGTATAGTATAGACAAATATTGTGTAGGAGGTCATGAACTCAAGTTCATGAACTCATCCTAGAAAAAGTACTACATACCTCACTGCTGACTATCACTACGGCCACCTTTGAAGTGCTCCCCTTGGGAAGCTATGCACTGACGCCAGCGCCTAGTCCACGCTTCAAAGCAATTTTGGAACTCTTTTTCTGGAATGGCCATCACACCTCTTGATGTATTACCCTTGATGTCCTGAATGTCATCAGAATGTCTTCCTTTCAATATTTCCTTTACCTTCGGGTAAAGAAAGAAGTCATTGGAGGCCAGATCAGGTGAGTAGGGAGGGTGTTCCAATACAGTTATTTGTTTACTGGCTAAAAACTCCCTCACAGACAGTCTGCGTGAGCTGGTGCATTGTCGTGATGCAAGAGCCATGAATTGTTGGCGAAAAGTTAAGGTCGTCTTCACTTTTTCACACAGCCTTGTCAGTACTTCCAAACAGTGAACTTGGTGAACTGTTTGTCCAGTTGGTACAAATTCATAATGAATAATCCCTCTGATATCAAAAAAAGATAGATATGAACATACACATAGATATGGACGGAGGGATGGGAGGTGTGCATGTTGGAGCATGGAACAAATGTCATTGTCAGGACAGGGCAGGGCCTGGGGTAGGGCCATCCTCCAGAGGTCCTTACAGCTGCATGAGGGCTAGCCACTGGTAAGTGGCAACATGCCAACACAGCCCCTCTGAACCAGATTTTGTCACCCCTGCCTCAGGAAGAAGACTGAAACAGTTGGAGTGTCATCAAATTCTTTCTCCCATGCATATCTGTGGCTCTCGGTTTCCAGGAGTCTGCGCTCTACTCTGAAGCCCAAAACACCATCTTTCTCAATCATTGCCCCACCCCCAACCCTCACCACTGCATCTGAGGTTCTTTGGAAACACTGGGACACGTGCAGCTGGATGTGCTCTTTGTGGGCATGGTACCCAGCGTTTTCCCTTGTAACGATGTCTCATAGAATGTAGTAGCAGCTACAGTCCTTTAGCTGTTATCCACCTAAGACATTTCCTGAAGATGACATGGTGGTGAGAGGCAGCCTGCATCCGGGTCTGGGAACACACACCAGTCCTCTGCTTTGTGATTCTGCAACGATCAGCAACATCGTCAAGTTCAGGTCTGACCTATTAACATGCACAAAACCATGAAGAATTAGAGTAGAAACAGAATCTGGGTTTTTTTCAGCTATGTGTAAGCTATAGAAATACGTACTGAATTTTAAAGAAAAATGTATGTTGCATAGCCAGGTTTTGTTGCTTTAAAAGTACTCACAATAGAAAATGAAAATGTTTGGGGGCTGTGAAAAATGAAGTCTGTTCACATTTCTGAGCTCTGTTTTCTTCCTAAAAACTGGATGCTGGACAGACTGCACCATGCCTTTTTCCCCTAGTATTTCTGCTGCTTCTAACAAGACACACAATTCCCTTCCTCCACTCTTGGCTCCCTCCTCCCTCCTAACCCATCTTGAACCAACTAGAATTAAGATTAAAAGTTGAGTAGGAAAAGAAGAGAAAAATCAGTAAAATGGAACAAGCAAGAGAAATTAAACCACCCTTCCAACTGATTTCGCAAAAGAGTCTGGTGGGGCTTGCCAGCTGTGGAAGGCAGAATCTGAAGATACCTCGAGTCCTGCTGCCTGGTATACAAGCCTTGTGTATTCCCCTCCTCTTAAGTATGGATGGAACCTGTAACTATGGTGGGAGAACAGCTTCCTTGACTTGTTTACTGTGTTAGTGTGCTTGGGCTGCCATAACAAAGTATCACAGATTGGGTTGGTGAAGCAACAGGAAATTTATTTTTCACGGTTCTGGCGGCTGAAGTCTGAGATCCAGGTGTTGGCAGGGCTGGTTTCTTCTGAGGCCTCTCTCCTTGACTTGTAGATGGCTATCTTTTCACTGTGTCCTCACATGGTCGTCCCTCTGTGTGTGTCTGTGTCCTGATCGCTTCTTGTAAGGACACCGGTCAGATTGAATTAAAACGCACCCAAATGAACTCAACTTTAACTTGATCACTTCCATATAGACCCTGCTCCAAATGGTAACATTCTGAGGTACGGGGAGTTAGGACTTTAACATGAATTTGAGGGAGGGACACATTTCAGCTCATAACAGTTATGCTATATAGTGTGGTAGGCAGAATAATGACTCCCCAAAGATGTTCGTGCCTGACCCCCTGGAACCTGTGAATATGAGGTTTGACAATTAAGTTCACGAAGTCATCTTGAAAAAAGTGCTACATCCCTCATTGCTGAATATCACTACGGTCACCTTCGAAGTACTCCCCTTGGGAAGCTATGCACCGACGCCAGCGCCTGGTCCACCCTTCAAAGCAATTTTGGAACTCTTTCTGGAATGGCCTTCAGAGGTGTTGTCGTATTACCTTGATGTCCTGAGTGTCATCAAAATGTCTGCCTTTCAATAGTCCCTTTGGGGGCCAGATCAGGGGAGTAGGGAGCGTGTTCCAATACAGTTATTTGTTTACTGGCTAAAAACTCCCTCACAGACAGTGCCGTGTGAGCTGGTGCATTGTCGTGATGCAAGAGCCATGAATTGTTGGGGAAAAGTTCAGGTCATCTAACTTTTTCATGCAGCCTTTTCAGCACTTCCAAATAGTAAACTTGGTTAACTGTTTGTCCAGTTGGTACAAATTCGTAATGAATAATCCCTCTGATATCAGACAAGGTTAGCAACATCGGTGCAACACATTCGCAAACTTAATTGTCAGACCTCGTATGTTACCTGACCGGGCAAAGGGGAATTAAAGGTGCAGATGGAATGAAGGTTGCTATTTAGCTGCCTTTAAGAGGAAAAGAAAAGAAAAAAAAAGAAAAGAGGAAAAGAGTATCCTGGATCATCTGGGTGGGCCCAGTGTTATCACAAGGGTCTTGCAGTAAGCTCAACAATGACACCCCAAAGATATATTCACTTACTAATTCCTAGAACCTGACTATTATTCACTTACTAATTCCTAGAACCCTATGTGGCAAAACAGTGGATATTACCTTCTTTGAGAAAAGATGTGGTTAATTCAAGGATTTGAGAGGAGGAGTTGTGGGGCAGAGCCCCAGAGAGCAGTTTCTAGGCTCTCGGCCTCATGTGGAGGGGTGCTGGCTCGGATAGTAGATGGCCGTCAGCTGTGGCTAGTTGGCCGTCAGCTGTAACCGTTGAGCCATTGGCCACTAATATAACTGCCGTGGCTACGCTGGCAGAGAAATGGGGGCTAGCAAGAAGATGGTGGCTGAGCTAGCAAGAGCGGATTGCAGAGAGGCGGATGCTGCCGGTGAGAATATAGTGATATTACTCCCCTACTTATGGCTCCGTGGGTGTTCCTTTTTGGTCTCACCATGTCCTGCGTTCTTATGTGGGGAGCGGGAGCAGAGACCCTGCAGAAGACACCGCACGACAAATGGCGCAGGCCGCCCCGCACGACAGGAGTTTATCTGGATTATCCCGATGGGATAATCTTTGATAATCCCTGATAACCTAAATGCAGTCACATGTATCCTGATGAGAGGGAGGCAAAAGGAGTTGGGAACAGACCCACACATAGGAGAAAGCAATGTGAAGAAAGAGATAGAGACTGGAGTGATGGGGCCATGAGCCAAAGCCTGGGGCCACCAGAGGCTGGAAGAGGCAGGGAACAATCCTCCCCTAGAGCCTCTGGAGGGAGCGCCACCCTGCCAGTGCCTCCATTTCAGATTTCTGACTTCCACAACTGTGCGAATAAATTTCCATTGTTTTGAACCACCAAGTTTGTAGTAATCCATTATGGCTGCCACACGAAACTCATACAGGTCCTTCCAAGTGGAAGAGGGAAGTGCAAGAGGAAGTCACAGTGGTACGGTGTGAGAAGGACTCTGGCTTTCAAGATGGAAGAAGAGAGCCAGGAGCCAGGGAATTTGGGCAGCCTCTATAAGCTGGAACCCGGTGATTGCAGTTCTCTGGGTAGGTCACTGCCTCCTCAAAACACCAACTGCCCACAGGTGTGTTTAAGAGAATTCCTAGGGAGCTTCATGATTTGGTTTTCAACAGGCCTGACCCCCACCACCAAGCTCTGCCTGGCGAGCTGTAGTGGCTCATGCATTTCCATGCAGGTAGACATCACATCAAGCAATTTTGGTCAAACTCATATGTCCAGTACCCTGCCCTGTGCCAGGCACAGAATAGGTGTACAGTGTGTGTGTTTAGTGAATGAATGTCATTCCATATTATGTCCCTTTTTAGGATTCTTACCATTGAGCGTGACTTTAGTATGTGCTTCCTGTTTCCTTGAGCTTCTGAGGCAGCTGGGCCAGCCACGGAGGGGGAGTCTTGGGGTACAGATGCAGCCCTGCCAAGGGCTCACTCCACATGAGTGGCATGGTGACCTCCAGAATTAGGCCCCATATCTGCCTCAACACAATGTTTTCTACAGAGTGCGCATTGTTTATATTTGATCTCATTCGAACACATGGTTCTTCATTTATCAGAAATACAGAGGGTGCCAAAAAATGTACACACATTTTAAGAAAGGAAAAAACTATTAAAATTGTAATACTCAGTATATACTGATAACAAAAGATGGATACAAGTCATGTTTGACTTCTGCAATTACAAGAGGTGCTCAAAGTGGTTCCCATCAGCGTCCAGACACTTCGGATTATGGCAAACTACTGCTTGAGCAACATTGACCAAAGTGTCCATTTGTGTACATTTTTTGGCAACTCCTGTAGATGCAATTTTCATTCTAGAAGGTGCATGTTATGTTCTTTCTGTTAATGCAGTGAGTTTTAAAAGTTTAATTTTTAACAATTCCATAATAAGTGATGTTTATGTTGTTATCTGTTTCATTTAGCTTTGATTTTACTAATAATAATCAGTCTCCTCCTTATAATAACCTCCAGATAACTTTATGTATCTCCAATCCCATAGACCATTGGAGTAGCTGTTTCAGGAGGATCCTTCTAACCAGAAACAGCAGATGTTTTCATTGTCATATTGAACTCAAGCTTCCTGAACCCTGATTACATGTTAAAATGCATGTAATTATTTTAACAAAATAAGCATCGGTGTGTTGAATATTTAGTTATTTTCATTATGAATATGTAATGTGGTTTTTGGTGCTTAAGACATCACTCTGTACTAAACATTAACCTCTTTGGGGTGATGTCATTATCTTTCATGTTCTAAAGAGTGGTTAGTGGCTTCTCTCAGAACCTATCAGACTGTCCCTTGTAAACTGGCCCAGTGAGTGGGCCCTGTTGAACTTCCTATTCTAAAATCCATAAGTTGTACAACGTCCTAAATGAAAACCACAGCACATTTAAAAATCTTGAATTGACTTTATTTTTGAGAGAAATGTTAAGTCCACAGCAAAATTGAGTGTAAAGTATAGAGAGTTTGCATTTACCCCCTTAAGCCCTCTCCAGCCTCCCCTACCATCAACACAACCCCCATCCCCCAGAGTGGTACATTTGGAATGAGTGATGACCCTACATTGATACATCAGCATCATCCAAAATCCATAGTTTAGCTGAGGATTCACTCTTGGTGTTGCACGTTCTATGTGTTTGAACAAATGTATAATGACATGGATCCACTGTAGTAGTTTCATGCAGAATAGTGTCACTGTCCTAAAGCTCCTCTGGGCTCCACTTATTCATCCCTCCCTCCCAACAACCTCTGACAATGACTGATCTTTTTACTGTCCCGTAGTTTTGCCTTTTCCAGAATGCCTTATTGTTGGAATCATAAGTATGTAGCCTTTTCAGATTGGCTTCTTTCGCTGAGTAATATGAATTTAGCGTTCTTCCATATCTTTTCATGGCTTCATAGCTCATTTCTTTTTAGCACTCAGTAAGATTCCATTCTGTGGATGTGCCACAATGTATTTACCAGTTCGCCGACTAACGGACATCTTGGTTGTTTCCAGGTTTTGGAAATTATGAATAAAGCTGCTATAAACATCTATGCATAAGTTTTTGTGTGGATATAAATTTGCAGCTCTTTTGAGTAAATACCAAGGAGCATGATTGCACGATCATATGGTCAGAGTATGTTTAGTTTTGTAAGAAACTGCCAAACTGTCTTCCAAAGTGGCTACACCATTTTGTATTCCCACCAGCAATGGATCAGAGTTCCTGTTGCTCCACATGCTGGCCAGCATTTGGTGTTATCGATGTCAGTGTTCTGGGTTTGGACCAGTTTGATAGATGTGCAGTGGTATCTCGTTTTCATTGGCAATTCCCTAATGGCATGTGAGTGTGAGCTTTTCATGTGTTTATTTTCCATCTTCTTTGGTGAGGTGTTAAAGCACATCTTTACAATAAATATTTTAATAAAAACAAACAAAAAAAACTGAGAAACTTTTCAGATTTTTTTTTTAAAGTCATCCTGTTAACTTGGCAGCTGCTTCCCATTACCAGTAATAAGAAACGTTTTGTATAATCTAAAGTCTACAAACTAAATATGTAAGTCAAGAATGCCAATTTGGGGGAAGGATGTTGATCCAGGAGACAGAAGATCTGGGTTCTGGTCCCTTCTTGCCACCAAACGTGTCATCTTAGGCAAGTTCCTTCACTTGCTGAATCTGTGTCTTCTTGTAAAGTAAGGGGAATGGCTAAAATGATTTCTAAAGTTCTTGCAACTCTGACTTTCTTTACCTTTTGTATTTTATGTCACTCACTGGAGTTGCTCCTGTCAATATATAGACATTGAAGCACTTTGATTGCCTCGTGGTAAGTTTGATATTGTCATCTTGAAAATTTTCCACATTTCTTTTCTATGCTGAAATGAAGAGCTTTGAGTGAGGCTGAAACCTAGCAACCAGCAATCCTGAAATACCTCATTGAATGTGTTATTCGTAGAGTGTATCAGGGGAGAGTAAATACAGCAAAAAATGGTAACCACGCTTCAGCATTAATTTCACTTGGTGACTCACCCACTCCGTCATCCAAGGATGACATTAATCTAAATTGTGACCTTTTCTTCCATCGCATGTCATTGAAATTACGCCAGTAAAAGGGCAGTGACTCACCACTGGAACAGATTCTTCTTGAGAAAATTAGCAGAGCTTTGTCATGAAAGTCTTGGTCAAAGGGTCTTTATTAACTTCACCTGGTGAGCAATTCTTTCTTTTGCTCAGCCTAGTTAAGGGCCTCTTCTATAATGTGTCCTGTGGATTCAATCTAGCCCGACCATATTATTTGGTTGATTCTCTCCTCTTCTGGCGGGACTTCAGGCTTTGAGTGCACAAAGGAATTTTGCTCCGAATCAGTTGTTAAGTCTCATTGCCTTGGTAATTGGAAGGGGCTTTTAGGGGGCTCGCTTTGCACTCTGGAATAATGTTCATGCATAGTTTATGGACGCAAATCCCCCTGTGGATAGGTATTAATTTTGTGTTTACACTTGTAACAGTGGATACTCAGAGTGACAGGAGTATTGAAATTATTGTTTTATAGTTAGCAAATGAGTACATCAGGGGGAAGAAAAATCTAGGAGCTTGGGTATTAAAAATAAGACCCAGTATTATGTGTTCACCACCCAGAGTCAGTTCTCCTTCTACACATAATATAGTATGTAGATGATTAATATTATAGAATTGGACACTTGAAACCTCTGTAGTTTTGTTGACCATTGTCACCTTAATAAATTTTAATAAAAACTAAAAATTAAAAAAAAATAAGATCAGTAATTAGACCTAGTTTGCTTGTTATTTCAACATACCCTGATCCGATTAAAAAATAGGTCATGATAACATTTAATAGGAATAATAGTTCTCATTTGTGTTTAATCCACACTTCCCTAGCCTATCAGATTCTAGAAGGCACTGGATTTGACTGCTTATGTTCCATTTACAAAATACTAACATAAAATTACATATACTTGAAAACTTGATAAATACCTCACACTACTGGACAGCGGACATCTCACAATCATCATAGTACATTTGCAGACCAGAAAGGGAAAGTAGCTTGCTGAAGGTCACACAGCAAGTCATGGAAAAGTGGGGTGGCACCTTCATCTCCACCTCACAGACTTGGCTCCCTGAGAATCAGAGTTCCTGGGGATAATGTCAAGTGTTCAGGAGAGTGTTAACTGATATTCTGTGCTATCTGCTTAAGAAGCATATAGTGTAATTAGAAACATTGCTTTCCCATATGGTCCCGTGTATTAAGCTCTGGGATTTCAAGGAAGTAAATTAAGATGTTTTAAACATCTCTTCTGTGGCCTCTCCTGGTCTCCAGTAAGCAAGGTGCATTTAGATTCATGTTGTGTTTGTAAGACTGATTTCCATAAAAGACACGAGACTGATTTCCATAAACGACATGAGAAATTCACTGTCATAACTTCATGGAACACCACGTTTGGACTTCTGCTTTGGCATAAAATACTAAGAAAATCTTTTCCTCAAAGTAAGGGAAATAAAATCATTAATGTGTAATCATTGGAACCAATCCTTCTGGTGAATAAGGGGCCAATTATCACCTTTTCAAGGTAACATTAACCCTTTTATTCCTGGGTTAGGTTACTAGTCAGTATGTGATTATTCTTTTTATAAATTCATTTCCTAGTAGGTATGGATTTTTTTCTTTCTAAAAGTTTATGTACTTTCATGAGAAGCTTGCCTGAACTTGAGTCAATTCATGTTTCAGAATAGTTTTAAATGGATTTGAAGAAAACTTAGGGCAATTCAATAATTGGTTGAATCATCAAACTAAAGTGAAGCTTCTGAGACTATAAATAGCAGTGTTTACCGGTTTCAAATTTCCACAGGGAAGAGTCTGTTAGATCCGATTCCGTCAGTCACAGCCCAGTCTGCGTAATTCTTGAGTTCATTTTTCTGGGACTTTAATGCAGTAGAGATCAGACTTTTACTTCGTTCATCCAGATAAGAGTTCATCAAATGTTTAGTGAGTACCTTCCATGTGCCAAATGTGGGGGGACAGAGAAGTGTAAAGGACATGGTGCCTGAAGGCGAGCAGCTCCCAGATGGGAGAGGGGGAAAAGGCAAGTGAGTAGGGACACTCCGTTTTGACAGGACATCTGCGAGCGCTGTGCTGCACGAACACAGGAGTCGGGGAAGTTCTCCAGAGGCTTCTTGGGTGACGTGATGCCTCGTTGTGTGGGGAAAGCAAAGGAGTTGGCAGTGGGCAGTGGAGGTGGGGCTGCAGCTGGGAGGAGGGCATCTCAGGCACAGAGCAGGGTGGGAAAGGGTAGGAGAGCCTGGGTTGGGAAGGTGGCAGGCTCAAAACACGGGGCTTTGTGAGCCCTTTGCTTGACCAAAGTAAAAGCATGTGCCAAGGCCCAGAAGTGCAAGTGGGTTCAGTATGGCTGGAGCAGAGCTTCAAGGGCAGAAGCACAAGACTAAGGGTCCGCAGGTTGGGCAACAGGGAGCCAGCAAACGGTTTGGGGCAGGAGAAGGACGTGATGAAAGCTCCCTTGCCAACAGTGGGGAGAAGTGTCGGGATACTTCGCTAGTGTCCACAGTTTTGCCAGGCAAACTGTGCTGCATTGAACACCCTCATGCCAGTCTCACTGGACACGCCAGACATCACAGAAAGACAACCAACTTGCCCCCTAGTTGGGGAACAGTTAGGTGAACTGTGACTTCCTCACACAATGGCAAAAGTGAACGAACCAACTTCACATGTATCAATATGGATCATGTTGAAGGAGGAGAAGTGGAAAGAAAATAGGCTGTCTGCAGTGCAATGCCATTTATGTAAAGTTTTAAAAGTCACAAAACAATAGGGCGTAATATTTATGGATGCAGGAGTACATGGGAGTACCAGGGTGCATAGAACACATATCTGCTGCAGGGTATCTGGTACCTCTGTAGGGGGAGCTATTTGGTAAGGCTTATTTAAAAAATTATTTGAAGCAAGTATGGTAAAATGTTAACATCAGTTAAATGTAGGTAAGTGAGGATATAAATAATAGGTCCCTGTTAAATTTTCTGCATTTTTTAGTGTGTTTGAAATATATTTTTTTTAATTTTTATTAAATTTATTGGGGTGACAATTGTTAGTAAATTTACATAGATTTCAGGTGCACAATTCTGTATTACATCATCTATAAATCCCATTGTGTGTTCACCACCCAGAGTCAGTTCTCCTTCCATCACCAGATATTTGATCCCCCTTACCCTCATCTCCCACCCCCCACCCAAAATTGAAGTGCAAAAAAGGCCATTGTATTAATTACTCTTACTTAAAAACTCTTGTATTAATTACTCTTGGCTGCAAGTAAGAAAATAAGACAGAGGCCTAAGGATAGGTTTTTTTATTTGTGTTTTTTTGTTTGTTTTGCTTTTATCTCATCAAGGGTTGACATGCCTACAGCTTGTTGTGGGCCAAATCTTGCCTATTTTTATCTGGCCCATGAGCTGAGAATGTTTTTTACATTTTTATTTTTTTGTTAAATTTATTGGGGTGACATTGGTTAATAAAAGTATATAGGTTTCAAGTGTACAATTCTATTTGAAAAAAATCAGAAGAATATTCTGGGGTATTTGAAAGGTACATGAAATTCCAACTTCAGTGTCCATAAATAAAGTTTTATTGGCACACAGCTGTGGCCATTCATTTACGTATTGGCTATGGCTGATCTTGTGCTGCAAAGGCAGAACTGAGTTATGACAGAGATGGACCGCAAAGCCTAAGCTATCTACTATCTGGCCCATTAAGAAAGAATTTGCTGACCCCTGCCACTTAAGAAAAGCACCCAAAGGTAGGTGGTTCCAAGATTGGTTAATTGAGTAGTGTGGTGGTGTTGGGGCTTCACGTGGCTCTCCAGCTATACACATGGCTGCCATATGTGTGCCACATCTATGGCTGCCATAGCTCCAAGCACATGACAATGTCTAAAGGTTGCGGTAGGATGGGGTAGGGGGACTTGCCTCATGTGTCTCTCCCTTTTTGACAGGGATGATATTCTTTCCCTGAAACTTTCTAGTGGATTCCACCTTAAATTCCACTGGTCAGAAGTGGGTCACATGGCCAGATTTCCTGTGCCTGAGGGAGGGCTTCAGTTAGGAGGAAAGAAGGGATAGAGCAGCAGGTGGAGAGGCAACAGTACCTGCCCCAAGTATAAACTCAAAAATGAAAAGATTGGATGGGAAGGGGCAAGAGTGGAGGTGGGGACACCACTTAGGAGGCTAGTGGCCAGTGCCATTATCCAGGAAAGAAATGCTGAAATCATGGAGGCTTGGACTGGGGCTGTTTCATGGAGTGGAGACGGTTGGATTCTGGATATATTTTGAAGCGTGAGCCAGTGGACTGGATGTTGGAGGGAAGAGTGGCGTCAAGCAGGACTCCAAGGTTTCTGGCTTGGACAAGTAGGTGTCATTCCAGGAGATGGACAGACATAGTGGTGGTGGAGAGGGGACGAGCAAATCTCAAGGCCCTCACTGTTTCGCCATGTTTCCAGGTAATAGAGAGATGCGAAAATAAAGTAGAGGCAGTGTTCTTGCCTAAAAGAGTTATAACTGAGTGTTACTTTTCTACTCTGAAGAAATAGAATCATTCATCAGTAAGTGGAACAATGTCATGTTTGGGTCCCACATTTTGCAGTTTGCAAAGTGCTTTCATACCCACTTTCTCAATTGCCCCCAATTCCGGAAATTGGTGTGACACGATTCATTCCCATTTACAGATGAGAAAACAGGGATACATGGAGTGGGAAGTCCACAAGCTGGAATGGAAGGTATGTCTTCTCGTAGGTCAGAGGGGGGCTGTTCAAACTAACCCTTGTCTTTCCTGAGCACCGTGTTTGCTTCCGTTTACTCGGGGCGTACACCCAGCTAAGACTCCACTTTGGTTTCCCCCCCTCTTTAATAGTACACTAAACTGCACATTGTTTTATATTTTAAAATATCTATTTTAATATTTCCATACCACAAAACCAGACAGTAATTTGTGTTGTTTGCTTATTTTTAGACAATTGCACATAAGTGTTTTGAATCATCTCTAAAGCCTGATTTCCACAGCGCATAACAAAATTAATTAAATTGCTTTTTTGAAGCAAGGCTGCTTTGTTTCCCACTGAAATGATGACTCATGAGGTCCCACTGAGTCTCATTTGTATTCCTCCCCCAGTAAGTAATTTAAATGTGAGTTATAAAGAAAGGAAAGAAAGAGAGAACCAGGAAAACAAACACACCAAGAAAAACTATTCTATGGATGTGGAGTTACACGGCAGAATGCTGCCAAGTTTCTTTCAGTACCAAATGTTCTAATTAACAGCAGCGCCCTGTCCTGGGTTGTGTGAGTGGTGCAGGGAAGGTAGATTTTGGCCCGATAAAAGGAAACATTTTCGGATCTGCCGAGATGCCCCGCTTTGGTACCGTCTGGCATGGGGGGTCAGTGGGCTTCTCGATGCATGGAGGTGATCGTCTAACAGAAAAGGCTGCTTGGTGGTGGTGCATGTAGCGGGTGCGGGGCTAAAGGACTTCTTATTTCACAGTGCATGGTCCTGGCATAGTGAAGGAATAGGAAGGAACCCTGCCAGTCGAAGCCATGGGAGACCAGGGTAAGGTAAGGTTGGGCGGTAACGTGTGGCAGAAGGATGGAGCTTCCTGAATAGAAACAATGTCCTGAACTAAGAGCTTGCTTTGCCCATCACTTTTCATTTTATAATGAGAAACTTTGCAGCAGTTGGAAGCATAGCACCTAGCACACAACAGGCACGTGATGAATGTGCGCTGAATGCCCACCTGCAGGGAATAGGGAGTGGAGGCATGAGTGAATGAATGGGCTCGTGCAAGACAGAGTGTGGTGGGAGGAAGAATAATGGGATCCCATTGCGAGATGCCTTTACATGGACTTTGGAAGACAGGCTTTGAACGAAGGCGAACTTGGAGCCTGCATTCCATTCTGGTTTAGCTACAAATCTGTGTCTGAGTTATGAGCCAAGCGAGCATTTCAGCTGGTGCTGCTTCTGGTGGCAGTGTGGGGTTAGGAGACTGTCCAAGCAGCCTTTTGGGTTTTTGGTTTGTTTATCCAGAAAGCCAGCAAAGCAGGTCTACTGAAATATAGTGCCAGTCACCTCCTACCTGTCCTACTCTCCTTCCCCCCCCACCCCGCCGCAACACACCCATTGGGATTAATGCCAACAGCTGGCATGTTTGTTTTCTTTTTGTGGAGACATACTTTGCTCCTTGCTCCAATGAGTGTGCTAGCAATTTCACTGATAGAAAGAAAGGGAAGAAGGACCCACAGAGAGGGTGGACAAATGACTTAGAGGGGTGGGCACTGGTAGCTCAGTTTGTTTCAAAACACAATAGGTATCAACAAACTCCTACTTAGAGATGTGTCTCTTCTCCTTGGTTGTCAGAAATACGTACAAGGTGGGGCACTAGATGGGGACAATTTGGGTACATTTCTATTTTTTCCATTTTCAGGAGGCATGTCTCATGGAAAAGCAGTAACATTAGGGAAAGTATATCTCAAGTTTTGAGAGACACTTGGCTAATTCCCATAATCATTCTGTGCCTGAATGTCCCCGTCAGTGAGTGGAGCCAGCACCCACCTGTTGCACACAGATTTTTTTATGAAGGCCAGGCAGATGACACTTGTAAGTCATTTTGCACACTGCAGGGGTGAATTCAAGGTGCCCTCATTTAGATTATCACTCCTATTTGCTAAGTAATGGTGCTTCTTTTAAAATTGATTCTGGGGGTGGCCGGTTAGCTCAGTTGGTCAAGTGTGGTGCTGGTGGCACCAAGGTTGCCGGTTCAAACCCCACATGGGCCACTGTGAGCTGCACCCTCCTTAAAAAAAGTGATTCTGGAAAACATACTCAAACAAAATGAAAATCTACTCCCATTGCTAGTATGGTCAACTGTGAAATCACAGATTTCACTCAAAGGCTGCATTTTACAGAAAGTAGCTACAAATTAAAAATACAGGCCTCCAATAGAACCACCTAGGAGCCTGCACCCACTTCGTTCCCCTTCCAGCCACAGCACAATTACCTCCAGAGCTGTTTGCTAATGTTTATTAACTGCAGGCCTGGGAACAGACAGACACATCCAAGTCAGAATGTTCTTTACCAGGCCAAACACTCAGATGGTAAGTCGAAACCTTTCTCTTAATTATTTCTACTTGTTACTGCTCAAGCAAATTCTGAAAGAAAAAAAAAAACATTTTCTGTGTCCACAAAAAATATTTCTTCCTAAGAGAGTCTTCTGAGCTTTCTTCCCATCTGCGTCTTATAGTTAACAGCAGCCCCTCTCTTCCTCGCCTGTATTTTCTTCTATATAACTACTCAGTCCCAGTGGGTCTGACATTGGTCTTCACCTAATGAACTTGAGAAGTGAACCTCCCTGCTACCCCAGGCCAAGTTGGGATACCTAATTGCCACCAAATATTAGGGATGAGCTACAAAAGTGGCAGGAAGACTTCATTTTTCAAAGTCCAACTTTCTTTCATACCAAATACCTACAAACAGTAAATAAAAGAATGATTCATAATATAATAACTACCCCCCTCGTTATTTCTTAACCTTGTATTAATCTCCTTATTATGAATTAGGGGAATATGCTAAAAAAGAAAATGTTATTGCTCTTTCTACCTCCATAATAAACAACAGTAATTATCTGGTGGAATGCATCCCCCTTCTCTACAGGGAATGATTGCTTCAGGACTGAACAAAATGAGAAATTATGACATCACTGAATCTAGTTTTAAAATTAATATGAAGTGCTTGTCACAAAAGTATGGATCTTCCCAATGGGGGAAAATGTGACTAACATCAAGTGAATCAGAAATATGAAAGTGTCTGGCTGTCATTTACCTGAGCAATTTGTTTGGGTTCTGTACAAGGGAGTCTTGGAGACAAGTGGCAGTTTTGAAAAGGAACACAGAAACAAATGAAGAAGACTGAAAATCAAAAGGGAAAAAAAAAGAAACAGTTGCCACCCAAATTCTTATTAGCTGACCATATTTTCACTGACTTTTTATCGGAGTATGAAACCAACAAAGCTGTAGAAGAGATCATATAATCTTAGAGCTCGGTGAATCCAGATGTTTCTTCACGTTCTTTTAATTTTGAACAAAACATCTTTTCCTACCAAAACTTATTGTGGAGGGTCATTATGAGAAAATTGTGTGAGCACAGCTACCCTGGCTGTAGTGAATGCACGTGCGTGTGCACACACGTGCGCACACATATATGGGGGTGCCAAGGGATGTTCTCTCACATCCATCAGCAGCCCCTGAGCACCATTCCAGGAAGCTCATCACCTTGAGGAGCTTGGAAAAGAGACTGATCCATTCCAAACTCCTCTGGTGATGGAGGGCCCAGAGTCTCAGAGCTGGCCCGGGACTGGCCTGTGGTCACCTAGGCAAACCAGAGCAACAATAGAGCTGAGCCCTCCAAGCCAGGCCCACGCACCCCAGGCAGGACTCCGGAGCTGATCTGTAGGCATTTCCTCACACTCACCTTTTTTCCTGGCCCCTTTGCCTGAGGAAAATTTTCCTGGCCACTAAAGGGTGTTGCTATCATTAGCCAGCCCCATATTTCAGATGTTAAGAAATTTCCTTGCTCTGATGTTAATGTGGATGCAGTCAGAATTAAATCTTAGGCATGAATAAGCTGTGGTCCTTTGGTCCTTGATTAATTTCGTGACATTTATTCTAGAAAGGAAACTTAGAAGCTTGAAACATCCTTCCTCATTAATAAGAAATTTTTCCTTTTGGTAATATAAACATAATTCAAGACCCAATTAAAATGTCCCAAATTTTTGCAATAAGGAAAGAACATTTATAACTCAACTTTGCCATATGTTCTTGTCCCAAATGGTTGTCATATTGATTAAACTGTTCATAACAGTTTGGAATGTAAAAGCTTTGCCAGAGTTGGGCAGTCGTATTTCAGAGCTGTATTTATCTGATCTGTTTGTGTGGGTGGTGGTAAAGGAGACAACTTAGATGCTTGATCATGGCTATTTTAAGTACATTTTTGAGATATTACTAATTGAATTCTGTCAATCTCCGTTTCAACTCAAGTGCTTGGCCCGCCATTGTTTAATTGATGAAACTTGGGACAGAACTAAAGGTTATCAAAATAAAGCTCAGGTTAAATTTGTAGGTGTTGAAACCAAACAGCAGGATTAATAACATCCCACCAATTCATTTGTCTTGCTAAGAGAACCACCAAATAGGTACCTTGCAATGCCCTCTTCTTGATTCTGGAGCTCCAAAGGAAGATGCCAGGGTGGGCCAGAAGCACAGCAGACTCACCCCACACCATCTTGCTCACCCCAATGCCCTCGCTCCTCCCAGGACAGCCTTGAGTCATAATGGAACTCAACCCATACACCAGCTGGCTTGGCTGTAGGTGAGCAGTGTCACTCACTTCCGTTCAACAAACCACACTGAGTGCCTGTGGTTTACCAGGCCTTGTCCATGGTAACAGGGATATGCAGATGGATACGACATGGCACCATCTGAATCTGTGAGGGGGAAAGGACAAGCAAGCCAATACTACTTGGAAAGTGTACCATGAGAGGTATGGACAGGGTGCTTTGGGCTCATGAGAAGGAATTCAGCTATTTCAGGCTGGAGGGTGAGAGCAGCAAAATCAGGGATTGGGGAAGCTTCTGGGAGGCGGTAATGCCTGGACTGAATCTTTTGCAAACTAAAATATATCAATTTTTTTTATTATCAGAGGATTACTGCTTCCAAAAGGGGAAAAAAAATCATTGTAATACCACCACCTGAGATAATACTGCTTATATTTGAAGTATATTTTTTGTCTATCATTTATCTATGTATATACACAAATGCTTTAAAAATGTTCTCAATAGTGCTTCCTTGAAACAAAACATCTAACCAGATGCAATGAATATTTTTCATGTCATTAAATATTCTTTTACATAATATTCTGTTGTACAGGTACCCTAATGTACTTAACTGATTTTCTATTATGGTCATTTTAGTTGCAAAATTTTCATGATTATTAACTATGATTAACATCCTTACTCTTAGTTTTTTTTGTGTACATCTGTAATAATTTCTTTAGTACATATTCCTAGAATGAAAATTGCTGGGTCAGAGGTTATGCACAATTTTAAGGCTAAATACAAACCAGCAGTGTGTGAGAGCTTCCATTTTTCTCCTACTCTTGTCAATACCAAGTCGTTTCAAAGTACTGACCATGTGAAACTATGGACTAAGCTGCAACGATCCTCACTGTCTGATATTCCCACCTTTGTGTGGTCCCCTCTCATAATAAATAGGGCTGTCCTGTAAGACCGCTGGGATATTGCAGAAGTGATAGGTACAGACTTTTTTTAAAAAAAATTATTTTTTTGATATTTTCTTTTTTTCTAACTGCACTGAGGTATAATTAACAAATAAAAATTGCACATATTTAAGGTGTACAATTGGATATTTTGGTATAGGTATACATTGTGTGTATCACGATATGATCACTACAAGCAAGCTAATTAACACCTCCATTACCTCACGTAGTTACCTTTGTGTGTGTTTGTGTATGTGTTGTGTGGGGTGAGATCAGTTAAGCTCTTAGCAAATTTCAAACATACAGTATAGTATTGTTAACTATAGTCACATTATTGTACATTAGATCGCCAAAACTTATTCATCTGACATAACTGAAACTGTACTCTTTGACCCAACATCTCACCATTTCCCCTACCTCCCAGCCCCTGGCAACAACTATTCTAGCATCTGCTTCTATAAGTTCAACTGTTTTAGATTCTACATATAAGTGAGATGATGTAGTATTTGTCTTTCTGTGTTTGGCTTAATTCATTTAGCATAATGTCCTTCGGGTTCATCCATGTTGTCGCAAATGACAGGATTTATTTCTTTTTCAAGGCCGCATAATATTCCAGTGTGTGTGTGTGTGTGTGTGTGTGTGTGTGTGTGTGTGTGTTATGCCCTTCTGAAACTAGGTGTAAACAGCACTGTCACTTCTTCCTGGTTCTCTTCAGTTACTTGTTCTGTTGGAAGCTAACACCACGTCACGGGGACACTCAAGCAACCGTATGAGGGTCTATGTGATATGAAACTGAGGCCTCCTGCCAACCACCAGTACCACCTTGCCAGCCATGTGAGTGAATCACCTTGAAAGCAGGTCCTCCAATTTCATTTAAGCCTTAAGATGACTGGAGTCCCAGCAGACATCTCAATAGCGAGACCCTGTAGCCAGAACCATCCAGGTGAGCCACTCCCAAATTCCTGATCCACAGAAACTATTAGATAATCAGTATTTGTGTCCATAAGCCACTCAGTTTGGGAACAGTTTGCTATGCAGCATTAGATAACTAATGCAATATATCACTTTTGCTGTAATTTTTATTTCTTTGATTTTTAGTGAGGTTTACAATTTGTTTTCAAATGTTTATTGACCATTTTTCTTTCCTTCTCTAGTTTATGCTCTTTTAATATCTTTAGTGTTTGATCTTTTTTCTATTGATCTGATGATTTTTATATATTAAGAATATTAACTTTTGCCCATCATAAACCTAATATTTCCCCTCAGTGTTTATTTTCCTGAGATGACACGTAAAAGCACACTGCAAGATTGGATGGTGGGGAGAGGCCATGAAATTGCAGGCAGAGGAGCATCATGGGATGTGTGGGGAAGTCACAGGGCAGATGAGAATAAGGGAGGTGGGAGTGCCAGGAAACTAGACCAGTGCTTCTCAACCTGAGTGTTCATAAGAATTGCATGGAAATCTGCTTAAAATGGCAATTTAGGTATATCTGGGGTCAGGCCTGAAGTGCCCAGGTCGTGCTGATGATGCTGGCCTGGTGAGCACACTTAGAACAGCAAAGATTTAAAGAGATGGTTTGGAGATAGTTTGTGGAGGAAGTCTTGGAAAACAGCAATAAGCCAAAAAGAAAAAAAGTTAAAATCACCTTTAGTCCCCTGATTCAAAGACAACAACTCTCTGTTGTACCAAGGAGCTGGACCTCTGTCCTGATGGGGGCAGAAAGGCATGGACATCTTGATCTATATTTTTTGAAGGTGGTGCTAACAAGGTTTGTTGCTGACTGCACTTTGAGAGTGAGGGAAAGGAGGGATGTAGGGTTACTGGCGTGGGCAACTGAGATTGTGGTGACTGGGGGAGAAGTAGGTGTTTTGGGGGGTGGGGGAGAGAATTCATTCTGCTTTAGACCTTCGTAACACCTGACGTACTTGCCAGGGTATTGAGGGGGTAGGAAGATGCCTGGTAGGGAGTTGGTAGGTCTGGAGCTCAGGAGACAGGGCAAGCCTAGAAGTACAGATTTTGGCATCAAGAGCATCCGCCATGTTGGAGAGGTAAAGCTTGGGCATTCATGAGCTCCTCAGGGTGACTGTATAGACGGTGAGAAAAGAGGACGCAGGACCGAGCCTCCGGCCCAGGCTCTAAGCGTCAGGTCAGGGAAGAGGAGTCCAGGAAGAAGACCAGAAGAGCGTGTGGCTTTAAATAAGTGTCAGATGATGTTTCAAGAGCCATGAGCAGCCATGAGCAGCAGGGCTGGAAAGGGGTCATTCCTATGCATTCAGCTGGGATTAGGGTTAGTGGGCTGACTGGGAGAGAGACCAACGGGGACCAAGTGCCCCTGGGTTGTGGAGGTGGGGGAGGGGTGAGTGAGAAACAGCAGCTAAGCAATGGAAGTGGGCGATTCTTAGAATTCGAGGAGGTGGCTGAGATTAATTTTTCTCTGAGCTTCCATACTGTACAGGCAGCACGACTGATTTCTCAGAGAATAAACTAAATTTTATTATTTCTTGCGAGAGAGTAGCTAATAAGATTAGACACTGCACTTTTTCTCTGTGCCAAGTGATAGGTACATAGATACTCATTTTGACTCTCCCAATACCCTGGGAGGGATAGCCTATTTTAAAAATGAGAAAATTAAGGGTCGGAGAAGAAGTGAAGAAGCTTGTCCAAGGTCACTGCCAGTATGTGGCAGAGCTGAGGTTTGGGCCAAAGTATGGCTGATGGAAAAATCCTTGCCCAGCTTTTCAGCTCTAGTGCTTCCGGGAGCATTCGGCGGTGCGAAAGAGCCAGGGGTGGCAACAGCACTGAACTGCACACTTAAAAATGGTTAAACTGGGAAAATTCACATTATGTGTATTTTACCACAATTAGGGAAAAAAGGGGAGAAGGGGGTAACAGACTAATCTGCAGACTTCAGAGAGAGAAAACTGCATGAAGATTGCACAATCAATTTGATCCTTCATTTTATTATTGAAGGAGAAACTTCAGCATATGTCCAAATTACTCTAATTTTCAATCACAGTTTGTAATGGCTGAGTCACCTCTCTTTACTTCTTCCTCTGTCTTTTCTCTTTTAGTTTTGAAGTGGATTTAAAGTGCACTTGGATAGGTGGAAGAACCTGTCTTAGTTGAACTCACTGTCAGGTCTCATGGACACCAGGGATGGGTGAGGGCAGGGAAGAGGACATGGGGGAGGGTGGACAGCCATTGACAAATGTGGCCAGGAGGGCCACTCACTCGCCCTCAGAGCAAGCTCTTGGGGAGGCTCCTGCCCTGTGGCTTAGTCCTTGGGAAAGGATATCCTTTCCCCCGCTTTCCCATGGCCTCTGCCTGAGGCTTCCGGCACTTCCTAGGAACAAAGCCGTGGTGTCCACCCAACCACTGACTCGTTAATATAGACCAGTTCCTTGTGGGACTGTTTGGTTTCTAGGGGACCCTGTAGCTCCGTCAGTCCATGGAGCGAAGCCTCAAAGTCACTTACCAGCAAGAGGTCCTGCAATGTGGGGATGGAGCTTTCCCCAGGAGACCAGATTATATGCTTAACAGGTGTTACGGGTTGAATTGTGACCCCTCCCCCCCAAAAAAAAAGATATGTTGAAATCCAAACTCCCAGTACCTCGGAATGTGACTGTATTTGAAGACAGTGTTTTTATAGAGATAATCAAGTTAAAACGAAAGTCATTAGTGTGGGTCCTAATCCAATAAAAGGGGGAAATTGGACACAGATGTGCACACAAGGACGCCATGTGAAGGCACAGGTAGAAGACAGCCATCTACAAGCCAAGGAGAGAGGCCTGGAATAGATCCTTCCCTCAGCCCTCAGAAGGAAGGACCCTTCTAACCTCCAGAACTGAGACAAAAGATTTCTGTTGTTTAAACCATCCAGTTTGTGGTAATTTTTAATTTACAACAGCTCAGAAAACTAATACAGCAGGTAAAACAGACTTCCTTCACTGGGAGCTGACAGTGTGACATATGGCTGCTCTTAGTTACTGAGGTTCCCCCCCACCCCCAAGAATTCCTTTCACCTTCACCTGAGTCCCCCACCAAGCAGGTATTCGAGGCTCCAGGGAGGGTGAGTCGTTCTACAGAAGAGGCCTCCATCTCCGTGACCATGCCTGTCTCTTCTAACCGGATGCTAGAAGTGGAGGAGAAAGAGATGACTGGTGATAAAGGGTTACTTTATCAAAGGGCTTCAAGCACCTTTCTTTGGAACAGGTACTGCATCAAATGTCCTCACCTCAGTGATTCATCACCAGAGTCCACTTGGGAGAGGGCAACTTTTCTGATTTCCACAATTCCCTCTTAATGCATTCTTGTCACTTACGAAGGCACATAAAATTCAGTGCTGACATGGAGGGCTATTCTAAGGAGCTTCGAATGCTAAAGACTTAGTCATATGGACTATCAGTGCTTCTTAATCAATATTACTTAGCTATTGCTAAGGTTTTAGTAAGTCCATCAACAGCCTCTCACCTCCTCTCAGATCATTATTTCTTGAAGTTAGAGTGCCTATTATGGAAAATGTGTGCTGTCATCAGCTGCTTAAACATAAAATTATGCTCTGTATATAGTTGATGAAAGCACCTCCACTCAGCTCATCAGTTTTCAACCAGGACCAAGGAAATTGCTGTCTGATTATTCTGTTCAGCCCCATCAGTGAAGGAGCCCTTTGCAATCCAGTGTGTAAAGACTTGACCGAAATAGGTTTTTGTCTACAAAGGTTGATCCTGACACAAGAGATGAAGAGCTGTTCGAAGTGGTTTAGGGAACAAACTTCATTTTATCAAAGTACAGCGTCTTCCTCACAAATCATTTTTGCTTTAATTTCTCTCCAGTAAGTTCTACTGCCTGAATCTGTGCAAAACTTACAGCACTTGCAGCCAACATGTTGTATTGGAAATGAAATCAAACATGTTGATTTTCTACTGGGATCCTGGAATTTTTTTCACAAAGGTTTTTCTTTTTTTTTTCTTTTTTTTCTTTTTCCTTCAAAGAACCGTTACAGGGAAGCTGCCAGGTAGGCATCCTGGTTCCTAAGTTGCTCTGTCCTCAAGGGCTCAGTCCTTTTCGCTCTGTACACTCTGTCCTAGGCCATCTCGTCCACATCACAGTTACCATCTGCATGCTGGTTATGCCCAAACACATTTCTCTAGCCCACACCGCTCCTCCAAAATGCCAGACCTGTAGAGCCACCCACCTTTTGGACACCTGCACTCACTTGTTCCCCAGACTCCTCAGACTCATCTTGTACAGGCATGTAAGAAATAAAAATCAGCATCATCTTTTCCCTTTCATTACCTAGCATCTCAGGGAACGGCACCCACTGATTTGCCATAGTCTGCAACTTTTTCAATACTTACCTATCCTCAAGGCCCTTCCCTTCCTACCCATATCAGTAGCCAAACCTGTTAACTCAGTCTTCTAAATCTCTTCTACCCTCTCTATCCTCACTTTCCAGTTATTTTGTGTTCCCTGAACAAAGAGATACTCATCTGGGATTCAAATCTGCTGTAGAAGATTTGCATAGTGGCCCCATTCATAACTGGGTCTCCCCAAGTTTCTGAGGTAAGGCATTCCCTGGAGCCTTTTCTGGCAGATGTGTGGAATGGGCTTCCCTTTCTCAAAGAGAAGGGGAGAAGCTCTGCCATGCACCAGGGAAGCAGGTTGGATGGTGTTGGCACGCTGTGCCTCTCTACCCCCAGACCCTGGAACTCCACCAGGGGAAGATGGAGTAGGGGCCAAAATCCATGCTTCCTGCTTGGGAGGCATTTCCCATCAGCTCTCTGGGAGACTGTGTGGGAGGCCTGAGCCTAAATTAGGAAGTAGGTGGGGTTTGTCTTTCGTGTCTCCCACCTTCCTTTCTTTATTCTTTTCTGATGTCCCTTGGTCTCTCAGTACCCTCCTGCTGGCCTCAGGTGCGCCCGACTGTTGATTGCTATCTGAGCCAACTCCTCAAAGTCATCCTGAATCCAAAATCAGCTTCTTCACCTCGTCCATTATTCATTCCTTCAGGGGATGGTGAGTGAATTATGCAGCGCAGTGGAGGTCAGCAGTGTCATGACACCCAAGAATGGTCATGGCAAAGGTCGGATTACTCAGCGTTCACAGGGGACGGCTCTTATCAAAAGGCTAAGAAATGTTACCTTTCTTTCCCTTACTCCTATCCCAGCCTTAGTCTCCAGAGTTGGGCTGTACTAAAGATCACACAGATTGACTTGGTCTAGTCTCAACTCTACCCCAAGAGCATGTCTCGAAAGTGGGATCAGAGCTATCTGGGCTATCACCTGAGTTTACTCTTGTTCACGGCACTAATGAAATGCTAGCCTCCAGGGCTCGGCATTCATGTAGCTTATTCATCGTCCGTGCACATTGGCAGATGCCCCAAGCGGGTAGAGGGCAAGACTGGTGTTCTGCTCCCACTCACTTGCTCCCAAACTCTGAGTTACTGTACAGTCCTTCTCTTTTCTATCCTACCTGATAATTTATTAGTCCTTTGGATTAACTTTGTATTATAAAATAAGCCAGACATACACATGAGCAAAAAAAGAATGCTACTGAATAGCCAAAGCTTATAAACCCACCAATCAGCTTAAGGAATTAAACAGTACAAATGCAATTGGAAGTCCCCTCCCCAACCCACCCTGATTTCATTCTCCTGCCTCCTTCCCTTGGTAATTGCTATTCTGAATTGAGTGGTTTTCATTCCCATGCCTTTCTCTATTCTTTTGCTCAATTCGGATACAAGTATATCCATAAAAATATGTAATCTTGTTTCGCAGTCTCACAAAAGGGTGTCACGCTATGAATTACGCTTCTGCAACTTGCTTTGTTCATTGTCTATTCTTGAGATCTATCCATATTGGTACATGTATTCCATTGTAGGATTATAGCACGGGGTATTTATCCATTCTGTTGATGGACATTTGGGTGTTTCCGGTTTTTTGCTTTTACAAACATTGTGGCTCTGAACATTCTAGTACATGCCTCTTGGTGCAATATATTCTCTAGGGCATTTTTTCCTTTTAAGAACATTTTTATTTTGAAATAATTTTGGACTTACAGAAAAGTTGCAAAAATAGTACAGAGTGCCTACATAACGTCCACCCAGCCTCCCCTAATATTTAATATCACATAACTACAAAACAATAATCAAAACCTCCAAAAATTAACATTGGCAAAATTGTATTAACTAATTTACAGGCTTTGTAGAATCTCAGCAGTTAGAATAGTGTTTTTCAAACTTCATGCTGTGTCCCATTAATGTAGCAATTCTCAATTTTGGCTACACATTGGAATCACCTGGGAACTTTAAAAACTACTGATGCTGGGGTCACACTCCCCAGATATTCTAATTTGTTTGGGTTGTGGCCTTGGCAGTGGAGATTTAAAAGCTCCCCAGATGATTGTTATATGCAGCCAAGATTGAGAACAGCTGCATTAATGGATCATAAAATCAATTTAATTAATCATGCTGAGCATTAAAAAATGAAATGGAATAAAATAGAAGATGTCATAGGGCTTTGCATGCAGGGTAAAAATTCTTGCAGAAAACTTTTGCTTCAATTTTTATAAATATACATTGTGTTACAATTTAAAATTATTTCATAGTGTGTATGACTCATGACCAAAAATATTTCAAGCCGCTATCTAGGTTATAGATCTGGGAGTGAAATTGTTGGATAAAAAAAATATGCATCTTTAACTTTACTGGATGTTGCCAATTTGCTTCCTAAGGTATTTGCAGTGAATCACACACTACCAGCTGTGTATAAAAATCCAATTGTCCCATTTCCTCGCTAACACCTGATAATGTCAGACCTTTAAGATTTTTGTCAATTTGATGGGTATGAAATGGTGTCTTGTGGTGTCTCTCAGATGACTAGAATGGCTGAGTACCTTTTTACATGTACATGGGTCAGGTTTCCGCTTCTGGAAATTGCCTCTTTATGTCTTTTGCCCATTGAAAAACAACTTTAAAAAAAAGTTTATCAACATATTTATTATATGTTCTGTATATCAATCCTTTGTCAGATAACTATGCCGCGCATGTCTTCTAGCATTCTGTAAATTGTCTTTACACTTTTAAAAATGGTATTTGCTGCACAGAATTTTTATTTAAATGCAGTAATGTGTGTATCAACCTTTGACTTCATGGTTTGTGCTCCTTCTGTCTTTTTAAGATAAATCTCCCCTTACCATGAGGTCATAAAGATATTCTTCTTTGTTTTCTTCTGAAAGCTTTAAAGTTGTGTTTCTCACAGTCTTTAATATCTCCTTGGACTTTATTCTTTAATGAGATCATTGTAGATTTCCAATTTTGGGAAAGAATACTGAGATGTTGTGTTAGGGATCTTTCTAGAAATTCTGTCCAGCTTCCCCAATAATAACACTTTGCAAAATTATAGTATAATTTTACAACAAGGATGTTAGCATGGAAACAATCCACTGATGTTATTCAGATTCTCCAGTTTTGCCTGTGCTCATATGTGTGTTTGTGCCTGCGTGTGTATGTGTGTTCTATTCCATTTATTTCCTGAGCAGGTTCACGTGTCCACCGCCACCATCAAGAAACTAAGGAGTTCTTCCATCACTACAAAGGCCCTTTGTAACCACACTCACCTTCCTCCAGTGTCTACACACATTGCCCCTGGCAAACACTAATCTGCTCTTCATCTCTGTAAAGTTGTCATTTCAAGAATGTTATATAGCTTTTTTTCCTTCCTGGCTGCTTGAGGGCTGGCCACCATCGTGAACGACACAGTAACTATCTGGACCAGGAAGTTCATGACCAATAGACCACTTCAACAGAAACAGATGGTCATCAACGTTCTTCACCCTGGGAAGGCAACAGTACGTAAGACAGACATTTGGGGAAAACTAGCCAAAATGAACAAGACCACAACATATGTCATCTTTGTATTTGGATTCAGAACCCATTTCAGTGGTGGCAAGACAACTGGCTTTGGCATGATTATGATTCCTTGGATTAAGTAAAGAAAAATGAACTCAGACGTAGACTTGCAAGACATGGCCTGTATGAGAAGAAAGAGAAAGGAACGCAAGAACCGAACGAAGAAAGTCAGTGGGGCTGCAAAGGCCAATGTTGGTGCTGGCCAAGAGAGAGGTGGAGATTGGACGACAGGAGTGAAGATTAGTCAGTGACTTTGTTTGTGGTGAGTGAGCAGATTTTTCATGGGAAGACTAATAGACCAAGAACTTAAAAACAACAACAACAAGCAAACAAAAAATGGTGTATAAATGGAATCACACAGTATGTAGCTTTTCGGGATTGACTGTTTCATTAGCATATTCTCAAGATGCATCCAGTTTGTTGTCTGTGTCATTGGTTCATTCCTTGTTCTTGGTGAGTAGAATCCCATATTATGGCTGGTACCTCAGTTTGTTTATCTAGTCACCCATTGAAGGATGTCTGGGTTGTTTCCAGTTTGGGACTGTTACGAATAAAGCTTTTATAAACATTCATATATGGGGTTTTGTATGAACATTACTTTTAAAGTCTGGAAAAAATGTGCAAGAATGCAGTTGCTGGGTTGTATGGAAGTTACACATTTAGTTATATAAGAAACTGCCAGATAGTTTTCCAGAGGGGCTGTAGCATTTTATAATACAGTCCCACCAGCAATGTATGAGTGATCCAATTTCTCCACATCCTCCCCAGTATCTGATGGTGTCACTATTTTTATTCTAGACATTCTAATAGGAGTGCAGCGATATCTCATTATGCTTATAGCTCGCGTTTCTTGATGGCTTATGGTGTTGAGCATCTTTTCACATGCTTTTTGCAATCTGTATACTCTTTTTGGTGAAATCGATCTTCACGTCTTCTGCCCATTTTCTAATTGGCTTGGTTTTTTAATTGTTGAATTTAGAGAGCTCTTCATATGTGCTATATACAAGTACTTTGTCGTATATGTGGTTTGAAAATATTTTCTTCCAGTTTGCAGCTCGTCTTTTAGTCCTCTTCGCATGGGCTTTTGCAGAGCAAAAGTTTTCCATTTTGATTAGGCCCAATTTATTGATTTTTCCTTTTACAGATCGTCTAAGAACTCTTTGCCAAGGCCTAATTCCCAGAGATTTTTATCCTATTTTTTTTCCTATAAGTTTTATTTTGTTTTACCTTTAAATTCATGATCCATTTGTAGTTAATTTTTGTATAAGGTGTGAAGTTTGGGTCTATGTTCATTTTTTGCCTATGGTGATCAGTTGCTCCCACACCATTTGTTGCAAAATCTATCCTTCTTCCATTGGATTTATTTTGCACATTTGCCTAAAATCATTTGGGCATATTTGTGTGACCCTCCTTAGGTGTTTAACCTTTTCAAGGATTTAACTCCAGGTCCCAGTATCCATTGCCTTAATTTCCTTTGAGATCTATAAAAAGTGAATCATCATTTTGTAATGATACCAAAATTGCAATTCACAGGGATTTTGCAACAATATCTAATTAAACACTGTTCATCAAGTTACTTTCTGCCTTGTAGGTTACATCTGCCATGTATCAAGCACCTAGGGTCAGCAGCTATGTTGAGCCCTTTATATGTCCTAACCTCCTTTAATCTTCACAGTAACCTTGAAAGGGAAGAGCGACTATCATCCCCATTTTACAAATGTGGAAACTAAGGTTTTGAGAGGTCAAGTAGCTTGACCAAGGTCACACTCTTGGTGACTCTTTACCACCACATCACATCGGTGGACATCTGCTGGAAGGCAGAGTTCAGGTAGTCAGAGGAGCTCTTTTTGGTCTGGGCTTTATATGTGAGGGAGGATCTTAACTCAGTAGGACCAAGGGTAGCCTTTTGACATGCACAGGGAGGAACAGAAGCTAGATATATTTGTTAGCACTTAGTGATGGGTTAGCTGAAGTTTAGAAAAGTTATATAACTGGCCCAAAGTCGCAGGATAGTTAGTCCAGGACTCAAAACCATGTTGTTCTTATGATAGGCGAATTAAGTGTTCTTTCCCCAGACTAAGACCAACCCGTCCACTTGTACTGTGGAGCCCATCTCTTTCTCCTTGGGAATCTGTCTCTTCACCAGTTATTCTCTGTCATCTACGGGATAACCTCTTCTTTTGGCTATGTCTTTCATCCAGCAATTAAAATGTAAAAATGTCCAAAAATCTTCTTGTGTTTGAATATCCCTCCTCCTATCCTTAATTCAACTGCCTCTCAAGCTAATGAACTGTCTCTCTCCTACTCTCATAGCCATCCTTCTGGAAGGAGTTGTCTACATTCGATGTCTCTACTTACTTGCTGCTCACTCGCTCCCCTCTCACTGCAGTCTGGCTTCTGTTCTCAACATTTCTCATATCATTTTTTGTATACTGCTGTTACCAATGTCATCAATGACATCCTAGTTACTCAGTAGTGTTTTCTTTCTTATCTTCCTTGACTTCTCTGCAATAATCAATGAACTTGACTAGCACTTCCTCTCCTAAGTGTTTTTCCCTTGGCTTACAAGACTTGATGTTCTTTTTTTCCCCCCTCCTATTTATCTCTCGTTCCTTGTCTCCTTTATAGGTTCACTGTCTTCCCACTTAGTCACATTGTATTATTATTTTAGTACGTTCAATCTATTATTTTGTTAAGGACTTTTGTGTTTCTGCTCATGAAGGATATTGGTCTGTAGTGTTCTTGTAATGTCTTTGCCTGGTTTTGGTATCATGGTAATACTAGCTTCATAAAGTTAATAAAAAAGTATTTTTCCTCTTCTATTTCTGGAAGAGATAGGGTAGAATTGGTGTTAATTCTTCCTTAAATACTTGGTAAAGTTTTCCAGTGAAACTATCGGGGTCTGGACATTTATTTTTTTGGAGATTTAAAACCATGAATTTAACTTATTAATAGTTATAGATCTATTCAAATTATATGTTTCATACTGAAGGAGTTGTGTTTTTTTCGGTGTGTTTTTCAAAGAACTTGTCTATTTTGTCTAAATTATCAAATGTATGTGTGTAGAGTTGTCTGTAGTATGCCCTTATTATCATTTTGAAGTCTGCAGGGCCTGTTATGATATCCCGTTTCATTCCTGATATTGATGATCTGTGTTTTTTCTCTCTATATATCTTTTTTGTCAGTCTTGCTAGGAGTTTGTCAATTTTACTGATCTTTGCAAAGAAATTTTTTTCATTGATTTTTGTTTTTTCTGTTTTCAAGTTCATCAATTACTGCTCTGCTCTTTTCATTTCCATCTTTTTGCTTGCTTGGGGTTTATTTCACTCTTTTTTCTAGGTTCTTGAGGTAGGAGCTTAGCTTATTGATTTGAGATGTCCCTTTTTTTTTATATGCATTTAGCGCTATAAATTTCCCTCTCACCACTGCTTCAGCTGTATCTCACAGATTTGGGTATGTTGTATTCTTATTTTCATTTAGTTCAATGTATTTTTTTCTTCCCCTGACACTTCCTCTTTGATTAATTATAAGTGGATTAATGGATTAACTCTGAGTGTGTTGTTTAGCTTGTGTGTTCATAGACTTCCCTGTTATCTTTCTGTTATTGATATCTGGTTTGATTCCATTTTGCTCTGCGAGTACACTCTACATGATTTCAATTCTTTTAAATTTGTTGAGGTTTGTCTTAGATCCCAGGGTGTATGTTCCATGGCCCCTTGAAATCAGATAATGTCAGTCCTTGGACTTTGTTCTCTTCCTCAAAAAAAACATTTTTTTTGGCTATTCTAGTTCCTTTATCTATATACCTAAATTTTAGAATTTGTTTTTTGACATCTACAATATCTACTAAAAAGTTTTCTGGGATACATATTGTGATTGCTTTGAACCTACAGATCATTTGGGGAGATTTGACATCCTAACAATATTGTCTTTCAAACCATGGACAAGGTATATCAATCCATTCTGTTAGGACTTCTTTCATTTCTTTCTTTTTTCAGATTCATTCATTAATCCATTCAACAATTCATTCATTCATTCCTTCAGTGTGGCAGACCCTGGGGATGAATGGTGAATAAAACAGATAAGACCTCTGCCCTCTAGGAGACAGACAGTAAATAATGACAGTGGGACCAGGAGGGACACACAAAGGATGGGTATCCCATCCAGTAGGGGGCTACAGGGGAAGGCGATGGAGTGGGGAGGACATTGAAGGCCTCCATGAGGAAGAGCTATCCAAGCTGGGACCTGAAGGACAGATAAGTAAGAGTTAGCCAGGTGAAGGGGAAAGGGCATCACAGGTAGAGGAAGTAGAGGGTTCCAAGGCTTTTTTTCTAACATTCAGCCCCATTATGGGCAATCTGGTTTCACGGGACACCAGCCTTTGGGGTGGGGAGAGCCCTTAGGGACTAGTTTTCAGAGAGCAACTCTGAAGCCATGTAGATAGATGGAGTAGTGCATAAAATGTTAGGAGGATGTGGATTCAGTCTGGTCTGGCCGGTTGATGGGGTGTTAGGAACAAAAAAGACAGCTGTTAGTGTGTGTGTGTGTGTGTGTGTCCCCATCTGTCTTAGGGAGGGGGGTGGATATTGAGTTTGGAAAGGTAAATTGGGAAAGACTTGGGAAGCCTTGAATGCCAACTTAACAAGTTTGAACATTATCCTGAAGGTTGTATGCCAGTGCTCTGAAAGGTTAGATCTGTTTTACAGAAAGCAAGCTGGCTATAATGTAAGAATGGACTAGACAACTGACTTAACCCTTGTCTCTTCTAGAATGTAAGCTCCATGGGAGGAGGGAGTGGATATGTTTTGCTCACCATTGAATTGTCAGCACAGTACCTCGCACATGGTAGAGCCTCAATAAATATTGGTTGAAAAAGTAATGAATAAAGTTGCTGCAAGTGTCCAGGCAAGAGATGGTACAAGGCTGAACTCTGCAGTGACAAGTTTCATGGGCTATTAAGGAGATAAGACCCACAGGACCAGGTAATCAAAAGGTACATAAACTACTTAGTACTGGCTCTAGCACAGGATAAACATTTACTAAGTGGTAGCTGTTAGTATCTGTTGCTACTTCACATAATAGAAATTAAAGCTGAGAAAATGTAAGTATTTCTTTGTTCATTTAGAAATAACATTTTTAAGAAAAAAAAATCTTTTCCAAAACAAAAATAATTGAGAAGAGTGACATTGTTTTGTATCTTTACAAATTTCTTTAACATCTGGCTTAATAGAAAACATCTGGATTTTCCTACCTGTTTCTCCACTCACTCTATTTTGGTATCATGTCATGTAGCTTCTTGAAAACTCCCCTGTACCCTCATAAAAGAAAAAAACAAACAAATAATACTTTAGTATTATTAAGAAAGTAGTCTTGATCTAGTAGATTGCTTTAAAGGCTCTCAGGAACCCTCAGCAATCTGGGGGCTGCTGTTCTAGGGCACATATCTGACAGGGTAATTTCTGAGTCATAGGCGGTGCGTGTTTTTAACCTTATTAAATAGTTCCAAATTGCTCTCTAAAGTGGTCATAGCAATTTATGCAATCAGCAGCAGTGTTTGGAAGTTCTAGTTTCTCACACTTGAGTCAAAATTTGGTATTATCAGACTTTTAAAAATTTACCAGTCTGAGGGGTATTTTTTAAATTTGCATTTTCCTGAATATTAGTGAGGCGGAACATATTTTTCATAAGTTTAATCAGGTTTCCTCTTCTGTGAATTCCCTGTTTTTATTTTTTGCATATTTTTTAGTGTATTTGGTTTTTTCAGTATTGATTAATAAGAGCATTTAATGTATTTCTCATATATTGTATTCCTTTGTCGGGAATAAGTGTTTTAAATACGTCTTCCACAAATATGGAAGAATGCTTGACGTTTATTTTTTCCCAAGACAACTTTTGATGCACAGAACATTTTAATTTTAATGTAATCAAAATTATCAATTTTTCTTTCCAGGTTATACTTTTTGTCTTACTTATTTCATTCTTCCTTACCCAGATGTTATAAAAAAATGTTTTTATACATTTTCTTCAGAGTTTTAAAGATTTATACGATCTGAAGAAACAGGTACTAGACTTATCAAGGGGGATCACTTCATCACTTACATAAATGTCTAACCACTACACTGTACACCTGAAACTAATATCAAGTAATATTGAATGTCAACTAACATACATAAATAGTCACGGGGACGTATAATAGAGCGTAGGGAATATAGTCAGTAATATTGTAAAAACTGTACAGTGTCAGATGGGTAGTAGATTTATTGGGGTGATCACTTTGTGAGGTATATAAATGTCTAATCACTACGTTGTTTTGTGCACCTGAAACTAATACAAATTTTTGTTTTAAAAAGAGTTTTAAAGGTTTTATTTTCCTATTAAGTTCTTTAATCTGCCTGAAAATTGACAGATTTTTGGTATGATGTTAGGTAAAGACATAATTTTATATTTTTATCTTTTATATGAAGATACCCAGTTGTCCTAGGATAATACAGTAACTGCACCATCATTTCCCCCCCCCATATATGTGGGGAGCAGTTTCTAGATTCTCTAATTTGTTCCATTACTCTGAATTCCCTCACTTTGTTTTTCTTTTTCAAAATATTTTGCTTGTTCTAACCTTTTACTCTTAAAAATGTATTATGAGATAAATAATACATATAAAAGAATATATAAATTGTTTATGTACAGTTTAAATTCTAAAATGAACACCGAAAGTATCTTGGAAGCCCCTGTAAATCTCTACCCCATCACATCAGTCTTCATCCCCCAAAGACCACAGGTAAACACTGTTCTTCATGTTAGGTTAGTCATTCACCTGCTTGTCGTTATAGCTTTACTGTTTATGTGTCCCCACCATGAATGGAATCACATCGTGTTTTCTCCATGTTTTCTCTTGTGACTTGCTTTTTTCGCTTATTATGTCCCAGAAATTCAGCTTTGTGAGATACATGTAATTATAATTTATTTTTATGACTGCACAGTATCCCATTGTATGACTATACCACAACTTAGTACCTACTAATAGACACTTAAATAATTGTTTCAGGTTTTTGCACATTTCAAACAATACTACAATGACTATTCTTTTATATGCCTCTAGATGCACATAGGAAACTTTCTCCAAGCTGTCAACAGATGGTTGTTGGCACCAATTCAAGGCCAACAGGAATCCTCGATTTGGGGTGCAGTGAAGAAGGAAACTTTATTCAGTGCAAACAGCTCAGTCATGAAGCAGCATGGCTGTGGAACAGTACAGTTGTGAGGCAGCCCTGGAGCAAGGCTCCTCTCCAGCTGCACAGTTCTGTTCTGCTCTGGTTTGCTCCACATGCTCCGTCCACCACATTCTGTCCTGCTCCACCCATGCCTGCTCCAGGGAGAAGTCTTTGGTGTTTCAGGTCCAGCCAGGAAAAACACAGGCTTCATTTAGTCTCAGTTGGAAAGGGAAAGTGCACTCCCGAGTCAGGGGGAGCTGATTTATGTAGAGAGAAGTCCCTGCCCCTGGTCCCTGATTGGTCTGTCTTCCTGCGAATGAGCGCTCCAAGTCCTCACAGTTTGATTGGTACAAAAAGCACTGTCCTGATTGGTCAAAATGGAGCTGCTCCAGTTGGTTGGTGAAGATGGTAATGGGAATATAAGTGTGTAGCTCCAATTGGACTGGGAACATCTCAGTCCTATTGGTTGAAATAGGATTCCAGGAACTCCTTAATAAGAGCTTATTCAGATGGCCGGAGCACAGTGCAGGCAGGCAGTTCAGTGCAGGAGGCAGAAAGCTCAGTGCAGGCTTCTCCCTGAAGTATGGTTTGTGTGAGAGGTCTCTGTTTAGAAATGGATGCTAGGCTCTGGTTTTTGGTATTTTTTTTTTAATTGGAGCACTGTTATCTACCAGGAGCCCTTGGTAGGTATCTTCTTTCTCAGCGTTTACAAAACCAAGGAATACAATTGCTGGGTTATAGGGTAACGGCATACCAATTTCAGTAGATAATGTCAAACTTTTCCAAAGTACTTGTTACATTACTCCCAGCAAGTCCCTGCTGCTCCACGTCTTGTTAACAAATTCTCTTACTTTTTCACCTTTGCCAATTTGGTAGGTATGAAGTATATCTCATTTTAATTTTAATTTACATTTTCTTTATTAAAATGTCTTAAGCATATGTTTATATATTTATGGACCCTGTGCAGTTTGTTTCCTTCAAAATGTGTCTTTTGTCCAGTTTTTTAATTAGGGTATAATTTTCTTATTGATTTTTGAAGTTCTTTATGTATTTAAATATTAATACTTTATTAGCTTTATATACTTAAATATCTAATTCCAGCATGTGGCTTGTCTTTGTTACTTTTTAGGGGTTCTTTTAATGAGCAGAAGTTCATAATTTTGATGTAGTTGAGCTTATTATTTTTCTCATTGGTTTATACTTGCTTCTCTAATCCGAGGTCATAAATTTGTGCCCCTGTATGGGGTCTCCTAAATATTTTGTACTTTTGCACTTTACATTTAAGTCTTCACTTCATCTCCATCTGGAAGTGATTTTCATGTGGTGTGAGGTAAGCATTTCTTTTCTTTTTTCAATGTAAACTGTTCTCCCAGAACCATTTATATTATATAGTCTATCCTCTTCACTGATCTGTAATTCCTTCTCTGTCATCAATCAAAATACTGTGTACATGTGCATGTATGGACTCTATTCCAATGCACTATTTGTCTACTCATGAATTAAAATCACAGGGTCTAAATACTATAGTTTTTCCTCTTGAATTATTTTTATTAGGAAGATGAAATGTAAAAGAAACACATACGTAAAATTATTTTGAGGCATCAATGTAACATGAGGTAGCAATTTTCTCATCTTACAATTCCTTAGTTTTTACTTAAGTATTATCAGAAGTGAATCATAAGCACACAGCATTTATAGCACATTATTCCTGTTCATTACTATGAATCTTGGTATCTGGCAGAGTTTATTCTCCTCTCTGGATCATTTCCTTTTGGAATATCTTGGCTACTTTTGGCCCTTTGGTTTTCAGCATAAATTTTAGAATTAGGTTGACATATTATGCAAAAATAAAGCAAAACAAAACAAAAAAACAAAAAAACCTTGGGTATTTTATTGGAATTGCACTTAATATATAGATCCATTTTGGGAGAAAATTGGTATTTTTAAAATACTGAATCTTCAACACAAGATCATGATATGTTTCTCCATTTGTTTATGTATTTTAAAAGAGTTTTTAATAAAGTTTTACAATTTTCTTTATAAAAGGCTTGCACATAATTTGTTAGATTTATTATAAAAAGTTTTATTTTTGAAATAATTTAAATGGTATTTTTTAACATCGTAGACTTTATTTTTTAGAGCAGATTTAGATTTATGGAAAAATTGAGTGGAAAGTACAGAGAGTACATACGTACCCCAATCTATCTCCCCCTCCCCTTACAGGTTCCCGTTACTAACATTTGCTATGATTGATGAGCCAATATCCAAACATTATTATTAACTAGAGCTCATAATTTACATTAGGGTTTACACTTTGTGTTGTACATTCTGTGAGTTTTGACAAATGTATAATGATACATATTTACCGTTACAGTATCATACAGAATAGTTTCACTGCCCTAAAAATCCCCTGTGCACTACCTATTAATACTGATTGATTGTGAGTTCCAGGCTCTGTGTTTTGGGGGAAGCAGGCAATTTTAAGTACATCCCAGTATTTACCAGAAAGTATCACCAACCACATAAGTCATTTTTTTCTTGAAAGAACACTTTTATATCAACTGACAGATGGTCAGGAGGGTTCATTCGGTGTGGTGGACAGCTTCTCATATTTTTGCCATCTCAACAAAGATATCGGTTGGATTAGCCCAGACCAGGCATTTATTTGGTTATTTTCAAGTTCTGGACTTGCTGGCTCAGCGTCCAGCTGAGTCCCCTTGGAGGCACTGTACATACTGAGCAATTTTCCTCGTTGACAATGATTACTTGGAACACATTTGATGTTGCGGTCTCAATAAGTCACTGGTACTAGAGATAGTTGTTATTTGCAGTATAGAGGCTAGACCTTTATCGAGATCAGCCAGATGCCCCAGAGCCTACCACTGTGACACTCGGAGACCTCTCTGGGCTTCCCTTACAAGCTTGGTAGCAGTGCTTTCTTAGCAGTGCCTTTCCCCAACTCTCCAAAGCACAGTTCCTCCTCACACGAAACTCGGGCTGTTGCAGCTCTGGAGGACCTTTATAAAGACCAGCGTGGGGTTGGGTATCAGGAAACTGCACACAGAGGATTGTTCTTGAGGAAGTTCTTTAGGTCATCCAGCAAATATTCGTTGAGTGCCTATTTTGTGCCAGGCAGTGTGCTGGGTTATTGAACTACGTGAAGGAATAAAACAAAGGTTCTTCCTTCCTGGAACTTACATTCTTGCAGGGGAGGGCAGACAAACATGATCCAGACATGAATTTTATGCCAGTATATTGGAAGGTGATGCATGTTTATAAAAATGAAAAAGTAAAACAGGGTGAAGTTGATTGAGAGTACGGTGTATGTGTGGGGGGGATGTGGTGAGGTTTGCAGGATACTGTATTAGTTAGGATGGTGTGGTGAGGCCTCATTGAGAAAGTGACATTTAAGCAAAGACTTGAAAGAGGTGAGGGAGTTAACCTTATGAAATGCTAGGGAAAGAGCATTCTAGGAAAAGGGAACCATCAATGCAAAGGAACCGAGGCAGGAGTGAGAAATACATGTTTGAAGAACACCAAGGAGACCGATGTAGCCGGAACAAAGAGAGCAAGGAAAGTGACAGAAGAGGATCAGACAGACAGGTAATAGGTAAAGGAACCGGAGAGTATGAGGACATTTTAAGGACTTGAGTTTTCCTCTGAATGAAATGGGGAGCAAGGGAGTGACTTGATCTGATTTAACATGTTAGAAGGATTTCTTTGGCTGCTGTGTTGAGAATATACTCTAGGGCTCAAGGGCCAAAGCAGGGAGACCATTTAGAAGGGTAACTCCGTAATCCAGGTAAGAGATGAGGGTGTATTAGATCATGTTGGTAGCAGTGGAGCTGGTGAAAAGTGGTAGAATTTTGAATATATTCTGAAGGTAAAGCCATCAGAATTTGCTGAAAGATTGTTGTGGCATGAGAGAAGTGACAAGTTTGATGTACATATTTTTGGCATGACCAACTAGAAGTATATAATTGCCATCCAACAAGAAAGGGAAAGTCATGGATGGGTAGATAGGTTGGAGAAAAAGATCAATAATTCAGTTTTAGACATGTTGAGTTTGAGATATCTTAGATACTCAGATATCTAACTCACACAGAGCCCTGTGTGTGGATGTTTATAAAGGCTTTATTCATAACTTTCAAAGCTGGAAACAACTCATAGGGGCTTCACCAGACAAAAGGATGAACACATTGCGCTACATTCATACAATGAAAGATTATACAGCAATAAAAAGGAATAAATTATTGATATACGCAGCTACATTTATGAATCTCAAATGCATTGTGCTAAGTGAAAAAAGCCAGACTCAAGTGGCTACACACTGCATAATTCTGCAAGAAGTGAAAACTAAAGGAACAGAAAATAGATCAATAGTTATCAAAGAATGGGGATGTTGGTAGGGGTTGACTACACAGGGGAACAGGGAATTTTTAGGGGTATTGAGAATGTTCTATATCTTGACTGTAGTGATTGTTAAACAACTAATGTGTTCATCAAATCTCACAGAACTACATACTAAAAAGGGTGAATTTTGTCGTATGTAAATTATACTTCAACAAAATATATAAAATATTATATAGCCCATTCTTCAGGTAGCTGGAGTAGAACATACATTAGTTGAATGAAAATAAATGAATCAATGAACATGAGGCAGTGTTTGTAGTAAAGAAGAGCAGTTATCTTTTGTGAATCAAGTTTCTGTTCCCTGGTCCCATATAAAGTAACAAAGACTCTTTATTTCAATTCCAAGTGCTAGTACTTGAAAGTGGTGACCAATCCTGGCCACTACCTATCAAATGCACAATATGTGAGTATTTGTCAGTATCGGTATGATGAATGTTTCTTGGGTCTGTTCCTACTGTGGGGTTTATAGCTGTGTTTCCCGTGTAGAAGAGGGCAGCTTTGAGCTGTGCCTCAATGGGAAATGGAAATTACTGGAAGGAATTTTAAAATTTGGCTATTGTACAGATTTAACCAAATGGTGTGTTTTTTTCCTGAACAGTCTGCTCCAGTTTGCATCTGTGGGTTTTTGGTTAGAGAGTAGCTGTATAGAATTATAGCTCCCAGCCTCAGACTTCCAGATTCTATCTTTGCACGTTCTGAAATCAGTCAATGTTATTTTAGAGTCTTGCTGCTTGAGGGTTCTCTCAAAGCTCTTATGGGGCCCATGAAAAGGAAACAGGCTGTCTTGGCCTCCGCTCTCCTGCTCTGTTGTGATGTTGCTAAGTTCCAAGCAAACAAGAATTATGGTACCTTGTCAGACACAGAGAAAGGCTCAACATCTGTCCCAGCTCCTTGGAGCTCCCTGTTCTCATTATTAGCTTTGATAGAAACTTCCAGCGGGGCCTAGCTAGACAATAGTCCATAAGCCATTGCCATTAGATGGATTACAGTCACAAAAACTAGCCTTGGGCTGTGAGCTGCCTATAGCTTATCTTAATGCCACAGGAGCTTTGAAATGAGTGTCTCTAATTAGCCAGACATATGGCTTAGCTGCATACATGAGCCCTACCAAACACAGTTAATCAAAGTTTATGGGCTTGTTTCCATTCAGTCACCAGTCTCATCTGCCCCTTCCCACCTCTATACCATTGCTGTTGCTGTTCCCGCCACCTGGAATATTCTCTTGCTCCCAGCCCTCTCGGGTATGCCTGCTGAAATTACCCCATTCTTGTAAGGCCAAATCCCTGTCCCCTCTCCTCTGGGATGCCCTCCTGAAACTGTCTTGGAACACTTCCTCCCTCTGTTGACCCTCCTAAGTGATACATGTGTCCTTGTCTTAATAATCTTTCTAGACCACACGTGATGGGAGGATCTTTATCCCACAGGCAGGGTTTAGTCATCCCTGTACCAGTTCACCACTCCCCTTCCTGTACCCCCTACTCCACACATCATCTCTGGATCTCCATGGTGCCAGGTTCAGAATGGGCAATCAGAAAAATGTTTGCTGATGTGGAAAGCCAGAAGTCGGAATGAACAAATGATTGAAAGCTGCTCTCTACATTAGCTCCTGGGAAATCAGACAAGTTTCGAGTGTATGCCATGTGGCATCCAAATCTAATATATCTATAAGTGTTTAGAATTTCAACATATAAACCCTAGTTACAGACTTCAAAACTCTGTAGATTTCTTCCATCTTCATGTAGAAATTAAAAAACAACAACACTTCAGCAAACAAAAATGAATGTCTGCTTGAATTTGAGAAACGTGGATTCTGATTGTTTAAAGAAAACTTCAAAGCAGAAAGGAAGTGAACAGTATTTAATTTAAAGAGTTCATTTGATTACAGGTGGGAGACACTGTTCCCTGTGTAAATGGCTGCAAAAGCCTGCGTTGTCAATTAGAGAAAGAAACACAAATCTGGAAGTTGAATCCATGCCTCATTTGATTTGAAACCTGAATTATTTACTGTTGAGATTTATATAAGATTAGATCTCTCTGTTTAAACACTAAATCAAGCTTAACAGGAAGCGATATTGCAAATAAACAATGTTCTCTCAAATGGTGCTTTTAATACTTTCATTAAAAAGGAAATCTCGCTGAGCTTTTTATTGCAGACATTGATGGCTCTATAAATTTTGATGAGCCATGTGCTAGAATTCGTGCACCATTAATAAGAGAAGGTACTCCTTGCTGACTTATGGATGCAGCAGGGCTTGCAGAGAGCACTGGCTTAGCACCCAAGCAGGTCTGGGTTCCAGTATCATTTCTGCAACCGACTGGGGCAAGTCCGTTCTCCCTGGGCCTTACTTTCCACATCTAGAGGGAATTGAATTTTGGTTTTATTTTCTTTCAATGAACCTTGGGTAATGAAGTAAAGATAGTTAAGTTGCAGTTCTCCCACTGTTTTATGTCATTGTTCATTGCTTAGTTTATTTACAACCACATCCTATAGTTTTTAAGAATTTTTAAAAATTTTTTATTAATTAAATTTATTGGGGTGACAATCGTTAGTAAATTTACATAGATGTCAGGTACACAATGGAATACTATTCGGCGTTAAGGAAAGATGATATAGGAGCATTTGTGACAACATGGATGGATCTTGAGAGTATAATGCTAAGTGAAATAAGTCAGACAGAAAAAGCAGAGAACCCTATGATTTCACTGATATGTGGTATATAAACCAAAAACAACAAAAGTTTTTAAGAATTTAACAACTAAAAAGACGGACATGGTGTCAATATTTTTAAAATGTCTCTGGCATTTCATATGTCTGGATGCATTAACCTTCTTATCATTGTGATGATTCAGTGTTGAAGTCAAACAAGAATATGTCAAACTTCTGTCAGTTTCCTCACTTGCATTTGTTACTATGGAAAAACATTGTCGAACATATTCTATTAAAGCAACATCCCTTTTTTTAACTTCCTCATTCTTCATTTGCACCTACCATAGCTTCCACTGTTTAATGAATGCCTCTGCCACATTTTGGCAGTGAGGGTCAAGAAGGTGCAGGCCTCAAAGCATACTGGGAAATTAGGTTGCCAACACTCGGAATCTGGCCATTACACCACTAACATTTGTTCATTACCCCAATCATGGATGCCTGCGAGAGATCATTCGTGGACCTTGGTCCAACAATATAACACTCCTCTGTATTGGGGCTAGTGCAAAGGGTCAACTACACATTGTTGAAGCAGAGGCAATGAATTATGAAGACAGTAAAATTAAAGTAACACTGGCAACTTTGAAAATTCTGTACATACAATGGTTTCCCTTGGGGGCTTTGAAGTACCACCACCTGTGGTCTGACGATGGAAGTGTGGTTCAGGGCCTGTGCATATTAGTGGACAACCACTTAGTAGCCTTCGATGAAGATGCAGAGTCAAAAGAGGATGAGGAGGAGGACGTGAAACTCCTAAGTATATCTGGAAAGCGTTCTGCCCCTGGAAGTGGGCAGAACTTGCTGCTGATGAAGAGGATGATGACGATGATGAGGAGGAAGCTGAAGGAAAAAAAGCTCCAATAAAGAAATCTGTATGAGATACTCCGGCCAAAAATGCACAAAAGTCAAACCAGAATGGAAAAGACTCAAAACCATCACACCATGATCAAAAGGTCAAGAATCCAAAAAACAGGGACAAGAAACCCTCCGAAAACACTGAAAGGACCTAGCTCTGAAGAAGACGTTAAAGCAAAAATGCAAACAAATATAGAAAAAGGTGGTTCTCTTCCCAAAGTGGAAGCCAAGTTCATCAATTATGTGAAGAATTGCTTCTGATGATTGACCAGGAGGCGATTCAAGATCTCTGGCAGTGGAGGAAGTCTCTTTAAGAAAATTGTTTAAACAGTTTCTTAAAATTTTCCGTCTTATTTCATTTCTGTAACAGTTGCTATCTAGCTGTTCTTTTTATAATGCAGAGTGAGAACTTGCCCTACCGTGTCTGATAAATGTCCAGGTTCCATTGCCAAGAATGTGTTGTCCAAAATGCCTGTTTAGTTTTTAAAGATGGGAACTCCACCCTTTGGTTTTAAGTGTGTATGGAATGTTATGATAGGACATAGTAGTAGTGGTGTCAGACAAATGGAAATGGTGGGAAGACAAAAATATACATGTCAAATAAACTCAGTATTTTAATAAAGTAAAATAAACAGGTGGAGAGCCGGGGTAAACTTTTAAATGGGGGCAGCAAGTTTGCTCTTCAAAGAAACAGTATGTTTTGAGAGTTGTCATTTCTGAAGTGCATCTTATACAAGCAAAATTTCATTTTTTGTCTTTCATTTCAAGATAGACATTGAAATATCAAAATGCATCAGGTTGAGTTTTTAGAACAATCAGAACATCTAATTATCTAATGACTATGCCACTGGAATGTGGTCATCCAGTTATAGCTGGCAGACAGAAACAGTTGTGAGGGAAAGGGTGAATGTGATCTGGATCTATGTAAGAGAAGGAAAGGCATTCTAGTGGGTGGGATACATAAATACATTTAGAGGGCAGTGGAGAGATGAGAAGAGGATGGACTGCAATGACAGTGGCAGTGAACCCAGATTCAGACGTAGACTCAAATCTAGGCTCTCTACCTCTTACTACTGTGTGACCTTGGACAAGTCTCTTAACTTCTCAGAGCCTCAGTTTCTTTTCTTTAAAGTGGGGGAAGAAACATAAGAGTCCTATCTTATGGAAGAAGGTACGGGGTCATACGTGTTAAGTCCCTGATTGAGCACAAAGTGCTCAATAAGTGGTGGCTTTTATAGGCAGAGACAAGTGGCCTCAGGGAAGGAGAAGAAACAGCCAAGATTGAAAGGATTTAACCCAAGTTCTATCCAAACATTTTGAAGTTCAGACTAGCCCTGGAGGCAGGAATTCTGGGTTATACATTTAACCTCTCTTCACCTCAGTTTCCTCATCTGCTAAATGGAGACTCTTTTAAAATTGAGATATAACTCACATACTATAAAAGCCACCCTTTTGAAATATGCAATTCAGTGTTGACAGTGTATTCCCAGTTTTGAAACCATCGTTACAATCAATTTTAGGATATTTTTATCAACCCAAAAGGAAACCCATACCCATGAGTGGTTAGTCACCATTTTAAAACCATATTTCCAATTTCTACAAAAAAAATGGAATATTGAGTGGGGTTGTGTTGAATCTGTAGAACAATTTGGAAAGCTTGGCATCTTATCAATATTGGGTCTTCAGACCAATGAGCAAGGGCTATTTCTCCATTTATTTAATCCTTTAATTAGCAACATTTTACAGTTTTCAGTGCATGGGCCCTTCACTAATTTTGTTAAACTTTTCTCAATTTATCTTATTTTTAGATACTATTGTAAAGTTCTATTTCAATATCTGATCATTGATACCATATGAACATAAAACTGTGTATATTGATCTGGTAATCTGCAACATTGCTAAACTCGTGATTAGTTTTAGTAGCATGTTGTCCGTGAATAAAGGTAATTTTACTTTTTCCTTTCCAGTCGGATGCCTTTCATTTCTTTTTCTTGTCTAATTGCCCTGTTGAATATAAATGGTGAGGGTGGGCATTCTTATCTTGTTCCTGATCTTACAGAAAAAGCATTCAGTTTTTCCCCATTAAGTATAATGTTAACTGTGATGTTTTTGTACATTGCTTTTATTGCGTTGAGGAACTTCTGTTTCTAGTTTGAGTGTTTTTATCATGAAAGGATGTTGGATTTTGTCAAATGCTCTTTCTGTGTCTGTGATCTTGTGGGTTTTTTTTTTTCCTTTAATCAATTAATATGGGATACTACGTTGATTGATTTTTGGATGTTAAACCATCGTTACATTCCAGGGATAAATTGCACTTGTTCATGGGGTGTAACTTTTTTTATAGGCTGCTGGATTCAATTTGCTAGTATTTTGTTGAGGATTTTTCTGCCTATATTCATAAAGACTATTGGTCTGTAGTTTTCTTTTCCTGTAATGTCTTTGGCTTTGGTTTCACAATAATATGGGCCTCAAATAATGAGTTTTAAAGTGTTCCTTCCTCTTCTATTTTTTGGAAGACTTTGTGAAGAATTGGCGTTAATTCTTTAAACATTTGGTTGAATTGACCAGGGAAGCCATCTGGGTCTGAAATTTTCTCTCTGGAATATTTTTAACTACAAGTTCAATTTCATTAATGTATAAAGGGCTATTTGGGTTATGTATTTCTTCTCTTCTGTCCCCTCCTCTCCCTCCTCCTCCTTTTACTTACTGTTACTGGTTTATAATAAAGGTTACAGCTCAGAAAGAGCCAAAAGGAAGAGCTGCATAGTGCAAGGTATGGACAAAGGGGCATGGAGCCTCCATGCCTTTTTCACTGCGAGCCAACCTGGAAGCTCCCCAAGGCGCTTTATTTAGGGGTTTTTATGAAGGTTCTATTATGTAGGCATGATTGATTAAATCATTGGTCATTGGTGATCTACTCAATCTCCAGTCCCTCACCTCTCCTCAGAATCAAGTCAAGGGTGGGGGCCAGCCCGGTGGCTCAGGCGGTTAGAGCTCCATGCTCCTAACTCCGAAGGCTGCCGGTTCGATTCCCACATGGGCCAGTAGGCTCTCAACCACAAGGTTGCCAATTCAGTTCCTCAGCTCCAGGTTGGCTGTGCCCCCTACAACTAGCAACAGCAACTGAACCAAGAGCTGAGCTGCGCCCTCCACAACTAAGACTGAAAGGACAACAAATTGAAGCTGAACGGCACCCTCCATAACTAAGATTGAAAGGAAAAAAGTCCTGGAAGTCCACAGTGTTCCCCAATAAAGTCCTGTACCCCTTCCCCAATAATATCTTTAAAAAAAAATTGCCTCATGCTATAATAACATGCCCAAACAAAGTCAAGGGTGGGGCTAAAAGTTGCAACCCTGTAATCACAGTCGGTTGATTACTCTGGCTTTCCTGAAGCTATCTAGGGACCCACCAAGAGTCACCTCATTAGCATAGGTATGGTTAAAGTATATTTCTTTGGTATTTTGGTCTTTCAGAAAACTTGTCCATTTCATACAAGATGTCACACTTACTGGCATATGTTGTTCACAGTATTTTCTTATCATTTTATTATTTGTAGAATCTGTTGTGATGCCACCTTTTTTGTTTCTGATCTCATTTGTGTTCTCCTCTGTCAGAGGAGAGCATTTTTTTTCTTTTTTTTAAATTTATTAGTTTCAGGTGTACAAGACAAGGTAATACTTAGACGTTCATCATTTATATCCCTCACACTGTGAACCCCCTCCCCCCATCCACTATCCCTCTGACCTTGCACCGAGCCATCACATTATATATATAAATTTATAGTTGGCATTCATTAATGTTTAGCTTCTGGTGTACAATGCCATGATCAGGCATCCACAGTATCCCTGAGGTGGTCTCCCAAATAGGACACATGTCCATCGGATACCCAACAAAATCTTTACAACATTATTGAATACGTTCCCCAAATTAATTTTCAAAAAACCCTGAGGCCATCTTGTGGTTACCAGCTGCTTCCTAATCCCTTCACCTTTCCCCTTATCCCCACCCCGCGCCCCCGCCCATCTAACAACTCTCGGTTTTTCCTTTTTGTCCCCAAAACTGTTTCTGATTAGTTCATTCACTTATTCTTTTGTTTAGATTCCGCATATAAGTGAGATCATATGGTACTTGTCTTTCTCTTTCTGACTTATTTCACTTAACATAATGTTCTCTAGATCCATCCATGTTGTTGCAAATGATAAGATTTCTTTCTTTATGGCTGCATAATACTCCATTGTATAAATGTACCACAGCTTCTTAATCCAGTCATCTACCGATGGGCATTTCGGTTGTTTCCATATCTTGGTTTATTGCAGCACTTTACACAATAGAGGAGAGCATTTTGTTCTCATTTGTCAGGCTAGAGGTTTATCAGTTTCACTGTTCTTAAAGAATCCTCTTGGTTTCATTGATTTTCTCTATTGTTTTTCTATTTTCTATTTCATTGATACTGTTTTGGTCTTTATTACTACACCGATTCTTCAAAGCGTTTAATGTACTTTTCTTTTTATAGATTCTTAAGGGAAAAGGTGAGATCAGCTTGAGGTATTCCTTTTCAAATATAGGCATTTAGTAACATAAATACATCTGTAAGTATTACTTTGGTGGCATCACATAAATTCTGTTGTGTTTTCATTTTCATTCTGTTTTAAATATATTCTAATTTCTCTTTGATTTTTTTCTTTTTCCCATGAGATATTGGGGAATATATTATTTAGTTTTCAAATATTTGGCGATTTTCCAGATAGCTTTCTCTTATTGATTACAAATTTGATTCCATTGTGGTCAGAGAATAAACTTTGCATGATTTGAATACTTCTCAATTTATTGAGGTAAACTTTGTGACCACAATATTATATCTATCTTGGTAAGTGCCCCACGTGTACTTGAAAAGAATGTGAATTCTGATATTACTGGGATTGTTCTATAAATGTCAATTAGGTTAATTGAATTGGTCGTATATTCAAATTTTCTATATCTTTACTGATTTTCGGCCTACTAGTTTTTTTTTTCCACTTATTGAGAGATGGGTATTGAAATCTCGGACTATGCTGGTGGACTTGTTTGTTTCTCCTTGCAGTTCTATCCATTTTTATTTCATGTAGTTTGAAACTCTGCTATTAGGAGCAAAATGTTTAGAATGTTTGGTTCTTTTGATTAATTGACAACTTTATTATTATGAGATGACTTCTTTACCTTTGATAATATTCTTTCCGCTGAAATCTTCTTTGTCTGGTATTAATATAGCCACTCTGGCCTATGGTTAACTCCATCATCTCTTTCCTACAGGGACAAAACCCAGATGAGGGACACACTCTACCGAGGGAAATAAATGGGCTGAAATTGATTACAGTGTTTCTGCCAAGAAACTAAAAGCTTGTTACTACTGTTCATAAAAAAGAATTCCACCAGTGTCCCTTCAGGAAGGTAAGGTCTATTTCTCCAGAAGGCCTCAGGAGAAAGAAGGGAGTTAGGATGCTAGCAGTGCCAGCAGTAAAATAAGGTAGTAAGAGTGTCTTGTGGATGAGGATACGTGTTGAGAAGAGCTTTTCACGTAAGGCACACAGGCCTCTGGTTAAGCCAAGCCCCTTCCTGGGTGCATTCATCGGCTTTAGATTGTACTTTTCGGCATGCAGGCACCCAGCATAACTTGCAGCATTCATGTGTGGGCCTCATCCCCCCATACTGTTAAAACCTAAGGCTGAGTAGTACACCCACTGCCATGAGCAAGACCCCCACATTTGAAACAAGACAAGGATACACAGCAGAGCAAGTTTATTTACTGAAGACAGCCTGAAGAATGTTCTGTGTCGGGGGAGGGGAAGAGCTTTGGGGCTATGCCACTGGGAGTGGGTGCAGCTTTCAGAGGAGGCAGCAGTAAGGAGCAGGTCAGCAGGCCGGGTTCAGGAGGTAGACAGGAAGGCACACAGGGGAAGCCTAGGGGAAGGGTGCTGGCATCTGGGAAAGTGCTGGCACTGGGCAGAAATGCCGGCACCTGGCAGAGTTAGCCCTCAACAAACCTCACACAATCCCCAACTTGTGTTTGATCCTCACTGTCACCTTCCTTCCTTAGGCCTGCTTTTACTACCTGGGTGGGCCTCAGGGTCCTACTGTGTCGTCTGAGAGAAGTCATGCATAGTACTGAGAAAAGAAATGAACTGTGAGGTAGAAGGTCGGCCACAGACTGGGATGGGTGGGAACAGCATAGACTCTAGAAGAATTCAGGCCAGGGGTCCGTCTCTGCCCTGTCACTTACTAGTCACATGATCTTGAGAAAATTACCAGGCCTGTGAGCGTCAGGTTCTTCATCTGTGAAGTAAGTGGGTCTGATGAGCCCTGTCCTATAGGACTGCAGGAGAGTATGGAGTGTTTGTAAAGCGACTCGCACAGTGCCTGGTGTACACTGCAACTCTGGTGAGTGGCAGTGATGTCTAGTATTATATTACCCCCAAGCCCTACTGCTCTCTACTCTGGAAAATTTGGTTTTTGTTTGTTTCTCAGATCTCAGAGATTATGCAATGCTAATTTATATAGAATATTAAATTAGCCAAAAATACTGCTTCATAAATAAAACTCAGGACAATTTCCCACCTAGAGGACCTATTATTTGAGTGTAGGGGAGTCTTTCCCAGCAGGATACAACTCAAAGCTCCTAGAATTTGAGTCAAAGACCAACCTTTTCTCTCCCGCCCAGTTGCTCTTACATCTAAAACACCATTTTCATTCATTCACCCTCACCAACATCTAGCCCTTGCTTAGGGTTGTACAAATTACACACAAGATAATGTAATTAAAGTATCCTCTTTAATGCGTTGTGGCTGGTGTTCCATGGCCAGGGAAAAGAGTGTCAGTCTAGAGGCTTCTGGGCATCACATCAAAGGAACATGACTGTATTTCTGCAGAAATCCGTGCAGGTGATGGGTGTGAAACATCTAGTTTGTACCCTGTATTCACCTGCACTGGAACAAGCGTGTGGGACCCCCTTCCCTATGTGCCCCAGGTGAGAATTGCTCTCTGGTTTATCCACTATCCCCCAAATAACTGCTAAGTGCAGTTTTGCTTTCCAGGTTTTCCTCTCACGCCCAAGACACACCATCTGCCCACTCTGGCCGCTTCCACCACCAGCTTCATCACAATCATCTCCCACACAGGGAACCAGTTTCCCAAAGCCCCAAACAGCCCTGGCTCGGGCCTTTTACACTGGAGTGCTCTCCCCTCGAGCCCCACCGCCTCTCTCCTTCTTTCACTTGTTCTCTAGAACTGAGGGGACCCCTCACCACCTTCCTTTTAGGACTGGGGTTCCCACCCTATCATTCTATGTGTGGGTGTGTCCCGCTGATCCTAGTGTCCCGGCTACTAACACAGGGCCTTCCAGAGGACAGAGGCTCAGCGAACCTCAGGGGATAGAAAAGAGCCAGTGAGTGGGGGTTGTCCTTATTCGGATGAAATTTCTCCTATATTCCTGAATACCAAGCATATCCAGGTATACATCTTTTAATTTTATACAATGACACAGTAAAAGGGAAGGCCAGAATTAACTTTTTTCAAAATTTCTTGACTCTGTTAATTTTATTGCTGACTTCTTTCACATTTCCAAGTAAACTTTTTTTATTGACCTTTTCAGTGTATTGAGAGTATAACACAATAATACAGTAACAACAAAAAATGTAAATTTTACAAAAAAGAGCCAATTAACTACACCAGTTACCTGAAATTAGCCAAGACAAAATAAATAATACAATCCTAGTAGTAAATAACCAACATTTAAGAATACAATGCTGGACGGCTGGTTGGCTCAGTTAGTTAGAGCACAGTGCTCATAATATCAAGGTCGGCAGTTCAATTCCCACATGGGCCACTGTGAGCTGCGCCCCCCACAACTAGATTGACAACAGTGATTTGACTTGGAGTTGATGGGTCCTGGAAAAACACACTGTTCTCCAATATTCCCCAATTTTAAAAAAGAATTAAAAAATATAATGCTTACTAAAACTATAACTCGATATCTAGAAAATCCTAATTAAGCTCACATTTCAAACATATAAACAGAATTGTCTTAAACTTTTTCCTTTGAAACCATGAAAAGACCTGGAGAACCTTTGATAGGCTACCAGAGCTCACCAAGATGCCCAAGAGCCCCTCGAGAAACACTGATTTGTAAACTTTGTCATTTGTAAACTTAGGACTTAAAGTTCATTAAACCTTTTTTTTTTTTTTAAAAAAAAGATTTTACTGGGGAAGGAGTACAGGACTTTATTGGGGAACAGTGTGTACTTCCAGGACTTTTTCCAAGTCACGTTATTGTCCTTTCAATCTTAGTTGTGGAGAGAGCAGCTCAAATCCAGCTCCAGTTGCCATTGCTAGTTGCAGGGGGCGCAGCCCACCATCCCTTGCAGGACTCGAGGAGTTGAACTGGCAACCTTGTGGTTGAGAGCCCACTGGCCCATGTGGGAATCGAACCGGCAGCCTTCGGAGCTAGGAACATGGAGCTCCAACCGTCTGAGCCACTGGGCCGGCCCCTAAACCTTTTATTAATAGGAACAATATCTGAAAAATACCAAAAAGAAAATCTCCAAACCACCCTTGTTTAGCAGGAACACAAAAATGTTGTATACTCAGTACCTGCCACTCCGCATTCTGCCTCTCCACTTAGAAAGGGGATTGTTCTCTTTAGATTCAAGGCAAGAGAAGGTGCTGAAGGTGGCTGTAGAATAGAACCTGTCCACTTCATTGATCCTGACGACAACTCTGGTTTGCGATCTCTCTTTCTCATCTCTCAGAGCCTCCTCATACAAGGTAGGAAAGGCCTTGGGGATGGTATTGGTGACCTTGGCCAAAAACTCCAGGATTTTCATCTTGCTGGTTTCGGCGTGGGCCCTGAGACCCCACAGGAACTCGTAGCGTGCAGGATCGCTGTTGGGTACCTGCTGGTACTGAAGGTACTGTTCCTGCACCCAAACCTTGGTGATGAGCTCCCTGGACTCCCCATAGATGGAATGCTCCACCTCATCATGAAGCCCCATGTTATTCAGTGCTTCCCACACTCTCTCCTCAGGGGCACGGTTGCCATGCATGAAGATCACACCTAGAATATTTATCAGGAGACCGGTCTTGGGCATGCTGTGCTCATCACTTCCCATCCCATCATAGCTGAGGCCCAAGGTGGTGACCAGGACATAGGAGTGGTCGCTGGGGTCCACTTCCTTTACATCAACGCCGAAGACCAGCTGCAGGCACTGTGAGGCTTGACTGAGGAGCTCAGCGAAGTGGTCCTGGTGCTCTTTGATGACGCTGCTCAGCATTTCCGCCTGTGTGGTCGGCTCCTTTGCACGGTACTTCCGGAGCAGGAACTGCACCAGGGCATCCACCCAATCATCTATGGCCTCTCTAAGCAAGGCGCCAGTGTCTGGCAGGGCCTGCAAAGTGTCTGGCCCCTCTTCTTCCTGGGTGCTGCGGCCCTGACATAATTGGGCTGAGGGAGTGACTGCCATGACATTGGGAAGGAAGCAGGCTCTCTGAGGAAGCTGGAAAGGCCTTGGTATCCCAGCAGCAGCAGAACGTGCCTTTATGTAGCCTGAGACCAGACAACAGCAACAGGAAGAGGAAGAAGAGGAGGAGGAAGGAGAGGAAGAGGGAGAGGAGGAAGGAGAGGAAGAGGGAGAGGAAGAAGAGCAGGAGGAAGAGGAGGAAGAAGAGCAGGAACAGAAGGAAGAGGAGGAGCAAGAAGAGCAGGAGCAGGAAGAAGAGGAGGGAGTGGAAGGAGAGGAAGACCAGGAGCAGGAAGGGAAGGAGGTGGCTTGTTCCTCCTTAGCCTCGGGAAACTGTGCACCCAAGAGACCCTGGGCCTCATTTTCGGAGTCAAGGTCTTCCTCAAACATGTAGCATCGTCGCTTCGGAGCTCTAGGCATGATGACTCGTGTCAGGCAGCCACAGGAGTGTGGGCAGGAGGTGGGTGATGGGGACCCACGGACCTGGGGGAGACAGGGAGTGTGAGTGGCCTCAGCTGAGAAACCCACCTTAGGAGCCTCTGACAAAGGCGACTTACAGGTCTCCTCTTTGTGGGTGCTCTCGGGCCTCACAGTCTCTCCTCAGCGGGCTGTCCTGTAAGATCCTGAAGGAGGAAGTGAGATGTCTCCTCAGGGTGCAGCCAGCACTCCCAAGATCCTGGGGCAGACACTGGGGTCCCCTCTGTTCTGGGGTGGGGGAGCTCCTGGGGACACATTCAGGGTATGTACCTCACGTTGACTTCTGACACTGCTTGGGCCTCCTCTGCTCTAGGACCTGCGGCCACGTGCCTCAGATTAAGGTCTTCACTTCCCAGTTCCTGGAGCCCCTGTAACAGGAAACAAGGGGACTCCTCAGCTTGCAGGTGGCATGCACAGCCCCGAGCCCCCAGTGCTGACAAGAGGGGTGAGCTGGCCTCTGTGAGGTACCCACTGGTCTGGGGTGTGGGGTCCCCTCTGTGCTCCCTTAGGGTCCTCACCTTACTTCTGGCAGGGCCAGCTGCACCCCTCTGCTGGCCTGAGGGGACACTCTCAGAAGAAGACCACACACCCCTGATGCTGAACAGAAGGAAGTGAGGGAGCCCCACATGTAGCCACACCTGCCCAGGGCCTCCCAGGGGGACCAGCGAGGGATGAGCAAATACTGTGGGGTCCATCTGTCCTGGGATGGGGGTCCACTCACTCTTGAGCTTCATGCCTGGCAGGCCTTCCCCCGTTTCCCTGAGGCCACCCTCCTTAAACAAAGGTCTCAGCTTTGTGTGAGACCACAGATGGAAATGAGGGGTCACCTAATGCAGCCACACAGCTTCAGGTCCCCTCCTGGCTGACAGAAGGGACGGGGCGGGCGGGGGTGCTGGGCGTTTGTACATTGCCCTGTGGCGCACTCAGTCTTCTCTCAGTGGTCGCCATGACTCCTCAAGAGGCCTGGGCCTCCTCCCTCTGCGTCCCTTAGTCGAGCCCTGTGTGCTGCCACCGCACCTTCCTCAGATGCCCAAGCAGGAAGTCAGGAAACGTGACATTGGGAACCACTCCCCACTCCCAGCTGTACCTGCCCAGGGTTCACAGCAGGGGAGCATTTCTGTGGCCTCCCCTCTGTTCTGGGTCCCGGGTCCCTTCCTTCCCCTCTGCATTCTCACCTGGACTCCCAGCAAGACCTGGGCCCCCCCTCTGCCGACCTGAGGCCCTGCTCCCTCCCTGTACCAAGCGGGCAGTCTGGCTCAGACCCGGATGTAGACGTTAGGGCAAGCCTCGTGTGGTCATGCCGCCCTCGGGGCCTCCCAGGGCTGATGGCAGGGGCGGGCTTCGGTGGGGTCCCTTCTCTCGTGGGGCCCGGGGACCCTCAGTCCTCCCTCTGTGTCGTCACATTGCCTATGACAGACCCTGGGCCCTCCCTCTGCCGACCTGAGGCCTCCTGTGGTCATGCCGCCCTCGGGGCCTCCCAGGGCTGATGGCAGGGGCGGGCTTCGGTGGGTCCCTTCTCTCGTGGGGCCCGGGGACCCTCAGTCCTTCCTCTGTGTCGTCACCTTGCCTATGACAGACCCTGGGTGTTCCCACTGCCGACCTGAGGCCCTGCTCCCTCCCTGTACCAAGCGGGCAGTTTGTGTCAGACCCGGATGTAGACGTTAGGGCAAGCCTCGTGTGGTCATGCCGCCCTCGGGGCCTCCCAGGACTGATGGCAGGGGCGGGCTTCGGTGGGGTCCCTTCTCTCGTGGGGCGCAGGGTCCTTAAGTCCTCCCTCTGTGTGGTCCCCTTGCCTATGACAGACGCTGGGTGTTCCCACTGCCGACCTGAGGCCCTGGTCCCTCCTTGTACCAAGCGGGCAGTTTGTGTCAGACCCGGATGTAGACGTTAGGGCAAGCCTCGTGTGGTCATGCCGCCCTCGGGGCCTCCCAGGACTGACTCTTCGGGGTTCTGGGGTCCCTCAGTCCTTCCTCCTCGTCCTCACCTTGAGCCCTGGCAGTTCCTGGGAACCTCCGTCCGGTGACCGGAGGCCGGGTCCCTCGCACCCAGGCCCTCACTGCGCTGCGTCCCTCAGGAAGGTCTGTGACGTCACATCCGGCCGCCGGGCACGGCGATTCCCAAGGCTGACGGCGGGCCGAGGTGGTTTGTGGGAGGCAGCGTCGTCCCTCTGCTCCCCACCTTGGCCCAGCGGGACCTGGGCCCCCATCCCTCTGTGCACTTGACCAAGGCTCTGACTCCCCGCGTTTCTTGAGAAGGGGAGGGCTGGAGGGGTTGCAGTTTCCTACATGTAAACATCAAGCCCAACTTCTGGCGTGTAAATACCTGTGTCATTCACCGTACACTGTTCAAACCTGAGTGTAGATACTGTACCTACTGGAGCGAACATGAAACTCAGACTTCAAACAAGGGTTAGATAACTAGTTGAGCAAATCTATTCACTGAAGGCAGTGATATCAGACTGGAAAACAGAAAACTGAGGAGAGCTGTGTGGACACTGGGAGAAGGAGGTGGGTTGGAAAAGATCCCTGGTAGTGGCTGTCGTGCAGGGTCTCAGCTCCCACTCCCCGCCCAAGAACGCAGGACACGGTAAGGCCAAACAGGAACACCCACGGAGCCATAGATAGGGGAGTCAAACCAATATATTCTCGCTGGCGGCTGGGCTGGAGACACAAGAAGCAGGATGTACATAATCTGCCTAACAGCAGTCCGTGCTTGCCAGCCACCATCTTCTTGCTAGCCCCCATTCCTTCCCTTCTCTGCTAGCGTAGCCACAGCCGTTATATTAGTGGCCAATGGCCTACGGGTTACAGCTGACGGCCAACTAGCCACAGCTGCTGGCATCTGATCACAGTTGATGGCCATTTACTACCCGAGCCAGCACCTTTCTATGTGAGGCCGAGAGCCTGGAAACTGTTTTTTGGGGTTTTGTCCCCACACTCCACCCCTACAGGGTCTCGCCTCACAATCTACGCGACAAGCGTCTTCTGCGAGGGGCCCTGTGCAAGGAGCCTGGAGGTGAATGCACTATCCCGAACACAGCCAGGCTCTCTGGGCACAGCCAGGGTTTCTCAGGGCACCACCAGTACTTCTGGGCACAGCCAGACATCCTGGGCTTCTTAGGGTACCACCTGTTTCCCTGGGCACAGCCAGGTTTTCTCAGGGGACCACCACAGTACTTCTGGTCAAAGCCAGACTTCCTGGGCTTCTTAGGGTACCACCTGTCTCCCCGGGCACAGCCAGCTTTTCTCAGGGCACCACCACAGTACTTCTGGTCACAGCCAGACTTCCTGGGCTTCTTAGGGTACCACCAGTCTCCCCGGTCACAGCCAGAGTTTCTCAGGGCACTGCCACTCTCTCTGGACACAGCCAAACTTCCTGGACACAGCCAGGGCCTCAGGGCACTGCCACTCTCTCTGGACACAGCCAGACTTCCTGGACACAGCCAGGGCCTCAGGGCACTGCCACTCTCTCTGGACACAGCCAGACTTCCTGGACACAGCCAGGGCTCTCAGGGCACTGCCACTCTCTCTGGACACAGCCAGACTTCCTGGACTCAGCCAGGGCTCTCAGGGCACTGCCACTCTCTCTCTGGGCCTCTCGGGGTACTGTGCTGGAACAACAGCGGCTCACATCAAGGTGCTTACATATTATCAATGGCAGCCAATCAAGACACAAAAGCAAACATCCGCCAGTCCCACTACATGATGGTATGTTCCCAAACAGTCAAGCGTCCATTAAATCAGGCATAGAAGGCAATTCCCCATAGTCCATAGTCATTCGCCAGGGCTGTCCTGGGGGTGAGGGATGACCTTAACCTCACCCTCATCTCCCACGGAGGACTCAGCAAGCGTTTCCTCCTGGGACTAAAAGTCCTGCATCCGGGCTGCCTCAGCAAGCAGTTCCCAGCCCACAGGGCGGCAACAACCTTCGCTTTCTCCGGCCTCTGCTGGTTGGGGAACCATCCATGTCTTTCCACCCCTCCACGGGGACCGAGCTCTCCGGCAGCTGCTCCTCCTGGTCTTCCTCAGACTGAGCTTTCATACGCACAAACTGCTCCACTGCCCCTCGGAAAGCTCTCGCCAGCACCGTATCCTGCCGACTACGCCAAGTGTCACACGGGGGACCCTGCTCGCTGCGCCATTTGTCGTGCAGGGTCTCAGCTCCCACTCCCCGCCCAAGAACGCAGGACACGGTAAGGCCAAACAGGAACACCCACGGAGCCATAGATAGGGGAGTCAAACCAATATATTCTCGCTGGCGGCTGGGCTGGAGACACAAGAAGCAGGATGTACATAATCTGCCTAACAGCAGTCCGTGCTTGCCAGCCACCATCTTCTTGCTAGCCCCCATTCCTTCCCTTCTCTGCTAGCGTAGCCACAGCCGTTATATTAGTGGCCAATGGCCTACGGGTTACAGCTGACGGCCAACTAGCCACAGCTGCTGGCATCTGATCACAGTTGATGGCCATTTACTACCCGAGCCAGCACCTTTCTATGTGAGGCCGAGAGCCTGGAAACTGTTTTTTGGGGTTTTGTCCCCACAGTGGCCAATGACTGAATGGTCTTTAATGTGTGTAGAGGAGTTTATAGAAAGGAAATGAGATGATTTACATCTCCACATAGACTTAAATATGGCCACATTACCATGGATGCACTGAAGATAAAGTATAAACAAAGAACTAGTAATGGTGAAGGGTGAGAGAAAACAAAATGTGCCACTGAATAGGGTGGTTGTGGGGAAAGGTTTGGAGGCCACATGCTCTCTGCCATGTGACCCACTAGAATTGACATGGGGAGATGAGGAGGGTGGCAGGTCAGTTTGGAAAGCTATTTAGCGGTGCTAAGAAAATTCCCCCTTTCTTTCACCAGAGCATCTTAGCCTTGCCAGCATCGCCCCTCCCCCATGGATGTGTCACAATGGGGCTCTGTGTTGCCAAAGCCCCTCCAGTGCTATTATGGGCGAGGGGAGAGCCTTGCCAAACAAACAGCTGAAGGGTATGGCCCCTCATTGTGCTGGAGAGGGGCAGATATACTAGGGAGTTAAGGAGGCCTGGCAGAGACCACTGGGAGGCACTGACATGGCAAGGGTGACCAGGAAACCGCAGGTAATTAGCAGTTATGAAAAATCCAACCCCAAGTACCAAAGGGAGAAAGAACAGGAAGGCCACCTGTCCATTGAAGTCCAGAGGCAGAGGCAAAGTGAGATGACCCCATCCAAACTCCTCTTCTTCCCCTTCGACTACCTGCCCACTAAACTCCACCCCTGTTCTTGCCTGGCACACATCCCCTCCTCAGACTGCACCCTTTCTCCTGAAGCCCCTGTTCCCATCCACCCCACACCCTCTTCCCCCAAACCAATCTCCTTCTGTGCTCATCCTTTTGTCCTTCCAGGTGCCCAACACCACCATGGGGATAAAAAGACCCCTTCAAGGGAGTTCAAGAAAGAAACCTCTCCCCAAACTCCCAGTCCTTCAATTGAGTCTAAAAAAGTTAGAAGGCTATCATCATTTGGCCATTGTCACAGGCTGAATGAGGCACTGAATCCAAATGGAAATGAGGCAAAAGAGGATCAAGAAAGTGCGGAGAAATTAAAAAAATGGGCAGAGGACTTGAGGAGACATTTTTCTAAAAAGGACATACAGAACGCAAGAAGACATATGAAGAAATGCTCAACCTCACTAACCATCAGAGAAATGGAAATAAAAACCACAATGAGATACCACCTCACTCCAGTCAAAATGGCTATCATCAATAAATCAACAAACAACAAATGCTGGCGTGGATGTGGAGAAAAGGGAACGCTAGTGCACTGTTGGTGGGATTGCAGATTAGTGCAGCCACTATGGAAAACAGTATGGAGGTATCTCAGGAATCTGAAAATGGAACTACCCTATGATCCAGTAATTCCACTCCTAGGCATCTACCCGGAGAAATCCAAAACTCCAATTCAAAAATCTGTATGCACTCCTATGTTTATTGCAGCACTTTACACAATAGCCAAGATATGGAAACAACCGAAATGCCCATCGGTAGATGACTGGATTAAGAAGCTGTGGTACATTTATACAATGGAGTATTACGCAGCCATAAAGAAGAAAGAAATATTATCATTTGCAGCAACATGGATGGATCTAGAGAACATTACGTTAAGTGAAATAAGTCAGAAAGAGAAAGACAAGTACCATATGATCTCACTTATATATGGAATCTAAAGAAAAGACTATGTGAATGAACTAATCAGAAACAGTTTTTGGGACACAAAGAAAAAACTGAGAGTTGTTAGATGGGTGTGGGGGGGGGTTGGGGATAAGGGGAAAGGTGAAGGGATTTGGAAGCAGCTGGTAACCACAAGATGGCCTCAGGGTTTTTTTGAAAATTAATTTGGGGAAGGTATTCAATAATGTAAAGATTTTGTTGGGTATCCGATGGACATGCGTCCTATTTGGGAGACCACCTCAGGGATACTGTGGATACCTGATCATGGCATTGTACACCAGAAGCTAAACATTAATGAATGCCAACTATAATTTTATATATATAATGTGATGGTTCAGTGTGAGGTCGGAGGGATAGTGGATGGGGGAGGGGGGTTCACAGTGTGAGGGATATAAATGATGAACGTCTAAGTATTACCTTGTCTTGTACACCTGAAACTAATAAATAAATAATAAAAAAAAAAAAGAAAGTGCGGAGAAACCCACCACTTCACGTGACCACCTGGGCAGCCAGAACTTCAGAGGGAGGTCAGAGACCTCAGAACTATGTGTGAAATCTCCGAGGTCTAGCCAGTCAGAAATGGCCAACTACTTAGAGACCAAACCTTACACTCACAGGGTATACCCATGCTGACGAATAAAAATCAAGCTGTTGCGAAAATGTGTGTGTGTGTGTGTGTGTGTGTGTGTATGTGAGTTCTTTGATGGGAGGGAGGAAGTGAAGAGGCAAGTGTGTGGGAGAGAGGTGGGGTTTTGTGAGGTTTGGGGTTAGACCAAAAGTCTATACAAGTAACCAGACATTGGCAATAAGGACTGGGTGAGGTCTGAGCACTGAAGACCAGTTTCTTCTTAACACCATCCCACAGGCAAAGAAGGAAAAGGTCTGGTGTTTCTGCATGTGTTTACAGGGGATTGGTGGGGCACCAATATCAGGGTGTTGATTGCAGGAATGTATATTGGGTGAAGTATGTGGGGTGGTAGTGCCAACCCCCTCCAAAAGGCAGACAAATACACCAAATAATACATAACTTCTAGGCCACCTACCTCATAGTGGTGTCTGTTGCATACTGTAAGCAACTAAAGGCCTCCAAAAGGACCAAAAATCTCACTAAAAGTCAATGACAGCAACCCCAAGGACTGAAATCGTATGTGAAGGCTACAAACCCAGCACTGATTAAACTACCTTCTTGTTAAGAAAACTTAGGATGGGACAGTTGGCTACTAAGGAAGGGGCAGCAGGAGTAGTATACCCCTGGTGCAAGTAAGAAAGGGGAGCATTGTCTGCAGACAGTTTTTTAATTAACCCTTTTATTTTTAGATCATTGTAGTTTCACATGCAGTTTTAAGAAATAATACAGGTAGAACTTATGTGCCCTTTACCCAATTTTCCACGATGGTAACATCTTCCTTCCAAAAGTATAATACAGTATCACAACCAGAATATTACGTTGCCATTTTTTAGACACTCACTTCCCTCCTGTTATGAACTGAATATTTGTATCCCCTAAAAGTCATACATTGAAGCCTTAATCCCCCAATGTGATGGTATTTAGAGGTGGGGCCTTTGGGAGGTAATTGGGTTTGGATGAGGTCATGGGGTGGAACACCATAACGGTATTGGTGCCTTTATAAGGGGATGAAGAGACCCAAGCTTGCTCTCTCTGCCATGTGAGAATACAGCAAGAAGGCATCTGTCTGCAAACCGAAAGGAGGGCCCTTACCATTAACCAAATCGTCGGCACCTTAATCTTGAACTTTGCAGCCTCCGGAACTATGAGAAGTAAATTTCTGTTAAGCTCTACAGTCTATGATATTTTGTGATAGTATATTGAGCTGACTACATCTTCCATACCTACCTCCTCCTTCTTAACCCCTGGTGACCACTCATCTTTTCTCCATTTTTATAATGTCGCCATTTCAAAAATGTAATATAAATAGAGTAATATAGTACGTAAATTTTGGGGATTGTTTGCTTCCCCTTAACCCAATTCTCTGAAGCTTCGTCCAAGTTGTTGTACATATCAACGGTTCCTATATATTTTTTAACTTTTATTTATTTTAAGTGTGTTTTTCCAGAACCCATCAGCTCCAAGTCAAGTAGTTGTTTCAAGGTAGTTGTGGAGGGTGCAGCTCACACTGGCCCATGTGGGGATCGAACTGGCAACCCTGGTGTTAGGAGCATTGCGATTGTGCTCTAACCAACTGAGCTAACCAGCTGCCCCTCAACAGTTCATTTGTTATCATTCAGTAGTATTCCATGGTTTAATCATTACACCAGATGAAGGACATTTGGGCTGTTTCCAGGATGTTGGTTATTAAGAATAAAACTGTTATGAGCATCTATATACAGGTTTTTGAGTGGACAAAATGTTTTATTTTTCTCAGATAAACGTACAGGAGTCCTGTTGCTGGGTTGCATGATAACTGCGTGTTTAGTGTTTTAATTAATAGACTATTTTTTAGAACAGTTTTAGATTTATAGAAAATTGAGCACATAGTACATAGATTTCCCACATACTCCCCTTTCCCTTCAGTTTCCCATGCTATTAACATCTTGCATCAATGTTGTACACAATTGAAGAAATAATGGCTGAAAACTTCCCAAATTTGGTAAAAACATACATTTACAGATTCAAGAAGCCCAACTAAGCAACAGAAATAGTAAATGTCTGGGTTATATATTTTATCCTTGAGTTCTTTAAAGTATGAACGACATTTAAAGCAAAAATTATAATATCTGGGGGGTTTCGATGTATGTAAGTACCATACACATAACTATAACATAAGAAAGTGCAAAGGGGTCTATAAATTGTATGGCTTCTACATGTTACTTGAAGTGTGATATTAACTTTAAACAGGCTATAAAAGATTACATATGTACATTATAATCTTTAGAGCCACCATTCGAAAAGTGGGATTTCTGGTTGCTGGTTCACATGTAAGGAGCTTGGAAGTCGCCAGTCTATCTTAACAACAGGTAAAAAGCTGAACAGACTGAAAAATCAACTCTTCTTGAATATATATGGACAAATAAGGACATGAAAAAATGAAGTATCATTTGTCAATTTGGAAACGTAATTTATAATCACAATGAGAATCACTATACATCTATTAGAATGACTAACATTGAAAACACACACACACACACACACACACACACACACACACACATACACGATGCCAAAAAAAATGTATACACATTTTAAGAAAGGAAAAAGATGATATTAAAATAACCACTTTGAGCACCTCTTGTCACTGCAGAAGTTAAACGTGACTTGTATTCATCTTTTGTTGTCGGTATATATTGAGTATTACAAGTTTAATACAGTTTTTTCCTTTCTTGAAATGTGTATACATTTTTGGGCACTCTGTGTATATATATGAGCTGATGAGCCATGTACTGGTGAGGTTATAAAGCTACTAGAATCCTCATCCATTGCTGGTGGAAATGCAAACTGATGCTGCCAGTTTGGAAGACAGTTTGGCGGGATTTTTCAAGTTAAACATACACGTCTCATGTGACCTGCAATCCTACTCCTAGGTATTTCCCCAAGTGAAGTGAAAACACATGTTCATACAAAAACCTCCGTGTGAATGTTTATAGCAGCTTTTTCATAATTGTCAAACAAAAACTAGAAACAACCCAAACATCCCTCAACTTGGGAATGAATAAATAAACTGTGACACATCCACCCAGTGGAATACTACTCAGTAATAAAAAGAACGACGGTAATAAAAAGAACAACAACGTGGATGAATCTCAAATGCATTATGCTGAGTGAAAGAAGCCTGTGTGAAAAGGCTACGTACTCTGTGATTTCATTGCTATGACAAATAGCAAAACTGTTGGGATGTAGAATGGATCAGTGGTTGCCAGGGGTTTTGTGTGTGTGGGCAGGAGGTTTGACTACAAAGGGGTAGCATGAGGTAACCTTTTTTGGTTACCTCTTTTTTTTGGTTACCTTTTTTTTGGTGACCTTTTGTTTTGGTGACCTTTTTTTTGGTGACCTTTTTTTAGTTATGGAACCGTTCTGTGTCTTGGATAAGGTAGTGGTTGTGTGACTGTGTGCTAATGACTGTCAAAGCTCATCAAACTGTACACCAGAAGAGTGAATTTTTCTGAATGTAAATAAAATAAATTTAAATTTAAAAATTACAATTGGAAAAAATACTCTCTTGTTGGTTTTTGAATACAAGTTTGTGAGGAAGCAAGGGTGGATGTAAGTAGACCAGTTAACAAGTTATCTCAATATTACACATGAGAGATAATGGCAGACTGGGCCAGGGTCGTGACAGAGGAAGTGGATCAGAGCAGACAGGAGGCCAAGAGTTGGAAGAAAGATAATATGTTGATTTGAGATCATTATTGTGGAATAAGTTCTGTCTGTATTTGAGATGTCAAGGTAGAGATGGTCCACAGTGACTTGGATATTCAGACTTGGTGCTCACGGGGAAAGGTCTGGGAACCCATCAACTTGGAAGTTTCATTAATGTATGAAATATGTTCCTGACCTTATTTGGCTGTCTGTTGCATTTGACAGTTCCCCTCTGCCTCTTTCTTGAATCCCTCTGCTCTCTTAACTTCTGTGACACTGCACCATCCTGGTTCTCCTCACATTTCTGTCTTTTTTCCCAGTCTTCGTTGTGGAATCCTCTTTGTCTATCCAATAAATATTTCTCAAGAACCTACTATGTGCAAGGTGTAATACTAGGTGTTGAGGATGCGACAGTAAATAAGAGCCACTCCCTGGCCAGAAGGAGTATATGATCTAGTGAACTCTTCCTTGGCCTGCCCTTTAAATGATGGCATCCCCAGGCTGCTGCCCACTGCTCTTTTTGGCATCATACACTCTCTGACCTGTCTGAACCCAGCCTAGTAATCCTTCATGTTTACCCTCTGGACTGGTCTTTAGTCTTTGATAAAGAGAGCCATACTTATCCTGAGACTACTGGAACTGATGTCCAAGTGGTGGCACTTACACCTACAAGGTTCTAGGTATTCTCCCACATCCTGAGCAGTCATCTCTTTGGTCAAAGTCAGCTTATTCCTTGAGGAAAATGTTGGAGCTCCTTCCTTACTACTGCATCAGTCAGTACCCCTTGAGCCCCGGATGACAGCTAACCTGAAACATGCCTACCTTACCTCGCCCACCTCCTGCCTGCTTCCTGCCTCTACCCACCCTGTTCCAGGAATACAGGCGTACCATTGGGAAGGCAGCCACATTCATGACCAAGGCTGATATTTCTGCTTCTCTCAGACCCCAGCCCATGCCAGGAACAAACACCCTGCCTAAGCTGGAGCTTTTAGCCACTTAGGCACAGATATACCTTTGACTACATGCTGCTCTGTCCATTCGGCATTTGGCTTTTGTAAATCAGCTTTAATGCTCTATAAGCCATGAGTGTCTTCAGTCAAGGCTCCCCACAACCTTCTATAACAAGGACTTAAGATTTCTAGTGTGTGTGTGTGTGTGTGTGTGTGTGTGTGTGTGTGTGTGTGTGTGTGGAAATCCAGCTGACTTGGTCCAGGGTTTGAATTTGCCACCTCTAAGAAGCTCCACCATCCATTTTTGGAGGGTAAAAGGAAGGTGCTTATTTTCTCAAACAGGGATGGAGAAATTGGACTCATTTAGTCCCCAAGTGGTTTGGGTTCCCAACTGTGGACCACATTATCAGCACTTCAGTCAGAAAGTATTTGAAATATAGTTCTGTTCCAAATGTATTCAGATCATCCAGTGGAGAGAGGCAAGCTAATGGGCACATTAATTCCCCCATCATCAAGTTGTGTTTATTCATTTTCCTGCATTAAGCTCAAATATCAGAGAAGAGAGTAACTAAACCCTATTATCTCCCCAGCTTGTGGAAATATCTCCGTCCCCCTCTTCCTGCAGGGTGCTGTACATGTTTCCATGCTTAATGGAGCCATCGGCAGGAGCAGAGTTGCCATTCATTTGGGGCCGCACTTGCTGAAGACATAATACACTGTTAGGTCCCAAGTAAAGACCTCGCCATTTAACTGAGCTTCAGGGCTCATTGGCCTTGGAAGCTGCTCAGTTGCCTTTCACTTTAATTTTTGTTGCCAGAGAACAAACACCACGAAACTCAATAAGTTTCCCTTTATGCCTTGGCTGCCAGGAAGCCGCCAGCCAAAGAGAATGCCTCATGCAACCCCCGTACCCGCTGTCTCTGTAGTAGCAGGGAACGCTGCCTAAATTTTTTAGCCTTAATTGTCCCACTGGGCATTGTGTTTTGGCCTCTAGGTGGCCCCAGAACATCTAAGATGAAGAGGAAGGGGCCTGAATAATACATCCATCAGCATTGGCAGGATGCTCATGAGTCTAGGTCTCAGTCAAGTACGTTCAAAACAGACTCAAAAAGAGGTTGTCCCTGGCCTTTGAGATCTGACCTCTGTTCATCTTCCAGGTTCACCTTTCTCTAATTTCCCCTTCATTCATTCCACACTGGACACGTGTGTCTTCTCTTTCTCTAATGCACCAAGCTCTGTCCTGTGTTGGGCCCCTTACTCATACTGTTCCATTTCCTTAATATACCACTCAACTCTGCTGCCAGACCATCCTCAACCAACTCTCCGATGACTCCTGTTCCATCCTTTAGGTTTCAACTTGTTAAAATATGCTTTTGTTAGAGAGGCCTTCGCTGACCTGCCCAAACTGGTAAGATACCCTTTTTATTCTCTTTCATAGCACCCTATGCTTTTCCTTCAGAGCACCTATCACATTTGCAATTATTTTGGTAATTTTCTGTTAAATGGATCTCTCTTACAATAGGCTATAAGTTCTAGGAAGTCAGCAACTGTGTTGGTGTTCTTCTCTGCTGTATTCCCAGTGTCTTCTCTGCTGTATATACTAGAAGCTCAGTATCTATTTATTGAATGAATGAATGAATGAATGAATGAAATAACTGACTACTTGGAAGTTCAGGCAGAAATGTCAATCATGGAGGTAGATAACCAAAGAGCAACAATATAGATTTACCCCTACATTACCCACACACCCTACGTACTCAGGGCTCTTATAGTTCCATTTCAGCCAGAAGGCAGATCACAGGAAGCCTTCTTCCCACTGAGCTCTGGCTCAGAAGTCAGAAATTCTTGATTCTTTTTCCAGTTCTCTCACTTACTAGTTTTGTGATCCTAGACAAGCCTTTTGCACCTTTGGGCCTCAGTTTTCTCCTCTGATAAATGGGAATAGTAATTCTTGTCCTGCCTACCTCACAGTACTGTGGTACTAATCCAGGGAGGCAAGATATCCAAGGCACATTTGTAAACAGCGATGCACATTCTTAAACAATGTGCATAGTAGGTAAAGAAGGCTATCACCATCCATGTGCCACCTCAATTGTCACTGTTATTTTCATCAAAGATTTCCTCAAGGTTCCCCAACATCAGGCATGTGCAATGCTCTGGAGTGAGTCGATTGCTACTTGTGCAACCAAAGGAGGTGCTCATCAGAGAAGGCACATGTACCAGCCCAACCCAGGCTCCTGGAGTAGATTACACTGTTTTTCTTTCCAGAAATACTAGATTATAATACTTTGTTAGGTTGGTGCAAAAGTAACTGCCGTTTAATAGGTTAAAACTAATTGCAAAGGCAGCAATTACTTTTCTGCCAACCTAATAACAGAGGATAGGACATTTTGAGGCCATAGCTCGTTGTTTCAATGGCTGCTTATCATGGACCCAGGGAAGGCCCAGATGGACGAACACCTTACTCTTAATATGCAGAAAGTTTGCTGTGGTCAAATTCCAAGGGTAGGTCATGTCAGGAGGAGAGAGGGTGTTCATTTGCAATGCAAAATAGAGACTCCAGGGGACATTTAATCCTGGAAAGGCTATACTCAACCATCTCACACATTAAAGAGGGATTTACAGCTCAAATTTAAGAAAACTAAGTAGAACACCTAGTCGTTTTAAAGGAATCAAAGCCCCCTTGCCCAGACACAATCATCCCCTTGGCCTGAATCATTTTTAGATGGAATAACAAACACACTGTTTGTAACAGCAGCACTTGTTTGGCTCAAGGTGGTCATTTAAATGTTTGTTGAACAGAAAACAAATTTCTTCACAGAATCATGAAGAATGAGACTTGAGAGAGGCAAATGTTACTGTGATTTTCCATAAACAGACAAATTCCAGAAACTAAAGACTGGGTGATTTTCAAGGCTGGTTGGACATCTGTTCCCAAAGTGAGCTGATTCAAAATTGCTGTCAGACTAGAGGAGCATCTTTTAATGACATGCGCCATGCGACTCTCTCTGGCATTACTCTTGTCACTGTTTCTATCAATACCATAGGTGAAGATGGAAGGAAGGAAACTTTTTCCTTCTTCCCTTCTAAGGTCTTTGGCTAGTTTAATACTTAAATTGATATAAGACAGATTAACGGGAGAAAATTGAAGAAATTTCATACATACAGGAAGCCACATAAAAATATGAGACATAAAAACAGTCAGGGAATTGAGGCTTATATAACATCCTGAGCTAAAGAAAAAGGGTAGAGTTCTGGGGACACAAAGGGGAAGAAGATCATTCATAGAAAGGTGACAGGAGATGTTTGGAAAACAACTGTTGTCCTGCTGTGCAGATAAGCTCCTTAGGTATCTCTGGTAATATCTCTCTTCCTGGCACAAGTCGTCAAAATGTAAATTTAAGTAGTTGAGGGGGAGATAAAGAGCTTTTCCTGAATCTCCCGGGTTTTGATTGCTTTTAGCTCAAAATAATCTTTATGCCCAAATGACATATTTGGTGTCGCATATTCTGCTCCCCCTCAAAGACATCCAAGCCAGCTGGTGACCTTTGAAGGTTCTCTGCCTACCCTCATGGAAATAGGCCTCGCCTACTCTGTGGAGACAGCCACTTCTGAGGAAAAGTCTGGGCAGGTTCAAGAGTGGCCTTGAGGAAGGGAGGAAGAGTATTCAGATAAGCAGAGCTGTGGGCAAGCCACAGCCACAGTGAGCAGGTGAAATGATGCAGAAGACTCTTAAGGATAAGGGAGCAGATTGGCTGGGCTGGAACGGAGAATCCATGTTGGGAAGAAGAATTGAAGGTGATAATATTGGTAGGAGAGTTGTGCGGGGGCCAGATTGGGAGAGCCCTGAAAACCTGGCTAAGAAGTTTGGCTTTTATGATTCCGGCAATGTGCAACAATCCATCCCGTCAGTCAGCATACATTTGTAGAGACTGCTTTCTGCCAGGCCCTGCACCTGCTCCTGGCTTGGCTTGCAGAGATAAGGACAATGGGACCCTGCTTTCAAGATATGTTTACTGTCAACATACTTGAGACATCAAAAAAGAAAGATATGTTTACTGTCTTGCAAGGTAGTCCAATGCATCAGTAGACATCTGAGGATAAGAATGTACCAGAGAGCAGGGAGGAGGGGGTGTTAGGAGAGTCACTGTGCAGTTGCTGAGGTGGGGGTGGGGACAGGGGTTGAGGGTGCAGTTGGATGTGTTCTTTAGGTAAGCGCTTCCAAATTGCCCTCCACAGAGCAGTGCTTGCTGTGTGAATGGACCACACGACAACGTGGAGAGTTTTTTACGTTAAGTCACATGTATTCAAAATGTTTTATTCTAAGCTTTTGAATTCTTCCTACTTTCCTGATAATAAATGCCCATGCTTTTTTGAAAGTAGATACTTTTTTGATTAAGTAGATACTGTACTTCTTTCATATGTCCTTAGTTAGCAAGAAGTTACACCTTACATCACTCCCTTCCCAACTGGTTTGTTATGCCCAGTGGGTGCCTTCTACGGTGTGGCAGATGCTACCTTAGCAAGTACATGGGCAGCAGCAGCAAGAATGGAAGTGAAGGACAGAGAGCCTAGACAAAGACAGAAGGAAAGGGAACCAACTTGGAACAGGAATCGAGTTGACAGGAATAAGTGTGGGGCTCTCCTGGCACATGCCTCCATGGCACACACTGGCGAAGATAGTACAGAGAGCTAGACAAGTCCAGAAAGGACCTAGCACGAGAAAGAGGGCTCATTTAAACAGAAGGGATTCCTCTTGGTATCAAAAGGCAGGCATGATGGGAAAGGCATTTTACAGAATGGTGACACGAAGAGCTCCATGTTCCCTCTTTCCAGGGAGACAACCACAAATGGTGAATGTTACTGAAGAACACAACCATTTAAAGTCTCTGGAAATTCAGAGAATATTCAGCAAATGGGGAAACATTATTTTTTTTTTTTAATCTAGTCTCAGCAAGCACTGTGACCTGCTCTCTTACCCATCCTCCAGCTCAGCATGTTGGAAGTTCAACCTCTCCCAGCTACAGCCCAGGACCGCAGGGTCCCAATGCCCCCAGCTTCCAGGCTAGGGCTAAGAACCCCTCCTCCCCCATGGGAGAAGCAGGCTGCCAGCATTTCTCAGCCAGTCCCCAGCTCCATGTTGCAGAAATTTGGAGCTCAAATGGGGGAGGGGTGGGGAAAAACTACTCAAAGAATGTGGTCTTTGAAAAGATTAGTAAAATTGACATACCTTTAGCTAGGTAGACCGAGAAAAATGTGAAAAGAGTCAATTCCTAAAATTTGAAAGAGGGAACATCACTACTGACCTGGCAGAAATAAAAAGGATTATAAAGGTATACTATGAACGATTGTATACCAACAAATTAGATAGGCAAGATGAGGTGAAAAATTCCTAGAAAGACACAAAATATCAAAATTTCAAGAAGAAATAAGAAATCTAAATAGACCTATAAAAAAGTAGAGATTCAATTTAATAATTTAAATAACGTCCCACAATAAATAGACTAGGCCTGCATGGCTTCATGGCTGAATTCTACCAAATGTTTAAAAAAGAATTAACACCAATCTTCCTCAAACTTTTAAAAAATAGAAAAGAAGAGAATACTTCCTAATACATTCTTTGAGGCCAGTACTACCCTGATACCAAAATCAGACAAATACATTGCAAGAAAAGAAAACTATAGTCCAATATTCCTAATGAATATTGATGCAAAAAAACCTCACCAAAATGATAGGAAATTGAATCTAGAAACATGTAAAAAGGGTTACATACCATGACCAAGTGGGATTTAGTCCAGGAATGCAATGTTGGTATATCTATATCTCTGTATGTGTATTTTCTACACTACCCTAATTTTCTCTGTAGAGTACTTCACAGGCTTTATTATATTTAATTAAATTGTCATGAAACACTGTGATTTAAAGGTCAGCAAACCATGGCCCAATGGGACCAAATCCAGCTCCACTTGCCTGTTTTTGTAAATTAAGTTTTAGTGAGACACATGGCACATGGCTACACTCATTGTTTACATATTGCCTGTCCTTTTGTGCTACAATGACAGAGTAGAGTGATTAAGGCAGAGACAACAGTAATTCCCACTTATTTACAGGTGATATGTTCAAAGACCCCTGGTGGTTTTCTGGAACCTTGGATAGTACGGAACTTTCACCTTTTCACTTAAAGGAAACACTTTACAGCTTCTTTTTGGTATATCTGAATTGCCAGCATCTACTCATGCACTTTGGGGCCCTTATTAAGTAAATAAGGGTGACTTGAACACAAGCACTGTGATAGGACAGTCCATCTGATAACCAACATGGCTACAAAGTGACCAATGGGCGGGGAGGGTATACAACATGGAGACACTGGACAAAGCAATGATTCTTGTCCTGGGTGGGATGGAGTGGGACGGCACGAGATTTCATCATGCTACTCCGAACGGTGTGCAATTTAAAACTTATGAATTGTTTATTTCTGGAATTTTCCATTTGATATTTTTGGATCATGGTTGACCATGGGTAACTGAAACTGCAGATAACTGAAACTGCACATAAGGGGGAACTACTGTATATGTAGCCCACAAAGCCTAAAATATTTACTATCTAGCCCTTTACAGAAAATATTTGCTAAGCTGATATTTTCCAGATCAGAAAATTAAATTTCTAAGAAGTTCAATAACCTGCCCTACTTCATACCACCATTAATGTGATAGACTTGAGATTTGGATGTAAGCCACCTGATACCAGGGCCCATGGTTATAACACAGATCATACTGCCTCATTATCTGAGAGGGCAATTGTTACCCCATCATTCCCAACAATGGCCCTCCAGATTTAATGTTTTTATCCCCCCCAATATATTGACAATTTTACTTTATTTTCATTTTTAAATGATAGAAATATTAAAAGGCACTTATTTACCTCTGAATATTTCTTTGGATACATTTCATATATTTAATATTAACAGTATTGATTTCATTATTTTATAGTTTATAATTTCTCATTTATTGCCTCTTCAATCTAATTGTTGTGATACCTTCTTACTCCTTCAATTTTCGTATGGATGCAATTATTTCTTGATTAAAATATAAAATGTAATATTTTATTTTCCAGTGAGTATATAGACAGTTTTCCATGCATGCAGATGAGACAATACTTTATTTACCATACCTGATTTATTGAGTTGGAGATTTCTTGCTTCTATATAATATATGATTTTTCAACGTGTTAAAGTATAACACACCTAGAAAAAAGTGCACAAACCATAAGGCACAGTTCAAGAAAGAATCGGAAAGTGAACAATCATGTATATTCATTTCAGATCTCTTGCTGTATGAAATCTTTAGTTAATAGTAATAAAAGTATCTAGCTTGCTATATTGAAATAGAGTGGTGCAAATGGACTTAATTATTCAAGTTTTAAAATAAAATTATAGGGATTTAAATATATATTTTTAAAACCCTGCAATACTATAAGTGCAATGAAAAGGATGCTGGGTTGTGATTGAGGAGTCTTACAGCTTGGTCTCAGCTGTGCCCAGATTCTCTGTGTCACCCTGGGGCATGTCCCACGCTCTCTTTGCTCCTCAAGTCCCCGTCTGTAAAAAAAGTTGAAACAAGATGCTCACCAAGATACCTCCAAGCTCTAGATGTAGAATTCTAGAAATACTTTCATATGTATTAGATTATTGGTTATTTTTTTTTTTAAAGATTTTATTGGGAAAGGGGAACAGAACTTTATTGGGGAACAGTGTGTACTTCCAGGACATTTCCAAGTCAAGTTGTTGTCATTTCAATCTTAGTTGTAGAGGGCACAGTTTAGCTCCAGGTCCAGTCGCCGTCATCAGTTGTAGGGGGCACAGCCCACCATCCCTTGCGGGAGTCGAACCAGCAACCTTGTGGTTGAGAGGACGTGCTCCAACCAACTGAGCCATCCGGGAGTTCAGCGGCATCTCAGCTCAAGGTGTCATGTTCAATCTTAGTTGCAGGGGGCAGAGCCCACCATCCCTTGTGGGAGTCAAGAAGTCGAACCAGCTACCTTGTGGTTGAGAGCCCACTGGCCCATGTGGAAATCAAACCGGCAGCCTTCGGTGTCAGGAGCACGGAGCTCCAACCACCTGAGCCACTGGGCTGGCCCCAGGTTATTTGTTATTTGATATCAGAAAATTCAGGACTAAAAGATGAAACAAAGCTCAATTATAAGTAAATATTGCTCCTTTTAAAGTTACTCAAATTGTATTCTATGCAAGAACTGGCCCAAGAATAATTTAACTGAAGAATTTAGTCAATATGAGAAGTAATTTTTTAGCCATCTTTAACTAAACAATTTGGAATGTGTATCAAGGGCCATGAAACTTTTCTTGACCTTGCAATTAATTCAATTTTTTGGACTCTAAGGCAATAATTTTATTTATACCATTTATTTGATTTTATTCTAAAACAATTGTTTTGTGCACAAAGATGATTATCACATTATAATAAGAAAAAGTACAATCAACCTAGATATCCAATAGTATGGGGTAATGCTTACATAAATTATGGTATTCCATACAATATGTTATTATGCAACCATTAAAATCAGGTTGTAGAATGAATAAGAAACTTATTATGTTAATTTCTAATAGCAGACTATAAAACTATATGCACAATGTAGACTTAATTATATAAAAAATATAAGTGAAAGGAAATGTACCAAGATAGTATCATGGTTGCTTCAGTCTGATGAGATTATGTTTTTTTTACACTTGTTCTTCTAACTTTTAATTTTTCTACAAAGATACATATTGCTTTTATAATCATAAAAAGAGACAAAGATGACGTATGTTCAATTGCTGGAAAGTGACTAAAATTAAGTACTTGACAAATAATAAAGAAAAAGGCTGTGTTTTCTTTGTAATGCATATAGTGAAAACAATTCCTACTAGTCCCTATTTTCAAAAACCACCATGTATACTCTTCATGCAGTTGCCAATATAATGCCAGGGGAACACTGATAAAAAGCACAAATGATAACCCCAGAGAACTCTCTGTTGATTAAGTGACCCTTTGAAATTACTACACGAGAAGGCCATTTACTCTCCAGCAAAAATAACATTTTGTCCATGTCCTCTAATTTTATGCAATGAGAGTGCAATTTTATGTGTGTGTGTGTGTGTATATGTATATGTGTATATATGTATATATATATATATATATATATATATATATATATATAATTTGAAATTTTCAATGTATTTGAAGAGGTATTATGTAAATGTTTTGAAAATGCAATTTGAAGTTCAACATAATGGACTGGCACTTATTTAACAACTGCACTATTCCACAGAGGGACAAAGGCAATATTCACAAGTTTTAATTGGCAGGTACCTTTTTGCACAGAAAGGTTACCTTCATTTGAATGCTCTTTGAATTTATGTGGTCCTAGCTGCCTTAATAGCTCATGAATCAGCTGACGGATCATCTTTGCCCATTTGATGCATACGTCTCTCAGATGCAGATCAATCTATTTTGAAACGAACAAAAGGGCAAGGGTCCTTTTTGAGCTGTTCCATAGGAGATGAGCATGGAAATGAATGCTCTAAGGGCCCTTCATGCACCAAGGTGCTGCGACTCACTGGCATTAGGTGCTGTTTGTCCAGCTGTGTGGATAGATGAAGGTACATTCAGCCTTGCCCATTCTCTTCTCAACTTGTTTTTTGTGATCAAGGAGATGCATTTCCAAAACGTAAGTTGAGAGTGTCTGGGTAGCAATAATTAGCAGGGAAATAGTACACACATTCTACTTCCTATACCTCATTCTCACAGAAGGTAACAACTAACCATTGAGCTTGGTCTGACCCTCTTCTCAGCCCATCCATACACTTAGTTGTTTTAGCGTTTCCTTGTTCCTTGCCCTCAGCCACTCAGTCCTTACCTCCCTGTATCATCTCCTCTGTCTGTGTTCTAACTCCCCGTGTGACGTCTTTCTTTCTCAATTGCCAGGATCAGACCCTGGCCCATGTCTGATTTGATTCTGCTTTCACTCCTTGGAAGCTGATGCCAATTTTCCTATGACCCTGACCTCTTTCCCCTCATCCTACACGGGGGTCCTGTGTAGAGACTCCCTGCTGAGCTCTCCGCAAAGCTGGCTTCAAACATCTGCTGAAATTAGCCCTTCACATTTCACCACTGACCATAGCTGAGACTTTTCAAATAAACAAATAATTAGAGTTGAAAAGAGATATGCGGATGTTCAACAACAAACTAACATGAAACATTATCCAGAAGGGCCATCTAAATGAGAACTTATTGTACCACTTCGGTAAGGAAGTATACTATTTGAAAAAATTCAAAGGGAATCGTTTTCCACTCTTTTGCCTGGCACCAAACATTATCCAGTCCCCCAATTCAATGTCGCAGATTAACCAATTTTGCAGTATTAGGTGGTAGTGAATTCATGTAAGCGAAGGAAGGACAAAACTCAGTGTCCTATGAAGTGAAGCTGATTGCATCCCATGAAATGTAAAGCCATGGGGTTTTAGGAAATCAGCCCGCAAAGGAAATTTGAACATTTTTAAGACACTGTTTTGAAGGGTCCTATTGTTTGTATGCACTGCGTAGTTTATGGCTGTTGAGATGCTTGTTAATATTAAATATTCTCTCTGTCTGGTAGATCATGAAGTGATTTTTTTTTCACTTGTGGGGTCCTGAAACCACCTGACTGAGAGTCTCCACCCCTCATGATGTATATGTGAGGCTGGGAAATCAGCTAATTCCTCAACAGGCAGTGAATATTAGCAAGTTCATTAACTGTTTTCAACTAGTGCACAAATCCAAGAAGCTAATTCCTTGTTTGTCAGGCAGGGTGGGCCTTGTTCTCTGGTTCTTAGTGATTGAGATAACTGAAACTTGTTTGTATTTTCCGACCAAAAGCTATTCCACTTAATGCTTTCAATATGGAAGCACTCTGGGTAAGGCATTGAGCAGAATTTAAAGAAATTGAGTATCCAAAATTAAAGTATAAACAGAGGGCAATTTTAAGAATTTGCAAATCCTTCTGCCTGGTTCTGAAGTCTTTCCCTGGGGCTGATATTAGGCAGGGCTTGGTCATTTTCCTTCATTGGAGAAATACTAAGTTAAGCTGCCCAGGATATTTTTTTTTTTACTTGACTAGCCATGAGTCTCCTTCACAGTTAAACATTACAAATTCCTAATTTAGACATTCTGAGTTTATGATAAATTGGGCCAAGAAGGACTGAAGTTTCGCATTAGGTAGCTCTTGGGGTGAGCTATACTAAGTAATGTATATGTATGAATTTGAGGGAGGACGTAGGAAAGGGACATAAGTGAACATAGTGAAAGCGTACCAGTCCTAAAGTCAACTTAAAGCCATCCATTTTCAAGTGTGTAGTGTCCTGTTTGCATATCATTCCTGTCTCTTTCTTGGTGTAGGCTCCTCATAATAATTTTCCCACATTCTTGTGTGTTGCTGGTAAACATGGAAACAAGGAAACTGCCTGTTTTTTAAAACCTTCTTTAAGCTCAATTTTTTAATGTTTTAGGACAACTCCTTGCTTCTGATAGGATTTCTGAGACTTTGACTGCATTTTTGAATGACTGATTGTAGTTTTTCCCGAATTTTAAGGTGTTAATATATATACCAGTTGCTTACAGTTTATTTGCAGACGATACTGCAGGGTTATAAAGCAATCAATCCACATTTTCTTTTTTCTGTTCTCACAGCACGCCCAACAGTAAAAATGCATTGAAATAGCAGGCCTGGTTCACTTTCTTGCAAAATTACCATGTGGCTGGAGAAGTAAGCCTTAGAGAAGGTTTACAATCATAAATAGATAATTCAGTACAAAAACATATATATGACAGAGGGTCAATATTAAAAGTAGTCAGAGAAGAGCAAAACCAGTGCTAGACAAAATGGATGCACGGTTTAATTAAGGAGGCAAAATGAGTGAATTAGAAGGAAGTTGAGAATATAGACACAAAAAGAACACAGTTACATCAAGCATCTGGAAAAATGATGCTCCCTCCAATTAAAAAAGTTTCTTTTGACTAGAAACCAAAACTGGGGGCAGTTGTTGAAGAGTAATGCATTTCATTTGATTCATATACAAATATCTAAAGATCAACTGTGTAACCTAAATATCATTGTATGCAAAGTAGCAATTCTAATGTTAACAAGCTATGCATTTCTCTGAGGAAATAGCTCTGAAATATTGCTGCTGAAATATTTCTACTAAAATATTCCTGATGAAATATGTTGCTTTGTTTATAGTAGATAGTCAATATGAGTTTATAGAATCAAACTGAATTGAGAAAGCCACTAGCTTAATTTGTATAGGGATGAATAAATTAGTGGAGAAGAAAGGGACTCAGCTTCACAACTAGTCAGTAAATGATGAGAGCATGATTGAAAGTAGGATGGGGTAAAGCTTTTGCTTTTCAGTTGCTAATAGATATAAATACAGGTAATGTATATATATATATATATATATATATATATATATATATATATATATATATATATATATATATATATATTAAATTTGGACTCCTTTGGCAGGTAAGTTGTGCCCAAACATATGATTTGTCTAAAACATAACAGGACTTAAAAGAATCATTTGCATACTAGTCTTAAAAATCAAACACTTACAAGTATTTTGGTTCAATTTCATTCAAAATATTGGAAACTGCATCATTGAATTAATGCTGATTAGGACGTTTATTGACCAGAAACAATAAAGTCACCATAACAAAAAAGTTGCCAAACATACGTGTTGTCTCTAACCAAGATCTTCATTAACTCTTGTTTCTCTTACATCAAAGTAGAAAATTCAGTATGAGAGATGACATCAACTTTTAAACATCCTGAACATGACATTGAATGAGGCAGCCTTTTTCTTTTCCTTCTTTATTAAAATCTTCGTAACTTCATGTATTTATTTTACAATACTCATTTTACTATGCTTTATTCATTCCTGGAATTATTCACATAATGTGTAAAACTCTAATGAGTAGCTTAATGCCAGGACTTTTCCCCCTTTGGAGATTATGAAGGAGATGGCTGTGTCGAAGATTGTGCTCACTGTGAAGCTTAATGGAGAAAGAAATACCAATGGTCTCACGTATATGTGGAATCTGTAGAACAGAATAAACAAGCAAACAAAAGAGAAACACACTCAGAGATAGAGAACAAACTGAGTGTTACTGGACGGGAGGGGGTGGGGATGGGGGAGAAGATTAAGGGGTTTAAAAGTATAAATTAGTAGTCACAGTATAGTCACAAGGATATGAAATACAGTATGGGGAATATAATCAATATTGTAAAGATTATGCAGGCTGTCAGATGGGTACTGGACTTATTAGGGGAATCACTTCATAGACTGTGTAGATGCCTGACCACTGCACTATACACCTGAAGCTGAAGTTCAATAATATTGAATGTCAACTATATATATATATATATATATATATATATATATGTCACCCCAATAAATTTACATCTATCTATCTATCTATCTATCTATCTATCTATCTATCTATCTATATATATATATGATGTAAGGTATAGCATAGGGAATATCGTCAATGGTATTGTAATGGGTTAGGATCTTGATGTATTTTCCCAGGAACTGGATCCCACTGTTACCGAAGAATGGAAACGGAGATTCCGGAGAGGCAAGTGAGGTTTAAGCAGAAGCAGTTTTTATTGTAAAAGTGTAAGACCAAAAGCACAGGAGAAAAGCAGCTCTCCGGGGAGATCTGCGGAGAGGGGGGATTCCAGCGAAATGCCCCATGGGCTGTGCTGTGCTGGGAACTATAATAGCTCTGAGTCAAAGCTGATTGGTCTTCTATACCCGGGCAGTTAATCTTGGAGGTCTGGGCAAGTTGATTAGCTTTATTATAAGCCGGATGGATGCCCTTCCCCCTACACCTGGGCTTTGGGTGGGCCTTTAAACTCGTCTTTGTTAGAAGCCGGATGCCTTTCCCCCACCTCCACACACTTGAGCTGATTACTCTGGTTTATTCTTGCGAGTCCAGCATCCTGAATCTATTATTCAGCCACTAAAGTTACTTTCTCTGGCTTTATTATGGTCTCTGCCTTAATTCCCCTCCACCGTGGTCATTTTCCTGACTGCCTATAATTTTCTATCTCGGTAACAGCTATATACGATGTCAGAGGGGTAGTAGACTGGGGGGGGTATCACTTTGTGAGGGATGTAAATGTCTAACTAGCACATTGTTTTGTACACCTGAAACTAATAAAAAATTAAAATAATAATGATAAAAGAAATCTCATTTAAATTGGAGTTGGGAGAACCTGTAGGAGGAGCTCTCACTCTCTATGTTGATCAAGAAGCCCACCTGGTAGAATTCTGTTTATCATAGTTCTCCCAATTTCCTCTTCTCCTCTACTAGAGAGTTCCCTCTCCTTTGTTTCTCAGGATTTGCGCAGGGTTCACCATTAGACTGCATGTCCCAATTGCAATTCCTTGTTGTTTGCAAATAAATCCAATTTTGCTGGAGAAATATCTGGCTGTCTATTTGTTTAAGGTCAACATCACATATGCCACCATACTGTTTTCCAAGGTGTGGGGATAGAGCCAGGAGTGCAGTTTCCAGGCTCTTGCCCTCACGTGGAAAGGTGCTGGCTTGGGTAGTAAACGGCCATCAACTGTGATTGGATGGCCATCAGCTGGGGCTAGTTGGCTGTCAGCTGTAACCAGTGAGCCATTGGCCACAAATATAACTGCCGTGGCTACGCTAGCAGAAAATGGGGGCTAGCAAGAAGATGGTGGCTGAGCTAGCAAGAGCAGATTGCAGTTAGCACAGTGGATTGCAGCTAGCAAGTGAGGTTGTTGCCAGAGAGAGAAATGAACGGCGGGTAGTTGATAGTGTGGCTCCTGCTTCCTGTGTCTCCAACCCAGCCGCCAGCGAGACTATAGTGGTATGACTCCCCCATCTATGGCTCCGTGGGTGTTCCTTTTTGGCCTCACCATGAGTCGTGCGGGGTGTCAGGCGGGGTCTCTGGACCCGCTCCCCACATAAGAACGCAGGACACGGTGAGGCCAAAAAGGAACACCCACGGAGCCATAGATAGGGGAGTCAAACCAATATATTCTCGCTGGCGGCTGGGTTGGAGACACAGGAAGCAGGATCTACATCATCTGCAACCTGCCGTCCTAACAGCAGTCCGCGCTTGCCAGCCACCATCTTCTTGCTAGCCCCCATTTTTTTTCTGCTAGCGTAGCCACAGCAGTTATATTAGTGGCCAATGGCTTACGGGTTACAGCTGACGGCCAACTAGCCACAGCTGATGGCCATCTGATCACAGTTGATGGCCATCTACTACCCGAGCCAGCAGCTTTCTATGTGAGGCCGAGAGCCTGGAAACTGCTTTTTGGAGTTCTGTCCCCACACCATGTCCTGTGTTTTTATGTGGGAGACAGGACCAGAGACCCTGCATGCCACCCTGCATGGCACAAGGATTACCTGACTTGCTAGCAGAATAAGTCATCCAATGGTTAGCTACAAAACAGAGAAAGAAGCAAGATGTTTTATTTCCTCCAACATTGCATACCTGAAACTCCCAAATCCTTACGTGAGTTACACCATTTTGGGGGGCTCCCTTTCCTAACCTGTTTTTGTTTTCCTTCCTCATTTGTGCCACCATTGGGCATGCATTCATTTACTTCACTTTCTTTTGTTTGTTTGTTTGTTTACTTTCCATGAATGTCTTCTCCCATTGGGTTTTTGTCAGTCTTACAGAACCTGTTAACTGCGACAATAAACACGGTCCTAAACCCCATTTCATCTACTTTAGATGGTACATTAATTAGTGTTCTAATTAGATTTTAGTTCCCAAAGTATTCCTCTGCATGTTTTACAAAATCATATTATAACCTTTCATTTATATGTATTCCTCTTTTAAATTTAGAACAATTTTTTAATTAAAAAGTATGTAATCTATTTTGAATATAAAACAAGTCCAGAAGTTGCTAAATTTACAATTAGGTAATTATGAGCACAATAAGTTATTGGCTGTTGGTTCTAAAGTAACAAGAGTTTGCCTGTGTCACTAATTATTTATACATAAAAGTTTGCACTTTTAAATGTTGGCAAATAATTAAATCATGCAGTTAATTTTCACATGCTAATTGGGTATGAATGAACAAAGTTCAAATAGAGAAAACTTAGAAAAAGTAACACTCATGAAGAATATATTTTCTAGCCACATGGGAAGATGAACCTATTGAGTAGCCATCTGAAATGCCTTTATATGGAACTAGTTTTACAGTTAAGGTGAGAGATTTGTTGACAACTCTTACACCCTGTGCTGTATGCCTTGACTCCCCCACCTCCTTCTACCCCAGGAATTTCCAGGGACCCAGGACAGGTTTGGGGCTCTGAATGCCCATCTGTTTCTCTCTGACTGGTGAAAACTTCCCCATTCTGCTTCAAATTACAGAAGTCTCTGGGAGGTAACTTGTCATCTCTTCCAATACCCCCTTTCCCAACCTGGCTGTAAATGCCAGGCACTGTTCTAGGCTGTGGAGAGACAGCAGTAAACAAAACAAAGTCCCTCCCCTAATGGAACTAACTTTCTAGAGGGAGGAGAAATGACAAATACACAAGTAAATGCATGTGATTTTAGGTGGTGATAAGTTCTATGACAAAAAGTAAAGTAGGAGAATGGAAGACATATTGAGAATTAAGGCCTATTTTCATGATTGCTGGGAAAGGCCTCTTTAAAAGAAGTGCTATTTGAAAGAGACTTGAAAGAAGTGAGGTAGTGAGTTATGCAGATATCTTGGGGGAAGAGCTTTCTAAATGTAGAAAACAAAGGGTGAAACCCCCAGAGTGAAAACATATTTGGGTCAGTGACCAGTAAGGACACCAATGTGGTTGGAGCAGAGAGGGGGAGAGGGAGAGTAGGATGAATCTAGGAGGGTAGGAGGGATCATCAGATCATGGAGGGTCTTGTAGGCTATAACAACTTATTTTGAATTTTACCTGGAGGGTTCTGGGAAGTCAAGGGAGAGTTTTGAACTATATAAACAAATCACTAAATTGAAAAGTTTTTATGGGACCAGACACTTGACCCCACCCAACAGCAAGGGAGGCTTAATTCCAAAGTTCTAGCGAGAAGGAAGGAGTGTATGTAACATCCCTTATTTTCTGGGTTAGTTATCAACTGTGCTACTGTGGCATAACAAATTACCCAAAAACTTAGTGGCTTAACACATTTATTATCTCACAGTTTCCATGGGTCAGATGTCCAGGCATGGCTTAGATGCATTCTCTGCCAAAGGTCTACAATCAAGATATTAGCTGGGTCTTTGGCCTCATGAGAAGGCTCAACCAAGGAAGCACCTACTTCCAAGATCACTCACATGGTAGGTAGCAAAATCCAGTTCCATGTATGTTGTTGGAATGAGGCCTGAGTTCCTCGTGACCTGTTTACCGGAGATATTTCTTGGTTTCTTGTCATGTGTACTTTTCCATAGGGCATCTCACAACATGGCAGCAAGCAAGTGAGAGGGCAAGAGAGAATGGTAATAAGAATGAGAGAGAGAGAGAGAGAGAGAGAGAGAGAGAGAGAGAGAGAGAGAGAGAGAGAGAGAGAGAGAAGTCACCAGTCACAGTCTTCGGTAATCTAATCAAGGAAGTGCATCCCATCACAGAAGCAAGTTACTAGGTCCAGCCCACACTTAGTGGGGAGAGGATTACAGAAGGTCATGAATATCAGAAAATGAGCATCATTGAGACTCACATCGGAGTTGTCTACCATATTCTCTATCTATAATAGGTTCTGACTGGCCTACAGACTCTGCGGTGTGTTTCAGACCAAGGCCAAATCCAGGCCCAGCATGTGAATGGGAGCTGGGACAGAGTGAGCTGGAAAAAGTCAAATGAGAATTATAATATGTACAAAAGATCTACAATGTCCAAGAAGAGCAACAGTTAGAAAAAAATTGGCAGTTACCATTAAAGCAGGATTGAATTAATCACACTCTTCTGGGCACATTTTCATCATAAGTCCATGCAAGCCTTGCTGTATGTATGTATGTATGTATGTATGTATGTATGTATGTATTTCAAGTATTCACACATTCATTATTCATTCCTTATATAATAACATATTTATTGTAATGTAATTCACATGCTACAAATTCACCCATTTAATATACAATTTAATGATTTTAGTATACTCAGAGTTGTGTAACCATCACTGCAATCTAAGTTCCAAACATTTTCATCACCCAGAAAAAGAAATTCTATATCCATTATTAGTAAAATTCCATCTCCCCCCACCACTAACACTTGGCAATAATTAATTTGCCTTCTGTTTCTGTGGATTGGTCTATTCCAGATATCTCATATAAACAGAATCATACAATTTTTGCCCTTTGGTATCTGGCTTATTTCATTTAGTGTAATGTTTTCAAGGTTCATCCATATTGCAGCATAAATCAGTACTTCATTTTTGTGGCTAAATAATATTATAATACATTGTATGGGTATACCATATTTTATTTAGTGTCTATTCATCAGTTGATGGACATTTAGATTGTTTCTACCTTTGGGCTATTATGAATAATGGTGCTATGAACATGTGTGTACAAGTTAAGATTATATATATGTATGCACACACATATATACATACACATACACATACATACAAAAGCAAATTTGCTGGGCCATTGTGTATACCTAATTTAACTATGTAGTGATTGACTGTTCTCCAAATGGCTGTCGCTGTCATGCTCCAGAGCAAAGCATGACGATTCCTATAATACCTCAGCTCTGTCAACACTTGGTAATCTTTAGCTTTTCAATTTTTCCAGGACAACAGGTGTAAGGTGATACCACATAGATGTTTTAATTTGCATTAATTAACAAGTTGGGGCACTTTCTTACACGCGGTCAGACAATTAAGTTCAAGGACACATCCCAGTAAAAGTGCTCTATACCTCATTGCTGAATATCACTATGATCACCTTCGAAGTACTCCCCTTGGGAAACTATGCACCAATGCCAGGGCCTAGTCCACCCTTCAAAGCAATTTTGGAACTCGTTTTCTGGAATGACCATTAGAGCTGTCATTGTATTCCCCTTGATGTCCTGAATGTCATCAAAATGTCTTCCTTTCAATATTTCCTTTATCTTCAGGTAAAGAAAGAAGTCATTGGGGGCCAGATCAGGTGAGTAGGGAGGGTGTTGCAATACAGTTATTTGTTTCCTGGCTAAAAACTCCCTCACAGACAGTGCTATGTGAGCTGGTGCATTGTCATCATGAAAGAGCCATGAATTGTTGGCGAAAAGTTCAGGTCATCTAACTTTTTCACGCAGTCTTTTCAGCACTTCCAAATAGTAAAGTTAGTGAACTGTTTGTCCAGTTGGTACAAATTCATTATGAATAATCCCTCTGATATCAGTAAATGTTAGCAACATTGTTGCAACAAGTTCATGAACTTAATTGTCAGACCTTGTATGTTTGCTTTTTAGGTTTCATTTTTTATAAATGTCCTGTTCCTGTATCCTTCGCTCACTTTTCTATTAGACTTCCTATCTTTTTTGTGACGCCTTTAAAAGATTAATCTTTGTTGGTTTTAGATATTGCAAATATTTCCTCCCATTCTACCATCTGTCCATATAGTGTCTTTCATTAAACAGAAATCCTTCATTTTAATGTAATAAATTAATAAACTTTCACCTCATATCTTTGATTTCAGAGTCTTATTTAAGTAATCCTTCCCTATTCCAAGACAAGAAAGTATTTTTATAATTTTTTTTAGTGTTATCATTTTTTTCCTTTCATAATTACTCATGAAACCATCTGGAAACTATCTTCATAAAGGTTGCTAGATGGGAACCTGGTTTGATTTTTCTGCCCACAATGAGACAATTTTCCCAACACCGTCTACTAAATAATCTATCCTTTCGCATAACTTGTGGTGCCACTTTTACTGTATCCTATGATCCCATATACACCCGCGTCTCCCTGAGAACTGTCTGTTCTGTTCCACGGTCTACTTAAATTTGATACTATCACTAACATGACTTTAGCTTGGCTCTAAATACATTCACCTTGGTCATTTTCTTCAGTGCTAGGAAAAATAATAACTTTCCTTAAAAACAGACAAGAAGAAAAGCCAAGACAAATCTGAGAAGAGGCTCACCTGCTGGCTTCAGTGTAGGCGGCATTTTTTGGTAATAAATAACTACACTGTGAAGAGCATTAGCTTCAGCAGGCCATGGGTACCAGGGATTCTTTACAGAGTTGAAGGCTCAGTTCAGGTGCTAAGAATTTCCTCATTTTTTTTCCTAAAAGATTTGTGGCAATTCCTTGCCCCATGAGGCAGCCAGGAATTTGTGCCATAAATTGCTCTAAATCAAGAGCTTTGATGCACGGCTAACAAATGTAGTAGTAACCACACTTTCTCAAATAGCTTCATTAATTGATGATTATTGTTAATTTACCCTAGCATCCCATTAATTTTCTACAGAGATTTCTATTATCCAACATCAATAGTGAGAATGAGGTGGGTTATTCAAAAGACATGGGGTTAGGATACATAATTACCTTCAAGTTGAATTCAAATAGAGCATTAGCATATATTCTTATTATAATTATTTCTCTGTTTTCTCTAGTTAGCCATTATGACTAGTTATCAAGTGTGTTTTTTACACTAATTTAGTGTCACATTAAAAATAATCATAAGAATGTCTCGGTGCGATGTCAGAGAAATAGTGGATGGGGGCAGGGGGTCCACACAGTGTGAGGGATATAAATGATAGACATCTAAGTATTACTTTGTCTTGTGCACCTGAAACTAATAAAAAAAATAATCATAAGGATGTATACATATATTTTGTTCAAATACCGCAGGTTTTTTGGTATTTGGTTCAAATACCAAAAAAAAAAATATGTACACATGACTTGTATTCATCTTTTGTTATTGGTATATATTGAGTATTACAATTTTAATAGATTTTTTTTCCTTTCTTAAAATGTGTATACATTTTTTTGGCACTCTCTGTATTTGATCTCCAGCCATGAAGGCTACCCTTGGTTTCAGCCAAATGTGGCACATGATTGTCTGCATCTACAATGCAGGGAGGTGTTTGTGGCTGGGCAGGTCAGTGCACTGTCTTTGCATGATTTCTCAGAATTACCAACTTCCTCTCCTTCCTCTTCCTTTCATTTCTGCCATACACACCAGCACTCACTCTTATTTTCTCATATCAACATTTTAATTGATATATAATTTGCATATCATAACATTTACACCTTAGAAGAATACAATTCAGTGTTTTTTTCAGTCTATTCACAGGGCTGTGCAAACATCACCATTATGTAATTCTAGAACACTTTTATCACCCCCAAAAGAAACACTGTACCCATTAGCAATCATTACCCATTCTCCCTTCCCCCAGCTTCTAGCAAATACTAATCTACTTTTTGTCTCTTTGGATTTGCCTATTTTGGACATTCATTATAAATGAAATCTTTTTTCTTGAGATTAAATGCACATAACATAAAATGTACTGTCTTAACTTTTTAAATGTACAGTTCAGTCATGTTAAGTACATTCACATTGTTGTACAACTGATCTCCAGAACTCCTTTCATCTTGCAAAACTGAAACTCTGTCCCCATAAATGACAATGTTCCATTTCCTCTAGCCCTTGACAACTAGCCCACCATTTTACTTTCTGCCTATATGAATCTGACTACTCTAGGTACCTCATATGAGTGGAACCATACAATATGTATCCTTTTGTGACAAGCTTATTTCACTTAGCATATGTTTCAAGCTTCATTCAATCCACATCAATCAGTACTTTGCTCATTTTTATGACTGAATAACATTCCATTGTATGGATGTGCCATATTTTGTTTATTCATCAGTTGATTAACATTTGGGTTGTTTCCGTTTTTTGGCTTTTATGAATAATACTGTATGAGCATTCCTGTACCAGCTTTTTTGTGGACATATATTTTAAATTCTTTTGGACATATACCTAGGAGTGGAACTGCTGAGTCTTATGGTAATTATGTTTAACCTTTTGAGGAACTGCCAGACTGTTTTCCAATGTGGCTGCACCACTTCACTTTCCCACCACTTTCCCAGCATTGTATGAAGGTTCCATTTACACCACATCCTCGACAATACTTCTTCTTATCTGTCATTTTGATGGTCATCTTAGGGGGTTGCAGCAGGGATTCCCTACCACTGCCCACCCTCATAATTTCTGATCTGACCCAGGGCAGAGTAAGCCAGATCAGAGGAAACTATAGCTATTTTCAAGGTATACTGACAAGAAGGCCAAAAACTGAATCTTTTTTTTTTAAAAAAAGAACTGTTAATTTTCTATTTTTTAAAAAGGGTCATTGTGAACCCTCAGTTTTTGACTAATTACAATAATCAGGTGACTGGACTGCTTGAATAAGCAATGTTGTGGTAGCCTGGGTGGATCCAGTCCACCCTGGGTTTGAATCCCATTTCTGTTTCTTTGGACTAGTTATTTAACTTTCCTGGGTCTGTTTCTCTCTTCTGTAAAATGAGGTATAATCACAATCAGATGAAATGTATATAAAAGAACTATACATATCCGGTGCAGAATAGGTAGACAGTGCATTTCCATTTATTCTTTGATTCTTACCAACCATTTTTAAAAAATCAAATTGTTACTAAAATTTCCTTTGATTTCAGTCCTCAGGTATTCCTCATTGAGGTCTGCTGACTTTTCATGAAAGATAACACAGAGAAGGTGGAGAATACATAGGTGGCTTTTCTGGGAAGAATATTTGGTTGATATTTTTTTTTAAAGAGGGGATATTAAAGCCCTACACACCTCAGTGTTTTTGAAACTTCACAGTCTGAGACAAGCTGAGTACCTTAAACTGTTACAGTTGTCATGGTTACTGGTGTTTTCTTTCCATAGCAACTGAAGCCACAAATTATACAAATGATGAAAAAATAATGACCAGAGGGCAAAAACATGACTTGCTCACAGTATTTAGGTAAAGATATTTTCTCCTATAAAAGCATCTTAAAGTTCTGTGTGCTTTTGGTTTCAGCCACCCTAGGATTCCTTGGGCAGTAGTAACTGTTTCAGAAAGGAAAGGAGTAGAGTCCCAGGACTCTTTCCTTGGGGTGCTGAAGTCAACTCTAGGGTCTTGTACCAACCAGCTTAAAAAGATGGAAAAGATCAGGGATGGCCCAACTTGCCTGAGATCTCATATAGAAAGAGAATTGACAAACGAGGCTGGAACTAGGGTGAGGCAAGTGAGGTGCCTAGGGCACAAAATTTAAGAAGACCCTCACTCTCAGGGCTATGCAAGACTACATGGATTGTTTGGAAATATAAAAGGTGGGATGCGGAGGCTGCTTAGAGGAGAAATTTATCTGACCTACTATAGCATCAAACCACAAAATTAAATTCACCCGCCCTGTCCTGATTCCCTACTGCAGTTGGACCCAATGTTGAAAAACCCCATATGGTCCCTGTCCTCTGTGATGTGCCAGACAGTTGTGGGTATCACTACACACCCAGCCAGGAGAGGCATGGAAGAGGGTCAGAATCAAGGAACCTTAGGCAGGTGAGAAATGTGGCGTGGCTAGCACAGAGATGGTACCACTGAAGGATGCAGGAGACATGAAGCTGGAAAGGAGGCCTTGGGTTAGATTGGGGAGGCAAAGAGGAACTAACATCTATCAAGTCCACTATTTGCCAAGCAAAGGGAACCACCCCCCCACCCCCCCACCCCCCGCCCGCCACACACACACCAGTTTTGATGGCTGAAGAGGCCAGAGAAAACCAGGACAGTTAAAGAACAATTGCCACAGTCTAGCCCAGAGGCCTCCACTAGGGGTCCAGGTCAAGGACTGAGATTCCCACCTGAAACTGAGTGGAATGCACTGTTCGTATGGGAGGATTCTTATGCCTAGTATATTTATTTCCTTACCTAACAACTCACATATAAACTGCTGATAGTTTGGGAGGCAGAAACCATAACCATCTGGCTATGCACGGACATTCACACACACCATGTACCATGGGAGAGACTGCTTAGATTCCAACAAGAGGAAAAGATGGCTTTAAAGGCACAGACTGGAGACTCTGTGGACAACTTGAACCAGGGTGTTCTCTGTTGCAGATGCTCGAGGAGCATGCCCTTTCTTTCTTTCCTTCCTTCTTTTCTTCCTTCCTTCTTTCCTTCTTTCCTTCCTTCCTTCCTTCCTTCCTTCCTTCCTTCCTTCCTTCCTTCCTTCCTTCCTTCCTTCCTTCCTTCTTTCCTAAACTAGTTATTGGTTTATTATAAAAGGATATAACTCAGGAACAGCCATATGGAAGAGATGTATAGGGCAAAGTATGCAGAAAGGGAACCTCCTCGGTTATGTTTATATCTAAGTATTTTATTCTTTTTGATACTATTATAAATGGAGTTGTTTTCTGTTATGTCTTCTTGAATTATTTTGTTATGATGAAATGTTATCCTTTTTAAAAAAATGTATTTTTTTTCTGTGTATGATATATATATATATTTCTTCTTTTATTAGTTGCAGGTGTACAAAGCAATGTAATAGTTAGACATTTAAACCCCTCATAAAGTGATAACCCACCCCTAAGCTACTACCCCTCTGATAGCTTATATAGTTGTTATAATACCATCGACTATCTTCCCTATGTTGTACTCCACATCCTGTGACTGTATATACCTATATATTTAGTTATAGTTGAAATTCAATGTTATTCTACTTCAGCTTCAGGTGTATAGTGCATTGGTCAGACATCTACACAGTCTATGATGTGATCCCCTGATAAGTCCAGTGTCCATCTGGCACCTTACATGATCTTTACAACATTATTGATTATATTCCCCAAACTGTCTTTTGTATCCCTGTGGCAATATTATGGTTACTGATTGTGCTTTCTAATCCCCTTACTTTCTCCCTCATCCCCACCCTCCCTCCTCTGTAATATAGTCTTCGTTTCCATTATTATATCCTTTATTTGTATCCTTTATTTATTTTCCCCCCTTCTTCCCCCTCCCCCCCACACTCCGGTTCAAGCCGTTGTTTCTCAGTCTAGTTGTGTAGGACACAGCTCCCTGGCCCATGCTGGTATTATGAGCCTTGCGCTCCCCCTAGCTGAGGCAGTCAGTCGCCAGTTGTCGGTTGGCCGCTCACAACAGCTCTCGCCAGCTGCAGGCCACTCATGCTGGCCACCGGACACTGACATTGGCTGTCGGCTGCTCATGGTGGTACACGGTAGCCCGCGGCAGCACTTGGCAGCCACGGCAGCTCAGGCCAACCTCTGGTTGCTCATAGCAGCCCCGCTCCAGGGAGAGCTGTTGTTCACAATCTTAGCTGTAGAAGGCACAGCTCACTGGCCCATGTGGGAATTGAATCAGTGACCTCAGTGTTAGGAGCACAGCCCTCCAACCATCTGAGCCACCGGGCCAGTCCTGGTATCCTTTATTTCTGACTGGTCCTTTTTCATCTCCATTTTAATGATGTAATTGAGCATTCTTATAACCAGTATTTGGAACTCTGCATCTGATAGATTGCTTATCTCCATTTCGCTTAGTTCTTTTTCTGGAGCTTTGTTCTGTTCTTTCATTTGGGACATGTTTCTTTGTCTCCCCATTTTGGCTGCCTCCCTGTGTTTGTTTCTATGTATTAAGTAGGGCTGCTATGTCTTCCGGTCTTAGTAGAGTGGCCGTATGTAGTAGGTGTGCTGTGGTGTTTAGTGGCGCAGTCTTTCTGGCCACCTGAGCCACGCACTCCAGGTACGTCCTTTGTGTGTGTTGTGTGTGCCCTCCTCTTATAGTTAAGCCTTGGTTGATAATTGCACATCAATGTGAGGGACTGACCCTTGGGCTCACTGGTTGTGAGGACTGGCCTTCACTACAGTGGAAAAGTTGTTGTGCAGGGGCTGATCCTACAGAGAAGGATCTGCCTCAGCAGGACTCTGGTGCCTGCCCAGAGTGTGTTGTACTTGGAGGTGCCTGGGTGATGTTACAACTCGTTTTGAAGATGGCCCCTGGGGGTGCCAGCCCCAGGACAACCTTGTAGAGGATCTGCTGTAGATCTACTTCAGCCACAGCCCAAGCCCCCCCCTGCCCCGCCCCCAGGGCCACCTAGCAGGAACCAGAAGGAAATCCGCGGATGTCTGCCGCTTGTGTTGTGCTTGGAAGCACCTTGAGAGAACAAGTCAGAATCCAAGGTCAGTTGCCACTAGTGATGGCTTAGGGCTGCTCAGCCAGAGGTACAGGACATGTTCAAGCCAGATGCTGCTTGTCTGGGTTCTGCAAACCTTTAGAGACCCTAGGAAAATGCAGCTTGAGCCAAGACAGGTGGTCTGCATGAAAAAATCTGCTGGAAATGGACTGGGTGTGCCCGAAAGTTGGGCGAGGCAAACGAATGGCAGAAACTCAGAAATGTCGGCTTCCTGTGTTCACATGCTTGGAAAGGGGAGGGCTCAACAAAGAAACAATGGCCTCTGCCAGCTTCCCCGTCCAGGAAAAAGCTTTCTGTCCTGTCCCGTCCCAAGCCAGAAAACTCATTTCTCCACCTTCTGTCCCTGCCATCTTTCCAGCTACTGCCCCAGCGCTGGAGCTCAGAGCTAGTGATTCCACTGGTGGATAAGTCCGCACAGTCCCTTTAAGAAGAAAACATGTGAATACAGCCGCATGTCTCACTCAGTCACAATCTCTGCTGGTTTTCACAACCAAAAATTATGGGGACTTCTCTCCCCAGCACTTGAACCCTGTGCTGGGGTGGGGTTAGTATCTCTCACTTCTTTAGGGGATGGGGGAACCCCCACAGACAAAATAGCCCTCCTGATCTTTAATGGTCACATACAGGTGTGGGACCAGCCCGTTCAGCATCTCTGACCTTCCTAGCAGTCTGGAGGTGGCTTCTTCTGCATGTCCTTAGTTGAAAGGCTTCAGTTCAGCTTGATTTTAGGCAATTCTCGATAATGGTTGTTTTGTAGATTAGTTGTAATTTTGATGTAGTTGTGAGAGAAGGTAAACACAGTGTTTACCTACTGTGCCATTTGGTTGTCTCTATGAAATGTTATTCTTTATCTCTGGTGATATTCCTAACTTGGCAGTGTACTTTGTCTAATATTAAAATAGCCACTCCTCTTTCCTATGATTAGAATCTGCATGATATCTAGTTTTTCATCCTTTTACTTTTAACCTCTTTTCATTTTTATATTTAAATGTATTTCCTGTAGACAAGAATAGAGTTCAGCCTTGCTTTGTTTCTTCAGTCTGACAATTCTTATCTTTTAATTGAGGCTTTTAGACTATTTTCATTTAATGTAATTATTGGTATGCTTCAGTTTAAGTGTATTTTTCAAATGGTGGAGATTTAGGAAGAGCTTTAGGAACATGTTCACTCTCTGTTTCAAAGCAACCTTTTTCTGGGGGCAAAATGCATGTGGACATGATAAAGTGGGAGCAGCCAGAGCTCACCTGAACACAACAATATGCTAGCCCTCAGATCCTGGACAATCCTTCCCATCGCATTGAATGAGCATCAGTGTTCTCAGTTAGAAAGTGAAGGGTTACATAAACCTGGCTACCACTGCCCTCACATTACTGGTGATTCTCTGAGACCCTGTTCCACCAAATTCACGTGCGTAGCCCCAACCTCTTTCAGAGGCTAATCCATAAAAGTGGCCAACCTGGGCCTGCATTGCAGAATTTCCTAAGGTCCACACACCCCAAATAAGCAGTAGCTTGCCTCAGTGTGCCCTGTGCTTCTTGATAAGGCTGGCCTTGAGGCCCAGCACTAGTGGCAGGCAGCATCAGTTCACAGCATAGCCACTCCCAGGCACCTCCAAGCCCAGCACAGATAACTACCAACTGCAGATCACTTCGTAGCTCCTACCAGGTGGTTCTGAGCCATGCACAGGGAGCAGCTGACCTTGTCTTGTACCAGAGCCCCTACCAAGAAGCCCCAGAACCAACACACCTGGTGGCTGGCTTTAGACCACACCAGAGGACCACCCAATTAGTGCCAAAAATGACACATCCCAAGGGTGGACTCTGCAGACACCAGAGTCCCACTAAAGAAAATCCTAAGATCAGTCTCAACACAATGGCTTGTCTATTGTAGTCATAGCCAGTCCTCACAGCCAGTCACAGTGAGGGTCAATACCACTCAGTGTCAACAGCAACCAAGGCTCAACTACAATAGGAGAGAGTACACACAACCTATACAAGGGATGCCCCTGGAACACCCGGCTCAGGTGAAGAGGGAGATTGCACCACTGGGGCCCACAGGACACCTACTATATAAGGCTATTCTGCCAAGACTGGGAGATGCAGCAGTTCTACTTAATGCATAGATGCAAACACAGGGAGGCAGCCAAAATGGAGAGCCAAGAAAACATGTCCCAAATGAAAGCATAGGATACAACTCCAGAAAAAGAACTAAACAAAATGGAGACAAGCAATCTACCAGATGCAGAGTTCCAAACCCTGGTTATATGCTCAATGATCTCAGGGAGAACTTCAAGAAAGATAGAAACATACAAATGGAGATAGAAAACATAAAAAAGAACCAGTCAGAAATAAAGAATACAATGAAATAAATAAATAAATAAATAAATAAAAGAATACAATAAAAAGGCACAGAGTAGCAGATTGGATCAAAAACCAAAGCCAACCATATAATGCCTCCAAGAGACACATCTCAACTATAAGGACAAATATAGACTCAAAGTGAATGGGTGGAAAACAATACTACAAGCAAATGGCATCCTGAGAAAAGTGTGTGTATCCATACTTATATCTGACAAAACAGACTTCAGGATAAAAAAACATAACAAGGGACAAAATGGACATTTCATAATGGTAAAGGGGACAATACAACAAGAAGACATAACACTTATCAATATATATTCCCCCAGTCAGGGAGCATCAAAATATACAAAGCAACTACTAAGAGACCTAAAGGGAGAAACTGACCAAAACACAATTATAGTAGGGGAGCTAAATACATCATTGACAGCTATGGACAGTTCATCCAAACAGAAAATAAATAACGAAATATCAGCCCTAAATGATACATTAGACCAAATGGACATGATTGACATTTATAAAAGCACTTCATCCTAGAAGATCAGACTATGCATTCTTTTCTAGCATGCATGGATTCTCAAGGATAGACCATATATTGGGACATAAAATCACCCTCAGCAAATTTAAGAAGATTGAAATCATACCAAGCATATTCTCTGATCACAAGGCTTTGAAATTGGATATCAATTGCAAAAGGAAAGCAGGAAAAAACACAAATATGTGGAGATTAAGCAACATGCTTTTGAAGACCGACTGGGTCAAAGAAGAAATAAAAGGAGAGACCAAAAGATACATAGAAACAAATGAGAATGAAAATACATCCTATCAAAATTATTGGGAGGCAGCGAAAGCAGTAATAGGAGGGAAATTTATATCATTACAGGCCTACCTCAAGAAAGAAGAAAAATCCCAGATAAACAACCTACCGTTACACCTTAAAGAACTAGAAAAAGAAAAACAAGTGAAAGCCAAAGTCAGCAGAAGGAAGGAAATAATAAAAATCAAAGTAGAACTAAATGAAATAGAGAACAAGAAGACAATAGAGAAAATTAATGCATATAAAGAGCTGGTTCTTTGAAAAGGTTAATAAAATTGACAAACTCTTGACTAGACTCACTAAGATAAAAAGTGAAATGACACAAACAAAATCAGACATGAAAGAGAAGAAGTTACAACGAATGCCACAGAAATACAAAGGATCATACAAGAATACTAGAACTATATGCCACCAAACTCAATAACCTACAAGAAATGGACATGTTCTTAGAAACATATAGCCTATCTAGACTGAATCACGAAGAACTGGAAAATCTAAATAGACCAATCAACAGTAAGGAAATTGAATTAGTCATCTGAAATCTTCCCAAAAGCAAAAGTCCAGGACCACATAGCTTCACTAGTGAATTCTACCAAACATGCAACGAGAATCTAACACCTCTCTTCCTCAAACTCTTCTAAAAAAATTGAAGAAGACGCAATACTTCCTAATTCATTTTATGAGGCCAACATTACCCTGCTACCAAAACCTGGTAAGGATACCACAAAAAAAGAAAATTACAGACCAATATCTCTGATGAATACAGATGCAAAAAACCTAAACAAAACACTAGCAAATCGAATGCAACAATGCATTAAAAATATTATATATCATGACCAAGAGGGGTTCATCTCAGGAGCACAAGGATGGTTCAATATACGCAAATCCATCAATGTGATACATCACATACACAAAATAAAGGATAAAAATAATTTCATCATATCAATAGATGCAAAGAAGGCATTTGACAAGATACAACATCCATTTATGATTAAAACACTTAATAAAATGGGTATAGAAAGAAAGTACCTCAACATAATAAAGTCCACATATGACAAACCCTCAGCTAATATCCTGATTAATGGTGAAAAACTGAAAGCTTTTCCTCTATGATCAGGAACAAGACAGTGATGCTCCCTCTCACCACTGTTATTCAATGTACCGTGTTTCCCCGAAAATAAGACCTAACTGGACCATCAGCTCTAATGCGTCTTTTGGAGCAAAAATTAATATAGGACCTGGTGTTATTTTAAAATAATATAAGACCAGGAATATAATATAATATAATAAATATAATATAATATAATATAATATAATATAATATAATATAATATAATATAATATAATATAATATAATATCAGATAATATAATATCAGGTAATATAACATAATATAATACCAGGTCTTATATTAATTTTTGCTCCAAAAGACATGTTAGAGCTGATGATCTGGCTAGGTCCTATTTTTGGGGAAACATGGTAGTATTGGGTGTCCTAGCCAGACCAATCAGGCAAGAGAAAGATATAAAAGGCACCCAAATTGAGAATGAAAAAGTTAAATTGTCACTTTTTTGCAGATGACATGATTATATAGAAAACCCTAAGGACCCCACAAAAAAACTATTAGAAACAATAAACAAATGCAATAAAGTTGCAGGATTCAATGTACAAAAATCCATTGCATTCCTGTATACTAACAATAAAATTTCAGGAAAAGAAATGGGATAAAAAACCCAATTCCTTTTGCAATAGCAACAAAAAGAATAAAATGCCTAGGAATAAACTTAACAAAGGATGTGAAGGACCAATACAGTGAAAACTATAAGACATTATTAAAAGAAATTGAAGAAGATACAAAGACATTATGTGGTCATGGATTGGGAGAATCACCATAGTGATTCTCACCATACAGAGCAACAGTAATCAAAACAGCATGGTATTGGCAAAAAAACTGACACACAGCAATAGAATAGAATTGAGAGCTCAGAAATAAACCCACATAAATATGGACAGATAATTTTTGACAAAGGAGCCAAACACATACAATGGAGAAAAGAAAGCTTCTTCAATAAATGGTGCTGGGAAAATTAGAAAGTTATGTGAAAAGAATGAAACAGACTGCTGTCTGTCACCATGTACCAAAATTAACTCAAAATGGACCAAAGACCTAAACAGATGACCTGAAAAAATAAATTTCATAGAAGAAAGCATAGATACTAAACTTAAGGGCCTTGGGTTCAAAAAGGATTTTATGAATTTGACCACAAAGGCAAGGGAAGTAAAAGCAAAAATAAATGAATGGGACTATATCAAACTAAAAAGCTTCTGCACAGCAAAAGAAACCATCAACAAAATAAAGAGACAACCAAACAACTGGGAGAAGTTTTTGCAAACAACGCCTCCAATAAGGGGCTAATATCCAAAATACATAAGGAATTTGTACAACTCAACAACGACAAAAACAATCCAATTAAAAAATGGGCAGAGGACCTGAAGAGACGTTTCTTCAAAGAGGACATACAGATGGCCAATAGACATGAAAAAATGCTCAACATCACTAATCATCAGAGAAATGCAAATAAAAACCACAATGAGATATCACCTCACCCCAGTCAGAATGGCTATCATCAACAAGACAAATAGTAAAAAGTGTTGAAGAGGCTGTGGAGAAAAAGGAACCCTTATACACTGTTGATGGGAATGCAGACTGGTGCAGGCGCTATGGAAGGCAGTGTGGAGGTTCCTCAAAAAATTACGAATAGAATTACCATATGACCCAGCAACCCCTCTCCTGGGTATCTACCCAAAAAATTGGAAAAAATTTATCCATAAAGATATATGTGCTCCAATGTTCACTGCAGTTTTATTTTTTTAATTTAATTTAATTTTTTAATTTATTGGGGTGACATTTGTTAGTAAAATTACTTAGATTTCAGGTGTACAATTCTGTATTACATCATCTATAAATCTCATTGTGTGTTCACCACCCAGAATCAGTTGTCCTTCCATCACCATATATTTGATCCCCCTTACCCTCATCTTCCACCCCTTACCCCCCCTTACCCTCTGGTAACCACTAAACTATTGTCTGTGTCTATGAGTTTTTGTTTCTCATTTGTATGTCTTGTTCTTTTGTTGTTTTTGGTTTATATACCACATATCAGTGAAATCATATGGTTCTCTGCTTTTTCTGTCTGACATTTCGCTTAGCATTATACTCTCAAGATCCATCCATGTTGTCACAAATGGTCCTATTTCATCTTTTCTTACCGCCGAATAGTATTCCATTGTGTATATATACCACAATTTCTTTATCCATTCATCTATAGAAGGACATTTTGGTTGTTTCCATGTCTTGGCCACTGTATACAAAGTGCAGCTTTATTTATGGTGGCCAAGACATGGAAACAATCAAAGTGTCCTTCAGTAGATGATAGATGAAGAAGATGTGGTATATATACACAATGGAATATTACTCGACCGTAAGAAAAGATTTGCAACAACATGGACAGATCTTGAGATTATCATGCTAAGCGAAATAAGTTAGACAGGAGAAGGTGAGAACTATATGACTTCACTCATATGTGGGACATAAAACTGAAAGCAACAAAGTAACAAGACAAACAAACAAACAAAAACTCATAGACACAGACAGCAGTTTAGTGGTTACCAGAGGGTAAGGGAGTTGGGGGGTGGTAGAAGAGGGAAAAGGGGGTAAATATATGGTGATGGAAGGAGAACTGACTCTGGGTGGTGAACACACAATGTGATATATAGAGAATGTATTATAGAAGTGTATACTTGAAACCTATGTAATTTTACTAACCAATGTTGCCCAATAAATTTAATAAAAATTAATAATAAATGAGGAACTTTTTTAAAATTAATTTTATTGGGGTGACAATTGTTAGTAAATTTACATAGATTTCAGGTGTACAATTCTGTATTACATCGTCTATAAATCCCATTGTGTGTTCACCACCCAGAGTTAGTTCTCCTTCCATCACCATATATTTGATCCCCTTTACCCTCATCACCCACCCCCCACCCCCTTACCCTCTGGTAACCACTAAATTATTGTCTGTGTCTATGAGTTTTTGTTTCTCATTTGTTTGTCTTGTTCTTTTTGGTTTATATACCACATATCAGTGAAATCATAGGGTTCTCTGCTTTTACTGTCTGACTTATTTCACTTAGCATTATACTCTCAAGATCCATCCATGTTGTCACAAATGCTCCTATATCATCTTTCTTTAACGCCGAATAGTATTCCATTGTGTATATATACCACAACTTCTTTATCCATTCATCTATCGAAGGACATTTTGGTTGTTTCCATGTCTTGGCCACCGTAAACAAAGCTGCAATGAACATTGGCGTACACGTGTCTCTATAGAGAAATGCTTTTATATTTTTGGGGTAGATACCCAGGAGAGCGATTGCTGGGTCATACGGTAATTCTATTCGTAATTTCTTGAGGAACCTCCACACTGCCTTCCATAGCGGCTGCACCAGTCTGCATTCCCACCAACAGTGTATGAGGGTTCCTTTTTCTCCACAGCCTCTCCAACACTTGTTACTATTTGTTTTGTTGATGAAAGCCATTCTGACTGGGGTGAGGTGATATCTCATTGTGGTTTTCATTTGCATTTCTCTGATGATTAGCGATGTTGAGCATTTTTTCATATGTCTATTTGCCATTTGTATATCCTCTTTGGAGAAATGTCTCTTCAGGTCCTCTGTCCATTTTTCAATTGGGTTGTTTGTTTTTTTGTTGTTGAGTTTCATGAGTTCCTTGTATATTTTGGATATTAGCCCCTTATCAGAGGAACTGTTTGCGAAAATCTTCCCCATTCAGTTGGTTGCCTCATTATTTTGTCAATAGTTTCTTTTGCTGTGCAGAAGCTTTTCAGTTTCATATAATCCCATTTGTTTATTTTAGTTTTTACTTCCATTGCCTTTGGAGTCAAATTCATAAAATGCTCTTTGAACCCAAGGTCCATAAGTTTAGTACCTATGTTTTCTTCAATGCAGTTTATTGTGTCAGGTCTTATGCTTAAGTCTTTGATCCATTTTGAATTAATTTTGGTACATGGTGACAGATAGCAGTCCAGTTTCATTCTTTTGCACGTAGCTATCCAATTCTGCCAGCACCATTTATTGAAGAGGCTGTCTTTCCTCCATTGTATGTTTTTAGCTTCTTTGTCAAAAATTATCTGTCCATATTTATGTGGTTTTATTTCTGGGTTCTCAATTCTATTCCATTGGTCTATGTGTCTGTTTTTCCGCCAATACCAAGCTGTTTTGATTATTGTAGCCCTGTAGTACAAGGAAAAATCAGGGAGTGTGATACCTCCAGTATTGTTCTTTTTTTTTAATATTGCTTTGGCTATTCGGGGTCTTTTGTGGTTCCAAACAAATCTGATGATTTTTTGTTCTATTTCTTTAAAAAATGCCATTGGGATTTTAATGGGGATTGCATTAAATCTGTATATGGCTTTGGGTAATATGGCCATTTTAACTATGTTGATTCTTCCAATCCATGAGCACGGAATGTCTTTCCATTTCTTTGTGTCTTCTTCAATTTCTTTCAAAAATGTCTTATAGTTTTCAGCATATAAATCCTTCACATCCTTGGTTAAGTTTATTCCTAGGTATTTTATTCTTTTTGCTGCAATTGCAAAAGGAATTGTTTTTTCTATCTTTTTTTCTGAGATTTCATTGTTGGTATATAGGAAAGCAATGGACTTTTGTACGTTGATTTTGTAACCAGCAACTTTACTGTATTCATTGATTGTTTCTAATAGCTTTTTGGTGGAGTCTTTAGGGTTTTCTATATATAGCATCATGTCATCTGCAAAGAGTGACAATTTAACTTCTTCATTCCCAATTTGGATGCCTTTTATTTCTTTCTCTTGCCTGATAGCTCTGGCGAGGACTTCCAACACTATGTTGAAAAGCAGAGGTGATAGGAGACAACCTCGTCGTGTTCCTGAACGTAGAGCAAAGGGCTTCAGCTTTTCACCATTAATTATGAGATTAGCTGAGGGCTTGTCGTATATGGCCTTTATTATGTTGAGGTATTTTCCTTCTATACCAATTTTAGTAAGTGTTTTAATCATAAATGGATGTTGTATCTTATCAAATGCTTTTTCTGCATCAATTAATAGAATCATATGATTTTTGTCCTTTATTTTGTTTATGTGATGTATCACATTCATGGATTTGCGAATGTTGAACCATCCTTGTGCCCCGGGGATGAACCCCACTTGGTCGTGATGAATAATCTTTTTAATGCATTGTTGTATTCGATTTGCTAGAATTTTGTTTAGGATTTTAGCATCTGTATTCATCAGAGATATAGGTCTGTAGTTTTCTTTTTTTGTGTTGTCCTTACCAGGTTTTGGTATCAGGGTAATGTTGGCCTCATAAAATGAGTTAGGGGGTACTGACTCTTCTTCAATTTTTTGGAAAAGTTTGAGCAGGATTGGTATTAGATCCTGTTTGAAGGTTTGGTAGAATTCACTGGTGAAGCCATCTGGTCCAGGACTTTTGATTTGGGGAAGGTTTTTGATGACTGATTCAATTTCGTTACTGGTGATCGGCCTGTTAAGATTTTCCAGTTCTTCATGATTCAGCCTTGGAAGGCTATATGTTTCTAAGAACTTGTCCATTTCTTCTAAGTTATTAAATTTGGTGGCATATAGTCCTTCATAGTATTCTTGGATAATCCTTTGTATTTCTGTGGTGTCCGTGATAACTTCCCCTTTTTCATTTCTGATTTTGTTAATTAGTGTCTTCTCTCTTTTTATCTTAGTGAGTCTAGCCAAGGGTTTGTCGATTTTGTTAATCTTTTCAAAGAACCAGCTTTTTGTCACATTCATTTTTCTATTGTCTTTTTGTTCTCTATTTCATTTAGTTCTGCTCTGATTTTTGTTATTTCCTTTCTTCTGCTGACCTTGGGTTTCGCTTGTTCTTCTTTTTCTAGTTTTTTAAGGTGTAACATGAGGTTACTTATTTGGGATTTTTCTTGTTTCTTGAGATAGGCCTGTAATGATATAAATTTCCCTCTTAAAACTGCTTTCGTGGCATCCCAAAAATTTTGGTAGGATGTATTTTCATTGTCATTTGTTTCTATGTATCTTTTGAGCTCTCCTCTAATTTCTTCTTTGACCCAGTCGTTCTTTAAAAGTATGTTGTTTAATCTCCATGTATTTGTGTTTTTTCCTGCTTTCTTTTTGGAGTTGATATCCAATTTCAAAGCTTTGTGATCAGAGAATATGCTTGGTATGATTTCAATCTTCTTAAATTTGCTGAGGCTGATTTTGTGTCCCAATATATGGTCTATCCTTGAGAATGTTCCATGTACACTAGAAAAGAATGTATAGTCTGATGTTTTAGGATGAAGTGCTCTATATATGTCAATTATGTCCAATTCATCTAATGTGTCATTTAGGGCTGCGATTTCGTTATTTATCTTCTGTTTGGATGATCTATCCATAGCTGTCAATGATGTATTTAAGTCCCCTAGTATAATTGTGTTTTGGTCAATTTCTCCCTTTAGTTCTGTTAGTAGTTGCTTGGTATATTTCGGTGCTCCCTGATTGGGGGCATAAATATTGATGACTGTTATGTCTTCTTGTTGTATAGTCCCCTTTACCATTATGAAATGTCCATCTTTGTCTCTTGTTATCTTTTTCACCCTGAAGTCTGTTTCATCGGAAATCATTATGGCTACACCTGATTTTCTCTGGGTACCATTTGCTTGGAGTGTCAATTTCCACCCTTTCACTTTGAGTCTATGCTTGTCCTTGTAGCTGAGATGTGTCTCTTGTAGGCAGCATATGGTTGGGTTTAGTTTTTTGATCCAATCTGCTACTCTGTGTCTCTTTATTGGTGAGTTCAGTCCATTTACATTTAGGGTGATTATTGATATGTGAGGATTTCCTGTCATTCTGTCTTTAGTTTTCTGGTAAGGCTGTGTCTCCATTGTTTCTTTGCCTTTTTGTTGTTGTCTGTTATTTCTGTGTGGTGGTATTCTATGATGTTTCCCTCTGTTTCTTCTTTTATTACAGTATATATTTCAGATTTGGATGTTTTTTGAGTGGTTACCCTTGAGTTTATGTAAAAGAAAGTTTGATATTTAGAGTATTCCAGTTTCTTCAGTACGCTTACTTTCTCTATTCCCATATTCCAGTTCAGGCCTTTACGCTCCCCCTTTTTATGTTTCGGTTGCCACAAGTTGTCCCTGTTGATGGTGGTCTAATAGCCTCCTTTAGTATTTCTTGTAGTGCAGGTCGTGTATTAGAAAATTCCCTCAGCTTCTGGATGTCTGGAAAGGTCTTTATTCCTCCTTCATATCTAAAAGAGATTTTTTGCTGGATACATTATTCTTGGCTCATGATTTCTCTCTTTCAATAGTTTGAATATTTGGTTCCATTCCCTCCTAGCTTGTAGAGTTTCTGCTGAAAAATCTGATGATAATCTAATGGGCTTTCCTTTGTAAGTTACCGTCTTCTTTTCCCTGGCTTCCTTGAGGATTCTTTCTTTGTCATTGATTTTAGACAGCTTCAATACAATGTGCGTTGGTGAAGGCCTGTTGGGATTGAGGTAATTATGTGTTCTATTTGCTTCTTGGATTCGAGGATCCAGTTCTGTCCACAAGTTTGGGAAGTTCTTATCGATGATTTGTTTGAATATATTCTCTGTTCCCTTCCCTCTTTCTTCTCCTTCTGGTATGCCCATTATTCTTATATTGCTCTTTCTGATGGAGTCAGAAAGTTCTTGTAGAGTTCTTTCATTTCTTTGAAGTCTTAAGTCTCTTTCTTCTTCCCTCTGTGTAAATTCCAGGTTCCTATCTTCGATGTCACTGATTCTTTCCTCCATCTGGTCAACTCTACTACCTAAGCTGGATATTTTATTGTTAATTTCTTCTATTGAGTTCTTAATCTCCAGAAATTCTATTTGGTTCTTTTTCAAGATTTCAATCTCTTTTGTAAAATGCTCATGGTGTTCTTTGATTGTGTTTCTGAGTTCATTAAACTGCCTTTCTGTGTTTTCTTGCATCTCGTTCAGTTTTTTCAGAATTGCGATCTTAAATTCTCTGTCATTTAAATCACAAAGGTCCATATCTCTAAGTTCCTTTTCTGGAGACTTTTCACTTTCTTTCTGAGCTATCTTGTTGCCTTGGTTATTCATGGCAATCACTGATTCACTATTTCTCTTCCTAGACATCTACAGGAGTGTCTTCTGCAACAGGTTGATAGGTATGCGAAGAGCTTTTGGAGTTCCAAAGCTCTTTCTGCACCAGATTCAGAGCCCGTTTGTTTCAGCAGTTCTGTTTACTCCTGCAGGGATCGCCCAGATAGGTGGGGCCAGGGGCGGGGTGAGTTGTGAGAGGTGGCCCAGAGCAATGGCGGCGACCACCACCACAGCCAGTCCTGCTTCCACAGCTCCCTCCCCTTTGCCGGAAGTAGTTGAGCTGCGAATCTGTGTCTGCGGTCCACAGTTCTCAGAGCAGCAAATATTCTGTCCTTTGATCCGACACTGCTACTTTATCGCTTCTAGCACCGGGCAGGTGGGGGCGGGGCGAGCTCTGGGAGGGTAGGGAGGGGGCGGCTAGTCTCCCTGCCTAAGGCTTCCGTTCTCCGCTTGGTAGTGAGGGCTTAAACCACTGATTTCAGCCCTCTTCCCTCAGTCTTTGCTCCGAGGTCTGCCGTGTGCGAGCGTTGTGTTCAGCGGTTTTGTATGCTGCCCCCTCAGCCCTGTGGGCTGTAAGCGGAGCCCTAGCAGTCCGAGTCCTTCCCTCTCCCGCAGCTGTGGAAGATCCGGGAGCAGCGGGCTCCGAGCACTGAGCTAGGTCTGCGTCCTGTGCCCGCGCGGCTCCGTCTCCGCACTTCTCCTCTCCCCTCCTCCCCCGCTCACGCGATTCACCCACCTGGAGGTGAATTCAGTAGTCGGCCTCTTCGTCTTGCCTGTCTGCTGTGCAAGGAGTCCTTTGTGGAGTTATTGTTGTCCGATTCATTGTAAATTCCAGGGGAGCGTTACAGAGGCTCACCTCACGCCGCCATTTTTTTTTTGATCGAGGAACTTTTAATGGAAACAAAAATCACACATTGATCAATGTATTTCACATGTAGTAGAAATACTATAGCTCCTCAGATTGGCAACTGAATGGACTGGAGGTGGACAAGTGTATGGGTTTCTTTACAAGCCAGTAGTGACTTGATGTTGATTTTGTACAAGTGTGTTGTCTTTTCCCTCAAGAAATGAAAAGGAGATACTAATTTTCTTTGGGGTCTAATCAAATAACTGGAAGTTTGATGACCACAAAGAGGTAAAACCGTACATTACTTGAGTTTTTGTCTTGCAGGGAATTCCTTTGGAGATTTCCATGGAATTTGGGAGTTTGCTGGGAAGGTTACTGGTGACATATCCTTTCTTCACTGAGGAGTGCCCTAGTGTCTGATATTGGCTGGTCCCCTGTGAGAAAGACCAGAAGTAAGGTGGTACCTCCAAGCAAGACCAGAAGAGTCTCAGGTGGAAATCGCTTGACACCTGCATGCTATGGTCAGGAAGGATGGACATCTGGAAACCCTTTCTGCCTTTGGTGACTTTTCCATTGTGGATTCTGATGGTAATTACAGCCTCACTGACCAGGGCCGCCTTCCTGCCAGGTCCCATGCACTTTGCAGGCATCATCCCATTGAACCTTCCCAACCCTAGGAGCCAGGTACTGTTTATTACTGGGCCCATTGTCCCTACGACACCATGGCTTCCAAGATGTTAATTACATTTTCCAAGACCAGGCAGGATTTATACTTAAGTCCAAGCTCTTTCTGCATTGCTTCGTTGCTCCTAGTCTCTCTGCTTTCAAGGGTGAGTCATGCCTTTTTTTGAAGAAGCTTGGCTGATTGTTATTAGCATTAATGCATTTAATAATCCCTCTCTCTTGAATGTTGTCTCTGACAGCTCAGTGCTAATTACATAATTAAAGTTAATTAATGCTGATGATATGCTCTACAAATGACAAGCATTACATGCAGAGGGTGCCAAAAAAAGTATACACATTTTAAGAAAGGAAAACTGTATTAAAATTGTAACACTCAATATATACAAACAACAAAAGATGAATACAAGTCACATTTGACTTCTGCAATTACAAGAAGTGCTCAAAGTGGTAACCATCAGCGTCCAGACACTTCTGATTACAGTGAACTGCTGCTTGAGCAACGCTGACCAAAGTGTTCACTTGTATACATTTTTTGGGTACCCCCGGTAATGTGTGCCATCACTACCCCCATACAGATAATCTAGCACTGAAAGAACCGATTTGTTTAAGGACAAGAAGAACGTGGAAGATGGGACCTTTTCTGCCCCTATGTAACATTGTGCTTTAGGATTTTGGATATGTTGCATAAGTCCCTGCCTCACTAAACAATTTTTTGCTTTATCATTTCCTGGTTATTTTAGATGTCATGCATTCTGAAGCTTTTAAACATAATAATTAGAGTTTGTGGTGCCTGAAGGTTGTAATACAGCTACAAATCCGAATGGACTATTTAAAATGTACTTTGGGAAGAATCATGATGTTTTAAAATAAGTCCCTCCTGAAGCTGAGTTTAGCTTCTTTCTAAATTCCATAAAAGTTTAGAATTTTACCTTTAATTTTAGTATGGAGAAAAGAATAGATCCAATGACTACCCATCAGAGTGGTCCACTTGCCCCCCCAGCTTTATTGAGCTATGATTGACAAATAAAAAGTATATATATTTAAGGTGTACAATGACTATTTTGATGTATGTATATGTTGTGAAATGACTGAGTGTTCTAGTTTTGAAATCAGGACTGTGTAGGAGATAGAAATTTCTGGAGCCCTTTATGTACATGTCCTCCTTGTCTGAGGGGCAAGGGTTGTCACTATTATGAATAAAGTTTAATATTAATGAGGTTGTTAAGTTAATATTTACTTTATTCACCCCTCACTGAGTGTTGGATCAGAATTAAAGCTGATTTTATATCTTTCAGCTCATTGAAGGTCTTTTTAACTTGTTACAAAATTGGCTTGAGAAAATATCATGTAGGGTTAAATCTATTCTGCAGTGAGGATTATTCAATTCTGAAGTAAGTGGCTGAGGGAGGTTGTGGAACTATTTTCCCCTAAAGAGTTTAGGAACAGACTTGAGAAGTCAAATGGTGTAATATAGGGCAACCCTACAAAGCTCTAGTGGATGTCCCTCCAGGAGGGAGGACAGAATGGAAAGTGTAAAAGAAAGCTGGCCTCGCACTTCGGCTCGCCATGCTTAATGTAATGGTGGACCAAAGGGAACACCTTGCAGTTGCCCTCTCTTTGATCTCTGGGGTTCCAGGCACCACTGAGTCTGCCTTGCTGAGCCCACCTGGCAGGACTTGGTACTCAGCTTGATACACGGAGGAAATTTTGGTTCCCTTCAGGCTGTGGCGACCCTTTTGAATAGGATGAGATCCGAGTTTTTTTAGTTCCACAATGGAACCCAGATTGGATTCAAAAGACCATCACCTTCTGGTTGCACACTCCTTACCAGATGCTGCTCAGCTAGTGCTTGGGGGTTCTAGGAAGGGCAGAAGTCCTGGAATGAAGTGGAACGTTGTGACGTGGCCAGTAACAGCGGGGAGGAAGGAGCTGCCCCGACTCCAGTACCGGAAGTAGTCTCGGAGGACCCTAACACCTGAAGGCCTATAGGAAGTACTCCTTGCGCATGCTAGGGGTCTCCCGCCCTCAGGGGTTTGTTTCGTCGCGTGAGGAGTCTGTCAGAACCAAGTCCTCGAGGGAAGTCGCAGGGCTTTCCGCGAGGACTGAGGGCCAAGGAAGAGCTTCCAGGCCCTCACCCCAACGCCGCACGAGCCCCTCGACGCGCTCGGCCGTTGGGCTCCTGCGTTCGTTGGACCTCCGGAGAAGGTGAGTGCCCTTGGGCTGGTTACGGCACATGACGGCTGTTCTGAGGTAAAATGTGGTGGGTGGTGAGGCGTCATTTTGCCGCTTACTGAAGGTGTGGTGCCAGCGGTCCCCCCTCAGAGAGATGTCCCCCGGGGGAGTTGTCTCTGAGAGAGAGTTGTCTCCGGGGACTTTTGAGTTGTCTCCGGGGACTTTTATCTTCCTGAGCGCCTCAGAGGGAGACATGTTTGGGAGGATCGTGAGGTGCTCCGGCTTGAAGCCTGGCGTTTCGAGGCCTCCATGGCACCGCCTTTGCGGGTGGCACTCCGGGAGGCACCTTTTGGCTCTTCTGAAATTTTGAGGAAGTTCTCAGCATTAGCCTAACCCTCAGAAACAGATTTTTGAGGGAAGTGAGTGAGGAGCAGAGGCAGAGGCTACGCAGCGCGGGCTGTTGGGCAGCCGTTAGGACAGTTGAGGAGGGATAGAAAAGCAGAGATTTACCTGCCATTAGTAGACCGAGCGGTTGGCAGTATGAAATCACCAATTTCCCAGTTGTTTTTTTTTAAAGTTTATTTGAAGTGTGTTTTTCCAGAACCCATCAGCTCCAAGTCAAGTAGTTACTTTAATGTAATTGTTGAAGGCGCCGCTCACAGTGGCGGGTGTGGGGATCAAACCAGCAATATTGTTGCCAAGAGCACCGCGCTCTAACCTACTGAGCTAACCGGCCGCCCATAGATTTTCCTGTCCAATTATTACATAAAAACTCAACTTAACTTCATCGGACAGTTAAAAGCCCCCGCTGCCGTGCCCCAACGAGGTCCAGAATATGTCATTCTTTCTTTTATTGATAGAACAAGAATTTAAAATGTTGCGAGTTCCTTCCCTCTCTCACCCAGCTTGGCTACAGTCCTCAAAGAATGAATAGTTTCAGAAATACCAATTTAAAAGCAATAAAACCATTTAACATAAATTGTTCTACAAATCATAAGTTTTTCTTCAGACTCTCAGCTATATATCACCAATGCCTTATCATTCGAAATGAGGTGTGGTTTTTTTCGGGGGGGGATGCAAGGGGGGGCGTTTCGTCGTTGTTTTTTGCTTTTCCAACGATAAGGCATTGATGGTATATGTCTGAGAGTTTGAGAACAATTTATGTTAAATGGTTTTATTGTGTTTAAGTTGGTATTTCTGAAATTATTCATTCTTTAAGGACTATAGCCAAGTTGGGTGAGAGAGGGAAGGAACTCATGATGTTTTAAATTCTTGTTCTATCAATAAAAGAAAGAATGACATGTTCTGGACCTGGTTGGGGCACGACAGTGGGGGCTTTTAACTGTCCTATGAAGTTGAGTTTTTATTTAATAATTGGACCAGATAAACTCAATGTATAGCTAGAGAAATGTAATGAATTAGTTAGCTAGTAGTTCCTAATTTAACTTTGTTACTGGCAAACATGAACTGGCTTCATTCTATAAATTCAATTTTTGCTTGAAAATAGTAACCTGGTTTATAAATCTGAACATAAAACTACCATGAAGCCACGTGCCAGGGATTTGAAAATGGAAATGGCCAAAAGAAAAACAAATAAAAACGTGGCCATGAAATGTGGTCAGTTCTTAAATGTTTGAGGACACGAATGCCTAGATTCCACTGCAGCCTGTGGTGGTGGTGAGGTTAGTGGCTAGCAAACTAGGGGAGCACAATTAAACTCACCAAGTGATTCGAAGCTTGTGAGCCAACTAGGAAGTTTTAAGATTTAAAGGAATTTTGCTCTTTCTCCATTGGAAGCAAAACCTGAAAAAGAAGAGAATAGATAGCTCTGAAACCTGGCAAGGCCTAGAGAGAAAAAGAGGAGAGAGGAAAAGGAGAGGGCAAGGCCTGTATAGTTTCTCTGCCATTCTTTCTGGGCTTATTCAGCAGCAGATCATTCATTTCTCTGACCCCACATGTGAAGAAGGAATCTGAAAGCAAGAATACTTTTCATTATGCCAATTAGGGAAATTGTGCATTATTATTTTTCAACTTATTTCTTTAAACAAACCAAAATAAGAAGATCAACTTTTTATAGAGTGATTAACCCTTCAAAAGAGTACGTTTTTTCCTTTTTTAAATTTAAGATGGCAGATGAGGAGCCCTACAGTTCTAATGGCTTGAGAGCAGTGTGAGCAAGCAGGCCAGTGAATCAGCCAAGATTCTGGTTTAGGCAACTGGGTTATTACGTGTATAACTGAATTACAATGAGGATGGCCCTTTACTAGTAGAGCTCAGTGGCTGGAGGTGTGGTTCACTCTGACAGGCGACCTGGGATGGAGGATGAGGCTAGTAGGGTTGTGATGACTCAGGGAGGGACACTGGGCTTTTCTCATCTTGCCTGGTTATTTACTACTAAATGATTTTCTTTTGGGTGCTTGCCTTGTGAATGTTGCTATTTCTTTTATTATTATTATTATTATTATTATTATTATTATTTTAATTTATTGGGGTGACATTTGTTAGTAAAATCACATAGATTTCAGGGGTACAATTCTGTATTACATCATCTATAAATCCCATTGTGTGTTCATCACCCAGAGTCAGTTCTCCTTCCATCACCATATATTTGATCCCCCTTACCCTCATCTCCCTCCCCCCACCCCCTTACCCTCTGGTAACCACTAAACTATTGTCTGTGTCTATGAGTTTTTGTTTCTCATTTGTTTGTCTTGTTCTTTTGTTGTTTTTGGTTTATATACCACATATCAGTGAAATCATAGGGTTCTCTGCTTTTTCTGTCTGACTTATTTCGCTTAACATTATACTCTCAAGAATGTTGCTATTTCTAATAGGAAAATCCATTTTTAAACAGTTCTGAGAAAGGTTTTCATGTATGGTGTATCTTCTAGATAAATAAAATAACATGGTAATACATTTCTCCTTGTTGCTCTTAATGGAATGAACTTGCACTTTGATCCACTTATTCTCCCTTATTTTGAAGTTAGTCACTTGACTCTGAACATCATGGCAGAGGGAGATTTTCAGGCTGAAAGTCCATCCCAGACAATGGCAGGAACCTCTTAGCAGGGTCCTTCTTTCACCCAGGGCTACAGCTGTACAAAGGAGAAAATGTAACTTCCACAGTAATCATAAATTCCTCCTAATTTTGTAAAATGAAACAATTCTTCTGTCAAATAAGTAGCCAGTTAATTTTAATTACCCCAGAAGGCTTTAACAATGATCACATTCAGAAATAGATACTACCAAACGAAGTGCTTGCTCTGGAAAATAGTCCAGTTGTGTCCGAAGTACATAGTTTTGCTATGCTTATTTTTCTGCCTGTTCGAGAAGAAAAGGGAGCATTGAGGTGTGACCACACCAAGGCAGCAGAAGAGGATCATTTCTATTAAACTCCAGGGAATGGGTGGAAAGTATCTGATGCATGACTTTGAAAGCACTTGGGCCAAGTACTTGGAGAGGCCTTCAGGCTTAGTGACGAAAAACCCCAACCCCCATTAGTCATTCCACGGGGAGATCTCTGCCTCTGAGCGTGGCCGGCTCTGACAGACCTGGCACTTGGGGGGAGAGAAAGGGATTGGACCCTTTTTCCGTCTGCCAAGAGCAGGTGTAGGGACTGTCCATCCCCACCAAACCAGGACCATGGTGTACAAATTGGCTTCAAAAGCAATTCACAGGTACCCAGATTCTTAAGTGATAAGGATGAGAGGGTCAAAAATCCTCCCACTCCTTTTAAATTAACTGAAAGCTGTTTTGGTCGATGTTGTAATTATGGTTGTGGGTAAAGCAGCTAGTTAACGGTGGTAAAACAAAAAAATTATGATAAAAGTATAGTTTAATTCTTCTGGGTTTAGCCTTTACTCAAATTTCATTCAACACACATTCCCATTGTTACAGTGCTCTGGGAGCTAGCGGTTGTGGAAAAGCCAAGTAGAAATAAGACTGGTACTGCTTTCAGGGAGCCCACAGGCTTACATTGTGCTTGAATATGTGACTCAGTGTCCTTGGTAGTGCGGAGGAGAGAGAGACTGACTTACTGTAAGAGGGTGGGCCTCAACACATCTCCCTCAAAGAGGTGAATTTAGATTGGGCTTTGAAGGATGCTTCCGTATCCCTAGAAGAAGGCAGAGGGAATGACATAGATGAACAAAAGCAAGGAGACGTGAAGAAGCATGGTGTTTTCCAAAGCAGGAGGTGATCCCGTGAGGGTGGCTAGTCCTGAAGCCATTGGAGGAGGAGGGCTGGGGAGCCAGCATTTGGTGGGTGGGGCAGTCTGAGGAGTTGCCTTTCATTTCTTGGACAATGGGGAGCAATGGCAAGGTTTTAAGAAAGAACGTGATTCCAGATCCCACATCTGATGGGAGGTGGACTCGTCAGGACTTGCTGGGATGGATTCGATTTGGGGGACAATGAAGGAGACGGAGCTGTTAAGAATGCCCCGCAGCTTTCTGACTTGTATGACTAGTTCCACTCACTGAGATGGGGGCACCAAACGAAGCACAAGCAGATTGGGCCAGTGTCATTTTGAACTTGACTGTGAGGTGCTTGTGGGACATCTAGGAAACAAACCACTGGCTATGTAGCCGGGACTAGAGCTCAAGGGAGCTGTCTGCGCTGGAAATAAAGACCCAGAATTGTGGAGTTCCCTGTGGCAGAGGCTTCTGTGGACTCTTGGTACCTCTGTATGGCTCTGCTATGGGGAAACTGAGTCATGCCTACCTGCTGCAGTCATAAAAAAGCTGCTCTGTCTCCTGTCATACCCATGTCACTTATGCTATGTCTGAATGTTGATAGGTGCAAGATGTATGTGACAAAGGCCCCCACTGGGTTTTTAAGGTGATTATTTTAGAGCATTAGTCTCTTGAAAGACAAGAGCCGAACAATTGTTAGTTTTTTTAATAGAGCACATAAAGTGCCTTAAAGTAGGCCTCCCCGTTTACACTCTGCAAAGAAACTTTACATTTTTTTGGTGCGCACGTGCACATGCACGTGTGCATGAGAGAGAGAGAGAAAGAGAGAAAAAGAGAGAGAGCGCCAAAAAATGTGTACCATTTTAAGAAAGGAAAACTGTATTAAAATTATAATGCTCAATATATACCAATAACAAAAGATGACTACAAGTCACGTCTGACTTCTGCAGTTACAAGAGGTGCTCAGAGTGGTTACCATCAGCATCCAGACACTTCTCATGACCTGGAACTACTGCTTGAGCAATGCTGAACAAAGTGTCCAGTTGTATACATTTTTGGCACCCCGCCCTCGGTGTGTGTGTGTGTGTGTGTGTGTGTGTGTGTGTGTGTGTGTGTGTGTTTGCTGGCCTCTAACTTCAGGTCTCCTATTTGGGAGAATGAACTTTTAAGTCAGTTGTTTCCTCATAGAAAACAGTAAGTATACCCCCATAATGTAGGCAATAAGTTGTGGGAGCTTCACTCTCTTCTCCCAGCTGGGTCAAGACAAATTTAAAATATTTTGGGGTACTCTGCAGACAGGACTTAGTAAGGATGTTTACTCTTTGCCTTCTCTAGTATCAGCTCTGTTTGCTGACCTTCTCAAGAAACGTAAGTGTGAGCTGTGCTGTGTGGCTCAGACCACACAGCACTTTGAAATGATAAAGCTTAGTTGGGTGGCCAGTTATCTCAGTTGTTTGGAGCATGGTGCTGATGGCACCAAGGTTGCCTATTCAATCCCTGCATGGGCCACTGTAAAAAAAAAAAACAAAAACAAAAACAAAAACATTAAAAAAAAATAAAAAACCAAAGTATCAGCCAGGAGTTTGACCAGGAAATTGAAAGGCCTATCTGCACAAAATAATTGTACTTTGAGGTGAAATTCACAAAGTCAATCGCCATGAAGAATCTGGAAACTTTCAGTGAAAGCTGTTCCATTTTTCTATGCTTTGCACAAGGAACAAGTTGGAATCTTTTGTGTAAAATGCCAACATATGTGATCACAGAAGGTATCTGAAGTGTACTTAGCAGAGAGGATGTTGTAATTGTCAGCGAGAGCATTTGCAGTCTCACCTTAATGTGGCTATATCTTAACCATAAGCATTGTGAAAAGGAATTGTGTGGGAATGGGGGCTGGGATGGCCAAGAGTCAGCAACAATTAAGGAGATAGTTTTAAGTGAGGAGGTCCATAGCCCTTCATTGAGGAAGTTAAAGGTTTCTTTGGCCCCTATTTCTAATTTGAAAACTATGTGGCTAATAAATTGAGAATCTTTTTACTGAAGCAAAGTACATTTTTTGGCACATAAATCATGTATCAATCTTAAATTGCTTTTGTTGCATATGGGTTTTTATTAATGGACATGGCCCCCTTTTTAAAAATATTCAACAGATTCTGGGAGAGAATTTCCCTGCTTTTTTGGATAAGGCAGACAAGGGTACACAGAAGAGTGGAATAGGATTCAGGAGAACTGGGAGATAGGCTGGGGAATTACCTGAAGGCAAGGAAGCTAAAATACTTTAGGAGAAACCACCTAATTTCTAAAGGGCTTGTTCTTAGTAGAAAAATAAGGATCAGTTTGACTTGCCCTGTGAACAAACTGTGTTTACAGTTTTCACAGTTACATTAAAAAGACTGGAAAGAATTAATCTGAAATGGTAATATTTGCCTCTAAGTGGTAGAATTATTTTTCATTCTATTTTGTAAATGTAACACTTTCAGAAACAGGAAAACTAAAATAAATTTGTTTTTAAAAAATGAAATTGCAAAAGAAACAAGAAACCTGGCTCTTTTCCAGCATTCTAATAGGAAATGATTGTAGAGTTCTACAGAACTGTTGAAGGGACTACATAGTGATGAAAGGTTTTTGATCTCTTTGGGAAGTATTGTAGGAAAAGCCTTTGTGGGAGCTCCCAGCTCCCACAGCCCCTTTCCTGTGTGGAGGTTGGGCTCCAGGACCTTTGTCTTGAGTGGTGAACGCCCAGCATGCAGCCAGCAGCACTAGCAGTGGGCACTTCCTTACGGAACACCTTTTGGGTCTGAGACTGACAATTGTCCTGACTCTAATTCGGTAAGCTGTCAGGCCTGTGGGCTGCCAGCTGCCTTAGCTTTACCCAAAGGAGGCGGTTCATTCATTCTTTTACTGTGGATTGTCAGCTGAATAAAGCGGCCCACCACAGCCTGCGGGACAAAAGCTCTCCATTAGGATTACACTGCCAGGTTGGAGAATGGCCCTTTCAACGCTGTACAGACTCAAATAGGGGCTGCACTCAGCCGACCACCTTTATGCAAATCCCTCCTCTTTGTCCAGAGGACCCCTCTGTGACAGGCCAGCTAAGCCTTTCTGGGCAGATAGGCTTTGTACAGGGCTGGGAGGGAGATCGCCCAGGTTAGGTGTTTCTAGGAGGAAAAGCGAATTAAAATGGTTTTGTTAATGCCATTGCTAATAAATTGAACACGGGCAAAACCTTCTTGAGCTTATGGTATTATTGAGGAAGAACAAATTATTGCTCAAAAGGAATAAACTGAAGGGACGGAGTTCAGGAGTGCTGACATCGTTGTTCCTTGACATTATGCAAAATATATTACATCTTTATCTGTTGTTTCCCCATATCTCCCAGTTTCCTTTCTGATGTTGGGCTTCTTTGGTTTTGTCCAGAGTGGAGAAGCTGCTCCGTCTGAGCTCACTTCCTCACTTGCTTTGGCTCTCTTCTATCTCCTTGCTGTGGTTTACTCCCTCCAACCTTCTGATTGAATATTTCCAAGGTTTTATCTTCTCCTCCTCAGACACTCCCATAGGGCACTCTAGGGGTTAGTTGAATTTCATGTATTCTTTGTGCACATGTCTGATAGAATCATGGGTTCTCCAAGCTGGGAGAGATTTCCGAGTCATTTGTCCAACTCTGTCATGTCCATGTGGTCAAGTTGGCAATTCTTGTCAAATACAACGGTACCTCTGTTTTTGAACGCAATCCGTTCTGGAAGACCGTTTGAGTTCTGAAATGTTTGAAAACAGCCGACAGCTAGGCGTCAGGATCTTGCACTCAGTGGAAGCCACGTGACATTTTCGACTTCCCAGGCATGTATGAAAACCGAAGCATTTACTTCCGGGTTTATGGCATTCGTAAACCAAAATGTTCGTCAACAGAGACGTTCGAAAACCGAGGTACTACTGTACAGGGTGGGCTTTCCTGCACGTTTCATTGATGCCTGAACATGCAAGAGAACCCAAAGCTGGTGAACTTTCTCTTCAGACTCTTCCATAACCCGGTTTCCCTTTAGTAAAGAACACCTCTGGCCTTTTGGCCTTCAGCCGTTTCAGCCACTGCTGCCCCCAGGCCCATAATGGTAGTATCACATCTGTTTCTTAACTTACTAGTTGTCCCTTCTCATATCAGTTGGCTTCCTTCGTAGCATGTCGAAATCCATCTTCTCTTGCAACTTTCTTTTCTTCCTTCTGCAACAACTACATTCGAAGGTCAAGCCTTAGCCTGTCTGCTTGAGCTTCCTGCGTCATCTTTCTCATAGTTGGTCTGATCTTGTTAGTCCCTTGTCAGAAATTCTCAGTAGTGCCCAGCTATCTTACAAATGAAATAAAAATGTTAATAGCTTCAGTTAGAGAACCCAGCCTGCCTGACCACATTGATTTTCCCATTTGATTCTTATACTTCTCAACATTCCAGCTACTCAATTTTTAGATAATTCTTATGACAGTTATATGACTCTTCTTTGAAATAATAATAAAGATTATTTCCCTGTAGGTCCATTAGCTTTAAGGCCTAATGATGATGGCAACAGCAACCACAGCAGCAATTCAACAGCTGGCACACTCCCCAGCACGTAGTAGGTAACTACTTGGGACGTGAATAACTGAATAAATAAATGGAAACACTTGAAATCACTGTAGACACCTTAATTTGCCCAGCAACCAGAAGTATCGGACTCAATATCCCGAAAACGGAATTCTTGTTTCTTTGGTAACTTCCTATGGAGTCAAGTATAGTAATTCCTCAGTTAATGTGATTGATAGGTTGTGTAACTTGAAGTGAAACGATGTATAACAAAACCAATTTTGCCATAGACTATTGGTAAAACAAGAGTTAAGTTCCTATGAAACGATGTTGAACAAAATGATGTTATTCAAGGACCTGCTGTAGAGTAAAGCTTAATAAATGTAGACTAAGAATGACCTAAAAATACTCCAATATAATCTGTAACATGTTCAGGTTCTTTACTCAAATTCAGTATTTTTCTGTTTATCTACATGAATCTTCCAGTATTATTTTCTTTGATTTGTTTTACCAAATGGCTCTCAATATTTTAAACTGAAAATGAACTGAAGACAGAAAACTTACCTATCAGATTCTTAATTAAATGATTCACTAAGATCTCTTTAAATGGCTCACTTAAAATATACCTTTATATAAAGAGAGATGGCCATCTACATTTTTTTTTACATCTTTTTCTACGTCTTAGATCTTTTTTTTCCTTCTAAATCCTGAGGTCTCTGGATAAAGAGCAAGCCTTGTCACAGTCCTCAACCAGATGAATGTGATTTATTCCTTATAGTTTTACAGGCTAAATTCATACAGCCATGTGTTGTAGAAAGGAACTAACCATGTTCCATGAACTTAGGGGAAAGACTGATAACATATGACTTTCATATAATGCCAAGTAGGGTAGGTGCCATCAAGGGTATAAGAAAAAGGATCAGAAAAGGCTTCATGGAGAAGGTGCTTTGGGAAATATGCCTTGAATAATAGATATGGCTTCAATCAGTAAAGATATGGGGAATGGCATTCTAGGCAGGAAGACTATCACGAGCAAAGGCTGGATAGGGGGAATGAAGAATGTGTGTCTGGGTAATGGTGAGTGCTTCCTGGAATGCAGAAGACAGGGGCAGTGGTGCAGCTGAAAAGGTGAGTTGGGTCATACTGTACAGGGCTTTGGCTGACAGACTGAAACAGTTTTAGTATGAGTGATACTTAAAAGCTGCAGAGGAAAAGGACATGTGACCATGATATGAGAGCACAGTCAATAAATATTCGTTGAGTAATTACAAATTGAACCTCTATATTCTCCCTTTACTAACATGATCTTGTCTGCAATGAGGGGAGATAGAATCAGCTTGGTAAACTAAATGAAACCCAAACTTATCTAAATAGATGGACTCCAAAGTCCACATCACCACTCTTGCTTGCTTTGTAATGGTGACAAGTGACAAATCCTGTCAAAGGATCTTTCTCAAGGTTAGAACTGTACCAAAAAAGTAGTTCTGGATGCCAGTCACCGGTGAAATAAGCATCACGCATGAGTGCCACCGCGGGCACCCAGCTGGGTTCTTCCAGATGCTCTTGGGCTAAAGTGAACTGAGGTCATCTGGTGAGGAATGGCCCTGATTCCCTCAGTGGATGCTTTTGAGCTTTTACACTGTGCCAGGTGCTGGGGACAGGGAATAATGAGACCAGATTCTGGTCTTGTGCTCATGCTCTAGTGGGGGAGACAGACAAGGGCTTGATAGTGATCAGGCATCCTAGAAATTGACAAGTGCCCTGAGAGAGTGGTAGACAATGAGCTCTAGAGGGCTCAGGGAGGAGGAATCTGAGGAAACATGCACGAGAGAGCCTTCTACATGATTCTGGAAAATCTTGGAAAAATGATATTTTGGGGGGACCAAACCCATATATCCAGATCCCCAGATACTTTCAGGCCTTATAGATACTATGACAAATGTTTGCCAAGCATCAGAAACAGATTTCTATTTGACATGAGAGTAGCATGGGGATAATCTTGATTCACCTCGAATTTTTTACATAACCATTTGCAAATTCCAGTGCTTTGACCAATATTAAAGCATGGCTACTTCATTTATACACTTACTCATTGAATAACAATTTTGGGGCAAAAGTGACGATGGGAGGTCCAGGGAAGATTTGGGGAAGATTTTCTATTTGGGGACCATGCTATTTGGCTTCAGCCTTGGTACCACCCAGATATATCGTACGAGGATTGTGTGTTACTCAGAGAAAGTCCGAACATTTCCTGCCTAATGCAAAGCAAGTTCATAGCACCTGTTAGAAGAAATGCATGAACATCAAGATTCACTTCTCTACCTATAAACCAAATTAAAGATTACAAGTGAAAGGTTTGTTGTTGTTGTTCTTTGTTTTAATTGCACAAAAAGGAGAGTTTGTGTAGAGGCAGACCTTAATATCATCTCTAGGACTTGTATCAAGGCCGCTGGACAAGACAGCATCAGAAAGCTTAGCCCCTTTGGTCAAGTAGGCTGCCTCGGTGATTGAAAGGGGCTAGAATTAGGAGTTTATGGAAATTTGACTTCATGCAGAAGCTAGAAGCACTTTGAGAACATTCTCGAGTGAGGAGCAATCCTAGTTTCTCCGCCTCCTAGCATTGCTATGAGAATCAGCGTTATATAGAAAAGTCAGTTCTAACCTGCAAAGTCTTGGTAGTTATAAAGGGTTCTCTTATCTTCATTTTAAATGTGCAGTTACATGATCATTAACTTCTGTTTCTAGAAGGGCTAGTTTGATCTAGAAACATCTGTTTCTTTATAGGTCATCTGGCTATTCTTACTATTACATTGTCCACGGACAACACTCATCATTTTCTTCATTCTCCTACTTGGGTAAGAACATTTTTTATCTTTTAGACTTTTCTTTTATACATTTATATTTTACTGTGTATTTTTAATCTAATGGAGGTAAGAATCTACTGTGTTTTGAAACTGATCGGTAAGTTGTACGTTATTGGGGGAAATCTAAGTAATAAGCTGCATTTTAAAATAATAATAATAACACCTAATTTAGTCAACAATTCATACAATCAAGACATACTCAGGTTTAAAGCATGGGTCAAGATGTAGCAGCATTCAAATAGTCACACTCTACTCTTAACACTTGTGAATTAAATGCATGTGGAATTGTGTAGCACAAATAATAAAAATATCTGTTTACAGATTTCCTTGATTTTCACCAGTTACAGATTCAAAATGTAAATTATATTTTACCTTAAGAGATTCTGCTTTGTCACTCTAAATATAGCACTCTACCTTGCAGATCCATCCATGTTGTAAAAAATTGCAAGGTTGCCTTTTTTAAATGTTTGCATAATGTTCCATTGTGTGTATGTGTGTGTGCACGTGTGTGTGTGTGTGTATATATATGTGTGTGTGTGTGTGTGTGTGTATATATATATATATATATATATATATATATATATATATGTTCTTTATTCACCTATCGATGGACACCTATGTTACTTCCATATCCATACATAATTATTTTTAAAAGTCAGCATCTGTGTGTATTGCATATAAGGTAGATCTAATGTGGACAGTGTCATACCAACTGTTTATCTTATGAGCCAGTAAAGGCTCACAAGTAAAGAACTTCAAAGTTTAAAATTAGCCTTTTAGTTGTATATCTTGGTCATTTTTATAAAATGTTTGAATTGGATGAGTGGCTAGAATAACCTTTAGTTTCTATAAATTTTAACATACTGTGCAATCAAGTTTTATGACCATATGAGTAATAATGGAGGACTTTGTAAAATTTATGCAGTTCTGTAGCATCCTGCTCGAGGATAAGTTATTACTAAGGAGCGAAGGAACAACTCTGTCAGGAGCCTAAAAGCCATAGGTGTTTTAGGGAGGGGCATACTGAAATAGACATGAGAGTAGCATGGGGATAATCTTGACTCACCTCGAATTTTTTACATAACCATTTGCAAATTCCAGTGCTTTAACCAATGTTAAAGCATGGCTACTTCATTTATTCACTTAGTCATTGAATAACAATTTTGGGGCAAAAGTGACGTTTTAAACTGCAATTACTTTTGCACCAACCTCTTTACAAGTCTGAACTCTCAAAGAGCAGTCCATATTAACTCCGTGTCTTTATCCTCATGAGTCCACATTTAGAAAATGACTCTCAAATGTCAAATGGATTTGACTTACACACAGCTCTTCAGGAAAGATGCTATCTGATGAGGGGAGGCATTCCTTTACTTCCACAACTGAGTCCACTTTTTACATAAGAGCTATCTGGTAAAGAGACCCAGGATATCAAGACGTAAGATTTTCTCCTGTTGATCATTTCCCTTTACTATATATATATATATATATATATATATATATATATATATATATATATATATATATATATAATTTTTTTTTTTTTACAAATGAACTATCAATTACACTTTTGGGTTTCTTGTTCTTCATTTTTGGTAGGTTCTTGGGTTCATTCTTATAGATATGAACCAATATTGGAACATGGTGACTAAATGATGAAAAAAAGGGGAGAAGAAATAAACAGGGGAGAGGAAGAGTGTCCACTGGCTGAGCCTGGAAAGAGAAGCAATGCACAGCCAGCTGTTAGCTCAGTTTTGCACAGTATCAATGAGTAGCTGAAATAGAGAGGACAGAGTTATGAGCTGTGAAGGACAGATAGGAAACATTTTCTGTGTAAGTATCTGACTCTAGGAAATTTCAGGACAGTATTTCCAACAATGAGTTCTTGGGTCTTGAGTGAGCCTAAGAGCATTAAACCAGGGCCCACTGGATAATGACAGCAATAAATACCCAAAGCGGATTTAGGAGAGCTCTTGGGTGGGAGAAAGGTGTAGCAGGGGCTTGGAACCCATCATCTCCAACCACTGGAGGGTGGAGAGTTGGGAAGGAGTCGATGAAATGCACCTCAGGATTCTAACCACCTACAAAGCTAGAGTGCTGCTGCACTTCAGCCTCGATGCAGTCTAGGGTCTTGAAGTAACCTGGATTGTCACTCTTTGCTATGGAGCAGAGATTCTCAAATACTCAAATCTTCTGTCTCTCAAATCACTGTCAAGGGACTGGGCTCTCATGAAGACAGAAACCAAACTCCCCTATGTATCACCGTCAAGGACGTTGATGTGTTTAGGTAGTCAGAATAGTCATAATTTTTGGTGAGTTCCAAGGACACGATCCATTGCAGAAAGGTTATTAGACATAAATGCGATTGCTACAAAACGTCAAAGTAATTAATTTGTCAATGTAACCAGAATTGGGAGAAACATGAGATGTGTGTGCTTATTCTTAGCTGGAAGGTCACAGATGGAGAATGGGGGGGAAGGTGGAAGGAGGGTTGGTGGGAGATGACACATGACATTAACAGGTGGGCAAGAGTGTTGAAAGAATGCCAACACTAAGTCAAGGAGAGGCAGGACTTCAGTGAGTGAACTCTCGGGCACTGCCAGCAACTCTCAGGGTAGCCTTGGGAAAGTTAGCTAAACACTCTGGGCCCCATTTTCCTCATATGTAAAATGGGGAAGGTAATAATAAAACCTGGGATGCAGTAAGTACTTAATTAATGTCAGCTAATGTTATTACTGTGTTTATTTTTTTTTGAAAAATCTTTTATCTTCCTGCTACTGTAAAGTTAAATTCAGTAAATGTGCTTGAGTCTGTACCCCATCCCGATGGAGGTTTATTACTTAAATATAAAATTACCATTATAATAAGGATGTTTTCATCTTCAAGAAACTCTTATAGCAAGGGGCCTGAAGTCAGATTCCTAGCAAGTCCCACCCTAGTTTCTTTGTGATTTCAAAGGGGATGGATAGCAGCATACTTCTGGTAATTAAATGGAAAAGTTTGCAATATTTTTCGGTTTTACATGTCTCTTGGAATTCACGAAGTGTTATAACTTGATGAAATCCTTTTTAAGCGAGGGGTTATAATGATTGGTTTAAATGCCTCTTTATTGACTGAGGTTCATGAGGGCAGAGTCTATGTGATTCTCATCTCTGAATTCCCCTGCTTGGCATTGCCAAGCTCAGCTCAGAGTAGGCACTCCATGAATGTACTGGGAGAAACGCGGTACTTTAGCTTTTCAAAATATGGTACTTTCATATGTCCTACCGTAGTCCTGAAAGAATTCAGACTAAGCCTAGGGGAACTCAAAAGAAGATCTGAAAGATATGAAAAAAAAATCTACTGATGCTTCCTGTTAGTTCTCAGCTAGAGTTTTAAAAATGTCAATTAGAATATTATTAATGTAGTGGATTAATAGAAAATCAAGGTTGATGTACAGTGGCATAGCTAGAAATGTAGAGACTTTGCGAGCAATAGTTTTAAGAGTACAAACTTTCAGTTATAAGATGAATAAGTCCTGGGATGTCATGTAGAGCACGATGACTATAGTTAATAATACTGTGTTGTATACTTGTAATTTGTTAAGAGAGTAGATCTTAAGTGTTTTTACCACAAAAAAAAGATAATTATGTGAGGTGATGATAGATGTGTTAATTTGATTGTGGTAATCATTTCACAACGTATATGTATAGCAAATTGTCATGTTGTACACCTTGAAGATAAACAATTTTATTTGTCAATTATACAAATAAAGCTGGAAAAAATAGAATTCCCCGCCATACGCTACGGTAGAGTACTCTTATCGCGAAATGAAAGCTAGCCCAAGTAATAGAGATTGACAGAAGCAGTCAAGGAAAGATAGTGCCAGACAGGACATCCAGAAGTAAAACAGAAGTACTGTCCCAATCAATCATCCATGATTAAAGCTTTTTTTCACCATCTCAGGGGTTAGGGCTTTTACGAGGATTGATTTCCGTTTAATACTACATAGGACATGCTTTCAGAATAACAAAAAACATTAAGTTCTACAGGTTGATTGAATTCTACTTAAAAATCTGAAAAATCTTGTTTGTCACCTGGATCTCTATAAGGTTCATTTGTGACGTTGTCCAGCTATTTTGGCTAGCAAATATAATGTGTACATCAGATCAACAGAGACTTCCGGTCAGTTCTGTGTTGCCAGGAAATTTGGTCCTGCAGAGAGGCCTGTTCTTTTAGTTGAAATCAGCCCAGTGCAGAACTTCCCTTTGCCTGTTGGGAGTGGAGGTAGCCCTGGACAGTTAAAAAGGGCTAAACAGTACTTTACCCATTAAATGTGAGAAACTTGGAATTCATTTATCCTGTAAATGCTTCCATTGGCCTTACCCACCCTCTAACCCTTTGAAATGGCGTAAGACATGATAGGATTGGTGAGCCTCACACAAAACTCACTTTGGGCATTGAATAGGCTGAATTTCTCTGGAAGCATTTCTTCTCTGAAATCCTAGGACTCCCGGAGAACCCATCCCTTTCATGTTTTTGGCACTCTAAATTCCCGTGTCCTTTCTTCTGTCGCTTCGATGTCACCATAAACTTTGCAAAGAGAAGGGAGGTATGTTAAAGTGAAATAGTTTGCTCCAACACTCTCACGAAAGGTAACATAAATTCTCTATATCATCTTTTGTACTTAATGCACATTAAATTGGATTAAACAAATATCTAGTAATTTGGGTGTATTGAGAATGGTTTTAGATACTTTAGGGTGAAAGCACAGTAGGATTTGTCTGCCCTGAGGGACCTTACATTCTAATGCCCACAGGGCAGTTTGTATTGGGGTCTTCAAAGGAAAGACTTAGGGGAAATCCGGGAAGACTTCCTGGAAGCAGTGACATAGGGATGGAATGCAGTCTAGTGTAGTTTTTAACACCAATACCAGACTCTGGATGCAAATCTCTGATGCCCCACTCACTAAGCTGGGTGATTTTGAGCTACCTTTCTGTACCTCAATTTCCTGAGAAACTTAGATGATAACATCAGAACATACTTTATAGAAACGTGAGAATCAAATAAGTTACTTGATGCAGATATCAGGGCCTCTCCGTAGGTCTGGGATAGTGGGGGACCCAGGGTAGAGCTTTAGGAGGAGGGGCAGGATTAGGTCAGTGTATCGGATCATGTTGGCTGCTAGGTGAGGATGGAATGGAGCGGGGCAGGAGTGAGACCCACGATGAGGTGTTTGCAGGAACTGAAGTGAAAAGCCTGAACTTGAGGTCTGTCTTGGAGGATAGGCAGGAGCAGGCAGGCGTGAGCCACAGTGCCGAGGTGGGATCCATAGTCAGGCCATGGGTACTGATCAGATGGGCCCAGTGAGGGCAGAAGAGGAACAGAAGGTTACGAAAGGGAACTTGGCAACTTTCGTTTGCAGGCATAGAATGACAAAGCTCACACTTGAGGAGTTTTGTCATATAACTGGGGTTTTCTCTGCTAAGATCTTGGTAAACATGAAGAATTGGACTTTCTGTTCCTTTTAGAGGATTATTGTACAATACAGTGGAAATTTAGTTCTGGAGAAGTTCTGTTGTTGGAACCAAAGGAAGGAAATGTTGAGTTCTGTTGATGGGAAAGGGAAGGAAGGGGAAGGAACAAACATTAAATATCACCCGAATTCCTCCACAGCCTTGGGATTCTAGAGGACGTGGGACTGTGGAAGGGACACTCAGTTTGACCATGGACGAGGATGCAGATTACTTAGAGGCTTCGTGTACAGCCCAGGCAAAGGCTGGGAGACAGAATGTGGAAGATTGCATCCGAGTGGACAGCTAGAAAGCTCAGACATTTCCCACTTATTCATATGCTGTCTTCCACATCAGCTGGGCCTCCAAAATAGTTTAGAGAGCTGCCAGAGCAATCATCTCAGAGTTTAATAACAGAGAAAGAAAGTGAGCAGTGTGGTAAGACAGGGAAAGCTCCTTTTCCCTGAGGTTTGAAAAACAGTACAGAGCAGATGAAGCAAATGTTTACAGACTGATTCGAATCTCAGTTCTGTCAGGTACTAGTAGTATAACCTCAGACAAGTTACTTCAACTGTAACTTTTTTTCCAATTTTATTGAGATATAATGACACATGACATTGTATAAGTTTAAGGTGTACATCATAATATTTGACATATGTACATATTGTGAAATGATTACCCCAGTAAGTTTAGTTAACATTCATCACTACACGTAGTTATAAAATGTTTTTCCTTGTTATGAGAACTTTTAAGATCTACGGTCTTAACAACTTTCGAATATACAATACAGTATTGTTAACTATAGTCACCATGCTGTACATTACATCCCCAGGATTTATTTATTTTATAACTGGAAGTTTGTACCTGTTGACCCTTTAATTCATTTCCCCCATCTCCCACCCCCCACCTCTGGCAACCACCAATCTACTCTCTGTTTCTGTTAGTATCTCTTTTTTTTTTTAACTTCCACATATAACTGAGATCAGACAATACTTGCCTTTCTCCGTCTGACTTATTTCACCTAGCATAATGCCCTCCAGGTCCATCCATGTGATTTCCAGTGACAGGATTTTCTTCTTTTTCGTGGCTGGATAGCATTCCATGCGGGCGGAAAATGGGAGTAAACAGCACTTATCACACAGGGCTGCTGTGAGAATTAAATGGTGGTATTTGAAATACACAGGACCTCGCTTGTATGTAGTAAGTTCCATAAATGTGGATAATTATGGCTCTATCTCTCTTGCCCATATCCCACTGCAAGTCCTCAACCTCTCCCAGCTGGACTCCTCGGGTCTTGGAACCCAGTGCTTCTCAAAGGTTTGTGTGCATAGGCATTACCTAGGGCTCTTGTACTGTGACAGTTGTGATTCAGCAGGTCAGGGCAGGCCGAGAATTTGCTTTTGGGTAGGACCAATCCTGCTGGGCTGGGGACCACACTTTAAATAGCAGAAATCTAATTGATATCCCTTCTTACAGCCTCAACTTCTTTCTAACCATGTAATCCACCCCAAGGTGATCTTTATAAAAAGCAATATCAATGATATCTTTGTAAAATACCAATTCAGGTCATAGCACTTGCAAGTGTCCCCATGGGGCACTAGGGGAGATCAAGTTCACACTTCTCCTCAACCTGATATTCGAAGCTCTTTGCTTCTAACCCGAACCTACCTTCCTACGTGTTCTTGATTTCAGTCACACTATGCTGCTTACTGGGCAGGCCATCCACTTTATTTTTGTTTTCATTTGCATTTTTTATTTGTCATGGTAAAGTATACATGCCATAAAATTTACAATTTTGACCATTTTTAAGCATACAATTGAGCGGCGGTAAGTGTCACAGTGCTGGATAACCATCACCCCTCTCCATCTCCAAACTTTTTCATCATCCCAAACTGAAACTGTCTCCGTTAAATAACATCTCCCCAATTCCTCCTCCCTCATGCCCCTGGTTACTATTTCTCTTTCTGTCTGTTATCATACATGGTTTAAAAATATTTATTGAGGCCTTACTTCATATCTGACAGTAGGCTGGGCACTTGGCTATTTATTATTTCAGTGAATCTTCCTAACAGCCCTCTGTAATGGTGCTCTGAATATTCTCATTTTATAGATGAGGAAACTGGGGCCCAGAAAGGTCAAATAACTTGCCTGAGTTCACACACTAGGAAGAAGTCAGGTCAGTTTGATGTCACCATACCGTCATGTTCCACTTGCTCAGGCTGTTTTCTGTCTGTGATGTCCTTGTCTCCCCTCACCAGTTGAGGACTTCTAAATACATTATGCGGTTATCTGAGATGCCACCTGCTGTGAAGTTTCTAGTCTAGTAGTGACGATCCCCTTGCCTTGAATCAGTGGATTTATGTAAGTGTCATTGTTCCCAGGGAGCCTGTGTGCCACCAAGGTGTAGAGGAGACAGGCATTGAATAAACTGCTGAAATTTCAGAACTGGCAAGACGATGGAAGGGTTTTATAGAAGATCGAGAGACTTAATTGGAATAAGATTAGGATTAGGATTTAATTTAAATCCTAATGGATTAATGGATTGCTGATCTCTTTCAGGGCCAGATTCAGTTTTTACTGTACCCTGTAGAAACTGGAAATATTTGGCCATAATGTCGGAGGTTGTAAGAAACCTTTTGCTTCTTAGTATTCCTTATAGCCTCAGGCAAAGAGAACATGCCATGCAGAATTCCCCAAAATGTGAAACCAATAAGAGATACACTTTTAGATCTGACTTTGTTTCTCTGCAGATCTAGGTTTGCCTTTTGCCCTCCTCCCCCTTTTTTGGCCTGTCTGTCTTTTTCGGAATAGGATTAGGTGGGTGAGAAGTGTTTAGCAACCTTTGGCTGCTCATCAGCATTTTTCCAGGTAGAACTCAGTGTTTCTTCATTTATTCACTCACCAAACATTTATTCAGCATGCATTTTCTGCCAGGAAGAGTTTAGGGTGCTGGGAATACAACAATGGACATAACTGACCCGACTCTGTCTTCAGAAGGGACCACAGAATGGGCACAGAATGAGCCTCAGCTTTGGTCTAGGAAAGAGTGGACATGTACCTGTGTAGGCGTGTGTACTCCTGTGCACATGGGCTCATTTCCTTCGTTGCCTGGATTCCCCACTACCTCATCCAGGCCAGGGCCTATGCCTGTGAAGTGAGAGCTGGCTCAAAGCACTCAAGTTCGAGCAAAGAAAGGCCACTCACTAGGGATACTTCAAAGGAATCAGGAAGCCTGGTCCTGCTTCTGAATCTCTTTTGGAGCATGACTTTGCCACTTGCCCTTCCTGGCTCATTTGGTGTGATACATGGCATACATGTTACAGAGTCCAGTTGAGGTTAATTTCCATTCTTGATTTTATCCCTTGGGAAGTTATGTTTCCTTAAGATGGATGAATAACAGATGAAATACAGTCTTATGAGTTATACTTTTTTTGAAGATTTTATTGGGGAAGGGGAACAGGACTTTATTGGGGAACAGTGTGTACTTCCAGGACTTTTTTCCAAGTCAAGTTGTTGTCCTTTCAGTCTTAGTTGTGGAGGGCGCAGCTCAGCTCCAGGGCCAGTTGCTGTTGCTAGTTGCAGGGGGCGCAGCCCACCATCCCTTGCGGGACTCGAGGAATTGAACCGGCAACCTTGTGGTTGAGAGCCCACTGGCCCATGTGGGAATCGAACCTGCAGCCTTTGGAGTTAGGAGCACGGAGCTCTAACCGCCTGAGCCGCTGGGCCAGCCTGAGTTATACTTTTTTGAAGAAAGTTTTGATGGACAATAAATTGGAAAATTCTACTGACTTGGTTGATATATTTATGCCATGCACATTTAACATCATTTTATTGTTTGGATAAGAACTTTTAAGTATTTCATTCTTTCTCACTGATTAAATATCTTTAATAAACCTGATCTGAGTAAGAGAAGATGGCTTCATTCAAACTGATGAAGCATGCCGTCATGCATTTCCCTCTATAAACTTACAAAAAGATTCCCAGAGTCATATTGAGATTTGAAAGACCACTTTCCTGGATCACTTGTTTATGAAAAATTGTGTGTGTGTGTCTGTTTAAAAAACGCGTTGATCCCTGATAATGCACAGCAACTTTTGTAACTACAAATATATGGCATGACTATCTTCCACAATGGCATTTAAAATACTTTGAGGTTTTGCTTTAACATAAACAAATATCGTAACCAGAGTAATAGCCAAAGATGTATTCACCTCTACATTCTGCTTTTTTTTTTCAGACCCTTTCTGGTTTTCTTTAAAATTCTATATAAACATTTTAAATGTTGCTTACATGAGCCAAACACTTTCTGGCCATTATTGCACTGTGGAGGCCACAGGGCTTTCTTTCTCTGTCAAGCTGGCTGAACAGGGAGGACACTCTGATCTGCAGAGCACCTTTCTGGCTGCTGCTGAAATAGCACTAAATCTGCCCAATAGCTCATTAAGGCCTCCCAGTGACTTCCTGGAATTCAGGCAGTCCCACAGAGAGGGCAGTTGTTCCTGGTTACAGAGCACTAACTAGTTTACTTTAGCGTCTTCAGATGTGGAAGGGTGAAGATGTGCTCTCTTTCTTACTCTCTCTGAAACAGAGTATTTTTCGTGACTGCATTTGGTATCACCAGAAACTACCAGTGACATTTGCAACTGAATTCTCTCCAGTTATGGCAGACCCTCCTATTCGTCCATGGTTCTTCCTGTGGTCCTGTTAATACCCTTGCTCTTTCCCCTCCTCAAATTTATTCCAGCCCCTTGAGTGCTGTACTTTTTTTCTTAGTGAACCTCTCCCATCCTTGCCCACAACTTCTTGATTTAGTTCATCTTTCCATGATAGTTCAAAACTTCAACTACTTTTTCTGGCCAATATCCTTAGTGCGTCTTGTCCTCCTTTGTGCAAGGGCTGTCTGATCTCCTCCCTCCTCCATTCCTACACGTGGGCTGCTGAGTGCTGCTGGCGATAAATGTCGCTTCTGTGCAGCTCAGTACTGCTGCACGGTCAGGCTGTTCTGCCGCATGTTGCCGATGACAAGGGACATGCATTAGATGTATGGATGCAGACCTGAGATACTCCTTACTCATGACATGTTAGGTTTACCCAGCTGGCCCACTGCATGCAGACTGATCTCCTCAGGGTTCTCTCATTCTTGCCACTACAAGTGGCATCAAGAAACCTCTAACTATTACATCGTTAGAGGTTTCTATTACATTGTACACCTGAAACTAATGAAAAGAAAAAAAAGAAACCACTCTGTAGTGCCATTTTTTTGGCCATTGCTTTTCTCTCTGAGAAGAATGCATCTTCCTCCAGTCCTTTAAATTTTGTGCTGCAGTTAATATTAATATCTCTAATTAAAGCGACAATTTATTCTGTGGCCATTCTGTGCCAGATACCATGCTATCCACTTTGTGTACAGTAACTTAAGTCTCACAAAAACCTCGACATGTAGGTATTAAAACCCAGATTTTACAGTTGGGACCCTTAAGACTCATAAAGGCGAAGGAACTCACCAAAGATCATGCAATTATAAAGAGGTAGAGTTGGGATTTGAACCCAGGTCCAGTTGATTCCGAAGCCCAGGTTCTTCACGGTTCGACACTAGCTCCCATATTACTTTTGAGAGGTGACATTCATTTTGAATGTCTAATTATAGTAAACTTTAAAAATGCAAAACAATATTTTTAATCACCCATAGTTCTATCACCCAAAGACATATCTGAATGTGTTTTTTTTCCCTAGTCCTGTTTTCTACATAGCATTTTATTTATTCATTTGTGTATCATGTTTTACATGATTGGACTGATACAGTGTACACAATATTGTGATCTTCTTTTTAAGCTAATACTATAACAAGTATTTCTTTATAATACAGATCCTTTACAGACATGCTTTTCAGAGGCCTCTATTGATTTAAAAACAAAACAGACCCCCCCCCCAAAAAAAAAACACAAAAGATCCACTGGGGAGTGTTACAAACACTGAGACTTTCCATAAAATAAGAAATGTAATCTCCAGAGGAAGGGTAAGGGAAGCTTGGACCCCTAGTCCTGGCCAAATAGTACTCTTTTTCAAACTGAAGAATATAGTAAGTATAGACATTTCACACGGAACTTCAACTTTGTAAATCCTGATGCAGAAAAGGCAGAAGTTGATAAGTCCAAGCATTTATCTGAATTTGTAAGAAAGGTCATCAGCCCCCAGATATATAAGTGAATTCCTTAAATTACAATGTGGTAGTCTTTATTCTAAGACTTTCCTACAATCCCAGGTCTACAACCAGAGAAAGTCATAATCTTTCTTCTCTGTTTCTCCTCTGCCTATATTCTCCTCTTCCCCAGCTGCACAGTGTAATAACTCAGATTCTTTAAAGCAGTCGAGGGATGATGGAAGATTGAACAACTGGGGCCTGAGTCCTGGAATAGTCCTTAGGAATAGTCCTCAACCGTGTTTACTTGATTCTAAATCAGGATTGAACCTTTAGTGTAATTTAGTTCTGAACTATTTGTACTGGGAGATGATGGCACATGTTATGTGTGTCACGTAGGCCCCAGATATGGCTCCTGAAAATGTTTGAAGAACATTAGCAGCAGAAACCCAGATTTGATCTGCAAGTCACTTGTCTTCATAGAAGATTGATATCTCCATGGAGCCTGAACAGAAAACTAATTTGGTTCCTGTTTTGAGACTGAGAGATTCAGAGTGAAGGTTCCTTTAACTGTGGATCTAATCTCAACTGAACACTGATGACTTATGTTGTCGTAATTACCACACTAGAAAGTATCTGCATGAGCGAGTCTTAAGCAGAGAGACAATGATTAATTACACAAATCATTTCATGTTATAGTCTCATAATCTATCTTGTGAACTAAATATATACATATACATGTCCACACACCAGAAAATTGAAAGTGAATGGGAACAACACCCCCCTTTTGCCTCCCCCAAAGAAGAAAGCTTTGCAAGCATGACCTTCTTGACCTTCATGTTATATTTCAGTAATAAAATTTGATGAGATCTAAGATTTTTCCCATCGATTTGGGTAAAAGGCACTCAGTGCATAACTGTGCTCTTCTGAACAGATTAATTATTACTTTGAATAGGAAGGCTGGCTACTCTTGGCCTGAGAACTTTTTTTAAAAATAAATCTTGCTTTTTTTTTTTTAAAGCTTTTTATTTACTTTAAGTGTGTTTTTCCAGAACCCATCAGCTCCAAGTCAAGTAGTTATTTCAATCTAGTTGTGGAGGGCGCAGCTCACAGTGGCTCATGTGGGGATCGAGCCCAGCTACCTTGTTGTTAAGAGCACTCGCTGTAGGCAACTGAGCTAACCAGCTGCCCTGCCTGAGAACTTTTAATTAGCCTTATTTTGTTTTTAGTCTTTGCATGTTCTTTATAGATATACTTGTAAACTGGTATAAGTTTACAAGTCTTTGTTTTAGAATGGATTATTGAATGGAAAAGGCTCAAAGTGTATTAACAGTTATATGTCTGTGCATTTCTTGTCTAAGGAGAGTGGTCAGATATTTAGCAGAGCTACCACAGATGTTGTTAAAAATATCAAAGACATATAAAGCATGGCTGCTGTAATTAAAGGGCTTGCAAACTAGCTGTGTTGCCTCAATACACAGAAAGGGCTATATTATAAAAAACACCAACATCTATCTCTCTTCCTCTCTCTCTTTCTGGTAGAAACTTCAAAATTATAATGCAGCTTTTGTCATAAATCAAATTTCAATTTATGTGCAGATCTGTTCCTTTTTAATGCAGTATTTTATTCTGTCCATTAACCACTAATATTTGAGAGCATTTACAGTACTAATGGAACTTAATCTAAGAGAAGTTCAGCTTACATTTTTAAAAGTGTTTTAATACCAGGTATTCATAATGAGAGATAATTATGATCAAAATTATTATGTCAAAAACTTATAATGAATGTTTGATGTTAGTCTACATACAATTCAGTTTTTGGTGTAAAGTTCTTTGGCTGTAAGAAAGAACATTTGGTTTGCTTCACTAATAGAAATATCTCTTAATGCTAGGATGACCTCTTCTTGGTATTTTTTTTCTGATATTGACTTTTAGCATAGTTATCTGTGATTGTATTAACAGAGTTGAGTGCAGAGCTACTCATTGTGTTTATTCCAAATAAGAGTACATAACCAATTACTATAGTAATGAGGAGGTAACAAGCAATGCAACAGCCCAACACTTTTGAGGCCCATAGGAGCTTAAGCCTAAGGAGTTTCACCAAGATTCAGGAGTAAAAGCCCACACAAGATACAGTATGAAGCCAAATTGAAAGCTTCAGAAAAGAATAAAGCCATACATCGCTTTTTCTGGCAATGGTGATGGTGAATTTTCCACTATTTTCCCTGTGGCTTTAGACAATCTCAGCACTGAGCGCAAGCACCCACCCAGGAAACCTGAGCTAAAGGCCGAGTGGAGGTAGCATCCCCTGCTGAACTGAAGGCTCACAGCGACCCTTTTCTGGTGGGATCTCTAGAGCACTGGGGCTGGCTGTCACTCGCCGGCTGCCATGTGATCTGTTCCTTAGTGGGTCTTCTCTGTTCCAATATACCTATGTTTTGGGATATGTATATATACCAACCTATATCGTGTTTCCTCGAAAATAAGACGTAGCCAGACAGTCAGCTTTAATGTGTCTTTAGGAGCAAAAATTAACATAAGGCACGGTATCATATATCATATCATATCATATCATATCATATCATATCATATATATCATATCATATCATATATCATATCATAAAGACCAGGTCTTACAGTAAAATAAGACCGGGTCTTACATTAATTTTTGCTCCCAAAGACGCATTAGAGCTGATGGTCTGGCTAGGTCTTATTTTGGGAGAAACACAGTCTTTCCTTTTATATGCTTCAAGAAAGACATTATTTTGTGTAATGTTTCTGGTACATTTTTGTTAAATTAACTAGTAAGCACTGTATATTTGCTTTTCTCTATGAAGAAACCTATAAATGTTATTTAAGAACATAAAAGGTGATTTAAATAATTAGATATAACTTTTCTTGATGGAAATAAATAACACCATAAATATATAATTCAATTTGAATAAATTAAAATTTATTTTTAATTAAATTCCAGCTATTTATTTATTTGTTATTGATTTATAATTTAATTCTGTTTTGATTAGAGAACATAATCTGTATGATTTTAATTCTTTAAATTCATTGAAACTGGTTTTATGGCCCAGCAATTTTGAATCCTTATGGCAGTTATATACAGAATGACATCATATAGAATGACCCGTGTGTATTCTAGGGTTGCTGGGCGCAGTACTCTGTAAACGAACGAGACTACTTGTGTTGGCGGTGTAGTACGTCCTCAGTCTGCTTAGGTATTTTCTTGCTTACTTGCTCTATTGATTACTGATAGAGGAGTGTTGAACTGTAATCGTGGGTTTGTTGATTTCTTCTTTCAGTTCTTAACTTCATTTTGAAGCTTTATAATTAGATGTATACCTGTTTAGGTTTGTTGTGTCTTCTTGATTGACTCCTTTATCATTATGAAAGCTTCCTGTTTTTCCCTGGTACTGTTCCTTACCTGGAGTCTACCTTGTCTGATATTAATTCGCAACTCAAAAGTCTAAAGGGTTTTATATGATCTTTTTGCTCTTGATTTCTAGTTCAATTGTATTTGGGCCAGAGCATATGGTCTGTATGATGCTAGTGTTTGGTATGTGTTGATCTGTTTTACTGCCTACAATGGCCTTGCTGTTTTCCATGTTCTGAAATTTCACTCTGATATTTCTAGATGAGGTTTTATTTTCATTTATCCAGATTGGGTCACATTTTCCATGTGACCCAATGGAAAACAAATTTCAGTTATTAGCTCTTTACTGCTTGTCTTCTGTTCTTGCTACTCTCTTCATCTGAAACTCCTATTAGGTACATATTAGGTCTTCTCATTCTTCATATTTCATAACCTCTTATTTCATATTTTTCATTTCATTATCTCTCTGTAAAAGTAATATGGTAAATTTCCTCATATTGTATTCCATTTACTAATTTTCTTATCTGGTGTGTCTTAATACAATGCTTAATCCCTCTTTTTGAGGGATTAATTAATCCCTCAAATTAAATTCATTGACTATGTCTTTATTTACACAATTTCTCTTTTTTTTAAATGTCTACCTGGTCATTTCTTATGTTTTCAGTTTCATCTATTTTGTTTTTATTATTTTTAAACACAATTGTTTTATAATGGTTCTCAGATATTTTAGTTATTGGACGTTCTTGGGGGTTTCATACTGCTCTGTGTGTGTGTGTGTGTGTGTGTGTGTGTGTGTCCCAATTCTGGCATATGGTGGATTGTTTCTTTCTAATTTTGGATGGTGGACTCGTCTTCAGTGGTGCCTTCTCTGTGGAAATTCTGTGGAACCTGGCTTGAGAGAGAATGTCTCCAGAATGGATTTTTCTTTGCTTTTCCTGGAACCCTAAGGTGGATACAGTCTAATAGCATCCTTTTTTTCCCATATACTGAGACACAGAAACTTCCTTTTCTTCCTTTGTTGGTGGGATGATTTTCAAATGAAATAGTAGCCCCTGGAAGTCTTGGCTATACATAGGGAGGAGGTTTCAGTTTCAATTCCTTGCTTGGATCCTCCTTCACGCAAGAAGGCCTTAATCCCCAAGCTCCTCTGTTCTATGAGAGCTATGGGAGAGCTATGCTTCCCCATCCCCACAGCTGCACGGGCTGGTATACTAACTGGCTTTGGTTTCCAATGTCTTCCCTGTGTTTGACCTCTGAGCTTCCCTCTTACTTTCTTGAGAGCATTTAAAGGACGTTTGCTATATTTTAACTGTTTTTTCTTGTTTAACACATATGTATTTGAATGTCATTGATTTCTACCTTGAAGTGATATGTGAGTCTAATTATACAGTTCAAAGCTGGGGACTCTGGTGATTTCAGGGCCATTTTTTGTATGCCCAGGATTTCTATGATATTGACAGTAAATGCAGACTTTGTGTATTCTGTCGTGGCATAGTGTGTGCCTAGATATGAAGCTTTCAGCCCACATCTGTGTTTCATTAAGTGCTCTTGAAGTTAGTGGAAGTTAAAGGAATTTAAAAGTATGGTATTAAACCTGCAAGTATTCGGTTGGTACATCAGTAATTGCGGTTTAAGAGGTTAAGAATAATTGCAAACACCGCAATTACTTTTGCACGCACATAATACTTGACTTTTGGATTAAGTTTTGTAACTTCACAGAATGTTGTGCCTTTTTCAAGTAAATTCATTTGCAATGTTATGACAGATATTCATTTGGGAATCACACAATAAATAAGTCTTCAACATCTACATAACGTCTGAGAGGGTTATTGGTACTTAATGAAATTCCATCTCTAAAAGAAATAGACAATCCTTGAGGGAAAGGTGCTATGCAATTGCAAATTTTGGTTAGTCTTATTGCTTTACTGTGATACATCATGGACTGATTTCTTAGTAAAATGTTGCTCTGCTTTGGTTTCAGAAATCTTTGTTACCTCACGGAAAAATGGATGAAGATAACAAAGAAAAACAGAAGTATGAATTCATAACTGACATTTGTGTCAAAGCCCTCTTCCCCCGTCCTCTGTTCCCATTTCACACCTAACAAAATCCTGTTTCCTTGGGAAAGCCTGACTCACTCAGGGAAACTGGGTTTCTCCAGTGCGTTTTCCATGACCCCTAGCCCCAATTCTATTATAATACTCAGTACATGACTTACGTACCTGAAATCTCCCTCATTAAACTGTGTCCTCCATGCCTTGCACAATGGCCTGTTTTGAGGCTTTGGCTTGCCTTGGGCTTAAATTCATTTATGTTTGAGAAGATAAATTACCTTATTTTTTCAGTTCAAGCATCAGAAGTAAATCCCAGTGCACTAATCAAAATGTTTTTGTCAAAAATTTTCAATATGATCTATGTTTTTAAAAATTTTATTAAATTTATTGGGGTGACATTGGTAAATTACATAAGTTTCAAGTGTACAGTTCTATTAATATGTCATCTGTATGTTGCATTGTGTGCTCACCACCCAGTCAGTTCTCCTTCCATCACCATATATTTGACCCCTTTATTCTTTTCTATGATCTATGTTTTTTTAAAGGTAAAAGAAAAAAGATCTCAATTAGCATTTTATTGCTCAGCCTTCTCTCTGAAGAGCAATGACTTTGTGAGAACCTCTTGAGTAATTATAGATCATTTAGAAAGAATTTTCTTTAATCAGAAGTACTCTTGTAAAAGCAGGTAAGACCATATGGTAGAACAAAGACCCACTATTAAATTGAAATTAATCTAGACTTAATTTATTTTATATAATTCTTAGGCCACTGTGCTGGGCTTTGCAATGGAAGACATAAAGATAGATCTAGTCTCTACCCTCTAGGTAGATGAGATTGGCTTTCATTTCCTTGTTTTAATATTGACAGTTATTGTTATCCTATGAGTGATCAAGGGACTGGACTTTTGTTCAAATGTTGACTTTCACATCTCCCTGTCTCTTCCCTTATGTATCCCTAGCCATTGTTCTACTATCTGAATTTCCAGCCCTACCCTTACCATTAATAACCTTGTTTATTTTTGTCAATTAGGAATGTACCTGACGTGGATGGAACTAAAAAGGAAGACTCGGTTGACATCTTCTTCACTGAACTGCATGCTTTGCTGCAAGCTCACGGTTATGTTATAACAGAAGAGAAAGCTGAAAAATTGCAGAGCACTTATGTTCTTTCACAGGGGGAGAAAGGTTTGCTCTGACCATCGCAACTTACCCATATAGTGTTTTGAATAGCCATATTGAAAATTAGCTGTGGGTGGGACAGCTGGGTCTCTCTCTTTACTTCAGACATTTTTGGGAGGGATTAATGACTAAAGGATCTCCTGAAGCACCTTCTAATACACACATATATTTAGTTTCTCTCCATCCATAAGTTTATGGTTGATGCTGAAAATATTATTGAGGTTCATGCAAAAGTGGGACAAAGAAATGAAAATTAATAGAAGTATACTGGGCAATAATAACGCAAATTTCTATATCTTAGGCACTTGAAGGTGAATGTTGCTAAAGGAAACATGGTGCCGAGGGTGTAGAATAGTACTTAACAATATTTAAGTATGTTTAACTCAAAACACCTGAGCAGGTTATGCCCATAAGCATATGATCATGCTGCAAAAATTTCTTATCGTAAGAAATTATTTCCTTGACCCCATGATACTTCTGTGCCCTACTTCTGTACCCCCTTTACAGCAAATGTTTTTGCAATGATTATATAGACCATGTCTCCACTTTCTCACGCCCCATTCGTTCCTCAACCCACTTCACTGAGGCTGGAGCAAACTACCACTCCAGTGCAACTACTCTCATCAGGAATAACAGTGACCTCCACATTGCTGAATTCTTTGGTCCCTTACATGTCCTCATCTTTCTTGACTTTTGAAAAATATTGGACAGGTGACCACTCCCTGCTTTTTCAAGCACTTTTCTCTTTGGCTTCCAGAAAAGCACACTCACCTGGTTTCCCTCCTAGCTCATTTCTCTCTCTTTCCCATTCTCTCTCTGCGTCCCCTACTTTCCCTTTCAGTTTCTAAACATGGGTGTGCCCTAGGGCTCAGTCCTTGGACCTTTTGTCTTCTGTATCTAACCTAATTTCCCAGGCAATCTCATCCAGTCCCTTAATTTGAAGTGCTACCTGGATGTCAGTGACCCTCTCTTTTTAAATCTATCTCTAGCCCTGGCCTTCTACCTGAGTTCCATAGTTGAGAATCATACTCATATTAATCTAGTAAGATAATTTCTTATGTAACTTCTTCACTTGGATATCTAATAGGAAAGTTAACATGGCCAAAAGGAACCCTTGATTCCTCTGCATGCCATTGGCTCTCACACCCCCACCCCAGTCTCCCTATTTCTGTAACTGGTACTACTAATCATTCTTCTAGGTGCTTGGAGCTAAAAATCTAGAAGTCATTCTTGTGTCCTCCATTTTTCTCACCCCATCACGCAATCCATCAGCAACTCCTTTTAAATTAAAAAAAAAGCCTTTTATTTATTTAAGTGTGTTTTTCCAGAACCCATCAGCTCCAAGTCAAGCAGTTGTTTCAATCTAGTTGTGGAGGGTACAGCTCACAGTGGCCCATGTGGGGATCGAACCGGCAACCTTGTTATTGAGAGGACTGAGCTCTTACCAACTGAACTAACTGGCCACCCCCATCAGCAAATCATTTTGGCTTTACCTCTAAACTGTATCTCAAATCCATTCACTTCTCTCCATTTCCATAGCCTTGATGTACCAACCTAATCCAGTCCACCATCACCGGTTACTTTTGAAGACGCTTACTAGCTAGACTCTCTGCTTCCACCCTTGCTCTTCAATTTGATGTATTTTCCACAAACAGCCATAGTGAGCTTTTAAAAGCATATATCACTTTCCTGCTTAAAAGAATTCTCCTTATCATATACCCTATGTGATCTGGCCCTGCCTATCTCTCAGACTTCATTTCCTACACTCTATTCCTTGCTCAACTTACTGTAGCCCTCTTGGCCTCTTGTCTGTTATTTAAATAGGCCAAATTCTTTCCTGGCTCACTTTGTACTTACTGTTTCCTCTGCCTGAAATGCTTTGATTCCAGGCCTTCACATGGCTGTCTTCCTGTCAGTCAGACCCTGGCTCGGATGTTACCTTCTCAGTAAGGCTTTCCGGATCACTCAATCTAAATTATTGCACTTAAAGATGTGTGAAATTATCGGGTCCATCGACTATGTGTTGATTATCTGTCTTCCCCCCTCTACCAGTCTATAAGATACAAAAGACAGTCACCTTATTTATCTTGTTCACACTGTATCCTGAGCCTCTAAAAGATTAAGATACATAGTAGGAGCTCAGTAAATATTAGTTAAATAAATGAACAAATGAGATTCAGTTTAACAGGACTTATTGGGTCCCTATTGTGAATTAAGTACTATGCTGGACACTGGAGTTTTAGTGAAGAATTGGCTATGATACCCATCCTAGAAACAAAACAAGTTCTTGGGTAGTAGTAAGGTAGAAAAGCCCTTTTTGATCGATTGATAAAATACATTGGTTTTCTTTCCTTCGAAATATATGGACTCTCTTCTGTCTTTTTTATTAAGAAGGAGTACAGGAGATGAAAGTCACTGGATCGAGCTGAAAGTCAATGAGGAAATAACTCCAGAAATCAGCTATGCGAGAGTGTCATGGGTTGTTTCCTGAGTTTGAGGAACTATGACCAGAACTGAATTTCCAGGCTGGGATAGTGGTCAGGAACACAGATCTTGAGGCAGTTGTTCAATTGGCGAGGATTATTTTTCATATTATTCCTACTTCTCATGCAGTTACATATCGTCTTTTCATTTCCTCTTTGGTGAGGGTTCTGGGACTCTTCCGCTCATGCTTGGTCTCCTTCTTATCCAAATCTACTCGTAGGAAAGGATCTGAGACTCGTAACCACTAAGGAAGCAAGTGCTGCTATCAGAATTATCCTTGTCCGGGGATTTAACATTTTTAATAGGGATCAAAATTGTATGCCACGGGTCTCTAACTTTTCTGTGAGAAGAAACTAGCGTTTATTGACATGTATTGCAATAACTGGAGAGTGGAGGGCTGTGTTAATGAAGTCCCTGAGTTAATGAGGTTAATGGAGTAAGTAGGATTGGAGAGGGGCCCGACATTGATAGCAAAGGCTCTGAGTAAGCACAGGAGCAGAAACACTGCTCATTGGGAAAACCAGAAAACTTTGAAGAATGGAGAAAGATGAATGGGAGACAGAAGAGTGTCAACAGCTTTGAAGAGATACAAGATGAGGTTTACAGATTTTCTAGTGAAGGGCCCTTGCTAAAAGCTTAACTATTAGATGAAACTAAATCATAGGATTCCTTTTGTTAACAGTGGTAGAGGAGATTTTAGGTATCTGGATACACCCAGAGCCCTTGACACACTTTGTATCTTATCTGGTGTATTATGAGTACTGCATTTGGTAGAATTTAGAAGACTTAAAGAAGTAAAGAAAAGGAATGAATTGTGGGTAAAAAAAAATCAATATATTGTTGGAGAGGTCATACTGTGTATAGTAGAAATTGAGTTGGATGATCTTCAAGGTCTTTTTCAATTCCAAACACCTCTGTTGATGGTAATTTCTACACAGTCTACAGCAGACCCTTCATTAGTACTCAGCATTTTCTCAAGAGAGTCTTTTCTATAAAATTAATGAAAACTTTGGAAAAAAATTGAAAAATATAATACCTTTAGCTAATCATTTTAATGTGACAGTTTTCTATCCTTTCTTCCTTTTTCTAAAAACGCAGTCAATCAAGAAATACCTAGAAAGCAACCTGATTTGATGTCATCATTTCAAAGCTATGAAGACTTCCAGCGTGTGGCACTACAAGTAAGAGTGGATTTGTTCTTTGATTACTTCATATATAGAATATGTGCAATAGAAGATAAAGAATAGTGTTTTTCAAAGTGTGGCTAGGAGACCATGCATATCAGAACTACCTAGGGAGCTTGGTAGAAATAGATTCCTGGACCCACCTTAAACTGAATCAGACTCCTAATCCTGGTAGGGCCTGGAGCCTTCATTTCTAATAGGCTTCCCAGATGTTTCTTATGCTAATTGAGTTTTGAAAACCACTGATCTTGACTGACAACAAATATGAACACATCTGTACATAGGTTAGTAGCAAGTTAAGTAATTATCTGGTAGACTCATTCAACATAGACTTAGACTCTAAAGAATAAACCTTCAAGTCTTATTTTTTCCCTTAAGGACATGAGATGTTTATGATTTCTCTCTCCAAGGGAGCTGGTTAGTTTCACTAAGTTCAAAGGCCACAAACTAAAGCCTGAATGACCATGGTCTTTTGAGCCAGACAGATAAAGATATGAATTGTGCCTTTGTCATTTACTTGCTATGTGTCTTTGAGAGAGTTACCTTTCTCTGAGCCTTGATTCCTTTCTCTGTAAAGTGGGTAAAAAAAATCTTTATTTCACTAAATCATTGGCAGAATAAATAAAGTGAACAGGTATAAAATATCTAGTGCACTTTCTCACTCTCTTCTCCATGTCATTTAATTTCTCTTATTTTCCATTCCTATGTCTCTTTGTGTTGCAGTCTGAGCATTTCTTGAGCTCTATCTTCCAGTTCAGAAATTGTCTTTCCAGCTAAGTTCTGACTAGCTATTTACTTAACCTGTACCTTGAGTTTTTATTTTTGATGTTATCATTTCTAGATATTTTGTTTAATTATATTTACATATGCCTTGTTAGTTTGAGTCTCTTGTTCCCTCATCATATTTTCAATACCCTTTGTTATTAAGCATATTAAGCATACTTATTTTATATTTTATCTTGGATAATTCCAGTATCTGCTTTTTAAAAATCTGATTCTGCATTTTAGTACTTACACTGCCTCTCGCTCACAGTTTCATTTTTTTCTGTTTATTAATATTTGATTATAAGGTCATGTTTTTGGAACTTGATCTGCATGAGTTCTTTCCGCCCTGGTTTTAAAATCATTCTGTAGAGATGATTTCAATTTCTTTTGACTAGATATCTGCAGTCAGGGCCACTTGAAACAAAATAATAGGCTGGAGGTATTCAGATCTACACAGGTAGTTTGTGAATTCCAGTTCCAAATCTTTGTGAGAGTGGGCTTCTTTTTAGCAATTACCAGGTGAGAATAGTTTTTCTTTTCCTCCTTTAGCCAGAGTGGAGCCTGAGGCAGTCATGCACATTCCCAGTCTCCCTTTGCTGGATAAGATCTTTCTTTTTTACCTGCTGGGAGTGTTACCCTTTGGGAGGCCTGGCTTTATGCAGGAGTCTCTGATTTTACCTCCCACCTTGTGCAGACCCTGGCTTTGCTTTCTATCCCACAAGCTCTATGCTGTCAGTATGGTGCAGTATTCCCAAGGCAAATGCAGGCTCCGGTATCCTCTTACAGCTTCATTCCCATGTTCTAGTCATTTCTGACATCAGATTGCTTCCCTTACTTTGCCATAAGCTCAGGCCTGTTTTGAAATAGAAGTTTTTATATATTTTAGTCATCATGTTAGGTGTTTTCTACCAGGAGGCATTTGTCTGGCAATTTGTCCATTATATAGCAGGAAAAGGATGGCAATATCACTTTTTCTTATATTTATAAGTAGATGACTAAACTCAGCACAAATGAAAATGCCCTCCAAAATATTCTTAATGTTTTGAAATTAACTTTGAATGAAATGTGAAACAACCTAGATATGGAAATGAATCTCCCTAGCTTGTGTTGGAGAGTTTGTGTTGAGTGGGTGTACATTGAAATTTGTCTAAGTGACACATCATTTGATAAACATCTCATGCTTAAGGTTAAGTAGATTCTGTGTAGGAGGCAGAATAGTGAAATTTTAATTAAGTCTGTACCTGCTTTTTTGACATTTAAGGACCACAATACATTTTCAGTGTGCTATTATAATTATTTATACATTTAGAAATAAAGTTATCATTTTATTATTGTTTCACTATTTAATTACATTATTGTTCTCTCTTCATTAGTCATTAGACGGCTTTATGATAATACTGAGCACAGATGGAGTGATAATTTTTGTGGCTGAAAACATCTCATCTCTTCTTGGCTATTCACCCGTAAGTTCTTCCAGATTTTTGGGAAAGTATCATTCAGTTTGTTGTTTAAGGGTTCATTATTTGTTTTCAGGAACATATAACACATCGAGACACTCTCGGTGTTGTCACAATGTGCACCTGTTCTCTTATCATCTTCATTGACTTCGGTTTTAAATCTATAAAAACAAACTCTGATGCGAGATAATGAAACACTGTGTGTGTGTGTGTGTGTGTGTGTATGTGTGTGTGTGTGGTTTGTAAACCACCCCTGAGGCAATCTCCAAATGAAAATGTGCTTTTTGAAATGGCAGTCTCCTCAGAATCAGTGGATTGGTCCCCAAAGGTGACTGCTTTTCAAGGTAGCTTTCACTGGATTTGACTTTGTCCATTTCTTTAGAGTCCATCACATACTGATTAAATAATAAATGTCATGATTTGTTTATGCTGGCTCATGGCATCCATTTCCAGGTCTGATTTGCTTTTTGTTTCTTTATATTGAAGAACAAATTATGATGTCATTTAGGAAAGCATACAGGAATGATTGCATGGCTTAGCAGTTTGTTTAGCAGTTTGTAAGTACTGCTGGAGACACTTACACGTGAGAGAGTGGTAGTCAGGGTCTCTGGTGTCCAAAATGGTCACTCATCCCGAGCCCTTTGATGTTACTGTGCCTTTCTCAGGAAAGCTTTCTCTATCTTCATGGCATCGTTCACTTAGAATATAAGATTTCCTAAAAGATTTTCTGGATCTTTAGGCTGCACACCTAACAACTTTATCACCTAAATATAAAAGTACTGCATACCTTCATATTTCACTCATGCATGTGTATGGAGGGGCTGTGTAGAATACATCTACCACTGCAATCACTACTTACATCTCTGTCATCCCTGGATTGTTGCCTTCTATATTCCTCACTGCACAAAGTTGTTTCAAGAACTTGACAAGCCCTGACCTAGAGACCAATAGCACTCAAGTCTGGAATATGTACATTAATAAAAGTTTTGTTAAATTATCCTTTAGTTAAGTTAGAAGAGGATTAGAAGCTTATCCCACTAGTCACGCTGTTCTGGCCGGCATGTTGCATGGCCCATTTAGGAACTCAGAGAGCTTTCCCACTCTTTTCTCTTTATTTACAGATACTGTGATGCATCTCTTTATTTCTCATTCTCTTCCTTTCTTTTAGAAAACAGTTTACATTTTTCAAATTCAACTTGTATTTGTAGGGTACCAAAACAGCTGAATAAAATACAAATATTAGAGATATTCATTGAATTGGATGTTAGAGTCGTCATATCATGGAAGGGGAATGGTCTTATTAAATTTATATTAAAGAAAGAGTGTATGAATATGCTATGTTACAGATTAAATTTTGTTATAGTGAAGACCAAAATGGTAATGCTTTTAGGTCTCTACCCTTTATCTAACTATGGAGCAGGGTCACTGGAATGATCCTTAGGTCCACTGTTTTTAGTTGGTGGTCAATTATAAGTCATTCATTGTCACTGTTACTTTCCTTTAAAAATGTAGTTAATTAATAAGAAGCCAATTGCCACTATTTCCATCTAAGGGCATGTACGCTAGCAGAAGACTGCTCACTTTAAATTTTAAGTGACAATGCTATCACATTCTTCTACTGAGAGAGCTGGTGAGCCACAGCACTTTGTGCCTCTTCTTATGGTATTATTTTATACTTTGCATCACGTAACTGTGTATATCTCACCTGCCGTACCGAACTATGTGTTTATTGAAATTAGAACTCATATCAGATTCATCTTTTTGAACTTTCATAAATACTCAGTAAAAGACATTAATGAATTACTTTAAGTAGAATGTCCAAATGCAGAAACTGGCCCAGTAGCAAATTGGCTGCTCCTGGTGCAAATTGGACTCAAAGCAGCTATGGTGTGTGGAAAGGAACATCATGGACATGAAGTTGGATGAAGCTGGGTGTGGGTCTCATCTCTGAACTTGTGACCTCTCAACCATTGGACAAGCCTTAATTTCCTTGTGAATGAAATAGGGGATACTGGTTCCTCTCAAAGGTATTAAGTGAGCTAGTTTATGTGAACGTACCTAGCACATTTCTGGCGTGGAACAATTGTTAATCGTGTGTTAGATGGATGAATGAGTCGTCTCTATTGATCAGAGATAACTTAGTTTGGTACGTAAAGTTTATTTTATAACTAAACCAATAAAAGCATTTTTATTGACGAAATTATTTAATGAAAAATATATGATTTGTTACTGTGTGACTTTCGTTGTCAAAATTTATTGCCTGTTAATTTCATAATGTTCTGTTTGCTAAATTAAGGTAATATTTCCGCCCTAAATCAAGCCAAGCTTTTTTTTAAATTTATTGGGGTGACAATTGTTAATGAAATTACATAATTTCAGGTGTACAATTCTGTATTACATCATCTATAAATCCCATTGGTGGGGGAGGGAGATGAAGGTGGGATCAAATATATGGTGATGGAAGGAGAGCTTTTTTTTTTTTTTAAATTGAGACAGGATCCATCTGCTAATTTGAACATTGGCCAACTCATAGGGTGGCTTCTACAAATGAACCATAAAAATATATTTTTGAATTTTGACTGTAGATTATTAATATTAATCAGTTAAAAATCATTAGAATTTGTGGTTTATCACCCCAGGCCATTATTTGGCTACAAAGAATACTTTGTTTATTGCTTTGTTCCTGTCACATTAAAAACTCATAACTTAATGTCTGATATTTTATTTATCCATGTGTCACCATATTTTAGCTACATAATACAGCATTATTAATTCATTCAACTAATATTTATTGGGTGCTCACTTGTGCCAAGCTGTGTTCTAGGTGTTGAGAATGTAGCAGTGAACAAGACAGCCAAGGTCTCTGTTCCAATGCAGTTTACATTTTACTGAGGGAGACAGATAATAAACAGATAAACACATACTGTACATGTGGCTATAAAGTCAGGTAGTGATAAGTGCTATGAAAAAAAGGCAGAGAGACTGTGAGGGAATTGGTGCTATTTAAAATACTTTTGAGTAGAGACTTGGGTGAATTAAGGGATAAAGTCTTTGCAAACATGTGGGAAAGAGTACTGCACGTTGAATGAAGAGCAAATTCAGGGGCTCCAAGATGACTGTCTGCTTGGTGTATTTGGATATGAGCAAGGGGTTCAGTGTACCTGGAATGCAGTGAGCAAGAGGGAGAGTGGGAGGGGCTAGGGTCAATAGCAGCAAGGAACCACAGCATACAGCTGTAATGGCCATTGTAAGTACTTTGGCTTTTATTCTGAATGAGTTCAGAATAAAACAGTGGAAAATGTTGAGCAGAGGAATAACTTCATCTGACATATGTTTCATTTTTTATTTATTTTTTAAATTTCTCAATTATAGTTGACATTCAATATTATATTAGTTTCAGGTGTACAGTATAATGGTTAGACATTTATATCGTAATTTACAAAATAATCCCCCAATAAGTCTAGTACCCCCCTTGTACCATTCAGTTATTGCAGTATTATTGACTATATTCCCTATGTTGTACATTGTATCTCCATGACTGTTTTGTAACTACCAATTTGTAGCTTTTAGTCACTTCACCTTTTTCACCCAGTCCCTCAACCCCCCTCCCATCGGGCAACCATCAGTTTGTTCTCTATATCTATGAGTTTGTTTCTGTTCTGATTATTTTGTTTTTTAGATTCCACATATAAGGAAAATCATATGGTATTCGTCTTTCTCTGTCTGACTTATTTCACTTAGCATAATACTCTCTAGCTCTAGCTATGTTGTTACAAATGGTAACATTTCATTCCTTTTTTATGGCCGAGTAATATTCCATTGTATATAAGAATATGTACCACATCTTCTTTATCCAGTCATCTTATCAATGGACACTTAGGTTGCTTCCATATCTTTGATGTTGTATATGAAATGTCCTTCTTTGTCTGTTGTTATGGCCTTTGTTTTAAAGTCTATTTGGTCTGATATAACTATTGCTATCCCAGCTTTTTTTTTTCTTTTTTCATTTTCTCATTTGCACGCAGTATCTTTTTCCATCCCTTTACTTTCCGTCTGCGTGTGTCTTTCCATCTAAAGTAGGTCTCTTGTGAGCAGCATATGTAAGGGTCTTCTTTTCTTATCCATTCAGCCACCCTGTCTTTTGATTGGAGCATTTAATCCATTTACATTTAAACTAATTATTGATAGGTATATAGTTACTGCCATTTTATTATTCATATTTTTATCTTTTTTTTTCTTCTTAAAGAAGTTCCTTTAACATTTCCAGTAATACTGGTTTGGTGGTGATGAACTCCGTTAGCTTTTTCTTGTCTGGCAAGATCTTTACTTCTCCTTCGATCCTAAATGATAGCCTTGCTGGGTAGGTAATCTTGTTGCAGGTTCTTGCTTTTTATCACTTTGAGTATTTCGTACCAATCCCTTGTGGCCTGCGAAGTTCCTGTTGAGAAATCAGCTGACAGTCTTATGGAGGTTCCCTTCTAGTTAACTAACTGTTTTTCTCTTGCTGCTTTTAAGATTCTCTTTTTGTCTTGAAACTTAGGCATTTTAATTATGATGTGACTTGGTGTGGGCCGCTTTGGGTTCATCTTGCTTGGGACCCTCTGTGCTTCTTGGACTTGTATATCTGTTTCCTTCACCAGGTTAAGGAAGTTTTCTGTCATTATTTCTTCAGATAGATTTTTAATCCTTTGCTCTCTCTCCTCCTTCTGGTACCCCTATGATGTGAATGTTGTTACATTTGAAGTTGTCCCACAGGCCCCTTAAACTATCTGCATTTTTATGATTCTTTTTGCTGTTTTGATTGAGTATTTTCTGCTACCTTGTCTTCCAAATCACTGATTCAGTTTTCTGCTTCATTTAATATACTGTTGAGTCCCTCTAATGTACTTTGTACTTTTAAATCTCTTCACCTTTTTGTAGTCTTTTGTAGTTAATGTAGTCTTCATTTCTGACTGGTTATTGTTTATAGTTTCTATGTCTTTGTGTAAGATCTTACTAATTTCATCTACTCTTCCCCCAAGTTCATTGAACATCCTTATAACCAGTATTTTTAACTCTGTATCTGGTAGATGGCTTGCCTCTATTTTGTTTAGCTCTTTTTCCGGAGCTGCATTCTGATATTCCATTTGGGACATGTTTATTTGTCTCATTTTGGCTGCCACTCTCTGTTTCTATATATTGGGTAAATCTGCTCTATCTTCCAGTCTTGGCAGTGTCCTTATGTAATAGGTGTCCTGTGGGGCCTAGTGGTGTAGACTCCCTGGTCACCTGAGGCCATGCTCCAGGGGTGTCCCTTGTGTGGGTTGTGTGTGCCCTCCTGTTGTAGTTGAGCCTTGATTGTTGTTGGTATGTCAATGGGTGGTATTGACCCTCAAGTTAAATGACTGTGAGGACTGACCATGACTATAACAGATGAGCTATAGTTCAGGAGCTGACCCCACAGAGTAGGATGCCCTGTAGCGAGGCTCTGATGCCTTCTGAGACCACCCTTTGGGTGTATCACTTGTGGAGCTAATTAGGTGGTTCTCTGGTGTAGTCTGAAGCTGGCCACCAGTTGTGTTGGTTCTGGGGCCTCTTGGCAGTGACTCTGGTGCAGGACTAGGTCACCCCTGCCTGTGCTTGGCCCAGGGCCACTTGGTAAGAGCCACAAAATGATCTGCAATTGGTAGCTGCTGCCTTGCTGGACTCGAAGGTGCCTAGGAGAAACTATGCTGTGAACCTAGGATGAGTACCACGAGTGCCAGGGGCCTGGCAAGAGGTACAGGGCATGCCGAGGCCAGCTGCTGCTTGTTTGGGATTTGTGAGCCTTTGAGAGATTTTATGAAAGGCTGCAGAATGGGGCGAGGCCATGGGCTTGAGAGGAACGGGGCATTGGAGGTTTGAAGAAAGATGAAATAGCAAGAAATAGTTACATTGAAGAGTAGGACAGTGAATTGTCTTGGGAACTATAGAATGATTTCTAGGCAGAGCTGAGTGCCCATTTTAAATAATACACAGCATGGTTGTGGGTTTTTCTCCATACACATTCAGTGGCTTGGGTGAAGATAGAGGGTAGATGAAGAGTTGGAATTAACAGAGTTGAGGTTTTTCCAGGCAACTATGTCAGAAGGAAAAAAACACATGGGAGTGATTATAATGATTGACTTTGGAACCTGAGCTGAGTAAGGAGGGTGTGACAATTTGGAGGAGATAATGCCCAGTGAAAATGCAATAGGAATGGACTGGAGGTCTCACTGGGTCACAAAATTGTTGGAGAGGTGCAGTACTTGAGTGCACTAGATAGGTAGGAGGTGATGGTTATAGAGTGGGGTAATGTGAATTGGGACTTTAAGAGGTACAACAGGTATCATCAAAAGATGGCTGAAACAGGCAGATAATAAGCTTATTGGAGGTAAGGAGACAGAAAGAGTGAACAGTAATAGCACATATAACAAAATTTATTCTCTCTTTCTTTCCTTCTCAAGAATGAGGTCGTGGGTAAAAAATTACTAACCCTCCTGCCTGAAGAAGAGAAAAGAGAAATCTACAGAAAGATTACTCTCGTACTTCCTGTGTCAAGCTTAGGTATACATTTTTTTTTCAAATAGTAAGTTCTTAGATTTTAAGAGACAGGTAAAAATCACTCAGAGGAGTAGTAAAAATAAAGACAATAGAACTAATATAGCTGCTGATTATATATTAATTTGACTTAGTACAATTTCACAAATTACATTTCTAGTGTTAAAAATCTCTTCTCCATTAAATCTTTTTCTTTGTTATGAACACTGATTGCTTCAGCTTTTGTATAATCGCATTAGTGTCATATAAATAATGTTCTAGCTGGTAACCCACTCTACAGATAAGCATAGCTATGCAAATGCTAATGTTCATGGAAAGAAAATCATATTTTTGGAAAATCTAGTCTAACTAAGACAATAATTACGAAATAATCCCAAAGAATATGGTAAAGTACAAATGTAAACTTGTTTTGTATCTGTTTTCTTTTAGTGGGGAAGCAAAATGAGTTTTGCTGTCATTTAAGAAGAGGTTGTCTTAAACATGATGAGAGCCCTACTTATGAATATGTGAAATTTATCATGAGTATAAAAGATTGTAATGAAGGTAAGCAATTCCGGTTTTAATTTGATCTAGATAAAGTTCATGAGTTATGCAGCCCTTCGCTGCTAATATAAATGTCCTTCCACTTTTGGTACTCTCAAACTCTGATATTCTTATGACCACAGGGTTTGGTTACAGACATTAATTAGACTTTAAAAAAGTTAACAGTGAAATTTTTAAGGTGGGGTCATATGGTAATATGGTGGACTGAGCTGTTAAGGATGGTTCTTCTACAAAAACAAGGAAATGATTGTTAAAACATAACAAAGGAGGGGCTGCTGATTAGCTCAGTTGGTTAGAGCACGGTGCTCTTAACAACAAAGTCACCGGTTCGATCCCCATAGGGGCCACCATGAGCTGCGCCCTCCACAACAAGATTGGAACAACTACTTGACTTGGAGCTGATGGATCCTGGAAAAACACACTTAACAAAAAACATAGCAAAGGAAGTTTAATGCCTAGCTAAGATTAAAAGAAAGGGAAGTTGATGGGTGCCAGAAATTAAAGGACAAAGTAGAGAACCACACTGATAAGAGGAAACTGTCTTTTTGGTGGCCTGGGTGGGTTTTAAATCATACATAGATTCCATTGGCTGGAGTCAGGAGTTCTGACACTCATTCAAGGACCAACACATAAAACCTAGAGATTTAAAATGGTCAGTTAAATTCTTTCCACTGGCCTAGAGGAAGAATAAAGTTGCCATCTCTCTTGAAATTTGAATGGAAAAAATGTGTCATTTACAGGAAATCAAAACTTGAATCTGTATCCTGTGAATATGGGTCCAACTTTACAGTTTTTAAGGTTTCAGGAACTGCAAGATGAGAAATTAACATAAACACTGATTTGAGGCCATTGAAACATGTAGGGCTTCACTCAGAGGTAAATAGCCCAACAAATTTGTGAAAAGATACTCAGACTCACTGGTAAGCAAAGAATGAAAAATTTTAAAACCAATGAGAAAGCACTGTACACCCATCAGAATGGCAACAATTAGAAGTGTGAATAATACCAAATATTGATGAGGATCTGAGAAATGAAAAAACTAACGTTGTTGAGAGAAGTGTTAACTCATAAGCCAGTGAATTTAAGTTAGGGTGATTATCCTATGGCTCAGCAATCCCATCATTGGGTGTAAATACCCCAGAGACAAACTTGCAGAGAGATCTGTGTCTAAGGGGACATGTACTCTACATGCCATAGTGTTGTTTGTGGTAGGAGGGGCTTGGAACTAGGCTTAGCATCATTAGGGAAATGGACAAGTAAAATTTAGGAAATACACAACATGGAAAGCTTTGTAATAGTTAAAAACAATTAACTCTACATATACATACTATAACAGTTAAATCTTGAAACCATATTGTTAATTGCAAAAAGTAAGGCACAGAATGAGATCTATAGGACAATGCCACTTTTGTAAATTGTAAACACATATACATAAAATCAGATTACATAGTTTATAGGAATGTAAAAGATGTCAGATGACAGTATCTGTGGGTGGGGAAGGGACAGAAAGGAAGAAAATAAAAAGCAGAGACTTTATCTGTATTCATAATATGCAATGAACTAAAAAGTGTAATTAACTCTTTTATATCTAAAAACATGAACGAATGAATGAATGAATAAGTAAATAAACAATAAAAATTAGCTCATACAATAATTGCTGATATGTTTGTCGTGTGTCTTGGAAACTAAGTCAGGTACTTTAAAAATAAATCTTACCTGACTACATACACACACACATTTAATACACATGTGAAGTGTATAAGAGAGGGGACTGAATTTCCTTTGGAGACTAAAACATCATCGACAGGGTTAGGACACAGGACTGAAAATCACCCTGAACTCACAACAGTTATTTTTCAGTAATGACTTTATATTTTAGTGGACACCAGAATGGGGAGGGTGGCTGGAACAGAAGACAGGAGAAATCTATGGCTCAGAAGTTTGAAAGTTGTGTAACTTTTCCGTCTTCCTGTGTAACTGGCCGGCTTTTCTATTAGATTGTTACATGTGTGTCTCTCTCTCCCTTAGGGCCTTTGGCGCTTTTGAAAAGTTTCTTCCCCAGACAATCCTACAGCATGTCATTTCCCACATCTCTTCCTTTGGAGGACCGCTTTTACATGGTGGGGACCGTTTGTATCATCAGGTCTCAGGTCCTACGGGTGAGTATATTGTGTGTGTGCCTCCCAGCCATTGTGGCAATGTGGGCTTCCTTTGAAGGGCCACATCCTCTTTGGTCCTTCAGTCACTGGACAGCATGGCGAAAGCACCCGATGTGTGTGGAGGGTTGTGCTAGGATGTGTGAATGAGGGAAAATCAGCTCTTGGATTTCAGAAGGTGAGCACCTGAGTGGAGATCTGAACACACCTGAAAGAGATGGACAGTCATTTACAAGTGGTTTTGATATAATATAAAAGAGATATACAGGGGCTGGTTGCTGGGCTATAGTAAGAGAAGGGACCATTTTTGCAGTTGGATAAAGGAAGGCTCCTGTCACATGGTGAGTTTTGAGGCAGCCCCCTCCGCCGCACTGATCACTTAGTGTTCTTCTAATATAAAACTCACAGATTCTGTCTCTAAAAAGAAAAATCAGTCTTTAGAATTCACCTCATAGATTCAGGTTCCATGAATTTATTCACTAAGTAACGTATTTAATAACAACCTACTGTGTTCCAGGCACTGTGCTCAGAGCTAGAGAAACATTAGGCGCACTAGACAATAGACAAGTGTCATGGAGATGATAAAACAGAATCTATGCTAATGACTGGTGAGGGTAGGAAGTTCAGAGTGGTCAGGGAAGGTCTCTCTGATAACCTGTCTGTTGAACAGACCACCCCCCAACTTCAATGATGATAAGGTGCCAACCCAGTGAAGAAAGGAAAGCAATCCAGGTAGAGGGTTCAGCAGCTCTATAAGTCTGAAGTAGTAACTAGCTTGGAGAGTTCCAGGGAACAAAGGCTGTTCTGTGACTACAGTAAGGTGAAAGATGGGAGGAGTAGTAAAAAATAGGGTATAAGACGTAGGCAAGGGCCAGATTATATAGAAATTTGAGAACCAAGGTAATGAATTTGGGTCTTACTCCAAGTGCAGTGGAAAGCAGGCGGATAACATGATTTGATTTTTTTAAAAAAAAATTTTTTTTGAATTTCAATGAGAGTTGATGTTCAATATTATATTAGTTTCAGGTATATAGCCTAGACATTTGTACAACTTATGAAGTGATCCCCCTGATAAGTCTAGTACCCATCTAGCACCATATACAGTTCTTGCAATATTATTGACTGTATTCCAAAAGCTGTACTTTACATCCCATGACTATTTTGTAACTGCCAATTTGTATTTCTTCATCCCTTCACCTTTTCCAGTCAGCCCCCCCTCCCATCTGGCAACCATCAGTTTGTTCTCTGTACTATGAGTTTGTTTCTGGTTTGTTTGTTCATGTGTTTTGTTGTTTAGATTCCACATGTAAGTGAAATCATATGGTATTTGTCGTTCTGTCAGGCTTGTTTCACTTAGCACAAAACCTCTAGGTCCATCCATGTCTCAAATGGTAAGATTTCATTCTTTCTTGTGGTGAATAATATTCCATTGTATATATGGACCACCTCTTTTTTATCCATTTGTCTTTTGATTGGAGCATTTAATCAATTTTCATTTAAAGTACTTAAATTGATAAATATGTGGTTATTGTCATGCTATTAATTGTTTTCTGATTGTTTTTGTAGCTCTACTGTGTTCCTTTCTTATTCTCTTGCTCTCTGCTCTTGTATGTTGATGATTTCCTCTAGTGGTGTATTTGGATTCCTTTCTCTTTATTTCTTGTATATTTCTTGTAGATTTTTGGTGTGTGGTTACTATGTGCTTCGTATATACCAAGCTGTGTTTATAGCAGTCTATGTTAAGTTCATGGTCACTTAAGTTCAAACGCATTCTAAAATCACTACCATTTTTATTTGCACACTCCAAGTTTATGTTTTGTCATTGTGTTTTAACTTGTATGTGTGCTTGTGTGTATCGTATCCCTTAATTTGCTGTTGTAATTACAGGTGATCATCCTACTTTTGCCTTTTAACGTTTATGCTAGCTTTAGTGTGGGTTGATCCATTGCTTTTATTATGTTTGCCTTTGTCAGTGAGAATTTTTTTCTTTGCAGTATTTTCTTATTCATATTTTTGATATTTTTCTTCATCTTTTTAAATAAGTCCCTTCAACATTTCTGGTATTACTGGTTGGTGGTGATGAACTTCTTCAGCTTTTTCTTGTCTCAGAAGCTCTTTATTTCTCTTTCGATTCTAAATGATAACCTTGCTGGGTAGAGCAATCTTGGTTGTAGGTCCTTGCTTTTCATCACTTTGAATATTTCCTGCCACTCCCTTCCGGCCTGCAAAGTTTCTGTTGAGACATCAGCTGACAATATGATGAGGATTCCCTTGTAGTTAACTAACTGCATTTCTCTTGCTGCTTTTAAGATTCTCTCTTTGTCTTTAACCTTTGGCATTTTAATTATGATGTGTCTTGATGTGGGCTTCACTGGTTTCATCTTGTTTGGGACTCTGTGCTTCCTGGGCTTGTGTGTCTATTTCCTTTGCCAGGTTAGGGAAGTTTTTAGTCACTATGTCTTCTGATAGGTTTTCAATTCCTTGCTGTCTCTTCCTTCTGGTACCCCTATAATGTGAATGTTGTTACACTTGATGTTGCCCAGAGGCCCCTTAAACAATCCTCAATTTTTGTTTTAATAATTTTTGTTTTCTCTTGTGATTGGGTGTTTTCTGTACCTTATCTTCCAAATTGCTGATTCCAATCTGCTTCATCTAATCTGTTGAGTCCATCTGATACAGAGGGTGCCAAAACAATGTATATACATTTTAAGAAAGGAAAAAAGCTGTATTAAAATTGTAATACTCATCGCTTCTCGGCCTGTTGGCTAAGATCAAGTGTAAAATTGTAATACTCAGTATATACAGACAACAAAAGATGAATACAAGTCATGTATATACACATTTATTTTTGGCCCCCTTGGTATATTTTTCATTTCTGACTAGTTCTTTTTCATGTTTTCTGTCTCCCTTTTTTATGTTTTCTATCTCTTTGTTGAAGTTCTCACTGAGATAATCTATTCTTCTCCTAAGTTCATTGAACAGCCTTAGAATGAGTATTTTGAACTCTGCATCTGCTGGATATTGCTTGCCTCCACTCTGCTTCGTTCTTTTTCTGGAATTTTGTCCTGTTCTTTTATTTGGGACATGTTTCTTTGTCTCCTCATTTGGCTGCCTCCCCATGTTTGTTTCTATGTATTAGGTCTGCTACATCTCTCAGTCTTTGCAGAGTTGCCTTATGTAGTAGGTGTCCTGTGTGGCCGAGTGGTGTAGTCTGCCTGATCCCCTGAGCTGGGTGCTCTAGGGGCATCCCTTGTATAGGTTGTGTGTGTTCTCTCTTGTTGTTGTTGAGCCTTGATTGCTGTTGACATTCAGTGAGTGGTATTGACCCTCACTGTGACTGGCTTTGAGAACTGTCCATAACTATGGTTGGCAAGCCGTTGTGTTGGCTGACCCCATGGAGTGGAATTTCTTTACTGGGGCTCTGGTGCCTGCAGAGTCCACTCTTTGGATGTATCATTTGTGCATACCAATGGGGTGGTTCTCTGGTGTGGTCTGAGGCTGACCACCAGGTATGTTCATTCTTGGGCTTCTTGGGAGGTGCTCTGGTGCAGGCCCAGGTCATCCACTGCCTGTTACACAGTCCAGGGCCACCTTGGAGGAGGTACAAAGTGACCTGTCATTGATATCTGCCTGTGCTGGGTTTGCAGGTGCCTGAGAAAGGCTATACTGTGAACTGAGGCTGGCTGCCATTAGTGCCAGGCTTGGGACTGCTTAGCAAGGAGTACAGGGCATAGTGAGGCCAGCCACTGCTTGTGTGGGTTTTGTGGACCTTTGAGAGATTTTAGAAAAGTCTACAGAGTGGGCACAGGTTGACCCCTTGTGTGGATTAAACTCTGAAAGAGGTTTGGGCCAGGGCCATGAATTGGGTAGGATGGGGTCTCAGAGAATAACCAAGGTGGGATGAGAGCAGTGTTAGCCAGGTTAATGGAGACTCAGATTTGACACCTGCCGGTGTTTACAGGCTATGGGGGTATGGGAAGAGCTCAACAAAAGAATAATGGTGCCTGCCAGCTGGGAGGGGGGCGGGCTCGCCAAAGGAACAATGCTACTTGCTGGCATTTTAGTCCCTGAGAGAGCTGCTCTTCCAGCCCTCTCCCTGATGCTAGACAATTTAGTTCCTGCTCATACGTCCCTGGCACTTCTCAAGCTGCTGACTCTTCTCTGAAGCTTAGGGTGAGTGTTTTTGAGTGAGTGAGTCTGTGTTCAGGCCCTTTAAGAGGACATGTCGGTCTATAGCAGCCTTCCACTTCACCAGGACTGAGTCCCTGGGGAATCCTTTTCCCAGCACTGGTGCTCTGGGCTGGGGAGCCTGGTGTGGGGCTGGGAATCCTCACTCCTCAGTGGGCACCTCTGCAGTTGAGCTATCCCTTCTGATTCTTAACCACCACACCTGGATGTGGGACCAGCCCATTTCTCCATCCCTCCTAGTCTCTGCAAGGTTTCTTCTTTATATCCTTAGTTAGAGGAGTTCTGTTCAGCTAGTCTTAAGGTGGTTCTCAAGGGTAGTTGTTGTATAATTTAGTTGTAATTTTGATGTGGTTGTGGGAGGAAGCAAGCACAGTGTTTACCTACTCCACCATCTTGACCAGACGTCTTTGACATGATCTGATTTTATTTTTAAAGGTGAGGCTGACTGCTTGGTGGGAAATGTAGTATAGTGAAACAAGAATGGAAGTCAGAGGAGTCATGTGAGAGATGATAAGGCTTGGTCTTGGATTATAGTAACAGAAGTACACAGGTTTGGATTATATTTTAGAGATAAAACCCAAATTCCTTGCTGAATGGGTGGGAGAAGAGAGGGGTACTCAAGGATATATGTTATTTTTTATACCTGAGCATCTCAGTAAATGGAAGTACCACTAATGACTTGAGCAAGACTGGGACAGTGTGGGTTGGGCAGTGTGTGTGTGTGTGTGTGTGTGTGTGTGTGTGTGTGTGTGTAGGACTAAATCAAGAGCTCTGTTTGGGCCATGTTAACATTGTGATGACACTGTAACATACAACCCATCCAACCATCTTATAAGAGGCCTCTGCCAGACCACCTGGGTTCAAATCACTTCCCTACCAGCCGGCTTCAAATCTTTTTTCCTGCCAGCTCTGTTCAAATCCATTCCCTACTAGCTGTAGGACCTTCTTTAAGTCACTTACATCGTATAGCCTCAGTTTCTTTTTCTATAAATGGTGATGATAGTACCTCATTTTAAGGTTGTTGTGAAGAGAAATGAAGACAGCACTTCATATATTGTAAGCACTCAGTAAATGTGAGCTATTATAGTCATCGTGATCATCATTATTATTATCATTATCTTAATTATTGTTATCATTAGGATCCAGAGAGGGCAAAAGACCTGCTTTAGTTTTCCTCTCTGCTTTAAAATGCAAGCTTCAACTGCCCACAATTCAGAAATGGCGAGGGACTGGTTTGTATTCAGTTTTAGAGCAGTGATAGATTTTTTTCAAAATTTTTTTGAAAAGTTTTTTCATATTTGTCCAAATTTAAGATAGTGAGAAAAGTGGTAGAGGGAAAAGCAAATAAAGGAAGTTGCTTGGTCTGATTGCCACATTCATTATCCGTCTCTGGCAGCTCTCTGGGATCTGAGCTCTCACATCTGAAGGCACACATCCCATCTTGGGGGTCACCCCCCACATCTAATTTCTTCTCTATGAAAGAGCACCCTCACCCTAGTCCTCCTCATGGCACAAGGGTCTCTATCTGTGATCTATTCCAGTTTTTCTAGGATCTTTGTCCCAGATTACTGTTCATTTTGGAAAACAGATCCTGTGAGTACAGAGGGCTTTTTTGGATGAAAATTTTTTTCATACCGTTAGTAGCACGGTGGAAAGAGCAGTGAACTCAGACTTCAACTTGGAAATGGGTCTACTTTGACCCTGAACTACTAGCTGTGTGTCTTGGGCCAAATCATTATTTCTCGGTAACCCTCAGTTTCCCATCTGTAAAATCCAGTGCCTTTCTGACATTGCTATGCAGATTAATTGTGACATTGGATATGTGGTTGCTTCTGAGCTGATTACATGGTATACAAATGTGTCAGGTATTTTTACTCTATAAGTACATTTTAAGTACTTAAAATGTTGGTTTTTCTGCAGGAACTTTCCGGTATAAAGGAAACCAATAAAGAAAATGTTGTGGTGATACAAGATTCAGATTCAGATGAAGAATGTCCACCTATGGACAATAGGTAAGAGGCTAGGGTTGACGTAAGTAATGAAGACCTTGAACACTTTTATTAAGTAAAACTAAAACAAGAGAAATAATATCTTCAAATGTTTTTCCATCAAAATGAAAACAAACAAACCATGGAATCCAGAAGAGCAATCTACTAGTCTGGATTCCCTTTCCCAGCTACTATAATTCGTATTTTTCTGACTGAATATAAATACAAGTGATTGGCTTTTTATTTAAAAAAGAAAAGCAGTAAATAAAGCAAAGTTAACTGACAGACGTTTAATGACTTTCAAATTAAGACAGTACATTTAAATACAGTACTTGATTACTTCTTTTTCTTGAAACACTTTTAAATGGTAGAAGAAAAAATATGCATTGTGGTAACTGCTATTATACAGATGCCCCTCTTTTGTGAATCTAATCTGTTCTTTTAACATTTGTTTGTTCACAAATTTCAGAGAAGAGCAGCCAGTATTCCGTTATTTTGAGTGGGAAAAATAAAAATGCGTTCCTAACCCACAGAAAAATACCAATTTGTCAAATATCACTAAAACCCGTTTATACACCCATTTAACAAGCCACTAAGGATTTCAGTAAAATAGAAATTACTTGTAATCCTATCTACTTATTTAATACTTGATGAACTCATTAGTAGGAGTTTGTTTGTACGTAGTAGGCCTTAATACTATCCAATGCACAGTGCATAGCATTGAGAATGAGTTACATTTTCCTTTCACATCACAGTGTACAGGTACACTTAAATAAGTAACAAAATAGTACATTAAAGATATGAATTACATGCCAGTAATACTGAGCAACATAAAATAAACGAGATAGTCTCTCAAGAGGTTTCTTATGATTGAAGACGTGTTTGTGTGAGGTCTGTTGGTGAGAAGAGGGAGCTTGAGGCTGTGGTCATTGTTACTATTTGGTGGCAGGAAGAGGTAAGGAAGAAAGAGCTAGTGAAGAAATGAGTTAAACAGGAAATGTCTGAGATATATTCATGTCTGTATCTAAGAACAGAGGGGAATCTCCCCTTCCTGGCAGGAGAGTTCAGAGGTGTTTGGCTGTGAACCATGGTCTGAAGCTACACACAGGGCAATGGGATGAAAAGCAGAGCTCACAGTGGCAGTCTGTTTGCATTCCCTTTGCTTGGTGTTCTACAACTCTCACTAACAGAAGACTGCATTTATGTGTTCAGTGTGACAGGTCTGCTCATGCCATGATCACACTCACTTGCACCAGCAAGATTTTTTTTTTTACAAGGATCTCAAATTTCTTGTAACTATTCAGCATTGTATTTTTGGTTCATAGGAGTTGGGCACACGTGCATGGCCTGGCTTAAGACTAATAGCCATTCAACTCTCTAAATGTGCTTTATCACTCCCAAGTTTTCTTGTAGAGCATGTGCTTATTTAGGCCTCTTTAGGCTTGCTCATTTCTATCATTCATTTCTCTGCTTTATTAGAAGACTTTTTCCTGATTATGTGGGGAAGAAAATATCAAGCATACCATGTTTAAACGACGTAAACTCTATTAGGAGACTATCTGAGATATAATAACAGCAAACCACATCCTATTGGCTAGTAGCCCATGACTTAAACATAGTCTCTGTGTCTCTCTCTCTCTGTCTCTGTCTCTCTCTGTCTCTCTCTGTCTCTGTCTCTCTCTCTCTCTCTGTCTCTCTCTCTCTGTCTCTCTCTCTCTCTCTCTCTCTCTCTCTCTCTCTTTCTCTCTCTCTCTCTCTCTCTCTGACTTAAACATATTCTTGAATGCAACCTAAACAGATTTATTTAGTAGGTTTGGGTAGTGAATTTTGTATATATTAGCAGATAATTATAGCAGATATTCAGATCATGAGAGTTCTGAGAGTGAGGAGATCTGTGTTTTATTTTTAAGTAGAGCTTAATTAGATGAAAAATATTTTGATGCAGAAATGAGCCAACTACTACATCTATGCTACTGATTTTCACAGAATATAAAAAACTGTTTTCTTGAGGCTTAAAATCATATTCTTTCATATATTGCAAGAAGTTACCACTCTAGTGTAGATGAATGCAGTATAGTTTTATACATTCTATACTTTCATAAAATGTTGCTAAAGTTCTTTCAAAAATTAGGCAATGGCTTGTTTATCATATAGGCAGTAAGATGGAAAAATGGCACTTAGGAAAGAACTGATGAATTTGATGGAGACGATTCTGTTATTTCCAGCCCCCATCCTCCATATCTCTCCCCTCTCTTCTAACACCACAGCCACTGCTCTGGCTCCAATCACTTCAGCTCTCACATGATGGATTGTTGGTGGACGTGGTTCATCCACTAGCCTGAGGTCTATAAGGGAGGCCCTGTCAGTCTCATCTCTGTCCAGCACAGAGCCTGACATTGAATAGGTAGAAACAAACATTTGACTGATTGATCCTATTAAAATGGTAATCCATTCCATGCCATGAGACCTCTCAAATATGATGAAGCATTGTTATAAATAAGTATACACGTGTATTTCCTTATTTTTTCATAGATTTCTTCCTTGTCCTCAGGATATTTTTCAAATAAAAAGGAGAAGAGATTGTGGCATGTCAGGGTGGTAGTTTTCAGGCACCCTGAGCACTCATTGATAACCTGACTTCCATTTTATAGTTCGAGGGATGGTTAGAAAATTAATCAGGCACAAGGGTCATAGGGACCTAGAGCTCCTAAAATGCTTGTGGAGCTTTTCTTGGTAATTCTACATATTATTTGAAAGCTAAAAAGCATCCTGCTAAGAGGCTTGAAAGTTTGTGTATGCTCATGAAAGAAACACAAAGAGGGGAATTTGAAATGTTTAGAAGAAAGGGTCTGTTTCCATGTAGGATGTTTCAGATTTGAAGCTAAAGAGTCTTTCATTTCAGGAAAGGGACTCAATGGCTGGGTTATTTTCCATCAAAGCTACTGATGCACTGGGGTAGAAGGTCTTGCTTGCTTGGACCGTTGAAGATAGAAAGAAGTAAGGGATATTTGAGAGTCGGCAAGGGGCAGGCAAAGCCCTCTCCTATCTTACCACTGCTAGAGTCAGAAGGAAGCACCTAGCTACCCTTTTAGTTTGGCTGGTTGTATGTAGAGGCCCACATTCCTGTAGTAGTATCATCTTAATATAGATCCATCTGCATTTTATCCTTCATGATGTGATTTCATGTTTCTTAACCTAGTTACTCCCCACAAATCTATAAGGTAGATGTACAGATGAGAAAGTGCAGTTGCAGAGGATGTATGATTTGCCAAACTCACACAGTGGTTAAGCAGTAGAGCTGGAATTGAGACCCACATTCTCCTGGGCTTGTTCCTGTAAGGACAACAGTTTCAGGAGCTGTGGCTGGCATGGGATTCCAGGAAGAAAATTCAAAAAGTCTTTGGGAAGTATTTGCTTGGGGACGTTACTGAAACATTTTCTTTTTCTTTAATTTCACCTTAAATTTAGCAGGAGAGACGAATTAGTAGGGAGGAGCCTATACCTATTTCCTCTAATAGTTTTTATGACGATAGTATCTTTTCAATGGTAGAGAAGAGAACACTGGAAAATCAAATGACAAGTACTTCCAAGGGTTCTAGTAGCTCTTACCTTTACTTGCAGTCTTTGAAAACCCTCCTACAGTGCTGGAATTGGTCCTGGGGAGACTCTACCTGTAAGCAACTGCGCCAAAAAGAACAGGCCTGCTGCCTACTTCCCCTTTCAATGCATTTCAGTGAAGAGTGACCTTGTGCAAAGGTGTAAGGAGAATATTGCAAAGATGTGCGATGGTCCTAATTAGTGAGGTTTTGTTGTATGGTGGCTTTGTCCTACACTGCAATGACTTCATTCCTTATGTCCACCCCATCTTGATCAGGCGAAGGACCCTATACACCATTGGATCACATGCCATTTGGTTGGGTTTCTCTACCGCTAGGTATCCAACTTTCCTAGTCTCATCACCACCACCCCCGTCCAATTCCCCCCACCCCCCGTCCCAGTGAAACTTAATCCTACAGCAGATATTTAGCACGTACTCTGTGGGAGGTTCTGTTCTAGGCTCTGAGGATACAGCAATGAACAAAAATCTTTATCTTCCTGGAGTTTATCTTCTAATGGAGGAGAAAGGTAATAAATCAATAGATCAGAGTAGGTTAGATGGTGAAGAGGGCCAAGGGAAAACATTGAGCAATGGAGAGGGAAAGGGGGTGTTGTGGAACAGGTTACATTTTATTAGGTTTTGCCATATACAGTTGACGTTTTTATAGGTTAGAAGATGGTGCCATATGGGCAATTCCCAATAGTTTATGGTAATAGATAGAGTGGCCAGCTAAGGCCTCAAAAAGAAGGTGACTTTTTAGTTAACACCTGAAAAGAGTGGAGGAGAAATGAGATCTATATGCTTTGTAAAATACTATACAAAGTTATTATCCATTAGGAAATACTTCCAAATATAGAGTAATTACAATTTAGCACTACACTAAATCCTTGCTGAGCTATAAAGACGTACCGAGTCTGTGTCTGGTGATGGCTGGTGAGTTCCTCAGTACTCTTATTCTTTTTTTCTTTTTTTTTCTTTTGTTTTAAGGAGGGTGCAGCTCACAGTGGCCCATGTGGGGATCCTACCGGCAACCTTGGTGTTATTAGCACCACACTCTAACCGACTGAGCTAACTGGCCACCCCCTTTAATTATTTCTTAGTATTTCTTTTTGTTGTTGTTGTTTAAAGCCAGCACATTTTAAACCTCCATCCTTAAGAGATGGTTCTATATCCATTAATACCCAGATTGTTCCAGGAAATGTCTATGTCTCCTTGCTGAGCAGAGGAGGTGTGATCAAATCTGAATATGAAGGATTCCCATCTTGGAAGCCAAATCTAGTGGATGATTCAGTGCTCTCACCCCCATCTGAGAGATACTTACATGCTGACACGTGACACTAACAGATAAGGAAAGGAGTTGGGACTTTTCAGCAGCCTGGCATCAAAGAAAATAACCCATGAGCCCATTCCCATGCAGCTGTGCTTGTTAGATTTGGAGCCAGCCTCTTGGTTTCCATTATCTGGTCCTGTTGGTATGTACAGGGCCTGGTCCTTGAAAAGGGCAGACGTAGGAAAATGAAGACAGAAGAAGGGATAGCAGTCTTCGGGCTTTGGGTTTTATATTTCATTGTGTTTTATGTGACCTCTAGCCAACCCATATTCCATCTTCAGTTACATTACAAATTATTTTGATCATCTAAAAGCATAAAATCATTAGACTATCTTATTAGATTTACAATTGATAAGAGCAATTTCATTGTTAATATTTTTTGAAAAATTCTAAGAGTTTGTACTCAAAACTCATTGAAGCAACCCTGAAATCACTGAGGGTTTAGATGCTAATGAAAAGAAGTCTAATAAATATCAAAGTTTGGAAACATCTGGGACGAATTATCTGAGGATTAGTCTATTTATGAAAAGTAGTATTGGACAAATATGCTGGCAGCTGCTTGTTCTACTCAGACAATTAACAGTGAAATATTTTTTTTCCTCCTGGTTTTCATTTGTCATCCTGTAATGAAAATGCCAGGCTTTGTATTAGGCGTCCAAAGAAGTAAGACAGGATCCAGCGCTCTTTTGACTTAATGCTTTTTGCTTCACCCATTTTTATCCCAGGATATTCTTTTGCTACAGCTCCGTGAATTTTTTTTAACTTTTTAACTTTTTATTTGAATATTGGCAGGAACTACGACAGGTAGCCTTCATTTCCCATACTCACAACTGTTTACAGTTCCCCCCATTTGCTTTATCATTCTCTCCTTCTTTCCCTCCTCCACCCCACTTCTTTTCTCCTCTCCTCTCCTTCTCTCCTCTGCGTTTCCTTATTCATTATTTATTGATTGATCAGATCACACTGTGAGGTTACTTTGCATAGAACCAGTTTTTCATCTACAGTCCATTCATTGGCCATTCAGTCAGATAGTCTACTGGCAAGTTGGCTTTTGGTAAGTTTGATGTTAATAAATTGACTTGGTGAATTGGCCTGCTTCCATCCTAAAAAGCAGAATCTTTCCAAAAATGAAGCTAAGAAGGAGCCAGTAAAGGGACAAGTTTACATTCTCTCTGTCAAGAATGGAGAGCATAGTAATATATACGAGCTGTTTGATAGAGTTGGCGATAGGTCATGCTCATTTGCAGTTCATTCTGTGTAGGCTGTTCATAGGTTAACTTGTGGTATGACTATAAAGGAGTGAAACTGATTTTAACATGTTAAAAAACAAACTTCAACCCAGTAAATTTGAAGATCTAATTGGCTTTAATTAAGTAATTCATGAATCAGGCAGCATCCCATTTAGCAACTAGAGGGGTACTGGGAGAGGTTGTTCAAAATGGAAGGATTTTTATAGGGAGAAGGGTGGAGCAAGGGAACTATTAACAAAAGAAAAGGAATATTTTGGGGCCCTGGACACCTTTTCTTTGGGGGAAGAGAATGGGTAGTGTTTTTATTATGCAGGTTGCCTCTTCTTTCTATGGGAGATGGAGAAGAGCCTGTGACAGATTACCCTACTGGTGTTTGAACAGAAACTTCCATACTGGTTGATGAAGATTATGTTTCTGTGAGAGGTTGAAACTGCAATTAGATCAGGCATTAAATCTAGGTTTTGTATCATGGGCTTTTAGCATGAGTGACACCATTTTGGGCCTGTCTTTTTTCTTTAACCAGAAGGATCAGTTTGTAGATTCAGGAGGTATTTACAAGTGTGCACTGTATACTGAACCCTGTAGCCATCCAACACCCTTCCCGCATTTTAACACTGCCTATTTGAACATTGGGGAGTCTGCTGCTTGGCTCTGAAGGAATAGAGAAATGATAGTGCATGCAGAACTCATCTTGGAGGAACACATTTTATAGGAGAGGGAATTAAAATCACAAAAGAACCGTTTAAAAGCAAATCACAGTATCATACATTTAAGTGGAGCAGATACTTAGAGGAATGGAGCCATCAAAGGGAGAATGGTTAATGAGGGCACTTGAGATGATCACATTGGACTGTACAGATTACAAAGCACTTTTTCCAAACATTATTTTCTCTTGACAAGAACCTACAAGGTATGTATTATGAGTCTCACTTTAAACACTGGGAAATTGGGACTCAGGGAAGCTAAGAGACTTGCTCTATGTCTCGCAGCTAGGAAGTGTCAGAGTTGAGGTTTGAGCCCAAAGCTGCACGACCCGAAATTCTGTCCACCTTTCATGGCAGCTCTGTAATGCTGGACACAGTGGTGAAGGCTGGGGAGAATAGGCTGTTTTAAGTGTGATCCCTAGGGGACCACTTAAGAACATAGTGAGTCTTGCGGGGAGGTAGGTTCTGGAGACACTCGTACTAATCCAGTTGTCAGGGATGGCTGAGATGCAGTTAGTCCTGCAGGAAAAAAGGATGCCTGCGACTTGACCCAAGATTTTATGTTTCAGACAGGGTGGTAGTGGGTTTCCTCTGGGAACCTGCAGACTGGCTTTGGCTAGTGTAATCTTAAAAATTAGCTCCTTAAACTTTGGTCACAACCTGCAACCAAGAAGGGAAATCTGGTTTTTCTTTGTTCCATCACTTTAGATTAAATCATCTCAGCTTTAAATTAAACAAGGAGACATTTAAGATTATATTTATACTGTCATCAGTTTCCTGACCCTCTGCCACAACTTCAAAAAACAACTTAATTTGTACTGCATTGGCATATGAAAGGACAGCATTCATTGGATATCGTTTTCATAGTTACAGTTTCATTTATATAGCAAGTAGAAGTACATGGGTTTTTTTCGTCCAAGAACAACCTTCCATTAAATTAATTCAGCTGTGTTGAGCATTTTACCAATGAATATCAAATCTTGGGAAAAGATTTAAAATGGAGAGAGAGTATGAAACATGAAGGGCCTAATTAAAGAGTAACACTTTGAAATTTTACATAAAGAGACTGAAGTACCTTTCTTTGTAAAATTAGAAGGTGTTCTTTTCACGTAAATATAACTAGCAGAAAGTTCTTTGATCATGTTCTTTCTTGAAAATTAACTGAAGCTATTTGGAAAAAGAAAGTTCTGTTTGTATCTGTTCTCGACAAAAGGCCAGCAATGAATGCGACTGTAAACCCTTACGCGTCATAGCTTGAGGCTGAATTTATTATTTACATGCGTAGACTAGTTACGTATGAAATATTCCTTAAGCTTTTGATTAACAATGTATGTACTTATTTGTTACTTGTACATTCTGATTATAAGTCAAATATCTCCCATCTCTATTGACTTATATAGGGAAGTATCAAATACAAATTTACAGAAGAATTTGGAAAACTTTTCTCTCTTTCATTTTACATTCTTGAAGCCAGAGGACTTAAAGCATAGCATAGTTGTTTCTCAGTGTTCTATTGTCAAAGTCTGTGTCTTCTCCAGTACAACTGACTGAGTCTCTTGATACAGCACTGCCAAATAGAAACTTCTATGACGTGATAAATGCCCTGTAATTTACTCTAATACAGTAGTCACTAGCCACATGTAACTACTGAACACTTGAAATGTGGCTGCTGTAATTGAAGAACTAAATTTTAAATTTTAATTTAGCCACATGTGGTTAGTGGCTACCGTACTGGACATTCATTCACATGCTGCACAGGTATAGATAGATATTTACTATTTGGAAGCCCCCATGAGGTCATTGAATTGCTTTTAAAGAACAAATAGAAACTTCAGTTTATCGTTGAAAACAGTTGTGTCAAGTCAAGAACTGAGGTAAGAGTTGTGCAAATAGTTTAATTGAATTGACTGGTAAGTTTGTTTATTCCTTTAGTCACTCAGCAGATATTCATGAAGCACCTAGCAAGTGGTCATTGTGCGAGGTGCTGGGGATACAAGAGGTTCAAAGCATGTGCACTGCCTTCAAGAAATTCACCAGGTAGAAAAGGTGGACAAAATGTAGCAACAGACTTCCATACAGAACAGAAGAGACTTGAATGAGGAAAGAGTCAAGGATGAGATGTAGGTTTCAGTCCTGAGTGACTGAGAGGAGGGTGGCACTATTCATCAATACATGAGACACTGGAGAAGGAAGAGGAAGAAGAGGAGGAGGAGGAGTTAATTGGACCATGTTGAATTGAGATATCTGTTAGGCATGCAGACAGCATGTCCTATAGGCAGTTGGGTATATGAGTCTGGCTCAGGGAGAGATTTGGCTAGAGATGTGTGAAGCGGGGAGAAAGTAAGGTGGGGATTGGGTTATAGGATAGTTAACAAGATTATGTGCTCTGTTGAGGGTGGTTGTAGCTTCTGAGGGGTCTGAAAAAGATGCATTTCAAAGGTGTGTTAGCTTAGATTCACAAAAACAATAGACAGGACTTGCTTAAGGCAAAGATAAATCTTTTAGTAAGGAAGTTATAGGCCTGGGATGTGACTGTCCACCATCAGCTGCCCAGTTAGGAATTTATGATCAGATCACCCTGTGAGGTTCCTGTCAGACTTATTGCAGCACCCCCTTTTCCTTCACAATGGTCTACAAGAGCCATAATATAAAGAAAGAACAAAGGGTGAACAACAACCTTGAAGAAGTATCAACTCTAAGTAAGAAAATATTCTCCTAGACTAAACTGGCTTATAAATTTAGTCAAAGACTGAAAAAAAATAAAATATAGATGATAATCTTTTAGGAATTTTATTTTTAAATGGTGACGGGGCAAATTTATAAGTAACTCTGCTTATGTCTAAGTTACTTGGTGTTAAAAGTCAAAGCCATTTTATAGCACCATTACACACACAAGTGACTGAATTAACTCATTACTTAGTTGTTTTGTGCTACTTAAATTAATGCTTCCTAAATATATATTTTGGTCTTCAAAATATAGTTTTTGAAACTCTTAATTTTCTACCATTATAAAGATGATATAAGCGAACTGGATTTTTTTTCAGTGGGTCCTGTGAAATATAGAATGGGAAATTCCTGTTCATTGGATCTGTATTCCCTTTTGGAAACCATGCGGAATAATCCAGTTATTGTTATTGTTGTATCTTCTGAATGAATAGGGTTTCACAAATATCATTTTGTCACTGTTGCTACAGTGATGCCTTACTTTTTATCACATCTGTTATGAGACTCCAGTCTCTCACTTTGTGGAGTGATAGAGAGATGGGGGAGAAGAAAATTTCCCCTTTTCCATCTTAGTTATTCTGGCTAGTCAAGTAATTTAAAAGACGTAAGACAGGTTAACAGGAGAAAATGACCACATTTAAATGTGTATGTACCTATGGGGGGGTCCATAAGAACGGGGGCCTGAGGACTGTATCATGCAGTTGAGGCTTACAAGCCTTCTTGAGCTAAGGAGAAAGGGGGTAGCGGTTTGGGATTTCAAAGGGGAGGAAGGCAATTCACATGGAGATGAAAAAGCAAATGTTTGGTAAACAAATGTTTACTGGGCTGTCTTTAACAATGGGAAGCAGAGAGGACTTTGATCAAATAGGCTTGCTAGGTTCCTCCCTGTCTGTCACACGTAGTCCATATAAAACTATAGTTATCTATGATAATAGCTCCCTTCCTGGAGCAGGTGTTCTATCGAAATTCTTTTGGGCAATTAGAGGGAAGGTCGAAGGTTCTTCCTGAATCTTTTCTTTCCGAAAAAACAGCCAGCATAAAATAATATCCCAAAGAGGCATAGCTTTACGTGGCAGACTCTGCTCCCCTTCAGGGGTTTTTCACTCTTTGGCCTGCAAAAGAAAAAAACTGAACACAAAATACATTGTCGTAATTGTCAGTTATGAAATTTCAAGGTTTGAAAAGTAATTTCAGTATTAAAAACAAGGTTCTCATTCATATTCTCTCTCTTTTGCTTTCTCTCTATTTGGTGAAAAGTAAGCTAGTATTTAGAATAGAGTGTGTCATGAAGCTGCATTCTCACCTTGGGCATCAAAATTATAATTTCGATAGAAATAAATTGTTAATGAGCCAGAGAATGGAGAGTTTCTCTAATTACAGTAAACAAAATTAAATGTGGCCTGAAGGCATTTTTTTTTGTAATTGCAGTTGGTTTAAAAATTAAGAACGTTCACTGATACACTTTGGTTTTTTTTAAAGTTTGCTTTGCTCATCACTGTCAAAAGAGACATTGAGACCGCAGCAAACTTCATTCAAATGAAGGTCCAGATGGTTTATTTTATAGATATGGTGCAGAACAACTTTCTCTGTAGGAAACACAATACCTCAAAGATTGATGATGTTATGTATTAAGAAAAAATAAAATATTTTTCTAATTTGAACCTTATTTTACTGTAATTATAGAAATTTTTTATTTAAATGGCAAGTGAAATGTGCTTACCATCTCTTTTTACCAATTTACAGAAGTGCTCGAGGCCGAAGGAGTTCTAGGACTCGACCCCTGTTTGTTGATTGTCCTACTGCCTCACACGTATGTACATTGACAACCAGAAACTAAAAGCTTTTATCCCCATACTGTTGATTCTTTAGTTAATGTGTGTTGCCAATGTGGGAGAGGAAAATAATTTTTCCTCTACATTTCTAGGTTCTTGGCTGAGGTGCCCCTATACTAAAAAGAGTCACAGGCTTAAAAATGCACAAGAGTTTAATAACGTGAATGCCTCCTGTATACGTGGGAGAGACCCAGGAAATCTGAGAAATTCCTTGAAATGGCCCAAGCCACCACATAAAATATCATCTTCAGCTAAAGACAAAAGATGTTGAGCGGAGGGGGACTGGGGGGAGGCCAGTTATGGGAGGTTACCAGGGAAACTACAGTGAACAAGGGTAAGGTGTTTACAAATATTTCATTCCTTCCCTTCGGCATTGGTAAGTCTCTAGAGATGTAGTCATCCTCCTCTTCCTGGTACAGAGCAGTAGACGCCCTTACAAATAGAGGCTTCCCTGATAAATATAAATGTTTCTTACCAAATGGTAACTTTTACTCAGTTTTCAGAGTTTCACCTGTGTCTGCTGTTGCTTAAAAATAACCAACTTGAAATAATCAATATGCCAAAGAAGCGTATTTTGGGGTGACAAATTCTGCTTCTCTTCACCAACATAGAAAGGTTGTAATTTCAAAAAATATCCCATATGGACATGGCACAATTGTTACACAATTGCCATTTTGTAGCCATTTCTTATTGGGAGCCAGTAACAGCCATGCTTGGAATGGTCCCTATACTAGCTTTAAAGACAATTAAGCTAAACTCTCTGCCAGACATTGTTCAAGGTCTTTTTGACTGGTGAGTGCATTTCAAGATAAAGTTTGCTGACCTGCCTGCTGTATTAGGCTATGTGAATAGACTCATGAGACTGCATCATGCCATCATGAGCAGAACCCAGTCCCTAATTAACCTAGATTGTCCCCCTTCCTCTTCCTAAGCCATTGAATGTATAATTCATTTATCCATTCACCAGACATTACTAGGAAGAATGCTATAGGGATACACATTAATAGAAAAATGAACCCCGGGTTCCTCCTCAATGATCTGAATCTAGTCTGAGAGATAAGATCAAACTGTAAGAAAAAAGGTATGGAAGAACAGAAAAAACATCCCAGAAAGCCTTCCCAATAGATGATGGTCTTTCACCTTACCCGCCACTCCATGGATATGTAAGACAGCGGCTAGGCTGGATCACTGCAGTGATGACAGTACTGCAGAGGGAAAAGATGGCCCAGACATAAGATAAGGGTTTGATTCCTGATTCTGCCAATTTTGTGATCTGAGGATAGTTATTTTACCACAGAGAGACGCCGTTAATCTGTAAAATGGAAGTAATAATAATCTCTGCTAGGCTACCTCATATGGATGTAATAATGCTCAAAAGAAGCCTCATTTATTAGTACATTGTCTATATTCCTGCAATAAAATGAAGCTTCTGTGAGAGCGGGGACTGTCTTGCTCATCAGCATATCCCCAAATATCTTGAACAAGGCTTGCTACACGCAATAGGTGCTCATAAATTTAGATGCACAAATGAATATTAACTTTCCTGCCCAAAACAGCCACAAATAAAACACAAAATAAATGAAATAATAGTTTTCAAAATAATGGGCAGCAGGCAACAAAGGACAGGGACTCTTAATAGATGGGAAATGAATGAGGTGAGCCCTACAATTGCCACAGCTTGCTCCCTAATGAGTTTCTAGGCCACATGGCCAAGAGAGACAAGACACAGGGATCCCAGTGGACTCTCTGAGTTGAGATTGAGGTGAGAGTATAGGGGCTCTAAGATTGTTTGCAGAGCATCAGAGAAGAGAAGGCTACATGGAGAGAGGATGCCAACGATCAGTGAGAGGAAAGAACCATCCAGAAGGATTAGAGGCTACAGTGCCAGCATTCATACAAGGCTGGCAGTAGTTCCTGTTTCTATCAGTCGCACTGAAAATCCTCATAATATACAGGACATGAAGTGTAAGGGTACACAGAAAGGTCTTGCCTTAGTTGTGGAGAAAAGTTAGCCCTAGGGGAACCAGTGCTCTGGGTCTATCAAAATCATTAAAGCAAGACCAAAAAGGACCAAACGTTTCCAAGCAGTTTCACTACATTCCAGAACAAAGATGAAGCATGTTTATAGGAATGCAAAAATATCCACCACCCTACAAGGTAAAAATGAACAATATTTGGCATTCAGCCAAAGATTACCAGGCATTCCAAGCAGTGGTATATGATCCTTATTTAAGAGAAAAACCAATCAGTAGAAACCCACTCAGAACAAACACAGATTTTAGAATTAGTGGACAAGGATATTAAAAACAAATGTATTACATAAGTTAAAAAAAACTTAAATAGAAACATGGAAGATGGGGGGAAAAATCTCAAGTCAGAATTTGAGTAATGAAGACAACAATGGCTGGGATTGATGGCAGATTAAACACTGTACATTTAGTAGATTAGTAGATTTAAACACAAAGCAATAGAAATTCTCCAAAATTAAACACAAGGAGACAAAACTTTAAAAGGAACGAGAAAAATGAAAAGAACATCAATTAGCTGTTAGAAACTTTAAGCGGCCAAATACCGAGGGTGTCAAAACAAAAAATGTATACACATTTTAAGAAAGGAAAAAACTGTATTAATTGTAATACTCAATGTGTACCTATAACAAAATGTGAATACAATTCACGTTTGACTTCTGCAGTTACAAGAGGTGCTCAAAGTGGTTACCATCAGTGTCCAGACACTTCTGATTACGGCGAACCACTGTTTGACCATAGATAACATCGCTTAAAATGTGTACACATTTTTGGTACCCCCAGTATACATATAAATGAAATCTCCAAAGGGTAGATAGGTGTACACAAAATAATTACTTGAAGTCATAATGGCCAGAAGTTTTCCGCATTTGGTGAATGCTGTAATACAAAGATCCAAGGATCTCAACTAAACCTAAGCAAAAGAAACATGATGAAAACCACACAATGCACACACTGACCCCCTGCCAGAAATCATCATATTTTGCTCTGTCATCTGTTACTACAGACAAGCCTGTAGTCAAAGAAGTATGTTCTATTGAAAACAACTGTTAATTGGCAAGGAATTGAAAATAAGGTGATGTATTCAGGACAAAGTTCCTTCCACAAAACCACCACTTCACCATTTGGACATCAATGCCAATCCAAACCAATTTTTTCCGAATTGACTGTTCCAAATACTTTAATGATGAATGTAGGTGACTCGTGTTACCAGCTACTGACATTCTGCCATCTAAGCCTGGAGATCTGTTGCTCATGAACCGTGTTGCACTGAACAGGCATTTTGGTAGAACTGGAACTTGCATATTTTCAGGTTGCTTTTTCACCAAAATCCATTGTGTCTGGAGGTCACAGGCAAGTCTTCAGAAGTAGTTGGCTTTGAGCATGTACCAGGGAGCTGGGTGGGGTAGCAGAGCCATAGTACCCATCAGACTCAGAAGCACTCTGCCCAAGCTGATGATGTGTTAATAGGGAGGACAGGACAAATCTAACTTGGGGAATGATCACAAAGGTATCTACTGTTGGTTTTACAACTACTATGTGGTAGGCACTTAATCAACAGGTACTTAGGAAGTATCTAAAAAGTGGTCTAAGAAGGTCAGCCCTAACACAGACAAGGGGTGGGGAGTGAGATGGTACTCATGATAAAGTGATAATACTGCTAACTAAAATTTATTGAGGACTTATGTATCAAGGATTGGGCTAAGTGCTTGACCATCACAACAACTCTATGAGGCATTATCATTCTAGTTTTACAGATAGTAAATCTTGGGTTCTGGCTATTGAATAACTTGTTCAAAGTCACACAAAGTGGCAGAGTCAGGATTCAAACCCAGGCCTGTCTGGTCCCAATAGCTGTCTATGTTTCTTACCACACAAGGAGGCATCTACTTTCAAAGCTCTATTTTTTCGCATTGGCCTATTCTGTTATGACTTTCGTTTCTTTATATTTTTGAACATTTTGAATGTATTTATTTTAAAGGTCGTTTCAGATTCATTCATTTATTGATTCATTGAACAAATATTTACTTAACACCTACTTTATACCAGATACCAAAAAAAAAAAACCCTGAAAATTTCCTTCTCTAGAGGAGCTTACATTCTAGCAGGAGAAGATAGATGATAAACCAGATAAGTACATTAAACAAATAAATCACATAGTAGAAAGTGAGAAGAGCTATTGAAAAGAAGTAGAGAAGGATGAGAAGGATTGGGAATATAGCAGGTGGGGGGAGTACAGTATTAAATATGAGAAAAGATTGAAGGAAGTGAGAAAGGTAGCCATGAAGACATCTGGGGGAAGATTAAAGAAGTGAAAGTGTGCCTAGTGTTTAGAGTGTTAGCAAAAATTCAATTGGGGAAATTTGATGATCTAATTGGTTTTATTGAGCGATTCGTGAATCAGGCGGTATCCCATCTGGCATGTAGAGAGATGGTCCTGAAGAGTTGTACAAAGTGGAAGGGTTTTATAGGCAGAAGGAGGGTGGGGCAAGGAAGTCATTAGCCAAAGAGAAGAAAGGATTGTTTCAGGCTAGGTCATCATCTTTCTGGGGGAAAGGAATGGCAGGGGTTTCATCATGCAGATGACCTCAGTAGTGCTAATCAGGAAGTTTCAGATTGACTGTTTAAAGGTCACATTGCTGGGAGAGGTTGAAGTTTTACATGGGGGGCAAATGACTCCATCTTGGGCCTGTTATTTCTTTTTTTTTTTTTTTACTTTTTTTTTTTATTGGAGTGACAATTGTTAGTGGATTTTTTTTGTCACTTATTTTTACAATGTTCCCCATGCAATTTATCATGAAAGACAAATCTTTTGAGATGTTGTTCTGGAACACCACATCCTACATCTGTTGAGATTTTTGACCCTTAAAACTTTAATTTCTAATGAAAACCAAGAAATAAGCAATTAGCATTCTTTAGCTTGGCAGAATCATAAAGATATTTATAACCTCTAGAAACATATTTCATAGACATGGACTTATTTTTATAAAACCCAGGTAAAATAAAGACATGTCTGTTTTACTTAAATCAGCAAACTTAAACTAGCTTTTGTTTACTAAGGATTAAGCTTAGGTCACATGAACTTGAAAAGCCTGTTAGTTTCTGTATTTCTGAAAATTTAGAAATACCCAATCTATACAAGTGCTTGCCTTTAAATTAATTTTAATAATACTATCCAAAGGTAGAAAATTATCTCACATTTACAACATACACACACAACAAGACACACATAGACACAGAGACCTTTTAGCCAGGAGAACAACTCACCAGTTTATAAAAGAACGGTTGCATCTAAATTGTGTTTTGCAGGTATTTTCAACTTATATCTGTCCTTGACCATTCAAGTTCCAAATGACCTTCTCCTTTATAAAATAAAGACAGCCAATTTTAATACCTCAAAAAATTGGGTTGACACCTAAACGACATATTAGGTTGATCCATTTATCTAAATCCTTTTACATAGCTTCATTTTAGCTGAGGGGACAAGGCCTTTTTAGTTTTGAGACATTCTCTAATAGTTAAAAAATAAAGCCATGGCCTGCTACTTTAAAGCAAGGAGGCCTGGGCTTCTGAGAGAAGTCTCACCCAGGTTTACCCGATGCGAAGCAGGGAGCCGGTGGGACACAATGGACCCTTGCTTGTAGCTGGCACCAGGTCTGGGCCTGCAGGGTGGTCCTTTGTGGGCTTCTTTGGAATTCTGCTGACTATGCCAAGTAAATGTTGACATAAGAAATGTCCAAAGCTGTAGAGAATTTTTATAAGAGTTTATTTGAGCCAAACTGATGACATATGCCGGGGAGCAAAATCTCAAATGCTCCAGAGAATAAAAGTTTTTGCAGCTTTTCTTATGCATTTGAAATTAAGGAAGGAAACATAGGGAAGATTACATGGAGGTAGGAGAAAGCAAGGCCAGGATTGGATTACAAACTAGTTAAGATTATGTGCTCTGACATTTCAGAAGAAGGGGTCTGAAAGGGTGATCAGGTATTAGAAGGAAAGGTCTGAAAGGGGGCATTTCAAAGTAGTGTTAACCTACATGCACAGAACCAATGGACAGGCCTTGCTTAAGGCAAAGATGAGCCTTTTAGTAAAGAAGTTATAGCACTGGGGCATGATTATCCACCATGACCTGCCTACTTAGGAATTTATGATCAGATCACCCTGTGAGGTTACTTTCCATAGAACCCCCTTTTTTTTGTCCACAGAGGATAGCAGGGAGGCCAGACGGGCTGGAGCAGAGCGAACAAAAGTGAGAGTAGGTATGAAGTCAGAGATGCAATGGGAGTTAATAGATTGTGGGGAGGAGGTGCAAGAGTGGAAGCTAGGAGCCCAGTTAGGAGGTTATCAGCTATCTAAGTGAGAGATGATGATGGCTTGGACCAAGGTCTTAACAATGGAAATTGTGAGAAGTGGTTGGGTTCTAGATATATTTTGAAGGAAGAGCCCATGGATTTGCTGACATTAGATGAAGTGTGTGAGAAAAAGAGGGGAGTTAGGCATGACTTTAAGGTACTTGACCTGAGCAACTGGAAGGGTAGTGTTACATTAACTGAGATGGAGAAAACTGTGGGAAGAACTTGCAAGCTTAGGGGTGTTTGTTGGGGGTTGTAATAACAGAGTCTCAGTTTTGAAGATGTTTGTGTTTGACATGCCTATTAGGCAGCCAGTTGGAAAAGAAGAACAAGATTGGAGATAAGAATATGGAAATCATCAACATGGATGGTTTTAAAGCTATAAGCTTGGATGAGGTCACCAAGGGAGTAAGAACAGATAGAGGTAAAGACCAAGGACTAATCCTAGAGTACCCCCAAAGTTAAGAGATTAGGGAGAAGAGAAGGAATCAGCAATGGAGACTGAGAGGAAGTGACCAGTTAGGTAAGAGGTAAGCCAAGTGAAGTGATAATGATTATGACTTGAGACTTTAAGCAAACATGGGTCTGTGGGAGGAGCTAGGGTTTATGGGAGGAGTTCTCACATTCTGCATAATCACAAGAACCCTACAAGAAGAACTCTATGCTTACAATAAAGCTCTATGGTTGTAACTGTCCCTCCCCTTAACTTCCTTTCCCCTTCTCTTTATACTTCTCCATCTTGGCACGCAGTGCAGTGTTTTCACGTGGATCACCATATCTACATGCACTGGTTTGCAATCTTTTTCTTTTTTCCCAAATAAATCCTTTTTAGTGACAAAACACCAAGTCAATATTATTTTTCAGTTGAGAGAAGAAAGTATTTTCGGGAGGAGGGAATGATGAACAGTGTCAAACACTGCTGATGGATTAGGTAGGTTCACAACTCAGAAGTGACCATTAGATTTAGGACCTGGAAGCCACTGCTGAACTTGAGAAAAGTTTTGGTGGAGTATGGACAGGGGCGGGCAGATAACATCTGATTGAGTAGATTTAAGAGAGGCTGGTGGAATTGGAGACATTTGAGTACTTTCCCTTTTGAGAAGTTTTGCTCTCAAGGGAATCACATAAACCGGGTTTTAGGTGGAGGAGAGGAGGGGTCCAGAGAGGACTTTTAATGGGGTGTGTATATATTTTAAATTCTACTCAATTTTTTTTCAGTTATTAATTTTTTCAATTATAGTTGGAATTCAATATTTTATATCAGTTTCAGATATACAGCGTATTGGTTACACATTTATATAATTTATGAAATGATCCCCTTGATAAGTCTAGTACCCACCCAGCACTATACATAGTCATTGCAATATTATTTACTACATTCTACTCTATTTTATCTAGCATTTTCCCCATGTCTATTCAATCTGTCATCTTCACTGGGCAACTTATAGCACTTTATTTTTTTCAAAAAGGAAAATGCTAGGATCTCTTAAATTAGGCAGAGAGCACTTTTGACGTTAAGCTAACAATGGCGACACTGTGAAGATTGGAGGACATACTTCTAGATTGCCACCCCCACAATGTATACCCACTTCTAGGTCACATAACCATCAGGTATTGGAGCCTGCGTGTGAAGCCTACTCTGTGTAACCTCAAAGGCAATGCTTCTCTTTCCAAATCCTTTAGCATCCTGTTCATGGAGATAATTGTGGAATAAAAGTAAACACAAAACTTCACTTCAACTTGTGAAAGCATACTGATTGCCTTTCTGTCCCCATGTACACATTTTCATTTCATCTTTCTTTTTACCTTCTAGCTGCCTCTCTTGAAAGACTGTCTTCAGGCCTTAGTCCTAATTGTGTTTTAGACTAGTATCTTTTCGCTTCCAAAGTCATTTTTTTCCGCTTTGTTTTTTCTCAAACCAATTACCATTACTACACATGACTCTGTCATTTAAGTTTATTTAAGCTCCCTGCATTTATATCGATAGGCTAAAACATATGAAAGCACAAAATGGACATCTCAATCAACGTCTGAGTATATATATTTATATTGAAAATCATCCAGGAAGTAAGGAGCTAGTGATTAAATTGATACGAGGCTATGATAAAGAGCAGAAGAATGAGGGCAGAGAGAGGTCATATCCCACCTCAATGAATACCACCCCACCAGAATATCTTTTTAAATAATGAAAACAGTGCCACATCCTGCTTATTTGAAGGAGTACAAAACACAGTGTATTTGAACAGTGAGGTCGCACAATTTCCTGAAGTTAAACGTTGGGATTTGATCTGGATGAGTGTGCTCCCACAAACAGGTTCCTTGTAGAAAAATAAGCTTGGGGCTACGTCTTAATTTAGTCCAAAACATACAAGCAAGCAAACTAACAGTCTTTTGGCAGAGATGTAAAAGATTTCATTGACAAACCAGGTGTTGTACTTACATTTTATATAAGTAGTGAGCCCCAGACTATTCAAAAAAGATCCAGTTGTTAAGGAAGTGGAAGTGGATCACTAAATAGGAATACAATGTATAAGGTTTAAAGCAGTACATGGCTTAAGTTGAGGAAGCCAGGGTTAAGGGAATGAGCGCTGGGTTTGAAGTCACTGGATTCTCTCCCTTGCTCTGCTCCTAACTTGCTGTAACCTTCTCTTTGACACTGTAAAATGGGGGAGGTAGCACTAGAAGCTCTCCAGGGCTATTTCCGTCTCTTTGCTACTATAGTAAAGGTACTTCTGCTAATAACACTTTCAACTTTAATCTGTGTTTTAAAAACATGGAGTAAAAACAACAACAACAAAAAAAAAACATAGAGTAGTTTCTAAAAACATGGAGCAACAGATCCCCAATTGGCCCTTCCTTGCTCTAAGCCTAGGCTGCATGTGCAGGACCTCTGGAAAAATGGCCCTGTCGGTGGTACTGTTCTCCCACAGTCTGCCCACTGCTCTGAACCAGCAGGTCAGCATCCTACTAACACTCTGGAAGGTGTATTTTCTTTTGTTCCATGGTCTTTGATTGGCACACATTTTTATTATACTTGTGCTTTTAGCACATCTATACTATGTTTCTCTTCTCAGTTTTTATAATGTATAGAATGGGGCACCCAAAATCACTGCTTGTTGTTCTGGCAATATTTTTCATGGACATGTTTCGTGATGGTTTGGTGTTATGTATTCAATTATTGAAGCAATGTCAGAAATTGTTATGTGAAATGCACCAAAGTTTGTTCTGCCTCTGTTTCCTCTTATTTATATACCTCTTTGACTCCAAATTAAAATGGCATCTTTTTCTCTTTTGGAAATTCCTAGGATGAAGTTGCCTATGTAAATCTTGAGCAGTATGAATCACAAGAATGTACTTCTGTAATAGACCTAAATTCTGATACATCTTCTGAAACCAGCACACCTTCCCTGCTAAAGATGCTTGGATCGCAAAGTAGGTACATTTGGACATTTGGATAGGATCTATTCAGAAAGAAAAGTAGTGGCCTTACATAGTAGATACAGTTTTTCAAATGAAGATAATGTTCCATTTATTATGGTGTGAAATCAAAGGAGTGAATTCTAACTTTCTTCATTTTTAAATTTTTTGAGATGATTATTTGAAAGCAATGAAAATGAATATCACATCAATGGTTGAAGTGCTTGGGGGATGGTATTAGTCCCTCCCATTTAATTTTAATCTTCTAAAGATTGGTGCTAGATTGTAGTCTTTGACAGAATAGCATCTTATCTTTTCATACTCATGTAGTCTTTTCTGCTATGGCATAGTAGTTGCATTCCAAAGAAATCTCTTGTTTGTAAAACTGTACTATAAGAAGAATCGCTAGTAAAGAGCAAAAAGGATAGTCTCAAAACAAGTGATATCTATTATGTAAGTTTTAATATTAAAGATATTTCATAAACATAATTGTATTAAAATACAAAACTTATAGCAGTGGTAGATACATAATGGAGAGTATGTCCTCTGATTAGCTGAGCTTATTATAGATAACCTATATTGTGGAATCTCTGTATATAGACGTGATACCTCAATTTTTTAAATACTCTAGTTAACAACCTTTCCATTATTGCTGTCAATCTCAAAACTTTGTTTAAAAAAATCTTTTCAAAACAATTGATTTTGGAGGGGAGAAGGCAAAGTCCATGGAGCCACGATTGTGATTTCTAAAATGTATAAGAGCAATTTAGTTTTACATTTGCACACAGTAGAATTCACTCTTTGAGAGGTGTATAGTTCTGTGGGTTTGACAAAGGCAAAGAGTCATGTATCTACCACCACAGTGCCAAGCAGAAAGTTTCTATTACCCCCAAATTTCTTTGTGCTGCCTCTTTGAACTCAAACTCTGTCCCCCATTCTCTGGCAACCATTGATCAGTGTTCTATCTCTGTTTTTCTTTTTCCAGAATGTCATGTAAATAGAATCATACATCATCTAGCCTTTTTGGTCTGACTTTGTTAACAGAATGCATTTAAGATTCATTTATGTTGCATGAATCAATGGTTCACTTCTTTTTCTTTGCTGAGTAGTAATGCATCATATGAGTGTAACACAGTTGTTTTTTAAAATTCGTTTGTCTGTAGAAGGACATCTGGGTTTTTTTTCAAGTTTTCAGTGATTATAAATAGAGCTACTATAAACATCAGCATATAGATTTTTGTGTGTGAATATCAATTTTTAAAGCACTTGGAGAAATTACAGAGAGTGGGACTACTGGGTCATATGGGAAGCGTGTATGAAAAAAAAACTGCCAAACTATTTTCAAAAAATGACTCTACCATTTGGCATTATTTAAATAACGTTCTCCACTTTGCTTTTTGGGGCTGTTGAAAGAGCATCATGTTGCAACATCTCTAAGAGCACTTCACGAATTCCTGAGATCCCACATCCTGGGGAACTTAGTTTTTCAGAAGTGATTTATGACTAGGTTTAATTTTTTTTGTATCAGTTGGAAGGTACCAAAAGAATTGTATAATGAAAAGACACTTAATACTAATGTGTTTGGGCACCACTTATGCTTGAATGAGTAGAAGTAAAGTCAGACACTGCCTCCTTTTTCTTCATTTTCAGATATGAACAGATTTTTAAGTAATTTCTGAATTACTCTTGGTACCTGGCATGTCCAATCCTTAACATGGAATAAAACTGGACTCTTGTTTTTATGGCTTATAAAAGGAAATAAACAAATAGAAACCTATAATCTCTTTGATAGCATTGGTACTTTTGCTTTTTTGGTCATGAATTTCAGTGCGCTTCTCTCCTTAGGCTCATCATCTTCTCAGAGTTTTGAATTTCATTTTGAGATGGATGATACAGATGAGGTGGTTGAAGTGAACGAGGAGGTCGAGGTGGAAGAGGTGATCCAAGTGATAGAATATGAAGAGGAAGAAGGGGACGAGGAGGACCAGTTGGAAGAGGTGGATGAAATGGAAGAGGACGATGTGGAAGGAGAGGATGAAATGGAAGAACAGAGTGAAGAAGAAGAGGAGGAGGAGATGGACCAGATGGAAGAGTTGGTGCAGGAGAGCCCCTCATCCTCCACTATGCCTGCTGACAGCAGTGTTGAGGTACCTCTGGAGTCTTACCCCATATATTTATCTGGACCACTAACCCTGCAGAGCTCCAAATTTCCACTCTTATGCCCAGTCTCACTTTGAAGAAACCATGCTTTTTTTTTTTTTTAAGTACATCACCATTTCTGTTGTACTGGATTTTTAGATGCAGCTGAGATTATAGGGGGTCCTAGCAAACAGGGAGGTTGGAGGTTCTCTAAGACCAAATCCCCATTCTCCTCTTAATGTGAAATATGCAAAGACACTCTGTGTTTGAGAGAAAGTTTGAGCTGAATAGGGAGCTTACCACTAAGAAAAGGCAGTATTTTTAAGAGCCATGTTCCTTATCATATATAACAGGATCCTGACTATCTCAAGGGAAGGTGACTTTTCTTTTTAAATTTTTTTTTATTGGGGAATATTGGGGAACAGTGTGTTTTTCCAGGACTCATCAACTCCAAATCAAGTCGTCATTTTTTTTTTTTCAATCTAGTTGTGGAGTCGTTTTCGATCTAGTTGTGGAGGGCACAGTTCAGCTCTATGTCAAGTTGTTTTCAGTCTAGTTGTGGTTCCCCTTTCACTGCTGACAGGTTTCTCTTTTGAATTAATTTATAACTGAAGTTTAAATATAATTTTTGTTTAAAATAGTCAAAATAACCAGCAATGAGTGTGTGTGGTCTGTCTCTGCATGTGGTAGCCTATTAGGCTTATTTCTGTGTGCCGCGCATTGATACACTAGAGTGCATCTAAAAGATGGAGACTAGGGTGGAGAGGCACTAGAAAAAGTCATATGGTCAGTAATGGAAGGCACTAGAGAAAGGAGACTGGAGAGGGACAGGACAGCTTGATCCAAATATCTGTAGGGCCATCCTGCTCCTGACGTGGAAGGTGTGTTTCCAATGGATCAAACTAGGGCAGAGAGAGAACAGCTCAGGGGGGGCTGCTTTCTGCTCCCTTCAAGGAAACCCTTCTGGGATGAGTTAGGTTGCCTCCCCAGGGGATGCGCCCCTCCCCTTTAATGGAATGGTTTGAGCAAAGGCTTGATAGCTCGTCTACCAGGGACAGCAGAGGAAAAAAAATCCTGCCTGGAAAAGAGCGGGTAGATGTGATAACCTATAAGGTTTGTCTATTCCAGTCCTGAATGTAGAGATTTTGTTTAGTCTAATGAATGCCTGCTTTCTTATATGAAGATACACACAAACACACACACACACACACACACACACACACACTTCATAGTGAAAGAGGACAATTTTCAATGGATTAATGATTAATTATAAAAACATATATAATTTTTTTTACTCCACATGAGAAAAAGCAACTAGTATGGTTTTTTTCTCTCTCTTTGATTAATCAGCAATGTGCTTCCATTAATCATAAGGCTTGAAGGACCACTGTGTGATATAATAGACTGTCTTATATTTGTTCTCCAGCAGCTGCATTTATATGGTACTTTTTCTCATCATTAATATTGAGATTGTGGATTGGGACTGTGGCTCTCTAATCTTGTTCATACAACAGTGTCTAGCGTAGATCATGGCAAACAACAGTTGTTTCCAGGTGCTACTTATAGCTCTGACAGTTGTTTTCCAAGAATCCCACCTCTTTTCTCTCCCCTCAGCCAATCAGTTGAGAAGTCCTATCCACTTTGTTAATTTCTCTTAAATGCGTCCCTTCCTTTCTGTGTCTCCTGCCTCTGGTCTGTTTCAGGCCCCTCTTATGTCTATCTAGAAAGGACCCACACAGCCCTCTGACTGGCTTCTCTCTAACTCCGAGCTTGCTGTCTCTGGACAGTTCAGAAGGCTTGTTCTACAACATAGATCTGAGCATGCCACTTCTCCAGTCAGATCTGTGTCTTAAAATGCTCCTTTTGGAGGCAGCACAAGATGGTTGATGAAGAAAATCCAAGTTCCTTGGCCTCCTACACTTGTATGGTGTGCACAAAGCTTTCTTCACTTTCCCTTCTACATGAGATGTGCCTCATTCCCTCTATGCCAGCCAACCTGAAGCATTGCTTTGTCACCGAACACCCTCTCTGCTTTTATAAACCTGTCCATTTGTTTATTCCCAGACCTGAGGCTGTTAACTCAAGTTAAAATTAGATTCCCAGGGCCAAGAGGAGAGTATTCCTCTGAGTACTGTAACTGTATCTCTATAAAGTAGCTATTTTGTAGGGTCTTGTGAAGGTCAGATCTGTGAATTTCTGTACAGTGCTTAAAAGAGTGCCTGGAACAAGGAAGTGCCAGTTGAGCATTCTTTTTCTTACTGCATTGCTAAGGGGCATCCGATGGATGTTTCCCACATGCCTCCTTTGTGATCTGACCCGCTACACTCTGACTCTTCCACTAAGGACTTTGGGCAGATTGCTTCATGTCTCTGGGCCAATTCTACAGCTTTATGTTGAGGGAGAAAATCAGACTGAATGATCCCCATGATCCAGTTCTGATCTAGAGTTCCTGGATTCTCGAACCATTTCTTTAAACTTTTTAGTAATGAGTAGAATCAGGATTGGTGTGCCATTATTCTCATTTCCAGTCTTTCAAAATTTAGGAATAAAACAATATGGTACGGTTTGGGGAACCTGGTAACCCTGTATATGAGCTATAAGTGATTCCTCCCCACAGCTACCATTGCCATTTAGAGCATACATCAGGAAACGTGAGCTACAACTTACAAAGAAGTTTAAGAAGCAACTGGAAGAGAAAACTCAAATGCTGCAGGCTAATCTCAGAATCCAGCAAGAGAACATGAACATGATGAAGGAGCAGCTTAAGAAGCTGCAGGATTCCAAGTTGCAGGTTAGAGACCAGTTCCACATAAGTGGGAGAAAGGGACACTCTTCAAGGAGTTAAGTCAATTGAGCCTGATAGTAGTAACAACTGCTGCCCCAGGGCAGCAAGGACCTCTGGGGAAATCTTCAGCAGGGACTTCAGGCTTTGCCCCTTTTCCCTAGGCTGCAGGAGCTGAGAAGGGCCCAGCAGGGATCTGGCAGTGGCAGGTGAGCCTTATATATAGGCAGAGCTTCCTGTGGGCTTGCCTGTAGGCAATCTCCCTCCACGCCCAGCATGTCTTGTGCCCTAAGAAAAGGTGTGGCCCTGGAATAAGACCTTTGCGATACTTTGTCTTTACAGATGCCGGTAGCCCCAGTATGCCGCCCTGACAATCTTGAGTCCCGGCCTTTGGAGCCACTGTTCAAGAAACAACGCACTGATGAGATGACAGTGAAGACGCTCCTCCCAGATCTTACTGTGACCAGATATTTCCATAATTCATGTTCACCTATCCCTCTGAAATTTCCTGAGGAGCTTGAGAACATGTGCAGTGTCTCCACCGAGGTATGGAAAGTCTGTTTTTACTGTGTCAATGAAAGGGGATTTCATGTTCATGAAAATCTGGGCTCTCCTGGTTCTGCTGAGGGGGGAATGACTACTCAGTTGGATGCAATTCATTTGCCTGAGGAGATAAAAAACATCTTGGCTAACCAGACCTGGACACACATGCATACATACATGTACATACGTGCTGGATTGCAGCTTCTCACAGGCAGGAGCATGACTGTAGCTAGTCCTCCGCCAAAGAAGGAGACAGTCATTCAGACACCTGTGCCCAGAGAGGCAGGACTACTGCTGCCTTCTGCTTTGCGAGAATGGGGAGTGTTCAACCAATTTCCGGGGGGCTTTTGTCAACACTGATGTACTTGGGTCTCTTCCCTTGTGATGCAGCAACATCTGCAGTGTGGCATTATTGGGGGAAAACCAGACACTGCAAACGTGCTTGCCAAACCAAGCTGGCCTCTCTGGGCCCCTCTATAATGACTCTGTTACTTTCACGCAGACCCAGCCTCTCGATCTTCTCCAATTAGCCATTGAGAACCAGCTCTCTGGCTGCATTAAAGATGAAAAGCCTGATGTCCAGAACAATGAAAGGTAAGAAGTGCCTGGAATGGTGCTAAGGGCTAAGGTCACTGCTATCTCCTTGTGGCTGGACACCATGCCTGAGAACGATGGGCGACTTGCCCACAGGGCACCCAAAGTGCCCTCATTAAAAGCAGCATGTGCCCATGCATCTTGCTCTATGTTCACAGGCCCCCCTGCCTCTGCATGCACAGTGCATGGCCGAGCATACATTGATGGGACCGAGGGGTCTCGATGAAACAGGAGGATTAGATAAGGAAGCCTCCCATCTAGGGAATTCACAGGCACATCTCGAATCTGCTTGGCTTCATCCATCCAAGCTCAGTCTCATGGCACAGGGTAACTAAGAGAAGTCTTAAGTGCCCACAGCCAAGTAACTCCCGGCCTCTCAGGTTCCTTCTGCCACTTTGCTGGGATGTGATGATCACAGTAGACCAGGTAAACGGTCTGCCTGGCTTTGACGATCTATATGAAGAAAGTGGATGTGAAACAGTTGCTAGGCTGCCGCTGGATGCCTAAAGAGCCAAGAACAGAGAAGGGCTAAGTCTTGCGAGACAGCGCTCTGCCCATAGCCCAGAACACAAACAAATTTTTGGCACACTGATGAAGTCTTTGGTCCCAAATACCAGAAAGAGAAGGTTCTGCTCAGCAATGAAGGGGCGGCGTAGCACATACTTGGTGCCTGATAAATATTTTTGAATGAATGCCAGCTCTCTGAGCAGGCCTGCCAAAGCTCCCTGAATATCCGTCTGGGCCTTCCTGTAGGATCAGAGTTGTGTCAGTGCCATGTTTCCCTGTGGCCTAATCAACAACCTGAGGACATTGTTTTGTTTTGTTTTTTAATTTATTGGGGTGACAATTGTTAGTAAAATCACATAGATTTCAGGGGTACAATTCTGTATTACGTCATCTATAAATCCCATTGTGTGTTCACCACCCAGAATCAGTTCTCCTTCCATCACCATATATTTGATCCCCCTTACCCTCATCTTCCACCCCCCCACACCCCCTTACCCTCTGGTAAACACTAAACTATTGTCTGTGTCTATGAGTTTTTGTTTCTCATTTGTTTGTCTTGTTCTCTTGTTGTTTTTGGTTTATATACCACATATCACTGAAATCATATGGTTTTCTGCTTTTTCTGTCTGACTTATTTCGCTTAGCATTATACTCTCAAGATCCATCCATGTTGTCACAAATGTTCCTATATCATCATTTCTTAACGCCAAATTGTATTCCAATTGTGTGTATATATACCACAACTTTTTTATCCATTCATCTATCGAGGGACATTTTGGTTGTTTCCATGTCTTGGCCACCATAAACAAAGCTGCAATGAACATTGGAGCACACGTGTCTTTATGGATAAATGTTTTCAGATTTTTTGGGCAGATACCCAGGAGAGGGATTGCTGGGTCATATGGTAATTCTATTCGTAATTTTTTGAGGAACCTCCACACTGCCTTCCATAGCGGCTGCACCAGTCTGCATTCCCACCAACAGTGTATGAGGATTCCTTTTTCTCCACAGCCTCTCCAACACTTGTTACTATTTGTCTTGTTGATGATAGCCATTCTGACTGGTGTGAGGTGATATCTCATTGTGGATTTTATTTGCATTTCTCTGATGATTAGTGATGTTGAGCATTTTTTCATATGTTTATTTACCATTTGTGTGTCCTCTTTGGAGAAACGTCTCTTCAGGTCCTTTGTCCATTTTTCAATTGGGTTGTTTGTTTTGTTGTTGTTGAGTTTCATGAGTTCCTTGTATATTTTGGATATTAGCCCCTTATCGCAGCCACTGTTTGCAAAAATCTTCTCCCATTCAGTTGGTTGCCTCTTTATTTTGTCGATGGTTTCTTTTGCTGTGCAGAAGCTTTTAAGTTTCATATAATCCCATTCGTTTATTTTAGCCTTTACTTCCATTGCCTTTGGAGTCAAATTCATAAAATGATCTTTGAACCCAAGGTCCATAAGTTTAGTACCTATGTTTTCTTCTATGCAGTTTATTGTGTCAGGTCTTGTGCTTAAGTCTTTGATCCATTTTGAATTAGTTTTGGTACAATGTGACAGATAGCAGTCCAGTTTCATTCTTTTGCACGTGACTATCCAATTCTGCCAGCACCATTTATTGAAGAGGCTGTCTTTCCTCCATTGTATGTTTTTAGCTTCTTTGTCAAAAATTATCTGTCCATATTTATGTGGTTTTATTTCTGGGTTCTCAATTCTATTCCATTGGTCTACGTGTCTGTTTTTCTGCCAATACCATGCTGTTTTGATTATTGTTGCCGTGTAGTACAAGCTAAAGTCACGCAGTGTGATACCTCCAGCATTGTGTTTTTTTCTTAAGATTGCTTTGACTATTCGGGGTCTTTTGTGGTTCCAAACAAATCTGATGATTTTTTCTTCTATTTCTTTTTTTTAAAATTAAATTTATTGGGGTGACAATTGTTAGTAAATTTACATAGATTTCAGGTGTACAATTCTGTATTACATCGTCTATAAATCCCATTGTGTGTTCACCACCCAGAGTTAGTTCTCCTTCCATCACCATATATTTGATCCCCTTTACCCTCATCACCCACCCCCCACCCCCTTACCCTCTGGTAACCACTAAATTATTGTCTGTGTCTATGAGTTTTTGTTTCTCATTTGTTTGTCTTGTTCTTTTTGGTTTATATACCACATATCAGTGAAATCATAGGGTTCTCTGCTTTTACTGTCTGACTTATTTCACTTAGCATTATACTCTCAAGATCCATCCATGTTGTCACAAATGCTCCTATATCATCTTTCTTTAACGCCGAATAGTATTCCATTGTGTATATATACCACAACTTCTTTATCCATTCATCTATCGAAGGACATTTTGGTTGTTTCCATGTCTTGGCCACCGTAAACAAAGCTGCAATGAACATTGGCGTACACGTGTCTCTATAGAGAAATGCTTTTATATTTTTGGGGTAGATACCCAGGAGAGCGATTGCTGGGTCATACGGTAATTCTATTCGTAATTTCTTGAGGAACCTCCACACTGCCTTCCATAGCGGCTGCACCAGTCTGCATTCCCACCAACAGTGTATGAGGGTTCCTTTTTCTCCACAGCCTCTCCAACACTTGTTACTATTTGTTTTGTTGATGAAAGCCATTCTGACTGGGGTGAGGTGATATCTCATTGTGGTTTTCATTTGCATTTCTCTGATGATTAGCGATGTTGAGCATTTTTTCATATGTCTATTTGCCATTTGTATATCCTCTTTGGAGAAATGTCTCTTCAGGTCCTCTGTCCATTTTTCAATTGGGTTGTTTGTTTTGTTGTTGTTGAGTTTCATGAGTTCCTTGTATATTTTGGATATTAGCCCCTTATCAGAGGAACTGTTTGCGAAAATCTTCTCCCATTCAGTTGGTTGCCTCATTATTTTTTCAATAGTTTCTTTTGCTGTGCAGAAGCTTTTCAGTTTCATATAATCCCATTTGTTTATTTTAGTTTTTACTTCCATTGCCTTTGGAGTCAAATTCATAAAATGCTCTTTGAACCCAAGGTCCATAAGTTTAGTACCTATGTTTTCTTCTACGCAGTTTATTGTGTCAGGTCTTATGCTTAAGTCTTTGATCCATTGTGAATTAATTTTGGTACATGGTGACAGATAGCAGTCCAGTTTCATTCTTTTGCACGTAGCTATCCAATTCTGCCAGCACCATTTATTGAAGAGGCTGTCTTTCCTCCATTGTATGTTTTTAGCTTCTTTGTCAAAAATTATCTGTCCATATTTATGTGGTTTTATTTCTGGGTTCTCAATTCTATTCCATTGGTCTATGTGTCTGTTTTTCCGCCAATACCATGCTGTTTTGATTATTGTAGCCCTGTAGTACAAGGAAAAATCAGGGAGGGTGATACCTCCAGTATTGTTCTTTTTTTTAATATTGCTTTGGCTATTCGGGGTCTTTTGTGGTTCCAAACAGATCTGATGATTTTTTGTTCTATTTCTTTAAAAAATGCCATTGGGATTTTAATGGGGATTGCATTAAATCTGTATATGGCTTTGGGTAATATGGCCATTTTAACTATGTTGATTCTTCTAATCCATGAGCACGAAACGTCTTTCCATTTCTTTGTGTCTTCTTCAATTTCTTTCGAAAATTATAGTTTTCAGCATATAGGTCCTTCACATCCTTGGTTAAGTTTATTCCTAGGTATTTTATTCTTTTTGCTGCAATTGCAAAAGGAATTTTTTTTGTATTTCTTTTTCTGAGATTTCATTGTTAGTACACAGGAAAGCAGTGGACTTTTGTACGTTGATTTTGTAGCCAGCAACTTTACTGTATTCATTGATTGTTTCTAATAGCTTTTTGGTGGAGTCTTTAGGGTTTTCTATATATAGCATCATGTCATCTGCAAAGAGAGACAATTTAACTTCTTCATTCCCAATTTGGATGCCTTTTATTTCTTTCTCTTGCCTGATTGCTCTGGCAAGGACTTCCAACACTATGTTGAAAAGCAGAGGTGATAGGGGACAGCCCTGTCGTGTTCCTGAATGTACAGCAAAGGGCTTCAGTTTTTCACCATTAATTATGAGATTAGCCGAGGGCTTGTCATATATGGCCTTTATTATGTTAAGGTATTTTCCTTCTATACTTATTTTATTAAGTGTTTTAATCATAAATGGATGTTGTATCTTGTGAAATGCTTTTTCTGCATCAATTGCTACAATCATATGATTTTTGTCCTTTATTTTGTTTATGTGATGTATCTCATTGATGGATTTGCGGATGTTGAACCATCCTTTTGCCCCGGGGATGAACCCCACTTGGTCGTGATTAATAATCTTTCTGATGCATTGTTGTATTCAATTTGCTAGAATTTTGTTTAGGATTTTTGCATCTGTATTTATCAGAGATACTGGTCTGTAGTTTTCTTTTTTTGTGTGTTGTCCTTACCAGGTTTTGGTATCAGGGTAATGTTGACCTCATAAAATGAGTTAGGGAGTACTGTCTCTTCTTCACTTTTTGGAAGAGTTTGAGCAGGATTGGTATCAGATCCTGTTTGAAAGTTTGGTAGAATTCACTAGTGAAGCCATCTGGTCCCGGACTTTTCCTTTTGGGAAAGTTTTGAATGACTGATTCAATTTCGTTACTGATGATCGGTCTGTTTAGATTTTCCAGTTCTTCATGGTTCAGCCTTGGAAGGCTATATGTTTCTAAGAACTTGTCCATTTCTTCTAGGTTATTGAATTTGGTGGCATAGAGTCCTTCGTAGTATTCTCGGATGTTCCTTTGTATTTCTGTGGTGTCCGTGACAACTTCCCCTTTTTCATTTCTGATTTTGTTAGTGTCTTCTCTCTTTTTATCTTAGTGAGTCTAGCCAAGGGTTTGTCAACTTTGTTAATTTTTTCAAAGAACCAGCTCTTTTTTTAAAAAAAAAAGATTTTATTGGGGAAGCGGAATAGGACTTTATTGGGGAACAGTGTGTACTTCCAGGACTTTTTTTCCAAGTCAAGTTGTTGTCCCTTCAATCTTAGTTGTAGAGGGTGCCATTCAGCTTCAAGTTGTTGTCCTTTCAGTCTTAATTGTGGAGGGTACAGCTCAGCTCCAGGTCCAGTTGCCATTGCTAGTTGCAGGGGGCACAGCCCACCATCCCTTGCGAGAGTCGAGGAATCAAACTGGCAACCTTGTGGTTGAAGCCCGTGCTCCAACCAACTGAGCCATCCAGGAGGCAGCTCATCTCAAGGTGCCATGTTCAATCTTAGTTGCAGGGGGCGCTGCCCACCATCCGTTGCGGGACTGGAGGAAATGAACTGGCAACCTTGTGGTTGAGACCCCACTGGCCCATGTGGGAATCGAACCGGCAGCCTTCGGAGTTAGGAGCATGGAGCTCCAACCGCCTGAGTCACCGGGCCAGCCCCAGAACCAGCTCTTTGTCACACTAATTTTTTCTATTGTCTTTTTGTTCTCTATTTCATTTAGTTCTGCTCTGATTTTTGTTATTGCCTTTCTTCTGCTGATGTTGGGTTTCACTTGTCCTTTTTCTAGTTCTTTAAGGTGTAACATGAGGTTATGTATTTGGGATTTTTCTTGTTTCTTGAGATCGGCCTGTAATGATATTAATTTCCCCCTTAAAACTGCTTTCGCTGCATCCCAAAAATTTTCAGAATGTATTTTCATTGTCATTTGTTTCTATGTGTCTTTTGATCTCTCCTCTAATTTCTTCTTTGACCCAGTTCTTTAAAAGCATGTTGTTACCTTTAAAAGTATGTTGTTAGTTTGTGTTTTTTCCTGCTTTCTTTTCGCAGTTGATGTCCAATTTCAAAGGCTTGTGATCAGAGAATATGCTTGGTATGATTTCAACCTTCTTAAATTTGCTGAGGCTGATTTTATGTCCCAATATATGGTCTATCCTTGAGAATGTTCCATGTACACTCGAAAAGAATGTATAGTCTGATGTTTTAGGATGAAGTGCTCTGTATATGTCAATTATGTCTATTTCATCTAATGTGTCATTTAGGGCTGCTATTTCGGTATTTATTTTCTGTTTGAGTGATCTATCCATAGCTGTCAATGATGTATTTAAGTCCCCTAGTATGATTGTGTTTTGGTCAATTTCTCCCTTGTGTTTTGTTAGTAGTTGCTTGGTATATTTCGGTGCTCCCTGATTGGGGGCATAAATATTGATGACTGCTATGTCTTCTTGTTGTATAGTCCCCTTTACTATTATGAAATGTCCATCTTTGTCTCGTTATCTTTTTCACCCTGAAGTCTGTTTCATCTGATATCATTATGACTACACCTGATTTTCTCTGGGTACCATTTGCTTGGAGTGTCAATTTCCACCCTTTCAGTTTGAGTCTATGCTTCTCCTTGTAGCTCAGATGTGTCTCTTGGAGACAGCATACAGTTGGGTTTAGTTTTTTGATCCAGTCTGCTACTCTGTGCCTTTTTATTGGTGAGTTCAGTCCATTTACATGTAGGGTGATTATTGATACGTGAGGATTTCCTGTCATTCTATCTTTAGTTTTCTGGTAAGGCTGTGTCTCCATTGTTTCTTTGCCTTTTTGTTGTTGTCTATTATTTCTGTGTGGTGGTATTCTATGATGTTTCCCTCTGTTTCTTCTTTTATTACAGTATATATTTCAGTTCTGGATTTTTTTTTGAGTGGTTATCCTTAAGTTTATGCAAAAGAAAGTTGGATATTTAGAGTATTCCATTTTCTTCAGCACGCTTACTTTCTCCATTCCCATATTCCGGTTCAGGCCTTTACTCTCCCCCTTTTTATTTTTTGGTTGCCACAAATTGTCCCTGTTTATGGTGGTCAAATAGCCTCCTTTAGTATTTCTTGTAGTGCAGGTGGTGTATTAGAAAATTCCCTCAGCTTCTGTATGTCTGGAAAGGTCTTTATTCCTCCTTCATATCTAAAGGATATCTTTGCTGGATATATTATTCTTGGCTCATCATTTCTCTCTTTCAATAGTTGGAATATTTGGTTCCACTCCCTCCTGGCTTGTAGAGTTTCTGCTGAAAAATCTGATGATAATCTAATGGGCTTTCCTTTGTAGGTTACGGTCTTCTTTTCCCTGGCTGCCTTGAGGATTCTTTCTTTGCTGTTAATTTTAGACAGCTTCAATACAATGTGCCTTGGGAAGGCCTGTTGGGATTGAGGTAATTAGGTGATCTATTTGGTTCTTGGATTCGAGGATCCAGTTCTGTCCACAAGTTTGGGAAGTTCTCATCAACAATTTGTTTGAATATATGCTCTGTTCCCTTCTGGCTTTCTTCTCCTTCTGGTATGCCCATTATTCTTATATTGCTCTTTCTGATGGAGTCAGAAAGTTCTTGTAGAGTTCTTTCATTTCTTTTAAGTCTTAAGTCTCTTTCTTCTTCCATCTGTGTAATTTCCAGGTTTCTATCTTCGATTTCATTGATTCTTTCCTCCATCTCGTCAACTCTACTACCTAAGCTGGTTATTTCATTCTTAATTTATTCTATTGAGTTCTTAATCTCCAGAAATTCTATTTGGTTCTTTTTTAAAATTTCAATCTCTTTTGCAAAATGCTCACGTTGTTCTTTGATTGTGTTTCTGAGTTCATTAAACTGCCTTTCTGTCTTTTCTTGCATCTCGTTGAGTTTTTTCAGAACTGCAATCTTGAATTCTCTGTCATTTAAGTCACATTTTTCCATCTTTAAGTTCCTTTTCTGGAGACTTTTCACTTTCTTTCTGAGCTGTCTTGTTGCCTTGGTTATTCATGGCAATTACTGATTCGTTATTTCTCTTCCTAGACATCTATAGGAGTGGCTTCTGCAACAGGTTGATAGGAAGATATCTTTCTTTTGTTTTCCAGTACTTGTTGGTAGAATGTTTTATTTTCTCTCCAACTGCAGCCTTTTTTCTGTCTCTCACACGGTAGTGCTATGTTTTCTCTGCACTATTCCAGCTTCTCACACAATGGGGGATTCCCTGGGAGACGGGCTTCTCCTCTGTTAATAGTTTCCCTGGGTCACAGGGTGCAGTATCCCAGTGGGTATTCAGAGAGCTTTTGAAGTTCCAAAGCTCTTCCTGCACCAAATTCAGAGCCCGTATGTTTCAGCAGTTCTGTTTACTCCTGCAGGGATCCACCCAGATAGGTGGGGCCAGGGGCGGGGTGAGTTGTGAGAGGTGGCCCAGAGCAATGGCGGCGACCACCACCACAGCTGGTCCTGCTTCCACAGCTCCCTCCCCTGTGCCGGAACTAGTTGGGCTGAGAATCTGTGTCTGCGGTCCACAGTTCTCAGAATAGCAAATATTCTGTTCTTCTCTGACACTGCTACTGTTCTGCTTCTAGCACCGGGCAGGTGGGGGCGGGGCGAGCTCTGGGAGGGTAGGGAGGGGGCGGCTAGTCTCAGTGCCTAAGGCTTCCATTTTCTGCTTGGCAGTGAGGGCTTAAACCACCATTTTCAGCCTTCTTCCCTCAGTCTTTTCTCCAAGGTCTCTGCCGTGAGCGTTGGGTTCAGCTGTGTGATATGCTGCCCCCTCAGCTCTGTGGGCCGTAAGCGGAGCCCTAGCAGTCCGAGTTCTTCCCTCTCCTGCAGCTGCGGTAGTTCTGGGATGCAGCGAGCTCGCAGCACTGAGCTAGGTCTGCGTCCTGCGCCCGCTCGGCTCCGTCTCCGCACTTCTCCCTTCGCTCCTTCCCTGCTCACGCACGCTATTTGCCCACCTTTAGGTGAATTCAGTAGTGCGCCTCTTCGTCTTGCCTGTCTGCTGTGCAGGGAGTCTTTTGTGGAGTTATTGTTGTTCGATTAGTTGTTAAATTCCAGGGGAGTTTTACAGAGGCTCACCTCACGCCATTTTGCCTGAGGACACTGTTGAAAGTGAAGGTACAGAGTCTGGAATGGGGCTCAGAAGTCTCAATTTATCACACGACCAACCCCCCAGGCTTTGGGTTGTAGAGAGAACACTGGACTTGGAGTAAGAAAATCGATCCTGCAGCCCCTGTTAGCTGCTAACTTCCTTAGTGACAAATGGCAAGTTACTGGCTGGGGTAGGTGAAGTGACTTGCAGAAGACCATACAGATCACCATTGTGGCACAACCAGGACAGTCCAAGTAATAGAAATAAAACCACTTGAAACAAATTACTGTAATTTACCTCAATTTTTATATCCGCTATACTTTGGCAAATCAAGTCTTATTCAGGCCAAAGTGAGAGTACAAAAAAGTAAATCTTGATTTAGCCACCAAAAAACAAATGTGCCTTAAGCACCTACTGATGAGCAAGACAATGTTTCCTGGGCTGCTGTTTCTAGATCCATGTCACTGTAACATGTATCTTCTCTTCCAGTTTTTGTCCTGAGGACCAGCAAAAGTTCTCCATGAATCAACTGCCACTAGCAAATGACCCAAATGCAGAGACAACTTCTGCCAACTTTTTTCAGCCTCCTATCACTTCTGACTCAAATGGAGTCAAGCAGGAGACCCCACAGGATGGTATCCAAATCTGGGAACAGTCATCAACTTCACCGAATTGCCTTTATCTGAAAGTGAGTAATTGGACATGCAGTGAGCAGGACGAAGCCACCTGGCCACAGGTATAGCAGCCCCTTCTCCTCTGCCCTCCAGCCCAGGTCAGGGGTTCTTCACAGAGGCCGGGACCGTTCCCTGTAAGGTACACACCATAAGTATATGCCCTGTGTATGAAATTCAGACTTCAAAGCTCAAAAAAATTGAGGGCAGTTACTCACATGGTGGTAGCACTCACTGCTAAGTAAAAAGATTCTCTTTAGTCTTCCATGAAAAAGTGAGCAGTCCTCGTGGCTATTAAATGCAATCTGACTTAGAAACTTCTCAAAAATATATCACTTGGGAAAAGTGAGTCATGCTGTATGCTGAGCGCGTTGCTCCGGCCCAGACCCCTTATGAACTTGTGGATCTTTAGTTCTGCTAGATAATCCAGGGCCTAGTGTGGATGTGTTCCCTCATACTGAAAATAAGCCAAGGGTCCTTCTGTTGTGTATGCTTGGTATGCATCCATGGGGTGCCCTGTATTTAGCAAGGTATACCCCACCTCGGGGACCATCTGCAGTGGCCATATTTCCAGGGAAGTGGTGGGAGCTGGTCCAGATGGCAGCTATATAGCAGGCTTTGCTCCCAGGTGCACCCCCAGAAGCCCCTTGGGGACCACAAATTCTCAATTTGACAAACAGCAGTTACAAGGGTGTTTTGATTCTAGCTTTAGAAATCTTAGTAGAGCCTAACCTCTTTAAAAAGAAAAACAACCCAACAGCAAGGAAAAAAAACACTAAGCTAAGGCAACATGAAGGAGTTTGGATATTTGAAATGGCTAAGGATGTGATTTATTTCACATGCACATCCTGACCAACTGGGTCACCAGCTCTCTAGAAAGTTGATCCGTTAGAGGGACTGCCCATTCAAAGAGATCAGATGGTCAGTGGACCCTGTGGTTCGGTTTCCACAACAGACTCTGGTGGGACCTTTCCTCATGCCTGCTCTCAAGGCACTTACCCTCTGGATGGGCCCATAGAGGCAGAGCTGAGACAAAGCTGAGCACATATGCCAGGGAAGTGGAGAAGGGAGGACACTGGAAGGGTGTGCAGATGGGAGGACACAGTGGAGCAGCCATGGGAAGGATGGTGTGAGAGCTTCCCTATCTACTAGGCTTCAGGAGCTCCCCACATCCTGCCCTCGCTCATCTCCACTGCCTTCTTGGCCCTGCCTCTCCCCAGGTCCCCAGACACCTCCAGCTCTCTGCCCATAGCCCAGCCCTGCTCCTTCTGTTTCCTCTGTCTTCTCTACCCTTTTGAGTTCCACTTGTTGAAATCTTGCATCACCTTCAAAATCCAACCCAAAGGGGTCCCCCTTTCTCCAACAGAAGACTCCCACAGCACGCTCTTTGTAACTCCACCTTTATGTTTGCCCCTCCTCCCCCTCCACAGCCCAGAGTGAGTTGTTACCTCTCCTGTCACATGGTTCAAGTAGGCCAGGTAGCTGCCAATCAGGCACAGCATTAAAGTCCCTTAATCCCAGCAGAGTAATGGCAAAGTCCAAGGGTGGGGGTGGGGACAGACTTCCCAAGGCCTTGGCTAGCCATGCCTGGCAGAGAAGCTGGGCTGGAGAGGGCCTGACATGGAAACTAGTAGCTTTAAGTATTCAGAGAAGTTTGAGGGAGCCCAGACCTGCTTCTGCTGGTCTTTAAGCCAAGATGTTGTTGGGAGAGAGAAGTGGGGAGGAACCCACTTCCCCCAGCTCCACTTTCTACAAGCACCTTGCAGACTTGTGTTCCAAACAGGAGCTTTTCAGTACCTTGCTGACTTGAACTAAGGGGTCCTCCCACTATTGTAAAACAGGCCCAGGAACTCTAGAAAAGGACTCTACCTTGTTCCCCCTTTTCCCAGCAGGTGCTAGTTCCGGAGGCAGGATCCCAGGAACCGTCAGGTGCACAAGCTGTCCAGAACCCCGCTGAACATTCATCAGAAAATGTCAGCTATTTCTCGTCTGGCGAGGAGCCTGACCTGCACGAGCAGTTCATTCACACCAAGCCTTGAGAGAAGAGGGGGAAACAGGCCAATGAAGCCTGTATGGCCAGGGAACCAAGGTTCAGAGCGTCCCCTGGTGTAAGGGTTGTGGGCCCTTACTTATTTTTCTTTCTCGTGAAGTTCTTGTTTGTAATTGTTACTTGAGTGCAACCTGTTTCTCAGAAATTGTGCTGCACAGGCAGCCTGTGATCCCTAGTGTGCTAAAATTTGACAGCAGCCAAGCCACGGCAGAAGACCACTGTCACCATATCCACTGCCCAGTGTCACACATACCTGTTCTACCATGAGCTGGCAGGCTGCAGAGTCAGCTCAAGTTCGGATATTCTTTTTCTGCCAAGAAATATTTCCAGCATGATTTGTAATCTAGTGAGAAGCTGTCTGTCTTAAGAATTCCTAGGTCTTGGCCTTGACCATTAGGCCCTGCGTTTCCCCCATAGTCTTGTAGGGGAAACCCATAAGAAACAACATTCCAACTCTGAGAAACTGAAATAAGATCAACAGAGGTATTCCAAGCTCAAAGAATCTCAGTTTTACTGTTAAATAAAAATTGTCTGAAAACTTATGACTGACTTTTGTAATCTAGAAATGGTACTGACCCAGCTGACTGGTGCCAGGGTCCTGAGAGAAGGCTTCATTTCCTGGTGGTGTGTCCCTTGCGTGTGACCTGCTCCCCTCAGCCTCTCATTCCCACCTCAGCTCCCTGCCATACTTGCAGAGGCCGTGGGCTCCTGCCTTCCCAGGTGGCTGTGTGCCCAGGCCCTTGATGTAGCTGAAGCCTGCTGCTCAGTCATCGGCAGGAAGGGCCGCCACAGACCCACCAGGCCCACAACAGTGGGCCTAAGCGCTAGCCAGTCTGTAGCCGGTGCTCATGCCTCGTGCCTCCCCTCAGAGGCGAGCATGGATGCTGAAGAACGAGGTGCCCATCCACTTTGCATGCAGGTTCCTTCTCTCCTGCCATAGCCTTCTGGGGGGCAGGCGTACTCCCTGAAGGGAAAGTGATTAAGCAATGTGCTCTCTGGTCAAGCACCAAGGAGAGCATCTTCCCAGCTCTCCACACAGGGGGTGGGGAGCGCTAGGATAACTTTACCAGAAGTCATTGTGTACCTTTAATGTCAGTCTTTAGGTAATGAACCATTGCTGGAAGAAGGCAAAGCAAACTTCCAGTCTCCAGTAGCAAGTGAAAAGAAAGGGGTCACATGAGTTCTCACACCCACAGGAGGAGCTTGACGTTCCTCAGCCAGCCTGCTCTCTATCAGGGTGCCATGGACTGAATGTGTCTCCCCCAAATTGATATGTCCGTTGAAGCACTACCCACAGTGTGATGGAATCTGGAGGTGGGGCCTTTGGGAGGTGCTAGGTTTAGATGAGGTCGTGAGGATAGGATCCTCATGATGGGATTTGTGCCCTTATTAGAGGAGACACACAGAACTTGCTCCCTCTCTCACCTTGTGTGCACAAAGAGTAGGTCATGGTAGCACACTGCAAGATGGGGGCCACCTACAAGCCGAAAGAAGATGTCTCAGAATTAAACCTACCTTGCTGGCACCTTGATCTTCGACTTCCAGCCTGCAGAGCTGGGAGAAATAGAGGTCTGTTGCTGAAGCCCCCCATCTATGGTATTTTGTTATGGCAGCTGGAGCTGACCAAGACACAGCTCTGTTTGCTTTCAGGCACATCTCTTTGTAGCAATTGAAGGAGCAGCCGAAGGCCCAGCCACTTTTCTGAGTCACTACTTGGCACTCAAAGGTGCATCTCCCATTGAGTTCAGCAGATGCAGCATGTGACCAACAACCTGGTCTCTGGGGCTGCCCAGCAGAGATGGGAGCAGAGGTCAGGAGCATTCCTGATACCCTCTGATTTTCGATAGGCAGAGTTAGAAGTGACTGGCATTCTGGGGTGTTGGCAGGGAATTTGTTCCCTCCTGCACAAGCAGCAGCCTCTCTTGAGAGACCAAGCTGGAAGGCGTTTGCCACCACCTATTGGGAGGTCATGGGGCCACTGTGCCCCCTCCTGCCAGAGGGTATAGGAAGGATTGCATATGTGTGAAAGTGGTGAGAGATTGCAAAGGCGTGAGAGGCACTGCCCCACTGGCATGATCCCTGGCCCAGGCTCAGGGGTCAAAGGCTGCTTGGAGATGGGGCATCAAGGCATGCAGGCTCCTTCTGGCTAGTCAGTCAGCTGGTAGCATTCCAACCGTGGGGGCAGCTCAGCTCAGAGGCTTACTGGATGGCCTCGGTAGTTCCTATAGCTGGACCTGATGTTGGAGCAGGAAAAGGATTTGTCCCTGCCCTGTTTCTCTCTTTACATAGCAAGGGAGAGATGGTCAGGGAGGCCCCATTCTGCTTTGGGCAGGTCATTTAAGGACTCTGGGCTTTAGTTTCTCCATTGGAAATAAAGGAGGGAGGAGGACACAATGCCTTTTCTACTTAGCTCTCAGAGACAAGGCTAACTGGAATGGTAGCACCGAAAAAGCTTTTGGGAAAGGTGCTATAAAAGCCGACTAGGCTGGAGCCATTCCATTGTGATTATTGTTTGAATTCAGGGTGTGTCTGGGCCGAAATTTGTCTGATCTGGTCCAAGTGATGCTGGCTTCAGCACCGCCTGGGTTTCAGACAAGGATTCTGCACTGGGAAGTCTGTGGTCACCTCAGGCGCTGCCTCAGTGCACCGCTCAGTGGCCAGCTCAGCCCCAGAGCCAGGTTGCCACAGAGTCAGGGGGGCCAGCTGCCCAGGCCTGTTTCTTCCCTGGGATCTCCTCAGGGGTAACTGCAAAGACACCCCATCTTAGCATGGGGGCATTTGGGAATACAGGGGCCAAAGGCCAGAAGCAATCCTCGCACACAGGATCGTCCAGTTGTGAGTTTGCTTTGTGTATTACTGAAGTCAAACCACGGTGAGTGCGTTCTCTGCAGCTTCTCAGGCAGTTCCGGGCCCAGTCCCTCCTCTGAGAAGACTGGGCACAAGACAAAATTTGAAGGCCACAGGTCAGCCTGGAAATAGCTATGGCTGGCCCTGTGGTCTGTGCAAAACTGCACCAGGAGGCTCTGGGGACACTGCAGCCCATAGCACATTTCACCAGGGAGCTCTTCAGATGCACCCCACACCTGGAACTACTCAGGATAAGTGTTTTCCGTCCATCACCCTCCCTCCTGGCCCCACATGCTGCGCGCACACAGTGCACAGCTCACGCAAGCCCTCTCTTCTTTACTTTGGGGCTCTTCTCAGGGGTGGGAAATACAACAGCGATAGACGAGCTGATCTCAGGGAAGAGGTTGGGAGGGAGAATCCAAAGGCAGAGCTGGCCTTGCTCCCGGGACACCATGCCCAGTGCCCCAGCCTCGGCACCAGGCTCTCCTTCCTGGGCAGCCTCTGAGAGGTAGCCATGTTCCGCCCCAGGCCTTGGGCACAGTGGCCCACACACTACTCAGTGGTGGGGCACATGGCTTGGGACATGAGTGCTGCCTGTTGCCAGAGTTTCTGGACCTTGCTGTGCGCCTCTGCTGGGGTAGCTGTGGCCTTCCCCCTCACCCCAGCTGCCTGGACCACAGCAGGTTCCCCCGTGAGCGGGAGGTATAGACACAGGGGCTGGAGGTCTTGTAGACAGAGGGTTCCTGCAGCAAGAACGGGCCCAGACACAGTAGATTCAGAAGCTGCAGGTCCGCAGGTCTGGGCCTTCTTTCCTTGGCACAGCCACCAGCAGCCCCAAGATTCAAAGCAGGGAGCCCCCAGCAATGCTGTCAGCAATGTGCCCCTTGCCCAGACCATCATCCCCTTACCATTACCCCGCAAGACTTGATGGTGGCTTGGTGTGGATTTGTTTACCCCCTAGCATGTCTGGAAAAGCATGGAGTTGCATTTCTCTTTGGGTTGGTAGGCGGAGGAAGTTGGAAGAACACAATAGAGGTGTCCTGGCTGCCAGCTGGTAGAGCTTCCAGACACAGCCGCCGCGACCTCCCGTTAGCTCATTCCCCCGTAGGCAGCACAGTCTCCTCACTGAGCAAGTCTCAGTTTGGATGTAATAGAATATTCCATGCATAGGCTTAACAGCTGAATATTAATGTGTTTTCTATGGCATCAACATTTTATAAATGTTACTCTTCCCAGATGCCTGTGATAATAAAGAAAGAGGAGTGTTATTAAAATTGCCAGCCCCCGCCCATGTTCCTCCTCGATTCCATTCGCAGCAGACAGCACAGCTAATGCCCTCTGCGGTAACTTAACTGTTCCAAGGATTTTGGAGATGCTGAAAATGACGATAGACCTGGAATGTTCTGGGGTGTGAATGTTGTTCACCCTTGCCGTAATCACTGGGAAGGAGAGGTTGAGGGAGAAAAGGCGAAGGGGATAAGGTGGGCATGGGAGCTCAGGACTGCAGCTTCTCTTACTAAGGTGAGAGGATGGATTTGGTCCTCCAGCCTCAGGAGAGACCACAGCAGATGCCATCACCATCTCTCAAAATGGACTATAACAACCTCAATGGAAACTCTCTGGTTTATAGCTAAGACCCAATGAAATGTTCCATGGGGGATATTAAATAATTGGGATGCATTTCTGTTTTCACGGGCAAGCAACATGATGTTGAATGGTTCTCCATTGGTTATCAGATGAAATCCAAGTTCTTAGCCTGGCTTGCTCTGACCTCCCCCTTCCTCCACGGCTGCATGTCCGTCTTCCTTTCATCCACTCTGCCCTCTGCCTCACTGGACCTTTGGGTTTGACACAAGCCCTGGCCTTTCTGCCCTCATGGATTTGTCACTTCTGTATACCCGGAATGTCCTTCTATCTGCAGTTCCAACCCTTGCCTATGATGCAAAGCCTCGTGGGGAGGCTCCCTCGTCTCCATGTCTCTCCCCACCACACTGCCTCTCCGTGCCTCACTCGGGGTACCCATGTGTCTGTTCAGCCCCTGCCGTACTTGTGGCATCACCGCTTTCTATGGCAAAGCCTGGGGCAGATCTTGGAGGCCCCCATACCACAATGCCTTGTAGACAGAGCTTTCCCTCCACAGATGTTCTGTGAATATTTTTGTGACTGAGGTCCTTAGAAGTCACCTGGAAAAGGTTTCACAAAGAAAAATAGCTGCTTGAGACAGGATCATCCTGAGGGAAGTCAAGGCCCTCGAGTCTTATTGGGTAACTACCCAGCAGCTTGGAGGGGTCAGGCCAGGCCCTGGGGCCAAAAGGTAGCCCATACCCCCAGCCCTGGACCCCAGGAAAGCCTTGCTCCTCCACTCACCCTCTATTTAGCTCAGGCATATGTGTTCTTAAGCTTCTCAACATTAGCCAGTAACTCGGCCACTCTTCAGGCTTCTTCCTCAGGGAGGGACTCAGAGATGAGGGTGCACACAGCCTGTTGAAGTGCCCTGCAGTGGGGGTACAGGCCTGGCCCCCGCACTGCCACTTTCCTATGGGACTGTGGGTAGGAGGGCGCTTGGTGGATAAGAGAGCGGGAGGGTGTAAGTCAGGGAGCTCAAAGCACCCCGAGCGAGCGGGCAGGGGCCCTGGTGGTAGCTCCACTGAACATCTGCAAATCCCAAAGGTGGGAACACTGCAGGGAGACTGGGAAGGAGGGCGGGGAATTGGCAATGACAACTAAATGCCAAGAGGCCTGAAACTCTGGGAACCATGGATGCTTCCTGCCCAGATGCAGGCCCTGACCCTGAAGGTCAAAGGGTAATTAACCACATGGTCACATTGTTGATGAAACAAAACCCACAACCCTGCACAATCAAAACATGTCAAAGGCATGGAGGCAAAGGTCAACAGACAGGACAGACAAATTGCAGTCCTTAGAATCACACACAGAAGTGTTTATGTAATTTGTTTAGAGCTCTACCCTCAGCTGGTGGGGAAGGTAGTGGAGAGAGGGGCTGGAAGTTCAGTGCAATGGGCGTGACTTCAGCCGAGAACTGGGCTCGGGTCTCTGGGTGAGAGCTCGGCTCAGGGACAGATTTACGCCCAGAATCTTGAAACACGGTGTCCTGCTAGGAAAGTTGGCTGCTTGCCAAGAGGGGTGTCTGTGGACAGCAGGGGACCTGGGCAGGAGGTGAGGCCACCCAGTTTAGTGTTGCTCCTTTATCCTCCCCTCACCTGCTTGCAGACAATGCCCACCAGTTACCAGATGGGATGTGGTGCCAAGGAGGGCAACACACTGAACTTCTATTCTCAATTTCTACCTGCTACCTACTTGCACTGAAACCTTGGGCAAATCACTTGACCTCTCCGTGTCTCTTCTGATTCTGTGGAACAGAGAGGCAAAGACAAGAGGTCTGCTCCAGATGAAGGAACAAATGAAGGAATGAGGGAATAAATGTCAGTCTGTACCCTGCCAGTCAGGCCCCTTTGCCTGCCCCGCCCCCGCCCCCACCGCTTTAATGGAGACACAGAGGGGGTGCCTGGTCCCTGAGAAGATCGACATACTACAGAGACCACCCACCTCCTTGTTGCATTCACCTCCCATTCCTCTCCTGCCCTGGTCCTTTCTGCTCAACTTACGTGCATGCTCAGGATAGTAGTCCCCTGGAAGCCACCCTTCAGACTCACCTCCTCTGACTGCTTCACTGTCTCCCTCCTCAGCTCCAGGCCCCCACCTGGGAAGTGATCCATGACTTCCAAACCTCAGTACCCCATCCCTGCACTCTCCACCAGCTTCCCGACCCTTAGATCCCATTGCATACCGGACGCTTCCCAGGGCTGTCCTCCAGACATATCAACATCAACACAGCCCAAACCAGGCTCTTCAGCATCTCCTGAAAGCAGCTCCCCTCTCAGGGACAGGTACTTTCATCGTTTCAGTAACCCAAGCTAATAGACGTTGAATTGGCCTTGACTCCCCCCTTTCCCCAGTCTAACCTCTTGGGCGTAATTGTCTGTTTCTTTCATGGACACATAGTAGCGGGGAGGGGAAGTGTGAATAACTGAGGGAATGAATGAGTGAACAGATAACTGTATAGTCTTCATTGTCTAGTGTTCCCAGCATGGGCTGCACGTACAGGAGGCATCAGGGAAGATCTGTTGAACAATGGGCTCTCTCCTCTCCACCAGAGACTTTCCAGGCATCTACTTAAGCCAAAAGCCTTTCCAGGGTCTGGGCACTTAGCTCTAGAGGCCTCTAGGTTGGGACAGCCTGTGAGGCTATATACCATGGTACCAGCCAAGGTTGATGGTTCAGTCCTCAGGGCCAGCTCATAGGTTGGGCTCTTGGTACCAGCTTCCCATACTTAAGGTTGCCCAAGAACACTCAGAGGCTGTTCCTGTGGTTGCTCAGGCTGAGGCGTTGCCCAGAGCTCAGACATGGGCCAGGAACACAGGACCAGTAGAAGGAAGGAGGTTCCCTAATCTGTCTCAGGGCTCATGGTTTCATTTGTTCCTGCCCCACTCACCCCACCACCAGCCATGTGGTGGTACCCACAGTGGGCTCCAGCTTGGGTAGACAGCATCATTCACCTCCAAGCCATAGGGCAGCTTAGGTCCGGCACAAGGGCTTCCGGTGCTCTGGGTACATCACCCCCAAACTTCAGGTGGGGCTTGGTCGGACTCATTTCTTATCGTCTCTTGCCCCCTGGCGTGTAGTCGCAGTACTGCAGCTCTCCAGTGGCCTCCCTTGTGACCAATCTAGTTAATATTTCCTGAGCACCTAATCTGGGCCAGACCCTATGCCAGACAGAATTCTATTCTCAAGATCTCAGTCCAGCCCTTAGTCAGCTTCCTGGTATATGTCTCTCCTCTACTGTCCAAGTGCCCTCAGAGGCATGATCCATCATACAATCACTCCCTGTCCCCTCTTTCCCTCTGTCACAATCGACCGACAAATCCCCAGCTTTGGATGAACCCAACTATTTGTGCTTTGTGTGTCTGCACTTAAGTGTCTCTGTGTTGCTAGAAAGAATCACACAAGCTGATAGATTTTGCATCCCTATAGAAATAGCATCTCCAACCCCACCCAGGCACACCTCACTGCTCCGAAGGACTTCATGTTTTGTGTTTTTCCAGTCATATTCTTAGAACAGTTATTTGCTCTCTCTTCAAAGTCCCCATGTCTTCCCACTTTGCTCCTGCTTGCCTTGTCCATATTCAATTTAGAAATTAGAAGACATTGAATGGAAATTCCCTCATCATCTCATCACCAAGCCTATTAATCTGCCTTCCTCTGTAATCAACCTTTCTTTCTTTGCTCAAGCTAAAATAGTGGAACTATCTCTTCTCCTAAAACTCATACTTTCTTTTTTTTTAATTGGGGTGACAATTGTTAGTAAAGTTACATAGATTTCAGGTGTACAATTCTATATTACATCATCTATAAATCCCATTGTGTGCTCACCACCCAGAGTCAGTTCTCCTTCCATCACCATATATTTCATCCCCCTTACCCTCATCTCCCTCCCCCCACCCCCCTTACCCTCTGGTAACCACTAAACTATTAAGACTCATACTTTCTCTGCATCTTGGATCCCGTCCCTTCCCACATACCCCTCTCTTCAGCATCACTGAATTTCCCTTCTCTATTTGACTAGTTCCATCACCAGGCAAACATGCTGTAATATTTCCCATCTTTAAAAACAATCAGCCCTTGACTCCCACATCTTCCCCCAGCAATTACCACATTTCTCTGCTCCTTTCCAAAGCAATTGTCGGAAGGTACTGTCTTTACTCCCTCTCTCTTCCAAGGGCAGTCACCAACACACTCGAATCCAGTCTCAGCTCTTACCATTCTACTAAAATACCTCTTTTCAGGGTTGCCTATGAACTCCATGTTGTCAAGCTCACTCTTGACTTCTCTGCTCTAGTGTTACTCTCGTTTTCAGCAGTGTTGATTCACTGGACAACCCTTTCTCTCTGTTAAGATTCTATGACACCTCACTTCTGTTTCTGCCATCTCCTACTTCACTGGATGCACCTTCTCATTCTCCTTTGCTGGTTCTTCCCCTTGACTTCTAAACATTGCAGGGCTCAGAACTTGGATCTTAGATTGCTTTCTACCTCCTTTCACACCCTCTGTGATCACATACATCCAGTCCCATAGCTTTAAATCTCTCTCTCTCTCTCTCTCTCTCTCTCTCTCTCTCTCTCTCTCTCTCTCTCTCTCTCTCTCACACACACACACACACACACACACACACACACACACACACATTTCTTTACTGAACCAGATTTATACATGCAACTGCTCACTTTATACCCCCAAAGTCAGATACCTAATTGGTATTTCAAGCCTAATATGCCCAACATAAACCTTCTGATACCTCCACAAGCTTGCTTGTCCCATAGTCTCCCCTCTTCAATAGATGAAACCCTCATTCACCTAATTCTCTAAGCCAGAATCTGGTGTTATGGGTTGAGTTGTGTCCCCCAGACATTAATGTTGTGAAGCCTTAACCCCCAAGTACTTCAGAATGTGACCTTATTTGAAAATAAGGTCATTGTACATGTGATTAGTTAAAATGAGTTCATATCGGAGTGGGGCCCCAGTTGAATAAGACTGGTATCCTTATGAAAGGTAAAATTTGGACACAGGCACATACCCGAAGATAATGCCATGTGAACATGAAGCAGAAACTGATGGGCAGGAATGCTTCTATATTTTAAGGAATGCCTAAGATTTCCAGTGAACCACCAGAAGCTGGGGGAGGGGCCTAAAAAAGATTCTCTGTCAGAGCCCTCACAAGGAACAACCCTGCTGACATCTTGATCTTGGACATCTAACTTCTAGAACTGTGAGAAAATAAACTTCTTTTATTTAAGCCACTGTTGCAGACTTAATTGTGCTCCCCTATTTATATACTGAAACCCTAACCCCCAATGTGACTGAATTTGGAGATAGGGCCTTTAGGGAAGTGATTAAAGTTCAGTGAAGTCAGAAGGGTGGGGACCTAATCCAAAGGACTGGTGTCCTTATAAGAAGAGGAAGAAACACCAGAGATTCTTCTCTCACTGTGAGCACACAGAGGAAAGGACACGTGAGGACACAGCAAAAAGGCAGCTGTCTGCAAGCCAGGAAGAGAGCCCTCACCAATAACTGAATTTGGCAGCATGTTGGTCTTGGACTTTTAGCCTCCAGAACTGTAGAAAATAAATGTCTGGTTAACCTGCCCAGTCTGTGGTATTTTGTTACAGCAGCTCGAGCTAAGACAGTCACCCAGTTTGTGTTACTCTTGCAAACGAATGCACTTGCTATCATCCTTAATTACTTCCTTTTCCTGAACTCTCCATATCCACTCAATATCCACATCTTATTGGCTCTAACTCCAAAATCTATCTAGAAGCCATCTACGGCTTTTCATCCGCAAAGCTCCACCATCATCTCTCACATGTCTCACTGCTATAACTTTTTAACTAGTCCCCTTACTCCCATTCTTGCTCCTTCCAGTTCATTCCCTATGCAGCATTCAGAGTGATCTTTAGAGAATATAAAACTGAGCACGTCACTTGCTTGCTTAAAACCCTCAAATGCATGTCATTGCACTTAGAAAGACTGTGAACCCTTTTCAAAGTGCTCTAAGGCCCTGCAGCAATTGGCCCCTGCCCTTTCTCTGAGCTCATCTCCTCGTATTAGTCATGCCCCAGCCATACTGGCCTCCTTTATGGCCCTAGCACATCAATCACTTTTATGGCTTGGGGTTTTGCACTTACTGTTCCTTCTGCCTCAAATGCTTATCCCTACCCCCTCACACCAGCGTTACATGACTGTGTGCTTTTAGGTCTCAGTGTAAATGTCACTTCCCTAGTGGCATAGTACAATTGTGAGTGGGATGTTTTTCCCATTATATTTTCTAGCAGGTTATTGCTGATTTATAAGAAAGGTGTTGATTTTTTTGTAAATTGTCTTATAGTTATCTGCCTTGCTAAAAACATTTTTTAGTTAATGGTCTTTACCTTTCTAAGCAGGCAATCACAGAATTTGCAAACACTGATACATTTTTGCAACATATAATTTCCAATAGATATGTTCCTGTTTCTTGGTCTAGTTTTATTACATAATTTTAACTAAAATCCCCTCCCTTTTCATAAACCCCTATAACAACACAAATCATCTCATTTTGTACTTTTTGTTGAATAAAGGAGTATAAATGGATTTAAATATATTGAATAAATAACTATTTGGCTTCTGCTCCCACCTCTGATTCCCCACTCCCTCCAGAGTCCAGGAAACAGGGTGGACAATCATTAGACATATATTGAAAGAAAAATGAAAGAAATGGAGATATTCTAATGGAAGCATGTAGTGGCTTGTTGAGTGAAGGTAAAAATAACAGAGAGACCATTTCTCACTAGAAGGAGTGTGTCAGCGCAGGCTTCTACTGGATCTCAGCTCCAAATGGATTTCACCAGTCGGATGAGGGGGGGGGGGGTTGAGGAAACAGCCACAGGAAAGGCCTGGGAGCTACGAAAGTGTTGTAAGCCTCATCTCACTCTGTGAGCTTCCACCCTTTCTGGGCCTCTGAATTTATTTTTTTGCTCCAACTATAAAGCTGGACGGATGGAGCTTTCTATGTTTAAAAGAAATGGAAAAAATCACAAAGGAAGAAAAAATAATAGATTCATCTACATTAAAACAGTAAACTTCTGTATGCCAAGAAGACAAGCAACAATAAAAGACAAACAAGAAAGTATGTGCTATTTATCAGTGTACCTAATGTGCAAAGAGCATATGTGAATCAATAAGAAAAGCACTAAGATCGCAGCAAAAACAAAAAAAAAATGAAAACACACAGCTAATTCGCAGAAAAGGAAAACAGTGAGTAAACATATGAACAATTAAGCATGATAAAAGCATAAACTAAAACAATGAAATACTTTATAAATTTTGCAAAGAAAATTGAATTACAATATTGCTTGCTTACAAGGGAGAGGTGAAAAAAATACTGACTATACACTAGAATTTGTTACAACTTTGTTGTATAACCACTCAGCTCTTCAGGGTCGGACCCTTTAAAGCAGGGGTGTCCAAACATTTTTCAATGTTTTTCACCAAGGGCCACATGCGGTAAAATATATAAACAGCCGGGCCACTCACTCGAGGTGAAACACGTATTGCCTCACCTGGTTTATTTAAATAAACTAAACATATTTTTGGAATTTGCTGCGGGCCAATTAACAATGGATTGTGGGCTGCAGTTGGCCCGTGAGCTGCAGTTTGGACACCCCTGCTTTAAAGGTACATGTTCTTTAACCAGGAATTTTACTGCTAGGGACCCATAATTCTGCTTTGAAGAAGTACATGCATATTCTCACATGAGGACGTGCTGACCAAAAGATCCTCAAAGGCAGAGGCTGGGTAGACTCTGTCTTTAATCCACATCATCCCTGATTTACAAGAAGCATTTTTTTAAAAAGAAGAAGAATCATTCAGTGGTTATTTATTGAGCTGAATTAGGCTAAAAGCTGAATAGAATTCTAAAACAACATAATGAGACTACTCTGTGTTAGTTACCTCCCACTCACTGTGAAGTTCACCGAAACTTTGGTTAATTGCAACACACACACACACACACACACACACCAGGGGTGCCAAAAAAACTGTATACAAGTGGACACTTTGGTCAGCATTGCTCAAGCAGTAGTCCGCCGTCATCAGAAGTGTCTGGACGCTGATGGTAACCACTTTGAGCACCTCTTGTCATTGCAGAAGTCACACGGGACTTGTATTCATCTTTTGTTATCAGTATATATTGAATATTAAAAATGTAATAGTTTTTTTTTCTTAAAATGTGTATACTTTTTTGGCACTATATATATGTATATTATATATATATATATATAAAATCATGTAATATATTTTATGTATAATATAATGTTATATACTACATAACATAATAGTTTATACTGCATATTATATATGCTAACATATATAATATGTTATATATTATATATATAAACTATATATAGCACATTCGAATATGCAGAACATATAAGAAGAAAACTAGAAAACCTTACTGAGAAACATCACACAAGATTTAGGAAAATAAACAGGAATTTCAAAAGGTTGATTGAAACGATTTATATTGTAAAGATACCAATTTCTCCAGATTTATTCCATAAATTTAATGCAATTACAAACAAGAAGGCAATAGTGTTATTTTTTTTTGCTTTATGAAACTATTTTAGAGTTTAAATAGAAGGATAAATAAGCAATGATAAAATTTTGGAGGGAAAGAAGTAGAAATATTTTGGGGCAAGGGGTGTGAGGGTGCTGGATCCACTATGTATTAATAGGTGTGTTAAAGCTGCACTTGTCCTAATGGTATGACTGCCATAGGAAGAGATGGACTAGACCAGAAACAGAGCCACGGATATGTAAGAAAGATGTGGTAGGACTGGCGCTTCCATCAGTGTGGCATAGCTGTGGCTCCAGAGTTCCTTTCAAGATGAATCTTCAGGGTAGTTCTCTGGTCAGTACGGAGGGGAGGGGATTCTTGAAGGCTGAGGAAGTATTAATTGTTCACATCAAAGAAATGCTGGGGGATGGGTCGGTAATGGATATTACAGGGGATTGTGGGGACAGAGCCAGGAGTGCAGTTTCCAGGCTCTCAGCCTCACGTGGAAAGGTGCTGGCTCAGGTAGTAAATGGCCATCAACTGTGATTGGATGGCCATCAGCTGTGGCTAGTTGGCCGTCAGCTGTAACCAGTGAGCCATTGGCCACTAATATAACTGCTGTGGCTACGCTAGCAGCGGATGGTGGCCGGCAAGTGGGGATTATAGTTAGCACAGCAGATTGCAACTAGCAGGGTGGATTGCTGCTAGCAAGTTGGGTTGGTTGGTTGGCAGAGAAGTGGACGGCGGGTTGCAGATAGTGGGGCTCCTGCTTCCTGTGTCTCCCACCCAGCCACCAGCGAGACTATAGTGGTATGACTCCCCTATCTATGGCTCCGTGGGTGTTCCTTTTTGGCCTCACCATGTCTTGCGTTCTTATGTGGGGAGCAGGACCAGAGACCCCGCATGACACCCCGCGTGACAGGATCAAGTCCCTTAAGCCACCCCTTCTCTCCAACACTGGTGGAGAAATAATGGTGCTAGACTTATAGGGGGGGATCATTTCATAAACTATGTAAATGTCTAACCACTATGCTGTACACCTGAAATTAATATAAAATAATATTGACTGTCAATTACAATCTGAAAATAGTCATGGGGATGTAAAGTACAGCAAAGGGAATATAGTCAGTAATATTGTAATACCCATGTACAGTGTCAGGTGGGTAATAGACTTATAGGAGTTATCACTTTGTGAGGGATGTAAATGTCTAATCACTATGTTGTTTTGTACACCTGAAACTAAAGTCCTTCATGTAACTTAAGAAATATGTACATGTTAACTAATGAAAACATAAAAATACATGGTAGAAATAGTACATTTTTTTTTAAATGTCAGAGGTGGAGAAAGCCTTTGCAAGCATGAAAGCAAAGGGAAAACATAGTCAAGTACCAAAGATATGTGTACAAGCAGGGTCATAACAGCGTTGCTTATAAAGGGAAAGAAAGAAATGAGAACAAGAGTAGGAAATAGTTGGTTCAAATACACCCTTTATTGCCTTGACAAGCAGAGACACCCATGAGATCGCCAGATCTTGTTAAGAGAAAAAAAAGCAGTTCACAGTTCCTGTTTGTGAGAAAAATATGTACGTGGAAGAAAACATACGGTGGGATCAATCTCAAATACCAAAGTGATTCTCCCCAGATGGTGAGATTATGGGTGATTTTTAACTTTCTATTTTATGTATGTATATTTTGCCTTAATATTTTTATAATGTAAATGTTATGATTTTTATAATCAGATAAAAACAAAGGAAATCAAAAACCTTTACATTTATGAACTAAATGATAGAAAATTGGATTTGTGTAGTGCAACACAGGAAGACTATATATTCAAATTTTAATCATGGCTTTCTCTGACTGGTGGGATTGTACATGGTTATTTCTAAAATTGCCACAATGATAGGATGTTATTTTTGGAATTAGAACTCAAACAAATAGATACAATTCCTGGGCTATGTGGTGGGAAAAGAGATTGGAAAGGCAGGAAGGAGCTGAGGCTACAGAAAGGAGCTGACAATCTGGCGAGGAAACCGGAAATGAACCAGAAAAACGGCGGCGTGGTAGATACTGTAAAGGAAAGGCAGCAGCATCTGGGAAGTAACACAGAGAGGGAGAAGTGGCCTCATCTGAGCTCCTCTTTTACCACTCTTCCACACTGAGCTCCTGTCACCTCCTCATGTCTCTCATTCCACAAGGGTCAGGTGACAGACAGCAGCAAAACAGTTGTATAGCGTGCAGCTGCACCCTTAGGTGGGAAGAAGGCATGGTGGAGAGCTCCATCCCTCACTGGAACCAGGGAAATGGATGAGAAACTGCCGTGTGGCAGTCTTGCATGAGATGGAAAGGTACATGAGAAAGGGTCTTACGACAGCTCCTCACAAGATTGCCCATCTTCCGGTGCTCCTGGGAGAATCATGGGCCATTCCACCAAGACTTGAGTCAACCTGTGGTTGAGCCTTGTGTACATAGCCTATTTGAAGACGTGCAAAGTCACCAGAGTGCCATGGCAGAGACCTTCCCTTGCACTCCTTGTACCTCAAATATGCAAAACACACTCTTGCCTCAGGGCCTTTGCACTTGTTACTGTTTTCTAAAATACTCTTCTCCCGTTTGTCTGCACAGCTATCTCCATTACCTGCTTTAAATGCTGCTCAATTACTACCCCTCAGTGAGTGGTTCCCAATCCCTTACCCCCCAGAACTGACCATCCCCTCTTTCTGCTTTTCTTTTCTTTTTTTTTTTTTTGAAGGCCTTATCACCATCTGACATGCTAAGGAGTATAACACATTTTTACTTTCGCATTTGATTCATATTTCAGTCTCTGAAATAAGGATGACTCTCATTTTACAACACTGCCAGCTGGACACCAATCACAACACACATACAAACATCAAAAGGACCAATATCAAAACCTGCAGGGTGAGTGTCGGTGTTGGAGAATAAATCTTGAGACAATAGGAAATCCCTCCTTTAAACTCTACTCTAGGAACCAATGGCTATGGGCACAGGGTGCAGAGGTGGTGCCCAGGGTGGTGAATAAAATGTGATCTGCTAAATTAGGTACATTCTCTAAGCAGGAGTACAAAGTGGGCTAGCATCTGGGAATCACAAAGCCTGCTTTAGGGCCTGCAGGCAGCCTCCCCAACAGTCCTGACGGCACAGAGGAGGATGCTGGGTTGAAACACAGGCCAGCAACAAGTCTGAGTCAAAAAGTGACTCAGGTGAGTTGGCCTTGGAATGTAGGCAAGTTTACTTCAACAAATTTATTTTGTTTATATTTTCCTTTTTATGCAAGCACCAGAGAGACCTGTGATAAAAAAAAAACCCCACAATGTCTTATGAAGTCTAAAAGAGCTCTTTCAATAAGTATTAAATAAAAATTGCATGTGCTAAGCAAGCATTGTTTCATGGCTTAATTGGAAGCACAGCTTAGTTGCTGGGTCATGCAATTGATGTCATCTTCGATTTGATGGACTATGATCCATATTGTGCTTATTTATTACTGTGTTGTCTGTCTTCTCTCACTGTCACATCCACGAAGGCCAGGCCTTGAGGTGACTTGGTTCACTGTTGTGCCCTAAGCCTCTAGAACATACCTGGGCACAGTGGCTGCTTAACAAACATTTGTTACACACTTTGAACAGGGAATTCCAGGCAAAGTGAACAGCAAGTGCAACGCATCCTGACGTGGGAACATGTTTCAGGTGCTCCCTGAATAGCAAGGAGGCCACGGTGGCTGGTGGTGTCACCTCTAATGCTTGGTGAACATTCCAGTCAAGGCATTGGCTCTAGGAAGCTCAATACCTTCTGAAAGCCGGCATGATTCCGGCGCCCCACCTGTAATCAGAAGAGTCAAGGAATGTATTTGAATGTAACTTTGGAGCCCTCAAGCATGGTTGGTGCAACTTATGTGCTAATGGCATTCAGAGGGGCCTGGCATAGGAAAGGGATGTCCTCACTGTTGCTGGTAGGGGTTGCGGGGCAGGGAGTGGGATTGTAGTGGTCCTGGTGGTAAGTACAGTGCCCACAGTGTCCAGGAGGTGGCAGAAAGGAATGATATGTACAGGGGCTGAGGTCTTTGGGAGCCTGTTGCTTAAGCATCTTTTCCTGAAGTAGGGTGTGTGTGTGTGTGTGTGTGTGTGTGTGTGTGTGTGTGTGTGTGTGTGATGGAACGGAAGGAATGCGTGATGGCGTTGGACTATATAATGGCCACCCAGCCCCGGCCTGAGCCTGGCCCAGGTAACCGTACTCAGACCTCTCAGGAGCCCTGTCCTGGGCCCTGAGATGCTTTTGCTGACTCCTGGCATTTCTAAAGACCTCATGTGCTTGTTCACTTGACCTCTTAAATCTGAGGTCAGGCTACTTCCTCTTACAGTCCATCTTCTGGGAGCTCTCCGCTGGTGTGTGTGTGTGTGTGTGTGTGTGTGACAGAGAGAGAGAGACAGAGAGAGAAAGAAAGAGACAGAGAGAGAGACAGAGAGAGAGACAGAGAGAGAGAGAGAGAGACAGAGAGAGAGAGACAGAGAGAGAGAGAGAGAGAGAGACAGAGAGAGAGAGACAGAGAGAGAGAGAGAGACAGAGAGAGAGAGACAGAGAGAGAGACAGAGAGAGAGAGACAGAGAGAGACAGAGAGAGAGACAGAGAGAGAGAGAGAGACAGAGAGACAGAGACGGAGAGACAGAGAGAGAGACACAGAGAGAGACACAGAGAGAGAGAGACAGACAGAGAGAGAGAGAGACAGAGAGAGACAGAGAGAGAGAGAGACAGAGAGAGAGAGACAGAGAGAGAGAGACAGAGAGAGAGAGAGACAGAGAGAGAGACAGAGACACAGAGAGACAGAGACAGAGAGAGACAAAGAGACTTCCTGTGCAGAAAGTCAAGATTAGAGCAGTGTTTCTGAGTGTTTGGCCCACGTGGGGCGCTGCATGCAGGTGACCGGCATGCTGGCTATTGGGTCAGCTCCCCCTCAGACCAACTGTTTCTGCATGAGATGTCGTCCAAGACATGAGAACTGCCATGGTTAAAAGGCAACTCAGATGATTCCTATACATCACAGGAACACCAGTCTGGAAGTTCCTTTACTCCTAGTCAGGGCAGATGGCCTAAGGGACTATGACTGCCCAGAGAAAGGGAGGAAATTCCACTGCCACGGCAGAGGTGCCAGGGACATTTCAAACACTGAGGGAACTTTGAATTCCTCTTTAGGGAAGGCTCAGCCTCCAATCTTGGGTAGTTCCTCAGCTATCTTCAAGTTCCCAAGATTCCGGCCCCTCAGACCTTGACTGCCCAAGGGAAACCCTGGGCCACATGGGAAGGATTCTCAGCCCCGGAGCTGATTGCTGAGAGGTAGTCCAACACCAGCTGGGGAGGTAGAAGCTGCTCTGCTACCCCTAGTTCTGTTACCTCACTATTTGTCCAACCTCCCCTACCAGAGTTTGTCTGAAGAACATCAGAGCTTTCTGAGAGCCTCCCAAGGCACCAGGTGGGGGTGGAGGGTGAGGGTAGAAACTCCCTTGTGATGATATGCAGATTTTCAGGCTGAATTTCGCCTTTGGGCTGAAAGAAATCAACCCAGAAGCACCTGGTGTGCCAGACCATTTGCTCAAGACTAGTATATTTTTGTAGCTCGCATTGATTGAGACCCCACGGAACTAGGTGCTTTGCCAAACTCTTCACTTACATTATCTCATCCAGTCCTCACAATGATTTTTGAAAGTGAGATCTCTTATTATTCCCATTCTTCATATGAGAAAACCGAGGCCTAGAGAGGTAGAGTCACTTGCCCAAGGCGCACAGTGAGCAAGTAGAAAGGGTGACTTTGAACCTGGGCAGTCTGATTCCAGAGCTTGTGCCCCTAGCCAGGAATAGTGTTAGAAAAGGAGATGGAGGAAACGTAGGGAGGTGGTGTGTCATCAGGGATGGGGTCGTGAGAAGATGCAAGCTGAAGTGAGGGGCAGAGGTGCTGAGGGCGACTGAAGTGGTAGAGAACAGGAGCAAGAGTAGGAGCTAGGCTGGGAGTGAGGGAGGAGGCTGAGCAGCATTATGGGGGGATTGCAGTGGGGCTCAGGGATACACCTAGGACCAGGTGGGGTCCAGGTGAAGAAGGGCGTGAGGCTCAGGGACCAAGTTAGGAGGCATGCTTTCTAGAAGTAAGGGACAGGGTGGGGGCAGCTTCTTCAAGGAAGTAAGCCTCTAGACAGTGTAAAACTGAGGGAGAAGATGAAGGTCCGTTGAGGGCTGAGAAATAGATGAGAATCAGGGATGTCACTGGGGGCTGGTCTGGGGTCAAGCCGATGAAGGAGGTGAAATTCAGTGATTCAGTGCTGTGGTTTAATCACTCTGGGGAAGTGATTAAATCTACATATTGTCACTATGAGCTGGTCTGGGGTGATAGTCCCACGGACTGGGAGGCTCTAGGCTGGGGTTAGAGTCAGGATGAGGTAAGAGTCACCGACCTGGCACTCCCTGCTCCCTTTCCCAGCTTTGGTTTCCTCCATCGCACCTCTGCCAACTGCTTTCTTAGATATTCTCTATGTTTGCTAGTTTATTGTCTCTCTCTAACCAGAAGAGAAGCGGGGCAGAGACTTGGTCTGTTTGATTCACTTTTATGTCACCAACACCAGGCACAGTGCTTAGCACATTGTAGGTACTTAATTAAATGCTGAGGGGCAAGACTTAGGAAATCCCTGGCGGATTGGGACATGGGATGTCGCTCTTGCTAGGACATAGGCTCAGTGGTGGGGTGGCCTACAGAACAACTGAGGTTGATGGAGGTGTGAGACTATGGGAAGATGTGAAGCTCAGGAATGGGGTGCCGTTCAGGTTCATGATGAATCCAAGGAATGGAGTGAGGGGTTGGGGAGAAGATAAGGATTCAAGGGGTCTTGTATAAGAGTTGGTTAAACATGTACATTCTTGGTGATTCAAATATCCACATAGATAATTCAACTCCCTGGTCTTTCAGTCCCTTGACCTACTCTCCACCAATGCTCTCTCTCACTCATCCCTACTGTAACTGCTTACTCTTGTGGTCACATCCTAAAACCTTGCTGTGACCTATTATCACCACCCTCTCCTCCATTATATCCCTCCCTCTGAAAGCCAGCTTTTTTCCTTTTAGTACTATAACTCCAACCATCCTTTGGCCATCACTGGGACCCTTCAACCAACAATCCCACTGTTTATTTCACTATCCTTCACCAAACCCTGACTCTATCCTTCCCTATTTACCCAGCCTAAAATTTATGATCAATCACCATAATTTCTCCCTTAAATCCACAAGAAACTCCTGTGTTTCTCTGTCATTTTTTTGTATTCATCCAGCAAAGCTTAACTTGATAAAATCCTACTTTTCACTTACTCTGGGTCTACACCCATAAGATTGATCGTGGCTGGAGAAAACCATGCAGACATGCTGAGTAATTTCACTTTAAATTAATGGCCATTAAATCTAAAGTGGGCCCTTAGTGCAGACCAACAATCACGCTACATTTCCGTGGAGCATTCAGCCTCACCATTTCCCAGAAGACTATTTCAAGCCCTGCTCTCCTCAAACTGCCAACACCTCTGTTCCATCCTCACTCCCAGCTGGCGGCCTTGCTTCCTATTTCTCTGACAAAATAAAAGCTATCAGAAGAGAACTGCTCCAAGCTTTACCATCACCTCTCCCAAATATCTGCATCTGTGCACCTCTCTCTTGCATCAGGAGTTTTTCCCTCTTTACTGGCTCATTGGCACACAAACAAGTCACCATGCTTTCATTTCTCCCATTAAAAAAAAAAACTTTCATTTTGTCGCTTTGTAGCCTCACAACCACCACTCTCCCCTTTCTCTGCTCTCTTTTACAGCAGCAGAACTCTTCAAAACAGTTTTCAGTTAGTACTCACTGTTTCTTTTTTTTCCACTCTTGATTGAAAACACTCTGATTTGCCTTTGTGCTCCCAAGTCTCCCTGGAAATCGCTCTTGAAAGTCACCAATGACCTCCACATTGGTAAAAACACTGTTCAGTTATTTGTCCTCCTCTTATTTGACCAGTCAATAGGATTTGAAGAATTGATCACTGCCTCCTTCTTTTTTTCTTTAACTTTTATTTATTTTAAGTGTGTTTTTCCAGGACCCATCAGCTCCAAGTCAAGTAGTTGTTTCAGTCTAGTTGTGGAGGGCGCAGCTCACAGTGGCCCACGTGGGGATCGAACCGGCAACCTTGTTGTTAAGAGCACCGCGCTCTAAGCAATTGAGCTAAACAGCCACCCCACTTCCTCCTTCTTGATACACTTTCTTCAGTTGGCTCCACATTCTTCTGCCCCACCCCCATCCCCACTGATCACTGTTTCCTAGTTTCATTTGCCAGTTCCTTCTCATTTACCCGACCTTTAAATGTTGGACTTCCCAGAGATTGGTTGTTGGATTGCTTTTCTTTTTCTATACTCTCTCCCGAGTTGATCCCATCCAGTCTCATGACTTTTAATACTGATTAGGTGCTACTTATTCTCCAGCCCTGATGTTGCCCTGAGCTCCAGATTCCTCATCCAACCTACTCCATCCTCCATTGCTATCTTCCTCAATTCAGCTAATGTACCTCCATCTTTTCCAATCCTCTGACTAAAATCCTGAGAGCTGTCCTTGACTCCTGTCTTTCTATCATAGCCCACTACCTATCTGTCATCAAACTTTAATGACTCCACCATCAAAACTGACTCAGAATCTGCCTACCTCTCACCACCTCCCCTGCATCGTCTGGTGTAAGCCACCATCGTCTCTCACCTGGATAATTACTTCAATAATTCCTAAATAATCTCCCTGCTTCCACCCTTGCCGCTCTTCAATGCGTTCTCATAAAGCAGTCAGATTGATCATATATATGAAAATAGAAATCAGATCATGTTATGCCATAACTCAGGACCTTCAGAGTCTTTCCACATCACTCTCATCATCAAAGTCCTTACAATGGCTGGAGAAACCTTGTATGACCTCACGCCACCCCTATCATGGCTTCTCTGGCCTCATCCTCCATTAGATATCTTCCTCTCTAACTCTCTCCATGTCAGCACACCAGCCTCCTGGCTGACTCAAGGATATGCTAGGCATGCCCCTCATTCCAGGGCTTTTGCACATGTGGATCCCTCGACCTAGAACAGTATGGCCCCTCATCTCCTTTGCATCTTGGCTCAAATACCATCTTCTCAGTAGGGACTTCCATGACCACTGTATGCTAACACTCCATGCCCCGAGACCTTCTCTGCTTCATTTTTCTCCATAGCACCAATCATCACCCAACATCCTGTATCTACAACTTCTTTGTTTCCTTGTGTAATCTCCACGAGGATAGGAGTTTTTGTTTATTTTGTTGGCTTCTGCAATCCTGGGTCCTAGAAAAGTGCCTGGCACATAGTAGAACTGAGTAAATACTTGATGCCTTACTGTGTTTGGGCTGTCATAACAAAGTACCACACATTGGGTGACTTAAACAACAGACATTTATTTTCTCCCAGTTTCTGAGGCCAGAAGTCTGAAATCAAGGTGTCATCCAGGTTGGTTTATTAAGAAGCCTCACTCCTTGACCTATAGATGGCTGTCTTTTCCCTGTGTCCTCAAATGGTCTGCACTCTGTGTGTCTGTGTCCTAATCTCCTCTTGTTATAAGGACACCAGTCAGATTGGAATAGGGCCCATACTAATGACCTTATTTTACCTTAATTACTGCTGTAAAGACCCTATGTACAAATGTGGACACATGAATGAGGTGGGGGGCATCATTCAGTCCATAATAGTTGATCAATTGGTTAATTAGCGTGCAGAGATGAAATGAGGCTCTTATGGGGTAAGATCAATGTTTAGGCTCAGGGATGGGGTGAGGCTTGGTGAGGACATAAGGGGATGGGGAACAACAGAGCCATAGAAGGGTTCAACTCTGCGGTGAATGAGGGTTAGGCAGAGAGTGAGGTACCAGGAGTGAATGAGGCTGGAACACCGTACTTGTCTCAGACAAACGATGAGGCATAGGGATGGGGTTAGGGAGAGGCCATGTGGAGGAAGATGGAGTAATTGGTGCGTTGAGCAGTGAGGAAATCAGGGACTGGTCAAAGCTTGCAGAGAGGAGGACGAGAAGAGTAAGAAGAGTGGTAGGATGGTTGAGACCCTGGGATAGGATGAAGGATATTGGGAATATCACTGATATTCACAAGATTGCCTACATACTTTGCAGAGCCCAGTGCAAAATGAAAATGTAGGTCTTCTGTTCAAAAAGTATTAAGAATTCCAAGATGGCAACAGCAGAGCCTTAAACCAAGCACAGGGAACCCTTCTAAGTGCTGGACACTGTCTGACTCCATAAGTCCAACACCTGTGAAGCTGGTCCTGCCAGATGGGATCTGGACCAGAAATGGAGACAGATTAGAAGTTTGAATAAGGTTGGGGTGAAAGGCCTGTCCTATCACACTGTATTGGAAATTTTTATTGAAACGTGACCTGCCTTTTGCCATCTTTTTAAATTATTAGCAACTGTACTGTACACTCTTTTGGAGCTGGGTCCTCCCATGATCCTTAGTGCCCTACACGTGTAATTTTGATGTGTGCCAAGGTGCGTTTCTTGAGATCGTCAACGCAGCAAGAGAAAGGTATATGATGGATATGATGGAGATGGGGAAGAGGGAGTGAAGGCTCACAGGAACGCCAGAACATCTCTCCAGGATTTAGATAATGAGGATCTGAACTGTACCAGTATGATTTGGTTGAAAAAAATAAAGCCCATCAAGTGCACCAAACTGCCTAGTGCCTGACCAAGGCAGAGCAGCCAGTGGCCAAGCCCTTCCTGTCCTAGGGCACAGGGGGGATGGTTCAGATCAAGCTCTAACAGAAGGTGTGGGGCCAGGGGGAACAGCCGAAGTCCTCCCCAGATAGTCCCCTGGGAGCCTGAAGCCATGCTGAGGAAAGCAGAAAGCTCTCTGAGGAAGGCAAGATCTGGAAGAAGCCAAGACTCGGGCTCCCCATGGGGCCAGAGCTGCTGGAGGTATTGGGGGCAACATCTTGGTGGTAAGTTGAAGGCTGAGCCCCACTCCAGCCCCACACCTTCATGCAGCCTCTCCCACCTCAGCTCTGTAAACATCTAGTGAGCTGAAGCTCTGCGTTGGATGCTAGGGCTACATGAAGAGATAAGGTCTCTGATCCCAAGATAGAGAAGGTGAGTGTGTAACCCACGTGAACAACCAAATGAACACAACACAACAAAGCTGGACATGGCCCAAGTCAACCTGTATTAGGCTCATGCTAGGCACCAGGCACATCTGACGTGATTATCCATCCCTTTTGCCCTCCTCGTCACCTTTTGAGGCAGGTACTATTATCATTCTCATTTGACAGATGAGGAAACTGAGCTGCAGACAGGTGAAATCACTTGCTGAGGATCATAGAGCTCAGCAGTGGTACCTCTAAGTGGGCAGCACGCTTCAAAGGTGCCGCTCGGAATCCTCCCTGCCCTTGGCATTCACAGAAGCCCCGTTTATAGTCTCTGCAGAGAAATGCTGAGAATGGAACAGTCAACACAGGTGGGGGCGGAGAATCCCTTAAGACCCCTGAGCTATGGGGGAAGAAGGACTACAGTGCACAGAGGCTGACAGTGGGAGGAAAGGCATTCTGGGCCAAGAGGGAACTAGCAGCCTGGTGGTGCTGGAGTCAGAAGCTTAGGTGGGATGCCAGGAGGAGGGTGAAGCAGACCCTTGCTTCACACACTGAAAGCTGTGCGAAGTCCCCTGTGAACATGCTGCTTGTTAAGATCAGGGTGGGGACATGGTGGCAGACTAGAAGACCCGGGAAGCAAATTCCTGAAGAGCCCCAAACAGTTGCTCCCATCAACCATGACCCACGCTCCTTCCCCCTAAGCGGAGGGTGCCTCTAAAACATATACAATCCTTTGCTCCCCAAGGAGCACCGTTCTCATCATCACGTGATCTTCATTTCTGTCTGTGGAAGCCTGCCCCACAGGCCATGGCCCTGCTGCCTTTAATGGGGGGGGGGCGTGCAGAGGGTCCGTCTTAGGCAAGGAGATATACTCCTGCAGCCATGGAAGAGCAAGCCAGCCTGTAGAGGCCTCTAAGAACTGGCGGCAGAGATGGAAGGGAAAGTACCGCTGGGAGTGGGGGAAGGGGAGGAAGAGGAGAAGCTCAGCCCTGGCCAAGGCTGCTTTCTGCCAGCCCTGGGAGCCCAACTGGAAAAGGCGTGGGGTGAGGGAGGTCTTCCTTCCCTCTTTTCCCTGTCACCCTGTGGCAGGACAGGTTGCTGTTTCTCTACCTGGAATGTGCCCCAAAGCACCAAATTGGGAGGCTAGGGGGAGCCAACTCCAGGGCCGGGCTGGGCTCCAAAGGTGCAGAGAGCAATAAGAGCCCTGAAAACCCAGCACGGGTGCACTGGGCCCCTCCTTGGAGGCTTTGGCAGAAGAGACCCTGAGCTCCCTTAGAACCACCCTGCCTCCTTTTAGCAGTCCACCTCTTGTGTGGTTCTCCCTAGACTGGTGTCATCTCTCTGCTACCAGCGTCTTGTCCTGTCATGCTGAACTTCCCACAGCGCTGCTTCCTGAGTGCCCCACCCACCCACCCAGCGCTCCCCTTGGAGACCCAGGAGATTCCTGCCTCTCCCCTTTCTGCACCTGAAGTGTTTCCCAAGCCCCTTTCCACCTTTATTTCGCTGAAGCCCCGCGAGAGAGGCAGGATTCTCCCCATTTCCCAGATTTGACAGGAGAGAAGCCTGCTGTCCCAGGGCGGGGGCAGGTAAGTGACGAAGCCAAGGTCACACAGTCATTGGCGGAACGCGGCCTCGACCCGGCCTTTCTTCTGCGGGCCGGCTGGAACCTTGGCACGGCGGACCCAGGCTGCTGGCCCGCGCCCCTCTTTTCTTAGCCGGCGTTCGGGGAAGGGCCGGTCGCAATGACAGGTAAGCAGGGGTAAGGAATAGTGGGGGGAGAAAAAGGGGTTGGGCTGTGCGGGGACGCCTGGCGCACCGGCCTAGGGTGCGGCCGCCCGAGACCGCCGCAGCGACTGGGCTTCCGAGGGCCTGCGCCCGGGGACACGACGGGACCCGTGCCTTTGGCTAAGGGTCCCTGGCACGTCCCGGGCCCGCCGGCCAGGCCCCGCCCCCCAGCTGCACGGGAGGGGGCAGGGGCGGCGCCGGCGGAGTGGGGCGCGGGCGCGCGGTGCTCGGTGCGCGCCGCCGCCCCTCCGGCCCAGCTCGCCGGCCCGCCCTCCCTACCCCCTTGGCCCGCTCTCGTCGCCCCCACCCCTTCTCCTCTCCTTGGCCTGGCAGCCCGGTGCGGGGTGTGGTGCGACGATCGCGGCCTGGCGATTGGGGCACGGTGGTCGTGGCTCTTTAGGGTGGCGCGCCAGGCGCGGGGCGCGAGGCCAGACCTAGCACGGCAGGGTGTAGGGGGGCGGGCAGCGGCGCAGCCCCCAGAGGAGAGCAGGGCAGGGGGGTACCGAGGTAATGGGCAAGGCCTGGGCGCCCGACTGCGAAGGGCGGGAGCTCCAGGCGCACTTCGGCCCCAGCTGGGAAGGCACCGGGGCGCCCGGGGCGGCGGGAGGGCAGCGGGGCGGGGAGGGAGGGAGGAGGAGACGGCTGCGCTGGGCCGGGGGGCTTGGCCGACGGGGAGCAGGTGGGCGGGGACAGGGGCCCTGCTGGAAGAGGCGCAGCAGCGAGGTGGCGGGCTGCTTGCGCAAACAGGGCTGCCGCCTCCTGGGCCCGGAGAACGGTGAGGCCGTTGGGGTTGGGCGCCCCAGCCCCGAGGGCACGGTTCAGTGTCTAGGACCACTGAGCTGGGCGCGGGGCACTGCTGGGGGGCGGGATCTGGAGGTTCCGCTGGGCCAAGGCGTTGAGGGTCTTGAGTAAATCCGGGAGAAGAGTGTTGCTGGGCCAGAAGCCGGAGTTCCTGGGCAGGGCTCTGGTGGTGGGCGATGGAGGGCCAGGATAGGCACTTCCAGGGCTGGTATGAGTGCAAGGGGACAAGGAGGGTCCAGAGTTTGAGTTGGAGCATAATTTTGGAGTTCCGTGTCACTGGGTGGGTCTATGAGTCATGAGATTTGGAGATCACAGAAGCTTTCCTAGCGATCAGTTCTGAGTGAGGGAAATAAAAAGAGCTTGAGCTTGGATTTGGAGAAGTGGTTTGGAGGCCACGTCTTGGGACACCAGGTCTGATGGCCGCCAGTCCCCATGCCAGGGACTTTGGGAGCCATGTCCCAGAGTGCTGTGATTCGGAAGCTCCAGCCTGGGGTGGGGTTAAGGAAGGTCTTTGTGGTGGCCTTCCTTCCTTTCCAGGCCTTCAGGATTCAGCTGTGTTCCTGTGGGGAGTGGGTTAAAAATTCCTTGGGCCTACAGTCAGCCTTACAGTATCCACCAGGGGCAGGAGGGACATATACAGTGCGTGACTGCTGCAGCATTCTCTGTCGTGGAGCCCGCATGCTTCCTCACTGTTGCCATAGTAACAGCCTATGGATGGTGTATTTATAGGGGAAGAAGCAGGCGCTACATTTGGAGGAAGGAGGGGGAGGAGGCCTCATGGCAGCGGCAGCAGTGACGTTGCCTACAGAATTGTTAATGGAGTGGGGCCATGTCTTGTGAGCTGTTTGAGGGAGTTCCTAGCATGTTTGAAGCTTAAAAATGAACTAATGACTTTTGCAGGTGTCAGGATAGCTCACATTTGGGGCTATGAGATGTGTGGGTGTGCAGCCACCAAAGTCAGGTGTGTCTGGTACAGGAGGTGGCTATGCGTAGGCTGTTATGTAATTTTCCCACATAAAATTAAAAAAAAAAACACTGCAGTTCTCTTTGATAAGCAATGAAACATATTTTTCTATCTTCACTTATTAGTAAAGGCTTTACTCATTCTCTTCAAACCCTGACACAAGGGCTCCATTTTTCTTCAATCAAAAACCTTGCTGTTAGGCATTGCAACCCACACCCTGATCACATGACTGGCCCTGGCTCTGGGGGAAGCTCAGAGATCCGCAATGGCAGCAGAATTTAGATACAATATTCCATCTTCACTCTCATAAACAATGAGGGTGAACTTTTCTCACAACCGCAGTCTTATCTGTTGACAGATTCACAGGTTGCTAGTTTTGGGTGGGATTGTTGTGGAGTTCAAAAGAGAAGAGCCCCCTTGACCTGGTGTTTCCATAGATGGATGTTAGATTTACTGTTTTTCCTTCACTTTGAATTTTATTTATGATTTATATTCTGTTTTCCAAAAGGATTAGAAGATATATTTAAATACACTTAAGACTCTGAAAACATAAATAGAAAAAGTATATATATCACGTTTCAAGGTGGAAGCATATGTGCTTAACATATGGGCGGCCAGGACGTTTGTTCTTGATGGTCAGTTTTACCGCTCAAGTTCCTGGCAGCCTAGGCAAAAAGGGTAGCACAATGGATTACACCATTCATGGGTTGGGCATCCAGTTAGTCATAAAACCAGAGCTTCTACTTGGGTTGGGGAGCAGTGGGGTGATTGCTCCTGGGTGTGGACACCTGGGCCAGTGGTCTGGAATATGTGCATGAGTGGGAGTGCGTGTTTAGGAGAGCAGTGTGCAGTGGTTGGGGGTTTACATACTGGCTGCATAATTCCTGAGCAGGAGCAAAGCCTCCAGGCAATAGCTCACATCAGAAGCAACACTTGCATTGAGTTAGTGTTTCAGTTTTGCTCACGTCAATCATGTCTTGGTACTCTGCGGCAGTGTTCTTTAATGCAAAGAGAGGAGAAGTGACTGGTTGCAGGAGATCCTTGCCACCCTGTTTGGTGAAGACAAATACAGCAGATCATTTGGGTTTGGGCCATGAGTTTTGAGATGGTTGTTGTCACCATGTTAAGCTTTGCCAGTGCCTGCTTCTGAAAGTCATGCTGCCTGTTTGCAAGGAATGTGCTTGTCATTAGAAGTATCTGGGACTTGACATCGTGAGCAAAATTAGTTCCCCCAAATGGATCCTGTCTTTGTCGCTGTTGATTTGCTTGACCTCGCCTAAGTCCCCATCTCTCTGAGCTCCTCGCCAACTCAAAAGTGCGCAGATTCCTATGAGGGAAGCGAGGAAGGAGGAGCCTCGGCCTACTGGAGTTTTTCTTTATAAAAGGAAAAAGTCACGGTCAAGATCTTCTAGACTCTCAATGTTCTTGGAGGAGAGGGCTAGAAAATTTGCTTTGGGCTCTGCAGGGCCTCAGGGAGCTCTGGAGGAGAGCTCAGGGCAGAATGGGGAACAGTAGGGCTGTACAGAGGGTGCTGTGCCTCATAAGGCACTGCTTTGACCTTTGACTAGGCTGCTGGGGAGTGGGGGGGTCACATTTCAGGGCCAAGAGGGTGCCCTGTAGGTTTGGGGATGTGATCTCACTGTGATTGTGCTTTTCTCCTTTGCCAGGCAAGTGAGACACTGGATCTGAGGGAGCACCATGGCAGGTGAGCTTTTCCGGGCCCAGGCTGAATGGCGAAGGGCCATGTGTAAGGGCTCAGGGGAAAGGTGCATGTCCACCTTTCAAGTCCTTCCAAGTTTTCCTCTTCCCGGGCTGTCTGATCTACCCCTGCCTGGATTTGCCCTAGATTGTCTTGGGCAAGACCGTTGATGCCAGGCAATCTGATGGCACTGGTGGTTATTCAGGTGGGGGGATGCCACCTTGATAGAGTCTTATGAGGCTATTTGGTATTGGTCACCAGCATCAGCCTCAAAGGAGAATAAATTCTCATGATAAGGCCTCCGATTTTGTCATTTTGAGGTAAGGCAAGAGATACTGGGTGTTTTTTTTTACTGATGACTGCAATCCTGAAAATCCTTCATGTCCGTTCCTATGTAACATGCACTTCTCATTTTCCTCCATAGCAGCAGAGGCCTGAGTCTTGTTGGGTCCTTGATATTCAAGGCATATACATCATGGCATCACAGAAAGTCAGCCCTTCCATCCCCGTTACAGAGGGCCAGCTTTGTGCGGGGTGGTGGCTAGCCCACTGGCTTTGGCTTTGTCTTGCTTCCCTCCATCTTTGTGCTTCTGTGCCTGGACTGAGTCTGGTTTGAAGGAGCCTCTGGGCACCTCCCCATTCCAGGCCTCAGTGCAGCTCTCTCGGCAGTGTTTCTGGAGGCCAAGAATGCCCATTCCGTCCTGAAACGGTTCCCTCGTGCCAATGAGTTCTTGGAGGAGCTGCGCCAAGGTACCATCGAGCGGGAGTGCATGGAGGAGATCTGCAGCTACGAAGAGGTCAAGGAGGTGTTTGAGGACAAAGAGAAAACGGCACGTACTGCCCTGGGGCTGGGTTATGGGAGTGGTGGTAACCTCAGGATTAAGAAGAGCAGGCCCAGGTGCCTCAGATGAATCAGAAGCCAGGAAGGAAAGCCAGCGCCGTCCAGAGCTGGGCCATTGGGCTGTAGAAAAACAGACATGTCCTTAGAACAAGAAGAACATGTCCTTAGAGTCCCATTTGCGTCACTCTGGGAGTCTCCTCGCTTGGTACATTTGGTCCTTTGTCCTTGGTACATTCCAGAGCCTCTCTGATAGCTCTCAGAGGCCAGTCAGATCGGGCGGGGTGGGGAGCAGACTTGCGGAAGGTCTCTGGGGTCCATCTGGGGCATGAGCAGTTGCGTGTAAGTGTATGTGTAAATGGTCCTTCTTTTTCTGCAGATGGAGTTCTGGAAGGGGTACCCAAATGCAGTCTACTCAGTCCGAGACCCCGCGCAGAGCTCAGATGCCATGTATGTGGTGGTGCCTCTTCTGGGGGTGGCGCTGCTGATTGTCATTGCCTTGTTCATCATCTGGAGGTGCCAGCTGCAGAAAGCCACCCGTCATCACCCCTCATATGCTCAGAACCGGTACCTAGCCAGTCGCGCCGGGCACAGCCTGCCCCGGGTCATGGTGTACCGGGGCACTGTGCATAGCCAGGGGGAGTCTTCTGGGCACCGGGAGGCCGGGAGCAACCCACAGGTGGTGCTGGGGCCCAGTCGGGGGGCCAGAACCACGGTCCGCCTCGAGAGCACCCTCTACCTACCGGAGCTCTCTCTGTCCAGACTGTCCAGTGCCACCCCTCCCCCATCATACGAGGAGGTGACTGCGCCCCAGGAGAGCAGCAGTGAGGAGGCCAGTGTCTCTTACAGTGACCCACCCCCAAAGTATGAGGAGATAGTGGCTGCCAACCCTGGCTCAGACAAGTAATGGGACTCATGTCCTATCTGCTGTGAAAGCCTCTTTCAGGGGTCTCCTGTTTTCTTTTTAACTTTTTAAAGACTGTGCCACCACAAAACAGCCTTAGCCTCCTTGTTGCCAAATAATTTCCTAACCATGGATTTGTAGGAAGACAGTTGTCAGAGACAGGTGGAGGGGGGTAGGGAACATGCATGCCCCTGGGGAGAGCCATAGGCTAGAGAGCCCAGCTTTTCCAGAAGCCACCACTCCCACCATCCTGTCATCCTGTCAGGGACTGGCTTCTCTTAATGCCAAAGGAATCCCCCCACGAGTTGACTGTGGCCAGAATGTCCATAGACTCAGGCCCCGGGGCCACTCAGCCAGCTGGACACCTGTCTGTGTCTGGAAACCTAGGCCACAGAGACGAGGGAGACAGGCCCGCCCTCAGCACCCTTCCTTTCCCCTCAACAGTCTTGTGCTTTCTGTCCCTGGCTCACCTTTGGAGAACAGGGACAAGGACTGAACAAAAAACAAAAAGAGTAATAACAAACAAATAAATAATGAACACAATGAAACAAAACACTATTACCTGGGCCACTTATAAGGGACCAAAGGAAATCAGTCACACAGATCTGAGACACTTGCCTCCCCCGACACCCAGCCCACCCTCCTGACCAGGTTAAAAGGAACATCTAGAACAACCTGGAAGGGGCACAGGGTATGTGAAAGATGAGGAGCGGGGGCCTGGCTGGCAGAGCTGCCACCTCCAGATTGAGCGAGGGGCCCACATGAACTTTGCCACCCTGAAGGGGACTTCTGGTTCTACTGTGCTTGGCCTCCCCCAGGCCTTGGCTCTCCAGACACATGGACTGGCTGTGCTGAAAGTGCTACTCGTTGGCATGAGCCCAATCACAGCCCCGGGAAAACCGATACGGCTGACCCTGCCTGTGGAGCCTATAGCCTCTGAATGGCTGGGGTACAGGCTGGGGCAGAGAGCTGAAGTTTTCTCCCGGTGAGCTTGATCAGCCCATGGCATGATTAAACCCATGAACTTGGCTCCCTCAGCACTGTGCTCTCTGGCGTTGAACTTTTAAGATACTTCCCTCTTCATGAGTAGATGCGTTGAGTAGAACTTGAACTTCAGATGGCTGATTTCCCCTTAATGATGGTGCCCACCTGGGGAGAAGACCCTAAAGTGTCCCTTTTTTGAAATTTCTTTGCGAGGGAGATGGGGAAACCCATGACCTGGGGTAGAAGGTCCATCCGGGATTTGCCCTGTCATTGCCAGGTGCTGGCCTATTTTTAGTGACCCCTTTCTGTGGCCCAGGAGCTGTCCATCGTTCCATTTCAGTGAGGCTTCAGACAACAGTGGGGCAGAGATGACCTGTCCTTTGGCTGTCAGTGACCACACAAAAAGACACTGTTGACACCGCCTCCCCCACCCTTCCTTTTCCATCCTCTTGGCCTTGGAGCCAAACCATTTTTCCTCTGAGGTGCTTTAAAAAAATGTAGCAACATTTTCTGGAGCCCAAAAGAGTGCACAGCCAGGGTCTCTTGGCAACCACAGCAGTTCAAAACCCACTGAGAAGACAAGCTTCTTTCTGTCTAAACAGCTCTCTAAGGCAGGTATTGGGCCTTGTTGTTTGAATGCAGCCCTGCCTTGAGGCCACAGATGACTTCTGGAGGCCCCTCCAGTCCCGGGAGCTTGCCCTGAGACTTGCTTCAAGTCAGGAGGCTTGTGTTCTTATCCAGGGAAGCCACCGGCTTGGACAGCTCGGCCCTGTGGCTGGGGTTTTCCATCTTTCCCCCTACCTCACAGGCCTATTTAGAGGCTGACTGAGCTAATGCCTGTGCAGTGAGGTGTGCCCTTAGGAAGATTCTTCTAGAAATGTGTAGGTTATTGGGGACCAGTCGTCGTGGAGGCTTCATATGACTGTGATGTTGAGTTTCAATCTGGGGAGTCAGTCTCCTGCCAGTTGACCCTTTCTGTCCAGTCACCCCTCCCCTGAGAGTTCCCTGACGCTAGAGGTGCTGACCAGGTGGCATTCCACCTTTCCTTCCTCTTTTCATCCCTCTGGGCCTGTAGCACTGCACTCCTACCCTTCTCGAAGGCACTTGTGGCCTAGAAAGCCCCTGCTTTTTTCATGATGGACGCTGTGGTCAATCCAATTTGGCCGTGTTGGAGGACCTGGGGCAGCCTGAAGCTCTGGGGCCAGCCCCTGCTCTCCCAGCATTTCTTTGGGCAGGTGCCTGTGTGGGACCTGGGAGAAGACACCCCTATATGTCTCCTCCCCACTGAGCAGAGAGCCAGGCACGAGCCCCACCAACCAGAGCTGAGGAATGCCTGCTGCCTTTGGTATCTGTCAATACCTTCCCTGCCCAGCTGCCAGGTAGTTTGCAGCTGGGTGGAGACCAGAGAGAGCTGGAAGCAGGGACCTGGCCTGGGGGAGGGTGGCAAGTGTCCTTCAGGCGCTGAGCACAGGCGTGCAGGGAGTGCTCACTCAGAGGTCTTCCTTAATGCTCTGTGTTCTCTAGTTCAGGTGCTTTGCAGCAATCTTCTGGGTGGGGTTGCCACCGTGGTCTCTGGGACGTTTTTTTGCAGTATATTGTAGAAAAAGACTGTGCAGTCTATAATGGTCATTACTCCTCGCGGTGCACATTTGGCTTTTATGAATGCCCTGTACATATCTTTCAAACTCTGTCTTTGTATGGACGTTGATTTGATACAATGCTAACGCTGCAGTAACATTTTTGTTGTTTTTGGATGTGTGTGTGTGTGTGTGTGTGTGTGTGTGCGCGCGTGCGCGCGCACGCAGTGTGTGTGCGTATACACGTGTGCATGTTGCCTTTTCTCACATGCTTATCTGAAACAATAGCTGGTGTGTGGCTATATTTGTATCAAGAGGGTTCCGGTCTGACGGGAGGAATGTCCCCTCCCAGTCCGGAGCAGCCTGATGACAAGGCCCTGAGCCAGGAAAGCAGAGATACGCTGTTGGAGCCCCCCCAAAGTTGCCACCTTCTGCCTCCCTTTCACAAAGCACTTTGAAAGCAGCTCCATCCTGTGGGCCTCTGCCCACTGGGACCCCCACTCACACACCCATTTAGCGCCATGCCCTTGGCCTTGGCTCCTGTTCTGTGGGCGTCAGCAGCTGAAGGAAATCTGAAGCACTACCGAGCCTTTTTATTTTTATTTTTGGTGGAAAGATGTGTGACTATTGACTTTGGAAATGGCAGGGCGAGTTATTTAGCTAGTTTTCATTTTTTTAAAAAAGAAAAGGCTTTAAAACATTTCTTGAACTGTGACTGTCATACTTGTTTTCAACCAAAAACTTTTTAAGAATTTTTAAAACAAGAATCACAATCTTGTTCCCCCACCCAGTGCTCCCCACCATCCGGGGTTTTCAAAACTAAAGCACAACAGAGTGGAGCACACAGGCGCTTAGCATGCCTGGCACCAGCGTTGCGCCCTGGGTGACCGAAAGGGAAATGCGACACCGAGCAGTCTGACCAGAGGCGAGGGGCCTCCTCTTCTACTTGCCAATCCCACTGCCATTAGTGTGAATTCCTTAGGGTGCTGCTTTGGAAAATAGGAATCTGCCCGATTTTTTGGACGTTGTCTTTTTTGTAGTCTGAATACGAGGAATTCAGGACGGCAAAGTGTCTGTTCAGGACTTGGAGCCAGATGGTCCCTCTCTGGCTGGGATTTGATCTTTGAACAACCAAATGGCATCTCACGAGAAGAAGAAAACAACACTGCCTCTAGATTGTTCTTTTGTCCGAGAGAGAGAGATCATCAAGAGAGACACTCTGACTCACCTGCGCTCTGTCTTTCTAGGAGTGTGCGCGTGTGCTATGTCTTATGTGTGTGCCCTCACGTTCAAGAGCGAGACAGAGAGCCACGCAGCAGAGCTGCTGGTGTAGGGTGCTTTTCAGCGTGACAAGTAATGAAGCTCCATTTCAGGATTGCGCTGATTCAGAAACAAGCACATCCTCCCCACTGAAGTCTCCGCGTACTAATTAGTGTAATTAACTAATTCAAAAGTACTGTAATCAGACTGCCTGCAACCATGGCAAAAGCCCATTATCTTGAAGCCGACTAATTCAGAACTTAGAGAAAATCACAACTTAATTCATGGTATCTGCGATTCTTGTTCCATAGAAATATTTAAAATAATCTTCCCTTTAGTCAATTTTCAGGGTCATATGTGTAAGAGGGATCTAGTATAAAATGAGTACCTTTTTCAAACAAAAAGCTCCAGATCTTAAGGATCCCTGCACCGTGCCTTCAGCTTTGGGGGTTCAGCAATTCTCACATGTGAGGCTCTTTGTGTACTAGACGATCTCGTTCTCTCTCCATCGGGGGGGATGTTAAGTATTGCAGCTTTGCATTCTACTCCTTTACCCTAGGAATTACATAGTTTGTGAACTAGGCTGCAATTTAAGGTAATATAACTGTATCTTGCTAAATATTCTGTAAAGCAGATGTTTCGCTGTCAGACTGGCGCTCCTATCATTCGCCCCCAAATATTCACAAGTAGGGAGCGTCTCCTTTCACAGGCTGTGGGTGGTGAGTCTTTCTCTAGCAAGAATTTCTCTGACAAAGATATGCAAACAGCACACCCCCTCAGGCTCAATGCCTCAACAGTTGTCCCATTGTACTGAGGTATCTGCTCCTTGAACAGTGCCTGCCCTTCTCCCTCCCCCAGCAGTATTAACGCAGATATTCAAGATTGGGATGAATCCCACAGCTGCTTTTGCCTCCAAATCTGTCTTCCCTTATAGATGCCACTTTCCCAGGCCTGAACACACCTGCTATTTCACTCTGTGATCGTGAATTCGTGACAGTGGAAACTCTATGTGCAACTGAGCTTATAGACATGATTACTGTGAAATGGATTAATTTTGGTACCACTTTGAACTGCTCATACTCATGTGTTGACCCATGTCAGCTGGGAAATCTGTGCATTCAGTGATACGTCAGGATTTCATTGGAGCCTGGGGGCAACAAACAAACTTGCTTCTGATCTCTCTCTCTCTCTCTCTCTCTCTCTCTCTCTCTCTCTCTCTCTGTAATTGTTGAGTTTAGTTGTTAAATTTTGTCTCTTTCTGTACAAGACAATGAATAATAATAAAGAAATGGCATTCATTTCTGTCCTGTCCTCATCTATTTTGGATCCCCAAACTTCCATGGGGCATGGATGGTTGTGGGCCAAACTTGTTTTTCCAAAAGCCAGACTGTAGATAAGGAAACAGCCCAAACCAGTTTGGAAGCAGGAAGCAGAGATGTCCTGAGTCCTAAAGTTCGTATGTGAGATGTGTGTAAGATGATCTCTAGACCCATCCCCCTGGGATAAGGTAAGATCTGCCAAAAATCACTTGAGCAACTTCCCTGTCACCTGATCACTGGCTACTAACAGGGGTGTCCCTTGCTAGAAGGATGCGCTGTTTTGTTTAAGAGCTGGGGGAGGGGCTGGAGGGAGTGTTTTCTTTTGCCCTATGTAGGTGGGGCATGATACTCAGGCTTTGCCCTGGCTCAGCTTCCCGAATTCTAAGGCTGGCAAGAGTCAGAGACTGTTCAGAGGTAACAATGCCCTAACCTCTCCCTTGGGGGAAGTGCGGGCTTAGCTCCAAACACACACTTCCAGCTGTTGGTGTGCAGAGAGATATAGCCATGGGAAGTCGCCGGCGTAACTTGTGCCAATCCCCAGTAATGAAAATAACCCACTTTTAATAGGAAAAGCCATGGCAGTGTTGAGACAATGGCAATGAAATTCAGGGCCTTCTTTGAGGACTGAATGTAGAGGCTAATGCCAGGAATGACAGCCAGAAGACTTGGGTTCCATTCTTATCCCAGGCTGGCTTTTTGAGTGATGCCAACTTTCTGGGAATGCTAGGAAGTCAATTGAGGAGTCCGCAAGCAGACTCTAGCACACAGAGGGGTTTGGGACTTTTAGGCTTATTTGTCAGGAAGAAACATTCTAGGCAGTGACTTAGGGTCCCAGGGTAGCCCATGCAAGGAAGGTAGTACATGAGAGAGGCCCCAGGCTTCCAAAGTCCCCCTTGGGGTACCATCCAAGAAATTGAGCCTCCCTGTCTTATTTGCCCTTTGTACCATAAGACCATGGGTTTCAGGGCCAAGGCAGTTGGATTGCTTGCAGAGGGTGAGGGTAAATTGTAAGTGGCAGGGACTTATAGGAGTGATGGTGAGGAGACAGGGTCCTACCCCAGTCTCTCCCAGTCCCTGCTGAAACAGACACAGGGAATCAGGTAGAGGGCAGAGACTGTGCTTCAGGAATGTGGCTTGGGAAGGTAGGACACCCCCCTTCTTACCCTTTGCTCACTGCCATACCCTTTATAGCAGTTGGCCTGACACTGCCTGGAGCAAAGGGACAGAAAGAGAGTAGAGAGGATCCATGAGCTGTGCTTAGGGTGGGGGCTGCCAGAGAATGCCTCCCTGAGGAAGCTGTGCCTGACTTAAGGCTTGAAGGATGAGTAGAAATCAGTTAGGCAAAGAGCATGGAAGACAATTAAATCAGTGAGAGGAACAGCATGTGAAGAGGCCTAGAATCCAGCAAGGCCATCATGTTTTTAAGGAAACAGAAGCCAGAATAGAATAAGAGGAAAGATTTGCACACGATGAGGTTGGAAAGATAGGGGAAAGTCCATGCAGAGTCACCCTAGGCTACACTCAGAGCTGTAGTCTTTATTCTAGTGAAAATGGGTGGGACGGGGGTGGGGGGCACTGAAGAGCGCTTTAAGGAGCAAGACTACATGACCAGGCCTATTATATTTAAAACAATCTCTTTACATACTATGTGGAGAATGGACTGAAGTGGCCACGACAGGATCAGAGAGACAAGGTAGGAGGCTATTGCAGTCATGCAGGTGAGAGATGGTGATGGGATTGGCTAGGATGGTGACAGGGGAGACAGAAGTCAACTACTGACAAGAGTTTTGCACCAACACTGAATTATTTATTTAGGAGGTTGTATTAGGGTTCTCCAGAGATGCAGAATCCATGGGAGATATGTGTGTGTGTATATTGACAATGAGAGAGAGATATACACATATAGAGCTAGAGATATATAGGTATATCTATATACAATTGACCCTTGTGACCCTTGAACAACACAGGTTTAAACTGCGTGGGTCCACTTATACACAGAAGTTTTTCAATAAATATACATACAGTCAGCCCTCCGTATTCCCAGGTTTCACATCTGTAGATTCAACCAACCTCAAATCAAAAACACTATTTTCAATCTGTGGCTGGGGATCTGTGGATATGGAGAGCCAACTGTACGAATAGTTCTACATATGCTGTTTTATGTGAGGGACTTGAGCATCCGAGGATTTTGGTATCTGCAAAGGGTCCTGGAACCAATCCCCCATGTATACCGAGGGACTGTAGTTAAGTGTTTGGGGAGTCAAAAGTTATATGTGGATTTTCAACCGTGCAGAGGTCAGCACTCCTAATCCCGCATTGTTCATGGGTCAACTGTATAGAGATATACCTATATATCTGTATCTGTCTATCTAGGGATTTGTTTATTATAAGGAATCGGTTCATGCGGTTGCAATTATGGAGGATGAGAAGTTTCGCAATCTGCCCTCTGCAAGCTGGAGATCCAGGAAAGTCAGTGGTGTAATTCCAATCAGAGTCCAAAGGCCTGAGAAGCAGAGAACCAATGGTGTAAGTTCAAGTTTAAAGACAGGAGAAGACCAGTGTCGCAGCTTAAGTAGTCAGGGAGAGAGAGGAGAGAGAGAGAGAGAGAGAGAGAGAAAGAGAGAGAGAGAGAGAGAGAGAGAGAGAGAGAGAGAGAGAGAGAGAGAGAGAGAGTTCCTTCTGCCTTTTTATTCTATTCAGGGCCTTAATGGAGTGTATGATGCCCACCTACCCACACTAGAGAGGGCCATCTCTTTACTTAGTCTGTCCATTCAAATGTTGATCTCTTCTGGAAGCACCCTCACAGACACATCGAAAAATAACGTTTGACTAAATATCTGGGAATCCCGTGGTCCAGTCAGGTTGACACATAAAATTAGTGATTACAGATGGGACAGAACCACGCATAGTGACTAATCATACTGGGATAGGTGGAGAGGAGTCCCAGATGACTGTGAGGTTTGGGGACTCAGACAGTGGGGTAGATGGTGGGACCATTCACCAGGAAGGATCACACGGAGTAGGAACAGTTTCAGGGGAGCATGTTCAGTGTGTGGTGTGGAGGGGAACTAAGGAGAGAGGACGAGACTGAAGCAAGAGATATCAGAGTTGCTTAAGTTACCATAAAGATGATACATGAAGTCTTGGGTGTGGATTTCATAAGCCAGGAAAGAGGCCAGATAGGCAGGGGAAACACTATAGCAGTGTGGAGTCCTGGAAAACGAGGGAGGAACATGTTTCTAGAAAGACAGAAGACAATGATATGAAGTGCTTCCAAGGAGTCAAATAAGATGAAGAGTGAAGTGGGTTCATTGGCTCGAGCTACCAAGAGGTCATTGGTGACCTTGGCCTGGGGTGGTTTCAGTTGAATGGTGGATGAGGAAGGCAGACTCAAAGGAGGAGAGGAATGTCTGGGAGGTAAGAGTAGAGACAGTGTGTATGGTGGGGTGATACTTTGAAGGATCTGAGAGAGGACAGTAGCGTGAGTGAGACAAGACACTAAGGGAGACAGTTTTTTTTTAATGCTCAGGTCATTTTAATTCAGCAACTATTTAATGAGTTCCTACCATGAGTCAGGCAGGCAGTGCGCTAAATGCAGGGGAGACAGACAGAGGTGAGAGCAGCCAACAAGGTGCTGGGAAAGATATGCTGGGAAAGACATGACAGCATTTCCATGCTGGAGAGAAACACCCTGGCCAGGGCCAGGGAGTGAACTGAAGGCCCAGGGGAGTGCAGAGATAGGCCACTGGTAGAGCTGTGATTGGAGCCTGAGCACAGGGCCACTGACCTTGCTAGTGGCACGGATAGCTCATCTTTTGTAACAGAGAAGCAGGAAGGCCTTGTGGACCATGGGAAAATCCTAGCAGCTTAGACTTGAAGCACTGGCTCTGCTAGGGGCTGAGTGCTTCACCTTCCATCAGCCCCTACCTGCCTTTTCCAGGCAGGATCACTGAGGCACATTGCCTCCAGTCACCCAGCTACTGAGTGAGGAGTTAGGATTCAAATCCCATGGCACGGCCAGGGGACTGGTGGTGTGCATTGTTTGTGCGATGACCTGCCTGCTGGCTCTGTCTTGCGAGAGTGAAGACAGGTCAGAGTGGGATAGATCTGGAGGATGTTTGCTGAAACTCTCTTGAGCTAGTTCTTCAGTGGGACCTACCGGTGTTCTAGCAAAGACCCTGGATTGCCAGACTGCAGACACTGGTTTGCATCTCACCTTGCCAATGCTAAGTGAACTGACTCACATCCCAGCCCTCTCTGAGCCCCAGCTTGTCCATCTATAAAATGGAGGATACTGGGGAGAGTGTCTGCTTTATAGACGGGAGGGCTTGTCATTAGCTTCCCCCCTTTCTTCTACCTCCTCCCCACTCTGGTTCAAGCCGTTGTTTCTCAGTCTAGTTGTATAGGACACAGCTCCCTGGCCCATGCTGGTATTATGAGCCTTGCGCTTCCCCCAGCTGAGGCAGTTAGTCACCAGTCCTCTGCTCACAGCAACTCACGGCAGCTCTCGCCGGCTGCCAGCCACTCACGATGGCCACCCGCCGCTCCTGGCAGCACACAGCTGCCCAGCTCCAGGGAGAGCCGTTGGTCACAATCTTAGCTGTAGAGGGCGCAGCTCAGTGGCCCATGTGGGAATCGAACCGGCAACCTCAGTGTTAAGAGCACAGCGCTCCAACCACCTGAAAAAAAAAAAAAAAAAAAAGAAGCATGCAGCTTCTCAGACTTGTTTTCCATCTTGGGTTTCTCCTCTCCTCGTGTTTCTCCAGCCCAGAGGGCCGGCTGCTGCTCGTGCTTTTGAGCTGGTTAGTGTCTTGACACTCCGCACCACTTTTTCCACCTCTTTGTTATTGGCCATTTTCCTTTGGTCTCTGATGCCCCTGAATTCTGCCGTCACATCACATTTCAACCACTGGATATGGAACCAATTGAAAGCAGATGGCTTTCAACCTGAGGAGTCACCCAGCAGGCAAGGCCAAGGGCTCTTCGAAGTTGCTTGGTCCAACACCGCCCCCCCCACCCCGCCGAGGATCGGGAAAGAGGGCCTTCCCCACCCACTCCCATGGTTCCCTGTACGTGGGACAAGGGTGACTGACAGACAGGTGACTAAACCCCTCTGGTTTCCAAATTTGTTTCCAGCTTTTTGGGGAAGGGATTCTTAAGTCAGCAGAGGGACAAGGGGAGGAAGAAGGAGCAGCAGGGACATCAGCTGGCTACAGTACAAGGTAGGAGGCGAGCAGCCCCTCATGGCTTTTCAGGGCTGCTCTGAGCTCCACACACAGGGCGGTCCTGAGTTACCCATCAGTAACAATTACCCAGCAACAATTACCCTAAACTCATTGCACTTCCACCGGAGTTGTTCAAGCATTTCAGCCACCTGGTCCTGCCTGCAGGTTTGTCAGCCCAGGCTGTGGCTCTGCCAGTGTCTTTAACGCACCTCTGCCGGATCTGCTCCCCGCAGACTGGACCAGAGTTCAGGGGGTGTGACCAGCATTTCTACCCAACTTGGGGAAGACTTTTCTACCAATCTGAACCTTCTCGAGAGGTAGTGAGCTGCCCTGAAGGTGTCCAGGCAGAGGCTACATGTGCCAGGCACAAGGGTCAGGCCCTTTCTCTTAGGTTGACAGAGCTCCAGGAACCCATCTGTCATATGGGGCCTCTGGTCCCGCTCCCCGCATAAGAACGCAGGATATGTGAGGCCAAAAAGGGAACACCCACGGAGTCATGGATGGGGGATTCATACCACTATAGTCTCGCTGGCGGCTGGGTTGCAGATACAGGAAGCAGGAGCCACATGATGCACAATCCGCCATCTGCTTCTCTGCCAACCAACCAACCAACCAACCAACCAACCAACCAACCAACTGAGCACCCCAACTTGCTAGCTGCAATCCGCTCTTGCTAGTTCAGCCATGGCAGTTCTATCAGTGGCCAATGGCTAACTAGTCACAGCTGATGGCCAACTAGTCACAGCTGACAGCCATCTACTACCCAAGCCAGCACCTTTCCACGTGAGATTGAGAGCCTGGAAACTGCTCTCTGGGACTGTGCCCCCATCCCATGGCACTCCCAAGGAGGCAGAGTATGGCAAGATTCAAGGCAGGACCCCCACAGAGACAATCCCTGCTACTGTCTCCACTCCACACGGACTTTCTGCCTGTCCAACTGTTTCTGTCTGCCCTCTACAGCATGAGTTTCCTGAGGACAGGGACCTTGTCCCTACCTCCAGTGCCTGGCACCCAGTCTTGATTCAACATAGCCATGCTGAATGAGAAGAACCCACATTTGGAAATTGAGGTGTTCCCTGTAACCTCTTGTTGCTGGCCCTGTCCCCATGGGGGCTGGGTCCTAAGGGCTACCCCAAGTGTTCCTGACATTTATTTCTTTCTCTGCTCATGAGGTGACCCTACTTCCCCGGGCCAGCTACAGTCTGTGCCGTTGGTTCCTCTGTTTTTCCTGTCTCTTTAAGGAATGGAAGGATGGCTATGAGGCTCTGCTAGTCCCCTATCCCTTCCCCTCTGGCTGGGGGAGGGCCTGGGGCTCCAGTCATGACCTCAGTACCAGCTGCTTCCAGGAGCAGGAAGGAGAATTGTTTACAGGTTCGTAAGTTTTATTAGCAAGTGGAAAGGAAGCTACCAGATGCCTGGAAGATCTGGGTTTGTAGCCAAAATCAGGCTTTCTCGCTTGGGCTTGGGATTGTAGCTGCCTGAGACTGGGCTCTGAGCAGAGCTGGGAGGCAGCAGACAATCGTGCCCGTTGGCTTTGAATGGCCTCTTCCATAGGACCCGAGTTTAAGACAGTGAGAAAGGGCAGGACTGCTCTGGGGGAAGAGAAGCTGGCGTCGGCCCTGAAGCCCAGGTAGCCCCAATACACCTCCTGAAACCAAGAAACAGTTTAAAACTGGGTTTTAGCCCAATTTTCCATTTGAAGATAGGAAACTGAGCCTCAGAACAAGGGAAACAAGTTGCCTAAGACGGCCCAGCATCTGAGCTAGAAGTTACTCCCAAGTGTACTGACCCTGGGTCTGGGTATCCTGCCGCCTCCCACTGCTGCTTGCAAGGGAAGTGAAAGCAGGTAGCAGATAGGCCATCAGACCTCAAGCCAGCTGGTGGGGACCTGAGTAGAGTGCACGATGGCTGAACAGCTGGAAGAGACCAGTGGTGGGGAGACACTGGTAGAGGCAGGTGGTCTGGCAGGCAGAGAGACAGACAGACACATGACAAGGGCAGACAAGCAGGCAACAGCCTGAGTTGGACACCTGTTCTGTGGGGGGCTGGATACCCTCTAGATTTCAGCACAAACTTGGATGCAATTAACTGTGTTTGTTTGGTCCCCAGCGGAGGCTCTGTGCTCACAATCACTTTTAGGGAAAACAATGATAGGTTTTCTTTGGAGACAGTTAGCTTGAAGGGAGGGAGAGCTTTCACCCCCATTCCTTTTTGCTAATAAAATAGCTCTTATTTTAATATAGATCCAAGCCCTCCAGCAGACAGTTCACAGGGAAGAAACACAGAAGATCAATAAACATATGAAAAATTACTCAGGTTGATTCATAATTAAAGCAATATAAATTAAAGCAAAATGTGATAGATATCATTTTTCACTCAACATAATGATGCCTTTTAAAAAGTTTCATAATACAGTATCTTCCATTGATAAGGCTGTGAAGAAATCAGCACTTTCTTCCCGTTGGTGAGGTCCCCTTAGTGTAGCCTCTTCAGAGGGGACATTGACAATATCAGTCCATATTGGTCAAAACTGTCAGCACACATATTCTAGGACCCCACAATTCCACTGTTAGGCACCTGCTCTACCAAAACATTTACCCACGTGTGCAAACAGACAAGGCCAGCAATGGTCACTGCTACATTGTTTACAAAAGGAAAAAGTTGCATCTATTTCTGCATTTTTCTGTGGCACATTTATACAACAGAGTATTATTCTGCCATAAAGAAGAATGAAATCTTACTATTTGCAACGACATGGATGGACCTAGAGAACATTATGCTAAGTGAAATAAATCAGATGGAGAAAGACAAATACCACTTATATGTGGAACCTAAAGAACAGAATAAACAAACAAAACAGAAATAGACTCAGAGGTATAGGGGAAAAAAACAGCGTTGCTAGGTGGGAGAGGGGTGCGGATGGGGGAGAAGGTAAAGGGATTAGAAAGTACAAATTAGTAATCACAATATATGAAATACAGTTTAGGGAATATAATCAGTAACACTGTAAAGATTTTGTAGGGGGCCAGGTGGACACTTGTCTTGTTAGGGAGACCACGTCATGGATGGTGTAGATGCCTGACCACTGCACTGTACACCTGAAGCTGAAGCAGAATAATACTGAATGTCTGTCGACTATAATTGAATATATATATATATATATATATATATATATATATATATATATATATAGTCAGTCACAGGACGTGGAGTACAGCATAGGGAATAGAGTCAGTGGAACTGTAACAGCCATATACGATGTCTGAGGGGTAGTAGATTGGGGGAGGGGGTTATCACTGTGTGAGGGGTGAAATGTCTAGCTATACCATTGTTTTGTACACCTGAAACTAATGAAAGAGAGAGAGAGAGAGAGAGAGAGAGAGAGAGAGAGAGAGAGAGAGAGAGAGAGAGAAGGAAGGAAGGAAGGAAGGAAGGAAGGAAGGAAGGAAGGAAGGAAGGAAGGAAGGAAGGAAGGAAGGAAGGAAAGAAAGAAAGGTGAAAAGCTGTAACTTTGCCTGGAGAACAGAATGCAACCAGTGGAAGGCGCTGAAGCCTGAAGGTGTCCTCCCATCCTCCTCCCCAGACCCCCCAGGCAGAGGTGGCCTGGTGGCATGCGGGGAGGAAGAGGTGCCTTCATCGACCAAGGTGGTCTCAGTGGAATGTTCAGAGGTGGCTGTGGTGGCTTCTGTGGCATGGACCGAGGTGGCTTTGGTAGAGGAAGACGAGGTGGTGCTAGGGGTCTGTCCCCCGGACCTTTTGAACAGATGGGAGGAAGAAGAAGCAGGCATGGAGGACCCGGTAAAACGGACAAAGGCAGAGATCAGCCCTACTAGAGGCAGAGACCCCGCGGAACTGCATTGTCTACCGGATTTATTTTTTAAACCAGGAACTGTTTTAAATTTATAATTCCATATTTATAATATTGACCACAACGGTAGTTCACCATTTGTGAAGAAACATTAAAACAGGTTAAATGGTAAAAAATAAAATAAAATAAAAATTTAAAAGTAAGGGCAAAGCTCTAGACACCCAAAATGTCCATGAGCAGGCCCATAAACAGCTGTGCAGCATAATACTGTGCTGTGTTTAAGAGACGTGAGGTAGATTTGTTCTGACATGGGACATCCCCAAGGCACACAGTTCACTTAAAAAAGTAAGTTGCAGAACATCACGTACCTCAAATGTATGATCTCATTTGTGTAAAACACTGCAAACATATACATACACATCTAAGCCAGATGTTCTCCGGGCCCCTCCCTCCCCTTCCCAGAGGCATCTGTCTAACAGCCGGGGCGGGAAGAGCTTCGGGTCCCCTGGCCCTGTGCTTTGGGAGCCTTCCAATGGGGTCTAGGTCTCTGCAGCCCATCACTTACACTTGGCCCTGAGCCATCCTCCTGGCCCCCCTAAGGCTTGACAGAGCTCTCTGTACCTGGGGTACTCTAGCCCTTCAGGCCCCTGAGGCTAGCATACCAGACAGTGAGGGCTTTTGGGGGTGTTTGGAATGAGTTTGGGGCAATTTCACAAGGAAATTATGATAGAGGGAAAAGGTTAACATGCTAGAGAGACATGCTAAGGGAAAAATTCAAAGCCCCACAGCAAATTCTGCCTCCCATCTCCCAGCCATCCTTGGTGCCCAAGGTGAATTGCCAGGGTTTCTGGGTGGCGTTGGGGGCTTAGACTGGTGAAGGAAGTCTCCCCACCCACTTTGCTTGACTTTAGGTGGTGGGTTCCTTTGCCACCAGGGGGCAGTGCCTCTGCATACACCTGGCCTGGTGCCACAGTGCCCAGCGAGCCCCAACTGGTCAAGGCAAGTTGGCAGTTAGAGGGTAATCTGATCTGAGGTTAATAGTGCCAGGTCTTGCCTGCACCTGCCCACACAGTTAAGCTCTGCTGACCTGAGTGCTGTTCCAATCCAGCCACCCTATGGGGAGAGGATTCTTAGCTCCATTGTCTGTCGAATGGGGAGACTGAGGCCCAAAGAAAGGAAAGACTTGCTCCACGTCAAAGGTTGAGATCATGGCAAAGATGGGCAGGGCATAGGGTTGTCAGATAAAATACAGAATACCCAGTTAAATGTGAATATCAGGTTAACCACAAATAATTTTTAGTGTAGGTATGTCCCAAATATTGCTTGGAGCATAGTTACACTAAAAAATTGTTTGTTTATTTGAAATTCAAATTCATTTGGTGTCCTGTATTTTTATTTCCTCAATCCCGCAACCCTGGCCTGGCAGAAACCCATGGCTCCTGCTTCCCAAACTCCTGAGTCCCACAGAGCACACTTCTCCGCCCCCAAGATGCCCTCCAGGAAGCTCAGATTTCATAGCAGCTGCTCCGTTGGAGCTGGGAAGGGCTTCTCCAGGGATCCTTGGGAATGCAGGCAGGGCTTATATCAGCTCTGTTCCGGAGAGCTTGGTCCCAGAGTGGGACAGGTGGGGCCAGGGAGGGGGACAGGCAGACTAGACCATGCCACCCTCTCTAAGCATGTCCAGCCCCCTCCCTTTCCTCTCCCTTGCCCTGTCCTTCCCCCCTTTCTCCTTCCCTCCCCCACTTTTACTTTTCCTCCCCGGGCCCCAGCTGTGCTTGGTTCCTTTTACAAATATCCTTCTCTTCCCCTCACACCCCGCCCCCCGACTCTTCCCAAGAGCTGAGGGATCCCAAGGGCTGACTAATACAACATTTGGTGGTCATATCAGTCAGGGTTCCCCAGAGAAAAGGAACTGATAGGATGGATGGATGGACGTGCAAGCATGTACACATGCATGTGTATGTGTACAGACTGACTTTAAGAAATTGGCTCATGCCACTGTGGGGCTAAACAAGGCGAACATTCGCAAGGCAGGCCAGCAGGCTGGATGGAATCGTAGGCAGGGGTGGATACTGCAGTCTCAATGGAGAATTTCTTCTATGGGAAACCCTAGTGTTTGCTCTTAAGGCCTTCTAGCTGATTGGATGAGGCCCACCCACATCCAGGGTTAGTATTCTTCTTCACTTAAAGTCCACTGATTGTAGATGTTAACCACAGGTATAAAACACCTTCAAAGCAATACACAGACTAGTGTTTAATTGAATTACCGAAGACTATAGGTTAGCCAAGTGTCCATATAAACCTCACAGTGGTCTAACCTGTGGGGAAGCCAAGAGAGAATTTGGACTTACATCAGGGAGTGCAGGGCCTGGGAACACTGGGGACTCTAGCGGCTGTAGGCAGGTCCTTCCTCTCCGGCATTTCCCTCCTTTGGTTCTCATGGTTCCTGCCCAGGCTGACCCAGGGCATCCAAAGGCTATCTCTCCCATGGGGGAACTCAGGACTGGGAGAGGCCAGATATACTCTGCAGAGGATACCTTTGGAGGGGTCCTGTGGCAGGGATTATTAGCCAGAGTTGGATTTGCAGAAGCTACGACAGGCTTGGGATCTACCTCAGCTTTGGCCACTGACTGACTTGGGTCCTGTGCCAGTCCCTACCTCTCTCTAGAAATGATGGAGGGTGGACCCCACCTGCCCGACCCCCACCCCCATAGGGCCAAATCAGGTGATCCGAGAGCCAGGGCAGTTCTCACAGGACAAAGTGTTGAGCCTTATCTCTTCCTCTATGTTGCTTACAGAGTAGCAGAGGAGAAGGCCGTGAATGTAGCCAACAAGATACAGCAGGAACAGATGGTGCTGGTCCGAGGTTTGCACCCAATTGGGAGTACGGCTCCACCCCCCATGTCAGGATATATCTTCCCTGAGCCCCTACCCCTGGAAGAGCTGATTTTCCAAGTGCTTCTTCTCTGTCCTGGTTCGTGCACATCCTTGGCTGTAGCTTCCAAGTGAACAAGTGGTTGCGATGGCAGAAAGCCCCTCTAACATCATGCAGGAGATGGAAATATCCATGGCCGAAGAGCTGGCTCCTGAAAGCCATGGGCAACGTCAAGAGACCCTGATGATAGATGGTGAGGATCTCCTGAAAAGTCCCTTCCCTCGGGTGTCTGCACTTGTGTATGCGTGTTGGAGATGTGTGTGTGGCTGGGCAGTCATATATATGCATGTTTCTGTTTGCATGGATGTGTGGCTATGTGTGATTGTGTCTTGGTGTGCATATATATGTATTTCCGGTGTGAGTGACAGGGAGTTCAGGGGAAAGGGATTGATGTGAGCATTTTGCAGCCCATGACGGAGGAGGAGGATGGGACCAACATGTGTGGTCCCTTGCTTTCCCCTTCATCCAAGCCACCACTGTGTTTGTCTATTGCAAAACATTCAGAGGGCTCAGCTTATAAGATCAATCAGATCAGTCTGTCTCCTAACCCTCCAATGCCTTCTCCTGCCCTTTAGAGTGAAATCCAAACTTCTTACCATGATCTATAAAATCTGATCAAGGTCACCTCCTCAACATATTTCATGCTATGACCCACTCCACACTGCATTTGTGCTTGTTCTTATAACACCTCAAGACTGGTTCTTCCTCACAGCCCTTGTGCTAGCTATTCCTTCTGCCAGGAATACCCTTTCCCTAGATTTTCCATGGCTGGACTCTTTCTCGTTCAGGTCTCTACCTCAATGTTGTTTCTCACTTTTCTAGAAGTAGCCCCTTCCTTCTGTCATGTTGCCCTGTTTTTATCATTTTGGAAGCATGTGTCTCTTGATCTGAATCTACACTGGTGTATACACAGACAGTTTCTTTATTGCTCCAATCTTGTCTCTTGGTCATTTCTCTGTCCAGTAACTTTCTTAGCCCGGAGCTTGGCCCTCAGTAACTACTTGCTATACTTTTGAACAGATGAAGAAACTGAGGCCTGGGATTGGCCAGTGGACAGCAATGAATGGATGTTGAGTGACTCCTAAGAAGTTTGGGAACCCAACCTCTTTCTGGTGTGTCCTGTGCCCAGGAAACCTCTTTGGGTATTCATAGGGCCTTTGTTTTTCTTCCCAGAAATATTAGAGCGTGCATACTCGTCCCTGGGGACCTCTCAGCGACAGAAGTTGAATTCAAAGGCTGCTGGCTCTGCTGCAGGCCAGACGATTTGGAATATGACTGCCACCTGGCCCAAGAAAGCGGTACTTTATGGGTCCCTTTCTATGTGGTGGTTGGGTTGCGGTTGGGAGTACTGTCTATAGGGGCTCCAGCCTGACAATGTCAGGTGGAGCAGGGTGAGATGTTGACTTGGGGGAGGAGTAAAAAGGCAAATGAGGGCAAGAACATCCAACAAGAGGTCAGAGTCATACTTTGGTAGGCTGGGAGTTCAACCTTGGGAGTCCAGAATGCCTGAAGTGCATATTGCTTGGGGAGTATATATATACTTTACTCTGCAAAGCTCTAGTGTGTGTGAAATGACATTTTCCTTTATTAAAAAATAAATCAGTATATATATTGTTATGTCTACATAGCTAAATATATCTATATTTCTCTATATATCTATATTTGATATATTACATATAAATATATTTCTACATATAAATATATAATAGAGAAATATAAACATATTTAAATAAAAATATATATATTTCAGGGCTGGAACAAGAGTAAGGCAAATGAGGTTCCTATGCTTTCTGGCTGTTAGGAAATCCAGTCAATTGAATCTAACCATTTTGTAGCCAATCCTTTAAGCTACATTCACCATGAGTGAAGGAATGTTCTAGAAAAATATGGTGGTCATATTGTTGCAAAAGATACTGGGAAAAGTCAGCTATTTTGGAGAGGAGGAGGAGGACCTGTCTGTTCTAAGGAATCACATGAGTCCAGTAACTCTCAGATTATGGCAGATTATGTTAGCTACATTCAGCGTGGCTGAGGGCAAATTTTAGAAGAATAGTTGTTACACTCTTGCAACGTTTACTGGGAAAAGGCAACAAGGTTGGAGAATGGGGGACCTGACTGTTCTAGGGAATGGGTCAAGATAAATGCTGAAATGATTCCTTCCACTCCCAATAAATAAAGAGAAAAAGGGTTCCCAGGTCAATGACCTCCTGAGAATGAAAATAAGCCAGAAATACTGAATTGGCTTCTTGTGTCCAAATGTTGAAGCCAAATCAATCTTCTCCAGCAAGTCAGACTCCAGCAAGCCATTCATGCCCCTAAGACTGAGAGGGTGGTGGTGGTGGTGGTGATAGTTTAACCTCTGGATTAATTAAAGTTACCTGTTAGGACCAGAGGAGTACACTTAAAAAAAAGTTATTATATTAACCTTAGATATAAATTTAGACATTTAAAATTAGGAAATTTAATTTATCAATTTTATTTATTTATCAATTATTTTTTTAGATAAAAACATAATGGAACTGTTACTGCCTTTGAAAGAACCACAGGTTTTGGTATCAGGGTAATACTGGCCTCATAAAATGAGTTAGGGAGCATTGTCTCTTCTTCAATTTTTTGGAAGACCGAGTAGGACAGGTATTAGATCCTCTTTGAAGGTTTGGTAGAATTCACTAGTGAAGCCATCTGCTACTTTCCCGTTGTGTGACCTCTCTGTGTCTCCGTTTTCCCATCTTTCAGAATGGGGTGACAGTAATACTTGTTTCAAAGGGTCATGATGAGATTTAATGACTTGATATTGGTAAAGGGATGACATGGTCCCTGGTATGTGGTAGGTCTGTGTTAAAGAAGCCTTTTGTGAAATATCTCATCTTGCACTGGAAACCATGTGACTCCTGGGGGGGTGGAGGTGGGCCTTTGGTCCTGGACAAAATGTGGGGCAGCCCCACAGCTGGGGCTGAGCAGGCTACTTTGACTGACTGTCCCTTTCCTTAGGGGGCCCAGATGCAGATACCCATAATGTCGCGTGAACCAAGCCATGAGGATGTCCAACGCCAGGAGTATCCTGGCAGCTTCCAAGGCACAAAAGTCCGTTATGAGTGGTAAGATGGATCCCAGAAACTGTGCAAGAGGAAAGGAAGAGCTCTTTGGGCAGGGACCAGGGTGGGCCAGTGGGGCTGGTAAGCAGACTGTCCAGGCAGGACTTGTGAGTAGCTGGCTATGCTTGGAGAGTTGGGGACCTGCTCCCTCCTCACCACAGCGCTTGAGCCTCCCGGCCCCTTCCCATTTGAGCCCTCTGAGTGTTCTGCAGTTGGGCTGGGCTGGCTTGCAGCCCTCAGGCCCCAGGACCTACTTACCAAGGAAGGGAATGACTGGAGGCTGACAGACACTGTCCAAGGAATCTCCTGTCCATACCCACTTGCCCTCATAGCCTTCCTGTGCTTCCTGCCAGGCTTGGCCTGGGACAACCAGCTGCTCCGACCCACTGTCTTTTCTTATTTTCCAGCAACCCGGAGACAGATTTGATTGCAGAGATTGGCCTGGAAGAGCTCAATGGACTGGAGATGGAAGTCATGAGAAGGCAGGTGAGTGTCTACTCTGTCAGGGACCCACTTGGAGGGTGGAAGCAGAATCATGGTGTCTTGGTGTGGGTGGGCCTTGACACTGATGAGGCTGCCCGCCTGGAGGTTGTGCAGCCATTTCAGTCATCTTACCCTCTAGCAGCCGAGGTGAGGTCAGGCTCCCCTCCCCTTCCTACCAGTCCCTGTGGCTCTGGCGTCCCATCTTGCTGCTCAGTCTTAGCCTGTGTCTTTCGGGAGATGTGGAAAGGAAATAGAAGAAGAGAAAAGAAGGACAAAGAGGGAACGTAGGAATATGGAGAAGTCTGCAGAGGGTAAGGAGCTCAGAGGTCTGAGAGAGGCGTCTCAGACCAACTCCAGGTCTTCTCAGGCAGAGTCCAACAGCCAGGGCATGGGTGGGGAGGGCCATTGGCCTAGTGGCCCTCTCTGGCCCCCTGTGTGTCACCCCATCCTGGGGCCCTCACTCCCCTGCTGCTGCTCCCCCCACGCCAGTACACCCCACCATTGAAATTTCCGTGCCCGCTCACTCTGCACAGCTGGGAAAGGCTGGCTTCTTCCAGACAACTTGGTGCATACTGAGAAGGGGGCAAGGCAGCTGGGCCTGCCAACACAGGCAGCTCGGCCCACCCCACACCTCAGCCTCTGGGCCCCTGGCCTCAGTGTTCTGCCTGCTTCTTACCAGGAGGCACTTTGGCCTCCCAAAATGCAGCAAAGGCTCTTCCTGTTCGAACTTCATACATTCCCTCCCGGCAAGTCGCGGGCTTCCCCAGAAGAGCCTTGCTCACCAGCCTTCTCTTGGTCTCTCTGCAGATGCATATGATCACTGAGCGTCTGTGTGCCCTGGAGAACCAGGTCACCACCTGGCGCTACAAGGGACTTGTGTTCTTCACCGTGCTGGTGTCAACCTGCGCACTCAACCTGTGGCAGTGGCTGCGCCACTAATGCTTCACGCGGCACTCTGCCACCAGAGCCCTCTCTTCCTTCCCTTTCTTCCCTTCTCTCCCTGGGCCGCCCCTGCCCATCCTCCTTCAGTTTCCCAGCAGCCCCCAGCAGTGGCAGGGCCATTTTCCAACTCTGGGGGAGACCCTAACTGCTGGGAGGTAAAGGAGGTATGCCCTTTGGAAGGTCTGAATGGGCTGAGATGCAGCCCCTTTGGAGGACGAGGAGGGTGGCATCTGGTCTCCCCAGTAACACCAGTGGCAGACACTTCCTGCCTGCCCGTCAGGGCTCCATGGTGACCCTCTCGTCCCTTCTGTTCCATCCTATGTGGCAGGGGCTTGGCTACATATTCCCGCTTTCTTCCACATTGTGTACAGGGCTCTGCATAGAGAAAATGCTCAATAAAAGTTTAGTGATAGCAGCAAACCCTGGTGGCTGAACTTCTTGTATCCAGCACTCATGTGGGGCCCTTGTTCCCCCTCCCACCCCCTCTCGCACTGTCCCCAGCCCAAGCAGGGGCCTCCTTAGGGGCAGGGCTTGTAAGGTCCTTCCTGTTGGACTCAGAACAGCGAGTACCTGCCAAGAAGTGCTTCTGCAGCAGCTTGTCCTGGCCAGGCGTAGCAGGGTCTCAATCAGAGGAAATCTCCTGGAAGGGACCAGAAAACTTTCCATTTCCCCAGGAAGAAATTGAGTCCCAGAGAACCAGAGAAGGCGAATATGGCTCTGGGGTTGCCCAGCAAAACTGGGTCAGGGCTGGGTCTGGGATGTGTTCTCCTGAGTCCCTCCTACAGACTTGCTGGGGATGCGGCTCTGACTCATCTCTGGAGGCTGGATGGGAGGCCGCACAGTGGGGCTTTGAACCCCATATCCACAGCTCTATGAAGCTCACCTCAGACAGGCTGGATTGCTAGGTAGAGCAGTAGGGATAGATATGCTGGGCTGCAGGAAGCCTTTGGAAGGGCTGCTGCCCCTTTCCCTGGGACCAAGGGGTATATTCAGGTCTCTTGGGGGGCAGGGATCCAGAACATTCTCTTTGGCTTTAGTGGCTAACCAGACCATCTCTAATCCCCCAAAGTTGTCATGACTTCTTCATCTATAAAGATGAGAAAGTGTGTTAGTCATGAGATATAAAATAAACATGATCGTGGGGCAAAGGGGGTGGTTAGGGAGAGTGAGAGGAGGAGGGTGGAGGGAAGGAGACAGGGAGAAACTTGAGTCTTCAAGCCTGCTGTGCCCCTGCCCCACTCCTCTCTGGTCCTCTGTGGCTCCTATACAATGAGGGGGTTCCTCCACTCCTGATTCTCTGGGGCCTGCAATACTTCTGAGAGCCAAGAAGTCTGGGAAGAACCTGGAGCCTCTCTGCCCCCTTCAAATAGGTCCTGGCACCCCAGGAATCACTAGAAGGCTAGGAGGAAAGTTGGGGGACTTCCTTGCTGGTCACACCCCTCTCCCCATAGTCTCAGGACAGGCCCAAGGTGCAGGGACTGATTAAGGAGAGCAGCTCACCATTCAGGTTCAGTGAAGGGCAGCATGCATGGCTTCCTGCCATCAGCCCCAAACCCCCACCCTGCCTTTGATGACATCGAAGGCAAGCCACGCAGACTGGAGTGGCCTGGAGCTAAAGATGGCAGGAGGCCTGTCCTCAAGTGGCCCTCCTAAGGCTGCTCCATTCTTCTGTTCCAGCCAGAAAGCTGAGAGGAAGAGGAGGCTGCTTGGGGGCAGGGCAAGGCCTGTCTTTGGGACATGGCTCTGCGTGAGCAGACACAAATCTGTTTGCAGAAAAAGTCTGCTTGAAAATATGTTGTGAAACAAAGGTTCACCCTTGGGAGCAATTTAGCAAAGATGCAAACAAACAGTGTGGCGGCCCCTTGGAGAAACACCGCCTGGGCTGTGGGAGCTACGGCAGAGCCCTTGCCTGGGCCCTGACTGTCCCTCCACTCACCCTGAGGTGTGAATGCTTGGCTGTTCCTAGCGTGGCCTGCTTGCTCCATCTCCAGGGACCTCCAGAGGGAAGTGGGAGCCAGAGCTGCCCTATGCTGGCCTCCATGGCAGCCTGGGAGACAGGCAGTGGACCCTCTGCAGGGTTCTGTGAGGGGTCCTAGTGTGGGGGCTGGCACCTCCTGACTGACCCTCTAGCTATTATCTGTCTGGGACATCTGCCTCCTTGATACTATTTCCTTGCCAAGTTGCCATGACTTTGCCCAAGCCCTCCAGCATGAGGCCAACCCTCTCCCAAGAAGCCTGGAACTTCCCCACGGATAAGTGTAGGGGGAGGGCGGCACTCATTTATAGTTGGACGTGAGGGAAAGGGATCGTCTGTCGCATGTTGTTTATTGCTCCTCTGTGTACATTCCGATGGTTTGCCTAGGTTTGGTATTAGAAGGGTACACCAGTCCCCCCACTGGATCACGAGCTGCCAGAGGGCAGGGGCTAGCTTCCATTGCCTTCCACATCCATGGCACCCAGCAGAAGTAAATGGCTGGCCAGAAGGCCTCCAACCAGGCTCCCCAGAGACCAATTCTGGCCTGATTGCTTCCTGAAGGGACAGCTGGCTTTGTTTGGTCATACAGGCCCTAGATTTTTAGGGCATGCCCTCTCTGGAAAATCCTTCTACATAAGTCAGACCACTACATTCTCTGGTGCCCCTACTATGTGCCAGCATGTTGCATTTTAAAAATATTGAATGACACAAATCCTGCTTGATGATATCTTCCTCCTGGAAAACGCCAACATGACAGGTGTAGCTAACAAAGCCCCTTGTCTCGCAATATCAAGCCCCCCCACCCCAGAGCTAACTCCTGTGCTTGGCTTGGGGTGCATATTTGCCAACTCTCGCTGTCACATGCAGATATGTACACCTGTATGTGCCCCAGGCTTGGTGCACAGGGTCACATGTAAGCCGCCCCATGTAGCCCTCTGAGAGAGGAGCCAGTCCCCCAAGCCCCGTGTGCAGGTGAGGAAAACTGTAAGTCTCTGGTTATGCTACCCTGCTGCTCTGGCCCTGGCAGATGTCGGACCTCAGTATTCCAGGTTTTCTGTCTCAGGGTGGCTTCCCAGCAGCTGTAGGGAGGAAGGCAGAAGCAAGTGGGCATGTGGGTGGGGGAGGTGAGGGTGCGTGGAGGGGGTTTTGTTGTACCTGGGAGCAGCCTGAAATCCTGGCTTCATCAAAAAAAGCCAATGACTCGCCATCCGAGGGCTCTTGCCCATTTTCCCTTCCCCAACCCCAGCCCCTCTTGGAGGCCAAGCCCAGGGAGTTCTGGAGGGGAAGGAATGGATTTCCCCTCAACCCTGCCTCAGTCCAGGTACCTCTTGTCTCTCCAACGTTTCTCCCTAGCTGGCCCTCTGGCCAGGTAGTCTAACTGTGGCTGTGACTAAGGCTGGGAGGCAGGTGCATGAAGGCAGTGAGCTGGTGGCTTTGAGTCCCCAGACAAAAAGCCCTGAGCGATGCATGTTCCATGTAACGGAGGGCTCCTCAGGGAGCTTGGGAGGCGCTGGTGCTTGGGTCTAAGCAGACAAGCAGCTTCCACAGCTGGGCAGCCCAGCAGCCAGCCCTCACCTTCTGATAGACGGGGCCACAGTGAGAGGGTCAGGCGTCCAGCCAGCAGGCAGGAGGCTTATCCAGTGGCCAGGTGCCACCCTGGGCCAGGGCCTCAAGCCTGCCTCAGCTGTGGGCATGAGCTCCTCCAGGGCACTGCCAGCCTCCCCTGCTGGCATCGGGCAAGGTGGGGCAGTTCTCTGACTGGGAGGCTACCAGCTGCATGGGGGTTCAGAGACCCTACTGACCTGGGGACAACAGCACCAGGAGGTCTCTGCTGGCTTCACGTGCTGATGCATTCCCAAGGGCTTGTCTTTGATTGGAGGCTTTGCAGAGAGACCAACGGATGCTGACTGGCCAGGAACATTCTGCCTCTGAAGCCTTCTAATTGGTGAGGAAAGGGGCTGGCACTGGGCCGAGGTAGCCACTGACCAAGGGCTGGCACCTTCCTATGGCCACAGGCCAGTGGCCTCCACGGGGTTGGGGCTGGAGCTTATGAGAGTGTGCAGGTCCCAGAGCCAGGCTTGACATGGGCCCTCGTGTACCTGAGGGAAAGTGGCTGTGTGGGGAAACTTTGTCCCTTGTCAAAGCACCCAAATGAAATCCTCGGGGTTCTAGGAGTATGGAGGCCCTGAGTGCTACGTGAGGCTTGTCCCAAGGCAGCTGAACCTTTGTTTCCTCCTAGGAGTGCCCCAAGGAGGGTGGCTAGAGAAGGGTTGGAGCAGAGGGGTCAAGGGGCTACCTGGCCAGGCAGGGTTTGGTGGGAGAGAAGGAGGAGCCTGTGGGCCTTACCACCTGCGCCCACCTTCACTGTCTGCCTAGCCTAGAGCATTTCTGGGCATCCCAGCCTCAGAGCGTGGGGAGTGTGCCACTTAGAGCTCCATGGCTCTCTGCATATGAGGAGTAACAGAGGTAGGGGTGGAGGGTTATGTATGCTTCTCCCAGAAAGCCTGGTAGGATTGTGGCCTTTGCTCTTAACCCTTTAAGCCGCATCCTGGTGTCCTCAGAAGAGCCTTGAGGGAAAGACCCTGCTGTGAGCCTCTTAGGCTTTGGGAACCTGCCCCTCTGCCATCTGGGCAAATGCATCTGCAGTGAAGCCTTTGCAGCTTCTGGCTGAGGGAAGATTCTAGTGCCAGGCAGCAAGCCTGGGCCAGAAACAGGCTCCCCATTTTGTCCCTCCAGCTGAGCTTGCCTTCCATCTCAGCTTGAGCCCAAACCAGCAAGTGTCGACTCCATCCATGTCAGACTGCGGCCATAGGAGACAGCTAGTGCTGGGGTGGTCTATTCTCCAGGCCTCCTGCCAGCATCTGGGCCCTGCTGTTGGCAGAACATGGGCAGAGTCCTTAGTGCACTTGTCAAATGGAGGCTTCCAGGGTGGTGTTTGCCTTCTCCAGAGGAAGGGATACTGAGTGCTTGGACTGTACACATGTGCTTCGAGTGGAACCCCAATGGGGGCTGACAGGGCGTGTCCCTGGTTGGCCCTCAGGTGCCATGTCGGTATCAGAACTGCTAAAACTAGCCATGGCCACTCCCCATCAGGGTCCGCCATGGGATGACCCCACAGGAGATGAGGCTGCAAAGATGGGCCTGGTGAGATCCACAAGGGATTTAAATGCCCAAGTAGAGTTTGGAATTTAACGTGTGGATGATACTACCTCTATCCACTCAACCAGTACCTGACACTCTCCTTAGTCCTAGGACCCAGCAGGGAAGAAGTTCCACCTTGTCCCTGCTCACTTAAATGTAATCATCTCGTGGGGGATAGACAATAAGCAAGTAAATCACTGTAAGGTCATGATCGGTCTGTGATACAAATAAAGTGAGAGAAAGTGGACATGAAACATGCTGTGGATTTGGGAAAGTGCAGAGCAAGTTTAGGAAATTCATCCATTCATTCATTCACTTTCCAAATGCATACGCACTTACCACTGGGCTAGGCTCTGCGGATTAATGACTGAAGAAAACAGACAAGTCCCTGCCTTGGAAAGTTGATTTCTAGGGGGAGGGCCTATGTCCACGGGTTTTCGAATCAGGAGTGACAGACAGACCCGGGTGTGGACTGCCTGTACTTACCCTGCTGTGGAAGGTAGAGAAGAGGAATGGCAGGGGGTCTGAAGGCCGAGAAGTAATGAGTCAAAAGGTTGTGACAAGGGTTGGGTCCAGGCCTAGGGCAGCAGGAGTCAGGATGGACAGGGAGAAGGTACTGGGGAGATTTCAGCAGAGGAACCAATAGGATTCGGGGCTGAGTTGGGGCTATCAAAGGTGACTCTTAGGTTTCTAGATTGATCACATGTGGGGAGAGATGTGTGTTTCTCGAGAGATGGCATTGGGAAGACAGGAACTGGGGCTGGGGTAAAAAGGTCATGTCAGTTTGGGATATGTGGAGTCCAGGGACTCCTACCCCCAGGAAACAGAGATGTCGCCTGGATACCTGGGGATGTGGAGCACATAGGAGGAGCTTCTCAGTGAGGACAGCAAGGGCTGGGGGATGACCTACTCGTTCCAGAGTCCAACCTGTCCTGGGGTATGGATTGAGCGTGCCTGATGTCATATATACTTACTACTCCAGCCCTATCTTTGTAAAGAAATGAAGCTTCTCTTGGCAAAAGCAGCCCAACCATGGCAACTTTCTGATGTAATGGTTTGTATTAGACGCTCCTTTGTGTCGCACTAGGCAACTTTGTCAAAGTAGTAATCACCCACGCAGGCCTGCCAGGCCTCTTGGGCAAAACCCTGCCTTCTCTGTGCTTTACTGGAGATTTTATTCACTCAAAAAATAGTTCTCAAGCATCTCTTTCATGAAGGTGCTGGCTGGAACCTGACCTCAGGGTGGCTGATGATAGCCAAAGCGAATCAGCACCAAGGACCCACTGCCTGCCTGGTGAATGACAGGCACTCTCTCTGCCTCCAGCTGGGGGCTGCCTACCCCCAGCTCCTGCAACTCTCCTTTGCCATGGCGGACGCCCCTCCCCATTTATCCCCCCAGGGCTGGGGCACAAAGGGTCATTGCAGCTTCAGCTCTACACTCAAAAGTCAGCCCCAAGAGCCTGTTGGGCCTGGTGCGGTTCTGACCTAACTCTCCTCTTGATATTGCCCAAGTCCCTGGCTCTGTTCACTGGCCAGGCTGGCCCTGTGGCTGAGTGTGCTTTTGCAGCCAGATTGCTTGCCTGTGAATCTGTGCAATGGGGATAACAATAGTATCAGCCTTGTTAGGTTGTTGTGAGGTTTCAGTGAGTTAACTTAGGTCAAGGGCTTAGAAGGTGGCAGCTGTTCAATGAATAAGAAGTTGCCCCTCACCCTCAAATTCTACCTTCCCATTGGCTCTCCTTGGCCTGCCCTGCCTGCCTGCCTACCTCCCTGATTTCCTGCCTGCCTACCGTATGCCCTGCTATTAATGATGTGCATGACGCTCCCCTTGGCACCATCCTCTGCCTGCTGCCCAAGACTTTTTCCACTGCAGTGGCCAGAATTGAATATCTGGGACACTAGTTTCTGGCTGAGACTTGGAGCCTGCCTCTCTAGGCTGTTAGTCATGGACGAGTTCCCTTCCCAATCACAGTGGAAAAACTTTGCCTGCTATTAACTTGAATCTGAGGCCAGGATGGGACGCTGTCATATGGGGGGGCCTCTGGTCCCGCTTCCCGCACCAGAATGCAGGACATGGTGAGGCCAAAAAGGAACACCCACAGAGCCATAAATAGGGGAGTTATACCACTATATTCTCACTGGCGGCTGGGTTAGAGACACAGGAAGCAGGAGCCACACGACCCGCCATCTGCCGTCTGCTTCTCTGCCAACCAACCAACGTAGCCACAGCAGTTATATTGGTGGCTAATGGCTAACCAGTAACAGCTAATGGCCAACTAGTCACAGCTGATGGCCATCTACTACCCAAGCCAGCACCTTTCCATGTGAGGCCAAGAGCCTGGAAACTGCTCTCTCGGACTCTGTCCCCATAGACACCTAGTCACCTAGGGGGTTTCATGAGCCCTCTGGGAAGACCCACTGGAGCTAGTATGCAGCTCTCTCTTCTCCAGTACTCTGTTCTGCAAACTCTAGCTGCCTTGGTCTCCTTCTCTTCTCTGTCTTTTCAACCTATGTAAATCCGTCAGGCTCCACCTGGGTCCCTTCTCTCCATGCCATGGCCTGGAAACTCATAAGAGAGTAATCTGCAGCAATTGTAGGGATCACCTCATTTATATCCTGCCTCTTAGGGATCACTGCCCATGGTTGCCTAATGTCTAATGTCTTGAAAACTGTTGTTTCATACATTTTGCCTGGGTTTGCTTATTTCATTCTGGAGGGTATATCTGGTCCCTGTTACTCCATCTTGTCCAGAAGTAGAAGTGTTGCATATTCCTTTAAAATCAACTAATTGGTATAGTGGAAGCCTAAGCTGTCCTTGGTTTCCACTGCCCTATTCTTGTCAGCACAGCTCACTCCCCATCCTGGGCCCAGCCTCCCCACAGCTCCATCCCTGAAATGGACTTGCCTTTCACTGCCCCTCCTCTCTCCCTGCCCTTCATTCACTGTGTTATATCCTCTCTTAATCTCCAGGCTTCCAGGAGGCTAGCCCTGAAACCCTGATCAATGTAAGTGGCCTCAGCTTTGTTTGTGTTGCTTGGAAGTTTTGGTCTCCAGGGGCTGCTGCCTCTAGGGCCCAAGCAGGTTCTTCTCCCTCAGGTCTGCTCATTAGCATCCCAGTACCGTAGTCCCCCAAGAGCACCAGGTGAGCAGTTCTGAGGCTGCTTGTTATTACCACCCACCACAGAGGCCAATGCACCTTCTATCACCATGGTGACAGCTCCAGAAGCTGGAACAAGCTTCTTGTTCAAGGGGGGCAGGTCACAGACAATCTGGCGGTTGTTCTGACCACTGCTGACCAAATATGGTAGGGCGCACCAACCAGCCTCAGGGGGAAGAACTGCTCTGAGTCTCTCCTGCCCCAGCCTCTGTGACAACCTGGCAAAAGACTGAGAAACACCATCTCCTGTCTCTCTTTCTTCTGGATTTTTCCCTCTTGAGCTGCTTCTTCTTGGTCTATTTTGTGGACATGTCCTCCTCTACTAGATTCTTAAATGTTGGGGCTCTCCAGGGCTCTGCCCTGTCCCTTACTCTGTATTCTCTTCCTGCATGAACCCACCCCCTTGCTCTCCCTTGCTCCCCATACCCAATTCTTCTCTGAGTCCTGTTCATTCTCCTTTCTAAATAGCTCTCCACTCTGCCCTGTCTCGGGCTTCAGTGGCACCATCTTCTCCAGCCTTCTTCCTGTTATCTCGCTTCTGCTCTCGCTTCTCCTATAATCCAGTCTCCACCTAGCAGCCTACAGGATCTTTCTAGAATATGATGTTGTCCTTGTCATGTTCCTGCTCAGCTCTTCCGAGGCTCCCCATAGCCCAAGGGAGAGAGTCCTGACGTGGACCACTGCCTATGGAGCCCATTGGAGCTCCTGTCTGTTCCTCAGCTTCGGCGACGTTACTGGGAGGTGGGGGGGAAGTGGGAAGGGGGAAGGGGGATGCTGGACAGAATGTGATTGGAGCTGAAAGGAAGGAACCCAGACACGGTGTCCCTGGTTGAAGAAGTCAATGAGAGATGGGACTCCTACCCAAGGAGCATGAGCTCTAGGGTGGTCTTGGGTGAGGAGAACCAGAGAACTGGGGTGGGAGGGGGGTGATGTCAGTTGCTTTGGGCCAAGGAGATACATCTCCTCCGATGGGCCAGGAGTCCGGGGGCAGCGGCTGGTTTGGAGGTGCTCAGTAGCCTAAGTATGTGCTAGACATCTGCAAAGCAGGACACCAGAAGATGGCTTAAACAGGGGTTGGTTATTTTTTTGTATTAGCTTTGATAGTTCATATATCAAAAAATTCACTGAATTAAATGAAAAAGAAACCCATTTTGCAATTTAGCATTGTTAGCCTTTTAAATTCTCTATAAGGGTGGGAGAGCCTTATGATCTTCTTGGTGCTTGGAGCCTGGCACTTAGGCAATGCGGGGTCCCCTACTCTGCACTGCCATAGCAGTACCCAATGGTGCTGGTGTTTGCCAGGTGGGCCCTGGCTCTCTTCTCACTGTTCACCTGCAGCTTTCTTGCCTTATATGGGTGCTAGGGTCTTCTGTGACTTTCCTTTTTACCCTCTCCTGTCAGGTGAGGGTCCCAGTTGTACATGGACGATGACAGAAAAATCTAATGGCGTAAAGAGCTCCCCAGCCAATAATCACAAGCATCATGCACCTCCTGCCATCAAGGCCAACGGCAAAGATGACCGAGGGACCAGTAGCAGGTGAGTCTGCTGAGGCTGTGTCATTTCGGGATGGCCTGGAGGCTGCTACTTCCTCCCAGCTCTGCCTCATTGTCACAGAGCAAATGATTTTTGAGTCAAGGACACTCTCTAAAGGGACCGTGGGGTGTCTAGGCCCCTCCCAGGAAGGGAGAGTGCTGATAAGAGATAAAGCATGCACAGAGAACTCTTGATCAACTCTGCTCCTCCCTCTGCAGGCCACAGTCTGCACCCGAAGATGACACCTCCTCAGAACTGCAGAGGCTGGCAGAAATGGATGCCCCCCAGCGGGGGAGAGGTGGTTTTCGAAGGTGGGTTCCACCATGGTCCTGCTGCTGCCTCTTCCCACCCAAGGGGACTGCCAACGTGGCTAACACGGCTCTCCTCTTCTCAGTCCCACTGGGACTTCCCACCAAGACGTCCGGGAAGCAGTGTCAGTGTTATCCGAGCTCAACTTTTTCTTCCTGAGGAGGCTCCTGTGAACACGTTTGGAGGGACCATTGGAAGTTTCCCTTTAGACTTGCCTGGCTTAGCGTTGGAGGGGGGAGGGTGGTGGCAGGGTGATCCTGCCCAGCACAGGGGCCGACATGGAGGGCCCTGAGGTCCACAGCCCAGAGTTGTAGGCTTCGTGGGGAAATCAGGAAGACTTGGCCAACTGATTCTCTTAGCACCTGGCCTGTCCTCTCTTAGCACCTCTTCCATCTTGCCCTGGAGATCTATTTGTTCTTCACAATCAACTGAGACGTCTTCTCCTACAGGAAGTCTTCCCTTTCCCCTTGGGCTGCATTCAGAGTCATGCCTGAGCCCCAGCTTGCTGTCCTCAGCATTAGCCCTGATCCTGGCTCTTAGTTTCCTAGCTCCCTCACCAGACACTGAACTCCTGGGGGCAGGTTCTGAATATTTGATTCTCTCTGGCTTATGATCCCTCTCTCACCTCTAGGATTGTTCGCCTGGTGGGGGTCATCAGAGAATGGGCCAGCAAGAATTTCCAGGAGGAGGACCCTAGACCTGATTCATTCCTCGAGCGTTTTCGTGGGCCTGAGCTCCAGACTGTGACGACACAGCAAGGGGATGGCAAAGGCGGAAAGGACGGCGAGGGCAAGGGCACCAAGTATAGCTATCCAGCCTGTGGGACTGGAAGGGCTCCCAAGCATGCAAGCAGATGGCTCAGTGGGGTTTCTTATGCCACCACCAGGGGCAGACTAGGCTCTAAAGTTTAGAGTCTAAACCAAGTCCTGACATGGCAGGGAAAGGGATTGGCAGGGGAGACCTGCTATGGTTTTAACTCTAGAATATTTCCACTGTCCTCGCCCACAGCCTGACCAACAGCCAGTGGCCCGCTTGCCATAGGAGTCCCTCGTGGCTTTTCTCACCTAAGCTGCCCCTTGCCAGATGTCCCCTTGTTGCTCATGAAACAAGTGTCAAGTGCACCTAAAAGTGGTCAAGGGAAGGGCTTGGATGTAGCCGCTGTTCCACCAGTCAGTAAATGCAGAGGAGAGCACAGTTAGGGAGTGCTGTTGAGAGTGTGGCCATACCAGTGCCAATGTGGGCACAGAGGTAGGCTTTTGAAGAGGTCATGCTGAAGGCTGGCTAGCAGGCAAGGCCCAGGAACAACTGAGCACGAGGGGATGGGGAGGGCAGAGAAGGCAGAGCTGAAGGGTCTGTTCTAGGAGGAAGGAGTGGGTGACTGCAGCTGTCTGACCAAACTGACATTCCCCACCTCTGGCCTGTGTAGGAAAGAACTCTTGCTGAATCAGGATGCAGCATCTGGGAAAGCGATTTGGGGGCTGGAGGCCAGGAAGCAAAAAGGGCTGAGGTGGCGTGGGCAGGAAGCACATGGCGCTCACTTGCTTGGAGTTCCTTTCTCTTTCGGGGAGAGATGTGGGAACTGGTCCCGAGCCTTCATGATAATACTTGGAAGTCTTTCCTGAGGCTCTGAGGCCCACCCCAATAAAAACACTGCCCCTTGTCCTGCCCTGTAGTCAAGGGGCTTCCCGAGGGCATGGGGGTTAGAACAGGAAAAGGGGTGTCCCTTGCCCATCTGAACTCTCATTAGATGCCCAGTTCTACCTTGTGGCTCCCTGAGAAGTGGGCCCTAAGCCAACCTTGTCCTCACCCTTCACATCCTCTTGAGCATTGCTTTTTAGGGACCCCTGGCTTCTGGGAATGGGAGGTTTTTGCCACACTGGGGACCTGCTCCTCAAGCCTGGCCCCTGTCTGTGTCCTCAGGAAGAAATTTGAACTATTTGTCTTGGACCCGGCTGGGGACTGGTACTACCGCTGGCTATTTGTCGTCGCCATGCCTGTCCTCTACAACTGGTGCCTGCTGGTGGCCAGGTGAGCAGGGAGTGGGCTGGGAATGGGTGGCCAAAGCAGTCCACAGGCCCTGAGGTGGAGAGCATACCGGTCCTAGCTGTGGACACAGAGCTCACCCAAAGTTAGCCCTCCTTCTGGATTCCCCCTTACTAATGGCATCTCCTTCTGCCCTATTAACCCTGCTCCCTGACCTTCACCCCCAATTTAATATGCTACCAAAGCTTCATGTCTATCCTGTTGTCCTTTTCCTGGTGTCTGTAATCTGTTCCTACGTCTCTGGCCACACCAGTACTGTCCTGAGCGAGGCCTCCATCCTCTCTCCCTGGCATAACTACAACAGCACCAGAACCGTTCCTGGCAAGCACTCTCGCCCACTCCAATACATCTTCCACACTTGCAATGAGTTGGTGGAAACTGGGATTTGATTATGTCACTGCCTCCTTACAAACCCTTCAAAGCCCCCCCGCCCTTGCCCACAGGATGAAGTTCAAGCCCTCAGCATGGCGTTCAAGGCCCTCTGGACCTGGCCTTCCCTCTAGCTCCACCTTCTAGACACACCCCAACCCCAGCATTCACTACTTGTTTTTTTTTTTTATTCCAGCACTAACTACTTTTGAACACAGTGTTTCCTCAAGAGAAAATTTCCTCTCCCCATTTTCAACCTTGCAGTCTCAGTTCCAAAGCCACTCTACGCGAACTTTCCCTGACAGCATTTTCCACCCAACCCATCCCCTACTCCAGTCATTCATTCAGTCAGGATTTCAATGAGCATCTATTGGGTGCTAAGCTCTGTGCTCCATGCTGGGAATGATGTGCTGAACGAGACACGCATGGTCTCTGTTCTCCCAGAGTTCTCAGGCTGGTGGGGGGGCGCTGATAGTAAACATTAACGAAACAAGTGCCCAAGATGATTCCAGGAACTAGAAGCAGGGAGCTACTAGAGAAAGGATAGTCAGGATAGATCTCTCTGAGGAGGTGATACTTTTTAACTGAGATGTGGGTGGTGAGAGGGAGTCAGACAGGTAGGCATAGGCCAGTTCTGCAGAGTCTGTGTGCCAGGGACGGGAGCTAGGGTTTTATTCTAAATGTGACCAGTCAGAATTAACTGCTCCCCTCTTTGACCCAGTGCACTCACTGGGGCATAATCCTGGGTTCTATCCTCTATTCTGTTCTCTCCCTAGGCCTCTACACATTCAGTCATCAAATCTTGCAAATTCCTCCTAAAACTCTGCTGCAGTCTCCAACCTCTCCCCATTCCCACTGCCTCTAGCCTAAGCCAGGCTAGCACACTCTCTCTCACTTGGATTGGCCAGTGCTCCATGTTGGGTCCTCAATAGGTGTATGTTGAAGACATGAGTATGAAGGCTATTCCTCATTGTATTATAGCTCATTCTTCCAACAGCTTAGTTTTCATTCAACTAACACTGGTTGAACACATGAATCCTGGTGCTCTGGGCTAGGGCACGGAGTATGCAGCAATAACTAAGAGATATGTCTTCTGGGAGCTCACAGTCCAGTGAATGAGACAGACAAGTAACGATCAGTGGTGATGTCTATGTAGTGATGTCTATATAATAATAAGGGTTGGAGAAGAAGTTGCTTGTCAATAAGTGTCTCCCATGGCACCAGGCTGACTGTGTCTCATCAGGTCCCCCTGGTAGCCATCCCAAGCCCCCCACACAGTGGGCACTCAGTTTGGAGCCTCTGGGGGACCTTGGCTGGCTTTGAGGGTAAAGTCCAGCCCTGTCTTTCTATAGAGCCTGCTTCAGTGACCTACAGAAAGACTACTACATAGTGTGGTTGGTGCTGGACTACTACTCAGATGTGGTCTACATCACGGACATCTTCATCCGATTGCGCACAGGTAAGTGAGCACCTGAGATGCACAAGCAGGAGCATGACCCCTATGTCCAAAGGCCTGAGTCCACGTTTTCAGGAAGTCCTTTTGACACAGTGTTACACTCAAATGCCTGGTTGGGACTCGGGTTGGTGCCTGCCCCTTTTTGAATGTCATGGTTCTCCCATGCTTAGTGAGGTTCAGATTGGGGGTGATCTCTTGGGGTCCTTCTGGCCAGCCCTGCTACATGAGTTTCCTATGCCCCTCCTTGATAAAGAGGGTTAAATGAGCACTTTGTGCATTTGCCTATTGGGAGGAACAGCCCTGAGGGCTGAGGTGGTATGTTGGCTTGCATCTCTACTAGGTTTCCTAGAGCAGGGGCTGCTGGTCAAAGATACCAAGAAGTTGCGGGACAACTACATCCACACCTTGCAGTTCAAGCTGGATGTGGCTTCTATCATCCCCACAGACCTGGTCTATTTTGCTGTGGGGATCCACATCCCTGAGCTGCGCTTTAACCGCCTGCTGCACTTTGCCCGCATGTTTGAATTCTTTGACCGTACTGAGACGCGCACCAGTTACCCCAATATCTTCCGCATCAGTAATCTGGTTCTCTACATCTTGATCATCATCCACTGGAATGCCTGCATCTACTATGCCATCTCCAAGTCCATTGGCTTTGGGGTTGACACCTGGGTTTACCCCAACATCACTGACCCTGAATATGGCTACCTGGCTAGGGAATACATCTACAGCCTTTACTGGTCTACACTGACCCTCACCACCATTGGGGAGACACCACCCCCTGTAAAGGACGAGGAGTACCTGTTTGTTATCTTCGACTTCCTGATTGGTGTCCTCATCTTTGCCACCATTGTGGGAAATGTGGGCTCCATGATCTCCAACATGAATGCCACCCGGGCTGAGTTCCAGGCTAAAATTGATGCTGTCAAACATTACATGCAGTTCCGCAAGGTCAGCAAGGAGATGGAAGCCAAGGTCATTAAGTGGTTTGACTACCTGTGGACCAATAAGAAGACTGTGGATGAGCGGGAAGTTCTCAAAAATCTGCCAGCCAAGCTGAGGGCTGAGATAGCCATCAATGTTCACCTGTCCACACTCAAGAAAGTGCGAATCTTCCACGATTGTGAGGCTGGCCTCCTGGTGGAGCTTGTATTGAAGCTCCGTCCTCAGGTCTTCAGCCCTGGGGATTACATTTGCCGCAAGGGAGATATTGGCAAGGAGATGTACATAATCAATGAGGGCAAGTTGGCAGTGGTGGCTGATGATGGTGTCACTCAGTATGCCCTGCTCTCAGCTGGGAGTTGTTTTGGAGAGATCAGTATCCTTAACATTAAGGGTAGCAAAATGGGCAATCGACGCACAGCCAATATCCGCAGCCTGGGCTACTCAGATCTCTTCTGCTTGTCCAAGGATGATCTCATGGAAGCTGTGACTGAGTACCCTGACGCCAAGAAGGTCTTGGAGGAGAGGGGCCGGGAGATCCTAATGAAGGAGGGGCTGCTGGATGAGAATGAGGTGGCAGCCAGCATGGAGATGGGTGTGCAGGAGAAGCTAGAGCAGCTGGAGACCAACATGGAGACCTTGTATACTCGCTTTGGCCGCCTGCTGGCCGAGTACACGGGAGCCCAGCAGAAGCTCAAGCAACGTATCACAGTTCTGGAAACCAAGATGAAGCAGAACATTGAGGATGATTACCTTTCCGATGAGATGAACAGCCCTGAGCCAGTTGTTGCCGAGAAGCCATAAGGGCTTGGGCCCAACTGCCTCTCCAACCTTGGCCTTGATCCCAGGAGCTAGAAGAGCTGAGTAGGTCTTCACATTTGAATACATTATCCCCTTGTCACCTTGAATTCTCCCCAAAGCCTCTCTGTCCCCAGGGTTCTGGCTCCATCACCCAGGAGCCCTCTTCTAATCCAGCTAATAGTTAAGCTTCTGCACAGCGCAGACCATGTTGGATGGGCTTTCAGGAGCTTCAGCCTGTCCAAGTCTGAGGAAGGAAGAGAGTAGCAGCTGAATTGTCTTCAAGGGGTCTGTCCTGGGACTGGGAGCCTAGGCAACAGTCTACTCTGAAGAAGTCCATCTGCAGATGGGATGGCGTGCGTTCTGCCACAGTACTCTTCTCTCTTTGGGCGTCTTTGCACTTAGCCACTTCCCGTTTGGTTCTGACCCTTGCTTTTCTAGTATATGTTCTGAATATCCCCATTTCCATGCACATGTATGTAATTCAAACATTGGCTGCAGACACTTGGCACAGGTATCCAGTGTCTGTTTCCCAAGGCAGGCAAAGGGTGGGGAGGGGGGCAAGAAAGAGGGTGCTCACTCAGGGAGACCTCTCACTGCCAGGCACCGCAACTCCTACTCTGTTGATCTATCTTTCTGCCAACCAGAGGTGAAATCTCTGCAGTCTTGTCTGGACCAGGGATATGATGATGAACCTGGCTTTTGGTCCACCCCAGGGCAGGGAGTGAGGAGCAAGGTAACCGGCAGTGCCACTGGGAGAAGGAGGTGGTCAGGAGCTCTTGACCACCATCCCCCTACACAGCACATTTCTGAAGAGGCCCTGAAGGCTGGTGGTGGGTGGGAGACTCTTCAAGTTAATATCTGCAGTAGAGGCACTTACAAGTTAATAAATTCCTTTGAACTGTTAGTGGTTATTGCTCAACTCTGCTATCACATTCTCTCCCTTCCTCCCTCAAGCCCTCTCTTTCCCCCATACTTCTCCTTTCCCTTTATCCAGCACTCAGTTGCCTGGAATACCCTCTGCTGTCTTCCGCTGCCTGCCTAAGCCCTATTGGTCTTTCAGGACTCAGCTCAGGCACCACCTTTTTGGACAGGAGCCTCCTTGCCTGCACCCATCCCCGCATGAGGCAGTCAATTACCCCCTCTCTAGGCATTCACAGTGCTCGGTGGCTCATATCACACTATGTGGTTGGTTTTGATGGATCTGGTTTTCCCTCCAGACCGTAGGCTCTGAGGGCAGGGCCAAGACAATCTCCCTCACTGCTCTGTCTGTAGCCTTGGCAACATGTCTGGCACAGAGGAGAATGTTTATTCACTGGGGAAGCAAGCAAACACTCCAAAACCCCTATGCTTCCATTTGCCAGCAGCCGTGTCTTGACAGAAACACTGGCTACATCTGAGGAGTTGGGGAGGATTTCCTGGAGGAGCAGTATTTGAGTGGGCACCACTGGGTGATCAGGAACTCGAAGGACAAGTGCTAATTAGTGGGCAAGAAGATCTAGGTGCAGACTCAGGTGCCTTTGTGCATACCAGTTCTCCACCTCCATTAATTGTGATACAATACACATAAAATTGACCATCTTGACTATTTTTACGTCAAGCCAATTCAAACATTGGCTGCAGACACTTGGCACAGGTATCCAGTGTCTGTTTCCCAAGGCAGGCAAAGGGTGGGGAGCGGGGCAAGAAAGAGGGTGCTCACTCAGGGAGACCTCTCACTGCCAGGCGTATAAAGTACATTCACATTGTTGTGAAACAAATCTCCAGAAGTTTTTCATCTTCCCAAACTGAAATTCTGTACCTATCAAATAACTCCCTATTTCTCCTCCCCTCAGCCCCTGGCACCCAGCAATCTACTTTCTGTCTCTATGAATTTGACTACTCTAAATGTCTCATGTAAGTGGTATCATACACTATTTACCCTTTTGTGGCTGGCTTATTTCACTTAGTGTATCGTTCTCAAAGTTCATCCATGTTGTAGCTTGTGCCTTCCATTTTAGGGCTGAATAATATTCCATTGTATCAACTGCATTTTGTTTATTTATTTATCCATCATTGGACACTTGGGTTGTTTCCACCTTTTGGCTACTGTGAATAATACTGCTATGCACATGACTGTACAAATAGCTGTTCAATTTTCTGCTTTTTCCTGTTTTGAGTATATATCCAGAAGTGGAATTACTGTATCATATCGTAATTCTATTTTTAATTTTTTGAGGAACCACCGTACTGATTTCCAAGAAACTGCTTACATTCACATAGAGTGCACAGGGTTCCAATTTCCCCATATCCTCGCCAACATTTGTTTTCTTTCTTTTTTTTTTAACAGTACCCATCCTTATGGGTGTAAGATGGTATTTCATTGCAGTTTTGATATTCATTTCCCTGATGATTAGTGATGTTCAGCATCTCTTCATATGCTTGTTCAGGCCATTTGTATGTCTGCTTTGGAAAGTGTTTACTTAGTCTTTTGCTCGCTTTTTAGTTGGGTTGTTTTAGTTGCTGTTGTTAAGTTGTAGGAGTTCTTTATATATTCTGGATATTAACCCCTTATCAGACATATGATTTGCAATTTTTCCCCATTCCATAGGTTGCCTTGTCACTCTGTTGATTGTGTCCTTTGATGCACAAAACTTTTGAATTTTGGTGTTGTCCAATTTATCTATCTTTACTTTTGTTTACTGGGTTTTGGTGTCACCATTCATTTTTATTGGAATTCATTCTTCTAGACTTCTTTTAAATTTAATGCATTTTCTTGGCCCCTTCCCTAGCTTACAGTAATAAACCTTAGCCAAGGGTAGTCTCACTTGAAGGGATCTATAATTATCCATGCCCAGGCCCTGGTCCCTGAGAGTGGCAGCAGTAGAAAGGCAGCAGTCAAAATGGAACAGTGTTTTGTGTCTGTTCTCCTTTTGGGTGTAGGGTTGGAAGAAAAGGCTCTAAGCCCCTTCACTGGAGGAGAGGCAAAGCCCGAAGGAAGTAGAGTCCTGGGAGACTCAGCCAGCTGCTTGCCCACATGCCCCTGCTAACACTGCGCTAAGGAACCCAGTTTTCACCATGTGCTGGAACCTGGAGTAGACTGTTAGTTTTGCCCGAGGATGGCACTGGGCCCAGAGGCAGAAGGATGACTGCACTGAAAACGAGTTGCCTTGGTTTCAGTAAGAAATATGCAGTGTTTCTCCCTGGAGCCTGGTTCCCCCTCAGTCCAGCCCCAAGGGGTATCCGAGTTCCAACCCACGTCAAGGGGGTGGACATTGCATCTTGGATCTGGTTTTCCCCAGGGCAAAGCAGGTGGCTCATCTGGGTCCATAAAGAGCCCACTGGTTTTGGTATGCAGATTTCAAAGCGCAGTTCTACCACTCCCCCCAGCTTCCCTTTCCCCAGATATCCTTGGGTCCAATCACCCATGACTTTTTGCGGTGCCTCGCAGGTCTATGTTCTCTTAAGCTTTGAGGCCTTTTCTCATGCTGTTCGCTTTGCCTGGATCACCCTTTTCTGTATTTTCTTCCTCTGAGACTCAGTTCACAGGCCCTCTCTCTGAGCCCCACCACAGCCTTCTATATAACACTCCCTTGCACACTGGACTGCAAGTGACTGTTTAGCAATTGGTCTCGTCTCATCTAAACACAGTTTCTTATTGAGAAAGGATGAAAGAGGGACAGAAAGACTATCCGTGTAGCTTGGGGTGTGTGTGTAGGAGACAGAATTTGTCTCTGTGTGTGCATGACACGTGCACGTACCTGTGTGGACACCTGTGTGGACGTGGTGTGGATGGTTGTCTGAGCACCTGGATGTCAGCCTAGGCAGACAGTGCCCATCTCTGCTGCCCCCCTTCCAGCCCCCTGCTCGGTTGCTCTTTCTGCCAGAGCGTGACTCTCTCCTGCCTGTTGCTGGCCTCCACCCCCGCTTCTCTCCCATGACGGGCTGTAATGTAAGAACTGAAGTCCATTTTCCATCGTGTGTTGTATTTATTCAGCACAATCTGATGTTCCTGCTCTTAATTTTAAAATGTTGAAATTGGAGTGTTTTTCATTTTCCTTTGAAAATATCCACTGAAGGTAAATTGCACTATTTGTATATGGCCATCAATTTCCTTTTCTTTGCATTGGTAACCTTCTATAGAAAACAAAAACCGCTGCTCCCGCCCACCACTCTCCTTTCCTTTTGGATCTGACCCTTGGTGGCCCTTGCCTGGTGTGCAGACTGCTGCCCCTCCCTCGGCCCAGCCCGAGTCCCAGCCTCAGCAGCATCTATGTGTCCCTCAGTTGGGATCTTAAAGTTAGTCTGACATCTTGTCCCCTGTGGGGACAGAGCCAGGAGTGCAGTTTCCAGGCTCTCGGCCTCACGTGGAAAGGTGCTGGCTCAGGTAGTGAATGACCATCAGCTGTGGCTAGTTGGCCGTCAGCTGTAACCAGTGAGCCATTGGCCATTAATATAACTGCCGTGGCTACGCTAGCAGTGGATGGTGCCTGGCAAGCGGGGATTGCAGTTAGCAGGGCGGATTGCAGTTGGCAAGCGAGGTTGGTTGGCAGAGAAGCGGACGGCAGGTTGTGGATAGTGTGGCTCCTGCTTCCTGTGTCTCCAACCCAGCCACCAGCGACACTATAATGGTATGACTCCCCTATCTATGGCTCCGTGGGTGTTCCTTTTTGGCCTCACCATATCCTGCCTGCATCCTTATGCAGGAAGAGGGAGCTGAGACCCCGCATAACACCCTGCATGACACCCCCCCACCTTGGAGGTAGGCCAAGGTGAAGGTCCCCCTCTTCTGTGTAGCTTGGAAAGAGGAACTCTGAAGCCCCCAATGCACAGAGACAAGCAACCCAGCCACCAGAGGGCGCATGAACCTAAGGAAAGGGTGGTGGGCTCAGCTCTGTGGACCCCCTTACCCCCACCAAACAGAGGGCTGAGCAGGGCCCACTGAGGCAGTTAGGTGGCTGCCCCGAAGGCCTCACCAAGCTGCAGAACCAGGTCTCTCTCCCTGAATGCCCCGCCATGATCCCTTTGAATGCCCTCAGAGGTTTGGGGTATCAAAGCCAATAGCCCAGTTCAAGTGTGTGTGTTAGGTGCCCAGACTCTGCAGGAGGTCGGGGAGGGAGGAATCGTCAGAACTGAACTGCAAGGAGACCTGGGAACTATGGTTGCCATTATTTTAATGTGTATCCAAAGAAAAATACTAGTAGTCCACAAAACCCTTGGTGTTATGGATATTATTGCTTAGCATGGAGCGTAAGAAAAAAAGTGACCTGCTTTAAGTTGATGTAAAGGAAATAATTTCGTAAGTAACAGTTCCGATGGCACATGAAGGTAGTGCACAGATGATGGTGAATATCCAAATGCCTTCATGACACCATCATGGTACTTCAGAATTAACACCATCATAACTCCCCTTTTGATTTTCTCCCAAACCAGCTGCCTCCCATCTCTCCCATGTCAGTAATGGCATGTCTGTGTTTCCAGTTGCTCAGACAAAACCCTTGAAGTAATCCTGGGCTCCTCTCTTTCCTTTATCCACTATATCCAATCAGTCAGGAAATAATCTCTGCTTAACTTTCAAAGTAATATCAGAATCTATGCACCCCTCCCACCTCCACTGACCCCACGTTCATCCGGGCTATGACCAGCTCTCTTCTGGACAACTGCAGTCCCTTCCAGACAGATATCTTTGCTTCCACCCCACTTCTCTACAATCCTCTCCACCCAGCCACCCGGTTTTTGAAAACTGAAAATCTTGTCACATCACTTCCCTGCTTGAAACCTCCCATTCTTATAATATAACCCAAATTTTGACCACGGTCTCCAGGTGCTGTCTGTTACGGCCCCTGCCTGTGTCTCTAACCTCGCTCGTTCTTTCTCTGCCCCTGCTTTCTCTCCACCCCAGGTCCTATCAATCTTGGTTTCATTCCTTGCACATGCCCACCAATCTTCTTCCTGTCTTGGTGGCTTGGCACTGACTGTCCCTCTGCCTTAATTCCTCTTCCTCTGGACCTTGCCATGGCTGGCGCCTGGTCTTCAGGGCTCTGAAGGGGCCCTCACAGATATCTACATCGAAAATAGCCTCCCTCTCCTCCATCACCCACGTCTCATCACCCCGTGTGACTATCTTTATAGTATTATCACTCTTTGTAATCATCTTGTTTGCTTCCTTATTTATTGTCTGTTTCCCCCATTTGACCGTCAACACCTGGAGATAGACATTATTGCCCATTCCCCATTGTATCAGCAGTACCTAGAGCAGCCAATAAAGAGCATGTCACAGTGCTCTTTATTTTTTAATTTTTATTATTATTTTTTTAATTGAAATGCCAAATGCTTGGAACGTTTTGAGTGATTGGCTCCCACCCCTCTCTCTAATGGATTAGATCACATGTCCTCAGCCGTATCTCTCTCTGCCCCTCCTCATATGCCCTGAGAGTGCTGTGACCTCAAAAGATGCCTTGGCACTTCATAACCCACCCTGAACTGTCCTACAGGCAACTCAGCTTGTACCTACTTCTTCCCTCAAATTTCTGCCGACAATATCTTTGTCATCTTTCAAAGTCAGCCCTAATGCCACTTCCTCCTAGAAACTTTCTTTGATCCCTTACAAGGAGGTGTATCGTTCCTGTTCCCACGGTTCATCTGTGTCTTTTCTCTCCTTGCTCCTTGGGGAGAGGTCTGTGTAGGAGTCACGCTGCCTTCCCCATAGCCAAGACTACTTGGGGCTGGGGGTGTAGGTGGGAACTTAGTCCCTAGAGGGCCCTGCTGAAGGCAGAGCTCCAGAAGCTCAACAGGGAGCTAGAGTAGGCATGTATGGGGTGCCATCTGGTCCCAGTAGGAGGAATGGCTTGCCATCGTGGCTGTGGGTTCAGTTGCAGGTCACTTTCCCCCTGGCATGGACTGAGCTGCCAAATACTAAGTGATTTTGCTACTCTCTAAGGCAGATATTTCCCTGGAAGGATAGTCTGGCCCTGATTTAGAGCCTGACACCAAGTCAACTACAGCTAGCTTCAAATTGGAAGGTGATGGAGATGCATTTTTAACTAAAAGGTTTGCTAAGCACAGCTCCAAAGGGGCTCAGTGCTGTGGCTGGGACCAGGGCCATACCAGTGGAAGGTCTGACAGGGATACTGGCCTGGAAACCCAGGAACGTAAGCTGGCTTCTGTTTCACCCCTGTTTGCTGAGGACTTGGAAATTTCTGCCCTTGGAAACCTGGGGCATAGCACAGTGGGGGAGTTGGGAAAGAAGACATTATCCTTATTTCCATAAACCATCCTTTTTTGGCTCCTCCAGGATTGGTGAGGTCTGCTCTTTTCCAGTACTTTCCACCTAGTTGTACTCACATGACTAAAACTGGGCAGTGCTCTAAGGGGATGGGAGCAAGTTGCTCATTTGTCCTTATGGACAGATTTGTCTCCGAGAACCTGATGTTTGCCAGGGGTCTTGAAAGATTCAGAGGTGATGTCTGGGAAAGCAGGGGGTGGGGTGCCAGGTTTAAGGAACCAACTGGGCAAGGATGTTGAAGAACAAGGACAAGGGCTCCAGTGTGTGGCTAGAGTGTGGCATGAACCCAATGCTTTCTTGGGCTCCACAGACTCTGGAATTAGCTTGGCCTTATTAGTTGAATTTATCTAAGTTTCTTTCATTTTTGGGTTCAGTTTCCCACTCATTTAAAAAAAAAAGAGTTTCTCAAGTCCCTTTGTAGCCCTCCTGGGGGCAGGAGGAGAATGAGTTTGTTTTATCTCAACTCGAACCCTTGCGTCACTCAAGTTTGTCGAACCACTAACTTCAGGCAGAACTTCCATGTTACCAGTTTCTATAGATCCATGTATTTAGTTAGATAGGTCTTCTTGTTTCTCCTTTATTGGACCGAGTAAGCAAATTAAACTGGGCGATTTCTTGTTAGGTCATTTAAATGCCAACTCAGTTTCATAATCTGGTCTTTTGCCAAATCCGAGTCCTTCCAACTTCCTCCTGGAGTGGTGGAATCAGAGGCCAGTTGGAGGAGTGAGTATCCCTGGGGTGTATAGGTTGATCCTCTGGTCCTTGAAGGTCTGAATCCCTGGGGCATAGCCACGACTCTCTGCAGGTCTAGGGGGCAAGGCGGATGGTTAGAGGGGCTTCAGGACTAGTGGTGGATGGGGACAGTGTGGGGTGATGATAATCAGAGGTGCTTAGCGTTGCCCATGAACAAGGGTCTGCTTTGAATTCTCAGGCAAGGTCTCTGGAGACCCTTCCATTCTGGCCTTCTGGGGCACTTGGGCTCCAGGGAGGTGAGAACTGACCCAGCCCCGCCAGGATACAGCTGGTCTGTCCAGTGCTGGAGCGGGGCTGCAGCCTTTGGCACCCAGGTTTTGGAGGCCGATCGAGGTGGGCTGGGCAGGCAGCTGGGGTGGAGGTGAGCAACGGCCTGGGCTGGGGTCTGGGAGGCACCGCCTGGACAGGCTGTCTCGGGCTTCAAGACCTCTCTCCCAATTGCTGTTCCATTTCTGGCCGCAGAGAAGGGTGGGGGCGCTCTCGCGCCGCGAGTAGAGCTAGCTGCCGCACTTTCCTAGACCCTGTTCACCCTTGACGTCGCGGGAGACATTTTGCGGGACCTGGACTCCAGGAATCTGGAGCACCCTTAGACCTCCGGGCAACAAGGGGTTTGGGTGCAGTGAGAAGTGCAGCGGCGGCCACAGGGTGTGGCAGGAGGAAGCTCTCCAGGCACCTGCCCCAAGTCTCACCCTTCACCCCCCCTTCTCCCTGCCCAGGACCTGACCACACCCGCTAGCAACAAAGTGCCATGCTACAGAGTTACTGTTTCAACTCCTTTCCTTTCTTGTCCGAGGAAAGGCAAGAACATTATAGCTGTGGACCATTTCCCCCTGGAACCTGCTCTGAGAGAGGGTGGGGCTGGGACCACTAGGCCACCTTCCAGGTTCCTGGAGCCGCAAGAATGAGCTGGCAAGTGCATAGACAGGCTGTCCAGACCTGTTGAATTCAGGGATGTAGTGACAAGATGTGACAGACACAGGGACAGTGGCTGGAGGGCTCTAGCAGGGGCTAAAGACAGGCATTCAGGGCATGGGGCTTGGTAAATAACATTAGGGAGGCAACAACCTGAGCAGGCAAATTGGGAATGCAGACAGGGCCCCATGACTGCGGTGGCTGTCTGCCTGTGAGTCACCTCTGCAGATCGATTTCATCCCTGCACACTTGGATATGCAGTGTGCTTAGAGAGAGAGGCTGGGTTGGAGCCCCCCTCAAAACCATGGAATAACTTGGCATGCCCGACAGTGGCCCAGGAGCACTGCCTCCTCATGCCAGGTCCAGAAGTCATGGCCTTTTTGTCCTCTCCTCCTGGGCCCCTCTTTTGCAGGGGCTGGGACCAGTTCCCCAGGTTTCAAGTTAAAACTGACCCTCCCCAAAGCCATCCTGATTTGAGGGTCTCCAGAGATTCCCCCCTAGCCCCATATGATTAAGTCACCTCTTGTGGCTCAATCTCCTTGTCCCCATTCACTGCCTGGCCCAGAGTACATGCCAATAAATACGTGTTGAAAGAATGAGGAAACCAGTGTATTTCTCAATTTTTAAAAAACATGCTTGGAGTCTGTGTGTACTGTACCTATGAAATAAAAGTATAGCCCTTTAGGAAACAACTGTGTACCCAGTGTGGCCACAGCACAGCAGGTGTTTCAGGAACTAAACCAGTTCCGTGTGAGGTACAGACTGAGGGATAGGTGAGGAAATGGTCTGGGAAAGAAGAAGGCTGCCTGCAAAGAGCCCTGGGAATGCAGCGTGTTTTGCAGGCACCGTCTTGCTCTACCTTTTCTGTTCTGACCATGTAGAACAGAAAACAGTTTTCTTTGGCCCAAAGACAAAGTAAGCAAGGCAGGGATTGTGGCTACTGATGTGTGGAGAGCTAATTGTACGTCCAGATAGATACTCTCTGCAGAAAGGACCACAGGGTGGGTGGTTCAAAGCACTGGCTGCCATGGAGATGGCCACCCAGAAGCTGCTCCTGAGCCCCGAAGTGACAGCAGTCACCACCTGGGCCACCCTGGGACTAAAACTCAGGTCTCTGGTGGATTGTTTACTGAAATGCAGACATAACATCTCATCCAGGTGAAGCAATACCTGAGAATTTTGAGTTGGAGATGGCTGGAACTCCATTCTAGTTTATTTTCAAATCTTCCTGTGTATTGAATCATTTTTTTGAATGACACACAACTTCTATCCACTACCCGATTTATATTTGTCTGTTATTTTAAGAGCATATTTTGCATAGCCAGTGACCCTAACTACATCTGCCATGTCCTCCTTACAATCGGGGAGACCTAGTACTTTGGACTAGTAGCCTCACAAAGCCACAACTTTAAGCTGGAGGCAGATCACCCCCTGCTATACAAAGGAGTGGAGTCTGTAGAGAGTGCCTAGCTGTGAGTTGCTGCCTGGCTTCCACTGTGGGGCTTCAACCTGGACCTGGGGCTGGGTCCACACCTCCACCTGCCTCGCTGAGGCATTGAGGGCGTGAAGGACAGGATAGGTGAGGCTGTGACCAGCTTTGAGTGGAGAAATAAAGAAGTAAGGAAGGAGGGAGGAAGGAAGGAAAGGAGGGAGGGAGGAAGGAAGGGAGGGAGGAAAAGAGGGAGGGAAGGACGGAGGAAGGGAGGAAAAGGAGAGGGCCAGAGGCAAGCAGGGAGCCTTCTGGGCCACTCTCCTGGTAACTCATGGCCACAGAGTGATGAAAAAGCTCAGCGGTCTCTCAAACCAGGCTAGCATCCAACACCCAACACCCTGCACTTAGTGCTCAGCTCTGCGGGATGCCAAGGCTCTCCCAGAGGAGGCTGGCGCAAATGTCACTCACGGAGTGGAAGCAATGTTGGCAGGTCATGCAGATGTACTGGCTTTACTCTGTCGGGGAAATGTCTCCGTGTCTTGTGGCAGCCTGGCCAGCAGGCCATTGTCATGTACTCCCTGAAATGGATCTTCACAGGCTTGGCGAGTCATCCCTCATGGTACCCAGGTCACAGAGGTCTTGTGAAGTTGCTCTGCCTGCCTTTAACCCTTTTTGGTTTCCTTTCTCTGGTTCTTCCTTTCTTTGCTGTTCTTTCTTCTCTCTTCCTCCTTCCTTCCTCCCATAGTTTCTTCTCTTCCCTGTTGCTCCTCTTCCTCACTCACACCCCCACTTTCTCCTGTTTCTCCTGACCCCTCCTCTTTCCCCTCCTCTCTCTCTCAGTAGCTCTCTCACCTGTCTTCACTCCTCTGGCCCTTTCTTTGCCTTTTTCCTGTTCTTTTCCTTTTTCACCTCCCCTCTTTCCCCCTTTCCCTCCCTTTTCCCCACCCCTTATTTCCCCTAAAGTCTCCCCTACTCATTACTTGTCACTCTTTTCCCCTCACTGTTTTCCTCTCCTCATTGTTTTCCCTCTTTCCTTCCTCCTCTCTCCCTCTTCCCTCTCCAAAGAATCATTTCCCTCATTTGCTGTCCTTTGATCTCTCTTTCAGTAGGTCTCCACCCTCCTTACCCATTCTCCTCCCTCCGCCCCTCTCTCTCTCTTCTCCATAGCTCTGTATTCTCTATCTGGCCCTTGTCCCTGCTTTGTAGTCTCTCTCTCTCTCTCTCTCTCTCTCTCTCTCTCTCTCTCTCTCTCTCTCTCTCTACCCCCCCTCTCCCTCTCCCTCTCCCTCTCCCTCTCCCTCTCCCTCTTTCTCTCCCCTCACCATCCCTCTTTCCCTTCTTGCAGCTCTTCTCCTCACCATCAAGCTCCCTTTATCTCCCTTCTCTCCCTCAAGCTGTCCCCCAGCCCCTTCTCCTTCCCCGTTCCTTCTCAGTCTTGCTTCTTTCCATTTCTCAAAATCCTAGCCTGCCCTTTCCCCTACATCCCTCTTAGCATCCCAAGCAGCAGAATCCTGGCAGCAGTCTCTGGAGCTGCTGAGGATTTTGCCGTGACAGACTTTTTACTGAGCTCAAGGGCCTGGACCCCATCTCCTAGCCCTAGCCTGACATCCCCAACTGTCCTAAGCCCTGCCTCTGGAAGCAAGGATTTGGGAGAGTCAGTGAGAAGCCCTGGGAGTCAGGCGTGCTGAGGTAGAGTCCTAGCTCTGAGCTAGCATGCTCACTGGGCTGCTGACACCAGCCTGGAAAATGAGGAGGGGAATCTGTGAATAGTCCTAGGCACCAGTGGGTTCCTAGTCAGTGTGCCATCCATGGCAGTTGCTTTTTATGGGCACCTCCCATGATGAGCCATCTATGAGCGAGCGAGGTCATGAGCTGTGTTCCAAGCAGATCTTGTGTAGAATGACCCTTTTGTCTTCCTCTTCGAACCTCCCTTGGCTGGATGACCCTCCATCTAGCCTTTTCCCATAGGGCTTGGTCATCCACGCCCATCACCCTTAGCTGCTCATTGCCCTGGCCTGTGTCTCTCAGCCCCGAGGCCCATGTCTTGGCCCTTTATTGCCATTTTGCCTTGTTCTTTGCCTCTGTTCTATTTGCTACCCTGTCCCTCTGCTCCCAGCTGACTGTGGGGCAGCAGGGGAAACTCTTTGGGAAGCCATTGGGTTTACCCATCATAAAGGAGGTGGGTGGGGGGGTTGTGAGGGGTGGCAATTCCTGAATATTGCGGGGACATCAGCACTACCCTATCATGAGTTTTGCATCAGGGCAGGAAAAGCCATCAATCCTCCCCAGTTACGTTCCAAATGAGGACTCTGACCTTCACAGAGACAGCCCACCAGGCCCCTGGCAGCTCTTGGAGATGCTGCATACAGCTCACCCACTGGGTGCGTTTCTGTCATTACACCAAGGCCCGCCAGAGGATAGTGGCAACAGCGTTCTGGGGACTTGCAGAGTACCCAAGGGAGCGGGAGTGGTGATGGCTGCACAAACACGGTCTCAAGCCTCTTGTACAGGGGATACCGGAGGCCAGCAAGTGTGACATTGGGCAAGCATGGGCCACAGGGTCCTCATATTAAACAGAAGACTGGACTAATCGACCTTTCAGCTGTCGTGATATTGGCTTATCAAAACCCATTTTGCTCCAGGCACTGTTCATACGTGGTTTCATTTAAGTCTCTCCTTAACTTGACAAGCTGGGGTTCCCCATTTTGCACATGCAATAACCAAAGAACAGGAAGCTTAAGTGATTGGCCACGGATGAACAGCGAAAAAATGGAAGAGCTGAGACTGGAAAACAGGTCAGTTGGCTCCACACCTTGTTGGCCTGCTATATTGAGGTACTTCCTGATGGAGTCGGTCCAGGGACCTGGCACTCTGAGCTCTTGCCCAGCAGCAGCAACTTGATGTGTGGAAAGGCCAATCTGATGGGGAAATAAACCTCAAAACTGCTCAAGGGAGATGGTTGCCTTCGGCCAACTGTTTTCCTTTGGTCCCCGCTACAAGCTGGGCAGCAGGACACTTCCCCCAAGGCGGTGTGCATTTAATCATTGTTTCACTGATGGCAGAGGCTTTAATGTTTGCTTAATCACTTGCTGTTCCCACTGCCTGTGTCCTCTGTCTCCCGATCTCTATATTACTGGCTTCTTCTTGACATTCAGTTCTCAGCTTAAATGTTACCATGCTTGGCCACCCACTCTAAAGGGGCCATTCAGCCACCCCATATCACCCCATCTTAGTTTCCTGGCTAACACTCCTCACTCATATTGTTCTCCTTTATTGCTTTCTATCTTCAGTCTCTCTCTCTCTCTCTCTCTCTCTCTCTCTCTCTCTCTCTCTCTGTCTCTGTCTCTCTCGATCTCTGTCTCTGTCTCTCCTCTCACTAAACTGGCAGCCCTCTAAGTATAAGACCTCCTCTGTCTTAATCCCTTTTGTACCCCCAAGGCCGGCACTGTGCTTGGCACCCAGCAGGGGCTCAATGAGTATTTGCTGTAAAGCCCAAGGGAAGCAGTGATTAACCCTGTCTGGGAGCATTAGGGAAGGTATTGAAAGATGAGTAGGAGTTTTCCAAGCAGAGAAGCAAGGTAGGACATTTCTAGTAAGGGAAACAATATGCACAAAATCTAAGGTACGAAAGGCCTGGTGTGTTCGGGAAGAATGGGGAAATGCTTTAGCTGGAGGGCTGGGTATGGGAGAAGACAATAGATAAAGCAGGAAAGACAGGCAGAGGCCTGATCACTGAGACTCCTGAAAGCCACAGGGACGCATTTGAACTCTGTTAGGTTGTCTATTTACAATATTTGAAAGCAGAGAAGATCTATATTCAGACCTTTGTTTTAGTGCTGTGTCTCTGCTGGCAGCAACATGGGCAGAGAGGAGGGAAGCTGTCACTGCTGCAAGAAAAGCCCATTCCAAAGTCTCTGTCACACAGGAAGGTACACGTGGGCTGTGTGTGGTGAGCCGGCTTGTAAAGGAACAAAAGGTACCTGTGTTAGTATGTTAGCATTACCAGTCCCAGCCTTGGATTTCCCTGAGCAAAGGTGCTGGATTTGAACACCAACGCCTTGGGGAGTGATGCCTTGCTAAGCACCCTGAGACCCAGTGGCACCCACGAGATAATTACAGGGGCCTCCAAGCAAAGAAACAGCTTCCAGGAGCCCCTTTAAGGAAAGGAAATGTCTTGATGCCTCCTATTAGCTTGTCCTGCAGCTTAGAAGTGTCCCACCCCTGCTAAAGTTGGGCCCTCTGAGGACATCTCCATGCAGGGTGAGGATTAAGGTCCCTGGGCACATAGTGTGGTGTATAGACCCAAACCTGCATGTGCACGCACACACACGCTGTACGCCTCGGACTCTGGCATGAAGCAACCTGTTTTTTGGAGCCATTCTGTGTCTGAGTGCAGAGCTCTGAACTCTGCCCCACCTACCCACCCCTGCACTGCACACCTCTCAGTTGTTTTAATGTGACATCAGGAGGGATGACATTTTTTTTAATTAAATTTATTGGGGTGACAATTGTTAGTAAATTTACATAGATTTCAGGTGTACAATTCTGTATTACATCGTCTATAAAGGGATGACAACATTTTTGGCAAGACTTGGGAAAGAGGGAAAGGGTTGTGATAGTGCCTCCTTAAAGTCCCAAGTCACAGAAATGCAAATAGGCTGCCATGTCAGGAAGGAATGAGGGAGAGCAAATTGCCTAGGGAGCAATTTGGCTTGATTATAAATATCCCCAATAATCCTTCACACCAGTGTGGCGCTTGGTCAGGCACTGAGCTCTTCCTTGTACATCAGCCCACTGGCTCTTCCCAATGGGCCTGTGAGGTAAACAGGACCAGAACCCCCTACTCTGCCTAGGCCAGGGCCCAGGCTCAAGAGGTCCTTGTGCTGCCATGGGGAACCTGACTTCGAGGGCCAGCAGGTAGGAGACAGCGCTATGATGAGGAAAGGTGAGGGGACCAGGCTGCGTTCTGAGGAACCCTGAGGAGCCAGTTCCTCTTTTCCATCTTCTTTTCCTTTTTTTTTTTTTTTTTGGTTTGTATTGAGGTGAAATTCACATAACATAAAATTCACCTTTTTGACCATTTTAAAGTGTATAGTTTAATAGCACTTGGTACATTCACAGTGTTGTACAACCATCACCTTATCTAGTTTCAGAACGTTTTCATCACCCTAAAAGGAAACCTCATACCCATCAAGCAGTCAATCCCCATTTCTAAAAAATGATTGAAGCGTATTTGCGGACCTCAAGTGCAGAGAGTTGAATTAAATTCACCCCTGATTTCAGGGCTGGTTATAGAATCACCAATGGGTTGTGCAAGGCCCCTTTCTCATTTTCGTTCTTCCCTTTTATTCCAGATGCCCACATCCTTTCCCCCCTCCGTGGGCACACACTCTAATGCATTTGAGATGAGTCTCTGAATATGTATGCGTTCCTGTAAAATATAGTGTTGTTTTGTGTATGTGTTCTTAATTTGCATAAATGTTATTGTGCTATAAATCTTGTTCTGTTTCTTATTTTAAAAAAATCAGCACTATAATATTGAGATCAGTCCATGTTGCACGTACGTCAAGTTACTTCAAACTTCTGCTTAGTTTTCTGTTTTCACTATCCATTTTCCTGGGGTTGGAAAAATGTCCTATCCCCACTTCCATACAGTGTCACAGTGGATATCCTTGGACATGTCCCAGTGGGGCCCGCATTGGGATAGGCCCCCAGACATGACCTAAGTGGATCGGAGAGTACACGTGCTCTGCTGGTTTGCTCTCCAAACAGTAGGGTACTTTACACTCCCACCAGGAGGACATGAAGGCTCCAGTGCCACCTAATCCTGTTGACATTTGGTATTTTCCAACTTTCTAATGCATGCCAAACTACAGAGGGGCCAAGTGAATCTTATTGTTGTTTCAATTTGCATACCCTTAATTATTTTATTAGTGAGCCTGGGTATCTTTTCACATGTTTATTGACCATTATGTAAATTGCCCATTCAACTTATTTCTCTGTTTTTGAAATTTGGATTTCTGCCTTCTTGCTGAATGATTTGTCTTTTAAAATTTTTTTGTTAAATTTATTGGGGTGATATTGGTTAGTAAAATCACACAGATTTCAAGTATACAAATCTATAACACATCATCTGTGTATTGCATTGTGTGTTCACCACCCAGAGTCAGTTCTCCTTCTATCACCATATTTTTGAACCCCTTTTACCCGTTACCACCTCCCTCTACCTCCATTTCCCTCTGGTAACCCCTAAACTATTGTCTGTATCTATGAGTTTTTGTTTGTTCATTTGTTGCTTTCAGTTTTATATCCCATACCTGAGTGAAATCATATGGTTCTTGACTTTTTCCATCTGACTTATTTCGCTTAGCATGATAATCTCAAGATCCATTCATCTTGTTGGTTTAGTTTTTAGATTATCACAAATGTACCCCCCCTCTCAGTCACTTATCTCTCCCCCCCCAATGTTACAATTTCTAAACAGAGATTATTAATTGTGTTTAATCAAATCTAGCAATTTGCATGGCTGGAAGGTTGTATTTTAGGTCTGATCCTTGCCTGCTCCAAGACCAAAAGGTATTCTCCTACACTTTCTTTCAATAATTTTATTTTGTTACCTTTTATATTTAGGTTTTATTCCATCAGAAATCAATTTTATATTTGGTGTGAGGTATGAATTTAGCCAGTTTTCTTAGAACTATTTACTTAAAAATCCTTCTTTTGCTTATTGATTTGTGGGTCCAACTTTAATACATATATTGATTCTATTATTTTCCTCAGGGTTTTTTTTTCTTCCTGCACCAGTACCTATTGTTATTTTTTAAATTGCTATAACTTTGTATTTATCTTAATATCTGGTAGGACAAGTCTTCCTCTTCACTCTTCTTCTATGCAAATTGATTTACCTATTTCAAGGCCTTTATTCTTTCAATGTCTTCTTTTCTTAATTCCCATATAAACAAGCTCATGGCATTAGCACTGAGTTGGCAGCAGAATGGGAAGCCCTCTTTCCTTTCGGATCCTGAGCAGAACTACTCCTTCACAGGAGCTAGTGCTTCAAACATTACAAATTTATTTCGAGTCCCTTGTTTTCTTTCAGGACTCACAGGAAGCTCCTGAGGAAGGCAATCCCATTTTATAGATGAGGACACCAAGACTCATAGAGAGGTAGGGATTCCCAGAGATGCACAACAAGTTTATCAGAGTGGTGGGACTTGAACCCATGCTTTCTGAGTCCCTGTCTTTGGCTCTTGTCACCATAATAGGCTATCACACAGTGTTCAAAGAAAACAGACAACTCGTGCTCCCAAGCACAAACACTTGTCACTGCCACTCTCCACCCAGATGAACAGGTAAAGGGACAGCATGACCAGAACTACTTTGAAGAAGCAAAAACTGAAGACCACTAGGCATTTCAAGGGAGGTCATCAAGCATAGTTGGGAGCATACAGTCAAAACAGAGGAGGGTTTGGGAGCCAGTGGAAGTAGTTCTGGAGTCAGGTGGGGAGACATTGCAGGGATGGATAGGGAAGCATTGAACGGGTCTTAACAGATCAAGTTCTCCGCAGCTGAGATATACCTCCCAATTTTTAATGGTCACATGTAGATGTGGGACCAGCCCATTTCGCGTCTCTGCCCCTTCTACCAGTCTCGAGGTGGTTTTTCTCTGTATGTCCACAGTTGTAGGGCTTCAGTTCAGTTAGACTTCAAGTGATTCTCAATGATGGTTGATCAGTAGTTGTAATTTGATATGTTCATGGGAGGAGGTAAACACAGTGTTTATCTACTTCTTCTTCTTGACTAGATCCCACTGGCTTTTCATATCATAAAGAATAAAATCCAAACTCTTCCCCCTAGTCTCCAAGCCCTGCCTAATCTGGCCCCTGCTCACCTCTCTCACCTCATCAGCTGCCTCTCCCCTCATCCTCCACTATTTTCGGGCTACACTGATTCCCTGGCTCTTCCTCAAACACAGATGAGGAACCGAGTTAATTCCTCCTATTTATGCTTCAGTTTACATACTACCTCTTCAAGGAAGTCTTTTCAAACCTCCTATATTAGATCAAGTTTTCCATTACATGGTTTTCATTGCATCCTGGGCCCTTCCTTCATAGCTCTTCTTCCAGATGTCATTAGACCTTCATTGGTGCACTTATCTGATTAATATCTGTCTCTTTCACTAAGCTTCAGAAGGGCAGAGACTTTATTCGTCTTGTTCAAAACTATGCTTCCAGTAGTTAGAAGAATATCTAGCACATAGTAGATGCTCAATAAATAGTTGTTAAATGGCTGAATTATTGAGGCAAATTTTGATTTGGGCTTGGAAATGAGCATGCCTTTTTTTTTTTTAAATTTACAGGACATTGTCAGTTGGGTGGTGTAGAAGGAGGAAAAGGGATTGTAGGTGAGAAAACGAAATGAGCAAAGGCATGAAGCCATGGAAATGAAGTGTGGTTTGAGAGAAAGATGGATATCTTGGAATGGCTGAAGAAGAAGGCATATGCAAAGCATGTTGGGAGGTGAAGATGAAGATGACAGCAGGGGCATAGCACATCAGACTCTGTGCTCTAGGCTAAAGAGCTTCCTTTTTGTCTGGTGGGCAGTGGGAAGCCATGAAAGTGGTGTGATGTGAGGAAAGATGGCCCCAAATGAATTCTCTGCCTCCCTCATCTGGCCCCAGGCATCTTTCATTGTAAGCTACTTACAAGTGTTCAGGGTGAATTTTCACAAGCCAGGCTAAGTCCCAGGGAGTCCCAATGGTTTCCTTTCTTTCTTGCCCTAAATTTCCCAAAGCTTAAGAGCACTTTTTTTTTTTACTTTGATAGAAGCATGTGCTAAATCTTCAACACCAGCTGTTCCATTAACAGTCACTGAACAAAGTTAGACAACTGAGGGCAACGACCACAGCTCCATGTTTGGAGGTAAACTATTGGTACTCCTGGAGAGATTAGTCTCTATAACCTCCAGATTTCAGGGCCTTGGATATGTGCCTAAGGCCAGAGTGAAGGCAGACCAGATGAGAGAGAGAGACAGAGAAAGAGACAAAGAGATACAATCTGAGAGCAAGCCAGAGAGAAAAAGACAACAAAGATAACGAGAAAAGACACAGAGAGCTAAAGAGACGCAGTCATTTAGCTGACTCTTGCTCCTGACCATGAAAGCCGAGGAGCCAGAAAGAGATACCAGTGAGAAAGGCTCAGAAGCCCAGTCAGAAGCACAAATGTGTGTAACTAGTGGGCCGGGTTACACAGTTTGTGATAAATGACTTCTTCCTTCCAGTAAAAGGGGATGTATGAGCTCTGGAGTTTGAAGTTAAGTGGAAAAAACAAAATAAATCCTAAACTAAAATACCGAGGGAAGCCAAGTGAAAAATCAACTTGTCAGTTGGTTAAGAAGTTTACTGGCAACATTTTTATATCCATTGCTTTTCTTCCTTTCGAGCCCAATCTGTGAAAAGGATGCATGAAGGTACGTACACAGGCTTCTCACCCTCATAGAGGAGATTGAAATAACTAGTAGCAGTCTGGGCACTATGCAGAAAGATTTGTCCCCTACCTGCCTCATGGTCTAGCCTCAAGTCTCGGCATCTGGAGCTACTTGTAGATTCCACTTAGCCATGATCATTGTGTACCCCACCCTAGCCTGTGTCTCCAGGGCAGGAGAGAAGAGTCACGGCTGTAGCACCAAGGGATTTGCCTTGACACTGGGTATGTGAGAGATGGGTGACATACAATGCCAAATGAAAAGAAAGAATGATGCTTTCTGGCTTTCCACTGCTGTACTGGAGAAGGGACTGTGGGATGGCATGCCTCTGCTTTTATTTGCAATGTCAATTAGAAGGAAGCTTCACATATTCTGGTGATAGAAACAATATGACTGTCCATTGTCCCCTTGTGAAGAGGACCCGCAGCAGGGTAAGGAGGACAAAGATGTGGATTGCATTAGAACAAAGCTTCATTCTGTTCTACCTCAGTGGTGGCTTTGGGCAACCTCTTCTTCTGTGTGGGCTTCTGTCTTACCTGTCCAACAAAGAAAAGGGACAGGTGATCACTAAGTGGCCTTCCACTTGTGACAATGTAGGCATCTCAGGGTTTTAAGCCACCCAAGCAAGACTCTTATGACTTTCTCAGAAATGTGAGTTGAATGTTCATACCACTGGTTGGACTCATAACTACTTGAGCAACTACATTAAAAGGGTGTACATTGCGACCTGGGGTTCCACACTGAATACAGAGAACAGATGTGGCATGTCTTAGAACTCTGTTCTTGATCTTGATCAGTCCCAAATTTGAAGACAGAAGGATTTGCCAAATTTACCGATAACACGAGGCTTGGAGAGAAGGCTACAGCTATTGCTAGTTGTAGCACCCCGGCCAAACTCAGCTAGATGATTTTTAGAGGGCCACATAGAAAGCCATCATGTTTTTAAAAATAAAATTTATGGCCCTGATTAAAGATCTCTGGCTCTGAAGAAGCTCAGAAGAAAACTACCCAGTTTGGTTCACCACAAAGCTCAAAAGGAGTACAGAGTATGTGATGTGGCTAGCGAACGAGCTGCCATAGTAGTTGGCTGCCCTGTCCAGGGAGGGAGAAGTAGTGAATCCCTGGTGAGCAAACCATGCCCAGAGTCTTCAGCTTAGTTCTGGACCCCAAATTTGAATAGGGTTGGGTATAACCTGTTGTTTAAAAAAGAAAACTACGAGGATGGGTAAAGAGGAGAAATAAGTGAAAGGACTGTTCAGAACAGAAAGGGGTAGATACCAGGAAGAACATGGTTGCCCTCTTGAGGTCTCTAAAACTCTGTCGTACAGACAATAGTTTAGTGGTTACCAGAGGGTAAGGAGGGTGGGGGGAGGTAGATGAGGGTACGGGGGATCAAATATATGGTGATGGAAGGAGAACTGACTCTGGGTGGTGAACACACAATGGGATTTATAGATGATGTAATACAGAATTGTACACCTGAAATTATGTAATTTCATTAATAATTATCACCCCGATAAATAAATTAAAAAAAACCAAACTCTGTCATGAGGAGGAGAGAGCAGGCTTGCCTGCCTGTGGGTCTCAGAAGGAAATCCAAAGATAAGCCATCCTACTGCAAGATCAAGGAAACAGTTGGCTGCTGGAAGGCTGTGTTTTGTCAACATAGAATAACAAGTGTCTTCTACATATGATCCCTGATCTCAGTAACAGATTGGGCTGCTTCATGAAGACATTCTACCTATCCGTCTGAGGAAGTTTTCCTTGGTGACTTCAGGATTAAGTGTCAGTTATCCTGCAGTGGGTCCACTGGCCAGTGTGGGAGGCTAAATAAGAGAGCTGTAGCCCTCACAGACTGACAAGTCTTTCTCTTACACTCCCGGCCATTCATTTGTTCATCATTCATTTATTCAATAACCGTTTCCTGAGAACCAAAGACTCAAATCCTGTCAACGAGGAGCTTCTGGGCCAGAGGACTTTGTGTGGCAGCAAGATGACCCGTGAACCATCCCGTGGTCTAAGGCAGAAAGCGCTGTTCCTGTGCTGTCAGCCCACTGTACTGGAGATGGGGGCTGTGTGTCAGCAGGAGAGCTGGCCCAGCCTGGGATGGGGCGTGGAGCAACACAGGAGTCATGCTCAACACCGTGCCTGGGACTGAGCTGTGACCTTAGCAAGATCGCGATGCAGTGTTTGCAGGATCTCCCACTTGCCTGTCATAAGAACCGGAGTGGCATTTGGTGGCACCACAGGCAGCAGAGACACCAGGGAACCCTCCCTCAAGGAGGTGTCACTCACCGAGGGTGACAATGTCCAGATTGCAATGACACAAAAGCCGTGGAGATGAACATGCCAATTAGTATAGAAAAGAAGGAAGTCCCAGAGGCTTCAGAACTCTGAATCTGTCTCTTCTCTTTCAGAGCAGCAAGAATTTTGGAGGCAGCCTGAAGCCCCTCATGAAGCAGATGAGTCTTTGGGGACAGAGCTGTGGAACCACAGCGTAAGCCTCAGCACTCCTCAGAATTGAACTGGCAAATTCGTCTACCTTGGTTTGGACGCTTCTAGGAATGTGCGAATGTGGAGCCCGTTCTCAGCCATCATCCCCATAGAGCTCCCACTGCTTCCATCCACTGGTCTGGGATAGACGCAGCCACAGCCCCTTACCTTCGACTTTGCATCCATAATCCACTGCCTGGCAAGCCCAGTCTTGTCTCTCTTTGGGTTGGAGGCTCCAATTTAGCCTGGGCATAACAAGAAAAGAATTGAGATGTTTGCTCTCCTGGAGTCACTGGCAAGCTGGGGCATCAGCGAGCTTCGCTGGCATCCTTCCATCCGAGCCGACCTGTGGGACTGATGAGCCACAGGTGAACTTGGGCACAATGCCAAAGATGCAAAACTGATTGCTCCAGGAGCTGGGCTGCCTGTATTGGGTTGCCATGCTTGGATCAACTGCAACTGGCTGCTCTCAGGTGACTTTGTGTTTCTGCTGCTGCAGCAAAGGCCATTTATCAGCATGATAGATATGCAATCTGCAGCCCAAGCCATAAGCACAGTGATAGTTATAGATAGAGGCAAGGGGAGACTCAGTCCACACTGACGGGGCTGGCTCTATCAGGGCCAAATAGGTAGTGGAGGGAGGTGATAACGAAGATGGCTTTATAATCACCATGAAAAGTTCATGCTGCTCTGTGGTTCTGTAGCATGCTGTGTGCATTTAAAAAGGAGGCAGACCGCAAGCAAGCCGGCAAAGGGGCTGGCAGGGTGTCAGGCTAGGGACAGGGCCGAAAACCTTCTGGGACAAACAGAGGTTCCCCGACTGAACGTAGAAAGCAGGGCCACATCCAGCCCTCCATTCCTCCTACTGCTGTTGGTGCCACCACCAACACCAGGGCCTTCCTGGGCTCCCTATGCCCAGTGGAGCATGCTGGGGTTTGCTGAGTCTTCCCCAAAGATTCCAAATCTCCTGTTGAGGAAGGAAGAGGGAATGGCCCCTGATAAAGATTCAGAAGATGCAACTGGCTTTTCTTGGAATTAGTTGAATCAAAACAAACTGGGTAAGGGCTGGCTCATGGGCCCATCAGGTTCTGCCTTTCACAGCAGTTGTATGGGAAATAGGCACACAGCTGCTTCTAGAAAACCAGAGTCCTCCTTATATAGGGCATATGTTTAAAGTTTGGAAGTTAGCTGAGAGAGGTGACTGCCTTTAGAAAAGGACGACCCCAGGACATTTACGGTAAGCCCCAATATTTCTTCTTCTTCCTCCTGCACTGATTGTCATTAGGTAAGAGAGCAAGGAGCCATGGCAAATACCTCTTACCTGAAAATGGCTCTCGGAGATGCCAAACACAGGTATCCATGAAGTTATCCACTCAGCTGCCCAAGGACTGTCCAGTGGAACTGAGACCAAATGTTGGCTGGTTGCCTGGGAATATAACTGGATGAAAAACTTCTGGATGGCCTGGAGCCTACCCGAGGCAACCCCATGGGACATTCTCCTCAGTCCTGGCTATATCATTTGCTTAGTGAATAATAGTAGGAGGTTGGTGATTAGGGACCTAGCTTTCTTTGCCCACTTGCATTTAGAAACCTGTGTGTGTTTTTTAGAAACATTGAGTCTAATGAATATTTATACTTACCTGTTTACATCAGTAATAATGGTTTTGCAATAAGTGACTTTCTAATTCCAGTTCAACCCTGAAAGTCTCTTATTATATTTTGTTATAATAAAGGGTTATGGCTAAATGGAAACACAAGCTATATTTTCTTTGATCCAGTTAATGATGTTTGTGAGAAACCACACTGTTCGGAAACCATGAGTCAGTAACCTACGCACCAATTCGTTCAAAGTTTATTTAAATTAGGACAAAGTACTGAGCAATGCTCAACTGTGTCTGATATGCTCATCTTCTACATTTATGAAGAAGGGACCTTCATGACAGGGAAGGTCAAGAGCTTGGCACTCTTTCATGGGGCTAACCACTCAGCAGGCCCTTGGAGATCCTTGTTAAATAAATAAGTGAATGAATGCCCAGACCCTTATCTGACACCATCTTCTTTCTTAGGAAGTTTGACTCTTTGTCTCAACATCTTCACTCCCATCTGCGAGCTTATGTGGGACTCATGAGGAAAAGGCTGGTAGAGATGGCAGGATAATCAGTGTCTAGGTCATTGTTTCACTCTTTCTATGTCTTTTTCCCCCTTTTTTGAATTTGTTTTCTTCCTGGGGCTTCGGCTCATTTCTCATTCCAGCTTCTTTGAGTCTCTAACCCTCAGATCTGTGCTGGGTTTGCAATTAATTGATGAAGTCCTTAGGCTCCTGGCTGTGACTGTCCATTCCACGGGCCTCCATCTCAGCGTGCCTAACAAGGCTAGTCCCACCCTGAGATCTTATACCTGGGTGGGTAATAGCTGGCTTTGTCCCCTGCTCATCCCCCAGCAACCACTCTCTACAGGTTCACCGACGCCCTATGCGTGGGGCCCATTTTGGCCCCACAGGGGCTTTGACGGAAGGAATTCTAGGTTTTTGATGCCTACAGAGAGGGCTAGGGCATGCCCAAAAGCACAGGGCACACGAGTAGCACAGTGGGGACTCAAATGCCATTCTCCTGACATTTACATGGCCTCATTCTGCTCTCTCCCCCTCACCTGGTTGTCAGTTGTCACTAAGCAGTAGAGAGAAAGCAAACACACACAAATTCTCACTTCTCATAAAGACTAGAGTAAATATTGGAAGAAAATCCTTCAAAATATTAACTGTGACAATTTGGGGGCAGGTGGAATGTGGATAGCATTTTCTACTTCTTGTATTTGAAATGTTTCAAATGTACTTTAATGAGCATATATTGCTGGTAAATGGAGAAAGTCAATACATATGCCACGATGGAGGAGGAGGAAAAAAAGGAGGAGGAGGAAGGAAAGCAAATGGCATTTTGGAGAGCCCAGGGCTTCCTTAGCAGGTCCCGAATATCCCTGCGGAGGGAGGAAGCCAGCCAGCTGTCCTTTAGACTAAGAAGCATATAACTCTCACATCAGCCCCAGCCCCAACCCCATGTCCATCTGTGTCCCAAGGGGAGAGGCTGCCTGTCCCAGAATTATTGACCTCCTGACCCACATCTGCAGTGGTAACTTCACACTTCATCTTCAAAGGTTTCTTGGGTTACTGGGCTCCCTCGCAAACACTGAGCCATCATCTATTCAGAGTCAGGTTCTAGAGGGTGGGCTGTAAGGGGAGTGTGATGCAAACAGGAATGAGATGCCATTGCTCGCTTCGACAGCTCTCAGTTCAGTGAACGAGACAGATGTACACACACATAAGGCAAAGGCAGGATGGAGGGAGCGCAATCCCACCCCGGATGCCTGGGGGATGATGTCAAGCTTGCCCTTGAAACCCAGCTGTCTTCATGGGACAGCATGGCAGCAGCTGTTTTCATAACTGCTGGAATAGGCTCGGCTCACACTTGCTGAGCTTGGCGTGGCCAGGGTGAGTCCTTACAGACATATGCAGCCCCTTTTCCATCGCTGGGGAGAAGAGGTCCTGTGCTTGGATCAGTGTGGGGTTCTGTGAACAACTTCCATGTGAAAAGCCCAACCAAACAAGCTGAGTGGCCTTCAGCAGCGTGATGGGTCCTAGCACAGGGGCTCTTTGCCCTGCTCTAGCTCTTGGTTTTGTCTCCCTCTCTCCCAGTGCAACCACTCCACCTCCAGCTCTCTGCTCATATGGGCGTGACTGTCACAAAGCTGCCTTCACACTGTGCCTTTCCTCCCTTCCTCTCTCTTCTTGCTGCCAGAGAGGCCCTTATAGCCCTGCCACCTCTCTCCTCATCCCCCAGGAGGGAAGCCCTTTAGTAGCCTGGCAAGGAGTGCAGAAGGGCTCACATTCTGCTTCTAAAAGCCAGGGCATAGCAGGTCCTCAAAACTGCCATTCCCTGCCCATGTCCCTGGGCCACTTGGGACACTTGTGGCTAGGTGGGTGAAGGTATATACATATTCTTTCCAGAACAGGAGTGATGGAAAGTAAGACTGCCAGGACAGCATGTCCGGGCAACGGGGAAGTGCAGCTGGAGGGAGAGTGGCTGCTATCTGATCTCCTGTGCTGTTAGAATTGCCCTAGAGCAAACTGAGTCTGCTCATGTGATTGGACTCCATGCTGGGCAATCAAAAAGAGTGGGGACAAGATGGCTGCGGGGTTACCAAAGTCAATTTGGGGAATGTAATCAATAATGTGGTAAAGATTTTGTAGGGTATCCGATGGACACGTGTCCCATTTGGGAGACCACCTCAGGGATGATGTAGATGCCTGATCACTGCACTGTATACCTGAAGCTGAACAGTAATCAATGTCAACTATAATTTTATATATATGTGTGTGTGTATGTGTTTATATTTGTATGTGCATGTATATATATGTATATATGTATATATATATGTATGTATATACTTACAAGAAGCGGAGTACAGCATTAGGAATAGAGACAGTGGAAATGTAATGACTGTGCGATGTCAGAGGGATAGTGGATGGGGGAGGAGGGTTCACACAGTGTGAGGGATATAAATGATAAACTTCTAAGTATTACTTTGTCTTATGCACCTGAAACTAATAAAAAACAATATGCACACACACACACACACACACACACACACACACACACACACACAGGAGTGTGGAAAGCAAGAATCTCTATGCCAGAGGCTGGGGCGTTCCAAGGAGATGGCACTGGATTCTGCCCAAAGCTTTATGGGTAAATGAGGATTGGAGCTAAGCTTTGGAAAGTGCCTGGGCTTTCCAAGGAGGGTGAAAGGGTTGTGTGAGCAGAGGTGTTGGAGGACAAGCGCTTCAGTGCATCTGGCATGCCAGGTATGGTGGAGGAGGTGCGTGGGGTCGAGATTTGCAGTCCTTCCTTGTGTCAAGCCTTGTGGGCAAAGCTGGGCTGCTCCACATGGCACTGCCTCTGCAGTAACTGTGGCCCAAGGACCTGGGGCGGGGCGGAGGAGGGACTGTCCTTATGCATTCATTCCGCCTAGACACCGGCTTCCTTCTCTGTTCTCTGGTATCTGGCTGGCAGGCTTGGTGTTAACGCATTATATGAGCTCTAATTTTTTAGGTGACAAGATGACCTTGTCAGCTGCAGGGCATGAAAGACAATATTTGTTGTGTTGGTGCCCAGCCAGAGTGGTGAGTGTGTATTTTCTGCCCCTGGAAGTATGCCTTCTGCTTGCTTTTGGGTTAATTAAGGCCCTTGGAGAGAGGCAGATGGGGCCATCTTGCACCCCTGAGGGTAGGAGCCTTTCTTCACAAGCCACATCCTACATGCCATGCATCACCCATGCACACACCAACCATCATGAAAGGAAGGGAGGACCCCAGCTTCCTGAGTGTCTTCAAAGGCCTCCGGTGGGCTGGAAGATATGGAAACAGGAAACAGGGACTCTTGCAGCCCGTGCTCTGAACAGCATGCTGCCATTTTCAGAGTGGTGAGAGGTGGGAGGAAGGGGAGAGAATGAGAAATGACTTTTTACTAGGATGGGGCTTAGGAATCATATTTTTAATCAATGCTTCTTTTATGGGCTGGATTGTGTCCCCCTAAGATTCTTTAGGTTGAAGTCCTTACCCCAGGATCTTAGAATGTAACTGAATTCGGAACTAGGATCTTTAGAGAGGTGATTGAATTAAAATGGGGTCCTTAGAGTGGGCCATAATCCAACCTGACTGGTGTCCTTATAAAACAAGGAGATTCGGATGCAGCCATGCCCAGAGGGAAGAGCAGGTGAGGACACAGGGAGAAGACAGCCATCTGCAAGCCAAGGAAGGAGAGAGGCCTGAAACAGCTCCTTCCCTCACAGCCTCACAAAGAACCAACCCTGCTGGCACTTTCATCCAGGCTTCTAGCATCCAGAACTGGGAGACAATAGATTTGCTTTTTAAGCCACGCACCATGTGACACTTTGTAATGGCAGCCCCAGCAAATTGATACAGCCTCTAAAGTTCGGAAGCTGTCTACACTGCAGCTCCATGAGCTCACCCTCTGATGCTATGACTTAGTTAATTCTGGGGTGGGGCCAGTGGTTATGCTTGCAGCTCTGCAGGGGCCTCTGAAACAAATGATCTCTGGGCTACACTTTGGGGGTAAGCTATTGGACTTGGACTCAAAACTTAGTCACTCTGCGACGTTGGCCAAGTGAGGTTGCTTTCTGGACCTCAGTTTCCTCCCTTGTAGAATGGGGTTATCACTTCCTTTCATGCCTAGCCCACAGGAATGCTGATGAGCATGTATATAAACGGCAAAGCTCTGGTTTCTTATCAGAGGTGGAGTTTTAGCTCAGGCTGCAAGTACCATACACTGGGTGGCTTAAAAATAGACGTTTATTTTCTCGCAGTTCTAGAGGCTAAAAGTCCAAGATCAAGGTACCAGTGTGGTCTGGTTCTGGTGGGGATGCTCCTCTGTCTTGTAGACGGCCACCTTTGCACAGTGTCCTCACGTGGCGAAGAGAGAGACAGCAAGATCTCTGGTGTCTCTTCTTATAAGGTCATCAATCCCCTCAGGAAGGTCTCAGACTCATGAACTCATCTAACCTTAATTATCTCCCAAAGGCCCCATCTCCAAATACAATCACATTGGGTGGTTAGAACCCAACATATGAATTTTGTGGGGGACACAATTCAGCCTATGTCAGGTGGCAATGGTAACAATGAGGTTGTAAGTCCATCTTAGATCTTATATGCCACTCCCCAGATCTCTGAGACTCAGGGCCTGCATTTCAAGTGACTGTACTTGAAATAAACCTTTAGGCCTTGTTCCTTTGTCTCTTCCTTAAGGAGGCTCACCCTTTCTGAGCAGAGGGGCTTTGTGACCTAATGGCCTCAGGTTGGAGGATATGGAGATGTGGGTAGGTGAATAGCTAGGGGACCATCAGGCCTTTCTTCTGTGGACAGGCCAGGCTAGTAAAACTCTTGTCTATGTAACTCACAGGTGCTGGGGTCTCCTTGGACCACCTCTACTCTGGCACCATACTCTTGTGGAGGGCAATCTCAGCACATGGCTCAAACCTCCAAAAGGGCAAACCCGACAGCAAATGCATTGACAGTTAATGTGGTATTTCAGCGAAGTCTTCAAGGAGAGGCAGAGGAGATATTCTACATCACAAAGCAGCATTTATTAAATAGCCTCTTTAAACATCTGGGCTATTTCTGAAAACCCATCTTCTATATTAGCAGCCTCATTCCTCCTCTCTCTTCCCCAACCCTGTCTTCCTCAGCCTTTTTAGCCTCTCCGGCCAGGGTCTAGCGCAAGGTGGGCACAGAATAAGTTCTCAGTCACAGACTGTAGTGTGCCTGGGAAAATCCAAGTTTCTTGTGTGCCAGACCTGCTTCACGGGCTGTACTATGCTCCTCCTACTCACAGATCCAACTGGCTCTGGGTGTAGTGAGTGCAGAGCCCTTCGATGTGGCCTTTTCCATAGTGGAGGCTGTCACAGAGTTCATGGGATAGCATCAGTGGAAGGTTTTCAGTCAAGGGTAATGGACGCCATCTTTTCATTTTACAGGTGGAAGAACCTGGGCCCAGGAATAGGAAGAAACTCAACGAAGGTCCCACAATAAGGGAAGCAGAAGATCACTGTGAAGGTGCTGACCAATACAATCTGAGCATTCACAGGCAGTTCAGAGGCCCGGAGGTGTTGACAAGAGCAGGTAATCTCCCTGCAGACCCAGCTTGTAACCTGGAGGGCTGGGAGCTGGTATGTCTACAGAACCTTCTGAAAGCAGAGCTAAATCTTGCAATATATAATCACATCTGGCCCTTCATGATGCACCATGTTTCCAAAGATCCTGGATAACCAGCATTCATCCTGGCCTTCCTTACAAATCCTACCTCCCCTCACCACCCTTGCACACCATGTCTCCCCTCACACCATCTAATTTAGTCTGCTCCTTCCCTATGCCTACCTCTGGCTGTCTTTCCATCACATGCTGTGAGGCAAAGTGAAACCTGGGCCTCAGGGCAGGAAGAGATGGACATGGCAAGGAGGTTTCCACTGCTGAGGTGGCAGGAGAATGAAAGGGGTTTGTTTTTGCTGGGAATGTGGGCTTGGCAAGGGAGTTGTGGTTTCCTGCTCCGAAGCCATTCTCAGACTCTTGATTTCTCTCCTGGAAAGTTCTGGCAGCAGTGTGGAGTGGAAAAAGGCATGGGGTGAGGAGTCTGGAAAGCTGGATTCAGATCGTGGCTTGGCTTCCACCTCTGAACGTGGCCTTGGGCAAGGCCCAGCCCCTCCCTGGGCCTCTTTCCTGTCTTCCGGGTGTGGACAGTCAGACAGAGCCTCTGCACAGACTGGGGGTGGCAAGCCATACGAGGTGGGAGGCGCAGCATTGCACACAAACGTCCAGTCTGTGCAGGTACTGGCTGCCAATTGGCCACGCCAGGCTCTTCCAGATTGTGTTTGGGAGACAAGACAAGGGGGGCCTCAGGCCTTTTTGCCTGAAAGGGATCTTGGGAAGAAGTTGCCGAGTTGGTGAATTTTAGCACAATGGCATTGAAATGGCACTGCTATGGCAGAAATAGGCAGAAATCCTGGTGATTTTCCGGGGGCCAGGAGCCAAGGCTTGAGTGACAGTGGGAGGGAGTATCTTGCTTCTAGATGGACCTATTCAGTTCTTAGGGAAGGAGAGGGACTGTCGCAGCAAGCAGCTCACTCTCTACCTGTACAGAGATGTGACAGCAGCCCTTGACTGAGCTTTCACAGAGCATTCTTGTCGAAGCCAATGTTACCTCCCTCTCTGTAACTGGTCTCCCTGTGTTAGGGACTGCATGTTTTTGTCCTCCCACAGTTCATATGTTGCAACCCTAACCCTTAAGGTGATGGTCTTCAGAGGTGGGGCCTTAGGGAGGTGATGAGGTCACGAGGGTGGCACCCTGATGGAATTAGTGCTCTTATTAGAAGACATGAGAAACCTTGCTTCCTCTCCTGCTCTCTACCATATGTGCACACAGCAAGAAGATGACCATCTGCAAACCATGCAGAGGGCCTTCACCAAGAACCCAACATGCCAGCATCCTGCTCTAGGCTTTTCCAGCCTCCACAACTCTGAGGAATAAGTGTCTGTTGTTTAAGCCACTCAATCTATGGTATTTTCATACAGCGGCCTGAGCAGACTGAGACACCCTTGCCTTGCTTTCCAATCTATTCTTTTCTCAGCAGCTAGAGTGACTTTTTAAACCACTTTGCTGAGGTACAATTGATATACAAAAACTGTACATATTTAAAGTATACAGCTTAATGGTTTTGGAATTAAGTATGCACTGTGAAACCATCACCACAATCTATATCATAAACATATCCATCACTCCAAACATTTCTTCCTGCCCTGTGTTTTCTTTGTTTGTTTGTTTATTTGTTTTGATAAGAACACTTAGCATAAGATCTAAGCTTTCAGCAAATTACTAAGTACACAATACCGCATTGTTAAATATACCAGGTGGGACAATTAAGTTTGAGAACTCATCCTAGAAAAAAATGCTGCCTATCTCATTGCTGAATATCACTATGGTCACCTTCGAAGTACCCCCTTTGGGAAGCTATGCACCAACGCCAGTGCCTAGTCCACCCTTCAAAGCAATTTTGGAACTCTTTTTCTGGAATGCCCATCACAGCTGTCACCATATTACCCTTGATGTCCTGAATGTCATCAAAATGTCTTCCTTTCCATATTTCCTTTATCTTCGGGTAAAGAAAGAAGTCACTGGGGGCCAGATCAGGTGAGTAGGGAGGGTGTTCCAATACAGTGATTTGTTTACTGGCTAAAAACTCCCTCACAGACAGTGCCGTGTGAGCTGGTGCATTGTCGTGATGCAAGAGCCATGAATTGTGGGTGAAATCTCTAAGCTGTTTTCCATAGTAGCTGCACCAATTTTCATTCCCACTTATAGTGTACATCCTCATCAACATTTCTTTTTGATAATAGACATCCTAATAGGTGTAAGGTAGTATCTCATTTTGGTTTTGATTTGCATTTTCCTGATGAGTAGTGGTATTGAGCACCTTCACATGTACCTTTTTTTTACTGTCTACTTCAGTGAATAAATGAATTCAAAAAGTTGCAGGATATAAAATCAAAGTACAAAAATCAGTTATGTTTCTATACACTAACAATGAACTACTAAATGAAATCAAAACAGTCTCATTTACATTAATATTAAAAAGAATAAATTACTTAGGATTAAATTTTACCATGGAGGTGAAAGACTTGTACACTTAAAACTATAAAACACTGATGAAATAATTTTAAAATACACAAATAAATGAAAAGATATTCCATGTTTATAGATTGGAAGAATTAATATTTTTAAAATATACATACTATCCATAGCCACCTACAGACTCAGTGAAATCTCTATCAAAATCCCAATGGCACTTTTATTAAAATACAAAAAAGTTCTAAAATTCATATAGAACCACAAGAGACCTGAAATAGCCAAATAAATTTTGAACAAGAAAAGCAAAGCTGGAGACACCACACTTTCTGATATCAAAATATGTTACAAAGCTAAAATAATCAAAAGAGTGTGATACTATCTTGTTTGTTCTTGTTTATTCTTGTGTTGTTTATTTTGTTCTTTAGATTCCACATATATATGAGATCATATGGTATTTGTCTTTGTCTGTCTGTCTACTTTCACTTAGCATAATACCCTCTAGGTCTATCCATGTTGTTGCAAATGGTAAGATTTCATTGTTTTTATAGCCGAATAATATTCCATTATATATATGTACCACACCTTCTTTATCCTACCATCTATTGATGGGTACTTAGGTTGCTTCCATATCTTGGCTATTGTAAATAACACTGCAATAAACATAGGGGTGCATATATTTTTTGGAGTTAATGTTTTGGATTTCTTCAGATAAATACCCAGAAGTGGAATTGCTGGGTCATAAAGTAGTTCTAGTTCTAATTTTTTGAGGAACCCCCATACGGTTTTTCATAGTGGCCGTACTGATTGGCAATCCCACCAACAGAGCACGAGGGTTCCCTTTTCTCCACATCCTCGCCAACACTTGTTATTTGTTGATTTTTTGATGATAGCCATTCTGCTAAAGAATAAAATAAATGAACAAACAAAACAGAAGCAGACTCATAGATACAGAGAACAAACTTATGGTTGCCATGTGGGAGGGAGTTGGGGGTGTGGGTGAGAAAGGGGGAAGGGATTAAAAGGTACAAATTGGTAGTTACAAAATAGTCACAGGGATGTAAAGTACAGCATAGGGAATATAGTTAACGATATTGTAAAAACTATGCATGGTGTCGTATGGGTACTAGACTAATTGTGGGGATCACTTTGTAAATTATATAAAAGTTTAACCACCATGCTGTACACCTGAAACTAATATAAAATGATATTGAATGTTAACTGTAATTGAAAAACAAAATAATTTTAAAAAATAAAAAGACAGTGTGATATTGGCATAAATACAGGATATGGAGCAATGGAATAGAATAGAGAGCCCAGAAATAAAGCCTCACATATATGGTCAGATGATTTTTGACAAGGGTGTCAAGATCCCACAATGGGGAAAGGATAGTCTCTTCAATAAATGCTATTGGGGAAACTGGATATCTACATGCAAGTGAATGAAATTGGACCCTTATACACAAAAATCAACTCACAATGGATTAAAGACCTTATACTGTAAAACTCCTTGAAGAAAACGTAGGGAAAAAGCTTCTTGACATTGGCCTTGGCAGTGAGTTCTTGGATATAACACCAAAAATACAAGCAACAAAAGCAAAAATAGACAAGTAGGATTACATCAAATTAACATGCTTCTACACCACAAAAAAACAATAAACAAAATCAAAAGGCTACCCAAAAAGGGGAGAAAATATTTGTAAGCCAGATATCTGATACAGACTGATTTTAAAATGCAAACCACTTCACTATCCTCCTCAAGAACCCCTCATGGCTACCGACTGCAGAGAGAATAAAATTCACTGTTTTTATCTTGACTTCCAAGATTCCAAGTTAACTGGCCCCACCTAGCAGTCCAACCTTATCTGGTGCCAGTCTCTCCTCGTTCCCCATATGTCAGTCTCATGGGTTTTCTTTCCTTCTTTTCTTTAAACAGACCAAGCTCAGTCTCTCTTTAGGGTCTTAGCGCTTAGTTTTCCACTTGCTTGAAAAGCTCTACCTCTTAGATCATTATGTGACTGGCTCCTTGTTGTTAATCCCTCTCAACTCAAATGTCATTTTCGCAGAGAGGTCTTTTCTGAACCAGCCAAACTAAAGTAGCTACAGGGCTATGAGCACACCACCCTGATCTTTCTTCCTTATGTCATTTATCACTCTCTGAATTATCTCTGTATATGTCTTTGTTTACTTGCTTTTTGTGTATCTCTTCCACTTGAACGTGAGATCCACAGGGCCAGAACATCGTCTCACTTGACCTTCATTGTATTTTCAGTACCTGATAGTAGACACCCAGGCAATATTTGGGGAGTGAATGAATGAATGATGTACAGAAATTATCCAGGAAAGGGTAATGGGGAAGAAGAAAACCTTATCTAATCCCCCAGGCAGAGTTAGGTGCCCTGAGCTGTTAGCTCTCATGCTGTGATCAAAATGTGTGATAATGTACTAGTTACATGGCTGCCTCCCTCAATAGATGCTAAACCCATGAAGGCCAGAATCATTTCTGTCTTATTCACCACTTTATGCTTTGTATTTTGGTATGTCTAGCACACAGGAGGTCCTCGATAATTTTTTTTGCTGGTTGACTGAATGACTGAATATAGCTTCCTCAATGGATGGAGCATAGGTGGAATGAAACCTAACACTTCTATGTTTTACAAATGGGAAAACTGAAGCCCAGGGAGACTTGTCCACCATCACACCCAAGTCAGGCTAAAATGCAGGACTTAGCAGCAGGACTATTTTCCTGTAAATGATTCAAATGTTGGCTCAACAGAGATGGCTTTTCAAAGCTGAGCGACTAAGCAAACAGAAGTCTAATCCATCATTTTTGCTTGGAGATGAAGGGAATCTTATTACAGAGGCAAAGGGCATACTCGATGAAATGCCATATCATCCAGGACAGGATTAGCCAAGACAAGATACAGGAATAGAGCAGCTATGTTGAGCCCTAGTATGCACCTGCCCACACTAATAGGGTCCAAGCTACCTTTCCACTCTGCCAGTGTCTCCTCTTCCCAGAAACCCTAGCCAGATGCCCGCATCGTGTAGAAGGTGTTGCCACCAGTTTCTGATAGTGGAGATCACTGGCAAGGTTGGTGTTTTGTGAGGCAGCCTTGCTGAGCTCTTAAAAAGATCTTAAGAAGATAGGCTTTAGAGGCAAAAACAGATGTAGATTTGTTTGAATCCTGTATTTTCTATTTACAGAACTTGACTGTGGTCAAGTGATTCATTTATCTGAACTTCAGTTGCCTCCTCTATAACTTGGGGATAATAAAAATGAGATCTATTATGAAGGGCTTTGTGATAATTAGGTGAGATGATATGAGTACTTGGTAAATTGTGCAGTTCTGTGTTCACGCTCTTCTTGGATCTTTAGTTTGTCTGCCAGTTTGTATTCAAGTGATTGCTTATGCTCTTTGAGGATAACTGTTAATAACAAATAACTGTTAATAACAAATAACTGTTGCTATTTCATCCATGGGCATCTCATTTGTGCCCAGTTTAGAGCTGTGTACAGTGTGGGTACCAGTGCAGGTTGCCATCCTGTCTGGGATCTAACACTCAATGAGGATAGGAAGAGCAGTTGCCAAGGCTGGCACACTTGGGTCTTTATGAGTGTGCAGTTTAAATGGTAGGTACCATGCCTAATTCTAAGGGGACAGGCAGACCAAGCTCTGTGCAGACAGGATGGTTTGTGATAATGCAGTTTGCCCCATGGAAGTTGCAGTACATGAAGGGAACCACAAGGCTGGACCCGCAGTGCCTCCCCGCATAGATTCATAGGTAAGTGCATACAGGAGCCATGGCTCCTATGTTCTTTGCTTCTGGAAGCAAATCCTTGGCTTGGTGATCTGAAACGCAGGCAAGGGAAGAGAGAAGATTGAGGCAGAGCAGGTTGGAATAAGGGTTGGTCTAGGCCCCTGTTGGATTAAAGATCTTGCCTAGGAGGGAGCCAGAAGCAAAGCCTGCTCCTTGGCTGCAGCATGAGCTACAAATTACCACCCAACCAAGTCAGAATCACTCAAAAAGCAAGATTACAATAGATTCAAAAACAACTTTTTTTTAAATTTATTGAGGTGACAATAGTTAGTAAAATTACATAGATTTCAGGTGTACAATTCTGTATTATATCATCTATAAATCCCATTGTGTGTTCACCACCCAGAGTCAGTTCTCCTTCCATCACCATATATTTGATCCCCCTTACCCTCATCTCCCTCCCCCCACCCCCTTTACCCTCTGGTAACCACTAAACTATTGTCTGTGTCTATGAGTTTTTGCAAAAACTACTTCTTTATTGCCTGAAGTGGAAGCAGGATTGACTTTGGAGAAGACATTTATTCCATTGGAAGCATCACTCTGAGCAGCTGTATTGATTATGTGCATAGTAAATGTTGATATAAGGTAAATCCCAAACCAGCACCCAGATTCGTACAGCCTTCCCATCTATCACAAGCCCCAGCCAGTCCACAGACATGGCTGTGATGAAAAGCAAAGCAGGTCATTCATTAGCACCCATTAAGTTGAGGGGAAGATAGTCATCAAATATGCCACTGCCTAGTGGATGAATTTAAATTTGGTTCCTGGCAAGACTTTATTCCTTTGCTTGTCCCTTCTCTGCTGTGTCATCAATCTCTCTTGCATTTCATCCCTGCCGAACAACTGTCCTGACCTTCTCTTTATCACCAAACTTTTAAAAAATGTAATCTGTTCTCATTCCTTCATAAAGCCACAATATTATCACCACCATGACCACTCTATATAATGTTTGTTTCACAAACATTAAAGTGACCAAGTCCAGAGGTTTCTTTAGTGTTTATCAAGCTTGAATCCTTGGTCACCAGGTCACTTCCTGAGGCTTTCTCTTCTCTTGGAGTCTATGATATCACACTATTCATCTAGATTGCCTTTGCTCTCTCCTTCCCTGATTTCTATTCCTCTTAGATGTTGGTGTTCCCCAGAGTTCTTCCCTAGGTGCCTTTCTCTTCTCATTCCACATAGTCTCTTTTGGAAAGTACATGGCCATCTACATATTAATGATTTCTCACCTTTATCTTAAGGCACTTGAATGAGAGACTCTAGGTGGTCTCATTCATGTCTATAGCTTCATTTATCAACTATATACAGAAGATTCACAAACTTATCTCCAACTCACCAAACTTTTTCTGAACTCAGACCAGTATATCTCAGTGTCTACTAGACATCTTCACTTGGATATCCCACAGGAACCTAACATCCCACATGTGTAAAACTGATCTCCTGGCCTCTTCCAGTACCCCAATATCAGTGAATCCTGCATCAGGTCCTCCACTGGCCAAATTAAAATGTGGGTGTCATCTTTTAAATCTCCCTTTGCCTCATGCCACCTTTCATCCCCTGCTACTTAACATCATTGCTCTTAGGATAATGTGAAAATACGTAATACGGTCTACAAAGCCTTGCGCCTTCTGCCCCCTGTCTATCTGTCTCACCATATTTTGTGCCATATTCGCTCTTGATCATGCTGCTTAAGTCATAATGAGTTTATTTCTGTTCCTTGAACACACCATGCTTCCTTCTACCTAAGGGCTTTTACACTTACTGTTGCTTCTCCAAGATCTTCATCTACTTAATCCCTCCTCATCCTTTAGATCACAAATAAAATATAACTTCCTCAGGAATCCCTTTCTCTGACCTCAAGCACTCATTAGACGTGCACTTCTCCTTTAGATAATTTTTTAAATGAATAGACTTTATTTTTTAGGACAGTTTTAGATTTACAGAAAAAGTGAGCAGCTAGTACAGAGAGTTTTCATAAACCCCTCCATCCTGCTACACAGTTTCCCTTTGTTAACATCTTACATTAGTGTGCAACAATTGTTATAATAATGAGACGATATTGATAAATTATTAACTAAAGTCTGTGGTATATTCATGTTTCCTTAGTTTTTCATTTTTGTTTTTGCTTTTTTTAGTGTTTTTTACCTAATGTCCTTTTTGTGTTCCAGGATGCCACATTATACTTAGTTGCTTAAATATATGTCTCCTGGATGTGACAATTTCTTAGCCTTTCCTTGTTTTGGATCATTTTGACAGTTTTGAGGAGGATCGGTCAGGTATTTTGTAGGGTGCCCCTGTACTGGGATTTGTCTGATGTTTTTGTCATGGTTAGGGCTTATGTTTTGGGTGGGCAAAATCACAGAAGTAAAGTACATTTTCTTCTTTTTCTTTAAGTTAAAGTTTATTGGGGTGACAATTGTTAGTAAAGTTACATAGATTTCAGGTGTAGAATTCTGTAATACATTACCTATACCTCACATTATGTGTTCACCACCCAGAGTCAGTTCTCTTTCTATCACCATATATTAGAACCCCTTTATTCTCTTCTAGAGCCCCACTTCCCCGTCCCCTCTTACCCTCTGGTAACTCCTAAACTATTGTCTATGTCTATGAGTTTTTGTTCTTTCAGTTATTGTCTTGCTCTTTTGTTGTTTTTCGTTTATATACCACATATCAGTGAAATTGTATGGTTCTCTACTTTTTCTGCCTGACTTATTTTGCTTAGCATTATACTCTCAAGATCCATCCATGTTGTCACAAATGGTCTTATTTCATCTTTTCTTACCGCCGAATAGTATTCCATTGTGTATATATACCACAACTTCTTTATCCATTCATCTATTGAAGGACATTTTGGTTGTTTCCATGTCTTGGCCACCGTAAACAAAGCTGCAATGAACATCGGAGCACATATATCTTTACGGATAATGTTTTCAGATGTTTGTAGATACCAGGGAGAGGGACTGCTGAGTCATATGGTAATTCTATTATTAATTTTCTGAGGAATCTCCACACTGCCTTCCACAGCGGCTGCACATGGGAACAACCAAAGGTCCTTCAATAGATAATTGGATAAAGATGTGGTGTATATATATTATAATATATATATATATGTATATAAAATACACAATGGAATACTATTCTGCCATAAGAAAAGATGAAATAATGCCATTTGTGACAACATGGATGGATCTTGAGATTATTATGCTAAGCAAAATAAGTCAGACAGGAAAAATCAAGAACCATATATTTTCACTGATATGTGGGATATAAAACTGAAGGCAACAAAGGAACAAGACAAACTAAGAAACAAAAACTCATAGACACAGACAATAGTTTAGTGGTTACTAGAGTGTAAGGGTGGTGGTGGTAGATGAGGGTAAAAGGGATAAAATATATGGTGATGGAAGGAGAATTGACTCTGGGTGGTGAACACAAAATGTGATATATAGATGATGTAATAATACAGAATTGTACACCTGAAACCTGTGTAACTTTACTAACAGTTGTCACCCAATAAAAATTAATTAATTAATAAATTATAATAATAATAATAAAAGAAATGTCATCCTTTTGGTCATCCAAGACAGAAATATCAGAGTAATCTAAGACTCCATCATCTTTCTCCACATCTAGTTATCAAGTCCTGATAATTTCTAGAACGCATTTCCTAATTTTCATTCTACCTCTACATTGATTCAAGTACATATTTCCTATCTGTGGATAACGGCAATAGCATCCCAAGTGGTATGCATGTTTCTAGTCCAATCTACACTCATATTGTTACAAAACTGATCTTCTAAAGCACAGCTCTGACAGACACTTCCCTAATTAAAAACTCATTATAAGAATGAAAAAATATGCCATGACATTATTTGTGAGATATCATTTCTCACAAATAGACTTATAGATTTATAGATTTACAGATTTAACACAATCATGTCATAATCATGGCAAGGTTTGTTTTTGGTAAAAATTGACAAGCTGGTTCTAAAATTTATATTAAAATGCAAAGGACCTAGAAAACCTAAAGAAATATTGAAAAATATGAGCAAAGCTGGCGGACTAACCCTACCTGACTTCAAGCCTTTCTCTAAAGCTATATTAATCAAGATAGTGTGTTACTGGCATATGTATTGACCAATATATCAGTGTGACAGAATAAAATATATCCACATTTATACAGTCATTTTATTTTTAACAAAGGTGCCAAAGAAATCTAATGCGAAAGGAAAATTCTTTTAAATAAATTGCACTGGAATAACTACACCCACCTGGATAAATGAACCTTGAAGCTAGCCTCACGCCATGCACAAAAATTAATTTGGCATGGATTGGGGACATAAACATTAAGTAAAATACCATAAGCGTTTTTAACGAAAATTATGGAAAAATTATGTCATTTGGAGGTAGGCAAGTGTTTCTTAGCCAGGACACAGAAAACAGAAACAATGGGAAAAATTGATAAATGAGACTTCATAAAAATTAGAAACTTCTGATCATCAAATGAGACTGCTAATAAAATGAATACATAAGCTATGTACTGGGGGAAATTAATTTTCAAAAAGACTTTATTTTGTATTTTGGGGTGGCCTCTATTTCATTTATTTCTGCACTGGTCTTTATTATTTCCTTCCTTGTACTCCCTTTGGGCTTATTTTGCTGTTCTTTTTCCAGTTCCCTCAGGTGTGAATATAGACTGTTGATTTGAGATTTTTCTTGTTTCTTTAGGTAAGCCTGCATTGCTATGAATTTCCCTCTTAGGACTGCTGTCTCTGCATTCCATAGATTTTGGGTTTTCATTTTCGTTTGTCTCAAGACACCTTTTGATTTCTTCCTTGATCTCATTGTTGACCCACTCTGTATTTAGTAACATGCTATTCAGCCTACATGTATTTGTGTGTTTTCTGAATTTCTTCTTATAATTGATTTCTAGTTTCATAGCACTGTGGTCAGAGAAGACACTTGATATTATTTCAATCTTCTTAAATTTATTGAGACTTGTTTTGTGGCCTAGCATGTGGTCTATCTTGGGAAATATTCCATGTGCACTTGAGAAGATGTGTATTTTGCAGCTTTGAGGTGAAATGTTCTAAAATATCAATTAAATCAAACTGGTCTAAAGTGCCATTTAAGGCCACTGTTTCCATGTTGATTTTCTGTCTGGAGGATCTGTCCATTGGTGACAGTGGAGTGTTGAAGTCCCCAACTATGATAGTATTAGTGTTGATCTCTGTCTTTATGTCAGTCATAATCTGTTTTTTTATATTTAGGAGCTCTTATGTTGGGTGCATAGATGTTTACTAGGGTTATGTCCTCTTGTCAGATCGATTCCTTTATTATTATGTAGTGCCCTTCTTTGTCTTTTATTGTAGTCTTCATTTTAAAGTCTATTTTGTCTGAAATAAGTCTTGCTGCCCCAGCTTTTTTCTCATTTCCATTTGTGTGAAATATCTCACTCCATCTCTTCACTTTCAGTCTGTGCGTATCTTTTGATCTGAGATGAGTCTCTTATAAACAGCATATGCATGGGTCCTGCTTTCATGTCCACTCAACCACTCTATGTCTTTTGATTGGAGCATTTGGTCCATTCACATTGAAAGTGATTATTGATAGGTACATAGTTATTGCTGTTTTGTTATTCATATTCCTGGTCTTCCTTTGTTAGTTTGTTTTCCCCTTTCTTCTGCTTAAAAAGCCCTTTTAACATTTCCTGCAATACTGGCTTGGTGGTAATGAATTCCTTTAGCTTATTCTTTTCTGGGAAGCTCTTTATCTCTCCTTCAATTTTAAATGATAGACTTGCTGGATAGAGCAATCTTGGTTGTAGGCCTTTGTTTTTTGACACTAAAAAGACATATTTGACAAGGGACTGGCATTCAGGATATACAAAGAATTTCTACAAATCAATAGTAAAAACAAAGAAATCATTAAAGATGGGCAAAAAAATTGAATGAACACTTCATGAAAGAAGATCAACAAATCAACAATAAGCTCATGAAAAACCGCTTACATCATTAGTCATCTTGGAAATGAAAATTAAAATCACAATGACACACCACCACACACTTACCAGAATAGTTCAAAATAAAAAGACTGATGATACCAGATATTGATGAGGATTTGGAGGAAGCAGAACTGTCACACGTTGTTGTAAGAATGTAAAAGGATATAATTGCTTTGGGAAAAGGTCTGATAGTTTCTTATAAAACTCAACATCTACTTATGTTACAACCCAACCCTTCAACTCCTAGGTTTTTACCCAAAAGCCATGAAAATACATGTCTATAAAAAGAATCATACACAAATATTCACAGCAGCTTTATCAATAATAGCCTAAGACTGGAAACAACTCAGATGTGCATCAGCAGGACGATTGTAAGCAAACTGGATAGACTTGTATACACAAATTAGGTACACAAACTGTGGCATACTTATCCAATAGAGCACTGCTCAGCAATAAAAAATCATTACTGATGTACACAACAACACAGACGAATCCCCAAGTCATCATACTGAGTGAAATAATCTAGATACAAAAAAGAGCATTGTTATTCAGATTTAGAGTCCTGCTTCCTCCAGATGACACTGTGAAAGATTAGTATTAGATTGTGGCTTTGTTTTGTTTTGTTTTGTTTCTCTGCATGAGAAGATCTAAGTTAATTTTTCCCCACATACCTATCCATTTTTCTCAACATATTTCTATACTGATTTGAGATGCCTCCTATATCATATACTAAATATTCTTACTTTGAGTCTGCTCCTAGGCCTATTCTGTACACAAATCTCTCTTCTGTCACATCTCATTGTAATTATTATGACTTTAGAATATATTTTAATATCTGTTATGCAAGTGTTCCCTTGTTTGTTTTTTAAAAATATTTCAAGCTATTATCAATTGCGTATATTCCAGATCATCAGCTTTGTGGGGTTTTTTTCCTATTAAATCTGTGGACTTTATTCAAATTTTGGTGCCAATGACATACTATTTTTTTTAAGAAAGTTACAGAACAATACGTATGGTATAATGTCATTTTTGTTAAAACACACACACACAAGTTATAAATGTATACATTTTATGAGCATAAAAAAAGATCTGAATCAATATACAGATCAGCTTTAGAACCATCCCGTCTAGGTCCCCTCAAATCCAGTTGGGATTATGTTAAATCTGTACATTGATTTGGGAGAGCTGACATTTCTTTGATAACGAGGCTTCCCATATAGTAATAAGCTCTCTTTCTTCATTTGTTTAAATCCTCTTAAATAACAATAAAAATTTACATTTATTGTCATATAGTTGAAAACTGAAATGGCCAGTGAGGCAGGGATATACCAAGGCAGGACAAGTCCAAACCTCCTCACGGAGCAGAGAGCTAGCCTGAGAATAACAAAACACAAGTCCCTATCCCTCTCCCCTTCCCTCCCTTCTGGTCTGGCCCCATATGCTGATGAGAGGTTCACTAGTCATTTGTACATTCTTTCTTCATCCTTATTGCAGAAAGTCCATTTGGGGAAAAGGGTAATATTCTCCATGTACACTGTTCAACATGGTAGCCACTACTGGACACTGCTGATCTGGGATACTGGTTTCTTCTAGGTAAGCCTGGGATTTGGGAGGGAGTGTGGAGATTCTGATTATTCATCTGAGCACTTTGGCCACCCAAAATACAGCAGCAGCATGTTCTTAGTTTTCTTTTGCTTCTATGTCCATATGTACTGATTCTATTTATGGCCAGGCTTCTCTTGACTGCTCTTGCTGGCTATCACCACTGGCTATCTGAGGGCTCCTGGGGTACAATCCCAGCTCAGTTAGAGAACTCTCTGATGACTCTTTAGACAGAGTTCGCCAGCCTCTTTAGTTTTACTCATTTTCCCTCATCAGACCTTGGTGCTGTGAGCCAAGGACTTGGGTCAATTGCTTTGCTATCACCCCCACATGGAGGAAGGAGCACAGACCCCTGTAGGCCTCCTCACTGTCACTGACACATAGGCTGACTGGAAAATGCGAAGAACATCCAATGTTGAGGTAGAGGTCTGCACACCAACATCTGGGCTGAGGCCTGGATTGAGGAAGGTATCCAGAAACTTGAGGCCCAGTCCAAGTGCTGCAAGTAATAAGTGAAGGGCTCTAGCCAGCAGTCAGTGCCATGAGACACAGAGCAAACAGAGCCAAGCCCAAACCACAGGCTAGGAATGAGACACTGAGGTTCTGGGATCAGGTAGCTCCAGCATAGACTTGGCCAGAAGAAGTAGCATGGGCGGCTAGAAACAAAAAACAGTAAAGAATAAAACGGATGCTGACAGATAGTAATCTTCTGGGCATCTAGAGTCACTCCAAAGAAGGCTGGTCATTTGTTTTAGAGAAATGTTCGCTTGCAAGGCTCCTCAGAGCAGGTCAGCTGAGGCCAGAAGCCAGAAGAGTGGCTGAGGCAGGAGCGGAAGCACAAATAGCAAAGTTAGGAGGAGACAGACCACTGATGTGGGATAGAGCCTTCTCTGTGTCTGGGCTGGAGATCTAGGTTTCTTGGTACGGACCTCTGGCCAGACATAGTCCGATTAGGGGGAAAATAATGCAAACATAGGCCTTGTTAGAGAATCCATGCCAATCCAAAGTGGGCAGAGACCCTGGTTGAAGCCAAGAATCCCAGACTTGTCAGGGTAGAAATGTTAGGTGACATTGCAAGGACTTGTGGGGTTTCAGATCAGTCTACCAACAGCTAGGGAGTGACAAAGGGCTAATAGAGATGTCTGGGTTCTGTGAAACCCTCAAGGTGTGTCTAAGAACCTGAGATGGTTCCTAGCACTCCCCTCACTTCCTGCTGCTCTAAGGCCACTGTCTACTTCTACTCCCTTCCTCTTACCATTTGGGCTATTCTTCTTCATTTGGGAAATGACCTGAGAGAGTCCTCCTGTATTCCACTTTTATTTCTCCTGCCCTAAAGAAGTCACAGGCCTCTTGCATTAGGCACTTATAGGAAATGTTCTGGAATCTTCCAAAGGTCTCTTGTACCTCACTTTGTCTCTGGTCTTCATCTCCTCCCTGTTCCCCAACTTCTCTGTGATAGTGCCTGGAATCCCATGCCTCGGATTTTTCTATTATCCTGGCGGGGGAAGTTCATCATACTTTCCCTGTTTCTCAGCATTTCTCCATTCTCTGGATCTGCAGGTTCCGGCTCCCACAGTCTTCTTTCTAGCTGTTGGTCTAAACCAAAATACTGAATGTCTATTTTCCAGTCAGACTCAAGTGAGTCTTTCCCACCTCAGGAGCTGCAGACAAAGGAACTAACTCCCAAGTCCTTGAGTTTCTATCCTCATCCCACAGGGGGAAAAAAAAATCACAATTGGGCATTTCCTACAAGGACCCTAGAGCAGAGCTACAGTAGAGAACTCTGATGTTGGGTCTGACTTCACAGCACATATGGAAAAAACATTTACATATGCTTGTTTAGAAATCTGCTTATGCTCTTGGAATATTCTCTTAATCATTCCATTCTGGCATAATTCAGTTTCCCAAGTCCAAATCCTAACAAAAAACAGTTTAAGGAGTGGTGATTACTAAGGGACCATCCAACATACACATATAGTACAAATACCATAAGCTTTTGAGGGCAAGGAACTTAGGTTTGGAGAAGGAACATTTAATCCCTTCTGATTGGGGAAAAGACAGTCACAGGGTTTCAGGATGGAAAGCAGTCTACACATGGCCATCTTTCTTCCCCTTTTGGATTCTCTCAGATTCCTTGAAAACAAAGGCAGAACCACTATGATGAAAAGAAAATGGCATCTCTGATTAACGACTTCAGTAGAGGGCTGTTGGGAAGAGCCACAAGAATGATTCCTTCAATACCACAACTCATGATGGGGGAGGGTGGTGTCAAAGGAAAGGTGGCCAAGTCGTTCTTCTTTCGTACATCCTTGCTTGAGGTAGCAGACAGTCAGAAATGTGAAGGAATGGGGGTGGCCAGTTAATTCAGTTTGTTAGAGCATGGTGCTAATAACACCAAGGTTGCTGGTTCGATCCCTGCATGGGCCACTGTGAGCTTCGCCCTCCTTTAAAAAAAATGTGAAGGAAGCTCAGGATGGGGGGAGGGGGGTTCACAGTATGAGGGATATAAATGATGAACGTCTAAGTATTACCTTGTTTTGTACACCTGAAACTAATAAATAAATTAATTAATAAAAAAAAAAAAAAAAAAACCTGATGTAGAAACTAGCAGGTTAAAGCAAGAGAAAACGAAAAAAAGGACTAGGTGATCAGTTTAGACTTAGCAAGGAAGTTTCTTTAAAGTTCCTAGGAACTTGTGTTTCTCTAAACACTGCTCTAATTGTGTATCCCATTTAATCTTTCTATTATGGTTTATCTTAATGCCCAGCTGTATTAATGAAGTGGTCTCCTTGCTAGGTTACAATTGAGTAGTAAAGCTTATTAATTTTATTCACTTAGCCATTCCCAAAGAGAGTCTAGTTGTCTTTATCAGAAGGACATAACCAAGACTCTTATATCTACTACCCAGTGACTGTTTATCCTAATTGCAGGGTAATTCTAGCGAGGAAATAGCCATCTTGTTAAAGTCTGCCCACACAACCTCAATTTCTAAAATACTGGTGATTTCCAGTGTGTTTGATGGACCTGAAGCTACTTTAATTTCCTTGTGATGGTGATCAGTGGGGAACGAGACTCAGCTGGGACTTCTAACCCAGAGAACCTTGGATAGTTCATTTGCCTCATTTCTGCCTTTTGGGGGATTATTGGTGTGCCTGGCTTTGCCTTGGAGATTGGCCTCTTGCTGATAAACCACATACGGTCTTGGAGGTCACTGAAGGAAGAGAGAAAATAAATTATTCTCTAATTGACTAGAACCAATGAATCTGACCTTTTTTCTGGATAAAGCTATGAATCTTTCTACAATGAAGCAGTCACTTGGCAGATTAGTCATTGTCAGGTTTGTAAAGGGCCAACCTACCCAGACAGAACAGCTCCCCAATATTAACGAGATGGAAGCATGTGTGTTCAAAGGCACTGCTAAACCTACCTCTGCATATTGGCAGGGATTTGCCTGCTTGTGTGTGTTTGGGGGGAAAGGGGAGACTAGTACACAGGGCAGCAAGTTGACAAAGATCAAGGGTCATATAGGCATCTATAGGCATCAAAATTAACGTAGAGTACCGGAGTTCAGAAATGAGCAGGAGGCAGGTTGGGCCAGACAATGAGTGGAAAAGCCACAAGTGAGGAAAAAAACATTTAAGGGGAGGTGAGGAGCATAAGAATCAGTAGGCTTTTACCAGGGTGCTCATGGCCTCCCACTTTCTAGCAGAGAGCTGTCTGGCTGAGGCAGAGCTTGGTCTTCTTGGGGCCCTGGAGAGACCTCCGTAGAGAGCCATTTTTCTGAGCTGTGGAGGACATGACCAACCATTTCCTTTGGCTTCAGTCAGTTCTGCTTTGGTGGGAACAAGCCAGGCTGAAGTTCCAGCCATGCAGTGTGTCTCAGCAATCAAATGAACTTTTTTTTTAACACCTACATTGCTTAGAACACTGTGTGAGGCCAGGACAGTTGGAAGGCACTGGTCACCCATTGCCGTGTGTCCCCATTATCTTCAGGACAAAGTTCAAGATCCTTAGCCACCTTAAGATGCTCTGTGAGCTACTCCAATTTACCTTTCTGGGTTCATCTGCCTCCTCTGCCCCTCACTCACAAACACTTCTGTTCAGTCACATGGGCTGACTTGCTGTTCCCTAAGCTCATACACCTTCCTGCTACTGTGCTTTTGCTCAAGTTTTTCCTTTCATCCCTCTGACAACTACCACTACCCTTCACACATTGCCCACCTACTTATCTTACAAAGCCCAGTCCAAATGTCACTTCTTCCAAGAAGCCCATCCTGATATCTACACCCTCTGCTCTGCTTATCCGCTCTCTATTTAGTGGTAGAGTTAGGTGTGTGCAAGTGACCTGGGGGAACTGATGGCAAACAGGGACCAAAGCAGACTCAGCCCTGTCCCCCTAAGAGGGCTTGTCCCAATCCTGGTCTGGAGCAGTTTCTAAATGCTTGCTGGCTAGTATTAAATGTATTCCTTCCTGCCTCAGAGAAGTAGGAAGTCTTTTTTTCCCACCTTCTTCCAAACTTTCTCAGTTTTGATTTATGGAGTTCATTAGCTTAGTTATTTTCCTTTCTTCTCATGCTTTGTGTCTCGTTCTCTAGAAGGCCGATCTTTTAGTTCCAAGGTAGAATTAAATAAGTAACTTTGTGGGGGCACTTTGTAGCTGTCAAAGCACTTTCCCATCGACTACTTCATTGATCCCCACAGCCACCTGTGAATTATCCCCCACCTATTGCTGAGGAAACTGGCTCCAGCATGAAGCAACTTGTCCAGATCAGAGCAATGAAGTGGTCAGCCAGGGACCTGAGTCCAGGCTGCCTGCCTCTAAGCCATGTCCTCCCCACCCACGGCAACCACGGCCACAAGAACAACAGCCCCAGCGTTTAGTGACCACTCACTCGGCACAGTGCTACATACCTCACATGGATTATGTTTCATCCCAGCAACAGTTTTGTGAGGTGGGTGTTATTATTATTCCCAGTTTACAGAGGACTTGGAGGTTTGGAGAGCTGGGGCAGCTGACTGAAGGGCACATGGCCAGTAGGTGATGGAGTTGATGCTTAAATCCAGATCTGGTGGGCTCCACAGAGCCTGGTTACTTGGAACTGCAGTTTCTGAGCCATGCTGTCCCTGTGTGCTGGAAAGGGCTGGTGTCTTGGCATTCCCTGCCACCTGTGTGCAGCCATCTACTAGACTACAAGAACCAGTACTATCCTAGGAGTCAGAAGCTTTGTGCACCAGTCATGGCTCAGGACCTTGGGGTTTCATTTATAAAAGGAGAATAATATTTGTATGAATCTGGGCATTGACGCACTGGCCTCTAGGGCAACTGGGTTCTCCCTGCCTCTGGGCAAGGCTGCTGGTCATGTCTTGTTTGCTGCTCACATCCTGGTTGACCCAAAATCTCCTCTAGTCCGGAGGCCCACCTCTCTACTGGCACTCTTACTGCGCTCCCCATCCAGTTTCCTGAGGTCCCAGCTTTGTGAATCACCACCATCCATACTTCCTTCCCAGCTTTTTTTTTCTTTTGCTCTGTTGCCTCTTGTCCTGTGTCTAGAAATTCCTAGGCAAGTCCTACTCTCCTGGACTACTTTGGTTTTTCCTTTGCTTTCACCCCAAACATCTGGAGAGTGGAGATTGACTTCAAGGCCATCCCATCCTCACCCTGGCTCCTTCCTCAACTCCCAGCCATCTGTCTCTATCTCCCAGTACTTCCCAGAACCTGATCTCACAACAGACACTCAAGACCTCCTAACTGCCACATCCAATGGTTCCGTCTTGCCCGCTGCTTCCTCAAGCCATCTCTACTGAGCTGCTAGCCCCACTCCCCTGAGATGAAGTTCTTTGCTTCCCAGCTGCCATTGCAGGTTGATCTCCTCTCTCACCAAGCACACCCTGCAATTGAGTCTCCAAGAAGGTTTCTGAAAACTACCAGGAATGCAGCACAGAGACAGGAATGTGGGCCTCTTCCCAATCCTGATGTCTCGCCTTAGCTTCTCTCCTTCCTCCCATCTCCTAACATAAACACTCCCTAAGCTTCTGTCCTTGGCTTAGTTCTCTGTCTCAACACTTTCTCCTCTGGAGATCTCTCACACTCCCACAGTTTCTGTGCTCACTTCTGTGTGGATGGTTCCCAGGTCCTTATCTTCTTCAGTCCTGTTTCCATCTGAGCCCAAGATTCCCATCTCCAACTGTCTGTTAGATGCCCCACCAGCGTCAGAATCTTCACACATCTGAAACAACACTGTCTCCCCCATCAATCCTGTTCTGCCTCCTTAGCCTATTTCTGATCATGGCATTAATACCTCCTAATCACTAAGATTTGAGACCTATGAGTCATCTAGGATAGCTTCCTTAGTGTTTTCCCCCATGATAAACCAGGGCCTACAAAATCTGCTTCTACACTAGAGCTTCTCCCCACCCCTCCTCTCGAAGCCCACTAACCTTGCCTCATTTGAGCTTTCACTATTTTCACCTGGATGACTATGGCGGCTCTCACCTGGTCCTGTGACATCCAACATTCCTTCCTCTCAATCTCTCCCCCATCATAATAGCCAGAGAGACCTTCTTATAACCTAGACACCTAGGTTGTAACAGGCTCCATTGAGGTGTCACCTCTTCTTTAAGAGAAGAGAACTTCTCTTAAATTATAGGTAAATTCCATTTTATATTTTTGTTTAAGATATCATTTATACAAGGATACCATTGAAAATTAGTCACCTCTCTTCCCCCACAGCCCCCCCCCATCCTCTATGCCTATCCTCACTTCTAAGTATGAACATAAAGGCAAGGTTAAAATGAGGCTTGCCCTGACCATGATTATTGTGTAGAGATTGAAGTTATTTTTAATTTCCTTCATTGACCTTTTCTATATTGAATTCATTTCTTTTTTTTTTTTTTTTTTTTTTAGCAGGAGAACATATACATTTTACAGAAACAATAAAGTCATTCTTCAGGGAAAAGAAAAAAAAATCTTCCAATGGCTCCTCATTGTTACTAGAACAAAGTTCAAACTCCTTAACCTAGCTTAATAGGCGCTCGTGATTGACCCCTTTACTGAATACCCATCTCTCTCTCTCCTCACTGAAGGCCAATCTCCCTTCCCTCCACTGTCCTAATCTTCAGCCCCTGACACTCTTGCAGACTCACCACTCCTAGTACTTGCATTGCCCTTTCTCTTCCCTCTTCTTACCTTTTGAACACATGTCTACCCTGCTGGGTAAAGCAGACAATGGGAAAAATGAGATATCTCTGTGGACTGATAGGTTTCTTTGTTTCTCAGGCACAGTCCTGGGCTCAGAGTTGGTCGTTGACAGCCAGGCAGTCAACCCTCCCTTCAAGTGCAGCCAGCCTTCTGAGGGAGGAGCAGGGCTGGGAATATGGACCAGGCACAGATAGAATGAGCCCTGACTGTGGACAGGGAGCAGAAAGAGTGGCTAAGGAAAGAAGGAGTTGGGAGACTAGGTGGCCAAGGTGGGCATTGCCATCCCTTGCACCTCTGGTGTGTACATGACCTTGGTGATCCACCTTCTTCCCCAGACCAACTACATGAGGCAGAAGAAGCATATGCTTTCAGGCACTAAAGGGGCCTCCACCACTCAGATCCCAGGTAGCCCAACAGTTTCCACCCCAAACATGGGTCTACAGTGGGAACACAGAGCTCTGCAACCAAAGGGCACTGCCTCCGATAACCCCTACCTGGCTTTTCTCAGTCTTGCTAACCCCCACTGATCTTATGTTACTGTGAAGTTGAAGGGCAAGATACCCCATGTAGGTTACCATCACCATCCCTCCTAAGTCCATCTCTGTCTCCATAAGAAGCTCTTGTAGAGATTATTTAACTACTCCTCCAGATCCTTGAACACAATATGTCCAAGACAGAACCCAACCCTGCCTCCCCCCACTGCCACCACCACCACAAGCTGTTCTGCTTCCTGTGTCCCAGATCGCAACTAATGGTGCTACCATCCGCCTCGTGCCTGGCTCACACACATGCATCATGCTGTTTCACACTTCGCTGCCTTCACATATGGTGTACATTTGCTTGCAGTACCTGCATCCTCTTCCCTTTTCCTGGTTCCCATCAAGACTCAGCTCAGCGGTTAACTCTTTTCATAATTTTCCCTTTAGCCTTCCCATCTTCTTGAGGCTAGATGTGGAACCCCTCCTCTGTGCCCCTTAGCAGCCAGGGATACCCCATTCTTACTTTTTTGTCTGTTTTTTTTCCATCAGACCTAGAGTTACTTAAGTGCAGGCACCATGTATTATGTACCTCTGGTACCTATTACCAAGCACAGAGCTCTGTATACATTTGATGCTCAGTAAAAGCTAGTTAATGTATATATTTTTGGATTCATAAATCTTTTTTTTCTTTTTTTTAAATTTATTGGGGTGACAATTGTTAGTAAAATTACATAGATTTCAGGTGTACAATTCTGTATTATATCATCTATAAATCCCATTGTGTGTTCACCACCCAGAGTCAGTTCTCCTTCCATCACCATATATTTGATCCCCCTTACCCTCATCTCCCACCCCCCACCCCCCTTACCCTCTGGTAACCACTAAACTATTGTCTGTGTCTATGAGTTTTTGTTTGTCATTTTAATGCATTATATAAATCCTCAAATTTTTCCTGGCTTTTATGTCCCCAATTCAGTCAGTCACTATGTGCTGTCCCTTTATCTTTTTAATGATCTCTGGATCCAGTCTATTTCTCTTCAACCCTAAGACGTCAGGCCACCACCATCTCAATGCCCAACTAGCCAGCCTCCTGAGTGGTCTTCCAAACACCACACAGCAGATGGAGCCTTTTAAAGTGCAAATTTGCTTGTGTCACCCTTCTGCTCAAAACATTTCAGAGGCTTGGCACCGCCTTCAGCGAAAGTGCAAGCCCTTGCTGGCAGCTCCTGTCAGAGAATCTAAGGAATTCAGCTCCTGCATCCCTCCTTAGCCTTGACTCTCACACTGCTTTTCCACAGTCTAGAGTTCAAGAAAACAAAACAACTTGTTGCTACTTCCAATCACTGGTTTTCCCACCTCTATCCCTTTGCTTGTGCTCTTAGCTCGACCTGGAATCCCCTTCCTTGTTTGCCTTCTCTCCAGATCAGCCCCTTGTTCTAGGCTCCACTTCAAGGTCCTCTTTCAGGAGGCTCTGGGAGGCCTGGCCACCACCACATCAAAGGCTCATGCCAGGGATGTAAGTCCCTTGGGCCATCTGAGAAAGGACAGGCATTGTCCAGGTGAGCCCTTGGCTGGGACATAGGACTTCTGAGTCTCCCTGTCTCAGCAGAGACCTCTTTGGCCCAGAGAAGCTCCTTCTCAGTTTGAGAATTACAAGGAGACTACTGACCCCTCTGGGTGCTGCAAGGCTACCACTCTGCCCTTCAGCTGCTGGCAAGGCTGTGAGCTGCTGTATCCACATGTAGAAAGCCTTGGGGACACTTTTATGGATGAATAATGCTGAATGCTGGGACTCTTCCCCAAAACACAGCCTTTCCATCAGTGAAGCCAAACTCAAGACCTGACTTACGAGATGATGTTGAGGAAGCCAAATGAATATGAACTTGATCTTGTGATGTGCTTGTGTGGGAGTTATAGATTTTCCTGAGATGGGGAGAAACTGGGCCCAGAGCTCTCCTTGCAGGCAGATGGATGGCTTGGCTGAAATGGAGACTTTCAATAGAGTAACTTTCAATAGAGTTACTCTGTGCTAGGTCAGAAAGAATGGCAAGGGAGAGACTGAATGACATGAAGGTGAAAGGAGCTCCTTTGCTCAGAGCTATTCCAGGAAAGATAGAATTTAGTCCAGGGTACATATGTGAACAGAATCCAGGGACTGTTAAATCAGGGCTGGGGGATTCCTAGGAAAACAGGGAGGGAGTCAATGAAAGCAATATTAACAGTGTGTCTACTCAGTGCCAGGCACTGGGGACACAGAAATGGCATAGAGGTGGCTCTTGCCTTGGCCCTTCTTTATTATATCTTCAGTGGACCTGTGTGCCTGGAGCTGGGAGCAAGAGAGGAGTAGAAATTGAGAAGACTTAGTGAGGTTCCCAAGCTTGCCACATGGAGACATGGAGACCTCACCCCGTCTCCCTCCCGACACATAGTAGTCTTTTGAATCTGTCCAGCTTGGGATGGAGTGAGTTAGTACCAGTGATGCTTTGCACGGTGGAGGGGAAGTGCAGGGCAGCGGCTCTCTGTTGGGTTGCTTCCGATTTTCTCACACTTCTGAGATCTGGAGGTTTTGAAAAATAGTTCATGTGGAATTTCTTGGCCTATGCTCTTCTTTTTCTTATGTCCCCCGGAATGACTTAAACGTCAACCCTCAGCCCCGCCTTCTTGCATTGATAGATTTGGCTAGAGGTCCACTCTGACAAGGAGGAGAAAAATGAAGCAAGGCTAGTCCTAATTGCTTGCTTTATCAGGACCAAAAGTGCCTTATTGACCAGTATAGCTATGGCCTTTCTCCTCAGCTTGTCTCTGAGTCACTGTGTCTGTGTCAATAACAAGACCACCGATGTGTTGTCTTAATGGCTGCAACCGATCGACAGTGAGCAGACCTAATTGATTAGTTGACTCCCAATTTGAATCTGTCCCAAAGTAGCACCTTCAGGGGAGCACATGGGCTCACTCTATGTGGTTTTAGCGCAATCATTTCAACCTTCTGTGCTTTGGTTTCCCTGTCGAGTCAATAGGTTTGCTGTGAGTGGGTGCACTAATTTGCTGAAAATACCCAGAGGGTTTAGTGGAGGCTGAGGACAAATGTGCCAGAGTGAGTAAGCCTCATCGGCCCCAAAATGTTCGTGGGGGCCTGCTCTCTGTCTTAGACAAGTCCCTAAGGACTTAGGACCTCCAAAGATAGAAGGGTGGGTGCAAGCCATGTGCATATACACGTACTGGTGTGTGGACACGAGTTCTTTCTCCCTTGTGCGGTCTCTCCACAGGCTCACTACCCAACCACCACAAGTACCTGGTTAACTCAGATCTCAGTTTCCTCATCAGTGCCTTGGGGAGGTCTCTCCTCATCCCCTGGGCTAGGTCACGCCATGTTGGTCTTCACTCTCAGCGCAGGTTGCAATTTTCCTTCTTAACACTTACCCCAGATGGCAATTGGGACTCATTTCTGTAACTACTGGTTAATGTCTGTCTCTCTCACTGAGAAGTTCCACAAAGAGGACACCACAAATCTTTTACCCCTTGAGCCCAGCACAGAGTCCAGTATGTAGTATAATCTCCCTTTTATTTTTTACGTCTGTTGTCTATGCACCCCTTGCTCTCCTACCTACACTGGCCAATACTTTAAGTTTAGTCACCAGTGACCAGACTTTTCCCTTGCCTGTACTGCCCTCTCTCCACTCCTTGAAGCCCATTCAGATGCACAAAGGCCACATTCATCTTCCAAAAACATCTGGTTTTGGGGCTGCCAGATGGCTCAGTTGGTTAGAACACAAGCTCTTAACAGCAAGGTTGCTGGTTCGATTCCCACATGGGCCAGTGAGCTGCGCCCTCCACAACTAGATTGAAAAACAACGACTTGACATGGAGCTGATGGGTCCTGGAAAAACACACTGTTCCCCAATTAAAAAACAAAACAAACAAACGAAAAACAAAAACAAACATCTGTTTTTAATCATCCTCAGGGGCTCCTGGATCACCTAGACAGCTATGCCCCTTCCGCTGTTGCTTCCACCCTCACCTCATTTCCCCTTTCTCTACTACAACTTTTTCTGTTTTAGTCACGCCAGTGTTTTTAGGTATTGCATTCCTTGCATTGATTCTACCTTTTCATGGCAATCTAGGTCCCCCACCCCTTCCTTATCTGGTATAAAATGTAATTTACTTCCTGGAGTTTTCCTTGATGAAACTCACTCACCTCAGAAGTCCCCTGGCTCAGGCCATCAAACACAGTGCTCCCTAACTTGTTCGATGCAACTGCAATGAGATGTCTATCATCATTTAGATTTAATTTAATGATATTACTGAGCACTTACCGAGTTTCTGTCACTGTGCTGGGCCCTGGGGATATGGCTATGACCACGACTGACAACATTCTTCCTCCATGAACTGGACAGTCGAGTGGGAATTCCAGATATGGAACAAGTAACTCCAAGCGTGATGAACATTTCAAAAGGGCAAGTGCAGGGTGCTTGGGAAGCTCACACCACCTGGGGACAGGCCAGACCTCCCCAAGAAAGGGCCATCTCAGGTGAGACCTAAAGATAAGTAGGAGTTAAACTGGCCAAGGAGTAGGACAGAGGCAGGAAGGGGGAGAGTAGGGAAGGGGTTCAAGGCAGAGGAATGGCCTGTGAATAAAACCCTGCATGAAAAAGAAGCAAAGGAAAACATTGGGAAGAGGCAAGGGCTGGAGCATGCAGGCTCTTCAGGCCATGGGAAGGAGTTTGAATTTTATTCCAAGGAGAAGTGAAGTGATGGGATAAGTTTTCCCATTTTAAAAAGATGACTCTGCCACACGGCAAATGGATTGCAGGTGGGTAAGAATAGAAGCGGAGAGTCTAGCGAGGAAGCTGTGCTGGTTACTAATTTATAGCCCCTTGGTTCCAAATTCACCCTTTTTGCCTGCTCTGTAACATTGAATCTGGTCCCTCCAAATAGTTTTTTCCTTGACAGTTGTCACTAAAACGTTGTGGAGACACATTGCAGAAGGAAAAGAATTTTGGTGTTTGTGATTTCCCCCCCCCCGTCCTAGTTCTGGTGTGTTCCATCATCAGGCTCTTGTAGCCCATATGGATGGCTTCTTCAGGTCTCACCTCTGGAGTACATAGGGCTTCCCCAGTGGCTGGCTCCTGCAGTACTTGTAGCTTTTCCAGAAATCAGATCCTGCAGCACCCAGTGGCTAGCAGCTTCCTCTGGCACCTCCCTTGGGCAGTTTTGGTAAGACACATCCCAGGGAGCAGCTTTCCTCAGCACGATAGAGGGCATGTATCCGACAAGTTCCAGAGGGCGGACTTCCAGCAAGTGTACTAGCACAGCACCAGAATGACTTCTCTGCCATTCAGTGAGCCATGGCTGTGCCCTCCCAGCAAGATATTCATCCCCAAGGTAGTTCAATGCCAGCACCTGAGCCAGCATCTTTCCATGTGAGGCCGAGAGCCTGGAAACTGCACTCCTGACTCTGTCCCCACACCAGGTCAGTTGCTTTATACCTGTTATCTACTATGTTAGTTAGGGTTTTCCAGAGCAACAGAGCCAACAGTATGTATGAGGTCTGACAATTAAGTTTGCAAACTTGTTGCTACAATGGTGCTAACATTTTTTGGATATCAGAGGGATTATTCATTATGAATTTGTACCAACTGGACAAACAGTGAACCGAGTTTATTATTTGGAAGGGCTGAAAAGGCTGCGTGAAAAAGATAGACGACCTGAACTTTTCACCAACAATTCATGGCTCATGAATCACGACCGTGCACCAGCTCACAGGGCACTGTCTGTGAGGGAGTTTTTAGCCAGGAAACAAATCACTGTAGTGGAACACCCTCCCTGCTCACCTGATCTGACCCCCAATGACTTCTTTCTTTCCCCCAAAGATAAAGGAAATATGGAAAGGAAGACATTTGGATGACATTCAGGACACCAAGGGTAATATGACGACAGCTCTGATGGCCATTCCAGAAAAAGAGTTCCAAAATTGCCCTGAAGGGTGGACTAGGCAGTGGCATCAGTGCATAGCTTCCCAAGGGGAGTACTTCGAAGGTGACCGTAGTGATATTCAGCAATGAGATGTGTAGCACTTTTTCTAGGATGAGTTTGCGAACTCAATTGTCTGACCTCGTTTGTGCGTGTGTGTATAATACAGACACACACACACACACACACACACACACGTGCCACATAATGATGTTTCAGTCAACGATGGATCACATACATGATGGTGGTCACATAAGATTATAATGGAGCTTAATTCCCTGTAAGAAAGGATATGTGCTTCAAAAGGAATATTTTTTTTTCTCTGACAGGAGCAATATCTGTGGGGCTTGGCAGTAGATTCCCTCTCACTTGTGACCTCAATTTTGAGGCCACAGATCATATCCCAATCAGTCAGCCACTGACCTGTCCCCCCCCCCCCAGTGCTACATATTCAGAGGGCGCCACAACCCTTCCAGATCTAGCCTGCTGGTCTTCAGAGCACATAGCTGTAAATTCTTTGTTGTGGACCTAAGATCCTGCACAAGGACACAGGCCCATAGGAGCTACATTAACAAGTATTACGTGTCACTGCCATTGTAGTAAAAGCCTGTCCCTGTACTTTGGAAACATTTTCAGGTTGCAATGATGTAAAGCATAGGTAAGTGATATTTCTTCCATCAGTTGAATGCCAGAGAGAGCCCTTGGTGCCAGATAAGGTCAATGAAACCAAAAACAAATTTCCAAGGTCAAATTTTTGAATCTTTGGTTCTATACCCTCCTCATGTTAAACACCCTCTTTTTTAAATGAATCTCACAAAGTTCCTTAATTTGACCACTGCTCCAACATGCAATAGCCAAAACCGCATTACCATGACAATCCCCTACGTTCCTTTATCTCTCCATTTGATTTATTGTTCCTGCTGGTCCTCAGGCCACCTTTCACTCCCTCCTGACAGTCACTATTATGGCTATCTACACCTTACCCAGCACATTTCTCCTCCATATTTCCAATCAATCCAGCCTGTATCCCCATTCACAGAGCAGCACTGACAGCTTCGATGTTCTATTTCTGATCCTGTCAGAGGGAAGCAGGGAGAGGACAGGTGGGACAGTGTTTATAAAGTCTCAGTTGTGTACAGTCATGTTCTAGCCTTCACATTCACGCACCGCTCACTCACTGACTCACCCATAGCAACTTTCAGTCCTGCAAGCTCCATTCATGGCTAAGTGTGCTATAGAGGTGTGCCATCTTTTACATTGTATTTTCACTATACCTTTCTACGTTTAGATATGTTTAGATACACAAACACCACTGTGTTACAATTGCTTACAGTATTAAGTACAGTAACATGTTTTTAGCCGAGGAGCAATAGGCTATGCCATATAGCCTAGGTATATGGTAGTGAGTTATACCATCTAGATTGGTGTAACTACAATTGCTGATGCTCGCATGATAGTGAAATCACCTAATGACACATTTGTCAGAATGTATCCTTGTTGTATTGGTTCTGTTTCTCTAGTGAACCCGGGCTAACTATCTCTCTCTCTCTCTCTCTCTCTCTCTCTCTCTCTCTCTCTCTCTCTCTCTCTCTCTATATATATATATATATATATATATATATATATATATATATATATATATATATATATATATAAATATATATATATATATATATATACATATATATATATTTATATATATATATATATATATATACACATACACACACACACATATATGTTATAATTTCCTCTCCTGCACTGGTATCTGGTTAATGAGACCAGACATTGCTGCTCTCCTTTCGAAAGGGCCTTCCCCCTCCCCCTTCAGGGAAGCCTGGGATCTAAAATTCTGTTTTTAGAATGACTGTAGAGTGGTGTGCCGAGCACCAACTTGGTAGTGCTAGAAAAATGTTCTAAGGGATTATTGCAAAAAGAAAACAAATCTCTGTTTCCAATCCAGTGGGATACATTTCTCTAACTCTCGCCTCTGGCATAATGGTTTTCTCAGCAGCTGTTTGCTCGGGTATGAGGTGTGAATGCTCATTTCTTCAGCAGGAGATCCAGTTCCCCTATAACAGCCTCTAGGCCATTCAGGATGTCTGAGAGAAGCTGGGGAAAAGTTGAGAAAGATGTTAGCCTGACACCCTGAGCAAGGAAGAAGATGGTGGAGCATGCTGTTAGAGCTGAGTTGTTAGTCTGGCGAGTTCTAAGAGAGGCTGGGGACATTCTCATTCTTGCTCCAGCTGTCCCCAAGGTTTAACTCTACCAAGCAAGCTCACCAGGACCCACAGGGGCTATAGGCATCAAGGTATCCAAGCTCTATCAGAATTATCATTCCGTTTGGCAAATATTCGCTGAGAACCCATGCAGCACCTTGTGCAGGGTGACTCAAACAAGAGCTCTGCCCTTAAGCCTTCATAGGGACTTGATAGATGTTTGCACCAGAGTTCAGAGGACAGGCATGGGTGCAAAAGGGGGTGAGGAAAAGCTGCCTGGATGCTATGTTGCTTGGACTAGATGTGGAGGAGGGGCCAGTGAAGATCTCATCAAAGGATAGTCCAAGAAAAAGGATCAGTTCAGTGGTGTGTTGCTAAATGTGCAAAAGTCCGTCTTATGGAAAAAGAAACTTCTGATTTGTGTTTTCCATGATGTAAAGAATCCCACAGTGGCCCATTTCTTGCTACCAGCTTGACATCACTGACTGCACAGTGGGGAAGAGATGCCCACAATGGGCTGTCACCACCAACGGGCGGGCTCCAGCACGCCACTGGCTCGGCACCTACAAAGGCTCAAAGTAGATCCTCTGGGCTGCTTGGTCATCCTAGAGGCTAAAGAAGTGGCTCTTTGGGCTGGTGGCAGATAATGTTGGAATAGTCAGCAGGGCTGGGTCATGAAGGGCTTGTGGCTGGGTTATGCTGCCAGCAGTGAAAAACTGTTGAAGGGTTTCAAGCAGAAGTGTGATACAATCAAATCATAGTTTAGAAATATCTAGATGGTGGCTAGTGTTCATAACCAACATTTTTGATTACCTGCCCTATCAATGAAATGTTTTCAAAAACATCTACCCACAATATGTAAACATGTACAACTGAACACACCGCATCCATAAATATCCCTAGACAGAAAGAGAAACAATAACATAATACCTAAACAAAGCAGGATAAAATTTAAAATATTTTCATCCTACATGCCAGTGGGTCATCCTGCAGTGGGTTCCCGCAGTCCTTGACAAACTAAAGTCCTGAGGGAACCACCTGCAACGTGAGTGCCATTTTCACAGAACCAGTAGAAACTGTGGGCCATGCCCACAATGTGCCACTTTTTCTGGGTACTTGGGAACATGAGTGCATAGGTCTAAGGCTTCCCTGCTCCCGCGCTGTGTGTTCTCCCCAATCATCGGCAGGCCAGGAAAGTTCTAGCATCATTTGTACAGAGGATGAGTTTGAGGCTGGAGACTGGGCAACCTGTTAGTTTGCAGTGTGAGATGACAGACGTCTGGACTGCGGGGTGGCAGTGAGGATGGAGAAAATTGAGACCTTTGAGATATTTGAGGCAAGATACACAGCACTAGGTGTGCAAGGATAAGGCCTAACTAACTCCCTGAGATGGGGAATACCAAAGGCCAACCCAAATGAAATGTTTAATAAGTAACTAGCGTGTGCACAGCACCAAACAAGGCACTGTGGAGGATGTAGGGAGTCTTCAGTATTTGCCCGGGGCAGGAGTCACAGCAGTGTTGAAAATCGGTCCCTTTGCCCCCTGGTCCAGAGGCCTGGCCTGCTCTGTCCTTCTGTGCAGCCTACAGAGCAGAGAGGCTATGGCTGGATGGACAAGTGAGGGAGGAGCGCTAGCAGAAACTGTTCCACAACATCTGTCCTCATAATCATCTTCAAGGACAGCGAGGAAGGCTTCTCTTTCTGTAAGGTGTGGTGCAGGCATCTGCGGCCAACCAAAGGCATCCATCTGCTTTGTTCTCCTCAACTGTCATTTACTACAACAACAGCATGATAGCAACATTAAACAACATTATAGGTGAATTACAAAGGAAAACATAGCCCATAATTCCCACATCCTAGTGCATAAGAGTTTATATTCTATCCCACCTTGCCTCCCAGGCTTTGGCCACATGTGTGTATTATTTTTTGCATTGCTGTAATGACAGTTTATTTCCAGTCTTATAGTCAGCATTTTCCACTTCCCATTAAATTGTAAGCATTTTCTATGTTGTGACATTGTCTTCATAATGATCATTTTTAATGGCTGCATAATATTCCTTGGAGATAATGTACAATTTTTTAACCATGTCCATATTGTTTAACATCTAGATTGTGTCTAATTCCTTGCTGTTATAGATAATGAGGCCTGAATTACTTGTGTCTGGGTTCCAATTTTGATTAACCCTGACTTGCTTGAAGTAAAGGGCTGCCCTAGTTCTCTCCTCTTAAAAGGGAAACAGTATGCAAGCTCGTTTCCAGCTGAGGGGGGCCCAGAACACTCTTCTAGATCAAATGCAGCTTGGGCTTCCATTTTCTGGTAGTGAAAAATAATTTGTCTCTTTACATTTAGTGGTGAATGGAAAAGTACCCAAGGCAGATGTTGAAATCAGGTGAGGCAAGGCGAGGAGTAAGACCAAGGATGGAAGGTAAAATGATAGTGTGTGTGCGTGTGCGTGTGTGTGTGCATTCACATACATGTATGTTATGGTGTTGAAGACCACGGAGCAGGCCAGAATAATGGCATATGACATTAGGGAAGGCTATGCGGGGATGTATTTGATATTTGAACATTGGGACATTCTTCAAAGAAAAAAAACACACCCTTCACATGTCACCTGTTTTACTAAACACAGTGTAAGTATGCATAGTGCTGTCACACCTTTCCAGAAGAACCTTTATCTCACTCCCCATGTAACCTGCACCTCTTCTTAGTCCTAAGCCTTCTGGGAACCTCCATCATTGCAGAGCCTGCCCCATAAGCTGCAGAGCTACACTAGTCACAGGCCTTGTGTGTGCCCTAGTTGGATCCCCCAACATTGGTTCCTGAGTGCTGTCTGCAGTAGGCCACAACTGCCCAAGGGGCAGCCTCTGCTTTTCTCCCTGCCTCCTGGGAAGACCGGACCTGTGCTGACGGGTCCGTCCAGCATCCTGGTCCTAAAATCTGTCCCAATGGCAATGGTTATTACAGTTAGTTCTTGAGGGACTGCTTTGGTCACGGGAGATGGCTCAGACTTGATACATCTCAGACACTTTAGGTGCTGCAATTTCATCTTGCACATTAGGAACAGTTAACGTTTTTAAATAAATCCCAGGCATTAGGATTAATCCGTTGCTTCTGCTCCCTTTGGTACAAATGAATCCCAGCTTATTAGGCAGATAAGATCTTTCCTCTTGGGGCCCGAGACATCATTTTGAGGAGTCGTTGCCCATAAACAAAGGAGAGCAGGTGACACTGCAGTCAGCCCTGGTTCAGAGAATGGAGGGTCTGGGATAGGAACTGCCTCCCTCTGTCCCTAAGAAATAGGAGCTAAGGTGGTTGATCCTAGACAGAACCTTTGTTCCTACAAAGAATCAAAACGGCCATGTTGACAGTATAAGAGGACTGGATTTTGACTTTGTACATACCTGGATTCCACCGAGCTCTGTAATAATAATACTAATAACACTAATAATAACAATGCAATTTATTTTTTCAATTATTCTTCACATGCAATATTATATTAGTTTCAGGTGTACAAAATAGCCATTCAACATTTATATTCCTCATGATGTGATCACCACAGTCAATCTACTATGATCTGTCATGATACAAAGTTATTACAATAATATTGACTATTTTCCTTATGCTATACATTACATCCCCATGACTTAATTTTTTATAACTGAAGGTATGTCCCTCTTTTCCCCTTTACCCTTTTCACCCCCATAAAATTGACTGAGAAATGTAATGGCTCAGTGCCATGTCAGAGGGACAGTGGATGGGGGAGGGGGGTCCACACAGTGTGAGGGATATAAATGATAAACGTCTAAGTAGTACTTTGTCTTGTGTACCTGAAACTAATAAAAAAATAAAAATTAAATAAATTTAAAAAAGAAAAAAAATGGACTGAGCACCTACTACGTGTCAGTCAATGTGCTAAGTGCTGGTGATACAACAGTCAACGAAACAGACATAAAAACCTTGCTCTCACAGAGATAGATAATAAAGAAATAAATGGTGGAGATAATTGCAATAGGGAAAAAATAAAGCAAGAGGAAGGGTTTGAAGGGGCATTGAAATTTTAGGTACAGTGGTCAGAGAAGGCCCCACTGAGCAGAACTGATGGAAGCAAGGGAGACAACTGTATTCATCAGGGTTCTCCAGAGAAACAGAACCTATAGGATATATTTATTTGCTTGGGTATTAATTATGAGGAATTGGCTCACACACTTATGAAGGCTGAGAAGTCCCTCAATCTGCCACTTGCAAGCTGGAGACTCAAAAAAGCCAGTGGAGTTCTGAAGGTCTAAGTCCCAGTCTGAGATGAAGAGACCATGTTCCAGCTCCTTCTCTGCCTTTTCGTTCTATTCAGGCCCTCAATGGACTAAATGATCCCTCCCACATGGGGGAGGGCCATCTGCTTTACTCACTCCACCCATCAGAAGCAGCCTCACAGACACACCCAGAAACAATGTTTAAGCAGCTCTCTGCGCACCCTGTGGCCCAGTCAAGTTGACATATAAAATCAACCATCACAAGGACCAGGTGGTTATCTGGACAAAGAGCCTTGCAGGCTGAGGGAACAACACAGGGCATATCATGATGCTGCAAAAAATGAACAGATACCTCGCTCTTCATTAGGTTCTCTGGTGTCTCTACCCATTTGGTTCAGATACACTTGAGGAGAAGCAGCCTTGGTAATCACGTTTCACTGAGGCACTGCTTATAGTTTTAAAGGCCCAAGGCTTTGCAAGCCACTGATGGAAGAACCCACAAATAGTTACCAATAGTAAAGTATGTTATGCAGCAGGGACTTTTCCAATGCTAGCTCTGGGAACTTGAGCCAGCCATTTGCCCTCTTTGGGCCTCATTCTTCATCTGAAAAATGGGAACATGATCATTTCTACCACTGGGGGTTACTATGAGGCCCCCATGAAATAATCACTGTGGAAGTGCTTTGTACCCAGATCTCTGAAAATTACAGGGATTTTTTCCTACTGGCCTGAAAAATGTCCTGCCTGCCAGTGCATCAAGTTAGTCATTAGCCTGTCACCAGAGGGCCGCACTGAGGCTTCAGCCAGTGAATATTCTGTGAGAGGCGTTCAGCTCAGGGCTGCAGAGGGGACAGGGGCCTTGTGTAGGGTCTAAATACTCTCTGTGACAAACTTGGCCTCATGCAGAAGGCTGACATGAAGCCTTGACACTTTTGGAGGACTGGTTAGATGTCCTGTATTAGTTTTCTTTGGCTGTGTAACAAATTACCACACACTTGGCCGCTTCTAAATAACATTCCTTTATTCTCTTATAGTTTCCATGGTTCAGGGGTCTGGGCACAGCTTTAACTAGGTCCTCTGCTTGGGATCTCACAAATCAAGGTGTGGGCTGAGCTGTGCTCTTTCCTGAGACTCTGGGGAAGAATCTGCTCCCAAGCTCACCCAGGTTGCTGGCATAGTGCAGTTCCATGCAGTTGTAGGACAGATGTCAAGATTCTTTGCTGGGTGTCACTCAGGGCTGTTCTCAGCTCCCAGAGGTCACTCTTTGATCCTTACACAAGGACCCTTTCATCGATAATGCACTGAATTTCTCTTGTGCTTTGAATCTCTTTGATTCAAAGAGATTCCCCCTTCTGCCACCAGCCAGAGAAAACTCTGCTTTCAAAGGGCTCCTATGGTTAGATCAGACCAGCCAGAGTAACCTCCATATCTAAAAATCAACCGACTTTGAATTTTAACTACATCTTCAAAATCCCTTTACAACACTATCTAGATCGGTGTTTAATTTAATAACCTGGGAACAGATGTCTTAGGGAACCATCGTTAGAATTCTGCCTACCACATGTCCCCATTGAGTTATTGGAATCATGACAACAACTTTCCTTTGGGGGCTACTTCAAGCCCCATAAAATAAAACAAAGACTGCTTCTCATGGTCCTAAGCACAGAAAGGAGACAATACTTCCCTTCTTCTATTGTCTCTGTGTTTTCTTCTCTAGGGGTCTGGCTAAGGCTGTACCCTGGGCACAGGTGCCAACTATGTCCAGAAGGAGTCGCAGTTCCAATTGTCAATCGTCGTAAATAAGAGTCTGTTTCTCAGGCAGGAAACTGAATGTCCAAGGCAGTTCCCAGGTAGATAATGAGATGTTTCTCAGGGCAGTTGGAAAGGACCAAGGGTCAACTGTGTCACAGTTTTTCTGGCAGAATGACAGTAACAGACTGCTAAGGGGGAGGAGACTTCTGAAGACTCAACACTTGGGGCCATAGTGGTCTATCTGCCATTTCCCACATAGATATACTCTCTCCATGTCCCCCTGGAAGGTAATTTTAATCCTAATGAGCTGAAGTGTTTCAAAATAATGATGTAGCCCACTGTAGGCCAATAATCCACCATCGACAGGGCTTGCTGTTAGAGGAAACCATAATGACCACCTAGAGTGATTCCCAGTAGGCAATCCATCTGGGTATCTGGGCATCCAGGTCAGTTGAGGATGGACCTTTTTTTTTCTTTTGTTCTTTCCACTCGAGTTCAGATCAATGACTCAGCCCACTATTTCTTTTAATGAGAAGTTTGCATTTCCATTTGAATAGTGAATGATGTAGAAACTTTGATCCCAAACACTGAGACAAAGCAAAGGAAAATATGGCTGAGCCAAGGGTCGGGGAACAGCCTGTAGGGCAAGGTGGGACCTATCAGACAGTGCCACTGGAAAGCCTCAGCTATCTGCCACTAACAATCCCCAAAGGATCAGAGGAAGGAGGGAGAGAAAAGCTCTGGGATTGAACACAAATGACTTTTCCTAAGTGCAATTAGAGCAGCAGTCTGTGTAATTCAGAGAGAAGAATACTGAAACTTTCACCTCAGGTCCAGGGCGGGAGGGCAGGAAAGCTGGCTCTGTTCTCATTACACAAACAAACCTGGCTCAGTTCTAATTGCAGCTCTCTTTTCACAGCTATGATTATGCTGAGGGACAAGTCACACACTTCTTTCTCCAATATAACACCACACAAACAAAATCCAGTGAAGCCCTCAGCACAGAAGATGGTACAGAGGTAATGTGAATAAATGAGTAAAATCTAGGAGACAGTCAAGTAAGAGAATCTCAAGAGACAAAGGGTGATCCTGGTACTGCCTTATTATGTGACAAGGTGACATTTTGCCTCATTGGGAAAGTAGGGTTCCTTTTCTGCCTAAATGCGGTGCAGGGGTCAGGAAGAGGTTGTTTTGTGTTTGGGGTTTTTTTGTTGTTGTTTTTTTTTTTCAAAGGGCTTCTTACCAGGACATAAAAAGTACTTGATTTTGGTAGGCAGGATCATTTGGCAGCTGTTATTCTCTCCCCTCCTCTTCTTCTTAATCCCATTTTCATTTGTATCTAAGCTGCGTCAACCGCTACTCTTAAGAGACAGGAGTAGATGACTTACCCTTGGTCAAACCACCATTAGGAATCCAGTTGCCCCGCTCTCCTTTGACAGATGAGGAAGACTTTCCCAGTCTGTTTCATTTGCCCAAATAATGACAGACTCAGGAGTAGAGCAGCAAGTCTAACTCTTGGTTCTTCAGGGATGGTGTTATGAGAAAGCTAGTAGAGAAACAAAAGGCTAGAAGCCAGAGAAAAGAGATAAATGTCTTGACTTTTTTAAAAATGCAAAAATGGGCTCAGGAAAACTGAACAGACCAATGATCATGTAAAGTTGTAGTGCTGATGAAATGCTCCCTTCCTCTCAAAAGGACTAGTTCCAGATAATTTTATAGATTGATTGTTTTGTCAAACTTCCTAAGAAAAGATACTCTCTCTCTGGGATGTTGTTCCAGAGATCAGAAAAAGTGGGAAAGGTACCCTCTTAAGTTAGGGGGCTATTATAATCTTGATGCCAAGTCTGGATAGGGACAACAAAAGAAAAGAACATTTATAAGAAATGTCACTTGAGAATATAGATAACAAATGCTAAACCAAATATTAACAAAATCTAACAGAGTATTGAAAGCAAAACAGGGCTGGCCCAGTGGCTCAGGCAGTTAGAGGTCCATGCTTCTAACTCCGAAGGCTGCCGGTTCGATTCCCACATGGGCCAGTGGGCTCTCAACCACAAGGTTGCTGGTTCAACTCCTCGAGTCCCGCAAGGGATGGTGGGCAGCGCCCCCTGCAACTAGTAACACAACTGGACCTGGAGCTGAGCTGCGCCCTCCACAACTAAGATTGAAAGGACAACAACTTGACTTGGAAAAAAAAGTCCTGGAAGTACACACTGTTCCCCAATAAAGTCCTGTTCCCCTTCCCCAATACAATCTTTGAAAAAAAAAAAAAGCAAAAGAAACATAACAAGAAAACAAACAAAAAGACTGCATCATGGCTAAGTAGAGTTTATCCCCAGGATGCAAGAATGGTTCAGCATCAGGAAATCTGTCAATGTCATTTATCACATTAACACACTTGGGGAGAACAATGAAAAAACTACTTTTATAAATGCATAAAAATATTGTATAAAATTTAACACCTATTTGTGATAAAAAGACATTATAATTATTAGCAAACAGATTCCCCCTCACCCCTATTAAGACCACCTTTTAAAAATCCACAGCAAATATCATACTGAAATAGAGGAAATACTCTAGAAGCTTTCCCTTTAAGGTAGGAAGCAAGATGAGGATGTTACTATCACATCCCAAATTAATATGGAAAGTCCTAGAAAGAAAGAACAGTATAAGTATTGTTAAGGAAGAAACAAAATGAGTGTATTTGGAAATGATGTGATCATTTATATAGAAAGATGAAGAGAATTAGACAAACTGTTAAAACTAATGAGAGAGTCCAGCTGTTTACTAGATGAAAGCTCAATATTCTAATATCAGTAGTGTCTTCTACACCAGCAGTAATCAATGAGAAAATATAAAGGCACCAATATGGGGCTGGATAAATGAAGTATAGAAGCAGTAAATGATGGAGATATATAGCAGGGAAAAGGGAAGAATTATGAACATGGGTATATCTCAAATAGTAAGGTAGAGTGACAAGAACAAGAGGTGTAATAGGACCATATTACTAACTACCACTTATTGTGTACCATGTTCCACACACAATTCTAAGTGTTCCCACTTAATCCTCACAACCCTATCAGGCTATTAGTAAGAGGATTCCTTTATTGGTCAGAAAATGGAGGTGCTGAGAGGTTAGTAAGTTGTAAAGGTAGTGTCCAAATCCAGCCAGCCTGGCTTCCCAGGTTGTGCTCTTACCACTGTGCTCTTGCCACTCAGTACTGCTTGAGTGGCAGTGACATGCAGAGGCCACAAAATGGTAGCATCCTCATGATGTAGCCGTCATTTAACACCATACCTTACAGTCTGTAAAGCACCTTCTCGTCCAAGATCTCATGTGGTCCTCATGAGACATTTACAGATGAGAAAAGTGGAGCTCAGAGGTTAAACAACTTGTCCAAGGAAAGGAAGGAATCAGGACGAGAACTCTGATCTTTTGACTTTCACCTCAGTGCTTTTCCCACTATGCTAGAGCCAGGAATGCCCGGGCAACGCTGGCAACAATCAGGTGCGAAGCATCTATTTTTTGTTTTGCTTTAGTTGTTTTCCTTAATTATCTTTTTAGATTCCCAAAGTGCATAGACTGATACTTTGGTAAATGCAATGTAACTTAATTACTAGGAGGGTGAAAATTAAGACGTAAGTTATTTTATTATTTTATTATTACATTTAATAGGCATTATCAAATTGCTATAAAAGTTTTCAAACACTCTCGAGCTCTGTGTTTAGCTCATTGCAGTCTGGCACTGATCTATGGACCACTCTTTGAGTAGTGCTGTTCTAGGGCTGGGCATCCATTCAGCCTTCCATCCCTGTCATTCTCCTCACCTTTCCCCAGAGACCCAGGAAGGAAGCCTCCTTTCTCTCAGTATTACCCACTAAGGAGCAAGGTTACTGTCAGGATGCAAAGTAGGGCTAGAAAGCAGGGCCTGTGTCCCCAAGGCCCAGGAGGCCACTTAGTCCCTGTCCTGGAGTACACCTGTGCTGGAGTGGGCATGCATCGTAGAGAGATAAGGAGAGTGGAAATCAGCTGGAGTGATAAGAAAAAGTAAGAGCAGGAAGAAAGGCAGTTGCTGATGGGTGACAGTTAGAGGAGACCTAGTAGTTATCCACCAGGGGTGTAGTGCCAGAACTCTGACTGAGGGCGTTAGCTATCCATAGCCATCAGGCAGCTTATCCAGTGGACTCCTTGACGAAAACAACCTAGAGAGACGTCTTTGCTCAGAGCTGCTTCTTCCAGTGCAAATGTCTTTCAGATGAACACATTTCTTTTCTCTGAACTGTCCTTCAACAGGATCAGAGCACTGGGGAATGATTTGGGGCAGGGTCTGTTTCATGGGGATACAACTAGTTTAGTTGCATGGGACCCATGCTGGTTTAATGCTCTACTGTCTCTGTCTTGAAATTCTTAATAATTTTGAAGAAGGAACCCCTCCATTTTCATTTTGAATTGGATTCCACAAATTATGTCGTCAATCCTGACATGGAGTTTGTGTTAAACAGGGCAACCCACAGGGTGGCACAATGAGAGGTAGTGGGTGAGGGACAATCAGGCTGGATTTCCTCCTACATGACAGAACAAAAATGCCAAATCCCCTATGGAGCAGCAGAAAAATAGGCAGTCACTGTAAATCACATATTTCTCCTTATAAGTCAGACAACATCAATTGTATGTGTATGTGTGTGTGGAAGGGTAAAACTGTACTGAGAATACCTCATGACACATTAAGATCCTCTGTGTTTCCAAGCTGAAGTGAATCGAAGATCGTGGTCTTAGTTCCCCAAAGGAGATTCTAGTGGCCTCAGGAAAAGGATTAATTAACATACATAGTTGTTTGCATGCATTATGTCTTAATCCTCATGCCTCTCCAAGGTAAATATCATGAGCCCCATTTTGCCAACAAAGAAACTGAGACACAGAAGAATTAAGTGCTTTGCTTCGAAGCCTGTTCTTTCTCACAGATACCATTCACCTCTGAGACCCTCTGGGCTCTGAGTGGAAATAGCGGTGGGGCAAAGGAAGAGTGCCTCCAGAGATTGGCACCAGCCTCTGATCATGTGAGAGAGCCACAATGAGGGATGTGGGCTATAATCTGTGAGGAATCCACACCTCCAGGAGTGAGAAAGTTTGTGGAGTGCTGGGGACCTGGGAGGGTGAGGTGACCTCCATCGGTCTTACACAGACACATGTTCTCTCAGCATGACCTGCCAACATCCTCTCCTCTGCCCGACCGTCTCTCTCTCTCTCCCTTGACTTCTGGAGCCAAGAAAGACCCCTCTCCCCTCCTGGAAAAGAATTATGCATTTGACTCTATGCTTCTAGGTCCCTCGGACTCCCTCTGAGTGAGCTTCTCTCAGGCAGCCCAATTGCAAAGGTGACTGAAGAATGAGTGGAAGGCAGCATGGGAGGGGCCACAGGGCCAAGAAGGAGGCAATAAATGGTTCAGAGGTATACCCTGCTCTCCTTCAGAAATGGAGCAGCTGCACAGTATGCTGCTTCCATTTGGCCTGGGAATTCATCGCCTCCTCTCTAACCACCTAGAGCGACATTTAGAACTAACAATAGTGACTAAGTCCAGGCTCTAAGAATGATTATGCTCAAGTGTTGGTGGGTGTAGAGTAAATCAAGTAAACCTTCAAACCAATCTATCATGCCTTTTGGTAATTTGTCCAAAATTCTCTTCTCTGAAATTGTGCATTTACCAAGGCGTTTGCTTTGTATTGGCTTCCCATGTAGTAATCCTCTTTCCCCCACATGGACTCTCCCTATTAGTTGTCCTTTCTCTTTAGCATTTTCAATCTTTTCTTCTCTCCTGCTCTTTTTCCTAAACCTACAACCATTTTTATTTCTCCTATGGTTTTTTTTGAAAAAAAAATTATGTATGTATGTATGTATGTATGTATGCATATTGCAGTAATGTTGGTTAATAACATTTTATAACTTTCAGGTGTACAACATTATAATTCACTAACTGTATACACTATAGTGTGCTCACCACCAAAAGTCTAATTTCCGTCCATCACCATACATTTGACTCCCTTCACCCATTTTTCCCTCGCCCATCACCCAAGTTAACCACCAATCTATTGTCTGTATCTGTGGTTTTGTTTTTGTTTTGTTTTGTTTGTTCATTTGTTTCTTTTTTGTTTTACATTCCAATATGAGTAAAATCATACAGTTTTTGTCCTTTTCTCTCTGACTTATTTCACTTAGTGTAATACCCTTGAGGTCAATTCATGTTGTCACAAATAGCAATATTTTATCTTTTTTTATAGCTGAGTAATATCCCATGTGCATGTATAGACCACCTCTTCTTTATCCATTCATCTGTTGATGGACACTTAAGTTGTTTCCATAGCTTGGCTTGTATACTGTTGATGGGATTATAAATTGGTGTAGCCATTAAGAAAAACAGTATGGATGCTCTCCAAAAAATTAAGAATAGAACTACCATATGATCCAGCAATTTATCTTTTTGGTAGTTGTCCAAAGACTATGAAAACACAAATTGAAAAGGACATATGTTCAAATTTCCAGGTATAAAACAAATAAGTCACAAGGATGTAATGTACAGCATGGGGAATGTAGTCAATAATATTACGACAGCATAGTACAGTGTCAGATGGTTGCTGGACTTATGGTGATCATTTCTTTAGGTAGATAAATGTTGAGTGAGTATGGTGTATACATCCACTACCAAAACCATTACCTTTTCTCCTTTGTTCTCTGTTCATTCTTTATTTTGGTAGAGGAACGACCATCCTCTTGCCGTCCTATTCTTAAAATCTCTGAAGATTCTCTGACTGTCTCATCCGGGTACTTCACACTCAGTTTTATTGATTCAGCCTCCTCCACAACACTTGCATTCAGTTTTGCTTCTACGTTTTCTTTCCCTACTCTCCTACTTCATTCCATCAGGAATCTCTGGCTCCTTCAAGGATCTGCTTGCCTAGAGTCTCTGTGCTCTCTCTGACCTCATTTCCAAATTCATCTCTTGAGCCTAGCTGTCATCATGACACAGCTATGCTTAAAAACCATCTATGGTTCCTCCTCTTATTCTTTGATCAACCCCCAACTGTCTTTCAAAACCTGGCTGGAGAGCTAAGCCTTATTTCCACCAACTCCCTTCCACATAGCCTCTGCTGTAGAAAAATAGGATTATTTACTATTCTCGAAACCTATGTTGAGTTTTCTACCCATGGATCATGTGTGTCTTACGTACTTTCCTTCTATCTACCTTTGTCCAAAAAAACTCAACAAAATTCTATTCCTCCTTTAAGGCTTAGAGCTAATGTTGACTCTTTCTTAAGCTCCCACTGAGCAGAGTTCACTACCTGATTCACTACCTGATTTTTGTATTACTGTGTCTCTCCGCAACTCAGCTTACTCATATTTTATGCCAATTTTCTGGTTCCGTGTGTTTCTCCACCTTTGGATATTGAACTCTGTGCAGGTAGGACCATGTCTTAGTCCTCTCTGTATCCCTGGGATCTGGCTCATATTAAATGCTCAGGGAGAAAGCCTGCATGCAGTATTTCTGCCAGAATCCAGAGATTCTCCTTTGGATTCCTGTATCACATATGGACATTTGTGAAAACGCTCATCTCTCCAGGTGGACTGCAAGCCAGGTGAAGGTGTGGTCAATGTCATCCGTATCTCTCTGTCCCCTGCACAGAACAAACTCTCAAGAAGTGTGATTGAATGAAAGGAATATGGGACAAACCAGCTAATACTACGAAAGCTCCTAATGTTCTCTGCACATTAGGGTGTCAATGGAGAAAATCTATAAAGTCAGCTAAGCCCTAAACCATCATAGTGCTGTGGATGGTATAGAGTAGTGGAGATGGTGAAAGAGTGTGTGAGTGAGGAAGTGAATGAGGGAGGGAGAGAAGGAATAATAGTGTGTGAGCTGCTGAGTGGGAAGATGAAAAGGAAGGGGAAAAATAACTGAACCACTGAATAAAGGAAGGAAGGAGTGAATGATGGAGTGACTGTGTAAGTTAACTAATTTGATGAGCAAGTGAGTGCATGATTGAGTGAATAAGCAAATGGAAAAATACTTCCATTGTTTCTCCTCTGTCTTTGGGGGCCTCGGTTAGCTTTCTGGGCTTCCTGATCCCTTGGCAGTGTTCTCAGGCATAGTTTGGAAGGGTCTCTGCTTCCTCAGGTTTTAAATTACAGTCCACTTAGGCTGTCTCCAAGGATGAGGTATTCTAAAACATATATATATTTGCCATGAAAGTAGTGCTGCTTGAAAACTCGATTAATTACTAATATCCTTCATCATTTATCAAGTGCTGGTTGCTTGTAATCTTTAAAGGGAATGAAATTAAAGAATTAAGAAACAATTATGTCTACAAAAAAAAAAACCTCCCCAAATCTAATCACCTTTTGATGGAAAGCTTTGTACTCAGGTGGCTGGGGAGGGAGTGGGAGGAGAAGGGCACCCACGCACCACTGAAGCTCTTGTGGCTGGTCTGGGGTGGGGGGGAAATGAGTCGTGACCTGCTAGCGTGATGTGGGAGAAAACAGTTTCTTACAGGGGCTCAGGAAGCGGGGCTGTGTTCTTCTTCCCTGCCTGGTGAAACAGACTATTGCTTGTGTGGGTGGGAGCTCCTGTGCCTCCCACACCAGAGGGCCAAGAGTGCCAAGGGGGCCCTGAGCAGCAGAGGATCTGGGCACCCCCTTCCATGCCTTCCTGACCCTTGTCACTGTGGAGAAGAAGAAGTTTGGCTTGGGGCAGTCAGAGAAGGGCAAAGATTATAGGGCAAAAGCCCACCAGAAAGACAGCCACTTTCAAGAGTGACTAGGTAAATGTGGAGCTCCACTCTTGAGCCATTTCTCGTCCTTCCAGTACTCTGCAGGCCTTAATAGGCAGGCTGGCCAGTGCTGCCCCTCTTTCATGTCTCCCATTCCAGAACTGGGAGAAGGGGGTTGAGCCTCACTGTGGCCTCCACCCTAGGAGAACTGTGAAGGACTAAGACCCCTTCACCCAGGCAGATACCCCAAAGAACTCAGGCTAACAAAGGGCCCTGATGCTTGCTCCTTAAAAATGTGGAAACAGAGCATTTCTGGATACTGGTACCATGGCGGAAAGAGAGGCTGTTCTTTAGAGAAGCATCCACTTAAGTACAGGTGAGAACAGCATCTCTTGCCTCCCAGGCTGTGTTCCTGCTAGGATACCACGTGTGCAGTGCCCTTCTCTAAGCAATAGCCTCCCTTTCAGCCATGGGACTAGCACCTAAAAATGCTCCATTTGCACATTTTTAAGGAGCTAGAATCAAGGCTCTGTGTTCAGCCCAAGCATTTTGGGGGTATCTTCCCCTGGAGAAGGGGTCTTAGGCACTGCTCAGACTGGTGTCCTAACGAGAGTAACACTTGGGAAGCAATAGACCTTGATCTCATAGGTACCCTACTGGGCTAGCTCAGGGTCATCCCTTCCCATTACCCAGGACCTTGCGTCCTGTGAGTATGCAATCCTTAGTCTTTCTCTGGTCCTCTCTTTCCTTGTCTCTATAAGGCAGTGTTTCTCTAGCTTTTTCATGCATGAGAATCCCCTAGAGGTCTTCTTAAAGCACAGATGACTGGGCCCACCTCCTGTAGTTTCTGATTCACTAGCTCTTGCATTTCTAACATGTTCCTTTTATTTTATTTTATTTTATTTTATTTTATTTTATTTTATTTTATTATTTTTTAATTAAAGTTTATTGGGGTGACAATGGTTAGTAAAGTTACATAGGTTTCAGGTGTACAATTCTGTAATACATCATCTATATATCACATTGTGTGTTCACCACCCAGAGTCAGTTCTCCTTCCATCACCATATATTGGTTCTCCATTTACCCTCATCTACCACCCCTCTCCCCACTTACCCTCTGGTGGTGACCACTAAACTATTGTCTGTGTCTATTTTTGTTTCTTCATTTGTCTTGTTCCCTTGTTGTTTTCAGTTTTCTAACACGCTCCTATGTCATGCTGCTGCTGCTGGTCTGGGGACCACTGGACTACATGGTACCAAAATATGTATTTCTGGGTACAAAGCAGTGTCCCATCTGTTTACTCATCACCTTCTGGAAAAAATCCATGACCAGGGAGTTTCTGTACCTTTTAGAGATAGGAAGCAGGCTTGTGATAGTGCCCAGACTTGCCTGAAGTCCCACTACCAGTAAACAGTGAAGCCAAAATCTGAAGCCAGGCCTTCAGTGCCCAGAGCTTGCTCTGCTGCCCCCACACCCCATGGCCTAGGGGGATCCCTATCTTACTTTCTACCTTCCACATTTACCACTCCTATTTGTAGTGCCATGAAGATGACAAGAACCATAACACTTACATATAGTTTACAACATGCCAGCCATTGTTCTCAGAGCTTTATAAACATCACAGCATTTAATGTTCATCCTAACTCTAGGGAGTTGGTGTGCTATTGTTTTCTTCATTTCAAAGATGAGGAAACAGAGGCACAGAGAGGTCAGCTCACTATCCCAGGGTCACAGAGTGAAGGAGTAGTGAAGCTGGCACTCAAGCCTAGGCAGTCTGACAACTAGGTCTCAGATTTGTGCACTATAGCCTAGGAACAATGGTACTCATAGAAAGCTGCCCTGGGTCCCTGTCCTGCAGGGAAAAGGAGCTCAGAGAACAGGCTGAGGCTCTCGAGAGACAGGAGTGACCCGGGGCCAGGTAGGGGCTTCCTGCTATGGAATTTTCCACAAGTTTTCACAGAGTGCCTGTTGTATGGTGTGTCATGGCTGGGGCTCCCAGTCTTTTCCCTGTGTCAGTGCTCCCAGCCCCCACATAACTAGGGCTATCTGTCAAAGGGAGCCAGGGCACACTCCGTGAGAGGTGAGATGTAGTAGTCAGGGCACGCATGTAGACATGTGAGCCTGCCGGGATGGCTGCAAAAGGCTTGATTGCATAATGGCATTTAGAAAATGGCACTTGTCTTTTCTTCAAAGACCTTCAAAATGATGAATTGGGGCTTATTGAAATGGCCTTAAATCAAGGCTTCTGTGCACAACAGCTTGCTCAGACTCATACAAAGCGGAATACTCTTCAGTGTGTCTGACACCAGTAGTTACTGACCACTGGCCGCCTTTTGGGCTCAGGGCCTGGGCCAGGGGCCAGAGTCATGGAGGAGGACAGCTTGCGGCCAAAAGGACCCCACAAGATAGTGTCTGGTTGGGGACTCCGAGGCCCCAAGAAGAGAAGGGACCAACCCAAAAGCACCTAGTCAACCAGTCAGGCAATTGCCTTCTGAGCCCTTAGGAACCTGCCAATGGCCATCACCCAATGTGAATACTCTGCAGTCTGCCTATGTGGGCAGCATACTGCCTGGGGCTGACATTTGCTCCAATGGGCCACCTCCTTTCTGGGTTTCTCTCTTTCTTCTCTTTCAGTATGGGTCTGGGTGATCTACTGGCTGCTGTATTCACTTCCAAGCCCTATGGACTCTGGGGATACTGGTTTGTATGACTCCAACTTGTGTTCCCCCTCTAGTCATCACCCTCAAACCACCCCACCACCATCCTGAGAGTTTGTAAGACAGTTGCATGAAAATGACCCATCTAATCTCCTACACTGATCTCCCAGAATCTGCAGCCTCAGCTGCCTTTTCTACCCACAGGCTCTCATTTTCAGGTGCCAACTCTTAACTTACATGACCCCCAAAATAAGTGTCTCTTTAAATTTTGCACCCTAGTCTAGGCCCGTCCTGGTAGTCATTCTTCACCTCCTATCCAGGAAGCAGCATCCTTCTGAGAGGCATTAGTGACAGTTCTACTTTCTTAGTGCCTCAGCTTTCCCATTTCCTAAGTCAAAATCATGAGTCCCTGGCTTCCCTCCATCACTGAGTGATGAGAGGAGCCTGCGGCAGGAAGCCGGGGGGAAAGTCTTGTGTATTATAAAGTGCTATGCTGGTACAGTGGCTGGGGCTGGGGCTCCACTGCTGGGCCTATCTCAATTTGGCTTTTTCTTTGGACCATCTTCCTGAACCTCCATAGGTAGAGGCTGCTCTGTGGCTAACTGATGACAGGCCCCTGTGAGATTTGGTGAACCTCCAGGGGCTGGCTGCCATGGTACTATAGATATAAAGTAAAATAAAACACTGTACAACATGGCAGAACACTACCACCACCACCAAAACATCAGAAAGAAACGATACCATGAATATGGAATTGACTGATGAGATTTAACAACAAAATTCTAATATTTTTAAGGGGAGGAAAACTACAAGCCGGGCAGTGCTGTGCATAGACTGGGGCTATGGGAACCAATGGGAGGCAATACGAAACTGGTCTTGTGTGTGCCTCCTGTACTGAGGGACTGGGGGCAGAGATGATACAGCAACTCAGACCAGGTCCCTGCTGCTGAGGATCCCCCAGTCCTGGATCTGGATATGGATCACACGCTCTGTAATAAGGATGAGTGATTAGGAAACACAGGAGGCTATGGGAATCCAGAGTAAAGGACCATAAATCAGAACCAGCAGAAACATGGGAGACAGGGAAATCTCACAACAGCTAATGCTTGAACTGGGAATAGAAAAATGAGTAGCACTGTGCCATATGGAGAGAAAGGGGTAAGGCTATCCCAAGCAGAAGGAAGAACATGAGCAAAGGCATAGTGGTAGGAAGAAGCACACCAGGTTTGGGGAGCAGCAAGTGCTCTGGTGAGGTTGAAATCTCAGGTACAAGAAGTGGTGGGAGGGAGACAGGCTGAAGTTGTCTGTGGCCAGGTCCAGAAGGACCCTGAAAGCCAAGCTCAAGAGACTGAACTTGATTCCAGAAGCAATGGAGAAGAAGCCACAGAGGACGAGGAAGCTTGAACAGGGGAGGGTCATGATCCAATTTGATGCTTTCAGAAGAGCCTTCATCCTGCAGTGTGGAAAGAGAACAAGAGAGCAGTTACAGTCGAAGTAAGGACACCAGAGAGGGGGCAGTTTCAGAAGGCCAGGTGAGAGATGGAGAGAAGGGGACAAAGGCAAGAGACAGTTGAGAGGTAAAATGTACTAGACTCAGGGACTGATAGGATAGATGTTATGACGGAGGTAGGTATTAAGGAATATATTCAGGTTTGTTGCTTGTGTAATAGAAAGGGTGGTGGTGTCATTTCTAAGAAGGGGGTCACTGGAGTTGGAAAAGCTTTGGGAAGAAGATTAAAGGTTCAGTTGTGGACATGAGACATTCGAGTTGCTGCCCCTACATCTACGTGGAAATGGGTAGTGGATAGTTGGATATATATGTCTGAAGTATGAATTAGAGATAGAAGCTTAAGTAAAGTAGAGAAGAAAGGGCCAACAAAGGAAAGTGACAATGGATATCCAGAGAGACATAAAGAAAACCAAAGAGGTTTGTGATTTCCTCTTCCCAATGTTCCTGAAAGGTCAAGCAACATGAGCTAGATCTGTATGCAGTGAATTTAGTAATGTGGAGGTTATTGGTAATGCTCAAGTTTGGTAGAGTGAGTAGTGGGGCCTGTGGCTAGGACGGATGAAGGATTGAGTGTAGGGGTGAGGGAATGTTCCGAGCCACGTAGTTTATTTTAAAACTCTGTGCTGGGAAGAGGGTAGAGACAAATCTCTGATTTGTGTGTTTTCAGAGTATGGTGGCACCATAAGTGTGTGTAAAGCCTTAAAATATCAGTTTGTGGACCAGCTCAGCTTCTTATCTCCTCCAGTTAGCTGAGTAGGAAATGATCCTTTTCATCTCTGTACTCCTAGAACAGTGACTATATGGATAATTGTCTTGGTCATTTGGTGGCACAAAGGGTGGAGGAAAAGCAGTGGAGACAGAGACACCAGCAAAGCAAAGACCCAGATGCAGAAAAGATAGCAATGAATTTGAGGAATTAATAGAAAGCTAATATGACTGAAGCACAGTGGGCTACAGGTAGATGTGGTTTGAGACAAGAGCAGGGGCCAGAACAAAGCAAGTCTTGTACGCCATAGTAAGGACTTGGGGTTTTGTATATTTGAAGTGCACTAGGAAGCTATTAAAGTATTTTAAGCAGGGAAGTGACATAACCTAATTTGCCTTTTAAAAAGATCATTCTGGCTTTGGTATAGAGAAAAGATTATAGAAGACAACCTAGAAGTTGGGCAATCATTCATTTATTCATTTAATAAATACTTATTGAATGATCATTCAATGGCAGAATTGATCTGGTGCTTGGGATAAAGTCATGCACAGTAAAGATAAAGTCATGAACAGGCCCCTCCTCCCATGGAAGCACCATCCTACTGGGACAGACAGACAATGGTAACTAAATAACTAACTTACATCATTTTAAGTGCTGATAAGTATTATGAAGAAGTTAAAATGGTGTAATGAGGTAAATGAAGAGCGACAGGGACCGAAGGGCTACATCAAAGTGACCAGAGATGGCCTTTATGAGCAGGTAACATCTGAGCTGAGACCTGAATAAGAAGGATCCAGTCATTCAAAGGTTTTTAATAAGAGCATTCCAGATCTATAAGCAGGGCAAAGAACAAATGCAAAGTCCCTGTGTTAGGAAGAAGCTTAGTGTGTTTGAGGAGCAACAAATAGGCTAGAGTGGCTGGAGGGCATTGAGCAGGAGAGGGACACTGCTAAGAGATTGATATCAGAGAGTAAGGTAGGCAGAAGCCAAAACACAGGGCCCTTTTAAGCTGTGTTTAGAGTTTGAATTTTATTTTTAGACCTATAGAAGCATTGGAGGATTTTTCATAGAAGAATGACATGATCTGATTTTTGTCTTAATACAATCTCTCTGGCCACTGCGTTGAGAACAGACTGAAAAGAGAACAGAGTAGAAGCAAAGAGATTAGAAAGAAGCTTTACTGCAATAATCCAGGAGGAAGATGACAGTGGCTTGAGCCACAGTGATGGCAAGAGATAGTGGGGGAAAAAAAAGAGATAGTGGGAAGTGGTTGAAAGCTAAATATTGAAGATATTGTTGATAGCACTTGACAGTAGGTAGGATGGGTGTGGTGATGGAAAAAGAGGAGTCATATCAAAATGGTGGCGTGAGGTGAGCCTCTGTAAAGCTCCCCTGGAATTTACAACTAATCAAACAACAATAACTACACAAAGGACTCCCTGCACAGCAGACAGGCAAGACGAAGAGGCCCACTACTGAAATCACCTAAAGGTGGGCGAATCGCGGTAGCGGGGCAGGAGGAAAATGAGAAGTGCGGAGACGGACATGCGCAGGTGCAGGACGCAGACCTAGCTCAGTGCTCCAAGCTTGCTGTATCCTGGAACTACCGCAGCTGTGGGAGAGGGAAGAACTCGGACTGCTAGGGCTCCACTTATGGCCCACAGGGCTGAGGGGGCAGCATATAACACGGCTGAACCCAATGATCACAGCAGAGATCTCGGAGAAAAGACTGAGGGAAGAAGGCAGAAAACGGTGGTTTAAGCCCTCACTGCCGAGCAGAGAACGGAAGCCTTAGGCACTGAGACTAGCCGCCCCCTCCCTACCCTCCCAGAGCTCGCCCCACCCCCACCTGCCCAGTGCTAGAAGTGGAACAGTAACAGTGTCAGATCAAAAGAACAGAATATTTGCTGTTTTGAGAACTGTGGACCGCAAACACAGATTCGCAACCCAACTAGTTCCGGCAAAGGGGAGGGAGCTGTTGAAGCAGGACCAGCTGTGGTGGTGGTCGCCGCCATAGTTCCGGGCCACCCCTCACAACTCACCCTACCCCTGGCCCCACCTATCAGGGCGGATCCCTGCAGGAGTAACAGAACTGCTAAGAGGTTCGGGTTCTGAAACTGGTGCAGGAAGAGCTTTGAAACTTCAAAAGCTCTCTGCATACCCACACGGGCACTGTGCCCTGTGACCCTGGCGAACTATTAACAGAGAAGCCCGTCTCCCAGGGAATCCCCCATTGTGTGAGAAGCTGGAATAGTGCAGAGAAAACATAGCACTACCGTGTGAGAGAGAAAAAAGGCTGCAGTCGGAGAGAAAATAAAACATTCTACCAAGAAGTACTAGAAAACAAAAGAAAGACATCTTCCTATCAACCTGTTGCAGAAGCCACTTCTATAGATGTCTAGGAAGAGAAATAATGAATCAGTAATTGCCGTGAATAACCAAGGCAACAAGACAGCTCAGAAAGAAAGTGAAATGTCTCCAGAGAAGGAAATTAAAAATGGAAATATGTGACTTAAATGACAGAGAATTCAAGTTTGCAGTTCTGAAAAAACTCAACGAGATGCAAGAAAACACAGAAAGGCAGTTTAATGAACCCAGAAACACAATCAAAGAACAACATGAGCATTTTACGAAAGAGATTGAAATTTTAAAAAAGAAACAAATAGAATTTCTGGAGATTAAGAACTCAATAGAAGAAATTAAGAATGAAATAGCCAGCTTAGGTAGTAGAGTTGACCAGATTGGAGGAGAGAATCAGTGACATCGATGATAGAAACCTGGAAATTACACAGATGGAAGAAGAAAGAGGCTTGAGACTTAAAAGAAATGAAAGAACTCTACACGAACTTTCTGACTCTATCAGAAAGAGCAATATAAGAATAATGGGCATACCAGAAGGAGAAGAAAGAGAGAAGGGAACAGAGAATATATTCAAACAAATTGTTGATGAGAACTTCCCAAACTTATGGACAGAACTGGGTCCTCGAATCCAAGAAGCAAATAGAACACCTAATTACCTCAATTCCAACAGGCCTTCTCGAAGGTACATTGTATTGAAGCTGTCTAAAATCAACGACAAAGAAAGAATCCTCAAGGCAGCCAGGGAAAAGAAGACGTTAACCTACAAAGGAAAGCCCATTAGATTATCATCAGATTTTTCAGCAGAAACTCTACAAGCCAGGAGGGAATGGAACCAAATATTCCAACTATTGAAAGAGAGAAATTATGAGCCAAGAATAATATATCCAGCAAAGATATCCTTTAGATATGAAGGAGGAATAAAGACCTTTCCAGGCATACAGAAGCTGAGGGAATTTTCTAATACACAACCTGCACTACAAGAAATACTAAAGGAGGCTATTCGATCACCATCAACAGGGTCAATTTGTGGCAAAATAAAAAGGGGGGAGAGTAAAGGCCTGAACCGGAATATGGGAATGGAGAAAGTAAGCATGCTGAAGAAAATGGAATACTCTAAATATCAAACTTTCTTTTACATAAACATAAAGGTAACCACTCAAAAAAAAAAACCCAGGATTGAAATATGTACTGTAATAAAAGAAGAAACAGAGGGAAACATCGTAGAATACCACCACACAAAAATAATAGACATCAACAAAAAGGCAAAGAAATAATGGAGACACAGCCTTACCAGAAAACTAAAGATAGAATGAAAGGAAATCCTCATGTATCAATAATCACCCTAAATGTAAATGGACTGAACCCACCAATAAAAAGGCACAGAGTAGCAGATTGGATCAAAAAACTAAACCCAACCATATGCTGTCTCCAAGAGACATATCTCAGCTACAAGGACAAGCATAGACTCAAAGTGAAAGGGTGGAAATTGACACTCCAAGCAAATGGTACCCAGAGAAAATCAGGTGTAGCCATAATGATATCAGATGAAACGGACTTCAGGGTGAAAAAGATAGCAAGAGACAAAGATGGACATTTCATCATGGTAAAGGGGACTATACAACAAGAAGACATAACAGTCATCAATATTTATGCCCCCAATCAGGGAGCACCAAAATATACCAAGCAACTACTAACAGAACTAAAGGGAGAAATTGACCAAAACACAATTATACTACGGGTCTTAAATACATCATTGACAGCTATGGCTAGATCATCCAAACAGAAAATAAATAATGAAATAGCAGCCCTAAATGACACATTAGATGAAATGGACATCATTGACATATATAGAGCACTTCATCCTAAAACATCAGACTATACATTCTTTTCGAGTGTACATGAAACATTCTTAAGGATAGACCATATATTGGGACATAAAATCAGCCTCAGCAAATTTAAGAAGACTGAAATTATACCAAGCATATTCTATGATCACAAGGCTTTGATATTGGATATCAACTGTAAAAAGAAAGCAGGAAAAAACACAAATACATGGAGATTAAACAACATACTTTTAAAGAACGACTGGGTCAAAGAAGAAATTAGAGGAGAGATCAAAAGATACATAGAAACAAATTACAATGAAAACACATCCTACCAAAATTTTGGGGATGCAGCGAAAGCAGTTTTAAGAGGGAAACTTATATAATTACAGGCCTATCTCAAGAAACAAGAAAAATCCCAAATACATAACCTCATGTTACACCTTAAAGAACTAGAAAAAGAAGAACAAGTGAAACCCAACGTCAGCAGAAGACAGGAAATAACAAAAATCAGAGCAGAACTAAATGAAATAGAGAATAAAAAGACAATAGAAAAAATTAATGTGACAAAGAGCTGGTTCTTTGAAAAGATTAACAAAAATCGATAAACCCTTGGCTAGACTCACTAAGATAAAAAGAGGGAAGATACTAATTAACAAAATTAGAAATGAAAAAGGGGAAGTTATCACGGACCACATTACCACAGAAATACAAAAGATCATGCAAAATACTATGAAGGACTATATGCCACCAAATTCAATAACCTAGAAGAAATGGACAAGTTCTTAGAAACATATAGCCTTCCAAGGCTGAACCATGAAGAACTGGAAAATATAAACAGACCGATCACCAGTAAGGAAATTGAATCAGTCATCCAAAACCAACCCAAAAGCAAAAGTCCGGGACCAGATGGCTTCACTAGTGAATTCTACCAAACTTTCAAACAGGATCTAATACCAATCCTGCTCAAACTCTTCCAAAAAATTTAAGAAGAGACGGTACTCCCTAACTCATTTTATGAGGCCAACATTACCCTGATACCAAAACCTGGTAAGAAAAAAAGAAAACTACAAACCAATATCTCTGATGAATACTGATTCACAAATCCTAAACAAAATTCTAGCAAATCGAATACAACAATGCATTAAAAAGATTATTCATCACGACCAAGTGGGGTTCATCCCCAGGACACAAGGATGGTTCAACATCCGCAAATCCATCAATGTGATATATCACATAAACAAAATAAAAGACAAAAATCATATGATTATAACAATTGATGCAGAAAAAACATTTGACAAGACACAACATCCATTTATGATTAAAACACTTAATAAAATAGGTATAGAAGGAAAATACTTTAACATAATAAAGGCCATCCATGACAAGCCCTCAGCTAATCTCATAATTAATGGTGAAAATCTGAAGCCCTTTGCTCTACGTTCAGGAACACGACAGGGCTGTCCCCTATCACCTCTGCTTTTCAACATATTGTTGGAAGTCCTTGCCAGAGCCATCAGGCAAGAGAAAGAAATAAAAGGCATCCAAATTTGGAATGAAGAAGTTAAAATATCACTCTTTGCAGATGACATGATGCTATATATAGAAAACCCTAAAGACTCCACCAAAAAGCTGTTAGAAACAATCAATGAATACAGTAAAGTTGCTGGCTACAAAATCAATGTACAAAAGTCCATTGCATTCCTATATACTAACAATGAAATCTCAGAAAAAGAAATTCAAAAAAACAATTCCCTTTGCAATTGCAGCAAAAAGAATAAAATACCTAGGAATAAACTTAACCAAGGATGTGAAGGATTTATATGCTGAAAACTATAAGACATTTTTGAAATAAATTGAAAAAGACACAAAGAAATGGAAAGACATTCCGTGCTCATGGATTGGAATAATCAACATAGTTAAAATGGCCATATTACCCAAAGCCATATACAGATGTAATGCAATCCCCATCAAAATTCCAATGGCATTTTTTAAAGAAATAGAACAAAAAATCATCAGATTTGTTTGGAACCACAAAAGACCCCGAATAGCCAAAGCAATCTTAAGAAAAAAGAACAATACTGGAGTTATCGCACACCCTGACTTTAGCTTGTACAATATCAAAACAGCATGGTATTGGCACAAAAACAGACACATAGACCAATAGAATAGAATTGAGAACCCAGAAATAAAACCACATAAATATGGACAGAAAATTTTTGACAAAGAAGCTAAAAACATACAATGGAGGAAATACAGCCGCTTCAATAAATGATGCTGGGAGAATTGGATAGCCACGTGTAAAAGAATGAAACTGGACTGTTATCTGTCACCATGTACCGAAGTTAATTCAAAATGGATCAAAGACTTAAGCATAAGCCCTGACACAATAAACTGCATAGAAGAAAACATAGGTACTAAACTTATGGACCTTGGGTTCAAAGAGCATTTTATGAATTTGACTCCAAAGGCAATGGAAGTAAAAGCTAAAAGAAACAAATGGGACTATATGAAACTTAAAAGCTTCTGCACAGCAAAAGAAACCATCGACAAAATAAAGAGGCAACCAACCGAATGGGAGAAGATTTTTGGAAACAGTGCCTCTGATAAGGGGATAATATCCAAAATATACAAGGAACTCATGAAGCTCAACAACAATAAAACAAACAACCCAATTGAAAAATGGGCAGGGGACTTGAAGAGACATTTCTCCAAAGAGGACATACAAATGGCAAATAGACATATGAAAAAATGCTCAACATCACTCATCATCAGAGAAATGCAAATAAAAACCACAATGAGATATCACCTCACCCCAGTCAGAATGGCTTTCATCAACAAGACATATAGTAACAAGTGTTGGAGGGGCAGTGGAGAAAAAGGAACTCTCAAACACTGTTGGTGGGAATGCAGACTGGTGCAGCCGTTATGCAAGGCAGTGTGGAGGTTCCTCAAAAAATTATGAATAGAATTACCATATGACCCAGCAATCCCTCTCCTGGGTATCTACCCAAAAAATCTGAAAACATTTATACACAAAGACACGTGTGCTCTGATGTTCATTGCAGCTTTGTTTACGGTGGCCAAGACATGAAAACAACCAAAATGTCCTTCGATAGGTGAATAGATAAAGAAGTTGTGGTATATATACACAATGGAATAGTATTCGGCGGTAAGAGAAGATGGTATAGGAACATTTGTGACAACATGGATGGATCTTGAGATTATAATGCTAAGTGAAATAAGTCAGACAGAAAAAGCAGTGAACCATGTGATTTCACTGATATGTGGTATATAAACCAAAAACAACAAAGGAACAAGACAAACAAATGAGAAACAAAAACTCATAGACACAGACAATAGTTTAGTGTTTACCAGAGGGTAAAGGGGGTGGGGGGTGGGAGATGAGAGTAAGGGGGATCAAATATATGGTGATGGAAGGAGAACTGACTCTGGGTGGTGAACACACAATGGGATTTATAGATGATGTAATACAGAATTGTATACTTGAAATCTGTGTAATTTTACTAACAAATGTCACCCCAGTAAATTTAAATAAAATAAATATAAAAAAAGAAAAAGAAAAAGAGGAGTCAGGTTTGACTTGCAAGTTTGAGGGAGTTCTGAGCAAATGGGTAGACGGTGGTCCCATTTATTGAGATAGGAAGGAATTTGGGGAGGAGTAGACATTGTAATGAGAGGAGCTGCCTAATGAAGAATTGTGTTGTAATGTGTTGAGTCTAAGATACCTATCATACATCCACATGGAGATGACAAGTAGGTAGTTTGATACATGAGTGCGGTATTCAGGGAAGAGATCATGGATAAATCTGGGAGTTTCATTACCCAAACACGTGATCACCTAAAGAGGGAGTGTAGATGAAATATAAGTCAAGGGTGGAGCCCTGGGGCACGTCAACATTTGGAATGTACTTGA